>NC_142869.1:113755000-116255000 GCF_051225735.1 Oryctolagus cuniculus | reverse complement strand
GCTGGTTGGGGCACCTGTGTCCTGTATCAGAGTGCTTGGGTTCAAGTCCTGGCTTAGGATTCTGACTCCTGCTTTTTGGTCAATGCAGACTTTGGGAGGAAAATGTGATAGCTCAAGTAATGGGTCCTTGCCACCCACATAGGAGACCTAGATTGAGTTTCCAGTTCCTGGCTTGGCCCCAGCCCAGCCTCAGCTGTTACAAGAATTTGGGGAGTGGGCCAACACATGGGATGTCTTTCTGGTCCGTCTATCTCTCTGTCTCTCAAATAAACAAAATAACAACAAAAAGCTCATGGAGCATGGGTGTTATAAGAAAGAGTATGCACAGGTTTCCTCCTAGCTCGTCCTTTTACTAGCTGTATACTCACTCATCATACAGATCTATCATAAAAGCTGTAGTGCGTCCCCTTGATGACACTTCATTTTCACTTCTATCTCCCCGCTCCCATTACAAATAATACTACACTGAATAAAGTTGTTCATTGACGAGGGAATTGTTTATGGACATATACATATATTCCAGAAATAAATTCTTGCAGTAAATATTAGCAGTCAAAGGAAGCAAGCATGTGTTTCTATTTCTGGTAGATGTCACCAATGTATGCTCCAGAAAGATCACACTAACTTAGGTGCTTCCCACCGAAGGCCGACTTCCCCACACCATGGCCAGCACCAGACAGCTTCATACCCTTAAATGTTCCTCATCTGATGAATTATAAATATTGCTGCTTTTACTAAATGATGAGATAAATTGTTCATTCTTTTTCTATTAGTTGTTTATTCAAAAGCTTCATTTATTTTTTTAAAAGATTTTATTTATTTATTTGAGAAGTAGAATTACAGACATTGAGAGGGGGAGATAGAAAGATCTTCCTTCCACTGGTTCACTCCCCAAATGGCCGCAATGGCCGGAGTTGTGCTTATCTGAAGCCAGGAGCCAGGAGCTACTTCCTGGTCTCCCATGCAGGTGAAGGGACCCAAGTGCCTGGGCCATCTTCTACTGCTTTTCCAGGCCATAGCAGAGAGCTGCATTGTAACAGGAGCAGCTGGGACTAGTACTGGCACCCATATGGGATACCAGCACCGCAGACAGAGAATTAACCTACTGCGCCACAGAACTGGCCCCCAAAGTTCATTTATTTTCTATGTGATTAATACTTGTTTTCATATATATATATATATATATATATACATGAGCTGTTAACTAAAAAAATTCGCCCTTTGTGATATGTGTAACAAGCATTTTTTTCTCAACTTTCTGTCTTTTCACTTTCTGTACATAATATTGCCTACAGATATTTTCTTTTTTTTCTTTTTTTTTAACTTTTATTTAGTAAATATAAATTTCCAAAGTACAGTTTATGGATTACAATGGCTTCCCCCGTCCCCGATAACTTCCCTCCCACTCGCACCCCACCCATCTCCCACTCCCTCTCCCATTCCATTCACATCAAGATTCATTTTCAATTATATACAGAAGATCAATTTAGTATATATTAAGTAAAATTGTCATCAGTTTGCACCCACACAGAAACACAAAGTGTAAAATACTGTTTGAGTACTAGTTATAGCATTACTTCACATTGGACAACACATTAAGGACAGATCCCACATGAGAAGTAAATTCACAGTGACTCCTGTTGTAATCTCCCTAGGCTCTAGTCATGAGTTGCCAAGGCTATGGAAGCCTTTTGAGTTTGCCGACTTCAGTCTTATTCAGACAGGGTCATAGTCAAAGTGAAAGTTCTCTCCTCCATTCAGAGAAAGGTACCTCCTTCTTTGATGACCCGTTCTTTCCACTGGGATCTCACTCACAGAGATCTTTCATTAGGTCATTTTTTTTTTTTTGACAGAGTGTCTTGGCTTTCCATGCCTAAAATACTCTCATGGGCTCTTCAGCCAGATCCGAATGCCTTAAGGGCTGATTCTGAGGCCAGCGTGCTGTTTACGACATCTGCCATTCTATAAGTCTGCTGTATATCCCACTTGCCATGTTGGATTGTTCTCTCCCTTTTTGATTCTATCAGTTAGTATTAGCAGACACTAGTCTTGTTTATGTGATCCTTTTGACACTTAGACCTATCAGTGTGATCAATTGTGAACTGCAGTTGATCACTTGGACTAGTGAGATGGCATTGGTACATGCCACCTTGATGGGATTGTATTGGAATCCCCTGGCATGTTTCAAACTCCACCATTTTGGGGGCAAGTCTGATTGAGCATGTCCCAAATTGTACATCTCCTCCCTCTCTTATTCCCACTCTTATATTTAACAGGGATCACTTTTCCGTTAAAATTTAAACACCTAAGAATAATTGTGTGTTAATTGCAGAGTTCAACCAATAGCACTAGAACAAAAAAAAAATACTAAAAGGGATAAAGTATTACATTGTACGTCAACAGTCAGCACAAGGGCTAATCACGTCACTGTTTCTCATAGTGTCCCTTTCACTTCAACAGGTTTCCCCTTTGGTGCTCAGTTAGTTGTTGCCAATCAGGGACAACATATGATATTTTTCCCTTGGCACTGGCTTAATGCACTCAGCATAATGTTTTCCAGATTCCTCCATTTTGTTGCAAATGACCAGATTTCATTGTTTTTGACTGCTGTATAGTATTCTATAGAGTACATGTCCCATAATTTCTTTATCCAGTCTACTGTTGATGGGCATTTGGGTTGGTTCCAGGTCTTAGTTATTGTGAATTGAGCTGCAATAAACATTAAGGTGCAGACAGCTTGTTTGTTTGCCAATTTAATTTCCTCTGGGTAAATTCCAAGGAGTGGTATGGCTGGGTTGTATGGCAGGGTTATATTCAGGTTTCTGAGGAATCTCCAGACTGACTTCCATAGTGGCTTAACTAGTTTGCATTCCCACCAACAGTGGGTTAGTGTCCCTTTTTCCCCACATCCTCTCCAGCATCTATTGTTGGTAGATTTCTGAATGTGAGCCATTCTAACTGGCGTGAGGTGAAACCTCATTGTGGTTTTGATTTGCATTTCCCTGATTGCTAGTGATCTTGAACATTTTTTCATGTGTCTGTTGGCCCTTTGGATTTTCTCTTTTGAAAAATGTCTATTGAGGTCCTTGGCCCATCTCTTAAGTGGGTTGTTTGTTTTGATGTTGTGGAGTTTCTTGATCTCTTTGTAGATTCTGGTTATCAACCCTTTATCTGTTGCATAGTTTGCAAATATTTTTTCCCATTCTGTCAGTTGCCTCTTCACTTTCCTGACTGTTTCTTTTGAAGTACAGAAACTTCTCAGTTTGATGCAATCCCAAATGTTAATTTTGGCTGTGACAGCCTGTGCTTCTGGGGTCTTTTCCAAGAAGTCTTTGTAGGTACCTATATCTTGCAGGGTTTCTCCAATGCTCTCTAATAATTTGATGGTGTCAGGTTGTAGATTTAAGTCTTTAATCCATGTTGAGTGAATTTTTGTGTAAGGTGAAAGGTAGGGGTCTTGCTTCATAATTCTGCACGTGGAAATCCAGTTTTCCCAGCACCATTTATTGAATAGACTGTCCTTACTCCAGGGATTGGTTTTGGATCCTTGATCAAATATAAGTTGGCTGTAGATATTTGGATTGATTTCTGGTGTTTCTATTCTGTTCCATTGGTCTATCCATCTGTTTCTGTATCAGTACCATGCTGTTTTGATTACAACGGCTCTGTAGTATGTCCTGACATCTGGTATTGAGATGCCTCTGGCTTTGTTTTTGTTGTACAAGATTGCTTTAGCTATTCAAGGTCTCCTGTGTCTCCAAATGAATTTCAGCATCATTTTTTCCAGATTTGAGAAGAATGTCCTCAGTATTTTGATTGGTATTGTATTAAATCTATAACTTGCTTTTAGGAGAATGGACATTTTGATGATATTGATTCTTCCAATCCATGAGCATGGAAGATTTTTCCATTTCTTGGTATCCTCTTCTATTTCTTTCTTTAAGGTTTTGTAATTTTCATCGTAGAGACCTTCAACGTCCTTGGTTAAGTTTATTCCAAGGTATTTGATTGTTTTTGTAGCTATTGCTTACAGATATTTTAAATCAACAGTATTATCATTTTATTCTCATACAATCTCTGAATTATGTTATCTGTTTTATAGAGCTTCTTTCTTTTTGTTTTTTGGAACTTACCTAGCTTTGTCATTTCATAGGTCTAAATCTTTGGTTTAACTGTAATATCTTTGGTTAAATGGAATAAAACACCTTATTTTCCCCCAAGTTCTCCAAAAATCATTTTTAAAATAACCTTTCTTTTCCCCATTGATTTTGAATGTACTTAAATCTTATGTTTAGTACTCACATACACTTATGTCTATTTCTCTTTCCTCCATTCTATTCAACTAATTCTCTCCTGCCCCAGATTTATTTTCTGTGTCCAAAGTATTTCATTTACTGCAGCTGCATAATGAATTCTAATATCTGATCAAAGTAGTCTCCTCTCATTTTTCTCCTTTCAAAGGCTTCAGATGTTTATTTTTCAGATGAATTTTGCATAATAGCACATTTTTCTAAAACCCAGACAATAACAAGACCCCCATTCTTGGTATTTTTTTAAAGATTTATTTATTTGAAAGGTAGAGTTACAGAGAGGCAGGGGTAGACAGAGAGAGAGAGAGAGAGAGAGAATTCTTCCATCCGATGGTTCACTCCCCAGATGGCCACAAGGGCCGGAGCTGTGCTGATCAGAAGCCAGGAGCTTCCTCTGGGTCTCCCACACAGGTGCAGGGCCCCAAGTACTTGGGCCACCTTCTACTGCTTTCCCAGGCCACAGCAGAGAGCTGGATCAGAAGTGGGGCAGCTGGGACCTGAATCGGTGCCCACATGGCACTGCAGGCAGCAGCTTTATGTGCTTCACCACCACAACAGCCTCATCTTGGTGTTTTAAGTTTGCATTTAGAGAATCATTTTGAGAACACTAATTGTTTTATAAAATTGATGTTTTCATACAAGAGCACAGTATATCTTCCGTTGATATGTAGCTGTTTTCATGACTCTCACGTTTAAAGTTATTTTTTCATTTAGAAAGTCTACATGTGGATAGGATTTCTTCAATTGCCAAGATTAATGGAATTTTTATTCTATTTTCCAATTCTTGCTTCTCCAGTGAAAGGGTGTCGAGTTTGGCACATTTATTTGCTAGCCAGTATCCTTTTGGAATTTTATCTTCTATAGCAAATATTTTTCTAACAGTTTTAAATTGTCTTATGTTTTCTGCACATCTAACTATACTGTCTAAAGATAAACTCTCATTTTTATTTATTATTTATTTCTTTAGACTGAATGTAATGACTAATACTGTCAGTATATACTATTAAATAGTGATTCTGATAATATCTATCCTGTTTCATTACTGGGTCTGACAAAAACACACGCAGTATATAACCACACTATGGATTATTCTGACTTTTGGTTTGGGAAACATACAGGCACACACACACAGACACAAACACACACACATACACACACTGGAATCATTTGCTTATTCTTGCTTCTTCCATTTTTTTTTTGTTTTTCTTGTAATCAGAAATGAATGTTACATATATATTATCATATTAGTGATTCGATTATACATTACTGCTTTTACTGTTTTGTTTTTTTAATCAGGAATGAAGGCCGGCGCCGCGGCTCACTAGGCTAATCCTCCGCCTTGCGGCGCCGGCACACCGGGTTCTAGTCCCAGTAGGGGCGCTGGATTCTGTCCCGGTTGCCCCTCTTCCAGGCCAGCTCTCTGCTGTGGCCAGGGAGTGCAGTGGAGGATGGCCCAAGTGCTTGGGCCCTGCACCCCATGGGAGACCAGGATAAGTACCTGGCTCCTGCCATCGGATCAGCGCTGCGGCCATTGGAGGGTGAACCAACGGCAAAGGAGGACCCTTCTCTCTGTCTCTCTCTCTCTCTCTCACTGTCCACTCTGCCTGTCAAAAAAATAAAAAAAATTTTTTTTAAAAAATCAGGAATGAATACCACTAGGTTAAGTTCCTTTCCAGTAGAGGTAGAAATTATCGGGTTTTGTTGATAGAATGATGTGATGTATTTCAAGAGTAGACATTTCCATTTGGAACTTCCTCTTGTTTTCTGGGGCCCAATCCTAATTGGTTGAAGCAAATTACTTTTTTTTTATTTAAATCCTGAATACTTGGCAATGTGCCGACATTTTGTTGTTCACATTTTAATTCCCATTCACAGATGAAATTCATCTGTGGTTTGTGTCTGTGCATGTATATTTAGGTCAGGCAGTGTGTGTGAGCTGTTGCCAGGATCAAGGTGAATGTTTATTAGTTATTTGTTTGAACCCCTTCAGGGCAAAAACTGTACCTGATTCTTATTTCACTCCTTGTCACTTAGCACAGTGCTCACATTGAGAAAGCACGCAGTATTTGTTTATGGAGTTGAGTTAGTGGTAAGGATTCCAAACAAAATAATATTTCAGCCTAATTTTCCTGCTCAAATTGTATACTTTTCCTAAACATTCATTGTGTACCTGAAATTAAGACTTAACTGGGTGCATTGTACATATTTTTATTTGCTAAATCTGGTAACTCTAGTTTTTGGAATAAAGAAATAAATAATGTGGTCATTGTACCCTAAAATGATAATGACCCGTGCCCCTGACCACACTTACCTGTAAGAGGAGCTCTGAAGAGTGAAGGGACAAAGTTTCCTGAGTCTGGGGTTCCCCAGGAGGAATGTGGAGCCATCTGTTGTTGGAGCTTTAACTGACATCTCTGTGTATGTGTTGTAGCCCTGCCTCATGGTTTGAATGCCTACCCTGATTTGGAACATTACTATCATAAAAGGAAAAACTCAAGTTGACCACGCTGGGTTTAGAAAGCAATGACTAATGCAATAAAATAGAAAAACAAGTAAAAGGGCATGTTTAGTGAATGAAAGTAGTGATTTCTTTTTCTTTTTCTTTAATTTCGCCTTTGGCACTTGGCTGAGACAACCAGAATAAAGTTCCTAGCCTTGTCACGCTCAGGGGAAACAATAGCAGGCCAACAAAGACTTAAGTGTAGGCTTGCAGACATCAAGTCATCCTTAATTAGGCTTGGAGAAAACCATTTGCAGGGTGAGCCTGGTGGAGACAGACGCTGGTGGCTGCCCTCCCTTTCTAGTCCCCAGCCTAGGGGGAACCAGGGCTGCAGCTCCAGACTCTCTGACTTACTGATGGAGGCCTCTAAAGAGAGAAGGGGTGCATTTGGCTGGTAAACAGTGGGAGATGTCATAGGGTGGGATTTCCCAAGCAGGAAGGAAGAAATTGGGGAACCTCAGGGATGGGAAGAAGTAATGTTGCCAAGCATCCTGTAGGCTAGCAAACTTTGAAGATAATAATTCCTCAATTTCATGAGCTTTGTTTTATAGCATGCCCATTCCCCCCCACCCAAAAAAAAAAAAAAAAACTCACATTTTTCCACCAATCATAATGTGTCTCCTGGTCATAATGAATTTCTTTCACTTCCCAGGAGGCACCAAGTCCTCACCTTCTAGACCACCCAGTGTGCTTCTGGCTCTGCCACAAGCTCTGTCTCGGCCATTACTGCCTCCACAGTGTCAGCCTCTTCAGAGACATATGGTCTGACCTCACCAGCTATGGTGACACAGATGTGCCTCTGCACACTGAGAGAATACTGGCCTACCCAGCTCTTGGCACATACTTGGCGTTGTAATAGCTTAGGTGTCCTTTTTTCCAACTACTGTATGGCCATGTTAAGGTAAGAACTAGGTCTTGGGTTCTTTTTCCTGGGCCTAATCTGCACAGAGCAGAGCCTCAAAAATAACACCCTGAATTGAGTAAATCTACACTGGTGAATAGTGTGTCCCAGGTCTCTTTGGCCAATTGGGCCCAGCTTGTATTGGCTGCCATGTGAAACATGAATACAGGCAAGACCCCCTTGACTTCCAGAAGAGTGTATGTAATGTGGGACACAACTAAGATTAATATTAAGATAGCCCATTTTACGAAACTTACAAGGTAATATATTTCCTTGCCCATTGATCCACAAGAAAATACTCAGTGGAATAGCTATCAGCTCTTTAAAAAACCCATGTATCAGAAAGAAAGTCAAATTCAGGTTTGAAAACAGGATCTTTGGGCAATTTAAACAAAAAACCTTAATTGAATCTCAGTTTCCTAATGTACAAAATAAAGCAATATTTAAACTATAAACAAACGAGATTATGTTTTTAAAACATTTTGTACTTTGTAATATCTCAAGAAATGGCAGCTGCTTTCCTGATTCTATGTGATACCTAACCTCAGGATATTTGTGAACACTGAGATCTGAGGTTACAACAAATTCTTCTCCTGATTGTTTTAATCATGGTGCCACATTATACACTCACCTACCTATGTCTTTATGCTGATGGAAGGTCTTGATGGGTTCTCACACCTTCAGCAATCCACAAATTGGAGAGAACAGTTTTGTTTGAGTTCCTAGAGGGCCCAACCAAGGCATGACATGTCTGGAGAAGTGTTAGTGACAGCCAAGTTCAAGTTTCTACAGGTACTGTGTTCCTCACACTTGCTCACCTGCTGAGGGTGGGAGGCAGGGAGATTTTACCTAAAAGTGATCAAACTTGAGCGTTTTCTCACCCTGTTTGCCATCAAGATGTAGATCTACTTCATGGATATACACTTCATTTTCATATCGTAACATTCTTTATCTTCCCTTAGAGGAAACTTGAAGGAAGTGGCACACTCTGGGTGTCCTGAGAGAAAATTCCATCCCCCTGTTGTCTTAGGTATAGCGATTACATCCCGCCTCCTGAGGGGGACAATCTGGGCACCTCCCACCCTTCTATCTCATTTCCTCATTTACCTGTCTATCTTCTCCATGGGTCTAAGGACAAGAATATTTCCTTGTTCATCTTTGGAGATGCCTGTATTCCCAGCACCAAGTGTTGTGTCTAGCATATAGGAGATGCTCAATACATATCTGATAGCCAAATGGAAAACAATGAACAAATGAACCAATCAGTAAAGAAATATGAAATTTTTAACACTATTTTTTTTTCTTTTATGCAATATCATTTGCATCTGAGAATAGTTGAGCTAGAATTGTCCCAATTTCTATTTGACACTTTGGAAGGTACAGGTTGAATATCCTTTATCTGAAATGTTTGAAGCCAGAAGTGTTTCATATTTTGAATTTTTTGGGGAGGTTTCACATGTTCATAATGAGATTTATAGGAGATGAGACTCAGGTCTGAACATGAAATCCATTTGTCTCATAGATAACTCACACCCATAATCTGAGATGAGTTACATCCATAATCTGAAGGTAATTTTACACAATCTTTTCAAAAATCTCATGCATGAAGCAAAGTCTCATGGCATGGAACTTTCCCTTTAAGGCATTGTGTGGACACTCAATTTCTGATTTTCAAGCATTTTGGATTTTCCAAGTAGGGATGCTCACCCTGTACTTGCTTTTGTATCAGAACAGGCATCCATACAGTACACTTGAAGCATCCCGGCTTCTCCCCACGCTGGCTGAGTCTTGGGCCAGGCAGTGAAAGAAGCCAAACCACCCAGTTTCCCCGATGCTGTGACTCCCAGAGCCTAGACACACACTTCCTCATGGCAGTTCCGAGAACACACACACACACACTGCTTCCTCCAGCTCTAGTCTCTGGTACGTTCTTCCTGACTGAGCCAATTACACAGGCATTCCCAACTATGAAAACAGATACTGTTTTCAGATGCTCCAAATCAGAAATGTTCTTCCGTAAAACTGTAACATTTCCTCAAATTTGCATGTTTAGAATTTGCTTCCTCGTTTTCTCCTGTCTGTCACATAGAATGGTCCCCTTCTACCATCTCCCAGCAACCCAGGGCTTCTTCAGGAGTCTGGTAAACCCCTTACTCAAACACTCTGCTCTCATGTGCACTTCTGCCCCTTTGTTGTCTGGGTTAAATTGTCCTTTCTAAGGTATTATGGCTATTAAGGCTTTTCAAAAGAAGAATTCAATCAGATGTTTGATGAAAACATTTTCCTCCCAAAGAGAGAAATCATGGGCAGTTTAAATAGTCAAGAAAATAGGAGAGAAGGGGCTGGTGCTGTGGCGCAGCAGGTTGACGCCTTGGCCTGAAGTGCCAGCATCCCATATGGGTGCCGGTTCTAGTCCTGGCTGCTCCACTTCTGATCCAGCTCTCTGCTGTAGCCTGGGAAAGCAGTACAAGATGGCCCAAGTGCTTGGGCCCCTGTACCCACGTGGGAGACCTGGGATAAGCTCCTGGCTCCTGGCTCCGGATTGGTGCAGTTCCGGCCATTGCAGCCAATTGGGGAGTGAACCATCAGATGGAGGACTTCTCTCTCTCTCTCTCTCTCTCTCTCTCTCCTCTCTCTGTGTAACTCTGACTTTCAAATAAATAAATAAATCTTTTTAAAAAAGAAAGAAAATAGGAGAGATACATTTAGGAAAGCAACATGAAAGATTCCTGAAAGGATGTTATCTTGGGTCTGTCTGTCTGTGTGTTAAGGAGGCTCACCTTGACTGTGGGGCTGTGCTCAGTAAATACTTAACAGATGAAGGATGAGTGATCCAAAGGCAGAAGGAGAATTAAGGATATTGGAATAATTCCAGCACATGGCTCAATCCAAACTTGCTTGAGGACTCTGGCATTTTGTCTATTATTGACAGAGGCTGGAGAGATCTGGTTCAATGCTTGGTATGTAATATGTGTGTTAGATGAGCCTCAGTATGGGTCAGAGCCCAGAGAGGTTTGCTTAAGTCTCATTTCCTTTATTCAGGAGTTTTTTGGGAAGTCTTGTCAATGATCTGCTTTTTGTGGAATTCAGCTCTACATTCTGAAAAAGTGACTGATGCAACCTGCTTGAAAGATGCTGAGAGCTCTTGAACGCAGAATAGCATTAGTGGGAGGTATTACCCCTGTGAGTCCAAAGGAATATTATGTCTATTAGCTATTTTTTTGGACAGGCAAAGTGGACAGTGAGAGAGACAGAGAGAAAGGTCTTCCTTTTTCCGTTGGTTCACCCCCCTATGGCCGCTGCAGCCGGCGCACCACGCTGATCTGAAGCCAGGAGCCAGGTGCTTCTCCTGGTCTCCCACGCGGGTTGCAGGGCCCAAGCACTTGGGCCATCCTCCACTGCACTCCCAGGCCATAGCAGAGAACTGGACTGGAAAAGGAGCAACTGGGACAATCCGGCGCCCCCACCGGGACTAGAACCCGGTATGCTGGCACCGCAAGCGGAGGATTAGCCTATTGAGCCGCAGTGCCAGACAATCTATTAGCTATTTAAAACCAAAAGCCATTGGTTAAAAAAATCTCAAGCTCAACTTTTGGAGGAAATTGAATTGTAATGTCATGCTTTGAACAAGGATATATCATCTCAACTCAAATATATAGCTAAGAAGGATAAAATGCAAAAAATGAAATACACAAAGTCATGTTCAAAAGCTCTATGAATATTTACATCAAGCAATAAAAAACAGAAAGACAAACAAGTAAGGAGAGTTGAAACACATAACCCACAATATCCTAAATCTAGAAGAAGGTAAAGATGAGAAGAAAGTCATATCCCAGAGTGGGCATTTGGCCTAGTGGTTAACAGGATGACATCCCACAGCAGAGTGCCAAGGTTCAGTTCCCAGCTTGGGCACATAACTCTAGCTTCTTGCCAGTTCAGACCCAGGGAGGCAGTGGCAGTGGCTCCAGTAATTGGGTTTGTGCCATCCACAAGAGAAACCTGGATTGAGTTCTCAGCTTCTGGCTTTGGCTCCAGCCCAGCTTCAGCTATGTAGGAATTTGGAGAGTGAACCAGCTGCTTTCTCTCTCTCTCTCTATCTGTATATATCCCAGCCTCTCCATCTCCATCTCTATCTCTATCTATATAGTCTCTCTCTTTCTCCCTCTTTCTGCCTAATAAATAAGTAGAAAAATAAAATTTTAGGAAAAGAAAGTGATAGCCTGTAGCTCATAGCCTGGAAGTAACAGGCTGAAAATATATCTGTTCCCTCCAACAAGTACCTCCATCTCTAACACACAAACATGAAGTGAGACAACGGAACTAAGCTGCTTGGCTGGAAATAGGCATTGAGGTGATCACCCCTGCCCGTAACAGAAAGCTGGAGAAGTTGTTTCCACATTGTCCTAGAGTTGGAGATGAAGTTTATAATCAAAACTGAAGACAAGCATCCTGCTGGCTCATTATTCTCGTCAATGTAAAACACAGTCCTGTGTGAGTTCCCTGAGGAAGAGAAGCAGGAAACTCCAAAGCCAAGAGACACGGGGGACAGGATAGGGAGCAGGGCAGGGGAAGAGAAAATTCTAGTTCATGATGGACATGCAAACCAAAGACCAAAAGGACCTGAGAAAACTGATGATGGCAATGATTTTTTTTTACCATGAATGAAATGAAAATAAAAGAGAAATACAAAAATAACTTTAAAATATGATTAAGACTTTGGGGAAGACTATAGTAGGTGGTGGCACACCACGAATTTCACTACAACAATTTAAAAATCCACATAAATTGCATTGTGTTTTTGAAGATACTTGAAGTGGAAAATACAAAAAATATGGAAGACTAGATGAACCAAATTCTGAAGAAGAGAAAGTATTTCTGGAGAAAATGACCAGTTATTGGCTGTTTTCCCGTCTGGGTGCATTTGTCAATTTTGACCAGATTTTAGAAACCTTACAGAGATATTTGCTAGGGGAAAGAGAAATAAGCAAAGTTCTCAGAAGTTATGCAGGGCTGGCAGAACCATTTGGAAACCTCAGGAGACATTAATCCTCAGCTGGCTTTTCCTATGGGTGGTTTCCAACATTCTAGAGCTGTTTGAAAGGCTGTGGGGGTTTGACAAGGTGGGATAAAGTCCCTGTTGCTCTCGCTGTATTTGGGATAAATCTTCCTGCTTGAGGAGTGTGGCTTACCTCAAACACATGCCTGTTCTCCTCAAAACATTTTCCACATTTGGAAGGGGCAGAACTCCAAATTCAGTTGAAACTAATTTTTCCCCAGCATTTTAAGATTGAGAAGATATAAACCCACCAGCCTGTCAATCAAAAGTTCAAGAGGGATCTATTCAAGTCGTAGAGAGGAAACAGAAGTGGATGAAATGAATCTTAACTAAAACTGCAACCCAGCCTCAACCCAGCTCCAGCTGATTAAATCAAGGTACTCAGTCCCTTATGGATCTCACTAACATGAGAGACAGGGAGCTCTTGCTGGTGGCAGATATAATCTTGAGTCTTTGCAATTCCTTTTCATAAAGTGTCTGGCATATAATAAAAATTACTACTAGATATTGGAATCTATACAAATGAATTGACTGGATATTTTAGAAGTATAAAATATAATATATAAAGTGAAGAATTTAAGATAGGAATTTGAAGATAAGTGAGTAGAAAAATATCAAAACTTAAGCTCAGAGAGAAAAATGAATGAAGAATCAAAATACACCATAAGAGGCATATGGGAAATAATATAAAAGACTGAGCCATACATGTAACTGGAGTCCTACAGTGAGAGGAGAGGAGAACAAAGATAGACATTATTTGTAGAGAAAATTTTGCAAAGCTGATGACAGATACCAATTCACAGATTCAGAAACCCTAAGCAATGTAGACACCAAGAAAATCACATGTAGACTTATCATAGTCAAGTAGCTAAAAAACAACAGACAGAAAAAATATCAAGGTGTGCAGAAGGGGCAGGGAAAGGACCTGCGACTTTCAAATAAGCAACAAGACTAAAGGCTGAAACTTCAAAAGAAATCATGGAAGCCAGGAAGCCATACGAAGGCTATTAAAAAAACAACATCTTTAAAATTCTGAGAAAATGTTCCAGCTTTGAATTTTCTTCTCATAAAAATATTTTAACACAAATTTAGGTTAAAAAAGGGACCAATTAGAAATCTTGGAAATGAAATACAATACTTAGTAGAAAAGACTTTAAGAAAACTATAGCTTGTACACACAGAGCAAATTGTGAAATGTGAAGTAAGTCTAGTAATTCTAAGGATGTAATTTAGATTTAGCACAGAAAGATAAAGATAGTGTTATAAAATGAAGCTAAAGCTGTGCTGTGGGGAAATTTCATTTCCAATGTATTTATTGCAATACATTAGGCATTCAGCTCAATAAATTAGAAAAGCAGTACAGATTGAGTATCCATTATCCAAAATGCTTGAGGCCAGAAGTGCTCCAACTTTCAGATATTTTTGGACTTTGGAATATTTGCATATGCATGATGAGTTAGATTGAGGATGGGACCCAAATCTAACCCCCCAAATTTATTTATGATTCATACACACTTTATACACATAGCCTCAAAGTAATTTAAATAATATTTTAAATAATTTTGTGGATGAAAAAGTTTTATGGTATGGAGTTTTCCACTCATGGATCATGGTAGCATTCAAAAAGTTTCTGTTTTCTCAGCATTTTGGATTTCAGATTTTCAGATCAGGGATATTCAGCTTCTAACAATATAAGAAGGAACGAAGGAATTAATATTTATATGAGCCAAGATTAATGGATCAAGAAAATGTGTAGTAATAAATCAATGCAACAAACCACCAAAACCAAAAGCTGGTTCTCTGAAAGAGAGACAAACTTTAGCAAGGCCATTCAACTCAATAGTAGGAAATAAAAGGAAACTATATTAAGAATTACGAATCAGGCAAAACTGTAGAAACAACAGAGATTTTCTTTCTGTGTGTATGAAAATATATTATCTCCCCATTCTGTATTTATTTTATATATATATACATATGTAACTAATATGAATAGCTTTCAAATAAATTTTTAAAATGTGCATTGTCAACTTTCAGGAAAACAACCTACAAAAATTGACAAAGGAGAAAATAGAAAACCTAAATCATTCACAATCGTAGAAGAAATTTAATCTCCCTAACTAGAAGGGTGCCTAGAGACGATTTTTTAGGTTATGTTTGATGAAACTTCAAAGCACAGATAAGCTCTATATTGTACAAATGATTTAAGAAAACCTAAAAGCAGAAAAGTGTCCCAACACACATGAGGTAGCTTAAACTTGATATCAAAACCAAACAAAACTGGGCAAGAAAGTAAAATAGGCCAGTCTCACTTATGACCATTTATGGGGAAAAAAAATCCCACATAAAACTAGCATGCCAAACCCATGATTTTAAGAACAAATGTGTTTCAAAACTTACAAGGTTTATCTCAGAAAGGCAAGAATGTTTAAGCATCAGAATTCATTTAAATTGTAAAAATACATTTCTTTTATATTAACATAAAAAGAAAAATACGGTAAAAAGTAGTTGTAAATTTCAACATCCATTTATGATTCAAAAAAATCAAAAAGTTGATAGATTTTATTTATTGTAAGAAAGCTAGAAAGAGAGGGAGGGAGAAAGGCAAAGACAAGGGAAGGAAGAGAGGAAATAAAGAAAGTCCTCATGAGGAAGCAGCAGCATTTCATTCAGAGTACCACCACCCCAGTTAATACACAGATACTGTCAATGAGAAACAAAGGCAAGAAAATGAATAATGGGTGTAAAATTTGTTTTTTAGATTTATTGAAGTACAGGTGACATATAATAAATAGCAATATATAAAGAGTGCAATTTGGCCGGCGCCGTGGCTCAATAGGGTAATCCTCCGCCTAGTGGCGCCGGCACACAGGGTTCTAGTCCCGGTCAGGGCGCCAGATTCTGTCCCGGTTGCCCCTCTTCCAGGCCAGCTCTCTCCTATGGCCCAGGAGTGCAGTGGAGGATGGCCCAAGTGCTTGGGCCCTGCACCCGCATGGGAGACCAGGAGAAGCACCTGGCTCCTGCCATCAAATCAGCGCGGTGCGCCAGCCGCAGCGCGCTGGCCGCGGCAGCCACTGGAGGGTGAACCAACGGCAAAAAGGAAGACCTTTCTCCTCTCTGTCTCTCTCTCTCACTGTCCACTCTGCCTGTCAAAAAAAAAAAAAAAAAAAAGAGTGCAATTTGCTGTTTTGACATTTGTAACACCATCACTACAGTAAAAATAATGAAGATTTCCCAAAAGTTTCCACATATCCCCATGAAATTTCCTCCCTTTTGCACTTCCTAACCCATCAGTTTGCATTAGGTAACCACTGATCTGCTTCTGTAACTGTACACTAGCTTTCAGCTTCTAGAATTTTATGTGAATGGAATCACACAGTATATACATTTTGTCTGACTTTTTAAACTCAGTGTGAGGATTTTGAGATTCATCCATGATTATATATTTATCAATAGTTCATTACTTTTTATTGCTGAGATACTAACAATCATATGGATATACTATAGTCTGCTCATGCATTAACCTCTGATAGATATTTGTGTTATCTCCAGTTTGAGCTACTATAAAAACACCATATGTTATCGATATTTTAAACATAATACCAATCAAAATCCCAGCAACCAAATATTTTCAAATAATTAAGAAGCTGATTCTAAAAATGCGATTTATTCAAAGTAGCTAAAACAAACTTTTAAAGAAAATATTAAAGTTGGAAGACTTAGCTAACTGGTTTTAAGATTTTTTTAATACTACTAGAATCAATATGATGTGATTTAAGAAAGAGATAAAGCATATAGATCAATAGAACAGAATTTTAGGTCCAGAAATAGGCTTCATATTTTATGGTTAATTGATTTTTCTCAAAGGAATAAGACAACTTGTAGTATTGGAACAATTAAATAGACCCTTGCACAAATAAGAACAAAACAATAAAAGAAATTTAACTCTTACCCTGGCCCAAAATTGAACTCAAAATGTATGATGTAATCTAAATGTAAAAGCTAAAAATACAGGGGCCAGTGCTGTGGCATAGTGAATAAAGCCCCTACTTGCAGTGTTGGCATACCATATGGTCCCAGGTCGAGTCCCAGCTACTCCACTTCCGATCCATCTCTGTGCTATGTCCTGGGAAAGCAGTAGAAGATGGAGCAAGTTCTTGGGTCCCTGCACCTGTGAAGGAGACCTGGAAGAACTCCTGGCTCCTGGCTTCGGATCCGCGCAACTCTGGCAGTTGTGGCCATCTGGGGAGTGAACTAGGCGATGGAAGACCTATCTCTCTCTCTCTCTCTTTCTCTCTCTCTGCCTCTGCCTCTAACTCTGCCTTTCAAATAAATAATTTTTTAAAAGCTAAAAGCATAAAACTTTGAGAAGAAAATATTGGGAAAATTTTTTAACAAATGTGGCAAATATTTCTTACGTACAAAACACACAAAGATTGAACTGTAAAAAAAATCAATATCTATGACTTAATAGAATTAAAAACTTCTTCTCTGTTTAGATAATATAAAGATAATACAGACTAGCAAAAATATTTGTTCAACATCTACCAAAGGACTTTTATCTTAAATATATAAAGAAATGTTATGAGTTATTTATAAGGCAGACAACTCAATTTTAAAAACTGCTAAAAACATTTGAATAGACAGTTCACTAAATAAAGCAGTCAGCTGACAAATAGGTACATGAAAAGATACACAACTTCATAAGCTTTAGGGAAATGCACGTTAAAATCATGGTCATGTGCTTCTACACACCAGCTAGAAAATCTAAAATTCAGAAGAGCTGCCACATCAAATGTTAGCAAGGATGTGGAACAAGTGGAAATTTCAAACCCTGATGGTGGAAATGGAAAACCATACAATCTCCCTGGAAATGAGATTGACAGTTTCTTAACTTAAACACATGAGGGTACTTCAAAAAGTTGGTGGGAAAATGGAATCCATTCACAGTTTTTTAAAAATAATTTATTTTCCATGGACTTTTTTCAAAACCCTTCCTGTACGTGGATTTCAAAATTTTTATACCAAAATAAATTCACTCTTTAATTTGGTTTTCCAGAATGTTTTGTAGTTCTGTCATGTATCTACCATATGACTCAGTCATTCCAATCTTCATGTGAAAGAAACGAATATTTTTGCTCACCCAAAGATGTGGACACAAATCATGATCTTAACAGCTTTATTTGCAATAGGCAAACACTCTAAGAACTTGAAAATAAAACAGACCTTACATTTGTAAGTTTCTAGTTAGCAAATGCATGTGAAGTTTTGAGGCTACAGGAAAGTTCATAGAGACTTCTAGAATGGCATACAAAAATCAATAGTATTCCTGGACACCAAAAAAATTATTTAGAAAATATTGTAGGAAAGTCATAATATTCTAAACACCAACAAAATTATTTTATTTAGGGAAAATCTAACAACATATTTTTAATCAAGTAAATGGAAAAAGTTATAAAATACTGTTAGAGGAATAACAAATAATCCAAATAAATGGAAATATGGACTACATTAAACAATTGCAGAAGTTAAAAAAGATGGCAATTCTACCCATATTAGTCTAAAAATTCACTATAAGTTCATTCAAATACTAAAAAGAATTTTCATAGAGTTAAAAAAATATACTAAAACTCATATAGAAGAATAAAGTTCCAAGAACAGCCAAGTAAATTTGGAGGAAAAAAGAAGGAAGATTTGTCTTTCCAGACATTGACACCAACTATAAAACTACAGTAATTAAACTAGTACAGTATTGGCTCAAGGAAAAATAAATAGGACAACAAAAGAGATAAGAAATATAAGAAAGAGAACTATACCTAGATAAAAACTTTTTAAGAAATGGAAATGGCATAGTATATCAAAGAGAAAAGGATAAATGGTTTAATGAATGATTGAGGACACTTGGAGAAAATGAATATAATTACTATCTTTTAATATACTGGGGAAAATATCTGTTATTCATATAATTTATAAAGGCTTATTGTGTAGATGGTTGATATTAAGAATATACCAAAAGATCTTGCAGATTACTGATAAAATACCATCTGCCAGATTAATAGACCAAAAATGGGAATGATCATTTCACACACAAAGAAGTCAGACTGAGCCGTAACAAGGGGTTTGCCAAATGGAGATGTTTGTTATGAGAAAACTGTGCAAGGTCTCAGAGTTACCTTTTAATTACATTTTTCATGAACTTAAAAAATTGTGTTTATTAATTTGAGATGCAGAGATAGGCAGAAAGAGAGAGAGAGGTTCCATGTACTCATTCACTCCCCAAGTGCCCCACATGGCTTGTGCTGGACTACACTGAAGCCAGGAGCAGAAATCCCACACGGGTGGAAGGAACACAATCATTTTAGCCATCGCTGCTGCCTCCCAGGCTCTGCATTAGCAGGAAGCTGGAGTCAGGAGGTAAAGCTGGAAATCAGACGCAGGCAATCTGATGTGAGACATAGGCATCAAAGCCAGCATCAGTCCCGAGAATCCCCACACTCGCCCACGAACTTCCTGAGGTATCCTCATATATGTAAGAAATAATACTCAATTTCAGTAATGATTATGGAAAGGAAATATTAAACAATTTCATATTCATCTGATTATAAAAAATTGTTAATGTTGTATAATACCCAGAGTTACCAAGCATGTGGAAACTCGGAGGCTCCCATCCACTGCTATTGGAAGGTAAATTGTTGCAGCCTTTCTGGGGGATACTTCACAGCCTCAGATATGACTGAAGGCACTAACAGCCCATGACCCTGGGTGTGAGTCACAGCCTGGGAAAACTGAGACTTTCGGGTCATTTAGTGAGGATCCGATTGGCTCATTGCTAACTGTGTGCTTTCATCTCTTTCCAAAAGCATGTCTTAAAAAGGGAAGAGGCAGAGAGAAAAGAAACAAAAAGGAATTTTAAAAAGAAAAAGAATGAAAAGAAAATGTTAAGTCCAACTCATAATCTGCTGTTTTTCAAATTACTGGTCTCATCTTAGTAGTTTGTATCAAAAACCAATCTGGGTTCAGGCAGGTGGCATAGCAATTCAGACATGTCTCAGGCTGACTGCCTTTCAGATTGAAGTTCTTGAACTTGAGTTCAGATTCTAGCTTCCTACTAATGTACACTCTCAGAGGCAGCAAGTGATTACTCAAGTACTTGGGTCCCTGCTACCCACACGGCTGACCTAGATTGAGTTCCAGGTTCCTGACTTTAGTCTTGCCCAGCCATGGCTGTTGCAGGCATTTGAGGAGTGAATGAGCAGTTGGGAGATCTGTTTTGCTCTTTTTTCCTTTCAAATAAATAAAATAAGAAATAAGTATTATTATTTACATTAATTCTACCACAGTGTTTAAAAATCAATTTAGTGTGCTCTAACATCTTTTAAAAATGTTTTTGGCAGTTGATTTTTCTAAAATATTTTGTTATCTTTTAGTTTTTGTCACACTTAGCAAGAATATTATTTTATGAAACTTTGCCTGTGTGTGTGCACACATGCACACATGTGTATGTGCATATGTGGGAGGAGAGTATGTGTGTACTGATTACAACCTATCTAATTCTGTGAGTTGCAGACCAAGAAGTTAGATGCCACTGTAAGTCATTTGCTTATGCAATGAATGGTGCCTACCAGCAAACCTTTGTTTCCCTCCAAAGCTGAGGACTCATGTGGAAGAGGGATCTTAATCAGTGGATTGGACCACACTGTCAGACAGTGAGCTAAGAAAACAGCACTGGACAGGGCAATGGATTTGAGAATGTAGTGCGGATGTCAGAGACAGATCCGAAAGTGCTAGAAAAGTGAGCAGGCAGGTGTCCAGGTGATATCAGTGTTCCAGGGGATGCTATTTGCAAGGGGGTGAACTCTGACTTCATCTGCATTTAGCAAAAATTACACATGAATAATTTACTTCTTGATGTCATCAGTCCATTATACTCTCATAGGAAAGCGAAGCAATAGATTTTAACCAGAACAACAGCTTCCAATTGTGTAGCATTTCCAGAAGATCAAAATAAATCTAAGAGAAGGCATTCCCTTTTTCTTACTCCTGCCTTATGCTATATCTAGACATGAAAATACAGAATAATGCATGTTGTTCTTTCCTTAGCATCTAAAAAAGGTCACACAGAAGTTAAGAGGTTATTATGATGAACAATAGGATTGGAACACTTACACAAAGTCTCATTAGGGTGCATAGACCTTGCACTATGAGTGTAGCCTGAAGCATGTATAAAATCCAGAAGCAATTGGCCTCTCGCTTTCCTTGCATTCTGGAGTCACAAGACTTCCTATCTGCATTGCAGGCAAAATAAAGACCTGCTTAATCAATCTGAGCTAAGTGAGTGGACTCAAACCTAAAAGATATTGCACAAAATGTGCTAGTTCACGAAGAATCTGGATGAATTCGTGAGGGACAAGTGTACCCTGAGTTAAAGGAAACTAAAGGAATTTGAGAAACACCCTTACTCTGATGTCAGGAAAGAGACATATTTTTCCTTGGTGACCCTCATTGGAAAAAAATTTTTTTTTTAAATCCTAGCTGGGTGATCCATGAAACTGACCTCATGAGATATTTCTAAGGACTCTAATGTCTGACAAAAGAACCATTCAGACCTGTGACATCAAACCACTAAAAAGTCAAAACCCATTGCTTTTCTAAAAATGGAAGAATGGCGAGCTCATCTTTATTCAGCTCGGCTCTGGCAGCTCTAAGAGCCCTTTTCACTGCTCTCCCTTCCTTTCCCCCAACAAATTCCCAAGGGCCCACCAAGACCAGATGTGAAAAGAGGTGAGACACAGATGCAGACATAAATTCTTCCCTCTGCGACAGTGATTGCTCGGCCATGCATGCCCCCACCCATGTCAAATGCACGGTTCACTCAGAAAAATCAAGTGCACATGGTACTGACATTGCAGAGATGAAGCTGGGCTAAGAGGTAATGTGTGTGTGTGTGTGTGCGTGTGTGTGTGACTGTCAGGATGCTTGCCCAGGTGGTGTGGCTCAAGGCATAAAGTTGGTGTGCTGGTGTGGCTTTATGAAATTATTTTTAACCTGTAGCGAGAGTCTGAATAGAGCACAGCGAAAAGGTAAAAGATGCATTTAAAGGAGAGTCAAGGAAGGCAATATCACTGGCTGGGAGTCAAGGTGACATGAGATCCTGTACCAATTCTATTAGAGCTGTGTGGCCTGAGGTGGAACACTTGATCTCCATAACTCTCACTTTCTTCTATTAATAAAGGACGGAATGGGAAGATTCTGGCCATCAGGTGAGTCTATGATCTAGTCTGGGCCTAGCATCAGAAAATATTTATGCAATGCTGCAGTGCAAAACTCAGTGTGTGCAGCTTATTCTGGCCAAGTGTTCCCAGATGGGAGATGTCGCTTCAGAAAACTTATTAAGCACCTGTGGCAGGTGCTGGCAGTGCTCCTGTCTCATGCCGTTGCTTCTGTCGCCTTCTTGGTCATCATCCCAGGCCCCCCCCTCTCAGTATTAACAGCAGCTTTTCAACTGGTCTCCCTCCAACTCCCAGGGACCTCTACGAAAGTAGTTCTGAATGTTCCACAGCCACGCTGCTTGAGAGAAAGGGTGCTCCTGAAGCCACTTTCAGCCCCATGTCCCTCCTTGTCCTGCTTTGTCTGGTGTGGACAATGCAAGAAGCCAAGAAGAAACTGAATCCTTCAATTCAATCTTAACAACAGAAAGATTCAGCTTCACTGTTTACAGAGTAAACTCAATTAGTTGTCAAATAACTTTTTCCCAGACTATATGACAAGAGAAAAACTAAATTGCTTTTGCGATTGAGTATCAGGAAAATTGAGTTCTTAGGTCTAAAATTGAGATGGTATGAATCAGTGCTATCTAAGATGAACACGCCTTTCCCCCTCTCTGATTAGTACGAATGTCACCACCACACAGCCAGTGAACAATAGAATTGCACAATGAAGACTTGCTGCTGCTGCTGGTGATGTCATTTATTGAGCAATTACCTTGTACTCTTCCAAGCATTTTGCATGTACTAACCCATGTATCCTCTCCCCATCCCTATGAAGTAGCTACTACTGTCATCACCCTCCTTTCACAGATGAGTAAAGTTTGAAGCACAGATAGGTTGGGTAACTACCTTAAGGTCCCACTGCTGGTGAGTGGTAAACCTCGACTTCTAACACAGAGAGTCTGGCTCCAGGATTCCTCTGTTGCCTTGATGTATTTATTGATTGCTGACACGTACCAATTCATTAACTATTTATTGAGTTCCTACTATGGGGTAGGCACTCCCATAAGCTAGTGTGATGTTACCTTTACAAAGCATTTTGACTGGTGAGAGGGACAGAAATTAAGCAAAATGATTACACAAATAACTAAGTTGTGATTATAATTAGTGCCTTGAAGAAGAACCTGAGTGCTTATGGCAAAGCAATAGTGGTGGGGATGGAGCCCCACCAGAATTCCATAAGAAGGGGAAAATTAAGTCCAGAGTTTAGGCGTGAAAAGGAGAGAAGAAAACATGAACCATATCCAGTGAACAGCATGGGCAAAGGTCTTGAGTCATGAAGTAGTTCAGTATTAGGGAACCCAAAAGGATGGGATGATGGGCTCCAAGAAGGAGAGGCTGGGGAGAGGAAAACTGTGCAGGAAACCTGTTACGCAGGTCTTTGTGAGCCAAAATAAACCTTTGGCCCTTTACCTTAAGAGATTTTGGGAGTACTGTTGCCTCTTCTCCCTTGGTCCCTCCAAATCCAATCGCCACCCTTCACTGCTCTGTAGATCTGGATGGTCCATATCAACAGCCTCTCTAAGCCTCAGCTTCCAGCTGGGGTCGGCTGTTGGCAAACACGTGCTGGTGATCAGGGGACAAGTGAGGAGGGAGGTCAGGACATCTGCTCCCTCAGTCCTTCCTTGCAGGTTGTGGCTGTGTTTTTCTACACACAGTCATAGGTTTTGGGTAGGTGATGCCTTTCTTCAGCTACTGCAGTGTTTCTCAACCTTGGTTTGTTATTATTCCTGGCATCCTCCCTTTTAAGGAAACTTGCAAGGCATTTTGTTTTCCTAATTGTTCCCAAATGAGACTTGCTTTATGCACTCTATGCACATCTGTGCTCTCTATGTTAAAAATAACATTTTTTTCACACCCCCAATCAATTTCTTCTCTTTGGGATTCCATATAATTCTGTTGGCAAAGCCTGAGTTACAGCCCCTTCTTCACTTTGCACCTTCAGTCTAGAGATGGCAAAGACTCCTGCTGTTTCTAGCCTGAGACACCACCATTGCTTTCTGGATTCCCTTACTCCTGTCCACACTTTCAGAAATAACCATTTATTGAATTCTCCTAAGTATCATTTGAGTGAACCATCTTTACCTACCAGAATTCTGACCGGCACAGCAGCCATTAGAAAGCTGTAAGAAGAATGACGTCATATTTGCATTTTAAACCTGTGCTGGACTCATGACAAGAGCCTCGGATGATTACTGACGCCATAAACAAGAGTGTCAACTTGTTAAGTCAACAACAGGAGTCACTGTGCACTTACTCCTCATGTAGGATCTCTGTCCTTAATGTGTTGTACAATATGAATTAATGCTATAACTAGTACTCAAACAGTACACTTTGTGTTTCTGTGTGGGTGCAAACTGTTGAAATCTTTACTTAATATATACTAAATTGATCTTTTATATATAAA
Organism: Oryctolagus cuniculus; assembly: GCF_051225735.1. Classification (NCBI taxonomy): domain Eukaryota; kingdom Metazoa; phylum Chordata; class Mammalia; order Lagomorpha; family Leporidae; genus Oryctolagus; species Oryctolagus cuniculus. The sequence continues at coordinate 116,230,563 of NC_142869.1, read as the reverse complement.
GATAATTATTGAAAATGAGTCTTTATGTGAATGGAATGGGAGAGGGAGCGGGAGATGGGAGGGTTTCAGGTGGAAGGGAAATTATGGGGGGGGAAGTCACTGTAATCCAAAATCTGTACTTTAGAAATTTATATTTATTAAATAAAAGTTTAAAAAAAAAACTTGTGCTGGAGTTGGGTAGAGAATATGCTGAACTAGGGTAGGAGTAGGTGAGGGCAGATCCCACAAGTCCAGGGCCTTTACCAAAGTGCCAATCCAAGTCAACAGCATTCTAACTATGAGAGTGCACATCTCAATTTTACCCAAATAATTCATGTCACTCTGTTAAACTCAAATATCTGTGTTGCTCCCATCAGTAATGGCCTCTTGAAAGAAAAACAATATGAGGGTTTCTTCCAATTTATATTAGCATCTAAACCTTTGTTAAACAGGAAAGCAAAGGAAGCAAGCAGATGAACTTTCTTCAGTGCTTTAATCAGACCCAAAGGAAAAAAAGCTTAAGCTTGATTCTAACTATAAAGTCATGAACCAAATGTATTCTAAAGCAAATCACAGTAGGAGTTACCTGCAGGATACTGCAGATATTCTGTGAGATGCCTAAATATGGAATCTTATTAATCACTCCAATAGCCTTGAAAAAGGCTAAGTTATCAGAGATAAACTTAGCCAAAGTTCAAAGAAATTAAGTAACCTTCCTAAAGTCATACAGCATATGGAAGGCATTTTCCACTATTTAAAAGAAAAAAATCAACCTGACCCTGCCTATAGAAAGAGCATAGTTAGAAAATAATTTTCATCCCAAATAACTTTCATTTCTCCTTCCAGTTTCTGATTACAAATGATAGACTGGATTGAGAAGCACTCAGAGACTGAGCCAGGAAAAGTGCTATAATTGACTAGCAATGTCTGTAACATGGAGGCATACACTCTATTTATAGCCATAATTCAGAGACTTCTGCTACCCAAAGAGAGAAAATTCCATATCTCTTACTTCATGCTCACCCCCAGCCAGGTTACAGCTTGAAGGGACAGTCCTCATGGTGCTAAGTCTACAAAAGTGTGATTTTTTTCTAACAGGATTTATTGATAATATTCTATAACTTGAGCAAATAATGTTTAGGGAAAATATTTCAATATCTGTCACATACTCAGCATGTTGACATCATCAAGACTCAAGGAGCTATTTTCACATCATGTCACACAGCTGAAGATGTATTAACTGAAATCTGGCACCTCCCACCCTCCCCTGGTTAAATTCTAGCATCTTTCATATAATAGAGACAAGAAAAAGAAACATGCAGATTTAACTGAGACAAGCAACTTAAGATTGTAGTGAGTGATGGTTTTTCTTTTTTCTTTTTTCTTTTTTTTTTTCTGGAAGAGGGACATGAACTGCCAATAAAATACAACAGAACCACCTGTTCCACCATTAGGGGAAAGCAGCTGAAGGTGGAAATCACAAACATTTTTAGCTGAATACGAGCAGATCTAGCAAGTCTTGAAATAGTCTATGGCATATTATTTATTCATTTATTGATTGATTAAAGGCTTGAGAAAGACAATACAATAGGAAAAGAGTCTCCTTCCCGGGTTGGAGTCAAGGCAACAGGTTATCCACAGGCAGAACAGAAGCAAGGGCAAATACAAGAGTGACAGCAAGACCACCCAGCATCCTGGCCTGCTGAGTGACAGAAATCACAGTAAATGGATTGTGTTCATACATAAAAGGGATTGCTGTAGCACTGGAGATCACACGGGACTTCTCAGAAACAACAGGAATTCTCTGAGCCTCTGAGGGTGGGCAGAGATTGATTTCTTCTGCTAAAACAACTTCATTACAAAGTGTCTACCAAATCTCAAAATGTATCATGCATGAACAAAACTCAACGGTCAGCCAGTACCTAAAACATCAGTGCTCAAGAGTAATCTCACCAAAAAATAGAGAAAGCAATGTATTCACCTTAGAGGTGGTTGTAAATGGCGAGATGAGTTGATACAGTGCCAAATGCAGGCTAAGCACTCAATAAACATTTGTTATTATTAGTATTATTACCATTATCTCTGGTATCATATACATGGCAGATGGTATCACAGATGGATGATTACCCAACTGCTAATGATATTCACAAATATTGGAGCAGTCACTGTTTGTAGAGCTTAGATGACGAAATGTCTTCTGTCTTCAGTTGCATTATCTCGTTTATCCTGCCCAACAGCTCTATGTGGATAGATAGTTATCACCATCCCGATTGTTCAGATGAGAAAAGGGAAACTCAAAGAGTTTAAGTGGGATTCAGTCTCTTGCCTGTCTGTGCCTACTCTGCTAATTATCACTTAATGGAGAATCAGCTTATGGCTAATTATGTACCCCTAGTCCAGACTCCTGGGGGGAGAGGACTACCCCACAGTGTCCAGATTTCATCCAGGACAGCAGGAAGGACTTAGTCTTAAGCTCCTCATCGTGGTCTTTGAGTTTGTTCCTGTTTCTTTCTGATCTCTCTGAGGTTCGCAGGGGTCAGGTACAGTGGTAAGGAGACTGCCTCGGTTCAAATCTTGTCTCTGCACTTCACTGAGTTTGGACAAGGTGCCGAATGTCTCATTGTCTTGAATTCCTATGAAATGAGGGGAGTAACATCAGCAGTGAAAACTCCTGCATTGCAGGTTACTGTGAGGAGGAAGGAGTTGTTAGGTGTGACATCACTTAGAACCACATCTGTCTCCTAGAGGCCCAAGGGGATTATCTTCCTCCCTGGGCCAGCAGATAGGCCCTTCCTGACTCCACCACCCATGTCCACCATCTGCAACCTCAGCCCAACCCTCAAACTCATGGAGTCCTGCCCTGTAGCTCATCACATGGACACAGGCTCATGTGCCCCTGCCTGTCATGCTTTATCCCCAGTGCCACCCTGCCTGCCTCCCCTTCCCCTTAACAAGGCTGGAAAGTCTGGGACAAAAGCAAACATGTAGCAATTCCTTAAGCAGTCCTTATAGCACCCACCCTTTCTTCCCACATCTCTGGACCCTCTCCAGATGCCCTCTCTAGACCTCATTATCCCCCATCACCCCAGTTCTGCAGGTTTCCTCTCCTCTGAACTGGGCTATCCCTCACCCTTTCTCAGTCCACTCCTTCCTCTGTCTGGCTCTGTCTATCCAAGCACAGAGCTACCTGAAGGAAGCACATGGAAGGATTCACAATTCCTGACATCCATACAACTGTCCAGAAGGATCCGATAGACAATGAGTCCTGGGAGGAGAGTTGGACAAACACCTGAGATGAGTCCTGTCTTTCTTTAGAATCTTCATAAAATTTTCCTTATGAGTTATTTTACATTAATTCTGATTTTTTAAATTTACATAAAAATATCATCTATCTGGATTGCTGAATTTGGGGTATCTTGTTTGCCTCACTTAGCCTTCCAGTGCATGACTAACTTTGTAAACACAAACAATGATGAATGCGTGTGTTATCCATTTTACAATCTGTAAAATGGGTGTTATATGCTCTCCAATGGTCACTTACAAGGCTAACTGAGGGAAGCCTATTTGAAGAGCTTGGCACAGTGCCTAGAGCACAGTCCAAGCTCAAAAGTGTTATGATTATCATTCCTGCAGAAGTGCAAGCCAGTACAGCTCTTGTTCAGCCTCCTGTTCTAAGTTTTGGACCCTCTTTTGCAGTCCTCTCTCTCCTTCCTGTTATGTTCCCTCCAGAGATCTCACCCTAAGAATCACTCCAGTGACTTAGCAATGTGTCACAGATCTAAAACCTCCACAAATGAAATTTCTAAAATTTTTAATGTTATTCAAAATTACCATGCAAATGCCAAAGATAAATCAAAGGAGAGATGCAACAACTCCAAACATGACACATCTTTATTTATGTCTTTGGAAAAAACAAACACTAACATTAAAGTCACTTTGTTGGAAATCCATAGAAACCATAAAGGCAACAGTGATGGCAGCCAAGGGATGATCCTAAAAGAACAGTGAAAAGGGCCTTATGGATTGGGGTAGAGGTGGAGGAGGTGGGTTGCAGGAAAGGGTGGGAAGTAAATCTTCGAATATCTACCCTTTTGGGAATAATAAAGGTAACTTTAACTATCAGCTTTTTTTTTTTTTTTTTTTTTGACAGGCAGAGTGGACAGTGAGAGAGAGAGAGAGAAAGGTCTTCCTTTTTCCGTTGGTTCACCTCCCAGTGGCTGCTGCAGCCGGCGCACCGCGCTGATCCGAAGCCAGGAGCCAGGTGCTTCTCCTGGTCTCCCATGCGGGTGCAGGGCCCAAGGACTGGGGCCATCCTTCACTGCATTCCTGGGCCCCAGCAAAGAGCTGGACTGGAAGAGGAGCAACCGGGACAGAATCCAGAGCCCCGATCAGGACTAGAACTCGGTGTGCCGGCGCCGCAGGCAGAGGATTAGCCTATTGAGCCGTGGTGCCAGTGGGAATAATAAAGGTAACTTTAACTATCAGCTCTCAATCCTCCAAAATTGGAGAGAGACCACCAAGGGGACAGCTGGCCCCCATCAGTCTGCAGAAGTGTTTTTCAACAGAGTCCATGTTAGAATCGTCCCAACCTCCCAGGTAGACAACCATTGAGTCCCAATTTCCCCACCACCACCTTTGAAGGGAAATTTAATTCTTGTGTTCCTGATTCACTTACACCTAGCTTGTAACAATATTATTTTGAGATGGCTTTGAGAGTCTGGAAAGTTCCACTCCATCTCATTTTCCAGTTTTGCTTCCTCAACTCCCACCTCCCTCAGTTTGTGGACCTGGACTCTTCCTTCCACCAGCCATAAATCACTTCCACCTCAAAGGCTGCACTTGAATTCCCTGCTCCCAGCCCAGGATATTTCTAGGGGTTTTCAATTTGGCAGACACAGGTCCTTTCATTCCTATAAAATGGAAATCCAAACATGTCTCCTGCAGAACCCCACCACCATTACCTATCAACCCCCCTCCTGCTATCCCCTGCCCAACTACAGCCATCAGACTGATATGAAACAAAACAGATGTGCTGGGAAACATGCCAGGCTCATGTGTGCCTCCCCCACCCCAGCCAGCACCCGCTGCCAGCCGAGTGACCCCCATGATGCACATCAGCAAACACTGGCACTCAGGGTCTCTCCACTGTTGGTTCCTGCTGAAAGTCCACAGGCTACACAATGCCTTGCTTGTATGGTAAGGTCAATGACAGCTGCCAAGAGGTTGAAAAAAAACTCAACATCAAAGTTCTTAAGGTAGGATAGGTGGGTCAAGGGGAGAGGGACACAGGAATACTTTAAACCGGAGACTTTAATGCCTATGATTTGTGGCAGTCAGAGTTCATCTACTCAGCAAATGTCTTACAACCAGTTGAGTGTGCACGCACGTGTGTGTTGTTCTTTAATGCTGCTCTTAGAGACCCATTAACATATCATGCACATACACTTCCAGGAATGAGTTATCAGTTTCATGGCCTGACTGCTAAACTGAGAAAAACAAGTCATTTGTAAACCCAATACAATTCATAAGTTCCCAGTTATAAAGTAATCCCCGATATCCACTCCAAAGCCCCAGGGACAGCTCAATACGACCACTTTTTGGTGATCTGGTGATGAAAGATATATTATTGAAAGCCAGGAAACCTTGGGAAAAAAATGTATAGCAAAACTATCTAAATCGAAATGAAATGCAGATCGCTTGACCGCCAACAAACGTTCCTTGCTTCCTTCCTTTCTTTTTTTCCCTCCCAAACAATTCAGCATAAATGTCTCAAGGCTTAGGGCATGCAATTAAAAGATTTATATGTAACCAGAGGCAAAACAATCGCGTGGGTTTCAGGATCTGTGGCAATTTCGAGATGGATTGGAGGGGCTTGGAGAGGACACGACTGACATGTGACCCGTTCCCTGCACCCTACCAGCCAGGCAGCTCTTCCTGGTGCCACTCTTGGGACTCATTTTCCCAAGCTGTCTAAGCCCCCCTCTCTCTCCTTTCTGACTAGAATTACTAGAATGTCCACCACGTAGTGTGGCTGGCAAAAACTACCTTGTCCTGAGTGGCATTTTTCATTAAGCAACATCATTCGAGGCATGTTTGGGGAAAGCAACCCTATGGGAAAGTCAGATTGCTTAAGAAGACAACAGACACTCTGTCTGGCCCAGTTGATACAGTTATTGCAGGATTTCACACTTTCAGCTCAACTCCCAAGTCCTTCTGCAAAGCTAGACTTAAGATCACGGCCTGACGGTCCCTCTTCCAACTCAAACAGGAAGGTCTCCGGATTCAGGAGCAATTTCACTCACAGTCTCAGAAGGTTTTCCTGGGAAAAGGACACAAACTCCTGTCTAACGGTTACTAGAAACGACAATATTATTCATTAGGATTACCGAGCTGGCAACAAGATTGGTGGGTTTTCCCATAATCGCTTCCTTTTTCTCACCTGACAGAATTAGAATTTCAAATACATCAGCTCAGGCTCCCTGGCCATTCTCTCTCCCAACACTGCCTCTGTTATCAACAGCTCCCCAGATTTCTGTAATGAAACCCCGGTGTGGAGCGGATTCTTTCGGAAAGGAGATGTTATTAACAGAGAAATGTACCCTGACTGTTTCGGTGTCTGCAGAAAGAAAAGTCGGATGTGATTCAGTGGCCATGTTTTCAGAACACTCTGTCAGTGACAGTTGGAAACATATGTTTTTTATAAATTTCTCATTCCAAAACAAAGACTGACAGTAAAACCCAGGGCTTTGATATTTATATAAATTGTTAAGTGGTTCACTGGGGAAAGTACATTTCAATTAGCGTGTCACTGCTCATCATGAGAGTTTCAGGGAAAGAGTTCTGATTCTGCTGGCTGTTTAGCAACACATCAAAAGTTGAGGCTTACCTAAGAGCTGTTCTCTTCAAGGTTACTGGTGTCACCTGATGCCCCGCTAAATTTTCTGGCTTTTTATTTAAAATCTAATGAGACATTCAAAATCCTACTTTAAATTGCATCCATTCAAAGAAAAAAAAAAAAAAACTTCACTTTAGTGTAATAAACATTCACCAAGCAACTGCCGGGCAGAAAGCTCCAGAGCCGGCAAGGTAAAGCCAGGAAGGAGGCGGAGTGAGTCCTGGCTTCTCCAAGGTTACAATCTGGATGGCTCTTGATGTGAATGATGCAGCTTGCTGATTATTTTAAAGATATTTCTGGTTATGAGTTCTTTTGGGAAAGAAGACATGAGCTATGGCCAAAACCAAATGAAAATAAACTTTGCTTTTGCCTGTGGCTTTACAAAATTACAATTCTACATGATTCAAGTAAGAGATTTGCTTTCTTGGGACTTCTTCTCATTCATCTTTTTAGGCTCAGATGATGTTCATAAGCTGTAGATAAACCAACAACTCATCACTCAAAAGTCTTGCTGTGAGCTGTGTTTCTCCCCCTCTCTTTATGTACTCTGCTGCCGCCCTTAGGACAACATTATAAGTTAGGAGGTTTTGTTGGTTTCTGTTTTTGATGTGTCACTGTTTGCATCTCATTAGCTCACACAGACATCCTTCAGATTGACGGTACAATTTTATGCAATTCAATCCAGGGGAACATTCCAATCTCTCCAGCCTGAAGAGTCTGGAAAAGACAAGGACACCAAATTTGTTCTCCTTATCTACCCAATTTAGTAGCTATTTGTCACCGTCAGTTAGTCAAGGGTGAAATAATTACCCATGGCTTGAGTTAGGGAACAAAGTCTGGTTGGCAGCAAAAAAAGGAACAATTGATTCATCTGGGAAAGAAATGTGAGATGAGTAGGTGCAATGGTTAGAGAATAGAGGGCAAGTCTACACCCAAAATATCTCTGACTCATGACTGAAATTTTGCCATGTGTGATTCATCTCTGTGTTGAGCATGGCTATCTTTCCAAAGTTGTTTAAAATATCCAAAGTCCAGAAAAATAGAGTCCCTAATTCAATCAATGCAGATTTATTGAGTTTGTCCCATGAATCAAGTGTGACATTTTAAAAAGAAATAAGATACAGGTCTGGGCTTCCAGGAGCTCACCATTTAGCAGTGCACAAGAAGTTTAATTCTTTAGAAGGCACTCCCTCTACACCTTACCCCTCTAATTATAGTTCTCCTTATTCCTTCAGTCTTCAGGTTCTTGAGAATTCACTCTCACAACTCTGCACCAACACATTTCACTTGTTCCCCACTACCAGTATCCTGATCCTATCAATTCTGCAAACAGTTCTCAGAGGATCTCCTCATCACCAAATCCAAGGATCATTTTTTCTATCTGACTCTTGTCCAAATTTACATCTTTCTTGGAATCCTCTTCTTTTGGTTGCTCACACTAACTCCTTATCTTTTCATCTTCCCTTTAAATGTTGGTAGACTTCAGGGTTCAGTCTTTTGGTCTCTTGCCCTTGTTCTACTCCCAGGGTTATCAGTCAAGCCATTGTATTCCCTGGGGCTATCCTGAAACAGCTGGAGACATTTGGGTTGTCACAAATGGGAAGGGGGATGCTATTAGCATCTAGTGGGTAGAGATCAAGGATGCATCTTACCTTGCAAAGGCAAATCTCCCACAACAAATCCTGTCCTATCCAAAATATTAATAGTGTCAAGAGCAAGAAGTCCTGTTCAGTAGTATCCGTAAGTGACATCTCTCACATGCATGGCTTCTGTAACTTCTCCTATGCACCCATCGCCCAAGATAGAAAGAACAGAAGCCCAGAGTCATGCATGTAGAGTGTTATAGTCATCTTTTCCCATGAAGTGAATGGAGTCAAAACTGAACACATCCTCTTCTCTAAAAAAACATCTTTCGTTAATGACAGCATCCAGTACCCCAGGCTTGAACCCTTGCAGTCAACCTCAAGTCTTTCCTTTGCCACCACCAAGTCCTTCTGAACCTACTTCCTAAGGAGCTCTCAAATCTGTCTTACCCTCACCAGCCCCTTCACCACTGCTTTGGGGCAGGCCCTCCTCATTATCACTTTCCCTCAAAATATAATTAAAATTGACCTTTTATCTGTAGATTCACGCCCTTGCAACCCTATCTTCAAATATACACCAGAAAATGTTCTATATTCCACTATTTCACTCCCCCCGCCAATTGTCTTCATATCTGGATAGCTCTAGAACAACAATGCTAATATTTGTTCAGCATTGTTATAGGCGCTTTCTGCATTTGATTTGCCTATAGGGTGGAGCTGTTGTCATACCCATTTTATAGAAGGAAATCCTGAGTTTGGGGAAAACAAATGAACTTAATCAGGGTCACAGAACTGTAAGTGCAAAGTAGAGATTTAAGTCTAAGGAGTGTCTGACTCTAAACACCACTCATAATGACCATATACTGCTCTTCCCTTTGTCATCACAATGGACACATTCTCTTCTAACAAAGGAGTAATTGAACATGTAACATGTAATGGAGTACTAATTTAACACAGGCTGATTCATTCTCAGGTATAAGCAGTCTGTATTCAAACCTCTCTAATAGAACTTATGACCCTGTATTTTTTTTTTTTGCTTGCTTCATTCAAATCAGTTCCACAGAGGCAGGCGGTTAGCCTAGCAGTTAAGCTGCCTGCATCCCACATCAGGAGTACCTGGGTTACTTTCCCAGTTCTGGCTCCTGATTCTAGCTTTTTACTGCCACAGACTGTAGGGGTCAGTTGTGATGGCTCAAGTAATTCAGTTCCTGCCATCCAGTGTGACAGACTTGGATTGCATTCCTGGCTCTCAGCTTCTGTCTGGCCCAGCCCTAGTTGTTGCAGGCACTGGAGGAGTGAACCGCAAATGGGTGATCTATGTCTGTCTCTGTCTCTCTACCTCTCAAATAAATAAACTTTAGCAGATTAATTCTATATATACTTTATAAATTGCAAATATGTCAACATAAATGTTTATATGTACACATATTATGCACTAAATATATCATCTGCCCTTGACATCAAGTAATCCAAGTAACTCTCCTGATTCTAGACTTTTTTTTTCATTTTCGATTCTCTTTATATACAGAAGATCAGTTTAGCATACATTAAGTAAAGATTTCAACAGTTTGCTCCCACACAGAAACATAAAGTGAAAAATAATAGATGATTTTTTAAATGATGATGAACTCAGATCAGACCTATTGTCATGTTTAATCCCAGTGAGAGTCAAGTTGGGAATTGATAATTTCTTCTTCTTCTTCTTCTTTTTTTTTTTTACAGAAGATCAGTTTAGTATACATTAAGTAAAGATTTCAACAGTTTGCACCCCCATAGAAACACAAAGTGAAAAATACTGTTTGAGTACTCATTATAGCATTAAGTCTCAGTGTACAGCACATTAAGGACAGAGATCCTACATGAGGAGTAAGTGCACAGTGACTCCTGTTGTTGACTTTACCAATTGACACTCCTGTTTATGGCATCAGTAATCTCCCTATGCACCAGTCATGAGTTTCCAAGGCTATGGAAGCCCCTTGAGTTCTCCGACTCTTATCTTGTTTAGACATGGTCATAGTCAAAGTGGAGGTTCTCTCCTCCCTTCAGAGAAAGGTACCTCCTTCTTTGAAGACCTGTTTTTTCCACTGGGATCTCACTCACAGAGATCTTTCATTTAGGTTTTTTTTGTTGTTGTTTGTTTGTTTTTTTGTTTTTTTTTTTTTGTTTTTTTTTTCCAGAGTGCTGATTCTAGACTTTTTTGAGTGCCACTCAAGAGTTCTCACCTTAATGGAACAGCCCTTTGACAAACTTCAACAACTTTTCAGTTCTTCCAACTACCACTCTAGGCTCTGTACAGGCAAACTTTTTTTTTTTTTTTTTTTTGACAGGCAGAGTGGACAGTGAGAGAGAGAGACAGAGAGAAAGGTCTTCCTTTTTCCGTTGGTTCACCCCCCAGTGGCTGTTGTGGCACCGCGCTAATCCGAAGCCAGGAGCCAGGTGCTTCTCCTGGTCTCCCATACAGGTGCAGGGCCCAAGCACTTGGGCCATCCTCCACTGCACTCCTGGGCCACAGCAGAGAGCTGGCCTGAAGAGGAGCAACCAGAACAGAATCCGGAGCCCCGACCGGGACTAGAACCCAGTGTGCTGGTGCCGCAGGCGGAGGATTAGCCTGTTGAGCTGCAGCGCTGGCCACCAGCAAACTTTGATCTTCAAACTTCTGATCTGTAAAACATAAATAATGATAGTGAGCTGTGCTTACTGCCTTCACTTGCTCTCTTCCCATTATCATTTTTTTTTTATTTTTTTATTTTTTGACAGGCAGAGTGGAAAGTGAGAGAGAGAGAGAGACAGAGAGAAAGGTCTTCCTTTGCCGTTGGTTCACCCTCCAATGGCCGCCGCGGTCGGCGCGCTGTGGCCGGCGCACTGCGCTGATCCGATGGCAGGAGCCAGGAGCCAGGAGCCAGGTGCTTTTCCTGGTCTCCCATGGGGTGCAGGGCCCAAGCACCTGGGCCATCCTCCACTGCACTCCCTGGCCACAGCAGAGAGCTGGCCTGGAAGAGGGGCAACCGGGACAGAATCCGGCACCCCAACTGGGACTAGAACCCGGTGTGCCGGCGCCACTAGGCAGAGGATTAGCCTCGTGAGCCGTGGCGCCGGCCTCCATTATCTCTTGACTCCATCACAATCCAGCTCCATCTTCTCTTCCACCATCCTTACCCTATTAAATGCCATGCTTTTGATCCAATTGTGTACATTTTACTTGATTTAGCAGCAGTACTTGACCTAAAAGTTCATATGTTCTAAATAGAAAAGACACAAGATAGAAAAAAACTGAATTATATGCACTGTCACAAGGTCAAGAAACTTCTATTATGTTGAGAATTGAAATTGCAGAGTATGATGGACACAATCACAGTCTTCCAAAGATGCCCACATCCTAATGCCCTGGAGCCCATGAAAATATCCCCTTCCTTGGCAAAAGGGACTTTGCAGATGAGATTTAGGCTATGGAGTTTGAGATGAGAAATTATCCTGATGTTCCTGGGGGGAATCCAATGGAATCACATGGATTCTTACAAAGCATTGAGCCTTTCCCATCTAGATTAAAAAAAATAGATGTAAGAAAGTCTCTTCAGGCCCTTGGGGGATTCTGGAAATAAGTGAAGAGAGCCATGAGCCAATGAATGCAGCAGTCTCTAGAACCCAAGAGCTGAATCCTCAGTGTACAGTCAGCCAGAAAATGGAAATCCAAGTCCCACCATCACAGGAAATTGAATATTACCAAGAGTTCTCCCTCAGACCTTCCAGGAAGGAGTATAACCCCACCAGAGCCTCAGTTTTAATCTGGTAAGACTCGGACCAGGCTTCAACATACCAAAGTATAAGGTAATGCATTTGTGTTGTTTTAATGTTGTTCCATTAAGTTTATGGTAATTTAAGAAACTGAATTACAAAGTAGGTGTTTTTTTTTTCACTCTAGCACACCCTGGCTTATACTGACTAATGAGTACATGTAAGGCACTGAAGCACATAGTAAACACTCAGTAAACCTTATAACTGTTTCATATGACCAAATTTTCATAGAAAAATTGAATTGAGCCACATTGAATTCCACTGTATAGCAGCATTTTCAGGTATTTCCAGATAAGTCTGATGCTGATTGAGGAGGCTACAGGCAATGAAGTCATCCTAGAAGGATGAGGAGCAGGAGGGCTGCAGGAGCACTGGAGAAAGTAAAATCAAAGTCAGCCACAATGGGGTGGCCCTTCCTGTAAAAACTCCAGGAGCTGGGAGAGACCTGAAGCTCCCCTAATCCCTCTCTACTGTATTGGTTGACATGGGAGATAGAAATCCCCTTTTCACAGTCACAGATAAGGTATGAAGAGTTAATCCACCTAGGTGAAGTAGCACAGCTGTTCATTCCTGCTAAGAAGTAATTGGAGGCAGGCGCCGCGGCTCAATAGGCTATTCCTCCACCTTGCGGCGCCAGCACACCGGGTTCTAGTCCCGGTCGGGGCACCAGATTCTGTCCCAGTTGCCCCTCTTCCAGGCCAGCTCTCTGCTGTGGCCCGGGAGTGCAGTGGAGGATGGCCCAAGTCCTTGGGCCCTGCACCTGTATGGGAGACCAGGAGAAGCACCTGGCTCCTGCCTTCGGATCAGAGCGGTGCGCCAGCCACAGTGCGCCGGCCACGGCAGCCATTTGAGGGTGAACCAATGGCAAAGGAAGACCTTTCTCTCTGTCTCTCTCTCACTATCCACTCTGCCTGTCCAAAAAAAAAAAAAAAAAAGAAGAAGAAGAAGAAGAAGAAGTAATTGGAGGACAGAAGTCAATTCTAGATAAGGCAGAAATTTCCCTCAGGGCTTAGGTACTTAGGAGTAGGTGGCATCAGCCAGAAGAGGATGCAGAAGTAGACCTCAAAGACAAACACTTGTGGCATCTCTGCTGAGAGCCAGTCCTGAGAATATCTAGGGTAGAATCAGTCAGATTATACCAACCACCAGCGGGGGTCACTTGAGTGGGAGTGTCCTTTTTCTATTATCCCACTGTCTGTGATTGTCTCCTGGATGCACCCTTTAAAGAGGTCAGCAGGCATCCAGGTTCAGTCCAGAATATTCCAGTATCTCTGTTCTTCTGTGAAAATCTCCAAGCCAGTTCTTAATACGTGTAGCCATCACTGCATGGACCAAAGACTGGCCTCAAAGGGTAAGCCAGAGTCCTTGGGTTTCTTCCTTGGGTTCAGTAACAGTGACTGTCACTTCCAAGAAACATCTGCTGTTTCAGCAGATGAGGTTTTGGTTCTGCCCTAGCTGGTTTTCTAAGGTTTTCAAAATGACTGCCAGGACAATAATAAATAACCTCATGTCTTCTCAACTCTACTCTACAACCATTTATTGAAAATCTATCATGTGTTTAGGCTGATGTTTGCAATATGAGATAGACAAACAAAGAATTGTGTCGTATCTCCCCCTTGGGGCTCTGTCTGTGGCTGGAGAAGCAGGGGTATTCCATGGAGTATCCATGGAGGCCACTCTGAATGATGAATCAGGAAGACGAGAGGGGGTCGAGTTTTGAGCCACTCAGTGTGATTTGATTTACAAGGTGCCTTTTTTGCAGATTTATTTTATTTATTTGAAAGGCAGAGTCACACACACACAAATACATACAACATAGAGAAGATAGACAGACAAATGATAGATCGATCAATTGATCCATCAATCTTCCATCCACTGGTTACTCTCCAAATGGCTGCAAAAAGCAGGACTCAGCCATGCTGAAGCCAGGAGCCAGACACTCCATCCAGGTCTCCCACATGAGTGACAGGAACTCATAATTTTAGTGGTCATTCCCTGCTTCCCAAGCACATTAGCAGGGAGCTGGATCTGAAGCTGCATAGCTAGTACTGAAACCCGCAGTCCAATATGGGATGTTATCATTCCAAGCAGCATCTTGACCTGCTGCACCAAAATGCCTACCCCAAGATACCTTCTTCTGGATTCACCTTGAGAGCATATTCACAACTCCTATACAGGAGTGAATTTTTTTCCTTTTAACTATGTCACAGAAGGGCTAAAGGGAAGCATCAAAATGTAACTAATATTTTCCCTCTGAGTGGGGAAATAGCAGTGTTCTTTTTTTTTCTTTTCTTTCCTTTTCTTTTTCTACTTTGTTGTATTTTCCAAATTGTTTTAATGTATATTGGAAAAGATAAAAAATTTTATTTTTAAAAAGGCAAATAAAAAATGCAGTTGCTGCCCCAAACAGCACTCCGGCCTCAGAATCAACCCTTGGGGCTTCGGATCTGGCTAAAAGGCCCATGGGAGTCTCACAGGCATGGAAAGCCATGACACGGTGGCAAAAACAACCTAAATGAAAGATCCTGGTGAACAAGGCCCCAGCGGAAGGAACAGGCCATCAAGGAGGGAGGTACCTTTCTCCAAAGGGAGGAAGGAACCTCCACCGTGATATGGCCTTGACTAAACAAGTTCAGAGTTGGTGAACTCAAAGGGGCTTCCATAGCCTAGACAGCTCTTGGCAAGAGCCTCGGGTGATTGTTGACGTCATGAATAAGAGTGCCAATTGTTAAATCAACAACGGGAGTCACTGGGTACATGCTCCCCACATAGGATCTCTGCCCTTTATGTGTTTTACTATGAAACTTTTTTTTTTTTTTTTGACAGGCAGAGTGGATAGTGAGAGAGAAAGGTCTTCCTTTTGCCATTGGTTCACCCTCCAATGGCTGCCACGGCTGGTGTGCTGTGGCCGGCGCACCGCGCTGATCCGAAGGCAGGAGCCAGGTGCTTCTCCTGGTCTCCCATGGGGTGCAGGGCCCAAGCACTCAGGCCATCCTCCACTGCCTTCCCAAGCCACAGCAGAGAGCTGGCCTGGAAGAGGGGCAACGAGGAAAGAATCCGGCGCCCCGACCGAGACTAGAACCCGGTGTGCCGGCGCCGCTAGGTGGAGGATTAGCCTATTGAGCCACGGAGCCAGCCCTACTATGAAACTTAAAAACAACACTACTAGTCGAACAATACCCTATACCTTGTGTGGTTGTGTGAGTGCAGCCTGTTGAAATCCTTGCTTAGTGTATGCTAAGTTGATCTTCTGTATATGAAGGTAATTGAAAATGAAACTCGATGAAGGGCGGGATGGGAGAGGGAGTGGGAGAGGGGAGGGCTGTGGGAGGGAGGGAGGTTGGGGGGGAAGCCACAATAATACAAAAGTTGCATTTTGTAAATTCACATTTATTAAATAATAAAAAAAGAAAAAATTCAGTTGCCCACTTGGACACTGAAGAGCTCTAAGGTTTTTTTTTGTTTTGTTTTTAATTTTTTAAACTTTTATTTAGTAAATATAAATAGCTCTAAGTTATTAATGCAGCCAGCCAATATGTTCTTATCACTAGTCTATTCCCTTATATGCCACAACTGTATGAAGCTCAGTTCCTGCACATTGTGACTTTGTTGTTTACAAAACACTGAGGCATAGAGAAGTTACAACTCTCACCCAAAGCCACACAGCTGATAAGTCACAGAGATGAGACATGAAGCCACGCAGGCTAACCTACAACTTACCCTCTTGACTATACTATTCCATTGTATACTTTTTCAACAATTAAACAAGCACACAATTTTTCACCCAAAGCCTATGAGTCCAAAAAAAAAAAAAAACTCTTCCAACTTTACCAGAAATTATTTCAAAAGGGAAAAAAAAGGAACCCATAAAGTGATCCATGTCAGCATCAACACACCCTTCAGTGGCTTTCGCTATGGGGTGTCCATAGGACCACAGGAGTGTGGCCTGAAACAGCATCTCTGTCCAGAATGTGAAATGGTGATATAGGAGGGCCATGAACTGTGAAAGCTGGCAGGAGCTGCTGAAGCAAACATGAGCTCCCCAGGAATCCAGGCGCGAAAGCCAAGGTTTACAGTAAGGGATGAATGCCAACCAGTGTCTGACCTAAGCTGGGGCTTTTGTGAAATTCATACTTCAGTGTATTAAAATGCTTCATGCATGAAATGCATGTTTCCCTTATTTTATAATTATTTCTTAAAACACATGGATGAAGGGCTTAAACACTTCCTCTATTTTCCATAACAGCTATAAAAAGGGGGATTGAGACATTTTGATGTGGTGAAATTTTCTCACTCTACTTTCTACCCCCACTCCTTCTTCCCAGACACAGTGAGGTATTATGGAGGAGTGAAAGAGGGAAACAAGCCTCTCTCTTCCAGTGACGACCTTGTCTTGGTATGGGATCAAGCTTTTAAATGTGTGGATGCTACCTTCTGTCCTCCCAATGGTTTCCTATTAAGGAGCTGACTGACTCTGAGGTGGCTAGCTGTGGTGGTTAGAGTAAGCTCTTTACTAATTTGAAAGACTTTATTTCTGGCCTGTGAAATTCCCTCTCTGCTCCTGTTGAAATGCCATTGTCAATGCAGAATCATTGCCAGACCTCTTGGTGCTGAGATACCTGCCCCAAGTCTTCACATCTCCCACCTGATTATTGGCAGGTCATTTCACAGCCAGTAGATGCAAATACATTTCCTGCCATCCAGCTCCAAGTCACGACAGAAGGCTAAGGAGGGAGAGAAAGGGAGCGAGGAGGGGAGCAAAAGGGAGAAGAAAGGGAAGGGGGTGGGAGAGGGGGAGAGAGAGTGAGACAGAGAGAGAGAGAGAGACTTCTTGACTTAATTTTGTAATTGACTTGTGAGAAGGAAGCTTGCCTATTTATGAACACATCTCCTGTGTATAGAAGAGATCAACTCCCTGGTGAGAGAAGGTTATGATCAGAGATGTGAAGAAATGAGAGCAGATTCCCCAGGGTGCAACGGTTCCTATGCCAGAGGAAGAAGAGCACTGAGGATGCAAAGATGCTCATACGGGTAACTTCCTCTACAACATAACTCTTAAATCAACAAATGTGCAACAGAAAGGGCTCTGTTGGCTAAAGAGGGACAACAGACCATTAAGGTTGCCACTTTCTTTCCTTCTTTCTTTTTGTAAGATTTATTTATTTATTTGAAAGGCAAGAGTTACAGAGAGGGAAAGACAGAGAAGGAGAGATTTTCTATCTGCTGGTTCACTCCCCAGGACTGAGCCAAGACAAAGCCAGGAACCAGGAGCTTCTTCTGGGTCTCTCATGTGGGTAACAAGGGCCCAAACACTCCGACCATCTTCCACTGCTTGTAACCATTAGCAAGGAGCTGGATTGGAAGTGGAGCAGCCCAGACACGAACTGGTGCCCTAGGGGGCGGCTTAACCTGCTGTACCACATCGCCAACCCAAGGTTGCCACTTTGGACTCCCAAGCTTCTCCTAGCCTTGGAGAGCTCTCAGTCTGCCTCGACTCACAGCTCTGACCTCAGAGCAGAGGAGAGAGCTCTCTGGGAACAATCTTCCTAGGGTGCAAATTTGATCCTTCCTGTAACACCCTGTGCAAAGCTGAAGTGGACTTAAAAAGCAAGAGGGCTTCAGAGATTGAGAGATTCAGGTCATGGCTCACAAGGTGAATCCTCCTCACCACACAGCTTGCAGCCCTCAGAGAGTCGACTGCTCCAGCTTGTCTCCTGCAATGGGGTGCTGTCTGATCATTCCCCGTCCCCACCACAAACAGAATCAGCAGCTTGTCTGAGTGTCTGTCCTGCTCAGAGTCACTCAGTGAGGTCTTGAAGATGCTGAAATTACCTTCTCTTGCCTCCTTCTCTAGCCAATGCCTGGCTGAGCCTCCACCCCTCCCTAGGGCATTGATTCTGTACGTGAAAATCCATTTGGAGGAGATCTGCCAGGACTTAATATAAAACAGATCATGATTTTATAAGAAATGCACAAAGAGCAAGCAATGGACATTTTTATGTGGCACTACAATGTATATTTCATATTTTTCATAGAGAGTCAGGAACAATTGAGTTTCCTATCAACTTAATTTTTGTCTTATCTGGAGTCTACATCTTATTCCTCTATTAACTATGTATGTTATTCTAGTAGGTCTCTTCCCCTCTCAGAAGTGAAGGTTGTTTTCCAGAAGGATGTGAACACTGGGTAACATCCTCTGGAAGGGTCTCTGTGAGTGACAGCACAGGAGCAGCTAGTATTTGTTACATATGAAGAAGTAACAGATATGCTTGCTTCATTCCTTCTGGGAGATTATCATGGTAGAGGATTAAGATCAGCATACAGGGAACTCAGTGATGAAAGGAGTCTCTGCTGAGGGAAAACGAGACAAGCAAGTGTGTGAGATGGACAGTTAGAGGTGGATTCTGGAGACAGAGCACTTCAGGAAAGAGAAGTGTTGGTGTTGCTTTCCTTCTGGGTCCTATTTTTTCCATGTGTATGCCAATATATCTTAACAACTCATGCCATTGTCTTAATCACTATCATTTTATATTAAGTCTTCATATTTGTTAGTACAGAATTACATCTTTGTTGTTCTTCAGGTTTAACCTGGGTTATTTTTGGCTCTTTGATTCCCACAAATTCCATCTTTAAAAAGCAATGAAAATTTTGATTTGGATTGCCTTGGATTTACTTAAAGAGACATGATGTCTTTGTAACTGAATATTTCAAGCTATGAAATGTGTATATTCCTCTAGTTACTCATCTCTTTCTGAATTTTCTTCAGTCATGAAAGTTTTCACTTAAGACATGTCGTATATAATAACCTGATTATTTCTAGGTATTCCGTGCATTTCTAAAGTACCCTATATGATATCTTTTAAAAATTTTGTGTTCTAGGTGTTTGTTGATTTATGTCAAAGGATTTTGAGAGAGAGTGCAGCCTTGCCAGGTTTCAAACTTCTAGTCTCTGGAACTATAAGGAGAACAAATTTCTATTTAAGCAAACAGGATTGTGGTAATTTGTTACAGCAGTCACAAAAAACCAATGTCTTAATGATTTTTATTTCTTTTCCTTGCTTGCTTGTCCTGGCTAGGACTTCTACAACAACGTTAATAGAAAAGTGATAGTAGGTAACTTTTTCTTCTTTCTCAGTAATAAAACTTTATCTCAGCATAAATTATGGGAAGATCTGGGGTTGAATTGGATCAAAGGAATTTTCTATAATTATTCAGGTGATATTTTCCTAATTATTCCATTTATGTGATGATTATGCTGATTAGTTATTTAAGGTTAAATAAGCATTGCATTCCAGAAATAAACTTATTTTCTTGTGTTATATTATCCTTCTATGTTTGTTAATATTTTGTTGAAAATTTTTATTTATGTTCATGAAAGATATTTTACTGAGCTTTTGCTTTCTTATTATGTTTTTGCTAAGTTTAGGCTGGGCTCATAATACTAGTTAAGAAGTATATCCTGTCTTTCTATTTTATCAAATAGTTTATTTGATATTAGTTTTATTTTTTCCTCCATGTATAGACAAGTTCACAATTGAATTTATCTGAGCACACAGTTTTGCTACAGTTGATTTTTTTCAAAGATTTATTTATTTATTTGAAAGGCAAATTTACAGAGAGGCAGAGGCCCAAATGGCTGCATTGGCCAGGACTGGGCCAGGCCAAAGCCAGGAGCCAGGAGCTTCATCTGGGTCTCCCAGGCGGTTAGCAGGGGCCCAAGCGCTTGGGCCATCCTTTGCTGTTTTCCCAGGTGCATTAGCAAGGAATTGGATCAAAAGTGGAAGCCAGCGCCCGGGCTCAATAAGCCAATCCTCTGCCTAATGGCGCCAGCACACCGGGTTCTAGTCCCAGTTGGGGCACCGGATTCTGTCCCGGTTGCCCCTCATCCAGGCCAACTCTCTGCTGTGGCTTGGGAAGGCAGTGGAGGATGGCCTGAGTGCTTGGGCCCTGCACCCAATGGGAGACCAGGAGAAGCACCTGGCTCCTGCCATCGGATCAGCGCGGTGCGCCGGCTGCGGCAGCCATTGGAGGGTGAACCAACAGCAAAAGGAAGTCCTTTCTCTCTCTCTCTTTCTCTCTCTCTCTCTCACTGTCCACTCTGCCTGTAAAAAAAAAAAAAAAAAAAAAAAAAAGTGGAGCAGCCAGGACTCAAACCAATGCCCATATATTATGCCGGCATATGCATTACAGTGCCAGCCCCCCAAGTGGTGTCTTTTTTTTAAATATTTTATTTATTTATTTGAAAGGCAGAGTTACAGAGAATCAGAGGCAGAGAGAGGTTTTCCATCTGCTGGTTCACTCCCCAAATGGCCATAATGGCCACAGCTGCACCAATCTGAAGCCAGGAGCCAGGAATTTCCTCGGGGTCTTCCCTGAGGGTACAGGTGCCCAAGGACTTGGGCCATCTTCTGCTGCTTTCCCAGGCCAAAGCAGAGAGCTGGGTCAGAAGTGGAGCAGCCAGGACTCGAACCATCATCCATATGGGGTGCCAGCACTGCAGGTGGTGGCTTCACTGACTACACCACCAGCCCAACAGCTGATTTTAATAAGGTTTCAATCTAGTTATCAGAAATCGAGTTTAGATTTTTTTCTTTTTGTGCCAGTTTTTATTAGTTGCACTTTTAAAGAGATTTGTCCATTTTATCTCTATTTTCAAGTTTTTCAGCACACGATTACTTATAATATTTTTAATTATCTAGAATTTTTAGTAATGTCTCTTTTGCATTCCTGATATAGATGGTTATACCTTCTTTCTTTTTATCTGAATCAATATTGCTGGGGCTGGTACTATGGCATATCAGGTGAAGCCCCTGCCTGCAGTGCTGGCATCCCATATGGGTGCTGGTTCAGGTCCCGGCTGCTCCACTTCTGATACAGCTCTCTGCTTTGGCCTGGGAAAGCAGCAGAAGATGGCCCAAGTCCTTGGGCCCCTGCACGCATGTTGGAGACCCAGAAGAAGCTTTTGGCTCCTGGCTTCAGATTGGCGCAGGTCTGGCCTCTGTGACCATCTGGGGAGTAAACCAGTGGATGGAAGGCCTCTCTCTCTCTCTGCCTCTCTATAACTGTTTCAAATAAATAAATAAGTCTTTAAAAAATATTGCTAGGGGTTTTCAAATTTATTAATCTTTCTAAGCATTTGGCTTTATTGGTTTTTCTCTACTGTATATATCTTTTCTATTTCATGTCCACTCTATTGCTTTTTTCTCCCATTTTCCTCATTTTCCCATGATTTCTTGAGGAACTACTTAGAAAATTAATCCTGGTCTTCTTTTATAATAGATGCATTTATGACTAAAGTTTTCTTTTAAGTGTAGCTTCACCTGCATCTTAAAGTTTACATATATATTATATATATATAATATTTTATCATCATTCTGTTCAAAATATTCTCTATTGCCCATTGCAAATATTTCTTCAACCCAAGCATTAGTCAGATGTGTATTCACTTATTTTAAGACATTTGACTATTTTCTAGTAATGCATGAGTGCAGGGAAGATGATATTTAATTTCAATCATTTGAAATTGTTAAGAATTCTGTATTGCTTAGAATGCGTTTGACTAGGCAACACTCACTTTGCACTTGGAAAGAATATGTATTCTGTGGTTGAGGTGCAATCTTGATTATGTAACAAAAAGGTGAAGAATGTTAAAAAAAATATTCATTATTTGTTATCTAGATTAACTGTCCTGGCACATTTTGTGCTATTTCATTTATGTACTTAAATTATACTCTGTATTTTAGCCACAGAGACTTTTCCATTATTGTTTTATTCTTTATGCAATCCTTATTTCCACATGGAAAAATACTTTAGCTTAGTTTCTAGTAAAGAATAGTGAGCAACAAATTATCTTTGTGCATGACATAAAATGTGTTAGTTCCACTTGCAAACTTGGATGAGTATTAGGCTTGCTGACATTTTCCTTTCCACATTTTAAGTGTCACTCCAATGTCTTCTTGCTTCCATAAATCCATTTGGAAGTCAGCCATAGATCATTTGATTGCTCCTTTGTAGGTAATAAGGTCTTTTTCCCTCTGGCCTTTAAATATATTTTTCTTTCCTTTCAGTTTTTGGGAGTTTTATTATGATGTGCCCAGGTATGGTTTCCTTTGTATTTATTTTTCTGAGGTTTAATACAGATTCTAGAATCTTTGGAAGAGGTTTTTAGGCATTTCTTTGAGTATTTCTTCTGTTCAATTTTTCTCTTTTCTATCTTTAAAATTCTAATTAAACATACATTTTATTTCCAATCTTTCCCACCATTTTCCTCTTCATTTTTTATTCTGAGTATTTCCTACTAACACATCTTCCCCTTAATGAATTATTTCTGTAGTCCCTAATGTATTGAGTTAATCATTTCATTTATTTTCTTTTTGGCTGTAATATTTACATTTGATTATAATACCAAACCTTCATTTCCACCCTCTCAGTCTTTGTCTTATGGTTGTCATATATTTTACTTCTCCCGTATGTTATAAATCCTAGAATATATTGTTATTTCTTTGCCTTAGAGTTGTCTTTAAGTTTAACAAAAATATCAAAATATGATTTATACACCATATAATTTATCCATTTAAACTGTAGAATTTAAAGCAAACTCACAATTGTACAATCATCACTGAAGGAAAAGTTGGAAAATTTTCATCACTTTAAAATTAAACTCTATTCTCTTTTGCTCTTATCCCCTAATATCCCATCACCAAGTCATTAAAAAATCACTAACCTACCACTGTTTCTATAGGTTTGTCTATTCCAAATAATTTATATAGAATCATACATGACCTCTGTTATGACTGCTTTCTTTCATTTGGTATGATGTTTTCAAGGTTCATCTATGTTTCAGAATTCTATTTTTATTACTAAATGATATTCCATTTTATGGAAATACCATATTTGCCAGTAAAAAGACATTTGGGCTGTTTCCAGTTTTTGGCTCTTTTGAATAATGCTGCTGCGAACATTCCAGTATCAGTTTTTGTGTGGATATATGTGCTTATTTCTCTTGGATATATACCAGTGATAGAATCGCTGTGTCATATGGTAACTCTATGTTTAGTTATTTGAGGGAAAGTTAGATTGTATTCTAGAGTGGCTATCTTAATTTATATTACACCAGGGGTCTATAGCGGTTCTGATTTTCTACATAATCCCTAACACATGCTATTATCTAACTTTTTAATCCAACCCATCTGCTAGCTATTAAATACATTTTCACTGATGTTATTTATATTTACATGATGGTTAATCATAATCCATCATTATATACACTTGAAGTTCTCTTTTAAAGCAATGAAGGATGAAAGAAAATATCTGCTGTATTGTCCTCATTTTTGTGATTTTGAATGTCTTTCATTCCTTTATTTAGAGCCCAGTTTCTATCTAGTGTTATAATTGTTCTGCTTGAAACAGTTCATTTAACATTCCTGGTAGTGTAAGTCAGTGAGCAACAAATTCCCTCATTTTTGTGAGTCTGCAGAAAATATTTGCTTTCTATTCATTTCTCTAAAGATATTTTCACTCAGCATAAGATCTTGAGGTGACAGCTTTCTTTCTTTTTCAGTGCTTTGAAGATATTACATCATTGTCTTCCGGTTGGCATTGTTTTGAGTTCATGTCTGCTCTCACTGTATGTTGCCTTGTATGTAATGTTCCTTTTGTCTCTGTCTACTTTCAAGATTTCCACTTTGACTTTGACTTTTAGTAGTTTTAATATAATCTGTCTCTGTGTGAGTTTATGTGTGTGCTTGTGAGTGTTTATCCTGTTTGAAATTCTCTGAGCTGCTTCAATCTGTGGTTTGCTATCTTTCACTAGGGGAAGACTCTCAACCATTATCTTTTAGATAGATGATAGATTTGGATTCTTTTTTCTCTCCCTCTTTCTTTAACATCTGAGTACCCAGTGACCCATAGTTTGATCATTGTACCACATGTCTTGGATGTTTTATTCAGATTTTGTCCCTCATTTTGTCTTTCTGTGTTACAGTCTAGATAATTTCTATTGACTTATTTTTAAGATAGTTCAATTTTACCCCATATGTAACCTTGTTTTCCTATAATTCTTTATCTCTGATAGTTGCTGTTTGATTCCTTTATATAGTTCACTCCTCTGTTAAGATTCTCCACTGTTCATGCATATTCATTTTTTCACTAGATTGTTTGACATACATTATCATAGTTTTACAGCCCTGACCAATAATTCCAAGATTTACTTTACCTCCAAGTGCATCCTGTGTCCTAACAATAGCATAGTGTCATCTCTTTTGTTCTTTTACTTCACATTTTTGTTGCTTTTATGAATGTCTCATATTTTCTTATGACCTTTCAGATATTGTGTTAAGAAAACAATAGAGACAGAAGGAATATTTGCCTGAAAATAACCATGAATCTTCTTGTATCAGGTGATTGTTGGAAGATGGACTGGGAGTTGAGTTGAACTAGAGACTAGAAGATTTGGATTTGTACTTTGTTGCAAAATGACCACAGAATTTAAGTTCCTCCCTAAGTGGGCTACTACCCACTTGTGCTTAGAGTGAGAGCTTGAGTGCAGGAAGAGTTTGTTTCAATATCCCTGCTCCATTCTTCAGCTTTCAGTAGGGTTTTCACCTTGATATTGCCTCATCCCAGAGAGCAGTGTGTGTTTGCTTGTTACTTGGTTCTCAGATAATGGTAGATAGGAAGACTTGGTTCTTCTGGTCCACTTTAATTGTATGTAGGCTATGTTCACTGGGCCTCAGGAGTAGCTACCAATGACCAAACTATTCCTTGCATCTGTGGACGCTGTGAACAGGAACAATTTCCTGACCCTCCTTCAGTGAAAATTTAATTCTGAATTGTATTCCTGCATTGTCTTGCAACAACAACCACCACAGCAACCAAACAAGACAGCTTCTTGTTCTACTCTTTTTTCAGAAACTTAGATTTTGCTTGAGTCTTGGACTTGTTATCCCTCCTTTAGTGGCTTAAGTCTTGGATTTATATGAAGCAATGGTTCAGAGAAATGCATGATGTTTCCTTCTTGCTTTTCTACTCCACAGCCAGTAAGCACTTTTTACATGCCTACACTTTGGAGGAAGATCTTCTGGTCCATCCTTGTTGGAAGCACCTAGTAGAGGCTGGGGACTTCCAGTTATTACAAACTGTCACACTAGTTCACACTTGGCTTTTAAGAATTCATTAAATTTTTAGCTGTATTCTTATCTGTTTTAATGGGAGCCATCTCTCTCTCATTTGTGTGCCTCATCCCCCCTCAAAGAAGTTTATCACTTTTTAGAATTTAATGCTTGAATTGCTTTGCGACCACAGACCTAGAGATGCTCCAGGAAATTCAATTTTGTAGATTATCCAGCTGTTTCTAATTTCCAGGTGGAGAGCTACTTTTTTCTTGTGGTTTCCTACGTCCTAAGAGCGTGCTTATACTCTGTGCCAGGTGTCTTCTGGATAATACTGGTAATGACCCATCCATTGGAGAAGCTTATATTCTAGTAAGGAGAGACAGATATTAAACCCCTAGATAAGTAAAAAAAAAAAAAAAAAAAAAAAGAAGCAGAAGAAGAAGGCGGAGGCACATGATGACATATAAATTCCAATTTGTGAAAAGAGCTTTAAGAATAAATAAATCACAATGCATCGACAGAGAGTGGCTTCAAAATTCTTCTTTCCAGTACTTATTTACATGAAACATCAGCTATGCAAAGATATGGAACCAGCTATGCAAAGATGTGGAAGAACACGCCAGGCACTATAAGCAGGAAGGGACAGGTGCATGAAAGAAGTGAGGCACGGGCTTGATGATCACAAAGATGTAGCAGGAAGCAGCTCTAGAAGGTGCACAGAGAATGGTGGGGAGTGGCAGGGCTGTGTTCAGGTGTTTTCCCAGAGGCAAGAAAGAATTTGAGGATGAGACACAGGCAAAGGTCAGCAGAGAAACAAGATTTATTTGCATGCAAAGTGAAAGTACGCACCCAAAGGGAAGTGTGGGCATATTGAAGAGTGAACTGCACTCAATAAGGTTTGTGTCCACTACATTATGTAATCTGGAGGCATTGGGGGTGAATTGAATATTCAAATAGAGTGGAGTTTGGTGCTGAGTGTTAGTACCACCATTTGCTTGTCTTTTTTCTGGAAATTTCTGAAGTGTCTTCACATCAGGTACAAGATGAGTGTAGGAGTGTCAGCCATGGTCATTTCCTTATAATGAGCTCATAATTAGCTAAAAGTCATCATGAAAATGCAGCTAGCAGCCATACTGGTTAATTTTAGCTGGCAGCTATTCTGAGTTGTGGTATCACAGCAGTTGCAGTGTTCTGCTGCATGGAGAAGTAAATATGGTAGCCCAATTGTTGAGAAGCAAATATATTACCTTAATCACTAAGAAGTAAATATAGTACCCTAGTCAATGAGAAGTAAATATAGTACCCCAATCACTGAGAGATAATATGGTACCCTAATTAATGAGAAGTGACTATAGTACCCTTATCACTGAGAAGTAAAAAAGGTTGGTTTCTTTCTAGCACTTGAATCTAAAGTGTATCTGGACAACTATCTTATATAGACACAGAATTCATCAGATGGAAAGGATGTTAGGATCACCTTGTCTCGCAGGAGAGCATCTTAGCCTCTCCCTTTCTCTGAGGAATACTGGCTTCTTTATTCCACACATGAAGTGCCATGTATTTATTTTCAAGTGGAAACTAATATTAAAGATATACCTTATAACTTTGAATTCAGAATTCTTAGAGGTCTAGATGAATTTCATATTCCAAGAAGAAATGCCTCTGGTGGAATTACAACATTTTCCTGATTAATTTTACAAAGTTTCCCACAAGATTGGTGCTCAAAGTTCAATGATATGTATCAAATTTTAAAATGATAATGTATTATTACCCTACCTCAACCTACAGACTTCACTGGAATGTGCATTTTCTAGGGGATTGTCCCACTTTCCTGTCCTATGAAAGAGAAAAAAGGGATTGGTATTTATAGATTTGATTTTCTAAACCTCTGAGATTCAAATGCCAACCATCTCACCTTTTAAATGGAGCTACCAGCATTAGGAGCCACTTATCAGCTATATAGCAAACTCCTGGAAAATATGAGGAAGTGAATTTTAGAAAAGACAAGCTTCTGAAATCCCACAGGATACACTATGCCATTAATGGCCACAGAACTCAAAACTAAGCTTCCCTTAAGAGAATATCTCATTTATTCATCTGTTCAGGCTCTTATTTATTCTTTCAGCAAGGGTTTATTGAGAATATACTACAAATCACCTTTTGATTTTCTATGGAGCAACAAAAAACAAAGACTTCCCACTTTGAAGGAGCCCATATAGTTTGAAGCAAGGCATGAAACAAGCAAAATAGTTATAACACAGGCACCACTTCCAACTGAAAAGAAGCTTCCCGCACTTACTGCAGTGAGAAGGTCTAACTCTTGCTGTGAGCAGCACTAGACTACTCAGAATTACTTCTTCTTGCTTGAGTCCTCTTTATATGAAGATGTTTTCCTTTAAATGTATCATTGACAACAAGAGAGTTAAGAGAGAAAAGTGATAATGATGGGAGTTATGTGCTTGGGTACAGACACAGTGGAAATTTAGGGAAGGTACCCATGCTGGGTCTCTGAGGTGGTGCACTAAAGATATAAAAAAGATGGAAAAGTTCATATTCTGGAAGGTGGTCCGCACTGGGTAGTAATTACAGTCATAAGGCCAGGTGGACTCTCAGAGAGGATAATAAAATGGTTATGGAATGGTAATCGGTGCACAGTTTGTAGCCCTGGAGGAACCTGGCCACTGTGGAAATCACACCCAGAGTTAGAAGTCATTCACACCAACTGTTGTCAAGTGTGCCCTTGCCCAGTACAGGCAGACAAATCCTGTACAAAGCAATTCCGCCCTATTGACCCCAGGATGGATGTTTATGCAAAGGCTGGACATAGCTTCCAAATTCTCACTTGACCTTCTGTGTATGAAAGCACTTGGGTCAAAGGGTGATTGTTTATTTCGTTTAGTTCA
Organism: Oryctolagus cuniculus; assembly: GCF_051225735.1. Lineage (NCBI taxonomy): Eukaryota > Metazoa > Chordata > Mammalia > Lagomorpha > Leporidae > Oryctolagus > Oryctolagus cuniculus. Next base: position 116,202,299 of record NC_142869.1, on the reverse strand, counting down.
AGGCAGAGCCTCCATTGTAAGGACCTCTTCTTGCTTTTCCTTCCTAGGTAACTTTATCCTCCAGGTCCTCTGAAGTCACACAGGTGAACTGACATAAACCTGAGCTGTCACAGTTAAGTTTTGCTTTCTGCTTTCTCTTCAATTATAAGTAGCCATCTCAGGGAGCCTGGGGCTCAGAAGACAGAATTTATCTAACTGCTGCCAGAATGTAATTTACAATGAATCCAAGAGGAAAAGAGTCTTCCCAAATATCTACCGTGGGACAACAGTTGAGAGGATTCTCACCAGGGCTAAGCACAGAGTGAGAAGGGTTGAGAGAACGTGTTCTTTGGAGACCTTTATAATGGTAGCTAAAGCAACTGGCTGGACAGTCTTCCCCACATTTGCATGTGAATCCTTTCTCTAAAAGTAACTCTGAGGAGTCTGCAAAACTTTTCATGGAAATCGCATGTTATGAAAAAAGTATGTATGAATTTCAAAAAAAAAATTTTTAAATCACAGAAAACCCTACCTCACCGAACATGAAAACATGAATGACAGGAAATAATCAAATTCTGAGACTATGCAAAGCTATTGTAAAAATGAAAGAGGGTAATAGTCATAAACTAAAAAAACTCTCAAGAGAAAATGAAACCAGGTCATAAAAATACGGCCACAGACAGAAAAAAGCCATAAAGTAATAGGTGAAGCTAAAGGAAATCCAGAGAAGGACAAAATCTATGAAAGAATTATATAAATCAGTATTGGGATATATGACAAGTTAGATTGATAAGTAAAAGGAAGGCAAAAATGTCTGAAAAATTCAAGAATTATAAATAAATTTTAAAATACTTTCCAAAAATTAACACAATTTTTGAAATTGTGTTTTCAAAAATGAACACAATGCTATGAGTTGTGGCATAGCAAGTAAAGCCGTTGCCTGCAATGCCAGCATCTCATATGGATGCCAGCTCTGATCCTGGTTGCTCTACTTCCATCCAGCTCCCTGCTAATGGCCTGGGAACAGCAGCAGAAGATGGCCTAAGTACTTGGGCCCCTGGCACCACATGAGAGACTCAGATGAAGGTCCTGGCTCTGGCTTTGGCCTGACTCAGCCCTAGCCATTGTGGCCATTTGGGGAGTGAACCAGCAAATGGAAGATCTCTCTCTCTCTCTTCCTCTCTCTCTTTTGTTCTCTCTTCCTCTCTCTGTAATTCTGGCTTTCAGTAAGTAAAATAAGTATTGAAAAATATTAACACTAAATCAGGAGGAGCACAAAATGGAATAAATACTACAGAAAGTATCATAAAGATTAGAATTAAAGGGAGAAAAAATTTTAAATAAACCTGATGAAAAACTTGTAAAAGATTGGAAATTAAAGACAAAGAAGATTCAACAAATGTGTAATAGCCGTCTCTAAAGAAAACTCCAAAATAGTGAAACAAAATACTTAAAACTATAATCTAAGGAGTTTTCCTTAAAAAAAAAAAACACCTTGAATTTACATATTAAAAGGTCACATTTGTACCTGAGAAAATTAATCCAGAATATTCCATATCTAAATATGTTGTTATATTTATGCAAATTTTAAGGAAAAAATCATCAGGCATGCAAGCAAAAAGACCATGTCATTTATAAATAGATGACAGTATAATTTATTAGTTAAACTGGAACATGTGATGTGAGAATGAACAAGGAGCTATCAGTATTATAATTGGACAAAAGAAGTTAACTGGAGTGTTCTGGAATAAAGTGGGATCTCTCTATACAAGAATTAGAATCAGATTGGCATTCATCTTTTTAACAGTAATGTCATAGAATAGATGACAGGAAAATAACATATTAGAGAAAATAAGATATGAACCAAGGATTTCATATCCAGCCAAACTGATCTTCAAGTTTAAAACACAGGGTCAGTTATTACCTATTAACATGGAAAAAATTGCTTCCAGATAACCAATGATTTAAAAAAAAACTATTGGTTATTGGCCAAATAGCTGATGATAAAAATTGCACATATTCAATCATCAGTAAGCAGGATAAAATGACATAATTTATGTAATTGTTATAATCTACTATAATAGGGTTGATACAATACAAACATCAAATTGCTTGAGGTAAGGGTAAAATAAACTTGCTAACTGTCTGAACTTTTATGTAAGTTGTGAGTAGAATTTTCACTATCGTGGGGAAGGAGGAGAAATAAGTTAGAAGACACTATTGGGGGCCGGCGCTGTGGCAAAGCAGGTAAAGCAGCCGCCTGCAGTGCCAGCATACCATATGGGCACTGGTTCTAGTCCTGGCTGCTCCACTTCCTATCCAGCTCTCTGATATGGCCTGGGAAAGCAGTAGGGGATAGCCCAAGTCCTTGGGCCCCTGTACCCGCGTGGGAGACCCAGAAGAAGCTCATGGCTCCTGGTTTCAGATTGGCGCAGCTCCAGCTGTTGCAGCCAATTGCGGAGTGAACCAGCGGATAGAAGACCTCTCTCTCTGCCTCTCCTTCTCTCTCTTGTAACTCTGACTTTCAAGCAAATTAAATAAATCTAAAAAAAAAAAAAAAAGACACTATTGGCTTGTTTCAATATTGTTCATAGTAGGAAATAGTATCTCATGAAAAGGAAATTAAAAGTATTAGACATGTATAAAGGTGTTTATTGAAAGGTAATGAGTAAAACAAAAAATGCCTTCTCAAATAGCAAAAGAAGTGTAAAAAAGAAATTAAAAAAATAAACGGTCCATATAGTATAACATGTGCCTGCATGTGTGGATGCACACACACATACATAAATATATAAAACATAAAACTATGTGGCAACCTGGAGGGAAAAAAAACTTACCATTCTTATCAACAAATAAATGAATTTAGCTTCTCTGTCAAAAAAAAGGAAAGATTTCCAATTTTGCTGATAGAAGAATTAAAATCTACAGATTTTCCAAGTCTACACAAGAGACTCATCTAAAACAAAGAGATTTTGAAAGGTTAAAAATAAAATAATGGGAAGAAAAACTAAGAAAATGAAAAGAAAGCAGATGTAGTGATGCTTATATTTAATACGATAGAATGCAGGCCAAAAAGTATTTTTGAAATTACTCTTTATAATGCTGGAGTTTACAATTTATGGTAAAGATACAATAATATTTATGTACCCAAGCAAATGGTAGCAACTTACATAAAAACAGACTATAAGAAAAACAAGAAGAAATAGAAAGGCACTAGTCATAGAAAACTTTAATATATCTCTCATAGTCTAAGACAAATAATTGAAAATATTATTGGAATAGAAGATCTAAATAGCACAATTTTTTTTGGTAATGAAATTTTTGTAATGAAATGTGATGAAAATTCGTTACAGTGGAATGCTAGAAAAGAACAATTTCTAACAATGGTACTTTACTAGTAGTAGTATTGGATCCAGTCACTACTTTTCAGTTCTGATGTACGACATTCTAAATAGCACAATTATTAACATTCAGTTTCTAATGTGGGTCAAATTATTTTGATTTCCAGTAACAGAGTAAGCTTTATGTGCACATGAACAAAATGCCTTCATTTTGAAAATAAAGGGAATGGCATAACTCACACACCTGAGCAGTGTAGGGGGTACTGTCCTGCAGGCACATTTAAACCCAGTGTCCCAAACACATCAAGGATCTATTATTTGGCTCATTCTTGAACTATTTTGGTTTGATTCTCAGGCTGGCATTTTCCAAGAGGTGGCCAAGCTGAAAGCCAGCAGCTGTAGCTTGCATTGCACTGATACTTAGACCATGACTGAGTCCTATAATGTCTGTAGCAGTCTCTAGAAAGAGCTATAATGGGTCATTTATTCATGTGCCCACCACAGCTCAATCACTGCAGTTGAGGTGCTTTGGTTGTTCACCCTGGGTTATGTACCAGTCTCAAAAACAAGGATTTACATCCACGTGATTGCAAGCCTGCCTAGCGTCATATAAACTGGGACAGGAGGCTACCAAAAGAAACAGAAGTCTTCTTATAAGGAGACAAGTTGGAAAAACAAAAACAAGAGTTGCCTTCCTTACTTACAATTCAATGTGATAAATGTCAAAATAAAGAAAATCTATTTTGGAGCAGCCCAAGGAAATCCTTACCATAGTCTTTATCCAGGTGGATTTGGAAAGAAATGTATAAGTTCTCTAATCAGCTTGAGGAGAGGACATTACAGCTAGAAGGAAGAGCATGTGTCAATTCACCTAGAAACTACAAGAGAACGATCCATTTGGAGAAGGTCTGAGAAGTTCAGTGTCCCAGAGGAGCCAGGAGAAGGTGGGGAACACTGAAACATGGGTTTAAGCCATGAAGGCCTTTAGTGTTGTGCTGGTCATGCCCCTCTTTGCTTTTTGTTCTATCTCTACCACCAGCCTACTCTGCAGGGAGTAGAATAGGATCCTTCACTAATTGGATTTCTGGAAAGTTTGAATAATGGAATGTCTAACTAGAAATGTGGACAATGGAAGCAGAACAGAGTTCAGGGCACAACTTTCTTGTTCTGTCCTGAGTGGTCTCCCCAGTAGAAGCTCCATTATCTCCTCTGTGGTCGAAGCTCCTGGCACGAGACCCATGCCCAGGGAGTAATCTCAGCTCCCACCTCCTCTTTGCTAATTGCCTTATCATTCTCAGGTTTCTTAGCTCTTCCATTAGCTGTGTAATCAATTCCCCCTATTAAATCCTATTTATTTGAAATACCTATAATAGTTTGTATGAACTAGACTATGACTGGTCTAGTGATAGAATTTAGACTTTATTCTGTGTTCGGTGTGAAGAGTCTTATGCAAGAGAGTGATATGTCAGATTTGTGCTTTTAAAAAAACCCTCAGGCAGCAGTTGGGGAGAAATTGGAATCAGGAAGATGAGTCAGAGTCAAATTTTATATAAGAAGATGATGAGTGTCGAGCTAGAGCAGGCACAGAGAAGATGTGTTGGATTAATAATATATTTAGGAGGTGGTATCATCAAGTTCTAATGACTATTTGGGCAAGCATGTTTCCACGTAAGTGCCAAGCATTTTAATATGGACCTGTCAGGGCTGTGTGGGAATGGCACAGTTTCTTCCTCAGTCCCAGTCTTTTAATCATGTCAAAATCCAGCATCAAATGATTTGTATCTGAGCTCAGCTGTAGGGCAGGCTGGGAATACAGTAAATAGAAAGCCCCAAAGCCTTCCATGGGAGGAATCCATTCCTGATGAATATCTTCTTGAATGTAAGATGAATATGGGGAATATGGGGAAGAACCTAGAGAATATGTATATTGAGAACATATATAATATATATGACATGTATATGGAGAAGCTGGAAGACAAGTTGGAGCTAAAAATGAGGAGGCTACTGGGTGATCCTAAGTAGACTGAAGGCAGAATCCTAAAGGAAATGCTTTAAGCAATTTGGGCCTTACAATCTCCAGTGGTCAATCATAGCTACTTTGATCTTTTCAGGCATGAATTTTCGACTCCTGTTATTCCCGCCCGCCATGGTCATAAGAATATTCTCTTCCATTCCACTCAACCTACAAGTACATTTCTGACTGGGACCAAGACTCTTGTAGTGGGAGAGTGTGGTTGACTCTTTGTGTCCACATTAGAAGATTTAGGTCCATGCAGTAAAAGTGGTTGCTCTGTCTCAGCATAGCAGATCCATATACCAGATAAAAAAGATGAGATATGATACCCCAGAGATGTTCTTGTTTCCAATATGTTCTTGCTCTGATTACTCTTTTGGTAAAACGCAAATGCATCTATCAAATCTAATGAATGTGCTGATCCTTGAATGTTCCCTGATTCTAAGCTTTTCTTAATTATCTCTGGCCCATTTAGCTTTAGAATGTCTCAGAGAAGACACACAGGTATGTCTTCCACACCTAATAACTCAACTATCCCTAGTCCAGCTATCTACTGCTATATAACAAACCAACACCAAACTCAGGGTTAAAACAACTATTTTATTATTTCTTGTGATTTTTTTGGATCAGGAATTCAAGCAAGACTCAGTTGGGTGATTCTTCTATTCTACATGGAAGCAATGGAGGCCTCTTGGTGGAAATCAATTGGTGCATAACTTGGGTCTGGAGGTTCCAAGATGACTTCATGTGCAGCTTGACATCTTGAAGGGGATGACCAGATAGCTGGTCTTGCCTGTTGACCAATACACTTACATGTATCCTCATGGCCTTGGTAATCTCAAGACAGAGACTCCAAAAATAACATGGTAGAAGCCGCATGGATATGTGTGCACTTCTGCTGTCCTCCATTGGTTGAAACAGTTGCAAAACATACCCAGATTAAAGGTGAGTGGATATAGAAACCAGCTCTTGAAGGAAGCAGTGCCAAAGACAGAAAGTCATGTTCTGTTTTGTTTTTCATCTTTTATATATTACTCTTTTATTTACCCCAAAGCCAAAGGGAGAGAACAAGAGATATTCCAGCCGCTGGTTCATTCCTAAATGTCTGGAACAGCCAGGGCTAAGCAGTCAGGCTGAAGTCAGGAGCCTGAAGCTTAATCCAGATCTTCCACATGGTTGATAGTGATCCAACTGTTTGGGCCATCATCTGCTGCCACCCAGATGGCACATCATCAGGAAGTTAGATAGGAAGCAAAGCTGAGCCTCAAGCCCAGGCACTACTGTGGGCACTACACCTTGACTTAGCTACTGTGATAAATGTCTGCCCTGAGGCCATGATTTAAATCTACCACACTTCCTTCAGAAAAAAAGTTATCTTTTAATTCAGTTCTAGAAATAAGTATTAGACATCTGAGCCAAACATACCACTCTACATGGTAATATGCATTTGACAAAATGTAGTTACACAGCATTAAACAGAATGTCTTAAAACTCGTGTTCTGCATAAGATATCTTGGAAATGCTGACATAGACAATGACTGGAAGAGAAAAGAAACAGAAGCTATTTCTTATATTCTAGAACTTGAAGAAAGAAGCAAGAGTAAAATTTAAAAAAAAAAGAGACATGGTTTCCTGAGATAACTTACATAACTGGAAGTTGCCTGCAGACTGAGCTGATACCCAGTATATTATTATGGATTAAATAAGCATGCACATAAATGCCCTAAAGTTAATAGGGAGGCAAAAATAAGGCCCTGCTTCAAGAAATATTAGTCATCAACTACCTAGACTCTTTTACAGGCTGATCATTCCCTCTGAATATCTTAATTAAAAGTTAAAATGACTGACCATCTTGGCTTCCTGAGAGCTACAAGGGTATCCACAGAAGTCCATGGAATGTGCAATGTCTTGCAATCCTTGCTGAATGCCAAGCAACCCCATAAAACAGTAAGATATTAATTATTTATTATAGGGCTGTGGAACAAGCCAAGGTATGGGGCCTTTTCCACTTTGGGGATTTGGGTTTTCATGTTATAGGACAGAAGGGAAATAACTTTGAAATTACAGGAAATCAAAGACAGGAAATTCTAGTTTTGGTCAAAAGCCATAATGTCTTTAGGTGAACTCAATAGGATGAACCTCAACAATAACCAGAGGGGGTGGGGGGTGGGGGCTCTATTAAGCTGTTTCAGGACCTGGATGTATTCATCCAGAAAGATATACTGCTTCACATTACTTTCAGCATATTAAGGTGCCATTCACAAACAAGATGATCTACGGTGTTCATCATTCACAACTCACTTCCATGCAGATTGGGAAAAGATCCCACCCTCCAGCCCAAGTGGAAAACACAAAGGCCGAAAGGGTCTGGTTTTGATTTGGGAACAGGAAGAGGTCGCGGAAAGCTGCCCTGATGCTGTGAGTACCTCTGGGCTCTTTCCCAGCTTGATAGAGATGGGTGTGGAGGGTGAGAGGGGGCCAGACCCACTTGGGGCCTGGCGAGGTGGGTAGGCACCGTGGTGAGGTACCCAGGCCTTCAGTCCCCTTTTTTATGCCAAACTCCTCATCTTGGACAGCTTTGTGCTGCTGTTTCCATTCAAGCAGTGAATGAGGAAGGGAAGTGGGATAAGAGGGATGAGGAGCCAGGTGACTGCTCACAAAGCAAGGTGTTAGTCCTGTGTTTTCCCCCTTGCCCAAGGGAACACTTTCTGCACACGTTTCCCTTTTACCATCTATCCACTTCCTTTCCTCTTCTTGGCCATATGCTAAGGGGTCACCTGACCAGCACTTTCCAGGTGTGAGACAGTACCTCTGGGGCTTTGCAGGGTGATTTTAGATGGTGTGTAGGCAGAGAGTACAATGACTTTGGACTGCACAATGAGAACATGAGTCTCTTTCCAATAGTCTCAGAACCTCTGATCAGTCAAGAAAGAGGTCTCTAGCACTCAGTAATCAATCTTTTGCCTTCCTGCCTGACAGGATCTGGCCAGAATTGAATAGCTTTGTTTTCTTTATGCTGGATTTGTCTTTGTAGTTGTCTTCTTTGTGTTGCAAGTGATCCTCATTTTTCGTTTAGAGGAATGGTACAATTCTTCCTTATGAAATAAATTTACGCTTGGAAAAAAGAATCAATTTAAATACAAAACTCCTGGGGCAGTTGCTGCTTGGGGTGCCTACATCCCATATCAGAATGCCTATTTTGAGTTTCAACTCCTCCATCTCCAATCCAGCTTCCTGCTAATGTGCATCCTGGGAGGCAGCACATGGTAGATCAAGTACTTGGGTCCCTGACACCCATGTGGAAGACTTAAATTGAGTTCTAGACTTCTGGTTTCTGCTTGGTCTAGCCCTGGGTGTTATGGCAATGGGGAGTGAACCAGGAGATAGAAAAGCTCCCTCTGTCTCTCCCTCTGCCTTTCAAGTGAAATGAAAATAAATAAAAATTAAAATCAATAAATACAAAACTCTTATGCAGTTCATATGTATGGATATATGGAAAAAAATCAAGAATGGAGGAAGCACATGATTGAAATGTAGGAAATATTAACATAGTGTGACCTTCCAAGTTAATATTTAGGGACACTTTGAAGCCCTGAGAGTTAAGATAAAATGCCCAGTCACCCAACTAAATTTTTACTTTCTTTATCCACCCATGTGTCTAATTCAGTATGAAAGGTTCTGATACTCTGCTACACAGAGTGTTAGGTCTCCTTTCTCCTGCCTCCATATCCAGGCTCCTCCACATGGTCAGGAGGCTCATCACTTCACATCATTGTAGAAGGAGGTAAAAGAAATAAGAGGAAGTGACTGCAAGACCACTGCAAGGAACATAATCAGAAATTAAAGGTCATTTAAACAACAGGGTTATTACTTGGTCATCCAAGCAAGAATTGTAAAGCAGAGAAAGGTAAATATTGAATACGATGACAAGCTTTCAAAAGATTCTAAGTAAGATCTTACAGGACAGATCCTCTATGACATTGTAAACGTTAAACCAAGTGAAGTAGAAGCAAACCATTTTTTCCCCATTATGTCCTGGGAGTTGTCTGTTTAAATGTGGAGAGAAAATGTTAATACCTGGTATCAATAGGAAGTGCAAAAGCAAGGAGATGAAACTGGGAGCAGATACTGCTGTCAGAGTGTGTGCCCTGGGCAACAGGCAGCAGAACAGGACAGAATGTGAAACCCAGCCATGGGGACATAGCTTACTGTGTGGGAGGCAAGGTGGCAGGTAATAAAAGGAGGAAACAAGGTTCATAACAGCAAAGTTCCAGGTTCCTGGATCCTGGCACAGGCAAGTTGAAGCTCAAGTTCAATACTAGACCTATAAGTCTACCTCTTTGTCCAACTTCATTTTTGAACTTTTATTGAAGGCTGCCCTATACAAATCAAAGGGCAGAAGTAGTAAGTGTGCAGCTTGATAACTTTTCCCAAGCCTAACACAACTGTATCATCAGCACATAGATTCATGAAACAGGATATTGCCAGAACCCAGGAAGCCCCCTCATAACAGCCTTTTCTAGTCATTACAGTCCGAAGAGGAATCATGACTTTGCTTCTGCTCATCTATAGACAAAGTCATACTTTGTACCTGCTCTGGTTTCTTAGGCCACACAATGTGTTGATAAAATTTTACTCTATCACCATGTATTGTGGTACACTCATTCTCATTGCTGAATAGTTTTCCAGCATGAATGTACTGTAATCTGTTTATCCCTTCCTCCATGAATAGGCATTTGGGTATTGTTATGAACATTTGATGCATGCTTTTGATGTGGAAACATATGCTTCGCCAGGATGACAAAGGCTGAGTCACAGGTTCCAGTCTCATTTTACGCTGCTCTCACCCTTTCTTGCTCTGCCTCCCTTCTCAGGGCCTTCCCATGGTAGGCCATTTTCTCTTGCTAAAGGACCATCCCCTCACTCTTCGTTTGGTTCATCCACACCTTTCATTGAGATTTGTAATGAAATGCCATTTCTTCCCTGGCCTATTCTGCATAATACCCCATTTTGGGCAATTTGCTTCATCACACTTAGCACATTTACCAAACAGCCACTATGTATTTTTCCCACATGCCACTGGTGATTCTAAAATCTATGGGGAGGTCATATAAATGTTCTACTTTGGATCCCCAGAACCTAAGTGGTAGGTGGCACATTTTTGATTAGTAAAGAAACACTCATTGGATATCTTTGCTCTTATGGCACTTTCTTCTTGCTCCTGTTTAGATTATAACAGCCATGGCACTCACCAAACATGCACCTGTTGGCATGCCTCTACCCCAGATCATGATCAGCCTCCATGCATTCTTGTCATTTGAACACTATTCTGTAGAAAGACATTAATATTTAATAGATCTTTCTGAAATGCTTTTTCAGAAATACAACCACAGCCTCATTTTTTTTAAAGATTTATTTATTTATTTGAAAGTCAGAATTATACAGAGAGAGAAGGAGAGGCAGGGAGAGAGGTCTTCTATCCGTTGGTTCACTCCCCAATTGGCCACAACAGCTAGAGCTGTGTTGATCCAAAGCCAGGAGCCAGGAGCTTCTTCCGAGTCTTCCAGGTGCAGGATCCCAAGAACTTGGGCCATTTTGTACTGCTTTCCCAGGCCATACCAGAGAGCTGGATCAGAAGTGGAACAGCCGGGACTCGAACTGGCACCCATATGGGATGCCAGCATTGCAGACGGCAGCTTTACCTGCTATGCCACAGTGCCGGTCTCTACAGCTTCTTTTAATAGATGTCTGTGCTTGACATAAACATGCTAAAAACACTATATAACTGTTAAACAAAATGGATATTAGTATATTATAGCTCCCTAAATAATCACAGGACTCACTCCTTTATCACAAGACTTTCTAATGATGCTGGGAGCTGACAGCACAGGGAAGCACGGGAAGAAGAAGCAGAAATGGAAGGTGATGATTATTAGCTTGTAACACCATTCACACGTACTCCCCAAAGCCTGGGATGTGTGGGCAGAGAAGATGCTGGAAATCATAGAGTTTAACAAAGGGGATTGCTTTGGGCTGTCTCTTCATTACTTCTTTGCAACCAGTTGTTTCCATATCACAAAGGCCCCATTCACTTTTGAGGTTAACTGTAATGAAAGAATAAGGTTACAGAGGATGATGAGACCCTGTCAAAATATATTTGAGATAGACATGCTTTATTATTTTATGAGAGAACACAGGTAGTTGGTTAAGATATAAAGTTATATACTTAGGATCTCTATATATGTAAAACATCAGTCCACCAAAGATAATTGAAAATAGAAGGATTTTAACTGTGAACAAGAAAGAAGAATTCAGGACATACTGTCAAAGATTTATCTTTGTATTTCTCACTCAAGAAATTTGCACTGATTGCTTTCAAGGAAACGGGACACAAGGAGACAAACTTTTCTTTCTTCTCCTTATTGATGGGCATATGTTCTTCTCTCAGTTGGAATGAAACTGTTAACCTCCAGTACAATTGCTTACCCCATCCTAGCCTTTCACTAAAAACAATAAATTGTTAAGCTATTTTTATTTGAAATTATATATATTCAAAGCAAAGAAGCATTATTCACAATAACCAAAAAGTTTACTTTTAAGTCATTTCAAAATGAAGATTTCTAAGTCAAGGATATGGTTTAAATACACACATCCAGGGGACAGTGGTGTAGCATAGCAGGTAAAACCACTACCTGTCACACTGGCATCCCAAATGGGTACAGGTTTGTGTCTTGGCTGCCTCACTTCTGATTCAGCTCTTTGCTAATGGCCTGGGAAAGGTATATCAGGACGACCAAGTGATTTGTCCCGTACCAGACACGTGAGTGATCATGACGAAGCTCTTGGCTCCTGGCTTCAACCACACTCAGCCCTGGCCACTGCAGCCATTCAACGAGTAAACCAGTGGATGGAAAATCCCTCTCTCTCTCTCTCTCCCTCCCTCTCTCTCTCTCTCTCTCCCTTCTTCCCTCTTCTCTTCCTCCCTCCCTCCCTCTTGCTCTGCAACTCTTTCAAAATAAGTAAATAAATATTTTTTAAAGACCCACATTCAAATTTCTTTTAAGTATCCCTTTACCGACTTACTTTACATTTAGGAAATATGTAAATATATGATATAGGAAATTCAGTGTATCAATAAAAAAGAAAATATTGGCTCACCAAAATGAGAAATTTATTTTTTATTAATGAATACATTTAAGCAATCAAACAAAATTTGACAAATGGTGACACTCAATGACAGTTTCTTTCTTCCCTCCTTTTATTAATGCATTCACTCATCCATTCATTCACTAAGCATATACAAACGAACTTCAAAATATTAATGGAGAGTGGAGTTAAAAATATGAACTTCGGGGCTGGTGCTGTGGCATAGCATGTAAAGCTGCCATCTGCAGTGCCAGCATCCCATATAGCGCTGGTTTGAGTCCCGGCTGCTCCACTTCCAATCTAGCTCTCTGCTATGGCCTGGGAAAGCAGTACAAGATGGTGCAAGTTCTTGGGCCCCTGCACCCACGTGGGAGACCTGGAAGAAGCTCTTGGCTTCTGGCTTCGGATCGGCACAGCTCCAGCCATTGCACCCAATTGGGGAGTGAGCCAGAGGATGGAAGACCTCTCTCTCTCTCTCTCTCTCTCTCTCTCTCTGCTTCTCCTCTTGGTGTAACTCTTTCAAATAAATAAATAAATCTTTAAAAAAATAGGAACTTTGTCTCTCAGTGCAATCTCCATCAAGATCAAGACACATTTTGTAAGCAATGATAACCAGATATTTAATCTGTCCATAAAAACTGCAGGTCCTAGGAACTTAACCATGTCTATACAGTCCTTTTTCATTGTTAACTGAAGAAAAAATGGGTGTTCTCTAAAGACTTAAAAAAACGGAAAATGAAAGGATCTTAGAAGAATCCAGATCAGGACTGTAAGGTAGATAAGGTAGAAGCCTAATGACTTCCCACCAAAATTCATAAAAAGGCTCAATGAGAAGAATGAGGAGGCACATTGTTGTCATAGAGAATGACTCTCTGGTAAAGATTTCCCAGGCATTTTTCTGTAAAAGCTTGATTTAACTTCACCAAAACAGTACCATAATAAGCAGATGTTATCAATTTTGGGCCTCCAGAAATACAAATGAAATGCCTTGAGCATTCCAGAAAACTCTTGCCATGACCTTTGCTCTTGACAAGTCACCTTTTGCTTTTACTGGACCACTGCCACCTCTTGGTAGCCATTGCTTTGATTGTGTTTTGTTTCCAGGATTGTGGTGGGAAAGCCATGTTTCATCTCCTGTTATAATTCTTGGAAGAAGTGTCACAGGATCTTGATTCCACTTGTTTAGAATTGTCATTAATAGCTCTGCTCTTGTCTGCAGCTGATCTGAGAGCAATCATTTTGGCAACAATTGAGCAGAAATGTTGCTCCCGTTTTAGTTTCTCAGTCAGAGTTGTGTAAGATGAACCAATTGAGATGTCCCTGGTGTTGGATACTGTTTCTGCTGTTAATTGTTGATTCTCTTCAATTAGGATATGAGCAATATGACTTTTATTTAATAAGTTTTAATTTCAGAATGGTTTTTTAATTCATTAAACAAATATTGTGATGTAATATAAAGAGTTTCTATATATTCCACACCCAGCTTCCTCTATTATTAACATGTCATATTGGTATGATGTATTTGTCATAATTAATAAACCATACCCAGCTTCCCCTATTATTAACATCTCATATTAATATGATGTATTTCTCAAAATTAATGAACCACACCCAGCTTTCCCATTGTCCTTTTTATTCAAGCTGCCTGTATACTTTCCACCCCTCCCAGCCTCTCATAATCATCATTCTGCATTTATGTTGGGTTCATTTTTTAGCACCCACATATAAGAGAAAACATGTGGTGTTTGTCTTTCTATGACTGGGTTTATTTCATTTAACATCATTCCTCCAGTCCCGTCCATTTTGATAAAAATGACAAAATTTTATTCTTTTTATGGCTGAATAGCATTACATTGTGTATACATACCACATATTTTTCATCTGTAGCATCATTGTAACCTTTTGTAAAACATGTTTTCTTATAGTAATCTGCTGATTTCTTTGGAGGGTTGTCCTCATGAACTTTCCATAAAGCATTAGCAACCTTACCATTCTTACATTCGAGCTTTATCATAAATTTGATGTTTATTTTTGCTTAAATATAGCAGAATTCATGTTTCTCTAATGGGGGATCTTTTCAAACTGATGTCTTATCCTTCTTAGTGCCTCAAACTAGATCCTGTTTAGAATGTTATAACTGCCGGCGCCGCGGCTCACTAGGCTAACCCTCTGCCTTGCAGCGCCAGCACACGGGGTTCTATTCCTGGTCAGGGCGCCGGATTCTGTCCCGGCTGCCCCTCTTCCTAGGCCAGCTCTCTGCTGTGGCCAGGGAGTGCAGTGGAGGATGGCCCAAGTACTTGGGCCCTGCACCCCATGGGAGACCAGGATAAGTACCTGGCTCCTGCCATCGGATCAATGCAGTGCCCTGACCGCGGCGGCCATTGGAGGGTGAACCAACGGCAAAGGAAGACCTTTCTCTCTGTCTCTCTCTCTCTCTCACTGTCCACTCTGCCTGTCAAAAAAAAATGTTATAACTAGGAATTATGAGTTCAGTTTGATGCAATTTTTAAAAAAATCACCCATAGTTTTTCATAATATGCATTTTCCTTGAAATTTATAAGAACCTTTCATAGTTTATTGAATCAGTGATCATATGAATCAATAAAGGAATGATTTAAAAGTAAATGAATAATTCTTTTTTTAAAGATTTATTTATTTGGCAAGCAGACTTACAGAGAGGGGAAGAGAGAGGGAGGGAGAGTAAAAGAAAGAGATCTTCTATCCACTAGTTCACTCCCCAAATGGCCACAATGGCTGGGGCTGGGCCAGACCAAAGCCACAAATCAGGAGCTTCATCTGGACCTCCCATATGGATGCAGGGACTCAAATACTTGGGCCATTTTCCACTGCTTTTCCAGGCACATTAGCAGAGAGTTGGATCAAAAGTGGGGCATCCAAGACTTGAACAGATGCACATATGGGATGCTTGCATCACAGGCAGTGGCTTAACCCTCTGTGCCACAATGCTGACCGCCATAAATGAATAATTCAATACATAAACAAATCATTGAAGGAGTAAAAGAGGAATGAGAAAATGCTACTTGAAGCCAAGCAGAATCTTTGAATAGTGAGGTCAATCCTCACAGAATGGAGAAAGTGATTTTATGATGGTTGCCTTTTCCAAATTCCTTCTTCTACTTTTTTCACAATTGAGTAGTGGTCCTATCAGGCTGGAAATGTGGCAGTGGGAGTGTTTGTATTCAGGATTGTACACAGTTCAGCTGTAGGTCAGGAAAAGTTGGTCAAACAGCCTGCTCCAAAAGCTTTCCATCGTCTGTAAAACCATGTTGGGCATACATTAATTTAAATTATAAAAATATAGAAATAGTAACATTTTCTTGACTTGCAGGCAAGTAGAAACACATAATTGAGCCCAAAGGCTGAGCTGTAACATAGATACATATCCCCTTATTCACAATCTCAAGACTCAAAACACTTTGGAAATCCAGTCTTACCATAACTTGTTTGGTAACATGAGTGTCATCTTTACTGAGGGAAAATATGGTTATGTTTTGCTACAAAAACGTTTCCATTTTTGGTTGGGCATGCTGCCCAGATCTTACTGTGGATGTTACTTAATATGAAATAGATAAAATGTATTACTTTTCTAAAATCCAAAGATGGTTTCTTTTTCTTTTTTTTGAAAGGCAGAGTGGACGGTGAGAGAGAGAGACAGAGAGAAAGGTCTTCCTTTGCGGTTGGTTCACCCTCCAATGGCCGCCACAGCCGGCGCACCGAGCTGATCCAATGGCAGGAGCCAGGTACTTATCCTGGTCTCCCATGGGTACAGGGCCCAAGTACTTGGGCCATCCTCCACTGCACTCCCTGGCCACGGCAGAGAGCTGGCCTGAAAGAGGGGGAACCAGGACAGAATCCGGCGCCCTGACCAGGACTAGAACCCGGTGTGCCGACGCCGCAAGGCGGAGGATTAACCTAGTGAGCCGTGGCGCTGGCCGCAAAGATGGTTTCTGAGATACATCAAGGCATAGGGATTTCAGACAGGGACTGTGACCCTATCCTATATGCAGGAGCCAGGTTATCAAAGCCCAGTGGATGCCCAAAGTTAGGGAATTTCAAATAAAATGGATTAAAAATCCAGGGCTATCTCAAGAGGGCAATCAGGAGAATGAAAGAGCAGAATATGGAGGCCCCAAAACCAGAGAGTCGTCATCTCTGGTGGACCAGATCACACCCCACAGGGTGTGTGTATATGCAGTGATTTTCCCTGGCCACTAATAAGAAATGCCTAGCCCCATACCCTGACCTCCAGGTGCTCACCTTGATCTTCTTATAAGAAATCACCAGGTGCTCAACAGGATTTTATTATAAGCTAAGTACCTTCACCATTACTGGCTTGCCTGTCTTCAAATGTGCTTATTACTAATCATAATCATAAAAGTTGTGCTCTGAGAATGCTTTGTGTGTAGACTATACCTAAAGTACCTATCCTCTGGTGTCTTGCTAGGAGCCTGGCATAAGTAAAACACTCAATAAATGGATTCAGTAAATGTTAAGTGAGCATGTACAATATGTGAGTCTTTATAATGTGCTTTTATATGCATTGTCTCAGTCCTTCAAATGACCTAGTGAGTCAGGCAAGTCAAATGAGTCCCAGGGAGGTTAAGGATTTGCTCAAGATCATAGACAGCAAACAGTTCTGCTAGGACTTGCACCAAGGCTGTCTGGTTAAGAATCTTTTTCTCTTTCCTTGGCACCTTTGTGCCTCCCTCCTACATAAACTGAACCCTTAACCCCAAAGATGAGTAAAAATGCTTGGTCATGAAAAAGGCCTGGAGAGAATAAAAGCAGCAAAAGGAAGAAGAGAAAAAAAGAAAGAAAAGGCCTAGAAGGAAGAAAAGCAGTGGTAAGCTATTAGCTCATGGATATTAAGAAGATACTTAAGATGTCTACATAGAATACCCCGACCTCTGCCTGTCCATCTGTGAGATAATTCTGGTGAGAAGTTCAGGTCCTTCTGGAGGAGGAGTGCCAAGTACCTAAGTAGGAGCCAAAGCCCATCCCAGGGCACCCCAGGTGCCAGTGCTGCTGCACCTCTTGTCATCCCAGGCTTGGAGTTGACCTTGGGATTAGTGAAGGGATGTAGCTTTTGGAAGGCTCATGGAGAAGGCATCATGATGGTAGGATAGGTGATGAGAAGCCATGCCTGCTGCAAGAACCCCATATCATCTGCAGAAGACGGATCTGCCCGGGGTGAGGGCGTCTCTTCCCCTAGTGAGGACAAGTCTACAGGAAAGGTACTAACCCCACATGAAGTCATCTCAATTCTTCACCCAGGCAGCAGTGATGATTCATCCTGAGTCCCTCCCCCTCCCCCTTGGCCTATGCCTGACCTCTGGAAAGCAGGAGCTAGGTCAAAAGGAAGTGAGACACAAAGACATGGTGGGTTCCGTGTCCAGGAATCCAGCATGGCCTGCTGCAGTAAACAGGGTTCTGAGACACCACCTGCCTCATGACTTTGCATATCAAGCAAGGGAGCAGGTCTCACGTGCTCATTATGTCTCCATTTTCCAGTGACATGACCTGGCTGCCTCCCTCTCTCTGTGCATCTTGAGAGCTGGTTGGAAATGTGGTGTGTGAACTCTGGCCAGGTCTCCAATTCCCCAGAGGCAGCACTAAATATCAGGCTTCCATCTCATCAAGCAGATGTCAGGAGACACAGGATGGTCTTGTTTCCCCAGAGTCCTTGCCCTGTCGCTTTACCATAGAACTCTGGATTGCGTTTCTAGCTGGGGCCATGCTAACCACAGGCCATACAGAGGTGATTCCTGTGACTCAGCAAAGTAAGAATCACCTTAACTCTCAGGGAGCTTGTTCAATGTACAGTCCTTAGACCTGTTCTAGATTCACTAAATCAAGATGTTGGGGTGGGGTGGGGTGGGAGTGTCCAGGGATCTGCATTGTGACAAGCCCCCTCCCCCCAAGGCAGATTCAGATGTGAATGATGCACAAATAATGCTTTAAGAAACATATGTATCAGCTTTGAAGGTGAAGTCTGAGTTCAATCACTAGCCCTATGGAATGACCTGGAATGAATTAATTCCTCTGAGTCTCAGATTTCCTGTGCAAAATGAAGCTAATTATATGATGATACAGATTAAAAAGAATAAGAGTTTAGGATATGACAGATGGCTGGCTATCAACAGTAACTCTAACACTCCAGGGCTGGGAACCTGCCTGCCTGGGCCCTGTGGCCTTCCTCATTCCCTCATCACAGTGGCATCTGAGGCGATGAAGTCTACCTTTGGGAATTAACTCAACGAGCAGAGCTTGTGTATCTGAAGGATGTAGACTCCCCCAGAGTGTCCATGTCCTTATCCCCAGAACCAAGGGCAATGGGAGTTGCTAAGCAACTGAACTCAAGGTAGGAAAATTATCACAGTGGGCATACTTTAATCACAAGGGTTCTTAAGAGTGGAAGAGGGGCACAGGAGAGGTAAGAGTGATGCCATCTGAGAATTCTACCTACTGCTGTTGGTTGTGAAGGTGGAGGAAGGTGACCACAAGTCAAGGAGGGTGGGCAGTCTAGAACCTAGGAAAGACAAGAAAGAAAACCAATTTTCCCTAAGGCATCCAGCAAATAACAAAGCCTTACTAACACCTCAACTCTGATATTTATGTATTTATTTATTTGAGGGGAAGATAAAGACACACACACACATACACACACACACACACACACAGAGAGAGAGAGAGAGAGAGCTCCTCAACTGGTTCTTTCCCTAAATGCCTCAACAGCCAAGGATATACCCAGATCTAACAGCTGAGGACTCAGTCCAGGCATTCTACATGGATGGCAGGAACCCAGCTACTTGAGCCACCATCTTCTGCTTCCTTGCATGCAAATTAGCAGGAAGCTAGACATGAGAGCTGTGATATGTACCCAGGCACTCCAATATGGGATGTGGCCATCTTAACCAGTGTCATAACTGCTACACCAAATGTCAATCCCAGATACCATTGAATACCTCATCAGAA
Organism: Oryctolagus cuniculus; assembly: GCF_051225735.1. Classification (NCBI taxonomy): domain Eukaryota; kingdom Metazoa; phylum Chordata; class Mammalia; order Lagomorpha; family Leporidae; genus Oryctolagus; species Oryctolagus cuniculus. The sequence goes on along the minus strand of NC_142869.1, from coordinate 116,182,823 downwards.
TTTTGAACTGTCAGATACTAAGTTTGTATTGTTTTAAGCACTATGTTTATAGCATTTTTTACAGCAGCAATTGAAAACTAATACAATACCAAAAACCAGAATGTTGAGTTGTGGAAACCTCACTCAGCTGCAAGCTTAGCAGGTGATGATATTAGTGTAATGGGTTGTTTCTTTCTTTGTTTGTTTATTATTTATTTATCTGAGAGATATAGAGGCAGACAGGAAGAGAGTGAGCATTCATGTTCACTACTTTACTTCCCAAATAAATGCTCATGACAACCAGAGCTAGGTCAAGGCGAAAGCTAGAAGTCAGGAACTCAATCCAGGTCTCCATGCAGATGGCAGGGACCAGGATATTAGTATTTCTGCTATCTTTATGCCAAGTGACAAAAGCCAAAAACATGAATGGGATCTCCAGTGAATTCCCATCTCTCCTGATATTAGTAATCATAACTGCTAAGACAATTAAAATATATTGAGTGTTTGCTGTGTTATAAACATTTTATATCTCATTTAATTATTGAAACCATCTGTGAGCAGACTCATAGAATGGCAAATGCCCTAAACAGTACTCTGGCATCAGAATCAGCCCTTAAGGCATTTGGATTTGGTTGAAAAGCCCATGAGAGTTTCTCAGGCATGGAAAGCCAAGACACTGTGTCAAAAAATGACCTAAATGAAAGATCGCTGTGAGTGAGATCCCAGTGGAAAGAACAGGCCATCAAGGAAGGAGGTACCTTTCTCTGAAGGGAGGAGAGAACTTCCACTTTGATTATGGCCTTGTCTAAATAAGGTCGGAGTTTGTGAACTCAAGAGGCTTCCATAGCCTTGGCAGAGCCTCAGGTGATCACTGACTTCATAAATAAGAGTGTCAATTGTTAAATCAACAACAGGAGTCACTGTGCACTTACTTCCCATATAGGATCTCTGTCCTTAATGTGTTGTACTATGAGAATTAATGGTAAAAATAGTCTTCAAACAGTGCTTTATACTTTGTGTGTCTGTGTGAGTGCAAACTTTTGAAATCTTTACTTAGTATATACAAAGTTGGTCTTCTGTATATAAAGATAATTAAAAATGAATCTCAATGAAGAATGGGATGGGAGGGGGAGTAGGAGATGAGATGGTTTGTGGGTGGGAGGGTGGTTATAGGGAGAAAAATGCTATAATCCAAAAGTTGTACTTTCAAAATTTATATTTATTAAATAAACGTTTTCAAGAAAGAAAGAAGGGAGGGAGGGAGGGAGGGAGGGAGGGAGGGAGGAACCTTCCTTCTGTGAGATATGTTCTATCACCAATCAGATTTTAATACAAGTAAACAGCCTAGGAGAGGTACTTGCCATAGAGTCAAAAACAAGTAAGAATCAGAGTCTACATTAAAGACCACATTTGCTACTCCCAGAGCCCAAAACCCTATTTGTATCATTAAACAATCTAGTGGTGGAGTAGGCATTTGGCCTATGGTTAAGATACTTGCATCATTGGCAGCTCTCTAGGCTAATCCTCCGCCTGCGGTGCCGGCACTCTGTGTTCTAGTCCCAGTTGGGGCGCGGGTTCTGTCCCTGTTACTCCTCTTCCAGTCCAGCTCTCTGCTGTGGTCTGGGAGTGCAGTGGAGGATGGCCCAAGTGCTTGGACCCTGCACCTGCATGGGAGACCAGGAGGAAGCACCTGGCTCCTGGCTTCAGATTGGTGCAGCGCACCGGCCGTAATGGCCATTTTGCGGGGTGAACCAATGGAAGGAAGACCTTTCTCTCTCTCTCTCTCTCTCTCTCTAACTCTGCCTGTCAAAAAAAAAAAAAAAAGATACTTGCATCTCATATTGAGGTAGCTTGGTTTGATTCCTGCCTCATGTTTTCCACAAATGCAGACCCTGGGAGGCAGCAGTGATGGCTCAACTAGTTGGGTTTTGGCTTCATGTCTAAGATACCTGTATCCCACATTGGAATAGCTTCTGTCAATGACTGCCTCTGGATTCTGACTCAAACTTTTTGCTAATCAAACAGCCTATGAGGTAGTTAGATCCGTACCATCCACATGAGATTCTTGGATTGAGTTCCTGAGTTCCAGTGTTGGCCTTTGTCTAGCTGCATTCACCACAGGCATTTGGGGAGTAAACCAGTAACAGGAGTTCTCACTCTCCCATCTATGTCTATCTTTCTCAAATAAATAAATAATAAGAAAATCAAGAAATGAGTGAAACAGCCTAGTTTTATCATTTGGCCAATGAAGGAGATGGCATATTCTATCTAAATCTGAGGTTGAGCCATTTGCTAAACTTACTCATACACAAGAACACGTCTACTACTGGTCTGGTTGCTGAAGACTTTTCACGTTGTCACCAGTAAAATATGGGAAGTCTAGACATTATCAGGACAGTGCTCTAAAGGTTTATCTTTGTCATGGGTGATAGCATCAGAAGAAAAAAGAACAGTTCAGAGAACCAGCCTTAGAATTCCACAGTCAGGCACAAGGGCAGTCACATCAGGCCACTTCAGGTAATTGAGAGAAGATGTGGGGTTAGCTAAGCCTTGGGCCCAGATTCTTCTTCTAGATAAGCCACTGATGAGTTGTGCGACCTTGTGCGAAGCACTTGACCTCATCCTATCTCACCTGAAAATGGGACCAATCGCCCTAGTGCTTTCCCAACTCAGCTGGCTGCTGTGGAAATCCAGTGAGGTCGTGTTGTGAACATGCTCTCGGAATTGCAACAGCAACACACCCTTGCAGAGTTCTATGATGCTATTATTTAGTTTTTATAACTCAAGGTGAATGTGGTTATGATTAGTAGTAATTACTGTACTAAGCCACACCAGAGAAGAGAATGTTCTCCCACTGGCTTCTTCAGCAGAATCTGTTGTGTAAGCATCCCTCCTCTGATAAAAAAGTAAAATCAACAAAAGTCTAATGTTCATCATATCATTGTATGGAATTTCTTTTATTTTTCTATAATTTTGGAAAATAGAAAAAAATTGAAAGGATTATGCCTTGAACATTAGGTTGAGATCTGTTCCTGCTCAAAAAAGGGATTTCTTATGAAAATTCCCATTCCCAAATGGCTTTTCATCAGCGGCATGGAGACAAGCCCAAATGTGGCCTCAATAGTGATTCCAAACGCAGGGAGGGAAGGGCACACAGTCCAGAATTCAAGGTCTGAGGCACCCTGGGAGTATCCCTTATGAAGGACTTCCCCAATCCTCTGAAGGGGAAGACCATTGCCAACTGTCCAGACATACCACGTGCCCCTGGGATCCACTACAAAGCTTTACACCCAACAAAGGCCCTTGTCTCCCTAGACAATGGCATCTCTCCTCAAGCACCCATAAGCCTCCCCTGGAGCCCCACTCCATGCTGCACCACTCAGAATTCAGCTGCCATCACATAAGAGTTAACACACTTGGTCACAGTGGTCTATAGCTCCCTGTGGCAAATTACTGGACTCAACTGGATTCGAGCCCGCCACTCTTTCCTCTGCCCTCCCTCCCTCCTTCTCTACTTTCCTTTCATCAGTCCACAGCATTTAACGAGACCTTATTACAATACCAGACATAGCGCACAGATGAGTCAAGTCTCAAAGAGCCTGACATCCCAAAATGCAATACCATTTAGCAACTTTATGGTGGTCAACTTGTTAAGTGCATGCAGAAGGTAGCAAAGATCAGAAGAGGCACTGAGCCAGCCAGCTCAGGTGGGAGTTCTCAACACAGTGAGTGGTATAATGTGTGAGATCAGGGTAAGAAAGAACACAAGCTTTGGGGCCGGTGCTGTGGCACAGAGGGTTAACGCCCTGGCCTGAAATGCCGGCATCCTTATGGGCGCCGGTTCAAGTCCCAGCTGCTCCACTTCTAATCCAGCTATCTACTATGGCCTGGGAAAGCAGTGGAAGATGGCCCAAGCCCTTGGGCCCTTGCACCGCATGGAAGACCTGGAAAAAGCTCCTGGCTCCTGGCTCCTGGCTTCGAATCTGTGCAGCTCCAGCTGTTGCGGCCAATTGGGGGAGTGAACCAGTGGGTGGAAAACCTCTCTCTCTCCCTTTTTCTGCCTCTCCTCTCTCTGTGTAACTCTGACTTATAAATAAATCTTTATAAAAAAAAAAGAACACAAGTCTTGGATCAACTCACTGAGGTTAAGTCAGCTACTGTGTGAACCCAGGTCTCAGTGCTCTCCGTGACAGCATGAAGGTCATTCCTTGTCATGACCCTATTGAGCCCGGCTGAAACAGGGCATTGTATAGTGCAGCAATACCCACCCAGATAGGGATACACAGAGGGCACATCCTGAACTCAGAGAGATCTGAAAATCAACTCCCCCAGCCAACACAGGGTTGCCCCCAGTCATTCCAGAAACCTTGTGATCATATGGTCCCATTTTCTATTGGATCAGATACTTGGACCTCACTTTTAGCATGGTCATCACTAGAATAGCAGTCATCATGGTAGAACAGCAGTGACACTGCTCCAGAGCCACATCTGCCACTAGTGTTACAAACTCATATTTGGAAGTGAATGTCCCCTGTTTCTCTGTATTTCACCAATGCACGGCCTGGGTAATGGCTTCCACATTGCATATGAGTCCTTGGGCATTTAAGTATCTCGTGAAAATTTTTAATGAGCCTGTGTACTTTTTCCATCAAGCTTTCCTTGGGCAATTTTTAGTGAGTCATCAGCAGAATCCAACACTTAATCAAAAATTTAAAAACCTGGCAAGGATTTTAAAAAGTCATATGTCTTTGGCTAGTGGGCAGGTGGAGAAAGAGCATCCTTATGGCATCTTGGCAGCAGGTTTGGTGTAACTTCCCTAAAGAGAAATTTGGTGATATGGCTCAAAAGTCTTACTGATGTTGATGCCCTACATTTAACCCAGTAAAGCTACTTGTAAAAATATATACTAAAAATCATGGCTATTCACAAAAAAATGTATCTTTAGGCATGCTTATTACACAATCATTTATGATAGCAAGAATTTAGAAATATAAATGTACAGTTCAATGTATTCAATGTAATAGAAATAAAATGTAATAGAATATATATACAATGTAATAGAAATAAAACGTACTTGCAACTATTAAAAATTATCTTGTGGGGGTGGGGGTTTCGTTGGGCAGTAAAGACACTGGTTAAGACACCTGCATCCCATATTTGAATGCCTGGGTTCAATGCCCGGCTCTGGCTCTTGATTTAAACTTTCTGCTAATGCAGATTCTGGGAAGCCATAGGTGATGGCTCAGGTAGCTTGGTCCCTGCCACCCATGTGGGAGACCAAACTGAGTTCTCAGCTCTGGCTTCAGCTTAGCTAAGCCCTGGCTATTACAGGCATCTGGGGAGTAATGAGCAGACAAAGATCACAATCTGTGTGTGTGTGTATGTGTGTGTGTGTCTGCCTTTCAGATAAATTTTAAAAGTAAATAAACCCATTTTTTTTTTTTAAAGATAATGCATGTAGGCCGGCGCCACGGCTCACCAGGCTAATCCTCCGCCTAGCGGCGCCGGCACACCGGGTTCTAGTCCCGGTTGGGGCGCCGGATTCTGTCCCTGTTGCTCCTCTTCCAGGCCAGCTCTCTGCTGTGGCCAGGGAGTGCAGTGGAGGATGGCCCAGGTGCTTGGGCCCTGCACCCCATGGGAGACCAGGAAAAGCACCTGGCTCCTGGCTCCTGCCATCGGATCAGCGCGGTGCTCCGGCTGCAGCGCGCCGGCCGCGGCGGCCATTGGAGGGTGAACCAACGGCAAAGGAAGACCTTTCTCTCTGTCTCTCTCTCTCACTGTCCGCTCTGCCTGTCAAAAAAAAAAAAAAAAAGATAATGCATGTACAACGCTGTGCATGCAACATGAAATGAATAAATTTATATTCAGCTCATTTCTTCCTCCATGAGTTCAGTAGCGGAAGAGATGACATACCTAACTACCATGGTTAGTTAGCTAAGGTCCTGAAGCTAAGTCAGGTGGGCTGCCAGTAGGAAAGGAGTGTAGTGATGGGTTTGAGGGCTTCAGCAAAGGCGCAGAAATATCCTGTACAAAACGCGCAACCCAAGCCCCTTTGACTCTGCTCTGCAGCTTCTATTAGTTACTCCATTAGGCAGGTCGGGAATGATATCTAAATGCTAATCTCTCATTCTCATCAAGTATGCAGAAACTACTGTTTACTAGTTGTTGATATAACAATTTATACCAAGTCTTAGTGGTCTACTCAAAGAAATGGCAATCAGCATTTATTATCCCAAGCAACGTCTGTGAATCCAGATTTGAGGGTAGTTTAGCTGGGTAATACTGGCTTGGGGATCTCTCACAAAGTTTCACTCATGATATCCATGGGGGCTGTGGTCATCTGAAGGCTGGGGCCTGAGCCATCTCATGGCAAGATGGCTTATCCATAGGATCGGTGAGCTTGCTCTGGCTCTAGGCAGGAGACCCCAGCTCCCTGCCATGTGGAACCCTTCATGGAGCTACTTGAGTATCCTCATAACTTGACAGCTGGTTACCCCAGCACCAGCCCCTGCCCAGAGTGAATGACCAAAAAGAGAGGGAAGAAGCAGCAGTGCTTTTTATGACTTAGCTACTGGCACTTTACTAGGAGGCTTCCAGAGAGAATGCTCTAGACTCTGGCTTAACATGCTATTCATTCTAATAATCATGTGGCAGATGAGTCATGGAGATAAATGGATGTGGGAGAAAAAAATGAAGTGATGCAGGTAACATTTCCCATCCACATACCATGTGCCAACCATGGTTTTAAGAAATTAATGTGGATTAATCCTAACGTTCATTTCCCACAAGCATCTACAAGGAAGTGACTGTGATCATACCCATTCTACAGAGGAGTGAACAGGCACAGAGAGTTATATTAATGGATCACTTAGCTAAGAATTGGGACAACTATTCCAAGTTCAGGCAACTGGGTGTCGAGTCTTTTGAACCATGTTGATGTGGTATGTTAGGCCTTTCATAATCAACTGATCCATGCTAGTTATAATGCCTAAGTGAAACTTACTGGGGAATTACCTCTGTCTGAAATGGGCACCAATGAACTCTCATTCACCCTTGGAGATCCAATTCTCTTCTCACCACCTGTGTGAAATTTTTATTCATTTACTTATGCCAGCACCGCTTTATTTTTGGCTACCAGTTTGTGTTCTGTGTTTTCTTGTGGGTTTTAAAAAATTTGTTTATTTACTCACTTATTTATTAAAAAGGCAGAGAAATAGAGAGACAGAGACACAAAGATGGAGAAAAAGGCAAACAGAGACAGAAACATACAGAGATTGTCTATCCTCTGATTCATTCCTCCTATGCCCACAGCAGCCAGAGCTAGGCCAGGCTGAAGCTGGGAGCTGGGAATTTAACCTGGTTCTTCCACATGGTTGACAGGGATCCAGCTATTTGAGCCATCTCCTGCTGCCTCCCAGGGAGCTCATTAGCAAGAATCTGTAATTAGGAGTAGAGTCAAGACTCAACCTCAGGGTCTCCTGAATGGGATGTGGCCATCCCACACGTGTCTTAACCACTGTGCCAAATGCCTGCCCCCTTGCAGGTCTTTCGTATTGCACTGTGACTGCCTTAAAATCCCATGACTTTCTCATTTCTTAATCCTCACAATTTAGTAAAGTACCTGACCTTTAATAAGCCAGATAAGCTAATAGTCTGCTTCCTTAACTCTCTTTCCCAGGCTGATTTTCAAAATGAAGCACCCCTCAGAGATAGGCTAAGTCATCAGTTGTTTGTTGCCTGAATTGTTATGGCATTCAGTAGAAACTGTTTCATACCAAAATGGGGTGGTTGAGAAATGAGTATGAGCATTTGCATTATCCCAAAGTAAGGAAAGGAGACCCTGTATTAAATACCACTCACCATGGCATCCCCAAGCAAGGTTCCTCCAACAACTGAGCTTGTACATCAACAACCAACTCTCGTAGTTGCTTTGATAAAAGAGGTTTAGAGACACTCTCCTAGGGAGGTCACAAAACTGACATGCAGTGAGAAATCAGCATTAACTTCCAGCAGCCCCTTCTAACCACAGGGTGGTGTAGGGCTCAGAAATGCTCGCAGGCTTGCCAGGAGAGCTGGACAGACACAGTAATGCAATGGGAAAGCTGTGAAAGGTGAATGTTACATTCTTTTAAAAAGTGGGAAAAGCTTATAGACTTTCTGAAAGAAGGTAGACTTAAAACATAAATGAATATAGAGTTAGTGCCAACCTGCCTAGGATGGGCCATACTGAAACAGGGTATGGTCCCCTATAAACTGACACTCAGATGGAATAAAAAATATTATGGCCCAGGGGATAAGAGGTCTGACCTTTTAGAAGGCCCCTCCTATGTCAAGACTGTGGTTTCATTATTGTGAAATGAGCAGACTGGAACATGAGCTGGCCTTACCCTTTTCCCTGTCAAATGTTCTGATGAATCAGAGACATTGAGTGATGATATACAAATGAAGTGTCAGATTTAACCTGTTAGTTTTAGGAACAAGGGTTGAAAAGACCAACTCTTTAACAAAGATTTTCTTAAGACTTGCATGTCTTGCTTGCTTGCTGTAATGGAATTAAAGCACCCAAATCCTAGTGAGGCCCTAAACAAAGTGAAAGTTGGTCACTTATGACATCAGAACCATGATTTCAACTTTAGCCCTTATCCCAGCTTGGCCCATTTCCGTGCTCCAAGATGTACTTTTTACTTATCTTCATCTATATCCCTCACCATAGCTCAGACAGTGATAGACTTAAGATAGGTGTTTAGTGTATGAAAAGTGAATTACATTGGATTGATTCAAAATCTGCTTTAAAAGCCTTTCTCATCAGACATCCCATTGCATTTCAGATTGGCCAAAGGTGTCTTTATTAATATACTCTGGCTTTCATCAGGTGAATTAAATGGACAAAGCTGGGAGGGGGTCCTGTTTTCCCAGAAATATATGGAGAAACAGAGCAGTGTTTCTGCCTGACAAATGGTAGAATGAAATAAAAAACAGCTCTATCAGACTCTAAAACTTGTGACATCTCTACCATACAAAGAGGAATACTGTGTTATCATAGACATCCCAATGTTCCTAGCATGAATTAAGTGTTCTAAGGATAAATTAAGTGTACAGAAGCAATTTGAAGGTGCCCAAAACTTGAATGACTCTAAAAATGGACTGCCCATTAAAATGGAGAAGGATTTATGGCAATACCAAAACAATCATGCTCAATGGAGCCTTGGAATTCCAAATAACTTTCTTGGCATGCTCTAATGTGAATTAAATGGATCAGCCCTCTCCTCTATAAATGTTCTACTCTTTTTCTGGTCTTCCTTGTGATACAGTCAGGGAACCACAGGTACAGCCTTCCTAAAGCTATTTATCAGTAATAATGTCAACATATTGAGCTGTGATTCTTTTTTTTTTCTCCAAAGGACAGAGCCACTGGGGGAATAAGGCTATTGGTGGATGCAAATGAAAGTTTTGTGTTGGTGAAATGATGACAATGCTGGCTGTAGGAAGCAAGCATGTGATATTAGGTCAAAGCAGAATGAGGACCCCAAAGCTACAAGGTAGGAGCATCCTCATTAGCACAGAGACCTAGTCGCCTAAACCTTGCTGGAACAATGGTTTCCAACAACTTTAAAAGTCATGGTTGCCCTATTCAAATAAGCCTTCACAGAATCCCAATATACAGAACAGACACAACAGATGCAATTGAATCTAGGATGGAGAGTCTGTGGCCCTACTTCCTCAAACATTCCCTCCCTTGGAGACACACCTAAGACATTTCTTTGGAAACCAAAGGCTTTGCAGAATAAAGTGTGAAAACCTCTGGTCAAAAAGACACAGATCTACTCTAATGTGATTTTTTTTTCCTACCAGGACTTAATTTCCTCTTGACCATCAGTGTACAATTAGAGATGCATTCTTTGGTAAACAAATGGACAACAATAGAGAAAAACAATGTGCTTTAGAATGGACTAAGCCTTTTTCTACTTACATTTTGAAAGGAAGAAATGTGAAACTGATTTTTTTTTAATCATTGCAAAGTGCCTAGGAATATTTTCTGGTGACCAACAGTTTAGAGATCGGAGGGAGACTGGACAAAGCCAGGTTGGCGGATGCACACACAGACAGACAGACACACACACACACACACACACACACACACTGGACAGGAATCCCCAGGCATCTTGCCACATCTCTCTGTCCAACATTCAACAGGAGGGCAGCATAGTGAGCAATCTACTAAAGTGTTGACAGAATTAATCAGGCTCCATTTCCAAGCTTTCTTTTGCTCCCTGGGCTAAGAAATTAGAAAGCTCTGGCTAAATCAGTACACCTTGAGATTTCCCCAGAAACACAGTTTTCCCGGGGAAATCAAGCTAATGAAAGGAGAGGTTAACTAAGTTTGATTTCCTGAAAGCCTACTGCCTAATTTTATGTGAACTGTCTGATTTCTCTTAGACCTTAGGCACATGGCTTCAATGACAACGCATTTGCTCAGCGAGGACAGAGGGAAAATGTTTGTGAATAAATCACAAATCACAGTCCTGATGCCTTGTGCACAGCTGGCATCCATCTAATGTCAAAGTCCTGTCATTGATGATCTCATTAAATAGTAACAAATATCTGTTATTTATTAAACTATATCTTTAATCCTCATTGTGATAGGTGACTTAGATATTGTCCCTCAATTTTACTGAACAGAAACATGTGGCAGAGCAAGAATAGATGATTTGTCCATAACTGGCAGACTTCCATTTTAAACTGAGCCTCTTGGAATCCAACTACCTTTCCAGGCTGCTTTGCCCACCCCAGTCCTTCTTGGGCAGGAGGAAATATTTTAAAATCACCCCCAAGAGCTGTGGGCCTGGGCATAGCCAAAACAAATTCTCTCCAAACAACAGACAAGAAGATGTTAATTTCTGGAATTCAGAGTTGGCAACTGGTGGGATTCCTCCTGGGGTGGGGTGGGAGTGGGAGTGGGGTGATGGTAAGTGTAAGGTGGGAGACTGAGCTGGTGGCCAACATAAGTAGATTTCACTTTTAGGTAACGCTGCTGACAGTGTTAAGTGTAGATTAGATAGGGACAAACTTGATTCAGAGATTCCAATGAGAAGGCTACTGCAAGAATGAAGAGCTGATGAGCAGCAGATTGAAAAATTTCTCCATAGATGAATGACAACATCGGGTAACCTGCAGTGCAGGGAGCGTCTCCCAGGGCTGAGGGGAGGCAAGTTAAGGAAGGGCTCAGAGGAGGTGATGTCTGAGCAGAGGCTTCAAAGAGGAGAGTAGCTGGCCAGGAGAGAGGAGGAGACGCCATGCTCCGGCACCCTGTGCCCTTCTCAGAGTTAGAGGAGTCTGCTGGGTGGTGCTGAGGCCGCGGGAGGGGTAGAGGGGAGGCCAGACAGGGCCAAGGTTGCTGGGTGCTCCTCCAGGTGCCTGCTGAATATTCTGACTGATAAGGAGGAACTGAGTTTTCTGTAACACACGTCTGAGGTGGGAATCCGAGATCCAGAATAAACAGTTTGTCCGAAATCTCTGCGCTCCACCCTGGTTCACACACCTGCAGCATCAGCCTCGGCAGGTTAGAAATGCAGGGTCACGGCCTCCACGTCAACCCATGGAGTCAGAAACGGGGTTGAACAAGATCCCCAGCTGGTTCATAGGTGTGTGAAATTGGAGGGAGGTGCCCCTTTCAGGATGTTGGACCTTTGAGTGCTGCTGGACACCTGCAGAGTTGGCTTCTCAAGTCAAAGGGGCATAGGGGTACAGGGAGGGGAATAGGTGGTCTCATTTAGGAGGGGCAGGGGCATTCCCTCTGCCGCAGGCTCTGCCCCAACCCACCTAACAGTTATCAGCTCCAGGGCAGGTGGAGCCTGCACCCCCATACGGCCCTACTTGTGGTCCAATACGCGTTTGATTAATCACTGTTTCCAGAGGCGTCTCATCAATCATCACTTCGGAGCACCCAGGAGAAGGGACAGGGGTTGAGGAGTGCCGCGCCCTGAGAAGGATGGAGCTTCGGGTCTGCGACGAGACGGCGCGTGGCGTGGGGATGGAGGTCGAGACTAAAGAGCATTAGACATTCGCCCCGGCTGCTCCGATTGGTAATTAAGTGACTCGTCTACTGGCCGACAGTCCTGCATGTTCCCCCAGGCATCTGTTAGTTCTTCGAAAACCACTACTGACAAAATGAGGTTTGCCCTTGGTACACAGATAATGAGACTGAGCTTGACAGGTGTGGCGCGATTAGAAAATTTCTACATGAAGCTCATTCTGCTAGCCACTCCACAGTAAACAGACTCATTAGAACGTGCAGGTCCCTGGAGGCAAAGCATGTTTGACATTATTAATTGGCTTTTCTGTATAAGGAGTCAAATAGATGAAAAGGTTTATCAAGCTGAAATAATTAATTTTGCCTGAATTCGCTGACAGTTCATTTCTCCTGTAAAAGACCATTTTTTTTCGAATTTCAAAGTTCAAAAGACATAATAGTGGCAAAAGTGAAGCTTTTTAGTAAATTATAATTAAAGGGAATTTAATTAACTTAGACCTGGGGAAGGGGGAAAAAAGGAATTGCTATCTGTGTCTATACAGAGGTCGAGATGGTTGAACATATCATGACTTAATAATGCATTAATTTTAATCTAATCAAAGGATAATAAAAGAGGTAATTATATGTTTAAAAATTACCAGGCTCCAATAGTGGGATTTTTAAACACTTAATACTTACCCAGCTTCTCGTTAGCAAACTTATAATTGTTGTTCTCAGATTCTGCTTATTTAAAGATGGGGGGTTACAGGCAAGAGGTTAATTGAATAAATCATTATAAGAACCCATGTTGAAACTATGATAAACTACAAAGTTTGCATTTCCTGGTTGCAAAAGATTTTGCTTCCTTTTTTCTCTATGTCTTTCTGTGCCTCTAAAAATAGCAAATTATTTCCAGCATTCCTTTATACGTGCTCCTGAATGCTCCCACGCCCACTCTTTGTCATACAAAGCCAAAATCCAGTTCACATGAGATTCTGCAAAGTTTTCCCTTATCTTCCAAAATGTACCACTTTCATCTCCAACAAGGCATTTTGTGGTTCCACTGTGAGACTTTCCAATATAAAACAATAGGTGAAAAGCTGAACAAGTCTCTCTCCTTGTTGAAATTGGGGCCAGGGGAAAAGGAATCATGAGTGGTCATAAACAATGCAACTTTGCTTTCCATGGAGTCCAATGGTTCTAGTCATTTCTCTGATGAAAGACTGAGACTGATAAGACACTGAGACTTACAAATGTTCTAAAGGACATGACTGTTTTTGCCACCGAGAAGCGTATTATCACTCAATTTTTAGTTTTTTTTTAGTTCAAAGATGACCCAGTATTTCCCCAGGGGAGAAGGACAACAACGAGTGAAACTCTAACAGGGTTCCTTAGTCAAGGTTTTCAAGGCCAGAGTCTCAGGCAGTAGGAACTTCATGCCAGCAAAGACTAGCCTCCTGAAAACCTGATTACAGTGATGGCTTTTTCTCAGCTTTTCACTGATATTTTTCTGATTCCAAACTGCTGTTGACTACATCCAATGAACCAGGGGCTACGGAGCCTCATTCTCAACTGGAGACACTAGCTTGGTTTTCAGAGACTCATTTTTCTCATTCCATGGTCTTGAAAAAGGGATTCAATTCAAATAAAACTCAACAAATAAAAATCCATGCTCTCATTTTATTACTTTGAAAACCACCAGGGCACTCTGCCCTTCTCCCTTTTGCCAACACACCCTGCAGTCCACTCTTCTGAGTGAAGAAGGAGCAGCGAGGAATTGAAAGGAATTGACCAAAGATGCTTTAGGTACACTCAGAACAACTACATGAATGTGTCCCATGTTAAAGATGTGGAAACTGAGGCTCAGAGATGGGAAGAAATTCGCCTGAGGTCATGCACTTCAGCAGCAGAGTTAGTTCCCCTGACCTCAAAACCCGTGTAATTTCCGTTAGAAAGGAGTAACCCAAAAAGTAACAGATATCAAATTCCCAAACCATAAATACTTGTAACATTTACCAGAGAGTTAACATTTGGGGTAAGAAATGTCACAACCCCAAAAGCAAATATCTACTTCCTTACACGGAGGAATGCTCGATAAGACGTATTAAGAGGAAAAAAATAAAATCCTGGGAAGCTTGGGAACTTCCAGTCCAACAAGCATGGACTTATTGTTCATCACATTTCTCCTGCTTCCTTATTTGAGTTCTTTAATTAACCATGTATTAATGTCCAGGGGCCGTGATGATTAAATAAAGGGCAGGGCAAGGCTGGGAGGGAAGGGGGAGAAGCTTCCGGTGTGCCAAGATTCAGCACTGGAGCTGTCATCACTCACCAGCATGTTTTCTTCTGAAGTCAATACGTTGTTCCATTTCAAACCTGCTTAAAGAAAACACGAATTGATTTATTTGCAATTCTGAACTACTTATCAAATCGTAATGATCACTTCATGGTAAAAATATGCCGTGCAATGCTTAGTCACTCTGTTGATGGAACTAACAATTCTGCCCTAGGCCTCTTGTTCTCTCTTACTCTCTCTCTATGTCTTTCTATAATTCTGCCTGATAAGACGCAGCAACCTAAGACGCAGCAACCCAGAAGGGGTCTGTGTCAGTGTGGTCAGTTCTGAGGACTCCAGAGAAAGCCCACATCCACCCAGTACCTCCCTTTCATTCATTAACCCACCAGGGGCCAAGACTAATTAGATCAGCCTGCTCATTTTGAGCTGATAATTGATTTAAATAGGTTGCTCATTTGAAATAGAAGAAAAGCCTGCTAAACATTTGGTGCTTGGAGTTTTTTTTCTTCTTTGCCTGCAACTTTCAATTGCTTGTGCAATGTAGCATAAAATGTAGAGGTCTCCCTTTTCTTCTCTCCCTCTCTTTTTAAAGGGGCCATAAAATTAATTACAATACGTAGGCAACGGGCAGGGGCAGGGGGTTAACTGATGGCTCTAATGAGCAGCCGCGCTTTGGGAAAGCCCGGCCACTCACGCTGTTTGCTGGCGGCGAGGGGACCCGTGGCTTCCAAGAGGAGCGCAGCCTGAAACAGTCCTTCATCCTGATTCTGTCTTCATGGCAACCGAAGTAGCTTTGCTAAGCTTCAAACAAAAGGAGCCTTCCTTCCCAAAGGTGGGGACGTTCTGGAATTGTCTCCTTACCATTAAACAAGAAAGGACTTTCAAGAGGCCATTCCGGGATATCCGCCCCCAACCCTGCTCCAAAGTCCCTGGTTTTTCTGCATCTGGGGAGGAGTAGCGGAGTGAAGGAAAGGCTGCCGCCCCACTGTGCATTGTGAAGATCTTTCTCTTCTCAAAGGGTCTTTCATGGCTACTCCTGAACCAAATTGATTTATTTCAAGTGTGGATCAAAAAGTTTAGACTAGGCTCCTCTTTGGAAACCAAATCGTCCCGCTAGTTTATACTGTTCGTCTGACTGTACCCCTTCAACACAGTGAAAAGGGCTTTTGTCTCCAGCCTAGAGGGCAAGAGGTGGAAGCGACACTTGTAATTTGCTCTGCAAAATTTGCTTGCAGCGTTTCCCTGTGACTGGGAGAAGGGACTGCAGGGTATGCTCAAGGGAGCTGAGGAGACTGAAAAATCTTTAAAGGTAAAGAAGATGATTGGAAATGGAAAAGCTGCCCTCCGAACTGCACAGGCCCTCTGTCCAATGTCTTCCAGTGCCGCCTCTGCGAAGCAGCATGATCTGCATGGGAGTCTGCCAGGCAAACCTCAGCTTCCTCCAGGACCAACTCACTTGCCAGCTCTGTGTAAGCCACTTGCCCTGCTCCAAACTTGACTTCTTTGCCTGTAAAATGTAGACACTACAGTCTACTTTAGAGGTGAGTTGTGGGAGTCAGAGGTCATGCAACAGCCTAGCACAGGGCCCAGCTTGAACAAGCACTCAGGAAATATAGCATCGTCCACTTTCGGTATCTGTGGGCTCTGCACGCAAGACTGGCAAATATAGAAATACTCTGCATCTGTTCTGAACATACACAGAATTTTTTTCCTTGTTATAACTGCTTGGGCAATATAGTATAGCAACCATGCAACATATTGTATAAGATATAAGTAATCTAGAGATGATTCAAAGTACAGAGGAGGATTGTGTAGGTTCTTTGCAAATACTAGGCTATTTAATATAAGGAACTTCAGCATTTGGATATTTGGGGAATCCTGCAACCAATCCTCTATGTAGACCAAGGGAAGGCTGAACCTATAATGCAATACTTGGTTTCCTGATGCTCAAGAAGGGTCATTCATCTTGGCTTTGACATCTGTGAGGGAGAAAGTTGGCGTATTGCTCTCAGGATCAGTTTCAAGGGTATAGAACCTGGGCTGAACAACTGCACTCAGAGAGGCCTGCTATTGCTGTCTTGAAATTCTTAATTTTTGAACAGAGGGAACTGCTTTTTCATTTTGCAATGGATTCTCCAAACTAGATATCCCCTCCAGATCGCACATTCACCTCTGTAATGCCATCGGGGCCACTCCTGGTATCTTGAAGAATCATTTAGGTAGGATAACGCCTGTGTTGGCAGCATGGTGCTCTCACACTTACAAATCACACACTTTCTGCCTCTTCAACAAACTAGCACCAGAGGTCTATCTCTCAGTTCCTGTGGTCCCAGAGCCTGATGGCCATGAAAAACTATTCAAGAGCACATGCTAGTGGCCGAAGGTCAGAATCGCACCTCTGCAGTCCCACACACCAGCCCAGAGAGAACTCCTGCCTTCCAAGCCTAAAGTGGAGGCCCCTCCCAGGAGCAGACAACTAGCATAGAGCAACCCTTTGTTAATTCAGCATTCATGTGGCAGATCATTTTCGCCATTAATGACATACGAATTTAGTCCCAGGTAATTTTTTTCAAAGCAACCAGTTGTGAAATATATTGAGAAAACACTGCCAATTTCCAATCCTAATGACAGAGACACTGAAAGTAAATAAAATGAATATTTATGGGATACCTGATTGCTTAAATGAGTTCCCTAAGGTATGAATAATTAAATGAGCATATGATAATTAATTTGGAAAAGCCAGTAGGTAACTCCTTTATATTTACATTAGCCTCATTTTATTTCAATTCTTACAACTATTACAATTCCAGTTATTTCCTATGCTTCAATAGAGTTGAGTGTCAGTGAGAGAATTTTTAATAGACATCATGATTCTTAATTTCAAAGAATGCTTAAACCAAGGTAGCATATGCAGTGATAGTTCTTAGAATATAGTTATTCATATTTGCCAAACAGTAATGGCTATCATTCATTGATGCCTACTGTCTGCCAATCTTTTACATATGTCTTCTTTCTTTTATTTTCACATTAATGGTATGAGGGTAGTGATCACAAAGTTATCTCCAGTTTACATATGAAGAAACTGAGACAACAGTCTTGTGAGCTGCACATGGTCATGTGGCTGTAAATATGGGGGCCCAGGTTCACATTTGCCCAGCAAAAAGTCATCTTTCCAAAAAAGGAGCACAACATTTTAGCTGAACTAGAATGTTTGAAAAATAACCTTTTCCTTAGAATATTCCAAACATATTCCACCGGAACTTCAAAAGGGTGTCTAAGAATTCTCAATTAGCCACCCAAGTCGAACTAACCATTTATTATGTTTTAAAGTCTGTGAAGGCCGGTGCTGTGACATAGCGGGAAAAGCCGCTGCCTTCAGTGTGGGCATATGGATGCCGGTTCAAATCCAGGCTGCTCCACTTCCCATGCAGCTCTCTGCAATGGACTAGGAAAGCAGTAGAAGATGGACCAAATCCTTGAGGCCCTGCACCCACGTAGGAGACCCAGAAGAAGCTCCTGGCTCCTGGCTTCGGATTGGCCCAGCTCCAGCTGTTGCAATCACTTGGGGAGTGAACCAGCAGATGAATGACCTCTCTCTCTCTCTCTCTCGGCCTCTCTGTAGCTCTGCCTTTCAAATACATAAATAAGCAATTCTTTTCAAAAATAAATAAATAAGTTATGTCTGTGGTTTTTGAAGTAGGCATTTCTAGAGCAGTTTTAGCTTTACAAAAAAATGGCACAGAGGAAACAGAGCTCTCAGGTGCTCTTCCTTCCCCACATCCAGTTTCCCGTGTTATTAACTATTTGCATTAGTATGGTACATATCATAACTGACGAGCCAATGTTGGTACTTTATTACTAACTCAAGTCCATAGTTAAAATTCATACTCCCTCCTTGTATTGTGCAATCTTATGGGCTTGGGTTTGGGTGAATGTATAATACAACAT
This sequence comes from Oryctolagus cuniculus, assembly GCF_051225735.1. Taxonomy (NCBI): domain Eukaryota; kingdom Metazoa; phylum Chordata; class Mammalia; order Lagomorpha; family Leporidae; genus Oryctolagus; species Oryctolagus cuniculus. The sequence continues at coordinate 116,164,590 of NC_142869.1, read as the reverse complement.
ATATTCCATGATAATACCATACACAACAGTTCCACTGCTCTAAAAATGTCCTGAGTTAAAGTGATCCATTCCTCCACCCGCCTTCCCAACTTGGCAACCAGTAGCCCCTTAATCACCACGGATCTTTTAACTGCCTTTTCTAGAGGCCAGATAACTGGGATCATACCGTATACATTAACTTCTTTTCCCATGGACTTCTTTTGTTAAGCAATATGCTTTAAAATTTCCTGCACTTTTTTTGTGACTTGATAAACTCCTCCCTTTTTTTTAATCACTGAGTTGTATCCCACTATGCAGATGCACCACAGTTATCTATCTGCCTTCAGAGGGACATCTTGATTACTCCCAAAGTTTGGCAATTATAAAAAATCTGCCATAAAGTTTCATGTACAGATTTTTGGGTAGACATCTTTTCACCTTTTTTGGTAAATACCAAGAAACACAATTGCTGGATTGTATGAGGATACTTCAAAAAGTTATCGGAAAATAGAATTAAAAGATGAGTATATGTTGGTGAAAAAATGTTGAAATCCACACATATGCCCCTCATTTTTAATTGACAAAAACGTTCCATCAAAAGAAGACTCCACTACTTTAGAGAACTCCATGTGTCAAGACATCAGTGTCAGGGGATGGCATTGTGGTGTAGCAGGTTAAACTGCTGCCTATGACACTGGCATCCCATATAGGAAAGCCAATTTGAGTTCTGAAAGCTCTGCTTCTGATCCAACTTCCTACTGATGCACCTGGGAAAGCAGCAGAAGATGACCTAAGCACTTGAGCCCCTGCACCCACAGGGGAGACTCAGATGGAGCTGCAGGCTTCTGCCTGGCTGAGCTCCAGCTGTTGTGGCTATTTAGGGAACAAACCAGAGAATGGGAAATTTATTTTTCTCTCTCCGTCTCTCCTTCTCTCACACTCTGCCTTTTGAATAAATAAAATAAATCTAGAAAAATACACCTATGTCAGAGTCCCAACTTTTTTTGCAAAAAATTGAAATGATTTCCATTCAATATAGAATTTAATGTTTAAAAACATCTGAGTTATGTTGAAGCTAATATTTCACTAAGCTATTTTGAATGCAGTGTTCTACTAGTGTGACAAACTGGATATTTTGCAGAGTAACAGTCATTTGACTCCATCCACAGGGAGAATACACGTGATGTGTGTTCAGAGCGTTGTTAGAGTTCTTAGCATTTCAAAGCCTTTTCCCTGTATTAATTCTCTTCACACATTAGCACAATGACTATTGCTGGTTCACATTATGTTTTGAAGCCAGTTTTTGAGGATGTCACAGGAGACAGGGTTAAACTGAGACTCCTATAAAATTGGTTCCCTTGTTATCCTCATTATAGATAGGAAACTGAAACTTAGAGAATTTAAGTAACTTTCCCAATGCCCCTCACTTAATAATGATGATTCACACCTCAGTTCAGATGCCAGAACCAGAACTCTTACCCCTTAGATTATCTTGCCTAAGTACTCTTGTGTTCCATAAGGAGATCTGTGTCAACAAGGCCTGAAAAAAATTGTCAATTTTAGCAAAAAGAAAACTAAATTGTGGATGGCATCATTCATGTTTTCCTGGGTTTTAAAATGAAAATATACTCATTCTTCCAAAGCAACACATTTGCAAGAAGATGCTGGCAAAAATTCTAATTGAGAAGCATTCTGTACGTTCAATGCAAGAAGTATTAAATGTTCTCTTATACACACAGAAGATCTGAACCTGGAAGACCATATCTATAAAAATACTTTCACATCATGGAGTGAGCTACAAGCCTGTAAAAAAAAAAAAAAAAAAAAAAAAACAGGGAAAATTTGATAGAACTTCTAAAAGAAGAATTATAATTTTGGACACTATCAGTGGATCTGATCCTTCCAAATGAAATACCCAAAAACATTGTCTTTAGTGTGACAACTGGAACTCCAGAACACATTTACAGCATGATCAAACACCTTGGGTGAGATTTTCCCTCCCTTCCTTTTTTTTTTTTTTTTTTTTTTTTTTTTTTTTTACTTCTCTCTCTTTTATCTCTTTCCCCCTCTCCCTTTCTTCTTTCTAAATCTAGAGAGGCTATTAAGGATTGCAAAAATAAAATGAACAATTCTGGAACCACTGGTCAGGGATAGCAATTCTGAAGACAGCTCAGTAGGAAGATGCTTCCATAAAGTACAGAAACAGCTCTTTCCCAAGGTCTGCAGTTAATGACTGTACTGGTTGAATTTTAGATTTGGATGTAAATTCCAGAAAACTTAGTGAGGTACCGTGATGCGGTAGTCAGCACTCTAGATGGCCTCCAGTGGTCCTCACATGTGAATATTCCCTCTAGTCCTCCTCTCCGGAGCACCTATAAGAATAGCTCAGTGAGTTTCTGGTTGCACTTTGATGCTTTCATGGAGGAACAAGGGCTTGAAACTTACTACTCTACTACTTTGCTGACATCACCCCATTTTTCCCTTTTCCAAGTGAAAGCATCTAGTGCAGTTATCCAATACAGGTCTCACTGTTGTAGGGCAGATAACTTGTCATCTTAGTACACAGGGATCCAAACCAGGAGTATGGCACCAGGAAGCCTCATGTACCTCTGAAAAAAATCCACAGCAACAAAACAAAATGCCCAATAAAGAAAAAGCCACATGCAAAATGGTAGGAAACTTTGTGGTACTTTTACTCACCCTTGCCCCAGCCTCTCTCTACTGTGGCATGATCCTGGCCATGGGGAGACTATAACCTAACTCCCTTCTCTGAACCAGAGGAAGCAGAGCAGATCATATTTGCAAAATAGACCTGCCATATGACCCAGCCATCCCACTCTTGGTAATTTACCCAAAGGAAATAAAATCAGCAGATGAAAGAGTTATCCGTACCCCTATGTTTATTGCAACTCAATTCACAAAAGCTAAGATATTGAATCAACTCAGATGTCTGTCAATTGAAGACTTTATAAAGAAATTATGGGATATGTACACCATGGAATCTACACAATGATAAAAAAAATAAAATCCTGTCATTTGCAGCAAAATGGTTGCAACTGGAAAACATTATACTTAGTGAAATAATCCAGTCCTAAAAGCACAAATACCGTATGTTCCCCTGGTCTGTGGTAACTAATACTGCAGCTAAAAGGTAATCTATAAAAATGAAATTGACACTTCGAGATGCAATGACTTTGAACAGCCCTTTCAGTTGAGGAGCAGTTTGTTTTTCCATACTACTTGTTGAATTCTTAGTATAATCTCATGTGCATAAAGTTAACTGAAAATAGGTCTTAGTAAAAATTAAGAATGGGAATGGGAGAGGGAGAAGGAAGAAAGGTGAGAGTGCAAACAGCAGGGAGTGTAGAGTGGAAAGAATCACTATGTTCCTAAATTTGTATTTATGAAATGCACAAAGTTTGTATACCTTAAACAGCAAGGTTCTGGGAAAAACAAAAATTTTTACAAATAAAATTTAAAAAAAAAAACAGATCATAGCAGGGAAAAGAAAGAATCAGTAGAAATGAAGGGAAAATTGAAGTTATCAAGTCAGAGGGACAGAAAGAAAAAAGAATGAAGAACATTCAGTATGCCTAAACGAGCTGTGGGACTGAATCAAGCTTAAGAATTATGAGAGTTGCAGAAGGAGAATCAAACCTAAGAACATATGTATTGTGAGAGTTGCAGAAGGAGAAGAGAAATGATTTGAATAAAAATGAGCAAGCTTTCCAAATATGATTAAATACACAAATCTATAAATCTAAGGATGTCCACAATCCCTGAATAGGATACATTACAATGAAATTGTTGAAAGAGAAAGACATAGAAATAATCTTGAAAACAGCAAGAGAGAAGCAACTTGTCGGATACAGGGGATTTTCAATATAGTAATTTCTCAGCAGAAAACCTTACAGGCCAAAACACAGCAGGTTAACAAATTTAAAGTGATGGAAGAAAAAAAGCTGCCAACCTTTATGTAACAACCTCTTTATGTAACAAAGTTTCCCTTCAAACATATGAAATAAATTAAGTCATGCCCAGATACCCAAAAACTGAAAGAGTCATAGAACTGTCCTTTAAGAAATGCTAAAGGACATTCTTGAGGTAGGAATAAATGGATGCTAATAAATAATAAAAAATCGTATGGACAGAAAAATATAAAAACCAGCATTATTTCAATTTTTGTTGGTAACTCTACAGTTTAACTGATATAGGACTTGAAAGATAAATGCAAAAAATTATGTCTGTGTTAATTGATACATAATATATAGGTATAATTTATGACACCAATAATACAATGGGAGGAGGAGCTCTATAGGTGGAGAAGTTCTGGATGAGATTGAAGTTAAAGTGGTATAAATTCAAACTAAATCATTATAATTTTATTACATTGTATATAATCACTATGATAACCACAAAAAGATTCTATAGAATATACACAAATGGAAATGAGAATATAATCAACATATGACACTACAAAAATCAACTAAGCACAAAAGAAAGTAGCAACAGAGAGAATTAGTGACAAAAAAAAGATAAGACACACTGAAAAGAACACAATAGCAAAAGTAAATCCTCCTTATTAGTAATTATCTTAAGAATAGATTAAACTCCTTAATGAAAAGGTACATAATGGCAGTATGCATTTAAAATACCCTAAATCAACTATATTCTGTTATAATGATTCACTTTTAGCTCTAAGGACACAAATAAGTTGAAACTTAAAGAATGAGGATTAGATGTTCCACACATATGGTAACCAAAAGACAGATGGTGGAGCTGTACTAATCCTATGTAAGATAAAATTCAAGTCAAAAGTTGTTAAATAGATGAAGGTGTTAAATGTTGATAAAAGAGTCAGCACATCAAGAAGATAAAACATTTATTAACATATATATCAAACATCAGAGCTCTAAAATATATGAAACAGACATTGGCAGAACTGGAGGGTGAAGTAAACAATTCAACAATAATAATTGGAGACTTCAATACTCCATTTTGAATAATGAACAGACCAACCATATGGACCACCAGTAAGGAAATAGAGGAAACCAAGAACATAAATCAGGTGGACCTATTAGACGTAAAGGAAATACCTGACAACAGTAGAACATTATTGTATTTGTGTACATGGGACATTCTCTGAGATAGATAATGTATTGGGCCACAAAGAAATTTTTGCAATACTTCAAAGGATTGAAATTATATGAAGTATCTTTTCTGATCACAATGGAATGAAACTAGATGACAGTAACAGAAGGAAAACTGGAAAATCCCCAAAAGCATGTAAATTAAGAAACACATTCTTAAACTACCAGTGAGCAAAAAAGGAAAGCATGAAAGAAATTAGAAAATAACTTAAGATAAATGAAAACAAAGGCAAACATGCCAAAACTTATCATATACACCAAAAGTAGTAAGTTATAAAAGTAAAAATGAAGAAACATCTCCAATTAACAACTCAACTTTACACATTAAGAAATTCAAAAAAGAAGAGCAGAACAGAGACAAAGTGAGAATAAAAAAAGAGAAAGCCAACAAAATCAGTCATATGATCTTCTAAAAGATCACCAAAATTCACAAACTTTTGACTAAATTGACCAAGAAAAATAAGATTCAAATAAATAAAATCAGAAATAAAAGTACACATATTACTATCAATATTGAAGAAAGAAAAACTATAACAAAGAAGTACTATGAGCAAGTATAAGCCCACAAATTGATAACCTACACGAAATTCTTGAAAACATACAATCTCCCAAAACTGAATTATGAATGCAAAATCTGAATAGATCTGTAACTAAGAATTTAATCAGTATTCACAAATCAAAGCATCGAAATCAGCAACCAATGAATTCTAGCATTTAAAGAAGAGTGGGCCGGCGCCGCGGCTCACTGGGCTAATCCTCCGCCTTGCGGCGCCAGCACACCGGCTTCTAGTCCCGGCCGGGGCGCCAGATTCTGTCCAGTTGCCCCTCTTCCAGGCCAGCTCTCTGCTGTGGCCAGGGAGTGCAGTGGAGGATGGCCCAAGTACTTGGGCCCTGCACCCCATGGGAGACCAGGAGAAGCACCTGGCTCCTGCCATCAGATCAGCGCGGTGCACCTGCCACAGTGCGCTGGCCGCGGTGGCCATTGGAGGGTGAACCAACAGAAAAGGAAGACCTTTTTCTCTCTCTCACTGTCCACTCTGCCTGTCCAAAAAAAAAAAAAAAAAAAAAAGAGTGAACACCAATCCTTCTAAAATCCTTCTAAAACTCTTCCAAAACAAAACCAAAAGAGAATTGGTGGACATTTGGTCTACTGGTTAAGATGCCTGTGTTCCACACTGGAGTAACTGGGCTTAAACTCTTGTTTTGCTGCTGACTCCAGCTTTGTGCTAATGCAGCCTTGAGAAGCAACTACTTAAGTAGCTGGGTTTCCACCACCCACATGGGAGACTGGCATTGAGTTCCTGGCTCCTAATTTTGTCCTGGCCCAGCCCTGGCCATTGCAGGTGTTTGGATAATGACCTAGTAGGTATTAGCATTCTGTGTATGTATGTGCATCTATGTTTCTTTATCTTTCTTCTTATATGATAATATAAATAAACATTAAAAATATATTTTAAAGGGCTGATGCTGTGCCTGCAGTGCCAGTATCCCAGATGGGTGCCAGTTCAAGTCCCAGCTGCTCCACTTCCAGTCCAGCTCTCTTCTATGGCCTGGGAAAGCAGTACAAGATGGCCCAAGTCCTTGGGCCTCTGGACCCATGTGGGAGACCTGGAAGAAGCTCCTGGCTCCTGGCTTCAGATTGGCGCAGCTCTGGCTGTTGCAGCTGATTGAGGAGTGAACCAGCGGATGGAGGACCTCTTTCTCTCTCTCTCTGCCTCTCTTTCTCTCTCTGTGTAACTCTGACTTTCAAATAAATAAATAAATCTTTAAAATATACATATATTTTAAAATAATATTTTTACAGGCAGAGTTAGACAGTGAGAGAGAGACAGAGACAGAGAGAAAGGTCTTCCTTTTCCATTGGTTCACCCCCAAAATGGCCACTAGGGCCAGTGCTCTGCAGCTGGCGTGGTGTGGCCATCCGAAGCCAGGAGCCAGGTGCTTCCTCCTGGTCTCCCATGCGGGTGCAGGGCCCAAGTACTTGGGCCATCCTCCACTGCATTCCCAGGCCACAGCAGAGAGCTGGACTGTAAGAGGAGCAACCGGGACTAAAACCCGGGGTGCCGGCACCGCAGGCAGAGGATTAGCCAAGTGAGTTGTGGTGCCAGCCAAAATAATATTCTTTTTTAAAAAGAAGAGAAAGGAGTACTTCCTATCTCATTTTATGAGACCAAAGAATTGAATTCAACAGTACATTTAAAGGTTGTCTGGGTTCCAAGAAAGCAAAATAGAAGTTTCCAGGTCTCTTAAAAGATTAGACTGGAACGACTCTTCTGCTATACTCTATTCAGCAAAGCTGGTCACAAGGCCAGTCTAGTTTTATTGAAAGATAAACCACAACCTAATGAAAATGATCACTTCTATTACCTCCTATTATTTCATATAGGATGTGTCTTTATTTACATACAGTTATGACACAATGTTTTAAAATCACAATATTATTTATCTATAGCTTATTCAAAGATACTTTAAGCATATTTAGCCAAAGTTTTGTCATTATTACTATTGTACATACCAAAACAAGTGAAATAAATTAGTTAAGGCATTCTTAAACGTCTCTATGAGAGGCCAACTTTTGAGTCAACACTTGTGTATTTACTCACAAAGTATCATCTTCTATGCCATGAAATGCACTGATGAGGTAGTATTTCTTTACAGAGTCTCCACTATTAAAGAGTACTACACTAGCTTTGAGCAGTGGCAGTATTGTAGCCAGTGAGGTTTATATGTGGTATGATTACTGCTAAGAGTAGTACACTATTCCAAGAGTATTCTGGAATTTTTTCACACTGCTAACATGCATTCTTCAATTTTGATGCTGATGTTTTCTCCATTGGATAAGAAGCAGGATGAGTCTTTGTTGCTTTGTTTCCTGTGGAGAGATTTGACAATTCCTCTTGCTTCAGATTGTACTGCATGAACTATTTTAAGCAATCTTTTCGCATGTATCTCAAGGACAGAATTTTCCACATCTTCATCTACTTTGGAGTGGGAGATCCCTTTTTTTCTCCACAAAGTGACTAGTCTTTCTCCATAAAGTGGCCTCATAAAGTGACTGGTCTTTATTTTGCAAGAAAGTGTGGAATTATGGCCATTTGGCCATGATGACTATTTGCTTTACAAATAGCGATTGGCTCCACTATTTTGTTTCCAGGCTTTCTGCCGTCACTGTAACTTTTTGTATCCATGTCAAGTCATGGTGTAATCTTTTAAAATATATTTCAAATGACAAATTCAATAAATAGCATGCCAACGATGCACATAACTCAACTGAAGTGATGATAATATGCACAGTTATATCCAAGTCCATGCTTGTGCTGTCAGTCAAAGGCAGCTACACCTTGAGTGCTGCCTGGACAACCACATCAAATGCCACAGATGCTAATATGCATGGCAATTTCAGAGATGTAAATAATATTTGTGTGTGTGTGTGTGTGTGTTGAGTTTCTCCTGAATAGCCAGTGGTATACCAGGGCTGTCTCATGCATATATTGAGTATGAAAACATGGGGCTTGTCCTCAAGAAATTTAGAAAAATATTTGCCCAAATGAAAGAGATAACCATGGCAAATAATGCAGAATAACTTTAATACACAAACAGCACAGTCAGTGAAGTTTATAGAAATGACAACATGTGTCAGAGCTGGGATGGTTGGAAGTGGTGGAGGTTACTGGTGGTGACTTTATCTCATATTGCCTTTTTGTATCTTTCCCTCATTTTCTATCTTCTGTATTTTTCTCATTGATATGTGGAAATTCGTAACATATTCAAGATATTAATGCTTTGTGAGCTGTAAGTTTTTGAAATAGCTTACAGCATATTTTTAACTACTATTTATAAGTCTTTGGTCATATGGAAATTTTTATAATAATGTAAAATTTATAAATCTTTTCCTTTATGATACATAATTTTGCCTCATTTTATAAATACTTTACTGCTGGATCTTCTCCCATATCTTCCAAAAGTTTTTTGATATTGGTGTTTCACATTTTGGTTTCAAGCAGATCAAGAATTTATTTTTGTGTGAGGTAGGGATTTATTTTTTCCAAATTAATAACTAATGTTCCATGGTAGTTTATGATAAGTCCATCCTCCCTCACAATGCCCCTGGTACATTCAAACAAGAGAGCACAGTTGAGTCATAAAACTCCAACTTCTTGAAAAATAAAATTCTTCTTTGAGAACATAAAGTAATAAATTATATTATGTAAGTGCTGAAATTAGAATGTGATCTCTTCTAATCTGTAGCTTTTTCACTTTCTGATGCTAGAGATAAGTTCTGATTTACTTCTGAAGGTAAAAATCCACAAACACATCAAAGATGTGCATGTTACTTCCAGTGTCCATAGGCTAATTGCAGTCAATCCCATGACCCCTCCCCCTCAATTTAGAAGGTAGAAATTGGGAAAATGATGTCATATTACTCAGCAACTCACAGACCCAAAAGGAAAATCTGGTCTCCTATGTCTCAGTTTATTTACAGTAGAACCATTAGCATACAACAGAGAAATATTGTTAATTTGTGATCATGTGTTCAAGAGAATCAAAGAACTAATGCCAAAACTTCCAAACAGTAGCATGAGTTTCATTCCTGATTTCCATCTAATGGTTATTTGTAGTTGACAGAACTGTGTAGTTGTAATTTGAATCTGAGAGAAGGAATATGTTTATTAGATTCTGTTCCCCATTTAGTCAGAAGGCCTTTAGTAGCTGCTTATTTCTAGATTGATTTATGGCTTTCACAGCCTATAAATAATCATTGGAAGACCTAATTTGTTTGTTATATGCAAATTACCTAGGTGAGCTTATTAAAGATAAGGTTGGTCTGGTATCAAATGTAATTTGGGACAAGGTAAGAAGGATTAGGGTACTTTGTGATTGATTGAGCCAGAAAGTTGAAAGTCAGCAACAAGACAGATTGATGTGTTCAGAGGGATATTTTGAATTAGGAGCTATCACACATAATATAAAATGCTCAGTTAATAAATTAAGCAAGAAAGGAATGATCTGACTTTGGATGGATAAACTAGTAGGAACTTAGTCTATGAGAGAAGAAATTCAAAATTGAGGGTATTTTCTGTTTAAGATGATAAAAAATGAAAGACTAGAAATGAACCCAGTTGATAAGTGATTAAGGTTCAACAGTTATGACAAATCTGGTGGTTTTGGTGATACTGATCTAGGTGTTTTTTCAGATTCATCACTCTTGGGTGAAAGAGTTAAAATACTAGGCTCTTGGCTATGTCTATGAAGATCTAGCTCCCATCTCAATTGGATTGATGACAAGCTATATCCTGAGAAGGTTCTTGGCCTCTGATAAGTCTTACATAGTTCCCAACTACTCTAATGAACTGTGTCACTGAAAGAGTGATACTACATCTCCAGGGAAGTGATTCCATTTGCTTGTTAAGGTTTTCTTTGAGCCATACTAGGTTTGCTCTTGGGCAAGTAATTGCTTGTTGCATGTTTTATGGGACTAAAGGGCTTCAATGGAAATAGGTTGGTTACGCAATTTCTGTGGTTCTTTGTCTTTTTTAAAATACTTGTTTATTTGAAAGTCGGAGAGAGAGAGAGAGAGAGAGAGAGAGAGAGATCTTTGATCCACTGGTTCACTTCCCAGATAACCACAATAGCCAAGTCTGGGCCAAGCTGAAGCCAGGAGCCAGGAACTCCATTTGGGTCTACTACATGGGTGGCAGGGGTCCAAGTACTTGGACTATCTTCTACTACTCCTTTCCAGATGTATTAGCAGGATGCTGGATTGGAAAAGGAGTAGATAGAACTTGAACTGGCACTGTGATAATGGGAAGCAGGAGTCACAACCAGTGGCTTAACCTGCTGCACCACAATGCCAGCCCCTCTTTGTCTTAAGTTTAGCATTCTATCCAATCAGGAAGTGAATCTTAATCCTTTTTTCTTTCTCATCAACCTGAAAAGGCTTCCAGAGCTAATTAAGAAACCAATGGACTCTAAGTCAAATAAGTGATCAGATCTCCAAGCCATGAGATTTTAGAGAAAATAGAGACATCAGATGAGGTTTCTGGCTAGACATTGGAGAAGGGATTGGGCATTCCTGATACAAGGAAGAAAGGAATAAAAGACATGGATATGGAGAAAAGAGCCAGAGATAATGAAGAAGAAAGGTAGACCGAAAATCAAGTCTCATCATCAGTGGAGATCATAAAAAACTTGATATGAAAATGAGTTATTTCCTATTGAAGCTGATATTTCCTATAAATTTCAAAACACTCAATGTGTGTGTCTGTGTAATTTTAGTCAACAATTTACTTGTGCAAAAAACTGTATTTGGGATTCAGGAAAACTTTTCAAGTCAAGGATTCAGATATTTCTTAATTTCTGGAAAATATGTACAACCCATTGCATTCACCTCATATTCTCAGAATTGCCATTGTATCTTTTAACTTTTCTATTCTACTTTTCAGCCCTTTGACTTTTGTATTATATTTTAAGCAATTTTTCAAATCTGGCTTCAAATTCACTAATTCTGTGTGTATGTGTGTGTATGTGTATGTGTGTAAGATGTATGTTCTTTAAAAGAAAATATTGTTAAAACCATGTTGAACTCCTCCCATTGCTTAGCATATCACTGACATATTTTCAATATCAATTACTTCATTTTTCACTTCCAAAATTTCTATTCAGCTTTTTGTTTAACTCTTCCCTGTTCTTTCTTACTGATATCTCATTATTACCTTACAAATTAAATCTTCCTCTTATCTTTTTGATTATTTAAAACATATCCATGTTCAAATCCCCTTCTTTCTCTGTTGTCTGCTGCTTTTTTTTTTTTTTTTTTTTTTTTGCTTTCACCACATGTGCTACAAAGTCATGAACTAGATTTCATTGTGGACTTTTTTTTTATCTTTTATTTAATGAATATAAATTTCCAAAGTACGACTCATGGCTTACAATGGCTTCCCCCCCCATACCGTCCCTCCCACCCACAACCCTCCCCTTTCCCACTCCCTCTCCCCTTCCATTCACATCAAGATTCATTTTCGATTATCTTAATATACAGAAGATCAGCTTAGTATACCTTAAGTAAGGATTTCAACAGTTTGCTCCCACACAGAAACATAAAGTGAAAAATAATAGATGATTTTTTTTAAAATGATGATGAAATCAGATCAGACCTATTGTCATGTTTAATCCCAGTGAGAGTCAAGTTGGGAATTGATAATTTCTTTTTTTTTTTTTTACAGAAGATCAGTTTAGTGTACATTAAGTAAAGATTTCAATCGTTTGCACCCCCATAGAAACACAAAGTGAAATATACTGTTTGAGTACTCGTTATAGTATTAAGCCTCAATGTACAGCACATTAAGGACAGAGATTCATTGTGGACTTTCTAATTGTCACTCATCGGCTCATCTTCCACAGGAATTAATACTGGATGAGGGTGGAATGTCAGTTGCACTAGAGTTTTCTGGGAGACCTATGGTGTGGTTTCACTGTTGATTTGCCCATCTATCTAAAGATATAGCTCTCCTAGCCCAGTTTTCATGTTTGTTTCTCGGTTTAGGCACTTTCAAAGCAGGTAGATAGTCTTGGAATTAGGCTCTCACATTCCTATTTAATATATTCTTGAGACTTGACATTTTTGAGACTATCTTTGAGGTCAGAATTGGTAGCCAACTTTTAGGCCTTGCTTGCAAGTTAATGAACTGAGTTTTCCTGATAGGATCACCTTTCCTTGCCTTCCTACTTAATTCTCTCCCTGAATGGTTCCTGTTTTTAGTCTTCACACGGGTGTGTCTTAAAACCATCACCACTACTCACCATTTTTCATGAATCTGTGAGGTGGCTAGGCTTAGAGGATCCTTCTGTACCAGGTGATGTCAGCTGGGGCTAAAGTTCTCTGGAGACTTGATGGCTTGTTATGCCTGGGAGAATCCACTCACTTATCTGCTGCTTCAGATAGCATCATCTGGAAGGCTGGGCTCCAAAATGGGATTCTTTGGCTTGTTGTGGTATTGGCAGGGGTTGCAATTTTCTGGAGTTTTGACTGGGTGGGAACATCCTCTTAAAAGTCTCACTTACTTGGCTAGAAGTCAGTGCTGGCTAGCAGCTGAATCGAGCTGGGGCTGCTGATTGCACTGCTTTAGTTTTTATCTGTGTGTTCTTGCCATAAAGCTGGGGCTTCTCACAGCATCATGGCTGAGTTCCAAGAGATGTTCTTAGAGGCAAAGGTGCACGCTTAAAGCTTAGATCAGAAGATACACTGTATAAGTGTTTCCACACTCTGTAGGTCAAAACACTCCACAGGACTCACCCATATTTAAAGACAAGGGCTACAGAATCTATCTTTCTATAGCAAAATGGAAAAGAATTTGTAGTAATCTTTAAGCTACCACACTTGGCATTACAAAGACTCCCAAAATACCAAAATAGCTTCTTAAAGAAGATAAGCTTGTGCTTTTTCACTCATAATGAGAAGTCCAAGGACTTGATTGCAACTTCATAATGTCATCAATAAAGCACTCTTGATTACAGGAAGATTGCAAAAACTGCAGCCATTACAACCATGTTTCAGGCAGAAATAAAGGGATAGGAAAGCAATCTAACAACTAGGTCAGCCCCTTTGAAGAGCTTTTCTTGAAGCCTCTCATGACTGCTGCTTACATCTCATTGGCTTTGCTATCTTGAAGAGAAGCCCACTAGAAATGTCAAAAAGAAAGCATATTCTATGCTAGAGATATTTTTAAATGATCCCTTGTTTAAGAGGGGGTAGATTTCATCTAAATGAAGAAGGGCAGTGGATCCCAGACGAATTTAATCTGGTCTCTTTACTTTCCATCCATCACCTTCTTGTTGGCAATAGATAAGGATCCTAACCATGGCAGCATGTTCTGTGTTCCAATGAGACAGATGTATAAAGCATCAAGATAACAGGGCTCATGCACATGCTTAAACATGCAGGCAGCTGACACAATGGCTGCAAGGTACCATTAAGAGGAGGCTTTCAAGGCTCCTTATTAATAAAGGCTCATTTGCAAGCCTAATTATACCCTTGCCAAATAACGGAGTTAACTTTTGTGCCAGTCCCTCTGTAGCTTAAATGGAAGATAGTCTTGCTCAGTAGGTCTGAGGAGCAGCCAGGTTTGTGTTAAGGGCCCCCATAGCACACTTTCGTATAGTTCATTCTCCCAGATATGTACTCCTGATTCACTTGCTTGTCCTTCTAGCTTTGGTAGCTACAGAGACTCAAGAATGCTTCTGAATAGTAAAACTGTTCACATATAGTTCATAGTCATTGATAACAACTTTATCTTCTAGGCCTCTCGTGGGCATGTGTTCTTTAAAAAAATATATTAGCGAAAGCTGGGGCTGGGAGGACCCTGCCCTAATGGTGTCATAGCATCTTACATGATCTACTAACAGGATATTGTCAGGAATGTTGCTAAGGGCTCAGGCCAGCCCCGTAAAACTAAGAATTGCCTGAGCAAAAGTGCCAAAATTGCCAAAGTTGAAAATTCCTAGCAGGAGTTTCAAGGGCTCCTCTCACAGTTCCTGTGTAGACAAAGTTCCCTTTGCCAGTGTGCAAGGCCAATCTCAGGTCATAAGACACCAAAACAGTGTGGCACAATTTTAAAAAATGATTTACTTATTTGAGAGGCAGAGAGACAGATGAACAGACAGAACTTTTGTATACCAGTAAACTCCCCAAATACACAGGATGACCAGAGAGCTGGGCCAAGGCCGAAGGCTGAGAGCTAGAACCCAATCCCCCTCTTCCACGTGAGTGACAAGAACCCAACTACTTGAGTAATCACTGCTTACCTTCCAGGGTCTGCTTTAATGGAAGGCTGGAATCAGGAGCTGGAGAACAGAATTGTACCAGAAATTCTAATCTGGGACATGGACATCCTAACAGCTTGACCAAACACCTCCACTCTGAGATGGCATATTTAAAGAGGACAGCGCACTTCCTCTCACTCTTCATTTGCTCTACAGCAGGAGTCAGCAAACTGTAGCCTACAGGCCAGCTTGTTTTTATAAATAAAGTTTGACTAGAACACACTTGTTTGTTTATATCTGATGACAACCACATTCATGCCAACATGCAGAGCTGAAGAGCTACAACAGAGCCCATGTGGCCTGCAGAGCCTGAACTATTTCCTATTGACTATGTCAACTATTTGCTATTGAAAGATTTTTGCTCTGTGGTATCCAGAGTGGAACTGGCTCCTTCTCAGGCTGTGGTTTTCAAAGATGGCAATTTTGCCTCTGAAGACATTTGTGGTTGTCATGTAGGGGCCTGGGAGTGTTACCTCTGGTAACTGCAACTAACAGGATATTGTCAGGGGTGCTGCTACATGCACAGGCCAGTACTGTGCAATGGAGAAGTGCCCAGGCAAAAATGAAGTACTGCCAGAGTTGAGAAACCTGATCCATGAAAATTAAATAGAAGACTAATATTATTTCTTTTTATTTATTTAACAGACATTTATTGAATGCATAGTGTATACCAAGCATGATATCAAGAGTCATTTAAGACACACAACAAATCCCAAAGTTGATACAAGTATTATCTTCATTTTACAGATGAGAAATCTGAAGCCCAAAGAGGTTAATTTACCAAAAATCATTTAATCAGTAGCGAGATAAGATTTTAATTCAACACTTGGCAAGTACTCTATACTTCAATAAACATAGATTTTAGTGGAGGAGCAAGTAGCACTGTGAAGGCAAGCATTCAGCTGTTGGTTTCCCTGGTCTACACTTGTGAGATGGAGACAACAGCACCTTCTCTGAATGAGGCACAGACTGAGTGGGATGATGAGCCGTAAGCCCTCTATTGCAGAGCCTACCACAGTGGATGCAACAGAAATGCTATTCCTATCATCTTATTCTAGTGCTTAATGTGAATGCCATTTGAATCTAGAAACCAACCCATCCTTCCACATGCCAGAATTATGAGTGCTGGAATGAGAGGATGGAAACGGGTTGTCTTCTCTGTGAAACAAGCACTGTTTGCTCACTTATTTCAGCCCCATGGAGAAGGTGACTTCTTCTCCAAGAGGTGGATCCTTCTTTATAGGGGACTCTGGAGGGAGGGCCTTGTCTGCTTCTGTCTAGCACAGCTTTTTGTAGGGCTGCAGGGGCTGGGAGGAAGCCAGGCACTGACAATCTGTCAGCTGGCACAGCGTGGCCCTGCTCCCAACACTCCATGGAGTGCTCACAACTGTCAAGACGGCATCTCCTGACAGGAGAATACAATTTCACATTTTCAGAGTTATGGCATAAATGCACAAGGCCTGTGGAGATGCAGAGCCAACTGCACTCACAGTGGGACTCCAGGGCCCATCACCAGGCAGGATTGTCCCCTGTCTTTAACCTGCAAGATTCGTCTTTTATTATCTCCTCCAATTGTCCCAAAGTTTGACACTTTACCAAGTTAAGTGTATTGCTTTGGCCATATATTTCTAGAAAAACAGAAAGGTTGGCGGCGCCATGGCTCAATAGGCTAATCCTCTGCCTGCGGTGCCGGCACCCCAGGTTCTAGTCCCGGTTGGGGTGCCAGATTCTGTCCCGGTTGCCCCTCTTCCAGACCAGCTCTCTGCTGTGGCCCAGGAGTGCAGTGGAGGATGGCCCAAGTCCTTGGGCCCTGCACCCCATGGGAGACCAGGAGAAGCACCTGACTCCTGGCTTCGGATCAGCGTGGTGCGCTGGCCACAGCAGCCATTGGAGGGTGAACCAATGGCAAAGGAAGACCTTTCTGTCTCTCACTGTCCATTCTGCCTGAAAAAAAAAAAAGAAAGAAAGAAAGAAAGAAAGAAAGAAAGAAAGAAAGAAAGAAAGAAAGAAAGAAAGAAAGAAAGAAAGAAAGAAAGAAAAACAGAAAGGCCTAGCTCGGGGATAATCAGAGCACAACCACATAACAAAGTGGCCCTCTTGCAAGGATGACCTCACTGGGCTTCTCTCCCCCAGTTCAGCTCTAGTACTAGAGGTTTGCAAGTCCTCCCCTTCCACTGCTGGTCCCTTTGTGACCCAGCCTCACAGCAATGGCAGAGTCTTCTTTCCCCATCTCTCCCTATCCACATGCTAAAGTTCACTTTATCATCAGCACCACTGATGCACATAAACAAAATTGAAAAAGAGTCTCTAGCCTTGGGAGATGCTGGTCCAAAGGAAGAGAAAGGCTGTGAATAGACCAGACAATATTTTTCACTGGGCAAGTGGATGTTAAAAGAGGTCTACTCTTAACTGCATTTCTGCCTGGAGGCACCACAGCTAACAGCCAAGGTACAAAAGCCACCCCCCCACACACACACACACATGTTACAGAGTGAAGCCAGACTACCCAAAAACAGTTTGCTAAAGGGTAACCCTCAAAACATCCATCAATTATTAGCTCATAATTTTCCTTACAAGGGTCGAAGGATAAGATGCAGAATTGATGAAGGAAAACTGGGTAGAGGTGATTTCTCTGATGAAACCAGAGTGATATCAATAAATTGCACACATAGAAACTATGCCCAGTTTCTAATGAGAGAGACTGGAAGATGCAACACATACCCCCAACATTAACCAGAGTGCCGTCTAGAAGTGGAAAATCTATCTGGGATGGACCTGAGGACCTCCAGGATGGATGTCAGCTTTGCAGATGAGGCTGTCTTACTTTGGCATTTGAAAAAAGGCAAATCCACCCCCATTGAAGGTATGGAACAACTACCCACGTACCAAAGCTTCCAAGCAACCAACCTATCTGGAGGTAGACAGGATGCCTCAGGAGACAGATGTCCATCTCAGTAGAGGAAACCCACACCTATAATTTGGGCAATGTGTCTCTATGCCTAATTCACAAATGTGAGAAGACTAGTGAAGGTCAGCAGACAGTTGAGGAAGACTACCAGGCAGAAGAGAAGACAATACATGACTTCAGAGGAAAGAGAGATTTAAAATTAAATATGCTTGTCTTAGTCTGTTTTCTGTTGCTAAAACTGAACACCACAAACTGGGTAATTTATAAAAGAAAGGGGTTTATTTAGCTCACAGTTCTAAGAAGTCCAATGGCATGGTGCTGGCATCTCCTCGGCATCCAATGAGGGCCTTCCTGTTGGGTCATGACCAGGTGGAGGGCTTCACATGGAGATACAGATACAGCTGATGGAGTGAGTCTTCCTTCCTCTTCTTATAAAACCGCCAATGCAGTCACAGGGACCTCATGCTCACAACTTCTTTTAAGGCCTCACCTCCAAAAACCATCAACATAGGACTTTGGGAACTAAGTTTCCACAATAAATTTTGGTGGGACACTCAAATCATAGCAATGCTTCATGGAAATTAGAAGAATACATACACAAAACAAGAATAGTCTACAATCAAATAAGGGCAATAAAATGATTTTAGACTAAATATTCAATTTTAAAGCAAGATAATCTAAATAAGAACAAATTTAAAGTATTAAAATAGTTACATTATAATAATTAAGGAAATCTTCTTACATGTACAGCAAATTAATAAATAAATGGAAATAAGGTATTAAAAGCCACAAGAAGAAGGAAACATAGAATAAAAGTTCAGGAAATCAATACCTGCCTACTAGGAGTTCCAAGTAAAAAAGAAAAGAGACCATGGAGGGAGAAAAATAGTCAATGAAAGAATAGAAGAAAATTTCAGAACTAAAGAAAGGTAATGAATTAAGATTGAGAGGTTTAAACAGTCTAGTAGGGTTAGGTTTCAAAGGCCTTAATTGAATTCATATGAATTTAAGAACACTCAAGAAAAAGAATACTCTAAACATTGCCAATGAAAAGCAAAAAGAAAGTCACCTATAGAAAAAAAAATCTAGTTGGCAATAGCCTTCTCAATGATAACACTGCATAACAGAAGACAAGGGAGCAAGGTCTTCAGCTTTCTAAAGGAAAATAGTAGTGAAACTAGAATTCTATACCAGAAAATCTATCAGCCAAGAGTGAAGGCAGATATTATCATAATGTACACACAAAGCCATAAAGTACCTATCACACGCTCCTTATGAAAAAGTAAAACACTTCTGCAAATGAGAAGAGAGTTCTAGGAAATAAGAAGTCATGGACTGTAAGAAACAAGGAAACAAAGAGAACAGTAGAGATAAACAACAGATTCGCATAGATCAGAGCCAGTAATTGAGGGTTCAGAGGAAAATTTCTTCAAAGAAAATCCATTTTATTCAACAAGTATTTTGATCTAAGTGGAAACTAAAAGATTCAATTACTATGCTGAAAATGATAGTTTTTTTTTTCAAGAAGTAAAAAAAAAAGGCAAATATAACCTCTAGTAAAAATGAAAAAGCCTAAGAGAATCATGAATCAAAAGCAAAGCACACCAAAATACAGACTAATTTAAGCAATCTGTGACATTTTTTTCAAAAGAGAATCTCATCAGCATTGGCACCTCATTCTCTTATGAGCAGCACAAGCATAATGACATAAAATTATATTTATTTTTCTCCATGAATCTAATCATACTATTTAGCTTTATAGAAAATAATATTTATATGTAATTCTGCAACTATTATTTATTAATTCCTAGTGTGCTGAATAAACTATGCACAAAGCACTTAGCACATAATCCCACTTGCATTACACGATATTATTGCCAAATGTTGATGATCTAAAAAAATTTGATGGACAACAGAAGTAGAGAAGGGGAGGAAAAAATGGAAAATAATATAAAAGTTTTACTTTATTTCTAAATAATGATGAATTTAGAGACAATTTCTAAGTAGATAGAACCAAAAGTAGAGATGTCAGTATATTATTGAAAGTTATTAAGATCACAATTAAAACAAAAAAGTTAACAATCTAGCCAACAAGTTCAAAGGAGAGATAAAAAGGAAGATGAAGTTAGTATGTGCAGCTGACTTAAATTCTTTGCCTTTCAAATGCTGACATCTATAAATCAGGAACTACTGGTCTATTATTTAGAATCATGGTGGCAATGAATGGAAAAATCAAAAAGTTCTAAGAAATAAGTGAAGGTAGCAGAATGGCTAATCTCTTAATCATTGTATCCCCTACTAATATTTCAATTATTCTTTTTGTTAGGTGTATTATTTTTAGAATTTATAAAATAGAAGTAAATTTGGAGATATTCTGGACTAGTGTAAGTGTTGGGCTACGCAGTATAGCTTTTGTCCACATACTTAACACTTAATACATATGAATTTTAACTAAATCATTGTGTGAATTTGGTAATGAGATAAAATGAAATTCCCGTCCAATTAGGACCAGAACCTCATGTAAGTTCAATTGCACAGGAAGAAGCAATATCAGGATTTGAAAAGCTACATGAGAAATTTTGTACTCATTCTACAATTAGGTTATTAAATACTGGCCAACAAGAAATTATGGATCCTAATGTTAGATCCAGATGACATCACTTATGTACAAAATATGCATCAGACTAAGCATTATTCTTTATTGCTGCCAGCAGCAGACACTTCAGACCCAGTAATTTTCCATTGTTCCCTTTTCCTGATCAGGTAATGCCCAGATTTATAATAGGTATGGAATGCCCTCCACCATCTGACAGTACTCAGCCCCTCTGACTCATCCCTTACCAGCTGGAGATAAAATTAACCAAGCAGCTGCATTCAAAACCCTGGGCAATAAAAGGACCCAAGTGAGACCATTTTTTTAAATATTCCCTAGTGCCCAGATTGTGGTTTTCAAAGACTACTTCCCACTAAAAGGAACCAGACCTTCCTGATTCCAGGTTTAGGGCTGAAAATGTGAAAAATGAGCCAGGCACATCTTGTCATGCCACATTTCTTTTCTTTTACGCGGAAAATTGTGGTTCCTGATACCACTGACATAGCTTATTTGCTTTACCCTACAATATACATTGAATAGTTTTCAAAACTTTAATACCAGAATTACTTCTAATGTAAAAATACAGAATGGAGTCAATTCCATTTATTCTTAGAAAGTATGTCATCATGCTCAAAAGTCCTCTTGGGATAATTCCTTTCTTTAACTTTACACACAATTGAACTGAATTGCTTCCACTAATTTCCAATTTTAAAATTTTCTTTTCTCCAACTTGATTAAGACATTAAAAAATTCAGAAGTGAAAACTGTACAAAAGATACACTAGTTTCCCCACTTCTCTTCCCCACCACTCTTCCCCCTTTCTCCCCTCAATCCTGCCCCCAAAGCAGTCATCTGGGCTATGTGCTTTATGATTTATCCTTTTAGTACTTCTTACCTAATATCTGGTGCTCTGGGTTGAATGTGGCTTTTCCCCACCCAAATTCATGTTGAAATTTGATCCCCAGTGTAAGAGTGTTGAAAGGTAATGGGGCTTCTAAGAGGTGATTTGATCTTTAAGAGGGATTAATGTTTTTCTCACAGAGGTGGGTCCTTCCTTTCACTGCACTGGGTTAGTTTCATGAAAGCTGATCATTATAAAGCAATGGGAATTAATTTATTATATACTGATAGATGAATATTGCTCTTATAAAGTGGCTAAGCTAGAATTTAAACCAAGTATTTATCTGACCCTCAAACCAAAACCTATCTTCTCTCTACCTTACCCTTCAGTCATCTTCAGTACTGATGGAACATTTTATATGGGCTGGCTATCATGCTGGGCACCAGGGATGCAAAGGCATAGATTTCTGGATAGATATTCATGTGAGCTTAGGACTTGGACTTGGCCATGCCTTTAGTATACAGCAATGAAGAAAGAGGACCATGTCCCCAGTACACATTTGTCTCCCTTGTCTTGTAATAACCCACTCTCATGGTAACTCTTGCATGCTTCTACTGGCCTTTTGCCATAAGTTGAAGCAGCATCAAGCTCTCACCAGAAACACAGCAGATGTCATCTGGACTTCTCAATCTCCAGAAACATAAACCAAAATCAACCTCTATTCTTTGTAAATCACTCAGTCTGAGATATTCTATTGTAGAAACAAAATTATACTAAGCCAACTGGTACTGCCCTATTCTGCATTTGGTTTTATTCACTTAACGTACCATGGAGATCAATCCACACTAATTCACAGAGATCTTGAGACACTACTTCTCATCATCCAACATATACTATAATTACTTTTATTACAATAAGGCTACCATAAGTATACACTACAAAATCAGCCTGTGTTAGCTGCTTCTTGAGGCTACATCAGGTATTTGCATTGGAGTAATTTATTCTTAAGCCACAGTTTAGAGCCTTCCATTCTGGCCCAGTTGGTCTATTCCTTATAGGCCAAGTTTATCCCATCTTCTATGCCCACCCTTCCTCATACTGGGGACATGGTCCTCCTTCTTCATTGCTGTATACTAAAGGCATGGCCAAGTCCAAGTCCTAAACTCACATGAATATCTATCCAGAAATCTATGCCTTTGCATCCCCGGTGCCCAGCATGATAGCCAGCACATATAAAATGTTCCATCAGTACTGAAGATGACTGAAGGGTAAGGTAGAGAGAAGATAGGTTTTGGTTTGAGGGTCAGATAAATACTTGGTTTAAATTCTAGCTTAGCCACTTTATAAGAGCAATATTCATCTATCAGTATATAATAAATTAACTCCCTAGCACAGCAAATTAAAAGGGTACACATTTATTGTCTCATATTTTTGTGTGGGTTAGGAATCTGGCACAGCTTAATTGGGTGCCCTTGGCCCAGGAGCACTCACAGGCTGCCATCAAGGTATTGGCTGGGGCTGAGGTCTCAGCTAAAGGCTCAACAGGTACACTCATGTGGCTTTCTGATGAATTCAGTTCCTTGAGTGTTCTTTCAGTGAGATGTTGTAAGATTTTAGCTGGAGGCCTCCTGTTCTGGTTTGAAAAGTAACTTTAGTGTCTCCCAAAGGCCCGTGTGTTAAAATCTTGGTTTCCAGAGTCATATGTTAATGCATTAATGTTGGAACATAATCAAATTGCAATGTTTGAATATAGAGCTTTGGAAAGTGATTAGATAGGATTAGGTTGTGGGAGTGGAGACCAGTGATGGAATTATTGTGGCTATATAAAGGGTGACACATTGTTGTAAGGGAAGAATGTACTCTCCATATCTCTCTGCTTCCTGGCTCACCTTGTGCTCCTCCACACATGTTCTGCCATGTCCAGCTGCCATTCTCATGGGGCCACCCAATCTCAGACTGTGAACCTTCAAACTGTAAGCTGAAATAAGCAATATTCCTTTTTGAGTTTCTCCTTCCAGAATTTCAGGTAAAGTAATGAGAAATTGACTAACACACCTCCCTTGTTCCTTACCACATGGGCTGCTCCATAGGCCAGCCCCCAGCATGGTGGCTGGCTTCATCACAATGAGAGAGAGCACCAGAATAGAAATTATATATAGTTGTGGAAGTAACATCCCATCACGTTTGTCATATTAACTGTTTAGTACAAGTCACTGACCCACCCCATACGCAAGGGAAGGCTATATACCAGAAGAAGAGATTGTTGAAAGGCTTGTTGGAAATTGCCCATCACAGAAACTTTTTATTTATTTTTTTAAATCTTTTTTTTATTTGACAGAGTTAAAGACAATGAGAGAGACAGAGAGAAAGGTCTTCCTTCTGTTGGTTCACCCCCCAAATGGCTGCTACAGCGGGCGCGCTGCGCCGATCCGAAGCCAGGAGCCAGGTGCTTCCTCCTGGTCTCCCATGCGGGTGCAGGACCCAAGCACTTGGGCCATCCTCCACTGCGCTCCGGGACCACAGCAGAGAGCTGGCCTGGAAGAGAAGCAACCGGGACAGAACCTGGAGCCCCAACCGGGACTAGAACCTGGGGTGCTGGCACCGCAGGCGGAGGATTAGCCTAGTGAGCCATGGCGCCAGCCTGACAGAAACTTTTTAATCATAGATAAATTACTCCCACTCTTGCACCTAACCCAAAATGTGGGAATACTAGTAACATTGCATCATTACTGTAAAAAATTAAAAATACCATGTAAATGACTTGGCATGAATAAGAGCCAAGTAAACAGTAATCATTACAATGACACCATCAAGGCTTTCAGATCAGTAACAACTCTCCTGGCTTGGACCCAGTCTTTATTTTAACTTTTTATTTCTAAATAGCTTTCAATTTACAAAACAAAAATTGTAGAATTGTGCAAAGAGTCCCCATATACCTCATGCCCATAACATCTTAACACAATCTTGTCTACTCTTTCTGCTTCTACTCCTTTGAATCTAAATTTCTTCACTTCTTCGCTCACTAGTATTTTTTACTAGCAAGCCTTGAGTGTTCAGTGGAATAGGGCAATTACAAAAACAAAGTGTTTCTGCAGCTTGGATTCACCAGTCCAGTGTTAGACAATTGGTTTATTTTTCCCATAAGTTCATAGTTGAATCCATTCCTCTCAGAAAATAAAAATGAAATTCAACAGCATCATAGGAAATACTGATTTATGAACTATTTTTATTGTAAAAATAGATGGGAAATTGATCCATTACAAACTTGCAAGCTTACTAAATCCATTACAGTTCTATTACAGAGCACATGGATTTGCAAAAATCATTTTGAGATAGTCCACGATAATTTTGCAAATGTTGGGTTTTTTTCTTCTTATTTCTTTCCTTCCATCCTCCCTCCACCTCCCTACCTCTCTTCCTTCCTTCTTTCTTTTATTCCTTCTTCCCCCTCCCTCTTCCTCTTGCTTTTTCCCTATGACAGTATATTTTCTTGTAGTTTCAATATTTTACCCTTTTTATGGGTGAGCATTGTGCACAGCTGCTTGACCCCTGCTGTGTGATGCAGCCATCCCATATCACAGCACTGGCTCAAGTCCCAACTACTCTGCTTTTGATCCAGCTTCCTGCTAATGTACTTGGGAAGGCAATGACACATGGCCCAAGTACTTGGACCCCTGCAACCCACATGGGAGACTATGATGGAGTTACTGGCTCCTGGTCTACTCCTAAGACTTTTGTGAGCACCAGTTTCTATCCATATATCATGGAACTTATCTTTTTTTTTTTTTTTTTACAGGCAGAGTGGATAGTGAGAGAGAGAGACAGAGAGAAAGGTCTTCCTTTTTCCGTTGGTTCACCCTCCAATGGCCACCATGGCTGGCGCGCTGCGGCCGGCGCACCGCGCTGATCCAAAGGCAGGAGCCAGGTGCTTCTCCTGGTCTCCTTTGGGGCGCAGGGCCCAAGCACTTGGGCCATTCTCCACTGCCTTCCTGGGCCACAGCAGAGAGCTGGCCTGGAAGAGGGGCAACCAGGAAAGAATCCGGTGCCCCGACCGGGACTAGAACCCGGTGTGCTGGCGCCACTAGGTGGAGGATTAGCCTATTGAGCCGCGGTGCTGGCCTGGACCTTATCTTTCTCTCCCCAGGGCTCAACCCTTGATCCCCCAGAAGGACATGCAGGGCTCCCAGTCACCTGGGAGGGGTGCTAGGAGACCCAGGAGTGGGCAATGGGTGCTGCATATCACATTTAATGAGGGTCAGGGAGACTGATTTGGGAAAAATCAAGTCAAGGGAATAGCAGTGAAGTTAGAGACCAGTAGAGTCAGATGTGAATCCCTAATCCCAGAGGAAATTGGGAAAAGAGGGAATGTCCAGATGTAAAATTTACATGAAAGGCAAAAAGAGAAGGAAAAACAGATGAAAGGTAAGTTAGTTCCAGGACACCAGAGTGGCCAGGAGCTGGGAAGTCGGGCAACTTCCGTGGTTTTTATCCTGTTTCTTTAGTTTAATGGAGCCCTGCTGGAAACATTTACAGAGAAATCCTTGGAACAGCTACCTAACACCTGTGGCTGTTGGAAAGATATATATCATGCAGATACCACTGGGTAGAAAAAAAAGGCGCCTTGGAAGAAAACATCTTGACTAACAGCAAGGTGCAAAATTATTTCATTTTGCTCTGCATTTTTGGAAACAATTGACTTCAAACTTCTATAACTTCATGCCTCAAAGTCTCCATCACAGCTGTTAGAAAAATTTTTCATGTTCTTTGCTATGACACCAGGATTTGTGCAGCCATGAATGGACACAAAAAGCTGTCAATCATATCCAGGAATGAAAAGTTCATTTCTCACTCCCTATTGTGAAGGTGATGCCTTTGTGATGTCCATTGTGTGAGGCTGGATTTCTGCTCATTTACCTTCGCATGCAGAATATCTGCTTTATATTAAAAGTTTAGACTACAGTCACTCGAGATCACACCTAATGCTTTAGAACTGTATTCCCATTATCCTCTATTAAATCTGTGACGACGTTGTAATATCTATGTCAGAAATAATGAAGAGATGAATGTGGAGTAAGAGAGTTCCATGTCGTCCCTGGTCTGCATTTCAGCATCAAATGCTGTTGGCACTAAACCCCGTCTCTGTCAGCCAGTGAGAAGGGGGGATTTTGACAACGGAGAATCCACTGAGAGATGTGAGGGCATTTTCCAAGTCGTGTAGACAGCTGCTGAAGTGATAATTGAATAAAAGTGAAAGTCCTTCCTTTTTCTCCCCTTCTAGAAAAATCTATACTTATTTCTTTAATTTCACAGAACATCCCCTCCTCGGGGGGTGGTGATATATGCTGAGGACAGCTTTTTTGAAGTGGTTCTTCCACAGCTGGATTTATGGATGGATACAATAAAGACACTTGAAGAGAAGGAAAGCCAGGGCTAAACATACTGGTCCCAGATTGTGTGTCAGAATCGCCTCATATTCAAGGGGCTAGAAATGATCTCCCCTCCGGCTCTGCCTCCTTCCCCATCTGGTGGGCCTCAAAGGGGAAGAAAGTAACAGAAGCAACCCATTCATCCACTCAACAGATATGTATTGCACAGTGGATTATCGTTCCTTACTTCTGAAAGCAGTTTATATTTTATATGTCTGATGACATTTCATCCTCACTGCAGAAGAGGATGGGCAAGTAATGCCATTCCCATTGTACAGAGGAAGAAGATAAGTCTCAGGATGACTTGTGTCCATTTAGTTATTCAAGAGTAGACCAGAGAGGTGAGCTCACACTTTAGAATTAGAGCTTCGTTCCACAATCAGTTAGAACCAGTGATGGATTTGAAGTAGGAATACAGGGTTGCAGTTTTGTTTCAAAGCTCACTCTGCTTGTAGAATGGAGAATGCATATCATACTTGAGAACCACTTTAAGTTCTCATGACAAACCAGAAAACCTTCCAACAGGGCTGCCCCTCCCCCAATCAGGATGTTCTATAGTACAGATCATGATCTACTAGACATATTCTCTTCTTCTCCCTCATTCTCATTGGCACGATGTTGTTGGTGAGTGTAGGCACTCAAGAAGAGAAGTTGGGCTGAACTAGGGGAGGTACAGAACTCACTCAAGATTAAGATTAGGTCTTGAAGTTGGTGGTCATTGCAAATCAGTGATTTGAGATCAAGGACCAATTTTCTCACAGTAGACAAGAAATCTAATAGGCAAGAAAGATTTGAAGAAGCAGGCTAATGGAATTCCATGTTGTCTAGTAAGTATCAGAAAAATCAACATGGCTTATTTATCAGAAATAAAATTAATAATCTAGAAAAAAACTAAAAACTTGTAGAGAAACTAAGGCAGACACTGGCTCACAGGATGTTGGAGCCAGAAGTGGCCTACTTACTGTCTTTTCTGCCCAGAATAGGAACAGTCAGCGTTGACTATAGGTGGGCCAAGAAAAGAACAATTCTTGCCATTGAACTTAAGAAAAATAAATTCCAGTTGCAGGCATACCAAGGAGATGATAAATTATGACTCATGTAGAGAAGAAATAGCTGTATCCTTTGAGAACATAATAGGTGTCTTAGTACATTTTGTGTTACTATAACTAAATACATGAGACTGGGTAACTTACAGAGTACAGAAGTTTATTAGACTCATACTTCTAGTGGTTGGAGGGTCCAAACAATATGGTGCCAGCATCCTAGCAAAGATCTCCTTGACTGCTTTACAACATGGTGGAAAATCAGAAAGAGAGGGGCTGGCATTGCAGTATAGTGGGGGGCCGGCGCCATGGCTCACTAGGCTAATCGTCCACCTGCGGCGCTGGCACCCCGGGTTCTAGTCCCAGTTGGGGCACTGGATTCTGTCCCAGTTGCCCCTCTTTCAGTCCAGCTCTCTGCTGTGGTCTGGGAAGACAGTGGAAGATGGCCCAAGTGCTTGGGCCCTGCACCCACATGGGAGACCAGGAGGAGGCACCTGGCTCTTGGCTTCAGATCGGCGCAGTGCACCGGCCACAAGACGCTGGCCGTAGTGGCCACTTGGGGGGTGAACCAACAGAAAAAGGAAGACCTTTCTCTCTGTCTCTGTCTCTCTCTCACTGTTCTACTCTGACTGTCAACAAAAAAAATAGTATAGTGGGTAAAGCTGTCTCCTGCAATTCCAGCATCCCATACGGGTGCTAGTTTGTGTCCCAGCTGCTCCACTTCCAATACAGCTCCCTGCTGGTGGTCTGGGAAAAGCAGCAGAGGATGGCCCAGGTGCTTGGACCCCTGCCACCCATGTGGGAGACCCATAAGAAGCCCCTGGCCCCTTGCCTCAGCCTGGCTCAACCCTGGCTATGGTAGCCATCTGGTGTGGTGGAGGGGTGTCTGGTGGTGAACCAGTGGATAGAAGACCTTTCTGTCTCTCCCTCTCTTTCTCTCTAATTCTTTCCAAATAAAACTAATAAATCGTGGAAGGAAGGAAGGAAGGAAAGAAGGAAGGCAGGCAGGCAAGCAGAAAGAGAAACAGCCCCATGCACAAGGGAAAAATTGCAAGGAGAGGCCCAACCCATTACAGGCTCTGCCACCCCAACATTGCTACCACTGGGGACCAATGTACAAGAATCTTTGGGGACAAATCACAATCAAACCATTGCAGCAGATTGACTAGGAAACTCTGAGACTTGCTAAAGGTGAGAGAAGTCATCTTTATGATTTAGGGTGGGAAAGATTTCTCACCAACACCAACCTTTCAGTAAAATCAGGATAGCCATCCAGAAGCATAAATATCATAATGTATTAATCCTAATAAATGTGTTTTAGGGGGAGTAGCAAACAAACAGATCACATTTAAGAATATCAATCATCTGGTCAACCCTCCCTCACCATTAAATGGCAACTTAGAGTATTAGGGAGAAACATCATCTACTTCAGAGGGGAAAAGGGTTTTTTTTAAAGATTTTATTTATTTACTTGAAAGTCAGAGTTACAGAGAGGCAGAGGCAGAAAGAGAGGGAGAAGTCTTCCATCTGCTGGTTCACTCCCAAATAACGGCAAAGTCTGGAGCTGAACTGATCTGAAGCCAGGAGCCAGGAGCTTCTTCCAGGTCTCCCACGCTAGTGCAGGGGACCAGTGACTTGGGCCATCTTCTACTGCTTTCCCAAACCATAGCAGAGAGCTGGATTGGAAGTGTAGCAACTGGGACTAGAACCAGTGCCCATGTGGGATGCCAGCACTGCAGAAGGTTGTTTGACCCACTACGCCACAGCTCTGGCCCCTGTGGTTTCTTTCTTTCTTTCCTTCTTTCCTTCTTTCCTTCTTTCTTTTTTATGTATTTGACAGACAGAGTGGACAGTGAGAGAGAGAGAGACAGAGAGAAAGGTCTTCCTTTTGCCGTTGGTTCACCCTCCAATGGCTGCCGCGGCCGGCGCTCTGCACATCGCGGTGATCCGAAGCCAGGAGCCAGGTGCTTCTCCTGGCCTCCCATGCAGGTACAGGGCCCAAGTACTTGGGCCATCCTCCACTGCATTCCCGGGCGATAGCAGAGGGCTGGCCTGGAAGAGGGGCAACTGGGACAGAATCCAGCGCCCCGACCGTGGCTAGAACCCGGGGTGCCGGCGCCACAAGGTGGAGGATTAGCCTAGTGAGCCACGGCACCGGCCACGCCCCTGTGGTTTCTTAATAGTCATCTTTATCCATATTGATTCAGCCTTGTGAAGAGTTTCATCTCATGATTAGATGAGGCAAAGACATCTAATAAAGTCCTTGCCTCTCTGTTCCTGTGCTTCATAAAGCTTGTCCAAGGTTCCATCCCCTAAGGCCTCTCACTTTATCTCCCTATGTCTGCTGTTTGTCTGTAGGGGTTTTCAACCTTTTGTTGGTCTCCTCCACTCAGCTTGGATCCAGCATGTGCAGACTGAGCTCAGCTTCCCCCTCCAGCTGCTAGACTGCTCTGTACTCTACAGCTGCTGTGATGTTCTGTCCCTCTGTATGCCCTGTCCCAGCCACTGGGACATGTGAACTGCTCATACTCTAATTTGACTTCTTCACAGGCAAACTGGTCAGCTCACCAGCTTGCTTTCCCTCTAACATAGAGATAGAAGAAGAGAAGCTTGTTTAGAAAAAAAAAGAAAAGTAACTCACATTCCAAAACTGGCCTGGCACTCATAGCTGGACTATGCTACTGTGCCACTGGACATGAACAATTCACAATTCACAAAACACTCATACTTTGAGATCATGGAAAAGAAGACAAAGTAAGATACACTTCACAACTGTGTCTAAGGACAGACAAGCAATGTCATTATGCCATGCACAAAACCAAACACTCTCAAATTTGTGCCAAAACACATGACTAGTCCTTATTCACCAATTACAGTTTTATCCTCATTCTAGTCGCTCTTTTTTTGGATCAGTTTTATTTCAGATATCCAATCGGGGGCCAGAGCTGTGGTTTAGGGGGTTAAGCTGCCACCTGCAGCACCAGCACTCCATATAAGCACTGGTTCAGGATCCAGCTGCTCTACTTCCAATCCAGATCCCTGATAATGTGCCTGGGAAACCAGCAGAAGATGGCCCAAGTCCTTGGGCCCCTCCACCCACGTGAGAGA
This sequence comes from Oryctolagus cuniculus, assembly GCF_051225735.1. NCBI lineage: Eukaryota > Metazoa > Chordata > Mammalia > Lagomorpha > Leporidae > Oryctolagus > Oryctolagus cuniculus. Next base: position 116,133,723 of record NC_142869.1, on the reverse strand, counting down.
CCTAGAGGAAGCTCCTGGCTCCTGGCTTCAGCCTGGGCCAGCTCTATTGTGGCCACTTGAGAAGTGAACCAGCAGATGAAAGACTTCTCTCTGCCTCTGCCTCTCCCTCTCTGTAACTCTGCCTTTTGCATAAATAAATAAGCCTTTTAACCATTTTTTAAAAAAGATACCCAACCAGAATTATCCCCAACTTTTCAACAGCATCAGACCCACTTCCATAGCATCCCCCTCACCTGCTACCAAATCACTTAGCTGAAAGTGACATCCTATAAGATGCTCCTTTGAACATCTTGTTACTGAGCTGCCCATGGATCCCCAGGGCATGAGTTTTCTTCACTGCACTACGTGGTACACCTGACTTGCTAACAGGAGGTTTGTGCCCATGGCTTTGAGCCGAAGGGCATGGACTCCAACAACATGAGATGGCCCCTCTGTGCTGGGCAACTATGCTAGTCCATGTGGACCCAGGGCCACGTATGATACAATCTTATTAAATCCTTACAGCAACTCTGAGAGATGACTCTTCACCAGACAGAATAGGAAACTGAAGCCCAGGAAGTGGTGAGATCAGAATTAATCCACAGATCTGGGACCCTCCAAAGCTTCTAACTTTCCTTTAAGATAGAGCAGCATTGCTCAGTTCTTTTCTCTCTAAGAGCAGCAAAGAGGAAAACCAAACAGGAACATGCAATTAAACAAGAAAGACAAACACAATAGACTGGGTGTACTATAATGGCAGAGCAAGGTAAACTCATTGGAGGCCAAGAGACACAGACCTTGAGCCAAATAGCCCAAAACACAATAAGGACTTGAAAATGAAACAGAGCTCCACTATTTTCAGGCAATTTGCAACATCTCCGTTAATAAAATAAAAAAAAAAAAAGGAAGTAAATGGATTGGCTCAAGACAGGCTAATCTGAAGGAACAAGGATACAATAATGCCTGCAAAGTATTGGGAGAGGTAAGCAGAGCTGAAGAATCAATGTTCCTAGGGTAATAAGAGCCAATGAAAGGATGAGAAATAGAGAAAATAAAAATAGCAAGGAAAGAAAGCCATCATTATCATTGGGATATTGAACTGGGGCTCCCCGGGGAACAGCAGAAGCCAGATCTCAGGCACAGTTTCAGCCTGATGGTGTATTGTTGGGAGTCGCCTCATGCTGGCTGGGGCTCTCTGGATGTGCCTCGCTGCCGTTTCTGCCTCTGGGGTTGAGGAGCTTGCAGTCTGAATTGGTTTTCTTTTGGCAAAATTCTCCACTGAACAGAGACACAGAGCAGGAGAGACAGCCTAGAAAGCTTATTGCATGTCACATTGCTCTTAAAAATCACATTTTTATGAGTGTAAATGAATCAGAAACATATGGATGAAATTTCCCGGCCTGATGTGAGCAGGCTCATACCCCAAGCAGTGCCCTCCGAGAGGATGCCTGGAATGTAAAATTTGGTGCCAGAATCCTGGGTGGAAAGGTCAGGGGGCAGCCCTCCTCCACCCTGGTGCCCCACCCCTCAGCATGGCCTCCCCAGGGGCCTCATCAGACGGGCAGAGGTTTTTGTGGGACTGACCAAGTCCCACTCCCTATTCCTGCTTGCTCTTTTCCAATAACAAAGGTTGAATGTGTGTGTGTGTGTGTGTACACCTTCATGTAAGCACATGTACATGCTTATACACACATGCATGCTTTTACTCCTCACAATGAATATTGTGAACCAAAAGGCCTGGGTGCAGAAAAAGCTATAAAATTAAAAGAGGGATTTCTGCTTGAAATGATGACATTTTCCTATATGAAAATTAACCTTAAATATTACAGTAGATACTAGCACAAGATAGTTGGGCAACTACAGAAAAATTCAGCCAAACAGTAGTGGCATCAGATTCATGGATACAAATGGAGACCACTGATTGAACTCCTGCTCAAAGCTCTGAGAAGCAGCTCCAGTCTGCCTAGTATTCAAATGCAGCCTGGTATTCCCGTATTAGGCCAAAGCAAGGAAATATAACCAGGACTGTGTTGTATTCCTCATGTATGGATTAAGAAGTCAAATATAGGATGATTGGGATGAAAATATGCACAGATGCTTCTCTGTGAACACAACATCTGGAAACCTATTCACCCACAGTATGCGTGAGGGAGGGAGCAAGGGCTTTGATGCTAGCTGCACAAGGACTGAGCCCTAGTCTCGCCATCTGCTTGCCAGCTGTGTGACACTGGGCAAGCCACTCAACCTCTCTGAACAGTTTCTTGAAGTATAAGATCATGAACTTAGAAGTTCACATACATATTGTACCCTGAACATGAGAGTCCAATAAATGGTAGCTATCATCAGAATAAAAATTTCTCATACAGTTTTGATAAGTGGACCTTCTGAATCATCCAGATTTTGAGCTGAATTCCAGACAAATTTCTTGAACTCAGATATAGGCACAGTCTGTTCTAGACGCTAGTTCAGTGTGTCAATCCTTGTTCCTGAACCCACATCCCTGAGTTGGCCACCCAAATGGGCAACCCAAAGTAGTGACATCCACCTGTCCCTCACGCATTCAGAATTCACCCTACTGGTCATTGCACCAGCCTATCTGAGGTTGACTCTCAGTGCTTTCCTGTTACCTGCATTTTATTTAACATCCTCCAGTTATCTGTGGACATGCCACCCTTAGCAAGCCCTACCCTAGGTTCAAGCCATTCTTTCAGAGAGCCATAAGTCAGAACACTTTTCCCCAGTTACCTGATGTGATTTGCCAACAGAAAGCATCATGCTCAGTTTGACCCTGCCAGAGTTCCCCAGGTCTGAATTTTGCTTGCTTACTGAACAAAGTCCTTATTCTTTGTGCTGCCATGGGCCCAACCCCACTTCCCTCATTAGTCTCCTCCCAGGATACTTTGAACTCCAGCCAGCCAACATGACTTTGTCCAACAGTATCTAACTTAGACCTAGCTTTGTGCTTTTCCTTTGGTGTTTTCTCTGCATGTATCTCCTTTTGACTGTTTCCCTAAGTCTCAGCCTCTCTCAAAAGCCTCCTCTTCCAGTAGAGAGATGGATTCAGGCCTGCTGCCACAATGGTCATTCATTCTTCTGACATCTACCATCAACACCAGTGTGTGACAGAGTGTGCAGAACCTACCATGGCCAGGGACTTCCCCTGTGCATTTTCTAGCTCCCCACTCTGAATGGAAGACCTTAAGGCAAGGAACTGGGCTGTATGCTGTATTATGTAGGCTCTGCAATTTTATTATTTGAAGTAAACTGAAGTCACGGCAGGTCAGCATAAAATATAGTTTTGTTGATTGAAAAAGTCACCACCATAATATATAGCCTACTCTTCTAAAAATTTTGTTTTATTCATTTTTATTTATTTGAAAGGTAGAGTGACAGAGAAAGAAGGAGAAAGAGAGAGAGAGAGAGAGAGATCTACAACACCCAGTTATGGCAGGTCAAAGTCAGAAGCCAGGAACTCCATCCAGATCTCCTATGAGGCTGGCTGGGAGGAACCAGTACTTGAGTCATCATGTAGGACTCCCAGGGTTTACATCAATAGGAATCTGGATCAGACGCAGAGGTAGGACTTAATCCCAGATACTCTGATAGGGGATGTGGACATCCCAAGTGGCTTAACCCACTATGCCACAACTCCCACCCCTGACTTGTTCTTTAATTCTTATGCTTTTATCCTCCATTGACCACCTGGGCCTTGGAATCCCTCCAGGGGAAGGAAACACTGTTGCTCCTGCCCCCCAGCTCTGACTGACCTGAATGGATATATTGAGAAGTGTGATCCAATGCCCCCTTAGAAAACGCTGCTTCTCTTCAACAACTTCCCCTGCCACACCATGGCCCTAGGTTGTGCTGAAAAACTTCTGAGCTCTAGGGGAACACTGGAGGGCTGAGGTTGGATGAGGGAAGCCTTCTGGAGCTAGGCTGAGAGGCAGGGTTTTGAAATGGAGACCAGTGAGACCTTATGGGTGACCACGGCCTAGGGGGAAACCTGGTGGGATGTGCCTCGCATCATGCTTTCCCCTCTATCCCATGTTCATTTATTCATTTTTATGTATTTGAGAGAGTGTGTCAGAGAGAGAGAGAGAGAGAGAGAGAGATCTTTCATCCTTTGGTGAAAGGTCCTGTCCTATATAGGATGGCCAGTAAGCAACTTAAATTGAAAAACAAATGCAAAGAGATTGTATTTGGGGACCTTTCCTAGGACATGACCTAAAGTTCCTTTAATCTGTCCGTGAATCAGTTTAGAATGAAATACCGAGACATGCTACTGCTTGAGAACACCATGCTAACGGAAAGAAGCCAGATACAACAGGACACACGTTGTTTGATTCCATTTGTAGGAAATGTTCAGAATAAGCAAACCATAGAGACAGCAAGAGGACAAGAGGTTGTCAGGGACTGGGGAGAAGGAAGTTGTGAGTGACTGGTGATGGATAATGTAGCTTTCTAGGAGGACAAAGGAAATATTCTGGAATGTAATGGCAATGGTTGCAGAACTATGTGGATGCATTTTTTAAAAAAACACTGAATTTTTTTTAAAGGGTAGATTTTTTTGGTAGGTGAATTAATCTCAGTGTTTTGAAGTGTAAGAAAATAATACAAGAGTGCTTCAAAATAAGTTTGTGGAAAATAGGACTAAAAGAAAAGTTTCTGTGGGCACAAAAAATTTTTGAAATCCTTGCCTAGAAGAATTTTCCAGAAGTCCATGGAGGGCAGGCATTGTGGTGCAGCACATTAAACCTCTGCTTGCAATGCTGGCAATTTCATATCTGGGTGCTGATTCAAGACCCAGCTCAAGCTCAGATCCCTGCAAATCAAATGTGCTTGGGAAAGGCAGCGGAAGATGCCCCTGCCACCATGTAGGAGACCAAGGTAGAGTCCCAGGCTCTTGGCTTCAGCCTAGCCAACTCCTGGCTGTTGCCACCATTTGGAAAATGAACCAGCAGATTGAAGATCTCTCTCTCTCTCTCTCTCTCTGTCTCTCACTTTGCTGTTCAAATAAAGAAATCTCTTTTTTAAAAAGTTTTTGAAAAATGCATATTATGAAAAACCTAGGCATAGACTAAAAATTTTGCACCAAAATGCATTCATCTTTTAATTCCAATTTTTCATGTATGTTTGGCACTCCCTCTATACAATTGATTTGGCACAAAGTTTAACAGATGTAAATGCTTAGGAGATGCTGCTATGATTGAGATTAAGATTATAGGGCAAAGCCAGACAACAGAAAGCAGGTAGATGTGTGCTTTTACTAGTCCCTCCACCACCTGTGCTGAGTGACCTTGGGCAAGTTCTTTCAACTCTGTTAGCTTCAGCTGCTGCAAAGGCTCATTGGGGGCCGTGCTGCTTAACTGCTGTGAGGATCAGGTAACATATATAAAGCTCCTTGGCACAGCACTTGGCATGCCGTAGATCCTCAGCAAACCACAGCCCTCTTCCTCCTTGTTTGTTAGCAATTCTCAGAGCACAGCCAAAGCTGGCTGGGAGTTGGGGTTCCAGCCCTGCAACCAATGAGAACCCAGCAGGGCATTTCCCCTGAGCCTCCAAACAAAATGTCCAACAGGACACGGGAGAGTGGTGGCTGAGAAGGGAAGTCAGAGGTCAGAGTGAGGGAAGCAAGTCCATGAACTAGGTCACAGCATTAAGGCTGTAGGATCGGGGACCAAGCGAAGTAAAAAAGGTCTGGGAACTGAGACAAACCATTCTGGATAAAGGCCTCGGAAAAGGCAATGGTGTGAGTGCCCAAGGCAAGGCCAGGTCTGTTTATTTAAAAGACACTAAAGCAGATTGGACCTAAGACCTGAAATCTGTTATCCTCAACTAGTCAGTAAATCATTCTCACTGTCATAGAAGCCTAGGAGAGGGGGAGTGAATGGGAAGGGAGGGGGATGGGCAGAGTGGGTCCCCGGGAACTGGACGTGATTAATCATCACCACCTCTCCGTGGACAACGCAGTTCAGTGTGCAGCAGCTGGGGGTGGGAAATCCTGGCTTGAAAATTCTTCATCTCCTTATCCCACAGTCCAACAATCCTGCCAAAATGTTGAATTTAAGGACAAAATGCAGTGATTTGTTGGATGCAAAATCTCTGAGATGGGAGGCTTTCTGCTCGAGAGTCGAAATTGTTGCATTGATAAATGCTGGTGTCTATGGCTGCTGGCTGTCTCCGGGGTGCTGGGGGAAGAGGGAGAATTTGATCCCGTGAAGAAATTCCTCCCGGCTGTCTCTTAATCTATTCTGTGATCAATATTAACACTGTCGAAATACTTAAACTCTTCTTCCTTGTTGTCACCCATCTGTGTATGAATTCATTACCCAGGCCAGATGCAGGACAATAACGTGTCTGCAGATAAAACGAGAGGAGATTATTTTATTATAATGCATAGAGAAGGTACCCAGCCAACATAACAAATGACACCAGGCACCTTCACGGCAAGCGGTGTGCAGCTGATTCAGTTTTTCTTCCTTCAGTCTTCCACAGAGATCCATTTCCTTAAGGCCACTGGATTCTGAGGCAGAGGCGTGCACATGTGTTTCTGCTTAGGGCTGTGTCGGCAGTGATGGCCAGGCTGTTTCTCGGGGACCTGACCGGCACAACTTAGTTTGAGCTTGCAGCAACAGACATCCTGCGTTTCAGTCATTTCTCCTTTCAGGAGAGCACAACACAGCATCTCCAGGCACTGGCTGAGGCTTGGTGCCCACTGGGAATGCAACTCTAACAAAGAGGTTTGCAAGGACCAAGCCAGGGTTCCTGCTGGCAGGACTCTGCTTACTGATTTGCACATTCACACACTTCCTGACGTTCCCACTTAGACAAATGCATGATGTATGTATATATATATATATATATATACACACACATATATATACGTATATATATATGTATACATGTGCAAATCCCTGTGCATCTCACACACTCGCCCAAACATCTCTGGTACTTTATGCACACGCCAACTGGAAATGTACCACCTGTACAGGAACTGTGTACACACACACAGGTGCACCTCTTTATGCTCACACCCATGGCAGAGATTCCATGTCAGCTCTGTGGTGTCTAAATCATAGCCATATTTCTAGTCTTCCAGACAACAGCACCCCACTACAGGAGTGACATTTTGAGAAGGCATATTGAAAACAATGACAGTGTTTGTGCCACTGGAAGTCTATACATCACTGCCTTCCCCACCTCCCAACAAAAGGAAGAAGGAATAGAAAAGTACATAACTGAGATGTGACCAGGTAGGAATATTGGAAAGTCCCTTGAGCAAAAACATCAAGTCATCGACATGAACACAGACCAGGAAATAATTAAGGTCCCATTTGAATGCCAGCAATTTCTGAAATTGCTTTGATGATAGGTAAATGAGACGGAGGGTGATTTTCCTGTTAACCCATACGCATCTCTGCAGTTAGGAATAGAGATGGGGTTGCTAGGTTCCTTCCAGCCTTCCAGGGGATATTACTTTTGCTAACAGCATCTTTTAGGATCCAAACAACTCACATTTGCTTACACAGAAATGGAATGGAATGGAGCAACATCGTCGTTATTGTTATCATTTTCCAGTACGGCAAAATCCATCTTGGATGTAAAGCAGACATTTTGGAGGCAGCTCACGGAGAGCTGGGTTAGTTCCTTAACGGGGCTATGTCTGTTCCTCAATAGTTGGCAATGGGGTTTTCTGAAATGCAGCCCTAAGGAACATTGACTGGTCCACTCTCTCCATCCTAGATGGGACCTCCCACCTCCCGCTGCCCGTCTCGAGCCCTCGAAAACAAATTTCTCTCTTACATCACAGGCCTCGGAGAAACAGGAAGCGGTTGCTCTTGGGCTGAGTTCACCGCAGCTCTCTTGTGGCCATGGTCCTGTTCTGGTAGGGCTGGAAATCGAGTGGCCAAGAAGCAGAGTGGAGGAGGTTGCAGCAGGCTGGGATGTGGGGGTTGGGAAAGTTGGGCTGTGTAATTTTGAGAAGTCGGAGCCCAGGGTGCTGCCTGGAATTCCAAAATGGGGAGAGATCTCAGTTGCTTTCATATGGAAATCGGCCTGGAAGCGGACTTTGTCTCTGTTTGGAACTGAAGCCAAGACCAAGTTCAGTGAACCTAACACACCGTTCAATCAAGCATTGAAACCCTGGAGAAGAGAAGGCAGGAAAGGGAGGGCAGCGGGTCAAAGAGACTTGCCTTTCTTTTGGACTTGGTTCCGGAGGTGGAAGTAAGGAGGAATTAAGCACTGGAAACAACGTGGGGGCAAAATCCCATCTATCGGGAAGGTGCATTTGGCTTGGCTTTAAGTGAAAGAAAGAAAAGAAGGGGAGAGAAGAAGGAAATCAAGAAAGGAAACAAAAGTAGGGAGGAGAGAGAGACAATGATACTGGTTCAAAGCAATGAGTCTAAATTGACAACATAAATGCAAATCCATATGCTGAGAGCAACAGAAAGGAAGGAAGCCACTTGCCTACAATCGGCCAAGATCGCCCCCACCCTTGCTTCCTTTCATAAAGGCTTTCTGAGATTGGAAGATTCTTAAAGCAAATACTAACTGGACTTCTGAAGGTGTACTCTAGGATTTGCTTTAAGTTAGTTTTGTTTTTAGTCCATCTTCAAAGGAAAGTTGATGAAGCACCTATTCTTTGCATGCACACACACAAAAAACCCACCAGCTAATATAGTTTCTTCCTAGATACTTTTTGGGGACTAGTTTCCTGTCTTTTGTCCTTGATTTATTATTGCCTTTATTTGTTCTCCCCATTTGGCTCATTTTATTCTTATTTTAAAAGAACAGCTCCAAAGACCCTTCTATTTTCATGGAAATTTCTCAGTAGTAACAATTTCAGATAGCTTCCAAAAGAATAATCATCATGCTGGCTATTTCACCCAAGATGCTTTGCAGCATTTCACATACCAATTTACTAATTAATGACAAATTAAATGGAATTTGGTAAGAAGAATCAGAGGTTAGAGTACTTGTATATATAGTGTTTAAAAAGGTATGCAAATATCTTCAGCCCATTTGTGGTTCATCAGTGGGAAATAATAGCTATTCTACTTGAAAAGTTCACAGGCAAGAGGGCCACTGCATAGAAGCAGAATTTGGAAATTATGCATCATTTTAATTTTTTAACAGTTTCTTACAGTAGAGAGTGTCCCTTCATTTTAAAGTTACAATGAACTGAGTCTTTTTTGTTTTAATAGCTTTAAAATCATGGAAATTAGACTATACTCTGCTGCTTATATTACTTACATATCTGGAGGCAAGAAGCAATCTTCAGAAATCAGCGACTAAAATTTTAATCTTTCATAAAAAAAAGGCTCTGACTCCAATCTTCTAAAGCTGGTTGGGAAACTACAACCCACGGCCCAAAGCCAGAGCTCTGTCTGTTTTTATAAATAAAGTTTTATTAGAGCAGAGCCTCAATGATTCATCTACCCATTGACTGTTTTTGAGATATGTGTATGGCAGAGTTGGAACAAAAACCTAAAATATTTACAATTTGGCCCTTTTGGGGAGAAATTTGCCGATTCCTGTCCTGGAGGGTAAAGCTGGGGAGAGACGTTTCTCATAAAGAGAGAATAAAACTTTTTAACCAAGAAAATAGTAAACTTGCTGTGTCCTATCACTTTTGAAAGCCCACAAGTCATCATAACCTCAGCTGTTGCAAACATTCGCCACACATTTTTCTTGCTACAGGTGCCTATAAGGGGTGGGGGCTGGGAGGAGGGGCCTTCTCTCCTGCTACCTCCATTCTTCAGGAGCCCAGTAAACAGGCAGCTCCCCTCAGGAAACACTGGCCATCCCTGAGAAGAAAAGGCTTTGCTAAGAGTAAACTGGCTCTGTCATCCATGAAGGTTCTGGGAGATACAGGAAGTTCCCCAGGTCAAATAAAATGATGGCTTTGAACCTGTGCAAATTTACTTATTTTTACTCTTGCTACCTCTGAGGGTGAGAAAAATGTCTTCACTTATCTTTATTTTTCATCTTCTTTTCAAAACAGTAATATCTAAAAGTTATTTGGGGGCACGAAAATGTCTTATCCTATATAATTTATTTCCCCCGGAACAGAGGATGCTACAAGTAAACATTCATTTGACTCTTGAACATCCCATTTGTATGTTATTTATTTATTTATTTAATTGAAAGAGAAAAAAAAAAGGAGAGAGAGCTCATATCTGCTATTCACTCTCCAAATATCTGTGAGAAGCCAGAAACCAGGAACTCATGGGTGACAAGGATCCAAGTGTCACTATCTGCCTCCCAGGCTGCTCATTAAAAGGAAAATAGAGGGACTGATGCTGTGGCACAACAGATTAACCCACAGCTTGCAATGCCAGCATCCCATATCCCATATCGTATATCAGTGCCATTTGTGTCCTGGTTGCTCTGCTTCCAATCCAGCTTCCTGCTATGTTCCTGACAAGGCACTGGATGATGGTCTGAATACTTTGGCCCTTGCCACTTATGTGAGGGACCAGGATAGAGTTCCTGGATCCTGGCTTCTGCCTGGCCCAGCCCTGGCTCTTTTAGCCATTAGGGGATTGGACCAGCAGATCTCTCTTCTCTCTCTCTCTCTCTCTCTCTCCATCCCTTTCAAATAAATAAGACTTTAAAAAAAAATGAAGCTGGAATTGGGAGTAGAGTTGGGACTGGAACTCAGACACCCCAATATGGGGTGCAGGTGTTCCAAGAGTCATCTGAACCATTGCACCAAACACAGTCTCCCATATGTGTTAACGAGGGCAGAAGCAAAATCTGAGACAGAACATCCCTCACATGATTACGACAAGGTGCTACCCCACAACACCTTTCACATCTTGGCCAAACATCACTATAAAACAGGAAAATGTTAACTTGACTGAGCACTTTTTTTACCTTCAGCAAATTGGCTGCAGCAGCACCATTTCAGTCTCTCAGCACAATCTTAGTCTCTTTCCTCCTGTAGCTTCTGGTCTCTGAAATGCATTTATGTGCTTTGTTTTAGAAAGAGCACTGGAGTAGGAATTTCACAGATTATGTGATTTGGAAAGGTGATCTAACCACTTAGAGGATTCCAACCACTTAGAGGACAGAGAGGAGATGGCTTAGTTCAGATTGGTGAAACTCTATATCCCTGCTGTCTCTAACTCATCTATTCAACCAAAGTATTGAGCACCCTACTGTGTTGTACTAGGTCCTGGGTAAACAACTGGGAAGAAAGAGACATAGCCCTGCCTTCAGGGAGCTTGCTGTTATATGAAGGTATTGTGAGAAAGGATCATTAAAGATGACTACACATACAGATATAATGACAAATTATGACACATATGTGCATCAAGAGACATTTGCGGGAGGCATTCTGCTTTAGGCAAGGAAGACCTTGCCAAGGAAGTGACATAAAAAAACAACCTTGAAAGATAACCCAGTCAGAAAAAAAGTGGGAAGCATTCCAAATGCAGCACAGTCAGGGTCACCCGAGGCAGATGTCTCAAATAGATCACAACTGTCTTTTCCGCTGAGAACAGACGAAGCCTCAGAATGCGCCACACAACCCTCTAGGCAGCTACCACCCAGTAACTGGAGTTGGAAAATGAGGAAAACTAGTTATAAACCCTGGTTTCAGAAGGCCCTCCCAGGCCTGCAAGTTCTGGTGCTAGGATTCCCATTTGACTCAGCATTTGCATACTAACTCTTGGTCTGAATATGTCACAAGTGCCTGCTTCCTTTCAACTCTATGGATTCCCTGGAGATGACGAATTCTCTCTCATCCCATCCCATTCAGTTCCTATAAGCAAAAACCTCTTTCCACACCTGAATTCCAAAGGATCTTCAAATTTCCTTTTGTCAGTAGAATCTCCCCCATGAGTTATTTATTGCTGTGTGACAAACCACATCAAAATATAGCAGCTTAAAAAACTACAGAGGCAGACATTATGGCACAGTAGGTTAAGCCCCCACTTGGAACGCTGCATCCCATATCAGAATGCCTGGGATCCAGCCTTGCTCCTCTGCTTCCTAACCAGCTTCTGCTAACATGTCTGGGAGGCAGCAGATGATTGTTCAAGTACATAGATCCCTGGCACCCACATGGGGGACATGGATGGAGTTCTTGGTTTCTGGCTTTTGCCTGGCCCAAACCCAGCTCTTGTGGGCATTTGTTGGGGGAACCCATTCAGGAAAGATCTTTATCTCTCTCTTTTGCTGTCACTCTGCCTTTCAAATAAGTGAATCACTGCTTTCTCATTTGCACAGCAGCATTGAGATGGGGGCTGAGCTCAGCTGGAGAGCTGGGAGAGCAGAGAGGATTGCGCTTCTCTCTATCCGTGGCTCCTCAAGGGAGTTTCTTCTCAGCGTGCCAGCCTCGGAGCAGAATCACGAGAGGGTGGGGCAGAAGCTGCAAGGCTCTTTAAGGCCTGGTCTCAGCACCCTCCTCCCACCACTCCTTCCCACTGATTGGTTACAAGGCCAGGGCACATCAGAACCCTCTCCTCATTCTAAACAGAGACAGCAATGGCTCATTGGAAGGGACAGACACACGGGAAAGGGTTGACTTCATGGCCATAATTTTTTTTTAATCTAGCCCCATAAAAACGTATTACAAAATTGCTGAAGTAGAACAAATAGCCAGGCTGCCTAACCTGCTCACCCATTTTTACCTCTCCTGTTCCTTAAGGCCTTAAGACGTGACTTTCCAGTCAGAGAATGGGAGGCCTAAGGAAATCATGAAAAGTACACAGAGCGTGGCTGACTTGGAGCTTGAGGCAGCTAACAGACAAACCAAAGCTTGTGATTTGGACCAGGTCTGTTTATTGCTCTGTTGACGTCATGCACATAAAGTTCCTGATTAGCTCGGCCCCCAAAGAGCTCTGAACCACCTGGTGCTTTTAACGTCCTAGCACTTTCTATCTTACAGAGACTCTGTTGGCTTTTTATAGACATTAGACTAGAAAGGACTTGGACTTGGAGCAGTTGGATAGATTTGGATATAAAATGTGCCTCCTACACAAAGAATTTTCTTTGTGTTAGTCTTCTCAGCTGTTCAAGGGGTAAATAGGAATTTTCAAGGTTGCTGTAAGCATTAATGAAAATGAATGCAAGGCCTCTAGTGAAATCTGACATACAGTGAGTACTCAACTGATGTGGCCTACGACCATTGCTACTAGTGAGATGATCAGAAAAGACTTCCTCCAAGAGGCAGGAGTCTGAAGAATAGAATCCGGGTCTGAGAAGCACTGTGACAGAGGAAGTAGCAATGAAACACACAGTGTGGATCATTTAGGTGAATGTACATGCCCCACCCTGGCTGGAGCCATCTCAGCTTTCATCTCTTTGTACGTGGAGGGATGCTAAGGTCCGCTGTGCCAGGATTTTGAATGTCTGGATGAGGAGCTTGGGCTTCGCTCAGCAGACAACTGAAGGCCACCAAACAATGAGAGAACAATGAAGGAGACTAGGGCAGCTGCCACAGCAAGGTGGATAGACTGCAGAGAGACCAGACAAAGGGGAACCCACTGGAAAGCAGCATGGTGTACGGAAGAAAGTATGCTTGATGCCATTTTCCAAACTAATGTTTCTCCTCGCTTCAGTCGAGGCTTTGGGTGGTTTGAGATTATGTCCACACACTCCTGGACACTTTCAGGGTTAGGTCATAAAAAGCAACACAGCTTTCATGGGACCCACTTTCTTTTAGAGTGTTTTCCCTGGGAACCCCGCCCCTGGGGCCATAAGGAAGCCAGGCAGTCCCACGGACAGGCCCAGTATCCCAGCCCCGCCTCAGCTGAGGTCCTGGCTGGCAGGCAGTGTCTACTCCAGACATGAAGTGACAGGGCTTCCAGATGATCCCAGCTCCAGCTTTGAAGCCCCCAGCTGATGCCAAGTGGAGCAGAGATGAACTGCTGGCCCGAGCCCTGCCAAAATTGCTGATTCATGAGCAAAATAAATGTTGTTGCTATTTGGAGTAACTAAGCTTGGGGGTGTTTTGTTATATAGCTATAGTTTAACTGAAACCAGTTGTTTTGGAGGCTGACTTGGTGTCACACACAAACACTTGGTGTTTTCACATTTGTTCAGATGGTCAAGTATCCACAATATAAGGGTGTGTGTGTGTGTGTGTGTGTGTAATCTTCTCTATTGTATTATCCTCTCCATTTCCTTCATAGCATTTGTCATGATTTGCAGTTAAAGTCTTGATTTGCTATTTGTTGTCTTTCTTGGCCCTTCTCATGAAAATAGGAGCTCCCTACCTGCCCTGATCATGTCTGTCTTGCCCACTGCTCTGTGCCACTGCTCAGTGGAGCACAATGAGCATGCTGTAAATACCCATGGAATAATGAACAAGCAGATAAACACCACGGAGCTCAGATATATCCAATTCTATTGCACAGGAATCACTCTCAGAAGACATGTGCCAGAGTTGTTTTTTTTTTTAAGCGAGGGGGGTATGAAATTTAGACTTTTAAATGGAGGAAATGGTTTGAATTAATTTTGTTTCTGTTGTGAATGGATACAAACATTCAAAAACAGTCACTTCAAAACAAAACAGTCACTACACTCACCTCAGTGGCACTCACAGAGAAAGAGCAAGCACTGGATGCCACCTTTGAGCGCCATTAACAAACATCCTCTCCTCAAAGTCTCAGTAGCTCCATGTGCCAGGTATTCCTAGTACCAATTAAGAGAGGAGGGCACCAAGATTTAGCTCTATCCAGTGGTTCTCTCAAGGAGCACAACTTTGAAGTGGGGAGGCCAGGGTACAAACTCGGGTATGATGCCATAGTTGCTGAAGCTGGGGAAGCCAAGTTCAGAAGGCTGGAGAAAGCCTGGAGGTGTCTTTGTTTCTGTGTGAGGGCAAGCCAGCGACTGTGTTATCTGCAAGGCTGCTATCACACAACCCCATAGGCAGGGTGGCTTATAAACAACAGGAATTTCTCACAGTTCTGGAGGCTGGGAAGTTCAAGAACAAGGTGCTGTCAAATTCAGTCTCTGGAAAGACTGGCTTTCTGGTTTTAGTCATTGTGTTTCCACATGATGGAGGAGACCAGGGGAGGTGGGGTGGGGCAGATGGAGGGGTCTCTCTTTTGCAAAGACATTAACCCCATTCAGGACCCTCCTCAGACCATCACACTGGGGACTGGATTTCAACATACGCATCGTAAGGGGGACAGAAACCCAGCACACCCACCCTTCTTTTAGCCATTCAACAAGCCCTCATGGAGCACACAGAGCTTACACTGTGGGGGCCACAGCTTATCTTAGCACTGCCTATGGGATAACAAACAAGATGCAGCTCCCTCCAGCCCAGTGAGGGAGGGAGGTGGACAGGCTGGGGCTGTTACAAGGCAACATGACCAATGCACCCTGGGAGGACTGACAGAGTCTTGGGGAGGATGGTCTATGGCATGGGCGAGGCGATAGATCTCATCCTTAATCCTAACTTCTTTCACTCAGGCTGTCTCTTCTCCCCCAACCTTACCCTCCTTTTTCCCACGCAGGGAACTGAGATGGAGGCCCTGCCAAGATGGCCAAGTCGGGGAAGAGTCGGTCTCTGTAGCACTCCCCTGGATGCCCTCCAGTCCTCATAGGCTGCCCCTTTCTGGGCAGGGCCTCAGTGGGCAGGGCCAGCCCAGTGTGGCACACACTCAAGCTTGTCGTCACACTAGGTTTGTCCTCGGTCACGGGAAACACAGATGGCCAGCCAAGCCCACCACCGAGAGGGCCAGATCAATGTTACCTGGGTCCCACGACAGGATGAAATGTTTTGTTGTAATATTGCCTCGATAAAAGTATTGTAATATTTAAAATGTAGTATTGATCCCTCTGCGAGCACCATAAATCCTACTAGGATTTGAGAGCCTGACCACAGAGAATGGGCTCCGGGCCGGGAAGCAAACGTGAGAAACGCTTTGGACTGGGGCGTCCATGTCCATGGTCACCCCACCAAGGGGCAGGAGGTGTAAGGCCTGCAGCCCCTGTCTGCTCTCACATCAAAGGGGAGAGACTCTGATTCTGGGGCTGACACAGGAGAACTTGAGAGAAACTGTTTAAACAAAGGAATCAAAACCCGAAACTAAATCACCTGCTCGTGTTTTATGAGGCCCTGTTCTGAATCAATACAAGCCCCAGGGCCCAGGATGCCTCGTGCTGAAAGGGGATACTTTTCCATCCTGAACCGAGTCGGGCTGCTTAAGTAAAACAGATGTTACCCGGGAGTGCCGCTATTCCCAGCCCCCGCCCCTCGCCTTTCTCCCCCTCCCCAGCCTGGCTCCCTGCGCTGGGAAGAAGGGAGCTGACACTCGCCTGCCCCGAAACCCAAGTCAGGTTGGGAAATTCTAAGCCTTGGAATTCCTCCATCCTTAGCCCACAGAAGTTTTCTTCTCTGTTTACCAGGGCGGGAGTGCGGGAAGGGGTTTGGGGCTGGGGGGCAGGGGGAAGGGGGGAGGGTACCGCCTGTGCGCAGAGGATTTGAAGATACTGTGGCGACGAGCAAGGCGGAGAAGATTTTCATTTCCTGTGTTATGGGGTGCAAATAATATCAGTATGAAAAACCTGGCAGAGAGATGGGAGATAGCAGTTTTTACATTGATAAGTATTTGTTCATTTCCTGACAACAAAAACATATAAATCTCTCCAGAAATTAAATGCCCCGGCTTGTTGGAGCACTTTTGTGGCGCGGCGTGCAAGGCTGGCTCCCTTTCTGGGCCCGCGCGGCCGGTGATAATCGCGGCATCAGTCATCATCCTCGAATCACGCGCGCGGCGGCGGCGGCCCGGCGCGCGGGGCCCAATTCTCCCACTTTTTGTGTCACTTATTTTCTCGCCGGGCCCGATTTGCATTTTAATGGAAGTAGTTTATAGACTTCTCCGCTGCCTTCAGAGTGCCACAAGTGGCATCATTAAGTGAGCTAAGCCGGATTAATGCTGATAGTAAAGTCAGATAATACAATAACAGAGGCCTCGGTTCCATTTGCATTAGGTGAGCAGCGCGGGGCTGCCTGGTGCCTGGCGATAATTTGTGAGCGCGATATGTTGTACTTGAGAGGATAAGATTAAATTTAGTGGGTTTAACTGTCATCCCAGTAAGTCAATTACTTCATCTTTTCAGCCTTTGAATTTCTTTTATAAATAAAATAAATGGAATATTGAGCTGCTCCGCAGCCATTTCGAGCTCCCATGAAGAAGAATTACACAGGCTGGGCCAAAAAAATAAAAGGCTTCGGATTCAGCTCCATAAACAAAATATAAACTCCATTCAGGTGCCAGCATGGCAGCAGCCCCGAAATATTGTCCATCTCTCATATCACAAGCATGACAGATTCCATTGTGACTTTAGTTTCTCCATAATAGGAAATATTTATGTTGTGCCTGGGTCTTTTCTATTCGGATCCTTCCCATTGTGGGAGGAAAACACGCCAATACAGAGCCATGTGCTCCCTTCATCCCCTCCCTCCCATCCTCCCTCCCTCCCTTCCTCCCTCATCTGCCTCTTTTTGCCCAGCATTAAATATTTAGTGCTGGGGGCGGATATTAAGGAAGCCTCATGACCCAAGGAAAGGCATCAGATTTCCAGCAGGTCTTCTATACACAGAAAGGGGCAACTTCTTTCCTGTCTTCTTCCTGTCCCCTACTCTGAGCCTTTGCCACTGGCGATGACTTCTCCGGATGCAAAGTTTACCTGTCTGGTATCAGCAAGGGGGATCTTGATGGAAGAGCAGGAACATCTTTATTTATTCAGAGAGGGTGCCAGATGAAAGGGAAAGTGCAGAAAATTAAGCAGTTAAATCTTTGTAGGTGGCACAAGCCAGTGCAAGTCACTCTTGTAGGAGGCTTCAGCTCCTGTATTCACTACAGATGAATAAATATGCACGTGCAAACCACTAGGTCACCGTGTGTCTTTCTTAATTGAGTGGGTGGATGGGTGGATGGATGGATGGATAAATGGATCCATGGATGGATGGATGGGTCAAAACTCTATAAATGAATGGCTAAAGAGCATAGCACAGGGTGCAGTCATCAATGGGAGCCAGTCTTGACTGTGTGTTGGCTCCATGCTGTCACCTGTCCTGGGTCCCCTAGAGCAAAGGAAAGACATGGAAGACCATCTCTGAGAGGAGTAGCCACATCATGGTAAGACCCAGGAAAAAATTCAATGGTAATCTTTCAATAAATGAATCTACAGAAATATACTGATAAGAATGAGGACATAAAGGTGGATGGGAGGAACGACTAGATTCTATAGCACAGAAGACCAACTAGGTTGACACCAAATGATTGTATATTTCAAAATAGCTGTAGAGAGGATTTTGAATGTTCCCAATACAAGGAAATAATGAATGTTTGAGATGATGGATATGTCAATTACCCTAATTTGATCATTACACATTGCATGCATGTACTGAAGTCACCCTGTACCTCACAAAGGCACGTGCACATCCAAAAGGTCATGGAATGTGTACTATGAAAAAATTATGCATGGATTTCAAAAATTTTTTGTCCAAAATAAACTCATCTTTTATTTCCATTTTCCATGAACTTTTTGAAGTACCCTTGTATAGCTATTATGTTTCATTTAAACAAACGAAGAATGAAGGCAGAAAGTGCACCTGGGTTCCTGCCCATCTTCCGGCCCTTTCTGATCTTCTGCATAGACTCTCTTCTGATCAGATCTAAACATAACATGCATTTGTGCAGGCAAGCGCTCCTTTTTAGAATACTTTCCTCTTTTTTCTTTGGCTAAATCTTAGGTTTTGCAAAACCCATTTCATCCATTTTTTTTTCTGGGAACTTTCCTCAGCTCACACAGATGAGGTCCTTGGTACAATTTCTGATACAGCATCCCATGTATTGTCTGGAAAATGTTTATTGATGTGTTGCCACCCCTACCAAACTGAGTTCATTGAAAAACTGAAACTATCTCACTCATCTATAAACCTCTTCATTCTTTCATCAACCAAGTACAAAGTGACTTGCTCAGTAGGGATCTAAGTGTGTACTGATGAGCAAGATGTAGCTCTTGTCTTCCAAGAGTTGAGTCTAGGAGGTAAAACAGACCTAGTAACAATTACAATACAACCTAGGATATTTGTTTCCCTGGTATTTAGTGCAATATTTGAGAACGATACATGCAAAGCAAATGTTGATGAAATGAGTGAAATTTCAATGAGACATGGGGATTTATTCTGGAAGGCTCCGAAAATCCTTCCCTTAAGAGTTGTGAGGCTGTTACCACATCTTTCACTGCAACCTCTTTGCCTCCAAGCCTCTCCACTTTCACTGTCACTATCAAATATTTCAAGGAAGGAACTAGAAGAATTTCTGTAGAGGGGCAAGAGGTCTTCAGAAGGAGACCCCTAACGCTATCCCAGATGAAACAACAGCTACTCATGCCCTAGTGAGAGCCCTCTGGCTGGTGGAGGACTCTACCAAGTGCAGCACTCATCTGAACAGAATCTGCCTGAATAACATTCATTCATGCTCACAGTGCTTTGTGGCTGCCCACCATGTGCTAAGCACTGTGCTACTTAGATATGGAGAGGACTATAAAAAATGAATCTTATTCTATCTTTAATATATTCAAAATCTCTTTGTGGCTCCATGGTGTGGAGCAGCAAACAAGAAAGTGGTGTGTACAGGGAGTTGTGGAGGAAAACAGCCAGCCTCCTGTATTCTGATCAATTCCTTTACTCAGCTGCCAAAATCTGCATGCAAAGGGTCAGGGAAGCTGTGTGACTCTCCCAAGCTGGTAATGAAGTAACTGATGCCTCATCCAACAATCACAGATATTATATGCATACCACTGGGTAGCCTAATTCCTCTTAATTACCACCAGCACCATTAATAATAATGACAATTTGATTTGTATGGGTTACATAGTTTTTTAAAAAGTGCTTTGTAGATCCTTTATCTCCTTGGTTAAGTTTCAAGTGATATGTTCCCCTACCCCAATACCTCCAGAGGCCGATAGATAGAGAATTGGGAAGCTGTTGGCAAGAAAATGAGAAGGGTGTGTGTGTGTGCATGTGTGTGCGTGTGTGTGTGTCTTTCTCTGCCTTCATTCCAAAGCCAAAGATATAAATGACTTTTAGATTGTCCCTTGTTTTGTATTATCCATGCCTCTGCCCTTCACTAGTGCAGATAATCGAGAGTTCACTGTACTGTGATTAATTACACAGCTGGGGCTGAGAGCCAACACTCGCCAAGCACCGGGAGTCCCAGGCACTTTACAAGGGATGGAGATTTTTTTTTTGCATGTTCAATTATTTAATTTTTCCACAGTATCAACTGAGTGCCAGACACTCTGCTAAACACTTACATTGACATTCTCTCATGCAATCTTCCTAGCACCCCAATATGGGAGGTGCAATTATTATCCCCATTTTAGAGTTGCAAAAACAGGGTCAGAGAAGTTAGGTGACTCCTCCAAGCTAGTAATGGCTAGAAATTCTCTTATAAAATATGTTAATGATTTTTATCAGTAACTGATGTATTATCCAAGAGTCACAGGTATTAACTGAATGCTCTATTTTAACTTAATTCCCCTAACAATTTCTCTTTAATATTGTCAATATAGAATCCAAACTTTACATGCAGGATCCCATGTAAAGACATACACCTTAGGGGTTAGGTCTATGGCCAGGGTCAGGTGGCTTGGCTGGTGGTGACCTATCATGTTGTGATTGTTCAACTTCTATAAGTGCTTTCCTCTTTGTATAAAGGGAGAGAAGAAGTGCTAGCAGGCGTGTGATATGTGCCAAGATGCCATGCATGCATGGCCTCATTAATCATGGCAAGCCTGAAAGGTTAACACTATTATTCTCTTCCACACAGAAGAGCCAGACACAGGGAAACAACGTATGCACAAAGTCACATGGGTCTAAACCAGCTCAGTTTAGCTTCAAAGTTCATATTCCTTGTAGCCCTCCTAGAAGCGAAGTTTATAAACTGTACAACAAAACTGTTCACAATAGAATGTCAGGGAACTTGATAAGATGTTAGCCTGCATCGATGAGATACAACACATTTCTGGTCAAAATGCTTCCAGTCTATTATCTCTAGGAATAATGATTAATTTCAGCTCTTCTCATGCGAATTATTCTCTGTCTTAGTCAAAACAAACAAAGCTTTGTATGATTCACTCTGGGCCTAAACACTTTCACTTCTTATCTCCAATTCTACCATTTCATTCTTTTTCCTTTAACCCTATTCTGACTTCTACTGTTTTTGGTGTGATCTTGCAACCAATCCATTGCTCCTATATTCAAAGGAATACAGTTTCTTCATTGGCATTTTCCCTTAAATGATTACCAATCCCTCTGTCTCCCTTTGGCCCACATGCTTATGTATTTACAAATATATATTTAAACACACACATGTCCTAGTGTCTTCCTATTATATCTTCCTTTTTTTCAAGATATATTTTCCTACCACAAATTAGAAATACTTGGTTAGCATATCCCATGTTATACAGCCCTTCATCAATTTGAGAAGCTCACTAATTTATTTTTACATTTTAGCCAAAAAAAAGAATGTGCCAAAGAAAACAGCCCAGACAGAAGTCCTCATTTTAAAGCAGAGTTTCATATCCAATTTGACTTCCAGTTGTTTTATTATTCCAATTAATCTCTTTAAACCCCTCTTAAAGAGTTGGCATTTACATTTTTCATTTCCATCGTTACAAACATCCTTCTAATGATAATATTTCCTGATGCCTACACTATTTCTGGACTTGATTCTGTGATACGTGTAAGTGTTAATCGGCAAACTAAGCCTGAGTGTTCTTACAGATATCAGTGCCCCATTTTCTCTAAAATTAGCAATGTCACGCAAGCCTTCAGATGCTGTAATTACAACTGCAACAGAGCAGAAAAGCTCCCAACAGCCACGCAGCCTCCGGCAGACCCAGAATCAGCCCACCCCATCTGGAAACACAAGGATTCCTTAGTTCCTTTCACCTCTTTCTCTCAAGATTTCTCCCTTCTTGCTTGAGTCTTCTGCTCTAAAAGCCCCGATCCCATCTGAGTTTTGTTTCCAAACCTGCATTAATTTCTCCTGGAAGGCCCATGCATATTAGCATCCAGATGGACCTGACTCTCTGTCCAGTGCCCCAAATCACAAGACTCTCAGTCCTTAGGTACATTGGCCAGGGATACAAGAGGGATAGCTGTCTTCACAGATGACAAGAGGAAGGCTAGAAAAATGTTCTGGTCCTCAGACAC
This sequence comes from Oryctolagus cuniculus, assembly GCF_051225735.1. Taxonomy (NCBI): domain Eukaryota; kingdom Metazoa; phylum Chordata; class Mammalia; order Lagomorpha; family Leporidae; genus Oryctolagus; species Oryctolagus cuniculus. The sequence continues at coordinate 116,111,552 of NC_142869.1, read as the reverse complement.
CTGTCCCATTTCTCCTCCACAGGACACACAGTGCTAGTTCCTTGTGCCTAAAGCAGTGGAGTTGGGTCTCTTCTCTCTCTGCTTCCCAGAGACTCAGTTCAGGAAGTGGTTGGACAAATACACGCCTGTTCCCTGACTGAATATTCTACTTCCATCCCTACCTCTTCGCCATAGCAGGGAGCAATGCTGGACAACCAAAAGGAAATGTATTCCCTCTTGCCTTCCATCCTTCCTCCTGTTATTCCATCTTCAATGAGGGAGGTGTAAGGCAGCTCATTCCTATGTGACCTTGGGTCCCCATCTTGATCTCCCATCAGGGCCACCACCAGAATGGAAGCCCTGTTGTAGACATAAATTGAAAGAGGTCAGATACCATGTCTTGTTCAGCATGGAGCCTGGAATATCATATGTGCTCAATAATATTTGTTTATTGAACAAATGAACTTAGCTCAGTGCCTTTTAGGACCTGCTCCTGAGGTACCATATGTATGTGATAAACATTTGTTGAGGAAAATGAATTTATGTTACTAAGGACAGTGCCTACCTCAGGGAGTACTGAAGAGAGAGCTGTAAGGAATAAGTAAGATAACTCACTGAAAATGTTTGTCCCCACTTCCCAAAATTAATGGTGTCTTCAAAGCAGAAAGCACACATACTGGATAAATAAGGTAAGTGTCTTGGTCCATCCCCTCTTATGATAACTGAATACCATGAACTGAGTAATTACACAGAACACAGGTCTGCTTAGCTCACAGTTCGGGAGACTGGGAAATCCAAGAGTTCCCAGAGAGTGCTGCCAGCATCTGATGAGAGCTTTCCCTATTCAATCAGAGAACATGGCTTGGTGGCAGGCATCATGTGGCAAGACAAAGCAAGTGCTTCAGAGATAGCTTGCTTTTGTAATGAAGCTACTGCCACAATGAACCAGTAATCCATGAATAGCTTAATCCATTCATTGGCACTTTCCTCATGACCCAATCACTTACCAAGAGTCTCACCTCTCAACTCTGTTTTGCTGGAGACTAAATCTCTAACACATGAAATTTAGAGGCTACATTTAAACCATAGTTTCCAGTGAGAGAAAGAAAAGAGATTGAAGCAAAACAAATTAAAAAAAAAAGATGTCCAAGTGGTAAGGAATCCAGAAAGTTCCATATGGTTGTCTTAAATGTCTACATCTTCACAGGTGAAGCCTTGTTCCTTTCCCCTTGAGCAACCTGAACTTCTGGGACTTGTTGCCAACAGCCAAAGAGGAACAGCTGCCTTGTGCTGACAGCCACATGAATGAGCTTGGATGTAGATTCTGCAGCCCTGGGAAAGCCTACCAAGGGTTGCAGCCCTGGCCAACATCTGGTCTGCAACTATATAAGGGATCACACGCCAAGGCCACTCGACTAAAGTGCTTCTGAATTCCTGACCCACACTGTTGATGAAATGATAAGTGTTTGTTATTTTAAACCACTAATTTTGGGATAATTTGTAACACTGAAACAGAAAACTAATCCAGTCCCCTAAAGCCTCTTGCCAAGGGGCCTGTCATCCATACCTGGGCTCATGAAAGAAGTCCCTTTCCTTTCTCTGGCAGATTCAGTCGGGATCAGGTGAGGTAAGGTCCTGGGCCTGGAACCATCTGCTGGCCTTCTCCCTGTAAAGCAGCCCCCTTCTTCCAGTGTTCTGTTTCTATTAGCAGCTACAGCGTTTATTGAGATGCATATCTTATCTCTCTTTTGACTTTCATGATAAGCTTTTGGCAGTCAAAATACCTAGAGGCCAAATAGGATTCTAACTGTTCTTTATTTGACTTGTGTTTTGTTTTAAGATGGGAACTATGATTGGGAAATTGGGAGAACTTTATTGTTGCTGTTTACTGATTTCCTTACCTTCAGTTTTTGCTCTTTTCCTCATTTTTATCTTCCTTTTAGGTGATTATAACATGTTTAAACAGATTTGTTGAGATATGATTGACATATAAAAGTGTAGGTATTTAAAGCATATAATTTTATGTGTTGGAGGTCAGTAAACATCATGAAACCATCAAACCATCACCACTATCAATGCCATAACATATTTATCACTTCCAAAGCTTTCCTCCACTTGGAAGGGTATTTCAGATTGAACACGATCGATTTATCATATGTATTTATTTCTTCTTCCACCAAAAACAAACAATAGTTTAAAAAAATGACAAAGCTTCAGGTTACACAATCCAAAATAACTGGCAGAGAGACATCAGGAGCAAAAGATTCAGCAGGCTTTTTTAGAAGAAGAGAGAAGACTGATAACTAGCAAAGTAGAAGCCCAATTAGGACATCCTAATCGGATTAAAAGTAGAGCCCCATTTCCATCCCTAATGTGCTCCTGAACATGCTTGGAGAGACCTGGGGCTTCTGAACATGAACATTTGTACAGAAGACATGAGATGTATCCTTAGATTCTCCTGAGAAACAGAATGAATGAGATAGGTAGGTAGACAGAGAGATACACATAAATAATAAATAGATGTGATCAAGATATGATATGATAAAAATATGATAAGTAGAGAGACAATAGAGATAGTTGGGTAGATAATAGATTAGATATATAGATAGATAGATAGATAGATGACAGATAATAGACAAATGACAGACAGATAAGGAATGGAAATTGACTCACACAGTTGCAGAGTCTGAGAAGCCCCATGATATTGCCTGTAAGATGGAAAACCAGGAGCAATGATGTACAAGGGCAGGAAAAGATGGATGTTTCTCTCAAGCAGAGAATGCAGTTTTGCACTTCCTCCACTTGTTCTATTCAGGCCCACCCTGGTTGGATGCTGCCCACTAACACTGATGAGGACAGATCTGCTTTCCTCAGGCCACTGACTCAAATACTCATCTGTTCCGGAGACAACCTCACAGACACACTTAGAAACAATGTTTACAAGAGTCTGGACATCTCTTAGCCCATTCAGTCTGACACATAAAATTAGCTGTGGCAAGGTTTAAGGCTGGAAACCTAGTAATTCTTTGGGTAGTTGGAGGTCCTATTCTCCAAACACCCCTAGCATCTGAGCAACTTCCTCCCATGACTTGGCCTGCTCTTTGGGGATATGGAATCTGAGAATCTCTTGTCTTTGGAGATAGAACCACAGTTTGGTATGGGATACACTGGGATCAAAGAGGAAATAAGAGGACTGAGTGAGAGTCTGCCTATTGGTAATGGGAGCCTGCCCTATATAAAAATTCTGGAGGTGGCCATTTAACTTAGTTAAGATGCTCACACTCCATATGGTAGTGCCTGGGTTTTATGCCCAGCTCTGGCTCCTGACTCCAGCTTCCTGATAATGTATATCCTGGGAAGCTCATGTAAGTGAGTCCCTGGCACCCATGTGAAAGACTTGGATTGAGTTCTTGTCTCCCTGCTTCCACCCAGGCCAAACCCTAGCTCTTGTGGGCAGTTGGAGAGTGAATCAGTGCATGAAAATTCTCTTTCTTTCTCTGTCCCTCTCCTCAAAAAAAAATTATTAAACAAACAAGATGAATAATTCCAGTAGCCTGGTTTATGATTATTAGTTGGAAGACAGCTCTTGAAAAAAGCCCAATGGTCTTCTGCAAGACAATGTAAATCAGCTGACAATAGGCACACCTCCACCTCCACATGGAAATGCTGCCTGACTGCCCAAATCCTCCTCAGAGGAAACCAGCAGTTAGCAAGGCATTGGGTTTCTAACTAACTTTTACTTTTCCACTTCTAAGCATTTACATACAGTCTCACAAGTAATCTGATAAAAATCCCCAACTGGAAAGTCAGAGACCAAAAATTTAAAAAACAGAAGAAAGGGAACTTGAAGAGAACAGAATGCATGAATCCAAAGAATAAAAGTTATCATCAACAACTTGGAGGGATAAGAGAAGTTAGGAAAAAAGAAAAGATGCTGTATCAGTGTCCTAGGGCTGCCACCAAGCATGACTACAAACTGCGTGACTTAAAGTAACTGAGGTCTGTTGACTGACAGTGCAGGAGGCCAGAAGTCTGAAGTCAAGGTTTGAGGAAATTGGTTCCTTCTGAGTGCAGTGAGGGAGAAACTGTTCTAAGCCTGTTTTCTGGTTTCTGGAGGTTGCTGGAAACCTTGGCACCCCCTGGTTTCTGGCTACATTGTCCCAGTCTCTACCTCCATTATCACATGGCCTTCTTACTTGTGTGTCTCTCTGTCTTTATGTGACTTTCTCCCAAGGATGCTAGCCACTGGAATTAGGTCTGTGTATAATCCAGTATAACTTCAAGTTAACGAATTACTACTGCCCTTTTTTGTTTGTTTGTTTGTTTTGACAGGCAGAGTTAGACAGTGAGAGAGAGACATAGAGAAAGGTCTTCCTTCTGCTGGTTCACCCCCAAAATGGCTGCTACGGCCAGCGCGCTGCGCCAATCCGAAGCCAGGAGCCAGGTGCCTCCTCCTGGTCTCCCATGTGGGTGCAGGGCCCAAGCACTTGGGCCACCCTCCACTGCCTTCCTGGGCCACAGCAGAGAGCTGGACTGGAAGAGGAGCAACTGGGACAGAACCGGCACCCCAACCGGGACTAGAACCCAGAGTACTGGCGCTGCAGGTGGAGGATTAGCCTAGGGAGCCATGGCACTGGCCTCTACTGCTGTCTTTTCAAATAAGCTCACATTCTTAGGTTCCAAGTGGACCTGACCATGGAGGAGATGGGGACACCATTCAACCCAGTACAGACAACGACAAGAGAAAAAGCAACAATAGCAAAGGGATAATCCAAATAAAAAAGCTTACTTGGATTAGAAAAAGGAAAAAGTCCACTAAAATATTCTATTGGTCAAGATTCACATGGGGAAGCAGAGCCACTGTGAGTATTATGTAAGAAGGAGCTTTTAAAAATATACTTATAGGAGTTTTGACTATACAATTGTAAGAGGGCCTGGGAAGGTAAAATCTCAAATTGGGAATTACAGGATACAGGAAGCAACCCTAACCAGCTGTCCTAAAGCACTAGAGCAGGTGGATAGCAGGACCAACAGCAGAAAAGTGTGTGTGGAGCAGGGAGGGAGAAGACCTATCGTAACCTGCCGGCATTTCAGTCTCCTGCCATTCACCACTTCTAATTGTGATGAAGTCCAGCAAGTGGTGGTTTCAGATCCACCTCCTGAGTCTTACACAGATTTCCCTTTGGGCCAGCTATAACCCCAACCCTACAGGGAAAGTGATTTGGGGAAATGTAGTTCCAGTTGGCCATATTGGCAAAGAAGAAAATCAGTACTGTGGAACCACTCATACAAGAGGATTCTAGAAAATAGAATCCCAGGTTAACCAAATTGACACAGTACAAAACCACCAGAAAAGTGAGGGACTTATGCAGAAGGTAGAGAAAAAGGATAAAGAGAAACCAGAGAAAAGCTTATAAAGCTTGAAGTTTGAGCAAGGTAGTCAATATGCAAATTATAGAAATGCTTGAAAGAGAGAATAGACTAGAAAAAAAGAAATAATCAAAGCAATTAAGAAAATGTCCAGAAATAATAAGATGTAGTTTTCAAATTAAAAGGGCACATCACATAAAAAGTGCAACACACGTAAGAGAACCAAGACTCGTACCTGAAATTTTCCTGAAATTTTAGAATACCATAGGCAAAGATGTGATACCAAAAGTCAAATTACCAGGTCATATAATATAGACTAGGAATGAGAAGTGACAACACTTGGAAATTCAAAGTGCTTCCAATATTCTGAGAAAATTGATTTTGAATTTTCAACCTGGATTGTTAAACATGGCCAAAATAATCACACTGATGGGCAGAAGAAAGACACTTTCAAGTAAACATTAAACCTTATCATGTACCTTTCCTGGGAAAGCTACAAGAGTATGTACTCCAGAAAACCAAATATAGGGAGTCAACACTTGAAAGTCACAAGAGGAAATGTCAAGATAACAGTTATATAGGGGTCTTCAAAAGTTTAGGGAAATGCATATTATGATAAAACTGCATGGATTTCAAAATTTTTGCATCAAAATAATTTTCTTAATTCTCCTTTTCCATGAACATTTTAAAGTATCCTTATATAGCAAGCTTAAGGAATGACTCATTCCAATGGGAGCAGGAGAATAGGTGGTCTTCAACAAAAATGTGGAATTGATAAATTTAATGACATAAAAAATCTTGATGGTTGTTGGAGAGATCTTCTGGGATATCTGAGGGAGAAATGATATAAAACCAAGGAATGAAGTCATAAGTTATTGTTAATTCCAGAAAAGATAAAAAAGAAAAGTATGAAAAAATATAATTTAGTAAACTCTTAAGACTCCAAGCTTTTATATACTGATATGATATAAACTTTGAATATTGATTAGAGCAACAATTGTGGTAGAATAGCTTTGAGATAATAAACAGAAATCAGGAGAGGGAGTCCATTTAATCACCATAATAGAAAACGAGAGGTTGGAGCACAATGTTGATCCAGACTTAGGTTGAGGGGGACAGCATTGTGGTACAGCAGACTAAGCCTCTACCTGTGGTGTCAGTGTCCCAGATGAGGGCCTGTATGAGTCCTGGCCACTGCTCTTCTGATACAGCTCTCTATTAATGCACCAGGGAAATCAGTGAAAGATGGTTCAAGTGCTTGGGCTCCTGCAATCATTTGGGAGACCCAGGTGGTGTTCCAGTTCCAAGCTGTTGTAGATATTTGGGGAATGATCCTTTTTCTGTCTCTTCCTCCCTCCTTCTCTCTCTGCAATTCTTTCTTTTAAATAAATAAAATAAATATTAAAAAAAAGAGACATGGGTAAACTACCAGAGGACACAGCTAAAAGAGCTAAAGATAGGAGAGGAGTGTAAGGTAGGATGGTGATGTGTTTTTATCATAAGCCTTTAATACTATTAGGGTTTCTAAACATGCATAAGTACAAGGAGACTTCAAAAAGTTCATGGAAAAAAATTTAGTTGAAAGATGTTTATTTTGAAACTTATGCATAGTTTATTCTTAATATGTACTTTTCATTAATTCTTTTTTGAAGGTTTTTATTTAATGAATACAAATTTCATATGTACAGCTTTTAGGGATATAGTGTTTCTTCCCCCCATTCCCGCCCTCCCGCCCCCACTCCCATCCCACCTCCCTTGAAGACCTCCTCGTATGCATGAACTTCACATTTTTTGCACCAAAATAAGCTTATCTTTTAATTCCATTTTCCATATGAACTTGTTGCAGTACCCTCAAACTGATAATAAAAATCCTTTGGTGGAAATTTACATAAAGCCCTAGATACCTGATTTCTCTCTCTTTTTTTTGAAGGTTTATTTATTTATTTGAAAGTCAGAGTTACACAGAGAAAGAAGGAGAGGCAGAGAGAGAGAAAGGTCTTCCATCCACTAGTTCATTCCCCAATGGGCCACAACAGCCGGAGCTGAGCCAATCCGAAGCCAGGCGCCAGGAGTTTCTTCCGGGTCTCCCATGTGGGTGCAGGGGCCCAAGAACTTGGGCCATCTTCTACTGCTTTCCCAGGCCATAGCAGACAGCTGGATTGGAAATGGAGCAGCTGGGATTCAAACCAGTGTCCATATGGGATGCTGACACTGCAGGCAGCAGCTTTACCCACTATGACACAGCCCCAGCCCCTTTGATTTCTCTTAGAAAATAAGAATTGACATCAAGGGCCTGTATTTCAGAGGGTTATAATTTCAGGATCTGAGTAAGACATGTTCTCTTCAGTTAGTCTTAGTCTCCACTACTCCCATAAGTCTGCCTCTGTGATGTCCAGGCATTAAGTGATCTGATTTGGAGTTTGCTGAACCTAAAGTATGAATATATACCCATAGATTTACTCAAGAGGCAAAGAAGGAAGGAAGGGAAGAGGGAAGGAAGGAAGGGTTGAGAAAAAGGGAGAAATGGAGGGAGGAAGGATCTGGAGGAATCAGGGGCAGCATCAAAAAGCAAGGCAAGGAAAAAAGTCTCAGGTGGAGACTGGAAAGGAAGAGCTTTGAAAACTAAGAGAAATCAGAATGCGTATGAAGATAAAAGCAGAGTCCACACCAGAGGACAGAACAGAGTAAGAAGCAGAGGGCAGCGTAGGACATAGGATGCACAGACAACCAGCAATCTGTCTGGAGCAGAGCTCAAGCTCAGAGACATACAGGGGTCCAGGAGGCTGGCCACGGCCCAGTGGGAATTCTGCGCATTTCCCTATGCTACAAGCCAGAGCAGCCTGCCTTAGGGCTGGGTGGCAATGGTCAATTATATCAAGACCCTGGATGTCCCTATAGAAAAGCGGCCCATGCTGTGCTTGCTCCAATGAATGACTAGCTTCTACTTTTTTTAATCTTCATTTACAGGCCGCATTTCTCTTTCCTAAGAGGTAGAAGACAAGGATCTGAATACCATCCCAGATGTCTGAAGCATGCAAGGCATCCCCCATCCCTGAGAGCTGCTTAGAAGAGACAGCACTGGGTGGGCCCCACGGACCAGATGTCCTGGGAGGCCCAGGGTTAGCATCTCTGCATCTCTGGGAGCCAGGGTCTGTTTAAAGCATCCTTTCTTCTGAAAGTGATGCAAAGCCATCATTTTCTGCTCTTGGCAGCAGCACAAACCTTTCACTTAGACCTGATGTACTGTGTGAAAACAGGAGGCTGCAGGCCATTCATTCCTGTCCTTGTCAGCCAGGAGAGCTGCACTTCCCTCAGGAACCATCAAAAGGGAAGTTGTAAGTTCCATTCACCAGATAGACCCACCCCTGATCCCCTCTGACTGGGGCTGGGTGCTTCCTTTGTCATGGCTGACTGGTGTATTCTTCTCTGTCCCTAGACATAACCGAATGCACAGAGCTGGATGCAGATGTGTGACACATAGAGGCCTCCTGCCTTGCAGTTACTGTCACAGAAGGACTAACCAAGCTACAAAAATGACAGTAGCCCTCAACAGGACTGAGGTCAATGGGAGTAACACCATCATACCTTGCACACTCAGTGTGCTGAGTACTTTGACAGTTTGTTGTTGTTGTTGTTGTTTGGTAGGTGGGGGAGATACTGCTCAGAAAATGTTGCAATCCATATTTTTTCCAGATGTGAGGATACGTTAGCTTCAACATCTGCCACCCAATACATATTTGTAATGCTTTATGGCATTTCTGTTTACAAGTCTGGTCTTAACTGAATGTCCAGCCTCTATGAGCCAAGACCATGTCTTATAGTGAGCATATGGTAAGAAAGTCAAAGTTGGTAGAATAAATGGGCCGTGTTTAGTAATTGATTTATTAAGTGTAACAAGGGTCAGGGTATCCAGGAGGAAACACTCAATGTGCATTTCTATCTAGAGAACCCTGGAACATGGAGACAGGACTCAGAGGCCATCAGCCTCCTGGGGACAATAATGGAGAGCTAGAGATGCTTGAGTTGGGATTCTAAGTCTTTGCACTTTGGTTAAAATTTGAAAAGGAGGAGGGGGACAACGGAAGGAGGGAAAATGATGGAGCACCTTCTGAATATGAGGATTTGCCCTGGGCACTTTAGTCCCTGTGAAACTTGTGTTATTGTTTCTATTTAGAGATGAGGAGAGGGAGGCTGGGAGAATAACCCCTCCCTGGGAAAGCAGGCAGAAGTGGTGATCAGCAGTAGCCTCTTCCGACCAGGGGCAAGTTAGTCTCTTCTTTTTTTGCCAGTGGTGCTGCCAATGAGTCACAGAACCACTGTGGTGAGGAGCAAGGACTAGGAATATTGAAGCTAACTGGAAGAACTCTGTGAATTGGGAACTTGAGAAATGAATAAAGAGGGGTTTGACCCCCTAAAAATATACCTTACGTCAAAAACAATTAAAATTGCTAAGCACACTTTTGACTATTTCCCAAGTCTGCTGTAACCTAGAGGAGCACGTGAGCACATGATCCCATTACCAAGTACAAGTTTCCTCCTTCTGAATTGAGCACCCAGTTCAGAAGCAATCTGTGCTGCCCTTAGGAAACAAACAGATTCTCCAATTCTCCCCAGATCTTTTGTTTTTTAAAGATTTATTTATTTATTTGAAAGTCAGAGTTACACAGAGAGAGGAGAGGCAGAGAGAGAGTGAGAGGTCTTCCATATGATGGTTCACTCCCCAATTGGCCTCAACAGCTGGAGCTGCGCTGATCCAAAGCCAGGAGCCAGGAGTTTCTTCCGGGTCTCCCAGGTGGGTGCAGGGGCCCAAGGACTTGGGCCATCTTCCACTGTTTCCCCAGGCCACAGCAGAGAGCTGGGTGGGAAGTGGAGTAGCTGGGATGTGAATGGCACCCATATGGGATGCCAGTGCTTCAGGCCAGGGCTTTAACCCGCTGTACCACAGCGCCGGCCCCTCCCCTGGATGTGTAACTGACCCTGATATTCAGCTACACCATGCTGTTTCTCCCATTCACACTCAGAAATATTCTCAAATATTCCCCCAGGAAAGCATCCTAAAATCTCCCCAAACTTCTGATCTTGTGAGGGTAGAAATTTTATTTGAGCTGCTGGTTTCACTTCCTGAATCACATTTCCAACTAGATCCACATATTTCCTGTACATGACTCCCACAAAATATTTACCACTTTTACCACTGAACCTAAATGATATACAGCCATCCTCACAAAAACACTGAGTTAACCTTTTCTGCTTCAAAAGAGTTACATGTCTTGTTAGGTGGAGAAATACCAAGTTCTGTTAGAGCATGGGCATTCTGTGCTTAGTTAGAGTTGCCTACTAATTCTGCAAACGAGGGGCTGGACTTCAAATCTCAGAGTAACCATAAATCCCTAATGGCCAAAATAGCTCACGTTAAATTTGATTCTTTTCAAAGGTCTATGTCAGAAGCTACAAACTGAGAGCCAGTGGACTAAATTCATCCCACTGGCATACTTTAGTTGGCCACCACAGCACGATTAACCTTCCACATCCAGTGATTCTGCATCTGCAGAATCAACCAACTGCCAATCAAAAAGCATTCAGAAAAAATAATGACACTGTTCCGAACATATGCAGATTTTTTCTATTATTCTTTTTTTTAACTTTTATTTAATGAATATAAATTTCCAAAGTACAGCTTATGGATTACAATGGCTTCCCCCCCATATCGTCTCTCCCACCCGCATCCCTCCCCTTTCCCACTCCCTCTCCCCTTCCATTCACATGAGGATTCATTTTCGATTCTCTTTATATACAGAAGATCAGTTTAGCATACATTAAGTAAAGATTTCAACAGTTTGCTCCCACACAAACATAAAGTGAAAAATAATAGATGATTTTTTAAATGATGATGAAATCAGATCAGACCTATTGTCATGTTTAATCCCAGTGAGAGTCAAGTTGGGAATTGATAATTTCTTTTTTTTTTTTTTACAGAAGATCAGTTCAGTATACATAAAGTAAAGATTTCAACAGTTTGCACCCCCATAGAAACACAAAGCGAAATATACTGTTTGAGTACTCATTATAGCATTAAGCCTCAATGTACAGCACATTAAGGACAGAGATCCTACATGAGAAGTAAGTGCACAGTGACTCCTGTTGTTGACTTTACAAATTGACACTCCTGTTTTTGGCATCAGTAATCTCCCTATGCACCAGTCATGAGTTTCCAAGGCTATGGAAGCCTTTTGAGTTCACCGACTCTTATCTTGTTTAGACAAGGTCATAGTCAAAGTGGAGGTTCTCTCCTCCCTTCAGAGAAAGGCACCTCACTCTTTGAAGACCTGTTCTTTCCACTGAGATCTCACTCACAGAGATCTTTCATTTAGGGTTTTTTGGTTTTTTTTGCCAGAGTGTCTTGGCTTTCCATGCCTGAAATACTCTCATGGGCTTTTCAGCCAGATCGGAATGGCTTTAGGGCTGATTCTGAGGCCAGAGTGCTGTTTAGGACATCCACCATACTATGAGTCTGCTATTATTCTTTAAACAAAACAATGTAACAACTATTTACAAAGCAATTACTTGGTATTAAGTATGATAAATAATCCAGAGATGATTTGAGGTATTCAGGTGGGTATGCACAGGTTATAAGTAAATATTATACCAATTGATGCAAGGGATTTGAACATCATAAGGTTTGGTGTATTCAGGGGGTCCTGGGCCTAGTTCCCCACATGTACTGAGGGATAACTTTATTTGAAAACATTGGGTTTGTTGTCAACAATGATGGGTTTCCATCAACACCTGAATAATCTGAATTTCTGTCTTTTCTTGAAAATGTAGTGGTTCTAGCCCTATTGCTTAGCACCAGTTAGCTGGCAAAGTGGGGTGGTAGCTACCTGTTTAGGTGAATGATTTCCACCCCCACCATTCTCATGTGTACATGGCCCTCACCAGTCTTTTTCTGTCAGTCACCCAGCCCTCTTTGTCTGTGGTGGGCTGTCAAGATTTTGTCTTCTGTGCTGTGTAGTCTATCTAGAGTTGTCCTCAGCATACATCTAGACAACACTCACTTTCAGCCTTGGGCCATTTTCTGTTTTCATTCTATAATCTCTGTCCTATGGAAGCTCATTTAGTACAATGGCTTGCAGTACTATCTACAAGTTCCTGACTTATAATTGTGTACTTGAGCTTAGAGTTATGCTTTGAACTCCAGAGTCTTATATGCAACTAGGTATGCAATATGTCTACTGGGCTGCCTCATGCTTCATGTGTCCAAAGAATAATTTTTTAAAAGATTTATTTATTTACTTGAGAGGCATAGTTACAGACATAGAGAGGGAAAGATACAAAGAGACAGAGATCTTTCATCCACTGGTTCTCTCCCAAAATGGCCTCAACAGCCATAGCAGGCCTGATCTGGACCTGGGGCTTCTTCTGGGTCTCTCACATGGGTGCAGGGGTCCAAGCACTTGGGCCATCTTCTACTGCATTCCCAGGCTATCAGAAGGGAGCTGGATTGGAAGTGGAACAGCTGGGACTTGAAGTGTCCCCCATATGGGATGCTGGCTCCACAAGCAGATGCTTAACCTACTACACCACAATGCCAGCCCCCAGAGGGGGCCTCCTCTACCTACACCCTAAAAACTTGAGTCATTCCCAGTCTTTTACATCTCAGTATATTGTTCATGTACCCATTCAGAGATTAAGCCAGAAATCTGAGAGCTCTCTTCTATTATTTCTTCTCCTTTAGCCCTCATATATAAAGCATGAACTCTCCTTCCCATTCCGCCTTCAAATTAAATCTTAAATCAGTCTACTTCTCTCCACTCTTAACACCATCTGGAAGACACAGGCCACCATTAACTCCCAACAGAGTGATTAGAACAGACTATTCTCATCTTTATATTCTGCTGTCACCATTGAAATAACTACCTCATGGGAACCTCACAAGTAACAGGTCCAACCCAGAATGCTCCATGTCCCCCCAGATTATCTTCTCCACTTTTTCCCCATCTCAGTAAGTGGCAGCCCCACTCACCCTGTTGTTCATATCGACTGTTTCTCACTCTCCCTATCAAACACATTACCAGTTTTATAGCTCCACCTTTGACTTAGGCCGTGACACTAGAATTTCTCCTAACCTCTACTACTCCTGGTCTAGTCCAAGCTTCTATTACCTTTCCTTGAGTTTCCTCCTGCAAGTTCTGAACTCCTCTTGCTTCCAACTCTGCCTTTCTCCCACATAGGTTCTGAAATTCTGTTTCTAGTCATATTGTGTCATTACCCTGATTAAAACCTTCCAAAGGTTTCCCTCAGCATCCAAATGAAGCCAAAACTCTGGCCTACACGTTGCTAGCTCTATGATCCAGCTTCACCTTGAATTTTTTTGTCTCATTTCCTATCAGCCTCTCCTTCCACCCCAGGCTCTGGCCCCATGGCCTTCTTCCTGTTCCATACACAGACCAAGCCCATTGCCACCCAGGCTAGTTCTCTGCTTGTGTGGCCTTTCTTGTATCATCATGTAGCTCACTACTACTTTTAGATGTACACCTCAAGCTCCTCCCATCCTTGTTAAAATAGGACCCCGTGCTATCGGGATCTCCTTGCCCAGCTTTACTTGTCTTCATAAAGCACATTGTTTCCAACTTACATAGATTTGATTTATAGTTTCTTTACTTTATGGTAGTACAAGACCATTCCCATACAGTCATTTTCTCTTTCAGAATAATAGTCAATAAATTACATCACTTTATTGCTAAGTAGGCTTTGCATTTAGATAATTTTGCCCAACTATAGGCTAATGGAAGTGTTCTGAGTACATCTAAGGTGGACTAAGCTGAGCTGTGACTTGGTAAGTTATGTGTATTACATGCATGGTTGACTTAGGATATTTTCAACTTACAATAGGTTTCTTGGCACATTACCCCATCATTGGTTGAGAAATGCCTGTACTCATCCTGTTTTTTCTGTTCACTCATCTGTCATCTATCTTGATACATGGGATGAATTCTGCCTGAGGGAAGAGACCACAGTATTCCCAGTACATAGACAGGGTTGTCAGACATGGCAAATAAAAATACAGGATGCCCACTCAGATTTGTATTTCAGATAATCAATAAATAACTTTAGTGTAAGTATGTCCCATGCAATGTTTTTATTAGTTTTATACAATAAAATATTTAAAAGCAATGCCATGGTTGTTAGTAGTTGGGCAATTTTAAGTAGGAGTTTAAATTTAAAATATGAGTATTATACTTAAAATTGTTTGTTTACCTGAAATTCCAATTTATGTAATGTGGCCATTCCAACAGAGAACATTGCCTAGAACTTCACCCAGCTGCAGCACATGGTTGTGAAATGCATGAATACAGGAATAAATGCATAATTAAAAACCTATACTTTTTAAATTGGTTGTGATGAGTGGTCAGAAAGGTTTTTCAACCTCTGAAAAAAAATGTATTCCAGACAAGATCACTGCCATAATTAGTGTTCTTTATTAGGGATCATCTTTGGGAAATCTATTTTGTTTATTTATTTTTCTCTTTCTACAAAAATTACTGGTTAAATAAGCCTTATATTGAGATCTATCACTTCAAGAATTGATGAAATTTGAAAAGTAAGTTTAAAAATAATAGAACAATCCATTTGACACTACACATTTGGGGTCTATAGCCATATCATCCTGAATATATTCAATCTCATCTGATCTTGGAAGTTAAGCAAGGTCAGGTCTGGTTAGTACTTGGATGGGAGACACCAGGCATTTGGTATGGAGACAAAGCTCTTGCACTTATACATCTACATAGTTTTTTCCCATAATATGTATTTTTCATAAACTTTTGGGAGACCCCTTGCATATATGGACTTCAACTTTTTTGTATCAAAATAAACATCTTTAAATTACATTTTCCATGAACTTTTTGAAGTCCCCTCTATTTCTTCATTTCAGCCTCTTAGCATCTCTAAGAGAGAAGCAGAGCAAGGCTGGTTAGCCTTACTTTACATATGGAAAAGCTGAGATTCTAAGAGCCTAAATGATTTGTTCAAGATTGCACAGCTTGGAACTGATAAAGCAGTACTTTGAACTGAATGCTTTCCACTATATCACATTTCCTCCATAAATGTGAATTGCAATTGCTTCCACCAAGCAGAGACTCTTACTGAAGCTAGAGAGGAATAAACAGAGGATCAGTCCACACACTTGGTAACTACCCTTTATAGCTACAGACATCAGCCAACTCCTAGTCTGAGGCTATGTGAGCTCCAGGATAATGAGGAGGCATCCCTTTAAATATTTTGTCTCATTTGTCTTTTGGATGTACAAGACAATCATTTCAATGTTCAATCAGCTTCAAATGCATTTATTTCAAGCGTTTGGCTCCATGACGAACCAAGGAACTGAAGACAGACTCTAAATTTGGCCTTCAAAATCTGTTTCCAAGTATTAATTTTGAGTGGAAACAATTTTGGTTGAATTTGGGGATTATAAATATCCCCCAAGAGTTTTTCAGATCTTGGCTGCCTGTCTCTAGGTTTCACTCTGGTTTCAACCTAGGGGGTTGTTAGATTAAAAGTAGACAGCTTTGGCATGTGGTTACTCCAAACGCCTGTAACCGTCTTTAAAACATGATCTAGAAATGTTGATATTATAAATGACCATTTTTCCAAAATAAGGTTTGCAAGAGTTGAAAGTGGAGTCAGATGCCAAAAAATCTTCGAAGGAGGATTTCCATTCAGGGAGATCTGGTTACCTATTTCATAACAAAGAATAAAGAAAAATCCTGGGGCAGCAATTCATATACTTTTGGATCTAAAACAATGGACTCAGTGGGGACACTGGATTTATAACTCTTTGGAGGCACTAACTTCATCCACCAGTGAAGGAGCCATGGATAATTTTAGACAGACAGGCAACTGAGAAAAATTCCTGAGATATTAAGGGGCACCAGCAGTCATTTACAGTGGGGTGGTGTTTCATTTGGAATAAATAATACAACAAGAGAAGCTGTGCCTACAACACCCTGTGGTAATATAATATGAAGAGGAGGATTATTTAAGGGAAAATCAACATATATTTTTAAGTCAGTTATTGCCCACTAAGCCAAGAGTTCAGTTCAAAGCCTACCATCATCATGAAAATATCACCACTGCAAACCATGACTGTTGCACTTTCCTTAAGTGGACACTGCTTTGTGAACTCGTATGTACACATGAGCTCATCCTGCATGTCTAAGGAAATGACCCCATCACTGTTGTGTATAACCCACAATTTCATGGTTATTGTGCCCTACTCTTGCAGCATTTCCTCCTAAGGCCTCACTGGAATCAGTGAGCACAGTGTAAGGGGAAGTCATTCCCGAAGTCAGTTGCTGGGGATGGAGTGAAAGGGAGAGGCAGACATCCAGGAGTGAATTCTTGAAACTGAGGCTAGACTGGATAGGTTGTTTCTCCTGCAAAAATGTCCAGAATTGGTGGGAGCAAAGGTTACCCAAGAAGTTGAAGCCACCAGGCTACCCATGCAGAGGGAGTGAAACTGGATACAAGCAAGAGACACAAAGGATCAGACATTGGCAGAAGGATAATGGAATTGAGCATTAGGATAAGAACATTGTTGGCATACAGTGTTGATTTCAGCTCTATAAGTCAAGCTGAAATAATTTCTTAGATCAAGTTTCTGAGAAACACTCTGAGAACACAATTTGCAGGCAGGAAATTTATTAGGGAGTGAGGGAAGCAGTGTTGGTCAAAGGAGGAGTGGAACTTCCATACAATCCCAACAGAGCTCTCATGGGGAGCTCTGAAGCTTAGACACCCCTTCAGACTTGATCCTCTTTAAGGCAAGGGACCCAAGTCTTTAGGACTTCTGCAGTACACCACTCACTGGATGCTGGCTGCCCCAAGGAAGACAATGACACTGGATGCTGCTTATGCTCCCAGCAGCTTAGAAAGAAGCACCATCATCCTAAATGGGAGCGTGGGTGGCCCACTACAGCATGAGGGCCATATCTGCAGTCCAATACAATTGGTCATAATTGGTCATGAGTATAAGCATACTTGAAAATCTTCATGGAAAATGTAATTAAAAGATAATCTTATTTTGGTGCAAAAAAAAATTGAAATGTACGCATCTGAGAGGTCTGTAAAAAGTTCATGGAAAATATATTATGAAATAACTATGCACAGATTTTAAGAATTTCACCACTTGTTTCAGGGCAGGTGGCTGTGGAACAGTGGGTTAATGCCCTGCCCTGAAGCACCGGCATCCATATGAGCACTGGTTCGAGACCCAGCTGCTCCACTTCTGATCCCACTCTCTGCTATGGCCTGGGAAAGCAGTAGAAAATGGCCCAAGTTCTTGATACTTCCCAAGCACCAAGAATACTGCCTGACACACAGTGGGCATTCATTTCCTATTTGTTAATGCACAAAGTAAACCCTGCATGTATTTGGCCATGCTTGGGATCTACCAAGCCTGGGTTTGCTCTCAGCCCCATCTCCTTGGCTCTGAAAGACACCGTTTATCTCATTTTCTCTAGCCATCTTCATGGCAGATGGCTCTGGATACCCCAGGCTTGCAGCCCACAACACATTGTTAAGACAGCCTAGTGCGGCTCTCAGGAGCCTGGGCCATCCAACAATGTCTTGTTCTCTCACTGCCATAGTCTCCCCATACCAAACTTAAAGTACACAACTCAACCACATTAAGGTTTGAAAGGGAGGCTGGTCCCCTTGTGGGTTGCAGCAGGGACACTGATGCCTTCCACATGTCTTGTCGTGATTACTTCTCTAGCATCCTCATTTTTGATCAGTTAAAGCTACCATACCTGCTTGTTCTTATCCGTGAAACAAGATGCTGCTCAGCTCCCTCTTGCTCAGGGATCAGTCTATCTTCTCAGATAGCCCAGGGGCAATATGAATCCCTTCTTCATTAAGTGTCTCCATATGGGACCATCCAGTCTGTACTTGAGGAAAAGAACATTCAACAGCATCCCATACCACCTGGTAAACTTTGGAAAGAAAACACCTGGTAGCAAACCAAGCCAGGTTGCAATAGGCGTCACATTGTGGACATGACAGCTAGCAGCAAGCCCCACTTCTCAGAAATCTATGTGGAAAACCGTTCAAATGGTGACACTCCAGTTGTCTCTGACCTAGGATGTTTTCATGTGTAATTTTTTTTTTAACTTTCCAGGGTGAAAAAGCTGTATGAATTAGGTAGAAGCCCTACTTAGAATTTTGATCTTTTCCCATGTTAGTGCTATTGATCTTGTGGACACTGGGCAGTGGCAGCCTGCCAGTCTCACAATTATGAGGGGAAACAACCAACTCCCTACAGCGTGCTGTGTTGTAAAGCCAAGATGTTGGTAAGTTGCGTGTATTCATGCATTTTCAATTTAAAATATTTTCAGCTTTAGGTGGATTTATTGGGATATAACCCATTGCAAGGATGGTAGTCCTTGTAGTTTAAACAATGAATATTTTCCTCTCCTTCCCTCCCTCCCTCCCCAATCCTTTCCTCTCTCCCTTCTTTCCTTCCTATCTACTTTCCTTCCTACTTCATCTGTGTCTCTGAAAGAAAAAATGTTCTACAGTTGCAATAAAGAATGGCTTGTTGAAGTCCATTGTACTTTGTATTTGTGTGTGTATATTCAGCTGTTTAAGAGTGAAAAATGTGTCCCTTTCATAAAAGGTTGCCCCTTCTTCTTTTCTTGACTCAGCAGACCAATCCAGTCCAAGTGGGAAGAGAATCTCTCCCACTCCCCAAGACCCGGCATTGCAGAGAGAATAATGTTTCAGCCATAATTTGAATCACAAGGTATTTCAAGGCATGGAAAAATTATTTGTGAATTTGCAATTACACTGGAGTTTACAATTTTACAACAAAAGACAAACATTTGTTTAAGTCAGCCTGTATGCTTAGGGTAGAGATATACATATGGGAAAATGTTGACAATACAAACAAGGCCAAGAGGTGTGAAATTTAAGCACATTATTACTCACTGTCAGATGCTAATGACTCTCATCAAGGTAGAAGAGATTGGTTTAAACACAAAAATGATTATCCTTGGCAATAGAAGCACAAGTGAGACCTTAGCCAATTATTTGGGCTCTTGTTTTTCCTGACAATACTCCTCATTAGTTTTTGGCTGTGATGGCCATACAAGAATGGAGATTCATGTGCCCCATAGGGATGAATGCAGCTCAAACAATATTGCTACCCAGAGCAGTCACATTTCCAAGAACACTTGAACACAAGCACCACGGGAAGAGGTACATTTTGTGAACGTCTGGGCTCTACACAAATGGAGAAGTCCAAACACTGACCAAGAGTTAGAAAGAGGAAGGATACATTTATGAAATATCTCCTGGAAATCTCTCATTTATAAAATCATATTCCATTTGAACAGCCAAAAGAACCAGATGGGAAGTGGGGACTTTAACTCTATTGCTTAAAGTCCACTCGTTTTCTTAAAAAAAAAAAAAAAAAGATAAAGAAGGTTTAACTAATTTACTCCTCATATTTATCACCTATGGAGTCCTTCTGATAATGAGTACAATGAAATTGAATGCACTGTCATCTTTATTGGGATGAAGGTTACATTCATAAGCTTTGCTTGTTTTAATGGGTTTATTGTACAGTTGTAGACATGTGCTATTGTACTGGGATGGATATGCTTTGAATATTTTTATAATTGTGGCTAGTATAAAAGTCATTTTCTGTTAGATTGCACAAATCCATTACATTAGGAGAAGGATACATTATTGTAACAGGATTAATGTGCAACACATAAACATAATCAGTAATATTCTGTTTGATAAATTATCTCATTTTAATCGGAATGTAAAGAGATTTCAGGATAGTTCTTCCTTTGATTTGCATAATTGTATTACAGACAGGCAAATTGCATTATATTCTTCATTAACAATAGATGGCTTGTATAACTATTGTATTTTTGAAGGCACTGCTCTTACATTCATCCTGCAATTTGTCATTTTCTGACATTGCTGGGAAGTTCACTTGGGAGAGAATAGAACCTAAAAAAGATTACTTGATTTTCGCTGAGTCCAGTAATATCTTGGCATCCAATTGCACTGTGGTTATGCTATTGTTTGTTTTAACAAATTGCAACCCAGTGGCAAAGAACTTCTTTTAAAAATCTTCTAATGTGAGGACAATTCAGCCCTTATAGATTTCCACAGCAAAATGCCAGTCCTTCTAACGAACTACATGTATAAAAACGTGAATTAAAATTAAATTAGAACCATACGATTGATTTTATGTTTTTCCTCTGGCAAACGCTCTGAGGGAGCTTCCCTTCGCCTCTCTCCAGCCCTGACAAAAGCTAACAAGTTCCCTGATTCTCCAGATACTCTTCTGGGACCCACCATGCTTACAGTCGCTCAGTGGTGATTATCGGAGCTCTTTTCCTAATGCTCAGCTAATGATGGCTGTCAGCAGCCCTTTCAAAGCCCTGTGCAGTCCTCTGCACATTCCATCGGGTTTGAAATTCTAGGCTTTGTGCCTGAACAGACTCCCTTTCTATGAATCCCATTTGGGCTGGGGGCCCTCTGTCCTCTGCAGTGCCCAGGAGACTTGTGCTGGCCCAGACACCTGGTATACCCCTCCTGCTGCCTGATCACACGTAGCCCAGGGCCTATGACTCAGCATGGGCAACACGCATGTGTTGCATCAATGAATGAATAAATGGATGGATGGATGGATGGAGATTTAGACCTCATAAAAATTTCTGAAAAAGGAAAAGCGTTCACCCTGAAGCAAATTGTACTCCCTACCACTTCCTCTTAATTAAATTGAAAATATGAGGATATATCAGAGCCCCTTCATAATATCCTTACCTGTGCTGGGCACTTGAAAGCTCCCAGAATGCCTTAATCTTTCTTCATTTGAATCTCAAAGCAGCTCCATGGCACAGGTGGAACCACAGAGCCCTCACTAAAAGGGCTGCTTCCAGAAGTCACAGGGAAGGGTTACCAAGGCTTCTTTCTCATTGCCTCTCTCTGGGGGCTGTGATCTGCCCTCAGTGCCTCTTCCACCCCAGGCTGCACCTGCCATCCCTCCCAGCTCCCACCCTGCCTGGGACCTACCCCTCCGCCTACCCCTTGGCAGGAGCAGGGCCTTTAGGCCATCCCTGTATTCCACACAATTAGTTTGGACTCCTCCCACATGCCTAATTGTTTGAGTCTCTTGATGCTCCACCTTTATTGGCTTATTTATTTTACTTCATAGACCTTTTGTTCCTGTGTATAACAACTTTCACCAAGTTCATGAGCCAGGCCTCCAGGGATCCAGGAACCAGTTCTCCCCTCTAGTCTTCAGACACTGAGGCTCAGGAACTTCTGAGTTAGACCCATCCTCGTCCTCCTCCATGGGGGCCTCTAATCTAAAACCCTGCAGTCGGCCCTGGAGTTTAGCACAGGTTGTGTTCTCATTTCCTCTCTTCTAACATGGACTGACTGTTCTAGTTACTTCCAGAGGGTTCCCAAGCCCGATGGAATTAATTCAGCAGGTGCAATGATGCTGGAAACTGGAGCTTGCTTTTTTACAAGCTCAGTGTTTGGTACTTGCTTCAACTTCGGCCCTTTCATTCCTCAAATCTCATTGTCAAATATTCAGTTTCTACAGAAACTTGCCTGGGAGCT
Source organism: Oryctolagus cuniculus (assembly GCF_051225735.1). Classification (NCBI taxonomy): domain Eukaryota; kingdom Metazoa; phylum Chordata; class Mammalia; order Lagomorpha; family Leporidae; genus Oryctolagus; species Oryctolagus cuniculus. Next base: position 116,089,556 of record NC_142869.1, on the reverse strand, counting down.
TTTCCATGCCATCATTTCACTAAACTTGCTGATCCGAGAGCTCTCAGCTGCAGTGCAAGCTGGGTTTTACAGAGGAGACATCAATAGGCCTGCTTGGGGAGCTGGAAGGATGCTACAGAGAAACCAGTCTATGTGTAAAGGCACTCCTGGAAGGGATGGGGAAGGAGAGAGACTGCAACAGTGGTGCCCATTTCCTGACCAGTCATGTGGGTGGAAGAGTGAGAGAAGATGGTAACGATGTTCTTATCACAGCAAGACTTTGGACCCTGTTTGGTGCATAGCAAGGCATACAGCAGGATCCTTAACATTGACCACCGGAGCATTGCAGCACTGGGAACTGGAGAGACCAAAGAAAGCTTCTGGCACCTTTGGGGTTTCACAGCTTAGAAGCCCCAGGAAATAACAACAGCCTAGGCAGGAGATCAATGTTTTCATAAGGGCCTCCAATATCAGTACCAGAGGTAGGAATCCATCCTCGGGAAGATATTCAGGCACTGGGACCCTGGGGAGCTATGAGAGAGGTTCATCAGCAAATATTCATGGCTGCCTGGAGATACCCAAAAGCAGTGAAAGGGGAGGAGGTGTCGGCCTGCTTCATGCGAGAGCAGAGTTTGGACCGACAGTAATGCAGCACACTTGAGGAGCAGAGGGCCTGATCACGTCATCGAATTAGCACTGGTACATGCTTCATTCCGTACACTTGGACCTTCTTGGCCAGTTCTGGCCCTCCAAAGTCTCAAGCCTATGGAAATATTTTCTAGCAGGTTCTACTCAAAGAACAGCCTCCTCACAGGTAGGTGAAACTAAAAGCAAGGCCAAGAGCTCTGCCAGTACCCATGGAACGAATTTTTGACATGTCCATTTTTTTCCCCCAATGATTGCATAATTGACTTGAGCCCTCAAGTGGCTCAAGCAAACAGGGAAAAATGGCTCATGAGACCATCAGAGAATGGAGCAAAGGCAAATATATGCAAGTGTCAAATTACGTAGTGATCGCAGCTGAAACAGAGAAGATGTTTCTCTGATAGGCTGCACTCTCCACGTTGCCCATTTTACAGATGCGCAAACACAAGAATAGAGAAGCATGGAGACTTCAGCTGGGAGCTGGAAGAATTGAGATTTGGATCTAGTGAGTCTGCTCAGAGCCTTTGCTCTTAGGAAGGCTTCCAAGAGGCCTGGGGCTGGATAGCAAAAAGGAACAAACCAGGAAAGAAGCTACCCCCAGCCAAGCCCCTTCTCTGTTCCCAGCTGTCCTCTGTCATGGCACTTAATGGGCTGCACTCACACTGGAGTTACTATTCATCTGCCACATGTTCTAGGACCCCTTCTGGAACTCAAGTCCTGGTATAGGACCTAGAACTGAGCAGGAGCTAGACAACACATCCCAACAGAAGCAAGGAGGAAGAAATCAGCTCAGCATCTCCTCTCACATGGGGTGGGGAGAACAGAGGTAGAAAACCGTGCAATGGATTGTGGTGGGCTGAATACCACAAGGATACCCAGGTTCTGGTTCCTGAAACCTGTGAGGGTTATGCCCTATGGTGACAGAGACTTTGTAGATGTGATTTGGCAAACATTTCAAGATGTGGAGATGATCCTGGATTATCCAAGTAAATACAGAGAGACATTGGGACAGAACAGGAAGAAGGAGATACAATGATGGAAGCTATAAGGGAGATGGGGGAAGGCCAGGAGCCCCAGAATGAGAACAGCCACAAGAAGCTGGGAAGTCCAGGAAGTAGCTTGTCTCTTTGAGCCTCCGTGGGAAGCACAGCCCTGCTAACATCTTGACTTTGGCCCATAGAAATCCGCTTCAGACTTTTGGCCCCCAATATTGCAAGGGAACAACTGTGTTGCCATAAGCCACCAGTTTTGTGTTAATTTGCTACAGCAGCAATGAGAAGTGAATAGAATAATTTTAAATGTCACCTTCTGCATAATCAGCTCTGGGATCCCCTGCATTCATGCTGTTCTCACTCCTACACCTGGCATCCTACAACTGGGAACCAGATCTTGTCCTCTCCCTTGCACAGGCACCTTCTTGTGGTTCACTCTTGGGTGCCTCTGGCAGATTCAAATCCGGCCTTCCAACCTTGGCCTGTGAGTCCTTAAGGAGTGAATGCAGGAGCGGGGGTGTCACCTCCCAAGTGCAGGTCTGGCACCTGAGAAGCAGACGAAGGCTCTTTGAGCTTTCTGGGAGACATTTCTACATGGAGCACAAGCTGTAGTCAACAGCCAATGAAAAACGGAGAAGTTATTTCATCAGAGGACTAGCTCTATACAACACCCAGTAGGGGAGGTCATATTAAGGCCTACAGAAAACCTTACTGTGTCTATCTCTCTATCCTATCAACCTCTCACTGTGCCTGAAAGTACTCAGCAGAGTGCAAAGTAAGGAGAGGCTGATTTTGACCATAGTGCAGGGGACATTTAAGGGAGATTAAAGGGTGAATGAATGGAGCTTTCAAGGTAAAAGACAAAGATGCAAATTCCTGGAGGGGAAGAGACAAGAGGGCATGGTGTATTCTAGAGAGGCCCCGTGGTTTCACGTTGCAGCAATTACAAAGCTGAGGGGTGAAGAGGTGTGAGAGGAGAAAGTAAACCATACTGAAAGCCCTCGATGACATGGGTACAATTCCCAGCCCTGCTGCTTACTAGTGATCTATCTCTGGGCATTTTCTTAATCTTTCTGTGCTTCCATTTCCTCCTTTATTAATGACCCATGATAACACCATCCCCAACACATGGTATGGTGAGGCTAATGGGCTTAATACAAGTATAAGGGCTTAGAGTAGTAAACAGTCTTTAAGCATTGGTTAAAAGTCCTGTACATGACAAAAATGACTGTGTCTGATTCCTAACTTTGTGATGCACTCTGCTGGCTTCTCACAGATGATATCTCATTTCATCTTCATTACGATGCTAAGAGGTTGGTGTTGTAGGGGAGCAAATTAAAGATAAGAGAGATCAGAGGACTAGGCCAAGGTCACACAGAGCTTACCTGGAAAAAGTTCCTCTGGCCCCGTGAATATGCTTATGTTTGTGATGCACAAAGGACTTTGTACTGGACATGGGTGTTGGAGACCAAAAGGGACTTTGTATGCAGGAAAGCAAACTTTCAGACTTGCTTCTTTAGAGTACCATCAAGTAGCAAATACAAAAACTACTCAGATTCACTGATAATCAAAGGAACAAGATGCTATTTTAAAAATAAAAATACTTGGTGCTGGTAGCGGCACGTGACAATAGGCCATTTCATGACTAGCACATGGAAAAGAGAATCAGTACAAGCCATTTGCAGCATAGTTTGTGCTGTGTTCCAAAAGCCTTTAAAATACAGTTTAAACCTAAAATGTTATAGCTGAGACATAACCCTTGGTAAACAATACAGACTTTGGGAGAGCTTTACAGGAGGAAGTTGTATATAACAGTAATAGCCGAGTAAGATAGCTAAGTAAATTATAATACATTAATCACAGATGTTTTTGACATCCTCTTAAGGAAAAACATAATCCTGGGGGCAGATGTTCGGTGTAGAGGGCTAAGCTGCAGCCTGCGACACTGGCATCCCGTATCAGTCACTTCTGATCCAGCTCATTGCTAATCTGCCTGGGAAAACTATGGAAGGTGGCCCAACTATTTGGGCCCCTGCCACCTATGTTGAAGACCTGGATAGAGTTCTGGGCTTTTGGCTTCAGCCTGGCCCAGCCCCAGATGTTTAACCATTTGGGAAGTGAACCAGCAGATGAAGACCTCTCCATTCCTCTGTCACTCTGCCTTTCAAATAACTAAATAAATCTTTATTTTAAGCATCATGGAAAACAGCAAGTCACGCAAAGGCAGTATCAACTGAAGCACAGAAAAAATATGTACAGGGGAGTTCCTGGGCAGGAAAGTTTGCCCTACACATCTCTTCTATTTGATTGTTCCTGAGGTGTGTAATTTATAGTACACTGGTATATACAGGAGAATTCAAAAAGGTTGTAGAAAAATAGACTTAAAGGCCGGCGCCACAGCTCAATAGGCTAATCCTCCAGCTGTGGTGCCGGCACACCGGGTTCTAGTCCTGGTCGGGGTGCCAGATTCTTTCCCAGTTGCTCCTCTTCCAGTCCAGCTCTCTGCTGTGGCCAGGGAGTGCAGTGGAGGATGGCCCAAGTGCTTGGGCCCTGCACCCGCATAGGAAACCAGGAAAGGCACCTGCTCCTGGCTTCAGATCAGCACGGTGCATTGGAGGGTGAACCAACGGAAAAGGAAGACCTTTCTCTCTGTCTCTCTCTCTCTCTCTCACTGTCCACTCTGCCTGTCAAAAATAAATAAATAAATAAAATAAAAAAAGAAAAATAGACTTAAAATATTATTTTATTTTGGTGTGATAAATTTTGAAACCCATGCAAAGTTCTTTCTTTTTTTTTTTTAGGTTTCTTTTTTTTTTGCTTTTTTTGTTTTCTTTATTTATTTATTTAAATTTTTTTAACTTTTATTTAATGAATATAAATTTCCAAAGTACAGCTTATGGATTACAATGGCTTCCCCCCCATAACGTCCCTCCCACCCGCAACCCTCCCCTTTCCCACTCCCTCTCCCCTTCCATTCACATGAGGATTCATTTTCGATTCTCTTTATATACAGAAGATCAGTTTAGCATGCATTAAGTAAAGATTTCAACAGTGTGCTTTCATAATATACACTTTCAATAAAGTTTTTCAAGACTCTTCATACACATGGATTTCAATTTTTTGGCACCAAAATAAACTTATCTCTTAATTTCATCTTTTATGAACTTTCTGAAATACCCTTATGTGTGTAACAGAGAAAGGCCAAAAACAAATACCTAATAACATGAACAGCAGTAACCTTGAGTGATTGGATTCTTTTCTTCCTATTTTTGTGTTTTCAAAACGTCCACATCATACGTGTATTCTATTTGTAATCAGAAACAATAACTACTTTTCAAAATGGAGAGCACTTTCATTACAGACATTTACATATGTGGGCAAAAGAAATGACTTCAAAATATTTTAACAAAATCATCTGCAGGTTGGAAAGCAAATAAAAGGAAAGAAATTCTGGATCAATTAGGTGTTGGAATTCTCCAAAGTTTCGTTCCTGCACCCAGCCATGTCTGCAGAAGTCACAAGCATCCTAGGGCATAATAAAAAACCAGAGGTAGTCCAGCATTGTGGCAGAGCAGGTAAAGCTACTGCCTACAATGCCAGCATCCCTACGGGCACTGGTTCATGTCCCAGATGCTCCACTTCCAATCCAGCTCCCTGATAATGCGCTGGGAAAAGCAGTGGAAGATGATGACCCAATTGTTTGGGCCCCTGACTCCACATGGGAAACCTGGATGAAGCTACTTGCTCCTGGTTTCAGCCTGGCCCAGTGCTGGCTGTTGCTGTCATCTGGGGAATAAACCAGTGGGTACGAGATTCTCTCTCTCTCTGACTTTCAAATAAATAAATAAATCTTTTAAAAAATGAAAAAGCCAGGGGTGAAGGTAGGCACCCCATTTTGCAGCTGGCCCAAGTCCCCTCTGGGATGGCCCAGCTGTCTATTCCTACCTCTGGAGTCTTTGTCTGAAATGAATCAGTTCCTGGAGATGAGCAGCCTCTGGAGCTTTGGGCTTTCCCCAGAAAGAGCCACTTGGGAAGTCTGCAGAAATCACCCTGCCAGCCCCACCCACCATTGGGACCCTCAGAGTCAGACGCTGAACGTGCTTGTACAAGTAAGGACCCTAAACTCACTAGGTGCAACCCCAGGGAACTCAGTGCGCTGTCAACCACAAGACCGGACCCATAAATGCCATCTTCTACAAGCTTCTGACCCTTGAGAACTGGCTTTTGGTAATATCCCAAGATTCAGTTCAGCAGGGCTTTTGCGAAAACCTTAATTTTATCTAAATACAATTGTGCATTTGCTCAGTGATGTCAGGAACGGGTTGCACAAGAATCTCTTGCTTGATGACACCGTAGCCAGTTCAGTTCATGTCCCTATGCTCTACGATGTTCGCACAACCACGAAATTGCCTGAGGATGCCTTTGTCAGAACAGGTTCCCTGTTGAGCAAGGCGTGACTATAGCTGTTGGGAGAGCTTCCCTGCCCTTTCTTTTTCACTCCATTCTGTCACCAATTGATTCCTACTCTTTTTTTCTCTTTAAATGTGAGGGGAAGCTTTTTCACTATGGGATGCTACTTAGCTGGTAAGGGGCAAAATAAGATCATGGCTATTTAAACCACCACTTACCTCATTTTCCAGTAAATGCTTTTTGAAAGAGAATGAGTCAATATAACAGTCTCTTCAGCCGTGGTGTTTCCACAGCTAGCCACACACAGTGGGTGCTCAGCCTGGTGAATTGTCTATCAGTTCTGGGAGTTACATGTTTAAATCCAAGTAAACATATTTGACTCAGAATCAGATGAAAAAAGTCACTCTGAAGCTTTTTCTCTTCCTTTCTATTTTTCTGCAAGAACAAGTCCCCCCTCCCCATACACACACACAGGCACCCACTGAATGCAGAACTGCCAATTCCCTCATGGGTGGGGAACGTCCAACATAAGGCCCATAGAATAATTTGCTTTGGCCCTGCCGAGGCAACTGCAGGCGAGACTTGAAATTTCATATATCTATAGCAGGTTAATTTTTAAGTTGATAAATTTGCATGACCAATGAATGATGCTATAAATATCAAATGGCCTTTGGCAGAAAAAATGTTCCCCGCCATTGTGATATGAATTTCATTTCAAAGACCTGACATAAATAAACATAAATGGAAGTACCGACTTTGAGGCAAGTGGAGAGTTAGAAAACATTTGGCCAGTTTGGGGTTTGTAGATGCCTGCAGAGAGGGGCGTGATGACCCCCAAATCCACTAGCTTTGCTCTGACCCAAAGGGTTACCCTAAAGCCAGGCTGTCTTTTCCAGTTAACATTATGGTAGCTCCCTGGTACCAATGCACGCAGAGCAAACCCGTCCTCAGGACAAGAGTCAAAAATCACATCTTTCTTGGGAGGCCTGACTAACAAAAACAATGGTGTATTTGGAATAGAATACACATTTTCTTCCTGTCAACTACCAGATGGATGGTCTGAAGGATCACCTGCCTTCCTTAAATGTCGCCCGCCCCTCCCTCCTGACGCTCTTTCCTAAAGAGCCTTCAGGAATTTCCCATGACTTATACAAGGATACATGAAAAAGTTCATAGAAAAAGTAGAATTTAAAAATAGATTATTTGGAGGGACGATGCTGTGGCATAGTAGGTTCAGCTGCCGCCTGCAACGCCAGCATCCCATGTGTGTGTCTGTTCCCAGCTGCTCCTGCTTATGTGCCTGGGAAGGCAGTGGAAGATGGCTCAAGTGCTTGGGCCCGTGCACCCACATGGGAGACCAGGAAGAAGCACCTGGCTCCTAGATTCTGCCTGGCTCAGCCCCAGCCGTTGCGGCCATTTGGGGAGTAAACCAGCAGATGGAAGATTTCTCTCTCTGTCTCTGCCTCTCCTTCTCTGTAACTCTGACTTTCAAATAAAGAATTGATCTTTTTTAAAAATAGTTTATTCTGATGTCAGGTTTTTTTTGGAAATCCATGCATAGTTTTCCATTATACACATTATCCACAAACTTTTTGAAGACTCCACGTATGGTCAGTCTTAGCCTTTAATTTGAGCCTTTGGTTGATAATAAACTTTATTATTGTAATAAAAGTAGCTGATATTTACTGAAGTATAATTCATGCACCAGTATGAATGTCAGTTTATGGAATGCTATCCACATAGATCCCCAGATAGAAGGTTTTATGATATCAGTTTTATCCAGGAAGAACCAAGCTTACCATGGTAACTAACCTAACCTCTGGTGAGAGGTGGGACAGAGCTCAAGCCCACATAACTCTTCCTCCAGAATCTTCTCTCTTACCCTCCTGACTATTGAGCCTGAGCTTGCAGAGGGGGCCAGTTCAGGCAAAGGGAGCAAGAGTGAGAACCAGGATATGCCCTTCATCCCCATCAGTGCTGAGAGAGAACAATGCAAGTGAAATGTAGTCTTTCATTTTATCATGCAGTGAGCATAATTAGGAAACAATGAGGAATGACAACTAATAATGAACCTCTTTTCTTCCTAATTAAATTTTAACGACTGTATTTCTTCCATTATTGCCTAGAGCAGCAGTGTACAGTGCGTGTTAACAAGACCAGCTCTCAAACAACAGGGTCTGACTACACATGTGGCTCTGCCCAGCTCTTCCCAAGCTTGCCAAGAACCTGTTTGCTTTACAGTGGCTGCTGTGTTGTCCTTATCACACAGTAGCACCGAGCAAAATAAATGTGGATAAGTGGGATAGTTTTTCACAATATGCATTTTTCATGAGCTTTTAAATTTTTTTTACTATGAAAGGCAGAGTTACAGAAAGAGGAAAGACACAGAGAGATCTTCCATCTGCTAGTTCACTCCCCATAATGGTTGCAACAGTGGCAGTTGGACCAAATTGAAGCCAGGAGCCTGGAATTCAATCCAGGTCTCCCACATAGGTGGCAGAGGATCAAGCACTTGGACCATTTTCTATTGCTCTCCCAGACACATTAGCAGGGAGCTTACTCAGAAGTGGAGCAGTGGGGAGGCAAACTCACAAACTGGCGCCCATATTGGATACCAATGTTGCAGGTGATGGCTTAACCTGCTGTATGCCACGATGCTGGCCCCTCCATGAATTTTTTTGAAAACTGAACAAGTATCACTACATGTTTAAACTGGCTAGAGTGGGGGCCAGTGCTGTGGTGCAGTGAGTTAGTCATGGCCTGAAGTGTCAGCATCCCACACTGGTACCAGTTCAAGTCCCTGCTGCTCTATTTCCAATCCAGCTTCCAGCTAATAGTCTGAGAAAATGGTGGAGAATGGCCCAAGCCTCTGGGAGCCTGCACCCACACAGGAGACCTGGAAGAAGTTTCTGGCTCCTGGCTTTGATTTGGCCCAGCTCTGGTCATTGTGGCCATTTGGGGAATGACCTAGTGGACGGAAGTTCTCTTTCTCTCTGTCTCTCATCTCTCTGTGTAACTTGGCCTTTCAAATAAATAGATAAATCTTTAAACTGGCCAGAGTGGATTTTGTTATCTGCAACTTAGAGCCCTGACTCATAGAGGGAGGTTGCATCAAGTTTGTGGGCAGAGGTCGGAGAACATGCTGCCAAGAGGCTGGGTTGACCATCCACACAGGAGGCACAACACCAGGAAACTCCAACAAATATTGCTTCCTAGGGCATCTACTATGTATATGTCTCCTGAACTGCCCTTTTTTCTCCATCTGAATGTCTCATCTTGATCTGCAACCTTTTCCTGTCTCTCCTTCCTACCCATTTCTCCCCTAGACACAGAACCCTTAATCCACACTTCATTTCTGGAAGGTCTTCCTCTGCCCACACCCCTCAGCCTTGGAAGATGCCCAGCCAGTATCTGTGCCTTCCCACTCCACACCTTTTGTCTCTAATAAACTCCAGTGTGCTTCCTTGGGGAGCCCTTGCCTGTGGCCGGGGCTATATGGGCAGTGCTCGTGTTACATCTGCACACTGAGGGATGTGCTTATCTTTCAGCATGCATTGAGCTCTCAGCACCCCTGAGTTTAGAAGGAGACATTGACTCATGTGGTGGGTTCAGAGCTAAAATGGCTTAGACACAGATGGACCTTATTCATGCCCTTGCTTGGTCCATGGCCTGCTGAATACGCATGTTGAATTGATATGATTTAAGCCAAGAATAAACTCTGACTACATCATATATCATATTATATACTACAGTATTACATAATATGTACTATATTATATATAATAATATATAGTGTCTACTATCCTACAATATATTAAAATACAGAGACGGTGGGCAGCCAGCTTCACCCTAATACGCAGTCCGGCTAGGCCACTGCAGAGAACAAGCAGTGTGGCCTCTCCACTGCTGAATCCCTAGCACTCAGCTCTTTTTTCTGAGCTACTGTAAAAGGCCCCATAGCAGTTGTCATACAAATGGCAGAGAAAGACATTAACAGGCCAAGCAGACTGTCGTTGGGAGATCAGGTCCGGGCACAGCCAAACCAAGTTCAATACCAGGAGGGTTTAGGAACAGAATAGGGCATCCTTTAGTGGGGTCCACCAAACACTCTTAGAGGGCAGCCCTGTTGACGCATGGAAATACAGGACCAGAGAGAGAACGCATTATCTCGGTTTCTGTGAGGCACTACTCACATGTCAAAGTCTCATTTCTTTCTCCCAACATGAATTTCACATCCAAACAGAGTTCCTGGTGTGATCCTCCCGAGAGAGGAAAACAGTGCACATATTTTTCTCTCCATCATAAATACCTGAGTGACTTGATGGCTCAATTGGAAGCACTGAGGTGTAGGGACAATTTCCTCTTTCACTGCCTGTGTAGACCAATGTGTATGTGTATATTTATAGAATGCATACATGTGTGTAGAATGAAGCTCGGCTCAGTAAAGAAACCAATCTCAAATATACAATGTGGTCACATTTCCTGGTAGGGGCAAAAAAAAGTTTTTCTCAGGATTGTAAAATTTTAAATCTGGAAAGGAACTTGGGGGCTATCCTGTTTAAAATCCTCATTTTTCAGTGAGAGAAACTGAGACCAGAATAGCTAAGAGACTTACTCTGGGCCCAACAGTTAGTTGCTTGGCAACTGTTGGAAAAGATCTACGGCAAAGGCACTGGGAATAGCAGGGCAAACTGAGGGTTACCTCCAGACTCCCACTCCAGTGCCCTTCCTATTTTCTTGTAGCATAAATTGCATCTGTAGACCAGGAAATATTCATAAGATAACATCGGGGCCTATGCTGTGGCTAGTGGGCTAAGCATCCCCTATAGGCACTGGTTTTTGTCCCAGCTGCTCCTCTTCTAATCTAGCTCTCTGCTATGGCCTGAGAAAGCAGTGGAAATGGCCCAAATGCTTGGGCTTCTATGGCCCAAAAGCTCCTGGCTTCAAATCAGCTCAGCTCTGGCTGTTGCAGCCATCTGGGGAGTGAACCAGCAGACGAAAAACCTCTCTCTCTCTCTCTCTCCCCACACATACCCCTATAACTCTGCCCTTCTGATAAATAAATAGAATATTAAAAAAATAAAAAAAAATCAGGATTCTTTCACCTGATGCCCAGAACAGTAGACTTTAAAGGATAGCTTGTGAGTACTTCAGGACCTGGCTGAGTAAGGATATGTCCCTCAGCATTGGCAGGACATCCAGAATCACCTGGTTTTGACTTTAGTCCCACATTCCCAGTGCCTTTGGTGTAGATCTTTTTCAAGAGTCCACCTAAATCTAGCTCAGAAGCTGTGCTAAGGACTTTCCATGAGTTACTGCACACAGCCCAACTACAACACCATGAAGTGAGTGTGTGTTGCCTGATTCTAAAGGCAAGACTTCTGAGGCTCAGAGGGGCTAAGAAACTTATTCAGCATCACCCAGTCAAGGTGACAGAATTGGAATATGAACGCTGATCTGTCAGGGCCCAGGACCCATATAGCCACCTTGCCACACTGACAGCATCTTTCCAACAGAGGAATTAAAAAGAAAATGAGATAGTAAGGACAGACACAAAGGTCATTCAGGACATGCCAAATCTTGGGTGTGATCAACTCATATGGTATCACAGCACATTAGACACTTCCTCACTCCACTCCCATGGTCTCTGTCCTGCCTGCTTGCCCTTCCCCAAACCTGGTGAGATTGTACCATTTACAAATCCACTACTCGAGGCTAGCCACAAAGTCCATCGTGTTCCCATATGGGATGCAGAAACTGAGAATTTCACATGGAGTTTATGCTCGGGAAATTTCCCTGGAAACCACTTGAACATGTGTACCTTCTCCCAAATTCCCCCTTTGTATCCTTCATGCTACCTGAATGTGAAACAGGGCTGAACTCATTTTAACTTCTTGCTGCAGAACACATGGCGCAGTGCCTAGGGAAGGGAGAGGAATGGAATATACATAAACGACTGTCCCTTGGTGCCTATAAGGGAGAGGTTCCAGGACACCCGTAACACCAAAATACTTATATAAAATGGTGTAGTATTTGCATACAACATACACACATCCTCTCATCTCTGGATTACTTATAGTCCTCAATATCTACAAAAACTTTTCCTAAAATGTCCATGCTCTTTCCCATCATGATTTCTTGCCCCACCAGCAGCACATGCTTGAGTTAATTAACAGCTTTGTCTTCTCCAAACATCCTAAGTTTGTCATCCTGGAAGTGTTTGTCTCCTGGGTGAGATCCCTTCTGTGGGCTCTCAATATAGCTGATACCTTTGGGGTGGGCAATCTCTTCATTCAAGCTTCCACACTCCCAGCTGATTCAACATTTTAAATTTCCTACATTTTTTTTTATGAGTGATGTTTGCATCTTCCAGAACTAGAATTTTGGCAGGCATCCAAATAGCTTTCAGAGATCACAAGGTTGCAAAGCTATCATTTAACCAGTAAACTGTTCATAGAGCTAGCTATGTTTCCCGGAGCTCTCTCCACCCATTTGTCTTCCATCCTCTACCCATTCTTATCTCTTCTCTTGTCTACCTCACTAGACCCGATGACACTCAGGATTGGCCTGAAAATGACTGTTGTCCTGCATGAATATAAAGAGTACATACACATGTGAGCAAACATGCACACAAACATCCATACAAATACACAAGCGCACAAACATGCAAACACACCACATGCACACACACACACACACACACACACTGATTTCCAGGCTAACTCAGACAGGTGGACAAGAACCTTCACCACATTCATTTCTGTCCAGCTTCCAGTGGCCTTGCCCTTATTCTTTTTTCAGATGCAGTAAAAAAAGGCTGGTGAAGGACAGGAAGTTTTTGTGACAACAGTCAAGATTTTGCGAATTTCATAGTTGTGTTTTTCACTGTGAGGACATGTGTTAGGATTCTCCGAAGGTTGACTGGAGGAAGGAATTGAAAGATCAAGTAGAAATCAGCTGACATACACAGGTGGTACATAAATGCTGGCTGCTCTAACTATGTCACAGGAGCATCACAGGTGTAACTTGTCCAAAAGGACACAAACAGGGCAACCCAGAAGGAAATCAGGGCCTCAAGTGTGAAAATATGCTGTCAGTCACTCAGGGGGTTGAAGGCAGATTCCACACAAGATTAGGGAACCTGGCACTCTGTCCCTTGCTCTCTCCACCACAAAGATGTTAAGAAAGGCAGATACACAGGGCAAGGAGAGACAGAGAGCTCCCACCTGGTAGTTCACTCTCCAAATGCCCGCAACAGCCAGGGTTGGGCCAGGCCAGAGTCAGGAGCCAGAAAGCAATCCAGGTCTCCCACATGGGAAAAGGAGACCAGTCACAACTGCTTCCCAGAGTATGAATTACCAGGAATCAGAAGCCAGAGTTGAGTATCAAACCCGTATTGTAATATGAGATATGGACATCTCAACCAACATCTTAACCAACAGGCCAACATCCCATCCCTACCTCTGGTTTTAATATGGACTGAGGTCTTCTGGCAACCATGAGCTCAAATGAACTCTGAGGGCAGAGAGTGGACCTCTTGACTACAGCACAGCCCACTAGGGAAATCTCAGGGGAGTCCAGGGCAGGCTAGATACAGCTATGCTCAAGAAACAAACAAACAAAAAAAATCCAGACACTCTCCTCACATTGCAAATGTCATATCATGTTGGCGCCTAATCAACACTTTGAAGCATTAGCATTGTTTTAATCATTCTCCTATTGGAGAACAAATGTTGCATGTATAATTACACTGCTGTATTGTACTGTACAAATAACCATGTAATGACATCGTTGGAATTTCTTGGTTCTTCATGGTAATGCCAAGTATAATTACCATGTAATCTGCTGAGAGCAAACAAGGTTGTAATTATTCTGTAATCCAATCTAATTATGGGGCAACTGGATTGTTATTTGTGTTTAGGAAGAAAATATACATGCAAAGAGAAGAAAAAGAAGTGCCCTCTTCCTAACTAAGAGTATGACAAGTCAGGGGCTGTGGAGACAGTCCTCAGTAACTCTATCACCAGCTTAGATGTTGGAGCACACACTCACTGGATGGCCAAGGTTTAGGGCTATTCATTTTCACTGCTGATTCTAGTTTCCAAGGGTGAAAGACAGCGAGGACAAGTAAGAAGTGGGGACAGAGGAGACTAATGCGAGCAGAGCCTCTGGAGGCAGCTCCCTGTGCAATGAAACCCAGAGAACAGAGACACCAGCCTTCATAAAAGTATATATTCCATCAGCCTTCCCTGTGACTCTGAAACACACCTGGGACAGCAACACACAGATCACAATGAATGTGTTCCCACTCAGTTCAGCTGTACAAACCCACTACGCATTGTCTCCTAAACTGGGCCTTTTATGGAGGATGCAAGACAGGCTCAGGGCTTGCAGAAGAGCGAGGCCAAGAAGACAGAGAAATATGGGGTGAAGGAAAATGAGAGCAGGTATTGGCAGGAAGTGTGCTATGTGCAGTCTGGCAGGGAACTTTATGAGTCTCCTAAGCCAGCTGTGAAAAGAACCATACCTTAGGCGGCTTAGAACAGAAAGTTATCACACGCTTATGGAAGCTCAAGGTCCGAAATCAAGGTGTTCACAGAGCCACTCTCCCTCTGAAGGATCCAGTGAAGGACACTTTCTTGCCTCTCCAGCTTCTGGCAGTAGCTGCAGGCTTGCTGCTGCATAGCTCCCATCTCTCCCTCGTCTTCATGTATTGTTCTCCTTATGTGTCTGTCTCTTCGTGTGCAGTTCTTTTCTGAAGACATCAGTCATATTGGATTGAGGACCCTCCATAGTCTAGTAAGATCTCATTACCTAATTGCATCTGCAGCATTGCTAAGTACCAAGGATAAGAGTGTCAACAAATCTTTGGGGGTAACAAAATTCAACCCATAACAGGAATCATTTATTTATAGAAATACTTGGCATATGTTTGTTAAGCATGGTATGAGGTCATTGCCCGCTTAATATGTTATCACATACACTATCTCATTTAACTCTGTCATAATTGTAAACAGTATTATCATCATCTTTATTTTACATATGAGTAGACTGAGGCTTAGACAGGTCAATTGACTCAAGATTGAACTGGGTTCCAAGCCCAGGTAGTCAGAATCCAAGGCCTATGAGCTGAGCTTCACACAAAGCCTTGCCAAGTCCAGCATGATATTGGGACATAGAGGGACAGGAGCCAGAGGGCCTGAAAAAGTCCTTGCATCAGGGTCATAGGAAGGCCCCCATCCCAGATCAGCCCAAACAGGGGCTCGGGAGGAAGCACTGTACTGTGGACAAGGAAGTATCTAGAAATAGGCTCCTAGGAAGGGAGTTAGAATTGGAAGATGAAGAGTGTGGCTAAGTTTTAGGACAGAGGGACAAGGACAGGCATGGTTACACCATGAGGGAGTCCATCAGGCCCCATCAAATGCTTCCAGGATCAGCCAGGACACTTTGTTGCATCAGTCTGTGGATGATGGCTTTCCCCCAGTGCCATCTTGCCAGGACTCCTCTGTCAGTGGGCCTCACACTTCCGTTCTCTCCATGTGGTGTTCAACCAATGCCCCCTTCTTGTGGCACCAGGGAGAAGGCCTACCCATTGCCCTGCCTTCCCCTTCTCCCCTCAAGGCCCGCCTGTGAGCCATATGGTCCTCCAGCCTTGGAAACTGGCTTCCTTTCTCAAGGTACTGAAAGCTTTCGGGGGAAGTTACAGTTACACAGTCTTAAAACAGATTGTAAATTCTTTATTTAGGGACTAATCTTGTCAGGCTGGTCGACCCTGGTGTTGACTGCTTTCCTAACCTGACATCAGTTAATCCCCCCTGCTCAGAAGTTAATCCCTTGGAGAACAAGATGAAAAGTGGTTGTGTGAAGCAATATTTAAAGGCCTACAAACAATAACACATCCTCTGTCCCTGCTGCTGCAATTTCTATTTCTGGAAAGGGTTCAAAAAGCTGTTTGTGTGAATGGATGTGAAGAACTTTTTATGGCTGATCTTGCGAGATGATACTTTTGACGAATAATATAGCAGTGTTTACACTTAAAGGCAGGAGGCACGTGGCGTAAGGATGTGTGTTTATCAAATGCAGCACAGACAGAGGACAGACTGTAGTTAGTAGGGGAATTTCAAAGGCTTCAGAAATGTTGGAAGAGATCTTCCAATTGTGAAATGTCAAAGGCAGGAAGGGAAGCCTTCTTGAGAGTCTTCAAGAACAACTGATACTTGTTACCAGCTACTACACTCTGGGCACTGGACTCATTTGCACTACACTGAAGGATTCGAAGATAAATGTATGCCCTCATTGTCTTTATCCTCCTCATTGTCATCACCTTCCACCATGGAATTAATAGTGCTATCTTACAGAAAAGGAAACCAAGGATCAGGGAGGTGATATAACTTACTATAAGTCACACAGTTTCTAAACAGTAGAGGCAGAGATGCAAAACATCCTGTCATTCTCAAACCCAGGCTCTTTCACCACACTCTGGAAGCCACACACCTAAGAACAGAGACAAGCACTATATGCTCCATGTTGGAATGATGGTCTTCCTTTTTGTTGCTAAGGGGCCTGTGTCCTTTTTACACCTCCTGTTGGAGGTCATCTCAGAACTTTCCATTTGCAGGAAAGTTTACTGGACTAGGTTTGGAGAATTAAAATGTCACAGCTCAGGCAAATCCCATAGCTCATTTTGTTCACCAGTTTCAACTGTGATTTGAGGAGTCCTAGGGGATCAACTTTGTGTGCTCAGGAGCCAGGGGGAGAGAGAGTTGTAAGGGTGAAGATGTACCCAGGGAGTGGGGATTCAAAGCTAACACAATGCTATCTTCAGCACTTTATGTGGTAGTAGTTACATATTCACACTTCATGTTAGGCTTCTTTCTTAAAATTTAATTTGAAGAAGGGTTCTGTAGCTAAGCAGCAAATAATAATAATGAATATGTGTTGGCTTTTGAAATGTTCCATTACGTAATATTCTCTTTTAATAGATAGGGAAGTGGAAATGCAGAGGGAGTAAGTTCCATGTTCAGGCTCACAGAGGCAAATAGAGGTAGAACTAAAATTGGAAATTAGGTCTCTGAGTACCAATCCCATGTTCTTGCTAAGTCTTTCTTCCTCTCATGTCCCACTGGTTCCTGACTCTTCACAACATAACCAGATATATGCAGAACTATATAGAGAGATTACATGAAAAAGGCACACATAGGTCATGGAATTGCATATATTCAACTTGGTCCTGGAATGGGACCATGCGTCCATTGAGGACTTGAACCCCATCATTTCCAGAGCTTCCATCTCATGGCATGTAGTACCCTAGCTGTTCCAGAACAAGAACCTCTTGGGCAAATCTTTATATTCCTAATGCCTAGCTGAATGCCTAACATTTAATAAAGACTTAAAATAAACAACTCTGATGGCCAGTTGCTAACGCTCTGCTGAAGTACTTCCAGTGACAGCAATTCTATCACTGGTGAAATAATCCCTGATGTCCTTGGGTAGCTCCAGGTGGTGCACTAAAGTCAAAATTTGTCTCCTGTATTTTCAACACTGGTTGGGAATGGTCTACCTCTTTGGATCTAAGTTGAACCCCTTTACACTGAGAAAAATACCTTGTCATATATATATATATATATATATATATATTTTGAAATATATATCAGGAAACTTCCATGCTGAATATTTTCTCATATACACAAATGCACACACATACATACACATACATAGGAGATGTGTATGTGTGTGTGGTCTACATATCTCTTATTTGTTCTTCTTGGTTGTTCTTAGTGTGGCCATTAATGTAATAGCTAAGTATTTTGGCTGCAGAGTCAAAATGTCTGGACCCAAAGCCCAAATGTATTATACATGTGTACACACACACACACACACACCCTCTATTCCTATTCCCCTCCCCTGGTGAATTCTGCAATTTACCCAGCCCTAGGCTCTGTCTTTTTTAAATCTCCTGTTAAATCCCTCATTCATGAACATTCCAATAAGCCCTAAAAGAAACATCATTTCCCCTAATCAGTGACTACTTCAGAAATAAAATGTGGAAACATAGAGTTATAGCTTCAATTAAAAAGATATGAGAAAATTATCTACTAGTTTATGCCAATATGTTTGAAAAAAATAGATGAAATGTACATATTTCTAGCAAAATAGAATGCCCCAAATCTAACATATTTTAAGACTGTATATTGTCTGGTAATAAGTATAAAGATCAAAGTGATAGCCTACTGCTTCACACGCAATCTTTTAAATTTATTTTTTATTTATTCTCCCAAAGAAACCTTTTATTTAAGGAATACAGACTTCATGCATTTCATAAATACAACTTTAGGAATACAATGATTCTTCCCACCATACCTGCCCTCCCACCCACTCTCACATTCCCAGTCCCATTCTCCATTAAGATCCATTTTCAATTAACTTTACACACAGAAGACCAACTCTATACCAAGTAAAGAGTTCAACAATTTGCATGGTAAAAAAAGAACACAAAACACAAAAACCAAACCAAAGCAAAACAAAAAAACTGTTTCTCAACAGTTGAGACAAGGGCTGTTCAAAGTCATTGCATCTTAAAGTTAATTTCATTTCTTCTTGTTTTTATTTTTAGAAGCTTAATTAACTTTAACAAAGCACCCAAAAATGATACATCTTTTGGGAGCACTTAGACATAGTTACAATAAAACTCTTTGGGGTCAGAAGTCTTGCATGGGAAGTTAGTGCACAGTGACTCTTGTTAACTTAACAATTAACACTCTTATGTATGACATCAGTGATCACGCAAAGTTCTTGACATGAGTTGCCTAGGCTATGAAAGCCTTTTGAATTCACAAACTCTATCAGTATTTAGACAAGGCCATAAGCAAAGTTGAAGTTCTCTCCTCCCTTCCGAGAAAAGTACCGCTTTCTTTGATGACCTCTTCTTTCCACTGGGGTCTCACCCACCGAGATCCTTCATGTAGGACATTTTTGCCTCAGTGCCTTGGCTTTCCATGCCTGAAATGCTCTCATGGGCTTTTTAGCCAGAGCAGAATGCCATAAGGGCTGATTCTGAGGTCAGAGTGCAATTTAAAGCAATTGTCATTCTGAGTCTGCTGTTCACACACAATTTTTCACACATAAAATACCAAAATGTTTTACCACTAGTCACCACACAAATCCCAAGAAGCATGTTCATTACTATCATATGCAAGCTCTCCAAGACAACTTCCCAATTTTTTTTATTAGAACTTTGTGGCTTTGATATAAAAAGAGGATATTATCAGGAAGAAACGTTATAGGCTCAATTTATAATTATAGATACAAATATTTTAAACTATAAACATCAAATCAAATGCAGAATAAAGATGATAGTACACTATGATCAAATTGTATTTGTCCTTGAAATGCATTGTTGGTTTAATGTTTTTAAAATAAATAATATAATTCATTTCATTAATAGACTAACGGGAAAAGAAGCCATACTGTCAACCCCTGGTATAAAAATTTTAGGTGTCAGTTTTACTGGATTAAGGAACACCTAGAAGCCTGGTAAAGCATGACTTTGAGTGTGTCTAAGAAATATGTACAGAGATTAGCAAAGGAGTAGGTGGATTAGAGGAGAAAGATTGGCTCTCACTGTGCACAGGCAGCATACAATCAGCTGGGGGCCCAGAGAGGACAAATATGGAAGATGAATTGGTCCCTTCTCTGACAGGTGATGCAGAATTGTAGACCTTTTTTTTTCTGCTGCCTTAGACATCAGAACCCTCAGCTCATCCACCTTTGGCTCCAGGATTTAGACTAGCTGTCCTTGGGTTCTCAGGCTTTCAGTCATGCTGCTGGTGTTCCATGGCTCCAATTCCAGTAACAACTGGAATCCTCAGCCACCAGATTTGTGTGAGTCAACTCCCCTAACAAATCCTTTCCTTTGCACCTCTACACATACCTTGTTGGTCTGTCTCTCTGGAGATCACTGACTAATATACCCTAATATTCTAAAGCATCATCTAATGTGGGAAATCATTACAGATATCTACTCTAAAATCAGGAACAATATAAGGCACTCATAAATCTATCCAATTTTGTTGTAAGATAAAGACATAGAATATCATAGGACATGAAAACATTAAAATTGTAAAGAAAGCTGAAATACTGCCTTTACTTGAAGGCATAATTTTATAGAAAATCCTAAGGAATCTATGAAAAATCTAGAATTAACTAGTTAACAAAGTTATGGATTATAAAGCACAAAAAACAATTATATTTTTATACAAACAATAAAATTCAGAAAATAAAATTTTAAGAGCAATACCATTTAAATGGCATAAAACATACCCCCAAAAAATTGCAAAGTGTGTAAGTTTACTCCTCTAAAATTCATAAAGTATTGATGAGAAATAAAACAATATATATGTATATATGTGTGTATATATATGTATATACGTATGTTCATGAATTTAAGCTTCAGAGGGGATAATGAGTCAGTTCTCCCTCAGTTGATCTATAATTCACATCAAATCAGAATCTCAATAGACTTTAAAAAGAAAACAGTAAGCTAATTGTCTTCATTCATTTTCTGTTGCTATAACAAAATGCCTGAGACCAAGGAATTTATAAACACTAGCAGTTTATTGGCTCAAGGTTCTGGAAGCTGGGAAGTACAATAGCATGGTGCTGGCATGTGGTGAGAACCTTCACACTGGGTCATCATCACATGGAAAGGGCATCCCATAGTGAGATAGCAAGCTTGTATCAGCTCTGATCTCTCTTACAAAGCTACTGGTCCCATTATGGGGTTCCCACCCTACGACATTATCTACTGCTAAATTACCTCACAAAGGCCCTATACCCAAATACTCTCAACATATTGATCTTGGGGATTAAGTTTCTAACATGCACAATTTGAAGAAATATTCAAATCAAGCACTGATTCTAAAATTTGTGTAACAACACAAAGGATATAGATATACCTAAAATTTTGGACATTCTAATTTTTGAAAAATTATTAAGATATTTGAACAGCCATCCAAAAAAAGAATATATACAAATGGCCACTGAGTACATTAGAAGGTAGTCAGCAACATTGGTCATCCAGGAAATGAAGTAAAACCCTAATTAAATATCATTTCACATTCACCAGAATGTGAAAGAAGATAGAGGCAAAACTAATTGTAGTGATAGGAAGCAAATTAGTAACTGCTTAGGGTTAAGGTGGACAGGATTGACTGCAAAGGGGGCGTGTAACAACCTGGGGAATGATGAAAATGCTTCATGTATTGATTAATTATAGTGGTGATTTCACATTTGTGAAATTCAAACTATACACTGTCAGGAATAAGGCATCTTTTTTCTGCCAAGGGCCATTTGGATATTCATAATACCAATTTTGAGCCATAAAAAACTATCAGCTTAAATATTAGCCTGCTACAGATTTATTGAATTTTGAATCCTCACTGCAGTTGCCTTGGCATGGCCAGACCCAGTGATTTTGCAAGCTTTGTACAACCTATGGGTCAGATGTTCTCCACTCCTGTTAGCTGCATTTTACTATATGTAAACCACACTGCATTAAAGTTGATTTAAAAAACTGACCATACTAAGTGTTGAAGATGATGTAGAATAACTGAAACATTCATACACTACTGGTGGAGGTACAAAAGGCACGACAGCTTTGAAAAATTATTTTGTTTGTCTTCTATAAACCTAAACCAAAAACTTACTGTGATTCAGCAATGTAAAAAAATTCCCAAGTATTTTTCCACAAGAGTTGAAGATAGATATCCTCGAAAACTCTTGCTCCAAATTAGAAACAACCCAAAAGTTCACTAATAGATGAATAGGTAAGCAAATAGCGACATGACCAGTAATGCAATGGGACACCATTCTAAAATAAAATGCACAAACAGCAGATTTAATCTCATAGTATGATGATGTTAAGTTGAAAGAAGCCAAATCCAAACAAGTACATATTACACAATTCATTTCTATGAAGTTTTAGAACTGGCAAAAGATTTATGGTGACAGAAATCAGATTAGGGGCTGCTTGGAGCAAAAGCAATGCCTATCAAATGCAAATGAACATGAGACATTTTGGGGTGATAGAAATGTTCTATTTGGTGATTGGAGTGATGATTACACAGGTGTCTTCACTTGTAGAAACTAAATGCTTCAAACACTTTTTTATATTATGTGAATTATACCTCAAAGAAAGTTGAATAAAAAAATGTATTGGAAGAGGGTGTTTGGCACAATGGAAAAGATGCAAGTTGGACACTCAGATCCCATATCAGAGTGCCTGGGTTCAAGCTTTAGCTCTGACTCCTGACTCCAGCTTCCTGCTAATGCAGACAATGGGAGGCAGCAGGTGATGGCCCAAGTACTTGGGTCCCAGCCTCCCATGTAGGAGACCAAGAATGAGTTCCTAGCTCCTGGCTTTGGGCTGCCCTCGCCTGTGCTATTGTGGGCACTTAGGGAGTGAACCAGTGGATGGAAGGACTCTCTATCTCCCTGCTTGCCTCCCTCCTTCTCTCCCTCTCTCTCTCCTCCCCCTCTCTCTGTCATCCTGCCTTTCAGAGACAGAGAGAGATTTTCCTTCCCTGGTTCACTCACTGAATATTCACAAAAGCTGAGGCTGGGACAGGAACCTGGAATTCAATCCAGATCTTCCATGTGGGTAGCAGGGACCCAAGTAGCTGAATTATCACCAATTACCTCTCAGGTAATCAACAGGAAGCTGGAATTGAAAGTGGAGCCAGGACTCAAACCCAGCACTCCAACGTGGGATGCAGGCATCCAGAGAAGTGTCTTCATCACCATGCCAAACACTTCCCTAGAATATACAATTTTTTGGTTTTGATTTTTTAAAATATCTTTTATGACAGCAATAAGACCTTTGAAATATCTGGAAATGATCCTAAAAATGTTTAAAACTTGTACACAGAATTCTTAAAGTTTACAGCAAGGGGGCTGGCACAGCGGTGCAGTAGATTAATTCTCTGTCTGCAGCACTGGCATCCCATAGGGGGCCGGTTCAAGTCCCAGCTGTTCCTCTTCTGATCTAGCTCTCTGCTGTGGCCTGGGAAAGCAGTAGAAGATGGCCCAAGTGCCTGGGCCCCTGCACCCGCATGAGAGGCCCAGAAGAAGCTCTTGGCTTCCTGGCCTCAGATCAGCCAAGCTCCAGCTATTGCAGCCATTTGGGGAGTAAACCAGTGAATGGAAGATCTTTCTCTCTGTCTCTCCCTCTCACTGTCTGTAACTGTACCTCTCAAATAAATAAATAAAAATCTTAAAAAAAAGTGTACACAGGAGACTCATAGAATGGCAGATGTTCTAAACAGCACTCTGGCCTCAGAATCAGCCCTTAAGGCATTCAGATCTGGCTGAAGAACCCATGAGAGTATTTTAGGCATGGAAAACCAAGACACTCTAGCAAAAAAAAAGAGAGAGAGAGAGAGAGAGAGGACCTAAATGAAAGATCTCTGTGAGTGAGATCCCAGTGGAAAGAACGGGCCATCAAAGAAGGAGGTACCTTTCTCTGAAGGGAGGAGAGAACTTCCACTTTGACTATGACCTTGTCTAAATAAGATTGGAGGTGGTAAACTCAAAAGGCTTCCATAGCCTTGGCAGCTCATACCAAGAGTCTAGGGAGATTACTGATGCCATAAATAAGAGTGTCAAATTGTTAAGTCAACAACAGGAGTCACTGTGTACTTACTCCTCATGTAGGATCTCTGTCCTTAATGTGTTGTCCAATGTGAAGTAATGCTATAACTAGTACTGAAACAGTATTTTTACACTTTGTGTTTCTGTGTGGGTGCAAACTGATGAAATCTTTACTTAATATATACTAAATCAATCTTCTGTATATAAAGATAACTGAAAATGAATCTTGATGTGAATGGAAAGGGAGAGGGAACGGGAAATGGGAGGGTTGTGGGTAGGAGAGAAGTTATGGGGGGAAAAGCCATTGTAATCCATAAACTGTACTTTGGAAATTTGTATTTACTAAATAAAAGCTTAAAAAAAAAGTGTACAAAAGCTCAAGTTTCTAAACTAGAGGTAGATTACCTGGGATATGTTCTAACTCCAGGAAAGTATGCTCTTTCAGTCAAGGGAAGAAAAAACTATTCTATATTTAAAAGGCATCTAAGGATATTTCTGGGAATGGCAGAATTCTGTAGAATTTGGATTCTATGATTTGGATTCCAAGCTTTTGTATTTGCTTTAAAAAGGCCCTGATGCAGACACTCTACTGGACAGAGTAGCTACAAGAGTTGTTCCAAAGAATTAAGGAGCTTCTAACAGAAGCTCCAACATTGGGAATTGCTGATGACAGGATTTTATGGAACATGAATTCCAGAATTTGGATTCTAAGCCTTTGTATTTGCTTAAAAAGCCCCTGACACAAACACACTGAGCTGGACAGGGGAGCTACAGAAGGTGTTCCAAGCAATTACAGAGCTTTTAACAAAAGCTCCAGCATTAGGAATTCCTGAGTGAGCTATTCATAGAACGATCTTCAGATCAGTTGCAGTTTAAGTGGCAGGGACCTTACCAGGTGCTACTGAGCATGACTACCTCAATGAAATTAGGATTGAACTTCTACCTCTTCAGTCTTCACAGAACACAGAAGACACACCTGACTATTCCTGTAAGCCAATCAGAGACCTTAAGTACCTCTTCAAAGCCAAAAGGATAAGTGAAGCCTTTGCTTTCCTCACATCAAGACTGCTGCCCCTTAAGGAAGACATGCTGTACCTGCCTCTTTTGATTCTCTCTGGAAACTGTTATTGACAATAAAACTCCTAATGGGTTCTTCTAGTATAGTTCTCTATGCTCAAGCTAAATGGGTTTTATAATCTACATAAGGGTAACCTTTCATCTTAAGGGGCACTCCACTTGCAATTGGTTTTATTCTAATTTTGCTCATGTTGATTGACAAATCAACATGTTTCAGAACTCAACTTCTGAAAATAACTGACCATGCTGGGGACACAGATATTGGCAGTGACCAAGACTTCTCCAGCTCACAAAGTGAATTTGTTAGATGAGATAGACAGAGACTTCCAGACCCAGGACAGGCAGGGCCTGCACTATGCTCCTCATAAGCAGGAAGCAGCTATAGGAGATATGATGATTATATGCCCTTCAAAATCCCTTAGGATTAAGAAAATGGAATCTCTGAGGGGGGAATGTTGTAGGCAGCATATAGGATAAAATTGATCAGGTTTGTGAGCTGGAAGACCATGCCTTCACCACACCCCCTATGTGACCTCATCCCCCTACCTGACCACACCTGTGTGCCAACCTGCCAATCAGACTAATTAGCCCCTCCCCATTGGAAGTGGATTAAAGGCCTGGATCCCCTTGCTGCCCCTGTACCTTTGGGACAATGGCCTTTGGGCCACCCACCCCATGCATCCTGCCTGCATGCTCTTCCACATGGCTGGCTCCTGGTGCTCGGTATGAATCTAGATTTCCCTCTCTCTTTCAGATAGGGCCCTCACTCTCCTATGCATTTCTCTCATTGAATAAAAAGCTGAAAAACTTACAAAAAGTTTACAGCAAGGGAGAATTAAAGAAGGTATAAATAAACAGAGCACAGTCCCATGCTTCTCAATAGGAAGACTTAGCACTGTCATGGATAAATAAATTATATGTTCACACAATTGTATATGACACAATAAGAGAAATGAATGAACTATAGCTACATGCAACAATATGGATGAATATTTTTCATCAATGTTGAGTGATAAAATTATGAAAATACTAGACTAAGTATTCTACTCTTCTTACAAACTGCAAAAATAAGCATAATCAAGCAATTTTTTCTTGGCAAATATATACATATGAGGTACATATAGATACACATTTGCATGTGCATATGTATATATATGGATATATACTTATGCTTTTAGATGTATGTGGTAAAGCTACATAAAAAGAATGATAAAATATTCAGACCAACGGTTACTCTATTTGGAGACAGGATGTTGGCAAAGAGGATGAGCATATGTGCTATATTCTGAGGTCGAATGGTTGTGGTAGGCAGAAAACAAACCTTCGCGAAGATGCCCATGTGCTAACACCCAGAACCCATTACCTCAAATGGCCAAAAGGGGTTTCCAGATTGGTGAAGCTGAGGATGTCACAGGTGCCAGAGAGTGAGTCATGATTTGGGATACAATTTTCAGAGCTGTCTACAGGGCTATGATGAGGGTGGTCATCTGCCCCTGGGGCAGGGCTGATGCCCTTGGTAGTGTCCTCTCATCACTATTGTCTGGTAGCAGCTGTTGGAAATGTCAGAATCCATGGTGCCTGGGAAACTTGTCTCTGTGCTGTGTGCCCCCAAGCCCCAAATTTATTAAAACATGCTTTTCACCTCTTACAGAAACTGAGCTTCTTGCTGGCTATAGCACCTGCCACAACAAATGGCTTGCTGCCTGGATCATCCACTTTCTAAAGATAAGCATGGTTCTAGAGAATGTTTTCTGAGGCTCAGGCCCTCCTGTCTGGGGGTTGTTAGGGGCTGCAATGTGTCCCCCAAGAGGAGGGTATGCAGGCATACAAAGAAGCCCCAGGGTGGTGCTGCACAGAGGAAGGACAACATGAGGACAAAGCAAAAAAGGTGGCCACCGGAAAGGCAAGGAGAGAGGCCTCAAGGGAAACCTCACTTGCCCCATCTCCCAACCTCCAGAACTGTGAGAAAATCAGTATCTGTTTCTTGAGGTTCCAGTCTGTGATATTTGTTATGGCAATTTAGCAGGTAAACAGAGGAATCATGGTGAATTTGCAGAGGGTCCTCCTTGCCCCTCCCATCCCACCTGTAAGGTAGAATCAAATCAACATAATCACAGTCAGCCTGTGGTCAAGGCTAGGGCTTTAGCATGTGGCAGCATCTGAAGCCCCTCTGGCCCTTGATTTCCCTCTCATTCTGGTCTTTCGCCTCTGAGTCCCTGAGCATTTTCATCGCCTTGGTCTCCTTGCTCTCTTCCCTCCCCACCCTTCCTTCAAGGCATACAAAATTGAAATGTTAGACAAACCTACACTTCCTGTTTGGGACCGGGCAGTGTCCTGCTTCCAATATCAGCCTCAAGCACCAGCCTTGCTCAGCATGGCCATCTGAGCGGCTGAGCAGCCACTGTTGTGCTCAAATCATTGCCAACTTACAACCCTGAAGCCGTCCACAAAGAGGGATTGGAGGCTGCAAGACAGGAGGTGGCCAAGAGGAGGTCAGACAGACCCTCAACTGTCCCCTTGATGGGTAAGCACCCCCTGCTTTCCGAAAGCCAGAATCATGGCAGATGCTTGTTCTCCGCCTGCAGCCACATGCTTACCAAATAGCGGGCAGAAAGCACAGGGTGAGAATCAGAGCCTTGTTTTATACTCTGATGATAAGGACCTGTCCTCCCTCAGCTTGCCCTGCTCCCTGTGCCTGTTGGGTTTTGAGGTTAGAGGGTTCTGTTGCCTCTGACCTCTGAGCTAAACCCCCCACAACTGAAAACTGCAGCACAAAGAGAAAAGGCAGAGAGGAGAGGGAGGGCAGCCGGGGGTTGCCTCTTTCTCTTGATCTGAGTTGCTTTTCAGGCCCCCATGCTGCGATTACTCTTTTGTTTTTTGAGCCTTCAGGTTTGAATGGAGCTCTCTCCCACCTCTCACTAGGGACTGGAGAGGGAAGAATGAAGCAAACGTCAATGGTAGGGTTGATAATCCCACACCCATTGACTTGAGCCGACCAAGGGGACCACGTCTGCCTAATCTACTGTGTCAATGCATATTATTAGCAGCCCTTAATTGATGGATTATTGACAAAGTAGGGGTGCGTGCTGGGAGTCTGTGCTGTGACAGCCGATTTGAGATTTAATTGGCAAATGATGGACAGGTGAAATGCCATAGCTGCCCCAAGGCCCATATCTGGCACTGGATCAGGGCCAGAAGAACCAGCCCCAGATAGATGGCCCCAAGCCCCCCGCTTTCCCCTTGCCTGTTGAGCCTCTCCTTTCAAAGCTGGGCATGGTCATGCTTTTCCCAGAACCATCCTCAGCCAATGCCTCTTTCAAGCCTGCAGCCCAAACAGTGGCTCTCAACCTTTTATATCCTCAATTCTACCATAATTAGAAGAGGGAGGAGGAAGAGGTAGTACACAGGAAATCTAACCACTAGTATTATTGTTAATCTGCTGAGGACCAAAAATGGGTCCCCCAACAAGGGTGAGGGGGCAATGAACACGACATTTACATGGCTTGACTCTGGGAACCCAGGAAGAGCAAGGAAAAGGGGAGGACAGGCTCTGAAGGAAGACACTACCCAGGCCCTCGCTTAGCAAGGGGAAGGAGGATGTGCCTCAGACAACCTCAGGCTGCTGGTCTTGGATAGAATTTCCATTTGCCAGAGGATCTGGGCACTAAGGGAGAGTAAATTCTATGTAAGTTCTTGAACAGCACCCAGTTCAGGCTTTGTTCTGTCTGAACAATGTTGTTCTTCTCCATTGTTTAGACCTTCAAATATCCTGTCCCTACCTAAATGGCAAGTGACACTTCTGTGACCCTCTGATCAAAGCTTGTTAGGGTCTGAGCCCATAGAAGTGGTTCTGTTTCATGAAGGACTTAATAAGTCATAGGCATCAGCAAAGCAAAGCAATTTCCCTCTCCTCCAGCATGAAGAATCTTCACACAAAGAGGGATGGACCATAAATAAGCTGGGGAGCCAGCTGCCCAACATCATGAGACCAAGCCAGGAAAAAGTTAGAAGGGTTGGAGTCAAGAAAGGTAGCAAAGTTGTCAGAGCTGACAGTGGGACAGGAAGGACAGCGTTATCCCTATGGTACAGTTCTCAAGTGTCTTTTGCAGCCAATCAAGGAAGGAAGAGCCATCAGAAGGTCCCCTGCAGCTATAACCACAGAATGGTTAAGTGAGCCTGGGTCTCTTGGGCTGTCTTGGGCTTTCTCCCTGGATTTTTCACCTAACAGTCAGCAGGTCTTCATGTGTAGAGCAGAATGATGGGGTAGGCAAGAGTATCTCAGTCCCTAAATAAGAACAGGCCCTTTATTCAGTCTCTAGGCACCCCGGGAAGCTAGATCACAGTCAGAGATCAGACATCCCCTGCTGGGATTTCTGGGAATGAACTGAAGAGGCAGGGTTGGGATCTCCACAAGACACAGAGGTGATCATGCATTTAAGGAGTTAGGGCATCTCAGTGAGTAAATAACACATCAATCTTTTCAAAATGCATGGCTAAACCCACTTCCATTTCAAACAGCATTAGCACCTGAAGTTATTCTATTCTACTATCTGACTTTGTGTTAGGCAATGTAGGAATCACAAGCCTTAATTACCTTGAGATGATAATGTGGTGCAGTGGCCAGAGACGATGCTTACTTGGAAGGCCAGGGATGAGGGTTGCTCCAGCTATGTGCCCCTGGGGAGTGATAGTTTACTAGGAGATCTTCTTTGAGCCATGTGACTCTCTTGAGATCCACAGTGGGGCACCGCTTTGCCAGGCTTTGTTCTAGAACAAGCTAATTTTCCACTTCAAGAGAAAGTCCTCTGAGAGTTGGGGGCTGAGAACTAAGTACTGTATAATTTAGGTGACACTTAACTTCACTGGATTTCTCTACAATAAATCAGGCAGTAGACTGCTTTCATAGGGTTGTCAATAGGGCAGTTCATCTAGGCTGACAAGTTGCAAAGTGTTTTAGACATAGTAAAGACATTTCTCACAGTGAAACCTCGGAATTCTAATACATACACATAAGAAAAGGAAAGAACGGTGGAGGCTCTTTGAAGGCAGGTGCCACTTCTGATGTTCTCCAACTGTACATCTAGTATCTGTTACAGAGAAGGCATATGATAAAAAAATTTGTGGAATAATAAGTCCAACAGAGGAAGCAATGGGCCCCCAGGATGGTAGCCACCTCTCATTTTCTACTTTTAATATCAGATGTTTTGATTTCCTTCCCCTCAACCATTAAGGCTACTTTCAGTCCCTGTAGGTAGGCCTTCTGCAAGGATCCTTTGGAAATTTTTCATTCAAATAAATGGTTTCTTTTGATACCACTATTTTTCTGGAAAAGACAGGAGACAAGCTCAGAAGGTTGGTCTTTGTCAGGAACAAATGTACTTCTCCTCCATGAAAGGTAGTAGAGTTTGGTGACAACCACCTTGGCTGGGCCAGGGGTGCTAAAATCCCTGCTGTAGCCTTCCTCGCTGTCTGCTGTATGAACCCTGGGGGAACCCCCACCTCAATCTCACCACGTACCTTGACCATTTCATTGGAACCGTTTCACTGACCAATGAAATGGTCAAGGTACACGTACAAGGATGGATAGATCTGGCTTCTTCTGCTTACAGCCCAGAGTCAGGAATGTAAAATCTACCCCTTTAATTACTTTCCAAATAACCAAGTGACGCCTGGTCTCTATTCAGTCTTGACACCTGGCGATCAAAAGAAGGTTATGTTCCTACTACGGACATTCTCAAAGCAGATAGCAAGTTGCCAGTCTGTGGTACCTAGGGGCAAAAGTTCTAAGAAAAACCAGTAGATATTCTCAGAAAAGCCAAATGGAAGTTCTAAGGTTGAGGCAGAGAGAGTGTGGGACCCAAAGTGACAGTTTAAAAAATTAGGAATATTTGGGATTAAAGAAAGGTTTGAGAGGTAGGGGATCAAAGAAGAAAAGTGCTGCATTCAGTCACCTGGGAAAAGATGGACTGCGTACAAAAGGCTTCCCCCACAGCAAGAGTCCATCAATCAAAGTAAGCTACATGAAGTTATGAAAATAGCTCTAACTCAGGAGTCACAGTTATTGGTTCTGGCCAATTCTAAAATCAAATGATTACCTGACTTTAAGCCAATCTTGCTTCTCATGGGAAAAATTAAGGAAGAAAATTAGGTGACCTCAATAGTACCTTAAACATCTATTATTTACACAAAAGGCAATTAGATAATGGGATTAAG
The DNA here is from genome assembly GCF_051225735.1 of Oryctolagus cuniculus. Lineage (NCBI taxonomy): Eukaryota > Metazoa > Chordata > Mammalia > Lagomorpha > Leporidae > Oryctolagus > Oryctolagus cuniculus. The sequence continues at coordinate 116,058,594 of NC_142869.1, read as the reverse complement.
TTTCACATGATACAGAACAGGAAATTAATGTCCACCTTGTACCCATGTTTTTGCTAGGGCTGTGCTGGGGTTTCCATTACCCCACTGTCATACAGAGTTTAACTCTGTAAAAACTCTAATATATGGGCACCATTCTTCCCATTTCACAGATTAGATAACAGAGTTTTAAATAAGTCAAGCAATTTGTCCACTGCTACAGAGCTGGAGGATGATAGGAAAAAGATTCAGATTCCAGACTGCTTCCAAAATCACCCATGCCTCCGTGCCCCTGTGCTCCATCACAAGTCATGCAAAGTGCGTGCTGCAGTGTGGATAGTTGTTTGGTTGTTGAATGTCCCCAAAGTCCCCAGTGTTATAAGACTTCAATCCCACAGTGCTGCTTTTGGGAGGTGGTGAATCTTACGGAGGTGGAGTATAGAGGAGGTCCTTAGGTCATAGCAGGTATGGCTTTGCAAAGTGATTCTCACAAAAGGGCTGTTACAAAAACCCGAGTTCAGGCCCAACTAATCTCTGTTTCCTGGCTTGCCAGAGGATCTTTCCTCTCCCTGTGCTCTGCCATCCATCATGGGGCCTTTGCCAAAGCCTACCATGTGCTGTTTGGACTTTGGGCCTCCACAGCTGTGAGCTACATAACTCTCTTCTCTTGGTAAGTAGGCTGCCTCGGGGGTTTCATTGTAGTCATGAGGATGCTGTCTGATGGAGCACATGAGTGTCATTTGTATGCAGCCACACTGTGTCATTCCCCAGCAGAAAGCACTGGACTAAGCAACACTGCTTGCATACCAAGCACCGAGCACGACACACAAGGGAGGTCAAGAAGGGTAATGTGTGCCAGCTGGGGTGACGGGCCAGTCATATCATGGAAAATGGCACCTACTGACAGTGACGGTTGCAATACAAGTGATGGGTCACTCTGACATTTCCCATGTCCCATTTTCCCTTCTTAACAGGCCCATCTTCAGCCAGAACACTTCAGGGCTTTGTTTTACACCATTAAAATATGTGTGGCACTGTCCCAACCCTCTCATTTCATCATCCCTTCTCTTTCATCCCAGTAAATTCAATTCTGGCCAGGAGTTGGGGGTGGGGGTGGAATGAAAACCTTTCCATATTCCCATGTTGAAGGCCCAGGCAGAAATAATTAAATCTCCCAGGTATCTTCTATCTCCAATCCCAATCCATTGTTCTGAGAATGATTTGAATGGTGTGCCTTCCTCCACCTCCACTCTTGCCACTCCCCCACCCCCACACCTCCCGGCCACCATGTAATTTAAAATTGCGTTCACACTCAGCTAAGTTTTCACTATTAGGAATGTTTCTGGGGCATGCATTTCAGCCTCCTCACAGGCACAGTGGTAATTTGGAGCTCAGAGAGGGAGGTATTGCAGGAATGTCAGCTGAGTTGCTGGTTTAATGGCTGCATGGTGGCTGAGCAATTGCAGATGGAAGGGCTTCAGTACCAGAAACAGTGCTAAGACACCAAAGCCCCAAAGCCCTGGAGCTTCAAAGTGGGAAAATGTAAACACAATGGTGACATAGGATTTCTTTTTTGATGCCACTTTTGGGGGTCAAAACCACTCCTTGACGCACAATATGGGAGCTCTAATGAATCTACTCAATCTAATCTTCATAATCATGGCATCTCCAAGGTAGAAAATTAATTGGATGAAGTTAAATATCCCCTTTTCATGTCAACAAAATTGGTTTTTCCAGGGATTAAGGGATTAACGTGGTGTTAAGTCCCTAAAGAGGTTAAAATACTTTATTATTCATTACAAAACACAAAGATTGGGCTGTTATTTTTTTTCTTATGTCACTGCCACTCATTCCATGAAAGTGGAGGACCGGGAAGGACTGTTAATGGCAATTTCAGAGACTCTTAATGCTCTTCATATTGTGGGCTTTCCCTGCTTACCAACTCTGTCTGGATAAAATAGCCTGAAATAGATTGTACTGGAGGCTTTTTGCAGCCTCTTCTCAGAGCCAAAGGAACAGCATGCAGGGACGAGCTTCCAGATGGGTCATCAAAGCTTTAAAACATGGCATTTCATAGTGATGTTCTCCCAGACTTCCACCGAAAGAGCACAATTTCCAGGCAACAGCCGAGAAGATAGTTCCCATCTAAGTCAAAGGACAGAGAAAGCTGGGCTGTGCCATGGACACCACGGGGACAGCCTCCTTTCGAATTAGACTGGACAACCTCTTCCTACCCCACACAAAAATGAGGGACCACAGCTCTGTTTACATCACAATTTGTATGAGTTTGAGATGGAACAAAAATCCATTAATCTTTGATAGCTGGGGAAACCAAGGTCCAAGTCTCTGATGGGGCTCAACAGGAAATGACAGGGTGGCACAGGAGCCCCTGTTTTCCTAAGTCTGAGTTATCTTTTCTCCTTGTTTTGTGGCTCATCACACCACCCCCTCCTCTGCATTCTCCTACGGATGATGGCTTTGTGAATAAGGGCCCACACTTCAAAGCTGGGGTTTGGGAATAGGGACCTAGAGAGAGACCAGGCCAAGGTTGCTGGGTTGTACAACGACATTCATGACCTCACATTGAGTAGGTCCAGGTTCTGAACTAACTGCTCCCCCTTTTAATCAGGCTGGGCAAGCCTGGTTCTGCCTTTCATTCAAACCCACCCCAGGTGGCTCTTGGTCCTCTCTGGGGGCACATTAAGGCAAAGCAATGAGTTCAACACCATCAGGACAGTCTTCTGAAGCTCTCTGTACTGGGAAATGAATAATGAGTAAAATGCAGGGGTGAGGGTGTTGGGATAAAAATGTAGAGCAACAATAATCACAGCAGAGTGAGACAAGGCCTAGCACCACAAGAGGTAACATACAAAATACCATCAGGAGTCAGAAGAAGGCACTCTCTTCAGTTGTCAGAATCCAGAAATGAGTCATGGCTCAGGAGGCGGCATTTGAATGAATCTTGAAGGAAACATACGGGTAGTGGTCTATTTGGGAGGCAGTAAATGCTGATTTTCAAGACCAACAGATACGTCTTCCCCTCCAGGAAGCCTTCTCTGATTGCCCTGGGCTGGCTAATTACTCCCTATACCCCTACAACCCTAGGTGTACCCCACCATGACACTTGGCTCAGAATACTGCCATTACATACTCTATTCACTCCACTAGACTCCCAAACACTGGAAGGCACAAGATGAAGAAAATTTAGGCTATTTTTAAACTTGTTTTCTATGTGACCCTAGCACACGACCCTCTCTGTGGGGCTGGGAAGCTTAATTCCTGGCATGGAAGCTTGTACCTTATTTGGCGTGTCATGAGGAGTCAGGGAAGCTTCTGGAGCAAGAACAGACATACCAAAACCTGCAATTTAAGAGGAGTTGGCCAGGGGCCAGTGCTGTGGCGTATCGGGTTAAGCTGCCACCTGCAGTGCCAGCATCCCATGTGGGTGCCAGTTCAAGTCCCAGCTGCTCCACTTTCAATCCAGCTCTCTGCTATGGCCTGGGAAAGCAGTACAAGATGGCCCAAGCCCTTGGGCCCCTGTACCCACATGGGAGACCCAGAAGAAGCTCCTGGCTCCTGGCTTCAGAATGGCACAGCTCCGGCCATTGCAGCCAATTGGGGAGTGAACCAGCGGATGGAAGACCTTTATCTCTCTCTCTCTCTCTCTCTCTCTCTCTCTGTGTGTGTGTGTGTGTGTGTGTGTAATTCTGACTTTCAAGTAAAATAAATAAATCTTTAAAAAATAAAAAAGAAGAGTTGGCTGGGGAGGGAAGGGTGGCTGTGAACAGGGAGACTCAGAATCAGGGTAGTAAGTTAGGAGAGCCACAAGGACAGTAGTGTAGGCAGAAGCCATGGGACTTGGGCTAGAGCAGGAGAAGGGACCACGGCAGGGACCATTGAGCACAGGAGTTGCAAGGAAAGATGTTTTGTTTTATTTTAACCCATATCTCTTTGTTCTATAGTAGGCAAAGAATGGGAGTGCTGCTTTCTAATATTTATTTCTTATAAAGGTAGTATGTGACATACATCTACCTGTGGGAACTTATTGTTCAGGTGCACCGACTCTCAGAAGGGAAAGGTATGTCACTTCCTGATCCTTCAGAGATCAAGTGAAGACACATAAAGATGGGGGGTAGTCCCAGAGAGACTCAGGGAATCCAACTCACAGCAAAAATATTGAAGAATTTCTGTTAATACAAAAATCTCTTTGAGACATCACCCATCTTCATAAGCATGGATGTGTACACGTGCGTGCACACAGACACACACACCTCAATTCTCCTTTCTTGAACCAACATCCAATTCTTTTGTCACCAACTAGTAGCAGTACCACTGCCAAGCTATTGCTATGGAAAATCATAATCTGTTGTTACAGAGTTGGAAGAGTCAGTGGGAAAGCAGTAAAGAACATAGCTAAAAGAAAAAGATGGTGGCTTTACAACTAACCTGCTGAATGGCTTTGGCAAATTATGCAAACCACTCTGAACTTCTGTTTCCTCATCAGCAAAAAATGGAAGCAATAAACAGTGTCTACTTCAATGAGTTTTTATAAGAATCAAATAAGAAATTAGGTATTAATATATTTTAGTACTATGATATTTATTATGCATACTGATACATATATAGGAAAGGTAGTATGTATATATACAGCATAAAATACAGTGTAGAATATTACATGATATATATTTTATTTCATACTTTTATTTTAACCAATATGTGAGTATTTGAATACTAATGTTGAGTGTAAAAGGGAGTATCTTGTATACTGAACTGAAAAGGAGAGCTGAGTGGAGCTGAAATCAATAGACTTTCTCTGAAAGGCAGCTGCAGGGGGCTGGGCAATATTGGTGAGTCAAGGGAGTAGAAGGACAGAGCTGTGGCCTCCAAAATATACCAAAGCAGTAGGCACCCATCTGGAGAGAAGGTCAGGGGTCAGATGACCTGTCTGCTTCAGCTGAGGGGTCACAGACTGTGCACACAAGTCTGGAAAAGCACAAAATGAAGACAATGGAAGACAGAACTTGACTGATAGGACCTGTGGAGGAGGAAACAAAACAACCCTGGCTCCATTTGGAGTGAACTTCTACCATGTGCCTGATATTATTGATCCCGGGTAACTCTGGACACCAAAGCAGGTTAATTTTACAGGTCACATTGCAAAATCAGTAATAACTGTGGTAGCAATCATAGCAACTTGCATTTCTCTGTAGTCCTTTTTCACTTTCCCAAAGCATTTGCACACTGGGGCCTTTTCTTTTTCACTCTCCACAAGCCAGTAACATTGCAGATTTGTTACTTTTCTCACTTTGTAAAGAGAAGAAACCTGAGAGCAGAGGGTTCCATGATGTGTCCAAAACTACAAGTGCAGCCCCAGGCACACTCATGGCCCTGGTGGCCATGGTCCAGGTAGTCTTTTGGTGAGCTGAATCATTTATATGGTACCAGCCCTCCTGTAGGGCTTCTGTGTGATCTTTAATGTCCAGACCCGTCTCTTATTTTTTCTGCATCATTCATGTTCCTTCTCCTCCCAATTCTGTCTTCAAAAAACATCTGAGTACTTCGACATGCTTTAGTCAGCAGGTGCTCCTTAAATCATTATGGAATGATAGTCTGAAAAGCCTTCATGTCAAGGGCACTGGCAATGACCACTCACAATCTCATGTGGCCTTCAGGGTTGACCTCAAGTTCCCAGGGGTTTTCCCTGGGCATGTTGACAGTGGATCAGCTAACCAGAATGAGGCAGACACCAACTTCATAACTGGTCATCTCTGGACCAGTTCCATTGAGGATAAGCTGCCAGTGGTGGGAACACCAGCCAGTCCTGGAAACTAGAACTGTGCTGTTCAGTTCACCCAGGGGCTCACAAGTCATTCTGTAGCCAAGGGATGCAAGCACAAACCCAAGGCACTTTTTTGACATAGTGTTTCAGCTCCTTGCTTTTAGATAGGACAGAAGTCATGTGGCCAAGGGTGCATCTGTGACTCCGCAACAAAGCAAGTTCCGAGTTGATGAAAATGTGTTTTAGAGATGGAGGGGCCATCTTAGTCTGCAAAGTAAGGTTCTGAACCCAGGGCTCTCTGATAACACATGAAACATAAAGGGTAAAGGCCGAAAGCAGCTACCTCACCCTTCTTCCCAGTTCTCTGGGCTCGTGCCTTGTTCTGAGTCTGATCAGAATTTAATGTAGCTGAGTTTACCACAGAATATCCTGCCCTGAAACAAGATTTAATGTTATGCCCTTAGCCTTTATAGAAGGTCGACAGGAGAAACACTTGAGAAGCACTTCTCAGCCTTTGTAGAACCACAGGGAAAGGCCACGTCCATTATGTTGCCTAGTGTCCTCACATGGTCCTGACACAATAAATCTTCTTTTGCCCACAATAGCAGGGAAAGTCCATCTGTCCCAACTTGTATGACTTCTCTCATCAGATATTACAGGTTCCACGACCCACTATGAATTCTTTGTTTTTTTCTTAGTTTCTAATAAACTCAGCAATAAATACAATGCTCATCTGCAATAACTGGTTATTGCAATAATCAATAATGATTATTTAGTCCCTATCATTGCCAGGATGTTTCTCTCCACTTTTTTTTTAGCTGCTTTTATCTTTTAATTGGCATTGTATGCTTGGCTAGTTTTGTCCTCCTCCATTTAATGAAAGAAGAAACAATAGAGGGTTGATACATAAAAATAGATAAACAGTTTGTAAGTAGACAGAGGAAAGTATCTTTGCTGTTGGTGAATGAGTGGGTGGCTGAATAGGTTGGCCTGAGTTTCATTATTTCATCTATCTAATTAGCCCCACTTTGAATCAGGAGTCCAGAATCAGCCCTGTTGTTGACCCAAGATTTCTATTCAATCAAATTTATACTGGATTTAAATATATTGAATATCTATAACTTGAATATAAATTTATCCAGAATACAGTTCATGCTTTATTTCATATTTATATATAGTACAATGTTGCCATAAAGTAGGTGTTTATGAAATATTTTAAGCAAATTAATTTAGTCAAACTAAAAATGTACTTGCTATGTGCAAGACACAATGCTCAGACCCACTATCTCCATAGGGGAATATAATTCAGACCTGAGTAGGTAGCAATGACCGGAAATCAATCCACCCCCTAGACCATTCAGGCTGATCTTCTCAGACCATGCTCACTCTCACTACAAGCCTTTCTCATGCCATTTCCCCATTTACAATGTCCCTACCCCATCCTTTTAACCAGCTTCTACCAGCCTTTGACACGTAAATCAAGTCTCACCACCATAAAACTTGTTTCCAATTTCAGCCAGCCCACATTGATTTCCCCTTCCCTCATCATCCATGGCACATGAGGCTTCTTAGGTATCTCCAAATGCCTGTGACTCAACCACCCAAACATTCCACAGGCACCTCAATTACAGCCTGTCCAGAGACAACTGCCCCCTCCACACAGCCAGGTAATACGATTTGTAATGTGGGCAGGTTTTGTGATTAAACCCCTGAGGTCAGATCCTTGCTGTACCACTGTATGGGCATCAGAATCAGTCAGGATTCAATCAGAGAAGCAGAATGACTAGGGAAGATAGAAAGATGTTAGATGACATAGATAGATAATAGATAATAGATAATAGATAGGGATAAACATTTGGATACTTCAAAAGATTTGTGGAAAATGCAATTCAAAGGCATTTATTTTGGTGCAAAAAATTTTGCAATCAATGTATAGATCGTCATAATACAAATTTCCCATGAACTTTTTGAAGACCCCTTGTCTGTATGATTGATTTCACAAATTTTTATCCCAAAATAAACTTACCTTTTTATTGCCATTTTCCATGAACTTTTTAAAATGCCCTTATGTATATGTGTGCATATATATATATATATATATATGTAACTCACGGATGCAAGGATAAATGTAGATAAAGATTGGATTTTTTTTTCAAACAGGGATTTGACATTACAAAATTGTGGGAGCTGGTCTCTATAAGACATGTCTTTGCGTGTGATATTGGAGCTTGAAGTCTGCCAAGTGACCATTTGGGACGGGAAGATTGGGGAAAAGGACTAGTTAGGATCCCCCAAGTACAACTGAAAATCATGACCCTCATGAGGTGGGTGTCCTGCAACAGCTAGTCTTCATTACAGAGCTAAACACACATCTGGTCCAGGAGTCAAGGAGACTGAGGCAGTCTCTCCCCTTTACCCAAACAAGCCCAGGGAAGGGCTTGCAAGTCCAACTTCTGCCTCACACTGAGCCAACAGGCAGCTGGCCCAGCACAGCAGTGTCCACATGAGTGAGCCAATTTCCCTCTACCCTTTAAATCAACACAAGACTCTTGTGGCCCACCTTAATGGAAAACATACAAGAAAGGGAATTTTGAAAAATCCAGTTAGCCTGCTCAGGGTGACATATCTCAAAGCCACCAAAACCAAGTATAATTTTTATGATCTTGGACAACAGGCTTTACTTTTAGAGACTCAGTTTTCTCTTCTGTAAGATGGTAAGAAAAGCAATGCATTCTTATGAATTATGCCTGTTTGAGTTCTTAGCACTCAACTATATGCTTGGCATATGGTTAAAAGCTCAACAAATGTTAGCTATTATGATCAATCAGGCCTTTCCTCTTCTAGCTCATTGGGTGGCCTTAGAATCTACTCCTTTGTCCAAACTGGCAATCTTGGAGTTAACTTCTCATACTCCATCACTTACAAGGTTCTGCCAATAATCTTACTATTTATATCTGAAATCAGCCTCAGTGCTTAGATCTCTACTATCAATGTACTGGTTTAGAGCCTGCATCATCCCTTACAGCCTGCCACAAAAACTTCCAGCTTCAGGCTTGTTTCTTCAATGGCACCTAAATTTACATGAGATCACAATGATCTAGCTGAAAAAAAAAAAAAAAAAAAAAAAAGGAAAAGGCAAATTTAACATGTCACTCCTGAGATTACAATTGGCTTTTCAGCTTCTTTGAAGGTCATGTTCCTTCCTGATCAAGACTCTGTCCCGGGGCGGTGCTGTGGTGCAGTGGGTTAACGCCCTGGCCTGAAGTACCAGCATCCCATATGGGCTCCAGTTCTAGTCCCGGCTGCTCCTCTTCAAATCCAACTCTCTACTACGGCCTGGGAAAGCAGCAGAAGATGGCCCTAGTCCTTGGGCCCCTGAGCCCATGTAGGAAACCTGGAAGAAGCTCCTGGCTCCTGGCTGCTGATCAGCGCAGCTCCAGCCAGATGGATGGTTCTCTCTGCCTCTCTTCTCTTTGTATAACTCTGACTTTCAAATAAATAAATAAATCTAAAAAAAAAAAAAAAAAGACTCTGTCCCATGTCTGGTCTCAGTGCACAGAACTAGATTAATCATGATCCTTGGTTCATGTCACAGTCTCAGCACTAGTCTTTGTATGACTTCTTTCTAGTTTTTTTACTCATTTACTTACTTGAGAGACAAAAAGACAGGCAGACAGAGCTCCCGTCTATTGGCTCACTGCCCAAATGCCTACACTAGCTGGGTCTGGGCCAGAGTTAGAGCCTAGAGCAGGGAACTTAATCCAGTCTCTCCCATGGGTAGCAGGAACCCAAATACCTCAGCCTTCATACGCCTCCTGGGGATTGCATTAGCAGGAAGCTGGAGTCAGGAACTAGAGCCAGGGATTGAACCCAGACACTCTGGTATGGGTTACAGTTATCTTAACTGCTATGCTAAACATCCACTCTTATTTATTTATTTTTAGTTTTAAAAAATTATCTATATAAAGAAATAGATTTCAAATGTACAGTTTTAAAGAACATAATAAGGGGCCGGCAACATGGCGTAGTGGGCTAAGCCTCCACCTGAGGCACAAGCATCCCATGTGGGTGCTGGTTCATGTTCCAGCTGCTCCTCTTCTGATCCGTACTCTGCTCATGGCCTGGGAAAGTAGAGGAAGATGGCCCAAGTGGCTGGCCCCCTGTAACCATGTGGGAGACCTGGAAGAAGCTCCTGGCTCCTAGCTTTGGATCAGATCAGGCCATTGTGGCCATTCGAGGAGTGAACCAGCAGACAGAAGACCTTTCCTCTGTCTCTCCCTCTGTCTGTAACTCTACCTCTCAGATAAATAAATAAATATTTTTAAAAAAGAGTATGATAATAATTTATCTCCCTTGCAGGAATAAACACTGACAATACTGTCCCTTTATGCTCCTGGCCATTACATCCTCCTGCCTCCCCCAACAATGGGTGACCACCATAAAGCCACTTGGAAAACACGGCTCTGGACCTTTGCTCAACCTGTCTCTGACCTCCTGCTCATCCCATCGGATGAGAGCTTGGAACAGCAGAAGATGCACATACAGACACACACACGCACATGCGCACAAACACATCCACCTAGAACTGTTGCCTCAAACTACACAGAATGAAGAGAGAGGAAGCCAAACTTGTGTTGCTTCTAGCCTTTGAATACACAAGAAATGTAGATCAGTTAGTGTCCTCCTTAATCAAATAGCTCATTCCTATCCCATGGACTAGAGTGAGAGGCCAAGACCGTGACTTTAGTCTTTGCTCATGGGAGTAGTCATTGGAAACTGCTCTACTGTTGGATATTGGGTGGATAGACCCTCTATCATTTCATGCAAGCTTATGTGTAAATGTTCCTTTTTGGAGAAAAGATCCGAAGCTTTCATCAAATTCTCAAGAGGATTCATGATCCCAGCATATTTTAGAATTACCCCATCTAAAACTCTGAGGGGGTGGGAAAACAATGGGACCCTGACTTTTGCCCAAGAGTTTAGGGGAAGGGATGTTGAGAATGAAAAGCTAGAGAGCCCATCTCTACCTCTGGAACCTACAGATTAGACAAGCAGTGTGGCTGACAGCCAGGGTCACGTGAGCCCACGAAGCGTCTTTGGGCACCCCTGCTACTGTATACAACTCCGCAAAAGGGTCATGATTTAGTTTATAGCTTCTGATACACGTTCAGCAGACACTGTGTGCAATGAACTGCCTACTCCATTCTACACACCAGCCCTGGGAAGCTGCAGCTCGATTTCCAACCTCAACAGAGAACACATCTTCTCCTCTTCCAGATGTGCTCTCAGACATGCCAGCCTCTGCATTCCTCATTACTCATGCTCTGCCATGTGGCACATCATGTACTTCTGTCTTCTACGACAGACAAGTCTTCTAATGGATGTCACTATTTGTGTCTGTGTTCCTTTAGAGGGAAGGCATCTAGTATTTTTCTATCTTGTGCCCTAAAGTGGCTAACATACCAGGTGTGTTGAGTATATGTGTGTTAAGTGGTTATGTGGCTGGAGCTTCTGTACCTTCATGCAGAAACAACATACTTCTGAATATGCAAGACACACCTGGGTGGGACCCCCCAGTGTGTTCTTCCCAGCAGCAACCCTGTTAACTGGACAGAATCAGAGCGCCCATCTCTCTCTACCTCTCCCCTACCTCCCAACTCCTCTTCCCTGGCCTCATGCTTTTCTCGTTCACAAAACAATCAGACCTTCAGTGGAGAGTGTGGAGCTGAGAAAGTTAATAAGAAAGAGTGTTTTGAATAATGGGGTAAGAGGAAAGAGAGGAATTTATTGAGGAAAGGATGCAACACAAGTACTGGTGACTGCGGGTAAGTTCTATAAGGGGCTAATCACCTGAGCAGTGGACCAAGGACCCAAAATGCTGCTCTCTGGGGACTCTGGACATTCAATGTGCTGAATACTTTGCTCCTGACTATGGATAAAATTCAGTCCTGACCTTGTGAAGTTTATCATCTTGGCTCACAATGCCTAAGAGACTTGCTCTAGATTATGAGATTAAGATGACACAGGCCAGACGCAAGTTCTGGTCTCCATTTCTTTTCAGCAACAGCAACTGTAGAACATGTTCTAAAACTTAACCAGGGTGGGTGTTTGGCACAGTGGTTAAGATGCTGCTTGGGGTGCAGTATCTGAATTTGAATCCTGGCTCTGCTTTTGATTTCAGGCTCCTTCTATTATGCTTGGAGACTGAAGGTGATTGTTCAAGTACTTGGGTCTCTGCCACCCACATGGGAGACCCAGACGGAGTTCTAGGTTCCTATCCTTGGTCTGGCCCAGCCTCAGTTTCTGTGAGTACTTGGGGAGTGGAACAGCAATAGAAGATCTCTATCTCTGTTTCTGCATCCCTAATAAATAACAATAAACTTTTTTTAAGAAAAGAAAGATGTGTTCTTTTCAAACAAAAGCAAAGACTAAACCTAACCAACCTCTCCATGGCTGCAGGAACCACATCACCCTGGCCACTCATTACCTTCTTACAGTCCCACATAGCTGTCAGCTTCATTACTCTCTCAGATTCACTCCTCCACTTGAGTTCTCAGTCCAGTAGGATGTAGTATGGTACGTAAAAGACTTCTTTCTTGAGTTAGGTTGGATTCCTATGATGCCTACAGCTATTCTGATAAATGTCTGGTCCCCACAGGAAGGCAACCATTAAGCAATTTCATGAATATTTCTCCAGGAAGAAAATGTGCAGGATCATTTTCAATTTGACCTGTCAGGTTGAGGACACGGTGACTCCTGAGCACGTTTAGACCAGATGCCTTTCCCACCTTCACAAGCATCACATCTGTAGAGTGATGAATCTGGATCATTCTGGAATGGGACTGAGTCTGGACAGAGCTGCAGGCAGAGCTCTACCTGGGTGTAGGAGCTGGGGTCCAATCAGACTCCAGCAGACACTGAGTGTCCCTTTGCATGTGTGTACCCTAACCTAAAAGGGTTCAATAATATCAGCAGTGATGAAACTCTTCTTAGAGCCCTAGAACACTTTCTTCAAAAGAAAAACAATCTCAAGAGGGATAAACAGAAAAAACCAAATAGCAGGCAAGATCCTCTGGTTGCAAAAGCACTTGAGCTTTGAAAGAAGTCTAAAATTCTCCCCTGTTCAGCCAGATAATCCTGATGGACTCCCTAAGACTACACACAGCAGAGCTTAGACAAGGTTGGGCAAGGCCATCGAGGGTATTTCTTTCCTCCTTGACATTCTACATTCAGAATGCAAAGCCCTTATCTGTTATTAAGTCTTGTGGTTACTAATCGCTCTTACCACCTGTCAAAAACTCTTCCTTGAATTGAAATTTTTGCTGAAATTTGCCAAATATGACCCATTTTAGTAATGGGATGAGCTTGTTAAGATCATATTCTCTAAAAAATATCAAAATAAAATTTGGAACTCACTACTCATCTTGCAAACACAAATAATTACAAGAGCCAGGCAGATTCAAAACAAATGAACAAACAACAATGAAACTAAAACAGGTGACTGAGCCCTGTCCCTTTGAGCACACTCTGTGTCAATAGGTTGGGGTAGGCTCTGATAGCTGTACCTTTCATAAGCTCCCAGAGTGATTATAATATGTGCTGAGATATGGGAGTCACAATCCGTCAATATAAGAGCACCTTAGGAAACTCTTCCTTAAAGGGAGTCTCTTTGGCTAACCTCCACCCACCCTCACCTGAGTCCCCCTTCATGGGCTCTATCCATCATCTGTTTAACTCCATCTCAGGACAGATCACTGTGCTGTAATTATGGATCCACATGTCTCCTTGCTTTCCCTCCAGGAAAGCCAGAAGCTCCTGGAGGATAAAAATGTGCCATTCATTTCTGTATCTTCAATGCCATAGCCTCTGCATTTAAAGTGCTAAGATCCCCTCAAAGAGTTTGCAACATCGGAATTCAAACCTAAGGAGGTTTAAATAAGGGTACAAAACTGAGAATTAGGGGCCAGCACCACGGCACAGCAGGTTAACGCCCTGGCCTGAAGTACTGGCATCCCATATGGGCACCGATTCCAGACCCGGCAGCTCCACTTCCAATCCAGCTCTCTGCTATGGCCTGGTAAGGCAGTAAAAGATGGCCCAAGTCCTTGGGCCACTGTACCCACGTGGGAGACCCAGAAGGAGCTCCTGGCTCCTGGCTTCGGATCAGTGCAGCTCTAGCTGTTGCTGCCAATTGGGGAGTGAACCACCAGATGGAAGACCTCTCTCTTGCTCTTGCTCTTGCTCTCACTCTCTCTCTGCCTCTCCTCTCTCTCTCTATAACTCTGACTTTTAAATAAATCTTTAAAAAAAAAAAAAAACTCTGAGAATCAGGGGACCTACGCTGTGGCGCAGTAGGTTAATTCTCCGCCTGTGGTGCTTGCATCCCAAATGAGTGCCAGTTCTAGTCCAGGCTGCTCATGTTCCAATCCAGCTCTTCGCTGTGGCCTGGGAAAGCAATAAGATGGCCCAACTGCTTAGGACCCTGCACCCATGTGGGAGACCCGGAAGAAGCTCCTGGCTTTGGATCAGCACAGTTCTAGCCATTGCAGCCATCTAGGGAGTGAACCAGAGGATGGAAGACCTTTCTCTCTGTCTCTTCCTCTCACTATCTGTATCTTTACCTCTCAAATAATTAAATAAAATCTTTTTTAAAAAATTGAGAATCATCCTATCATAGGAGTACCATGTTGATAGTATGGGAGTAATAGCTAACATTTATTGAGCACATAAAGTTAAGTAAACTTGACCAAGGTCACACAGCTAATAGGTAACAGAGTATGGGGCCAGTGTTGTGGCTCCACAGATTAAGTTGCCACTTACAATGCTGGCATCCCATATCGGAGGGCTGGTTCAAGTACCAGCTGCTCAATTCTCATTCAGCTTCCTGCTAATGTGCCAGGGAAGACAGTGCAATGAACAATGATCCAACTAATTGGGCCCCTGCCACCCATGTGGGAGACCAGGATGGAGTTCCTGGCTCCCGGTTTCTGCCTGGCCCAGACCTGGCTGTCATGGCATTTGGGGAGTAAATCAGTGGGCGAGATCTCTCTCTCTCTCTCTCTCTTTCCCCCTACCCTTCAAATAAATAGATAAATCTTGTTTTTTTTTTTTTAAAAAAAATCAATGGAGTCTGAATATGAAACTAGGCATCTGTCCAAAAGCTAGGGCTCCTAATGCTGACTTTTCTCTATATTAAGAGATTAGAGGGTGAGGGGATGGTGCCATGGCTCACTTGGTTAATCTTGTGCCTGCGGCACTGGCATCCCATATGGGCACCGGGTTCTAGTCCCAGTTGCTCCTCTTCCAGTCCAGTTCTCTGCTGTGGCCTGGGAAGGCAGCAGAGGATGGCCCAAGTGCTTGGGCCTCTGCACCTGCATGGGAGACCAGGAAGAAACACCTGGCTCCTGGCTTCAGATCAGTGCAGCGCCGGCCATGGTGGCCATTTGAGGAGTGAACCAACAGAGAGAAGACCTTTCTCTATGTCTCTCTCTCTCTCTCACTGTCTATAACTCTACCTATCAAATAAAAAAAATTTAAAAAAAGAGATTAGAGGGTGAAGAGACCCCGAGGGGCTGACAAACTACTGAAAGGAAGAAGTGGAGTTGTGTCAGGAATGATGACTTAGAGAAAGTGGAGGTGTGGAAGAAAGAATGTGGTCTCGTGCAAAGAATATCTGGTCTTGTCCCCAGCTACTGGGTGGTACGCTCTAAACTCTTGGAATGTCCCAAGAAAGGAGCATCTTTGTTCTTCATCATGGATACCTGAGACCACACCTGGTCATTTACACTAATGAGGTGGCTTATGGTGGGCACCTCAAGCCACATGACATCAGCCCCAACTCTGGGGAAGGGAGGCTGAAGACTGAGCTCAAGCACATGGAAAAATAATCAATCATGCCTACATAATGACACCTCAACGAAAACTCTGAACCCTGAGGCTGCTGTTGTGGTGCAGTGGGTTAAGCTGCTGCTTGCTACACCAGCATCCCATATCCAAGTGCCAGTTGAAGTCCTGACTGCTCCACTTAAAAAAAAAAAAAGATTTATTTATTTGAAAGAGTTAAGAGAGAAGGAGAGACATAGCTAGAGATCTTCCATCTGCTAATTCACTCCTCAGATCGCTGCAATGGCCACGGCTGGGTCAGGCAGAAGCCAGAGGCAGGAACTTCTTCCAGATTGCCCATGTTGGTGCAGGAACCCAAGGCTTGAGGCATCTTCTGCTGCTTTTCCCAGGCCATTAGCAGGGAGCTGGATAGGAACTGGAGAAGCCAAGACATGAACCAGCACCCATATAGGATGCTAGCATTGCAGGTGGCGGCTTTACATTCTGTGCCACAAAGCTGGCTGGCTGCTCTACTTTCCATCCAACCTCTAACTAACATGCCCAGGAAAACAACAGAAGGTGGTCCAAGTACTTAGCTCCCTTTCACCCCCTTGGGAGATCTGAATTAAATTTCCAGTTTCTGACTTCAGCTGGGCTGGGACTCAGATGGCTTTTCCTTATGTCTCGTCTCCTACCTGGAGTTAGGCAGCCTGCAAAAACAAGGCACTGTTCTCCAAACCGTGAAGTGTGACCATGATTTCTGACCCTAACTTCAAGGATACAGTTTAAAATGTAGAGGGAAGATGCCATGGAAGAGCACTCATTTCTGACATCATCTGCAAGTTCAGGGTTTTTCCAAAGCCTCCTTAGGTTTGATTTTATACCCAGACTCACAGCACTTACTGAAAACGATCACACTTCCAGTTATAGTTTACTATAGATTAGAACTAGCCATGGGCCATGTAGGGCAGAGACCAGGAGGGGCTTGGAGGTGAAGCGGCTGTGTTTTCAGGATGTAAGACTCTCCTGGCATCTGTGTGTGGCCATGTGTGCATAGCATTATTTATTTGAAAGGCAAAGCAACAGAAAGAGAAAGAAATGGAGAGATAGAGAGAGAGCTCTTCCATTTGCTGGTTCACTCCACAAATGGCCACAACAGCCAGGACTGGGATAAGCTGTGGACAGAAGAGGCTGCCTCACCCACTAAGGTCTCCATTAGCTCCATCTGGGAGAGTTCTCCTGCTTGGACGCTGGGGCTCACAGTTGGTGTATATGATACACTATGAGACTGTTATTTGTATGTTTCCTTTCACAGCACAGTTGTCACATTATTGAAATAACACTTTGTGTTCATTCCATCCTTCCTAGTTCTCAGATATCCTCTCAACTGTGGCTCTTTTCCTCACAACATGACTAGGAAAGGAGAGACAGGCTTCTTAGGTGATTGATTGTTCAGATGAGAGGCATGCTGCAACTTGCTCAGGAGCCATAAAGTGACAGCCAGAACTGGACCCCAAACTCTCAACCCAGGATTCCTTTGAAGTCTTCTAGCAGCCAAGAAGAAAGCCTGAAATTCTTCATTCTCTTTCTCCATAGGCATGCTTAAGGCCTCCTATGACTCTCAGAACTGCTTCAAAGGAATGAAACATTGATAGAGTAAGAGCAAAACTGAGAGAATGTCAAACCAACTCCATGTTTGCAGTAACTATCATGTACGCTCTAATGACCCAAGAAGCTTCCTTCCCCCTCTGAAGTGGGCACTGTCAACACTCTTCTAAGATCCTTTGAGACCCCTTTCTCTGCAAGACCCTCCCTTGAGCTTCAGCATACTCCTCTAACAGCTTGTCGATAGGGCTCTTGCCCAGAGTATTATCCCGGTTTCAGAGCCGCGCCACCGGGCTGGAAGCGTCCCCCAGGTAGGGCAGCCCTGAGCCAGTGATAGATGGATACAGAGAATGAAAGCCCACCACCTTGGCCTCTGTTTGGGTGGACTCTGGGGTATAACATGCTACAGGGATCCCCCTGCAGGACCAGGCTGCAGCTGCACTTTACAGAACTTACTCTGGCTTAAATATCTTCCCCTTGCCCAACTCCCCTTCCTCAATAAACGACTCACACACAGATCTCAGCATCTGCCTACTGAAACACAACCCAAGACACTTCCTAATTCCTGCCTGATGCGTAGTTAGGGTCACAGGTTACTGGAGTCACAGAATGCTGAAGTCAGTCCCTCTGGGGAAAGGTCCCATGAAACACCAAAAGGTCTGATGGGAAAAAGACCTCTGAGCTGCGAGATCTGGGTATTTAGACCATTTAGGCCATCTCGACCGTCCCATCTACAATGAGTATGGGGCAAGAGAAGGACAGGGTGGAAACAGTCACGTCATCCTGGCACGTTCATTGTGAGCTCAGAGTAGGAACAGCATGGGAAAGGGCATGGCACACAGTCAGGGCTGATGCGCAATGGGAGCCTCACAAATGATAGTAGGTAAACACAACCTGCTCAAGTCAGTGCATTTCTCTTACACATGTGTGAGAGAATCACACGCCATATATTACTTTGTAATGCACGTGTGTGTGTGTGTGTGTTTCCTGTTTCCTGTAAGTCTCTTTTTTTAACTTTTATTTAATAAATATAAATTTCCAAAGTACACCTTATGGATTACAATGGCTTTTTCTCCCTACAACCTCCCCCCCGCCACCCGCACCTTTCCCATCTCCCACTCCCTCTCCCATTCCATTCACATCAAGATTCACTTTCAATTATCTTTATATACAGAGGATCAATTTAGTATAAATTAAGTAAAGATTTCAACAGATTGCACCCACACAGAAACACAAAGTGTAAAATACTGTTTGAGTACTAGTTATAGCATTAATTCACATTGTAAAACACATTAAGGACAGAGATCCTACATGAGGAGTAAGTGCACAGTGACTCCTGTTGTTGACTTAGCAAATTGACACTCTTGTTTATGGCATCAGTAATCACCCTAGGCTCTTGTCATGAGTTGCCAAGGCTATGGAAGCATTTTGAGTTTGCTGACTCCGATCTTATTTAGACAAGGTCATAGTCAAAGTGGAAGTTCTCTCCTCCCTTCAGAGAAATGTACCTCCTTCTTTGATGGCCTGTTCTTTCCACTGGGATCTCACAGAGATCTTTCATTTAGGTCATTTTTTTTTTTTTTTGCCAGAGTGTCTTGGTTCTCCATGCCTAAAATACTCTCATGTAAGTCTCTTAAGGGCAGCAAATTTACACTTCTTCATCTTCATATCCACAGTGCCTACCATAATACTCACCCCATGATAAATGTTTCTAGAATGAAGCATACCATTTGGGGGCCAGAGTTGTGGCACAGTAGGTAAAGCTGCTGCTTGCAACAACAGCAACCCATATCAGAGTGCTGGTTCAATTCAGTTTGCTGCTAATGTACCTGGGAACGTAGCAGATGATGGTCCAAGTGCTTGGGTCCCTACCATCCATGTAGGAGGCTAGGATGGAACTCAGAGATCCTGCCTTTGGCCTGGCCCACTCCCAGTTGTTGTGGTCATTTGAAGAATGAATAGAAGGACGATATCTCTATCTATCTATCTATCTATCTATCTATCTATCTATCTTCATCATAATCATCATCATCAATCTCTGTCTCTATCTCTCTGCCTCTCTACCCCTCAAATAAATAATTTTCTTTTTACTTCATAACCATGTAAAAAGCTAAACAAGGCAGGCCTGAGACAGCCATCCTTAGAAAGTCTGCTTTGAGGTTGGTCTTCAGCTGGTAAGAAGTTCCTTTCATAGATACAAAACCCTCTCTAATTGTTCATAGTGGTTCACATAGCCTACACAGTGAGAATAATATGGTATATGCTGGATACCTGCTTTCTCCAGGGAGAGTGGAATTTTAATACATGCCAGGCAGAATGTGCAACCTCCAGTAAATCTTGGGCAAGAAATCTCTACTGAATTTCCCTGGGCAGAAACATCACACACAGGTCTCTGTTTTATTTGCTCAGCAAAGAGGAGGCTCTAGCAATGGTCCTCAAAAAGTTCATGGAAAAAACTTATTATTTTAAAAACTATGCATGGATTTAAAAAATATTTTCTACCAAAATAGTTTAAGTTAATTTAATTTAATTGGTAGGCAGAGAAACAGACACACAGAGAGAAAGATGGAGGAATCTCACCTGCAGGTTAACTCCCCAAATGTCTACAACAGCCGAGGCTAGACCAGGCAAAAGCTGGGAGCCAGGAGCCCAATCCAGATCTCCCACATGGGTGACCATGGCACAAGTAACTGAGCCACTATCTTCTTCTCTTGCGATGTGTATTAGCAGGAAACTGGAATGAGCAGAGCTAGGACTCACTCTCAGGTACTCTGATATGGGATGTAGGCATCCCAACCAGCGTCTTCACCACTGTACCAAACACCCACCCCTAAATTTATCTTTTAATCTTAGTTTTTTCTCCTTTTTGAAGTGCCTTCATATGTGACCCCTCAGTGGCGGGAGAGAGAGAGAGCATTAGGAAGCCTGGGCAAAGATTCCCTCCCCGTCAAATCCACCTGTGCCTTTTCCCTTATGATTCTCCATGTATCCTGCCAATCTTATTGTGGTTAAACTCAGCCATGCCTATAACTATATGCCAAGTCCTATGAGTAGTTTTAGGAAATTTCCAAACATGGGGGGGAGGGTGGTCTTGTCAACCCCAACAGAGTTACCAACCTTTTAAAATAAGGAAATTTTACATAAAAATATGAATTTCTGATTTCTCATGGAAAAGCAAGAGTTCTGGCACACCCACATCTTTACTGTCATTGCACATGGCCTCTCCAGTTCCACAGCCCCCATTCAGGTTGCTCAACTCTCCATTATCTGCTTGGCTCCTACAAGCATCTGAGTTTTAGAGCCTTGAGCAGGAGGAGGGTCGTCTTGACAGGTACTTCAGAAATGCAGAAAATTCCTGAGGCTGTGTTCATTAACAGAAATCAATCCACAGTTCATTAAAAGTCTCCAGGGATGTCAAGTCCAACAGATTCAGCAAATATTTACCAAGAATGCAGGTTTATCAAGCCTTATACTAATGATATGAATAACCATACTACTACTTACAGCACACCTGCTCTTGCCAGGCTTTGTGTAATCTGAATCTCAATAACACCTATGAGGCAGACCTCATGATTGCTGGTCCCCAAGGGCTTTATCTGTGATGACTGGGTGCCTATAGCATGTGCATGAACAATGCTAGGTAGTAGAAACAGAAGGAAAAATAAAGCAAAGTCCCTGCTTGTGTAGCTTGACTTTTTTTAATCAAAGGCAACAAACCAATCAACAAATGCACAAACTTTATGTATGTAAGGCAATGATAAATACTGTGAAGTGTAATCAAGCCAGCAGGGGGTGCCAGAGAGGGAGGGAACCTTGGGCTGTGTGGCCAGGAAGGAACCTCACTGAGGAAGTGACATTTGAGCAGGGACGTGAATACGGTAAGAGTGGGAGCCAATCAAAAGTCTAAAGAAACAGCTTCCAGGTTAGAAAAGGCATGGGAAAATGTCCTGAGGTAGAAATGGGCTTGCTCAGCAAGAGGTCAGAGAGATCTGCAGGAGCCAGATCATGAGGGTCCTACAGACCATGGAAGGGACTTTTGGATCTTGTTCGGGGAGAGAAGGAAAAATGCCAGAGGGTTTTGAGCAGGATGTAAAAGCACAGGGGGAAACTGAGGATCAGAGGCAGTACTTAACCTTGTCCATAAGCACCAGCATCAGAATTCAGCCCCATGTCTACCTGACTCCAAGGGGAGTCCCCTGTCCATGCCACTAAGAATTTCCCAAATTCTTGGTCTCCCTTTACCCTGAGACCCACTCTCATAATATCACAAGGAGCTCCCTAGCCTGAAAATGGGACATCTATTACATTCAGCTCTTTGCTCAGACCTCAATGAGCATGAAAAATCAGTGTTGCAGGTAGGTGCCTGTACCACATAAACTCATTTGTGATAACTTGGACATAAATGCAGTTTTTGTCCAGTTAATCATTTGAAGACCACACATATGCCTGTGATTTAAAAGAATGCAAATGCTGGCACCGTGGCTCACTTGGCTAATCCTCCACCTGCGGTGCCAGCATCCCGAGTTCTAGTCCCAGTTGGGGCACCGGATTCTGTCCTGGTTGCTCCTCTTCCAGTCCAGCTTTCTGTTGCGGCCCGGGAAGACAGTGGAGGATGGCCCAAGTGCTTGGGCCCTGCACCCACATGGGAGACCAGGAGGAAGCGCCTGGCTCCTGGCTTCGGATCAGCGCAGTGCGCCGGCCGTAGCAGCCATTTAGGGGATGAACCAACGGAAAGGAAGACCTTTCTCTCTGTCTCTCTGTCTCTCTCTCCGTCTCTCTCTCTCTCTCTCACTGTCTAACTCTGACTGTCAAAAAAAAAATGTAAAAAGAAATCCTTATTTAAGGGAAAGAAAATCTTGTCATACAAAGAATTCCTTTTTTCCTCCAGAATTATGGTTTCTATACATCACGTTTTCTCAAAGCAGTGAGTTCCTGAATGACCACTGTCAACATCATTGCAATATTATCACCATCAAGATATATAATGTTAACTAGAGTCAAATGTTCCCTGAACCTACAACCATGAATGGAACTGGCCCGTGAAGTCTCAGAGTTAACGCAATCTCTTTAGAATTGCAATTCTCTCCATATTGCCGTATTACAACAGTCCCCTGAGACACTGAGACCCCGGGACACTGGATTTTTTTCATCCTCTATCTGAATTTTATTTGGCCAAACAGAGCCAGCCTCAAGTTCCCAGAGGACTCCCACAGGAAGCAAATGTAGGTGTGTTCTGAGCGAGCTGATGATCAAAGAGAGGAGCCAACTTTTGTGCCAGCAACTCTTGATTATTCAGGGGCCGATGATCCAATTTGTGGATTAGCTGGGCCTCTTGGCCTTTCCTGATTTCACTGATCATTAGCCCATGGCCCCCTCGGGCCAAGAAGATAAAAGGAACACCAGGCAATGCGGTCCAGTGACTTCTTGGCCGATCTGGTAAAAGGGGGCAGGGCTGGAGGCAGTCGTTTGCAATGGGGAAAATGAGGTTTGGGGATTATCCGGATTTCAATGAGCGGGCTTCTCCATAGCTTCCTCACTGCCCACCCCCCCCGCCCCCAGCCTGAGCCCCTAACACTGAGGAACAGACAGTTCACCTTGGATGGAGTGGGCCATAGAAACAGATCAGCAGATTTCAAATGGGAAATTTCAAGTACCTGCAGGGTCGAGGAATGAAGCCACAGAGTTGGAGATGCTCAGACATCAGGCCTGCAGCACTTCTGCAGGGAGCATCAGGCTGAGCATGAGAACAGGGGAGGCTGTGAGGTTTTATGCAGACCAGTTTTACACCCTCCAGTTGCAGCAACAATTCTCTCTCTCTCTCTCTCTTTTTTAAGATTTATTTATTTATTTGAAAGTCAGAGTTAGAGAGAGAGGAGAGGCAGGGGGGATGGGGGGGGGCCTTCTATCTGATGGTTCACTCCCCAATTGGCTGCAATAGCCAGAGCTGCACCGATCCAAAGCCAGGAGCCAGGAGCTTCCTCTAGGTCTCCCAAGCTGGTGCAGGAGCCCAAGGACTTGGGCTATCTTCTGCTGCTATCCCAGGCCATAGCAGAGAGCTGGATTGGAAGTGAGCAGCTGGATCTCGAACCGGCACCCATATGGGATGCTGGCGCTTGAGGCCAGTGCGTTACCCCACTGTGCCACAGTGCCGGCCCCAGCAACACTTCTAGCCCTAGGAAGGGCCCATCCTCTTGCACTGCACTTTCCAGGATTCCTAGTTGTGAAGGGGAAGAGGCTACAAGGAGAAGATAGGAAAGAGAGGGTGCAGGAGGAAGAGAAGAAAGATAAGACAAAGAAAGCAAGAGAGAGGGTGCACCTGCTTTCATTTCAAAAGACAAATCTAGAACAGTGCTTCCTGATGGCAGGATCAGACTGGTAAACCAGTGCCATGGCAATCAGAAACTCAGCTCCCCAGCAAGGTCAAGCCATCAGGAAAGCGAAGCAGAGAGGCGGGTCTGCCACTTGGCCACTGCAGCTTTGGGCGAGTTACTCTCCAGTCTTCCATTCCCTCACAGGAGCAGTCAGGATAACAAGTCTGAAAATTGCTTCTGACGGCCAAGGGAGAGAACAGAGACTCCCAACTCCAGGACCCAGCCCAGTACAGGCCCACAGAAAGCACTGGGCAGGGGGGATGGACAGAGTCTGGGACAGGCAGGCGAGCCTTAGCCACAGCCACCCGCTCCATCAGTCCTGGTGTTTTCAGTCCTTCTCAGCAGGAAGGCACAAGGACACCTCTGGACTCGCTGATGAACTTTCCTAGACCCACAGTCAAGTCACAGGAGTCTGGTTCTGGGGATTTTGTCACCCAGGTCCTGGACTACCCTGGCTCGTCCCTTAACCACGTTGCTTTTCTGTAAAGGGAGCAAGAGCTCCTCCTTCACCCACAGGGAGCTGAACATTGAAAAGTCCCATAAGGGAAAGTAGAAAGTGTAAGGGAGAAATTTTTTTTTTAGTTACTCAGAAAGACTTCCTAATTTTCAAAATTTTAGCAAATATTTCTCTCTGGGAGTTCTGTTTCTAGACACGATGCTAACAATGGAGTCAGATACCCAGAATAGGAGGGGGTACAGCCAGACAGGAACCCTTCCTTGTCCTCAAGTGTAAGGAAGGACAAGTAGTCCTTACTGGGCACTCACTGCCCATCACCCCGCATGCAGCTGTGGCAGGGCTGGAATCCGGGGTGCACAGGTGAAGTCCACATGTTCCCCACCCCAAGACACAAGGGTCTGGAGTTTCAATTCTGATATTTTGGTCTCGGAATCCCTGTACACTTTGGAATTATTAGATGGGTTATGTCTAGTTCTATTATCACATCAGAAATCCAAACAAAAATTGTAAACACAAGAACATGCAAACACAGGGCCATTCACCCATCAGAGGGATTTCATCTTCACAGGTCATGCAGCCTCCGGAAGATTCCCCCACATCCTCATGGGAGAATGAAAGTGAAAAAAGAAATATAATCTTGGCATCAGCATAGCCATAGTTCTGACCTCACAGACCCCCTGAAAAAGTCTTAGGGACCTCCAGAATTCCCCACAACTTCATTTTAAGAACAACTGCTCTGGAATTGTTGTGTGCCAACAACTGAATATGCCTACAACCCCAGGAACTGTGTTACATGCAGAGACTCTGAGTCAGCGAATCTGAGGAGGGGACCAAGACTGCCTTGATGACTGAGCTCCAGGTGAGACTGATGCACTTTGTGTAGCAGGGCCACAGAGATCAGAGGGAGAGAAACTCACTTTTGGCTACAGTGATTTATAAAAGAGAACTTTGCAAGGTGGGCAATTTAATGTCACATACTGGACATAGGCAGAACATTCCAAATGGAAGAGATGGCATAAGCAAAGGAAAACATAAGTTGGGCCAAAGTATAGGTCCATAAACTGCACCCCCACCCCCCGCAAGTGGCACCATGGCTCAACCTTAAGACTATAGGAATGTGTGTGGCTTCTGGACCAGACAGAGGAGGCAGTGGCTTAGCATCTCAGGCCAAGGGATAGTACATCCGTACTCACTCACCGCTGTCATCAAGAAGCATCTATCAAGCACCCGCAAGAAACAAAGGAATCCTGTTGATGTTGGCTAGCCTCGCATTCCCATCATTCATTCTCACTTCAGTTTTCCCTTGGGAATCAGTATTACTTTCCCACACTCAGTCTCAGCAATTTCCTTTGGGTGGGATTGACCCAGGGGAGTGTATGTTCCAGCTCTGGCTAATCACAGCACAACTTGCCTCTGGCCATAGTGATTGGTTCAAGACTGGTCACAAGTCCCAGCAAGCCAATGAGGGCTGTCCCAGGATTCCTCCTGGTTTTAGAGAGACAACATGGGGAGACCTCCTAGACAGAGAGGCCTGAGGAGTCCCAGATATTAGGTTCTTTCTAGCCTAGGCTCCAAAAACATGAAAGAAGCTTCCTAGAGAACCCCAGCCCAAAGCCCTCTGCCCACAATTGACTAAGGAATCCAAAGCAAAAATGTCTAGCCAAGCCCAGTTAAGTCTCCAAGTGAAAATCAGCACAAATGAGCATTGCTGTAAGCCACTGTTTGGGGGTGGCTTATTAAGCAGCAGTAGATAACCAGGACTGGGTGTGTTTGCCTCACCTACGAATACCAGGACTGAAATACCAGGAAATGAATAAAAATGCAAGACAAGGGAGTCATTGGACACAAATTTCCAAGTGTCTTTACCTGGAACCAACACATTATTTGTAGGTTTTGTCAACAGACTGTCACTGTGTGGCTGTCTCTGGTAACTGTCACGTTCCCGAGTGTCTGCCACAAGACCAGCCATCCTGTCAGACACATCAATGGCGTATCTTACATATGTACAGAAACACATCATTACCAGATGAGAAAACTGCATAGCTGGCAAATGAGGGAGCCAGGTCTTGTGTCACAGGGAGAAAGAACAGAGTGGTGAGGTCAGAAAACTTGATGAAAATTCTGGCTATGGGGCGGGCACTTTGCCTAGCGGTTAAGATACCTGTGTCCCACATCGGAGAGCCTGAATTTCATACCTGGCTCTACTCCTAACTACAGCTTCCTTCTTTTGTAGATCGTGGGAAGCAGAAGTGACAGCTCAAGTAATTGGGTCCCTGGCACTCACGTGGAAGACCTAGATTGAGCTCCTGGCTCTCAGCCGCCACCCCAGCCCAGCCAGGTTACTGCAGTCATTAGGGGAGTGAACTGGCAGATGGGAGCAGTAGCTCTTTCTGTCTGTCTTTTTAAAAATACTGACTGCCATTTGCCAGCTATGAACCTTGGAAAGGGCTTGAAACATGCTCAATGTTATCAATAGTCTCATCCCTGTAAGAGAATAAGAGACTCCTCCCTACTGCCCCCCAAGACAGTCAGGCCCTATGGGGCATGGTAGCCTACAGGGAGCACTGGGAGCATCCCCTGAAGTTTCATTAATGAACTCTCCACAACGATGCAGAAACACTCTGTCCCCCCCCCACCCCACCCCCAGTTCAGTTGCTTGTGAAATCCTTATGGAGAGAGACATTTCTAGAAGTTTCCTCAGGGTCCCACAGCCCATGATGGCAGAGTGTTACATCCACCTCAGGTGTTTGATAAACGTTAGTCAACAGCTTGTCCCATTTCAGTCGGGACCTGCTGTCTCCCAAGGGGAGCCTATGGAAGGTCACAAAGGCCAACAGTTTCCTTTGATGACACAGACAGTAAAAATACATGAGAATGATTGACAGGAAAGGGAGACTGTTGCCAACCTTGCATGATTTCCCTTGGCCTTCAAGAGCATGGGACTTGAGTTGATAGACCTGAATTCAAATTTTGAGCCAGACCTCTAGGAACTTGAGGCTTTCAACCTCTGTAAGTCTCAGCTTTCTTACCTGGAAAGTGGGGATAACAATACCTACAAGTTTGTGGTGATGGAATGAGACATTTTCTGCAAAGCATATTTGGGGCAGGCTCTCCACAAGTAGAAATTATCATTGTGATCATGAACTATGTATTTGGGCATAAAATTTCTGGCTTACTCACTTTCCATGGCCATTTTGTGGATTGAGTGAGGAGGGATGGAACGATGCTTTTGAAATATTGATAAAGTTCAATGCAAAGAAAGTTTTTGGAAACTAGAATAAAGTCTAAATCACATGCTGCAAGTATTCTTTTTGTTTGCTTATGCAAAACAGAAGGCAGAATATAAGAAGAAATCATTGGGACTTTTGAAAAAAGAGATACATCAATAATCCAACTCACCTGGAGGCAGAAAGAATCCTAGAGATTCTCTGATTCACTTCCTTTTTCAGGAGAGAAAAACCACAGCCTGGGTAAGGTCATAGAATCCAATGTGCAGAAACAGAAAGGGAACTCTGGACCTGAATGCCTGCTCTAGTGTCCTTTCTTCTACCTTCCAAAATTCTGGCCTACTCCTCAGTGCATGATGATCCAGGTATCTGCCTTCCAGAACATATTTTTTAAAAGGAATTTTATTTTATTTTATTTATTTATTTGAAAGGTAAAGTGACAGACAGGAGAGACAGAGAGAGAGATCTCCCATGTACTGTTTCATTCCCCAAATGACTACAATGGCCAAGTCAAAGTCCAAAGGCTAGAACTCCAAACTGGCCTCCCACATGGGTGGCAGGTCCCCAAGTACTTGGGCCATCTTCCTCTGCTTTCCCAGGCACATTAGCAGGAAGTTGGATTGAAAGTGGAGCATCTGGGACTCAAAATGGTGCTCACAAGGGATGCTGGCATTGCAGTTTGAAGCTTAATCTGCTGTGGCACAACACTTGCCCCTTCCAGAACATTCTTAAGCACACAATGGACTTAACTGAAAAGTAAATAAATGCCAGATTCATTTTAATTCTTAAGCATTTCTTCACTGCCTGGAGTAGCAGACAAAAATGCCTCTGGGATGTCTTCCTCTAAATTGAAATGAGTGCTCTGGATGAGTAATGTGTCTTGGGGACACTCTGGTTCCTGAATGCTGGCTCTCTGTCCACCCCAGTCCAGAAGCACTGAGCTCTGAGAGCCTGCCTTGGTGACTCCAGTTGAGGCTCAGCCATGAGGCGGAACATCCTGCTCGACAAAGAAAGTGCTTGGACATTGGGAGTAGGCTCATCAGAGTGGCTGGCTGCCACCTCTGTTATGAAGGCTTCGATGTTTTAAACACTCTGCATGTACTGCTAGACTTGAATGTTTTTTCATCTTTCCCAAATAACAAGGCTGTCTTTTAGTCCCTGGTTACCCAGTCACCTCTGACCTGCCTTTTGGCTTTGCACTCTCTGCCCCACTGCCATCAGTTCTTGCCAAATCATTCTTTGCCTCTGTTTCTCTGCCACTGGACTGCGTACCTCATGCCCACCACAGCCTCACTACTGGGATCTCAGAATCCAGCATTCTGCACAAACCTGAGCCCCACCTGGCCATCAGCCCAGATTCACCCTCCACGAATACCCCTCCAAGCTCTATTATTTTGGGGTGCTCCTTGTTCACAGCATGATGTCTTGGCTTGACATCAGTTGTCTCCTCCACCCTGCCTCATCTCCCTCCATCTTCCAAGAAGGGCATTTGCTGTTCCCTTATGATTACAAACTGTTCTTTGCATTTTCAGCACCCATATCCCACATCCACTTATCCAAATCCCAGCCAATTTTCAACTCCTAGGCAAAGGCTACCACTTCTTCCATGAAGTCTCCAGTCCTTACTCCGTGTGGCCCTGTGAGGCCTCCTTTTATTAACCTCAGCCCAAGCTACCTACCGCAGTATACATAGGCCTGCTTTCTGAGGTCTTTGCCCGTGCTTGTCCCCAATGCCCTTCCCAGATGATATGGGCAAGGATCATGTTTCTTTCCCTTCCCACAGCAACACAAAAATATTTTGTCATCTACATCCTAGACGCTCATTAATTATCTGTTGATTGAGCTTAAAAAATCTGTTGATTTTGAAGCAAGTGCCTTCCAAGGCACCCAGCAGAATTCAGTGGGCTGAGGATTGGATTCCTCAACTCTGAGTCTTCCCTAGATACCCATTTGAAAGTTCACTGACTGTCCCTGTGGCCTCAAAATCCCTGTCTGTGACCCTACAACAAGGCATCCGCCTAACCTGTTTTCATAGGCTCCTTGTGTCATCCTTGCATTGGGTGGTGTTTTAACTTGCTGAATACACAGAGACCTGGAGGGCCCTTCCTGTTTGGAAGAGAAAGACCCTGGGCCTGTTCCTCCGAGTTCACTGCCAGCCACAGGAGAGGGGCAGGTTCCCTCACCAACCAAAGAGGAAACAGCTGTGGTGACAGATGTTGGTAGTGTGATTATTCTAGGGCTGTTTGCATTCAGATTTCCCAGGCAGTCTTGGTGTTTTGAAGTCAGTCTTGTTTGACGGGTTTTCCCAGGTCTTGGGAGTGAAAAGAAACCATCCCTCTTGCCCCCTGCATTTCATTTATTCCCCTTCTGCACAGGGCAAACAGACCCAGAAAGGACACCCGCCCACCAGCACATGCTCAGCCCACACCCACGTGACCTCCCCTTCCCTTTTGCACATAGATGGGGGGCTTCCTCAAGTTGCTTTGTGCTTCTGTAGGTGTGTGTGTCTTGTTGGGGCTAGGGGCAGACCTGGCTAAATCACATCCAAGGTCAGCTTCCCCAAAAGATGGGCAAACTCTTGAATCCCACTGGGGACTTGCACTGAATACCAAAAAGGGGTGTCTTTGTTCCCTCTAAACGGAGTGTTTACTTTGAGCCAGGGAAAATGAATTAAGGAACGGAAATGACACCTTCCGCTTCTGGGGGAGAGGTGTGAAGTGAAATCAGAAGAAAAATGCCTCCTCCCCAACACCCCAAATAAAGGGAAGGGGGGCGGATGAGGATGGAGGATGGGGGAGGGGCGGGGAGGCTCCTGTAGGGTTTTCTAAAATAGACCCTGCTAAACACCAGGCTGCTCTTTCCTGGGATTAAACATTGCCTCATAATACTGTAAGGCCCATGTATATGCAAGCAGTTGGGAATTATTACGGGCCTAAAATAGGAAACCGTTCGCTTGATCTTTTGCTTCAATCCTATTAGGGGCCCCCTGGAGCTCGAGAGAGATACCAGCCTGTCATGTCCCTGTTGCTGTGACGACCCCGTCTTTATAGAACAAGAAAGAGAAGTGGTAGTGATTGGCAGACCTTGCTTGCCCCGGCCCGTAACACAAAGGGCGACAAAACGAAGAGGAAGTGGGGCCCTTCTGCAGGCCTGACGCTTCTTAACCCTACACCACCTTCCACCTGGTCCAGGTCGCCCCCGGCCCGGCCTCCTCCTGCGGGAAGGCCTGCGCCTCTGGCCCATGAGCGAGGCCCAAGGAGCCCTAATTACTTTCTTTTGTCAAATTGCGAGCCGGTTTTTTTTTTAAGTCCGCCCTCCATCAACTTCGTCTGGAGGAAGAAGAGTGTGGGAGGGGGTTGGGGGCGAGCGCGGCCCGCGGGCCGGGCCAGCGACCTTGTCCGCCCGGCCGCGCTTTGCCCGACGTTGCGGGGCCGGCGCGGCCTGATCACTCGCACCATATGGCGCCCGACTCCCGCTCGCTGGCCGTACATAACGGCCTCGCTTTCGCGTCTTCTCGCTGGCTTCTTCCGATGCCCGCGACAGCGGCGGAAAAAGTGCCAAACAGGCTGTGGGCGCGCAGATAAGGGCGGCCACACAGCGTCCCCGACAGAGGCCGTGCAACCCGGGCCCCTTGGCCTGCACCAGGACGCGCCCTCCACCGATCGCCCGCTCCCACCAGGGTCCGTTCGATGCAAAAAGATATCCAAGTGATCGCGGCAGCCGCGAAGGCACTTTGTCTCCGTCTGTTCCTTTTTAGAAGCCGGTGACCCGGCGGCCTCGAGCGCCCCAAGCGCACGAGTCTACCCGGGACGGTCGCCTCCCTTCGGCTTAGCGTGGACCGGGCCCAGCTCGGACGCCCACGGCAGCCGAAAAGCAGTGGCGCAGCCTTCCCAAGCCAAATTCTACCCGAACCCGGGCCAAGGCCCCGGACTGCCCAGCTGAGTCCACTCCTTGGGAGCTCAGCGCGCGTCCAGAGGTTTAGCGGGGGCCTCTTGGTACCAGCACTTTTCCGCCTAACTCTTTGCGAGGAGGGGAGAGGGGAGAGAAAAAGAAAAGTTTCTTTCGGAGGAGGCAGTGAGATAGGAAGTGCAGCTCCGCTCTGTAGTTCAGCTGAAAGAAGCCGCTCTCTGCTCCAGACACGTAGCGCATTCCAAATAAAACTCTTTTATCTTTCTGCGCGCCGAGCCCCCCAAACGCTGTCCCGGCGCCTACCGGGGAAAGGCATTGGAAAACGCGAGTTTGTTGCACTGTGGGTTTTAAAGCGAAGCCAGACAAAGCGGGTGCCGCGAGGGGACCTCCCAGGTGAGCGGGAGGCTACGCACGGCTCTCCTCGGGTCCCCGAAAGCGGACCGCACCCGGCCTCCGCGCCAGCCCCAGGGGCCCTTCCAAGACCCTGTCCCTCTCCCACAGGAAGGGCAGGCGGCCCTGTCCCTCCGCCCCGCGCCCTCGGCGGCCCTTGAAGCCCTGGAGATTTGCAAAAAGGATGGCGAGGTTTGGGTATGGGGCGAGCGAGGCGTGGGACGCGCGGCCGCCCTGCGCGCTGCGTGGCCGGCTCTCTCCCTGCCAGCCGTGATCAAGCAAAAATATTTTAACTGTAACCTACAAGCTTGTGCGCGCGTGTGTGTGTTTCTTCTTTTATTTTCTTTCCACATTTTTTTCCCTTCTAAGAAACAGATCTGGAAAAACTAATTACAAGGCATAGCACCGAAGTGAAATGAAAATGTAATCCAGCCGTACGGGAGCAAATTAATTTTTTAAAAGATAGATTTTAGTTAGAAACAAAAATAGATTGTTCTCCGTGGCAGCGTTTGTTAAAACGGTGCTTGATTTCTTGCTGGAAAACAGCGCTAACCCAGAACCCTAGGATCATTCTCTGGGTTTCTTTCTTTTTACTAATTTTTTTTTCCTTAAGAAATTCTAATTGGAAAATGTTTAAGCCTTCTTCCGGGTCTTTGTTTTGTTTTCCATATAGGAAATTTTAGTGGTTTTGTTTGTTTGTTTGTTTTGATTTTATTAAAACATTTCTTGTTACATCGAGTGATCTTCAAAACTGGAAGAATTCAAGGGAGGATTTTTGTTTGTTTTGGATAGTGTGTCCCAGTTGGTACTTTACTGAAATAATCAATTAGAAAAAAAAAAAAGACCTCCCTTCCAAGTGGTTGTCCCATTTCCAAAAGGGGTTTTGACTATTAGGAAAGTGGTCTGTAGGTAGAGGAGTTTTTCTAAACCAAGGCTTCCTTTTAAAGCTGCTCCTCTCCAACAAATCAGGAGGCTGGTGTTGTTTCGGTGGTTGTTAATGATGAGGTTTTGATTTGTTTTGTTTTTGTTTGTTTTCTAAGCACTTTTGTTGACCGTTCTACCTCCTATGTTGCTGTCCTGGGGAAAGGCTTAATTTCCATTTCGAAGATGTGTGGACTGCCCCACAGAAGGACAGTCTTTGGGCTTCATCCTACAGATATTTTTTAAATGCTCAAACATTAAAATGGGAAGATGAACAAACGTGAAATGTATGTATGATGAACCCCTACTTTATTTGTTAGAATCTCCAAAACAGACCATTTCCTTAATGTAGCATTTGGCCAAAGCCTGATGTACCCTGTCCTGTTCATTTGCTTACGTTAAGATATTCCACGTTATTTTCCTCTAATCTTCGTACTATGCTCTTTATCAGATTCTCAGCAACTGAGTCCTGAGAGAAGTTAACAAACGTGATACAACTTGAGGAGGAATTGTTTTTTAAAAGACGCAGTCTTCCTGTTAATTTATTTTCAAAGATAGGACGGATTTCTCTCTGTGTGTCTCTGCCTCCTCCGCCCCCCTCTGTCCCTGACTCTCTCTGTCTCTCTTTTCCTTTCTGTTTTACTGTACTTGACCAGGGCAGAGCTCCAGAAAAGAAAGCCATGTCCCCCTCCACTGTATCAGCAGTGAGTTTGCGCCACCTTCTGGTGATCCAGAGAATGACGAAAACACCGGCTACTTCCCTGAAAGATTCTTAGATTGACCCTGTTCCATTGTCCTAGCTCTGTCTGAACTCAGAGCACCACTTCACTTCTCTGAGAACCCAGCGGATCTCCCACAGCCGGAATTAATAAAGATCCTGTGAACCTGGAAACCTTTTTTTTTAATCACAGTCTTGAAAAGCACTCACAAATTCCAAACCAGCCCCTGCATGTTAACGCACAAACTGGCAGGATGGCTGTGGAACGTTCCTCTCCTATTCTGTTTTGGCTCTCCTCTGGTGAGAGCATGAGAACAAACCAGCGGCCAGGACCACAGCAGCAGAGGAACAAACGCTTCTCCTTGGGTTCCTGAGACCCTCATTACCCACAATTAATCATAATGACATGCTGTATTCAGGCTCCTTGCTGGGGTCTGTGAGGAGCACACAGATGTGGCTTTCTGTAGACTTCAATCCCTTCTGCAATATGGATTTCGGGATGCAAAGCTCATTAGCACACACTGCCAGCCCTTGGGTCTGCTGTTTCTCCCAAGGCATTGGTTAGCACTCTGGTGCTAAGGCGTCTTCCAGCCTGCAGGTGGGGAGTATTTCTTCCTGGCCTTCCTGCCAGGAGATAAAGCTCACTGGGCCCAAAGATGAGTACTTTTTCATCAAAGCCACACTGGATTTTTAAAATTAGAATATATCTACAATAAAATGCATGTACATTGTGTGTGTGTGTGTGTGTGTGTGTGTGTGAACACCCAACTTCTTATGCAAAGTTCTCTTCTTCAAGGAGCAAACTTGGTGATGTGCTTTGAAGAGGATGTGGAAAATTAAGACCATGAGCCAGTAAAGGAGGGCCCCAAATGCCTTGCCTGGAAAACTGATTCACAGAAAGCTACTCAATTGGGTTAAATTAGTGAAATCATTTGCTGAATTATTCATCTTATGTTAACCAACTGAGC
This sequence comes from Oryctolagus cuniculus, assembly GCF_051225735.1. NCBI lineage: Eukaryota > Metazoa > Chordata > Mammalia > Lagomorpha > Leporidae > Oryctolagus > Oryctolagus cuniculus. Next base: position 116,024,451 of record NC_142869.1, on the reverse strand, counting down.
CCCTGATAGGTGCCAGATCTGGGAAGCTGACACAGCCGTGCTGGCTGTCACGGGCCAGTTGCACAGCAGATAAAATTGTCTACACCTGAATTAGCAGGGGCTTTCCAGCTGAATGGTGTCAGAGGCATCTGTCCAGACACGGCGTCTGGTTCACTTGCATGACGTTACAACCATCCCAGCAAGAGAGACCGGCCATTAGTTTGTCATCAACATAATCTAAGATCTTTATTACAACCTGAAGAAGATCGTGAAGAATGTAGTTGGAGAAAATTACAAACTTTCTTGAAGAATATTCCAAAGTAAGACTCACTGATGGAGAAAAACGCGAGGTTCTGACATTCAAAGACTGATGTTAGGAGGCTTTAAATTCTCAAATTTGTGTATAAATGAAACCAGTAGCCTAGGGGGGAGTGGAGTAGATAGGTTAGAAGGGAAATTGACAGAGCAATTCTGAAGTGCGTTTGTGAGAATAACGCAATGATAACAGCCAAAACATTTTTGGGAGGGAAAAGAATAAAATTTGACCTAATGGCATGTTTCATAAAGCTATAATTTGGACAGGATAGTATGAATACAAAAATCAGACCAAACACTAAAACCAAATAAAGGACATGAGAAGGATTTCATGTATTTATCAAAATTCAATGGACGATAAAGCTGATAACAATGCTGTTGGGGAAAATGTACTAGCCATTGGTGGAAAGGAATATGCATCTTAAAATAAACTTTATATTGCTAAAGATTTACATGCAAAAATTAAATTTTAAAGAGAAAATGAGCAAGACACAACAGGCATCTCACAGCAGAGAAAACACATAAGCCAATAAATATAGGAACAAATTGGAGACTTCCTAACCAAACACATAGGGAAATACAATTTAAATCCAATACCTATATGCATACTAGTTGCCATAAAAACTGTCAATCGACAAAAAATTTAAAGAGTTCACCAACACCAACTGTTGGAAAAGATGTGGTCCCACAGGATCTCTTAAACTAAACTTTGGGAAGGGAGAAGTACGTAATCACCATGAGAAATAGTTTGTTCAGTACCATGTAACAATACCCCAGCAATTCTTCTCCCAGTGTATGTCCAACAGAAATTATGCACCTCTACACCAGAAAGGAATACATAAGTGCATTCAGAACAGCAGCAAGCATAAGAGTGGGTCAGTTGTCCACAAATGGGAAGTGGTAGATATGGACACAACTGTGTATATCCAGCAGTCAAAAATAAAGCAACATGAGGCACAGGGGTGCTGATTAATCTGAGCAGAACATTACATGTAAGTGGGAGGAGAAAGCTAGTTCTAGAAGATTACATGCAACATGTAATTCATAGGAATAAAAACAGTTTAAATAAGATATACACTTCTGAGGGATGAAAAGTTCTGTGTATATCTGTTAGATCCATTTGGGCTATAGTGTCGTTTAAATCTACTGTCTCCTTGTTGATCTTCTGTCCTGTTGATCTGTCTATTTCTGAGAGTGGAGTATTGAAGTCCCCCAGTACTATTGTATTGGGGTTTAAGTCTCCCTTTAAGTCCCTTAACAAATCTTTTAAATAAACCGGTGCCCTGTAATTAGGTGCATATACATTGATAATCGTTTTATCTTCCTGTTGAATTGATCCCTTAATCATTATATAGTGCCCCTCTTTGTCTCTCCTAACAGTTTTTGTGGTAAAGTTTATGTTGTCTGATATTAAGATGGCTACGCCTGCTCTTTCTTCGTTTCTGTTGGCATGGTATATCTTTTTCCAGCCTTTCACTTTCAGTCTGTATGTATCTTTGTTGGAAAGATGTGTTTCTTGTAAGCAGCAAATAGATGGGTTTTGTTCCTTAACCCAATCAGCCAATATGTGTCTTTTAACTGGACAGTTCAGGCCATTAACGTTCAATGTGACTAATGATAAGTGGTAACTTTGCCCTGCCATTTGCCAAAAATATTTTCTAATATATGTTTTGAGCTTCCTGTGATCTTTTGCTGTGAGTTTTCCTTCCTTTACCTTCTTTCATATTGATGACCGTGTTTCTGTGTTTCTGAGTGTAGCACATCTTTAAGCATCTTTTGCAGGGCTGGACGAGTGGCCACAAATTCTTTCAATTTCTGTTTGCTGTGAAAGGTCTTTATTTCACCTTCATTCACAAATGAGAGCTTTGAAGGATATAATATTCTGGGCTGGCAGTTTTTCTCTCTTAGTACCTGGGCTATCTTTCACCCTTCCCTCCTAGCTTGTAGGGTTTCTGATGAGAAGTCAGCTGTGAGTCTGATTGGAGATCCTCTGAGAGTAATCTGACGTTTCTCTCTTGCACATTTTAGGATCTTTTCTTTATGTTTCACTGTGTTGAGTTTAATTACAACGTGTCGTGGTGAGGATCTCTTTTGGTCATGTTTATTAGGGGTTCTATGAGCTTCCTGTACTAGGATTTCTCTGTCCTTCTCCAAACCTGGGAAATTTTCTGCTAGTATCTCACTAAAAAGGCCTTCTAATCCTTTCTCTCTCTCCATGCCTTCAGGAACTCCTAGAACCCGAATGTTGGGTTTTTTAATAGTATCCTGTAGATTCCCGACAATATTTTTTAGATTTCTAATTTCCTCTTCTTTTCTTTGGTTTAACTGTATACTTTCCTGTTCTCTGTCTTCTAAGTTCGATATTCTCTCTTCTGCTTCACCCATTCTGTTTTTAAGGCTCTCTAATGTGTTTGTCATTTGATCTATTGAATTCTTCATTTCATTATGATTTCTCATCACTATCACAGTTTCATGTTCTACTAGTTGTTTCATTTCATTTTGATTCCTCCTTAATATTTCAAAAGCATAGATATTTGATGAGATTGTCTAAAGGAAAAACAGCAACCCCAGAATTCTGAATGTCTTTCTCAAACAGAAGGAGGAAGAAGAGTAGACTCCATGCTGGTCACATGGAGGGATGTGAATCACTGCAAGACCCTGGCCATGTTGGGTGCTTACCATTGCTTAAAATCATAGGAACAGATGCCTATAAGAAGACCAGGCACGCACCAATGATGAGAGCACATGATGACCAAGCAGTTTCTGGCACCCCAAATTCAATTAAAATTAAATAAAATAAGACAGGGAAGAAAAGGTGTTCAATTTTCTGATGTGGAACATTCATATTTTCAGTTTTATTTATTTGCAAGGCAAAGAGAGAGGGAGACAGAGAGAAAGAGAGGTCTTCTATCCACTAGTTCACTCCCCAAAATGACCACATCAGCCAAAGTTGGGACAGGTCAAGGCCCTTCATATGGGTGTCAGGAACCCAAGTACTTGGGTCATCATCTGCTCATTATCAGGGAGCTAAATCAGAAACAGAGGAGCTTGGACTTGAAGCATGCATTGGCAGTGTTGCAAACAGCATCTTAACCTGCTATGCCACAATGCCCATCCAAAATGAGAAACATTCTTTTTTTAATTTTCTATTTTTTAAATTTTTTTAATTTGAAAGGTAGAGTTATAGACAGTGAGAGAGAGACATACAGAAAGGTCTTCCTTTTTCTGTTGGTTTACTCCCCAAATGGCTGCTATGGCCGGCACTGCCCTGATCCAAAGCCAGGAGCCAGGTGCTTCTTCCTGGTTTCCCATGCAGTGCAGGGGCCCAAGCACTTGCACCATCCTCCACTGCCTTCCCAGGCCACAGCAGAGAGCTGGACTGGAAGAGGAACAACCGGGACTAGAACCTGGCGCCCATATGGGATGCCGGCGCCGCAGGCAGAGGATTAACCAAGTAAGCCACGGCGCCGGCCCGAGAAACATTCTTAAAGAAAAAAACATCCATAACAAAAACTATAAATAAATGAGTGGCAAATATGTCTATCTAAAACTGTTTAAACTTTTTCTGTCAACAAACTTAATTTAAGGAGTTAAAATCTGAACATGGCTAATAAAATTTTTTCCTCTAAATAGGCAAAAGACTATGTATGTGTATGTACATATACTTATATGTACATGTACCATATGACTTCATTGTATAAAAGTTCCTTCAAGGCAATGAAGATACATTCTTGTCGCTCCCCATCTTCGTGGAGGAACGACACAGGACCCTGCGCTGTTCTTTTGTCTGCTCGGCCCTCCCCGGGTTTGCTGCTGGTTCTTCCCGGGTTGGCTACCGTCCCTTCCACCTCCATGGAAGGGGCGGTTCCCCCTGCCACTTTCCCCACTTCCGCGGGGGAGTGGCACACCGCCGGCCGGCTCTCTCGGGGGCTGCACAGGTGTTCCCTTAAGATAGATGTTCCTGGTGCATGTTGTCTCTCTCCTCCTTTATAGTCCTCTTCCACCAATCCCAACTCTGCTACCCACACGCCGAGTACGCTGCTCTCCTCCAATCAGGAGCAGGTCCTGCTGTTTATTGGTTGAACTGGAGGCAGCTGTGTAGAAGCTGTTTCCTCCTCTCCCAGCGCCATATTGTGGGAGAGCAGATGCATAGAATAAGTCTTAATTCCAGTAACAGTCTAGTCCGAGTTGCTCCCAGTTGCTCCCCACACATTCTAACTGAGAAATTAATAAGGAATATAAACAGGCAAGGAATGAAAGTATATATATTAGGGGCCAGTGTTGTGGCATAACAGGTTAAGCTGTAGCTTGGGACACTGGCATCCCATGTGGGTGCTAGTACAAATCCAACTCCCTGCTAATATGCCTGGGAAAAGCAGTGGAAGATGGCCCAAGGACTTGGGCCCCTACACCCATGTGGGACTCAGATGTAGCTCCTGGCTCTTGGCTTCAGCCTGGCCCAGCCTGGCCATTGCAGCCATTTGCAGTGAGTGAACCATGTCCCCATCTCTCTCTCTCTCTCTCTCTCTCTCTCTCCCCCTCTCTTTCCCTCTCCTCCCCTTCTCTCTGTAACTCTGCCTTTCAAAGAAATCAATCTTTTTAAAAAGAGAATATATGTATATAAATAGCCAATATATGAAAAATGTGTTCCAATTCATTAGTAATCTAAGAGACAAATTAGAATAACAGTGAAACAAGGAGAAGGATGGAAATGGTTGATAAAGCGTGGTGCTGACAAGAACGTGAGGCTATGGGGGCTTCTTCCTGCAAGCTGGTATCAATCGCTGCACTATTTCTGGATTCCAATAATAATCATAACCACAATGGGAGCTAACGTCTATTGAGCCTTTGCAATGTGCCAATCACTTTTCCAAGCCTTTTCCCTGTGTTTAATCCCCCACAATAACCCTAGAAGGTAGAGACAAATATTATCTACATCTTTCAAGTGAAAAAGCTTTGAAATGTGTATTAAAAGCCTTTAATACATGCTTAGTGTGCTACATTGGCAATCCCTTATGCCTAAATTGTTCAAGAAAAGTTCAGAGGGGGCTGACGTGTTTCAGAATTTTTCACCCTGTTCATATCTTGAGTGTTTCTGTCATCTCAGTGCTTCCACATTTTGAATCTTGGATTCCAGGGGCCCCAAAGCACTGAAAAATATGTAAACAGTTTCATTTCTTTGGATACATGAGTATAAAAAGAAAAGGAGGATGGGTGCCAGCATTTAGTGTAATGAGTATTCATTACTGTGCCTTATGCAATAAGAAAATTATAACAACCCAATGACCAAACAGTAAGAAATTTAATAAATGGCAGTATATTTATAAGATGCAATTTTCCGCAATTCTTTTACTTAGCCTATCAACTTTGCTTTTAAATTTTTTTTGTTTATTTAATTTGAGACGGGCAAGGTGTGTAGCAGCTGGAAGCTGGAATCAGAAGCAGAGTCGGGAATTGAACCCAGTCACCCCAATATGGGATGAGGGCATCTCAAACAGTGGCTTAACTCTTTGCCAAATGCCAGCCCCCAAATTGTTTTGTAATTAAACTTTTTATTTTCAAATGATTATCATAAATGGTTCTAAGAAATAATACCAAGAGAGCCCATGTACTCAACTAGGTTTTCTCAATGGTAACATCTTACAAAACTACAGAACAACAATGTCACAAGATACCGATTATTCCCAGCATCACAAAGGAGTTGCCTTTTTCAGGCACACCACTTCCTTCTCCTCTGTAACTGCTGGCAGCCACAAATCTCTTTCTCCATTTCTATAATTTTGTCATCTCAAGAATGTCCTTTAAGTGGACATACACAGCATGCAATCTTTGGAGACTGGTTTTTCTCACTCAGCATAATTCTCTGGAGACTCATCAAGGTAATGTGTATCCAGAGTTTGTTCCTTTTTATTGTTGAATAGTATCCAATGATATGGATGCACTGTAGTTTATTTAACCATTCACCAGTTGAAGTAACCAGTTGGGGGGGATGTTACAAATAAAATGACTATAATCATTCCTCTGCAAGATTTTGTCTACACATAGGTCTTAATTTTTCTGGGATAAAAGCCCAGGAGTGAATCACCAGATTATATGGTAGTTTCAAATTTGATTTTTTTGTTGTTGTTGTTAAGAAATGCCAGACTGTCTCCAGCGAGGCTGTACCATTTCACATTCCCACCAGCAATGTATAAATGACCCATTTTATCTGCATCCTCATCAGAATTCTGTGTTGTCAGTAATTCTTATTTTAGCCATTCTGATGGGTGACTGACACTACGTCATTGTGGTTTTAATTTGCATTCTCTAATGGCTACTGATGTTGAACATCTTTGATGTGCTTATTTGCCATCTGTATATCTTCTCATCTTCTCCTTATGTAAAATTTCTCTTTATGTCTTTTGTATTGTCCAGTCGGGTTGTTTGTCTTTTTACTGTTGAGTTTTGAGAGTTCTTTATGCATTCTACCTACTAGTCTTTTGTTGCATATGTGGTTCATTCACTAGGTGGCTTGTCTTTTCATCTTTAACAGAATTTTTCTCAGAATGACAGTTTTTAATTTTGATAAAGTACAAGGTTCATGGAAAATTGAATTAAAATATGAGTTTATTTTGGTGCAAAAAATGTTTTGAAATTCATACATATGAGGAATCTTCCAAAAAATTCACTGAAAATGCATACTATGGGAAAATTACACATGGATTTCAAAATATTTTTGCACTAAAATAAAGTTACCTTTTAATTATATTTCCCATGGACTTGTACAGTTTATTCTTTTATAAATCATGTTTTTGATGTCAAGTCTGAGAACGCTTTGCCTAGCCTAGACCCAGAAGGGTCAGTCCTGTTTTTCAAATGACAGTTTGATAGTATTGTTTTATATGTGAGTCTATGTTCAGTTTTGGCTTACTTTTTGTATCAGATGGGAGACACAGGTCAAGGATCATTTTGTGCTAGTTGTTTCAGCACCTTTTATTAAAGTAGTGATCTTTCCTTTATTGAAGCATCTTTGTGTCTTTCTCAAATTTTAGTTGAGCATATGGGTCTCTTTATGAGTTGTCTGCTAATACACACAGGCTTAATTTCTGCAGCTATATAATACCTGATAGACTGATTTCTCTCACTTTATTCTGCCTTTCCAAAATTATCTTAGCTATACTAGTTTCTTTGCCTTTCTTCATTCTCTTAAAAATGATAATTGGCTGCATCTTACAAAGAAATACCACTAGAATTTTTATAGGAATTGCATTAAAAATGCATATCAATTTCAGGAGAATTGACACTTTTCCCATGATGTGTCTTCTAGTCCATGAACTTGTATGTCTCTTCATTTATTTGTATCTTCTTTCTTTCCATATCACTGTAGCTTTCAGCATAAAAATTATATGCATGTTTTGTTAGATTTACATGTAAGTTTTAAACTTTTGAGTGATTTGTTTATTTGTTTCCACATTTTATTGCTAATTTATAGAAATGCAATTGATTTTCGTGTGCTGATCTTGAATCCTGTGCTGATCTTAATTCTGAACTCCCTAATTAGTTCTAAGAGATTTGATTTGTTTTGTTTGCATACTTCTTAGGATTTTCTGCAGAGAAAATTATGTCATCTGCAAACAGGAGCAGCTTTATTTCTTTCTTTCCAATATGTATGTCTTTATTTTCTTTTCTTACCTCATTGCAATGGTTACAAACTTCCAGCACTATCTTGATTAAGAGTAGTGAGAGTTGCCATCCTTATCCTACTCCCAATCTTAGGAGCCAAGCATTAAGTCTTTCAAAACTAAGCATAATGTTTACTATAGGGTTATTTAAATAAATGCTCATTATCATCAAGCTGAGAAGTTTCATTTATATATACTTTATTAAGAGCTTTGTCATGAATGGATGTTAAATTGGGTCAAATGATTTTCTGCAACAATTCATATGATTATATTATTTCCTTTTTTAGACTGTTAATGGTGGATGGCATTGACTAATTTTTGAATACTGAACCATCCCTGCACACTTGAAACAAAGCCCAGTTGACCATTGTGTATAATTCTTTTTATGTGTTGCTGAATTCTATTTCCTAATATTTTGCTGAGAATTTTTGCACCTATAATTAAGAGAGATATTAGTCTGCAATCTTCATTTTATTTTGGAAGTACTGTAATAGAAGCCAAATAAATTGGAAAGTGTTTCTTCCTCTTCTAATTTTTGAAAAGAATTATATAAAGTTTGTACTAAGTTTTCTTTAAATGTATGATAACATTCTTCAGTGACACTAAATGGGCCTGGAAATGTCTTTCATGGGGGTTTTAAAATTATGAGTTCAGTTTCCTTAATAGTTATAGAGCCATTGAAATTATCTATTTTATATTGGATATGCTGTGATAGTTTATATTTTAAAGGAAGTGTTTCACTTTATCTTATTTGGAAAATGTATGTGTGTAGGGCTATTCATAATATTCTCTTATTAGATTTGACTATCTACAAAGTTTGTGTGGTAGAACCTTTTTCATTCCTGATATTAGTAACATGTCTTTTTTTCTCTTTTTTTATTATAGGTTTATCAATTTTATTGATTGTTTCAAAGAGCCAACTCTATTTTTACTGACTTTTCCCTATTATTATGTTTTGTTTTGTTTTGTTTTGTTTTGTTGTTTTTGTTTGTTTGTTTGTTTTTTGTTTTTTTTTTTTTTGGACAGGCAGAGTTAGACAGTGAGAGAGAGAGACATAGAGAAAGGTCTTCCTTCCATTGGTTCACCCTCAAAATGGCCGCTACGGCAGGCGTGCTGCGCTGATCTGAAGCCAAGAGCCAGGTGCTTCCTTCTGGTCTTCCATGCAGGTGCAGGGTGCAAGCACTTGGGCCATCCTCCACTGCCTTCCTGGGCCACAGCAGAGAGCTGGACTGGAAGAGGAGCAACCGGGACAGAATCTGGCACCCCAACCAGGACTAGAACCCCGGGGTACCGTTGCCACAGGCAGAGGATTAGCCTAGTGAGCCCGGGCACCAGCCTGTTTTCTATTTTCTTATATTCTTATTATTAGTTCCTTTCTTTTGCTTGTTTTGTGTTTAAGTTTGTTCCTTTTTTATTTGTTTGTTTTAGCTTCTTAAGGTGAGAACTTGTACTGTTGATTGGAAACTTTTCTTCTTTTGTAATGAATGCATATATAAATTTCCCTTTCCACACTGGTTCATCTGTATCCCACAAATTTTGATATATTCTCACTTTTATTCAGCTCAATGTATTATTTATTACACTTGAGACTTTGCCTTTGATTTGTGGATTATTTAGAATTGTGAGATTTTCCTGTTATCTTCATACTATTGATTTCTGGTTTCATTTCATAATGGTTGGAGAACATATTTTGCAAGATTTCAATTATCTTAAAATTTTTATAGCCCAGAGTATGATTTTCTTGGTGTACATTCCATGTGTGTTTTCAAAAGGGTGCATATTCTGCTATCATTGAGTAGTGTGGATCAGTAATTTGATTTAATCACTTTTGATAATGGTGTTGTTCAGTCTTCTATATCCATGCTAATTTTCTAACTACTTGGTCCATCAACAGTTAAGAGAGAGGTGCTCAAGTCTCTACTTATTATTATTGATTTTTTTATTTCTCCTTTCTTTTATGTTTGACTCCATGTAGTTGCAGCATTTTTGTTGAATATAAATTTAAAAGTGTTATGTTTTCTTTTTGAGTCACCCGTCCATCTTTGTATTATATCTCTTCTGCCTCACAATTTTCTTTCTTCTGAAAATTCTTTATCTGATATTAATACAGGCTCTTCTGCTTTCCTTTGATTGATGTTTGCAAGATATATTTCTTTTACCTTTTTACTTCCAACTTGTCTATATAATATATATTTCAAATCAGTTTTTTAGAGATTTATTTATTTATTTGAAATGCAGAGTTACAGACAGAGAGAGGGAGAGACAGAAGGAGATCTTCCATCCTCTGGTTCACTCCCCAAATGGCTGAAATAGCTGGAGCTGGGCCAGTCCTAAACCAGGACTCGGCAGCTTCTTCTGGGTCTCCCACAGGGTGCAGAGGCCTAAGCATTTGAACCATCCTCTAATACTTTCCTAGGTACATCAGCAGGGAGCTGGATTAGAAATAGAAAGGCTGCAACTCAAACCATGCCCATAGTGGGCTTTACCCACTATGCCACAATACCAGCCCCTGAAGTTAATATATTTTAGATAGTAGATACATAGGCCATGATTCCTGAGCCACTATATCAATTTCTGCCTTTTAATTGATGTTGTAAAACCTTTTTCATTGAATTTATATATTAATATGTTAGGACTCAAGCCTACCATTTTTGTTTTTGTTTTTGTTTTTGCTTGTTCTATTTAGTTTTCATTTCTTTGGGTTTGTTTTTCTGTCTTCCTGCATTTTACTTGAATATTTAATAGAATTCCACTTTGATTTATGTGTTTTAGGCTGTATCACATTGTATAGACATTTTACTTAGGTATTACAGTATATATACATAACTTATCACAGCCTACTGCCTCCCAGATGCATTAACAGGAAGCTGGATTGGAGCAGAGTAGGTGGCACTCAAGTGTGGGATACAAGTTTCCCAAGTGGCAGCATAACTCATTGTGCCACAATGCCCACTCCTATTGTTAAAATTGGGGGGGGGGGCATGGGAAGCAGGATACACAACAGACTCATAGAATGGCAGATCCCAAACAGCACTCTGGCCTCAGAATCAGCCCTTAAGGCATTCAGATCTGGATGAAGAGCCCATGAGAATATTTTAGGCATGGAAAGCCAAGATACTCTGGCAAAAAAAAAAAAAAAAAAAAAAAAAAAAAAAAAAAAACACACACACCTAAATGAAAGATCTCTGTGAGTGAGATCCCAATGGAAAGAATGGGCCATCAAAGAAGGAGGTACCTTTCTCTGAAGGGAGGAGAGAACTTCCACTTTGATTATGGCCTTGTCTAAATAAGATTGGAGGTGGCGAACTCAAAAGGCTTCCATAGCCTTGGCAACTCATGACTAGAGCCTCAGGTGATTACTGACGCCATAAACAAGAGTGTCAATTGTTAAGTCAACAACAGGAGTCACTGTGACTTACTTCCCATGTAGGATCTCTGTCCTTAATGTGTTGTACAATGTGAATTAATGCTATAACTAGTACTGAAACAGTTTGTGTTTCTGTGTGGGTGCAAACTGGTGAAATCTTTACTTAATATATACTAAATTGATCTTCTGTAAATAAAGAGAATTGAAAATGAATCTTGATGTGAATGGAATGGGAGAGGGAGTGGGAGATGGGAGGGTTGCGGGTGGGAGGGAAGTTATGGGGGGGCACTTTAATCCAATAGCTGTACTTTGGAAATTTATATTTATTAAGTGAAAGTTAAAAAAATTGTTGGGGCTGATATTGTGTCACAGCTAGTTAGGCCGCTGCCTGTAATTCTGGCGTCCCATATGCATGCTGGATCAAGTCCCTTCGGCCATACCTTGAATCCAGCTCTCTGCTAATGTGTCTGGGAAAGCAGTAGAAAGTAGCCCAAGTGCTTGGACCTATACACCCATGTGGGAGAGATGGAATTCTAGCTTCTGGTTTGGGCCTGGCCCAGCCCCAACTATGGCAGAAATGTAGGGAGTGAATCAATAAGTGGAAGATCTGTCTCTCTCTGTCTCTCTGTCTCTTCCTCTCTCTGTAATTCTGCCTTTTAATAAATAAATAAGTCTTTTAAAAAATATGGCAGGATGCAAGGTCCTGATTCTGGTCCTGGTCCCCATGACGTCACTGTGTTGGGGCAGAAGGAGGATTTGTTACCGGCTGACCGGGATGAAAGTTCTTATGCCTGATCTGGCCTTCTGTGGCATCATACCACCATGTGGTTGCCGGAGAGCCTCATGATAGCCTGCTGAGAGTTGGTCTAGGCTCTGCATCTTGCCTTAGGCAGTGTACGTGGAGGCAGAACACGTTTTTCTGCGATGTTTGGTTGGACTGCAGTGGTTACTGCCTAAACATATACTGTCTTCCCAGGCTGGCTCTTTCCTGGCCCTTTATCTTGAGAGAGCAGTTTTAATGAGGTCTTTCATCTACACCCTCTGCTGTTTCCAGGCTGCCAGGGTATTCTGCCCCAATTCTAATATCTACAAGGTTAACAAGAACAGGAAAAGCATTACTGAGTCATTCTTTGGGTCCTGGTATATCTGTCTAGTTTGCCTTCTCCCTCCTCAGCTCAGAATCCCTTTACATAGGCAGACGCCTCTCTGTATCCACAAGCAATTGGCTCCATAATCCCACTCAGACAGCAAAATCCATGGATGCTCAAGTCATTTGTGTAGTATGTGATGGGGTTTACATATGACCCACACACATCTTCCCATGCACTTTAAGTCATCTCCATGTTACTCGTGTTACCTAATGCAACATAAAAACCAAGTAAATAGTTGTTCTTCCATGTTGTTGAAGGAATAACAGCAAGGAAAAAAAGTCTCTACATGTTCATCACAGAAACAAATTTTTTTAGGTTTTGGATCCACCATTGAATCCGCAGATGTAGAATCTGCAGATATGAAAGCGAACTTACAAGAATATGTTTTCCATATAATGTTGAGGATTTTTCAGCCATTCTTAGGGAAAGTAATAGGAAAAATTCACCTACTCTGACTTCTTAGGTACAAAAGAGCTCCACAGTGCTTTTACATGATGTAAAATTATAATTACTGATGTAGAAATTTTCTCATAATATGTTGCTGAGACAATTTAAAAATAAGTTGCAAAACCCTATAATTATATTTTTATAGGTAAGAAATATATATGAAAGTCTGGAAGAGTGTCTGGAATTTGTGCCACTGATTAACCTTCTAACTTGGGGCTCACAAATGATTTTATTTTATTTTTATTGATCAATAATTTCTGCGATCTTGACCTCAAAATTACTTGAATAATTTAATCAATCATTGGAAAATCTGAGAGTGAATTTTAGGATATTGTGATGTATTAGAAATACTAACTATAATATAGTTACCATCTATTGAGCAATAGCTATTTTGTCTCACATGAAACCTTGAATGCATTATATGCATTATCTCATTTAATATACTCTTCTTTTTTAAAGAGTTATTTATTTATTTGAAAGGCAAAGTTACAGAGAGAGGAAGAGACAGAGAGCAAGATCTTCCATCTGCTGGTTCACTCCCCAAATGGCCACAGTGGCTGGAGCTGGGCTAGGTTGACATCAGGAGCCAGGAACTCCATCTAGATCTCCCAAGTAGGTACAAGGGCTCATGCACTTGAGCCATCTTATGCTGCTTTCCCAGGAACATTAGCAGGGTGTTAGATTGGAAGTAGAACAGCTAGGACTTGAACCAGTGCCCATATGTGATGCCAGCTTCACAGGCAGAGACTTAACCCATTGCACCACAACATTGGCCCCATACTCACTTGTAAGAGTAGGCTTTATTTGTCTCTATTTTACAGGTGAAGTGACATGCCCAGAGATGTTAAGTTGCTTGACTCTGTTTACAGAGCTAGTAAGAGTTGAGATGCAACTCGGGCTTACTGGCTTCCTGCTGATTGCGAAAATGCTGATCTTTATTTGGGAGGACTAGGGTGGGACCTGGGATTCTGCATCTCTAGCAAGCTTCAGCATGGTGCTGATGCTGTTGGGCCTGGAATGCATTTTGAGTAACAGGGCTTAGAGAACCTGCTCTGACCTTGGGGCCACGACCTTGGGGCTCTGACCCAGAAGGAAGCCATGTTCCCTGCCTTGACTATGCTTTTGGTAGGACCCTGAGATTACCTCCTTAAATGACTGCAAGCTCCCACTTGGGACCTGCATGGGCTTCTTATGCGCATCATCCTCCCAAGGTTAGGACACTATTCAAGTGCTTGTCCTTAACTGAGCCTCAGCCAGGGTATATGGGAAGTACAGAAGCCTCCTTGTACTCTGGCTCCAGCCACCTGTTGACTAAGTCCTACAGTGATTCTCTTGTGGTGGACAACAATTGCTCCAGATAAAGCAGGAGCTGAGTTAAATACAAGTTGCTTGGAAATCCTCCCAAATCATCTGAGATCGATAACCCATGAACTGTGCCAACCCTCTTCCTCTGGCAACATGGTGAGGAAGCTTTCCCTTTCATTCCCTTTAGCTTTTGAGTTTGGACTAGACAGGTTGTGTTTTAGTCTGTTTCATGTTGCTATAACAAAATATCTGAGGCTGGAAAAATTATAAAGTGGAGAGGTTTTCTCTTTGTTTTTGGTTTGTGGTTCTGGTGCTGTGGAGGATATGACAAAGCAAGGGCTTAAAGCCCTTAAAGCAGGGGCTCCTGGCCTTATCACAACTTGGCAGAGGAGCAGAGAGGGACCTGGCTGTATGTAGAAGGGGCATGCATGCAAGCAGTGAAGCCGGAGACTGGGGAGGGGTTAGACTCAGTCGTCTCTGTAACAACCCTCTGTCATGCGAGCTGATCTACTAGACCTGACTCACTCTTGTGAGTCCTCATTAATCCATCCCTGACATGGACCCTCTCCCCACTCTTGGCCATGATCTAATCCCCTTCACTAGGTCCCACCTCCTAAAGTCCCACCACCTTAGCCCTGCCACAAATGGGGGCCAAGGTTCCAGTACACGAACCTAGGGGAGGAACCACAGCAGTTTCCATCCAAACCATTGCATCTTTCCTCTCTGGCTTCCTGAGGTTTTAGTTGCAAAATTGGAGTCAGACTGTCAATTGTGACATGATGGCCAAACTTCCTATGTATCTATAAGTGGGTAGATCTGAACACATCTCCCTCATAAGCCATAATATGTCTTCAGGTTCATTTATTTACATTGAAGTTTTGCTAATTCGAGTTATAAATTCTTCCCTTGCCTGATCCGACTCCTGCAGCAAATGAGAGCCACAGGGCTGTTTGTGGGTCACTCCACAGCAGTGTGTCATGCATCGGAATGGCTCCAGGGGTCTTGTCAAAATGCAGAATCTGAATCAGGAGCCCTGGGTTGGACCTCAGAATCTGCATTTAGAGCAAGCACCTGAGTTATGCTACATTGCTGATTTGGGGAACACACTTGGATAGCACGTCTCCACACCATGTTTGATCACATTGCTTTTTTCTGAAGATCTGGAATCAGTGTTAGAGGGAACTGGTGCTGTATGTGGGCAGGGAATTCAGGGAGAACCAATTGTTAGCAAGTTCCACAAAAGCACACCCTTTGTTCATGAGGTAATGTCATCGGGAACCCCTCCCCCCATCATAAGAGGCAACAGTGGGTACTGTGATCAAGTGAAGAAAACAGGCCTTATCAATAGAGGTAGGCCCTATCCAGCTCTAGCCTTAGGGTGCCACGCAGCAATGTAATCCAACAGTGCCAGCTTTTACAACTTTTCAAGAGAACACAGAAACTGGGTTGTCTGAAGTCTTTTGGTTTTTACATAAAACATATTGTAGATTAATTCACATTACACCCACTGACCAAAAGACCAATTGTCTAACTGCACCCATTAGGAGTCTAACAAAACACATATGATAAGCAAATGGGCTATGAGCGGACAAGGGCACAATGAGGAAAGAAGTCTCATGTGGGCCCTGGAAGTGGAGGTGAGAGACAGGGAGAAGACAATCAGCAGTCTGCATGAGTGTAGTCAGTACCCAGGATGAGACAAGAAGGCGAGTGAAAACAAGACATGGGAGGACTGGGAAGAGCATCATGGCTGCTTCCAAGGATGTGACTGCTTACTCTGTCTCTTCCTCTCAGGGATGATGAAGAATTTCTTACCCTGGAGTTTGAGATAGAAGGAAATGAAGAAGCAAGTCATGCTGAACTTGGATCATGGGTGATATGTTTTTGCTCAAGGGCAGGGAAGGGACCAAGGCTCCCTCTTCCTCCAAGTAGCACTTCTTCTGTCCACTGGCCTCTGGGGGGTTATTTTCTGCCACTACCTGCTAAATTGGCTCTTCTCCATCAGGGGAGGCTGAGTGGACACAGGATGAGCAGGTGCTTCTCCATAGCCTTTTGGCATCCTCTGAGGGACAAACTGGAATGGAGAGGGGCCAGTGCCATAGCTCACTTGGTTAATCCTCTGCCTGCAGCGCCAGCATCCCATATGGGTGCCAATTCTAGTCCCGGTTGCCCCTCTTCCAGTCTAGCTCTCTGCTGTGGCCTGGCAAGGCAGTGGAAGATGGCCCAAGTGCTTGGGCCCCTGCACCCGCATGGGAGACTAGGAGGAAGTTCTTGGCTCCTGGCTTCAGATTGGCGCAGCACTGTCCATAGCAGCCATTTGGGGAGTGAACCAACAAAAGGAAGACCTTTCTCTCTGTCTCTCTTACTGTCTATAACTCTACCTGTCAAATAAATAAATAAATAAGAATTTGCTGACTTAAAAAATTGAAAACTGGAAACAGAAAATTAACCAAACCAGAAATTCATTCTTTGAAGAGATTTTTTAAAAAATTGAAATGGAGAGACATCATCTAGTCCAAATTCTCACCTTGTGAAAATTAACATTTCATTAAAGGTACAAACTAACACCAAATTCTGACAGTGTCAATGCCCTTTCTAACATCACTTCCAGTCATTAGGAGAACTAAATGTGAACACATTTGAAAATGCTTTACAGGGCCAGCACTGTGACAGAGCAGGTGCCGTCATCCCCTTATGGGCGCCGGTTCAAGTCCCGGCTGCTCCACTTCTGATCCAGCTCTCTGCTATGGCCTAGGAAAGCAGTGGAAGCTGGCCCAAGCCCTTGGGCCCCTGTACCCACATGGAAGACCTGGAAGAAGCTCCTGGCTTCTGATTGGCGCAGCTCCGGCCATTGTGGCCAATTGGGGAGTGAACCAGCAGATGGAAGATTTCTCTCTCTGCCTCTCTTTCTCTCTCTGTGTAACTCTGACTTTTGAGTAAAATAAATAAATCTTTTTAAAAAAGAAAGAAAATGCTTTATAGACAACAAAGCACTGCAAATATGCCAGTGATTGTTGGTAGTGTAATCAGCTGTGGCCTCAGCCCAGGGCCAGGCAAAGGCCCTCTTACCTGTGTCTGAGGGCAGTACTGACTGTGCAGAACAAGCAGGATGCTTTAACTCATCTTTGGGCGCCATATAGGATCTGCTATCCAGTCAGCAAGTAATTAAGATCTGTCAAACTTGACCAAGTTAATTGCAGAGTACTTCAAAATGTTTCTTCTTTCATTTGAATTTATTCTCACAAATGATTATGTCACAAGAAAAAAGTCATGAATGTAGCATAACAGAAGGAAATTATTTGATATTATAACAGTCTTAGATCAAGATAGGGCTCTTGAAGGTGGAGAGGTAGACAATCAAACTGCTGTTGGCACAAGACCATTCCACTTACAGAACTGACCATGTGGTTCATCATACAGGAGCTCTAGACATGAAAATACTGAAGCGGACAACCTATGAATTCAATCCAGTCTAGTTTCACTAGTGTTAAAACTGGCAAGGTCCACATTCTCTTGAAAAGCTAGAATAATCCAGAACTTCTGAATCTGTGTTCCCAAACGTCCACAACTGGCTGGAACTCAGGATTATTCCCTGCTAGAATAAGTCAGATGAGCATACTCCAGCTCCTAGGGACCCACTCCTCCACCTTATCCACTGATGTGTTTTGCTATGCTGCTGGCACTTGTGGATAAGTATTTAGCCTTCTCTGCTACAGAAAACCCCAACATTACTGCAAAATCTAGAAAGAATATGCAAATCCAAACAAAAGCAGGTATTTGAGTACTTGCTTTAAGAACATGATAGGTTCTGCTATCAGTGGGGACTTAGCCTAGACATTTGAAGTCCTCTTCTGGGTGACTCATCAATGGGAGCCCCAGCTATAGGGAAACCCACAGTGCCAGGTGAGATGTCTGCCTTCCTATATAGACATTTGCCAAGAGATGCACCAACAGGTTGCATCTTCATCTCCTTCATCAAATGGATCTAAGAGTAAAAACAACAAAGGAGAATAAGGGCCATCCCTGTGTCCAGAGCACAGCAGTGGACTCTCACTGGAATGGACCCTTCCTGCTTGCACCACTGTATTTTGAGTCCTGGAAAGCCAGTATCATTAAATCCCACTTTATATGGTGATTAAACCCATGGAATACATTTTCTGAAAAGGTCATATAGGAAGACACATCCATGAGTAGATTCATATGTATAGCCATATGTGTATTTACATGTGTATTTACATATGTGTATATGTACAGATTTAGAGATGTGTGTGTATATAGAGTCTTATCTATCTATCCAAAGAAATTGGTGGAGCCAGCCATGTCAGTTTCCTAAATAAATTAATTGCAGCATGTCCAGAACCAGCATTGGGAAGGACACATTCCCTCCTGAAACATCCGGGGACACATCAGGCCACGTGTGCCTCAGGACACTGACTGACTTTTTTTTTTTTTTTCACAAGCAGAGTGGATAGTGAGAGAGAGAGACAGAGAGAAAGGTCTTCCTTTGCCGTTGGTTCACCCTCCAATGGCCGCCGCGATGGCAGGAGCCAGGTACTTATCCTGGTCTCCCATGGGGTGCAGGGCCCAAGTACTTGGGCCATCCTCCACTGCACTCCCTGGTCACAGCAGAGAGCTGGCCTGGAAGAGGGGCAACCGGGACAGAATCCGGTGCCCCGACCAGGACTGGAACCCGGTGTGCGGGTGCCACAAGGCAGAGGATTAGCCTAGTGAGCTGCGGCGCCGGCCCACTGACTGACTTTTCACATCTTCCCTGCTGTGTTGTTCTCAACCTAGTTAATAAATATGTTTTTTCAGATACTGGTTAAATGTATAAGTAAGAGCTTACACTTATGCAGAACTGAAAGGATCTGAACATAAGGATTATAACCTTCTTTGGATTTACTGAACTGCGTGATTACACCTGGTGCGGGATATCTATGGAGTACTTGAGAGGTAGTTTGAACAGAAAGTAAGACATGAATAATTAATGAGATTGAGAGTATTTTAAGGTGCCCCTGTTAACTCACTGAGCTTTATAAAAAAAAAAAACCTTAAGAACATAAGGATGCAATATCTCTATGAAAAGTAACACCAGATTTTCATGTATTAGTTCAACTCCAAAAGTTCCACAATAACTGACAGCACGCCTGAGTTCTAGGATGAAAAACACAAGTGCTGAGCTATTGGCTGGCATTTCAAGATTCTGCTGTTGAGGATGTGCTGCAGAAAAGCATACCAAAGCCTCAGACTACCTCAGAGAAGCAGCAGAGACCTAGAATGTGATCCTGGAACAGGACTCGCACTGGCAGGAGACCCGGGCAAGTCCTCTCCCCTCTGCAGTCTTGACTTTGCACCAGAGATGCAGGTTCCTCTGAGAACCAACCTTCCCTCCCACTCTGCTGAGTCATGGAAGGACTGTCTGCATGAGGATCCCTGAAGGAATCCCAGTCCTAATCCCAGAGCCTGTGAGTCTTACCTTACCCAGCACAGAGGATTTGAAGATATGAGTAAGGACATGGAGGTGGGAGATTATTTGGAGTCACCTGAGTGGTCCTGCTACAGTTTAAACATGGTTTGTCCCCTCTGAAACTCATCTTGAAATTTCATAACGGGTTATTTTGAGGGTGGGTCTGCCATAGAAACCAGTTCCGTGCACTCCCTGTCTCCTGCCAACCGATGCCCTGTGCCACCTCAGGACTCTGCCAGCAAAGAAAGCCATCTCCCGATGTGGGTCTGGAGTTGGGTCCAGAAGTGTGGGAGAAAATAAGTTCTTTCCCTATAACTTAGCCAGTCTCTGATATGAAATTACTAGGGGCAAAAAAATTAAAAAGACATTCATTGTAACCATGAGGATCTTTATGAGGACAGGACAGAGACATTTGACCCAAAGAGAAGAGGAAGGGTGACTGCAGCCACCGGAGGCTGAAAGAGCTTAAGAGGATCCCTTAGAAGAAACCAGCCCTGCTGACACCCTGGGGTTAGCCCTGGGAGACTCAGCTCACACCTGCGGTATCCAGATCCAATAAGAGAAGAAGCTTCTGTTGTTTTATGGCAGGAAGTGGGCAGGAACTTGTCACAGCTGCACCAGGAGAGACTCACAGAAAATGGCCTCCCAGAGTGTGCACTTCATGGACATTAAGCCCATGTCCCCTGCATTTGGTTCCCGAGAGCATCTGAGTTGCAGCTCCGGTAACTCCTTACAGCACAGGGCTCTGCTGCTACCCTCTCCCCTCATTTACCCACTCATTCATTTATTCGGCCAATGCTCATTGTATAACCTGCAAGCCAGGCACTCCCCAAGTACTGAGGATGTAACAATGGGAAACACACTTCCCTCCCCGCCTCACCGCCGTGGGTGGCAAGCCTATGTTAGTGGGAGGGGTGACCCGGGATGCGTGGAGAGGAGGGGCGGCGGCATGTTATTCACCACGAGGGGGCAGCAGGAAGGGCCCAGGTGCCTGACAGCCCTCCAGAGTGAGAGGCATGAATCTGCCAGGGTATTTCCACTGTTGTTAAGGCCGTGAGAGGGGCACGATCCTAACTCCAGGCCCAGCCACCTCCTCACTACTCCAGAGTCCATCCACTTCTTCCCACACCTATCCAATGATAGAACTCTGAGCTTAATTCCCTGACCAATACTTGTTCAAAATCCTGCCTCTTGGTGGTTCCATTAGTCTTTTTCAAACTGAAAGCTGTGATTCATGCATGGATCATGAAACCAGTTCATCAGGCCAAGATCAGCATTTTACAAACATTATGGAATTGAATAGAAAATATTAGTGTGATGCATGCTGTTAGTGGAGATACTGCTTTGGAGAAGTTTATTTTCAGAAACATATATATATATATATATATACATACACACACATGTATACACACACAGTATACAGAAATTTGATATAAAATGTATTAATCAACCCAGATGTCCATCAACTGTTGACTGGATAAAGAAATTATGGTATATATACACTATGGAATACTACTTGGCTGTAAAAAAAAATGGAATCCTGTCTTTTGCAACAAGATGGACACAACTGGAAACCATTATACTTAGTGAAATAAGCCAGTCACAAAAAGACAGATATCATGTTTCCACTGATGTAACTAATAGAGTACTAAAATGTATTGGAGTGAAATGGATGTTTTGAGATTTGATGATTGTTTACAGCTCTTGTCTCTTCTATTGAGGAACAGTGTTTTTTTTTTCTTCATACTATTTGTTGAACTCTTTTACTTAGCGTAGAGTTAACTGTAAACTGAAAATAGCTCTTTGTAAAAATTAAGAGTGAGAATGTCAGAGGGAGGAGGAAAAAGTTTGGAGCATTGGTGGAAGGGAGGGTGGGGAAGAAATATCATTGTTTCTAAATCTGTATATATTAAATACATGAAACTTGTATAACTTATATAAAATCTTAAAAAATAAAAAAAAAAAAAACGGGAACGGGAACCGGTGCTGTGGCATAGGAGGTAAAGCCACCAACTGCCGTGCCGGCATCTCATATGGATGCCAGTTCAAGTCCCCGCTGCTCCACTTCTGATCCAGCTCTCTGCTATGGCTTGGGAAAGCAGTGGAGAATGGCTCAAGTCCTCGGGCCCCTGCACCGACACTGGAGTCCCAGAAGAAGATCCTGGTTCCTGGTTTCAGATAGGCTCAGCTATGGACATTGTAGCCATTTTGAAGTGAACCAGCGAATGGAAGACTCTCTCTCTCTCTCTCTCCCCCCCCCTCCTCTTTCTCTCTCTGCCTCTGCCTCTATGTAACTCTACCTTTCAAATAAAATAAATAAATCTTTAAAAAATTTAAAAATGTATTATTTACCATAGGTCTTAAATGAAACAGTTTAAGAGCCACTGGTTTAACTGATTCAAAATGAGATAAGCTGCGTTAATTCCTTCTGAGAAAAGTTGAGTGCATGGTGGTGAACAAATACCTAAAATAACTAGACACAAGAATAACTGAGATTACAACAGCAATCTTCAACCCAGGAAGCAGGAGGTATATACCTTACCATGCATGAACCACTATCCCAGGCAGACAAGAAACACACACACAAACAAGTCCCTGTATTCATACTTTTAGCTCTCAGAAAAGCAAAGACATTCACACATTTAACACTGATTCCGGGCAAAATCCAGTACAAATGCTGAAAACCTCCAAGCTCAAAAGCTATCTATATCATCAAGGAGCATTTGATCCTGTCCTTAAACTCAGGCCCGTGTTTTTATTTGTTTCTGTGTGTGTGTGTGTGTGTGTGTGTGTGTGTGTGGAGAGAGAGAGAGAGAGAGAGAGAATCATCTATCCAATGGTTCATTCCTTAAGTGTCCACAACAGGAGAGGTGGGCTGGGTTGAAGACTGAAACCAGAACTCCACCTGGGTCTCCCACATAGATGGCAAGGAGCCAAGTACTTGAGCCATCACCTGTTGCCTTCCAGGGTGACATTAGCAGAAAGCTAGAATCAGCAATGCAGTGAGGCTCGAACCCAGATACTCGGCTATGGGATGTGAATGTCTTAACTGGTATCTTAATAATTAGCCTAAACACTTGCCCCTGAGTTAGGTTTTAATTAACTTGTGGAAAGGGGATTCAGGCAGCAGGTACAGCATGGGGAAAGGCTGGGGGACAGGACAGTTCAGAGGCTGAGAAGCAGGCATCATTTTATTTCACTGGAGCAAGTTATGAGGAAGGGCAGGCTTCCTGTAGAAGAGATCACTTCTAAGTCATCAGTGTCTTCTGCTACCCACTGACCTCTGTGGCCGTCAGATTCTTGTCTACCCAGTACTTGCTCTACTCAACTCTCTGGCTGGAGGTGATTAGGGAAAAAAGGAGAGGAAATGAGAAAGGGCATTGAAGACTGTTGCCCAATCCTCCAATTCACATGACAGACATTCCTGAGCCCCTGCTCGGAGGTCAGGCTGACCCCGAGTATCTCAGTGGAGGAGCAGCAGCCAGCCCGTGATGACCCAGGGACTCAGGGGACAGATGTTGTGCTCTGCCTTGGAAGGCCCAACATTGTCACATATGCAGGGCAAGTGGGCTGTCTGGAGACATGAGTTAGAATTTGCAAACAGAGAAGCAGGTCCTCAAGGTTGGGTCTCAGAGGCCTGGACAAGGCTGCCTGAATGACTGTGCAGATTATGCCCTACCCAAGGGTGCCCTGATGAATGACCCAGGCAGAACCCAAGTTCACTGAATTCCCAGGCTGACCTAGCCCTGCGCCCTGACTTTGCCAGTCACACAGAGGCGCCATCTGCTGGCCAGCTAGTGTGTACCTATCTATAGGACCAGGTCAGAGCAGATGGAGCACATTTTTCCAACTTGCACAATATTCTCTACATTAGAGTCTTCTTCCTACTCTCAAACTTGGCTCCCCATTGAGATTAGCTATAGCTCCCATACTTAACCTCATATCTTCTCAGACCTCTCCTTCAGCTGTGTTCTGTTCCCATGCTTCTTCCCAGATTTCTCCTTCAGTACTTATTGCTACCTTCCTTACACTGGTTCTGTTCCTGCCCCAGGTAGATCTGTGCTTATGAAAGTGTCCTGCATGCATCTCTGCTTTTCAATCCCTTGTGGTTCTCATGTCTGCCCAGCTCATGCCTCCCATGGACACATCTACAGATCAGGAACCACACAGTCTGCCCTTTTACAATTCCCAACAGCTGCCAGTGGCCCACATTGTTCAATAAGGAATTAAGTCTAGATTAGAAATCACAGGGCAGATGCCAAGGAGTTCTGTATAGAAAAGCTCTCGCCAGGGAGGATTTTCAGTTGCACAGGAGAATGTTGCATCCCCTCACTCGTATTCCAGTCTACCTTCATCAGATATTGTCATGGAGAAAACAGCCTTCCAGTGCCTAATCAGAGACCACACCAAGTAAGTGAAACCCTCTGACTTCTATTGACTTTGGGGATCAAAAAATATATGTCTTTGGGACCAGTGCTGTGGCATAGCCTGCAGTGCCGGCATCCCATATGGGCACCGGGTCAGGTCCCAGCTGCTCCACTTTTGATCCAGCTCCCCGCTAGTGTGCCTGGGAAAGTATAGAGGATAGCCCAAGTGCCTGGTCTCCTGAACCCACATGGGAGATTTGAAAGAAGCTCCTGGCATCTGGCTTCGGATTGGCCCAGCTCCAGCCATTGCGGCCATTTGGGGAGTGAACCAGCGGATGGAGGATCTCTCTGTCTCTCCCTGTCTCTCTCTGTGGCTCTGCCCTTCAAGTAAATATATATTAAATATATATATATGTATATATATATATATATATATATATGTCTTTTTTCCCAAGAGCACATTCAGATACAGGCCAGGGAGTATGAGGAGATGAAGTGCTTGAGAGGAGAAGGAGGCAGACACCAATGATGAAATCTAAAAAGACTACAAGGGCTAGAAGAGCTCTTCCCAGCCACTGTCCCTCCACCAGGGAGCCTCATCTTTTTTCCTAATATCAGTCACTCCTGCCAGCTAACCTCCTTGCTTTCCATAAACAGCTTTAGACTTTGGCTGGGTGAGAAGGAGTTTCTGGGAAAAGACAGAGTGGAAATGAGTTGCTTCAGGATTCAGAAAGAAGCCTGGGAGCAGAGGTTGACCTGCTGTGATGAAGCCTAACACACAGGTTGACTCGCTGAACCAAGGGCAGAGGTAGCCATAACAGAGGGAGCAAAGTCCTGTGGTGCAGCTGAAGTCTGACTTTCTACTTCATGTTGCTGTCATTTCTGGGGGAATGTCTAGGCAGAAAGACACACACACACACACACACACACACACACACACAGAGAGAGAAACAGTCAGCACTGCACAAAATTTCTTGGAAGCCTGGCATTGCTGTGAACACAGGAGCTACAAAAATGAATGAGAGCAGATCTACATTTGAGAATATATTAAATAAGCATAGCCCTTGCCCTAAAAAGCTCACAGAGAAGGTAGATAGAATGCACAGCCAATCACAGTTCAAAGCAGATGATAGGACAGAGCTATCAATAATGGAATGCGGGAATATGAAGAAGAGCTGGATGAATTTGGGCCAGAGTGTGTAGATGTTTGAATGGCAAAGTCAGCAAGGCTTGTGGTCTGAGCAGATAATGTGATCCATGTGTATTGAAGAAAGCTCTGTCATTTAAGCTACAATGTAGGACAGAGATCAGAGCTCCAGGACTAGAAGGGAGAAATTTCACTTAAAAAGTGATAGTCCCTAACTTTCAGTGAGCACTTTCTTTGTCTGACCTTCTTCTAAGTGCTTTATCTACAGACATTTCCTGTTTTGGAATGTTTTTATCTTATGATGGTACAAAAATGGTGCATATTCAGCAGAATCAGCAATGCATATTTAAAATGCTAATCTCTGACTGGGAAAGCTGTGCAGCAACAGCTCCCAATCAGCCGTGTGCTCATAAGAGAAACAATCAACACTCTACAGTGTGTTGTGTTCCCACATATTTGGGATATATGTTTTCAATAAGTTACATGAGATACTCAACTTTATTTAAAAATGGGATTTGTATCAGATGATTTTGCCCAAATTTTAGCTTATATAAGTGTTCTAAGCATGTTTAAGGTGGGTTAGTCTCAGCTATGATGGTCAGTAGCTTAGATGTGCTAAACACATTTCCAACTTGCAGAATTTTCAACTTACTCTGGATTTATCAAGATGTAGCCATAATGTAAGTATAGTAGCATCCCACACACAGCACATTTGTGTCCACAAGCATGTGCAGTGTTAGAAATGGCATTGAGAAATTCATACATTAAGTCCTAACAGGGCTGGTGCTGTGGCACAGTGGGTTAAAGCCCTGGCGTGAAGCACCGGCATCCCATATGGGTGCCGGTTTGAGACCCAGCTGCTCCGCTTCCGATACAGCTCTCTGCTATGGCCTGGGAAAGCAGTAGAAGATGGCCCAATTCCTTGGGCCCCTGCACCCATATGGGAGACCCGGAAGAAGCTCCTAGCTCCTGGCTTCGGATTGGCGCAGCTTCTGCTGTTGCGGCCATTTGGGGAGTGAACCATTGAATGGAACACTCTCTCTCTTTCTCTCTCTCTCTCTCTCTGCCTGTCTTCTCTGTGTAACTCTGACTTTCAAATAGATAAATAAATCTTTAAAAAAAAAGAAGTCTTAACCCCCAGTATCTTAGGATATGCACATATTTGGGGGCCAGTGCCATGGCATAGCTAGTAAAGCTACCGCCTGCAGTGTCGGCATCCCATACGGGTGCCAGTTCAAGTCCCGGCTGCTCCACTTCCAACCCAGCTCTTTGTTATGGCCTGGGAAAGCAGTAGAAGATGGCCCAATTCCTTGGGCCCCTGCACCTGTGTGGGAGACCCGGAAGAAGCTCCTGAATCCTGGCTTTGGGTGGGCGCAGCTCTGGCCATTGCGGCCATTTGGCGAATGAACCAGCAGATGGAAGACCTCTCTCTCTTTCTCTGTAACTCTGCCTTTCAATAAATAAATCAATCTTTTTTAAAAAAGTGTGCACTTATTCAAAATAGGGTCTCTGAAGATGTAATTAGTTAATGTAAGGTCATTCTTGAGTAGAGAAGACTTGTTTTCAATCTAACTGATGTGCTTACAGAAAAGGGAAATGAGAAAGACACACACACAATGAGAACTCTTGGTGAAGATAAAGGCAGAGATCAGGGCATTGTATCTAGAAGGCAAAGAACACCAAAGATCACTAGGGAACCGCCTCCTGCTTCCATCCTATTTGCCAGGACCAAGTCGCATTCAGCTACAAGGGAACCTGGGAAATGTAGTTTTACTTAATAAATAAAAATTTCCAAAGTACACCTTATGGATTACAATGGCTCCCCACCCCCCATAATTTCCCTCCCACCCGCAACCCTCCCCTCTTCCATTCCCTCTCCCATTCCATTCACATCAAGATTCATTTTCAATTCTCTTTATTTACAGAAGATCAATTTAGCATATATTAAGTAAAGATTTCAACAGTTTACACCCACACAGAAACACAAAGTGTAAAATACTGTTTGAGTACTAGTTATAGCATTAATTCACATTGAACAACACATTAAGGACAGACATCCTACATAAGGAGTAAGTGCACAGTGTCTCCTTTTGTTGACTTAACAAATTGACACTCCTGTTTATGGCGTCAGTAATCACCGAGGCTCTAGTCATGAGTTGCCAAAGCTATGGAAGCTTTTTGAGTTCACCAACTCCGATCTTATATAGACAAGGTCATAGTCAAAGTGGAAGTTCTCTCCTCCCTTCAGAGAAAGGTACCTCCTTCTTTGATGGCCCGTTCTTTCTACTGGGATCTTTGATCATGAACTTGTACCCTCTGGAACTTTGAGGTGATAAATGTCTATTGTTTTAGTCCCTTGGTTTGTGGTACTTTGTTTCTTTTTTTTAAAGATTTATTTTATTTATTAGAAAGACAGAGTTTCAGAGGTAGAGACAGAGAAGAAAGAAGCGTATTCCTGAGGACTTAACAAAGAGGAACTTCCAGACCTAGTCTTAGTTTCAGTCTTAAATTGCACACCTATGGATTTTGAAGCTGGAGAGAATAACTACTATCTAAGCACAAGTACTTAGGGTCTCAGTTACTCACAAAAAAACCAATACAACTGTCATATATAAATATATGTATATATATAATATATATGTTATTCATATGTTTGCTTATTTTCCCAACCATTCTTCTCTTTCTGCATCCTGGCCGACATTGCTAATCAATCATCATATGCTTTCCCACAAGGCCCCAGTGGAGCATCTGATCTCCCTATACAGCACTAAGGCTGTTACTGCCAACCAAGTGGAGTTTACTTCTTATACTAAAGTATCTTGTCCATTATTGTTTTTTGAGATCAGAGACTCTGTGTTTCCAACACTTAATATAAGACTTTGCAGGTCCTTTAGATGCATTTGAGAAGGAAACGAAGAGGATAGAGCAGGAGGAGCCATGAAAAGAGCTAGATTACAGGGAACCCAGTTGTTTATGGTAGAGGTCAGATTCCAGCCCTCATCAGACTCGGGATCTAGGGCTCATTTCCATTCCCCTTTCTTCAGTTAGCTTCATAATATAACTATCACCAAGAAGACTGAGGTTTTTTTTATAAGATTTTTATTTATTTATTTGACAGGTAGAGTTACAGACAGTGAGAGAGAGAGACAGAGAGAAAGGTCTTCCTTCCGTTGGTTCACTCTCCAAATGGCCACAATGGCAGGAGCTGCGTCGATCCAAAGCCAGGAGCCAGGAGCTTCCTCCCAGTCTCCCACGCGGGTGCAGGGGCCCAAGCACTTGGGCCATCCTCTACTGCTATCTCAGGCCATAGTAGAGAGCTGGACTGGAAGAGGAGCAACCAGGACTAGAACTGGCACCCATATGGGATGCTGGCACTGCAGGCAGAGGATTAACCTAGTGCATCATGGCACCAGCCCCGAGGACTGAGTTTTTTACATGCTTGATTTTATTTTTTACTGTCTTTATTTTTTAGAACAGTTTTAGGTTCATAGCGTCCAAAACATGCATAGTCTCTCCCACCATTAACATCCTGCACCAGAGTGGTACATTTGTTAGAATTAATGAGCCTGTGTTGACATATTAATATCACCTAGAGCCTACAGTTTGTACCAGTGTTCACTATTGATATTACACAATCTGGATAAATGTGTAATGCCAGGTATCCACCATTACAGTATCATACAATTTTCACTTCCCTGAAATTCTTCTCCTCTAACCATTGACAATCGCTGATCCTTCTACTATCTCTGTAGTTTTGCCTTAATGTAATACATTTGGAATTATACAATGTATAGCATTTTCAGATTGGTTTCTTTCATTTAGTAATATGCATTTCAGCTTCCAACATTTTTGTGGCTTGATATTCCATTCTCTTTAGCACTAATATCCCATTATCAGGATATAACCAGTTTATTTATCCATTCACCTACTTAAGGACATCTTAGTTACTTCCAAGTTTTTGGCAATTATGTATAAAGCTACTATAAACATCCACATGCAGATTTTCATGCTCCTTTGGGAAAATACCAAGGAGTCTGATTGCTGGATCACATGATAAGAATATGATTAGTTTTGTAAGAAACTACCAAACTTGTATACAAAGTGGCTATTCCTTTTGCATTCCCATTAATGATGAATGAGAGTTTCTGTTATTCCACATTCTTGCCAGGCTTCGGTGTTAGTGTTCTGAATTTTGGCTGCTCTGAAATGTGTGTAGTGGTAGCTAGCTCTTTCAGTTTACATTTCCTTGATGACATATGATGTTAAGCATATTTTCATATGCATATACGCCATCTTTCTACCTGGTAAGGATTATTGGCCCATCTTTTTTAATTGAGTTGACTGTGTTCTTATTATTGAGTTTGAAGAGTTATCTTTATATTTTGGATAATAAATGTAGTCCTTTATTATATATGTCTGCAAATATTTTCTCCCACTGTGTAGCTTGTCTTTTCATTCCCTTGATAGTGTCTTTTGCAAAACAGAATTTTTAATTGTAACAAAGTCCAGATTCTCAATTCTTTCTTGCAGCTTTTGTGTTGTAACTACAATATCATCACCAAGTCCAAGGTTGTCTAGATTTTCTGTTATGTAATCTCCCAGGAGTTATAGAATTTTGAAGTTTACATTTAGGTCTGTGATACCTTTTGAGTTAATGTTTGTGAAGGGCCTAAGGTCTGCTGTCATATTGTTGCATGTGGACACTACTGCTGAGGTAGAAAGAGCACTAGCTCATGAGCCAGAAGACCGAGGTTCTGTCCCAGCACAACTTATTAACCAGCTAGGTGACCTTGACCAAGGACATGGCCTTCTCACTATGTACAGAATTAAGTACCCTGTGCCAAAAGGCTATTGTTGATCATTCTTCCTCACATCTATAGGGTCCCCTATTTTTGTTCCAGTGTAACGGTAAGGCACTCCTGCCCTCACACTCATGTTCCTACCTTCACAGCATCTCTCCAGCAAAGCCTGTCATGGATCTCTCGGCCTGTGGAGGGCCCCTTCACAATGGTCTGCCCCGGAAAGAGCCTGAGCCTGCATTTAGCTTAAGTTGATGGTGATCTGTCTTCCATGGAATGTACTCTCTCCAACTAACTGGGACATTTTTGAGATCTGATGATGCTTTGTATTTCATCAGCGTATATCACAAGAATAAAAACAGCTCAGGATAACACAATAATAATAACAATACAATGATCATTGCACCCTTTCCTGAGCATCTCACATACATGGGCTCATCTAATTCAGAAGCCACTTGAGAAGTATGATCTCCCTTGTTTTGCTAATGTGGGAGCTGAGGCACAAATGGCTTATGGAACTTGCCCAAGGTACATCAGGAAGAAGAGTTTAGCTCAGAAACCCTGGACTGCAGCCATAACTACTAACTAGTACTACTACCTAACTACCATGACTGACTAACCACTACCACTGTAGATGTTTTGCAAGGTGCTGAGCACTGATCCCTGCTCACACACATGACATCTGTGTACTTGGCTATTCAAATAGCTTCAGTTGTGGCACATGTTTATTCTGTCTGGTTTACTTCTGATTTCCCAGCACATGGCATGATACTAAATATATGAATGCCTGAATGACTAGAGATGTTTTAAAAGGGAAGCCACACATCCCCAAATCCTAGGCCTTGCCAGTCATTCCCTGGCCCGATACCTTTTACTCTCTATGCCGCAGTGCCAGCCCCGGCCCAATACCTTTTATCCATCCATACCTCACCCACCCCCAGCACATTACATATCCCTAAGTTTATTAGAACAAGTCAAGGAAGATTCCACTCACTTCAAATTATCTCCTCAGCATCCTTTTGGAACACATCCCTGAATAAGTAATTCATCTTTCATATTCTCTTATAGTACATTTAGGACTACTTAATAAACTCTGAGCTGCTAACTAATTTACATATCTGATGGCCCAACATGCACATTTACACAGCAGCTTCTAGAGGGAACTTGCCAAAAAAAAAATCTTCCATTTCTCCCCATTTTCAGTGGATTCAGAGACTTAGACAGGATTCAGTCTTCCTCTTCTCTCTCCAATGCCACTGCCACATTTTTTCAGTCCTAAGCTTTTCAAGAATCTGCAGCACAGTATGGACACAAATTACCCAGCATCTTTATAAAAGGCAGATGCTGATTGGCTGGTCTAAAGTGGGAGCAGAGAGTTTGCATTTTTCAAAAGCTCCTTGGCAATGCAGATGCCAGTAGGCCCTGAGTCACATTTTAAGAATCAATTCTCTAACTACCTCCCAGCTTCAGCAGAACCCCTTAGTCTCACACATCCATCACTATATGCCCAGTGATGGAACAGGCACAACTAATCACACCACTCATCCTCTAGGAACTCCTGGGATCCTGTCCATGCTTCTAGGCCTGTCTCTGGCCACAGTGATCATCTAGCTCTGCTTTATCTCCCTCCACCCCCCACCATACCACTTCCTATTCACTGCCATGCTCCAGGTACTACTTCTTCCCCTGTGAACTTGATCACCTGTTTTTCTCTGTTGCTCCACAAAGTCTTCCCTGCCTCACTTTTCCTTCTCTGTTGTTCCTCAAGCCTACTGAGAAGCTGTCTCTCCTCTGCCTCTACAACACCTTCTGCCCACCTCTACCACGATGCAGGTGTAAAGACCCATGTTGGTCTCCCCACTACACTGAGATTTCTTGAGGGAGGGTATCAACCATGTCTTCATACCCTCTGTGAATACACAAAACTTGGGGAATGGACAGAGGAGAACCTCTTAAGTATTCTTGCACACAATGAAGGAAGACAGTTAAATGAATGTCAAAAGGAGCAATAGCTACTGTGTTCTTAAGAGTACAAATTGTGTAATCTAACTTTTTAAGGCTAAGTAGATATTTGCCTATATTAATGTATTTGACTATGTCATTTGCTTTGCAAAGCGCAAATGTTTAAATGTTGGCTGGCATTTACAAACTTCACCATCCAAGGGTGAAGTGAGCAAATTAAATGCATTTAGTCTGCAGTTTGCACAGGAGATAAAGCTCCTTCAAGTGCCTGCAGCACGACTGCTGCTCAGGGTTGAAGTCATTGTTTTGTGAATAATCTCTTATGAGATTATAGCGGAAACCACCAGGAATACTTGAAAGTATGGAGCTTGACAGAAGGGTGCAAGGACAGATGGATGGATGGATTGGTGGATGGATGGAAAAGAAAGGAAGGAAGGAAGGAGGAGAGAGAGAGAGAGAGAGCCTTCACACATTAAGAGCAAAAATGTCAGCCACATAATAGCTACAGCTTATTGGCAGTTACTCTATAACAGACACAGGGCTAATTCTTTATATCCATGATCTCATGTAACCCTCTAAGCAACTCTGGCAGATAGTCACCATTATCCCCACTGTATAAATGGAAATACTGATGCTCAGATTGGTTCAGGCCTCATAAATACCCACTAAGCGAAAGAGGCAGGGTTAAGGTTGGGTTTCACTGCTTATAATGACTAAGCAAATATTCATAGTGGCCATGTATAGTCAAAAGACAAGTGCATCAAGTGGCCACATGGCATGAAATTTTTTAAAAGTGTTTTCTGTTCTCTGTGAGTAGAAGCCACTTGAAGGTGACATCCTACAGACAGGTGCAACATGCAGGCAGTCACATTAATGGCAGAGGTACAAAGAAATACAAATTCTCTGTGGAACCCCACACCTCAGTATGAGTCAAACCACTCTACATTAAAGGTAATAATTAAGAATAGAATTACTCACAGTTGCATGGAGTTAAACCAACAAATGTTGCATAGGAGCAGCCTAAGTGAGGATCCAGATGGTAGAATCCTGGGAGGAAAAAAAAAAGTTCTAGGGAGAATTCAACATGGACCAAATATTGCTTCACTTGTTTGATTTCATTCATTCCTCAAATGTCCTTGTAAAGTTCTCATCGTTAACACCATTTTACAAATGCTAAAAACAAAACTCAGAGAGATCAGGAATTGGCTCAGATGTGCCAAGACAGTCTTAATGGGTGGGTCTGTTATGTGTTTCCTAGGTTGATTTGTAGAACATGGTCATGTCTTCCCCACATCCCTGAGTCCCCACAATGTTGCCGTTCTTAATGGGTTTTTTATGTAATCTAAGAAATCACTTGCCAGCAAACCAACAGCCTGGAGCTGTGGCAGACACCAGCTCTCAGCAGAGGAGTGAGCCTAAAATTTCAGGAAATCACTGAACAATTAGTAACTTGGATGCACTATGACTCATTGAAAGGTCAGGAGACAGAAAGTGAAACCAAAACACTTCATTTTAATATTAGAATCTTGAAGAGATGAAAATATGCCTTCTCACGTCTAAAAAGTGACAAAGGGTTTCACATTCCTACAAGTCATATTAGCAGAAGTATCTCCAAATGGGTGTGGCTCCCCAGGAGCTAAAAGTTTCAATTTCTCTGTTGTTGCTCTTCTTTGGCAGGGAGCAAAGTGATGCATTTCCAGCATGTGGTTTTGATATGGCTCAGGGTCTGACAAAACAAAGCTGTGCCAGCTCCCAAAGCTATCTCCCACCCAACTTAGAGATGTGCCTTCCCATCGAACTGCTGGGTCCTTCCAAGAGGCCTGGCAGCTCCTAACTAGAATCTTTAAGCGATCAGACTGTCCAAAGCTTGAGCTCAATCCTTGGGGAAAAGGAGACACATAGTGCTGGAGACCTCTCCCAGCTTTTCTTCCCTGCCTCAAGTTGCATTTCTGTGAAATGGAGAGACTTTCCCTACTTCATGGAGATTTATGGGGAACAAAAACCACCACACAGTGCCTCAGATGTAGTGAGCATCTGAGAAAAGAAGCCATGCAGATCAGCCTTTTTACCCATAATCATTTCAAGGGAAATAGAACAGCAGAAAGGTCAGACAAAGATGTTGCCCTGTCTTAGACGCTGCTTCAGAGTGTGGCATGTTGGGGGACGGTGGTGACCACTGTCAAAGGACTATGTGTCTTTTTTTTTAAAGATAGAAAAATTCATACACATACACAGAGATGTTCCCTCCACTTGTTTACTCCCCATATGACCATGACAGCCAGGGCTTGGACAGGCTGAACTCAGTCCAGGTTTCCCTCAGGGGTGGCAGGGACCCAAGGACTTGAACCATCATGTGCTACCTTCCAGGATGTACGTTAGCAGAAAGCTGGAATCAAAAGTAGGCCTGCAACTGAAACCCAGACACTCTGACATGGGATACAGGTGTCCCAGTGGCATCTTAACTCTGCACCAAATGCCTGTCCCAAAGGACTGCATGTCTATGGAGGTGCAGCAGTGCTCATGTATCGCTGAGGTGCTATGGGAAAGAGCTACAGGAGCACAGAGCAACTTGACAACAGGGGCCTCTTTAAAGCAGAAGCCTGGTCCACCTCAAAGGCAATGGGAGTCGGACCAGTGCCCAAGCAGCCCACATCTGCATTTGTGGCTAGTTTCAGTGTCTAACTCATACTGCTGTGCAGCGTGCCCTACATGAGGCACTAGGCCAAGGAGGCAAATGAGACCTGAAACCCAGCCCATGCTCCATTGGGAAAGTCAGGGCTGGAGGAAGGCACCTTTGCTGAATTCATATGAAGGTGTGTAGGTGCTAGTGGTTCCCACATGCCTCTCTGGAGTTCTTCAGACTGACCTTGAATCAAGTCCTTCCCTCCTTCCTTGCTTCCACCATCCTTTATTTGCTAGCTCACTAAGCTGTCCCAGCAAGGGGCCCAGAGCCTGAAGTGGGGGACAGACTTGGAAGTCAATGACCACAAAACAGGGCAACATAGCTGGGAGAAGTACTCCTGGAGAGAGAGGGAGGGAGGGACAGAGGGGCACTTGCCAGATCATACAACTAAGGGGCAGGGCCCAGATGCAGAACCTCCCTAAGAAGGACGAGGAAATGCAACCAAATGAACAGGGGGAATTCCAGACAGAGGAAAGAAATGCAGGAAGAATAGGAGGAGGAAGGGAATTAAAGGAATATTTTTAAAAGGCGAGATAAAAGTGAAAGAACAAAGAGGAGCCTGGGTGCTTACATCCAAGAGACACATAGGATTGGGTTCTCTCTAACTGTAGTGATGAGACAGTTACTTTATATATTTTATCTCACTGAATCGTGGCAATCTTGTAAAGTGATCTTCATTATTCCCATGTTATGGATAGGGAGCTTGGAGCACAGAGACAGAACCCCAAAAGACCCAGCTGATACATAATGGAGAACTTGCTGCCTCCAGTGCACCACAGGAGAGGCAGAGCTGTCCCACTCTGGCCACCAAATCAGGCCTCTACTGCCCCTCTTTGTCTTCCCCCTGTGGCAGGCTCAAGGCAGCAGCCCTCAGGGTCCAGAAGCCCTGGCCTCCCCAACACAGTGAGGATTTTCAGTGCCATCTCAGTGTTAGGGTGAGGCTGCTGGCGCGGAATCAGGGCTGCCACCAGCACAGTGCCCAGAGAACATCCGGGGGTTCCAGGTACTTGAGGCTTCCCAGTGATGTCAATCACCAAATCTAATCATGGAACTGAACTGACCCAGGTGATGGGCAAACTACTCAGCTCAAGTTATTGGTGATTGCCAAACAATTTGATTAAAACAGAGCTGAGCCTACCATGCTTCATAACTGGGGACAAGGGTAGGGGCTTAGGGGAAGCTAAGAAAGGAAATAATATTTTAATATCTTATTAGTTCAATCTCCCTCTGAATCAGTGCCAGGGAGGGTCTAGAACAAATCTAGAAAAAAATCAAATGGAAACCAGACATAAGCCTCTTCCTCATTTTTACGTCTTCCTAAGACTCTGGTTAGGGCGGGGAAACAGGGACATGCAGACAGATATGTGTGTCATTTACAGAGTCAGGGGCCAGGCCTCCTGCAGAGGCAAAAGGTCAGGTGTGGCCTGGGCTCATCAACAAGGAACAAATGGAATCTTAGAACCAAACCAAAGCCACTTGAGAGAATGGGAGACTCAGGAGGATAATGGAGACACACAAATTTGAGAAGGTAAATCTTCTATCAAGTTTGTTATAAGGAGCTTTTGTTTTAGCACAAAGAAACAGCACACAGAAAATGATGCAGTAAGGGGGAGGATTTACTTTTTATTTCATCCTTCTATTTTAAATCAATTGAGATGGGCATTGTGGCCCAGTGGGTTAAGCTGCCAGTTGGGACACCTCATCCCATATCAGACTGAGTGCCTGGATTCAAGTCCCACCTCCACTTTCAATCTAGTGTCCAGTAGATTCCAAAATGCACACCCTGGAGGGCAGCAGATGATGGCCCAAGTACTTGGGTTCCTGCCATGCACATGGGAGAC
Organism: Oryctolagus cuniculus; assembly: GCF_051225735.1. Lineage (NCBI taxonomy): Eukaryota > Metazoa > Chordata > Mammalia > Lagomorpha > Leporidae > Oryctolagus > Oryctolagus cuniculus. The sequence continues at coordinate 115,987,960 of NC_142869.1, read as the reverse complement.
CTGGATGGATTTCCAGGCTCCTGGGTTAGACCTGGTCCAGCCTTGGCTGTTTCAGGCATGTGGGGAGTGAACTATCAAATGGAAGATCCCTCTCCCATTCTGTCACTCTGCCTTTCGAACAAATAAAAATAAACTTTAAAAAAATCACTGAGCACCTGTATGTTCCAGGTTACATAAATGAATATAAAGATACTTCAAAAGACTCCTGCAGAATATGAATTACCATATGCATGAGCCTTCTACCTACAAGACCCCAGCAATAGGAGTTCAATAATTCTTAAAGCGACACATTTCATACTTACCATCAAATTAGTAAGGCTTGGGGCTGATGTTGTGACACAGCAGGTAAAGCCACCACCTAAGACACCTGCATCCCATACCAGCCCTGGTCTGTGTCCCAGCTGCTGCACTTCTGATCCGGCTCCTTGATAATGGCCTGGGAAAAGCAGCAGAAGATGGCTCAAGTATGTGGGTCCCTGCTACCTACGTGGGAGACCTGAGAGAAATTCCTGGCTCCTGGCTTCAATGGGGCTCAGTCCTGGTCATTGTGCATCTGGGGAGTGAACCAGCAGATGGAAGATCTGTCTCTCCGTCCCTCTCTCTCTGCAACTCTGGCTTTCAAGTAACGAAATAAATCTTTTTTAAAAATAGTAAGCCTTTATCTTTATGCACCAAAATAAACTCACTTGTTAGTTCAATGTTCCACAAACTTTTTGAAGTTCCCACAAATGCTAGGGTCTGACGCAGAGTGAATCTTACAGGCCCCGAGAGGTGGAGCAGTGTCAGTTTTCCCTCCTGTTATATCTCAATACTTAAGTTACTATTCAACGCAGGACATGCTTGATACATATACGTCCATAGTGAATGAGCTAGCCACAGCCATAAGTCTGAACAGGCGAGGAAGGCAGGCCAAAGCAGGTGCCATGGAATGGAGACCCACTCCACACTCCGGGGGCATGGCCCCAAGGGCAACCGCCTCAGGCTACCGGGCTCAGGGCCAGCAGGGCCTCAGCGTGCCCCACAGAGCCGCTCCGTGCCCAGGCCAGCCATGAGGGACGCAAGGCAGGCAGGACGCCGCAACGCTGGGGCTTGCTTCAAGACGGGAGAATGCGCTGCCCAGGCACCCGAATATTAAAGCCGCGAGCTCAAGAGTGCATGGCTAGGGCACAAGGGTCAGGCACCGAGAGTGACCGGCGGTGCCTGTGACAGGCGGGCAAGCGGACAGAGCCGTCGCGGAGGGTGAGTGGGCGCATGCGCAGGCGCGCCGACGCCGCCGACAAAGGCGAGCGCACGGAGCAGCTCCGGGCTGGCCGGACCCGGGGCTACTCGTGGGGCCGAATGCGACACAAACTCTGGCTGCCACGCCTCTGTGCGGTGACGTGAACGAAGGGGTAAAGTCGGGGCAGGCAAATCTCGAGTTTCTGGCCGCTGGACGTTTTATGAGAACGTCCTTAGCCCCTGCTCGCTCTCCCCGGAGGAAAATAAATCCTTGGCTCCTTGGCTGACGGACACTGGACGACCTGCCAGGAAGGTCTCCAGACGGTACGGTCGCCCCGGAAGTGCCCGCCGCCGCCTGCTTGGCCGCGGACGGTGCGGAGGCGGACCGCGGCGGGACGCCTGGGTGGTGCTCCTCAGCCTTTCATGCCTGCCCGCCCGCCCTGGGCGTAATTCGGGGTCCACCCGCAGCCTCCTCGCCACCCCCGGCTGAGCGTCACTTTGTCTCACCTTTCTTTAAATTACAGCACCACAGGCAAGGCCCTAGTGCAGTTAGCCTTAGAGGCGGCGGCCTCGGGCCGCTGAGACCTGTTTGGGAAGATGGCGTTTGAATTCGCGCACTCCAGCAGCCATGAACCTGGGATCTTGCCCCGCCTCGCTTCCCCCTCCTCGTGCCCTCTCCCAACCTGCCTGCCCACCCCCATCTATGTAAAAAAGCCATAAAGCCTCTCTCCAATCGCCTTCTCGGAGTTTATGCAACCCCCAGAACACAGGTTGATTGCAAAGGTCTCTCTCCTGGATAACAACAATTCAATGTGCCTTGACATTTTAATAGCCTGCCGTCCTGGCGAACACAATCGAGCAAGGCAGTGAAGCAAAAATCATTAGGTAAGCAAGATAATCTAAGCGGGATCTGCTGCCTGCACGCTCACATCTGGGGGCAGGTTGCGCAGCTGGGTGGCCCAGGAAGCCGGCCTCGGCCAGTCCTGCAGCGCCATTCCAGGTGAGGACCAACACCCCACCACCACCACCACCACCACACACACACACACACACACACACTTGTTTCGTTCGGTGCTCACGGCCTTGGGAAAACAAACACGCTCAGGTGAGGGCTGACCTGCTGGAGCCCCCATATGAAATCGAAAGCACACACGTTGATGATAAATCAGAATGTCTGCCACCCCACCCAAATAAACTGACCTTCAAAGTGCAGGAACAAGGCAAATATTTGTTAGGGCTCCTAATACATTATGTGTTCCTTGCATATATATGTATTTGTTTTTGTGGGGATTTTGAGTATCATGCCATAACTAATTTAAACACAAATATGTAATATAGAGCAGCTATACTTATCTATGCAAAGCAATGTTATAAATATTTCCCGTCTCCAAACCCACTGAACCCTCAAAACCTAGGAACTGTTATCATGCCCATTTCACAGGTGAGGTAAGTGAGGCACACAGAGTTGAAGCAACTTGGGCAAGGTCATCCTGTAATAAGTGGTGGGGCCAGGACTACAGTCTAAGCAGTCTGATCCTAGAGCCCCAACTGCTGCCCACTATGCTGTGCTGTCTTATAAAAAGTGAATCACACACACACAAATATAAAATGTGATGCATGTCTTTATGAGGCCAGTGCATTCCTTTATGGTGGTATGTATTTATACGGTATTATGCATACTCATGTGCATACTTATACTCACAGTAATCCTGTGAGTACTCAAAAGGTACAAAGCAGTATGACTGATTGCAACAAAACTCCTGCTTACACTTTCGCCTTCAGCCGTATTCCTGGCTTGAGGACTCTGTGAGTCCCTACACCATGTCCCTTCCTACTGGGAATACAATAACATATTGTATTCCCAGGCAGATGCTTGCCTTTGCAGATAGGAGGTCAGAGGCTGACCCAGAGCTGCAGAGGCTGGGAGGACTCCCACCCCCCTTCGCTGAACCCTCAACCCCACCTGCCTAGCACACCCTCCTCCCAGAGTTGTCTTAGGAAGCCACTTCCTTACTCCCATGAGCTTGCCATCACAGCAAACCTGGAGAGCTCCTTTGGGGACTGCCTTTCAGATCATTTTATAAGCAGCCCAAGAAAATGAGCTTTGTTCCTTGATAATTATAAGTACACACACACACACTCACACGCTCACACGCTTCTCTTAGGAGGGAGGCAGGAATGACATCACAGAAGCCAGGGACCAACGGATGACAGACAACTCCGCTGTTGGAGTGCAAGCCTCCCTCTCTCCCAGCACACGAGTCCCTGGGCACAGATCTGTTTCCCCGGATGCTGACTTGGCAAGCTCTTCACTTTATGAATATGACCCTCAGAGGGGAGAGCCCCTCTCACCAGCCCCCGAACTATGTTATCACCCTTATTAAGGAGCCTAAAGAGGAGCTGGGAGGACGAGACACCGCTGGAATTGCAGCCTGATTGTGATTGATGGGTTCCTATTAGCGCCCCAGTGTTATCTCTCTGGATGGCAAGAACAGCCAGTGGCTTGTAACACAACAGATTACCTGAGTCCTCAGCCTTAGAAGGATGTTTAAATAAAATATAGTCCCTCTTAGCAAGAGGCTCATTTTCTCCATGAGGCTCCCAGACTATTTCATGTCAGCTCTGATTCGCTGCGACTCTCCTCAGTAAACATGTCTTATCATTAATAATTCTTTACAAGCACAATCTCCGAGAGTCCTCTCTCTCTCTCTCTCTCTCTCTCTCTCTCTCTTTCTCTCTCTCTCTCTCTCTCTCTCTCTCTCTCTCCCCCTCTGCCTTTCTCTAGGTGGCTGGACTCAGACATATCACGCTCCAGTTTGGGTTCCAAGGTGCTTCTCCCTGGATTTTCACCTGCCTTGCCAAAAATGATTGATTACGCCGGGCCAACTGGGTGTCCAGCAATACCCAACAAATGACTTTGGCCCCTAACAGCAGGCCTTGGCCAGATAGAAATCAATATTTCACCATTAAAATCTATCAAAGAAGAGTTAAGGCACCATCTGTCCCTGCCGCCTCTCTATGGTGTGTGAACATTAAATCCGACACTTGTACTACATGGGTAATCAATATATAGTGGTTCACAGATCATTTGTGGTCCCCTTTTAGCAGTGATGGATGTCTGGAATCGTTGTGATTCATTTTGTCAGACCATTAAACAAGATTCTGTCCAGTTCCTTCCTGATTTCATTTAGAGGATCATTCTTCACAGTTCATAAGAGGGAAACGGTTTTACCAATCTGCTTCTATTTCAATAAGTCACTTTATAGAGATTTTGTGTCCTCCAGACTGTAAAAATTCTGGAGAGATAGTACAAACAGACCTCTAAAACTATTCACTGCATGACATATGCATAAAGTGTGAAGAGAGGAATGTAAATATGTTTACCTCTTTATCTGCAAATGTTGGTTTTAACCCCCTCCTGGCTGGAGAGCCAGCCTACAGGAATAGTGCCTGCTGCAGCAGGAGGAAGATGGAGTTTAGTGATTGGGGGCTCATCTACAGAGGAAGAGGGGGACCCCCCTGAGACTTCGGGGGGTTATGGTTATCAGAAAATGGGAATGGCTGCAACAGAGGCTGCATTTCAGAGATTTTCCTTTCTACAATCGAGGTGATCTGGCTCCTCTCCCAAGTGATGGGCGAATGCCTCTTTGTGCTCCAGTGCCAACCCAGGAGAAGACAGTGACCACGTCTTTGAGGGCAGGCATGAATGACCATGAAGGACCTGCCTGACGATGCAAGACCATTTGTAGAGCAGCAACCTGTGTCAGGCCCCGTGAATGTGTGATTCTTGTTCTTAACACCATCACAGGATAGGCACTTCAAGGGGACTTCAAAAAGTTTGTCGAGAATGTTATCATGAAAAAGATAGATGTGGAATTCAATTTTGTTTCTTGCACCCAAATAAATATATCTTTAAATTCCATTTTCTATGTACTTTCTGAAGCACCCTCATGATATCCCCACATTCCAGTGAAGGACTTGAAAGTCAGAGCAGTTAAATAACCTGCTAGTGGATGTGAGAGTCAGAAGCCACACCTGGGTGTGTCTGATGCCAGAGCCCATGTGAGTGGTGGCCAGCTCTTGGCTGGTGGCCATTACTCTACAGGTGATTGTATTTCGACCTAAGGGAATTTTCTTCAATGCTTCTTGACTTCTTACTAGGAAATAAAATTCATTTCATTATTATTTTAGGTACTTCTACTTCAAGACTATTAAATAATGCACTCCAAACCAATCAATGTATACTAAACTGTTTTCTGTCTTTGGATTATTGGACAATTAGATCACTGCCACTACTATTAATGTCAGTAAGTATCTATTAATTTAAATATTAGCACAAATATATATATACATATATATGCAGACATACATACATGTGTGATTTCCATAAACTTATTTTATACATTGCCTAATAAATATATATAACTTGCAAGACCTTAGAGATAATTTAGCTTTTCTTTCTTTGTCTAAACTAAGGCAACTGAGGTTCAGAAAGATTAAAAATTAATCCCAGGACAGGATTCTTGCTTTCTGACTTCCAGGTCAAAATACTGCACCAAAAAATTATAAATAATCAAGTGTTACTTTTTAGAGACATATGTTGAGGGGATGGTTGGGAAAGAGTTATATTCATTTTGCAGTTTATCAAAAGAAGAAAGTGGCAAACACCCTCTAACTTGCACTCCAACTCACAAACCATTATGCCATCCTGCCCAGGAGTGAGCATTGCTTTAGGTAACTACAAAACATATGGTAGGTCATGCCACTTCAGATCCAAGGGCAACAGATAAGAGCTGTGTTGGACAATGCACCCAGGAAAATCCAGGTTCAGGCACTCGGGAGCTGTGTGGCATGGCAGGACATCTGCCTGTGCTCTTACCTAACCATGTTGTTTCAGACAAGCCATTGCACCTCTCTGAGCATGCCTCTTCAGCTGTGAGATTTAATCTAATCACACCCACCTCACAGGGCGATGGCCAGGATTAAACTAGACAATCAAAGTTTCAGTCCAGGTCATCTCAGCACAGTGCAGCCTTCTTATTCCCTTCCTTCTTCCTTGACTTTGTCCCGCACATGTGTATTTCATCATATTTCACTCTCCAGTAACAACCTGTAATAGGATCTGCCACATCAGAATTTATCTAAGTCCTTCTTGATTTTAGAAACATAAAACCTAGGAATTAAGAATCAAGAATTGAAAGGTCTTTGGTTTAACTTTGACCCACTGCAGGAGTTATTTTCACCACCTGCCCAGCATGTCCTTTGCAATGTCCAGGAGCCCAGGATGTCTCATGGAGGGCTGCCTCATCCCTGGGCAATCTTTTAGTGATGAATTTCTTGCTACGTCTTCCTCCAGGTAAATGCCAGCCATTAGTCCCAGTAGTAATTCCAATCCATAACCACCTCATGTTCTGTGTAAAAATTTAATAGGATTAAAAGAAATGTTCCTTTTTATTGTGTTAAAACTACCTTCTTGGAGCTTTTAGATTGTTGGACTAGAATCCAAGAGGTTGTGACTGTGCCCAGGCTGGCAATATGCACATCTTTCTACGCTAGCTTTGAGCACATCCAAGCTCGTATTGAGTCACAAAGGGTTTTGGAGTTTGCTTCTTTTTTTTTTTTCTTTTTTTCAAATGAACCTCATCTTGGTCCATGTTGCTATCTAGGCTTTCTCTGTTTCTGCAGTTCTGCTTTTGAGTGTAAATCACACAGAATGCCTCCCCTTCAGTCATCCATCCATTTCTTCCTTTCCTTTTGCTTCTTTGTTACTGCTGCCCATTTATCCTCCAACTACCTTTCCATCCATTCTTCCATCTCAAATATGCCAAAAAGAGCAGAAACGCCAGTTTATAGCTCCAGTCTCTTCATTGCCCACTCATGATTAGAATAAAATATGTCCAACCCTTATAGCAATGGTAGTCACAGAAGCTGTTGAAGCAGCTGTTGCCACCTTCACTGATGATCTTCATATGGGCAGACAGGTATTCATTCCACAATCTCAGGGCATACTCTGGTCTCTCAACTGTTCCACTATTCACACACACTCCAAAATCATAGCTACATTCCACAACTGTACTAAGCACTTGTAAGAAAGCCATGCTGAGCTCCCCAAGTCTGTGCAGGTAGTTCAAGGCAGAACAGCCATCTACTCGAGCTTGTTCTGCCTGGTTCCCCAGTTCTGTAATTACCTATATGGGACTGAGGTTCATCTTAGGGGTACCACTAAGGTCCTATCCTGCAAATCCCACTCTTTGCTGATGGATCATGTCCCAAATGTTAACCTAGTTTTAGTATCTGTTATCTAAATGAAGATTACAGATTTCGTTTAATTTTAGAATATTGTCATATACATAATAAGATATCCTATGTTTGTCTTGGGTGTGTCTAAACATACCAAGTTCAGAGGCTGGCTTTGTGACATATCAGGTTAAGCTGCTATGTGGAAGCTGGCATCCTAAATGAGCACTGGTTCAAGACCTGGTTGCTCTACTTCCGATCCAGCTCCCTAGTACTGTGCCTTGGAAAGCAGCAGAAAATAGCCAAAGTGTATGGACCCTACTGCCCACATGAGAGACCTGGATAGAGTTTTAGGATCCTGGTTTTGACCCCATTTCAACCCTGGTCATTGCAAGCCATTTGGGGAGTGAACCAATAAATGGAAGATTTTTCTCTCTCTGTATGTGTCTCTCTCCCTCTCTGTTGCTCTGCCTCTCAAATAAATAAATGGTTAAAAACACACAACAAGTTTAATATATGTTGTGTAGCTTGGGCATAGCCTGAGTATGACTCTTCATGATATTTTTACCACATCTGGCTTTTGACTGTGACCTGTCACATGAGATCACTTGTGAGATTTTCCACTTTGAACATTGCGTCAACAGCCCCCCCCACCAAAAAAAACCTCTAGATTTTTTAAGATTTCAATTGTGAATTTTTTTTTTTGGACAGGCAGAGTGGACAGTGAGAGAGAGAGACAGAGAGAAAGGTCTTACTTTTCCATTGGTTCACCCCACAATGGCCGCTATGGCCAGTGCGCTGCGCTGATCCAAAGCCAGGAGCCAAGTGCTTCTCCTGGTCTCCCATGCGTGTGCAGGGCCCAAGGACTTGGCCCATCCTCCACTGCACTCCCAGGCCACAGCAGAGAGCTGGCCTGGAAGAGGAGCAACCGGGACAGAATCCGGCGCCCCAACCGGGACTAGAACCCGGTGTGCTGGCGCTGCAGGCAGAGGATTAGCCTATTGAGCCGCGGTGCCGGCCCAATTGTGAATCTTTTGATTAGGGATGCTGAACCCATATTTCAAAAGGCTGATTTTTGCTGCCAGTTTCCTTGTCTGTATGCTGGCTTCTGAATCTAGTGTCACTGGCCAAACCTGGACATATACAAGTTCCTTCCTGTAAGCATAGCCTCATGAGGAAGCATGACTTCAGCACTGGCCCTTTTCAAAACGCAAGGTCTGGGGGCTGGTGTCGTGGCTCACTTGGTTAATCCTCTGCCTGTGGCACCAGTATCCCATGTGGGCACTGGGTTCTAGTCCCGGTTGCTCCTCTTCCAGTCCAGTTCTCTGCTGTGGCCCAGGAAGGCAGTAGAGGATGGCCCAAGTGCTGGGGCCCTGCACCTGCATGGGAGACCAGGAGGAGGCACCTGGCTCCTGGCTTCGGATCAGCACAGGGCACTGGCCATAGCGGTCATCTGGGGGGTGAACCAACTGAAGGAAGACCTTTCTCTGTGTGTGTCTCACTCTCTCAATGTCTAACTCTATATGTCAAATAAAAAAAAAAAACACGCAAGGTCTATCCATGTCCACTCAGGTACACAAGCTCATCATCTCATCATCGTGCTGAGCCAACTCAATTTTATGCCAACCAAGACACAAGCCCACCTGCCAGGTACAGGGCTGCCCCATCAGACATGCCTCTGCAAGTGAATGTACAGCCATCACACCCCAGTAAAATAAATCACATCCAGTCTGAGTGCAGAAAGCCACTAACCTAACCTCTGTCTGCTCAGCCCTAAGCACAACTATCTCTGATGGAATAAGTCAAACATTCATGAAGATTTTCAGGAATTCTGGAAATTCATTCACCTTTGTCCTAGGGTAAAATAACATATGCCCTCAAGATGTCTTCAGGGCTAACTTTGGTCCATCCTACTGTAAGCAAAATATCTATAGATGTTTGACTCTTAAGAAATGGTTTTCCTTTCTAATAATAGTACTCTGAATTGCACACCTATCATGTACCAGAAATCATATTGGTTGTTTTGTTTTATTCTCACTGCATGCCTCTGCAAGGTAGGTTTTATTTCAGATGAGAAACTGAGCCTGTAAGAGGCTTAGCCATTTACATAATACCTAACAGCTAAATGATAGGAGAACTCAACCTCGGGCAGGATTCACAGGCAGCACTACTAAACAATCAGTTATATTCTTATCAGAAAAATATATATTTTATACGTTCATTCACCTTGCAATGGTAAGACTAACATCACTTACATATAGAGTTCTAAAAAGCAAGATCTAGAGCTGATTAGAAACTTCTGTAGTTATGAATTGTATCTACTTGACATATCACTACCCCTACCCCAAATCATGTCCTGTTACCCAAACATAAACAACATATTTTCTAAATTCACATGAGGCTTCTGCTTCTAGCTGGCTTATGGACATTGTGCAAAGGGGCAAAAGACTTAAATCTCTCCTTTCAACTCAGAGCCACATGAGAATAGAGGATCAGATGAGAGACTGGGGCATGGCCTGTATGTGCCAGGTGAGGATCAGGAAGACCTGCTCACATCCACCACCCCATGGGTGACTTGTCCTGTCTTCAAGGTTTGCACATGGGCAGGGGATGACTGCTATGCAGCAGGGCCTTGCTAACAAGAGACCTCCTTCTTAGACCTTCAAAAGAGAGGGAAGCCTGACTTATATCCCTCTCACACTCTTGGGAAATGGCTGCAAGGCATCAGTGAGGAATATTAGAACTGAGGAATTTGGCCAGTGGCAATCAATGAGGTGTGGGTGGGAGCGTGGGCTTTCCCTGGGGACACTCAGAAGTATGACAGTGAGTTGTTGCAATGACTGAGGGTGCTATGGCTAATTAGTGGGCAGGGCAAGTTTTGCTTAATGTGTGAGACAGTCCCACGCAATGACAAATTGGCCATTCGAAATGCCAGTGGTTCTCCAACGACTGAGTCCAATTTTATAATTTAACAGATGAAGAAGGATTTAAATGACTTCCCCAAAAGTGACTTAGAGAATTTTTTTTTCTGCCCAGTGCTATCAGTACAAATTCAGCTTCCCCAGGAAAAAATATGAAGATTTTTGCTTTCCCTTAAACCCATTGATAGTCCCCAAAAATGGAAAGGGAAATAATATCCACTGAAAGTGCAAAATCCTGTATTAAGCGCAATTTTTAACAGCTGGGGAGGAAGGAGAATACTGTGAATGAAGTGGCACTGGGGGAAAGGAAACTCAGACTCAAAGCAACTAAGTAATCTGACGGAGGTCACACAGCTCACCCATCACAGAGGCAAAAGCTTCAGCTCAGCTCTCTTGTGCAGCAAAGCACACAGTCTTCCATGGATTCATACTAGAGCACCCAACACCCACCAGGCACCCCAAAACACATCCAGGATCTTCTAAAGGCTCTGCCTACATGGAGCAAAATCAAGAGAGGCAAAGCTCATCCTACAGCCTTCTCTCCTTTGGTTCCTTCAACTTCATCATTCCTCACCAGACTTAACCAATAGAATCTGGTTATGTATTACTGTTACTAAAAGTGCTTTTTATGAGAGTAGCTATGTAGGCTGACCATTCCTAATCCCCAAATTAAAAATTCGTAATGTTCCAAAACTTCCTCAACACCAACATAACTCCACAAATAGAAAATTCCATGCTGATTTCATGTGATAGGTTAAAGTCTTATCACAAATACACTAAGAATTACCTTCAGAATATACGTATAAGGCTTATATAAAACATAAATAAATTTTTGCATCAACTTTGGCCTCACTCCCAAGATATCTCATTATGTAGGTGCAAATATTCTAAACGAAAAAAAAAAAAAACTCCAAAATCCAAAACACTCTGGTGTTAAGCATTTCAGATAAGGGGTACTCAACCCATGCTACATGAAAAAGAAAAATTATAAGAAAGCAAGCTCCCATCATAGAATTGGAATGGGGAAGAGTCTCACCATTGAGAAGAAGCAAAATGTCTATCCAGAGCTATTACTTTTCCACAGCTTTTTCTTACACAAACCAGTCCTTTGCACCTGTTGAGAAAATAAGCAAGCTTCTGCTTGGTGCTTCTGAACAACTCTGAATGCTTACGTTTTCTCTCTAATTGACCTTGAGCCATTTAATACATGGAGGAGGAGAAATAATGGTGAAGAGAGACCCAGGACAGAAAAGAGAGATGGTGCTTCAATCTAGGCTGTAACACCCACAGCAAAACCGGAGAATGGAAAAGAACAATGGTGCCCACCTTGGCAATTTTTGAAATCCTTATGTATTTATTCAGAATGTGGCCAGATAGGAATCCCCCCTCTACTGCTTCCTAACTTGTAGTGTTGGGACTCTGCCTTAATGTTGCTGAACCTTGGTTTAATCATTTTTAAAAACAGAGTAGTGATTTCCATCTCACAGTGTTTTCATGAAGAAGGAATGTAGGAAGTGTGCATTTGGCACAGCCATTAAGATGGCCCTTGGCATGGAAAGCCAAGACACTCAGGCAAAAAAAAAAAAAAAACCTAAATGAAAGATCTCTGTGAGTGAGATCCCAGTGGAAAGAACAGGTCTTCAAAGAAGGAGGTACCTTTCTCTGAAGGGAGGAGAGAACTTCCACTTTGACTATGACCTTGTCTAAACAAGATAAGAGTCGGAGAACTCAAGGGGCTTCCATAGCCTTGGAAACTCATGACTGGAGCATGGGGAGATTACTGAGGCCATAAACAAGAGTGTCAATTGGTAAAGTCAACAACAGGAGTCACTGTGCACTTACTCCTCATGTAGGATCTCTGTCCTTAGCGTGCTGTACATTGAGACTTAATGCTATAATGAGTACTCAAACAGTATATTTCACTTTGTGTTTCTATGGGGGTGCAAACTGTTGAAAGCTTTACTTAATGTATACTAAACTGATCTTCTGTAAAAAAAAAAAAAGAAGAAGAAGAAGAAGAAATTATCAATTATCAATTCCCAACTTGACTCTCACTGGGATTAAACATGACAATAGGTCTGATCTGATTTCATCATCATTTAAAAAATCATCTATTATTTTTCACTTTATGTTTCTGTGTGGGAGCAAACTGTTGAAATCTTTACTTAATGTATGCTAAACTGATCTTCTGTAGATAAAGAGAATCGAAAATGAATTTTGATGTGAATGGAAGGGGAGAGGGAGTGGGAAAGGGGAGGGTTGCGGGTGGGAGGGACGTTATGGGGGGGAAGCCATTGTAATCCATAAGCTGTACTTTGGAAATTTATATTCATTAAATAAAAGTTAAAAAAAAAAAAGATGGCCCTTGGGATGCCCACATCCCATATCTGAGTGCCTGGGTTCCAGTCCCAGCTCTAATTCTGATTCTAGCTTCCTGCAGATGCACACCTTAGGAGACAGCAGATGATGGTTTAAGTACTTGAGTCCCTACACTCACATGGGAGACCTGAATTGAGTCCTGAACTCCTAGTTTCAACTTGGTACAGCCCCTGCTGGGAAGTTAACCAGCAGATGGGAGGTTTCTGTCTGTCTCTCTCTGCCTTTCGAATACTATTTTTAAAAAGAAGGTACATGGAGATAAGGCACCTAACACATAGTCGGCACTATGGAAATAGAGTGCATGGTGTGGGTTTGGATGGGAGAGATGGGTACAGATGCCAAAGATTTCATCATCTCTAAAGCTCTGACCATCACTGCCAATCTCTTCTTCCCCTAAAGAGTGTGTGTGTTGGGAGGGAGGGGTGAGCAGAGGGAGAACACGGAGGGGAGTTTTCAGGGTAACAGGACTAATCAGGATTTCACCATCAAAGCAAATATATCCAATTAACAGCTATTAAAGAAGCATTTTCTGGCACTGTGCACAATGAAGGCCATTCTATCTGGTGGAAATTAATCTTAATTATTGGTACCTGCATACATACATGCAAAGGGAAGCAACTCACATTAATCTACATTAAACTTAATAGCAGTCCGTGTATTATCTATTCTGAGTCAAAATTGACTGCCGGCCCCTGCATAGATATCTGCAGTGCTAACTCAAGTAATTACAGTGCAGTGGGTCTCAAAGACACAATTTGTTCCCAATATAATAAATCAGCAGCTAGAAGCATTTTATAATTAAAAACCAAAAGAAAAAAATAGAACTGTATAGGTAAATGTCACTTTCTTCTAAGGGAAATTAGAGGAAAGTGTTGTCCTGTTCTTGACTCATTTAAAAGAATGAAACACTCATCTCCGAAGGATTCCTAAACACAGAGAGAAATGCAATGTTAGATTTTCGAAACTATGGGGAACTATGTTTGTAAAATTTCAGATTTAAGGTTTCAGGGATGATGTTGTAGCATGGCTGGTTAAACTGCCACCTGTGATGCTGGCATCCCATATGAGTGCCAGTTTTTGCTTGCTCCATTTCAATCCAGTTCCCGGATAATGTGCCTAGTAAAGCCATGGGAGATGGCCCGAATCTTTGAGCCTGTGCACCCATGTGGGAGATCTGGATGCAGTAACTGGCTTCTGGAGATGTGAATGGAATTCCTGGTTCCTGGTGTCAACCTGGCCCAGCCCCTGCCCTTGAAGCCTTTTGAGGAGTGAACCAGTGGGTGGGCACTATCTCTCTTCCTCTATCTCTAACTCTGCCTTCCAAATAAATAATCTTTAAAAATCAAGGTTTCCAAGAGGAATTTGATTTCATTTCTAAGGAGACTGATAATCTATCTAGGAGTAATACATTATATTAACTAGAATTTTAATAATACAGGTCAGGGTGGGAGGCCAAGTTGATTTTATTTGATTCTACTTAGTGGGATCCCATTCTGTGAACCATGAGAAAAGGGAAAAGGAAAATGATGACTGTGTTTACTTCCTCTCTGCCATCCACAGCCCATCCTATCATGTATATATTTAATAAATCAACTTTTAGAGGTCACCTTGTCTTCCAAGGATCTCTCATTTATGGCATCTCTATCTACAGAGACCACTTCAACCACTCCAGTGAGTTAGGGCTTTTCCCAGCTGCCCAGGATCACACTGGTATATCCAGGATCACACACCTACACCACACACCACACCACACCTCCATCTGAGGCTATCTAGTCCCACCTCCACTGACGCCAGTGTTTGCTAAGGCATGACCTACTTGCCATCCCTGGAGTGAAGGTGATTACACAGTGTGCGGATAACACACTGACTTCATTGCGGGTGCTGGCCATGCTCCCCATCAGGAAGACAGCCTGCACATCAGCTGCAGCTGGGAAATAGCATCACCCAAGTCAAATTTCCCAGGCAGCTATCTGTCCTCTGCTCCCCCATCTACTAGGCTCAGTCCACCCCCATTTCAGGGCCCTTCCTAGTTCCACCCTGCTCATCCTCAACTTTCTTCTCCAGATGCTTTCTAATGGAGCATGCCTGCCCTCAACCTACTCAACACCCGCCCCTGAGTCCCAGCCAGAGGCACTGAACACAGGGAACCAGTTTGTGCATATAATTTGAAGGTAGAGGGTGCCTCCTGGGATTGTGCAACTAGTGTGTCCCTGAAAACCCCTTGGCACTGGTCACCAACATCTTGCCTCAAGCTTGGGTCCCTGTCCTGTGGCTTCTCCAGCCACCCCAGCCCTTATGCTCAAGTACTACTCTACTCCCAGCTCCCAGAACTCCTCCAGCCAAAGCTCATGACTAGCCCACCCCTTACTGAGAAATCTAAGTCACTCTCTGATTCCCCTAGCATCCTTTCCTCCTGATCCCTGATCCTGCCTTTTTCCATCAGGCCCAAACTCCCTTCCAAATCATAAACCCCAGTGTCTTCCCTCCTCCCAGGCATGATAATTTCCCATCTCTCCTATGTGTGTAGCTCTGGAGCCTTCTTCTATCTCTTAGACCTGTAGGCTTTATTCTCCATCTCTGATAGGTCATTTAATTCAATTTTTAAGTTAAAGAAAAGCATATGTTCCCTATAGAAATTTTAGGAAACATAAAAACAAGGAAAGGCAAGAGTTTACTACTCAATTCTTTCTTTGGATATATGCTATACTATCTAATGTATAAGGTATGCATGCAATTGATACTGATTTTTTAAATTATTTTCAATCTTTTTTTTTTGGAATAAGTAACATGTGCCCCAGTCTGTCAGCAATTTGTCTCTGAGGCAATCAGGATTACAAGTTTATTTTATACTTTCTAGGGAAAAAGGTAGATCTGCACTAGCTTCCTGTTTTAAATCCATCTATTTAATGAAAACAGGGCATAGCAGTAACAAAGTTACGGTGAGGAAAGACTGAGACAGGAAGACAAGTTAGGAGTCTGTTGCAGGAACCCACATAAAGGAAAGATTATAGGGGACTGAGGAAGACAGAGATGTTGAGAGTGTTACTCACAGCACTCATGAAAAATGTGAGTACAAGTGAAGAGAGGAAGAAGTCAGGGGTAGTCCCCAGGCATCTGGCTCAGGCATAATGTAAGAGGTGGTACCTCTGTTTGATAGGAAGTTGTGAGGAAAAGTGCTGGATTTAGTTCTGGATATGTCAACACTGAGACTCCTGGGAGGTTTCCAAGTGGGGTTGTCCAAGAACAGATGAATATATGAACGTCATGTCAGGAAAATGCTAGAAGTTTGAGAGTACATGGGTGATGAATGGCCACAGAGCTATTGTGATTTCCTATGGATTAGGGTGAAGAGGAAGAGAGGGGGGCCCACAGATGACCCTCTAAGAGGGCAGAAAAAGGGGACTCAGTACAAGAGCTCAAAAGTCAGCTGGGAAGGTGGGAGGAAGTCCCACAGAGAGCTGTGCAACAGAGGCAAGAAAAGCAATGATGTCACCAGGGTGGAACAAGTCACTTGTGAGGAGGAGGCAACAGCAAGTACAGGCAGAGTTTCCCAACAACTTACAATGAAAGTGATGATAGATAGGGAAATACCTGGAAATAGATGAGTGTAATGAAGGATTGAGGAATGCTTTATTTTCAGATGGCAAGGATCTGAGTATGTATTACTGTTAAGCAGAAAAAGACCAATAGAAAGAAAAGATTAAAAAGTATAGGAGAGAAAAACAAAGAAACAATGGAGTGGAATCTTGGGGGTTAGGGCGATGGATGGAGAGATGATCTAGGAGTTGTTTCACTGGGACAAAAGGCAAGAAGATATTGTGTATGTTGGAAACTCTCCAGGTAATGGCTTTTTGACATAGCAGTTAAGTTGCTGCTTGGGGCATAGAAAGCCAAGACACTGTGGCAAAAAAAAAAAAAAAAAAAAATGACCTAAATGAAAGATCTCTGTGAGTGAGATCCCAGAGGAAAGAATGGGCCAACAAAGAAGGAGGTACCTTTTTCTGAAAGGAAGAGAGAACTTCCACTTGATTATGATCTTGTCTAAATAAGGTCAGAGTTTGTGAACTCAAGAGGCTTCCATTGCCTTGGCAGTTCATGACAAGAGCCTCAGGTGATTACTGACGTCATAAGTAAGAGTGTCAATTGTTAAATCAACAAGAGTCACTGTGGACTTGCTCCCCATGTAGGATCTCTGTCCTTAATGTGTTGTACTAGGTGAATTAATGGTAAAACTAGTACTCAAACAGTACTTTATACTTTGTGTTTCTGTGTGGGTGTAGTTTGTTGAAATCTTTACTTAGTATATACTAAGTTGATCTTCTGTATATAGAGATAATTAAAAATGAATCATGATGAAGAATGGGATGAGAGAGGGAGTAGGAGATGGGATGGTTTTCAGGTGGGAGGGAGCTTATGGGGGGAAAACCACTATAATCCAAAAGCTGTACTTTCAAAATTTATATTTATTAAATAAAAGTTTTAAAAAAAAAAGAGAACAAAGGGGGCCTGGGCAGGGTCTGGTGCCATCAGGGAGAGCTTGATAACAAAAATGGACTGAAGCCAAACTCCTGGCTGCCTACCATGGGTCAAGGCAAGAGTGTGAAACAATTTGATCCAAACTAAATCTTATAGGCTCTGCAAAAAAAAAAAAAAAAAGTTGCTGCTTGGGATGCCCCTGTTCCATACCAGAATGTCTGGGTTCAAGTCCCAGCTCTGCTCCCTATTCCACTTTCTTTCTAATTCATAGCCTGAGAGGCAGAAGGGATGCTCAACTAACTGAGTCCCTGCCACCATGTGGGAAATCGAGAGTTCCCAACTACCAGTTTCAGCCTGGCCCACTATTTTGGACATAGAAAAAATCTCTTTCTTCCTCTGTGTGTGTGTGTGTGTGTGTGTCTGCCTTTCAATAAATTCATAGAAAAATTTAAAGCAGAAACACAGTTCATGTAACAGTAAAGTAGGTTTTTTGCTGCCATTAGTTAAGCACTTTTTTTTTTCTGGAAAGGCTCAGAATTATCAATCCTGTGATTTGCCTCAACTTTGCCTTATGGTTGCAAGATGGCTGCTGTAGCTCTAAACACCACATTTTTACTTGGCTAACTCATAATCAGAAAGCATCTGTGGCATAAGGCAGTGTTTACCTTCATGCACTTCTCTGTTAGAAGAAAGAAAAGCACTTTCCAGAAGAACCCTACAAGACTTTTGGATATATCACATTACCTAAAATTGGGGTTTTGTCACCCCTAATCTGGGTTTGGACCTACTTTTCTTTTTAAAAATTTTTTAAAGATTTACTTATTTATTTGAAAAGTCACAGTTACACAGAGAGAAAAGGAGTGGCTTGGAGAGAGAGAGAGAGCGAGAGGTCTTCCATCCTCTGGTTCACTCCCCAGTTGGCCACAACGGCCAAAGCTGTGCCAATCCATAGCCAGGAGCCAGGAGCTTCTTTCGGGTCTCCCGCGTGGGTGCAGGGGCCCAAGGACTTGGGCCATCTTCTACTGTTTTCCTAAGCCATAGCAGAGAGCTGGATAGGAAGTGGGGCAGCCAAGATTTGAACCGGCGCCTATATGGGATGCTGCGCTGCAGGCAGCGGCTTTACCCGCTACGCCACAGCATTGGTCCCAGGCCTACTTCTCTAAGACAAAGATAGCTTTACCCGGCACCCAAACAAAATCAGAGCTTCAATGGCAAAGATTAAAGGGATGTCTTAGAGAGTTGGAACCAGCCTTGTCTGCCTTAGAGGTACACATGAGCTAAGTCAGTGGGTTTGGAGGTGGAAATGAAATGAATTCTCACCCGTTGTCTATTTTCTCTGTAATCTTGTTATCTGCTCGAGTTAAAGCAAAGGGGAGGTATGAAATGAGATTTGAATAAGTGAAGAAGTCTAAAACAAACACAGTGGAGAAGGGGAGAGTGAACTAACCCAGGAAATATAGAAAGCGCCAAGATCCTTGGTTGGGAAAATGTTTAAGAAAGAAATGGTAGATCAAAGGACAGAGGAGAGAGAAGGGCCAGGCTATGTCTCAAACAGTCATGTATACCAAGGGCTCCCAGCCTTGCACTATTGGCACTCGGGACTGATTAATTCTTCATATGGAACTGTCCCATGCATTATAGGATGTCAAGTAGTATCTCTCTTTCTACCTTCTAGGCCAGCAGCAAACTCCTCTCCCAGTCCTGACCATTGGTAATGCCTTCAGGCATTGTCCAAAGTTCCCTTGGGTTCAAAAGCACCCCAGTTAAGGACCACAGACACACACTACATTATTTGGTCCCACAGAGCAGGGGCTGGGGTTCCACATTCAGTGATAACATTGAATACCCAAGGACACAAACCTAAGAAGAGATGGAACCAGAATTCAAACTGACTCTGCTACAGACCTTCCTCTTAGCTCCACCATGGAGCTCACAGTCTAAAATGCACCACCAGCACCAGCAGCAAGGGGAAACTCAACACTGTTGGCCTTGACCTCCCCATTTTCTTGCTGGGTCTACACTCCACAGAAACTTTGTGGAGTGATCTGTTTTTCCAGAAAGAATTAGGTCTCATAAAAGTTAAATGTTTACAAGCACTCTGTATGCTCTTTTCAACGAAGTCAATTATTTGGTTTACAAAAAAATGTGGCTACATTTTCCCAAGGACTTGGAGGAGGAAACCACCATCCAAGAAAGGAAAATGTTTCAAATTGGAATGTGCTCTAGGCTGCCTGTCTGAATGAAAAAAAGTTATATGCCTGGGAAACATTATCTATGCCAGAGCAATATGAGGGTCTCGCTGTAATAATGATAGCATCAACTCCGTGCTGTCTTTCATCCCTGAAACTCCACGAAGAGCCTTAAAAATGAAATTTTATACAAGTGCTCACCAAAACACACAATATTTGGAAAATTCACACATATATCACTTTGTCCACCTCTCTAATGAAGGTGGAATGCAGTGGCAGATGTTTCCCAGCTGCCCAGCAGCCACCCCCCAACAGTTTGGGACAGGAAGCTGAGGACACCCGATCCAAGAGGAATTGCTGGGAGGTAAAGTCTAATCCTAAATATTGGGATTCAGCCAAATGCTTGAGGTACCCTCCCTCCACACAATAGCCTCATCCCTTAGTCTAAGAGATGGAATGAAGCAAAGTGACAGGGATCCATCCATATTACAGACAATGGCTTCCCCAGAGTTGGAGCTAGAAAGGATCCCTATCTCTTGAGATATGTGTGCTGTACATAGTCTGCTACCCAGCCCAGTACAGCCAAGGTTATAGCTTTGGTCCCTAAGTTATATAGCTTTACTCTGTATAATAGCCATAGACTGCATTACTATTGCAGAGATGGCTGCCAGACCCTTTACAGAATAAATACTTTCATAAATAATGCCTCCCTGATATATTGGTGGGGCAAGTAGCAGAGGGAAAAGGAACCAAGGGTAGTGTCCTAGCTAGATCAGGAAGTGCATTTATAACTACAAAGTGAGGCTAAAGAAACTAATGTAGATGTTTCTCTACTTCTGATAAATGGTACGATGGTACAGATGGTTCAACTTGGGATTTTTCAAGTTTAGGCTGTTGAAAAGTGAAACATATTCAATAGATGCTGTACTTTGAATTTTGAATTCTGACCTTTTCCCTGGCTATTGATATGTGTTCTGATGTTCTGTGATGCTGAGCAGTGAATACAGCAGCTGTAACTCCCAGCCAGCCCCATGATCATAAGGGAAAACAACACATACTCTATGCTGTCTTGTATTCAGTCAAATACAAAGATCTTCAACACTTCATTATAAATTAATATTTTCACTAGAAGATTTTGCACAACTTTGCTAATTTAAATGTTTTAGAAAAGTTTAAGGTAGGATAGGCTAAGTGATGATGATGCCATCTTATGCTTGTTAAATGTATTTTCAACTTATGATATTTTAGACTTAGCAATGATTTTATCAGAATGGAACCCCATCATAAGTTGGGGAACATCTGAATCTGTGGGACCTCTAGTTCATATAAAGTCCTAGCCCAGGAGTTTTACCTGTATCATCTCATTAATATTTACTAGGACTGATCTGAGCATTGCAAATAAAGAAATCAAGAGTTGCAGGGTTAAATATGTTAGGTTCCTGTCCCAGTGAGGCAGAATTCAAGCTCAGGTTTGTCAACTTCAAAGTGATCATATCCAAGTTACCACCACAACAGAACATGGACCGCTAGTGCCACAGTCATCTCCCTGTGCTCCCTCAGTCATTACCCTCCTCCAGGGAGCCACTATTGTTCCATCCATTGCTAAATATTAGATTCTGCCTGCTTTTGAACAACACACAAATAGAATCATACATCATGTATTCTTTGGTGTCCAACTTTTTGTACTCAATAATTTAAGAGATTCATTCATAATTTTGTGCATTACCGTTGCCCCCAGAATCTCCTTTTTTAAAAAAAGACTATGGCCGGTACCGCAGCTCAATAGGCTAATTCTCCACCTGCTGCGTTGGCACACCCGGTTCTAGTCCCGGTTGGGGCACCGGATTCTTTCCCGGTTGATCCTCTTCCAGGCCAGCTCTCTGCTGTGGCCAGGGAGTGCAGTGGAGGATGGCCCAAGTCCTTGGGCCCTGCACCCCATGGGAGACCAGGAGAAGCACCTGGCTCCTGCCTTCGGATCAGCACGGTGTGCCGGCCGCAGCGTGCCAGCCACAGCGGCCATTGGAGGGTGAACCAACGGAAAAGGAAGACCTTTCTCTCTGTCTCTCTCTCTCTCTCACTGTCCACTCTGCCTGTCAAAAAAAAAAAAAAGACTAAATATTACACTATATACACCACATTTTCTTTATCCATTCATCTGTTCATGATATTTATGTTATTTCTACATCTTGGCTATTATGAATTTTGTTGCAATGAACATGGAAAGGCTAACATCATTTAGAGACCCCGAGTCCAATTCTTTTGGAAAATGTCCAGAATTGGAATTGCTGGACCACATGGTAGTTCTAGTTTTAATGTTTTAAGGAATTTTCATACTGTTTTCAATAGTGGTTACACAATTTCACATTGCTACCAATCTTGTGGGCTTTGATTTTTTTGCTAATCTGAGATATATATATATATATGAGATATATATATTTATATTTTACCATCTGAGATATATATCTTCATATCATTTTGATTTGCATTTCACTGATGATTATTTACTTTCTTTTTTGCATATCTGTTGGCCACTTGTATGTCTTCCTTGGAGAAATGTCTATGCAATTCCTTGGTCTTTTTTTTTTTTTTTTTGACAGGTAGAGTTATAGACAGTGAGAGAGGCAGAGAGAAAGGTCTTCCTTCCATCGGTTCACTCCCCAAATGGCCACCACAGCCAGCATTGCGCCGATCCGAAGCCAGGAGCCAGGTGCTTCTTCTGGGTCTCCCATGCAGTGCAGGTGCCCAAGCACTTGGGCCATCCTCCACTGCCTTCCCAGGCCACAGCAGAGAGCTGGACTGGAAGAGGAGCAACTGGGACTAGAAACCAGTGCCCATATGGGATGCTGGCGCCGCAGGCAGAGAATTAACAAAGTGAGTCACGGCGCCAGCCTCTGGTCTATTATTTTTTTATCAGGTTATTCAGTTTTTACCATATATTTTGGATATTAACCCCTTGTCAGTTGTATGCTTTGCAAGTATTTTCTCTCATTCCAAATCTTACATTTTCACTCTTACTTATTTCCATTGCTATACATAAAGTTTTTAGTTGGATATAGCCTCACTTGTTTATTTTGTTGTCACACAATGAAACCATTGCCAAGACCAATGCCATGAATCTTTCCCCTTATGTGGTCTTCTAAGAGTTTTATAATTCTAGGTCTTATAATCAAGTCTTTAAATCATTCTGAGTTGTTTTTGTGCAAAGAGTAAGATAAAAGTCCAATTTTTATTTTTATATGTGGATATTGAGTTCCCACTACTACTGGTTGAAGAGATTAACTTTTCCCCAGTGTGTCTTCTTGCCACCCTTTTTGAAGCTCAGTTGACCATATATAGGTGTGTTAAGCAGGAAGTTAGAAATTAGCCTATGTGTGTAAGAAGAGCCTAAGGAAACTGACAGCTACAGCAATCCAACATCTGTATCCAGCATTGGCGTTTCAAAGTCCTGCCCCTTCTACCTGGCCTCATAAACATCTTTCCTCTAAGCAGGCACCCTAGAGAGAAGTGCCTTGGCTAACAGTAAGGCTTCCCCCTTCTGACAACCTCAGTGGTAAACTTGGAAAATAATTTTTCATATTTTCACCCAACAAACCCTTCTGCCAGGGCTCCCCATCCTTTGTCTCAGAGGAGAGGAAGGCAGTAAAGAGACTCCCTTAAAAACTGGGAATCTAAAGACTGCGTGCTCAGCCCTCTGCTCTCGGCTGAGCCACCCACCTGGCCTGCCCAGGTGTATTCTCTCCATTCAACCATGTAACCTCGCTCTCCACCAGTGTGAGTGACTGGGCACTATCTGTCCCTTCCATCCTGATGGATGCCCTATCCACCAGTGTGAGTGACTGGGCACTATCTGTCCCTTCCATTCTGATGGATGCCCTATCTCCAATAAAACCTTATCACTTCACTCTCTGTCTCATTCTTGAATTCTTTCTTGTGTGAAGACAAGAACTTCAGGGCTTCCACGACTCTTTTCTCCAGTGACAGGTGGATTTATTTCTAGGCTCTCTATTCTGTTCCATTGATCTATGCCTTTTTAAGCTAGTATCATATTGTTTTGATCACTATAGATTTGTAACATATCTTTTTTTATTATTATTATTATTTGACAGATAGAGTTAGACAGTGAGAGAGAGAGAGAGAGAGAGACAGAGAGAAAGGTCTTCCTTCCGTTGGTTCACCCCTCAAATGACTGCCATGGCCAGAGCTACGCCGATCCGAAGCCAGGAGCCAGGTACTTCTTCCTGGTCTCCGATGCGGGTGCAGGCGCCCAAGCACTTGAGCCATCCTCCACTGCCTTCCTGGGCCACAGCAGAGAGCTGGACTGGAAGAGGAGCAACCAGGACTAGAACCTGGCGCCCATATGGGATTCTGGCCCCGCAGGTGGAGGATTAACCAAGTGAGCCACGGCGCCAGCCCAGTGTAACATATCTTAAAATCAGGAAATATGATGCTTGCTTTGTCCTTTTTCAAGATTGATTTGGCTACTTATGGTCTTGTGGATCCATATTAATTTAAGAATGTTTTTCTATTTCAATAAAAATAATACTAGGATATTAACTGGAATTGCATTAAATCTGTACATTGTTTTGAGAAATATAGACATTTTAACAATATTAATTATTAAATATTGTCTTTCAATACATGAGCACAGATATGTCTCTTTATCTGTGTCTTATTTAATTTCTTTAATCTATATGTTACAGTTTTCAGTATACAAATGTTTCACTTTCTTAGTTAAGTTTATTCTTTTAGTTGATAATGTAAATACATTGTTTTGCTAACTTCCTTTTCAGATAGTTGACTGTTAGTGTTTAGAAGTATAAATGATTTTTGGTGTTGATTTTGTATCCTGTAGCTTTACTGTATATATTCATGGTTTTCAATAATTTTTATGAAGTCTTTGGGGTTTCCTGGAAATAAGATCACGTCATCTGCAAGCAGGGATAACTTTAGTTCTTCTTTCTGACTTACAAGTGCTTTGGTTCTTTTCCTTCTTCCCATCCCCTCTCCCTCTTCCTTCCTTTCTTTTTCTTTTCTGCCTGATTGCTCTGGCAGGGACTTCCAGTACTATGTTGAATACAAGCAGTGCTTTGTTCCTTATCATAAAGAAAAAGCTTTTAGTTTTTCACCTTTGAATATTATGTTGGCTATGAGTTTTTTATATATGGCCTTTATTATGTTGAGAAATTTTCCATCCATTCCTAGTTTGTTGAGAGTTTTTATCAGAAAGGGTATTGAATTTTGCCAACTGCTTTTTCTGCCTCTATTGAAATGATCATGTGATTCTTATCCTTTCTTCTATTAATGTAGTGTATCATATAAATTGATTTTTGTACACTTGCATCTAAGGATAAATCCCACTTGGTTATGGTGTGTGATCCTTTTAATGTGCTGTTGAAGTCAGTTTGCTAATATTTTGCAGAGATTTTTGCATCTACTTTCATCAGAGATATTGGCCTATCATTTTCTTTTCTTGTGATATCGTTCTGTGGCTTTGGTACCAGCATAATGCTGTCCTCATTAAAGGAGTTTGAAAGTGTTACTTCTTCAGTTTTTTGAAGGAATTTAAAAAGGATTGGCAGTAATTCTTTCTTAAAATTTTCATAGAGCCCATCATTGAAGACTTCTGGTCCTGGGCCTTTCTTTATTGGTAAGTTTTTGATGACTGATTCAAACATCCTAGTATGTATTGGCCTGTTTATACTTTATCTTTCTTCATTAGTCTTGGTAGGTTGTATGTAGAAATTTATTCATGTCTTCTAAGTTATACAGTTTGTTGATAAATAGGTGATCATAGTAGTTTCTTGTGATCCTTTTAATTCCTACAGTATCAAGTATAAGTCTATTATTTCATTTTTACTTATTTGAATTTTCTCTTTTTTCTTTTTAGTCAAACCAATTCTTAGTTTTACTGATTTTTTTTCATTTGTTTTTGCATTTTGTTTGTTTCTGCTCTGATCTTTCTTTAAATTTTGTATTTTTATTTATTTTTTCCCAAAAACCTTTTATTTGTTGTATACAAACTTCACGCATTTCTTTTTCTTTCTTTCTTTCTTTTTTTTTTTGACAGGCAGAGTGGACAGTGAGAGAGAGAGAGAAAGGTCTTCCTTTTGCCGTTGGTTCACCCTCCAATGGCCGCCACGGCCGGTGTGCTACGGCCAGCACACCGCGCTGATCCGATGGCAGGAGCCAGGTACTTATTCTGGTCTCCCATGGGGTGCAGGGCCCAAGCACTTGGGCCATCCTCCACTGCACTCCCTGGCCACAGCAGAGAGCTGGCCTGGAAGAGGGGCAACCGGGACAGAATCCGGCGCCCCAACCGGGACTAGAACCCGGTGTGCCGGCACCACAAGGCAGAGGATTAGCCTAGTGAGCCGCGGCGCCGGCCCAAACTTTAAGCATTTCATAAATACAACTTTAGGAACATCGTGCTTCTTCTCACCATACCCACCCTCCCATCCACATTCCCGCTCTTCTTCCTCCTCCTTCTCCTATTCCCATTCTTATTTTTTACTAAGATCTATTTTCAATTAACTTTATACATATATCATTAATTCTATACTAAGTAAAGAGTTCAGCAAATAGTATGAAAAAATAAACTCTTCCTCAACAATCAAGACAAGGACTGTTCAAAGTCATCTCATCTCAAAGTGTCAATTTCACTTCTATAATTACCTGTTAGGTGCTCTTAGTTACTATGGAATAGGGAGAACATATGGTTTTTGTCCTTTTGGGACTGGCTTATTTTACTAAGTATGATGTTTTACAGTTTCATCCATTCTGTTGCAAATGAAAAGATTTCATTTTTTATCACTGTGTAGTATTCCATGATGTACATATCCCATAGTTTCTTTCTTTAGTTTTCAGTTGATGGACATTTGGGTTGTCTTAGCTATTGTGAACTGAGCTACAATAAACATGGGGGTACAGATAACTCTTTCATATGCTAATTTCATTTCCCTCACGTTAATTCCCAGGAGTGGAATGGCTGGGTCATATGGTAGATCTGTATGCAGATTTCTGAATTATCTCTATACTGTCTTCCACAGTAGCTTTACCAGTTTACATTCCCACCAAAAGTGTATAAGGGTACCTTTTCCCTCCACATCCTCATCAGCATTTGTTGTTTGTTGATTTCTGTATGAGAGCCATTCTAACAGGAGTGAGATAAAACCTCATTGAGGTTCTGATTTGCATTTCCCTGAGGCTAGTGATCCTGAGCATTTTTTCATGTGTAAGTGTTGGTCATTTGGATTTCCTCTTTCAGAAAATGCCTACTTAAGCACTCTGTCCATTTCTTAAACGGGTTGTGTGTGTTTTGTTGTTGTTGAGTATCTTGTACTCTTTATATATTCTGATTATTAATCCATTATCAGTTGGGTGGTTTGCAAATAATTTCTTCCATTCTGTTGTTTGCTTCTTCCTTTGCTGAGTGTTTCTTTTGCAGTTCTGCGCTGATCTTCATTACCTCCTTCCTTTTGCTAACTTTAGGTTTAGCTTGTTCTTTTTATATTTTCTTGAAGTATAAAGTTTTTTATTTGAGTTTTTAAAAAGGATTTATTTATTTATTTAAAGGGCAGAGTTATAGAGAGAGGGGGAGAAGCAGGGGCAGAGACAGAAAGAGAGAGATAGAGCTCTTCTTTTTAAAAAAAAAAACTTTTACTTAATAAATATAAATTTCTAAAGTACAACTTTTACATTATAGAGGCTTTTCCCCCCATAACCTCCCTCCCACCTGAAACCATCCCATCTCCCACTCACTCTCCCATCCCATTCTTCATCAAGATTCATTTTCTTGGGCTGGCGCTGCGGCTTACTAGACTAATCCTCCGCCTTGCAGCGCCGGCACACCAGGTTCTAGTCCCGGTCGGGGCACCAGATTCTGTCCCGGTTGCCCCTCTTCCAGGCCAGCTCTCTGCTGTGGCCAGGGAGTGCAGTGGAGGATGGCCCAAGTCCTTGGGCCCTGCACCCCATGGGAGACCAGGATAAGTACCTGGCTCCTGCCATCGGATCAGTGCAGTGCGCTGGCCGCAGCGCGACGGCTGCGGTGGCCATTGGAGGGTGACACAATGGCAAAGGAAGACCTTTCTCTCTGTCTCTCTCACTGTCCACTCTGCCTGTCAAAAATAAAAAAGATTCATTTTCTTTTTTAAAAATTTTTTTATTTTTATTTTTTTTAGGCAGAGTTAGAGAGAGAGAGACAGAGAGAAAGATCCTCTTTTTCTGTTGGTTCACCCCCAAGATGGCCACTACAGCCGGCATGCTGTGGCCAGCGCGCTGCACCGATCTGAAGCCAGGAGCCAGGTACTTCCTCCTGGTCTCCCATGCAAGTGCGGGGCCCAAGCACCTGGGCCATCCTCCATTGCCTTCCTTGGCCACAGCAGAGAGCTGGACTGGAAGAGGAGCAACTGGGACAGAATCCAGTGCCCCAACCGGGACTAGAACCTGGGGTGCCAGCGCCACAGGCGGAGGATTAGCCAAGTGAGCCGCAGCGCTGGCCCAAGATTCATTTTTAATTATCTTTATATACGGAAGATCAACTTAGTATATACTAAGTAAAGATTTCAACACTTTGCACCCACACAGAAACACAAAGTAAAAAGTATTGTTTGAGTACTAGTTTTACCATTAATTCGCCTAGTACAACACATTAAGGACAGAGATCCTACATGGGGAGCAAGTCCACAGTGACTCTTGTTGATTTAACAATTGACACTCTTACTTATGACATCAGTAATCACCTGAGGCTCTTGTCCTGAGCTGCCAAGGCAATGGAAGCCTCTTGAGTTCACAAACTCTGACCTTATTTAGACAAGGTCATAATCAAAGTGGAAGTTCTCTCCTCTCTTCAGAGAAAGGTACCTCCTTCTTTGATGGCCCGTTCTTTCCACTGGTATCTCACTCACAGAGATCTTTGATTTAGGTCATTTTTTTTCCCACCACAATGTCTTGGCTTTCCATGCCTAAGAAACTCTATGGGCTTTTTAGCTGGATTCAAATGCCTTAAGGGCTGATTCTGAGGCCAGAGTGCTATTTAGGACATCTGCCATTCTATGGGTCTGCTGTGTATCCCGATTCCCATGTTGGATCATTCTCTCCTTCTTAATTCTATCAGATAGTATTAGCAGACACTAGTCTTAAGTGATCCCTTTGTCACTTAATCCTATCTTTATGATTAATTATGAACTTAAACTGATTATTTTGACTAATAAGATGGCATTGGTACATGCCACCTTGATGGGATTGATTTGGAATCCCCTGGCACGTTTCTAGCTCTACCATTAGGGGTAAGTCTGAGTGAGCATGTGCCGAATTGTACATCTCCTCCCTCTCTTATTCCCACTGTTATATTTAACAGGAATCATTTTTCAGTTAAATTTAAATACCTTTCGCCGGCGCCGCAGCTCACTAGGCTAATCCTTTGCCTTGCGGCACCGGCACACCGGGTTCTAGTCCTGGTCGGGGCACCAGATTCTGTCCTGGTTGCCCCTCTTCCAGGCCAGCTCTCTGCTGTGGCCAGGGAGTGCAGTGGAGGATGGCCCAAGTGCTTGGGCCCTGCACCCCATGGGAGACCAGGATAAGTACCTGGCTCCTGCCATCGGATCAGCGTGGTGCGCTGGCCGCAGCACGCCAGCCACGGCGGCCATTGGAGGGTGAACCAATGGCAAAAAGGAAGACCTTTCTCTCTCTCTCTCCCCCTCACTGTCCACTCTGCCTGTCATAAAAAAATTTAAAATACCTAAGAATACTTGTGTGTTAATTCAAGAGTTCGACCAATAGTATTAAGTAGAACAACAACAACAAAAAACAACACTAAAAGGAATAAAATAGTAAGTTGTTCCTCTACAGTCAGGTCAAGGGCTGATCAAGTCATTGGTTCTCATAGTGTCCATTTCACTTCAACAGGTTTCCTTTTAGGTGCTCAGTTAGTTGTCACAGATCACGGAGAACATGATATTTGTCCCTTTGGGACTGGCTTATTTCACTCAGCATAATGTTTTTCCATATTCCTCCAGTTTTTTGCCAGTGACCGGATTTCATTGTTTTTTACTGCTGTATAGTATTCTATAGAGAACATATTCCATAATTTCTTTATCCAGTCTACTTTGATGGCCATTTAGGTTGATTCCATGTCTTAGTTATTGTAAATTGAGCATTGAGCTCTTTTATTTGCCAATTTAATTTCCCTTGGGTGAATTTCAAGGAGTGGGATGGCTGGGTCACGTGGTAGGGCTATATTCCGGTTTCTGAGAAATCTCCAAACTGTCTTCTATAGTGGCTTTACCAATTTGCATTCCCACCAACAGTGAGTTTTTGTGCCTTTTTCCCCACATCCTCGCCAGCATCTGGTTTTAGTTGATTTCTGTATGTAAGCCATTCTAACCGGGGTGAGGTGAAACCTCATTGTGGTTTTGATTTGTGTTTCCCTGGTAGCTAGTGATCCTGAACATTTTTGCATGTATCTGTTGGCTGTTTGGATTTCCTCTTTTGAAAAATGTCTATTTAGGTCCTTGGCCCAGAGAGATAGAGATCTTCTATCAGCTGGTTCACTCAACAAATGGAAGAGACAGCCAGGGCTGAGCCAAGCCAAAGCCAGGAGCCAGGTGCTTCATCCCGGTCTCCCACAAGGATGGCAGAGACGCAAATACCTGGGACATTTCCCTCTGCTTTCCCAGGCATTAGCAGGGAGCTGTATTGAAAATGGAGTAGCCAGAACACAAGCCAGCACCCACATGGGATGTTGGCATCATAGGCAGCAGCTTAACCTACTATACTACACCATTGGCTGCCATTTGAGCCTTCTTTAAGGTTTATTTTATTTATTTGAAAAGCAGAGTTACAGAAAGAGAGACAAGAGAGAGATCTGCCATCTGCTGGCTCACTCCCCAGCCAGGACTGGGCCAAGCCTAAGCCAGGAGCCATGCGCCAGTAGCTACATCTGGGTCTCCCACATGGGTGCAAGGACCCAAGTGCTTGGGCCATCCTCTGCTGCTTTCCCAGGAGCATTAGCAGGGATCTGGATCAGAAATGGAGCAGCTTGGGGCCGGCGCCGTGGCTCAATAGGCTAATCCTCCACCTTGCGGCTCCGGCACACCGGGTTCTAGTCCCGGTCGGGGCGCCGGATTCTGTCCCGGTTGCCCCTCTTCCAGGCCAGCTCTCTGCTGTGGCCAGGGAGTGCAGTGGAGGATGGCCCAGGTGCTTGGGCCCTGCACCCCATGGGAGACCAGGAAAAGCACCTGGATCCTGGCTCCTGCCATCGGATCAGCGCGGTGCGCCGGCTGCAGCGGCAGCCATTGGAGGGTGAACCAACGGCAAAGGAAGACCTTTCTCTCTGTCTCTCTCTCTCACTGTCCACTCTGCCTGTCAAAAAAAAAAAAAAAAAAAAAAAAGAAATGGAGCAGCTTGGACTTAAACCAGAACCTACGTTGGATTTTGGCATTGTAGGTGGAGGCTTATCCCACAATACCACAACATCAGTCCCTGAGCTTTTTTAATGTAGGTATTTGAACTTCCTCTGTTTACTGATTTTACCACATTACACCAGTTTTGGTATGTTGTATTTTACTTCCATTTCTCTTGATGTATTTCCTAATTCTCTTTTTGATTTCTTCTTTTATCCATTGGATGTTAAAAAGTGTGCTGTTTAATTGCCACATATTAGTGAATGTTCGAGTTTTCCATATGCTTTTGATTTTCTAGTTTTATTCCACTTGGTAAGGAAATATACTTGGTATGATTGCCAAAATGCCTCAGTGGCCAGGGCTGTGAAGAGTCTGATGCTGGGAGCCTTGAATTCAATCCAGGTTTCCCATGTATATGGCAAGAACACAATTATTTGAGCCACTGTTGCTGCCTCCCAGAGTCTGCATTAGCAGAAAGCTGGGGTCAAGAGCCAGAGGCAATCACCAAACCCAGACACTCTGATAGGAGATGTAGGCATCTTAATTGTTGTTTCAACCATCAGATCAAATATCCACCCATCTCCATTTTTAATGCAGATTTTCTGGACATAGTATTCCTGTTCAGTGTTTATTTTTTTTTCTTTGATCCTTCTCCCTTCTGTCCTGCAGGGCTTCTGCTGAAAAATATGCCGATATACTTGAGGAGGCTCCCTTGTGTGTAAGAAGTGATTTATCTTATTGTTTTCAAAATCCTTTCTTTGCTTTTGCCTTTTGACAATTTGATTATAATGTGTCTCAGCATGGATTTCTTTGTATTCATTTTAATTTGTGTCGCTTGTGATGCTTACATCTGGTTATCTATTTCCCTACACAGATTTGGAAAACTTTCAACCATTACTTCCTTGAATGAGCTTTCCTACTATTCTCATGTTCTCTCTCTAGGACTCCTGTAAAGTGTATATTGGTCCAATTGATGATATTCCATGAGTTCCTGAAACTCTCTTCATTTTTTCATTTCTTTTTTGCTCTTCTAACATGATTATTTCTAATGACCTGTCTTTAGGTTCACTAACCCTTTCTTTTGTTGAATCTAGACTTTCTCAAACTCTTGTAGTGAGTTTTCAGTTCAGTTGTTTTATACTGTAGCTTCGTGATTTCCACTTGGTACTATTTTATATTTTCTTTTTTAAAAAAAAACTCTCACCTTGTTCATGCATAATTTTATTGACTTCAGTAAACAACATTATGACAGTCTTTTTAGTTCTTAATTATAATTACTTTAATGAAGTCAAATTTATCAATCTTTTATTATAATTTTGTATCCTATTTAAAAATTACTCCCCCCAAGGTATTAAAGATATTTTATTATTCTCTAGAATACTTACTGTTTATCTTCCACACTTGAGTCAATAATACACAAGAAAACGTTTTTTCATATGATGTAAGGTAGGAGTTCATTTTCTTCTCCAAATGCATGTTCTGTTCATCTACAGCCAGTTTGTGACAAGACAATTGCTTCTTTTCACAATTCAAGTTATTATACATATATCGGTTGTTATGAATTCTTCATTTTGTTTCATTGACTAACTTGTCAATCCTTGTACCAATACCACTTAACTTATTTATTATGATTTATAATGAGTACCACCATAGTACAAATCTTCCAGCTTTGTCCCTCCATATGTCTTAGCTATTCTTACCCCTAAATCGTATTATGTACATATTAGAATCAACCTGTCACTTTAATAAAACCATAGGATTTTTTTTAATAAAAGTACCAGGATAAGCACCTGGCTCCTGCCATCGGATCAGCGCGGTGCGCCAGCTGCAGCACGCCAGCCGCGGGGGCCATTGGAGGGTGAACCAACGGCAAAGGAAGACCTTTCTCTCTGTCTCTCTCTCACTGTCCACTCTGCCTGTCAAAAAAAAAAAAAGTACATTGACACCATCCTTGATTTATTAGGATCTACTGTAAATTGATATTTGATTTATTAGGACCTACTATAAAAAAGATACTTCTACTATTTCTTAGATATTGCAACAATCTTGCACTCAAACCTTATTAACTCTCATTTCTACCTTCATGATATAATTTTCAGTCATTTTAAAGTTCTACATCCTTTTAAACCCTAAAGACATTACTTTGTTATTGTTTTAATACACGATGAATATTAACTTAATTCATACATGCATTAACCATTTGCTCTGCTCTTTATTTCCTCTGGCACTTAGTTTATCTTAGTATTTACTTTAGTGTGCCATTTGGTAGCAAATTCTCTCAACTTTTGTTTGTCTAGATATATTGTCATTTTGCATTCATCTCCGCAGGATATTGTTACTGGCTATAGAATTCTAAAATGAGAAATATTTTCTTTCAACGTGTTAAACATGCCTTTCCATTGTACTTTCAGCTTGCAATATTTCTGTTGAGAATTTAATTGTCAGTCTTGTTGCTACTCCCTTGAGGTTTATGTGTCTTTTAATATGATCTGTTTAGAGATTGTTTTTCTTTGTCTTTAAGCAATTTAATTAAAATGTTGCTTGGTTTGGTTTTATTTAAATTTATTCTCTTGATGTTCACAATGTTTATTGAATTTGTGACTAGATGATTTTCAGCAGTACTAGAAAATTCTCATAGAATTTTTCTTCAAATATTGCTTGTAACATCATCCCCTTTCTATTTCTTAGTTTATCCTTACAGGTATGTTAGAACTTTTCACTATGTCCCATATATCTCTTATGCTGTTTTGTGTTTTCCAAAATTCTGTCTCTTTGTGCTTCATTGTGATATATCTAACTGGCCTTCATCCAAGTTATCCTATCATTTCTTCTGGTACATGTTAAGTTCATCTATTACTTATTCAGTTATTGTATTTTTTAGCTACAGAAATTCCATTTAATTTTTGTCTATAGATTACTGCTCTCTGGTGAAATTCTTTATCTTGTCATCACTTTTTGCACATACTAGTCATGGTTAAAGATTGTGTCAAATAATTTTAATATCTGAATTACTTATAGATCTGCTCTGTTGTCTGTTTCTTTTCTTCTTGGCATTCCTAATGGTTTTTAACTGAGTGATGGACTTACATGTAATAAATTGTAGAAACTTTGTATGAAGTTATCTGAGGAATTTTAACTTTCTATTGGCTGGTAGCTAAGAGAAAAGATCATTTTCTCCAAGGAATGACTGAGATTACTCAAGACTTAATGCTGGTTTTTGTGAAGGTTTGCCCTTAATCTCAGGGTATATAATTCAGAGGCTTAACTGAAAGTTTCAGTATTTTAATAGGATCCCTTTTATTTCTTGTATCCCTTATATTAATAATTAGCTTCCAGAACCATGAAACTGCAGAAAGTTCTGTATTGCTTTATAATCTCTTCATGTTTCTCTGTGCAACTTAGAAATTAATAAATGTCTCAAAATGAAGGCAAGACAGAATAGTGGACTTACCTCTCTGAGGTTTACTTTTCTATGAGATCTTCATCTTCCAAATTTCATCTGCTTTAGTAACCCTGAACTTGAAATTCTGTCATCTCGATTCCACAATATTAGTTCTTTCTCAGTCTCTCAGACTCATTTTGCCTCTGAATCAGCAAATGCATCAAGAATGAAAGCATCAGAAAATATTGAACTTGATTTTTCTCCAGGATCTTGGACCCTTGAATCCTGGCTGTTTTAGTTGTTCTCCAATGTTTTCAAGGAGCTATTTTCTTTCTTCCTTTTATATACCTTTTATAGATATCCTCTCTGGGAAATATATTCTCACAGTGTGGCCAGAAGTGGAAGTTTGTTGGCTGTTTTTAAATTCTCAGTTGACTCTCTAATATTTGGTCATGGTTAAGAACCACTACCCTAACTTATCACACTCTCTCACGCACATGCAATTTCTTCTGCCAGGAACATTGTTTCACATCCTTTGCCTGAATAACCTCTAGAGAAAGCCTCTTCTTACCTAAGGACAGATGAGGTTAGCGGCCATTCTATATCTGCCCATAAAACATTATGTCTGCACTCTTTTAGCACTGATCACACTGTATTTAAATCCGTGTGCTTTCTCATTTATCTCCCACATCAGACTGGGAGTTCCTTGTGGACAGGAGCCATCTCATTTATTGCTGCATCTTGTAAGTATTTGAATAAGTGATTTTGAATATCCTACTGCTCTTTAGCCAGCATTCTCAGCCCTACAATTGAGCTATCCTCACTGTTCCCAAGCAGCAGTGCTCTCTCCCTCTCCAATCCCATGAAATAGCTTTTGGATGCATCCCAACACATCTGGCCTTTTGATCCTCTGAGGCCAATTTAACTTCTCACCTTCCTTGGCATAATCAGTACAAAGCATTACTAATCTTGCTACCAACCTTGAATATCCTTCATGCTTTCCCTTCCATTTCCATATATGCATAGCATTCCCTTTCTGTTACGTAAACTTGTGTGCCTTTGGGGGAGAAATTAATTCAAAGAGTAAGTAAAAACAGATTGAGCTACTAATATCTTTAGAGATGGTGACGGAAGGTGTGGCTAATTTCATGATTCAAAATTTAGCCTCAAAGTCATCACCTTTAGAAAATTTCTTTCTAGGTGCACTATTCTTCTGTGCGCTGGTATTCCTCTTCCCCAGAGTTCATGACCTGGTAAGAAAAGCTAAATGACTTCATCCTTCCACTCATAAAAGTGATGGAAAATGTTTCCTGCATTACCCTAAGCTGTTTTGCTAATGCTGAAATAGTGATATCATGTTGGAATTTTTCTAGATATATGCTGGGAGAATGAAGGAAAAAATCAAAACTTGTTGACAGCCCAAAGAAAAATATCTTCCCACCAGAGCAGCTGTTGCTAAGTTTAGTGAATGTGTGTCCTGTCAGTGAGAAAATAGGAACCTTCTCTTAGATGTCTTCTTTTTGTTGTTTGATTGCTTACCTGTAGGAACAATGATTAGCTTGTTTTACAATTACATAGTTTGCAAGCTAGCTGTGTGCTTCTGTGTGTGCACTGAGGATGAGAGGGACCATGGAAGGAAACTCTTTCTCATGGTTGTGACTTCAACTACAACTTCCTTACTACATTTTATGCACTGGTATTGGAGTTACTCCATGGACAGTAATGAAATGGATTGTAGAGAGCATCTAGACACCTGTCTTCCTATCTTTCATGCAACATGTTTTTTATCATTCCCTAAAGAAGAAAATGTGAATCCTGAGACTACTCTATTACAGTCTCTCAAAGATCAGACTTAGGGGTGGGCATTTGGCCTAAAAGTTAAGATACTGCCTGAGAAATCTGCATCCCCTATCTGAGAGCCTGGGTTTAAGTCCCAGCTCCTCTCTCAGTTCTAGCTTTCTGCTAATGCATTCCCTGGGAAGTATGATGACCCAAGTAGTTAGGTCTCTGCTACCCATATGGGAGACACGGATTGTTTTCCCAGCTCCTGCCTTTGGACTGGCCCAGCTCCAGGTGTTATAGGTGTTTGGAGAGTGAATCAGCAATGGGGATTCTGTGTGTGTGTGTGTGTGTGTGTGTCCTTTCTCAGTGTTTCCATCTGGTTGTTTCTGTGTCTATTTCTCTGTATCTGCTTCTCAAATAAAAAAAAAAGATTTTTTAAAAAGACTAAACTGAGAGTCACATCTAAATAAAAATATATTATTTCAAAATTAAGGCTCCAAGTAAGTAGTTGTATAAGGGCCTGTCAGAATTTTTGTAGAATTAAAATTTTTGAGGTTCATGCATACAAGGAGTCTTCAAAAAAGTCATAGAAAATTTACGCTATGAGAAATCCATGCATGGATTTAAAAAATGTGTTTAACTGTGATAAACTTATTTTTAAATTCCATTTTCCATGAACTTTTTGAAGTACCCTCATATTTCTTTTTTGAGAGAACAAGGAACACATCTTATTTATCATTGTATTTCCTACAACAACTTCAGTGATTGTCCCTCAAAATAATTGGGAATTAATCCAAATAATCATAAAGAACAAGCTAGACTGTTTTCTGTCTCAGATGGATAAGGTTACACCCTGGACAGAAGTAGGAGAAAATATAACATGAACTCTCTGGGTAATTTCAGATCTTGGGGGCTGGCATGGTGGCATAGCAGGTAAAGCCGCCACCTGCAGTGCCGGCATCCCATATGGGCGCCAGTTCAAGTCCTGGCTGCTCCACTTCCGAACCAGCTCTCTGCTATGGCCTGGGAAAGCAGTAGAAGATGGCTCAAGTCCTTGGGCTCCTGCACCCACATGAGAGACCCATAGGAGGCTCCCGGCTCCTGGCTTCAGATCCGCACAGCTCTGGCCATTGTGGCCAACTGGGGAGTAAACCAGCGGATGGAAGACCTCTCTCTCTTTCTCTTTCTCTCTCTGCCTCTCCTACTCTTTCTGTGTAACTCTGGCCTTCAAGTAAATAAATAAATCTTTTAAAAAAATTTCATATCTGTGATTGACAAGTGAGTCACCCAGATTCTCTTGCAGAATTTGCCTATCTTTTCCCTTCCTAATTTTGTGTATAATTCTCTATAGATTGATACCAGCAATCATATTCCAGACTAATGGTTACCAGTGGTTACAAGTGTAAGACACCTTTTCAATGACAAAAAAATAATCTTGCCCATATATAAGTTGCACTTTTAGAAATCTACAGATAGAGAAAATCAACCAAGTAAATCATTAACATTCCTTTTAGAAGATATTAAATCAGAATGACATCTGCACAAATTTAGAAATTAGCATAAATGTGTGTATGACATTATATGTTAAATATATACACAATATTTGCATATGAGTTTGCAGACCTCTTGAAGTAATTTCCATCCTGCTTTCCCTACCCTATCCTCTCATCCTCTCTGCTCATGCCTTCTTTATCCTGGGACCTTCCTGCTCTTGAATTTGCACCAGATTCCCTCTTGCCTTTATAAAATATTGTGTCCCTTTTTTTCCTCTTGTCTGGCTTGCCTTCCTACCATTTACAAGAGTCCTCGGTTAGCCAGCCCTCCCTCTGAAGCCAAATTGTGTCCTGTTGAAGGCCTTTCAGACTCCACTGGCTTTGTGCAACATTGGCCACACACCTGGCCATCAACATCAATCCCTCACCGTGAGTCAAGTGAGCATTGTGAGAGGTCTCCCTACACTGTCTTCCTTGTTAGATGATTTGCCACGCTTAGGTCCATGTTACAAATGCCAGTGTTGAGAATTCATCAGTGATGGTGTGGAGACTTCCGGTTGTGACCATGTCTCTCCTTTATAAAGAACTCCAATATGGGTCCCACAGCCCAAAAGGGGCCCACAAGTATTTACTGGGAAGAATGACATTATGAATTAGGTGACATTTATATTCTCAAGCGTTCTCTGTTTACAGAATGTAACTCATCTATGCAAATTAGATGAGATCAGTGTGGCCTTTGAGGAACACTGCCCCAGCTTTATTGCCTGGGTCAACCCCGGGCTGAGGCAGACTGAAGGCTTGATGACAAAAGGCTGAACTTCACCACCCTCTGATCCCCATTCCTTTTGCATCATTAACCCCGTAGAATAAGCCTGTTTCCTCTTTTAGATGATGTCCCCCACAAATTAGATGATTATTTTCTGTTCCTTCATTGACTTCTCCCTGTAGGTTAAACAACTGGTTCTTCTCACTGTTCCTCTTCATAGCTTGGTCACTCCTCTCTGACTATACCCTCATTCATGACATCCTTCTTAAACTGCAGTACCCAGAAGGGAGCATACACTTCAAGACACAAAGAGGTGATGTTGAGCACAAGGAATGATTCTGTCCCTTGCTCTGATCACTGTGGCCTAAATCCACACCTCAGTTGAATAGGCAATGTTGATACAGGGTGTCACAGACCTGCCATTTAAAGTTACCTGCTAGGTGTGTGTTTGTAGGGAAATTTCAGCTTCTCTGAGGCACAGATTTCCAATCAATAAATATACCCAATGCCTTTTGTCATCAAGAAAGTACAAATTTAAATTTGTGGTGCAACACACTATACCCACCAGAAAGGTTATAATGACAGAGATGATGCCGAGCTATGGGGAAAAGCAGCCAGAATTCACACTTATGACTGGGGAGAGTGGATTTGTACAACTGCTTTTGGAAACTGTTTGACAGCATCTACTATAACTGACCCAATAATTTCATTCTTAGAGATATACTCAAGAGATCTGAGTGTGTAGGTTCAAAAGATGTGTCCAAGAATTTCTGAGAAGCATTATTCATAATACTTCTCAATTGGAAACAACCCAAATACCCATTAACAACAGAACCAATACAGTGTTAAAGTCATACAATGCAAAACTACATGTAGGGAGAATAAATGAACTCCAAATACAGGCCACAGTATGGTTGCTACACACACACACACACACACACACAATGCTAAATGAAAGGAACCAAACACAAAAGGTTATGTAGTATTTGGTTTTATTTACATTCAGTTCAAAATCAGACAAATCTGATTTCTGATATTACAATACAGTGGCTATTTATAAGATAGGAACAGGGAAAAGGACAGAGCAAAAGGGGACTCTTACGTTGCTGGAATTGTTCTGCTCTTAATTTGGGTGTTGATTACACAAGTATGTTCAAGTTGTGAACATTTGTTAAGCTTATGACTATGAATTTTGTATGCTGTATTTTGACAAAAAATTAAAATAAAGCACGATAATAACAATAGCAACATATCAGGACATCCAAAACCTTCAAACTTCCTGACATTGAAGCAGAAAAAATAGCAAGTTCAAGTCCTCTCCATTTTTTTCTCAAAGAGTTATGACCCAACCAGAGCTATATGCAAATAGATCATTTCCTTCTTGCCCTGTTGCACCAGCAGTCTGGCCACATTTGCCCCTGCCCTGTGGATTCAGGTCCTCTCAGACTTATGGATTCCCTGCCTTTGAAGGGAGTATATTAGAAGTTAGAAAACCCAATTTCTACATTCTACTAGCATTGACTGTGTACTACATACTGTGCCAAATGACTTATTTTGCACAATTTTATTGTACCATCCCAACAACTCCATAAAATATGTAATCATCACTTTACTAGTGAGGAAAGTAACATAAGGGGTCTTCAAAAAGCTCATAGATAGAGCCAGCCCTGTGGCACAGTGGGTTAAGCCAATGCCCGTGGCGCCAGCATCCCATATGGGTACAGGTTTGAGTCCCAGCTGCTCCTCTTCCTATCGAGCTCCCTGCTAATGTGCATGAGAAAGCAGTAGAGGATGGCCAAGTCCTTGGGCCCCTGCACTTATGTGGGAGGCCCAGAAGAAGCTCTTGGCTCCTGGCTCCAGATTGGTTCAGCTCTGGGCATTGTGGCTATTCGGAGAGTAAACCAGCAGATAGAAGACCTCTCTCTCACACACATACACTTTCTCTCTCTCTTTGTCTCTACCTCTCTCTGTAACTCTGTCTTTCAAATAAATAAATTTTAAAAATATTTTAAAAAAAGAACTATGCCTAGATTCCAAAATATTTTGGGTATCAAAATAAACACATCTTTGATTTCATTTCACTGTAGGAAGCTCCTCATATTTAGAAAGACTCAGCAATTTACCCAAATACACAGATACTGGATTCAAATCCAGATTAGAAACATGACTGAGGGGCAGGCATTTGGCAAAGTGGTTTAGATGCCTTGAGATTCCCACATCCCATATCAGAGTGCTTGAGTTCAAGTCCCAGCTCTACTTCCGATTCAAGTTACCTGCTAATCTGCACCTTGTGAGGCAGCAGCAGATACTTGGTTAGAATATTTCTCTGTGTTTGTGTCTGTATCTGTCTCTCCCCCTGCTGTGCCTTTCAAATAAAGTTAATTAATGAATTAAAAAAAAAAAAAAGAAATGAGAAGTAAAACTGACACCAGGCTCCTACTGGCTAAAAGATTTTGTCCCCAAGTCGTGTTCCAAGCATGGTTTGGATGGTGTTTGACCTAACTTGCATGCCTTCCAGGATCTCTGAACAATGACTTGCTTTTGTCCATTTGTCTGCTGACCACTGACAGACAAGTGCACTGCCCATCTAGTTCCTGATACCCTGCCTATTCCTGGCCTCCAGCAATGGCAAAGCTGCTGGCTGCATGACCAGGGTGACCACGCTGAGTCTGCTAGCACTCATCTGGTGGCTCCTGTTCACAGATCTGGCATCTATATCATGTCAGGAAAGAAACTGGATAAAAACAAAATGTCGTACTCCAAAAGAATGTCTTTGGATCCTACAGGAAATCTGCAATTCTCAGTGGGGTTCTCATCCTCCACGGCTGAGTCCGAAGAAGAAAGAATTGGCTAAGAACTGGAGACCACCCCTTGACAGAATATTTTTTCTAAAAAGTTCTCAAGTGTTTTTGGCTTTTAGCTGCATGGTATTTCAGAGATTTCTTGCTCTTCTTAAAATCTGTTAGCAATCCTCAAATCTACAAACAGGCTTTAGAAGATGGAAATGGGGAGGGCAGCGAGAAAGACTGTTTCAGGAGCAATCCCTCTGTAAGGAAAAGCCGAAACCTAAATTAGATACAGCTGAAAATATCTCAATCCTGTAAGATTAGTCTTGACACAAGCCCTGCAGCAGAAGCATTCTGTGTGCTAAAGGAATTACTCTAAAGGTTTTTCCTTTCTTATTGCCCACTTATTTCTCTGAAAAGCCTTCTTCTGAAACCTTGTGTTTTACACGAATGCAAAGCCTTTCTGGGTTATCATCCTAAAATAGATTCCAACAGGAGACATTTTTCCTGGGGGTTATGATTAAACAGACTGCATAGAATTTAGCCCGAGCTGAGCCAGAGTGAAGCATCAACAGTGTGAGAAGACCCAGCCTCAGCCAAGGGGCTCTGAGCAACAACAAGATGAAAACTCACCAAAATAAAATTGGACAAAACCATGCAAATCTCTGGTTTTCCTTCCAGGGAGTAGTCCTGATTTCCTGTTTCACCTCTTTGGGCCCATAATGATTTAATATTCAACCCCACACCGCTTCCTCTTTGAAGTTCTTCCAAATTTCAGAGTCTTGCAGACAGGGATGTTTGCTGGGTTCTGGTGCAAGACAGTGGAATGATTTGTCCGTTCACATTGCTCAGCAAGCTCTTTTCTCACCGCTGGGTGAATTTCAGTTTCCAATATTTGCAAAATAACAGAAGCAAGCTAAAATGGGTTCTACTGGAGAGAAATGGAACTTCAGTTGATCTGAAGGTTTGCTTATATTATAAGGAAGGCCTGGGTTATACCAGATGCCTTAAAGCCAAGTGGACCACAGGACATCAACAAACGAAGGGGTAGTGTTTAGGAATCTAGCAAAACTCCCATCCTTCCACAGGACTTGGTACCCCCAAATGCTTCCACATGCAAAAAAAATTCAATTTGCAAAATCAGCCATATCTAATCTGAGCTCTCCTGTTTGTTGCAGCTATCTATAGTGATTGTACCCTGCCAACAGCACTCTTCCTCAGGCACATTCTTCAGCAGAGTCATATAATCTATTGGCATAATGGTCCTTTTTCAGGAGAAGTATTTCATTTTAATGAAAATGTGTATCACCATATTTAATCAATCAGGCTGATTGACAACAGCAATAGTTGAGTCTTGCAGCAGATGCTCTGCTACCTCATTCTTATTCCAGTTTCATTTCTCAATCAAATCCATGTGTAAAAAACATAATGTGCTGCCAACACAATGTAATAAAACCTCAACTGAAACGCACACCAGCACGACAGAAACTGATAACTCCAAGTATGGAAAAAGTTAACTTCAGAAAAATCACTTATGACACCCACGTATTCAAGTTTTATGGACAAGGGATACATGTCTCACTGTAGCTAACATGAATGGGCCAAAGTTATAGATTTGTCCTGAAATAGAAAAAATAATAATCTCTAAACCAACATTTTCCAAAAGTTGGCAGAAGCAACCTTTTTAAACAGCACAGAAATCATCCTTAAAATTGGCTGAGTTTGTTTGAGATGCACCATTTGTGTCACAGAGCAATAAATTAGGACCTGAGCCCTGAGCAGTGTTTTTTTCCTTTCTTTTTTTTAATAGTGGCGCAGACTGGTTAAAGATGATATATCACTGGTTGTCACAGATAGAAACAGCAGTTTTCAAAGTTAATGATTCATACAGGAATAAAAGTAACGTAATTATAGCAGTACCAGGGACAGAACTCAGTTACTACACTCAAATTCTGAACGTCTCCAGATTTCAGATGGAGAGAATTGTGTGCATTTCTGCAAGACTCTATTTTTGCAAAATTCTGAGTTTGAGAACAGAGGCATACATTCCTATAAAAGGCAATAAGTCCATTTTCCAGAAATCTGTAAATGAACTTGATTGAGTAGCATAACCCCCCAAATTCATGTCCATGCAGACAGTGTGTGACCTTATTTGAAAATAGAATGT
Organism: Oryctolagus cuniculus; assembly: GCF_051225735.1. Lineage (NCBI taxonomy): Eukaryota > Metazoa > Chordata > Mammalia > Lagomorpha > Leporidae > Oryctolagus > Oryctolagus cuniculus. Next base: position 115,944,765 of record NC_142869.1, on the reverse strand, counting down.
TCACAGATGTAATCAGTTAAGATGAGATCATACTGGAGTAGGATGGACCCCTACATCCAATGACTGCTGTCTTATAAGAAGGCCATTTGAAAACACAGACACACAAAGAGAAGACAGGCATGTGAACACAGGAAGAATTGGAAATGATGCAGTTACAAGCCAAGGAATGCCAAGGATTGCTGTCAACCATCAGAAGCCAGAAAAAGGCAAGCAAGGACCTTTTCCTAGCCTTCAGAGAGCATAGCCTTGAAGACACTTTTATTTTGTATTTATGGCCTCTGGAACTTGTCCTTGTAAGCCACCCAGTTGTGGTCCTGTGTTATAACAACTGTAGGAAACATAGAAGTTGCTTGAGTATGTCCCTCAAAGGTTTCTGTGCTGGTGGCTTGGTCCTCAGGGTGGTGATGTTGGGAGGTGGTGAGGCCTTTAAGAGGTGAGGCCTAGTGCAAGGTGATTAAGTCACTGGAGATACTGCCCTCAGAAGCCATTAAGGGACCCTGGTTAGTTCTCTTTTAAGTGTGTCCTTTTTTTATTTTTAAAGATTTATTTATTTATTTAAAGGCTGAGTTACAGAGAGGCAAAGGCAGAGAGAGGTCTTCCACCTGCTGATTCACTCCCCAGGTGGCCACAATGGCCAGAGCTACACCAATCAGAAGCCAGGAGCCAGGAACTTCTTCCTGGTCTCCCACGTAGGTGCAGAGGTCCAAGGACTTGGGCCATCTTCCACTGCTTTCCCAGGCCACACAGAGAACTGGATCAGAAGTGGAGCAGCAGGGACTTGAACAAGCACCCATATGGGATGCCAGCACTGCAGGCAGTAGCTTTACCTGTTATGCCACAGCACTGTTCTTATAAAACAAGGCCACCCCACATGCATTTGGCCCCATCTGCACAGGTCATTTCCCATTCACTTCAACACCATGTTGTGATGCAGCTGGTGTAGAGTTTCAGTGACTCATCTGTTTAGCTTCCTCCTCTGGTCTCAACAGATGGGACCCTCTGATTCTTCAGTCTCCAAAACCATGAGTTAAGTAAATCTCTTTCCCTTATAAAGTACCCAGCCTTGGGTATGTAATAATGGTAACACAATTGGACTAATACAGAAACTAATACAGTAAGCAAAGTCTCAGACCAAGAGAGAAGGCAAGAGACAGCCAAAGAGATAAGGTTGCCTGTCAAGAATAAGAAATGGAAGAAGTAGAGTTCCAGAGATGACTTTCATCATGTTGTTTCCTCACATAAAAACATTTCATGGTCCCACAAACTTTGTAATTCTCCACTTAAAATTCAAATCTAGGGGCAGGTATTTAGTCTAGTAATTACACACTTGGTTACAATGTCCACATCCCACATTGGAGTACCAAGGTTCAATAGCCAGCTCCAGCTGCAGCTCCTGACTCCAGCTCCCTGTTAAGGCAAATCCTAGATGGCAGCAGTGAAGCCCAAGTGATTGGATACCTGCCACCTATATAGCAGAGCTGGATTGAGTTCTTGGCTCAGTCCCCAGCCTGGTCCAGGGCTGTTGCATGCATTTGGGGGCTGAAGCAGCAGACAGAAGCATGGGGTACTCTCCTTTCCCTTCCTCTCCCCTCTCCCTCGTCTCCCTTTCCTTTCTCTGTGTCTCATTCATCTTTATCTCTATTTTCCCTCTGTCTCTCAAATAAAAAAACTGAAATCTTCCACAAAGCAAGATCTCAACTCTCATGCTTCAACATGATAATAGATCATAATAAAATATAATAATGTCAGTATTTGAACAACACATATAGCTCAGATAAGCCAACTTTTCTGGAAAAATGAAGAAAAACTGAGAATATTTGTAGAGCAAGGGAGTGGGGATTGAGTCTCTGGAAAAGAGGATGGATTCATTAGGGAAAACTATAAATCCACAACCTATCCTCATGTCCTTCATACACTATCTGATTGCACAGAAAGCCATAGATATATTTAAGCATATATATAGATTTATATTCTCCCACCTCCAAGAAAAGTTTATGGTGCAAGAAACCCCAGCTGAACACCTGGACAGGCAATGGATAGAATGTGCTCAGGTATTTGACAGTGCTAATTGGCTTCAGTCGCTTTCTATGCCAGCACTATTCCTGGTGTTCAGAAGAGGCATCTGGCAGCCAAAGACAGACTCATCTCTCTTCTGGAACCAGTGGTAAACAGCAGGATAAGTCTGCAAAGAGCCTAGAGTTCTCCAGGGATCTGAGATACATTTGGTTGTCCTGTGCCCAAAGTTGAGATGTCACACCCTCTGGTAATAATGTCAAGCAGTAGCCAGGGCATCCTGCTTCCATTTTCCAGGACTCTGGTTTCTTCTACATATAGGCATGAGTTTTACGAGGACCTTTGGTTAGCATTTATTTTCTAGTCTTGGTCACTGGGTTCTCTGACGATTACAGCTACCAGCATCCTGACATACATGCAGGTATATGCACGCATGCACACACACACACACACACACACACACAAACACACACACACACCCAATTCTGATATGCCTGGGCCTGAGATCATTTTTATGGACCTCTGATACTCTCTCTTTTCAGTTATATCCTCTTAGGTGTCATCTTATCCCCAACCTTTCAGGCACTGCTTTAGCCACCATCCTTGATTGTCAATGCATGTCTAGTTGGAGAATATTCTGCCTCCACACCCCACTTACCTAAAGTTTTGGCAACCCCCTAGGAAAGCCAGAATCTCCAGAAAGAGGAAAAATTCAAGAGATTTTGTCCCAACTGGCCTAACTCAGTAGCCAAAATGATAAAATCTAGTCAGAGGGTTAAAGAGCTCCAGCAAGAACAGAATCAAGGAACATAAGCACAAAATAAAGACCAAGACACTAGAAAACCAAGGGCTTCCTGAACAAACATGGCCTTGGAGCTCCACTCATCCCTGCTTCCTGCAGGGAAATAAGGCATAGGCACATAGACAATGGCAACTTCATCCAAGCCATGTGTGAGCATTGTACCCTGCCACAAGGCAGATGGACAGACCACACAATAACTATAAAAGCCTGCATTGACCTAGGATGATTTTGCTAAATGAGAAGGAAGCTGGCCAAGTGACTTAGGCTTGACAGGTCCTCATACATAACCTTGACAGGTTCCTCACATAGAAAAGTAACTCTTGTCCAGGAAGAACTATGAGATGGGAAGGGTTCACACTGGGGTTTGATAATCCTGATATTGCACTTTACTTCTGTCATGTCCTAGCTTAATATATGGGGCATTTATTTAATTTCTGAGCTAAAGTTTTCTCATCTGTGAAAATGGAGATAATCCCCAAACACAATAAACCCTATGAATAAATTTTCTGGCTTCACCTTGTAGGTAGTTATTGATAATGGCTATCATTATTATCTTTCTCACAATGATGATTATCATAAACAACAAAAACAATCAAGCGTGGTGGGAGACTACAAAGCAATGAGGCTCAGTTTGCTGGTCTACGTGAGTGCTGTCTGCTTTAGAGTGGACCCTGTGGGAAACTATACACTTACACGATGCTGGCTTTTCTTACCAAAAAAGGAGGGGGATCCCTTGTGGTTTTTATTCACAAACAGTTTAAAACCCCCTTTGAGACTTTCCTTATTGCATGCTTTTGACCACAAAAATAACATATCATTCGTTCTGATTATAATAAAGAATGTTTTCAAATGAGTGTTTGACTATTTTAAAAACTTGAACATCCATTATAAAGACTAAAGATTTGCCCCCTTCTGAGGAAACAAACAAACAAAAAAATACTGCACAGGGTCCAAAGAGAAAGTCAAAATGAAACTTCTCCCGAAATGTTCACTGTGCTGATAAGTGTGCTCATAACTATTTTAAAAAAAGTCAGGACTGGTGCTGTGGCATAGTGGGTAAAGCAGTGTTGACATCTCATATGGGTGCTGGTTCAAGTCCTGGCTGCTCCACTTCTGATCCAGCTCTCTTCTACGGTCTGAGAAAGCAACAGAATATGACCCAATTCCTTGGGCCCCTGCACCCACATGGGAGACCCTGAAGAAGCTCCTGGCTCCAGTCTTTGTGGTCAATTGGAGAGTGAACCAGAGAATGGAAGATCTCTCTCTCTCTCTCTCTACCTTTCCTTCTCTGTGTAACTCTGACTTTCAAATAAATAAATAATTTTTTTTTAAAAATTCAACATTGCTTAAACACACATTTATTTATATTCACATTTTCTTATTTTTTAAAGATTTATTTACTTTGACAGGCAAAGTGTTAGAGAGAAGAGACAAAAAAAAAAAAAAAGAGAGGGAGAGAGAAAGATCTTCTATCTGCTGGTTCAACCCCCAAATGACTGCAATAGTCAGATCTGGTTTAGGCTGAACTAGGAGCCTGGAACTTTGTCTGTGTCTCACATGTGGTTTGTGGTGGGGGCCCAGGCACATGGGCCATCTTCCACTATTTTATCAGGTATGGTAATAGGGAACTGTATTGGAAGCAGAGCAGCCGGGACTTGAACCAGGGCCCCAATATGGGATGCCAGTGCCACAAGAAGAGGCTTAAACCACTGTGACATAATGCTAGTCCCACATTCATTTTAAACATCAACTGTCTTACATTAATATGCACTTCCCTAAGAGAAATGTATAAAAAAATAGAATGTACAAATGTAAAAACCATCTCCCTTATTCTGACTGAACTGTATACATATTGTTTGCTTACTAATACTGTTTTTCTGGAATTGGTAGTTTAGCTATTCACTTTTGTTTCTTCTGTTTTCTGTTAAAAGATCTAGTTATTTGAAAGTCAGAGTTACACACACACTCACAGAGAGAGAGAGAGAGAGAGAAATATCTTCCATCCACTGGTTGACTCCTCAAATGGCTGCAACTGCCAGGGTTGGGCCAGGGTTGTGCCAGGCTGAAGCCAGGAGCCAAGAGCTTCATCCATGTCTCCCATGTGGGTGTCAGGGGCCCAAATATTTGGACCATTTTCTGCTGCTTTTCCCAGGCCATAAACAGGGAGCTGGATTGGAAGTAGAGCATACAAGACTAAAACTGGGGTTCATATGGGGTGCTGGGGTACTGCAGGCAGTGGCTTAACCCACTGTGCCATAGCACCAGTCCCTCACTTTTTAAATTAATTCATACCTTTATCCTTTCAACAGATAGTGTTAAGTATTAAAGTGATCATATAAATAGGATCAAGTGTCTGGTAATAATAATAAATAGATGGGAAACAGTCCACACAGCAGACTCATAGAATAACAATCACTTTGAGTAACACTCTGACCTTAGAATCAGCCCTTAAGTTTCCTGCTCTGTCTGAAAAGCCCATGAGAGCATTTCAGACATGAAAAGCCAAAACATTGTGGCAAAAAATGTTCTATATGAATGATCTCTGTGAGTGAGACCCCAGCAGAAAAAAAGTGGCCATCAAAGAAGGATGTACTTTTCTCTAAAGGGAGGAGAGAACTTCCACTTTGCTTATGGCCTTGTCTAACTACTGATAGAGTTTGTGGACTCAAAAGGCTTCTATAACCATGGCAGCTCATGTCAAGAGCCTCGGGTGGTCACTGATGTCATACATAAGAGTGTTAATTGTTAAATTAACCACAGGAGTCACTGCATACTAACTCACCATTCAGGACCTCTGTCCTCAATTACTTGTATTATGAGAATTAACTTTAAAACTAGTCCTGTTTTTTAGTGTGTGTGCATGTGTGTGAAAATTGTTTAAATCTTTACTTAGTATAGAGTTGGTCTTCTGTGTACAAAGTTAATTGAAAGTGAATCGTAATGGAGAATGGGACTGGAAATGGGAGAGGGACGAGGAGGAGGGGAGGGAGTATGGGTGGGAGGGAAAGTATGCTGAGAAGAATAGTTATGTTGCTGAAGTTGTACTTATGAAATTTGTATTCCTTAAAATATAAATTTTTTAAAACATTTTAAACAGTTTGAAAAAAATTAATTGGATTCTTTCTGCCACTTATGTGGGAGACCTGATTGAGCTCCCAGCTTCCAGCTGGCCAAGCCTGGGGACATTGTGAGCATTTGGGAAGTGAACCAGCAGGTGGGATCTCTCCATCTCTTTAGCTTGCTCTCTCTCTTGCAAATAAATAAATTTTGAAAGGCCAGGATAATGTTTTTGGGATTCTAGGGGAGAAAAAAGAGAAATTTTATTCAAATGGGATCACACTTATCATCAGCAATAAGGAATCTCAGAAGACACTGTATGGAGGTGACATTATTTTGGACATAGAATTCCATATCAGCTTAAGAATAAGAAAAAGGCATCATCATCTTCAGATGTTTTGCTCAAGGGTTTGAAATATTGGCCTCATTCAAACATTTTCTAAAGAATTTGGTTGAGGATTCATTTCCAGCAATGGGGTTAAGGAGGGGAAGAGTTAGACAAACCAGGAAAGAGAGAACTATGGGATGTAGAAAATTCTAAACCTAACCAGGATGCCAATGAAAAGAAGTCTCTGGGTAGTAAGAGTGCCACAGGTCTCAAAAGCAATGACAAAAAGTCTTTGAATTTCAAGGAAGATTGTCTGAAGAAGGAAAATGAAAAGAATTCTAAGAAATTAGTAAAATGACTATAGAGCTAGATAGTCAGAAAATACATTTTTCTCCATTCAAGCAAAAAAAATTCTAAACTTATTAAAATAAAATTTGAATAAGAGAGTTATGGTCTTTTAAAATATTTATTTTATTTATTTTTTGTAAAGGTTTATTTATTTATTTGAAAGGCAGAGTTACAGAGAGGCAGAGGCAGAGAGAGAGAGAGAGAGAGAGAGCTGTTCCATCTGCTGGTTCACTCCCAAGGTGGCCGCAATGGCTGGAGATGCACTGATCCAAAGCCAGGAGCCAGAAGCCAGGAGCTTCTTCTGGATCTCCCATGTGGGTGCAAGGGCCCAAGCACTTGGGCCATCTTCTACTGTTTTCCCAGGCCACAGCAAAGAGCTGGATCAGAAGCAGAGCAGCTGGGACTTGAACCGGCACCCATGTGAGTAGGATGCTGGCACTGTAGACTGCAGCTTTATCCACTAAATCACAGGACCATCCCCTATTTTATTTGAGAGAGAAAGAAAGGGAGAGAGAAGAGGGACAGACTAAGAAAGAGAGATCTTCCATCTGTTGATTCACTTCCCCAATGAGCACAACGGCCTGTCTGCTCTGGGTAAGGCCAAAGGCAGGAGCCAGGAACTCCCTCCAGGTCTCCCACATAGTCAGCAGGAGCCCAGGCACTTGGGCCATCTTCTGCTGTGTTCCCAGAACATTAGCAGGGAGCTGGATTGGAGGCACAGTAGCCAGAATTCAAACTAGCATTCATATGGGATGCCAGAGTCACAGGCAGTGAGTGGCCTCACCCACTGCACCACAATGTAAACCTGTAGTCAAGGTCTAAATAAAAAGCAAATCAGGCCTGCACCGCAGCTCACTAGGCTAATCCTCCACATGCAGCGCTGGTACCCCAGGTTCTAGTCCCGGTTGGGGCACCAGATTCTGTCCCGGTTGCTCCTCTTCCAGTCCAGCTCTCTGCTGTGGCCCTGGAGTGCAGTGGAGGATGGCCCAGGTCCTTGGGCCCTGCACCCGCATAGGAGACCAGGAGGAAGCACCTGGCTCCTGACTTTGGATTGGCACAGAGTGCCAGCCACAACGCGCCGGCCGTAGCGGTCACTTTGGGGGGTGAACCAACGGAAAAAGGAAGACCTTTCTCTCCCTCTCTCTCTCTCTCACTGTCTAACTCTGCCTCTCAAGAAAAAAAAAAAAAGGCAAACAAAAACATGGCCTAGTTTCAAGCAATTAGTGGAGTTGAGGGAGGGAGGAGTACATTTGACCCTAATGCTAGGAATGTTCCCTTTTGTGTAGCAAAGGTACTGTGGTGTTGGACCTGAAGAAAAAGGAAATGAAGGCTACTTATTTCTATACTAAACAATATCAACGCCATGCAATGCTGGTGGCTGGCTTTTCATTTTCAGAAACATTCACAGACAAAGTGAGGAAACCTAAACAGTTACAAAGCAGAGCATATATATTATCCATCATAACGTAAACCAGAAATGTTTAGAAACGGACAGAAACAGGAAAGTGAAAGAGAAAAAGAGGAAAGGGTTGAGAGAGTAGTATCTTCATTTTGCAAATTGGGAGGTTAATGCATGCATTTGAAAACAAAAGAACAAGAAGCAGCAACTGTTTTTTTTTTTTTTTTTTAATAGCTCTGGAGTAAGCAGCTGAGGAAGTTACAAATGTTAAAACAACTGTCAAAAACCAACAGGAGAGAGGAAGTGAGCCAAGTCCTCATCTAACCCATCAGGAGGAATAGGTGATGTCTCTGGTCAACCTAGTACAGATAATTCGCCTGTCATTTTAGAGGTACGGAGGTGACCATTAAAGCCCAGAAAGAGTTTAAAGGTACTTGCCTCTGGGTATTCACAAAGGGTGTTTGGGGAAGAGGAAGAGAGGTTGTTGATGCTTATAGTAAGTCATTCTGACTTTTTTTCACTCTTGCTACCTGAGATGTTTTCCAAATTAAAAACAACAAGCTGCATTTCAGTGCTTCAGGCAGGGTCTTGCCAGGAAAGAGATGCACACTCAACCTCAGTTTAGTTTCAAAAAGCCCTGAGTTTCAAAAAGGTAGACTGGTTGCCTCTACTTCTGGTCAGCCTGGGTGTGTTGGGGGGTCTGCTGACCATGATTGAAACTGGGTATGTGCCAAGAGCTGAGGTTTTGGATGGAAGACACGTCGGCCCTGATGATCACACAGGGGAATGAATAACCCTCTCTACTTTCCTTCTAATTTCTAATCTTCTGCCAGTGCCTATTGCCAATCCTAACATGAAGGCAGAACCACACTGTCCAGTAAGGGACTCACTAGCTAACGTTAACTATTTTAAGTTCATTATACTTTAGTAAGGGGTGGGAATTGTGGCACAGCGGCTAAGCCACTGCTTGGGACGCCTGCAACCCCTATCAGAGCACATGGTTCCAGTCCTAGTTAGTCTGCTTCCAATCCAGCTTCCTGCTAATGCATCCTGTGAGGCATCAGATGATGGCTCAAGTACTTTAGTTCCTGCCACCTATGCCTCCTGGCTTCCACTTGGCCCAACCCTGGCTATTGAAGGCATTTGGGGAGTGACTCAGCAGATGGAAGGTTCTCTCTCTCTCTCTCTCTCTCTCTCTCTTTCTCTCTCTCTCTCTTATCACTCTGCCTTTAAATAGATACTTTTTTTAAAGACTTATTTTATTTATTTGAAAGGCAGAGTTACAGAGGCAGAGGCAGAGAGACAGAGAAAGGTCTTCCATCTGCTGGTTCACTCCCCAGATGGCCACAACAGCCAGAGCTGGGCTGATCCAAAGCCAGGAGCCAGGAGCTTCTTCCAGGTCTCCCACATGGGTGCAGGGGCCCAAGGACTTGGGCCATCATCTACTGCTTTCCCAGGCCATAGCAGAAAGATGGATTGGAAGTGGAGCAGCTGGGACTTGAATCAACACCCAAATGGGATGCCTGCAATGCAGGTGGTGACTTTACCTGCTATGCCACAGTGCCAGCCCCAAGAATAGATATTTTTAAAAAATTAAATAGTATTAAAAATTTAGCTCCTTGGTTATATTCCCATTTCAAGTGCTCAATAGCCATATGGGGACTGTGGCTCCCACACCTGACAGTGCAGATTTAGAGAATTTCCTTCATCACCAAAAGTTCTATTGGACAAGGCTGATAAAGGATGAGAGAAGGCCATGACCTGTCTCATGAAGGTCATCCTATTGGGCACAAAGTAGACAGAGAAGCAGATCTGCAGATGTGTAAATGTTCAGCATTTCCAAATGTGTAAGATATGTCACAAAAATTTACAATAAGGGCCAGTGCTGTGGCACAGCAGGTTAAAGCCCTGGTCTTCAACGCTGGCATCCAATATGGGCATCGGTTAAAGTCCCGGCTGCTCTACTTCCTATCCAGCTTCCTGCTAATGTACCTAGAAAAGCAGAGGAGGATGGCCCAAGTCCTTGGGTCCCTGTACCCATGTAGGAGACTCAGAAGAAGCTCCTGGCTTTGGCCTGGCCCAGCCCCAGTTGTTGTAGCCATTTGGGGAGTAACCAGCGAATGGAAGACTGCTTTCTCTCTCTCTAACTCTGCCTTTCAAATGAAAAAAAAAATGCTTAAGTTAAAAATGAAATTCAAGGGGCCAGCGCCGTGGCTTACTTGGCTAATCCTCTGCCTGCAGCGCCGGCATCCCGTGTGGGTGCCGGGTTCTAGTCCTGGCTGCTCCTCTTCTAGTCCAGCTCTCTGCTGTGGCCCAGGAAGGCAGTAGAGGATGGCCCAAGTGCTTCGGCCCCTGCACCTCATGGGAGACCAGGAGGAAGGACCTGACTCCTGGCTTTGGATTGGCATAGTTCCGGCCGTAGCGGTCATTTTGGGGGGTAAAGCAATGGAAGGAAGACCTTTCTCTCTCTCTCTCTCTCTCTCTCTCACTGTCTAACTCTGTCTGTCAAATTAAAAAAAATGAAATTCAAGCATTCTCCCATCTGGGGTGGGGGATCCCAAGAGAGATACATGACTCCGGAGAGCCCTTCAGATTCCCCCAACCATGCTACAGCCAGGAAAAAGCACCACTCAGATCTCCTGTCTTGAGGCGCATAATTGACTGACAGCTCCAGCCATCACCCTTCTGATCCATGGTCAAGTTCGTGCCACCCTTCCCCCGGCTGCTCCCAGTTGAAGATTGAGCATGGCAGGGGCATCCATGGAAGCCCATTGCTGTAGATGTGGAACCCCTCTACAGACACCTTTGGCTTGAGGACCCTCATCTGCCTGGCTGAGGGCTTCTCAGTACTGCCCTGCACCCTAATGTTCTGCCTTCTCAGGCCCTACTCCTCCTGCTATCATTTCCCTGGGGTTAGACCTGGATTTTTGTTGAAGGCTCTCCCTGCCCCTTTGGTCCCTCCCCTTTCTCCTTCACAAGCATTCCCCCAGTAACTCTCTTGTATGTCTTGGAGTCTGCTTTTGGGAGGATTGTTAGCAACACAATTCAAGATCTGAATATTGCATAGTGTTACAAAGATGAGAAACACCTAGAAATAATTCAAGGCAGAGTCCAACCTCATGGAGGGCTCTTGGGTGTACTTTGTGTGGCAGAACCAATGTTTGTTGTGATTTGTTTCAACTGAATTTGAGTGCCTTTTAATATGTGTTTCTATCTCAATCCCCACCATTTTCTCTTATCTTATATCCAGATCAAATCAGTTGTTTACCTGACCTGCCTGGCTCACACAGGATTTTGAACTTGGAATCTCTAATATAATGTGTACCTTTGTGTAGGCAGTGAGAAAGCATGCCAGATTTCTCACAGCTTTCTAAATCCTAGTCCAGTGACCCACGACTCTTACCCTCTGCTCCACTATTTTATCATGATTTACTGGCCATTTTGTTCCAAGTGACTTAATACTCTCGTTCTCTTTTGTTGTCTTCACTGGAGCTAACTTTCAGCTATTTTACCATGTTGGAGATTCTCTTAAGATACCCCTAAGTGTTCCCCGCCTCTCAGAATCTGATTCTGCAGTATGTGATGTGACTCTCTGGTCTACAAACTCCAGATACATCAACCCTGTGCATCTTCCCTCTCCTCTTTCCAGCAAACCCCAACAGTGCCTCCAGGGCCACATTTGGTCAATGTTTGCCCCCTGCTGATGAGCCTTACCTCATCATGGCTGTCTCATATGCCTAAACCCTTAGCCTGAGTCCCAGCAGCCTGTCCATGTTTATTTTTTTTAAATATTTATTTATTATTTTTGAAAGTGAGAGAGACAGAGATCTTCCATCCACTCATTCACTCCCCAGATGGCTGCAAAGGCTGGCACAGGCCCAGGGCCAGGGTCAGGAGCCAGGAGCTTTATTTGGGTCTCCTACATAGGTGGCAGGAACCCAAGCACTTGGGCCATTTTCTGCTGCCCTCCCAGGTGCATCAGCAGGACACTGTAAGGGAAGTGGACCAGATGGGACTTGAACCTGCACTCTAATATGGAATGCCAGAGTCACAAATGGTGGCTTAACCCACTGAATCACAGTGCTGGCCCCTTTTACGACTTTTTAAGATGGCCTTTTACTAGTGGTATAACTGAGGTAGAGCTTGGTCATAACATTAAACAACATTGGATCCTATAGTGGGAAAAAATTATTTTTTCAACTCTGATTTTATCAATGAGATATACTTGGTTTGGTGTTTTATGGTTAGAACATTATCCAAAATATTTTTTTTTTTTTTGAGAGGCAGAGTGGACAGTGAGAGAGAGAGACAGAGAGAAAGGTCTTCCTTTTCCGTTGGTTCACCCCACAATGGCAACTGCAGCCGGCACACCGCGTTGATCCGAAGCCAGGAGCCAGGTGCTTCTCCTGGTCTCCCATGCGGGTGCAGGCCCCAAGGACTTGGGCCATCCTCCACTGTACTCCCAGGCCACAGCAGAGAGCTGGACTGGAAGAGGAGCAACCTGGACAGAATCTGATGCCGCAACCGGGACTAGAACCCAGGGTGCCGGTGCCGCAAGCAGAGGATTAGCCTATTGAGCCACGGCACCGGCCCCAAAATATTTTTAATTTCCTTTTTCAATACAAAACAAGCTAGCCTCAGACACAAAGGTTTGGATCAACAGCATAAATGAAATTTTGGTCACTTTTATTGTACTTATTTTTGGTATTATCTCCTTACGATTTTCCTTTATAGTAGTAATATAATATCTCCTTTGAGAAGGGAGCATTTGGCACAGGAGTGATACCACATTTGAGATGCCCGCATTCCATATCACAGTGCCTTGATGTGAGTCCGGGCTCTGCTCTCTATTTCAGTTTCCTGCTAATGGACAGCCTAGGAGATAGCAGATGATGGCTCAAGCGGTTGGGTCTCTGTGACCCAGATTGAGTTCCCAGCTCCTATATTTGGTATGGCCCAGTCTGGGCTGCTGCAGGCATTTGGGGAGTAAATCCATAGATGAAAGTTCTTTCTGTCTGTGTCTGTCTCTTTCTCTGTCTCCCTGCCTTTCAAATGAATAAATAAAAATTTAAAAATAAAATATCCTATTAAACTAGATTTATTTAAGGAAAACAATGACTCACTTCAAAGAAAGTATTAATAATACCACTAACGGTATTAAACTGTGGCAAAAATCCTGAAGAGGGTAGATAACTGGGAGAAATACTGCCTTAATCCACCTGTATATTCACAATCCTGTGCCTCATTGCATTCTGTCTGGTTGCACCAAGCTCTTAATTAATGACGCCTATTTGAGTTGGGTTTTCTGCAGCTTTCAATGAGTTCTCAGTGAGTTCCAAAAGAACATCAGTTAGAGTGTCTCTGCTCTCAGTGAGTGAACAGTCACGTTGGGAAGCCTGCACAGAGACGAGGCTTATTTTCTGCTGTAATCCCAATGCCTCTCATGATGCACCAGGCACAGGCGAGGTGTTCAATAATCATTAGTCAAAGCAATAAATGCAAATGCAAGGTGGAATGAACAACAGAGGACCTCAGACCTGCCACATGGTAAAATATGATTAACTGGGAGAGACCCTGTGTGCTGCGACTTCACAGGAGGGAAAGATGAGCTTGCACTAAGGAAGTAAAGGCAGGCCTGGGCAGGGAAGAAAGGCAAAGGGAAATAGCTCGAATAGCTCGTCGCTGTGACTATGTGCCATGCGCTGTGCTGGGGACCTGCTCGCACAGTTAGCAGTCAAGACAACTCAATGAGCTAAGTCCTTTTCACCCCTATGAAAAGAAGGTATTAGAGATTCAGAGAGTTTAAGTTATTTGATTAAGGTCACTCAGCAGCTGCCTGACCCAGACATATACTCAGGATAATTGATGACCAAGCTCATTGAATGAGGCAGCTAAAATTGAAATCAGTGGTAAAGCGGAATAAGAGCACTGAAGTGAATATGGTTTACAGATTTTTAAGAACAAAAGCAGCATTGTGCAAACAAAGGCTGGACCCAGGCAGGATTCCCCTCAAAACAATACTTCCCCCAAACTTCAAAGGAAGACAGTAGCTGCATCTGAATGATGAATCTAAAGCTGCACTTGCTAGAAACTAATAGTCAAGGAATTCCCAATGATTTCTCACAAATAAAAAGTGAGATATGTGACATGTGTCTGTTGTACAAGAGAAGTATTTGACCCCTAATTTTCACAGTTAACCTTGACATTTAACACTGATTATGTAATGGTCCTCCCAATACAAATAGCAAGGGGAGAAGGGGAAGAGGTGGCCAAAAATAACAGTCCTGATGAGCTGCCCAGAGAATTGATTGATACTCTTTCCCACATGCCTTCTTTTTATCACCACCTGTCACCTAGGGAAACCTCTGTAATCACAAAACTTATCCTCCAGTTGGACTCTATATTGGCAAGATCTCATACCAAAAGAAGCCAGACCTAGAAACACACTTATGGTGATCTGATCATAAGGCCCTGAGAGCTTTCTGGACCACTCACGCCTAACCAGCCTAACCAATCCACTCCCTTCATCCTCCCCTGGTATTGGCTTATCAGGCAGCTTTCATTGTGTAACAGATTATCATAAAACCTCAGAAGATCAAACAATTGAAGTCTGTTTCTCACATATCTGTAGGGCCCAGCTCTCCCTCACTGGGCCTGAATGGACAGCTCCACTGATCTCAGCTGGGAGCACTGAGACCTCCAGGGTTGACTAGGGGGCTGAGGGATTCAGGCTGGCCTTGGCTGAAGAGACTGGGCTCTGTTCCATGTGTCTCTCATCCTGTGCTAGAATCAGCAGGCTAGCTCAGGCATGTCACATCATAACGATGGAAGCAGAACAGTAGTCCTCCCTTCTGCAGTTTCAGTTACCCATGGCCGAGCATGGTCTGAAAATATTAAATGGAAAATTTCAGAAATAATTCACAAGTGTTAAATTGTGTGCACTTCTGAGTGATGAAATCTTGCATGGCCCTTCTCTGTCCATTTGAGATGTGAGTCATCCCTTTTCCCAATGTAGCCACCCAGTGGATATCCACCCAGTAGCCTCTTAATAGCCATTCCCTTATCAAATCAACTGTCATGATGTTGACACGTTTCTATCTAGAGTTCAACGTTATCCGCAGTTTTAAGCATCTCCTGGGGGTCTTGGAGTGTATCCTCCATGTGTCAGTGGGGACTACAATATGACAGGGAAAGTGAAACATGCAGGAGCTCTCAAGGCCTTATCTCAGAACTGACTCCTCACATCTTCCATCTTGTTCCATGAGCCAAAAGTAAGTCAGAAAGTAGAGGCCAGAGCCAGAGTGAGAAAGCACTACACAGATGGCACAGCAAGGGGCATGGACAGTGGCAGCACATAATGGGGACACAAGCTATCCCTGGTCCCAGTCACATCTCATTTGTCAAGAGTTGGCTCACTGGTTTGGCTAGAAAGAGGTCCCCTAAGGACAGTGGTCATAACCACTTATTTCATTTTATCTTTACAATGACTCTGGAAAATAATATTATGGCCTCTCTTGTATAAAAGAGGTTTCCAAGACTCAAAAAATGGTAACAGATAAATTTCAAATCAACTTAAAAATCATCTGTCCTATTACATTGAATTGCCCTTGAAATTGAATGCATCGCACCAGCATCAATTACTAAAGTCCCCTGACCATTTCAGGAAGAACCAGTATCTTGTTAGTGGTCCAGATCTTAGCCAGGCATTACCCTTGTGACTGTAGAGAATGGGCAGCTGTGGGGTGAGGCGGCTGAGACTTGTATTTGGTGGAGTGTTAGGCTCTAAGGAGGAGAAAGCAATATTTTGAATTTAAGATGTCGCTTTTGTCTTATGTCAACTGTGTGAAAGAAAATGAAGTAATGAACATGAAAAACTTTCTAAAGTGGATCTGAGATTGCGAAAGGATTGCATATGCACCTGTTAAAGGTGAACCACAAAATGTTCCAATGAACTTGGGTAAACAATCAACTGAAGTCAGTATCCAGCAGCCTGAGGGCACCCTTATTAACTACCCAGGCAGAATGGGTTTGTGATTTAGGATTTCTACCCAAAGAACTATCCTTGAAAACAACTCCTGTAGAAATCCCCTATAAAAGAAAAAAAATCTTCCTGTGCTTGTCTACATAGGAGGAAACTTCCAAACGTTTGTTAAAAATGCTTGTCTATGGGGACACTATTCAGGGCAGCTCTAACTCAGTGCACCTGAATTACAATTCTTGGTTTCCAAGATAAACGCTATTTGCCTTAATCTCTGTGTCCATGTTTTTGTTGGTGGTATTTTTTTTTTAGATCATAACAGTGGGACATATATATTCTGAGAAGGCTCAAAGAGGAGTCAGGAAAACAAGTTTTCCTTTTTCTTTTCCTCTCTTTTGGAAGCTTGGGGTTCAACAGCTGCATTGACAGCCACTTTTGCCTCCCTCCTGTGAAGCTGCCTCGGAGACTTGGTTGGTCTTTCTATATAGATGGAGGTCAGGATGGATTTTAGGAGGTGGGAGGAGAGGGTTGGGCCTACCACTCCAGCAGGCGTGTTGTTATGGCCTGCCTGGAGGAAGGAACCTCATAGTAGGACCAGACAGGAGGGAGGGGTCCAGGCAGCCTCACCTCTGTCTCTGACCCACATCGTGCTGAAGGAATCAGGTTTCAGTTCAGTTTGGCTTCCACACCATCACCTGCCAGCTAAGCATGGGAGATACTGAGCTGAATCATAAGTGGACCTTGCCTGTCAAGAACTTGTAGAGAGAGACCATCAGGAAAAGAGAGAAATGCTATTGTGTGGCACAAACAGAATTATCGAGGCAGTTCAGGGGTATTTCAAGCAGTTTGTGGAAAATGGAATTAAAAGATAAGTTTATTTTGGTGCAAAAGTATTTGAAATTCATGCAGTTTTCTTTTCCATAAAATGCACTTTCCACAAATATTTGGAAGTTTCTTCCTATGTCAGGCTCCCCTGGAACTGTGATGACTTTGAAGGTAGGGATTGATGAACAACGGGAACTTGTGAAAATCTGGAAATGACGCTTCCAGACAAAAGGAAAATTCTGACCCTTATCTTGGCAGTTAAAATCACCTAATTCCTAGAATTAAGAAGGAGAGAACGATCCAACATGGGAAGTGGGATACACAGCAGACTCATAAAATGGCAGATGTCCCAAACAGCACTCTGGCCTCAGAATCAGCCCTTAAGGCATTCAGATCTGGCTGAAGAACCCATGAGAGTATTTTAGGCATGGAAAGCCAAGACACTGTGGCAAAAAAAAAAAAGAGAGAGAGAGAGAGAGAGAGGACCTAAATGAAAGATCTCTGTGAGTGAGATTCCAGTGGGAAGAACGGGCCATCAAAGAAGGAGGTACCTTTCTCTGAAGGGAGGAGAGAACTTCCACTTTGACTAACACCTTGTCTAAATAAGGTCAGAGTTTGTGAACTCAAAAGGCTTCCATAGCCTTGGCAACTCATGACAAGAGCCTGGGGTGATTACTGATGCCTTAAACAAGAGTGTCAATTTGTTAAGTCAACAACAGGAGTCACTGTGCACTTACTCCTCCTGTAGGATCTCTGTCCTTAATGTATTGTATGATGTGAATTAATGGTATGACTAGTACTCAAAGAGTATTTTACACTTTGTGTTTCAGTGTGGGTGCAAACTGTTGAAATCTTTACTTAACATATACTAAATCGATCTTCTGTATATAAAGATAATTGAAAATGAATCTTGATGTGAATGGAATGGGAGAGGGAGCAGGAGATGGGAGGGGTGTGGGTGAGGGGAAGATATAGGGGGCGGGGAAGCCATTGTAATCCATAAGGTGTACTTTGGAAATTTATATTTATCAAATGAAAGTTTAAAAAATCACCTAATTCCAACAGCATGAGCACTGGAGTCAGAATGGTGGGCTTGAATCCTATTTCTGTTTACACCTCCAACAAATTGGACTAATCCAGTACTCTCTGAGCCTTAGTTTTATCACCTGTGAAATGGGAATAATCCTAGACACCCAAGAGCAGTATAAAGAAGACCAAGTGAGACACAGTATATGGAAACATTTTATAGGCTACCTCCACAGAAGTTCATTGATCTTAGCATCAGTGCTAGTGCCATTATCATTAATTGTAGAGGCAGGGGCTCAGTTGGAAACTGAGGACCTGGTTATGAATAAAACAGATCACCCTGCCTCAGGATGACCACTATCTAGTAACAGTCACACTCCTGCAAAGCTCAGTGCTCGCCTGATGGCGGCACTCTGCAGGTGTCAGCTCATTGCATCCACACAACCAACTAGGAAGGAGGTGCCATGATCTACCCTCCTTCTGAAACTCAAAGGAGTTAAGCCACTCATGCAGCCCCCACAGCTGGTGGGTAGCAGTGCCCAAATGTGCACCTGGGCAGGGTTACTGCAGAGTACTCGCTCCTCACCACCAGCCACCCTGACATGCTGTCATAAGTGCTGTGAGTGTGCTGTGACACAGTCAGTATCCTCCCTGTCCTGGGACAGTAATGGGGTCTGGCTGAAGAGGTGGGCAAGCCAGGTCTTGAATGGTTTGGGCACCATGTTAGGAGCCTTGACCGTCTGAGGGCAGCAGAGACAGGGGATTAGAAGGCTCACTCTGACTGCAGTGTGGATGACACATCGGGAGAGGGGAGGATGGGCAAGAACTGAAGGCAGGGACATAGCTGGGCATCTGCCACAAAAATCCCACTGCTGGTACTGGTAATTGAAAGGAGAGTGTGGCAGAGGGGATGAAAAAATTTGAGAATGACTAAGATTGAGGAAAGAGAAGGAAGAGAAATCGAGAGTGACTGCTGAGGCCCTGGCCTGGGTGATCAGGTGGGCTAGGGTGGGATGCACCAGGTATGAGGATGAAGACCTGGAAAGCACTGACATTTAAAGGAGGGTGGAGGAAACTGTCAGATAGTGAGTGGAAGGAAGGAGGAAAGCAAGCCTCTTCCCAAGAATCCAAAGGACATTAAAGGTGAAGGATTTAGGGACTAGTGGCCGTCACCCCTGACACCGGCAACCCAGGTGGGCACCATATTACACCCCAGCTGCTGTTCTTCCAATGCAGCTCCCTGCTAGTGGGCTGGGATAAGCAGTGAAAAAATGGTTATAGTGCTTGGGGCTGTGCATCCAAATAGGACACCTGGATGAAGCCCCTGGCTCCTGGCTCCTGGCTTTGGGCTGACTCAGCCCCAATATTTGTGGCCATTTGGAGAGTGAACCAGTGGATGAAGATCTGTGTGTGTGTGTGTGTGTGTCTTTGTAAGTCTTTCAAATAATAAACAATAAATATCTTTAAAAAGTGAAGGAATTAGGTTAGACACAAAGAATCTGCTGCCAACAAAGAGTTCTGAGCCTCTAAACGTAGGCTTAGCTCTACTGAAGAGAGCTCCTTGTGATTTAAAAGTCCTTGTTTTCCATCTTATTTTTTCTGTCTTCATTTTCTAAGCCTTCACATTTCATTGCCCCATTCATTTAGTGCTGTTTGTCTACTCATTACTGCTCTCTGCACACACAGACATAATGGGATGCCGGAGGAGGTTCTGTTGATTGGTATTTGCAATGTGCTAAGACTGATGAATGAACCTCTAAACACACCATCGCCATTACCAATAATTATAGCAACCAACTCAGCTCCCATTTATTGAGCATCTATTATGTAGCAGTGTCCTGAGTTTTTGAAAGCATGACCAACTAACATAGTAGATACCACATTTCTTTTTTACAAGGGGAGAAACTAAGCCTTGGGGAGCAGCTGAAGAACACACAGCAAATAATAAATATCAATGGGATATAGGTGAAGAGCTTTTTAACAACCCAGGGTGGAGCCTTCAGGAAGCTACCTAAAATTCTTGCCTAGGGGCCAGTATGGTGGCACAGAGAGTTAAACTGCCACTTGGGACACAGCATCCTATACTCCAGTGCTGGATAAAGTGCTTGGATGAATTGCTTTCAATCCAGCTCCATGCTAATGCACTTGGAAATGCAATGGAAGATGACACAAGTACTTGGGCCCCTGTCACCCACATGGGATACCCGGATGGAGTTCCTGGCTCCTAGAAACTACCTAGCCCAGTGCCAGCTGTTATAGCCATTTGGGGAGTGAAATGGTGGATGGAAGATCTCTTTTACTCTGCCTTTCAAAATAAATAAAATAAATCAGTGCTTAAAATTTTCACCTAAAGATTTCCTTGATAATATCGCTATAAATTGTGGGGAGAGGAGGAAGATTTATGACAATGGAAAGAGGGGTAAGAAAATCAGGTCAGGAACTACTGTTCCCAAGCCCAGTATTCTGGATCATTCGCTATGCCCTCACATATTCAGCCACACAGGCTGTTTTATCAGAAAAGGATGAGCACCTGAACAGCTTTCCATGATTGCTGTAGGACAAACTGAACACAGTGATGCTCCTGATCAGCTTTCCTTCAAGAACACAATACATGAATCATTCATCCATTCAACACACATTTCTCAAGCACCTTCTGTATTCTAAACATTGAGTTGGCTCCTGAGGACGCAATGGAAAGCAATAAACAATCAACCATCAGGTGAGAGAGAAAGAAAAGATGTGCTCTTTAGGAGGAATCACCTGGAGGGCAGCTGCCCTCACCCCAGGCTTCATCACTCTGATCTGCCTCTTTGTCTTCCCAACTCCAACTCATCCCTGAAAACCCTGGGAAGTCTCCTAAGACCTGAGCTGCCGTGGTTTCCTGTGGTGTTCTTCAGCACTCTGTTCACAGCTCCATAGTAGCAAGTGTCAGCAGGTGTCCCAGCCTATCTGCCTGCCCCTGTCATCTGAGCTCTTTGGAGAAGGGCCAGGTGTCATTTAACTTTGGGTCCACAGTGCTAACACAGAGTAGGTCCCTGATAAACATGGCAGAATTGCTGCAGTCCACTAGGCTAGATGTCTGAGGACACATCAGGACCTTTTAGGCAACAATGTCCACTCAACCACTTTGCAGTTCTTTTTGAGGAATGCAATGGAAAGACTGGCAGGCTGGGCTCTACCAGAAGGACATGAGGGGCTGGCGCTGTGGCATAGTGGGTAAAGCTGCTGCCTACAGTGTTGGCATCCCTTGTGGGCGCTGGTTCAAGTCCCAGTTGCTCCACTTCAGTTCCAGCTCTCTGCTATGGCCTGGGAAAGCAATAGAAGATGGCCCAAGTCCCTGGGCCCCTGCACCCCTTTGGGAGACCCAGAAGAAGCTCCTGGCTCCTGGCTTTGGTTTGGCGCAGCTCGCCATTGCAGCCATTTGGGGAGTGAACCAGTGTATGGAAGACTTCTCTCTCTCTCTCCCCGCCTCTGCTTCTCTGTAACTCTGCCTTTCAAATAAACAAATCAATCTTTAAAACAAAATAAAGGACATGAGCAAACTGCTTAAGATTTATTCAGTGACAGAGTTAGACTAGCATTGTGTGCCTGGTATAACAGGTGGGCATTTCAAAACATTTGTGAAAAATACAATTAAAAGATAAATTTATCTATCCTTCTTGAGTTTTTTAATGCAAATACCAGCATCTTCAGTATCTATCGAGACAATGAAGTAATTTTTTTCCTTTTAGGTCTATTCCAATTGAACTATCCTTGCATTCTTGGATGAGGCTACACTTGGTCATGATGCATTATGATCTAGGTATGCCAAAACATTCTATTACTAATATTTTATTTAGGATTGATGTATCCATATTCTTGGGTGTGGATCAATTTTCAAAGGCACAATCTTTGTTATAAATGTTATCCTAGCTTTACAAAAAGAATTAGGGAGATTTTCTTCTTTGTTATGCTTTGCAACAGTTTAAATACAACCGGAATTATCCATCTTTGAGGTTCTGGTTAAATTTGCCTGAGAAACTTCTGGCCCTAGTGCTTTCAAATGCTAGCTCCTTCATAATTTTCTCTCTGGCATTTTCTGTGGAAATCAGTCTAGTTAGATATTCTGAGGTTGGTTTCAGGAAACCATATTTTCCTAGAGAATTATTCATTTCCTTCAGATTTGCAAATTTATATACATAAATATATGCAAAATAGTTTTCAAAATTCCTTGGAATTTCCAGTTTCTTTTTATTATTTCTAATTTTTTGCAGTTATTCGTCCTTGCATTTACTCTTTTTGAAAAGACTTATCTATTTTACTGTTTTCCCCATGACCCAATAATTCACTTGTTATTTTAGTTTCCCTCTATTATATAATTACTTAGTGGCCTTTGTCTTTATTCTACCATTCTGCTTTCATTTGACTTATTTTATCCTTCTTCTAATTTTGGGATTGATTATTTTTTTAATTTATTTAAGAGACAGAGTGACACACAAAGAGAGAAACAGAAAGGGATCTTCCATCCACTAGTTCACTCCCTACATCACTGCAACAGCCAGGGCTGGGCCAGACAAAAGCCAGCAGAAGCCCAGAACTTTATGCTATTCTCCTGCACAGGTGCAGCAGGGGCTCAAGCTCTGGGGCCATCTCTGCTGCCTTCCCAAGAACATTAGCAGGAAGCTGGATTAGAACTGGACTTAGCCAAGACTCTAAAACTATGCTTCAATATGGGCTTTCAGCATTGTAGGTAGAACTTAACCACATGTGCTGCAATGCTGGCCTTTGGAGGGATTCTTAATTCCTTAAATTTCATTCCTTTTCGATTATTTTAGCTTATGATATTTCCTATAAGTACTGCTTTGGATCTATCCTCTAGATTCAGAATGCAATATGTAGCACATTCATTATCTTTGTTTTATAGAAATCTGCAACTGGGGTCTATACTTTTCCTTTGATTTTTTAAAAAATATATATTTATTTTTTAAGATTTAAGAATTTTGAGGGGCAGGCGCTGTGGCGCAGTGAGTTAACGCCATGGCCTGAAGCACTGGCATCCCATATGGGTGTCAGTTCAAGACCCAGCTGCTCCAAATCTAATCCAGCTCTCTGCTGTGGCCTGGGAAAGCATCAGAGGGTGGCCCCTGTACCCACATGGGAGACCCGGAGGAAGCTCCTGGCTCCTGGCTTCAGATTGGCACAGCTCTGGCTGTTGCGGCCAACTGGGGAGTGAACCATCAGATGGAAGACTTCTCTCTCTTTCTGCTTCTCCTCTCTCTGTGTAACTCTGACTTGCAAATAAATAAATCTTTTCTTTAAAAAAAACAATTTTTAACATTTTGCCATATTTATTTCATATGTAGATATTATTAACATATACATACATTTATGCAAAAGTTGTTTAAAACAGATTTCTTAAATTTCTCCCTTTTTGTATTCATTCTTAAATTTCATTACATTGTGAATAGACAGTGATCTACATTTTCTAAACTGGGATTTTTCTTTGTGGTGATCAATGATTTGGTCAATGATTATGGCTATTCCATGAGTACATGACATGAAAATATATTTCCTACCATCTGACCATATAGTTTGGTGTGTATCCATTATATCTGCATTTAGAATTATGTTGCTTAGGTATTTATATATTATTTTTTTTCTTTTTTAACTTTTATTTAATAAATATAAATTTCCAAAGTACACCTTATGGATTACAATGGCTTTTTTCCCCTGCATAACTTCCCTCCCACCCACAACCCTCCCATCTCCCACTTCCTCTTCCATTCCATTCGCATCAAGATTCATTTTCAATTATCTTTATATATAGAAGATCAACTTAGTAAACTGAAGTAAACTTAGTAAACTTAAGTAAAGATTTTTCAACAGTTTGCACCCACACTGAAACACAAAGTGTAAAATACTCTTTGAGTACTAGTTATACCATTAATTCACATGGTGCAACACATTAAGGACAGAGATCCTACATGGGGAATAAGTGCACAGTGACTCCTGTTGTTGACTTAACAATTGACACTCCTGTTTATGGTGTCAGTAATCACCCTAGGCTCTTGTCATGAGTTGCCAAGGCTATGGAAGCCTTTTGAGTTCGCCAACTCTGATCATATTCAGAAAGGTCATAGTCAAAGTAGAAGTTCTCCCTTTAGAGAAAGGTACCTCCTTCTTTGATGACCTGTTCTTTCCACTGGGATCTCACTCACAGAGATTTTTCATTTAGGTTTTTTTTTTTTTTTTTTTTTTTTTTTTTTTTTTTTTTTTTTTTTTTGCCAGAGTGTCTTGGCTTTCCATGCCTAAAATATTCTCATGGGCTTTTTAGCCAGATCTGAATGCCTTAAGGGCTGATTCTGAGGCCAGAGTGCTGTTTGGGATCTGCCATTCTATGAGTTTGCTGTGTATCCTGCTTCCCATGTTAGATCGTTCTCTCCCTTTTTTATTCTATCAGTCAGTATTTGCAGACACTAGTCTTGTTTATGTGATCCCTTTGACTCTTAATCCTATCATTATGATCAATTATGAACTGAAACTGATCACTTGGACTAGTGAGATGGCATTGGTACACGCCACCTTGATGGGATTGAATTGGAATGCCCTGGTGCGTTTTTAACTCTACCTTTTGGGGCAAGTCTGAGCATGTGCTGAACTGTACACCTTCTCCCTCTCTTATTCCCACTCTTATATTTAACAGGGATCACTTTTCAGTTAAATTTAAACACCTAAGAATAACTGTGTATTAGTTAAAGAGTTCAACCAATAGTTTTAAGTAGAACAAAAAAAAAAAAATACTAAAAGGGATAAAGTATTAAGTTGTTCCTCTACAGTCAGGACAAGGACTGATCAAGTCATTGTTTCTCATAGTGTCCATTTCACTTCAACAGGTTTCCTTTTTGGTGCTCAGTTAGTTATCACTGATCAGGAAGAACATATGATATTTGTCCCTTTGGAACTGGCTTAATTCACTCAGCATGATGTTTTCCAGATTCCTCCTTTTTGTTGCAAATGACCGGATTTCATTTTTTTTACTGCTGTATAGTATTCTATAGAGTACATATCCCATAATTTCTTTATCCAGTCCACTGTTGATGGGCATTTAGGTTGATTCCAGGTCTTAGCTATTGTAAATATTAATTTTATTTTTAATGTTTTTATTTACTTGAAAAGTAGAGTAACAGGGAAGGGAAGAGAGAATGAGAGAGAGAGAGAGAGAGATCTGCTGTTTCATTCCCCAAATGCTTGCAATGCTGGATCTGGGGCAGGTTGAAGCCAGCAGCCAGGAATTCCATCTGGGTCTTCCATGGTGGGGGCAGGAATCCAACTACTGGAGCCATTACCTGCCGCCTCCTAGGGTGAGCATTATCAGGAAGATGGATTAAAAGTGGAGGCAGGACTTGAACTCAGGCACTCTGATATGAGATGCAGGTGTTCTTAGTAGCAGCTTAACCACTGTGCTACAATGCCTTCCCTTATTTATTCTTTTTCAGTCTAAGTGATCTTAGAGGATTACTTATGATTTCCTGATATGTGGAAAGGCACAGACAAAGCCAGTTCCTTGGGGCAAGTGGAGTGCAAAAAACTCCAAGGTCTGTTGACGTATGCAGATTATCTCCAGCCAAAAATCACTATGGTCATAAAGAAAATATCCCACCACCAAATTCAGCAAGGTCTGTTTTTCTTTCATTGGGATTCTTTAAAGGAGAAAAAAAATCAATCTTTCACTTATTGGGTCTCGGAGAATGAATAAGCTCCAAATATGGCATATTTTGATACGATGAACAATTTGATCTAAAGGAAGTTTAAAAAGCCTTAAAAGAAGGCTCAAAATCCAGGAATCTCTAAACTTGTCTACGCCAACCCCAAGTGCAAGGAAAGCCTTCCTGCAAAGTTCCTTTTTTGCCTAAACTCTGGAGCTGCCAAAGAAGGAACAAGTGCCTCTGGCCCCTTCTTGAGCTTTCATTAACTACACTCAAATTACAGGAAGAAAGGCTGAAGTTTGTCAACACACCTGGGCACACTTTCGCCCACAACATTGTCTTCCATTTCTGTCTCACAGAGAATCACTTAGAATCCACTCTTTGTTCTGCAGGCACAACAGATTTTGCCCCCAGGTCACTACTTTAAAAATCTCATGGAAAATGGATTAAAAGATAAATTTATGTAATGCAAAAAAATCTGAAAGCTGTGCATAGCTTTTTCAAAGTAAGCCACTTTCATGTACTTTTTCAAGATCCCTAGTATGCAGGGATTTCAAAATTATTTTGTTCTCTGAAAACAAACACACACACACAAAAAGAATCAAGAGGAGAAACTTATGGGAATTTTGAGACAAAAGATGGGCAAATATCCAAGCTACTGAGGATCAAGAGGGACATAAAAAAATGACAAAGGGGTAGAAAATTATTCAAAGCGATGATAATAGAAAACTCCCCAAATCCAGAGGAAGATACAACTATCCAGCTACCTGAAGGTCAGAGGTCACTAGTCAAATTCAACTCAACTAAATCAATCCCAAGACATAGCTAAGATCTCCAAGGTTAAACATAAAGAATTCTCAAAGCTGAAAGAGCAAAGAAACACACAATACATGATAGTGTTGCAATTAGCCTGCTGTGGACTTGTTGGCAGAAACCTTGCAAGGCAGAAGGCAGTGGGAAGAGACTTAGCCAGTCCTAAAGAAAAGAAACTGCCAACCAAGAATACTCTGCCCAGCAAAGCTATCATTACGATATGAGAGAATCTCATGAAGTCATTCCCAGAGAAACAAAACCTGGGAGAATTGATCCCTTCAGACCTTTCTTAGAAGAAGTGCTAATGGAAATCCTTCAAAATAAAAGGGGATGCCACTGAGTGGGAAAAAATATCAGAAGGTAGAACTCATTGATATATGAATAACTGTACAGAAAAATTCAGAATGTTCTAGTGTTATAAACATGGTACATTAACTGTTCATTTATTTAGTAATGAAAACTAAAAAATAAAAGCCTTAAAATAATAAATATATTAATGTTAGGCAATATAGAAATATTTGTACAATGAGACATCAAAAATTCTATATATAAGGAAAGAATGGAATGCAAGTATACAGAGATCCTTATTATTATTTTCTAATCTTCCTTTTTTGTTTCTTTTTCTACATTTATAATCAATGTTAATTTGCTACCAAAATAGCTTGTTATAACTAAAAGATTTTTTTGTAAGCTTCATGGTAAACACAAAGCAAAAACCTTTAATATATTTATCAAAAATATTAGCAGAAAACACTTCTAGAGAAAATCATTTAACTGCAAAGAAATACTGTAAGAAAGGAAGAAAGAATGAAAAGAAATACAACTGGAAAATAAGTACCAAAGTGGCAGTAGTAAGCCCTTACATATTAATAATTACCTTAAGTGTAAATGGATTAAAATCTCCAGTTAAAAGACAGAGTGACTAAAAGGATGAAAAAACAAGACCCAGCTATATGCTGCTAACAAGAAATGCATTTCACTTCTAAGAATATACATAGACTGAAAGGGAAAAGTTGTAGTAAGATATTCCAGGCAAATGGAACCCAAAAGGAATCAGGAATAACCTTACTTATATTAGGTAGAGTAGATTTTAAATCAAAAGCAGAAAAAAGATACAAGAAAGATCACTACATAATGATAAAAGTTCCAATTCAGCAGGAGGAAATAGCAATTGTAAATATATGCACCCAATATTGGAGCTCCCAAATACATAGAGCAAATATGAATAGACCTAAAGGGAGAGACAGACTCCAATAAAACAATAGCAGGGGACTTTAACACCCCACTTTCATAAATGGGCAGACCATACAGACCAAAAATCAGCAAAGAAACACCAGAGTTAAAGAGTAGGTCTATTGGAGCTAACAAATACCTACAGAATATTCAAACCAACAGCTGCAGAATACACGTCCCAAACATCACAAGGGACATTCTCCAGGATAGATTATATAATAGGTCACAAAATAAATCTCAGCAAATTTTAATACAAGAAATCACATTCAGAGTCCTTTTTTGACTACAGTCCAATGAGACAAGAAATCAGTAGCAAGGATGTTCTGGTAACTACACAGATACATGGAAATTAAACAACTTACTCCTGGATAAAAGAAGAAATTAGGAAACTGAAAATTTTCTTGATGGAAGGGTGTTTGGTACAACAACTAAAGATGGTGCTTAGGATGTTGTATCCTATATTGGAGCACCTGGATTGAGCCCCAGCTCCACTTCTGATTCCAGCTTCCTGTTCATGTGCACTCAGGGGAACAGCAGGTGATGACTCAAACACTTGTATCCCTGTCATACACAGAGGAGAATTGTAATGAGCTCTAGTGTCCTGGCTTTGGCCTGGCCCAGACCAGCAGTTGGGAGCATTTGGGGGAGTGAATCAGAAAATGGAAGTTCTCTCTCCCTCTCTCTCTTTGTGTGTGTGCGTGTGTGTATCTGTCCTTTAAATAAGATAATCATAAATGCATTTTAAAAAATTATTGAAACAAATCAAAATGGAAACTCAATATATCAAAATCTATGGGATACAACGAAAGCTGTATCAAGAGGGAAGTTTGGGGAGACCATTTGGTGCTACAATTGTATTTCCACTTGAGATGCCCACATTCCATGTCTTAGTACTTGGTTTGAGTCCTGGCCACTCTGCATCCTTTTCAGCTAATGGACCCCTTGGGAGGTAGCAGATGTTCAAGCACTTGAGACTCTGCCACTTATGTGGAAGAACTGAATTGAGTTACAGGATCCTGGCTTTGGCCTGGGCCAGTTTTGGCTGTTGCAGGCACTTGGGAGAGTAAACCAGTAGGTGGAATGCCAGTCTCTCTCTCCCCCCCTCCAAATAAAATGAAAATAAATAAACAAATAGTTTTTTAAAAAGGCAAATGGGATTCATCCCAGGTATGATGGTTCGACAGACACAAATCAACAATATGACACACGACACACTACATCAGTGAAAAATAAAAATCATATAATCAACTTAATAAATGCAGAAGAGGCATTTGATAAAATTTAACATCCCTTTATCATAAAATTTCTGAACAAACTAGGAATAGATGTCATATTCTTCAATATAATAAAAGCCATGTATAACAAATAGCTATCATCATACTTAATAGGGAAAAGCTGAAAGTTCTAAGATGTAGAATAAGATAAAGATGCACAGTTTCACTTTTATTCAATATAGGATTGAAAGTTCTAGCCAAAGCAATTAAGGAAGAGAAAGAAATAAAGGGTATCCAAATTGAAAAGGAGAAAGTCAAATCATCACTGTTTGCCGGTGATATAATTCTATATGTAGAAAAGCTCAAAGACACCACCCAAAAAACTATATGAATTCAACCAAGTTGTAGGATACAATATCAATATATAAAAATTAGCAGATTACCAATAGTGAATTATTTGACAATCAAGAGAGCAGTCCCATTACCAATAGCTATTAAAAAATAAAATATCTAGGGATAAATTTAAACAGATGAAATATATCTTTAATGAAAACTATAAGATATTTATAAAATAAATTGAAGAACATACAAATAAATGAAAATATATACCATGTAAATGAAATAGAAGAATAAATATCATTAAAATGGCCATATTATTCAAAGCCATTTACAGATTCAGTGCAATCCCTATCAAAATACCAATGACATTTTTCACAGAGCTAGAAAAAACTACTAAAACTAATATGGAATTACAAAAGTTCCCCAGCAGTCAAAGCAATCCTGAGCAAAAAGGACAAAACAGAAGGCATTCATTACACCTTCTGACTTAAAAATATATTACAAAGCTACAATAATAAAAACAATATAATACTGACATTTAAAAAGTCATATGGACCAACTGAACAGAATAGAAAGCCTAGAAGGCAACCTGCACATCTATAATCAACTGATCTTTGATAAGGTGCTAAGAACACACATGGGAAAAAGAAAAATCTTTTCAATAAGTGATGCTGGCAAATCTATTCATATGTAGATATTACACCCCTAACTATCACCATGTAGAAAGATCAACTGAAAATGAGCTAAAGGCTTCCATGTAAGATATGAAACTATGAAACTGCTAAAAGAAATCATGGGGAAAATGTTTCAGGACATTGGAATGGGCAAGAATTTTTTTTTTACCAGACCCCAAAAGCTTATGAAACAAAATTTAAAAAAAAATAGACAAATGGAATTTAAGCAAACTAAAGAACCTCTGCACAGCAAAGAAAACAATCAACAGAACAAAGACACAAACTACAGTATGGGAGAAAATATTTACAATCTGTATCTCTGACAAGGGGTTAATAACCAGAATATACAAGGAACTCAAACAATTCACTTACAAAAGCAAACAAACCAAATAATCCAGTTAACCAATGGACAGCAGATCTAAACAGATACTTTCCAAAGGAAGACATACAAATGGCCAACAGGATACTCGAAAAAATTCTCAGCATCAGTTATCTTCAAAGAAATGCAAATCAAAACCACTATGACATATCAACTCACTCCAGTTAAACTGTCTATTATCCAAAACACAATCAATAACAAGTGTTGATGAGGATATGGAGAAAAGGGAACACTTGCAAAATGTTGGTAGTAATATAGATTAGTACAGTTGCTATAGAAAACAGAATGGAGATTCCTCAAAAAATAAATCCCATAACTACCATATGATACAGCAACTCCACTACTGGTTATATGTTCAAAAGAAATGATCTCTGAAAAAGAGTCATCTGCACTTCCATGTTTATTGCAGCACAATTCACAGCAGCCAAGAAATGGAAACAATCCAAGTGTCTACCCACTGATTTTCTTTATTTGAATAAAGAAAGTGTAGTACAAAGAGGTAACAAATACACTGGCAACAATGTGGATGGAACCGGAGGTCATTATGTTAAGGGAATTATACCAAGCACAGAAAGACAAGATCACATGATCTTACTCAAATGTAGGAATCTAAAACCATTGGTCTCCTAGAAGTTGAGAGTATAATAGTGGTTACCAGAGACCACTAGGGAGACTCAAGGGGAGGGATGAGAAAAGGTTATATAATAGGTATGAAGTTATAGTTAGGGGTTCAGAAGTTCTCACGTTCTATTGCATAGCAGGATGACTGTAGATAATTAGAATGTACTGCATATTTCTCTTTTAAAAAGCCAGAAGAAAAGATTTTGAATGCTTTTACTACAAAGAACTGTTTAATGTTTGAGGAAATAGATATATTTACCCTGACTGGGCATTACACAATGTATAAATATATCAAAACATCACAGACATTCATAGTGACAATTTTTATGTATCAATGAAAGTTTTTTCTAATTGCCTACCTTCTCCATTATACCTCTCCCTCATGGAAAAAGGGGTATATGTTTCTGAATCATGTTGGGTTAGTAGGTGGTCACACTTCTATGATTTTGCCCTTGCTGTGACTCTTTTTTCTTCTTTTGAATGTTAATAAAATCAAGTGCTTTTTCTCCTACTTAATCTACTTTCAGTACAATCCAGCAAACTTTTAGAGGGAAGATGGGAAATTTCCCTCCATCCCTTTATGTTTAATCAGGTAATTTTATATTATGCTCTAATTTTCTCATGCATAAGACTTGGCCTTCTAAATCAAGTTAGAAAATTCAGTTTTCTGGGGCCAGCATTGTAGCTCAGCTGGTTAAGCAGCTGGTCGCAACAGCAACATCCCATATGAGTGCCAGTTCAAGTCCCAGATGCTCTGCTTTTGATCCAGTTCCCTGCCAATGCTCTTGGGAAAGCAATGGAAGATGGACTGAGTGCCAGGGCCCCTGCCACCTGTGTGGGATACTCTTATGGAGCTCCAGGCTCCTCGTTTCGGCTTGGCCCAGCTCTAGCTATTGCAGCCATTTGGGGAGTGAAACAGCAGATGGAAGATTCTCCCTATACATGCCTTTCCAATAAATAAATAGATAATATTTAAAAAACAAAAATTGTTTTCTTTTATATCCATGTACCAGTAGGACAAGGTCCTATTGATAGCTTGGAGGGAATTTAGATGGTGCTGCTGTGAGTGCTAACATTTGAGCACTCACAATGAACCCAGCTCTCTTCTATGTACTGGTATGCTTTAGGTTATTTAATCTTCATATGAACTTACAATGTCCCCATTTTATTTAATTTTTAAAGATTTATTTATTTATTTATTTATTTGAAAGAGTTACACACAGAGAGGAGAGGCAGAGAGAGAGAGAGAGAGAGAGAGAGAGGTCGTCCATCTGATGGTTCATTCCCCAATTGGCCGCAATGGCCGGAGCTGCACCGAAGCCAGTAGCCAGGAGCTTTTTCCAGGTCTCCCACGCAGGTGCAGGGGCCCAAGGACTTGGGCCATCCTCTACTGCTCTCCCAGGCCATAGCAGAGAGCTGGATGGGAAGTGCAGCAGCCAGGGCTAGAATCAACACCCACATGGGATGCCAGCACTGCAGGAGGTGGCTTTACCTGCTACACCACAGTGCTGGACCCAGATTGGATAAGATTTTAACAAAATAGATTTACTTTGGCTCATAGTTCAGATCCACAGCCAATGGCCCACATCTGGTATGGTCTTGTTGCTGGCAGAGTTCTGAGGCAGTGCATGGAATCACATGGTGAGAGACAAGGATCTCACATGTATGAGTCTTCTATGCTCTCTCCCTCTTCACATAAAGCTATCAATCACTGTGGGTTTAATCCTGATGACTTTATCTGATCCCAATTACTGCACAAAGCTCACATTTCTAAACATCATATTCGGATTAAATTTATACCCTCTTAAAACCTAGCAATGGGGATTAATAGCAACACATGAACCCTGAGGGGACACACTGAAACCATAGCAAAACCAGAGCATGGACTAATCATATAGCAACCTCTGCCCATTTCACTTCACAGGGCTGCAGGACAAACATCATAGTAGACACAAAGATGAGTCAATCAAATGCTACCTAAATAATGCATACTTTTTGAATCCTTAAGAGATCATTCAGCTATAGAATACCTATTAACATTACTGGGACAAATAAAATAAATCAGGATTAAGATCTGTATGTAAAAAACCTGAAATTCTACTTGGATAAATCTTTATAGTAGGGGAGAATTGTTTATGGATTCTTTGTTTATGGATTGTGGGTGTCATCCCTGCAGAGACACTTTCCCAGGACAAGTAAGAAATAAAGTTAACCAATAGAAAAGAATGCTAGTTACTCTCAGGGGAGAGCATGGTCATTAAAAACCAGTACATAAAGGGGGTAAGCTTGTATTTATCTCCAAGTCCAGCTCCCAGAGCCTTTCTCTGTTGCCAAAAGTGATCTAACATCTCCCTGCATAGCTTGGCTTCAGATGGTGAGTTGATTTTTTTCCCTCCATTCCATACTCATTCCAGTAATTATGAAAAAAGAAAGGAGTTTATTACATTTGGGGGGTGACTGACCCAATATATCAACTTTACTAAGAAAGGACATAATGGTTTTGGCAAGATAAGAGAATTTCATTCTGAAATTCTAAAGACATACTGTCCCCGTGGAATTAAATGACTTGCCAAAAATCAGAGACTGAAATAGTTAGCTGTGGTTCAACTCAGATCCAGGAGAATTGTTTCAATGGTATCTCTAGCCCCACTGGCCTAAATATTCTCATTTGCAAAAGAAGATCCTGTTTAAAAGGAAGGGTGGCCAGTTCATGCTTAACCACATAGGAATCACCAAGTGAGAAAGTCAGGTTGAGTGGGAGAAGTATTGAAAAAAGTTAAGCTTTGCATGAAACTGAGTGTAAGACCTTGTCTGAAGAAAACAGAACCTCAAGTTCCATGGGCC
This sequence comes from Oryctolagus cuniculus, assembly GCF_051225735.1. Classification (NCBI taxonomy): domain Eukaryota; kingdom Metazoa; phylum Chordata; class Mammalia; order Lagomorpha; family Leporidae; genus Oryctolagus; species Oryctolagus cuniculus. The sequence continues at coordinate 115,911,187 of NC_142869.1, read as the reverse complement.
TCCAGGATCATTCAGTTCAAGTACTGCAGCTAATCGCTCTGATAATCTTTGGGTGATCTGTTTAGCCGCTTTTCCTTCCATTCTGGGATACAAGCTATTTTTAGAGCATCTATAACTTACATGGATTGCTGGAATCCAGCCTTTTTGGTGAAGAGAACACTAGTGGATTATCTTACTTATGATCATTTGATTACAAAGAACAGAAAATCTCCCAGTTTATATTATTTGAAGGGTTTACTAGAAGGAAAGCATAGGTTTCTTGGGAAGTAGAAAGACATCAGATGATCTCTCCACCCTCACCACCACTTTTGGATTTTTGTCTACTGCTGTTTCTGTGTAGCTCCTTTTTCTTGTTTTTGCACCTTCCACTTCATTATGACTCCTTTGGCTCTGAGATAAGATAAGACACCTGTGTTATTTTTACACTTACCCTTATTTTTTTCTCATCTGTCTCCCAGTGAAGAACAAATCATGGGAACTGGCTTTCAAGAAGATGAGACTTTTGCTTAGGCTTCCAAGAAATGGGATGTGAATGAGAGACCACTAGCTAAGAAATGCCAAAGCCATCTGTAGGTGCTCGTGTCACGGTGCAGCAGGTGAAGCCTGTGATGTTGTCATCACATATGAGCACCGGTTCAAGTCCTGGCTACTCTACTTCTTATCCAACTAACTGCCAATGCACCTGGGAAAGCAGTGGAGGATGGCCCAAGTTCTTGAGCCCCTGCACCCATGTGGGAGACATGGATAGAGTTCTTGACTCCTGGCTTCAACTTGGCCCAATTCCAGCAGTTGTGGCCATTTAGGGAGTGAACCAGTGGTTAGAAGATCTTTGTCTGTCTCTGTGTCTCTCCCTGTAATTCTGTATTTCAAATAAATAATAAATAAATAAATCTTTTTCTAAAAAAGAGGATTTGGGTCTTGTTATAAAAAAAAGTCACCTGTTTTAAGCCAGCCTTTCATTACTACCAGAAAAAAAAAAAAAAGAGAGAGAGAGAGAAAAGAAAAAAAAAAAAAAAACTAAGGCTACTTACAGAGGAAGAAGGTTAATTTTGGCTCATGGTTTTGGAGATTTGCAGTTCATGATCAGGTGGCCCCAGGGTTCTGCATCTGGTGATGGTGTTCTTGCTGGCATAGTCCCAAAGCAGTTCAGTGTATCACTTGACAAGAGACGGTACACACCTGTCGATGGCTTTCTTTATAAAGCCACCATGATTTAATGAGGAGGGCTCCACCCTAATGACCTAGTCCAATCACTTCTCAAAGGCCCCACCACTAAACACTTTCCATTCTTAATATCATCAACATAAAACTCTGGAAACCAAACCATTAACACATGAGCCGTTGGTAGACACTCAAACTAATACCCAAACCATAGCAGCACCCTATCTCCGTGAAGCCCAACACAAACATAGGAGAGAGAGTAAAGGTATAGAAAGAAGTCCTGGCAACTTTTAAAACCTGCATCTCGATTATATGTGAAACAGTCTTGCTTTTAGTTTGACAAACCAGTAACTTTCTTGTTTAAGTCATTTTGAATTGAGTATTCTGTCACGCATGATCCTAACAGTCCCAAGTGATGCAGCTATCCGCACTGGATTACCACTGAGATGATCCCATTCCTTCAGATGACCTTGCAGCTCTAGTTTCCCAAGTGGCCTGGTTAGGAAGGGTGTGCTCAAGGGGAGTGGGGTTTAATGTGGTATGGAGGACTACCCTTTCCAGAGCTATCAGTGGTGCAGAGAGAGAACAGTTAACCTCTTTCATGCATATTCATTAGTTATCGTCCTTGATCTGACAATCAGCCTAATCATATTTTTTTTCTGTCCTTTCATTAAGGTCATGACTGTCAAAATAAAAGGGATCAAATACTCAGAAACACTTCAAACTTCATAAATTATGCTTGCAATGTTTCTTCACGTACAAGTCTGATTAAAATTTAGAAAATGAATCATCTGCTCCATAGTTATTCTTTTGAATAGTCACCAATTTAGATTTTTTTAGTATGCCAAACTTAAAATTGAAGACAATAGAGTGGCTTAGAGATTCAAACATAAGCCATAAATTAAAATGCAGTTGGTAGGGTATACTTTGTGTCCCATTTCTTCATTATGAAGTCATTTTGTCCAATTCCTTGACTTAAGAAATATTTCCACTTTAGTTTAAAATCATGATGAAAATAATCTTTCCCCACATCTCTTGTTTTAAGACATCCAACTTACTACAACACAGGACAGTAAATCTCAGGCCCAGAATTCATTTCTTTCACAAACATTATAGTAGTGAAGTTTTTCATTGCTCCAATTAAAGTTTAAGTTTTTATAAAAATGGCAAGGGAATGACTTCCTATATATGTTTAAGTTCTTTATCTAACATCTATAGGAATAAACAAATTCTAACAAATTCTGATGTTGACCCACGGTCAACATGAGTGTTTGGATTCCATCCCCAGCTGCATATTTCAGGTGTGTGACTGGCAGGTTACATATAACCTCTCTAATACTGTTTCCTTACGCATACAGTATTGACTTTATAGATATTTTTATCATAGCTTTATTGTATTAGTTAAATGAGGTGGTATATGTAAAGCGTATAATACACAATGTTATTTTCCAGCTATTACTTCAGGTAACAATTAATCACTCTTCCTAATAGAAACATTCATAATTCATGAATGTGCATTTCTATCGATTGTCAACATTCACGCTACATTGCCATGGATCTTACATAGTTAAAATTAAGTCTCCCTCTTTTATAAATGGAAATGTTAATGCCCTGTGAAAGGTACTGAATGGTCTGATTCTGCCATTTAGTGGGGGTGTGACTTGGCACAAGCACTTTACCAATGTGTGTCTTTGCTTCTATGTTTCTAAAATGACCAGATGGGACTGTCCTAGATGAATTTTCAGGTCCCTTTCAGCTTTCCTGTTCTTTACTGCGATTTGTATATGTCGGCTAAGTGGTTGTGTGATATATACGCATCATCATGAGATAATCACATCTTGTTTTTAAAGGAATCCATATTCCTCTCAGGAGAAAAGCTGCTGCCATCTAAAACCAGTTTCCCAAATAAATATCAGCTTCAGGAAAAAAAAGGAAAGAGGGAGAGTGAGCAGGAAGGGGAGTGTTGGAGTAACTCATATGCTCAGTTTGTGTACCTCTGGAATTCTCTAAAAATTATTTCTCAAGATTTTTAGATGAAATGGAATTTGGGAGCAGAGGGAGAAGATAGAGGGAAGGGTGTTACAGAGCATTTATTCATTAGATTTGTAGTCTAAAACTCCATATAAAGCTCCCAACCCAAGTTGCCTTAGTTATTGGAACCCTTAATGACCAATAGATGAGTACTTCTATTCTTCTGGAAATGCAAAGCAGACTTGTGTAATTAACCATTCCTTTGGTATTTATTTTGAAACCAACTGTGCATTTCTTGGCCTCTACATGTACAAATAATGCCAACTGCTAGGCAATTCCACAGAATTCTTACACAGTTCTCACTTGCTCTGCCCAATTTTTCTTGCCCTCCCCTCCATTACCTCATAAACAGTGAATATTTTAGAAATAACGATCCCATTAGAAGGAGGTCTCTACATGTTCATCTATTAGGCACTGGAGGAAACACTCAAAAGGTCCCTTCATCCAAAAGTGGAGGAAAGGAGCATAAATTACGTTCCTAATGGACATAGCAACATAAGAAAGTGCTGTGCATGATGAGCCCAGATTCGCTCTGCCAGATGGCACGCCGCATGGAGTTCTGGGCTTGCTCCATTGCAAATACAGAAACAATAAAAACGCTTATTGATTTTAAAGAGATTTGTAATTAAGTATGACATTGTAACTGATAGAGGTTTACCAAGGCAGAACAACCAATCTGAGGGGTCCTAAAGTGGGACACTTTGTTTAAATGTCATTCCTAGGATGGTAAAAGTCGAAAAATTCCAACTCGTGTGCACAATTGGACCTAAAGTTTTAGGTGGTACATGCCCATTTGAAACTTTCTTGGAGCTTAGAAAAGCAAAGGTTGCCTTGGGCAAGCAAGGAAATATCTGTCAAGACCCAGGTCTCACTGTTACGGCTAGAGTTGAGAAATGCCCTCCAAATGCCTTCAAGTCAACATTAGCTCTGACAGAAGCAAGACTATTATTTAACAGTAGCAGCAAATGTCAAAAACAAACTGTACCTGGCGTTTTGACAAGACGCTATTGAAAGAGAACCACTTTTTCAGCACTTGTGTAACCGTGGGGGAGAACTCGACAATTAATATCCTGAGGTCTGGTAATAGGATTTCCAGGCTGCTTGGTGGATTCCTTGATACACATGAAAGGAGTAGGCAAGTGGCAGACGGGCAAAAATAATCCGAAAACGATGAGGCCTGGCGAAAAGGACTGAATGTCAGAAACCAAGCACCTTGTGGCTAATTAAAATGTAACTCCTTCAGGAACCTGTACTCTCACAGTGGTGACACTATAAAGTATAAGGACAGCCATCATCCCTAGGCAAAAATGAGATGCTGACAGAACCTATCTCCTATCCCCACCTCCTCCTTCCTGCTGGTGGTCGAGTGCCCTGCTGCGTCCCACCTGAACTTCCCTCCAGGCACAGCAGGCCCAGTCTGACCTGGCCAAACCTCTAGCCTTGCTGTCCATTGATTAATCCATATAATAACAACTAGCCAGTTTTCTGCCCTACTTCCTTAGGAACCTGCTTCCTCCTAACTAACCAGACAGGAGAAGCAGTGGCAGGAAGGCCACTATGCATAGTCGATCTGTGCATTTTGTGTCCTTTTCTTTCGATGGAAGCATTAGAGAGGCATCCTAATCCAAGGGGAATGCTAATACGCTGGCTCAATACACCTGCTTTGCCCTGATTAAGGAGAGAGGAAAAGGAGAAAAACTAATATTTAATTGGAGGGCCCTTAAGAAATAAGCCTTTTAAATGATCATATTTAATGTTAACCCTCAAAGGAAGCTAACATTTTATCTACCTCCATCTTCTGGGAGAAAGTTGTGTGAGGCTTGCACAGCCGAGGCACTTGGCCTAGGGTTTCAGTCTGTGAGTAGGTCACCCAGAGTTCAAGTCTGGATTTGTCTGACTCCCACGGATGACTCTACCCTGGCTCTCTACCACATCTCAGCAACACAGCTTGATTAGCCTCAGACTGGTTTGCTTGTTTGTTTCCAGTCAAAGGTCTGACATGACACTGCTTAGTAATGGGAGCACTATGCATTGTGGTAAACAGGAAGTGTGACTTGCAGGTGTCCTAACCGGAACACCCAAGGGCACCTTTGGACCCTGATGGAGCAGAAGCAGGCCCTGCTTCTAGATTTTATGGGGGCCACTTAAATCCCCCAAGAGAAGCCAATCATTGTTTTAAATCCTTTGCCTGCTTCTCCTACCTGCAATCCCCACTACTACCAGACTTTCACTTCTTCAGAGAATTTTCCTGCATCTCTACACGGGCCCTCACCTCCCCTTCCTGCAAACCACATGAGTACCTGAATCCCCAGCTTGTGGGGCCCTTTCCTGGCCAGAAAATCCATGCTCTGTTCCCCTTTACAGGACATGCCATTTTCACAGCTCCCACATGGCTGGTATTTAGGTAGGTAAGAGTCACATCCAAAACCACCCCACCTAACCCAGCACAATCATTCACACACACCTCTCTTAGACAACCTTTCTAAAGGTTCAGAAGTATGAAGTTGTTTATAAATCTCTCAATTAGTCTGTCAGATTTCCACAAGGAGCCGGGCCTGTGGAGGCCACAGTGGAGCATCTGCTGTGGAAGGAGGCTTGCACATCGGGGGAAGTACACGAGGTTTTGCAGGAATGCATATATAAACTTGTAATGAAACCCAGACTCCAGAGCACAGGAAAACACAAGGCAAATGTCTACAAAGTCTTTCAGTTTGCTCTTAAAAAACTGAGATTGAAGGGGCTGGCGTTGTAGTGTACCATGTTAAGCTGTCGGTTGCAGTGCCAGCATCCCATATGGGTGCTGGTTTCAAGTCCCGACTGCTCCACTTCCTATTCAGCTCCTTGCTAATGCGCCTGGGAAAGCAGTGGAATATGGCGCAAGTTCTTGGGCCCCTGCACCCACGTGGGAGACCCAAAAGAAACTCCTGGCTTTGGATTGGCCCAGCTCCAGCCGTTGCAACCATCTGGAGAGTGTACCAGCAGATGGAAGACCTCTCTCTCTGTCTCTCTTCTCTCTGTAATTCTGCCTCTCAGATAAATAAATCTTTAAAAAACAAAAACAAAAAACTGAGATTGCATTTGTGTCAGCAGTATCTATGGTGCAGGGTCACTAATTCTAAGGGACATTATTAGAAATCTATTGGAGATGCACTTGTGACACAAGTCACAAGCAGCAAAAGGACCTGAAGGGACAGTAGTCCACATGATGACAAGGCGAGCCCTTGGTCACTGGAGTGAAATCAGACCAGGGTTTGAGGCTTTGTTCTACCCTTCAGAAAAACGTGGACCTTGACAGCCATAAAATGGGGTCACAACCCACAGGTCTGAGTTAGGACATTTACAGGGTACACAAAGAAAATGTAGGACTCCTTCCTTTTCCTCATTTCTCCATTTAGATGATAGACAAAAGTGAACCATTTACTTTTTTCCCTCACCATTCCAGGGCTAATATACAAAGTTTGTTTTAAAGACTATAATTTTATTGTTTCAAATTTTACCACTAAAAATATGTTCTTGTAATCATGTTCACTATGAACCATTAAGGGAAGAAAAATATTTTTTTAAGATTTATTTCCTATTTATTTGAAAGAAAGTCAAGGTCATAGGCTTGGTTCCGGTCAATGTGTTAAACACAAGTGCAGCACATTACTTTTGGGATCAAGTAGAGATGAATACATATGAGGGCCCTGTGTCTTCTCGGCCTGCCTTGATAACTTACAGGGCTGTATTTTCACAGTGGGACAACCAAATGCCATGGGGTCAAGCCTCCCATGAACCCAGGTCTTCATGTCTCATAAGTGAGAACCAAATCTGGTCATACAAATCCACTGAAATGTCAAGGGTTAATTTATTATTATTATAGATCATTTTTCTTATGTACACTAATGTTTTTAAATTTTTATTTATTTCCATTTTATTTGAAAGACAGAGACAGAGAGGGATCTTCCATTTACTGATCCATTCCCCGTATGTCTGCAACAGGCCAAAGTCAGAAGCCCAGAACTCAATCTGGGTCTTCCACAGGGTGGCAGGGACCCAAGTACTTGAGCCATCACCTGCTGCCTCCAAGGATATATATTAGCAGGAAGCTGGAATTAGAAGCAGAGCTGAGACTCAAAGTGAGGCATTCCAATAAAAGATGTGGGCATCTCAAGGGACGACTTAACTCCTATGACAAATAACTTCTCCTAAATATACTGTTCTAACACAGCAACCATGTTACACATCAATGAAAGCAGGCTGCCATTAGAAAGTGAGATAAAAACATCAAGCAACATTTTAAAATAACCATTTTTTCTGGGAGGGAAAAAAAAAAAACTGAACCTGACTCAATTTTAGTATGAATTTACATATATTCTGGAGAGATTTGCTTCAACATGCACTAACCTGCTTTCTTTTAGGCAGGCATAATCTTGACAGGCACTAGGTCTGGGGCACTGTAGATTCTGTCAGGAACTGTCTTTCTAAACATCTTTGAGCTTCAGCTTCAATATGTCAGCCTGCAGGCTTCCCAACCATGTGGAGAGGCTCTGCACACCAGGTGCATGCAGCTGACCCTACAATGATGGGCAGCACTTTGTCTTTCTGGTACGTCCTCCTGGAAAACCTCAAGCTTTTGTACAGGCAGAAAGAACCGTTTCAAAAACAAAACCACCAGTGTCATACTTTGGTTGAGCAGATGTTCCCAGAAGATCTGGGAGTGACATGTGATGACTAGAAAGGGAATAGAAATGAGCTTCAGTCAATGGCACAAATTCCCAGGAAATGCATTGTAGAAACTTTTCTTCTAAAACAGTCTCAGCACTTGGGTTCTTGCTTTTCCTTTGTCTACTCAACTGCTCATCACAATGAATTAGTCCATGATCACATTCCACACACGTTTCCTCAAAACGTGCTTCTAAAAGAGATGAATCTTGCAAATGGAACAATCACGTGGAATTAATTTGATGTTTTCAGAATAATAATGATGAAGGATTAGTTTTCAATGGCAATATGTTTTCCAAGTTCTCATTACTTCTAAATCTCACCTTCCAGGGAGGCCACAGAAAAGATTAGCAGTAGGGCTGTTGTAGCATAGCAGGGTAAGCCGTTGCCCACGAGGCCGGCATCCCATGTGAGCGCCGGTTTCAGTCCTGGTTACACCACTTCCAATCCAGCTCCCTGTTGATGTGTCTGAGAAAGCAGTGGAGGATGGCCCAAGTACTTGGGCTCCTGCCACCCATGAGAGACTCAGATGGAGTTTCAGGCTCTTGGCTTCGGCCATTGCAGCCATTTGGGGAATAAACCAGCAGATGGGAGATCTCTTTCTCTCTGTCACTCTGGCTTTCAAATAAACAAATAAATCTTTGTGTGTGTGTGTATATATATATATATATATAGTAGCTATATGTAGTATTTTTGTAGTTATATGTAGTAGTTACAAATCCTGCTGTGTGAAAGTAGAATGCTGATTTGGACGAACACTGGCCCTTATTCATGAAAATCCTCACAGAAACCGAAACCCGGGCAACAGTAAAAGGGAAATATCGTCCATACTTGGCAACTGGTTTTGACACAAGACTCATCAATAGCCTAGTGTCTCCCAGGCACATCATTATCTATCTGATCTGCCAAATCTGATACTTAACAACATTGTCTTCAGAATCGTCGACATACCCTGGAAAAGTCTATCTTGTAAATCACAAAGAAAGATGACAGGTTTCACAGATCTCATCAGAGACAAAAAGAAGGGAGGCATATGGGGTGGATACTAGTATGCTTGCTGGCACACTGAACTCAATGAACTACATGGATTTCAATGGATGAATAAAAAATTTCTATATCCTCCATTTTTACTGGGACCCAGTAAGAAACCACTGATAACCTATTTATCTCAGCTTCTGACTAAACTGCATTTTTTAAATGCACAGGCAAATGATCAGGGAGATCACGATTGTGTGATATCAGAAAGCAGTGAGGAAGCATGAATCAGGTCAGTAGATGAGGCAAGCTATAGGCTTCTTCCTAGCTCAAATTCATAGAAATCACAAAAACTAAAAGATTTTTTTAAAGAAATGTCATCAACAAAATAAGAAATATCCTCCATAGACCAGAAACTACAAGGAATCCCCAAAAGAAAGAAAAAGAAGGAGAGCAGATGGATGGAAGGAAATCATAGCTAGAAACACTCAAGGAGACAATTTGGTAAAAATGAAACCAACGGCATTCTAAGCTCAGAGGTAGCTGATGCCAAGAGCCAAAAATGCCAAGGGCATCTGACATGAGGGGTTCAATCAGGCTTCAGGAATGATAGCCAGGCTGCCAAACCCGCCACACTTCTCCCCACCAACCTGGACCTGGGCAGAGAAAATACAGCATCTATCCCTTGGCATGAGTGGTAAGTATGAGCACTAAGTCCTGAGAAACATGGCAGTGCCCAGGGCACGCTCACATCCAGAGACTGACTGGCAGCAGGTTCATCCTGCCCTTGCCCACAACAGCTCTTTAGATGCATGCAGAACATTAGAAGAAGAGTAAGAATATCCTCAGAAAATATAAGAATGGTAAGACATTTCCATAAAAGCAAGAGATCTAGGAAATTAAATTAAAAACTCAACTGACAGACAATACAGCTGTAATGTACCTAGCTCACTGAGCTGGGAGATCCCTTAAGTAATTCTTCTGGAATGGAACATAACAGAGAAAAGCTAAGGGATTTAGAGCAAACAAAAACAAAAAGCCAAAGATCTCTTGACTATAGAGGACTTTTGGAAGACAAAAGAACCAAAAAGGGGAACCAAAAAGCATTCCAAAACAAAGATAGAAGAAATTTTCCCAGAATAAAAAAATAAAATGTCTCTAATTGAAGAGGATTAACAGAAGTCCCACTCCTAAACATATTGTGGTGAAATTTCAGAATACCTAGAATGCTGATGAACACTCACAGATATAAATAAATGGGGCCAGCATTGTGGTGCAGCATGTTAAGCCACTGCCTGCAATGCAAGGAGTGCCAGTTTGAGTACTGGCTGTTCCACTTCTGATCCAGCTCCCTGACATTTCCCAGAAGGCAGCAGAAGATGGCCCAAGTCTTTGGACCTCTGCCAAGTGTGAGACCCGGATGGAGTTCCAGGCTCCTGGCTTTGGCCTGGCCTGGCCGGTCCCAACCGTAGCAGCTGTTTGTGGAGTGAACCAACATATGAAAGGATCTTTCTCTGTCTCTCCCTTCTTCTCTGTCACTCTGCCTTTCAAATAAAAAAAAAAAAAAAAAAAAAAAAACTCTCGTTTTTTAAGATTTATTTATTTGAAAGGCAGAATTACAGAGAGGTAGAGGCAGAGAGAGAGAGAGAGAGAGGTCCTCTATCCATGGTTCTCTCCTCAATTGGCTGCAACGGCCGGAGCTGCGCCGATTCAAAGCCAGGAGCCAGGAGCTTCTTCCGGGTCTCCATTGCAGGTGCAGGGGCCCAATGACTTAGGCCATCCTCTACTGCTTTCCCAGGCCTTAGAAGAGAGCTGGATGGGAAGTGGAGCAGCCAGAACGCGAACCAGCACCCATATGGGAATGCCAGCACTGCAAGGGACAGCTTTACCCACTATACCATAGAGAGCTGGCCCCAAGAAAATAAAACTTTAAACACATACACACATCTAACTTGTCTTTTATTTTAAAAACAAAAAACTTAAGTAAATGAAGAGGAGGAAAGGGATTGTAATTAAAATCCCATTTCAATCAATGACTCCAGATACTGTTTCACTCATATGACAGAGTGCACATGACTTCCTTTCCAGCTGACCTCTGAGATCATTCCAGGTAACATCACTTCAACAACATCAGGTCACCTAAGCCTTAGACCTCTATTCCATTGGTGTCTTCACCTCCACCTACTCTAGGGAACTATGTAAACACAGCTGTTTGTTTAGATCACTCCCTGGGTCTCATCGAGATCTAGAAGTGTTCCACTACATTCCTCTCTGCCTACAAGCCCCACACCTACCTCTCATCCTGTTGAACAAAGCTTTGAATCTCCTTCAGACTTGCAGTCCTTTTACTTCACTCTTTTCCCTCAAGCTGTGAGATCAGCTTCCTTCCCCAGTTTGCCTGGATCCCACCATACATCTCACCTTTTAGTAGCAGTCCCCATTAACTTTTCACACAGCCTTAATGCCATGTCTACAGTGAATCTCCAACTACAATCTGTCTGTTCCACATGCCTGGTCTAAGCTCCTGGGCTGTGGGATCACTTAGACACGGTGCCACCACACCTGCGAGTTCTACTGCAAATACCTGACATCTAGCCTCATGTGGGTCCTCAGTGGCATCAAGAATATTGGCAGTTCTTTCTTCATCTACAGTCAGCTCCTGTATTCATTCTTTATAGATATTGTTCAAACCTGTACCATTATTTCAAAGTTTCCTAGCTGCCCACAGCTTCCCTTACTCCCAGTAAAGGATCCAATACATGATTAGGCTTTTCTTAAAAACTATTTGTGAGGCAGGTGTTGCGGTGTAGTAGGCTAAGCCTCCATATGGGACGCCCATATTCCAGATTAGATAGAGTGCCTTGCTTGCATTGCAGTTACTACGTGCTCATGATCCAGCTTCTTGCTGCCACTCACGTAGGAGACCTGCATGGAGTTTCTGGCTCCTGGCTTTGGCATGGCCTAGCCCTGCTATCGCAGAATCATCTGGGGAATGAACCAGTGGATGAGAGACAGAACAACGATCTGTCCCTCACTGTTTGTCTCTGACTTTCAAATAAATGAATAAAGCTTTTAAAAATATTTTGTGATCTATTTTATTAGCATAGAGTGAAACATTTTAAATGTTAAGATATTCTAGGTTAGAAAAGTATTTTCTACCTACAAATATCAGCTTCCCCTTTACCTCCAAGATCAATGCATCCTTCCCAGTGCACTTCACAGTACCAGACCTCTGCCTGGAATTCTTCCTGTCTCCGCTTCAATCACATCACTCTTCTCTACTGGTTTTCCTCTTACTTCTGACTACAACCCCTTTACTTCCTTCACCAGCTCTCTGCCAAAATGCTGGTAAGCCTGACACCTTCTCTCTTCTCACAATTACACAAGTCCAAAGTGATCTCATCCACTCCCACAGCTTCTGCCATCTGCTGATGACTCTCTTACATATATCCAATCACCTACACTTAAACATCCAAAGGCTTTAGGTCTTTACCAGGTGCCCCTGCAAACCCCAGCCTCAACATGTCAAACAAAGCTCAGTAACTTCACAAGTTCATCTACTCTGCATTCCTCTTTTTGGCTTACAGAAATAACATCTACCCCATTTCCTAAGATAGAAAAATTGTCACTTTTGACTCTTCGTCTTCCTTAACCTTCACACCCAGGTTGTAAAGTTCAGATGATTTTATTACAAAACAGTTCTCCCCTTGTCCCTCACTCTCCATTTCCAATGTCACTAGCTACCTCATCTCTCCCATCTGGACTCTCTTATATCTTAACTACAATAGTGAGTAGCAACCTGGGCTGTGCATTACAGTCACCTGGGGAACACTGAAAAATCCTAATGCTCAGGACACACTCCAGGCCAATTACAACAGAGTCTCTGGGGGTAGGACCCGGCCACCAGGATACTTTTACAGGTCCCCATGAGATTCAAATATGCAGCCACACTTAATCACTTTCCAGAACTGAAGGCATGGGCACACAGAGGACTGAAAGTACAGACTTAATACTAAGCAAGAAAAATAAAAAACAAATGTACAAATAAGCAAATCAAAGTGAAACTGAAAAGTTTTGACAATAAAGAAACAAATCTGGGAAAGTACTCTGAGGTAAAATGACAGACACTTTATAAAGGAACTAAAGTTACACTAAAGGCTTACTTGTCATCTGCAACATGAGGTGACAGAAGACAATGAGTTAAAAATCTCTAAAACCCTAAGGATAAAAACGCATTGTGAACCTAGGATTCTATAGCTTGCTAAACTTTTCTTCAAGAAGGAAGCAGACTTTTTCAGAAACACGAAGCCAATAAATACTCTGTTACCCAGTCCATCACTGGAAGAATTAGCTTCCACAGAATACATTTTGTTGCAAAGATACGTGAACTGTGGCTTACGCCTTGACGCAGTAGGTTAATCCTCCGCCTGCAGTGCCAGCATCCTATATGGGCGCCAGTTCTAGTCCCCACTGCACCTCTTCCAATCCAGCTCTCTGCTGTGGCCTGGGAAAGCAGTAGGAGATGGCTCAAGTCCTTGGGCCCCTGCACCCGCATGGGACACTGGGAAGAAGCACCTGGCTCCTGGCTTTGGATCGGCACAGCTCCAGCCATTGCAGCTTTTTGGGGAGTGAACAAACAGAAGGAAGACCCTTCTCTCTGTCTCCCCCTCTTACTAACTTTACCTCTCAAATAAATAAATAAAATCTTAAAAAAAAAAGAGGTAAGTGAGCGAAAGGGAGTACAGAAGTAGTCAATGATATTGACCAAGTCCCAGTTCTGCCCAGGAAATACAATAGATGTGAAATGTATGCATCAGTGAAAGTTCTCAATCGTCTTAATAAAGCAAAACAGCTCAGTGCAAATAAAGTTTACGACAAAAGTATTTACTGGACTCTAGCTGATTAATTTTAGTTGTTTTCTTATGCATTTGTGGAATTCAGTCTGTTTTCAATTGTCCAAATTTATACAAGTTTAAATATTAACAGCAAAGAAGCACTGCTAATGTTAAAGAAATCTGTCATTCTCTTCCATTATAAAAAATAAAAGGTGCTACATAATTATCAGAATATCAAAATAATTATTTTGCCCTAATTTTTTCACTTTCTATATGATCTGAAAATAGTTTAGGACAATAACAATCATTCAAAGAAAATTATACTTTGTTCCCTTTCATCTTTTTTTGGTTAATTTTATTGGATTAATAAACACATGCTGATTTTATTAGATTAATTTATGGTATTAGATTCTAAGATTTACCACAGGAAAAAAAAACACTCTTAGCCAAGATGATAATTACATATTTAATACATCTTGCTTTTAACAGCAATTTTCAAACACATCATAGACCTTATAACTTATTAAAGATTTTATAATGCTTACAAAGTTTATTCTAAAAATATACCTTATTTGTTCTAAATGAATAACATTATCTAGAATATAGAATAATAAATTATAGTAGCATGTTTACCACCACTATAGTTAAGTTTGTGTACACATACTCAATATGAAATCCTCTTAGGATTTTCATACCATCAGCCTGAAATCATAAAAGCAGATTAAAGTTTGGCATGTGAGATCTCAGTCTGATAGCAATCGCTTTAAAACCAAAAACTTGAAGTATCTAGTCAACATTCTAGGAAAGCATGGGTACATGCACATCCATACAGACATACAAATTCTCTCATTCTAACACACATTGAGGCCCACGCTGTGTGCACAAGTGCACACACACACACACACACACATCAGAGTACTCAAGAGATTCTGCCCTTGTGTATCAGACAGTGTCATCAATTACAAAACTAAAAATAGGGAGAAAAAGCTAGCAAAGAATATGTCTAAACCATACTTAAAATGGTCTAGTTGTTGCAAAGATGTGCCCAAAATGGTTACCAAGATCTTTAACATGCACTGATTGCCATCTTAAACATTCATTCTTAAACAGACTTGAACTAGTCACTAATGGACTTGTGAATACATAAGAAATCATGTACCCATTCATTCCCCAGACTGCATATAGTAAGGCTGCAAATCCAGGCAAGCCACTGACAGAGCCCAGCTAAAGTGGTTTGTTTATAGAACCTAACAGATTATAAAATCCCACAGAATTAGAAACTTCATTTGATCTGTTTGAAGTTTCTTATTATACTCCATGTGCAAAAGTAGTGAGATTCTGTATTGCAAGGGACAGCTACAATCACTGTGTACTTTGTTGTACTATAGAAAGTCACTGTGTATTTCCAAAACACATATTTATTCTAGTTAAATTCTCTAATGGTGTCTATGTTTAATTATATATGCTCTTCCAAATTTAGTCTCAAAACCATTTAATATGCTGATAACCTCTCCTACTCACCACATAGAACTGCAGTAAAATCTGTTTAAACAGAAAATTAGTCTTCAGGCTCTCTCTAGCAATGCAGATTTGAAAACATTTGGTGGAAGTTCATCTTCATCTGGTATTAAAATACTCAAAAACTGTCTGAAACAACATTAAAATGAAAACTAACCACACGGTAGGGCACTTATAAGTCAGACTGCTGTGATTAGGAGAAGGAAAAGGCACAACAGTAAGTGAAAACGAAAATACCAGCTTCCCGTTTGTTCTTCTTGGTAAGTTGGTTTTTTTGTTGTTGTTGTTGTTTGGCTTTCTTCTTATTTTATTTCATTAAGTTTATAAACTGTTCAAAGTACTGTTATACTATGCATGACAGTAAGACAATATTTTGGCACATCAACATTGTGATACAATGTATGGCATGTTTAAAAAATTAATTTAAAAATTTTATCCATTAATCAACTTTTTAATGTAGTGCACATATATCTTACAGTTATTTAGGTCAAATACATAAAGGTTTATAACTGATTTACAGATGAAGCAATCACAGATTGCAATAATAATATATGTGTGTATATATACATACATACACCAATCAAAGGAAAAACTGCATCCTGGCAATTTCACAGTCCGAAGTTTTGGTGGTATATCTATCATTTACATGCCCTTTTCATCTTGTTTTTCTGTAGAAAAGATATATTTTGCCTTCTTCATTCCTGATGAGATTTTTCTGCAATAACTTTACATTCATACTGCAAAAAATTAAAAGGTAAAAAGGTTAATCTACAGATTAAGATTCCTTTCAAGTAGCAATTTCCAGATAAACTACAAAGCTTTACCATGAATACTTCATTAATATTTGCCCATTTTATTTCTCATAGAACTTGTGAATTACACCATTACCAAGATTAAATGACAAATGTGATAGGAAAAAAGCTAATTCACATTCTAGAAGTGAAAGGGCCATGGCCAAAAAAGCAAGAGAAAGATGAGGTTTCTGCCTTACAAGCAAATGACAGCAGCATATGATTTAGATCAATCCCATAATATGAAAGAAAACAAAGTAAGTCTCTGTGAGTGCTCAGTAAAGCAAATCAACAAAGGATAGATCACAATCTTAAGGACAGGGCTAGGTGGTCACTTTATGATTTTAAGGAAAAAAATCTATTATATTAGCAAAAGCTTCCAGTCAAAACAGTAATTTTCAAGCATAGCCATTAAAATGTATATTCACAATTCAAAATAAAGGAAACCAGGGCAGTCAGGATAACTGATTGGGTGGCTACATTATCAAAAAGCAACAAAGAAAACTACTCAGTTCTCCTAGCTGGCTAAAACTCCAAGTGGCAGCAGTTATTCATGAAACTACTGTGATGTCTGATCTTGCCACCCACAACTGGGGTTATCAACAATGTACTTCTCCTCAATAACTAAACTTACCAAACATTTCTATTTATGAGAGACAGTCAGAATTTGCACCTGTGGGACCATGGTTATTGGTAGTGCTTCATTTTACTTACCTTTAAAACTCTTCATTTTGATAGACTGGAAACTTATAGATCAATATACATCTATATCTGTATATCTCCACCCTCATATAGTTAATAAATCATGCAGCTCTATCCCCCACACTTTTTGGCTTTTCTCTCCAGCAACTCCTCAGTTTTTAATACACTTGTAATTAAATTCTTCCCAGAGATTTACTTTAATGGAAGTGCAAAAGAGAAATCAAAGGATATTGTCCTTACATATCCTGAAAGGAGAGCTGCCATTTAAAGAAAACTTGTCTCATATCTCATACAGAAAAGTGATTAAATAAACATCAGCTTACCATTGCCAGTTGTCGACCAATGTTTCCCATTGTTATGCCTCCAGCAAAAAATATACACGGTAGCCATGAACGAACATAGAGAAAATCTGGAGAAGTATATCTAAAATAACAGAAGTATTTTTTAACAACCCACAGAGGAAGAGCACTGACTTAATTACAACGAAAGTAAGTTACTCTATAGATTAAACTGGCTAACCCAATCCCCAATCTCAACTCTGAATGCAGTGACCATTTACTTAGCTAGCAAAAAGGGCCAAAAAAGAATACTTACTGATAAACACCATTATAAACTAGCAGCTGAGTGACCACGGTTGCCAAGAAAGCGATTCCTACTCCAAGGCCAAAACCACTTCTAGATCTATCAAAAGTCCACCACAGTCCAATAGATAGTGCAGCCAGTGTGAGAGACAACTGTATGTTGTTATCAAAATCCACTTTCTGAAATCAGTGTTAAAGAAATGTCTTACAACGTATAGCCAAATAATACCACTTGCTAATTTTCCAAAATGAGATGCCACTGATGTGATGAAAAGGAAATTAATTTCTTATTCTTGGGAACATTCAGTTTTTAAATATAATATGTAGGAAAACCAAGTGGGATTAAAACCATCTCTGGCATTCACTAAAGACCAGATATACAAAGAACATTAATTTACAGATAGTACTGACCCCCCAAAAAATACATCTATACAGAAATATAAGGTCAGGTCCATTAATTATGAAATTCTTTCTTTGCTAAAATTGTAAATGCAAGCCTCAGAACACAAGTATGGCTAAAGGAATACTCTTTTGTGAAAAAAGGAAGCCAATATTACTTCTCAAACAGGTTTAGAATTACCTCAGAAACATACAAGAACTTGAAAACAGAAGAGTTGACAGCTATTTAACAGGGCACCGCATTCTCTGTATGATTTACTGACAGACACATTTTATAATAATGCAGTTCAGAAACAAGAGTACCAAGGACACAGTATCCCTTTCTATTATGTCAACTGTTCTAGTTTTAATTTGTTGAGGATAAAGCCTTGAAGTGAACATTATCTTGCAACCTGCCAAGCTATTTTGGTGCCTGAGACTTTCTGGTTCAGGACAGTTTGCTCAAATGATATTTTATTTCCTTCACCTACTTAAACATCTACTCACAAATGTACAGCCCTTTCCTACTCCAGAAAAAAAAATCTCTAGGCAAAATGAAGCTTTACAAATTCAATTTTCTCATTTCTTTGCTAGAGGATTACACTAAAGGAATTAATTTCTAGTGTCATTAAAAGCACATTATCCATGTCCCAAAGGCCAAATCTTGGCTCTCTAACCAGCTCTCAGGGAGGGGGGTGACTATATATCTTGCCAGTTTAACCAGCCATGCTACAACTACAGTGAAGTCAAAAAAATGCATACAAGGGGTCTTCAAAGAGTGTATTACGAAAAAAAAAGCTGTGCATGTATTTAAAAATAATTTTAGCCAAAACTTATCTTTTAAATGCATTTTTCCACAAACTTCTTGAAATTCCCTCATACAAAGCCATTTCCCATTTCCTTTATCATCTCAATGTTTATCCCTACCCCTACCAAACAGGACCCTACACATTCAGCTTGCTTACTTCTTAGCATCTGAGGTTTGGGGCCACTCCTTTGAGGTCATTCCTTAGTTAAGCATGTCTTATGGAGAAATCCACAGTTCATATGAGTATGCTTTCTGGATAAGTTTTTCTTATTTTTAAGCTATCATTATAAGAGCACTTAAACTCTGAAGACAAAGTTTTGAGCTCTGATTTCTTTACACAATAAACATTTACGCAAAGAGTAGAATTTAGTAACTGAGTCCCATCTTTGCCAACTAAATTAACTTCAGTAAGAGTTAAAGCAAAACAAGGAGGCTTCCAGGGTAAACATGCAAAACACATCATTCTTGAAAGTAGTATAGGCTGTGCATGCCTAATCTGAAAATCCAAAATCTGAAACATTTTAAGAATAGACATGACATCACACGTGGAAATTTCCACACCTGACCTCATGTGACAGGTCAAAATCAAAATGCAGGTGCACTAAAAACATAAAGTCACCTCTAAACTATATGCACAAGGTATATATGAAACATAAGTGTATTTCTGATTAGATTTGAGTCCCATTCCCAAGATACCTCATTATATTATATACATGAAAATCTTTTAAAATATGAAAAAGTTCAAAATCTAAGTATTTCTAGTCCCAAGCACTTTGCATAAGGGAGACTCATCCTGTACCATGTGATTTTCTAAAGCATAAGTAATATTAAAAGTGTATGCCATAAATGTGAAAATGGCTTGGAGTTTGCTTAAAGAACAGGAGGGACAGCTAAGATCACTATATTTTACTATTTCACTGAGAAAGAGAAGAAAAAACAAAACAAAGAAATTAAATTTTAGATACAAGCTTTTTATAATTCCAGTAAAGGCCTTTTAAATTTCTCTACTGAAAAACAGAAATCACAGCTGAAATGTCTGAGACAGAAAGATCTAACCCAGCAGAAAGACAGCAAAGCGCACACCCAAGGGGCTCCCAGTCTGAGCCTGGAGTGTGTGCTCGGACAGCCACAGCCTGGCCTGGTAGTGGGACGGGCTTAGCTGCTCACGTCACCTCTCCAGTTCCTATTTGTCTTATTCTCTTCATAAAGATGACGTGGAATCAAGTGATTTCTACGTTCTCTTCTAGATAGTCTATGATTTTATCTCTTTAAACTGTCCAAATCACTTGATTTGTTTATAAAACCCTAAATCTCTTGGGCCGGCGCCGTGGCTCAATAGGCTAATCCTCCACCTAGCGGCGCCGGCACACCGGGTTCTAGTCCCGGTTGGGGCGCCGGATTCTGTCCCGGTTGCCCCTCTTCCAGGCCAGCTCTCTGCTATGGCCAGGGAGTGCAGTGGAGGATGGCCCAGGTGCTTGGGCCCTGCACCCCATGGGAGACCAGGAAAAGCACCTGGATCCTGGCTCCTGCCATCGGATCAGCGCAGTGCGCCGGCTGCAGCGGCGGCCATTGGAGGGTGAACCAACGGCAAAAGGAAGACCTTTCTCTCTCTGTCTCTCTATCTCACTGTCCACTCTGCCTGTCAAAAATAAAAAAAAATAAAATAAAAAAATAAAAAAAATAAAATAAATAAATAAAAAAACCCTAAATCTCAGAAAGTTCACCAAAGTAACCAGATTGGAAAATTCCGGAATACAAAAAGAAATACAACACCAAAATAACAACAGCCGCTGAGGGACCGCCAAATGCATAGACTGCAAAAGCCAGCACAACTGGACACAGGAAGGTGGATCGTTGGGACCCTAGCTCTTTCCATGGTTTCTGTTCCTAAGTGTTTGACACACCAAAATACTCTGGTGAAAGACACAGGAATCTATCTGTCACATGACCCGCCCTCTCTCCAGCTAACTCTGCCAGCCCTGAGCTCAGTGTAGTCACAATAGCAAAACTTTGACAAGCTGAGTAATACTTCCTGCTCTTTCCTGGGTCCAACGTTCCCACCGCCTTCACTGTGTGAATCACATCTTGCTGAGAAAAGATGACAACTAGCATTTCCCAGGTCCTCTTCCACAAAGGAGAGTCGGAGGGGGGAGGCAGAAGATGGGGAAGAGAATGTAGTGAGAATGGCAGGACAAAAACCTCATAAAGATAGAAAAAACAAACAACCGGGAATAAAAGGTAGAATAGACAGAATGAAGAATGGAGATAGAGGCTACTTTACCCCTCTGGATATGACACTAAAAATTCTCAGTCACAAAATATCAGTATTCTCAAACAACAAAACTTTAATAGGCACTGTAGTAAAAGGTTATTTTTGGTCACCATCTAAGGTGGATATTTCCACCTATGTCACCTTTAAGAATGTTTATGTGGTTTATTGGTATTGATTGAAATTAATAAATGACGGTCTGCCTTAAAACAAATAGCCTCTTCAAGCTAAGAAAAGTAACAAATAAAATGACAGCATCTGAAGCTACCACATGTCCTCAATGGCAAGTCTTAAATGAAGAAAGAAAAAGAGAAAAAACACTTTGAAAATGTTCCTTTACCTGTCATATAATTACCAAAAACTATATGAAAGTAATAAAGCAACTTAAGAAAAACATGGCCATTTTTTAAATGTGCAAAGTTTCTCAGAAATACTGGAAAGCAAAGATTTAAACGCAAAGCTGGGCCTCACACTAATTGCACAGCTGCTACCTTGGTGTTGCCACAATATGGTTAGAATGCTTCCTATGACTAAGTGGGCATATCACAATTTGACAACAGTGAAGTTGCAAGGGGCTGTTTAACCTTTGGTTTGTCGGAAGCTGCTTTTATTACGCATTTCATTACAGCATAAAGGATACAGCACTGGCATGATTTATACCAACAAAGACAGCTACACATCGCATTACACTGGACCACTCTCTTTTAAATTTATGTGGTTCTCCTAGGTGCCTGTCAATGCAGGGGTATAATAACCCAATCACAGCTGTGGAAAAAAGAGAAAAAAATTAAGTCATCTCCAATGTTGTACTAGCAACACTTAAGCTATAAGATTCATTACAATTACTATGAGCATCTTAAAGAGTCTTAAAAACTAAACAAACAAACAAACAAAAAACCTCAGGTTACTTAACATCAATCACTGATAAAACTTACCTCCCAAAAGGAAAAAAAAGGAGGATAACACCATTAAAGAAAATATTATAAATGACTACTACAGTGTTCTAAATTATAATAGGCAAAACACTCTTTATGTAGTGTGATTCACAATTTAACAGATTGGACAAAATGACTCATGCTACTTTTCTACTACTAATACATAGCCTTGAAAAGCATCAAACCAGTTAGCAGTTAAGCAATGTTCTCTCTAAGCTATATAACTGTGAAGTATGCTATTTAATGCCACAAATCCAATGAGAAGCTAGGAGCATAAACACGGACAAAGAGCTCATCAAATACACAAGGTTCCAAAGGCTCTGGCCATCCAGAGCCTCTCCCTCTTCTCCTGCAAGTCTTCTGCATCTCCCACCTTTTCCTTTCCACCCTGGCCCTCTAACAAGGCTATAGGGCATATTGTCAAAGCAGGAAATCTCACCACAGAAATATACATACAAAACTCATTCTGCACATAGGAAAAATGGAGAAAACCTGATCTACAAGAATTACAAATTTTCAGTTAAAATATAAGTTCACTGTTAAAAGATAAGAAGGAATCATCTTAATGCATCTCTTAGTTTTTGAAAGGACATCTTAAGTGCTAACTGTTGTGATTAATTATATACACAGTAACTGTACACAAAATATCTGTATTTGAGATTCAAAATACTTTCACCCAATTCCTAATTTAAATGCTTACTAAACCTCAATGTTTTATTCATTTAAAGGGAGAGGATTTTAAAAGCTTAGTCATGAAAAAAGACTAATCATTACATACTGTTTATATATATATATCAAATTATCATACTACATTCCATGAATATGCACAAATATTATGTGTCAATTTAGAGAAAAAATGATTTAATGAACCAAAACATTCTTCTACAAGGTATAAAGAAAATGTACTTCCATAGATTAAATTGAACAGGAACTAGGTAGGCAGCTTTGATTTGCTAATCTTCCTAAAAACAAAATGATTATGCCTGCCATTCTGGTAATAAAGACACAACTGTCACACAAGTTAAAAGCATGTTTAAAATGTCCAATATCACCTATGATGTACCATGAAGTTATTTCACTAAATCTAAGTGCCTGAGGGTCAGAAGCCCCTCCCCAGTTGGTATTGGCTAGCAATGTCTCATAAAGGATGCAGTCTTCAAAGAAAAAAGGAAAACAATTAATATGAAAGAAATCACCAATGCAGCAGCATTCATAAGAAGCTGCATGCCCACCCTTCCATCTGGAGACAAAACACTGTAATAACATATGCATTTCTGAGCCCACAATTGTTTCTGAGTTAGGCATTTGCTGAGGATAGAAGGCTCACAGACCATTGAGAGATTAACAACAAACAAATCTCAGCAATGCAGCGCTCCAGCAAATACTAGCAAATTTAAAAATTTCACATTACACTCCTGCTTAAAAGACTGTACTCTAAAATCCTGTGAGGTTAGCTGACAACATTTCCAAATTTCTACACAATTAAAATGGCAACAAGCATGCCTAACAGTTGAAATGTATCTAAATGAAGATTACCTCTTTTTTTCTCAAGGGGTCACAAAACTAACAGCTCATCTGTCATTCTTTCTACCACCCCTCCACCCCACCCCACCCCACTCTAGATTCTCCCTCTGCCTGTTGCTGAGTAAAATCAACCCGGAGCAAGCATTCCAAGTCAATTTCCCTCAGCAGCTGATGCCATAGGTAAAGAATTATCACATAGAGAACACTGACATGTGTGTGCAAGGATATAAATAAGTAAAACTGACTATATTTTTATGCGTGTGATGTCAGACTTTGCAAGTGAGAGACAACTGAGGAGAGAAAGCAAAAACACAAAAAGGAATTTAAACTGCCACGCTGCCAACCTTGGGATTTGCCAATAAAAATCAAATCCATTGAGTATGCATGGTTCTCGGCTGCTCACTGAGAGGGAGAATTCCAGGAAGCTTGTCACTTCCCATTAAATGTCTTCTTTCTTCCCTTTAAATAAAGGCATGGCAGAGTCTGATAGCAATATATACAGCAGTGTGAAGTCCCACTGTCGGAGGGCTCAGCAGAATGTGTCTGGGCTTCTTTCCCTCTTCCTGCACATCCTTTTTTTTTTTTTTTTTTAAACAACAGAGACTGTTAAAAGCACGCCCGTGTAAATTCATATGCAAACACAGTCCTGCTTAAACAGATGGTTCTGCAATACAACAATCACGTTTCCTGTTTCCTGTGCTATCTTTAAATTCTTTCCCAGTGCCTAGTTAGAATCTATGAAGACTAAAGACAAAAGAAGTTTGCAAAACAGCAGGAGTGAGGCATCACTTTCTCAGGGTAGTGGACTTGGTGCAAAAAGGCACTAAAAGGGATGCAGTTACATTAGACATTGTGCAAAAAGGGGGCTGAGAATACAAAACCACTCAAGGAGACTGAGTTTCACAGACAATGACAACAGCTAAGGTAATGTTTTCATTTAATAAATATTTCCTCCTCCCTCCCCCCACAATGGCCCCCCACAATTTATCTGGTTCTTGGTACTTGCTGAGGATTTAAAGAGGAAAAAAAAGGGTATGACTTGACTCCTGTGGCAAAAGTGACCAAATGCAATCTTCTCCTTACATGTGTGGAGGGCAGAGGGGCTGCTGTGCGGTCGGGACAGCTTCACAGAACACGTGACCCTCCAGGCCGGAGTGCTCTGCAGGTGAATGACGCAGAATGGCCTTCTCATCAAAGGGGGTCATTTGAGGAAAAGCAGGGAGGACTCAAGACAGCCAGGATTACCAGGCAATGTCAAGGTTTGGACATGAAAGGAGCTACAGGGTCCAGAAAGGAAGATAAAAGTAGGCAAGCTCCTTATCATAAAGACTTTTCCCAAGAAGGAAGGAGGTAGATTGAGGGAGGGAGATTTGGTGGGAGGGAAATATTATCTTCTTAGAATTGTACCTATGAAATACGTGAAATCTGTTCTCTTTATAGTAATATAGTTTAAAAAAAAAGAAATTAAAATAACTGGAAATGGAAAAAAAAACTTTTCCCTGAACACAATGAGGAATCAGGAAAATCATGCCATCACAGTTGTACTGGAATCAGAGAGACAATCACTCTTCCAGCCTTGAGTGCACAGCACTATGTAGTGGGTGTGAGGGTGGGGGCAAAAACAGAGGCAGAAAGACTGAAAACTCCAAGCACAGTGGTTGAAGGCCTGGGCCAGAGGCACGACAAATAAAAAACTTGGAAGCTGGATGTGGAAGGCTAGAGAAAGGGAAAGTCTCACAGGACTCTCCAGGAATGGGATAATAGACTACTTGGCCACACAGCAAAGCTGTTTCTCCCTTTTTAAAATGAGGTATTACTGTCACAGGCCTGACAACGTGGCGATTTGCGACTTTCCAGACTACTGCTCCACTTAATTTGCCACACAATGACAGTTGCCTTTTCCCCTACTACTGATTTTTCAGAAAGAGTCCTTTCAAGGCCCTCAATAACACTCAAGAGGTTTCTAATTCCAGCTCTAGTGTTCTGCGCACATAAAGAAACCAATCAACTTGCAACATCAGCATTCTTAAACAAAAAATAAGGAACTAAGAAGAAGAATATGAGACCAAAAGAAGTTTATCAGAGTTCTCTCTTGTCACTCCAGAAGCACCACTAGCAAATTTTCAAGGGCTACACTATAAGGAAAGGTGGCAAGAAACCAGGGCCCTTCCATTGATAGGCACAAAGCGGTGATTCTGGGGGCCCTTGCAAAGGCATCTGCTCAGTCTATGAAAGTTTGCTGGACAGGATATAAAAGAATCTAGGGCATTTGGCCTAGCAGTGCAGATACCAGTTGGGATGCCCACATCACACATTGGAGTGTTTAGGTTCAACTGCTCCCTCTACCTCCAATTCCAGCTTCCCACTAATACACACTGTAGGAGGCAGCAGGTGATGGTTCAAGTAATTGGGTCCCTGATACCTACAAGGGAGACCTGGATAGGGCTTCTGGGCCCAGCTTCGGCAAGGCCTAGTTCCAGTCATTGGGGGCATTTGGTGAGTGAGCCAAACGGGATCCAAGTCTCTCTCTCTCTCCCTTAAATAAATATTTTAAAGGAATAGAGGATGATTATCCATTTTTCTGACTTAAGATAGTAAGAACCTAGAGTTGTTTTTTATTTTTTCAGATTTTATTTACTGGGGTCAGCGCTGTGGCACAACAGGTTAAAGCCCTGGTACCCTATATTGAAGCCAGTTTGATTCCATCTGCTCTGCTTTTGATCCAGCTCCCTGCTGATGTGCCTGGGAAAGCATCTGAGGATGGCTTGAGTCCTTGGGCCCTTGCACCCACGTGGGAGACCTGGAAGAAACTCCTGGTTCCCCGCTTTGGATCAGCTCAGCTCCAGCCATTGTGGCCATTTGGGGAGTGAAGCAGTGGATGGAAGACTTCTCTGTCTCTATCTCTCTCTGTAACTCTTTCAGATGGGTAGAATAAATCTTTAAAAAACAATTATTTATTTGATACAAACCAGCTCCCACACAGGATGCTAGTGTCACAGGCAGCAGCTCAGCTTACGATGCCACAGTGCCAGCCCCAAAAACCTGGAGTTTTGAAAATGCATAACAACACACACACATACAAAGACATATACTACGTACACACACAACTCACACATACTGTGCTTCTAATGTCACTTATTTCTTTCTTCTCCATATTTTCCCTAAAATGGCAATGGTGGGGACTGAGATTATGCAAGAATCCATTTTCCACACTTGTCATTGTCCCCAAATCTCAGGTCTTCAGTCTCATCTACTGAACTGACCCAACAAAATCAGTAGCAAAGTTAAATGAAATCTAGATTTTCTAATGCCTCTCTATTTTCTTTTGTCCAGGCACCTTAGGGAACACACCACTTTCAGAAGATACTCTCAAAAGTGTAAATGCAAATTCCCCAAATGAAAAAGCATGAGGTTAAACTTTTAAGTATGACAGCCTTGGTGACTGGCAAAAGGAAGGAAAGTAAGGACCAGGTGACTTAACTGTAGTATTAACCTTTGGAATTTTCCTTCCTAAATGTGAGTTGTGACAAAAGTGCCCACATCACAGGGACTGTAGGTCCAGCCAGTAGATGCAGCCCTGGTCTTCTCTCTAAGGAGGTACACATGACCTCAGCCAAGTGTCTTAGGCACTGGCACTGTGGTGCAGTGGATTGGGCTGTGGTCTGCAGCACCTGTATCCTGTGTGGGTGCTGGTTTGAGTCCTGGCTGCTCACTTCAGATCCAGCTTTCTTCTGGTACACCTAGGAGGGCAATGGAGGATGGCTCAGGTCCTTGGGTCCCTGCACCCACATGGCAGACCTGGGTAGGGGTGGGGTCCTGGCTCCTGTCTTCAACCTGGCCCAGCCCCCATCATTGTGGCCTTTTGGGGAATGAGCCAGCTGATGGAGAATCTCTCTGTCTCTCCTTCTCTCTCTCTTTGTGGCTCTGCCTTTCAAATAAAGAAACAAATAAATCTAAAAAAAAGAAAAGAAAAAAGGAAAAGAGGTGTCTTGAGTAGTGGGAGTGTGGGTAGCTCCCTCTTTTCCTTTCTCCAGCCTGTGACACTTGAGTCGTCCCCAGCATCTGCTGGCTCTGGGTCCCTCAGCTCACTGATTTCTTCTCTTCACCTCAGTGTCCTTATTACCCCCTTCCCAAAGTGAAGGAATGCCAACCATCTCTCTCCCATAGTTGCCTACACAGCCCTGAGGCTAAGAGATGTACCTTAACAGCTTTAAAACAAGAGTTTCCCTACCCTGACCTTCCCTTCATCTATTCTGAAAAGACATGTTTTTCTAAGACCCAGAAAGCTTCTGTTGGCAGCCAGAGATGACATCATAGGAGGAAATAAAGAACTAGAAAAAGTAGTTGGGATAACTTTATTTTTCTCTTCTGAATTTAAATAAAAGAAAGGAAAATATATGAGGACAAGCAGATACAACACAAAGTGATAAAATATAGTTTATGCTTTCTTTTCTTTGTTGGTTTGGACTTTTTTTTCTGTTTTCTTGAAGAACAGTAACCTAGGAACTCTAAGAATCATTTATGACTTCTCTTTAATGTGAATATTGTAATAGTGAAACAGCAGTTTGTAAGCAGCTGAAACCTCACAACAATGCCTTCTCTCCATGCAGCAGGAGTACGTAATTGCCCAGCTAAGGTTTCATGAGGTCTTTCTAAAGATCTCACAACTGAAACCCATCCATGAAGTCACACTTCAACCTCTAGCTGTAAGAGGTAAGCCAAGAAGGACCCACATTATGTTGTAAGGCACTCATATATATTAAGTATGAGACACCAAACATTCAACAAAGCAATTTTTTCCTTCAATCAGAATTATCTTCTACTGCACAATTATGGCTTACTTACTCTTATATAAAGCAGAATTGTTCTATTGATCCCAGTCATTTTAAAAAAGCTAAAGAACTACCAATTATGGAAGCTTGCCATCAATAAAGTTCCAAATAGTCACAGAAATCTAATTGAATTAACCCTTGAATCAAACTCTACTGGGTTCTGAGCATTCTGGAATGCTCTATTTTATCCATTGAACATTATCATGAAAAAAAAAAAGACCCAAAGTAAATAACAGGATAATAATGATTTTAAGCAGAGTATCTACATTACTATCTCTTTAAAGATTTGTTATTCTAAGGCACACTTAAAAAACATACAAAGTACAAAAGCCTATACAAAAATCTAAAAAACATAACATGAGGCTTTAAACTTGAATAAAAATTATTCCACTTTCAAGTTTTTATCTAATTCAAAACCACAGCAAATACAAAAAACCTGTAAAACCAAACAATGATGATCATTATCAAAATAACTCCAAGTAAGACGTTTATGAGATGTGTTGAAGAACTAAACTAATGGGCTAAATGCTTTATCCCTAATGATATAACATTAGCTAGAAACCAGACACAAAAGAGGACAACCTCTATGATTCCACTTATATGATATTCTAGAACAGACAAAAATAATCTATGGCAAGAAAAGGCAGATTAGTGGCAGCCTCCAGCAGGAGTGGGAAAAGAACTATAGGAGGACATAAAGGAATTTGGGGGATGATGGAAATGTTCTGTCTGGATTGCGGTAGTGCTTAGGTGATGGTATGCATCTGTCTAATCATATTAACTCATTCACTTAAAATAGATCCATTTTAATTATTTAAATTAAATTATTTCTCAATAAGGTTGATCTTTTAAAAAGTTTACTTCTCAGACAACATCCACATTCATTGACCCTATTTTCTTTCTAATCACTACAGAAACATCCTGCACATACCTGAGGCTGTGCCACAGCATGGTGGTACCCACCATGCAGAAGAAAAGATGCTTGCAATCACGTCAGGTGGAAAGAGCGTCACATTTCTCTGAATCTGCAGTAAGTTTAATACTAATGCCAGAAATACTCCAATAAAAAACAGCACTACTCCTCGAATCATCAAGTTCACACTCTGGCTAGTGACAGATGAGATATATGGGCCACACTTTTTGGGCCCTGGTGATTCTGTCTCTCCTTCTGCCATGGTTTCATAAGTTCAGTAAGCCGTTAGGAGAACAAAAAAGGCTTCCCAAGTGAGCAGCTCAACTGTGACTCAATGCAGACAGAGGTTTGAACAGCATTACATTTCGTCCTCAAGTAGGACCTACCAGAAATCCTGCAAGGA
The DNA here is from genome assembly GCF_051225735.1 of Oryctolagus cuniculus. Classification (NCBI taxonomy): domain Eukaryota; kingdom Metazoa; phylum Chordata; class Mammalia; order Lagomorpha; family Leporidae; genus Oryctolagus; species Oryctolagus cuniculus. The sequence continues at coordinate 115,881,827 of NC_142869.1, read as the reverse complement.
GGAGGAAAAAAGAAATCAGTGAGTGTCTAATACATGATTGCATAATTTTTTTGATTTCAGAAACAGTTGACTTAAAAGGACAATAATGACATGACAATCTTATATAACTTATTTAAATTATTTACTGAGTAAGGAAAGGTTTACAAAGTAGCATTATATATATGATGTAACGAAAATAAAGTGCCACAACTACATTTACTTACAGAATAATGACCACAGAACAAGTAATCTGAGACTCTTCCACTAGAATCTGAAAGATGAAAAATCAGGTCTCTACTTTTACCTAAATCTTGAAGCCTATCAGTTTCAACAGAATGTTTTATACTTTGCAGAAACTCAATAGAGTCTGGCTGAAAAATGTTGAGCTTTTCACATTAAAATGTGACTTGCGAGGCAGGCAGTTAGAACAGCAGTTAAGACAATGCTTGAAATGCCCACATCACCTATCAGAGTGCCTAGGTTCAAATCCCCAGCTCCACTACCAATCCAACTTCCTATGATGCACACCCTGGGAAGCAGCAGAATATGGCTCAAGTTCTTGGGTCCCTATCAGCCACTTGAGAGACCTGGATTTATTTATTTATTTTTAAAGATTTATTTATTTATTTATTTGAAAGACAGAGTTAGAGAGAGAGGTAGAGACACAGAGAGAGGTCTTCCATCTGCTGGTTCACTCCCCAACTGGCCACATTGGCCAGAGCTGCACTGATCCAAAGCCAGGAGCCAGGAGCCTCCTCTGAGTCTTCCATGTGGGTGCAGGGGCCCAAGGACTTGGGCCATCTTCCACTGCTTTTCAGGCCATAGCAGAGAGATGGATTGGAAGAAGAGTGGCTGGGTCTCGAACCAGCACCCATATGGTATGCCAGCGCTTCAAGCTGGGGCTTTAACCTGATACGCCACAGTGCTGGCCCCAAGAGAAACCTGGATTTAGGGCTCCTTGCTCCTTGCTTCACCTTGGCTTAGTCCTGGTTGTTGTCTTGGCATTTGGGGAATGAATCAGCGTGTGGAAGATTTCTCTCTCTCTGCCTTTCAAACAGAATGAAAATGGATGGATAGATAGACAGATAGATAGTTTTACTCCTACAGAACAGAACGGCCTGCTTCAAAGTTTAATGCTACTATTCCTGAATTTCTGTGCAAAAGCATTCTATAATAACCAGTCCACCACACACTCACCTACAGACACAAAGCCAGACCTCACCTGCTCTGCTCGGGGCCACAGCTGTGTCCAGCCCCTGCCTCAACCCAGTATGCCCTTGTTGCCATCACAGGAGCGACTGTGTGAAAGCCAGGGAAGGAGGAAGAAGAGGAAAGGTAGCTATGAAAATGAAGCACCACCCAATGGCTAGATTGTAAGTACTTTAATCCATATGGCCCCTGACCCCTAAAACTCAGAATTTGCTACTAATGTCAGTCTTGGTATTCATTCATTCTTCTACCAAAGTGATCTTTCCTTCAAGTATGTTTAAAATAAACAGCACTGGAATTTTACTGTGTGCTGTTCTAAGCACCTGACATTTGATAAGCAACTCATTTAACGCTCACAATAACATCCATTTCACAGGTAAGGCACACCACTAGGAAGAAGCCCAGCTGAGATTCAGATGCATGCAGTCTGCTGGCAAAGTCATTGTACTTATGGGTGTTGAGTGTCCCAAGCTGCTGCATGATCTTCTACATGTTTTTTGTAAATACTAAGGGATTTTTAAATGGAAAAATGCTACACAGGCTACTTTTATAAATTACTTTCATTCTACCCAACAAAAGTAAATCCTTACTCTATAGCACCTATAAAAGCTACCTTATAATTACATATATAGTTGCTTAATAGATTATAAACTTTTAATGTAGATCTCACTCAGTATTGTATCTCCCACTGTGCCTCTGCACACAGAAAAGCCCCTGCTTAGTCTCCAGCAGGATCTCCACATATTCTTGATTATTTAATTGAATTTGGTGAACTCTTTTTGAATCGAACTACATTGGGTTAATCAAGCTTTTGGGGGTGGTTGGGAAGGCAAACCTAGTGACTAATCAGCATTTAAAAATACATTTCCTTTGAGTTAACAAGCTTCAAACTGTCTTACAAATAAATTTTAGAACAAAACTTTCATACAATCTACGGAGAGTTGGGCTGACATTAGAAATAACCCATATGAAATGAAAATATTTATAAGAACTAGTAGACAAGAGATTTTTTAAAAATAAGTGTCTGTTATAGCCAAAGCTCTGTGCCTAGTACTCAATGGCAGAGTACTGTCCGCAACTTAGTCCTCACAAACCTACTCAGTCTAAATGTAACTCAGCTCTTTGGCTTAACACATTAGATTAAGTAGTACATATTATAGTGGATTCATAGAAAAACATGCTAAATGCTAACTGAAAATGCTTGGAAAACATCTCCTGGCCTGGTGGTACAGACTATTCCTTGCTGTGATATCCAGGCATATTAGCATGTCATGTGTTCTGGCCATTTTCATCAGGATTCAGTAGCTACAGACTTCATCTTCCTCATCATTATCTCATCATCATCACTATTGATAGAGCACTCATTAATTGAAGGCCCACTTCAGGCCAGACATACATAGAAAATAGTAATTCTAGGGGCCGGCGCTGTGGTGTAGCGGGTTAAAGCCCTGGCCTAAAGCACAGGCAAGCATCCCATATGGGTGTTCTAGTCCCGGCTGTTCCTCTTCCGATCCAGCTCTCTGCTATGGTCTGGGAAAGCAGTAGAGGATGGCCCAGGTCCTTGGGCCCCTGCACCCACATGGGAGACCGGCAGAAGTTCTTGGCTCCGGATCGGTGCAGCTCTGGCGTTGCGGCCATCTAGGGAGTGAACCAGTGGATGGAAGACCTCTCTGTCTCTACCTCTTTGTGTAACTATGTCTTTTAAATAAATAAAATAAATCTTAAAATAAAATAAAATAAAAATAGAAAATAGTAACTCTAATCTTCAATATAATTCCAGAGGTAGTATTTCTATACATAAGGAAACTAAGAGATTTAGCCACTCACTTATGACTGCAGTATGAGAAATGGCATTTTACCTCAAATCTAATTAGTCCATATAAAGGTATCCAGTTAATTAAGACATGGGTAGGCACTGAAAAACCATCTCAACTATTAGATGACAAAAATAAATATACAAACACCTTGGAGCTTTGTTTAAAAAGTACTAGATAGAGACAGGCATTTGGGATGCCCACATCCCACATCAGAGTACCTGGATTCCATTCTGGATTCCCTCCTGATTCCAGCACCTGGGGAGGTAGCAGATGATGGGTTAAGTACTTCGATCCCTGCCACCCATGTTAGATACCAGAATGAATTCCTTGGTCCCACTTTTGGTATAGCCTAGCTCTGGTTGTTGTGGGCATTTGGCAAGTGAGCCAGCAGATGGAAGATGGATGGACTTTCTCTCTCTCTCTTTCTCTCCTCCCTCCCTTCCTCCCTCTCTGTGTCTGCCTTTCAAATTAAATAAATAAGTACATAAATAAATAAAAATCTTAAATAGAAGTACTACATAAAAGTGTAAAAAGATGTTTTAGGAGCCAGCATTGTAGTGGATAAAGCTGCAGCCGACATCCCGTAAGAGCACCAGGACACTTCCCATCCAGCTCCCTGTTAATGCACGTGGGAAGGCAGTAGAGAATGGTCCAAGTACTCGGGCCCCCGCACCCTCATGGGAGATGGGAAGAAGTTCCTGGCTCCTTTGGATTGGCATAGCTCCAGCCGTTGCAGCCATTGGAGGAGAGAACCAGCAGATGTAAGATCTCGCACTCCCTGTCTCTGCTTCTCTGTAACCCTGCCTTTCAAATAAATAAATCCTTTAAAAAAAGATGTTTTCATGTAAAATTTTAAAAATCAAATAGCTACCTTTGCACTGTAGGGGACCAACAGTTCACTTTTCCCTTGCCTGATTTTCAGCAGACACAGCTAACTGCCCAACTCTGATGTCGGGGCAGAAACTAGAGGACGAGTTCCCAATTCTGAGTAACCCAATATACTCCCTTAAATTATGTTTGTAATTTTTTCCAAAGGGGACTTAATGATGAGAGATACTACATCTGTTATAATTTTTAAGTGCAAAATAACTTCAGCTATAAAAGTCATCCAGTTGTGCTATCTCCCTTCTCACAAGCAGTCCCGAGCATTTGTCAAAGGGTATTGGCATTTTGGGCAGGATGGCTTCTTGTTGTGTGAAACTACTGGAGGCACTGCAAAACATTTAACATCCCTGGCTCCTGCCCATTAAATGCCAGCCTCCCCCATTTGTGATAACCCAAATAGTCACCACCACTTAACTTCCAAATGCCCCCAGGGAGGAACTCCTCCCACTGATTGCTAGACACTTCTTCCCTCATTCTACTTCAAGGCTGCTAGGGACTTTCTAAACTGTTTTCTGACAGTCTAAAAAAACATGCAATCTTTCCTGAGAGTATTTATCTACAGCTTCCTACTTCACCCAAAAATTTCCTTTAAAAATAAAACAACATTTGTTTGATGTTTACTTGAATGACAGCCAAAAGTCTCAAGTCTAATCTTGTGACTACATCATAATACAATGGTATATAATTACTGGAGACAAAAACAAAAGCTGCAAAGCTTTAGGGAAGTGGGAAAGCATCTCTTCCAGGGAGTATTTAAGTTCATGCAAAATGAAAATTAAAAAGCTGTGTACATGTGCTTTTTTTTTTAAAGAGAGTTCCACAATTTATATCAAGTACTCAGAAAAGTGCCCAATCCAAACGAAGAACCAGTGATGTAACATTTCTCTCTCACTTTACCTGGGAGGCCAATGAAATGCAAAGTAATCAAGTGAACTGACAAGATCAGGACTGTACCACTGCACCTTATATGACAAATGTGTATAGTGAATGCCTGGACATGACCAAACTTATCATCAAAGGAATCGGAGATGCACAAGACTATTCACCTCCCACTATGGGACAAAGAACCTCCTTAAAAAGCAAGTTTAGGAGTGAGTGTTTAGCACAGCTGCTAAGACCCACTTGGGATACCCACATCCCATACTGGAGTACTTGGGTTCAAGTCCCAGCTCTGCTTCCTAATTCCAGATTCCTGCAAATGTGTACCCTGGGAGGGATCAAGTGATGGCTCCAGTAAGTGAGTCCCTGCCGTCCACGTGGATGATCAGGATTGAGTCTGAAATTCCTGGCTTTGCCCTGGCCCTATCCCAGCTGTTATAGGTTCTGGAAATGAACCAGTAGATGGGAGATTTCAATCATTCATTCTCTCTCTCTCTCTCTGCCTTTCAAATAAATTTTAAAAATGTTTAGATTTTCTAAAAAGCGTGTTTATAATATCAGTCACCCGGTGGCAGAGAGGGTTACACTCAAGGGAAAGTTCTAGGGAATAAGTATCTTTTTATTTAAGTTTTTTAAGTGAATTGTGTTTTTTCCGATTATGTGTTGATACTATTTGCTTAAAAACAAATTATAGGAACCAGTGTTGTGGCACAGTAGGTAAAACCACCATCTACAGTGCCGGCACACTGCACACACAAACAGACCTGGTTTGTGTCCAGGTTGCTCCACTTCCAATTCAGCTCCCTGCTAATGACCTGGGAAGAGCATTGGAGGATGGCCCAAATGTTTGGGTCCCTGCCATCCAAGTATCCAGACATGGGTCCAGACAAAGCTCTAGGCTCTGAGATTCAGCCTGGCCCAGCCCTGGCCGTTGTGGCCCTCTGGAGAGTGAACCAGTAGATGGATGATAGGTCTTTCTGTCTCTCCCTCTCTCTTTGTAACTCTGATTTTAAAATAAATTGAGGGGTCAGTGCTGTGGTCAGTGGGTTATATGTTCTGGCCTGAAGTGTCGGCATCCCATATAGGCGCCGGTTTGAGGCCCGGCTGCTCCACTTCTGATCCAGCTCTCTGCTATGGCCTGGGAAAGCAGTAGAGGATGGCCCAGGTCCTTGGGCCCCTGCACCTGTGTGGGAGACCCAGAGGAAGCTCCTGGCTCCTGGCTTCAGATCAGTGCAACTCCAGCAGTTGGGGCCAACTGGGGAGTGAACCAGCGCACAGAGGACCTCTCTCTCTCTGCCTCTCCTCTCTCTATGTAACTCTTATTTTCAAATAAATCTTTAAAATAAAATAAAATATAATAAATTGATCTTTTAAAAAGATCAAAGTATACCTGTATGTTTATTTTTTAAAGAGGGTTAATTTTTTATAATTTTTCTTATTATTTCAAAAACAGAATGAGATAGTGATCTTCCATTCACTGGTTCAATCCCCAAATGACTGTACCTCCTGGGGCTGGACTAGGCACATGCCATGAACCAGGAACTCAATGTGGGTCTTATGTGTGTGGCAGGGACCCAACTACTTGAGTCATCACCTTCTACCTCCCAGGGTCTGCATTAACAGGAAGTTGGAATCAGGAGTGGAGCTGGGACTCAAACTCAGACATTCCAGTGAGGAATGTTGTGTTCTAAGCAGTGTCTTAAGTACTACACTTAAACACACAGCCATATACCTTTAACTATTGCTCTAACAGCAATGATAAATTTGATACTCCCAATTTTAAAAAAATACATGAAAAGTATAGATTATATGACCAGTAACTTGCCAACTAGAAAAGAAGTCTCTGGTATAGATATTGTTTAAGGGCAATTTTTAAATAGATACTCAGCAACAATCCTGATAAACAGGTAGGTGCTTTTAAGCACATTTTACAAAACAAAATAGATCAATTAACTTTTCAGAATCACAAAACTGTGACCAAATAACATCAGGGCTGAGCCCAACCGTTCTGCATGTCCAGAGTTCTTCCCACTTGACCACTTTGCCTCCATTTACAAATACTACATGTCAACCACTGAAGTGCCACACAGAAACAGCTTTCAAAATCATATTGACAAACTACTACTAATACCAAAATGATGTTTTCAAAAATTTACATAGATTACTGCACAGAAAGAAAAATAGTTTACATGATTTGGAGAACTCGATAATAAATCATCAATAACAGGAAAGCACTGTTCCAGGCACACGACCCCTGTCCATGGATTGATATTAAATTTATTTATTTATTTTTTTGACAGGCAGAGTGGACGGTGAGAGAGAGACAGACAGAGAGAAAGGTCTTCCTTTTGCCATTGGTTCACCCTCCAATGGCCGCCGCAGCTGTTGGCGCACCGCGCTGATCCGAAGCCAGGAGCCAGGTACTTATCCTGGTCTCCCATGGGGTGCAGGGCCCAAGCACTTGGGCCATCCTCCACTGCACTCCTGGGCCACAGCAGAGAGCTGGCCTGGAAGAGGGGCAACCGGGACAGAATCTGGCGCCCCAACCGGGACTAGAACCCGGTGTGCCAGTGCCGCTAGGCGGAGGATTAGCCTGTTAAGCCGCGGTGCCGGCCCTGATATTAGTCCTTTTAGATAAATGAAAGAGGGCTGTGATTGTGGACTTTGAGAATGGAAATCAAAGTTTATGCTGACCACTGAAACCGCTCACACACATCCAAAAAATCTCCTAGTAGCCCTGGGAGCAGGCTGGAACCCTAGTTAACAGGTTGTTAACAACTACAACACCCCCTTGACCCAAGCATCAGGATCATTCCCCCTCCAGTGATAAGGAGTCACAGAAGGACGGCTGCTGCTTCAGATTCCTGGCTTTCCAGGTGCTTAGGACAGGCAGACGACTAAATAATAAAGTTAAATTACTACCTCACATCTTTTTCAAGATATGCTCTCTCTCAAAATGACATTCTCAAAAACAAAATAAGCATTAGAAAAACACACTTAAATCAGGGAAACAGCTTACCCCTTCACACATACACACACAAACACACACATATATGAATCATATGCTAGGGACATTATAAACTTGCAGGAAGGAAAAAAAAAATGTTTGCCTGGAAGCCATGTCAACTCTTTTCTCTTAACTTTTAAACCCACACACAGAAACCACTAAGCAAGTAGCATTTGAGAACCCATTATGGCTTTTCAATGTCAAACCTTAGTCCTGAAAAAAAGCTAGGCTAAGATTTGGGGAGAATTTTCTGTTGACAGTAAAAGCAAGCTGTCCTTAAATTCCTGAACTGCATTTTATCCTTTCCTCTTTAATCTCTTTCCCAAAGGTACACAATTCACAGCGTGGTCACTTTATAACCAGACACGAACTGAGAACTAGGACAAAACACACTGCGCCAAAAGGCAATACTGAGCACAAAGTCTAGAGAAAAAAATTAAATGAAGGGGGGAGGGGGACGGGAATAGCGCAGGGCAAATTTTATTCCATGCAGCCCCAATAGGTAGGGGCATCCTCTTCCACTTGCACTCCGTGGTCTGCTATCACAGCCAAAAGTTGGACAGCACCAGCTAGCCACAGCGCGGCTGCTTCATTTCTCCTGCACCAGGGCTGGAGCGCGCCTTCCCCTGCATCACCCCTGCTCCACTGCAATACTGACGCCGGCCAGTTTCGGTGCACCCGCGGTCAAGCCTCCCCGTTCCTTCTTAATGCATTTCCTCACCAATTCTACAAAACAGCCAGTGCCTCACAGCATGATTTCCTAGGCCATCTGGCTAGTACCACTCTTTAACAACTTTTTCCAACATTCACCGGGCACGCGTCGTTATCACTTTAGGACCCTTAGACCCCCGCCCCCCGTCACTCCCACGACTTTCCTCCTCCACATCGCCAGTCCCCACCGAGTGACCCTCAAACTCCGGTCACCATCACCAACCGACTTCCAGGCCCTGGCAAGAGGCCCCACTGGCTTTAATCACACACCTACCCCCGAGGTATCCAAACCAACTTGCCAACGGCCTCAGCCCCGTGTCATCTCTCCGGATGGACCTTACGCTTACTAAGTCCCTACCTTGTGTAGCCACAGCCCGCTCTCTAGCCCGAGCTCCGTCTCGCCGGCCACAGGCCACGCGAGTCCTGACAGCGTTATGCTTGACAGCTCGCCGACCTCCCCTCATCAGACCTCCAGGGTCGTCCTTCCCGGCGTCCTCCAGGCTTTTCCCCACTCATTCACTCCCGCGCCGTCCCGGGAGCCTCGGCCTCTCCTAATACCCCTCCCAGACTCCACTGTCCCATTCAGGAACTAGCCGACCTCTCGCCAGGTGAGCGGAGCCCCTCGCCCTGCAGGCCCCATCTATGGTCCTAGCCACCCGCACCTGCCGCCAGTGTTCCCAGGCTGCAAAACCACAAGTAGTTCCTCTTCCGAGGGACCACCCTCTTCCTCGGGCCGCTTCCTCTCTGCACCTCTTCACTCGCGCTCCGCCAAGAGACCCCAACTCACCCCCGCCTCCGCCATCTTCTGGGACCGGCCCCCACCCCCCGCCTCCGCCTCTTCCTCCTCGCCTACAACTCCGCCCAAGCCCCACTGCGCCTGTGCGGCTGATACGCCGCGCGCCGGTGCTCGGGGCAAAAGAGCTTCCGGTTACCGCGGGCACTACCTGGCAGGTTAGCGAATCGGGGCAACGAGGTTTCCGGTCTGCGGGAAATTGGCGTCTGGCGGTGGGCGTGGACTGCCTATGTGATGGGAGGCATCCGGATCAGCTGTTGTTGACTGACCAGGCCTTCGTTGTGACGGTTGCCCAGACCCTGTGGGCGGAGTAAGGGGGATCGTGCACAGACACACGCACACCCCCCCGGAGGGGCGTGGCGCTCGGCGTGTTCCTTGTCTCCGAGCGCGGTCGCCGCCGAGGCTGGTGCGCAGGGGCCAAGTTCTTCTTGCTAAGAACGCTGTTATCTGTGCTTGTGCCCAGCTCTCCTCTGGGCCCCTTTGCCTTCCTTACCAAGTGCTAACTTATTTGGGAGAAACGTATGGTTTGCCCTCCATCCCGCAGCATCCTGTGCACTTTTCGCTCCTGATCGTTCGCCAAGGACGGCCAGGTAATGCGGTTTGGAGACCATAGTTCTCTGAAGGACGGTACTTAGAGGTTTACACCCAGGTCGAGAAAACCTTGTAACCTCTTGTCAGAAGCATTCGTTTCCCTTGGCTTGAAATGGTGCTTTTAGAACGTTGGACCAACCCTGAGAGATCTTGGGAGATTGTTGTGAATCCAGTGAGCCTATGAGTGCATATGCAAGCCGTATGGGCGCCAAGAAGTAGTTGGAGTTGTAGTATTCGTTATAAGGAATTGTCTTCCTGCTATGAAATGTAACTATATAAATCAAAGACAAAGCTCAAGTCTCTCTTGAGTATATTACACTACTGGGCTATCCCACGAATCACCTTTTGGGACGTGGCTTCACCTAAAATACATTATGATTGTGGTCAGGTTACTATGGTCTTCAGGAAGGTTTTAGGTGAAATTCAAGCCTAGAATAATTGCGTAATAGATTTTTGCAAAGAAGTGCCAGTTGGCGAAACTCATTTCCTTTACTTTGAGCTGGTAAATGATAAACTGAATTTTTATGTTTCCACTCTTTTACAGGCATGTTTGTTTCTGGAAAATGAAATAGAAATTAAATTTACAACAGAAGTTACTTGGCAAGTATTTATGTGACCCTTATTTTCTCTAGCTCTTAAATTTCACTCTTGCAGGTTTTTAAACCCTATGTGTGTGTGTGTATTTGAGCTAACTATACTGAAAAAACTAATGAATTAGGGAAAAAAAAGCAGACAGGAAAGAAACAATACCTTTAAAATGTGTGACATCAAGACTGTGTAAAACAATGTGGATCCTGTATGTTCATGCCTATTCCAATCCTACTGTTTTCAAACACTAAGGAATTGTCTTCTAGAAAATATTTATGGTGAATTTTAGCCTAAAAAGGCATTTGTTTTATTTTAAAATACACATTAATTGCAAAGAGGAACAGGACTTAAAGCACAAGAACCCTGGGACACCCTTTCCTGAGGTTCTTGCACCTAATGCAGTCATCACTACCACAGTCCAAGGCAGAGTATAAAATCCTTAGGAGACATACAAAGGGCCATTGTCTTAGATGAGGTTGAGGACCATTTTCACAGAAGATATGGTCCTTCCTTGGACGTTGAGGGTAGATATATAGCTATGGTGAGGCTGTGCTTTATGGTGGGTGCTTATGGTTGGAAAAACAAAAATCGCACCATAGAGCCTGGTATGTGAAAGGGTGGGTGATGAGACATGAGATCTGAACATCAGTCTCATGAATTTAGACTAAATTATGTTGTCATGAAAACATTACAACCCTAAATTAATTGATGCCAGAACATAAATCGGGAACTTTGAGAAATCAGAGTAAGTTTGGGGTATTCTGCAGTTGGTATAATGTTGTTGGTGGAATGCTGTCGAAGGAAACCTGGATGGTATCTTGGCCCTGAGACAGCATTTCTATGGTCATGTCCAATACATTCAGCTTTTTAGGCTTACTTTTCCTCATCTGTAAGATGAGAAATTGGTCTGAATGATTTCTAAGGCCCTTTTCATAGATAGAAATATCGATGACTTGATAATTCTGTGACTTTACAGAAAAATTTCTAGCATTGCCTTACTTGTTTGACCTCCTAATTGAATACACCAAAAGGTAAAGTTCAAAAACAAAACCAAAACAGAAAACCAGCCTCTTTAGTTAGCAAATGCAAGATCCACAAAAGTTTATTTGCCTTGTTGGAGTGAGGTAATGTTCGACTATCATTAATTATTGCCTAAGACTTGATGATGACTAAGCCTTACAAGTAAGAACCTTGAACCTGGAAAACTGATCCAGCTTGAAAACATCCAAAGGTTTTCTTTTAAAAAGGTGTTATAATTTTTCTGTTAGGTAGTTAGAATCCAAATCACTAAAGAGCACCTTAGTGTTTTGGTCTTTTGTTTGTTGCAGTGTTTTGATATGGTATACAGGTTTTTTGTTTAAAGATTTATTTATTTATTTGAGAGGCAGAGTTACAGACAGAAAGAGGGAGAAACAGAGAAGTCTTCCATCCACTGTTTCATACCACAATGGCTGCAACAGCTGAAGCTAGGCTGATCCAAAGCCAGGAGTCCCAAGTGCAGGGGCCCAAGCACTTGGGCCATCTCCCACTGCTTTCTCGGGTCATTATCAGGGAGCTGGGTAAGAAATGGAGCAACCAGGATTCAAACCGGCACCCGTATGTATTGTGGGCGCCACAGGCAGAGGCTTAACCCACTACCCCACAGTGCCAGCTGTGGTATACATATTTCTGAGAGTCATGGAATTTTGCTGTTTTGAATTTACATAATGGATCATTTATTAATCCGTTCATCCCCTCAACAACTGTTACCTGAGCACCTGGTAGGTACCAGGTACTTGACACTGGACTTTGGGAAAAATGCAAAACAGACAAGGATGCTTTCTTTGTGAAGCTTACAGTCTTACTGGGGAAACACAAAAAGTGGTTGCATTAATATATAATTACAGATTGAGAGAAGTGCTGTGAAGAATCTTGCCTCAACCTAGATCTGTTCAATTCTAATATCTGTGCACTTAGCCACTCACTAGTGCCCTGTCAACATTCAACAGCATACAGTAAGCACCGATTATATGCTAGAAACTCTGTTAAGCATTAAGACTCAAAGATGAATGACATAGAGCTTTTGTCTTTGATAAATTTACAGCCTAGTAATACAGAAGTTTCAGTAAATGAAGCTAGGCCAGCCCTGGAGACAGAAACAAGCCCACAGAGAATTCTCTGTGATATCAGCTATGTTCTTCCTATTTTAAGCTAAGCTGGCCTGAAACGTAACTGATGGCAGGGAATCTAGGTAAGCAGTTATTGAGTTGTCAGCTGAGAGATGGTGCAAGCCTGAACTAAAGGCAATAGTATTGGGCAGAAAGAATCAGCAGGACGGTTGATGAGAGGGTGGAGAAAAGAAAGAAATGAAAGATGACATCCAAGTTTTAAGTTTGAGAGACTGAGTGGAAGGTAACACCATAGATGTAGAACAAGAGTACAAGATTTGAATTTGGGGTTGAGTGAGTTTGAAGTAGCCATTGAGTATTCTGGTAGAAATATCTTGTAGAGGAATGGAAATGCACATCTGGAATTCAAGTGAGTAAATAGGTCTAGAAAAAAAGATTTGTAATTACTGACTTAATAGTTGAAACCATGCCTTGAGTTATGTGTATGCTGTGTAAGAAGTTTTTTTTAAAAAAGATAATAGAGATAGAAGAAAAAAATCCCTGACATTGCCATAGTTAAATATGTTCATAAAGCCATTTTTTAAAATCTGGGGTGATATTAAACACAGTCAACTGATGATTATCTATGATGAGTTTTTAATATTTTCCAGACTTTTCCTGGCCACATAGAAAATATAACAGATGATACATAACCTTGGAATGCAAACCAATTTTAAATATTGGCTAAATATTTGAGAAGAATGCTATAAGAGGCATTCAGAAATGTAATGGAAATGCACTAGAACAATATTTCCTCACAAATAATTTTTATGTACTACAGTTTTGACTTCAGTTATTTTGATCATAATGTTAATTAACCTACAAAAGTTACAATGTTCTAAACATAAAACTAGATAGAAAATTTCTTAGAAGTAAGCTCTAGTCTATAAAACCAAAATATTTGCAAAATAAATATGAGCAGAAGTACAAAATAGTGAAGCTTAAAGAAGATATTTTCTTAAAATTGATGCACAAATACATATTGCAATAATTGCCACAGAATAGATTGTTTTGAGCTAAAAAAAAAGGCTTTTAATGTTCTGTGTCATATGATGGCTATATTCTGTCTTATATGAAACCTTTGAACAGTTTGCTTTACCATTATTTGGGTTGCATTTGTCATACATGATATTTTAAGTCTACCACTGTTTTTTTAAAAACTCAATCTGAGACAATTACACGCCAATGTTAAAAGAAACCTTGTGGCAATATTCTGTAGTATTATGTTTACCTACATGATCTATAATGTGCTCATATTAATATGTAAGGTGATATAACTAAAATCATATCATTTGGAAGTTATCCAGAGAAATTGTGTACTATTGGAAACATATTCAAGCCCCCTAAAGATTCACAAACAGCACTTTGAGAAATGCTATCCTAGATGATCCAGTGTTTTTGATTATTTATGCCTTGTAAAATACCTTAACATTAATCTCCAGTTCCCCAAGTGTGTTCCATAGAATTAATGTTAACATGTGTTGTGGTGGGGGTGGGGAGAAGAAATGAAGTCCTCTGCTCATTATTCATAGGCATTATACTAGTGAAAGTTAAACAGGTTATTTTCAATATGGGAATTCCAAGACTGTTTAATATGTCAGCAAGCATACACTTTGGCCCATGGAACATTTATCTTTTTCTCACTTTGGAGACTTTCATAGGGCCAGTAGTTGACTATGTTTATATATAAATATACCCAGAGGCAGCTGTATTTTACAGTGAAAGCTATTTATAAAATTATCTACCATCTATCAGTCATCATCTACATACAAAGTAAAAGAATCATCAGGCCCATGATGCTATTTTCAGTGCCCCGTATAGTACCCAGTTCATAAAATGAGCTCAGTAAATATTTGTTGAATTAGTGTTGTGTTGCATTTATCTATTTGTTCATTTTATGTCAACAGTGGTTAATCCTACCTTGATTTCATGAACTATATTACAGTAAATAGCTTCTGCAGGAAAGACTACAGTCACAGAGTACATGTAACCTTCCTGCATAACCTATATTATCCTGAAGTATCATCAAGAAATCTTAGAATTTGCACTATGCATTGGCACTAGCCATGTGTGGCTATCTAAGTTACTTAAAACAGTTCAAGAATTCAATTCCTAAGTTGCACTAGCCACATATCAAGTAGGCGCTAGTCACAGGTGGCTGATTTACAGATCACTGAACATTTCTGATGCTCAAAGTTCTACTGGAAATTTTGTGTTAGAAGATTTGTATCAATTTAACCTTCTCAAAATACTGTAAGAAAAAAAATCAAGAAGTAGAAGCAATATACAATAATCAACTACCACCACTTTGTCCACCTAAAGCTTCTTTAGCATAATGATGACAATTATTCAGTGCAAAGGAGCTTAGCAGTTTTGATTTTGCTTTAGAAAAAAGTTTGAATGATGGCATTCATCGAACTGGCAGCAGCCTCTTCTGCAGGGCCAGGTCAGCCCTGGGCAAGTGGCCTGTGTAAGGCCTATAGCATGTAATGTGGGCAAAGTTATTATAGCAGAACCTACCACTGAAAACAAGTGAGTCTTTGTTGAAGAATATTTCAGAACCATTTTAAGAATTAAGGAAAAAAATAGAATTCACCTTGATCTAAATATCATGCTTTGAATCTTTTAGATATTGTAAGAGAATTTTTTCTACTGTGTTAGCTTAACAGATTCAGAAGCCAAGACAATTCTTTGTCCTGTTTGTAGATAAAGTTCTGACACATTTCTCTAATGTGCTCAGAGAACTCAATAGAACTTCCTCTTCAGTTATAACTCTGTATAAGGAATGCACTGAGGCCACCCTGTGTTCTGTAGTAGTCACAGAAGTGAGATGATTCCATAGCAAGGGCACTTAACTCCCTGGAATAGTCTGTAAACTCATTAGCTGTCTTCTGCAGTTACTGATGTTAGGATGATTTTAGGGGCCAGCGTTGTGGCATAGCAGGTTAAATCACCACCTGCAGTGCCAGCATCCCATATGGGCGCCAGTTTGAGTCCTGGCTGCTCCACTTCCGATCCGGCTCTCTGCTGTGGCCTGGGAAAGCAGTAGAAGATGGCCCAAATCATTGGTTGCTTTGGCAAGAGTTTGCCAGATGTGGCTGGATCAACTTATTTGCACCTCCATAATTTCCCTTAGTTGTCAATTTTTTTTCCAATTTGTTTGAATGTGGTATAGAGTTTGTCACTCACTAAAATCATTCCTTTTAAAAAAAAAGATTTATTTATTTATTTGAAAAGCAGAGTTAGAGAGAGAGAGAGAGAGAGAGAGAGAGGTCTTCCATCCTTTGGTTCACTCTCCAAATGGCTGCAATGGCCAGAGCTGGGCCAATCTGAAGCCAGGAGCCAGGAACTTCTTCTGGGTCTCCCACATGGGTTGGAGGACCTAGGTCATCTTCTACTACTTTCCCAGGCCATTAGGAAGGAGTTTTTGGATTGAAAGTAGAGCACCTGGCAATCAAATTGACGCCCATTAGGGATGCAAACACTGCATGTGACGGCTTAACCCACTATGTCACAGCACCAGCTCATCACCTGAATTCTGTGCTTGCATTGCCTCAATCTGGGATTTTTAGTAAGATCAATGCTAGATGCAGAAAAAAAAATACAGGAAAGCCAAGAATTAAGTTGATAGGTATGTGTTTGGGCTTCCAAACCCTGCAAGAAAGGACAGTGAGAAAAGCACTCACCTTTTAGCAATATTATCTTTTGGGGGTATTTTTGGATGGATCTGTTAAGAAGCAATAACAGCTAAAGTCAATAAATTGAACGTATTTAAATTCAAACAGTCCCTGTAAGACTGGATATGTGTCATCAGGCAACAAATAAGCTAAACAGAGCCCAAACGAGGTCACCATGGATGAGCAAGCAAATGCAAAACACAACTCTAAGACAAAGTCACTGGGGTATAAAACATCAGAGCGAGAAGACAACTAGGAAGATTATAGACTATAAACTATTTGTCACAGAAGCAATGATAGAGACCAAGAATATAGAAGCAACACTAGCTATTAATTATTACAAAGCCCCATACAATTTGAGGTCAAAAAACTTAACGAGGTGTTCACGAACACATTTCTCTCTTGCTGTTTCACTGCGCTGGTCTGTGCCTCCTTTAACCTGAACTCACACACACCGGGTTCATGTAACTTTCAGTGCTTCTTAAGGCAGTGTACATATCCTCATTCTCATCCCTAATTGAACTTAAGCTAGACTCATAGTTGTCTCACAATGTCTTTTTTTTTTTTTAAAGAAGCAGCAGATAATGGCCTCTGATTTGCCAATTATGCTTGTTTGTATATATGTACACATGTTGGTTCACAAAAGCAGAGGATTTTATTTTATAGCAGGTGAAAGACACAAGTGATCCATCATTTGAACTTCCCCAAAGAAATATGTATGAAGCTAGGTGATGTAATGGATATGCAACATACTATAGAAACTCTAAGACTGGAATTTAGATTTTTTTTTCTGAGATTCAGACGTGTCAAGAAACAAAAACTATCAATAGATTTTCTCATAAGAATAAAAAAATGAAATTTAAATTTAAATGTAATTCCCTTAGAATGTGAGAAAGTTTATCTTTTTTAAGATTTTATTTATTTATTTGAGAGGTAGGATTACAGAAAAAGAGGGAGAGACAAAGAGAAAGGTCTTCCATCCACTGGTTCACTCCCCAAATAGCTGCAACTGCTGGAGCTGGGCCAATATGAAGCCAGGAACAAGTAGCTTCCTTTGGGTCCCCCATGCAGGTGTAGGGGCCCAAGCACTTGGGCCATTTTCTATTGTTTTCACAGGCCATAGCAGAGAGCTGGATCAGAAGAGGAGCAACTAGGAGCCGCAGGTGGAAGTTTAGCCCACTAAGCCACAACGCTGGACCCAGTTTACTCTTTTAAAGGTTAGAAATTAGTGCTTTAGTAATGGTTAAAGAAAGTTAAAAGAATTTATACTTTCAGAAGCTAATCTTAGATTCATAAAGTTAATTTTAGTATTGAACTGTGATAGAATGATTGTCAGAAAAAATATTTCAGACTAACAAACCACTGGCTCTCATTTGGGATGCCGGCACTGCTGTACCACAGCACCGGCCCTGGAGAAAGCAAGTATACTGTTTAGAATGAAGAGGATCTGGTTTTGATTCACACACTCTATTATCAGCTGGGCATTCTAGTTTACTTGCTAGTTAACTTGCTTCTCTGATTCTCCATTTTTTTCATCATTCAAGTATTCCTGTTACAAGAAATAAGTGTGATAAAGTAGTGATAAAAGAACATAGCTTTGTGGGTATTGTTCTCAATCACTTTGATATCATTCTTGACAAGGACCTTTGTTTTCATGTTGACTAGCTCTAAGATTGGGGATTTCTTACCTCCTGAGAAAAATGTACAATGAATGAGAGTTTTGCTGAGTTCATTTGTATATGGCTTCTTTATGGCCCCTCCCATTCCCACCCCATTCTGTATGACAGCCTTTGAGTTGTTAAATCCTCGTCCTACTTCACACTCCCTGGCTGTAATACTGAATTTCTTTAGTCATTTTCCATATGACAGTTTCTCCATCCCTTTATGATGATAGTTTCTGTTCTGCACATGCTTCAGTCTGTCAATATTCCCTCCACAGAGTCACTTCCAGAACAAACACTAGAGCTCCATCATCACATCCTGTGTTCTGGGTGCTTCTTTTAACACAACGCCCCATCACAGTAGCATTTTTGGCAGTCACATCCCACTATTAAGTTGTATTGAGCTGTTAAATTTAGACAATCCTTAAATCCCTTCCATGTGTACAAACCACATTTTCTCTACTCTGTTCTTTTATCGTTAAGGTGGAATTTTTGGGTGTTTGGATATTTTTTTTTCCATTGGAGGTGAGGGTTAGGTGCCTAAATAAACTGGTTTATCATTTTCCTAGTAAATGTTTTCTTGTCCATAATTACTACTTACCAAGAAGGTTTTGGTACCAATTCTATCATTAAGTACACTTTGTTAGCCTGAAACCTGCATCTGCATGCCATCTTGCCATCAGAAACTTATGCAAGTCCTTAATAAATATTTTGGATAATACAGCACCAAGTTCAGAGACCTGTGGTGGACTCTAGAGGCCTGCCTTTTGGTTGACATAAATCCAGTCATCAGAAAAGACTCTTGGCTTAAGGCTATGCTAACCCTGGGCCCAGCTTCTATTCAGAGTGTTGTCATTAGAAATCAGCAAATACGTGTAGAAATCCAAGCTAACCACTTCATGTTCATTATCAACTCATGCTGACTCCCAAGAGCTTAAAATGAGTCTTTTTAATGATTTGTTTTAGAAGATATTCCAGATACGAAAACTATCTATCTAAAGTTCACAAGATTCACCTCTGTTTGAAAGACTTTGGCCCATTTCAAGACTTTCCTAATTCTCAAGATTAAATTATTTTCCCCAACATGAGTTCTTCTATTTTATTCCAAAGATTTTTTCTCATGGCTAAGAAATGTATCTCATCTATGTTAAGGCATTTATAGACATTTTGAAAACTCAGTGCTGTCTTATAGGCTCATAGCCTACCTTATTTTTAAAAAACCAATATAGTGCTGCCCTTCCGTATCTGGCAGTCTTTAGCTAGAGGGAGCATAGCAATTAAAGTAGTTAAGATTTCTACCCTCCTCCTCTTATCTTTTCACATTGTGAGTGTCTGGGACCACCAGGCTCCTTAAAACCTCAGCAAAATTTCTGTACCACCCTTGACAATGTGCCTTGCATGACTCAGCATATAACTCCTGAAGCAATTACATCATATTATTCATAGAGTGCAGATATGAATGCTTGCTCTTTGCAGTCCAGGCTGACCTGTTTCTAGTCCGACTTCATGACTTACTTTTATCTTTCACCCCAACTTCATTCCTTAGACCTAATACTTCTCAATGGGCCATCAAAGAAGGAGGTAACTTTCTCAGAAGGGAGGAGAGAACTTCCACTTTGACTATGACCTTGTCTAAATAATATCAGAGTCAGCGAACTCAAAAGGCTTCCATAGTCTTGGCAACTCATGACAAGAACCTAGGGTGATTACTGACGCCATAAACAGGAGTGTCAATTTGTTAAGTCAACAACAGGAGTCACTGTGCACTTACTCCCCATGTAGGATTTCTGTCCTTAATGTGTTGTACAATGTGAATTAATGCTCTAACTAGTACTCAAACAGTATTTTACACTTTGTGTTTTGGTGTGGGTGTAAACTGTTGAAATCTTTGTTTAATATATACTAAATTGATCTTCTGTATATATATAAAGAGAATTGAAAATGAATCTTGATGTGAATGGAATGGGAGAGGGAGCGGGAGATGGGAGGGTTGTGGGTAGGAGGGAAGTTATGGAGGGGAAAAAGCCATTGTAATCCATAAACTGTACTTTGGAAATTTGTATTTATTAAATAAAAGTTTAAAAAAAGACCTAATACTTCTCACAGTTTGACTTTATTCCTTGGTCTCCCACTAGCAAATACCCCAACTCAGCAAATGGGTCTTTCCCCTTGGGTGCATACTTCTAGGTCTGACATTCTTATCAAGTGGCAGCTGTGTTCCTTCTTTAGTCATGCAATATGGCCATTGCCATACTCTGTGCACCAATCACTCAAGTTGGCCCAGGTTTAAAGAGAGACATAGACTCCATCTCTCAATGAAAGGAAAGCCACAGTCCTGCCGTACTTTCTGTGCTGATGAAGTAAAAAACTGAAAACCACCGTAGTACAGACTTAAAGGACCACCATCAAATATCCATTGTTAAGTACTTTTTTTTTTTAAGTTTATTTACTTGTATTTGTTTGAAAGTCAGAAAGAGAGAGAGAGTGAAAGAGAAAGAAAGGAAGAGGAGGGAATGAATATCTTCCATGCACTGGTACAATCCCAATGCCTACACAGCCAGAAGCCTGGAACTCCGCTTGGGTCTCCTACATGGGTCTCAGGGGCCCAAGTACTTGAACCATCACCTGCTGCCTACCAGAGTATGCATTAGTAGGTAGCTGGATCAGAAGTGGAGGACCCGAGACTTGAACCAGGCACTCACACAGGATGCAGTTCCCAAGTGGCAGCATAGCGTGTTGCTTCACAACACCTGCCGCACTTTAGATGTTTTAGACACTACACCAGGCTTAGCAGGGCCCAGGCATCATGAAGTAAAGATCCTTGTTGCTTGTCACTCTTCTCCACCTAAGTGTGGATGTACTTTTCCTGATGTTTTTTCATTCAGTTCACTTCATTCTGGTTGTTAGCATCTAATTTTCTTACAGGTTCATATTGCTATTTTAATCTTTAAATAGGATTGCTTTCTCTTTTCTGTATGAGTCTATCGGAGGACATCCTTTGGACTCTGTCAGTTTATCAGGAGCTCCCCCATTGCTTCCACCCACTGGGATGCCAACATCCAAATGCTCACAAAAGTTTTTCCTTTGCTTAGCATTCCTACCAATGGAATGCTACCAATTCTTTTCTTCTTCTGTGTGCATAACCACTTTAACACACACACACACATGCACGTGTTTACTACATACCTCCATCTTGTTAATGCTTATCATCCCTTTTAGACTAAGGCAGGTATAATGGAGTAGTCAGAGAAACCTGCATTTTAATTCCTGCCTTCCCCACTATCTGTATAATCTTGAACACACCATTTTACCTCCTTGTTTCCTTTCTTTATTATTCGAAAATTGGAGAGACAGTTAGAGAGATACAGAGAGAGAGGAGAGATTTTTTCAGCTACTGGTTTACTCCTTAAATACCTGCAGCGGTCAAAACTGAGCCAGGCTGAAGCCAGTAGTCTGGAACTCAATCCAGGTCTCCCATGTGAGTAGCAGGGACCCAAGTACTTGGACCATCACCTACTATCTCTCAGGGTGCACATTAGAAGGAAGCTGGAATTGGAAGCTGAGCTAGGACTAGAATCTAGGCACTCAATATGGGATATGGGCATTCCAGGCAGCATCTTAACTGCTGCACCAAAGACCCACCACACCCTAATTTATCTTTTTGAACCTAGGTGAATTTTATGGGATAAATGGGAATGCCATGGGATTAAATGGCAGTGAGAATAATGAAAGAATATATGTAAATAATGTAGTAGATAGTAGACAGCCGTTAAGTGGTTGTTCTTTTCATGGAAACCTGCCAAGTCTCCTCCATTCTGTGCTTCAGTTCTGCATGTTGCACACTAGACAACATGACAGGTGACTTTATAATGCCAGGTATTTTTTATGACTTATGGTCCATGTTTTTGCCTGGTTTTTTTCCCAGCATATTTATTTTATTTTTTAAAAGATTTATTTTATTTACTTGAAAGAGTTACAGAGAGGCAGAGTCAGAGGCAGAACGAGAGAGAGAGAGGTCTTCCATTCGATGGTTCACTCCCCAGAAGGCTGCAATGGCCGGAACTGCATCAATCCGAAGCCAGGAGCTAGGAGCTTCTTCAGGGTCTCCTATGCAGGTGCAGGGGTCCAAGGACCTAGGCCATCTTCTACTGCTTTTCCAGGTGATAGCAGAGAGCTGGATTGGAAATGGAGCAGCTGGGACTTGAACTGATGCCCATATGGGATGCCGGCACTGCAGGCAGTGGCTTTACCCACTACGCCACAACGCCATCCCACCCCATCCCCCAGCATATTTAATAACATCCACTAGGATCTCTTTCTCCTTTGTAAACTTTGTAGCTCCTAGTTCAAGTTTGAGCTAGAATGTCCTAGATTACGTACACTGCTCCCACTTTGAACAATTGAATGTCAGAGCTAAGACCCACTGTTGCCCTGCATTTCTCTGTGCAAACAACTCTAAGACACCTTCCTACCAGCAAGATAATGGAGAGGAATGTTGCTTGTCCAGAATGATTGCAGTGCTTGCAGGTGTATAATTAGTCACTAGTCAGTGTGTAAATACTCTGTAAATTGCTTTATTTGTTAATGTGAAAAGCTCTGCAGAAGTACAAGGTATTATAGGAACCAGGGCTGAACATGGGAGATAAGGTATTGCAGAAACAGAACAAGTGAGTGAGGCATCAGTGTGTGTCATGTATCCCTCTGCTGGGACGAAGCTCATAGGTTCTCCCCACTAGCTTTCTAAGAACACCAGCTCCCCTGGGTGAATAATTTAAAGGACAAATTACCACTCTTCTGGGTACCAAAGCCAGCCATAAGCTCAAATTAAATTAAATCATAAAGCCTTACAAGAAACTGAGGGAAGAGTCAGAAGTATAAAACCAAGGGAATCCAGAGCTAAGCATGAAATATTAGAGTCAGAGAGATGTCCTTGCCTTTCTGTGCTGATGAAGTAAAAAACTGAAAACCATCGTAGTACAGACTTAAAGGACCACCATCAAATATCCATTGTTAAGTACTTGGCAGTGGCTATTGCAATGATTTCAATTCCAATGGGGTCTTGGAGAGGGTAGGAGAGAGAACACTAGATCAACTTCAAGTCCTTCCTCTTCAGCTAACTATCTAGGTGACCTTGAACCAGTCACTACCCAATCTGAGTCTTTGTTTCCTACATCACGGGATTGAAATAAATGAAATCAAAGTTCATGTGTCTAATTTTTTTCCTACATCAGTCCGAAGGTCATTGTAAGCAAATGAAAATATAGATAAGGTTTGCCAATTAAAGTACAGAAAGCTCATTATGTCTTTTCATAGCGCTAGTCCTCATTAATGCCACTGTGGCAAGTTTCCTTGTTTGCTATAGTAGGCCAAGAGCTACAGAGGCAACTCTGGAAACAGAAAACCATGAAGTTTTGCAGTAAAACATTGTGTCCCCACAGTGTCTCCTCCCAAGAGAGATAAGTGTTTACATTGTGGTTTAGAGGTTAGGTCCCACCCTGTGTCCAGGAGTCCAGCAGCACTTTAAATACTCAAGATTGGCTTCTGAGAAAGGAACTCAGCAAGAAGCAAAAACCCAGTGACCTAGTCATTCTGCCTCAAAGCAATGAGGAAGGATTGTGAAATTTTTCCTTTATCTAATCAGTCCCAAGCAGGGACTTTGGCAACACTTGGGCAGCAACGCTGCTGCCAGCGTGGCATGGAGCTCTTAACAAAGTAAAAGTTTACAAAGCAAATGTTATTGTTTTCTACGGTCTTAGATCATTGAAAGACCCGGCACATGACCTAGATCCTGAGTATTCAGCTTAACTCTACCAACATCAGGAATAGGAAGATGAAATACTAATAATCCTTGACCTCTTGACTAACATGAGTGAGAGATGCAATAGAGGCCACTATCAGAAATACTCATCTAACCAGGAGTACCCAGATCTTTGAATTTGTTTGGTGATTAAAATTTCAAAGGAGGGGCCAGCATTGTGTCATAGCAGGTGAAGCTGGTGAACATGGGAGATAAGGTAGGTAGTGCAGAAACATGTGATGCCAGCATCCCAAATGGGCACTAGTTCATGTTCTGGTTACTCCACTAACAATCCAGCTCCCTGTTAATTGCCTGGGAAAAGTAGGAGAAGATGGCCCAAGTGCTTGGGTCCCTGTTGCCCATGTGGGAGACCCGGATACAGCTCCTAGCTCTGAGCTTCGGCCTGGCTCAGCCCTGGCATTTGCAGCAGTTTGAGGAGTGAACCAACGGATGGAAGACCTCTCTCTCTCTGTAACTCTGACTTTCAAATAAATAAGTAAATCTTTGAAAAAAATTTCAAAGGAAAGGGAAAACAGAGAAAGAGAGAGTGAGAGACATTCCTATGAAGTGAAAATTTGATATCGTTACTTTATGAAATTTTTAAAAAGCATTATCATCTGCTACCACTATCATTTCATAAAAGGGAATTTTTCAAAAAAAAAAGATTCATTTGTTTATTTGAAAGGCAAAGTTACAAACACAGAGAAAGAAATAGAGAGAGAGAGCAAAGAGAAATCTTCCATATGCTGTTGATTACCCAAATGGCTGCAAAGACTAGGGTAGTCTGAAGCCAGGAGCTAGGAACTTCATCTGGGTCTCCCACGTGAGTACAGGGGCCCAAACATTTGGACCATCTTCCCCTGCCTTCCCAGGAACATTAGCAGGGAGGTAGATCAGAAGTGGAGAAGCTAATACCAATATGGGACTTTCCCAGGCACATTAGCAGGGAGGTGAATCAGGGTGGAGAACCAGTGCCAAATGGGATGCTGGCATCGCAGGTGGCAACTTAATCCACTAAGCCACAACACTACAATAAGGAAGGACACCATCTCAGAATGAAGGTCAACCCTTCAATTGCTTCTGCTTACTTCTTGGACATGTTTACTCCCTTGTCCTTTTCTTTTCTTTTTAAGATTTATTTATTTATGTGAAAGTCAGAGTTACACACAGAGAAAAGGAGAGGCAGAGAGAAAGAGGTCTTCTATCTGCTGGTTCACTCCCCAGTTAGCTGCAACGGCCGGAGCTGTGCCAATCAGGAGCCAGGAGCTTCTTCCAGGTCTCCCATGTGAGCACAAAGGCCCAAGGACTTGGGCCATCTTCCACTGCTTTCCCAGGCCATAGCAGAGAGCTGGATTGGAAGTGGAGCAGCTGGGTCTTGAACCGGCACCCATATGGGATGTAGGCACTGCAGGCGGCAGCCCCACCCTCTATGCCACAGTACCAGCCCCTTGCTTTTCTCAGAAATTATGCCTCAGCGAAACTTCATGTGAGCCAGAACAGTTTGCTTGCTGTGGTTTGAATATGATTTGGTCCATAATCTCGTGCACACATTTATAAGGCACTTGCTGTGGGTTGTGATGTACTTGCTGTGGTGCAGATGTGCTTTGGCTTCTGGACTCCTGCAGGCATTGAAACCCCAAAGTTATAAACTGATGGTATTAAGAGAAAGAAATTTAATCTAGTCGTGGTGTTTAGAAGATGGACCTAGTGGAAGGTCCTTGGGTCTAAGGGAGCATGCCCTTGGAAATTAGTTCTGGCAAGAGGGTGGATTCTAAGAGTTGAGAGGGCCCTATCCATACTCTCTGCTTCCTGGCTCACCACAAAATCTTCGTTGCAGGTGTGCTCATCATTGCCATTCACTGCCCCCACAAGGTGCCAAGGGAATGGGACCACAAATCTTGGACTTGAACCCTCAAAACTGAGAGATAAATAAACCTTTTCCTTTTCATAAAGGTAGTTTTTGGGTGTTTAGTCCTAATAAGAAAGAGCAAACTAACTCAGTACTCTTGGAACTCGAAAGCCCTCTGTCCAACAACTCCTGTCTTAGATTTGCTCAAGGCTCAACTTTAAACCTCATGTCTTCTTTGAAGCTTTTTCTGATTCTGTATAACTAACAGTCTCATTTCTGGAACGGATTTACCACATGACCTTTGCCAATTCTCTAAACTTGTCTGGTCACAAGGTTTCACATTTGTGAAATAGAAAAATTGATCTAATAGAGACAGAGGTATTGGACGGCTGGGACCACACCTTTTAATCTTCCATATGTTACCGTATAGAGCCTTGTCTCAGGCTCTGCCCACACAGATGCTCAGGAAATGCTTGCTAACTGGAGATTTTTATGATCACTGATGGAAAGACAGCATAAATGCAAAACACGATTTTCCCCTTGCCCCGAGCTACCCAGGAGCATCATTCTCATTCAGAGATGACCACATTTCAGAAAGTAGGTCTCATAAAACATACAGTTTAATGAAGCCATCTGGGAAGACGATCGTCATATAAATGCAAGATATTGATATTATCTGGCTACTTGGGGAAATCCCGTGTAAATGGAGGTGCAACCCAGCTCCATAACTCAAATCTAGTATTGATGCATAAGGTCTTTGGATAATGAACTTCGCAGATGGATATTTCTCACAAATCTAAGCCTTCATTTTTCCCCTCCTTTGCAATTTTGCTGTTTCTGCAGTAAGATTTTTATTTTACTTTTTGGAAACGTCTTTTTTTTTGTTCAGCTGGAAACTGTCACCATCAACAGAAGTCTTGAAACAATTTTTGTATTTGTCTTTTTAGTTGTGCCTAGCTTCTCTTCTTTTGAAGCAAGCAATGATGTAAACAATGTAGGTCTTTCTTTCCTGCTCCAATAATTATGCGGAATGTTGTTCAGTTGTTCAACATCTCAAGTGATTCTGCTGCTTGCTTTTGAGGTCTACCAGCAAGATAGAGTCCTACTCCTGATATTACTCTGAATACTGTTCTGAGAGAAACTCCCTCTGATCTGTACTCCTTATTAATAATGTCCCCTCCTTTCTCTGAAAGGCAGTAGCTAAAACTGTGGCCAGGGAGTGCAGTGGAGGATGGCCCAGGTGCTTGGGCCCTGCACCCCATGGGAGACCAGGAAAAGCACCTGGCTCCTGGCTCCTGCCATCGGATCAGCGTGGTGCGCCGGCCGCGGCGGCCATTGGAGGGTGAACCAACGGCAAAGGAAAACCTTTCTCTCTGTCTCTCTCTCTCACTGTCCACTCTGCCTGTCAAAAAAAAAAAAAAAGTTCCAAGTTGTCTCACCAGTGATCCTACAAGGATCACTGAGAGCAAAAGGGAGGAATAGAGAGGTGTTCCATCTGCTAGTTCACTCCCCAGGGGCCATAACGGCCAGGGCTGGGCCGGGCCGAAGTCAGGAGCTTCTTCCAAGTCTCCCACATGAGTTCAGGCGCCCAGGTACTTGGGCCATCCTCTGCTGCTTTTCCCAGACATGTTTGCAGGGGGCTGGATCAGAAGTGGAGCAGCTGGGGTTTGAACCAAAGCCCATATGGGATGCCGACACTGCAGGTGGTGGCTTAGCCTGTTATGCCACAACACTGGCCCCTGGCACTCTTCATCTTTTACTCAGTGTGGGAAAGGGATGCAGAATTTCCCATGCATTAACAGTTCATCTTACTACCTCTGCTGAAGAAATTTCCACTAGCAATGAAGCAGCAGTTGCCACCACTATGTAAATAAGAGTATTCTTCAGTCTCTTTAGGAAAGATGAGATGCAGTATTTTTGCCCCACTTCCTGAAACACTGAAGTCTTTTGCCCCTGACTATGGCTGCTTGACCCCTCACCACCTACTCACCAAATAATACATAAATGGCTGCATACTGCATAATAACACTTTGGTCAGTGATCAGCCACATATACAGCAGTGGTCTCAGAAGGTTATAATGGAGCTGAAAAATTCTTATTGCCCAGAGACATCATGGCCATTGTAATGTCTTGGCACAACACATTACTCAGGTGTGTATGGGAGGCTGGTGTAAACAAACCCACTAGGCTGCAGTCATATAAAATTAGAGCACATACAATTATGTATAATATGTAACACTTATTAAGGATAATAATGATGTTACTGGTTTGGGTATTTACTGTACTATTTTTAACATTATTTCAGAGTATACTCTTCTACCTATAAAAAAAAGTTTATGGTAAGATAGAGTGCCAGGTTATGCTGGCAGTGGCCTCCTCACGTATCTCGTGTTTACTGCATCTCCAGATTGCAGCTAGAAGCCACATCAAGTGATTGGCCCACACCTTCCAGGTTCGTATAACTACACATTGTGATGTTTGTACAAGGACAGAGTCACCTAATAACATTTCTCATAACATGTCCCGGTTGTTAAGTGACACATGACTGTACAGCCAGTCACAATACTCTTCCCAGAGGTTGGTGGAGCTCCTGGACCTGTGTGTAGCCAGCTTGTTGTTCCCAGAGGTGACACATAATGTTCATTTAGAGAGTATGTATGGCTGGGGGTAGAGGCATAGAAGCCACAGAAGTTTTTCCATCTGCTTTGCCTGGCTGATGACTGTGGTGGGTAGAATAGACACAGAGCTGGCAGTGTATCCTTGGCCTTAAGCCCTTTCAATATTCACCGAAGAAACTCTTTCTCCCATTGCTCATCATCTTGCATCCTTAAAGCATACCCTTAAAACAAGTGCACTGAGGGCTGAGACACTTGCAAGTCTTCTCTCAGTGGTGGAGAGGTGGCATTTGCACTTTTAGGAGCAGGGTAAGAAGAATCTTCCATTCCTCTTTCTTCTTGTGCTCTGTTAAGCACTTTCACTGCTCATCTCTGATAGGACAGCAGTATTCTGAGTTTCAGCCTAATGAAGCTGATGAGAGGTGTGGTATCTTTTTTTTTACTTTTATTTAGTAAATATAAATTTCCAAAGTACAGTTTATGGATTACAATGCCCCCCCCCATAATTTCCCTCCCACTCACACCCCTCCCATCTCCCTCTCCCTCTCCCATTCCATTCACATCAAGATTCACTTTTAATTCTCTTTATATACAGAAGATCAATTTAGTATGTATTAAGTAAAGATTTCATCAGTTTGCACCCACACAGAAACACAAAGTGTAAAATACTGTTTCAGTACTAGTTATAGCATCACTTCACATTGGACAACACATTAAGGACAGATCCCACAAGAGGTGTGGTATCTTAGAAGCCATATAAGGAAACACATTTAATCAAGGCTGTGGACCAGATTTGGTGCAAGGTCCCTAGTAGTGATGTCACCAAGAAGGTGGAGCAGGAGATACGAACCTCCATTATACAGACATACATACACACACACACACACACACACACAGAGAGAGAGAGAGAGAGAGAGAGAGAGCTCTCCACAAGCCAAAGCCAAAATACCTGTAGGAAGATTCAAGCACCCATTTAAGAATCTGTAGAAAAAAAAAGAGAGAGAGACTATCTACATAGAATGATACTAGCTACTAGGCACAAGAAGGAAGGAAACTCAGTTTATGCATTCAAAGAGTTCTCAGCTCAGTAAGGATCTCAGACTACTAGATGGTATGTATATATATCTGTTAATATTCTCATCATTATTCTGAATTTTAAGTTTCTGAAGTTTATTTCATGTTGCAAGACACAAAGCTAAATTTCAAAGGTCGTAATAAACAGTAGTCTGAGCACCCTGCACAACATTTGCAACACTTGATTACCTTTGCTGGTTTTTGTACCTAACTTCTCATCTTGATTCTTAGCCTCTGGATGGTAGGGGATTGGTGATACTTTTCACTGATTTCTAAGTGTATAGTTAGGTCCTAAATTTTTACCAAGTGAATAGGTAAATATAAATAAATAGCATACAGAACATAAAAATTAGGATGTCCTGGAAGTATACAAGCCAAAAAAAAAATGCTATGAGACAATCACTTGAACCTCCTCAACATATGATTATGTTTAATTAGATTGTAACGTGTGACTTGTTTGTGACAAATCTCACAGAATTTCCCACTGAATTCTCCAGATACTTCAATGGAATCCGTGGTTGCTTCGCTCCTCTGCACAGCTCTTCCTCTGCTCTGCAGAGGAGGGGAGTTAGCCCTGGTTTGGGATGTTTATGTACTTGCTAATCACACATTTGTTTTCCCTCTAAGCTCAGTCCTGCCTGCCAAGAATAGTTCAAGATGACAATCATTTTCATGTTCTCAAACAGAGATTCTGGAAGGATATGGAAGAAGGAAACAAAACCAGAAGGTTAGCAGTGACAATAACAAGGAAAGAGAAGAAAATGGGTATAAATATCCTACTTCCCTCCTTTTATAGCCTGTAAGTATTCTGTTACTCCTGTTCACCTGCAATTGCTTGGCACATTAGGCGTGGGGTAGAATAGGAAGACTTCAGTAGCTACAACAAATTAGAAAGCTTAGCTATCCCCTTCACTTATGTTAATCTTTTCACTTGCTCTCTCAGTTCCCCCACCCTCTGCCTGGATATGGTTGTGGATGTGGATGTGTTTGTCTTTCATGTTAACTTGAAGCTACGACTAGTGACTGTTAGCAATATTATTTCAAAATTTGTTTCCATAAATCATTGTTTCCCAAACTGAGTTACATGAGATGTCCATAGATACTCCATGGAAAAAAGGTTTCTGTTCAAACATTAGGGAAATTTGTGGTTACACAAATTTAAAAAGGTTTCTTTGTAGTAGGTCTTTACATGTCCTTTAATTTGCCAATATGCCTTTTCTTTTTTTTTTTAACTTTTATTTAATGAATATAAATTTCCAAAGTACAGCTTATGGATCACAATGGCTCCCCCCCATAACTTCCCTCCCACCCGCAACCCTCCCCTTTCCCTCTCCCTCCCCCCTTCCATTCACATCAAGATTCATCTTCAATTCTCTTTATATACAGAAGATCAGTTTAGCATATATTAAGTAAAGATTTCAACAGTTTGCACCCACATCGAAACACAAAGTGAAAAATACTGTTTGAGTACTAGTTATAGCATTAAATCACAATGTACAGCACATTAAGGACAGAGATCCTACATGAGGAGTAAGTGCACAGTGACTCCTGTTGTTGACTTACCAAATTGACACTCTTGTTTATGGCATCAGTAATCACCCTTTTCAGTCTCCAAGATTGCACCACAGAATCCTTTCTCTGATTTTATCTGGACAGACTAGTACTCTGACTAACACACTTTAAGAAATGCCACCCTTTTATCTTAAACTGGGAGTTCCTATCATCAGAGACACAGCCATTCTGAACTATTGTTGTCCCTTGGATTGGTGTGCATCTCTTGACAATCTGACATCACAAGGAAACTCTCCCAAATACTCATATGACTCGAATTTCACTCTTTCATGACCTCTGGGTTGATATCTCTGTACCCTAGAGCCTGAGATGCCCATCCTGCAGAAAAAGACAAGCTAGAAGAACATCCTGGAAGAAAGATGCTGAACTGGACACCATGGTTTCAGAAATATACCCAAACAGCTCAGAACCCGACTTAAAATGTCGTCTCTCAGTAGTTGCTTGAGAGAAGAAGAAATGTCCTTCCCTCCAGGAGCTCTTTCATGGAGAGGCCTATTTCTTCTATTTTTCACCTGCATCCACCCCAGAGATAGCCTTCCTATTATAGGTAGGTTTGTTTTATTCTATGTTCCCACCAACAATGTCCTCTCTCCACCTAACTCCTACATAATCTCCAATCTCTTGCTTCCACATGGAGCCTTCCCTTCCCACTGAATTTTCTGAAGATCCATGATATTTAATCACTACACCAGGGGTCAACACGGTATGGTCCTCTGGCCAAATCCAGCCTTCCACCTATTTGTGAAAACACTGTATTATTGAAACATAGCCAGTCCCTTTGTTTATATATAGTCCAGGGGCTGTTTTCCCACTACATTGACAAAATTCAGTAGTGGAGACAGAGAACATATAACATGCAAGTCTAAAATATAGACTATCTGTTACTTACAAAGAAAATTTGCTGAACTCTTTTCTGTATCATTTCTTTCATACTTATCAGATGCAACTTTGCTTCTCACTGGTACATGTGCTGTAATTTTTCCATATATCTTCTTAATGAATTTTAAACCCATAAAGATCAGGGTCTATTATTTTGTACTTTTCTTAGTGCTCTGTAACATCTAGCACAGAAGAGATTATCAATAAACTGGTTAACTGATTTTTTAAATTATTTATTTGAAAGGCAGAGTTAAAGAGAGAGACCAAGAGAAAGAGATTTTTCATCTGCTGGTTCACTCCCCAAATGGTCACAATGGTCAAGGCAGGGCCAAACCAAAGCCAGGATCCAGGAACACCATCTGGTCTCTCACATGGCTGCCAGTGGTTCAAGCATCTGGGGCATCTTCTGCTACTTTCCTAGGCACATTAGCAGGGTGCTGGATCAGAAGTGGGCAGTTAGAACTTGAACCAGCACACTCATATGGGACAGCAGTGTTGCAGACAGTGGCTTAACCTCTGCATCACAATGGTGGCCCCTGATTTTTTTTAAACTGATTTTCTTGAAAGAGTACAATTTAGCAAAAATTCTCCATAAGATGTTCCAGGTGCCAAAAGAAGAAGGTAAAAGCCTTGTTATTTTCATGCCTTTCAGTTTAGCAGTTTGAGATGGGACGTAGTCATAGGTGGTTTTCTTGAGTAGCTTCAAAATTCCTCTGAAAGTAAAATGAACTTCAAAGGGGAACAGCCACATATTTCTCCATGGTGTCTTGGAAAATATCCATTATTATACAAATTATAAAACCTTAATACTTTTCCCCTATACAGGGTACCTCAGAAAGTTTGTGGAAAACAGAATTAAAAAGTAAGGCTATTCTGGTGCAAAAAATAATTAAATCCATGCTTATGAGGCTTCTTCAGAAAGTTCATTTAATATGTAAATTATGAAAAAAACTATGCATGGATTTCAAAAATGTTTGCACCAACTGTTGAAATCTTTACTTAGTAAAGAGTTGATCTTCTGTATATAAAGATAATTAAAAATGAATCTTAATGAAGAATGGGATGGAAGAGAGAGTAGGAGATAGGATGGTTTGCAGGTGGGAGGGTAGTTATGGGGGAGGGGGAGAAACCACTATAATCCAAAAGCTGTACTGTTGTACTTTCGAAATTTATATTTCTTAAATAAAAGTTTTCTATAAAAAATAAAAAACAAAAATGTTTGCACCAAAATAAACTTATCTTTCCATTTCACTTTTTTCACAAACTTCCTGAAATACCCTGTACTAGACACTGATTCTAACTGCCCAAAGTGGCTGCTATCCCCATCCCAACCTTCCCCCATTCCCCTACACACAGTAGGGGAACTACTGAAGGTTTCTGTGTATACTAGCAGACAGAATGGGGACTGGGAAAATGGACTGATGGAAGTTCTTCAGTGGCCATCATGCCAATCTCCCTGATGGTCTCTTGGAACCCCAGTCCAGTTCTGCAGCTGGGTGGAAGGAGTAGCCTTGCGGAGACCTGTTGTCCCAGGCTGGACTGCCCTGCAGCAGCCTGTGATTTTGAGAATTTTATTTATTTTTATTTTTATTTTTATTTATTTATTTGAAAGGCAGAGTTACAGAGAGGGAGAGGCAGAGGCAGATAGAGAGGTCTTCTATTCACTGGTTCACTCCCCACTCTGCAATGGCCAGAGCTGCACCAATCCAAAGCCAGGAGCCAGGAGCATCTTCTGGACCTCCCACGCAGGTGCAGGGGCCCAAGGATTTGGGCCATCTTCTACTGCTTTCCTAGGCCATAGCAGGGAGCTGGATCAGAAGAGGAGCAGTCAGGTCTCAAACCTTTGCCCATATGGGATACCGGCACTGCAGGCGGCAGCTTTACCCACTGTGCCACAGAGCCGGCCCCAAGGCCTGTCGTTTTGATACTGGAAGCTGCTTACATAAGTAAGTCTCCAATGCATCAGACTGGAAGGGACAAGAAGCTCTTTGCAAGGTGACAGTATCTGTTCTGAAGACCTCTCCCGTGAATATTTGTCAGGGCAAATGAAAATCCTAAGCTGAAAGAAACCTCTTTTCCAAAAGCTAGCAGGAAAGCCTCCTCTTTATTAAGCAGCTTCATATACTCATGTGGGGTTAAGTCAGTCACTCAAAATAATTATTTAGTTTGTTCAATGCCAAGGAACAGGTCCTAATGTTGTGTGTGTGGTTGCTTTGTGCATGTCTGCATTTTTATGGCTCCAAGGGGTTGGATATCTGGGCTGAATCACTGGTTTGTGGATCCATCTACCATTTGTCCTACCCACAAACACAATTGCTTCAATGAAGTAAAGAATATTCTCAGAGCTCTCCTGCAGCAGGCCCTGGCTCTACAGCTCCTGACAGCTGACTCATCCTCACTTCCAAATAAATGTGAGCCTCAAATTGGAGTTAGATGTGATGTGACCCTCCCCTGGCCTGACCTTGGTTGGTGGCCTGAGCTGGAAGAGTCCAGTTTTTTTTTCCTACTGTGAAATAGCAGAAGTAGCTATGTCCAAAATCTATAAAAGTAGCCTTTTATAATTCTTGCAATTTTTTGTAGTTATAATTTTTAGTGTCTATGGTTGAGAGAGGATAAGACTTATTCATAGACTTTACACTCTAGTGGTTTGATAAATACATAACATGCTGAAAAGGAGTTTTATGGAAAAGTAAACGTTATTCATCAGGGCTTTAGTTTCTCTTGTGTTTGCTTTCAGTTGAGCAATACTGTGAGTTGTTTGTTTGATTTTTATTTATTTTTCACTTACTGGGCTTTCTTTCTAGATCCTTGACCTAATCTAATCCAAATAAGCATAGCACTTAAGCAAGTCTAAATATGGCATATGTGGCAATGTGTATATCTTTTTTTTTTTTTTGGTATTATCTTTTGTTCACATATAGGGATGCTAGGGAAGGCAAAATGTGGCAAGGTGCTATTTTATAGCATGTTTAATGCTTATCAGTAATTTTTTCCCTCTGACCCTCTGCCTCAGACAATTAATTTTCTTGAACTGTTCACGTAATGGAAGAACACGAAGTGGAGAATAATGTTAGTACTGGCGAATATAATCTTGGAAGAAAAGCTGTGCAATTATTCAAAGACCTAATCTTATCTCTTGTTTCATTTTTATATCACAAGTCTACATTGAAAAGTATTAGATAGACTGTGCTGCTGTCCCACACCTTCAAACCACAGTAAATAAATGCCGCCAAGTGCCACCAGGAGTGAAAGAGCTTGTAATGAGAAGTGTGAGGAGACGTGTGCTCCATTCATCATTCTGTTCAGTCCAATATTGAGGCTCTTGTTATCAGCAGGATTCGTGGCGATGTCATCACGGCTGGCATAAATCTTCTGTCACTGTAGGTCGGACTGATACCCTATTAAAACTCTGCTTTCACCTAATCACAGAATGACCTTTCAATGTCTTTAATTAACCTCTGACCTGAACCATGCCAATGTCTTGTTGGTAGGTAAATCTATGGCATGACATTTGCTTATGACACTACATTTGTCTTGGTTTAATCATCATACCTTTCAGATTATGGCCTGAATGAAATACAGTTGGGATCCTCGTTAATAGTTGGATTAATTTTTAAAAGGTTAGAACATAATATTTTCCTCTGAAATCCCAGTGATATCTTTGCAGACATTTTCCCTGGGGAGTTGGGGTCCCCACACTGAAATAAATTCAGGTGACCCTTCAATCTCACTACTAACATCATGTTTTTTACTTAAAGTTACTCTGAGTGGCCAGAGGAGCCGGAAGCATTCTAGGGCCTATGGATGACCAAAGGACAAAAGATTTAAATATGATCTGTCCTCCCTAGACCAAGGTAGTAGAATGCAACACTGAATGAGAAAGAATTAAAGGAAATAGAGAGAGGGAGGTAGCAAGAAAGAAGAGACAACGTTTTTTTCTCTCTTTGGGAATGTGATTTTCTGCTCTGGAATAGGCATACACCTCAGGTTCTGATATTTCTTGGCATCATAAAATTTCAGTTATACCTCATTCCTCCTCTAAGAAGGACCTTGTCGAGGAACTCCTTTCTGAATTAGTAATTATTACAAATGTAAACTCTTCATAGGGAAAATAACTTTCTTCCAAATGAAGTTACAAGTGAAAAAGTGGTTGTTTATTTAAATTAAGTTTTTGAAATGATAATTTGTGATTAGCCTATAAATTATAACATTATAAAAATTAAATAAAGGTTTTGAGCTATCTAAGATTAATCCAGTTTTATACCCAATCAGAAGCCCTATGAAGAGCTTATACTAGGTGATCTCTCAGGTCTTTTTAAGATATAAAAGTCTAAGAATTAAGAATCAGTGTCTCAATATTACAAAGTCTGGATTTATTGAGTCTGAATTCACAAAGTTTTCTCATCTTTAAAATACTTTTTAAAAGTTACACTTTTAAAAGTTTAGGAGATGGAAAGTTTTCAAAGGTCCCACCTGCCTCTGCCCTCTGTATGGTCTCTGCCTCCTACCTGTGCCTGTGCTGGCCCACCTGTAAAGTGAGGATTGTACCTATCAATAGAGACACTTTAAGGATTAGAGAGAGCATATAGGTAGCACTTTAAACAACATCTGGCCCAATTTATTACGGATGCTGCTGCATCCATTAGTATCTGTAGCATTCACCAATAGATATATTACCTCTTAGGCTGACACACCAGCCCAACTTAATCTCTTATCTTCTAAAATAATACATTATAATGGTTAATAACTTGCCTGTCATTCCTGTGTTTGAATAACTGCTATATAACCAACTTCCTGGATGTATGATCATCAGGAATTTGTTTAAGCTTCCAATATCACAATTTCTCCCCCATACAATGGGAAAATAATTGTACCAAATTAATAGAACTACAAAATAAGATAATACATGAATCAGATACCATGACTGATTTACTGAGTAGTTTACCTTAGATGCCTAGCATAAAATCTGACATACAGAAAGAGACTAATGTTCATGAACTCACTAAACAAATGAACAACTTCAAAACTTTGTTGAAGATACAAGAGAGAGATGCAGCTCAATGGGAAGGCTTTGATGTAGTCAGGTAGCTGTAGTTTGAGGGTGGAAACACCAAAGAGGGAAAGTCCTGACTGTCTGGGGGTTTGTAGCCATGTTCTGACATGTTTGTAATCCTAAATTTAATAGGAAGTAGGGGGTAATAGCATGATGAGAAATGGAGAGTGAATCAGAACAAAGCTTCTCTTTCTCTGCTTTTCTCTTAAATATTGGGGACCTCAGGGTTCAGTCCTGTGGACACTTACCTTTGTTCTCTACTAGTGTTCTCAAACACAGCCATTTGGCAATGTGCAGAGACTTTAAACTTTTTTTATTTATTTGAAAGGCAGAGAGAGAGAGAGAGAGAGAGAGAGAGAGAGAGAGAGAGATCCCATCCGCTGACTCACTTCCCAAATGCCTGCACCCTGCAGGACTGGGACAGGCCAAAGCCGGGAGTCCTGGAATTCAATCTGGACCTCACACATGGATGACAAGGACTCAAGTACTTAAGCCATCACCTACTGCCTACCAATGTGCACATAGGCAGGAAGCTGGAATCCAAAGTGGGACCAGGGCTTGAACCCATGCAACTCTGATATTGGATAAGAATGTCACAAGTGCCATATTAAATGCTGTGCCAAAAGTCTAAACCTGCAGAGACATTTTTGGTCATCACAACTGGAATACTAGTAGTGTCTAGAGGGTAGAAGTCTAAGATATTGCCAAATATCTCATAGACTTCTCTCATCTTCTGTTTCCTCACAGCCGCAACACAAGCTGTTCTTGCTAGCCTTCTTATGACTTCCAGCCTACCAACCTTCACACATTCATACACACACACCACACACACATACAAACACAAAGTCACTGGATAAGAATCTGCCTCTGAACCCCAGATTCCCTATGGAAAATGTGTCTATTAAAAGGTTGTTTTTTGAATGTCCTTTTAGTAGCCATGAACCTTTCAGTTCCAGTCTGTATGCCTTGTGAGTCACTCCTTTTGGAAACAACTAGAAGAAAAAGAGCTTGCTACTGGAAATAGAAAAGAAAAATAAAGTAGAAGGCAAAGGAGGAGGGGAAATTTTTGCAATGAAGAATTGGGATATTTAAGAAGGAAATATTTTTAAAAAGGTGATGCCTCATTCATTTTGCCAGCAAGCAAATGGCCAAGTTGTTTCCACAGAGGGCCATGAGCAGAGCCAAGGCCAGAGCGCAGGTGCTTTTGTTTGGATGTGGTTTGTCCCCCATGGGTTCCCTATGCTGGATGTTCAATCCCCAGTGGTGAGAAAAGTATTGAAAAGTGGTGAGACTTTTAAGAAGTGGGGCCTAAGGTTCCAAAGGGACAAATATCATATGTTCTCTGTGATCTGTGACAACTAGCTGAGCAACCTAAAAGGAAACCTGTAGAAGTGAAACTGACACTATGAGAAGCAATGACTTGATCAGCCCTTGTCCTGACTGTTGAGGAACAGCTTACTATTTTATTCTTTTTAGTATCTTCTTTTTCTACTTAACCACTGATTGTACTCTTTACTTAACACAGAATTATTCTTAGGTGTTTAAATCCAATTGAAAACTGATCCCTGTTAAAAATAAGAATGGGAACAACCACATCTCAAGCTGTTCTTGCTAGCCTCCTTATGACTTCCAACCTACAAACCTTCACACGTTCATACACACACACACACACACACACACACACACATGCACACACACACACATACACAAAATCACTGGACAAGAAACTGCCTCTGAACCCCAGATTCCTTGTGGAAAATGTGTCTATTAAAAGGTTGTTTTTTGAATGTCTTTTTAGTAGCCATGAACCTTTCAGTTCCAGTCTGTATGCCTTGTGAGTCACTCCTTTTGGAAACAACTAGAAGTAAAAGAAAGAGAGGGAGGAGATGTACAGTTTGGCACACGTTTCCTTGGACTTACCCCTAAAGGTAAAGCTAAAAACTTGCCTTGGGACTCCAAATCCCATTAAGTTGGCAGGTACCAATGTCATCTTACTGGTTAAAGTGATCAGTTTAAGTTCATAACTGATCATAAAGATAGGATTAAGTGTCAAAGGGATTACATGAATAAGACCAAGTATCTGCTAATAATAATTGATATAATTAAAAAGGAGAGAATGATCCAACATGGGAAGCAGGACACAAAGCAGACTCATAGAATGACAAATGCCCTAAATAGCACTCTGGCCTCAGAATCAGCCCTTAAGGCATTCTGATCTGGCTTAAAAGCCCATGAGAGCATTTCAGGCATGGGAAGCCAGACTGTGGCAAAAAATGACCTAAATGAAAGATCTCTGTGAGTGAGATCCTGCTGGAAAAAAGGGGCCATCAAAGAAGGAAGTACCTTTCTATGAAAGGAGAAGAGAACTTCCACTTTGGTTATGGACTTGTCTAAATAATGTCAGTGTTTGTGGACTCAAGAGGCTTTCATAGCCTTGGCATCTCATGACAAGAGCCTCGGATGATCACTGATGTAATAAATAAGAGTGTCAATTGTTAACAACAAGAGTCACTATGCACTTGCTCCCCATGTAGGATCTCTGTCCTTAATGTGTTGTACTATTAGAATTAACAGTAAAACTAGTCTTCAAACAGTACTTTACACTTTGTGTTTCTGTGTGGGTGCAAACTGTTGAAATCTTTACTAAGTATAGAGTTGATCTTCTGTATATAAAGATAGTTAAAAATGAACCTTAATGAGGAATGGGTTGGGAAAGGGAGTAGGAGGTGAATGGTTTGGGGGTGGGAGGGTGGGTATTGGGTGAAGAACCACTATAATCCAAAAGTTATACTTATGAAATTTGTATTTATTAAATAAAGGCTTTCTAATAAAAAATTTAACAAGCAAATAAACAAACAAAAAAAGAAGTGGGATCTAGCAGAAGGTGATCAGATCATGGAGTCCACAGTACCCCACCCCCTTCATGATGGATTAATGCTGTCTTGTGGGAGTGGATCAAGCCTGAGCGAAGTAAATGTGTTCCTGAGAGAGTAGGTTGTCATAAAAAGAGGGAGCCTGGCCCTCTCCACAGTCCTGGCTTCCTGTCCTGTGATCTCTTCTGCATATGCCGTCACTATTGTGATGCCATCTGTCATGAGTCCCTCCTAGACAGCACCATTTTCTTCAACCTCCAGAACTGTTAATTAAATAAACCACTTATCTTTATAAAGGACCCAGCTTCAAGTATTTTGCATAGCAACACAGAACCATCTAAAATACCTGGATACTAAACAGATAATTCAAATATATCAAATTAGCCATAAGGTAGCCCAAGGCCTTTTCCATCCCATGCATCCAAAACTACTCTGCATTTCTGGGCCCCCGGGAGTTGTAGGAGTTAATAATTCTAAGTCAGAACATTAGCAACCTTGAACATTTAGATAAAAGAAAGACACAGACAGAAGATGCCTCCTAGTCTGCATATTATCTGAAGAATCAGTTTACAAACATCTTGTTGATTTTCTCCAGGAGAGCATTTCAAAAAAGGTGTTAATAAACAATGAGTATTAGGATAAAATTAACTAAATAGCATCCATGATAATAAATAAAGTGGATGAGATGTCACCAAAAACTTACTTTGTTCTCTTTATTGTTTTACCTTCAAAAACAGAAAAATTCAAAGTGAGTGGCAATGGCTGGCTCTTATCTCCAGTTTTCATATTGTCAGACATCCCTGATCTTCCATTGGCTTTTGAGAAACAGCATTGAGGATTCATAGTAGTGTGTGCAGTGGTTGGGGAGGGGAGGATGGCTTAATAGAATGGTGTTCAAGTGCTCTATCAGAGTTCTTTTGATGCCATGGAGCAAATGGACTTTGTAGGAATGCCTTGACTGAATGAATGCCTTTTTAAGCCAAAGCTTTTAAGATGTATGTGCCTTGCTGAGAAGTATTCCCTGTGACCACAGAGCACAGAGCCATGGGCCAATGATGCATCATGTCTGCAGAGGTCCTCGGAGCATTAAAATGACTCCCCATGCAATCCCATTTAGACCTTTGTCCCCACAACCAGGGTTTATCTTGGCAAGGATTGAGTGAGGAAGAGGAGGGAGAGAAATCAGAGCCCACCCTCAGGAAGGGCCTGGCATTTAGACTTTTGACATTTTCTCCAAATGAAGCTGTAAAAACACTCTACTTTTTAAGTGTTAAAATGTTAATTTGAGGCCGGCGCCGCGGCTCACTAGGCTAATCCTCCGCCTAGCGGCGCCGGCACACCGGGTTCTAGTCCCGGTCGGGGCGCCGGATTCTGTCCCGGTTGCCCCTCTTCCAGGCCAGCCCTCTGCTGTGGCCCGGGAGTGCAGTGGAGGATGGCCCAGGTGCTTGGGCCCTGCACCCCATGGGAGACCAGGAAAAAGCACCTGGCTCCTGGCTCCTGCCACCGGATCGGCGCGGTGCGCCGGCCGCAGCGCCGGCCGCGGCGGCCATTGGAGGGTGAACCAACGGCAAAGGAAGACCTTTCTCTCTGTCTCTCTCTCTCACTGTCCACTCTGCCTGTCAAAAAAAAAAAAAAAAAATGTTAATTTGGGCCGGCGCCGCGGCTCACTAGGCTAATCCTCCGCCTTGCGGCGCCGGCACACCGAGTTCTAGACCCGGTCGGGGCGCCGGATTCTGTCCCGGTTGCCCCTCTTCCAGCCAGCTCTCTGCTGTGGCCAGGGAGTGCAGTGGAGGATGGCCCAAGTACTTGGGCCCTGCACCCTATGGGAGACCAGGATAAGTACCTGGCTCCTGCCATCGGATCAGCGCGTTGC
This sequence comes from Oryctolagus cuniculus, assembly GCF_051225735.1. Lineage (NCBI taxonomy): Eukaryota > Metazoa > Chordata > Mammalia > Lagomorpha > Leporidae > Oryctolagus > Oryctolagus cuniculus. The sequence goes on along the minus strand of NC_142869.1, from coordinate 115,840,298 downwards.
GCTGGCCGCAGCGCGCCAGCCGCGGTGGCCATTGGAGGGTGAACCAACGGCAAAAAGGAAGACCTTTCTCTCTGTCTGTCTCTCTCACTGTCCACTCTGCCTGTCAAAAAAAATAATAAAAAAAAGAAAAAAAATAAATAAAATGTTAATTTGTTAAATGTAAATGTTTTAAAACTACCATATATTTGCATTCCTGTCTTGGCATCTCTTTTATTTTCAGTATCTCTGGAGCTCAAGAACAGAAGTAACATGGTTTCTTTCTATCTCTAGAAAGCCCTGCCCAGCCTTAGAATCACCTACGATTACTCCTCCAAAATACTGAAATTTTTTCAAGAAAGAGGAACTCGATAGATGAGAAGCTGAAAATGGAAATGATAAGTGAATATGCAGTGGGCATTTGCAGGTCCAGAGGAAGACACTAAAATTTATCCCATTCAGCCCCAGTTAAAGATACCATCCTCCCACCCCTGACAAGAGCTGGGACTCAATCTTTCATTTCCATAGCCCTAATTCTTTGTACAGTCCTAGAACACAGTAGGAGCTCAATGCCTGTGTGTTGAATGGATGAATGAATGAATGAATTAACAACATAGCCTGGACAGATGATTCTTTATGCAATATATGATACTGTCAAATTCAACTGCTTGCAAGGGAATCATTTGTCTATGGAGTAGGCAAATTTTCAATCTAAAATTGACTTCAAGCCATTGCTCAGACCAAGTGCCCAACTAAAGGAACATAAATGATTCTTAATATTCAACCAAGGAAAGCATAAGTCAGAGAGGAGATCTGCAGCTGGAAAAATCAGAGTATATTCCAAAAATCAAAGAGAAATTCCTCTTGGATTTTCTAATATTTGGGATTACCTGGGTCTGGGTCACAGACTGTTAGTGTGAACAATCAAGAATTGGCTGTTCATGTCGTTATTAAGCCTGCTTGGACTAAGACATATGCTTGATGCCTGATCTCAGTCTCTGCTACTCCCCACCATGCAGCATGTGGTGGGAATGGAGGCCCAGGTTAGGGGGCAGTGACCTTCTGTCAATATCTCCAACAATTAGAGTTTCCCCCAGAGCTATAGAAATTAGCTGGAATTTTTTATGAACTCTACAATCATAGTAAATGTTAACTGAGGTCAGCAGGGCAGGGGTGGGGATCACAGACAAGGGAACAAGCAGTTGTCTCTGCCAGCTGCATTTTCCTTTTACGACATCCTCAGGATTGTCTACACTAATACATTACGTGTATTAAAAGTACAGCCAACTATGAACAAAGTTGAAGAGTGGAAATTTCAGCTTTGGGCATTGCTGCCCCTTTTCCTCACCTCTTTGTCCCTGTCACTTGGCCTTCACACTTGAACCCATTAGCCACTCAAGGTCTTCCTCCAACAGCTTCCCTGGGATGATCTACCTTCCTGGACTCTCCTCCTGCCCCATGACCAATTTGCTGTCCACACACTCTGTTCTGCCAGAGGCCTACCCTCAGCTCTCAAAGGTCAAATCTAGGATTTGATAAATGAATATGGGCTTCCAGGTTAATGTATTAATTAGTACTCTTTCTTTTTTGTCATGGGGAGAGAGAGAGAGAGAGAGAGAGAGAGAGATCAAGCAAACTCCTATCCACTGGGTTCTCCCCCAAATTCCTACAATAGAAGCTGAGAGTCCCGCATGGGAGTCATATCTCCCACATGGGTACTAAGAACCCAGTCACTTGAGTAATTACTGCTGCCTCCCAGGGGCTGCATTAGTAGGAAGCTGGAGTCACTTGCCTGGGTTGAACTTAGGCACTTTGATGTGGGATGTGGGCCTCTTAATAATCAGGCCACTCCAATGGGTACTCCTTCTAACAAGTTTCCAAGACAACTGCCCCATTTATGTTGGCTTATCTAACACAATGGCTCATAGGGAAGGTATCATGAAACAAGATTGGGTAAGGTTAGCTACAGGGAGAACATTTTGGGATCTGTGAACTGAGCCTCTCCAGGTATTTGCTTTTTTCTTTTTCTTTTCTTTTCTTTTCTTTTCTTTTCTTTTCTTTTCTTTTCTTTTCTCTTCTCTTCTCTTCTCTTCTCTTCTCTTCTCTTCTCTTCTCTTCTCTTCTCTTCTCTTCTCTTCTCTTCTTCTCTTTCTCTCTTCCTCTCTCTCCCTTCCTTCCTTCCTTCAAGAAAACTTTTATTTAGTGAATACAGATTTCACAAGTACAGCTTTAGGAATATAGTGGTTCTTTCCCCCATACCTACCCTCCCCCCAACTCCCATCCCACCTCCTCTTCCCTCTCCCATCCCATTCTTCATTAAGATTTGTTTTGAATTAACTTTATATATAGGTACTTGGTTTTGTATGGCTGATTCTCCCCATTGAGGTGGATGAGGATTGAAATTTCTCACACTGAGGCAAACATCCAGGATGTCACTTGCCATATTTCTACCCCATTGGGTTCTTGAGAGCATTTTGTATGCTTTTCAGTTTATTAGAGTTTAGTGAGAGCATTTTTGCAAACACAAAAAGAATCACATTACAAAAATATATATGACTTCACAATAAATACAGAGAAAGGGATTCACCATGAAGGGGAGATTCTGTGGCCCAGTCTAGTGAGAGAAGGCATTGGATGCATATGAGGGCACTAAAAGAAGTTCATGGGAAAATGAGATGAAAAGAAATTTATTTTGGTGCAAAAAATTGAACTCTATGCATAGGTTTTTATAATTAATATTTTTGTGGACTTTTTAAGACTCCTTATGTGCATGTTTTTCAAGAATTTTGCACTAGAATTAATATCTTTTAATTCCCTTTTCCTCAAACATTTTGAAATACGCTGATATGAAGTGAAAATCTACCCTCGCAGCTGAGCTTTCCAAAGAAGTTCTTAGCCTCACCAGAAAGAGTGGGATAATTTATAGGTTAACATTTTCTTTTAATGTGGATAGCATTTTCCTCATTTATAGTTAATTAGGTTAAGCATGCATGGGGAGCGAGGGAGAAAGGCTTTTAGTGATGTTCTAAATGATTAGTAATTTGAATAAAGTAAAGAAGCTCTAAAAGATGGAGTGCTGGCCATGTTAAACTCGCTCCTCTTCTAAATGCTGGAATCAGCCCACTGGAGTTTGGAAGGAACTCTGGAGATTAAAACACTAGAGATAAAAAGATACAAATTGTGTTATATATTTTAAGCCGTGTTTAAGAATGTAAGTACATGTAATATAAGGGACATCAAAACAAACACTGAAGACCGAATATACTGAATTTTTGGTGTCCTGAGAGCCATGGTATTGAGTTTTGTTCTTTGAGTCACACCTGCTTGCTGGTGCCCAGGGATAAATTGTTGATAATGGGCAAGAAACATCTGTTTTAAGGGACAGGTGTTTGTCTTAGCGGTTAAGATGCGTGTATCTTATCTCACAATGCCTGGGTTTAATAAGCACCTCGGGTTGCTGATTCCAACCTCATGCTAATACAGACCCTCAGAAGTAGCAATGATGGCCCCAGCGATAGAGTCCCTGCCACCATGTGGGAGACCTGGATTGGATTCCTGGCTCCTGGATTCCATTGTGGGCATATAGGGAATGAACCAGGAGATGGAAGCACTTTCTCGCTTGCTCGCTCGCTCTCTCTCTCTCTCAAATAAATAAATAAAACATTTAGAAATAGTGTGGCTATATCAGCAGGTTGGTGGACCTTATAATCACATGGCCTCCAAGGAGTGAGAGCCCCTGGAAAAAAAATCCCAATGAGAATATTAGAGGAAGAGAGAGGCCCTCAGCTGCTGGGGAGCTCCTGTCGCCATTCAGTCCTCCAGTCTACAGAGAAGCTCCCTCCTTAGAGTTCCCTTCCCAGATGCCCCTGGAAAAGGAGGGATCTTAGAGCAACCCTACTTTGTTGTGTACCATCAACAAAGTCCACTGCACCCTAAAACAAATTAACAACACTAGTGGGGAGGCACTAGCAGGGAAGGGTCCTTACCTTCTAGATTCCTGGCCATCCCACCTGCTCTGAGTAACTGGCTTGATGAAGAGGTGACTCTTCCTCCCCCACCATTGTTTTAATTTCATTCTAATTGAACTTATGGCTGGAGATAGCTTCAATGGACTCTTTTTTTTTTCTTCTGGTTAAATTTCCTTGGGGAGTGTACCCCAAGACCTCGCTCTTAGTGATAACTTACTCTGGCCAGCAAAGCCAGGGTCTATTTATTACATCTCCCAGCGCCCCCCCTCCACTGCAGCAGGAGGGGCCCCACTGCTGTTGCTGATGACTGGAGAATTACTCAAGTGTGAACTGTTGCACTGTCTGTCACTTTGCTCATTAGGCAAGTGAGAAAACGTATCTATGGCTCTGTCTCATGGTCCTCATTAGCTTAGAGGCACATTTTTACTTCCCTTATTTGTTTTAAAGACGAATGCATAAGAAGCGGTATTAGGTTGGTGTTCCTCAGTATAATTTTAAGAAGCAAAAGCCTGGATAATCTTATTATCTTCCCAATAATTGTGTTGTTCAGACGAAAGAGAAAGGGTAATTGTCTCTACTACATTTCCAGCCAGGGTGGAGGGGGGGTAGCTGATTTAGTTCTGGTAAAAATTCCTGTCTGCAATGTTGGTGGAAGATCCTGGTGTTTTATGAAAGATAGTAAACAGATCCCCAATAAGGACAATGACATCAACTAATGAGCCTGCATCCTGGAAACACTGCTTCATTTCCTCCTAACGTTCTAGTCCCTGCTGGTAGAAAATACAATATTATCTCTGCCTTTGTGTCAAATGTAATTCCATTTCCTTTTGCAAATTTAGCAAAAGGTTAGGGTTGGAGTTTTTCGATTTTTGTGTTTTTTTTTTTTTTTTTCCAGTGGTGCATTGGATGGTGAATATGGGAGGGATATGTGGGGGAACATCTAGTGTTTGATTTTTATAGAGCACTCTTTACAAGTATTTATGGCTGTTTATCATCTCTAGATTTCTTTACTGAGATGATAAAATGGGGCTGAGATCAGCCAATATCATTCAAGAGTTTGACATTCCGGTTGCCTTCCTGATAGAAATGTGTCGGCCAATTTCTTCTTTGCTGCACTTAGCTTGGGGTGTTTGGGATCCATTTTTGTTCAGCCACATAAATGTTCCAAATTCATTAGCATCTGTGTGGCTTCCCAGCTGCAGATACCCTGTGGCTGTTGATTTCAGTGGAGAACATCTGCCCCACAGGGCTAAAGGAAGAAACCTGCTGTATTCTTTTCCTTTAGCTTAAAACTTCTAACTCACATGGATCATGTTAGGGTTGACATTAGCCACTTGCGTCGGTGCATATACAGGTTTGCAAAACAGAAAACTATAGATGACTAGACTGATAAATATACGGAATATGTTTCTGTTTAGTTGCATTCTCAGATCTGAGTCTTGGAATCTAAGAAGTGTGGAAAAAGGAGTATTCTTCTATTTTTTTAATGCTTGATTCTTTTAGTAACAATGCCAGCTAAAATGCCTGAATTTTCATCTGCCTCGACCATTTTCCCCATTCAGAGAAATGAGAATGCACATCACCCATTCAAGGGAAATATAATGCATTATTATAATATGACTTGGCCTAAGTAGCTAATCACTTTTTATTAACACTTTTTGGCCCAGGGAGTTGGGATTTCTCCAAGCTGCCTGTCAGAGCAGGGATTCTGGGAGTCTATATTAGTAATTAGCATTACAAGATCTCGACTCCTGGGGTGATTCAAATTAATACAAAATAAAAGTGCAAATTTCCAAATAGCTTTGAAAGCCATATCTATTATTAAATTTGTGTTATTAAAGCCCTTCCCAGCCAGTATGACAGGAGTCCAAAGCAGACGGTTTCCTTAAATATCTGCACGACTCGTCTTGGGTTCTTTAAAATTAAATAAAAGAGCATACAATGAGAGATCAAAAGAATTTTCTGTACAATTGAGTTACGCCTTGGCAGTAAAGTTTTCCACCAAACCAAATCCCTACAAAGCAATATTAGTTTCATGGTCACAGTTGCTTTTGGACTTTCCTTGATACATTTGGCAGCTATCTTGAGAGCATCCAAAGAACCGCTGGCAACATCAATCACTCATTTCATAAGCAGGCGCTAAGAGGCGACAGGAGGGCGCTTGGCACAATACCATCTCCCCACCATGGAACCCCTCCCAGGCAGGAAAAAAAGAAGAAACGGTGTAGCATAGAGACATTCTGGAGCACCCGTCTTGGAATAAGGTTCCACTAATGTGTAAATAACCTGCTTTCTCTAACCATGTCTTTAGCAGACTAAGTGGTTAATTGTTATTGATCAGCTCTGCCCACTGTTCCAATATCAGTCATTATTGAAAATAATCTCAGTATCCTTCATTAAGCATGCATCTGTTTCCATGGGAATGCATTTTAAACACAGAGAGCTACTTGAGTGTTATTGGTTTCACTGGTAGCGCCGGCAGTGAGGGCTGTGGTTGCCCAATCTGTCATAGTTAATCAACTCTCATCTCTTAACACTGGCTGCAGTTATCAATGAGGTAAGGATTAATATTCTGGGCGAAGCAGATGATAAATCATTTGTATATAATTAGTGTACAGCAAGGTTACAGCTGACATGAATTTTTATCTTAATTATGAGAGAAATTTGTTCCATTAATTTAATTTAGTTTGCATGAGTGGCTAGACACCTAACAAAGTTAATCTTACACCTGTCATTACAACATTAAGGAGAAAGCCTCTTGTTGAGGCGCCAGTCTCAGATCCTCCTGCAGATGAGGATAATGTTGTTCCTCCTGATGTGGAAATAGATGATCACAGACAGAAGATGTAAAGTCGACTCTTTTTAAAGTTGTCTCGGGGGATTTATGGGAGAATATTGAAGTAATTCAACCCAAGTTGCTGTGCTTTGGATGCCACACTCCCTTTTCAAAATTACCTCTCTCATGCCATGTAAATCAGGTGGAAGACACAAGAAATTTTTTTAATGCATATATGCTAACTTCAGAGCCTCTAGCCAGACACAGCTTTGCCTTGTGACAAGCTATTGCATTTATATAAAATGTAGTGAATTAAGAAACATGTGCTTGGTCAGGTTGTCTGTTCTAGGTGCTTCATGTTTATGTTATAATTGAACGGAAGAATTCATACAACTCAGTCTAGTGTACAATGGTAATTATGCAGGCATCCTAAAGCCTTCAGCATTCTGCACCAGCCGAAACCTTGAACTCATTATCTAAGTATCCACTGTGTCTGATCAATCATATTTGATTGATATATTGGGGGGTGGGGAGACTGTTTATGCTGCAGAATGTGCCGTTCTTTATTTTCCTAATGATTTCAGATAAAAAATAAAAATACTTGCTGAGTTGGCTTATTTCAAATGGTTTCCTTATAGTCTTGTCTTTGGGATTATTATTTTGCTCTGTTGTCTGACCTGGTGTAGGGGAAATCATTAAAGGAAAAAGGGCAGAAAGTCACAGAATTGCTGGACAAAATCCCGGTAAATAGGATGACCAAAGAACAATTTTAGAGATGTTGAAGTAGAGCTAAAACTGGCATGATGGAAGAGCCCATTTGTGAAACTGTGTATTTGTACTACAAACCCCAGCTTCCAAGGGAGAGGACCTTTGCATTTAGGAAACCCAAATCAGCCTGCAACAGAAATGTTAATTGCACAGTAACTCAGATTAATGTATTGTAATATTAGTCCACAATTATCAGTTGGAGATAGGGTCAAGAAGTGTGTAGTTGGTTATTCACGAGAAATGACTGATTTAAAAACAAAGAGCTCTAATGGAATTCAATAGTGCTTTTCAGTCATTCTGCTTGGCATCTCTATTACCTGAGATGATTCACAGTCCATTATGGGAGCTTCCATGCTAATAGAATGTCTATCTTCTGTAATACAGACACATCAGAGCACTAACTGGGAATCTGTCACAATGAATTTCATCTAGATTTCACTTCATCTCTTCATGGACTGTAAAATTTGCTCTTGTACAATGCCTAAATTTACTGTGGGTAATTGAGAGAGATCTATAGATGCAGCAGCACTCGGTAAAAAGCAGTTTTCCAAAGATCTATTGTAAATGGTGCAGCTTTGCCTCAGCTGGGAAAGATTATGAGGAGCTGAACCTTGCCTTTACTAATGAGATGTTTTGGTGGATTCAAAAGGGCGGGGTGGGGGGAGAGATGCTTTAGTGGATTCTGCCACGTGGAAAAAGGAAAACAGGACCCTATCTTTCATTCCGAGGAAACCTCTGCAAAAGGGACAAAAATAAGTTTGGACACAGGCTTCATTACCTTCCACGGGAAGTATAAATCAGGGCTACGATAGACATAATATTTTCCAAATCTGCCTGCATTTACTTGGCAGAAAAAGAATGTCTCATGCATGACCCAGCCTTCCAGTAGCTTGCATTCGCCTCCTCTTGCAGCTGCAGGTAGAACAAATTCCATCTCTCATTTGCTAAGCCTTCTGTTTCACAGATTGTTAATCCTAACTAAAATATTTGGTATTAAGCTATCTGCATGAATTGTTGATAAAGAATTAAGATAACATTTGAGCTATTAAATATAATGTGTGATCATATTTTTTCAATGGATACTTGGGTTACTGCTCATAAAGTATACATACCAACCTCCCCCCAACCCCCCTTCAAACCGTTTCCCCTTCTTTATTTTACTTATTCCCATCAAAAGCTAAACAGAATCACTGGGTGCCCTTAACAATCATAGGGCTTAATATTTGTTAGCCAATTAGAATTGTGATATATTCTATAGCTTTTTTCCTAAGCCAGGAACTGAATAATAGCATCATGCTTCACTGGCGGTGAAGTGAGCTGAGCCTTTACATTAGGAGAAAATCAGAATGGTATGACTGCAGTTCATTACTGAAATAGGTAACTGATGAACTGAAAAGACAAAGGGCATTGTTAAATGAAATGTCATTATTAGAGGTGCTCATGTTTAACAAATGTACTGTAAGTTAATTCAGTAGTGTTTTCTATAAAGTTCTCTCCTGAATGTTCGCTGTTCATTTTTACTGTCTCTGCATACCTAACATCTCCTTAAAAATGTATTCCAGGAACAATGTCAACTTCCAATCATGGGGAATAATTAAACCAAGGTCAGAGTCATCTTCGGATCTCAGGTATTTGTGTCACTTTCACTGGAAACCTTGGCCAGATGTAATTGTGTTTATGTTCCTGGATTTACATGCAATGTGCAAGGGTGTTAACAATGCTGGCGGGTAGGAGGAGGGAGGGAAGGCGCACAGTTTGCAAAAGACCTGAGAAAAATGTTTTCAGCTTAAAGACGAAAAAAAAAAAAAGCAATGAAACCCCTTTGGCATCTGTGCAAAACTGTTTGCTTGACTCTGGAGGTGATAAAAATAATTTATGAAGCTCTACATTTTTAGCAAGAGGAAATGACCTCAGCTTTTGGCAATCTGATGCAGTTAGTGAAGCCTCTCTCTACTACTTTTATGGATTTCCTTGAGCTACATATTCTGTGACCTGTATTTCAGATTTATTGGCAGATACATAAGCCACATTAAGTAATATAAAATGCGGTGAATGCATCAAACAACTCAGCAGGGACCGACTGACAGCAGGAGAGGAGAGGCTGCCTCTTCGAAGGAGTCCCTCTGAATTGGATATGTGTTTATGCATTTGTGTAACAAGGCTCTGCATTTTTGTTTTAAATAAAGACATTAGTTCAAAACAAAGGAGTCTCCAGCTAAACACACAATATATTGGGTGGCAGGACGAGAATCTACAGCAACTATAAAATCTAATCAAACCCTCAGGATTTCGAGTGCGAACATACTCTGCTTCCAATTTGCGGGGTAGTGGTTGGGGCTGGAGGGGGGTGGAGTCTGGCTTCTCAGTAGGAGCAACAGCATGTTGTGTTTAGTTCCAAGCAAGACAATAGAGTAGCATTTTGATGAGAAGGATGCAGGCCGACCAGAATGTCTTTTGGTATGTACTTACTGTCCTGATAAAGAAGAGTCTTATCAAGGAACTGAGTGAGTACTGAGCAGTGCCATACACCAAGCACTGAGGACAGAGCAGGCAGAGTTTTCATAAAACCTAGATCCCCATCCCTGATGCCATAAGAGGCAGGGGTCCCAGGTGGCCAAGAGGGAAAAGGACCAGTGTAGTAGTCAGGAGACCTGAGGTCTAGCTGGGCCAGCTGTGTCACCTCGGGCACCTCACCCCCTCTCTCTGGAACTTACTTTAGGAAGTTAGTACTGACGGGTGCAGTCCTGTTAAGGTGGAGAAAGAATGAAGCATAATAGTAACAGAATAGAAGTATGTGCACTCCTGTTGCTTCATGAGCAGCTCTAATGATGACGACTGTCATTGCGGGGCACTCGAGATGAGTTCTTTCTTATCACTGTTCTGCCACATGGGCAGCATCATCGCTGACGGGCAGAAACACAAATTGAAGTGCAAGGAAGGTTGGAAATATTTCTCATCACTGGAATGCAAGAATGAGATTCAAACCCAGATCCTTCAGCCACCAGCGTCATTTCTATCACATGACCCTTCAGCATGCTGTCCAGTCACACAGATGCTCAACCTCTGAACACGTAATATAGCTGTGTCCTGCTGGCGACGGGTGAGAAACTACAGATAAGGTAGTCAGAGGATCCTTCCATGCTGAGTCACATGGAGCAAGATGAGTTGCAGGCTGTGGCCAAAGCTGTGAGTTCAGAGTCAATCCTCAAGAATGTGTGATGGTAGCGGTCATCTTGGGCTCCCACCATGGCCATTACCGTCACCAGTGTTCTGCCAGAGACAGAAGGTGAGGAAGATTGAAAATGTTGAACAGGGATGTGAAATAACAACAATGGGATGGCTTACGACTTGGACATAAAAGCCACGCCTCACACTTGCAAAGCACCTCCAGCTGCCTAGAATGTTCATCAGTAGTGAGCCAAGGGTAATACAAAGGGAAATCCACATGGGCAGGATTGAGACCTGGTCTGGAAAGAAAGAAGTGCGTAGGAGAGGCACCAGGACCGGCAGTAAAATCCCACTTGGAAGTGCCAGTGCCGGTGGTGCCTGGCCTGGGGCCAGCAGAGAAACACGTGGTCCAGGCAGAGCATAGTGAGGGCTGCATTGTCAGGAAGGACATAGTATTATGAATGTCTTTGTCATATTGAAAACATCTAGTCGCTCTAAGCAGCCATTTCAGATCTGAATGTTGTCCCCTTTCCAGAAAGGTTTCATCCCAGACTTGAGTTATTCACATTGTTTCTCCAAATACCAGGTACCAAATACCTCCAAATCCTGAGGTTGATAAAATAGAAAGCACAGGAATGCATTTGCCTTGGCTACATGTTCTTCAAGTACATGGCTGTGAAAGAGCCCAGATCTCTGCTTACTAATTTAATAAGAGAGTAGAGACAAGAGCCACCTCTAATAATTCAAAACTAAAATTAGACCTTCACTTGAAAAATTCAGGTAACCGAAACAAAAACGAGGGGAACCTTGTTTATTTAAATTATGGAGATAATTGCCTCGATTCTCCAATTCCCCTCAGTAGGGTAGCCTTGGCTTGAGTGTATCAGTATCCATGGTGACTCATCTAATAAGTAAACTGCATTAGCTCTGCTACCAGCAGAAAGGGAAGGGAAAGGTCTTGAAATATATCTGTCGTGGCTTCCTTCCAGAGCAAGGGATTTCATTATATCCTGAAGACATGAGGCAGTTCAAAGGGATTTGAAATATGGAATGAGAAGGAGGAGGAGGAGAAGTTTGGGATTATACACTTGCTTTTTAGTTTTGTTTTTATAGATGAGAATCAGACGCTAGAGACAGAGACTCTACGGGGAGACTTTATCCTTCTGGTCCAGGGTTTTGTTTTGGTTTGTTTCATGGTTGATATCATTCCAAAAAGTTCCCCCACACGAGCAGCCTTTCACATTTACTCTTATGGACATAATTTCAAATAAGTATGACAGCAAATCCTTTTAAAAAATACACATACATGATTTTATATTCCATGGCTGGAATCAGACTTGATGGAACAAATGCATGGTGGTGCCTGTTTAGTAAACCCAGACAATGTGGAATGATAATAGAAATCATCCCAAAAGAGGCGCCGCAGTATTCCTGTAGCAGCAGAATAATAACTCGCTTCACATCCATCTACTTCGGAAAACCATTTTATGATTACAAGCATGTAAGCTCTTCTAATTATTACTGTAAATAATTAATCATTTCCTTTACAATCACTTATTAATTAGCTGTCATAACACTTCTGTAAGTTAGGTGGAAGACAAGGATTCAATATTCAGATATTAACACCTAATTAAAATATGCATTGTCTTCCATATGTTGTTTATAGCTTGGCTTCCTCTCTCTGGATGTCAGAATTTCTCCAACAAGAAAATGTTCTCAATTTGCTTAGCTACAGCGCCATCTGTTGTCAGGAACTAGAAAAAAAATCCTTTTTCTGCTTTTTCATAAAAAACAATAGCCTAAGTCTTATCTCTTAGCTTTTTTTTTGGAATTGAAAAAGTTCGATATACAGAGTTTTCCTCCTGAAATATTTTTCTTGACTTTACTTGTCCTACCAGTGACTACGTGGTCGGCTGACTCATTCCACTGACGATATCTAAGTGATAAGTCAAGTGAGTCTGTTAATAAAGCTACAGTGAAATCCAGCCATCTCTCAGTATCTTTGAGGGAATTGGTTCCAGGACTCTTTATGGATACAAAAATCCTTGGGTGCTCCTGTCTCTTATATAAAATGGGATACTATTTCCATATATGTGACCCTGCCTCCCATATACTTTAAATCATTTCTAGATTACTTGTGATTCCTAGTATAACATAAATGCTGTACAAATAGTTGTCATACAATATTGTTTGGAGAAAATTCTGCACATTAATTTTTTCAAATATTTCCCATCCAAGATTGTTTGAATCTCTGGATGCTGAATTCATGGACACATATGTCTGACTGTATTCAAACTACTCCAACACAGGAAAAGTATAGGAGGATCCCTAACAAGTTAGGTTTACAGAGAGTCATAATTGAGGGAGATTAAAATTGGATCATCCAAATTGCCTAAATATTTACTCTACACTAACTCATCTGTTTAACAAAAGCTCACATTTGTTGGATGCCCACTGAGCACCAGCACTGTTCATTCCTGCAATAATTCAATAATGGTGACACACTGTGATTGTGCCCATTTTACAACAAGAGAAAGAGAATCACTGAGAAGTAAAGCCATTTGCAGCTGCAGGGCAGGCTACATAATTTGCAAAATGCATTAGACAAAAGTTACATAATATGTTTAGGTGTAAAATGAAAATGTGGTGACTTTAAAGATACAAAATATTAAAATAAAAATTTATAAGAAAAATTTAATATGGATTTTTATTATATTTATGCTAATTTTATTTGCAAGGCAGAGAAACACAAAGACAGAGACAGACGCAGAGAAATCTTCCATCAGCTGGTTCACTCCACCAATAGCCACAACAGCCAAGACTGGGTCATACTGAAGCTAGGAGCCCAGAAATACATCTGGGTCTCCCACATGGGTGACTGGGCCCCAAGCCTCTGAGCCATCACCTGGTACCTCCCAAAGTACAGATTAGTAGGAAGCTGCCAAGGGAAGCAGAGGAACTGGGACTTGAACCACACACTCCAATATGAGATATGGGTGTCTCAAGCTAAGAGTTAACTACTGCACCAAATGCCTACCCCATTCATTTTTAAGTTGTAGGATCCCAGTTTTACATGCAAATATAAGAGCTTTTAACTAGTATGCAGAATAATCAAAATTACACAATTCATTATTTTGTAGCTTGTACATGTTTATGTATTTCACTCTCACTAGAACAATAGAAGTACTACACAAAACTAAGTCAGCGACTTTTATTTTACTTGATATGTGCACATTCTTCCAACACTGTTCAGCTTATTGAAATGGAATTACAATTTTCTTCCTTCATTGTCACCATTTACAGGATAAGTGGTTGACTTATACAGAAAAATAATATAATAAAGAACATGGTGAGGCTCCCTGTTACTCATGTTAGAATTCTGCTCATTTGTTTGTAGGATGCCATTGCCTTCTTCCTGTGTTCAAAGCAAGTTCTGGTGTAAGTGGAAAGCCATGGGGAGATATAACATGCTCACCTTGCACTCACTTTGGGTCTCACTGGACTCCCACGTCCTGTGAGTCCACCAGAATTCCAAATCAGGAATTGCAAACTCTATAAGGGAATGGTATGGCAGGAACAGTGAACACCAAGTTGTGCTTATCTTCTGCACTCACCTGCGTGCTTGGATATTCTGTCAAAATCCACTTGCAAAACACAAGTTCAAGATAAAAACTATCAAGAATTTCAAGGCAGTTTCAGCAGAACATTAGACCGAGTCTGAGGCTCTCTGAGCGTGGGGCCCAGGAGACAGCACATGTGACATGCCCAGGAAGCAGACCCCACCACAATGTATACAATGGCAATTCTGAACCCAGACAGTCTTAGTCCAGACCTCATGCTCTTCATCATCATGCTCTGTTGCCCCTCAGACTGTGCCCAGATGTTTTTCTGTACACATCTAGGGTGGGTGGAAGGCCTTAGATGTCCAGCTTTCTCATTTTACCAACAAGAGGCCCAAAGAGCCAGGATACAAAACCTTGATATACTGATTCCAGATCTCCTCAATCAAATTGAATGCATCAAAACGAAAGCTGCATCTTCTTGCCCTCGCTACACCCTCTTGCATCCATTCTTCCTTTCTTGAGCCCCTTGTCATTTGCCACTCACAGCAATCCTGTTCAGTTTCTGTGTGCGTAGTTATATGAACCCCCATCACCTCCACCATCACCCAGAGAAGAGCCCATGGACAAGCCTGGGAAAGCCATATCTTCCACAAGAATCTCCCTACAGCTGTGGGGTAACAGACACCCTCTTCCTCTGGGATGCTGGGACCTGAGGACTGTGAAACCATTGAGCATCCAACTTGTCACCAGGCAGAGAAGGACTGTCTGAGAACAACGTCTACAAGGAGGAAAGCAGAGCTGAGAGATGCACAGTAGAATCCCTGCCCGTGAGTTCAACTTCTTTTTTTTTTTTTT
Source organism: Oryctolagus cuniculus (assembly GCF_051225735.1). NCBI lineage: Eukaryota > Metazoa > Chordata > Mammalia > Lagomorpha > Leporidae > Oryctolagus > Oryctolagus cuniculus. The sequence continues at coordinate 115,825,224 of NC_142869.1, read as the reverse complement.
TTTTTTTTTTACAGGCAGAGTGGACAGTGAGAGAGAGAGAGAGAGAGAGAAAGGTCTTCCTTTGCCATTGGTTCACCCTCCAATGGCCGCCACGGCTGGCACGCTGCAGCCGGCGCACCGCACTGATCCGAAGGCAGGAGCCAGGTACTTATCCTGGTCTCCCATGGGGTGCAGGGCCCAAGCACTTGGGCCATCCTGGACTGCACTGCCGGGCCACAGCAGAAAGCTGGCCTGGAAGAGGGGCAACCGGGACAGAATCCAGCACCCTGACCGGGACTAGAACCTGGTGTGCTGGCACCGCTAGGCGGAGGATTAGCCTAGTGAGCCACGGCGCCGGCCGAAGTTCAACTTCTGAACATCTCCATCCTGTCTTCTGTAACATCAGTGAGTGTCAATAAGCTCCCCTGTGTTCCTTTAGCCAATTTGAATACCATTTGTTATTTGCCACAAAGGGTCTTGGTTAACAGAAGTGGAGATGCAGATTTTTAGAATCATCCTATAAACAGAGGTCTAAAGATAAAGCTCAAGGGGACTTCATTTGAGGAGAGAACAAGGGAAGAGAAGCCAGGGCAGACTAAGGGAGCCGTGATGGAGTCTGCAGATCCAACCCAGCGTAGTGTCTACCAGGCCAGAGGAGGAAACAGGTTGTCGACCAGGTAATATAGGAAGTCTTAGCAAGATGAGTCCTGAGATGAGTCTTCTGACCCAGAAATCAGGAGGTCAGAGGAGACTTGCACCAGGGGCTTGTTTACTACAGGAAACCAAGCCAGAGGACTGGGGGTTAAAGAATGAATGAAAAAAAAAATCTGTGCTGAAAATGGTAGGTGGGGGCAAGCATTTGGTGCTTGGGATGCCTGCATTCCACACCAGAGTGCCTAATTTCAAATCCTGCCTCCAGCTTCCTGCTAAGAACACCCTGGGGTGCAGCAGATGATGGTTCAAGTACTAGGGTTCCTGCTGCTATTCTCTCTTCCCCCACTCCCTGCCTCATCTCTCAAATAAAATGAAAAACAATGGTGTGTGGAGTACATATACTGGTCATGGTGACTGCTACTTCCTCCTGAGACATAAGTGGAGTAAGAGGAAAATGATTTTTAAAAAGTTTTGATCTACAAGGATGTTGAGAATGAGAGACAAGAGCTTAGTGGATAAAAATTGGCAATAGCAAATTAAAAATGCCAAAAAAAAAAATGTTCAGGAAAACTGTTGGCTTTGCAAAGTGGAGGAAGCAGAGACACCTGGGAGTCAATGTGTGGTCCTGGTGGGGAAACCCTGGCAACCCCAGAGCTAAGGCACAGGTAGCTTGGAGAGCAAGACTCAAGGTGGGAAACAGGGAGGCTGTATGCAAGCCTCTGTTAGAGCAATCAGACCCTTCCCTGATATGTCCAACCCTTTATAGTTCGATCACCAACCCCCTAATCTTCACAAGAAGATCCAGAGAATTATTCTAGAAACCAGAGAATTATTCTCTGGAGACCAAGAAAGGATCAGTATTCTGACCCTGGGATAGCTGCAGAGTCGGCATCATGGATGAAGTTCTCTGTCTTAACCTGAAGAATTAATGAAGGGCCACATACCAATGACCAGGGAACCAGGAGTCAGACATACGTTCTCTACGAAAGCCATTGAAAGAGTTCCTCTGCAGGAACAATTTCCCTGGGGTGGTTTGTACAATGGCAGTTTGGAAAAACAGGAATTACATTTAGCATAGTCCCTTCACTGTGTGCTTCTGGGTTAGGGTGAGGAGAGGAATCTGGGTGAAGCATAGAAAGCTGAAAAGAGAAGCAGCTTCCACTGTTCTCTAAAGAGCAACATAAAGCTCTTGGCCCACTGGAGCCCCCAAGCACTGTCACTGTAGTCTGGGTCACCCTAAGGGTGTAGGGCAATCTGCCAGGCCCACAGGTTCCCATCGACTCCCACATTCTGGGCCAGGCTCGTGTGCAGCTCTGCTGGAAAGGCCCCTGATTCTTTGGCAGGTCACCTGCAATCGATGAGCTTGAGTGGCAACAGCACCTTGAACTGAGTGTCTGAGTATCACAAACTAGGTGGCTGAAAACAATATGAATTTGTTGTCTCACAGGTATGGAGGTGAGAAGTCTAAAATCAAGGTATCAACAAGGCCACACACCTCTGGAATCTATAGAGGAACTCTTCCATGCATCTTTCTAATTTCCCAGTTGGCTGCAATCTGTGGCGTTTCCTGGAGTGTAGCTACTTAACCATACAACATGGTTGGATTTGAGGATTGACTTTAACATTAGTCTCATTTCTTTGTGTTTCTGGTCTTGATTTTTTTTATCCATAACATGAGGATTGTGTTAGCTTATTAAATGGGTTTATGCTGACAACAATAGAAAAAACCACTCCATTTTTCAATAAAAAGTCTGGTTCCTTCTCCACGCCTGGCACTGTACATGGACCCACAGAAATTCTAGTCTACAAGACAGGCACCATTTTCTGCAGCTTCATGAAGTTTGCAGTCTAGAAGGAATGAGTCACACATATTCAGAACAAATAAATTATAATGTATTCATACAGTGGAATACTACAGCAGTAAAAAAATAAATTCTGATACACACACCATCTGGATGCCTCTCACAGCCACAAGGGCAAATACCTATAAGAAGTTCAAGAATTGGAAAATTAGCCTGTGGTGATAAAAGTTAGAGAAGAGAATCACTTATGGGGCGAAGGTAGACTATCTTCAAGGGTGTTGGAAAGGTGCTATAGTTTGACCAGGGTGGGGTTCCTCAGATTTATTTATAAAAAGCCTTCAAGATTAGGCATTTTACTGGGGTAGGTTATACCTGAATGCAATCTTAACAAATATTCCCAGATAATTCATTATTTGCAGTAAGTATTACCAAGAAAAATTATGTATTCCAGAAGAGGACATTGTCTGAGATGAGAGTATATGAAAGAACTCCAGAGAGGGTGCAGCCAGAGGCAGTGGGGATAAGAAAGACCAGCATGAGGAGGTAAGCTTGGACCACAGCAGGCAGCCACTCTTACCCATGATAAGGGCATTGTGCTCATCTCTGGGACCTATGGCAGGGCTTTCAAGCATGTAGTACATCATCAATTAGTTTGCAAAGAGTAGATGTTCAGTCCAGTTACTTTCCCTACTGGTTGAGTTAGCGAAAGAGCATCTCTCTGTGGCAATACGTTATTTCCCAATTTGTATTTGGGGGTCTGCTCATTTAATATAGACCTCATTTTGTCAGCCTCTTGGGCATGAGACAAAAGTACCACTGAGCCAATGTCTGACATGTACACAGATCTGTGCAGGTATACTGCCCTGAGACGTAACTCTGAGGATGGACTATATCCTGATTGTACAAAAACAAGATCCTTTTCTGCAGAGCCAGTCAACATGTTCATCTAGAGCACCACTGCTCAGACAGTGCTCCCTGCAGCATCAATTGGTATCTATATCTGGCCATAGTTCCAGTTTTTATGTTGTAGGATTTGTTAGGGAGTTTATGATTGTTTAGGAGGGGGAACCACATACAACATTCCCCAATTTATTTGAACCAGGTAGCCTTTTTCTAGGGTGAACATCATTAGCAAGTTAAGGTATTATTCAACAAAACATGCTTTGGGAAATGTTGATCTGAAGTATGACAGCACTGCGCATGGGTACTTCCTAGTAGTGAGTGATTTGTGATACTACAGAGGGCGGTAGTCTGCTTTATCTTGATTCATTTTCAAGATAAATATAAATAGCTGACAGTGCAGTGGTTATTTTATTTTTGTGTCTCATGAAGTTTTATTTTCTCTTTTGCCACTGTCTTCTCACTTTCTCCATTTGTTCTTTGGAAGCTCTTTCATCTCTATTGGGCACAGATTAATCTCTTTTCTGGTAATTTTAAGTAGCTAAAATCTTCTCTGATTTTTTATATCATGTGAAAGAAATTTTACTTTTTTTAACCTCTTTCAGAAATTATAATAAAGCTAATTGGACTCAGGTCTCCATCCTAACCATCACCATTGACACATAAAATAGTGTTTTTCATATCTTAAGCCCAAAATCATGTTATCTCTTGTAGACAATTTTAGTGGAACAGACTGCAAAGAGCCCTAGAAATGTTAATTGTGCTACGTCTGACACATGGAGAACTTTAGGTATTCAATTCGAGCTGTGCATTTTCTTTGCAATTTTCAAAATGCACAGCCTCACACTCTCTTTCAAAGGCCCTGGTATCATCCAGAAGCAATTACGAAGAAAAACGAAATTACCTTTCGTCATTCTATCTATTCAGGGCCTTGGAAATGCAGACTGACAATGAGCTGACAATTATTTGCAATCCACTTTCAGTTAATTTCACCATAAATTGAGCCTGAGGACTGCTGACAAATAAAATATATTATTCATCTGAAAACATTCTCTTTGGACTCCGGTTCTCCAATCTATTTCATTAGTGATCACGATCAAACCAAGTTGGGAATTGATTTATGCAATAGTTATCCCTCTACCATAATTAATTAGGAAAATAATACTTTGGTAGAGCTTTGAAAAGGAGCCATTTCTAAGGCTCCTTGATAAAATAGAAAACTTTTAAAATAATTATGAAGCAGCATTCCTAAGGGAATAGGTATGCATTGCATTGACTTTCCTATTTCCACAAAACACTGGGCTTAACCCATAGTCAGGGATAGTTCCTTGAATCTCAAATGAGTTCTTTGAACAATTTTTGAGCATGTATTATGTGTCGGGCACTGTGGCTAGGTCTGTGAGGGTACTGAAATGGAGTAACTTCAATGAATGCACCTGCACAGAGAGCCATATGTTAACTGTTTTAAATGCTGCTATAGACATAGTCACAAAGTATGTTTGCAATTATAGAAGCTCCAGGGAATGCTTCATGGAAGAAAGTAGCATCAGAATTTGTCCTAAGACAATGGGTACAATTTCAATTGCCTGATATGAGAGGTGGTGGGTTAGAAGGAATAGAAGTGCAATTCTAGGCAGAGAAAATAATATCAATAATTGCAAAGAACTAGAAAAAATCCAAGTAGGTTTGAGAAGATGTGAAAAGACTAGAGTGGCTGTGAGAGGTGAGCAAAGGAAGGTACGCTGGACCAGATTGTGAAGAGGAGACTTAAAGTCCATTAACATCTGTGTTGTACAGATGACAAATCTGATGGGAGTATCATCGGGGGAAGGAAGAGATAACTGGAAAGTATTGTCATAGTCCCAGCAAGAGGCAACAAAAAATTGTGGAAGAGGAAAAAGTGATGCAATAATGAACATAATTGGCAACCATTTAGTTCATCCCTAGAGAAGTAAAGGCACATTGAGATCAAGGAGTTAGAAGAATTTTGTGGCTGTTGAAGCTTGGAGGCTGTGAGCAACGGATGGTGAGGAAAAGACTTATGAATCAAGGGCAGAAGCCTAGCTAGAAGGTGGGCTGTCCTGGAATGTGACAAGTGAGCATGATGCTTGTTCACTCTTGGTTCATGTATTCATTCAAGAACCTGTCATTGGGAACCTACTCCAGGGCACTGCGACACCAATAAGCTTTGATCAAAGGAGGAATTTATTTTCTTTGGTAGGGAAAAGTTTCTAGGTTAGAACTAGAAAGTAGAAAGTCATGGAATTTGAGATAAGGTTTCCAGGTCATCAAAAACTTGTAATGAAATGGAAAAAAAATGATGCCGTTCCAGCTTGTGCTTCCTATCACTTGCAAGGCAAGAAGAGGACTAGGAAAGAATGAACAACTTGTGTGCTGAATCTTACCCACCCACCTTGAAGGACTTTTCCTATAAATCATCCACTTAACTGTATTGTTTAGAAGTGGGTCATGGGGTCAGGACTGTGGCGTAATGGATAATTCCACTTCCTGCAGTACAGGCATCCCATGTGGGTGCCACTTTATGTCCTGGCTGCTCCACTTCTGATCCAACTCCCTGCTAATGTGCCTGGGAAAGCAGTAGAAGATGGCGCAAGTACTTGGGCCCTTACACCCATGTGAGACCCAGAAAAAGTTCCTGGCTCCTGGCTTTAGATGGGCCCAACTTTGGCTGTTGCAACCATTTGGGGAGTGAACCAGTGGATGGAAGATCCCTCTCTCTCCGTGTCTCTCCTTCTCTCTCTGTAACTCTGACTTTCAAGTAAATAAATAAATCTTGTGGGGAAAAAAAGAAATGGGTCACATATCTGCTCCTAATCTCAATGAAAGCATGGGATATGGGAAATGTAGAACCTGAGCACATTTCACACTCAACCAGTTTTTCTTTTAAAGACTTGTTTTGTTTACTTGAAAGGCAGAGTTACAGAGAGAGAGAGAGAGAGAGAGAGAGGGAGAAGCAGAGAAAAAGAGATCTTTCAACCACTGGTTCACTCCCCAAATGGCCACAATGGCCAGGGCTGGGCCAGGCCAAAGCCAGGAGTTCAGAGCTTCTTTCAGGTCTCCTATGTAGGGGCAAAGGCCTAAGCACTTGGGCTATCTTCTGCTGCTTTCCCAGGCACATTAGCAGGGGGCTGGATTGGAAGTGGAGCAGCCGGGACTCAAACCGGTGTCCATATAGGATGCCGGTGTCTCAGGCTGCAGCTTTTACTTGCTACACCACCACAATGGGCTCCCCTCAGCCAGTTTTGCTGGAAAGGAGGCAAGGAAAAATGGACACCACATAGACAACTGGTAGCTCCATTCTGCATATTTAAATGCATCTGTCATTCTATCTTCTTGGCTGATTCAAAGGTTACCAGAATGTAGGATTCTAGGTTAAAAGTGGTTTTTCTTTAGACTTTTGAACACATTTCCCCATGTGTTCCAGCATCCATCTCTTGAGAAATCATGCCATTCTGATTCTCATTTCTGTTAGGGGACCCGGTCTTTCTCTCATCTTCAGTGGAATTTGAGATAAGGTACTTCTCTTCATCTTCAGTGTTCAGAAATGTCATCGTAATTGTGACTTGGTATGGATCACGCTTCCATCCCTTAGCCATGATAATTGGAGGATCTTTCCAATTCTGATACTGCTTTAGTAGTTCTTTGAGAATCCCCTCCCCTAATATCTTCTATTAGATGTCTGACCTTCTGAACATTTCATTGGCTTTAGCTTCCAACTCTAATATTGAATTTTTAAATTTCAGCTATCTTTTTTAAAAATCTCAAAAGGCTCATTTTAAATTGTCTAATTATGCCGGCGCCGCGGCTCACTAGGCTAATCTTCCGCCTTGCGGCACCGGCACACCGGGTTCTAGTCCCGGTCGGGGCGCCGGATTCTGTCCCAGTTGCCCCTCTTCCAGGACAGCTCTCTGCTGTGGCCAGGGAGTGCAGTGGAGGATGGCCCAGGTGCTTGGGCCCTGCACCCCATGGGAGACCAGGAAAAGCACCTGGCTCCTGGCTCCTGCCATCGGATCAGCGCGGTGTGCCGGCCGCAGCGCGCCAGCCGCGGCGGCCATTGGAGGGTGAACCAACGGCAAAGGAAGACCTTTCTCTCTGTTTCTCTCTCTCTCACTGTCCACTCTGCCTGTCAATAAATAAATAAATAAATAAATTGTCTAATTATAATTAGTAATAATCTATAACTATATAATTCGTTTGTAAAAAGTAAGGTTTTTACAAATAAATTTGGAGTTTGGGCTGAGGCTCAGAGCCTAGAGTGGAAAGTACCCTCATGTTCCACAGGAAGGTGCTGGAGACTCATATAGACTTGTCACCAGGTAAAAAAACAAGCCCTGTGTCCTTAGCCCATCTTCCAACCCTAGCCCATACATATGAAGATACAAAAATAAATGCAGTCATGTGTTGCTTAATGAAGGGGATACACTCTATGAAATGCATCATTATGCAACTTCCTCATTGTTGCTTGAACATCATAGAGTGCACCATTGGGGATGTGATGACAAGCACACAAGATAAAATCAACAGAAAACGGTGCAAGGAAGAGAGTCCGTCAACTTGAGATGTAGGAAGCTGCTTGCTGGTATAACAGAGCATGGTGCTTTGTGGTAAACTTTAAAAAACAAGTAGAAAAAAAATAAAAAAGGAAAAAGGAAAAAAAGGTGCCGGTGCTGTGGCATAGTTGGTTGAGCTTCTGCCTGCGGTACTGACATCTTGTATGGATGTGGGTTTGAGTCCCACCTATTCCATTTCCTATCCAGCTCTCTGCTGATGTCCTGGGAAGGCAGCAGAGGATGGCCCAAGTGCTTGGGCCCCTGCACCTATGTGGGAGACCTGGAGGAAGCTCCTGGTTCCTGGCATCAGATAGGCCCAGCTCCAGCTGTTGAGACCATTTCGGGAGTGAACCAGTGGATGGAAGACCTCTCTCTCTCCCTCTATATCTCTGTAACTTTGCCTTTCAAATAAATAAAATAAATATATGATTAAAAAAAAACCACACACACAAAAGACCTGCAGCAGGAGTAGTCTAAACTTCCACCATTGAATTGAACAGATTTGTGAGTTTTCCCAAAAAATAAGTGAGAAACCAATAAAGTATGAGTGAGCCTGAAAAGATCCCACTCAGGAGTTCTGGCTCAACAGAGTGAAGAATTAGGGGAACATCATGAGACAGCAATTGCAAGGGGTTTCACGCAGTGAAGTGTGGGGAGAATAGCAATCATCAAAAGTCCCATGAGAGAGAGTAGGCAAAAAACCCTGCAAAAGAACTGCTATCAGAGGGGGTTAGCTGTGGGGAAGCTGCCACACAGACAGAAAGGCTGGGCACCACAGCCCAATCAAATGTGATTTTCCTCTTCTAATCTCTGCACCCCTCAGGCAGGACACTGGGGCTGGTGTGCAAGCATCAGGTGGTGATGAGAGGAAGAAGAGGGGTGATGGAGAGGAAACAGAGCAGGCCATGCAGCTCCACTTCCATTTGTCAGAATTCAGATGCAAGCCAGGAAGGAGAAGAAAGTGCAGATTGATGAGGATTGAAGATTAGATGAAACTAGACTTTTCAATAGCTGAAGATGAGGTCATTCTAATCTGCAGAAGTGCCCCAAAGAGCCCTAGAATCTGCACAACATATCAGCCAGGTGTGGGGGAAAGGAAATTTGACAGAGCAACTTTAAAGATGGATGGGAGGAAAACCAGGTTATCTCCTGCTTGTGCTTTGTCAAGTATAACCTGTTTCAGAAATTGTTTATAACAGCATTCATGTTTTCTCTTCCATTCTCTGTGTCTTTGTGGAATCCTACTTTTGTGTCAACATTTCAGAGGAATTTTAGAAGGAAGAAAAAATGGACACCTGTATTCATTCCCCTGTTTAAACCACAAGACAGTGCAGCTCCTTTTCCCCCCTTTTTATTGGCCATTAGCTCCTCCTGGAAAGTCTAAATTGACCTACATATATGAAATGGGAAATCATTAGAGAACAGCATAGTCACAAATTTCCACTTAGGTTTTGGGTGTATCCTACTGGCATGACCTCACTTAAGAGAAAGTTATAACTGTGGCCCTTATTTTGTAGCTGCCATCTGAACTCCTTTCTCTGACAGGATAGTCACTGACTGTCACATCTGCCACCTGGTGGCCACTCTGATGCATACATTATGCTAATAGTACTTAGGCTATGTCTTCTCCAAGTGTTTTCCCCTCCATCATCTAGCCATTCATCCACCCACCCTCCCATCAGTGGTCACTTGCTCAGGGAAGGCCTAAGCAAGCTGATAAACAGAACACCCAAAGCCCTTATCTTTCCTTAAGGAGCTGACAGTCTAATGAGAAAAAATTACATTGTGTTTGTTTTAAGGTAGATTTGTAAATGCTAATGATCTAAGGTCAAAATTTGTGTTTCAAAATCTCACTTGGCTTCTTCCTTGCAACTTAATAAGAGGCCATTAAGTCTTTGCCTTCTTAAAGGAAAAACAAAAGCCAAACAAGTAAACTCTCCATCAGTCATGCTATCTCTAACCATACTAACTCCTCCTTTCTGTTTGTTACCAAGTTCTCCAAAGAGGAATCTATATACCCTCTGTTCCATCTTGCCTCTAACTCATTTTTGTGTTTTTTTTCTTTATTTCACTGTTAGTATATTTTGTTATAAAAGAATTAAAATGTGCAAAAGCCAAGTACAATATGAGAGGTCTTCAAAAAGTTTATGGAAACTAAGCATGGATTTCAAATTTTTTTTCACCAAAATAAACTTAAGTTCTATTTCTCTACTAATTTTTTGAAATTTTATTTATTTGAAAGGCAGTAACAGAGAGAGTGGGAGGGAGAGACAGAGAGAGAAAGAGATTTTCCATCTGCTGGTTCACTCCGTAAATAGCCACAATGGCTTAGGCTGGGCAAGGCTGAAGCCAGGAGTCCAGAACTCCATCTGGGTCTCCCATGTGGGTGGCAGGAGCCCAAGTACTTGGGCCATATTCTGCTGCTTTCCCAGGCCCATTATCAGGGAGCTGGATTGGAAGCAGAGCAGCTAGAACTTGAACTGGCACTATAATATGGGATGTTGGTAAGGCAGGCAGTTTCACCTGCTATATCAAATGCCAGTCCCTCTCTACAAATTTTTAAGATACCTTCATACAATTAATTACTCATGTAATTCACCACCCCCACATTTTTATCAAATATTGATATTATGTCGAATTTTCCTTGGTTCCTCATGATCTAAGAAATAAAACATCTGGGGCCAGCATTGTTTTTTAGCTGGTTAAGCCTCTGCCTGTAATGCTGGCATCACATATGGGACCGGTTCAAGTCCTGGCTGCTCCACTTCCAATCCAGCTCCCTTCTAATTTTGCCTGGGAAAGCAGCTGAAGGTGGCCCAAGTCCATGGGCCCCTGCACCTATGTGGGAGACCCAAATGAAGCTCCTGGCTCCTGGCTTCAGCCTGGCCCAGCCCTGGCTGTTGTAGTCATTTGTGGATTGAACCAATGGATGGAAAATTCTCTCTCTTTCTCTCTTCCTCTCCCCCCCCCTTCTCTCTCTGTAACTCTGCCTTTCAAATAAAATAAATTTTTAAAAATATTTTTAAAAGAAATAAAATATCACAGATAAAGACATTCTTTGTTCCTCTTTCCTGCTCCCTTCCTGTTCCTTCTCTGTCTCTTTCCTCAGACAAAACCATGACATTGACAAATAACTTAAAACTGAAACATCATCCTAAAAATCGTAATCAAACAAGCTTCTATTTCAATCATTGTATCATGACTTAATAGCAATAAAACTCAGAGTAAGTAAAAGCAATAAGAACGACTCTGGTAGAGAGAAAAAATGTTGTCTTTCTGTGGTTCTGGAATCCATGATAGTTCAACTAGAAGTCTGTTAATTATAATATTTAGGATGATGTTTTACAATTTCAGATTATCTGTCAGTGTTATAACTAATGACATCCATGATGTTTTATTTGTAGATAATTAACTTTTGTTGTTAATAAATACAAGAAAGTAATCCAGAAACACTGCTGAAATTTTTGTCATTGCCTAGAAATGTGAAAATTCTTAGGATGATACTGCATAAATATAATGCTGTAACACTGTGAAATATATACTTGACTGACATACTTAAATTCCTTGATGTCTGGAGTGATGAGTGTTTTTGTGCTACTGAGATGACGAGTGACTAGGGGAACAGAGTTCCAGAAGTTTCCAGAGAGCTGAACACATGGAGGTTCCTGGAGAGTAGTGCATCCATCAGAGGGCATGGGAGCTCTGAGCCCCTCCCCTCATGTCTTGCCCTGTGCCTCAGTTCCATGTAGCTGTTCATCTGTATCCTTTTTAATATCTTTTATAATAATTTGGCATATGCAAGTGTTTCCCTGAATTCTATGAGTTGCTGTAGCAACTCTTAGGAGTCTCAATTTATAACTGGTCAGTCAGAAGTACAGCTCACAACTTGGGCTTTTTATTGGCCCCTCAGGTAGAGGTATTCTTGTGGGACTGAGTCCACAATCTGTGGGATCTGGTTATCCCTAGGTAGAAAGTGTCAGAATGGAACAAGAGTACATTCAGCTGGTATTTACTGCAGAATTGCCTGGTCAGTATGGGGGAAACAGCCCCAAATAATCTGATGTCAAAAGTATTGAGTGTCTAAGTAGAGTGGGAAAACACACATTGATTTTTACCCTTTATGTATCACACAAATATATAAATTTTTTCTATCTTAGTTGATTTTGTGATAGCAAAATGATATGGATATTATTGCTATTTAAGAAGGTCATCACATTAATAATGAAAACAAGAGTTTTTAGCTTCTCTTCTACAGTAATTTCGAATTTCCTCTCATTTAGTTTCATATTGATGGAAATGTAGTTACAAGGATACCATTATGTATAAGTGTTGTCTGTTTAGAAGTGAATTTCCTGGCCAGCAACGCGGCTCACTAGGCTAATCCTCCGCCTTGCGGCGCCAGCACACTGGGTTCTAGTCCCGGTCAGGGCGCCAGATTCTGTCCCGGTTGCCCCTCTTCTAGGCCAGCTCTCTGCTCTGGCCAGGGTGTGCAGTGGAGGATGGCCCAAGTGCTTGGGCCCTGCACCCCATGGGAGACCAGGAGAAATACCTGGCTCCTGCCATTGGATCAGCGCGGTGAGCCGGCTGCAGTGTGCCAGCCGCGGCAGCCATTGGAGGGTAAACCAACGGCAAAGGAAGACCTTTCTCTCTGTCTCTCTCTCTCACTGTCCACTCTGCCTGTCAAAAAAAAAAAAAAAAAAAAAAGAAGTGAATTTCCTGAGTCAAGTATGAGTATGGATGCATTTTAAATATTTTTACACCAAGATAACCTTATTTTCTAGTTTCATTTTCCATAAACTTTTTGAAGTGCCTCTGTACTTCAGTTATTGCTGTTAACTCAGTACCCATAACATGAACAGTAGTAGGAATTTTATATGAGTAATCTTGCCACCAGAGACATTTAGAACTTAAATTCCATTTCTATAGACCGGAAGTTGAATTACACTAATGATGAGACTAACATTTTTACAAAATAAATTTTTGCTTAAACAACCAACCAAAGATGTTTGATGAGTCTCATCGTGTTTAGGTAAAAAAAGCAAAACCCCTCTGGTTGCCCTCAAGGTCCCACAAGGGCATTGTGCCTATGCCCTGATCCTTGCCTCTTTTTTTTTTTTTTTTTTTTTTTTTTTGACAGGCAGAGTGGACAGTGAGAGAGAGACAGAAAGAAAGGTCTTCCTTTGCCATTGGTTCACCCTCCAATGGCCACCGCGGCTGGCACACTGTGGCCGGCACACCGCGCTGATCCGAAGGCAGGAGCCAGGTGCTTCTCCTGGTCTCCCATGGGGTGCAGGGCCCAAGCACTTGGGCCATCCTCCACTGCACACCCTGGCCACAGCAGAGAGCTGGCCTGGAAGAGGGGCAACCGGGACAGAATCTGGCGCCCTGACCGGGACTAGAACCCGGTGTGCCCGTGCCGCAAGGCGGAGGATTAGCCTAGTGAGCCATGGTGCCGGCCCTGATCCTTGCTTTATTCATGCACATATCCCCACCAGAAGTGCTTTCCCCACTCTAAGTCTCACTCATCCTCAGGTCCTAAATATTCTGTCCCAGCAGAAACTTTCACTGACTTCCCCAAATCATTCCTCCCATTTGTTTTTTATCCCACCTTTCAACTTTTCATTAATGGCACTTATTAATGGCACTTATTTGTTGAGTGCACATGTTCGTCCCACACCTCCCGTTTGCTCCTCATCTATGTTCCATGTTTTTCAGCACATGATTAGGGGGTGTTTATGGCAATTATGGCATTGAGGGGGCAGGTCTTCCTTTTTTTTTTTTTTTTTTTTTTTGACAGGCAGAGTTAGACAGTGAGAGAGAGAGACAGAGAGAAAGGTCTTCCTTTCCTGCTGGTTCACCCCCCAAAATGGCCGCCACGGCCAGTGCGCTGCAGCAGGCTTGCTGCGCCAATCCGAAGCCAGGAGCCAGGCGCCTCCTCCTGGTCTCCCATGCGGGTGCAGGGCCCAAGCACTTGGGCCTTCCTCCACTGCACTCCTGGGCCACAGCAGAGAGCTGGACTGGAAGAGGTGCAACCGGGACAGAATCTGGAGCCCCAACTGGGACTAGAACCCGGGGTGCCAGCCCCGCAGGTGGAGCATTAGCCTATTGAGCCGTGGCGCCAGCTGAGAGGGCAGTTCTTCTTTGATGTATGGGGGAGCTATAATAAAGATGTTTAACAAACAACCTCCAATTCTCAGTGCTCACAACCGTGATCTCCCAATCATACAGCTTGGGTCTCGTGTCAGCTCCCTTCCCTCCCACCTGTTTCTCATTCAAGGGCCTTGGTAAGCAGTGACTGCTGGGGTATTTTCGCTTGCTGGGATGTGTGAACATAAAAGAGTAGAGTAAATGGAATGGGTCTTTTTTTTTAAGATTTATTTATTCATTTATTTGAAAGTCAGAATTACACAGAGAGGAGAGGCAGAGAGAGAGAGAGAGGTCTTCCATCCGATGGTTCACTCCCTAGATGGCTGCAATGGCTGGAGCTGCGCTGATCCAAAGCCAGGAGCCAGGAGCTTCCTCTAAGTCTCCAATGCGGGTACAGGGGCCCAAGGACTTGGGCCATCTTCTACTGCTTTCCCAGGCCATAGTAGAGAGCTAGATTGTAAGAGGAGCAGCCAGGACCAGAACCAGTGCCCATATGGGATGCCGGCGCTTCAGGTCAAGGTGTTAACCCACTGCGCCACAGTGCCAGCCCCAGAATGGGTCTTATCACCTCACCTAGAGCTGACACAATTTCATGTAGATGCACACAGATTTCTAGTCAAAGAAATTTTTATGACTCAAAGTTAATGAAGGAAGTTTGACACCTACAACAGTTTTTTAGTGTAGTAATACCTCTGTTATGTTCTAAATGTTGAGCTCCCCACCACCAAATCCAGATGTTGAAATCCTAACCCCAAGGGGATGGTATTAGGTCGTGAGTCCTCTGGGAGTTGATTATGATTGTGACCTTGTGAATGGAATAGTGCCCTTGTTAAAGAGGCCCCCACCACTCTATCACGTGAGGTCATAGCAAATCCACAGTTCCTACAGAAGTGGGTCCTCATCAAACACTGAGTCTGCTGGTACCTTGACCTTGGATTTCTCAGTCTCCAGAATGGAGAGAGAAAAAAGTAGTCTGTAGTTTATAAACCTCCCACTATTTGGGATTTTGTTACCGCAGCCAGAACAGACTAAGAAAATTCCAAATGCCCTTTGGATACTGAATCATTTCCTCACCCCTATTGAGAACACTTTTCTATGCATACAGTGGGAACTGAAGGGATATTTGGTGAACAATTAATTTTGCCAAATTGCCCATCAGAACAGTTGTTAAGAACATATTCATGGGGCCAGCGCTGTGGCGTAGCAGGTAAAACTGCTGCCTGCAGTGCCAGCATCCCATATGGGCGCCGATTCGTGTCCTGGCTGCTCCGCTTCTGATTCAGCTCTCTGCTGGATGAGGGGCTCACTGCTGGGAGAGCAGTGGAAGATGGCCCAAGTCCTTGGGCCCCTGCACCCACATGGGAGACCTGGAAGAGGCTCTTGGCTCCTGGCTTCAGATTAGTGCAGCTCCGACCATTGTGGCCAACTGGGGAGTGAACCAGTGGTTGGAAGACCTCTTTCTGTCTCTCTGCCTCTCCTTCTCTCTCTTCTTTATTAATTTATTTTTTGACAGGCAGAGTTAGACAGTGAGAGAAAAAGAGAGAGAGAGAGACAGAGAGAGAGAGACAGAGAGAAAGGTCTTCCTTTTTCTGTTGGTTCACCCCCCAAGTGGCTGCCACGGCCGGCACTGCACTGATCCAAAGCCAGGAGCCAGGCACCTCCTCCCGGTTTCCCATGCGGGTGCAGGGCCCAAAGACCTGGGCCATCCTCCACTGCCTTCCCGGGCCACAGGAGAGAGCTGCACTGGAAGAGGAGCAACTGGGACAGAATCTGGCGCCCCAACCGGGACTAGAACCCGGGGTGCCGATGCCTCAGGTGGAGGATTAGCCAAGTGAGCTGTGGCGCTAGCCTCCTTTTCTCTCTAACTCCAACTTTCAAATAAATAAATAAATCTTTAAAAGAAAAAAGAAAATATTTATTTAAAAAACTTAGTCATCACTCTGGCAAAAGATCTCTGCGAGTGAGATCCCAGTGGAAAGAACAGGTCATCAAAGAAGGAGGTACCTTTCTCTGAAGGGAGGAGAGAACTTCCACTTTGACTATGACCTTGTCTAAACAAGATAAGAGTCGGAGAACTCAGAGGGCTTCCATAGCCTTGGAAACTCATGACTGGAGCATAGGGAGATTACTGATGCCATAGACAGGAGTGTCAATTGGTAAAGTCAACAACAGGAGTCACTGTGCACTTACTCCTCATGTAGGATCTCTATCCTTAATGTGCTGTACATTGAGATTTAATGCTATAACGAGTACTCAAACAATATATTTCACTTTGTGTTTCTATGGGGGTGCAAACTGTTGAAATCCTTACTTAATGCATACTAAACTGATCCTCTGTAAAAAAAAAAAAAAAAAAAAAGAAATTATCAATTCCCAACTTGACTCTCACTGGGATTAAACATGACAATAGGTCTGCTCTGATTTCATCATCATTTAAAAAAAATCATCTATTATTTTTCACTTTATGTTTCTGTGTGGGAGCAAACTGTTGAAATCCATACTTGATGTATACTAAGCTGATCTTCTGTATATTAAGATAATCAAAAACGAATCTTGATGTGAATGGAAGGGGAGAGGGAGTGGGAAAGGGGAGGGTTGTGGGTGGGAGGGACGGTATGGGGGGGAAGCCATTGTAATCCATAAGTCGTACTTTGGAAATTTATATGCATTAAATAAAAGTTTAAAAAAAAAAAACTTAGTCATGACTAAGGAGTGTTATTGGCACTAATATTCTTAGAACAGTAATTATTTCTTCCATCAAAAGGTACCTCGTTTTCATTTTTTAAAGTAAGGCTGAGCAATTTTTTTTGTATGTTTAGTGGCAATTTCTTTTAGGAATTCTCTACTCAAATTTTATGCTTATTTTTCTATTAAACATTCTTTCTCCAGTTGTGAGAAATCTTGTCACAAAATGAACATTGTTTGCAGTTTCCCTCTTAAATGTTTTAATGATTCCTTGTTTATATGGTCTCATTTTGCACCCTTTTCTTTCATGGCCTGCTGTAGCACATATTTTTACTGATGGCACAGTGTTGCACCAAATGAAACTTACTCTAATGTTATTTCACCACTTCCTTCTTATGGGCTACTTACATGGGTTTCCAGTTTTTCTCTCATAAAATTGTGAGGAAGTTCTTTGAACTTAAACCCTAAAAATGGAAAGTATCATGACCAAAGATATTTTTGAAGCTCTTGATGTATCAGAGTACTTTAAAAAGTTCATAAAAAATGGAATTAAAAAAGAAGTTTCTTTCAGTACGAAAGATTTTGAAATTCATGAGTAGTTTTTTTCATAACACACATTTTCCTTGAACTTTTTTACAAGCTCCTCTTGGGCATGGACTTGTAAATTTTTTTGTACTGAAATGAAATTCTCTTTTAATTCCATTTTCCATGAACATTTTGAAGTTATCTTCTATTTTTCTGAATTTTGACTGAAATTTTACTCCCTAGACCCCTCCACTCAGATCTTCAAATCCCAGGACCCAAACACCTATCACACTTTTGGCTCTGCAGATGAAGCCCTAATTAGTCAGCCTTACACAGTAGCACCCAAGGAGACCACGCTGACAGCAGGTCTGGAGGGCAAAGCGGAGCCGTCTGGAACACCTCAGATATGCCTTCTATTGGGCATGCTTTCCCCTGAGTCTTCCCAGGGAGCCTCCTGGGGATTTAGGTCTCTTCTCAAAGGGCACCAGAGTGAGAGATGAAGAATCTTTCAACTAGAACAAGATCATGCAGCTCTACAGAGGATGTGCATAGCAGGGACACAACCACCTATTCCTGATCCTCAAATATCCCACTACAGAGACAAGGATGCATGTATCTGAAAGAGTGAGCACAAATCTCCTTCACTGTCACTATTCAAGGGCTGCCTTGAACAAGGCTGGGTAGGCAATTCCCCTCTCCAATATGTGCTGCTCAAGCTTTCTTGACTGCTCTTATGGTTATTTACTGAGATCCTTTAACAACAACAACAACAACAACAACAAAATAAATAAATAAATAAATAAATAAATAAATAAATTGGGGCCGGCATTGTGGTGTAACAGGTTAAGCTGCTGCCTGCAATGCCAGCCTCCCATGTGGGCACCAGTTTGTGTCCTGGCTGTTCCACTGTTAACCTAGTTCCCTGTTAATGTGCCTAGGAAAGCATCAGAGGATGGCCCAAGTCCTTGGGACCCTACACCCATCTGGAAGACCCGGAAGAAGCCCCAGGGTCCTGGCTTCAGCCTGGTCCAGCCTTGGCCATGGTGGCCATTGGGGGTGAACCAACAGATAGAAGATCTCTCTCTCCTCCTCTCTGTAACTCTGCCTTTCAAATAAATCTTTAATAAATAAATAACAGCCAGCACTGTGGCACAGTGAGTTAACGCCCTGGCCTGAAGCACTAGCATCCCATATGGGCGCCGGTTTGAGACCCGGCTGCTCCACTTCTGATCCAGTTTTCTGCTATGGCCTGGGAAAGCAGTAGAAGATGGCCCAAGTCCTTGGGCCCCTGCACCCACGTAGGAGACCCAGAAGAGGCTCCTGGCTTCGGATCATCGCAGCTCCGGCCGTTGTGGACAACTGTGGAGTGAACCAGCGGATGGAAGATCTCGTTCGCGTTCTCTCTCTCTCTCTCTCTCTCTGCCTCTCCTCTCTCTGTGTAACTCTGACTTGCAGATGAATAAATAAATCCTTTTTAAAAAAAGTAACAAACAACAACAACAAAAAATGCTGTCAACCCAATGATATTGTCACTCTACCCAGACATAAAATAGGACAGCTTACTAGGAAAGTTGCCTGCTCCTGTTTATTTACAACAGGGGACCTGTAGGGTGTAACCTACTGAGAAGTCCTACTTCTCCAGGTCTTAATCTCTGGCTGCTTTATAGCAATTTAGACATGTTTTTTGATTTTGCTAGACATCAGCCAGCAAACAGAGGACACAAACGATTATTAGCCTCCGTGCCTTCTCAACCTACACCATTCCAGGGAAGGCTTACAACTACAAAAATAACACATGTGGGAAGTATGAGAATAAGTGCCTTACAAATTGAGTTTTGTTGGATTTACAATGCTTGAGAGCAAGATGTCAAGCAACAGGAAGAGGAGGGTTCCTATCACAACACCTTAAGTTGTATAATAATTTATCAAATTACTGGGGCCTGGGGCGGGAGAGGTGGAGTGGCACACAGCTTTTTGTAATACTTACTAGCTACATGTAAGAATGACATGGCATTCTTTGGGTCCTCTACCTACTTACCAAGATAAACTCCAGAAGGAGTACAAAAATTGCGAGGAATTTCTTGAAGGACAAAAATTTACCCAACACCTACTTTCTAAGATGTTAAGAGAATCAGCTTTCAAAAGGGAGGAAACTCAAAACAGAAAACCTTTTTGAGCCCAAGGAGCTCACACAGAGGAAAGAAGCTGTTTCTCCGCAAAAGTTTTCATGTCAATCACCTGTCTTTATCCCTTTAAGACAAAAATGGTGGAAGCCATTAGGCAGCAGGTGTAGGGGGTCATGTGGCCAAAGAGAATCTTTTGATACAGCTTTCACTCACAGTTGGGACCGGCTAGGGATACATCATGTAAGTAATGAGGCCGCTGAAATCCCGCAAACACCGGAGTTTGTGTTCTTGGAGATGTCCTTCCCCAGGGAAACTCAGAAACCCGGCATGCAGCGGGGTGCGCGGCATTATCCCAAGCCAGGTTCCCCGGAAACAGGATCACGCTGGGGAGGAGAGCAGTCCTGGAGAATCCCTTCGGAATTCTCCAGCCCGCACACCGAGGAGTGCCTGTGAGTCTGGGCTGCAGGCAGGCCTGCATTCCGAATTCCCGAGCTACTCGGGGATCGGACTCTGACCCGGGAGCAAGGGGCACTTCTGTGTTGCTTGCGAAGAAGCCTGGACCTGGAATGCAAAATGTCCCCAGGACGCAGAAATAGCCCCTTTCGTGAAGCGCCTGGGAGAACTACTCAGAGCCTTGGCGCGATACCCTGGCACAACGCCGGCCCGCGGCCTGGCTGGACAGGTATTCTCAGTCCCCGCCCGGCCCAGCTTCGCCCCCAGCTGCCCTCGCGCAGGCGCAGTGGCGCCGCGCTCCCTCCCCAGCGCGCATGCTCCGCCGGGCCGCGGCGCTCCCGGCCGGCTGTGGCGGCGGCGGCGGCGGCGACAGAGGAAGTTTCCGCTTTGCACTCCACCCCGGTAGCAGCTTCGCGGCAGAGACAGCTTCCTTCGGGCTCCTTGTGGGCCACGCTGCCGCCACACGACAGCCTGGCCGGATCATGGGGCTGCCCAAGGGGCCAGAGGGCCAGGGTCTTCCGGAGGTAAGGACCCCCCGGCTCCTTGACGTGTCGGGGTTTCTGAGGTTAACTGGGGAGCCCGCGAGGCTGCGGACACACAAGGACCAGGGTAGCGTTCGGGGCGCCCCGCCCCCTTCCTCTGGTGTGTCCACCGCGGGGCAGCACCGGCCCGGTCCGCCGAGCGGGGTGAGCTCGGCCCCGTGCGGGTGGGTGGGGGCAAACTTCAGCCGCTCCGGGGTCTCGTGAGGGGCGGAGGTGGCCTTCCCAGCCCGACACCTGCCCTGACACGGCCCTGCACTCCGCGGGGTGCCGGGTTCCCACCCCTCCGGCTGTCCCTGGCTGTCTTCCCCGGCCCTCGGCGCCGCGGGTTGAGTCCCGAGGGCCGAGGCTGCTGCGCGCCGGAGTCACGAGACGCGCGCGCCGGGACCGTCCTGGGTAGGCTTGGGCAGAGGGCGGTGACCTTGGGGGCTCTGCTACCTCCTCTGGAGTCCCGGCGCCAGCGCCGGCCGCCCTGCTGTGCCTGTTTGTTGCGGTGTGGGAGAGCGGGTGACCCGGTGCTCCCTGAATTGACTCCGACCGCGGTGGCGGGACCAAGTTTTGGGGCCGTGCGCGCACAGCGGCTGTGTCCAGCTGGGTCAGCGCGCTGCGGTGTGTGGGGTGGGGACGGCGCCCCGGGCGGAAACGCTGCTGCCTCCCCAGAAGATAGCGGGCGCCTTTCCAGAGGTGTGTGTGCTCTTAAGTGCTGTCTTGGTCCTAGGAACGGGATCTCAGTGGTTTCCGGATTTCCACGTTGGCTGGAGATAAAGGTTTTGAAAGTACACTTATTTTCCTTGGACTGCAAATATCACTCAGCTGGGGGGTTTGCATCTGCCTTCCCTTCTGGTTGATTTACTCAAAAGCTTTGTCTCGGTTACTTAGATTCTGGGGAGTATCGGAATCCACGCTGCACGTCTGTCCCCTCCCTAAGGTTCTGAAGCAGGCATTTGGCAGGGTGACTGATGGCTTGACGCGCTGAGTGGTCCCATCACACTTTTCTCTGCGCCCCTCCCAGATCCTAAGATCTGTCATCCCACGAGGAAAAGGGGACCCATTAATTGAGGAGTCACTGTTCTATGCCTAGAAGCATGGAAGGCTAGATCCAGCGGTGTGTGTTGCCAGAATGCAAGTCCGTTTTGTGATTGTCTTAGAAAACCTTTCAGTGTGATGCGTTAAGGAAACCTTCCATTGCACGTTGTTTGATGGGACTCTGAGTCGTGAAGCATAGAATCCATACTGGAGTATTTGCAGGTTTTTTTTTTTTTTTTTCTGCTACTTTATTCTAAGTTCTTCATCAGATTTTCACCTGGCCTTTTGCTGTAGTCTCCTTTCTGGTCTCTCCTAGGTCCTAGCTAAATCTTCCAACTCAATGTTCCACGGGACTAACAGTAGGAGAGTTCATAAAATAAAAAGCAGTCTGATCCTGTGTACCCTTGGTTTAACCCTTCACTGACTGCCAGAAGGCTGGGTCTGATTTGTTTTCCAAAAGTCTAAGACACACAGCTCCTGGCAATTAGGAGGAGGTGAAGGTTAATATAATTAAGTTGTCAGCACTAGTCCATTTAACTTAATTCAGTATTTTTGACCATTTACTGTATGTAGGAAGGAACCTTGAAAAAGTTTGTGGAAAGTTTATTTTGGTGCAAAAACGTTTGAAATCAATGCATAGTGTTCTTCCATAATGCACATTTTCCACGAAATTTGAAGATCTGTGCTGTAAGTAAGATAGCTAGACTTAGTCTAGCCTTTCAACTTTCATGAACTACGGTGCACAGCAGTTGAAAATTTATTGGGCCTGGTTTAAGAGTTCACAGTCATTCATCTTTATTAGAAATTTAGTTTTAACAGCAATGTGTTAATCAGCCTGGTGGTTTTTTATAGCTTCAAGAGAGTGTCTTCTCCCATTCCCTGTGTATTAGCCAGTGATGCTTTTCCATTTTTTTTTTCCAGTGTTGATCTGCAAAGTGAATTTGCAGTCAAACATCCCCGTTTACAATATTGTGCCAAAAAGTTGTTTCAAAAGTTGTATTGCAGAAGTACACTTCTCCATTGTGGTCATAGTGGAAAAGAAGCATGGGCTAATCATCTGCTGAGCTGGGCTGGGGCTGCTCATTAGATAGGTGTCAAGGCAGGGAGGGGCCTCCTGTGATGCATTGTCCTCTTCGTGGCAGTGTTTTCTAGATAAATGATGATTGAATAAATAAAGCATTCCTGTTTTACATCTCAGGAGTTTAAGATAGTTTTATCTTCTTTTTCTTCTCTGTCTTCACAAACTGTAACTGCCTTTTTTTTTTTTTTTTTTTTTTTTTTTTGACAGGCAGAGTGGACAGTGAGAGAGAGAGACAGAGAGAAAGGTCTTCCTTTGCCGTTGGTTCACCCTCCAATGGCCGCTGTGGCCAGCACGCTGCGGCCGGCGCACCACGCTGATCCGATGGCAGGAGCCAGGTACTTATCCTGGTCTCCCATGGGGTGCAGGGCCCAAGTACTTGGGCCATCCTCCACTGCACTCCCTGGCCACAGCAGAGAGCTGGCCTGGAAGAGGGGCAACTGGGACAGACTCCGGCACCCCGACCGGGACTAGAACCTGGTGTGCTGGCGCCGCAAGCACACGGCGCCGGCCTGCTTTTTATCTTTTTGAGTCTCCTCACTTGTAGATGTTTCTTAACCCAGATATTTTGCAGAAGGAAGAGAAGGTGTAAACAATTATTACCTTATTTTTGTATGTCTAGTAAGAACTAGAGAATGCTAGTCTTTACAGTTTTTGGTAGGCTAGACCAAGGTCATTTGAGAGAGAGAGAGAGACAGAGAGAGAGAGAGAAGAAAAATAAGCAGTTGTGTAAGGCTATCACCTGCTGCGCCTGCCCCCTACCCAGTCCATCCCAATCAGTTTAATGATTCCATGTTCAACTGAATTCATGTTAATATGTGTCCTCCCTTTCCTGGCAGTTTATACTGCAAAGTAAACTTGCATTTTCATCATCAGTGTCATGATTATGAGAACATTTTGTGAAGTCATGGACTAGGTTAGGTGGTGCACTTCACTTAATGATTGAATGTACCATTACATATTTAATAAGTGTATCCTTTGAGCCAAATGCTGTTTCGGTACAGAGGAACAAACACAGATGTATAATAAATAGAGTACCGCTCTTGGACCAGCTAATAATCCAGTTGGAAAGGCCATCAGGTACATAATAACAGACTTCACTCAGAAGAGGTGATACTTAACTGTATGAATGGCATGAACTATAAATAAAAGAGAGATGTAGAGGATTGACCAATTTAGCCAGGATTTGTAAGGGATGACGTCGAATTGGAACTAGAATTTGAAGGTGCTTTCTGGATGGTTAGAGAAAAGAAGGGAATGTATGAACAGTGAAGAAACAGGAATGAGTGCTGATTGTCTAGATTGGTCAAAACTATGTCTGGAATGCTTTGGGAAGAGATTAAAGGATAAAGCTGAAAAGATAGGTGTCAGTCAAAGATCGGAATTTCAAACAAATTTTAAAGATAGTGTGTGATGCAGTGATGATGAGGACTGGGCAGTGCACGAAAGAGGGATCACATGAAAACTTTAGGAGGGAGTGAAAAAGAGATTAATAGGGAAGAAAGACTGGGAGCAGTTGCGATAGTCATGACATGAAGTGTGAATAAAAGGAAGGGGAGGATAAATATGAGATGCATGGTAAAGGAAGGCATTGTTGAGTGAGGGAATAGTCAGGAAATTTGAAAATTTTTTTTTCAAGATTTTATTTATTTATTTGAGAGGAAAAGTTATAGATAGAGGGAGAGACAGAAAAGTCTTCCATCTGCTGGTTCACTTTCCAAAATGGCTGCAATGGCTGGAGCTGGGCCGATCTGAAGCCAGGAGCCAGGAGCTTCTTCCAGGTCTCCCACATGGGTGCAGGGGCCCAAGCACTGGACCATCTTCTGTTTTTCTAGGTCATTAACAGAGAGCTGGATCAGAAGAGGAGCCTACTATACCACAGTACCAGCTCCCATTCATAGTGTTTTAATGCTACACATTTTTCATGAATTATTTTGAAGACCCTTCATTTACTTAAATTTAATTTTTTTTGGTACCAAAATAAGCTTTTAATTTCATTTCCTACAAACCTTTTGAGGTACCCTTGGATTTGAATTCCCTCATTTGTTCTTAATCCACTTGTCAATAACTACTAGGACATGGATGAGTATAAAGTTAATAAAAAACAAAAACAAAAACACCTTGTTTCTGTCTGTAAATAGCTTAGCTATTTGAGAATCCTGGCAAGTAAACCATGTGTTTGAGGAGAGAGATGTAATGTATTCTTCTTTTTCCCAGGATTCCTTCAGCATATGATGAAGTGTTTTCTCCCCACTTGCTATGACGATTAATAGCTCATTGAGGGCTGGAGACTGTTCTTTGTGACTCCGGTAGCAATGTTTTTGTGCTTCTGAATGCTGCTTGCTGCATTTCAGAGAATCTGGTGCAGTGACTCAGTCAACATCACCTGCTCCCTGGCCATGTGATTGTGGCATCAAGGTATATACCTGATGTTCCTTTATTCAGGATAGCTTTTGTCAGCCTAACTTGTACCTTGTATTTTAGGTGGAAACAAGAGAAGATGAAGAACAAAATGTCAAATTGGCTGAAATTCTGGAACTCTTGGTTGCAGCTGGGTATTTCAGGGCAAGGATTAAAGGTTTGTCACCTTTTGACAAGGTAAGAGGAAGCCTTTCTAACCGCTAGGCTGTTTTTGATCAGGAGGACATGCTTAACCATGGCAGAGAAAGGAGAAAGAGATTGTGTTCTTACTTCTTTCATGTTTTCCTTTCTCCCTAATTCTGATTCATTATGCAGGTATTCAGATTTCCTGTTCAAAGATGATGATGTATTGGTGGATATGATAAGATTCCTTTTCTCAGTACAAAGTTTTACTTAATGTAAAAAAGCCAAAGAAGCAGTTCCTTCTGTCAAAGAATTTGGAGTTTGGATGGAGATTATAAAGTTTGTATAAAATAATCTGAGTTAATCATGAGTTATCCTAAGTCAGCATGCTCCCTGATAAATGATATTATGTGGATGGTAAATGCTCTGTTTGCAGGAGGGAGATATTACTATGGGATGGAGTCTTTCAATTTTGCAGAACCTTAAATAGTTATGTACAAGATATAAAAGGTTTTGAGGACAGAGATCTAAAAGAGTCACCCTGCCCTCAAAGACTACAACTTCTGTAGAGTGGGGAAGAGGGACAAGTAAACCAGCATGCACAGATCAATGACATGGTGCAGTAAGTCAGCAGTGTGGTGTGCACAGAAGGGAAGCATCCAAGTTTAACAGGGTGGGTCAGGAAAGCTTTGGGAAGACAGTGCTAAGTGCTCCTGGAAGTGCATCACAGAATCACTCTGGGTGGTTTTATGTTATAGATGTTCAGGCTTTTTCATCCATTGAAACTGTGGTTAGTTAGGTCTGGACTGGGGCCCTGGATTCTATATTTTATTGGACATCTCACATGAATCTTACAACACAGCAAGGATAACAGCCACTGATGTTTTTTTCTGATACCAAGCTGTATTTGAAAAACATTTTGTTTTAAAAATGGGTTTTTAGCCTTAGTCTCCTTTGCATTGCAGAGAAATCCTATAGATGAGAAAATAAAATGTATGGAAATTAAAGTGAGCACAAAATGTCTTTTTAAGAAAACATTTTATTTTATTTGAAAGACAGAGTGACAAAGGTTTGTTCCCCAAATGGCTACAACAACCAGACAACAGCCAGGCCTGGGCCAGGTAGAAGCAAGGAGCCTGGAACTCCATCTGTGTCTCCCACATGGATGGCGGGGGCCTAAATGTGCCCAAGAACTTGGACCATCCCCTGCTGACTTCCCAGACACATTTGTGAAGAGTTGGATCAGAAGCAGAATAGCTGGGACTTGAACAGGTGCATGATGCCAGCATTACATGTGGTGGCTTAACCTGCTGTGCCGTAATACCAGCCCCCAAATATCAGTCTTGCTGCCCATATGTACTTTGAGTAAAACACAGGATACCACTGGAATCTGGCACTTGCCTGAACTGGGTTAAGACTTCTTTGAACAGAAAATGAGTGCCTGCTCCCTTTACACTAAAGAAGACCTGTGTGTGATATGTCTGTTTAATAATTAAAGTCAGTTTCTCAGTCACACCAGCCACGCTTAGTACTCAATAGCCACATGTGGCTAGAAACCGCACGAACAGTGCAGATACAGAACATTTCTGTCTGCAGAAAGTTTTATTTAGCTGTGCTTTCCTACATGAGTTAAAGGTAAGGACTCACTCTCTTTATGTATAAAGGTATATAAATTTTGTAACACTTAAAAATTGTCTTCCTTCTATTTAACCTTTCCCTGACCCTGAGAGAGAAAGCAAGCATTTTCTTTGTGTTTTTCAGGTAGTAGGAGGAATGACTTGGTGTATTACCACATGCAACTTTGATGTAGATGTTGATTTGCTTTTTCAAGAAAACTCTACAATCGGTCAAAAAATGTAAGTTATTAGGGTTTGCTGTGGAAAACCTTTGTTGAGGGGGGAGAAGAAAACAGTCTTTAAATTTTTTTTTTGTTAATGACACATTTATATTCACATTGTTTTTCATTTTGTGTGTTATGGGTTTTATATTTATTCTTAACACAGACTCTAAATGTTTATATGAGGATTATTGCCAATATTTTTAGCCCTAAGTTGATTGATTATATTCCCTCCAGTATATCTCAGAGTATGTTTTGTTGTTTTTTTTCTTAATACAGACTAAATGTGATAAAGTAAGGGAAATATAACTGAATCCTAATATCCCATAGAAAATAATCTTAAATGTGTTCCAAAGCCATACACGAGTTTTTCAATACAAATTGGTCAGGCCAATGGCATCTTTGCAACAGTGCTATTAAAATAAAATTGATTTCTTCTGTCTCTCAGTGAACTGATTTTTTTTTTTTTTGGGTACTATTTCTTGGTCTGAGGTCTACTGTGTCTTTTATTAACATAGATACTTCAACTTTCTTTTAATTGGCATTTGATGGTATAATATTTCTGTTCTTTCATCTTTTTGTCTTCATTTTAAGAGTCTGTTTTTGATCAATGGATTCTTGCTCCTTTAAATACAATCTGATAATCTTGATTTTTTAAGCTGTTTTCATTTAATCTATGTATAATATGGCTAAGTTTAAAGCTAACTTCTTAGTTGTTTAATATTTGTTCTGTTTTTCCTTTGTTCTCTATTTTTTTTCCTTTTTCAGCTTTCTTCTGAATTGAAAATTTTTCTGAGTTTCCGTTCTATCTTCACTATTGGCTTATTATTTATACTCTTTTAATTTAGTTGTTGCTTTAGGATTTACAATGAACATTTTTAAATTTGTCAGCCAGTCTTTATTACTATACTTCATGTTAAGTGTAAGATTAGTGTTCTACACTGTACTACTCACTCCTCTTTCACATTCTTCCTGCTATTGTTTATCTTTACCTATGCTGTAGAGTCCATTACATGTTTTACTAATCTTACTTTAGACCAGGGTCAGCAGACTTTGTGTGAAGAGCTAGCTGTAAATATCTTAGATTTTTGTGACAGTATATATTGTCTGTGTCACAGCTATTCAACTCCGCTGTTACAGTTTGAAAGCAGCAATAGACAATACATAAATGAGTGAGCACAGCTGGGGGAACTAAGGCTTGAGTGTCTGCTGTGTGCCAGAAGCTGTGCTGGATGCTCTATATATTTCAATTTTCATTACAACAGGTATTACCTTTGTTTTAGCAATGAAATTTGGACTGACAGAAGCCAAGATCGCATAGTATGCTAGAGTCAAGTCCTTTGTATTCAGGCATTTCTAATCCTTTTTCTCTATCAAAATTCCTAGTGACTACTTTCCAAAGACAATGAAGTTTGAGTATACCTACCCCTGTTGTAGGGGTATCTTCTTTTTCCTTCTCTCTTCAGCTTCAGTCTACCATAACATTACTTTTATAATGACAAAGACATGATAGTTAAAGTTTTTTGTAAAATAACAAATTGTCTTCACTTTCTCTGTGGGTAGATTCTAAATCTATAAACAATATTTACAATGAAAACTAAGAATTGTTGGTGGAATCAGAGAAAAATGTAATCTTCAGAACCATAATGTATTTAAAGAAGAAAATTTAAAATATCACAGTCAAAGGGATTTCTTTTTATTTATTCCAGGAGAGGGAAATGTCCAAACTGCAGGCTTTTTAAGATGCACAAAATTCATTTGATCTGGCCTTGTCAAGGCAACCACATATGGGACTCAAAATTTATTGAATCTAGGGCAGGCTAATTTTTGAGATGATAATTTTGTATGGCCCCTGAATGGTATTATGAATGGTGCAAAGTGTGCTTGGCACATAAAAGGTTCTATACACCTGATACTCAACAAATGTTTATTGAGCTGGACTATGGTTAAGGCATTAATCTGGGTACTTTGGATACATTAATGAAAAATGTTTGACCCTCATTTGGCTTAATAGTCTTGTGGGGGCAGACAGACCATAAGGAAAATTTAATAAATAAATAAATTATACATAGAAGGAAAATACGTGTTAAAGAAAATATTAAAACTGAGGAGATGTATGGTGAGAGACATTTGGGTAGGAGACAGTTAATAGTTTTAAGTAGGACAGCCGTGTAGGTCTCCTTGAGATGATATGGAAGCTAAGACTTGCGGGAAGAGGGTTCCAGGCAAAGGGAACCCGTGTTCCAGCTCTGGCACTTGTGTTTTATTATTTAACCTTCACAAAAGTCTTTGAATAGGCAGGACAGGGACTGCCCTTCATTTTTGTTGACAGTATTGGATCAGAGGGACCAGATGCCTTGCCAGATGTCCTAGAGTGAGTGGTGGGGCTGGAATTTAGATACTGGTTTTGACTCATTCTCTTTCAAACTGCATTGGAGGAAGAAACAGTGCACTAAACACTCCTAAGAACTAAAAACTACAGGAGTCAATTTAATGACAAGGAGGCATGTTAAAATCTTAGGGGAATGGATAGGCATTTGGTATATCAGTTAAGATCCTGCTTGGAACGCCTATATCTCACATCTGAGTGCCTAGGTCCAAGTCTTGGCTCTGTTCCTAATTCTAGCTTCCTACTAACATGTACCCTGTGGGTCAGTAGGTGGTGGCTCCAGTACTTGGATTCTCCCCAAGCATGTGGGAAACCTGGATTGAGTTTCTGGCTCTTGACTTCAATGTGGACCAGCTCTGGCATTTGGCAAGTGAACAGATAGGAGCATTCCCTATCTCTCTTTCTCTGCTTTTCAAATAAAATGTAAAGATAAATAATTTAAAAATCTTAGACTAGGACATCTCCCTGGTGACCTTGGTGGTTACCACTTTTCCTGATTTTTAGAAAGACACAAGATCTACCCTGAGCTCTAGGAAAAACCAAACTGGACATGGTGAGTTTCAGTAAGAAGTCTTCCTGACTTTCTTCCCCTGCCTCCAGTCTGCCTGTGTTTCCTCCCATGTCCACACCTCCCGGCAGTGTTGATGTCTTCAGCTACTTCCGTGTGCTGCTAAGACTTGGCAGTAATTTCTGGGAAGCTGATTTAAGAGGGTTGTAAACCCTGATATGACCCACAGTGCCCTTCCCGAGGGGCCTTTATGAATTATCTGGATAGGCAGGCTCAGAGGAGTGGCTGGGGAGAACTGTGTCTGAGGGTAGGGGGTTGTGTTGGATGCTGTTGGGGGTCCCAGCCTCTTATTATCAGGCTACAGAATGGTTCTTGGTAATTGATAGTTATGCAAATATCAATAGATCTTTAGCCACTAGAGGGAGCTCTCCACCTGACAAACCAAAAATGTGCCCAAGGACCGATTGTATTCATTACATATATACTCCGAGTATTTAAGTAGCTAAGATCTACACAGAACAAAGATACAAAACCAAGGTTGTGGGGAGGGGGTAGCGAATGTTTGGTACATGGTTGAAGCACTGCTTAGGATGCCTCCATCCTGTTTTAGAATGCCCGATTCAGGTCTGAGCTCCTCTGCTTCTGATGATGTCATGATTCAAATTCTTGGGTCCTTGCCACTTAATGGGAGACCCAGGTGGAATTCTGGGTTCCTGGCTTGGGCCTGGCCCAGACCCAGCTCTCAGAGCATTTGTGGAGTGACAGATTGAAACATTGGATGGAGGATATTCCCTTCCCCAAGTAAAATGAAAATAAGTTAATTAAAAAATTTTTTTAAACCCTGGGTTTGGTACTTATCCTCATTTGCTGAGTTTGGACATCTCTTGCCATAATAGGATCAAAGAAATTATAAAAAACAAGGCATGGGAATTCGATGGAGAACAAAAGTAAAAGTAAAGCTGTTGCCAAAGGGTTTTTTGAAACTTCGCTACCTAACTAAGCCATTCTCACCCCCACAGACCTGGGCAACCCCAGTCTTCCCCACGAGGGCAGGCCACATCTCATGGCAGAGTAGACCCGTGTGTCCCAAATACAGGCTGCTCGGAAGGAAGGGGCCAGCAGTGACTGAGAACCACACGATGATTCCTTCTTGTCAGACCTTTTCAATAAATCACCCTACTTCCTCTTCTGTTGGGGAGAAGGCGGGGAGGCAGGGGAGAGGCAGATATTGTCCTATATGTTCTTGGATGTGAGGTGCTCAGCCTTTTACTTCTGAGAACGTGTGGCATCAGTCTTCCTCTGCCCATGTTTTGTTTTCCCTTAATGCCTTGGACTTGATGTTTAACCTGGCAGTGAGGTGTAACTGTCATCCTCAGCCTCACACCCTTAACCCCACATGGGAAGCTACTTTCTAGATACCAAACACTGTTTCTAAGTGTTGTCTAAGGACCATTCCCTGGGGGGCTGTTCAGCTCTTGCCTGTGGGTCATTTAGTTCCCACTAAAGGGATGAGACTGGCGCTGCAGGCGGAAGATTAACCAATTGAGCCATGGTGCCGGCCCCCTGATTGGTTTTAGAGTATCAAAATTTTTAAGGTTATTATTTCTTTTAAACTGTTTTAAACCAGTGTAGAGAACCCCAGGTTTCCTTCTTTTTTTATTTGTATTTATTTTGAAAGTCAGATACACAGAGAGAGGGAGAAACAGAAAATGATCTTTCATCTGCTGGTTCACTCCTCGGATGGCCATAATGGCAGGGCTGGGCCAGGCTAAGCCAGGAGCCAGGAGCTTCATCCAAGTCTCCCACATGAGTGGCAGGGGCTCATGCACTTTGACCATCTTCCAGTGCTTTTCTCAGGCCATTAGCAGGGAGCTGAATTGGAAGTGGAGCAACTGGGACATGAACCAGTGCCCACTTGTGATGCTGGCATCTCAGGCATTGACTTAACCTGCTCTGCCCCGATGCCAGCCCCCTGCAAGTTTCTTTTGAGAATGGGTTCCTGTGTGTGTCTTAACATTCTGAACACCTGACACAGGATCATGTAATTATTAGCTGCCTATATGAAATTAAGGAAAACATTGGATGGTAAAGTATATAAAAGACATATGGCAGTGATAACTTTATTTTGCCATACAAAGTTGTTAACAAAATGACTGTTACTTCTCACATTCCCATCATTTTGTAAAGAAGCAAAAATATTTTAATATCAAAAAAATAGGAAGAGCAACATCTAGGAATAAAGGATTTCTATGTTCTTACATGCACACGTGCAGACATCTAAGCTGTGTTTATTTTTCTCATTTTGTGGCTCACCAGAAGGATGTGGTCATGTCCTGGCACTGGCCTGGCTTTGAGAAGCCCGACATTTTTCTGAGAGTGGTTCTCAGACTTCTGAGGTATCTTTTAACCATTCAACCTGTTCTCACTCCTTTTTGCTGCCTTTTTTTTGTTTCCTCAGAGCTCTATCAGAAAAAATTGTCTCAGTCTTGCCAAGAATGAAGTGTCCTCACCAGCTGGAGCCCCACCAGATCCAGGGGATGGATTTTATCCACATATTTCCCGTGGTCCAGGTGAGAGCCTGGGACGTCTGCACTGGGTCCTGGACCAGTGGGTGTGAATCAGAACAACTGCAGCAGAGTGTGGTGGTGTTTGCTGTCATCCTCCTCAGAACAGCCGCCGGTGTTCCATATACCCCTGTTTGTGATATCCCTGGTTGTAAATCGTGAATGTTCCGCCTCAGTGGCTTTTCATTTCCTGTTGGTAAAGCTAAAGTTCCACAGCCCTGTATACTTTAGTCCCTTTAACATATTCAGCTTGATTTTGACCCTTGCTTGTCTTTGTCCTTTCTGTTCTAGTCCTTCTGATTCTCAGCTTCTCCCCATACTTGTTATAGTCCTCCTGTTGCAGAGATTTTGTATATGCTGGTTCCTTGGGCTAGAGATGTTCTTCCTCTGTCTTCTTACCTGTTAATTCACATTGATCCTTCAAATCTCAGTTCCACCAAATCTCTTGAAGAAAGCTTTCCCTGTTCGCCTAATCAAGAACAGATTCCTTTCTGTCCATACATAAGACCATAGACCCTTCCCAGGAATCTTCTTCCTTCCTACATTTTGTAGCCATATATATCAATGTGTGTAATCATTTGTCCATCTCCCATCAGATCATAAGATTCATAATGGTAGGCACAATGGCTATCTTGTTCACTGTTTTGTCTCTAATACGTGCAGGAATGTTTGTAGATGTTCTGCCTTTATTTATTGGCTAAATGACTTCCTGTCCACCTTGGCTTATTCTCAAGACTGATTAAGTGGCTTGTGCTGCACACCTCCCTGTATTCTGTACAGTGCATCTGTTTGGGCTCCTGTCTGCTATCTTGAAAAGACAGAGCAAAGGGAGTGACATTTGTTGCCTGCTGTGTAAACAGTACTTTGAATCCAATCCTAGTATAGTTCCTTGAAATGTCTATTATAATTCCAGACCTACTTTCGAGGACAGTGAGATTTAGATGGTCACCAGTTTGCTTATGGATGGAGCACTGGTGAATGGACAAGCAAAGATTCCAGTTTAAACTCCCTGTCTCCAAGCCTTGTGCCTTTGCCACATCACTAATCTACATAGCCACCTAGCAGGAGGCTGCATAGCCTTTGCCAGAAAGACTTGGTTAAGATTATGTAGCTTAGGAGTTAAGAGCAGGGACTGTGAAGACTTCCAGGTTCAAATCTTTGCTCTGCCATTTGCTGGCTATATTGGTTTTGGGCAGATGACTTGACTTTTCTTAAGTAGAAATAATAATAGTACCTACCTGATAGGGTGGGAATTAAGTTAATAGTGTGAATAACTTAGATGTTTTATTATGTACTTTATAGATATTATGTAGTTGTTTTTCTTGTTATTATTTATTGGATCTTCCCTGCACTTGACTTTAAATCAAATGCCATGAGATTAGTAAATTAGAGGCTAACAGTTTAACTTGGAATTTGATTTGTATGTTTTTTAGACATTCTGCCTGTCTGATACAGGGGCTGACAACCTGATCCTTTTTGTGAAAATGGGAAGTCAGTAGTGATTATTTTTGAAACCACCAACACCATCACACTGTTAAGTTGTTCCTTTCCCCTCTAAGGACTAGACCTGACTTAACCCTACTGTAACTTTGGGGACAAAGTACCTAATTCTGTTACGGGAAGAAGATTGGGAGGTGATCTTCTGTAGTCAGTTTGGACATTTGAGTGTCTGTGAATGCTGATGTTTGAGTGGAATTCTGGAGGACTTCCTGTTTGGAAAAGAGAATCTAGGCTGTGGATACCAGGTTTCTTAGTTTCATGGATCTATAAGTTTTAAGGCGAAAATGGAGATTGACTTAGAGTTAGCTCCTAGGATTTGCCTGTCAAGCACATTTTTTTTTTTTTTTTTTTTTGACAGGCAGAGTGGACAGTGTGAGAGAGACAGAGAGAAAGGTCTTCCTTTGCTGTTGGTTCACCCTCCAATGGCCGCCGCGGCCAGCGCGCTGCGGCCGGCGCACCACGCTGATCCGATGGCAGGAGCCGGGAGCCAGGTGCTTTTCCTGGTCTCCCATGGGGTGCAGGGCCCAAGCACTTGGGCCATCCTCTACTGCACTCCCTGGCCACAGCAGAGAGCTGGCCTGGAAGAGGGGCAACCGGGACAGAATGAGGCGCCCCGACCGGGACTAGAACCCAGTGTGCCGGCGCTGCTAGGCGGAGGATTAGCCTAGTGAGCTGCGGCGCCGGCCTGTCAAGCACATTTTTTAAAGTGACTGCTATCTTGCTTTCTCTGTCATTTCCTGAAAGAATAGCCATTTGATTCCTAATCAAGAAAAAAGGACAGTCCTTCCAATTGAATAAAGTTAGTACCATGAAAAACTCGCCACATGCCTGTAGTTTTTTCCTGTAAAAAACTGGTAGAAGAAAATAATGGAGCAGCAATTGGAACCGTTGACTTAGTCACATGGTATGATTCTAGAGGCTCACCACTCAGGTTCACACCATTTAGTAAAGCTGTAGTATCACTCAAATTGCCAGACAAGGGAAAAAAAAAATAGATCCAACTTCCAGCCACTGGTAATTCTAGGTCGCATCTTTTTTTCCCATGGCAAATGTGTGAATCCAGGAAGGGAGGTGGTATTCTCAAGTGCCAGAGGCCCTGTGGCATAACTTGGCTGTTCTAGAGGTTCCTTCCTCAGCTCTTCACTGTCAACTCCAAAACAGCTGTCATTTGTCTAAGGGAAGCTTGTGACTCAACAGGCTTTCCCTTATCTGATCACACTTTCCAGGAGCCAGCCAAGTAGTGTCTCAGAGTAGACTTCCGATTAATGATGCAGATCGGAAAAGGCAACAGACACGAAAGGGCAGAAACTGAGTCTGCCACGCTAAATTGAATTGAGCAATTAGCCAGCTGCCATAATGTCCTGGGCAGTAGTCCTGGGGTGGGAGTGAAGATGAGGGGCTATAATAGTTCTGAATACTCTGATTTTCTGCCTCTGCTTTGGGATTTTGGTTAGTGCCTGAGATCATTATTTGGAAATGGAGGGAGGTGATGGAAATAAAATATAAATTACTACATAAGTGGAAATTACTGACAAGGTATATTTCTCATAGTTATTTCTTTCCACCCCTGTACTAGGCAGTTGCTTCTGAAGCATGTCTTTTTCTTGAGCTGTCTGCCTCTGGGAAGAAGCCTCTCTCTTTCCTTAATGGCAGGAGCACCTGGTAATCTATATTACATATCATCTGTCAGCTTTCGTGTGTAGCTGACCCTGTTCAAGTGTGCAGTGCTCTTGGTAAAATACAAGCACTATCCAGAACTTGCTTTTGGACTGTAGTGGCTTTCTCTCTCTGGCAAGAGGATGACAAGCAGCATCTCCCCTCCAAAATCTCCAGGTAAAGGGCATGAGTGAAGAGCCAGGAGGAAGAGCGTGTGCTCTTTTTGCACTTTACTCTCCTACCCTCGGGGTACAGTGTTCGGATCTTCCAGAGCCTGGGTGTGCATGAATTCACTGGAGTTTTCAGTTGGAGAAAACAGAGCAGGTAGTTCTGGATGTCAGTCCAATAGAGCTGGGAAACATACGAAGAATGGAAGAGCCTCGGCTGTGACTCCCATGTTGTAGCTGGTCAGCTACAGGCCAGTGGGCAAATTATGTAGTCTCCCTGCACCTCAGTTTCTGTTAAATTCAGCCTACACCATCTACCTTATGTTTTCCTGAGGATTAGCAGAGAGAAGTTCCATCAAGTTAACCTGATGCCCTGAGCTATGTACTCAGTTATAGTGTTTTCAGATCTGAGTATTTGGGGCCTTTATTCATCTATCCAATAAGGGGTTGTAGTAGGTATTCTCTGTGATTCTGTCATCTTTCATTGATCTGTGGTGAAAGTCCAGAAAAGAGGGATTTATGTTAATATCTGTCCCTGGGTCCAGGTGGTTGGGGGAATAGATATATTTGTCTTGTGCTTCAGATTTTTTTTAAAGATTTATTTATTTACTTGAAAGAGTTATACAAAGAAGGAGAGGCAGAGAGAGAGAGAGAGAGAGAGAGGACTTCCATCTGCTGGTTCACTCCCGAATTGGCTGCAGTGGCTGGAGATGAGCCAATATGAAGGCAAGAGCCTTTTGGGTCTCCCATTTGGGTGCAGGGGCCCAAGGACTTGGGCCATCTTCCACTGCTTTCCCAGGCCATAGCAGAGAGCTGGATTGGAAGTGGAGCAGCTGGGTCTTGAACTGGCACCCATATGGGATGAAGGCACTGCAGGTGGTGGCTTAACCTGCTGCGCCGCCGCACCAGCCCCTGTACTTCTGAGCTTTACTGAGTGCAGTACCTGTGATTTCATTTGCTGCCACAGTAGCTCTGTGATAGCTAGGTAATCCAAGAACTGAGAAAGGCAAACTGAGGCCTGAGCTCCTACACTGCTACTCAGTACTGTGTTCCATTGAATCCTGCTATTTTACATGCCCAACCAGTTGCTTTTCTTGTAGCACAGCATGTATTGGTAGTTTTTTTTTCTTTTTTATCACCTGGTCAGTTCAGTTTTGCTGACTTGAGTTCATGAGTTGGGCCATCTCTGAACTGGACTTCACTGGAGTGGGATTTCGTCCCTGTCAACTCACATTCCTTCCCTTTCTTCTCCAGTGGCTGGTGAAGAGAGCTATAGAAACGAAAGAAGAGATGGGTGACTACATCCGCTCCTACTCCATATCCCAGTTTCAGAAAACCTATAGCCTCCCTGAGGTAGGTGTTGCCTGTTTTTTGTTTTTGTTTGGTTTTGTTTTGTTTGGTTTTCTCCTTTGTTTGAAGGAGGGAATGAATGCACACTTAGAGACTCCCCAAGAAGGACCAGGGTAATTTCAGTATCTTCTCGTGGCATCTCTGCTCCTCTTGCCCCAGCATTGAAACTGGGACTTCTGGTTGGTTAGAGCTTCCTCTAACATGGCTGCACAGTAGAAAACTCTAAATTTTGATACTTGGTCTAGAATTTTTATTAAATCTCAGGAAGAGTATATTTATATAAAACATTTTTGAGAAACCACTTGCCTTGTGCATTCCTGTTGCAGCAGTCTGTAATAATTGAAACAGCAATACCAATAAATGATAGCTGTAAAATACTTGCTATATGCCAGTTCCAGCATATCACATGCCTTTTCTTCTTTAAGCCCTGTGACTGTCTCCTGAGATAGATGTTGTGGTCCCTGCTTTACAGATGGAGACAGATATAATGGTTACGTGACTAAAATTTCAGAGCTCCTGAAGATTTGAAATAGAACATTTGTCTTAACCACTACACACTGAGCCCCCAAACCCCCTTTTTCTTAGTGGCTGTAAGGGTCTGTGCTGGAATGATCTGCAGAGGGAGAATACATTTCTACTTGTTAGAAAATTGAGACTTCTTCAGGCAAAGTAGTAATGAAAAGTCCATTTATAAGGCATTTTTCTGAGCAATCTAGTTAAGTTTTACTCTTTACAGGGGATTTATGTAAACCCTGCGTTTTGTTTTACAGGATGATGACTTCATAAAGAGAAAAGAAAAGGCCATCAAGACAGTTGTTGACCTCTCTGTAAGTTCCCTTGTTCATGTGTTTCTGTGTAAGCACTACATAGCCCTCTTTCGTGTGTTTGGTTTAAAGCACAAAAATGCTGCAATCTGAGCTTCCTCCTGCTGGGATTTCCTGGGAGCAGGCTTCAGATGGGTGAGCTAGGGAACTTACGCCATGTCAGAACCCTGTACTCA
This sequence comes from Oryctolagus cuniculus, assembly GCF_051225735.1. Taxonomy (NCBI): domain Eukaryota; kingdom Metazoa; phylum Chordata; class Mammalia; order Lagomorpha; family Leporidae; genus Oryctolagus; species Oryctolagus cuniculus. The sequence goes on along the minus strand of NC_142869.1, from coordinate 115,787,224 downwards.
CAGGTAATCTGCCACAACCACTGCCCTGTGTTCTCAGTCCCAGTTTTAAAGGTGAAATATCCAAATGCAAAGCTCTTCCTCATTTATCTCAATGACAGTTGTAAACTTAGAATAGCTACAAAGAGCAGATGATGAACTGGAGATGGGGAGATTGAGGTTACTGATTTTCTCTCATGGTGACTGGAGAGGCAGAATTGCTTCTGAGCTTTGTGCAGGAGACTGATATGTCCTTTGTCATCATATACAGCATCTTAATCACTGGCAGTCCACACAGATGTGCCTACTTCCCAACATGAGGGCCAAAAGAGAGCTTTGGTGCTCCTTTTCAAAACACTCTGAGCCAGAGCCAGTAGAACCTTGTTAGGGGCATCTGCACTCCACAGACTCCCTACCTGAGCTAATGGGAATAAAGCAGCAATGTCTGGAAGTATACACTCTGTCTCCTAAAGGAAATATTTAGTGTTCTTTTGCTTCTTTTCTACTTGGTCTGATTCATAACATACTAAACATTTGATCACCCTTGTTTGTGAATTGTAAGTAAGCTTATACTTGTAGCTTTAGTTGATTTTTACAGCTCTATTAACATGCCGCTAACATGGCACTCAGTTTAAATATCAGAGGTGTTTTTTATACAGATGCCTTGGTTTGCATTTTATAGTGATAAAGATTGAAGGTGTCTGGCTTGTATAGCTTTGTGAAGTGGTTATGGAGGTTTTCCAGAAATAGAATTCAAAACTCATTTAAGAAAAAAATGTGTTATCATCCAGTTATTACTCTGAAAAGAACAATTGTTGTTTGATGACGAAAGACATGCAGTGCTCATTTAGAACCAAAAGGATTGTTATTTTATAGTTGTTAGATATTTTTCTCAGTTCCATCTTAGAAATGGGAGAGATGGAAAAGCTTTTAAGATGATGATACACCAAAGACAAATACTATTTTAATATTTGGTGGCAGCATTAAATAATAAAAGAAAAAATGATATGACATAATAATGGTTTTCTTTTCTGATTATGGAATAGATGTTTGGCTTAGAGCATCCTTGAAGTTTGTTTTGTTTGTTTGTTTTAAGATTTATTTATTTTAAACAGAGTTAGAGAGTGGGACAGAGAGAGAGATCAGTCTTCCATTCACTGGTTCACTCCCCAAATGGCCATGGTGGCCAGTGCAGGGGCCAGGCTGAAGCCAGGAACCAGGAGTTTCAACCGAGTTTCTCATGTGGGTGACAGGGGCCCAAGCACTCAGGCCATCATCTGCTGCTTTTCCCAAGCAGGGAGCTGGATCAGAAGTGGAGCAGCCAAGACTCGAACTTGAGTCCATATGGGATGCTGCTGTGCCACAATGCTGACCCCTTGAAGTTTTTCTTAAAAAGATTGATAGATATAGGTAAAGAAAATTACTCTTAACCACACAGCACAGAATTAGCCACATTTAATTGTTGGACATATTTCTATTGTTACTAATGTGCATTTTTAAACTAAATTGGGGCCAGTGCCGTGGCTCAATAGGCTAATCCTCCGCCTTGCGGCGCCGGCATACCGGGTTCTAGTCCCAGTCGGGGTGCTGGATTCTGTCCCGGCTGCCCCTCTTCCAGGCCAGCTCTCTGCTATGGCCCGGGAGTGCAGTGGAGGATGGCCCAAGTCCTTGGGCCCTGCACCCGCATGGGAGACCAAGAGAAGCACCTGGCTCCTGGCTTCGGATCAGTGCGATGTGCCGGCCGCAGCGGTCATTGGAGGGTGAACCAACGGCAAAAGGAAGACCTTTCTCTCTGTCTCTCTCTCTCACTGTCCACTCTGCCTGTCCAAAAAAAAACAAAGAAAAAAAAACTAAATTGGAATCATAGTTTAAATGTAATTTTGTAATTTTTTACTTTTAAGTATAGAATCTGTTGTGTTGTTACTCTTTGCTCCTCACAACATTTCTCATGACAATATCCAATTGATTGGATGTGCTGTGCTTTCCCCTGTTTGAAATGATACTTCATTTCTTGAAAGATAAAAACCATGTGACGGCATTCCCTTGGAGGCAGGGAGTTGGGGGCTTGTAGCAGGAAAGGAAGGAAAATTTTCATTTCCCTATAGATTGTACTATTTGAATTTTATTCTAAGTCTGTGTATAATATATTCAAAAACAGTAAGTGTAAGATAACTTTTTTTTAATGCTTTAATGAATGGCTTCACATGTAAATCTCACTCTGAGCCCTAGATTAAAGTAAAATGATGAGGTTTTTGGCTGTGCAACACAGAATGAAAAAAAGAAGGCCAGCATAGCTGGTGATAGTCCTATCAGTGAAACTGGATGTGGCCTCATCTCTGTACCCATGGAATAGTTCAGGCCTTTGGTGACACACATATTATTTCATGTTCTCATTTATAATGAAGATTTTAAAAAAATCTACGCTTCATAATGTGACTGCATAGAATTTAAAGAGATAATAATATGTAGTGCCCAAACACTCTTCTGAGTGTTTATCTGTAACTCAGCTCAGCTTCACAACAACCCTTTGAAGTAGTAGTAGTTCTTTTATTTTCCAGTGAGAAACTGAAGCACAGATATGTTACCTAAGTTGCCTGGGGTCACACTGATGAAGATGGAGTCAGGCCTCAAACCCAGACTGTCACCACTGTGCTCTGAGCCTCTAGATAAAACCCTGCTTGGAGCTGATCAGAAAATAATAGCAAAATAAAGGAAAAAGAAAAACACTGTCTCTTTGCTGATAATTTGTATTGCTTAGTCTCTTTCCTTTTTTTAGGTATAGACTTAATCCTTAGATGACTGGCAATGCATTTTCAGCAGAAATGATCAAGAATTTTTATTGGTGACCAGACTTTGCCTTGGGTTTTGTTTTGTTTTTCTCCCAGCCTTGTCTGCTGAAAATACTTCCGACTTGCATCTCCTTAGTTGAGCCTCATCGCCATTAACTTTTCATGCCTCCTTCCTACCACTTCTGCAAGTACAAACTGGATATCCATTATACAAGATGCTTGGAACCAAAGCTATTTGACTTCAAATTTTTTGGGTTTTGGAATTTGTATAGATTATACCATTTAAACATCCCTAATCCAAAAATCCAAAATTCCCAGCATTTCAGATTTTCAGATTAGAAACATTTGACCTATGCTTCCTTTGCTAGCTTGAAATGAGTCACAGAAGCTCACAAGACTCCAACTCCAGGGCTAAAGTGCATATCCCTGGCTTATTCTAGTGAATTGGTATTAAAAATTGAACAACTTGCCATTTTTTATTTCTTGTAATTCTCTGCAGGGAAGCACTCTCTACCTCTTCAATAAAGGGAAAGAAAGCTCTTCTGTGTAGCTAGATGTTCTGGCTCTGGGTGCCTGGAGGGTGTTTCCTCTCCCTCTAGGTTTTCCCTAGTTAGGCCTTTCAGATGACTTTCCCTGCTCCATTGTGATGAGTCTGGAAAATGAGGTCACATCTACAGGTGCCTGGTTTCTAGACGCAGCCTTTTATAAAATGTGCAGCTCTTGCCTTGTGTTAATTATCTTGTATGTGTCAGGCCTGCCATTAGGCATTTTAGAAGCATTATCTCCTCTATCCCTCATTGACATGTAGGGAGTTATTTATTATCATTTCCATTTTGTGAATCAGGAAGTTAAAACTCAGAAAGGTTAATAAACTCTCTGTGTAGCTGTAGCGCTAACTACACATTTTAATTTTACATCACACACAACAGGTGTTGGTCTTTTCACGTTTTCTCACTCTTCCTGCTGATTTCCCACATATTCCTAGCATGAATTTTGCTGACTTGTTTCCATACTCTGGGATATTATTCACCAAATCACAGAAATGAATCCAGAGTGTTTGGGTGCTCCACTCTCCACCTGCCATCTCTTGAGTTTCTTATGGGGGTATTTTACTGTGACTTTTCCTATCAGTAGACCCTTTGTCCAGGGAAAATGGATGCCAATGGAAGCTCTCCTGTTTTCTTTCTTCATTGTCAGCATTATGCCATTGTGTATTGGCCAGTAGGCTGTACTTATCTTGCTCAGATAGAACCTCTTTTTAAAAAATAAGTACTATACATTTAAATATTAAATACCTACCTTCTTTGTTTCTTTAGCCATCCTTTGAAAACTGTTCTAATCTTTTTCATTTGTCCCTGACATATAGCTAGCCCAGTTGCCTGTTGATCTATTGATTGACTGGTTGGTTAATGCCTGATTTTTTCTTTTAAAAAAGTTTTTTTTTTTTTTTTCTTGTATACTAAAGCTGTAGTAATAAAAAAGGAAATGGAGAAACTGCATGAAGACTGAATCACCTCTGATGGCACCTGAAAGGTGTAATTATTGATATTCCAAGTACAAAATGTAGAGTTAATGAATATCAACATAGAAAATCACAAAAAAGATATTACATATATATATTCTGTGCTACTGTTTGCTCAATAACATATTAATGTTTTCTTTCCATGCCAATAAATATTTTTAGAGCTTGCTTTCAGATTATTCATTTTGTAGGACTAGCTAATATAAGTTTAGCTTATATCTTTTTTTTTTCCCCTTGGCCAATACATATTACATCTCTTTATAGCTATTTTTCTTTTGTCTCTAATTATTTACTTATAATACATTACTTGAAGTAGAATTGTACCAAGGTTGAACTTAAAGTTTTTAGTACCTCTTGTTGGATCTCCAGGCAAGGAGGTGGTTGTGAACCTCAGCGTCTGAGCTCATTAGTTTAACATGTTCTCTCTTTGTCTTGGTGTAAGTTTCTTCCTCCTGAGGGTTATTTGCAGTAGTTCTGCTTTTTTCTTTGAAATATGTTATTTTCTTATTTCTTCCTACTTCTGTTTTAGAGTAGCTAACTGCTTTGTAAAAGGCCTGCCCTAAAGGAGATTGGATTTTTCAAGGCAGAAGAAACAAACCGTTTGTACTCAAGGACAGGCCTCCCGTTACCACCTTCTACTCTTGCCTCCTTGTCATAATTAAGCTCATTGTCTCACTGAGTGTGCTGCTATACAGTTACTGTCTCCTCTTCTGAGCCATCTGCCCTCTATATCCTAGAGTATCTGTCCTCTGTAGTGAGGTCTTATATACTTCCTTTTGAACTTGAGTAAAGGGTGCCCACAAAGGGTCCTCAAAAGATGTATTTACTGTTTATGAGCATTTTTTGGTAGTGTTTAGAATTGTTTAGGAGAATAAAAGGAAGAGAAAAAAGACTTCTTAGAGCTACCAGTCTAGTGGAAAGGTGTTGTTTTGTTGAATTATTGGATCATCTAAGAGACCATTTAAAATTACTGCTCTGACACATTCTTCCATATATGAGGAAGGTGTTTTCATCCATTATATAAAACTTAAATGCAATGATGTAGCCAAACAATGTAGTAAATCTTACTAATAATAGTATACATCTGTATGTATTTAAAATAAATATATATATTTTAGTCCTTATTGTGTATCTGGTACTGTTAACTATATTGATTAAATTAAACCTCAAAGCAACTGTGCTTGTATCTATGTAGTAGTTGGCTTTTTATTACTCTAACTGAAATGCCTAAGACAAGTTACCTGTGAGGGAAGGAGGTTTATTTTAGCTCATGGTGTTGGAGATTCACAGTCTAAGATCAGGCAGCACCACTGGTCTGGCACCTGATGAGGGTGAAGGCTGACAATGACGAAGTGTGTGCGGAGAAGTGATTACCTGTGAGCAAGGAAGCAGATAGGGAGCATGCTCATGGTGTGATTTCTCCTTATAAAGCCTTCTTGACTCAACTAGGGGCTCCACCCCAGCAACCCCAATCCAATCCAGCCACCTCCCAGAGGTCCCACCTTCAAATCCCACCAGTGGATCACACTTCTATACTTTGAGCATCATTAGTTCATAACTTTGGGTTTTAAACATCTTGTGAGTAGGGAAACAATATCCTATTCAAACTGTTACAATCTGTTTTACAGATGGAAAACCACAGAGGTTAGTGTAACTTGCTCCAAATCTGAGAGGTAGTGTGGGGTGGAGCAAGTACTGAAATCCTGGTCTGACTCCATGTATTCATTCACTGATACTGATTGAACCCTGACTCCATGCCAGATCATATTGTAGGAGCTAAGAAAAGATCAGTGACATTGCAGCTTGTAAGGGGCTTGAGGGATTTGGGAGTTCATGGAGAAGACAGCTCTTGACTAGGGGGTGGCAGTGGTACATGCAGGCTTTGTTTGGGTGATACTTTGATAGGTTTGCTTGTGGAGTGGGGGCTTCCCTCACACCATGAGAGGCTTAAGCAGAGGAACCTCTATCCCTCACAAGGGAACTCCCCCAGAGGATCATGGAGGAGGTTCCCATGTCTAGACAGCATAGTTGCTCAGTGTGTTGGGGGGGTCGTCTCTGGATCAGGATCTCTGAAGGGCAGCAGTGGTTTGGGGTCTTAGGTTAGCAAATACTGATAGCTTCAAAGGCTGTGCTTTCGAAGGTGTACAAAGTAGGCAGGCTATAGATAGTTAAAAACCAAACCAAAACAAAAAGAATCTGCTCATTTGGGCTGTGTTGGAAACAGTTGGATCTGTTGGGGCCAGGGTTGTGACACAGAGGGTTAAACCTCTGCCTGTAATGCCAGCATCATGTAGGAGTGCTGATTCAAGTGCCAGCTGCTCTACTTACTTTAGAGCTCTCTGCTAATGTGCCTGGGAAGGCAGCAGAAGATGGCCCAAATGCTTTGGCCCCTAACTATCCATGTGGGAAACCTGGATGGAGTTTCAGGTTCCTGGCTGTGACCTGGCCCAGCCCTGGCTGTTGAAGCCATTTGGGAAGTGAACCAGGGAATGGAAGATCAGTCTCTCTCTCTCTTTCTCCCTCTTTCTTTCTTTCAAATAAATAAATAAAATTAAAAAAAAAACTGGATGTGTTAAAATTTAAATTTGAAACCAAAGAGCTTTTGAGAGAGCAACTTTCAGCCTGCTGTGGAGAAGTAAACAGCCTAGGGACTAAGACACAAAGGCCATGTTTAGCTCATCTGTACAACACAGCAACCATCTTCTTACCCACCAAGTCACACAATTTGAGACTGACTAAAGGAGAATGAAAGTGGGACTTGTGCTGGAACTCAGAGAGCACAAGATGCACTTGCATGGAAGAGCTCATGCAAAAGAATAGAAAAGAAGTATGACTTGGGGGTGAATCTGAGTCAAACTACAGAAATGATCGCCATCTGTCATCTCATCATTTCCTTCACTCAGACTTTCTTTAGTTTGTTTTATTAAAGTTCATTTTTTTAAAAAAACAAATTTCTCCAAGTTATTAAAAGTCTTAAAACATTTCATAGAAAATGTATATTTATTATGAAAAAACTACACACAGATTTCAAAATTGTTTTGCACCAAAAGTAAACTTACCTTCTAACTCCAGTTTTCCATGACCTTTTTGAGATAGCTCATATAATAACTGTTTCTTCTAGGGACTTTTCAGAACATTGGGCTTAGTGGTAGAAACACTTGTGGAGCCCCTTTTGATGGAAGGCGGAGGTTTTTCATGGGCTTGTAGATCAAGCTGTGTGTTAGAGTTGGGTTTGGACTGTGGGAACTGTGGGAATAAGCTATTAAGATCAGTGAGTTCCTGCTGAGTTGAGTATAGTCTGGCCCTAGTGGGGTTTTAGTGAGCCTTTAAGTATGAAATGCAAGATCAGTAGCAGCTGTGTCACTTCCTGCTCCATTATTTCAGTAAGGAAGTTGTCTACTCTAATTGTGAGTGCAGCAGTCAGGGATTTGCTGCAGACCCTGTCGTGGCTGTGCTGTCCTGTTTCCCTCCCCTGGCACTTGGAATGTAGGTTCAGAGGCATCATTTTGACAGGTGAGTCTGACTTGTCCTACGTAGAAGAGATCTGACTCTCGCAATGCTGGAGTTCTCCATTTTACACAAGGATTGCCTTAATATTTTAATTCTGCTCATGTGTCCTTTAATATCTACAAAAACAAAATATCAGAACCCACAATGAAGGGTGATCTGAGTTGAGATATAAAACATTTTGTGCAATTCTTCCGAGTCTCTGTTCTGGAATCATCCTGTCTCTATCACTTATGGCTTTGGTAACCAGGGGTGAACTATTTAATCTCTGTGCCCATGTCTCATCATCTGTAGACAGAAGACAAAGATAGCTTCCCTAAGATGTGTGAGTGTCTAGTGGGCAGCCCATACACTATAAGCAGGTGCCTGGCACATACCTACCATCCAACAAATGATAGCTATTACTCTTGTCACTGCTATTAGGGTGAAAGAAGTTGGTTTTGTATACCTTTTTGAAAGCATAATCAAGTATAGTATGGTGGGTTTTTTTTTTATTAATCTCAAGCTTCAAATTTTTGACAGAATTATGTTACCAAGTAGTTATCTTTATAGGATCAAAAAAAGTATGAGAGGCTAAATATCCTTTAAGATCTGTTAGTCCAACCCCATGCTACAGATAAAGAAATGGAGGGAAACTGCCTTGCTGTTTATTGGCAAGGATAGGACTAGACATCAGTGTTCCTGACTCCTGTGCCTTAAAGGGTGACTTAGCAATCATTCTTTGTAGTTGACCTGTTTAGGTCCTTATTACTTAAGCAAAACATTGTAACAGGCTGCATAGCAGCTTTTAGAATGTGTAATAAGCCTTGTGAGATGGCTAGCAGAAGTGGCTGGTGGGCAAGTTAGTATATTGGAAAAGCCTTGGAACTGAAGCTGGGGTACTTAGGGCTAAAAAGTCAGTGTTGTTATTAGTTGGCAAATTAAAGTTCCTTTTAAGTTAGTTTCAGAATGTTGGTATGTTGTTTTGGAGTCAGTCCTTTTTATTTTTTTAATCTGATTTCTTGCCTTGAGTCATTGACTCTTTCAGTAGTATCTAGGGAAAACTGAATTAAGCTCAATTATGTAGTGCTGCGGGAATAGTAGAGTTCAGTGGAAATTAAATCATATGCAATAACTGACGTCATGTGACTCATTGTATTTTTCATTTCACCGTAACTGTTTTATTTATAGATTCCTATTCATGTCGACACTAGCAACAAATAAGGGAATGTTTGTGGCAGCAGTTTGTAAAAGCTACCTATTAGCTCAGACCCTATCTCACTCCCTTTTCCACAAAATAGTTGAAATTATGTAGTATAAATTACACAAGAAATATTTTCTATTTGAAACTTTTCATAATAAAATGTAAAGAAATAAGAATTTATTAGAATTATCAAGAGGGAATAATTCTGATTGGAATAGGATACCCCTACCTGGGGAAACCTGATAGTAATGCTTGTCACAGGGCTGTCCAGGCAGAGGTTTTTATGTGGGGAATTCTGGTAGGACAGAATTATTCATATATATAAATATATATACAAATTTATATATGTCTATCTCCTAAAGAAAGTACATGGCGTATAGCAGGTGCTCAATAACTGTAGGTCTCCACCTGTAGATGATCTGGTTTGAGATTCTAACCCAAATGAATGACCTTGATGGCTAAGCTGACAGTCAAAGTCACATTACCTTATAATATGGGTTCAGGGCTCTGGAGTACAAAAAGGCAGCTGGTGTGCCAGCAAGGTACTAGTGTATTTTATGTTTTTATAAATTATGTTGAGGATAAACCTCAATACACTTTAGTTTAAAAATCATGTGTCTCTGACAAATTTGTATCTGTGATTGATGAAGTCCTTTGTGGCCCTGGGTGTTAGATAGTTCTGCTTATGTAGTGACTATCTACTTGAAAGCTTGTATTCAAGAATAAAAAAAGACTTCAGTAGATAGACAAACCTTGCTTCTTGAGGTAGGAGTACATTATTATAGGGGTTGACATTGTACAACAACAGATTAAGGTCCCAGTTCTGATATCAGCACTGGGGTACTGATCCAAGTCCTGGCTACTCTATTCCTATCTGGCTTCCTGCTACTGCATCTGAGAAGGCAACAGATGATGGCCCAAGTGCTTGGGTTCCTGCCAGCCATGTGAGAGACTTGGATGGAATTCTTGGCTCTTGGCATTTTGTTGTGATCCTAATAAAAACCAAATAGAGTATTTCACAGTGAACTTGAAAAGCTGATAGTAAAATTCATTTGAAGGACAAAATGTGTAAGAATAGCCAGGAAAGTAGGAAAATAACAGTAGAGGCAAGATGGAGAATCATAAAGCAAAAAGAATTGAGGAAGAGGTAATACTTGTTTCTTTTTAAACTTTTATTTAATGAATATAAATTTCCAAAGTACAGCTTATGGATTACAATGGCTTCCCCCCCCCCATAACTTCCCTCCCCTCTCCCGTACCCTCTCCCCTTCTATTCACATCAAGATTCATTTTCAATTCTCTTTATATATATACAGAAGATCAATTTAGCATATATTAAGCAAAGATTTCAACAGTTTGCACCCACACAGAAACACAAAGTGTAAAATACTGTTTGAATACTAGTTATAGCATTAAATCACAATGTACAGCACATTAAGGACAGAGATCCTACATGAGGAGTAAGTGCACAGTGACTCCTGTTGTTGACTTAACAAATTGACACTCTTGTTTATGGCATCAGTAATCTCCCTAGGCTCTTGTCATGAGTTGCCAAGGCTATGGAGGCCTTTGAGTTCGCCGACTCTGATCATATATTTAGACAAGGTCATAGTCAAAGTGGAAGTTCTCTCCTCCCTTCAGAGCAAGGTACCTCCTTCTTTAATGACCTGTTTTTTCCACTAGGATCTCATTTGCAGAGATCTTTCGTTTAGGTCATTTTTTCTTTTTCCCAGAGTGTCTTGGCTTTCCATGCCTAAAATACTCTCATGGGCTCTTCAGCCTTCAGCTCTTCAGAATGCCTTGAGGGCTGATTCTGAGGCCAGAGTGCTGTTTAGGACATCGGCCATTCTATGGGTCTGCTGTGTATCTCACTTCCCATGTTGGATTGTTCTCTCCCTTTTTTATTCTGTCAGTTTAGATTATGTCTGAGTGGGTTAGTGGAGTGTCTGCTTTCAGGAAATATCTAGAGGAGTATGGTAGGTGTGGCCAGGGAGCTGTGTTTGGTGCTCCAGGGTGAAGGAGATGTCTGAAGTGACACAGGTTTGTCATGGTAAATCTCTCTCTCTCTCTCGTTTTTTTTTTTTTTAATCAGTAGGGAGGTTTGTTCTTGTCTGCTGGTGTAGACTCAGCTGAGCTTCTCTCTTCAAAGGAAACCTGTGCCTGGGTGCTAGCCTCAGTGGGTATACTATTCGTCCGCTCCTCCACAAGGACCCCACAGAGGATCTGGGCAGCCCTCAATGCAAGCTCAGAATCTCCAGCAATGTCCCTTGCCAGGTAACCAGGGAGCCATGATGATGTGGAGCCTCCCACAGTTACTGCCCAAAGTCCCAGCTATACCCTGGGACTCCCACACAGCCTCAGTGTTTTCACAGTCCTGGCACACAAGCCTCCCACAGTCATGAGCACTCAGCCTCCTGTCTGTTTTCCCCACTGGACTCAGCAGGCTCCAGTTGGTTGATTGCTGGGTATGTCCAAAATGGTGCCTGCTCTCTATTGGCTGGTTGTAGGACTCTGTTGCAGGGTGATCAGGGAGAGAGAATGTGCCACCCTGTTTCTTTTTTCTCCTTTACTTTGGCAGGTACACTGCACCCCTCCCCCCCGACCAGGGCTCCAAGCTGGATTCCCTCTAGGCTCTTCCTGAAGCTTTCACCAGTGGCTTGAGCTGCTGCAATCTGGTCTCACCTCAGTCTCCAACACTGATGCAGAGACTCTTGGCTCCTGGGGTTCTGAGTTGTGTGTGTCCTTGCCCTCCATGTAGGTCCACTGTGTCCCTCCAATTTGCGTAGAGTTTCCTCTGCTGCTTTCTCCCTAACTCTTCCCAGAGACTGCGCTCTTCTCACTTTTTTAAAACTATCTTCCCCTAGACTGAAGCAGCAAACTCCCTCCCTTCTCCATCATCTTAGTACCCCCTTGTTATTTACTGTTGCCGGAGGAGTGAATAACAAGTTGCTGGACACATAAATCAGCAAAGTTTTTTTGTTTGTTTTGGTTCAGGTTGGTATCATAAACACCCTTCAGTCTTGTGATTTCACTTCTAAGTTATATGCTATCCACATTTATGCATTATTTATAATAAGAACTTGGAAATAATTTATGTGTATCTTGGTTGAAGGCTAAATAAAATAGGAAGCATTTGTATTAAGGATTATTACATTTAGTTAAAGAGAATATATTTTTGTGAAACTTTATTTCATGGAAATAGCTGTGCTTTACTGTTTTTTTTTTTTTTTTTTTTTTTTTTTTTTGACAGGCAGAGTGGACAGTGAGAGAGAGAGACAGAGAGAAAGGTCTTCCTTTGCCGTTGGTTCACCCTCCAATGGCCGCCGCGGCCGGCGCGCTGCGGCCGGCGCACCGCGCTGATCCGATGGCAGGAGCCAGGAGCCAGGTGCTTTTCCTGGTCTCTCATGGGGTGCAGGGCCCAAGCACCTGGGCCATCCTCCACTGCACTCCCTGGCCACAGCAGAGAGCTGGCCTGGAAGAGGGGCAACCGGGACAGAATCCGGCGCCCCGACCGGGACTAGAACCCGGTGTGCCGGCGCCGCTAGGCGGAGGATTAGCCTAGTGAGCCGCGGCGCCGGCCTTGTGCTTTACTGTTAAAGAAAAAAGAAAGCTGTCAGACAATGTTTAGAATATACTCTTTCATGTAATAAAAACCCCGTACACTATTTGTTTTTAAATGTATGCGTATTGCATACCTGTAGCATATATATACACCAGGCAAAGGTTTGGAAGAATGTACACTCATCAAACTGACAGAGACACCTCTGGAGAAAGATGGGGTGAGGACAGACTTCTTCTTTTTTTTTTTTTTTTTTCTTGACAGAGTTAGACAGTGAGAGACAGAAAGGTCTTCCTTCCATTGGTTCACTACCCAAACGGCTGCCATGGCCGGCGCACAGCACTGATCCAATGCCAGGAGCAAGGTGCTTCCTCCTGGTATCCCATGCGGGTGCAGGGCCCAAACACTTGGGCCATCCTCCACTGCATTCCCAGGCCACAGTAGAGAGCTGGCCTGAAAGAGGGGCAACCGGGACAGAAACAGTGCCCCAACTGGGACTAGAACCCAGAGTACTGGTGCTGCAGGCGGAGGATTAGCATAGTGAGCCGCGGCGCCTGCCGAGGACAGACTTCTTAAAATTCTGCCTCTCTCATAACATTTGAAACTGTTAACAGAAATATTTTCATGTATTATTTGTATTATTAAATTATAAAATTTAAAGCAAATTAATATGTAGAGAGCTAAATGAGAAGCTGAGAGTACCATATTACTCTGAAGTTGTTGTTAGACATTGATTACTTTTACTGGCCAGAAAGACAGTGGCTGTCCTCACCTGTGAAAATAACAGAGAAGGGACCACAGCCAACACTAACAGCACTGTCTTTTTGCAAGGTGGATACTCTGAACATTTACAAATTAATTGAACTTTTCAGTGAATGCCTATCATTTAATTTTAAAAAATTAAAAGCAAAGGAACCTTGACCTGTTGTTACTGAGCCCCCTTTCCACCATGTCAGGGCCTTTTCTTTTTCTATTTCTCAGCAAAGGCAGGTGTGCAGGTTTAAAGTCATCTCAGAAGCCCAGAGATTCAGGTCATGATCTCTCACCCTTAGCATTCAGACATCGGCTTCTGTGTCTTCAGTCCATGAAGGCAGCCACCCTGGCTGCCCTCTGTGCTCCTCCAGCATGTCCTGGCCACGTGGGCAGTTGATGGGGAGAAGGCGCACTCCCCCTCACCAGCTGGCAGCATTTAGCTGCTGGTTAAGGACAAGAATCTTCTCACACTCAGTAACCTGGTTGTCTTTTTCACTCAGGATGTTTACAAGCCCCGTCGGAAATACAAACGCCAACAGGGAGCAGAGGAGTTACTTGATGAAGAATCTCGAATCCATGCTACACTGTTGGAATATGGCAGGTAATAAGTTGGGCCCAAACTAGGTGTCTGTTTTATAAAAACACTTAAACGCTAATTTAAATTGCTTCTGTGGGATTGACTTGATTGGCTTCTACCTGATTGAGTTTACAGTTTTCAGCCATGAAATTTCCAACATCAGATTTCCTGTCTGGTGTGGAATCAGCTGTTGTCATATGACGTTGCAGTTCCTCTTTGGAAATGTATGTGTAGCTGTGCACCTGGCCCTGTCCTCCTTGGGCTATTTGGGTGGTTGGGACATTAGCAGAAGCTGGGGCCGATCTGCCTCTCATGACCCTTCTAACAAAAGTTAAAATCTTCAGGTAAACAAAAGAATGAAATCAGTTTCAACAGTTTTACTTTGTTAGAATTATAATTTTAGTTTCTTGTGAACATTAAGTCTTGATTAGAAAAATGAAGAATTTATAAGTAATTTTTGTCACATCTTAAAAACATACTTAGCTTAAAAGCATGTCTAGTTTAAACAAAACCAAAAATCTTATTTTATATCAAGCTTTTACATTAAAAAAATCACAAGAATGTGCTTCTCTCCATGGAATGTTTCAGTTGACAGCAGATATTAACTTTGGCTTTTGTGCATTTTCTACTTTAGGGTAACTGATCCCTTCATGTGAGTACCCCTTGTGCTTCCTTCCTTTGTGCTGGGGAAGGCTCTTGTGTGCTGCTCTATCTCACAGCCCCACCCTTGGTGGCTGGAACTAACTGCTCTGTTGTTAGCATCTCCCTGAGTGAGCATCTGATGTCTTCTCCTTCTACAGTACTGGGGAGAATCAGAAGGAAATTAGATTTTCATTATTGTAGCTTTCAAAGGAAAGGCAATTGCATTTTTCTTTTGGTGATAGAGTGGGGTCAAGTCTTTCCTTCCTAAGAATAAAAACTAGTCTGTTTCAAAGGAAATTGAATTAGTTCTGGCCCCTAGTTTGTGATGGCTGCCACTACAACTTACCAACTGCTGCCATGAATTGAATATCTCCTCTGAGTCACATACCACCAGGACAAGCTACCTAATTTACTGGGCCCAGTATAAATGAAAATACAAGGCCCCTTCTTAAGAATTATTAGTGACAGTTAATTACTAAGAATGTCAAGACATCAACAACAATCAAATGCAGAACTCTACTGAGTGTAGGACCCTGTGCAGCTGAACAGGTCACATGATCATGAAGCCAGCCTCAGGTACCATGGTGGTGTTGGGGGGTGGGGTCTTTTCCAAGCCCCATCCTCAAGTGGGCAGGGGAAGCTGGATAGCTCTGAATGTCAAATGTCCCATAGCCAGAGAGTACTTAGGGGAATGTTACAGGTTTTAATTTGTACTGTTCATGCCTCCATTTTTTCCATTTTCATGGAAAATCAAATGTTTCTGGAGATGAAAAGAGTTAGAGATGCAGTAAATTGCTAGCCTCACTGAGATCATGTTCATGGTATCTCAGGACTTTTTTTCGATCATTCTCAGTTTCAGTTGTATTGTTAAGTGATCATCACTTTCATCACATGAAGGCTGAGCAGCTTCAGAACATACCTGCCCCTCCTCGGGTGTGCCTGTTGCAGGTGGAGGCCACAATATAAAAAGACAGGTTTTGTTTGAAACTGTTTTCAAATTCTGCCTGTGAGAGAGGGCAGAGGGTCATAATACCAGTCTTTCTTCCAGCTTGTGGGGGTCATGCTAGTAGATATGACTGATGGTTTTAGCTTTTTGTTTGTTTTTGTTTTGTTTTGTCTTAGGAGAAGGGTTATTTTGTTCTCTTTGTGGCTTTTCTGACCAGGAGAGGGTGAGTTTGTGAGAGGTGGGACAGTGAATATTTAGGGTTTTCTGCTGGTTTATTTAGTTCATTCTCCTCTTTAAGAATAGTAATGATAGTGTTGAGTTGCCCAAGATCATAGAACTAATAAGAGGCTCAAACTGGGACTTGAATTCAGGTCTCATGAAGCATGTCATTATACTGTCTGCATTGTTTGAGTTTCTGGAGAGAGTGGATTTTTAGGCTCTTAGTTTTAGAAAGAAAGTCCTTGTCTTTGTTGTTTGATCTGAGATTAAATAAGAAGACAGTGGTTATTAAAACTGACAGAGCAAATTAGGTAAAACCTAAAGTCTCAACCAGTGTGTGTTTTGGGCCCTTCCCCTCCTTTCTGGCTGTCTGGCTCTTTCCTTTGTGCTCTGTTCAGTGTTCTCCACTGCATGGAGGTCTTTCCCACTAAATGAGGATTATGTAGTGATACATATGTAAAGAATTTTGAACAGTTTGTCCCAGGTAGAAAGCATTCGGGAAATGTTAACTATCAGCTGTTATTGTGGTTGTCTTTACTGTCATTATCATCAGCAATAGCAGCAGAATTTTCAGCTCTCAAATGCCTTTGAATATGACTTTAAGGTTCTAATTGGGGTTCCATCCTGAGCCTCCCCTTCCAGTTCTCCTTGTCCCTGTGTACACATGCAGGAGCACATGCATGAGAAGGCTCACCCCGTCTTCCTTCCCTCCTGAGTTCAGCAAGGCTGGCCCTCTGCCAGTTCTCTGTCCCCTCTCTCTCCTCATCGTGGTAGTTATTTATTCTGGAAGACTTTTGCTTCCCACCCCCATGGCATCACAGCTTTAGGAGTCTGCATTCCCCCATCTATTGTCAGCATCTGTTTTCCACTTCGTCTCACCTCTTGATGGGAAAGAGGGTTGTATTTTGACTTCTAGAGCAATAAAGTCTAAAAAATTTGTTTCTTTGAAGTCAGAGATCACTAACCAGGGTTAATGCCCTCTGCTGTGAGGTCAGCTTATTGATTCTCAGTTGCTTAATTAGAGCTGGATTTTTGAGTCCAGACAGCTGAAGGCCTTAAAGGCTAGCTATCTGCTAAAAACATGTTTGGATATATTTTTCTAAGTATTACGATTTGGAAAAACATGACTCATAGTTTTGAATTAACACTTAAACAGAATTGCAACCCTGTATCATTTTAATTTGGGTCCAATCTACTTTTAAAGGCTAACTTTAACACTTACCTATGCTATAAAACTGCTACTGTGGGTAAATGCATTTTATATGCTGTGTATATTACTTCAAATGGAATTTTGGAGCACATCCACTAGAATGCTGCTATTGGCCTATTCCACAGTAAATAGAGACTTAATTTTGAGTTGCCTTGAAGTTGTTCTGTAGTTTGGAAGGCGTATATTGTGTGTCTCTCAATCTGGTTGTGTCCCATGTGATGAAAAGCCTATGACATGTTCTTGGAGGTATTTAGTAAATTTGAGTGTAATGAACAGAGTTCACAGTCCTTGGTATTTAAATCTTTATGCCTCTGTTTTGTTCTGGATTCCACATAGTTAGATAATTGAATTTTTCCTGGGGCACTTGTTCTTAAAGGTTAGTTTTCTAGAACTGTGATTTCCAGTATGATAGACACTAGGTATACGTAGCTATTGAGCAATTGAAATGTGGCTGCTGTGGCCCTGAAACCAAGTTTTAATTGTTAAATTTAAATTTAAAAACGTGTACTTGATTTAGTTATTGTAAAATGTTTAAGTATGTTTGGAATAACTTGGGTATGTGAATCTTTTAATTAAAATATTATGTGCAGTTCTCATTGTATTTTGGAGTGTCCTCTTGTTGGAGATGTATATTCTTGATTTAAAGACTGAGTGCCTGGCCTAGGGTATGAGAAAGTGAACTGAATGAAGAGGGGGCTAGAGTGCTGTTGGTGCTGGCAGTACAGAGTTGGTGAGTCAGGCTACAAAAGGGGAAAGCAGAACACATCAGGGCATGGGGCATTGCATGTCAGAGCAGTATTGATACAGAAGTGAATGAAACTGGACGTAAAGGTTCATAGCAGCATTAAGCATAATAGCCAAAAAGTAGAAAGAGCCCTCAATTCAACTGATGAATTGATAAAACATGATTTTTCCGAAGCAGTAGGATAATTTTTTAGCTATAAAAAGGAATGCAGTCCTGATTTATGTCACAATATGGATGAACCTGGAAAATACGCTCAATAAAAGAAGCAGACACAAAAGACTGCATGGTGAACAATTTCACTTACATAAAATAGGCAAGCCCATAGAGCCAGAAAGTACATTAGTGGTAGCAAGGGGCTATGGAAAGGAGAGGGGAATTGGAACTAACTGCTAACTGCTAATAGCTCTGAAATTTCTCTCTTGAGGTGGTGGAGCTATTTTGGATTTAGATACTGGTGATGATTACACAACACACGTAATGAATACCTAAAAGCCACTAAAGCTTACACTTATGTTATAGCTCAGTTTTTAAAAATGTTAGAACCTAAAGTGTTCATCCTCCCTCCAGGAGCTCAACAGACGGGCTTGGAGGTTTGTGCATGACAAGTAATTAGTGTATACCAACCAATGAGTGCACTGGTCATATAAACACAGAAGCACAGAGTTGGAGGGCTTAACTTAGTTTTGCATGATCAGAAAGAGTCTCCCTGGGGCTGGCATTATGGCATAGAAAGTAAAGCTGCCACCTACGATGCTGGAATCCTGTAAGGGTACCAGTTTAAGTCTCAGATGCTCCGCCTCCAATCCAGCTCCTTGCTAATGCACTTAGGAAAGCAGAAGAAGATGGTCCAAGTGCTTGGGATGCTGCTATCTATGTGGGAGATTAGGATGAAGCTCCTGGCTCCTGGCTCCTGGCTTTGGCCTGGCTTAGCCCTTGCCATTGTGGCCATTTGGGGAGTGAACCGGCAGATGAAAGATCTCTCTGTGTCTCTGCCTCTTTTTCTATAACTCTGACTTTCAAATAAATAAGTTAATTAAAAAAAAAAAAGTCTTCACAGAGCCTGTATCTTTAAGGAGTAGATGGGATCTGGGATTGATTCACTCAAATTTAGTTGCTTACTTTCTGTCAAGGTCTCTGGGCCTTAGATAAGGGCAGTCTGCCCAAGGGTATGTCTTTTGCTAAGGGTCTGTACAGATAAAGGCATAGAAAAGGAAAGAATACTCCAGAAGCAGGGATGCTCTGGGAGTGGGAAACTTTGACAAGACCATGCATTGTTCCCTGGTTGAGAACACAGTGTCCTCCCACTAGTTTCAGCAGAAGGCATCGATTACAGGGATCGATAGAAACTGGAAACAGAGTTGGCTTCTGAACCCTACATTAGAACTGGGCCAAGGATGATGGCTTTGCTGCCACAATCAGGAAGCTAGCTAGCAGCTTAGGGAATTGGAAAGCTGATGGCTATAGCTGCTGATGAGGGAACCACACTGCTTCTGCCAAAATTGGGAAGCCCTTTCTGTAAAGCCAGGAAGCCACTGTGACAGCTGGTTGC
This sequence comes from Oryctolagus cuniculus, assembly GCF_051225735.1. Lineage (NCBI taxonomy): Eukaryota > Metazoa > Chordata > Mammalia > Lagomorpha > Leporidae > Oryctolagus > Oryctolagus cuniculus. The sequence goes on along the minus strand of NC_142869.1, from coordinate 115,768,047 downwards.
CCTAGAGCCAGGCTGTTCCTACTTTGATTCCCCACAAACACAATGGATCCTTTGTGTCCTCCTTCTCTCCTCCCTTAACTGTTTCACATTCAAAACTGCAGCAAATGTATCTGATTGGTAGAAAGTAGCCCTCAGGAGCCTAGGTGCAAAGGAGTGTGAGGAATAGGGTCTTAATTTTCTACCCTCTGCAATATAGGTGGATGAATAGTGATTAAATAAATACACAGAATCTGCCATAAGGTCCTTTGTAAAATTTGTGTGGAGACCCAGAATTTAACCTTGAACTAAGTCTGCCACACTTTTAGGCCAGTGGATGTATGCCTAAGGGATGGGCACACTGCCCAGCAGTGACTTCTCGGTTTCTCCAGTTTCATGACAAGCTTTTACAAAGCCAGGCAATATTTCTTTTTTTTCTTCTTTTTTTATTTTATTTTATTTTATTTGAAAGTCAGAGTTACAGAGAGAGAGGAAGAAGTCTTCCATCTGCTGGTTCTCTCCCCAGATGTCTGCAATGGCTGGGGCTGGGCCAGGTTAAAGCCAAGAGACCAGAGCTTCTTCTGGATCTCCCAAAAGGTGGTACAGTCCCAAGCACTTTGGGCAGTCATCCATTGCTTACTCAGGTGCATTAGCAGGGAGTTGTATCAGAAGTGGAGCAGCCAGGACTCGAATTGGTGCCCATATGGGATGCCAGTCTGTAGGCGGTGCTTAACCATCTATGCCACAACACCATCCCCCAGGCAATACTTTTGAGTCATTGAGTTTTGCAGTTTTTCACTTATGTGTAGTGTATCACTCAGCGAACATTGGAAATACAAAATGGACACTATGAGAAACAGTGACTTGATCAGCTCTTGTCCTGACGGTTGATGTACAATGTAATACTTTATCCATTTTAGTATTTTTTTTTTGTTCTAGTACCATTGGTTGAACTCTGTCATTAATATACAATTATTCTTAGGTGTTTAAATTTTAACTGAAAAGTGATCCCTGTTAGGAATTTGGAAAACATTATGCTGAGTGAAATAAGCCAATCCCAAAGGGACAAATACCACTTGTTCTCCCTGATAGGTGACAACTAACTGAACACCAAAAAGGAAACCTGTTAAAGTGAAATGAACACTAGGAGAAACGGTGACTTGATCAGCCCACACCCTGACTGTTGATGAGCAACTTAATATGTTATCCCTCTTAGTATTTTTTTGTTTGTTCTACTTAATACTTTTGGTTGAATACTGTAATCAATACACAATTCTTCTTAAGTGCTGAAACTTAACTGAAAAGTGATTGCTGTTAAATGCAAGAGTGGGAATAAGAGAGGGAAGAGATGTGCAATTCGGTACATGCTCAAGCTGACTTACCTCAAACGGTAGAGTTAGAAACATACCAGGGGATTCCAATTCAATCCCATCAAGGTGGCATGTACCAATGCCATCTCACTAGTCCCAGTGATCAATTTCTGTTCACAATTGATCATAATGATAGGACTAAGAACCAAAGGGATCACATAAACAAGAATAGTGTCTGCAAATACTAGCTGGTAGAATAAAAAAGGGAGAGAATGATCCAACATGGGAAGTGAGATACACAGCAGACCCATAGAATGGCCGATGTCCTAAACAGCACTGTGGCCTCAGAATCAGCCCTTAAGGCATGCGGATCCAGCTGAAAAGCCCATGAGAGTATTTTAGGCATGGAAAGCCAAGACACTCTGGCAAAAAAAAAAAAAAAAAAAAAAAACAACAAAACAAAACCTAAACGAAAGATCTCTGTGAGTGAGATCCCAGTGGAAAGAACAGGTCATCAAAGAAGGAGGTACTTTCTCTGAAGGGAGGAGAGAACTTCCACTTTGACCATGGCCTTGTCTAAATATACGATCAGAGTCGGTGAACTCAGGGGGCTTTTATAGCCTTGGCAGCTCATGACAAGAGCCTAGGGTGATTACTGATGCCATAAACAAGAGTGTCAATTTGTTAAGTCAACAACAGGAGTCACTGTGCATGTAGTATCCTCATGTAGGATCTTTGTCCTTAATGTGCTGTACATTGAGATTTAATGCTATAACTAGTACTCAAACAGTATTTTTCACTTTATCTTTCTGTGTGGGAGCAAACTGTTGAAATCTTTACTTAATGTATGCTAAACTGATCTTCTGTATATAAAGAGAATCGAAAATGAATCTTGATGTGAATGGAAGGGGAGAGGGAGTGGGAAAGGGGAGGGTTGGGGGTGGGAGAGACGTTATGGGGGGGGGGAAGCCATTGTAACCCATAAGCTGTACTTTGGAAATTTATATTCATTAAATAAAAGTAAAAAATAAAAAGAATTATTGCCCTCACGGGCACCGCGGCTCACTAGGCTAATCCTCCGCCTTGTGGCGCCGGCACACCGGGTTCTAGTCCCGGTCGGGGCGCCGGATTCTGTCCTGGTTGCCCCTCTTCCAGGCCAGCTCTCTGCTGTGACCAGGGAGTGCAGTGGAGGATGGTCCAAGTGCTTGGGCCCTGCACCCCATGGGAGACCAGGAGAAGCACCTGGCTCCTGCCATCGGATCAGCGCGGTGCGCCGGCCACAGCACACCGGCCGCGGTGGCCATTGGAGGTGAACCAACGGCAAAGGAAGACCTTTCTCTCTGTCTCTCTCTCTCACTGTCCACTCTGCCTGTAAAAAAAAAAAAAAAACAAGGATTTATTGCCCTCAAGGAGAAGGATACTGACCAACAACCAGACAGTTGAACCTAATTACCATCTGGTAAACAAGAGGAACAAGATGCAGAGATGGACAGCCCAGGGCCACACATGTGTGCTTCAGAGAGGAGGCAGCTTTAGAGCTGGGAGGCAGGGGGTGTGGGGGTGGGCTGCTCAGTGTGTGCAAAGTGCTCTATTCATTCAGGGAAGTAAGTCTGTAAGTTGAGCTGCTATAGATGAGGCTAAATAGCTGCTGAGCAAGACCATAGTAGAGAAGTCTTAACGAAGCTGCTGTGGAAGAAGTCCTGCCTTCTTTGGAGGGAGAGGCTATATTGATAAATGCAGATCAGGCCAGTGAGAAGTTGGATAAGGAATGAACAAGAAGAGTGGGAGGGGAGTGAGGCCAGAGGCCCCAGAGCCGTGGAGGCAGCACACTGCCCCAGCAGTAAGGCACTGTGTGAGCTGGAACACAGCGAAGCCCTTCATTTGTTTTTCTTAAAGGGTTGCATATAATATTATTTCCTTACAAACCACTTGAAGGTATGTGAAGCTGCATGTATTGCATTATGCTTTTTGTTTTAGGCTGAATGGTTTTTGTATTGTTTACTTACTTTTTATTAAAGCATAAATTAATTTGAGCCAGAAAATAAGCTAATTTAAACTTAAGTGTGTTTGTGTGTTTCTTTGAAGTTCAGGTTGCTTGTAATAAGTGTGCAAAATTATTGACATCATGCTTGGGTTGTGTTTGAGAATAAAAATTGTGCTGGACTCAAAATTATTAAAATGGCCACTAGAGAGCATGTTCTGCTTGAGCAAACATTTTCACATTTGTTTATGCCAGTATTTTTAAGGCTCTTAACTGTGGCTTTAGAATACAGTTCCTGGTTCAAAGAAGTAATGATTACACTTAAGGAAAATGTTCTACTCTATACTATCTGAGGTTCATATAGCAAATGGAATGGCTAGCCATTTAGTTGGAAAAACAATGGATTATGTGTGTGGTTAGGCACTTGTAACATTTTCTCTAATCACCAGGTAGCCTAAATTGTCTTTGGTAACTTTTGTAGAAAAATCCAACCAAAATTCATTGATTGAATTTATTGTGGTTTTTGAAGATGATTGAATTTTCCTTTTTTTTGTGTCCTGCAGGAGATATGGATTTAGCCGCCAAAGCAAAACAGAGAAGGTAAGAAAAGCATAGATAATGGGAGAGAATACTTGAAAGATGGGAGCAAACTTTCCCCATGTCTACATTGTTGGACCTTGACAAGCTGGGCAGCAACTCCCTTGGAAGCCCAGGGGGAGTGGGATGTCAGGCTTGACGCTGACCAGGCCCTGGTCGCTGGGCAAGCCTGTGTGAGAGGGATGCGTGCCAGGTCCCTGCATCTCCATCCAGCTGCCTCTGCAGACTGGGAGCCAAAGTGGCAACTCATTTTGGGGCAAGACGTAAATGGTCACTCAAAGTCATGCCACCAGGATCTGCTGAGGCCACCTCGTAGTTCAGAAAGTGTGAAGGTTAAGTCCACTCTTAGGGCTCACAGAGCATGCCTAATCTGGTGGAAGAGACTGTAGACAGTGTGTGCCCAGGTTGCTAGGCAACAAGATAGAACACAGTTGTTTCTTACAGGCCTGTGTGCTGAGTGTGGAAGAACCAGGTGAGTCAGGATGAGGTTCTCTAACATCACAAAGGAGTTTGAGTTCTGTTAATTTTTGTGTTTGTTGATCTTAATTGTTGGCAGTAGGGTAGACACATAAATCTTAGAGTGCCAGACCTTTACTATGTTCCAGGACTTTGATTAAGGGTTCTACATATATTTTTCACTTATTCCCCTAACAGTTCTATGTGAAGTGTACTTATTCCTGCTTTTCAGGTCAGAAAACTGATGATCGAAGAGTCTCAGTGATTTGTCTAAGGTCACATAGCCCTAAAGAGTCATAATAAGAATCTGAATCCACTTCGTCCTGACTGCAAAGTCTGTGCTCATAACCCCTCATTCTAAACAGTCCAGTTCCAGCTACAGTGGTCATTGGTCTCTTAAGAAATAGAGTCTTGCAGCTTAAGATCTGTTCATAATTGCTTCTCTCACTCCCACCCGACCCCCAGATTTCCTTAAACAGGACACCTTCCTGCTGTTCTCTGCTCCCTTCTGCTTTTCCTGCTACACAGCCTTCCTCTGCTTCCTGTGGTGATTGTCTCCATCTTTGGTGGCCAACCAGGGTGACCACAGTCATGTTCTAAAGCTGAACTGACTAGTTTTAGATCCTCATTCCTCTCCTTGATTTAATTGTTGTATTCTGCTTCACAGCATCTATTAAATAGGGGCATTCATTGTACCTACTTCACAGCATTTTTATGAAAACCAAAATGTAAATGATTTAGAATTAGCAAACACAATGTAAACATTTAATAAGAGTTACTATCATTACTAGTTCATTGGCAATTAGTCACACACTGATTATGATATCTTCTTTTTTGGTTTGCTCATTTTTTTCAGATTTGTATTATCATTCAACTACATAATCATTTCCTCTGGAGCAGGGTATTTTCTAGATTTGAGTATGTCACGTGTCATCTGGTTTATAGTAAGAGTTTGATATATACATTTAATTTGATACGTAATTTGTCTGAAGATAATGTGTATGTGACTGCATTCTGAAATAAGGTATTTGGATTATGGCTGGAAAATCATGAGATGTTCATGAGATAGTATTCCAGTTGGGTTTGTCTTGTCATTCTCATGTCCGATGGCACATTTGAATTGAAAGGCTTATCCCCTGTAGCCATGTCTAGGCAGTTAAGGACTGAGGATGTTCTCATGGGCAATGGGAGACTGGTTATAAAAAAGTATCCTAGAGTTGGGATGATTCAAAAAGGGCACCTGAGAGTAAAGACAGAGTTTGGAATGCCCACATCCCATGTCAGAGTACCTGAATTTAAATCCCAGTTCTGCTTCTGATTCCAACTTCCTGCTAATTCATATCCTGGGAAGCCTCAGATGATGGCTCAAGTACTTGGGTCCCTGCCTCCTATGTAAGAGACCCAGGTTGGGTTCACAGCTCTTGACTTTAGTCTGATCCAGTCTTGACTGTTGCAGGCATTTGGGGAGTGAATCAGTGGATGAGGAGTTATCTCTCCCTTTTCCCCATGGCTGCATGCATGTGTCTGTCTGTTGTTGTGTCTTTAGATGCATGTTTGTCTCTCTGCCTTTCAGTTAAACAAAAATTATTTTTAAAAACTCTAGACTTTCAACCTGTGTTTGAGGAAGACTAATCTGCATGAATGGTGTGGTACATTTAGAACCTGAAGTTGGTTCCAGGCATGCATCTTGATCACCAGATGAAGCAGTTTACATTTTTATTCTTCAGACCTGTGGTTTTCAAGCTTTTTTCCTTATCACTCTCAGCAGTAAAAATTTTGTTTTCCATGATGATTCAGTATATACATCCCGAAAACAAAGATTTCACTAAGCAGTAACTAACCTTTTACTACCTACAAAGCACTTTGTCATGTTCTGTTCTTTTATTTATATAGACACTAGTCATACTTGCTAAAATGCTTTTATGCCCCACTAATGCGTCTTGGCTGGCAGTTTGAAGAAATACTCCCCTAGCAGTGATCTGCTCTTGAAAGTGTTAAAGCAGAGGAAAGGCCCTCTTAGAACATGAGGATAAGTTTGGCAAACGATACTGTTGATTTAATCGGTGAGCAGTTTGGAAATGGATGCAGGCATTCACCAGTGAGAGGATGGACCAGCTCGAGGCTCAGGCCTCCAAATGGTCCAATCTCTTTTGGGCTGGTGCAACTCCAGCTGTGTGTTTGTGTGTTTTCATTCACAATTGTGCCTCATTGTATGTGGTTCTTTCTGTCCTGAGGCTCTTACTTCAATGCTAAGCTGTTTTCACATCTTCCTTTCCAGGCAGAGGACAAGAAACCCACACTTCCTGCAAGTCTGTCAGCTACAGAGAAAGCAGATGCCCATGAGGAGGATGAGCTTCGAGCAGCTGAAGAGGTGCATGGTCGATAGAGGCTATCTGAGGTTTCCGTTTAAGTCATTTGGTGGTTGAGGGGGAAGAGGGGATTTGACTCTCATCCACAGAACCAGCGCCTCCCATAGCTGGCTGCTTTGAGCTGGCCTTTCACACCTTCCAATTTCTTTTCATAACCTATGGTAAAATGACATCAAGGGAAATTAACCCTTGGATTTCACCCCTGAGGTCCTTGTATGCACACTGCTCCAGTGCTGTGGTCAGAATGCTCACTGCTGCCTCTCCCTATTCCTCTTTCAGCAGCGTATCCAGTCACTGATGACCACAATGACTGCCATGGCAAATGAAGAGGTGAGAGAGCAGCCCCTGGGGAGGGGAAGGGGAGGGTCTTGACACCAGCACCACCTGGCTCTGCTCTCAGGGAGCCTCCTACCAGAAGGCCCACATTCTGCAGCCTGCTCTGTGCTCAGCACTTGGTGCTCCTGCTCCTCAGGGTCTTCCTCCAGGAAGCTTTTGAAAGTATATGGTATTGCTGTCCATGGGGACTTCTAGGAGCAAGGCCTTCCTTTTGAGATGGCTTCTAGTCCTTCTGCGGAAGAGCCAGGATCAGTCCTGCCTCTAGAACCACGTTATACTCTATGCCAAAGGAGCCTGTGTCTCCTGCTTCCTTTCCACACCATCTAGGTGGAAAGTGGAATACTGTGTTTGTGGTTGCTCATTCCACAGCTCAAGGCCTGTACAGTGGTTTAGCCACCTGTGGTGAAGGGATTGTTCCTTTTGAAGCTAGCAAAGGCCCAGGCAATCAAGAGATATGTTAGAGGTTCCTGGATTCCTGACTGTCTCTCTTTTGCTCTTTTATCCCTCTGTGGGCTCTCCTTAGTGACACTTAAGAGGAGAGTCCTAGAGGTGGGGCCCTGACAATGAAGAATGGTTTGCCAGGAACTGGCAGGCTTTGGGAGCATCTAGCACAGTCAGGGGAGTGACTTGGAAGGGAGCAGGTTAAGGCATTTGTCCTAAGGCTTGTTTCTCCCTTGTCAGTGAAAATGTGGGCAGAGGCCAAATACTGTTTTTCCCTGAGAATGTTGTCCATTTTGTGATAAAGCTCAGCGTGTTCAGCTTTTCTAGTTCTGTGAAAGACAAGGCCTTAAGAAGGTACTTTCCATGTCACTGCAGAGCCGTCTCACCGCAAGCTCCGTGGGCCAGATTGTGGGCCTCTGCTCTGCCGAGATCAAGCAGATTGTGTCTGAGTATGCGGAGAAGGTAGGTACCCCCTTACACCAGTCTGTGCCTCAAGGAATGCCCTGAGGCTTTGTTCTCTTACTGCTTACCCTCTTCCTCTAGTAGTGATGGGACTGCTTATAATTCATCAGCCATGTAAGTCAACAGCATATGCACTGGCTACCACACAGAGACAGAAGCAGTTATCACATTTGATACTTTGATGCCTGAGGTGTTGCACAGGCATTTTTCCTTCTCTCAGGCTTATAACTCAGGCTGTCTTCCGCAATTGGACTGAGGAATGGAGTTCTTTGCCACTTAGGCAGTAAACCCCATAACTCAGCCAAGCCTAACGCAGAATTTTTTATTCTACTTTATTAAAAGAGTGTAGAAGGAACAAAAGTCTGAAAATCATATTTCAGCATTAGATTTTTTTCCCCGTCCATCCTAAGATAGGCAAGAGGACCTTGAATATTTCCAGGAGGCAGTGATTAATCATTTTGTATGTAACGGATTCCAGTCTGGCTGAGATGTACTACCAGTTAAATCAGATTTACAGGGCATTGTTTCACATCCCTCTTTCCCCAGCTGTACTCAGTCTGCTCCCTTAAAATGTGATGTCTGTGGAAGCTTCCAGCTTTACTGTTCTCAGAAGCCTTGATGACAGATTAGTTCTGCCCTGACTGTCTGTGCAGTATTGTGAAATGATTGCAGGAGTGCCACAGTCAGGGAGAGAATGACACCTGGAATCCGGAGGGGGTGATCTGCAAACACAGCAGGTTGCCACCCCCCACTACTCCAGGGTCTCCTGTCCTCATACATATCTAGGGGTTCCTTTATCTCCCCTCCATCACCACCACTTCCCTGGGAAATATTTCTCAGCATGCAGCATGGGCTCTCAAATTCACACATCTCACGGAATCCAAAGGGCCCACTCTTCCCATTTACCACCTGAGAATGGTGACACTAATCAAAATAGCATTTGAGGGTTGAGCAGAAAAGAAATTGAGTTATTCTAAAAGTGCAAGTAAACTGGAAAGACTTGAAAATGCAGTTGTGGGAAGACAGATTAATTTACTGCTTGGAAAAGACAGAGTCTTGGTTCTCTACAGCGCACACACCTGAATGGCAAAGCATGTGCATCTGTCCCAGCCCTTACGTTGCCACACAGTGCTGCTGAATCCACTTGTTCGAAAAAAGATGACCCTGGGTATGCACTGCCGTTTTTACAGGGTCTCTGTGTTTTGTTTTGTTTTGTTTTGTTTTGTTTTTCCAGGCTTGCCCATTGTAAACAGATAGAAACTTAGATTATTCAACAAAGAGGTACCCTGAATAAGAGGGCAAACCAGCCCCCACCCAGCCTGGGAGTCCTGATACTGCATTCTGCATGTCCCCCTTCGATGGCTTTGTCTCTTTAGCTCATGAGCTTTCCCTTTATCATCCCTTCATACTGACCTCCACCCAATTCTGATGGCTACAGTGTGGAGCCTAATCTGGACTAGTATCCACCCCCATTCCATTCTTCCAGAAAAGAGTGAAATTAGAATCTTAACAGGAAGTAAGGCCAAGCCTCTTTCCAAAGACATGTATAGTTTAACTTCTCATGGAGAATTTCAGGTCTGTCATTCAGTGCTTGATTGTCTGGGTTGTTTTCATTGAGTAAATTATGTAGTGTTAAAGTTGGTGGCTTAAAATTAAACTATCTTTAAATTCATTTCTACATAACAGTTATAGTATACTCACATATTATCTTAAAGTCTATCCCCAGATATTTATAGTTGCAAACCTAATAGTTGCCTAAAAGAAGTAGGCCAGTGCAAGGGTTAGACCCACAACTTTTGGAGTTGTCTCTTAGTTGACATCTATCTCCTCTGCTCCCTAGCTCTGTGATCATGCTGGTTATTTAATCTGTCTTTGCTCTGGTATCCTTATTACAAAGTGGGGATAATATTACTTTACTGGCAGGGCGTTAAAAAAACTAAGATATGGCCAAAATGCCTCAAAAAGTGCCTGGCACATTATAGCTCTTTAGCCTTTATTTGTATTTTGATAGTTGGCATTTTTTAGTTGGCTTTTTTGGGTCACATCACATCCTAAACTTTTTCCATATTTCAGGCCTTCATATTTATATTAATATCTTTGTGTTAAACAGTGTGATTCATTAAACATTTCCATAGTAAACTTTTAAGCCATTTCTAACTATTTGCCATTGTAGATAATATTATAAAATCTTAGCAGATAATTTCTGGTGGAAGGTTTCCTAGGAGTGTGATATCTGGACTATAACTTCTCTGTATTGCTTTCCAGATAAGTTATAATTATATAAAATACTATCAGTGAGGTGGTCATTTGCACAGTAGCTAAAGTGCCACTTGGGTTGCCTGCATCCCATATTGGAGTGCTTAGGTTTGCTTCTGAGCCCCACTCGTGTTTCCAATTTCCTACTAATGCATGTCCTGGGAGGCAGCAGGTGATGGCTCAAGTAATTGGGTCCCTGCCATCCACATGGGAGACTCGGATTGAGTTCTCAGTTCTGGCTTCACCCTGGCACAACTATGGGCTCTGCTGTTGTGGGCTTCTGGGGAGTAAACTAGCGTGTGGGAGGTCTCCATGTGTGTGTGTGTGCATGTGTACACATACACACACACATGTGCATCTTTCAAATAAAATAATGCTATTAGTGGTGAAAGAGCTTCTAGCATGGCCCAAAATTTCAAGCTTTGATTGTTATCTAATTTACTGCTGTAGTGACTATACCTGTTTGGACTGTACCTCTTTAGACCACTGAGAGGATTAAAGATAATTCCATTTTTCTGTTTACTCCATTTTCTCCTGGGATTTCTCTGTTACAGACTTTACTCTTATACTTCAGACATGTGATTATTTTTTCTTGTAAATCAAGCCAACATTCTGTATTTAGATATTTTCCACTGAGATGCCAGGATTTCTTGGGTAGTTCATTTTTTTTTTCATTACATGTAAAAGATTTGTATCTAAGTTGGTCCATCTTTTTTTCTTTCTTATTGTTTTCATATGAGAATTTCATTGTTTTTCCATGGTCTGATCAAGTAGTCCATTATATTTCAGCTATTTTTTATTAATATTTAATTATTTAGCCTATATAGAGTTCATTTTTATTCAGTCTGAAGTGTGAGTCTTATCAGTTTTCAGTTTTCTCATTCCTGTTGCCACTTATCAAATAACTTATACTCATTTTGAGATGCTTTCTTATGATTTAAACTGCATATGGACTCATTGTTTATTGGTTTATGCTTCCATTTCTGTGTAAAACTTTCATGATAAAATCATTTTACTGTTTTTGTTATTTTCTTGATTTTGTTTGCTTGTTCCTGTTTTCTATGTGCCCTCCAGCCGAAAACCTAGTTGTGTACCCTGGGGAATGCACCTGTAGTTGAACAGCTTGGCTTTGTTGCTGGTTGTGGTGAGGGTGAGCACAAAGCCAGAGGAATTGGCAGACCCTCTCAGGAAAAGGTTCCTAGGAAGGACTTGGATTTGGATTTGGATTTGGTGACACTGAGGAGGGTTCAAGAAAGTGGGGCTCTGCTCTGTATTGGATGTGTGAGGAGGGTTGAGTCTGTGAATGGATACCTTAATCTTATCTATAAGACATGGCAGGGAGGGGACAGTGGGAATGAATCAGGGCTAAAGTTTGTGTGTATAATAGTGAGTATAGGGAATGTTTGGTGTTTTCTATGATTTGGACAATGTGGTTTTGTCCATGTTTAGACATGATTACAGAGTGGTCATATTTTTACCTTGATCCTTGGTCACAGTCAGATACAGGTAAACTTACCTGGCATTGATATTTTTTGAAATCTCTTTAGACTTAACACCAAGGCCTAATTATGGATGCAGGCCAGCTCCCAGCTCATTAGGGCCTTCTACCAGGTGAGCTCTCAGATAACAGGGGCTATTTTTCTCATCTTCAGTTTGCTTGTCTGGTTGTCTATTGCTTTGTAGCAATATTACTGCAAATGTAGTGGCTCAAATGATGCCTATGTATTATCTGATAGTTTCTTTGGGTAAGCAGTTGTGCACAATTTGGCAGGGTCTTTTCAGACTCTCACAGGCTGAAATCAAGTACTAGCTGAAGGGCTGGCATTGTGGCACACAGCAGGTTAAGCAGTAGCCTGCAGTATCTCATATGGGCTCTGGTTCAAGTCCCATCTGCTCCATTTCCAATCCAGCTCCCAGTTAATGTGCCTGGGAAAGCAGTGGAAGATGGCCCAAATGCTTGGGCCCCTACCACCCACATGGGAGACCTAAATGGAGTTCCAGTCTCCTGGCTTCTGCTTTGCCCAGCCCTCACCATTGGGGCCATCTGGGGAGTGAACCAGTGTTTGGAAGATCTCTGTCTTTCTTTTCTAACTTTCAAATATAGAAATAAATCTTTATAGAACAATGATACTTGCAGGGCCAGCGCTGTGGCGGAGTAGGTTAATCTTCTGCATGCCGCACCAGCATCCCACATGGGCATAGATTCTAGTGCTGGCTGCTGCTCTTCCAATGAAGCTCTCCTATGGCCTGGGAAAGCAGCAGAAGATGGCCCAAACTCTTGAGCCCCTGCACCCACGTGGGAGACACGGAGGAGGCTTCTGGCTCCTGGCTTTGGGTTGGCTCAGCTCTGGTCATTGTGGCCATTTGGGGAGTTAACCAGTTCTCTGTAACTCTACCTCTTAAATAATTAAATCTTAAAAAAAAAAAAAAAAAAAGATACTGGCTAAAGCTGCAACCTCATTATTCTAAGACTATACTGGGAAAGAATCCATTTGCAGGCTTCCATGGTTGTTGACAACATATTCCTTGTGACCTATTGACTGAACTCACCAGTCCTTGCTGGCTACCAGCTGGATCTTGCTTTGAGTTCCTTGCCACATAGGCCTCTCTGCTATTGCCAGTTATTTCATCAGAGCTAGCAAGGGAAAGTGTCCCTTGCAGGGCAGACATTCTGGTCTTACATAATTACCTACATGTAATCACATACATCCCATCACTTTTGCTGTTTTCTTTTGGTTAGAATGAACTCACAGGTCCTGTCTACACTAGGGAAAGGAGTTCTCCAAGGCAGATGTGAACAACAGGAAGCAGGGATCATGGTGCCATTGTAGGGTTGTCTACCACATTTTTCTTTTGTCTAAAATTGATGGTGTTAGTAATAAAATCCTTAGAAGTTTAGGTGGAGTTGAGGGGATGCCTCAAAGGGAAGCTGTTGGTGGTATTAGAGAAGAGCCCAAGTTAGACTGAGATCAGGACCTATTTCTGCTTAGTGAAGAAAAAGGACAAGATAATTTTTGTAGCATCAAGTGTGAAAATGATTTTGTGACCAAAGAATAAATTGTACAGCCTTCCTGGTGCAAGTATTTGGAAAGTCAACAGGCCTTTGGATATAAAAATGAGGTAAAAAACATGTGCAGCCTTCTCTTTCATTTGTAAATTTCACAAGTCCTTCTAACAGTATAACATGATAAATAATCCATGTGTCTCAAAGCAAGCCTTTGAGATACGTAACTCAATTTAATATGGTTCCTGTGAAGCAGCAGGGAAGAGGAATGTGAAGAAGATTCCCGATGCATAATTCATGAGTGTCCATAGGCTCTGGGCCAAGTAGCTCCATCTCCCTTTGTTTCCGAAGGGTAGCACCCTTCCCAGAATGTGCCAGATGAGGCACCGGTGTGCTTTTTGTTGTTGATGTCTAGTATTCTCACTGCATCATTGCTTTCATTTTTATAGGGATGAAGAATCTATTACTGTGATTTGCAGAAAACTAAAAAGCCTGAATGCATGAAAAATACTTCCATCCTTTTGTCACCTAAGCCTCTTTAGGAGCCAGAGGGACGCTGAGCCAGGGAAGGTACAAGGTCCCTAGAAGGGGAGGGAGGGTCTGCCCCAAGTGTCGTATACGAGCATTTTGGACACTTTAATACTTAGTCTGTTGGTTAAATCGCTTGGCTGACATCTCCTTCAGAAAGGATCTTAGGACATTTTGTAGATCTGGAGGCACAGATCTGTCTTGAGGAATCGGAGTGCCTTCTCTGTGCAGGTACTGTGTAAAGCGGGATGATCTCATTCAGTTCTCAGAACAGTGTGCTGCCCCCTTGCTTGTGGTCTTCTGCTTCCCTCTGTCATTATCGACTTACTGATGTGCATTTGCAGTTTTCTGTTTATGTGGATGTGGCCAACATTTTCCTGTACTCTGTAACCTTAGAGCTTCACTGAGCACCTGCCAGTGTCAGTGCTCTATAAATAAATGTGTATTTTTTTCCACTTTGCACATCAGGAAATTAAAGGTTAAAGAGGTTCTGTAACTTGTCCAATACCATGGAGGCAGGTAAGCTCCAGGTCTAGGTCCAGGACTGTTTTTTTGAAAGCCGTTTCTTTGGCCAGGTAGAACTTCCTCAGGGATAATCAGGAATGCCCTTCTTTGCCCATGCTTCCTTTAGACTCTGACACCATCTGACTGCCCACCCTGGGCCACGTGGATGGCATAGGCCAGGGGTCCTGGGAATTGACCATAGAAACAAGTAAAAGTGAAAATGGTACAGCTCTAGCACTCACACGCTGTCACACCTTCATTCCTGGGAGCTGTGCAAGTTTCTGTCTGGGTGTCTGGGTGACTCTTCCTGTTCCCATATTCTCATCTGGGTCTTTATAACATCCTAGTTGGAAGATTGTCAACATCATCATCTTATTTCCATAGTGACATGTATTTTAGATGATTGAGGAACTTACTTATGGAAGGAATTTTGTTTTTCCTAATAGATTTTGGAAAATTGCCTGTCCAACAATTAAGAAATACTTACATTTCTGCTTCTGGCTTTTTCATTCTGACAGCCCTAACAAAATGCTTCTCTCCCTTTAGCATGTTTTGGGTCACATGATCCTCCCCAGGCCAACTGTGGCCAGAAGTTGTGATTGGTGGCCCCATTGAACTAGAGACAGAGGGAGATGGTGGTTTCCCCAAAGGAAGGGATTGCTCTTACTAAATATAAGGATGCTGGGCTCAAAGGAAGGGATTGCTCTTACTAAATATAAGGATGCTGGGCACACAGTAGTGAGCAGCTCCTTTGTTCTGGCCTTCAGGAAATTCATTGAAGTACATTGGATAGAACTGACCTAAAATAATATTTTGTTAATATATCATCTTTCCTCTTAGGGTAGCTGCCATCATGTTGTTATTTTTCTCTTATGATTAAAAAAAAGTATTTACAAAAAGATGAGAGAGAGAACTCTCCCACCTGCTGGTTCATTCCCTGAATTCCTGAGAACTGGGAACTCAGTCCAGGTCTCTCCTCTGAGTGTAGGATCTCAACTATAACCAGCACTTGTTGCCACCAAAGATCTACATTAACAATAAGCTGGAATCAGGAATGGAACTTAAAACACAAACTCAGGAATTCCAATATGGATGTGGCCATTCCAACCTATGTCTTAACCAGTAATCCAGATGCTCACCACCCCTTCTATGATTTTGTTAACCCTTTCATTCTTATCACTTATCATATAAAGATTTCTTAAAATAATTTTGGAGATATTTTAAATTTTAAGAGTGGTTTCCTTTCTATCAGAGAACTTGCAGAATTGATTCCTTAGATGGGTTTGATTTTATTTTCCAGCAGAGACCTATGGAGTACATACTGTGTCCAGGCAGTGTAGGTATAGGGGACTATCTAAGAAAGTCCCAGCCAGGAATCAGTCAACCTGTAAACATAAGCTACAGAATAACAATTAGAATGCTTTTAAAGTGGATGCCAGTAGGTACCTGGTTTGTATTGTCATTTGAAATGTCACTATCTGCCCAAAGAAAAGTAGTCAACATAAGTAATCCTGAACTTTTTTCCCTGGTAATAATTAGATAGAATGTATAACTTTTTAAATTGTACCTAGTTGAGGTAGGATTGGGAAAGTGGAGGACTGGGGCCTGAGTGAAGAAAACCACATCTTAGAGACCTTGCCCAGGTCAGAGGGTCACAGGAAGCTGACTCTCCAGGAGCTTCTTGGAGAATTTGGCCCGAGTTGGAACCCATGTGACTTCTGCTGAGCTTAGATAGGAATGTTTCCAATGCTGTCAACCTGTTCTACTTCAGAAAACACTTTTACCACTTGTTAGCAGAATTGGCATGTGGAGCTGGGAAAGAGTAGGGAGGGTTTGCCCGCTTAGAAACCTTCTGCTTGTGGCCAGAGAGAAAACCCTGGGTTGACATTAGGTCAGGTGTGGATGTGGGATAGATTTTAAACTCCCTCATTCTGTGCTGCATTTCACATACTATCACAGGTATGACACAAGTCACATTCTGACTCTCTAAGCTCCCAAAGTGCTAAGATTTCATCTTTAGTCTCTGCATCCCTATTTCCAGATGCATAATAAATTCTCAGTAGTTGCTAACAGATGTATGTCAGACTCAGTAGCCAGTTAGGGTGACTCCCCTACCTAAAGTAAGGTCTTCTGTGACGTTGTGGAGGGTAACTACTTGGAGTCTCCTTCATAGCACTAACGGTGCACTATATATTTGTTTCTTTACTTAACTCCAAGATCTAGAATAGTTGCCCTTCCCCAGATCCAGGATCATTGTATATCCCTAGAGTTTAATGTGATGGGATTTTCACAGACATTTGTTGAAGGAAGGAGGAAAGAGAAAGTGAAGAAGGAACAAGAAGAGCTTTCAAAACTCTTCCTTTGTGGTGCAATTTAGGCATTGGAGAGAATGTGGTAGAACTAATACGCTAACAGCCAGTGGATTTTGCCTGATGAGACTCTGTGCAAGCCTAGAGATAAGATCTTTGGCTTTTCCCCTTCTCCTGAAGAAGCCTATCAATCTTCTGCTGCTTTTGCTGGGTTTTGTCCGTGATAATTTGACTTCTGCGTGCATCTGGTTTTATACCTGAATACCATGTTCCTTGTAAATTTACTTGTAGAAATCCTTTGAGGCTTAGAATCAAAACTCTCCTTTGAGAATGCCTTTATTTCTGCCAAGCACCTGGAGACATATCTGCCCAGGTTCATTTCACATGAAAACTTGCAGCGTTTTGGACCCTCTGGGTGTGTGAATTTAGATACAGAACTCGCTTCTTGGCCTTTTGACTAAGATTAAGTGTAGATGTAGAACTACACGGGGGCTAGTCTGTTCTCACCAAGTCTCATTGCATGTGTTTTTCCTCTTACTCCTGAGTCAAAGTTCATACAGTTTACTTGTTCCTGAATTCTAAACATCAGAGATTGAGATGCCCTGGTTTGGGCAGATACCCCTAGGAACAAAAGCCAAATTCTTTGAGTAATTGTCCCTTCCTCTGTTTCCACTTTGACTGACTTTTTGGTCTTCTATAATTTCTTAATTTTCTTGCTAGCTGTTGGATTTTTTTAAAAAAAGTAAAGAGCATTTTGCATAGTTCATATGCTGTTTTCAACTGAAAAGTCTGTTTGTTCAGTGTGGAGAACCTCTGGCACCCTCATGAGGTAGGGATTCTTTGTAATTGTCAGCTTAGCATAGTGACCACATATTGGTGGGGGAAGAGAAGGGTATAGGAGAGATCCATGTATTAGTAAGAAAGTTGATATGTAAATAGCCTTTTGGGTTTCTTTCAATTATAAAAATATAAAGTTTTAGCTAAAGCAATCATTTTTTGCTTCTCTCGAGACTACCATGTTGAACTGGACTAATATTATCAAGTGACATTTAAATGTTTCTCTTAAGAATAGGAGTTGTAAATATCTGTCAGTTATTGAAAAAACACTGAATCTGCACTAAAAGTCATCTTAATCCACACTGTGGTTTTGAAAGCACATTCTTAATCTGAAATTGTTGATCAAAATTATATTAACACTTTAGCTGTCACTCCAATGTAAACACAAATACAGTATTTGAGATGGTTGGCATTGTTTGACAGATGTTGCATTTTGCAAGTAGAAATCAGTTAGGATGTCCCAGGATTAAATTTTTCCTGCCAAGTATTTTAGATAAAGCAATATACTCTTTTTCTTCATCTGTCCACCTTGGTATCATTGTTTAAGATCTAACTTCAGCATCATCAGCTTTCTTTCCAATTGTAACTCCCAGTGAACAAATGGTTACTGAGTCCTACTGCTCTGAGGACTTGTTTCTGTCTTCATCAGTCTGAGTTCTCTTGACTTTAAAGAGAGTACCTGAAAAAAAATTTAGATTGCTTAATAAAAAATGTGTTTGAAATGGGATGGTCAACTTTTCTTTGACTAGATTAAGAAAACTCCTCAGTTCAGCCCTGGAATAAACTGTGTATCCAAAAATGACTTCTTGTTAAAGCTTTAATCTCCTGTTACAGAATGATGTCTAGACTCACAGGCAAATTGAGGAACTCACAAATTGAATATATACTCTGGGCTTGTATGTGTGCATCCTATTCATTTTAATGAATTCATTTAATGAACTACAGAAATGGTCGGCGCCACGGCTCACTAGGCTGATCCTCCGCCTGCGGCGCCGGCACCTCAGGTTCTAGTCCTGGTTGGGGTGCCAGATTCTGTCCCGGTTGCCCTTCTTCCAGGCCAGCTCTCTGCTGTGGCCTGGGAGTGCAGTGGAGGGTGGCCCAAGTCTTTGGGCCCTGCACCCCCATGGGAGACCTGGAGAAGCACCTGGCTCCTGGCTTCAGATCGGCGCAGTGTGCCGGCCACAAGGCGCTGGCTATAGCGGCCACTTGTGGGGGGGGTGAACCAATGGAAAAGAGAAGACCTTTCTCTCTATCTCTTTCTCTCTCACTAACTCTGCCTGTCAAAAAAAAAAAAAAAGAACTACAGAAGTGTCAAATAGGGAAATAATGTGTCATATCCTGACATTAGTGTGCATTGATGCTGTATTTGTAGGTGCAAATTTAAGAGACACCATAGAACATTGAGAATTGTTAGCAGTGAGAGAGAGGATTTTGAAAGTCCTATTTGCTTGGAAGGTATATTTGGGTTTTTCTTTTTCTTTTTTTTTAATTTATTTTTTATTTAGTAAATATAAATTTCCAAAGTATAGTTAATGGATTACAATGGCTTCCCCCCCCATAATTTCCCTCCCACTCACACCCCTCCCATCTCCTGCTCCCTCTCCCATTCCATTCACATCAAGATTCATTTTCAATTCTCTTTATATACAAAAGATCGATTTAGTATATATTAAGTAAAGATTTCATCAGTTTGCACCCACACAGAAACACAAAGTGTAAAATACTGTTTCAGTACTAGTTATAGCATTACTTCACATTGGACAACACACTAAAGACAGATCCCACATGAGAAGTAAGTACACAGTGACTCCTGTTGTTGACTTAACAATTTGACATTCTTGTTTATGGCATCAGTAATCTCCCTAGGCTCTAGTCTTGAGTTGCCAAGGCTATGGAAGCCTTTTGAGTTTGCCAACTTCGATCTTACTCCGACAGGGTCATAGTCAAAGTGGAAGTTCTCTCCTCCCTTCAGAGAAAGGTACCTCCTTTTTTGATGGCCCCGTTCTTTCCACTGGGATCTCACTCGCGGAGATCTTTCATTTAGGGTTTTTTTTTTTTTTTTTTTTTTTTTTTTTTGCCAGAGTGTCTTGGCTTTCCATGCCTAAAATACTCTCATGGGCTCTTCAGCCATATCCGAATGCCTTGAGGGCTGATTCTGAGGCCAGAGTGCTGTTTAGGACATCCGCCATTCTATGAGTCTGCTGTGTATCCCACTTCCTATGATGGATTGTTCTCTCCTTTTTTGATTCTATCATTTAGTATTAGCAGACACTAGTCTTGTTTGTGTGATCCCTTTGACTCTTAGAACTATCAGTGTGATCAATTGTGAACTGAAATTGATCACTTGGACTAGTGAGATGGCATTGGTATATGCCACCTTGATGGAATTGTATTGGGATCCCCTGGCATGATTCTAACTCCACCATTTGGGGCAAGTCCAATTAAGCATGTCCCAAATTGTACATCTCCTCCCTCTCTTATTCCCACTGTTATATTTAGCAGGGATCACTTTTCCGTTAAAATTTAAACACCTAAGAATAATTGTGTGTTAATTACAGAGTTCAACCAATAGTGCTAGAACAAAACAAAGAAATAATACTAAAATGGATAAAGTATTACATTGTACATCAACAGTCAGGACAAGAGCTGATCAAGTCGATCAAGTCACTGTTTCTCATAGTGTCCATTTCACTTCAACAGGTTTCCCCTTTGGTGCTCAGTTAGTTGTCGCTGATCAGGGAGAACATATGATATTTGTCCTTTTGGGACTGGCTTAATTCACTCAGCATGATATTTTCCAGATTCCTCCATCTTGTTGCAAATGACCGGATTTCGTTGTTTTTGACTGCTGTATAGTATTCTATAGAGTACTTGCCCCATAATTTCTTTAGCCAGTCTACTGTTGATGGGCATTTGGGTTGGTTCCAGGTCTTAGCTATTGTGAACTGAGCTGCAATAAACATTAATGTGCAGACAGTTTTTTTGTTTGCCAATTTCATTTCCTTTGGGTAAATTCCAAGGAGTGGGATGGCTGGGTTGTATGGTAGGGTTATTTTCAGGTTTCTGAGGAATCTTCAGACTGACTTCCATAGTGGCTTAACCAGTTTGCATTCCCACCAACAGTGGGTTAGTGTCCCTTTTTCCCCACATCCTCTCCAGCATCTGTTGTTGGTAGATTTCTGAATGTGAGCCATTCTAACCGCGGTGAGGTGAAACCTCATTGTTTTGCAAAAAGTTCAAGGAAAATTGAATTAAAAGGTGAGTATATTTTGTTGCAAAAAAGTTTTGAAATCTGTGTATATGAAGGCATCTATTAAAATTTCATGGTAGGCCGGCGCTGTGGCTCACTAGGTTAATCCTCCGCCTGCGGTGCCGGCATCCCATATGGGTGCCGGGTTCTAGTCCCGCTTGCTCCTCTTCCAGTCCAGCTCTCTGCTGTGGCCTGGGAGGGCAGTGGAGGATGGCCCAAGTGCTTGGGCCCCTTACCCGCATGGGAGACCAGGAAGAAGCACCTGGTTCCTGGCTTTGGATTGGCACAGCACCGGCCTTAGCGGCCATTTTGGAGTGAATCAACAGAACAAAGACCTTTCTCTCTGTCCCTCTCTCACTGTCTGTAACTCTATCAAAAAAAAAAAAAAAAAAAAAAAAGAAAAATCATGATAAATGTGTATAATGAAAAAAAAACTACATGGATTTCAAAAACTTTGTATCAAATAAAAGAAATCTTTTAATTTTCTTTTTTAGTGAACTTTTTGAAGTACCGTCATACTGTCATATAGATATGACAGAGGTTTGTATAGAGATTTCAAGATTATTTTTGGGTACTGCGAGCATTTTCTGTTTGGTTCTCACCTGTCTAGTAAAAAAAAAGCAGAATCAGGAGAAGCTTTCCCCTCTTATGAGGTGAAAGAAGGCTGGCCTTTGGGTGAGCCCAGTCTGTTGATAGATTCCTGAGTTCTAGTCAAGAAGTAGATTCCCAAGCAAGTTAGACAGCTTAGATTAAAGTAGTACTTTTCAATACTTCTAGTTACCAGGGCCTGTTAAGGACTATTAAAAATTACCGAGGACCCAATAGCTTATGTATTCATTTATAAGTAATAATAATAAATACATATTAACATCAGAACAATAATATCATGAGAGCATGAGAATAGAAAAGGCATATAATACTATTGTATTTTTATGAAAGGAGTGTGACCTCATAGAGCCTGTGAAGGGGTCTTAAAGGACCATGCTGCTCAAAATCCAATTGTAGCTAGATAGGCAACCAGCCTGGAAATTTCCACTCCAAGAGTCAAGCTAGCTATTGGTTTTTCTGCAATAAGAATTCTTATAAGGGAAATTTGGAGGTTATGGTTTTTTTTTTTTTTTTCATTTTTTTTTAAACTTTTATTTAATGCATATAATTTTCCAAAGTACGACTTATGGATTACAATGGCTTCCCCCCCATACCGTCCCTCCCACCCACAACCCTCCCCTTTCCCACTCCCTCTCCCCTTCCATTCACATCAAGATTCATTTTCGATTATCTTATTATACAGAAGATCAGCTTAGTATACATTAAGTATGGATTTCAACAGTTTGCTCCCACACAGAAACATAAAGTGAAAAATAATAGATGATTTTTTAAATGATGATGAAATCAGAGCAGACCTATTGTCATGTTTAATCCCAGTGAGAGTCAAGTTGGGAATTGATAATTTCTTTTTTTTTTTTTTTTTTTTTTTTTTTTTTTTTACAGAGGATCAGTTTAGTATGCATTAAGTAAGGATTTCAACAGTTTGCACCCCCATAGAAACACAAGGTGAAATATATTGTTTGAGTACTCGTTATAGCATTAAATCTCAATGTACAGCACATTAAGGATAGAGATCCTACATGAGGAGTAAGTGCACAGTGACTCCTGTTGTTGACTTTACCAATTGACACTCCTGTCTATGGCATCAGTAATCTCCCTATGCTCCAGTCATGAGTTTCCAAGGCTATGGAAGCCCTCTGAGTTCTCCGACTCTTATCTTGTTTAGACAAGGTCATAGTCAAAGTGGAGGTTCTCTCCTCCCTTCAGAGAAAGGTACCTCCTTCTTTGATGACCTGTTCTTTCCACTGGGATCTCACTCGCAGAGATCTTTTGCCAGAGTGTCTTGGCTTTCCATGCCTGAAATACTCTCATGGGCTTTTCAGCCAGCTCCGAATGCCTTTAGGGCTGATTCTGAGGTCAGAGTGCTATTTAGGACATCTGCCATTCTATGAGTCTGCTGAGTATCTCACTTCCCATGTTGGATCACTCTCCCATTTATTTACTCCATCAGTTAGCGTTAGCAGGTACTAGACTTGTCTATGTGCTCCCTTTGACTCCCAGTCCCTCCACCATGACCAACTGTGAACTGAAATTGATCACCTGGAACAGTGAGATGGCATTGGTACATGCCACCTCGATGGGATTGAATTGGAATCCCCTGGTATGCTTCCAACTCCACCACTTGGGGCAAGTCAGCCTGAGCATGTCCCAAATTATACATCTCTTCCCTCTCCCATTCCCACCACCATGTTCAACAGGGATCACATTTCAGTTAATTTTCAACACTTAAGAAGAACTGTGCATCAATTACAGATCTAAACCAGTCATATTAAGTAGAACAGATAAAAAAACTACTAAGAGGAATAATGTATTAAGTTGTCCATTAGCAGTCAGGGCTATGCTGATCAAGTCACCGTTTCCCATAGTGTCCCTTTCACTTCAACAGGTTTCCTTTTTGGTGTTCAGTCAGTTGTCACCGATCAGGGAGAACATATGGTATTTGTCCCTTTGGGACTGGCTTATTTCACTCAGCATGATGTGTTCCAGATTCCTCCATTTTGTTGCAAATGACTGGATTTCGTTGTTTCTTACTGCGGTATAGTATTCTAAAGAGTACATATCCCATAATTTCTTTATCCAGTCTATCGTAGATGGGCATTTAGGTTGGTTCCAGGTCTTAGCTATTGTGAATTGAGCTGCAATAAACATTAGGGTGCAGACCTCTTTTTTATTTGCCAATTTAAATTCCTTTGGGTAAATTCCAAGGAGTGGGATGGCTGGGTCGAATGGTAGGGTTATCTTCAGGTTTCTGAGGAACCTCCAGACTGACTTCCATAGTGGCTTGACCAGTTTGCATTCCCACCAACAGTGGGTTAGTGTCCCTTTTTCCCCACATCCTCGCCAGCATCTGTTGTTGGTAGATTTCTGCATGTGAGCCATTCTAACCGGGGTGAGGTGAAACCTCATTGTGGTTTTGATTTGCATTTCCCTGATTGCTAGTGACCTTGAACATTTTTTCATGTGCCTGTTGGCCATTTGGATTTCCTCTTTTGAAAAATGTCTATTGAGGTCCTTGGCCCATCTCTTAAGTGGGTTGTTGGTTTTGTTTTTGTGGAGTTTCTTGATCTCTTTGTAGATTCTGGTTATTAACCCTTTATCTGTTGCATAGTTTGCAAATATTTTTTCCCATTCTGTCGGTTGTCTATTCACTCTCCTGACTGTTTCTTTTGCAGTACAGAAACTTCTCAATTTGATGCAATCCCAATAGTTGATTTTGGCTTTGACTGCCTGTGCCTCCCGGGTCTTTCCCAGAAATTCTTTGCCTGTGCCAATATCTTGAAGGGTTTCTCCAATGTTCTCTAGTAACTTGAGGTTATGGTTTTAAAATAAGGCTGTATATGTGCCACATTCACTCATAAATGTTTGAATTTGGGTAGGGAATTCATTTTTTGTTCTCTTGGAACTTTGTAGATAAGAGCAGTCCATCAGCTAATTCAGCTCAGAATTTCAGAACAGAAGTGAATCTGTGTGCTCAGCTGCTGCAGACCAGAGGAAGTCTAGGGGTTGGTGATACCTGGACCACTTAAGCCTACCTACTTCAGTGGATCTTAGTCTGGAAACCAAATTGGCAGCTGGAGGAGTTCAGGGTACTCCGAGTAGTCAGTCAATTTCCTTCTCCCTGCCATTCCCACCTTCTTTCTTCCTCCCCTGCCCTCCTTTTGCTCCCTGTATCTCTCTCTCTAACTCTGCCTTTCAAATAAATCTTGAAAAACAAACAAGTCTGGCATTGTGGTATAGCACATTAAGCTACCTCCCAAGATGCCAGCATTGCTTGTGAGTGCTGGTTCGAGTTCCAGCTGCTCCACTTCCAATCTAGCTCACTGCTAATGTGCCTTGGAAAGCAGCCAAAGGTGGTCCAAGTGATTGGGCCCCTGCCACCCATGTAGGAGATCTGGTTGGAGTTCTAGGCTCCTGGATTCAGCATGGCCCAACCCCAGCTGTTGTGCCATTTTGGGAGTGAACCAGTGGATGGAAGATATCTCTCAGTCTTCCCTTGCCTCTCATAACTCTGTAATTCTTCCTTTCAAATCAATCTTTTTTTTTTTAAAGATTTATTTATTTATTTGAAAGTCAGAGTTAACACAGCGAGAGAAGGAGAGACAGAGAGAGGGAGGTCTTCTATCTGCTGGTTCACTCCCCAGATGGCCACAGTGACTGGAGCTGTGCCGATCCAAAGCCAGGAGCTTCTTCCTGGTCTCCCATATGGGTGCAGGGACCCAAGGATAAGGGCCATCTTCTACTGCTTTCCCAGGCCATAGCAGAGAACTACATCAGAATTGGAGCAACAGAGACTCCAGCCTGTGCCCATATGGGATGCCAGCACTGCAGGCGATGGCTTTATCTGCTACGCCACAGTGCAAGCCCCTAAGATAAATCTTCAAAACAAAACAAAACAAACAAACATAAAAACCAATCGTAGCATCAAACATAGAAACCTACTATATGGGGTAGTTCCAGTGAATGGGAAATGAATCCAGTTTCAGATGTCAATAAGTCATGAAACAGAGGGCTTATATAATTCTGCTAGTAAAGTAAAATTCTCTTAGGGTGTGCTGTTGACACTTTGGGAATCAGTGTCAGGGAATCTAAGTTGGATATTAAAACTCAAAGCTGAAGTAGACTTTAAGAAACAAGCTGTTAACTATATAGCAAGCAAAAGTTGCCAAATCAAAAGTGTAGCTCAGGGTGATCCAAAATGGAGGAGATGTTATTTGATAATTATAATTGTTTCTGATGAGTGATTTGGAAATAAGGGATGGTCTTTCCTCTTCCCCATTTAATACTCTTGAAATAATTTTCAGAAACAGTTTCTCCTTCCACAGACTACAGATTAATATCTTAATGTGTCCAAATTAATTTCAAAAAGTTAACTCTAATTCCCAGAAAACCTGACAAGCTAAGTACAGTAATGGGCATTTTCTTTTATTTATTTATTTATTTTTAGTATTTTTTATTTATTTATTTGACGTACAGAGTTAGTGAGAGAGACAGAGAGAAAGGTCTTCCTTCCGTTGGTTAACTCCCCAAATGGCCGCTACAGTTGGCGCTGTGCTGATCTGAAGCCAGGAGTCAGGTGCTTCCTCCTGATCTTCCATGCGGGTGCAGGAGCCCAAGCACTTGGGCCATCCTCCACTGCCCTTCAGGGCCACAGCAGAGGGCTGGACTGGAAGAGGAACAAGCGGGACTAGAACCCGGCACCCATATGGGATACCGGTGCCACAGGCAGAGGATTAACCAAATGAGCCATGGCGCTGGCCCCCAATAGTTGGCATTTTCAAAGTTCCAAGTTTAAAGCTAGATATGCTGTGATACCTAATGCTTAATTTTTTTTATTTCTTTTATGGCCTAACAGCCCACGAGTTAGGAGATAATAATCCTTGACATTTTATTCAGCCATACCCTGCTGGCAGTTTCCCATTTCTGGAGTTGTTAAGCAGCAGAAGCTCATCATCCATTAATAATGCTGCTGA
Organism: Oryctolagus cuniculus; assembly: GCF_051225735.1. Classification (NCBI taxonomy): domain Eukaryota; kingdom Metazoa; phylum Chordata; class Mammalia; order Lagomorpha; family Leporidae; genus Oryctolagus; species Oryctolagus cuniculus. The sequence goes on along the minus strand of NC_142869.1, from coordinate 115,741,852 downwards.
ATTATTCAGAAAAATCCTTAACTAAAACAAATGTTGGTTATGACCATCTCATTTGTCCTCCTCCTCATTTCCCATCTCTTTTCCCCAAGGTGACTCTACCAGACTTCCAAACCCATCATCACTGATCATCTGCCAAGAACACAGATTCTTTCACTGGGGATTTTGGTCACTGTGTCAGAGTTTCCTTTGGAGCAGTCTTCAGAGCAGGGCCCTGTGGATACCCTGGCATGGTGTGACTGCTGCCCAGTAGAGCTTTGCCCACACTGGGTGGGGATGGATTACAGGAGTCCTGGTGAACTGATTAAATCCTCTGTGTTTGCCCTCCCTTTTCCCCACAGCAGTCTGAGCTATCAGCTGAAGAAAGTCCTGAAAAATTAGGAACTTCCCAGCTACATCATCGAAAAGTTATTTCCTTGAACAAGCAGATTCTACAGAAGACCAAACACCTGGAAGAGGTTAGTTTTTTGTTGTTGTTTTTTTTCAACTTTTATTTAATAAATATAAATTTCCAAAGTACAACTTTTGAATTATAGCAGCTTTTCCACCCCATAACCTCCCTCCCACCCACAACCATCCCATCTCCCATTCCCTCTCCCATCCCATTCTTCATCAAGATTCATTTTCAATTATCTTTATATACAGAAGATCAACTTAGTATATACTAAGTAAAGATTTCAACAGACTGCACCCACACAGACACACAAAGTATAGCGTACTGTTTGAGTAGTAGTTTTACCAGTAATTCGCATAGTACAACACATCAGGACAGGGGTCCACATGGGGAGAGGTGCACAGTGACTCCCATTGCTGATTTAACAGTTGACACTCTTATTTATGACTTCAGTAATCACCCGAGGCTCTTGTCATGAGCTGCCAAGGCTATGGAAGCCTCTTGAATTCACCAGCTCTGATCTTATTTAGACAAGGCCATATTCAAAGTGTTTTTGTTTTTGTTTCTTTAGTCATTTCATTGACATGAATGAAACCATTCTTCAAAAAGGGGATAAATTAGGAACCAAATTAAGATCTCCATAGTGGATTTATCAAAGGAGATTGTAGAAAAGGGACTGACATAAGCCAGCCTTCAGAGCATACCAACTACCACCTGTTTTTTTTTTTTTATTTTTTTATTTTTTTTATTTTTTGACAGGCAGAGTGGACAGTGAGAGAGAGAGACAGAGAGAAAGGTCTTCCTTTTGCCATTGGTTCACCCTCCAATGCGCTGCAGCCACGCATCATGCTGATCTGAAGCCAAGAGCCAGGTGCTTCTCCTGGTCTCCCGTGCGGGTGCAGGGCCCAAGGACTTGGGCCATCCTCCACTGCACTCTCGGGCCATAGCAGAGAGCTGGACTGGAAGAGGGGCAACCGGGGACAGAATCCGGCACCCCGACCGGGACTAGAACCTGGTGTGCCAGCACCGCAAGGCGGAGGATTAGGATTAGCCTATTGAGCCACGGCGCCAGCTCTACCACCTGTTTTTGTAAAGGTTTTTTTGTTTTTTTTTTTTTCTTTTTTTCGGAAAATGTGCATACCATTTGTTAACATTTTCTGTGACTGCTTTCAAGAAGCAATGGCAGTTGGTGGGTTGCAGCAGAGCCCATATGAGCTACGAAGCCCAAAGATTTACTGTGTGTCCCATTCCAGAAAAAGTCCTTCAGCCTCTGTTATAGAAGAATATCACAGGGCAAGAGTGGCATTAGTGCAGTTGTATACTGAGCACAGCTGCGTCCTAGGCACTGAGGTAAGTCATGGAATGAATGATGAACAAGCTGTGATCCTTGCTGTCAAGGATCTTAAGGTCTAGTGGAAAACATCGACTAAACAAGTATATTGCACTCAACTTCATTTAATGATAATTGTGGTAAATACTTGAGAAGACACATGGGGAACTGAGAGGGTGACTAATAGACCTGACCTAGCCTGGGGTCACAGAGGACTGTACTAGACGCTTGAGTGGGCATTGACTGGGAGGAAATACGCACATGAAATGTGGAGGTACTAGATCGGGAACTTGGTGAACAAGATGAACAAGGACCAAGGAGAGGAATAGTCGTAGCCAGTTTCTGTTTTGTGACTGAAGACTGCTGAGTGAGGCAATTGACTGGCAGAGTCTGATCAAACAAGACCTTCCAGGAAGCCCACAGAGGGGTTAAGTGGCATGATCAGATATGTAAGTTGTACACTGTTTGCTGTAGGACTAAGGTGAGAAAAGGGTTTAGGGAGAATTAGCCCGATGCAGCAGTGCTGACATGAGCTATTGATGGCAGGGGCAATAGAAGAAACTTGATCATTTTTGAGGGATTTTTAGAAGATGACATTCTGTAGTAATTGGTGATGGATGGGACTGTTTTGGAAACACCTTCATATGTTTGCCTTGTAGGATAGATGTAGGTGGGAGGAGGAGTTTGATTCAGGAATGGTCATTAGGCAGTAAAAAGTTGTTGTATACTTCACTTGCATTGGCAATAAGTTTTTTAATGAGAAAAATACACATAATAGATTATGGAATGAATATGACTTTCTGAAGAATAAGTTTTCCAGAAATGGATGCCAGTTAGCATTTTGAACTTGTACACTTCTCATTCTTTCACATCTCACATTCAAAACATAATATATGAAAATTTCCTGCCCAATCATTTCTTTGAATTTATTCTGTGAGAAATTGTTCTACCACAGCTGAACAAACAACAACAGGTTGGTTTTACCAAAGTGCCGTGGTCATAAGCAAAAAGGGATGCAGAGATTACGTAATGATTTGGTTTCTGTCCAGAAATTTGTTGAGACATTTTAGTAAGTTCTCAGCTTAGACAGTGCCATCTCTGTTCATGACCCTTGCCAGTAATAAGCACATGAGAGTGATTAATTCAAAAGTAACTCATTGTGGGAGTGTATTCGGCCTAAATAAGACGCTACTTGAGATGCCTGCATCCCATATTGGAGTATCTGGGGTACAAGTCCTGACCCCCCTGCCCATTACTGTTTCCTGTTCAGGTACACCCTGGGGGACAGCAGATGGTGGTTCAGTAGTTGAGTTCCTGCCACCCACAAGGGATTGCATTCCCAGTTCCTGGCTTTAACCTGTCCCAGCCCCAGCTCTTGGGCATTTGGGTAGTAAACCAGCACACGGAGGTGAGTTTGAGTCCTTTTCTCCCTCCCTCCATCTCAAATAAATAAAATAAACAATTTTTTAAAGAAAGAATTTATCACAGAATCAATATAAACAATAACCAAGAAAGAGAATTATTTACCCTAACGTCTTTATTGTCTGCAGTTGTTGCAGACCGTATGCAGGAGCCAAGGACCTCAACACAAGTGGCTGTTTGCTTCTACCTCCTGTCCAAACTTGACAGAGAATGCCAAGTCTTCTTCTAAATGGCCGTCCTGGCACACTCTATTTTTGTCCAGCTAGTAGACAATCCTTCTGACTCTTAGAATTGGTTCAGAACCTGTATTTACCAACAGCCTATTCAAGAATTGGTTCAGAACCTGTATTTACCAATAGCCTATTCTTTCTCAGGAATACAGCATAACACATAGCATTTCTTAGTAAAGGACACCAATTATTATTGCCTTGGTTAATGTCACTGAAGATGACAAGCTTGTGCAGTAATCTCTGGTCATGTAGCTAGGTCAATTGGATAAGGACAATGAGGTAGCAGGGAGATACTTGCCTGGGAACACATAAGAGTTAAGTGACACAGATGAGAATGTGCCTGCAAATATGTTCTAGTGTTCTCCAGTACAGTGGGTGATTATGTGTCACAATAACTCATTATATATTTTATGAAGAGCTAAAAGAAAGAGGTGTGAAGGCTCCAGACATAAAGAAATGACAAAAAGAAATGCAAATCACTGTGATTGACTCAGTACATGCTGTATGAATGTCTTGAAATACCACACTGTACACAACAAATATGTGTAGTTATTATGTTATTCAAAAATGTATAAAAAAGCCCATGACTAAGCCAGTTGATGAAAAGAAGCACTTTCTTTTATATTCTACAGAAAATAACCACTTTATTAGTTGTCTGTTGTCATACAACCCCAAATTTTAGTGGCTTAAAATGACAGCAAATATCGTATGCAGTTCCTGTGAGTCAGGGGTTGGGGGTATGTGCCTGGAGAGGCTGCTTCAAGGATGGCGAGAGAATACAAACATTTTCTGTGGAATAAAGCTTTATGCAAGTGTAAGGAATAAAAGATTAGCATATTTCTCAGATCAACCTAGATAAGAATGTTTTCTGAAGGTTAGAAAACAGCATCAACATTTTCATGAACATTTTTTCTCAAGAAAGAATGATTTAGGACCACCGCTATGGCATGGAAGGTAAAAGCCGCGCCTGTGATTCTGGCATCCCATATGGGTGCCAGTTTGAGTCCTGGCTATTTCACTTCTGGTTCAGCTCCCTGTTAATGTGCCTAGGAAAGCAGGCCCCTGCACCCACATGGGAGATCCAGAAGAAATTCCTGGCCCCTGGCTTCACATTGGCTCAACTTTGACCATTGTACCCATTTGAGGAGTGAACTATTGGATGGAAGATCCTCCCTCCTTCTTCCTCCGCCCCCCCCCCCCCGCTTCTAACTCTGCCTTGCAAATAAATACATAAATCTTAAAAATGACTTGAGCTATAAAAATGTGTGTTCCCCCTACTTCCTAATTTACTCAGCCAATTTCAATTTAGAATAGCCTATCAGAAAAAAAATATAGCCACTAAACTTTGTAACTGTTTCTTAATTTGCCCTTCTATTGCTCACCTTTTAGGCTAGCTGGTCTTCAGAATTCTTTCTTCTTTACCTTTGCTTCTGTCTGTCAGAAGACACAGGGGTGGTGAGTAGCAAACCTTTGTGTGAGAATCCAGGTCTCTGAAACCCAAGTCCCAGCTCTCTGCTGGACTGCTTCTATGGCCATAGCATCCCAGCCCTGTGTTCACCCTCATTATCAAGTGAACTCGATCAAGAAGGGGTTCTAATGAGTGAGTTTATACTCTGCGTGTATGTAGACATGGATGTGCTAAGAATATTTTTTTTTCTTTATCAGTTTTCAAATGCTTTAAATAGGTTTTTTACATTATAGGGATAATACAAACTCAATATTAATAAAAAATAGTTTATGGAACTATATGAGGATAAAAATGAATAAAGCAAGCCACTCTGTGTTTCTGCTGTATTTCCTGGTTACCCTTTCCTAGGCTTTGGCAAACGTGTGTCCTTTCACCTGTGGAGAGTAAGGAGTCAGGTTACAATATTGAGTCTGTTTTTCACTTAATTTGCCATAGAGATCTATTAGAAATAATAATGCTAAGTGCTTTTCAAAAATAACTCAGTTTGAGTAACACCCTTTTGAAAGAGGTGCTGTTATTATCCATCCTCATTGTACAAATATGGAAACTAAGAGAAGGTAAGTAGTTTGCCTGTAATTACCAAGCTTGTTAGTGATAGAGCCAACATTTAAGCATATAAATCTGTCTCATTCTTTTCAATAGCTGGATCATGCGATGTGATATATCTACTGTAATTTTTTTAACTTCTCTATACATGGCTACCTAGGTTTCTTCTGGAGACTTTTTTTTTCCAGTTGCAAATTTACGCTAGTATGAATACTTAGTGCAAACATCTTTGTACAAATGTATTTCTGTTAGACTTCAAGAATTGCCAAATCTAAATATAACCATTTTCAATTTTGCTAAAAACTATCAAGTTGTCACCAATCATTTAACTAGTTTACACTTCCATAAGTAGTAAATGAGAGAATTGAAACTGTTTAAATTCTGGAACCTCTCCTTCAAGGTCATGCAAGCAGAACGTGACTCAGATGTACCTGTGATGTTGGTGACAAGAACCATGCAGTGGGACTTGGGCCAGCAGAGAAAGAGAAGGTAGGGTGGTCAGTAAGAGAAGAAGCGTGACCATTGCACAGTGCAATAGAGGAATGTGCTTCAAAGGAGGAGAATTAGAGTGTAGCTAGGAGATAGCTGAGAAGAACTCTGAGATTGAGGCAAGAAAGTGAAATCCAGAAAGAAGGTGTTAACCAGTGACTGAATTTTTAGAAAAACTCTAGAGGCTAATGATGAAGAAGAATTAAGCTAAGCTACTGAGATTCCACATTTAAGAAAAGGTGATCACACGAGGAGATGGAGAGCTCTTTTTAGTTGAATTAATTAAAGAGAATAGAGAGATGAACCTTTCTTTCTTAGCAAGCTCCTACTACCCTGCCAGATCCAACTGGTTGAGTCTCTTGGTGAAGTCTTCCTGAGTTCCCAGATAAGCTAGTTGATTCCTTGGGCCTCCCCTGGGCTTGCCTCTGGGTAGCTCTTCTCATGCATTAACCCATGTTACCCCCATCTCCTGGTCCAGCCCCTTGAGGGCAAGGACTGTTGTCATGTTGGGGCTCTTTCAGCAATTCACAGGTTCCAATTTAGGAATGTTGGAGAGACACCAACATTACACCTTAGAAAACTTCAAGGGTTCAGTGACTAGGATTCAAGAGAAAACCAGCCTTCCTGCAGAAGTACTCTCATCCACAGTTACTCAAACCAGTTAATAAAACATCTCATTGCATAGATGGCTCCATTGAAGAGAGACATGCCAGGGCCCACCTGCTTCCTCTCCCTTATCACTTCCATTTGAGTTGGCTGCTTGATAGGCCTTCACTCGTGAATACTTGTGACTGGAAGCACAACTTAAGAACAATTTCTGAAAGTGACACAACTCTTAATAGGTTACTTACAGGCTCAAGGATGACACAAGTCATTTTGAAATAGTCTTAAAAGGGAGGTTAAAATTTCACATTGCTAATGTGGACCCAGGTGAAAATTGAAGAATCTAATAGTAGCTTTCTGCCATTTCTCCTTTCCATTATTAGAAATGCATAAATGCTTTGAGCATTTAGCACAATGTTTTCAGATTTCTAGAAGTTCATAGACAATACAAGGATATGCATTTTTAGCGAGGAAAAGAGAATTGACATTTTCAAGATGTGAGTTTAGAGTAAAAGTAATTCATGTTCTTTCTCTTAGTGTTGAAGTCCTCAGTCCTTTCTTCTCTCTGGTATTATTTGCAAACTAGTCATACACCATGCTACCATCCTGAGTACTGAAATGCAGTTTATATTCTGTGCATGCAAAGGCAATCTGTTTACCTGTAACTGTTCAAAAAAGTCAGGTAGACCTGAGTGTGAATCCTGGCTTCATCTATTGTCAGTATCTCTACCTCTTTCTGGCTTTATTTCCTCATCCATAGAATAAGAATAACATCCTCTCCACTGAATGTAGGATTCAGTGATAGGTTTTATGCAGATTACCTAGTACATGGTCTGAAATGTACTTAGTGCTAATCAAATATAAGAATTTTTTTTCTAGTTCAATAGTATTAAGTAGAACAAAAAAACTACTAAAAGGGATAAAGTATTAAGTTGTACATCAACAGTCAGGACAAGGGCCGATCAAGTCACTATTTCTCATAGTGTCCATTTCACTTCAACAAGTTTCCTTTCTGGTGCTTGGTTAGTTGTCACCGATCAGGGAGAACATATGATATTTGTCCTTTTGGGACTGGCTTAATTCACTCAGCATAATGTTTTCCAGATTCCTCCATTTTGTTGCAAATGACCAGATTTCATTGTTTTTTACTGCTGTAGAGAATTCTATAGAGTACATGTCCCATAATTTCTTTATCCAGTCCACTGTTGATGGGCATTTGGGTTGATTCCAGGTCTTCACTATTGTGAATTGAGCTGCAATAAACATTAATGTGCAGACAGCTTTTTTGTTTGCCAATTTAATTTTCTTTGGGTAAATTCCAAGGAGTAGGATGGATGGGTTGTATGGTAGGGTAGTACTCAAACAGTATTTTATACTTTATGTTCTGTGTGGGTGCAAACTGTTGAAATCTTTACTTAATATATACTAAGTTGATCTTCTGTATATAAAGATAATTGAAAATGAATCTTGATGTGAATGGAATGGGAGAGGGAGTGGGAGTTGGAAGGGTTGCAAGTAGGAGGGAAGTTATGGGGGGGAAAAAGCCATAAACTGTACTTTGGAAATTTATATTTACTAAATGAAAGTTAAAAAAAAAGTGTAAAACAAAAAAAGAGGTTTTTTTTCTTCTGTTGCTGGCAGCCCTTCTAAAATTCCCACATAATTTACTCAGTTTAAATCTTAGCTTCCATTTTCTTATCTGTGAAATGGGGTTACCATCCATATCCTTGTTGTTATAAGGAGTAAATGAGAGCATATGTCTTTATCTTTCATTTACAGCTGCGAGAAAATCATAGCAACCTACAATCCAGATACAATGACACGAAGAAAACACTAACAGAGGTGAGTAGATCTGCCCTTCTTTGTGGGGCTTTGACAAGGATTGGTTTTGACAGGTCTTCTAGCAGAACACCACATGTCATCAGGCTGTGTGGAGGAGACACAGTCGTGTCCTCAGAGGCTCCAGTCCCTTTGAGGACATGGGATAGTCATAGGTGCTGTGTGACCCACGCCCTCAGATTATCCACTCTGCCATGTTCTCAGCCATCAGCCATTGAGGGAGGAGGGGCATGTGTGGGCTGAGGAAGGTGAGCCTGATAGATAGGGTTTGGGGGCAAGCCAAAGAACCTCAAGGTCACTCACAGCAGATAGCCCCTGCTCCCCGGAAAGCCATCTATAACAGCTCCAAAATACTGGATTCCTTGAAAGAATGTTTTCTTTTGAAAGAGAACCTGAGTGACCTCATTTGTTGTTTAGGAACGCCATCTCCTGGGTAGGATGAGGGAGGTGAGGAAGGAGGGGACTATAGGAGGGTGCAGTGGGTTAGGGTACGTTTGAACATGCAGTTTGGTTTCCAGGACAGGTTGCAAATGTGCCAACACATCAGCATCCTGGGGAGGCCCACCTCCCACTTATTGTTGCCAGGGGAACAGGGTGTGGAGCACAGCTGCCCCCTCTGTCATGAGGAGCATTTGGATGGTTCTGTCCCTTGCGTTTCCACAGAAAGCTGTCCTCATCTGGATCTGGAAGACTCTCTGTGTTGGGATTTTGCTGCTTCAGCTGCAGCTGCACTCTGAAAGTGCCTCACTGTGAAGTCTTTCTGGACCATTTGGAAGCCAGGATCTTCAAAGATGTCTCTGAAATCAATCCAGTCCATTTTTTCAATTTGTTCCTATAGCAGTATACAGCACTTATTCACTGCCTTGATATAAACCTGACAAAACCTTTCAATTTTGAGCTGATTTCTTCAGTTATTGTCAGAATGTTTAAAAAGGGCAGGCATCAAAATGGCTATTAGAATAATTTTGTTTTCACTTTCTCTAAAGATACCTGCATTGAATTTAGACAAGTCAGCTTCCTTAACACAGATCAGCTCTGTGACTGCATTCCTTAGGGATTAAATGACAGGTTCCTGGGGATGAATCCCTGCTGATTTTAATGCTGCAGGACCCCTGGCATGAAGTTTGCCAAGCCAGCAACCAGTTTTTATGTAATAACCTGGAATAAATTAAGTGAAAAACATCTTCATGTCAATTTCCTAAGACATTTATATGCTTTAGAATATAAATTCCAGTGGAAATAAAGTGGGGTTTTTTGGTACTAAACACTAAATCAGGTGTTTTTTTTTTTTTTTTTTTTTTTTTTTAGTTCTTTTCATGCACTAGAAAGGTAGACAGTGGTTTAAGCCAATCATCTAGTCTTCCTGTCCTCAAATAATAATAAAAGCAGCAGCCAGCCTCTCTCTCTCTGCTGGATATGCTTTGGGCTCTTCACTTGTATTAGCCCATTAAATCTTCACAAGCACCTCAGCAATGTGCTATTATCAGCCCTGTTCTGCAGTTGGGGAAACCAAGGCAGGGAGGCTGATTGACTTGTGAAAGGCCAGCCAATGGGATTCAAATGCAAGCAGCCTGGCATCAAAGCTCTCTGTGAGCAACTACATGTATGTTCTTTTATTATTCTATTAAAACCAATTTCCATCAAGGAAAATGGGAAACTGTACAAAACCTAGTGCTGTGTAACTTACATGTAGAGAAACTGACTTGGTTGGCCTGTGAATAAGTGAGTCTCTGGATCTGGCTCTCCTTCTCAAGACCAGGGTTGGGGAAAATGAGCATGGCCCTTTCATGCCAGGGTTCCTGGTTACAGCAAAATCTGCCCTTCCAGGATAACCTAGTGACCCTGGAAAACAGGGAAAACTTGCCTTTCAGATACATTTAGGAAAAGTAAAGCAAAACATGGAAGAGCACTGTCATTGTGTGAAAAGGGAGTCAGGCTCCATTGCTTAGCCAGCTTGGTGGTTGGAACCTTACAAACCAATCCTTCCTGCATCTGCCAACTCCACCCATGATCTTCCTCAGTCCTTTCCTGTCTGCTGGCTGCCTTTATTGTGTCCTGAGGTTACCTGTTCTAATGTTCCAACATAATAACAGTCTGGGTTACTTTGGGACTTGGAGCAAGAAGCCAGTGCTGCCTCTTGTGGTTAGTTTGCCATTTACAACTAGAACTCTTAGAACTTTGTTTCTACTTTTTTTATTATTATTTTAATTAATTTATTTATTTTTTTGACAGGCAGAGTGGACAGTGAGAGAGAGAGACAGAGAGAAAGGTCTTCCTTTTTGCCGTTGGTTCACCCTCCAATGGCCGCCGCGGCTGGTGCACCGCGCTGATCCGATGGCAGGAGTCAGGTGCTTCTCCTGGTCTCCCATGCGGGTGCAGGGCCCAAGGACTTGGGCCATCCTCCGCTGCACTCCTGGGCCATAGCAGAGAGCTGGCCTGGAAGAGGGGCAACCGGGACAGAATCCGGCGCCCTGACCGGGACTAGAACTTGGTGTGCCGGCGCCGCAAGGCAGAGGATTAACCTAGTGAGCTGCGGCGCCGGCTTTATTATTATTATTATTATTATTTTAGTAGGTAACACATTAACATTGTTCAGAATTCAAAAACTAAAAAGGATGAACCCATGAGGCCGGCACTGTGGCTTAGTAGGTTATGCTTCCATCTGCAGTGCCAGCCTCCTATTCTTATGCTCATATTTCAGCTGTTCCACTTCTGATCCAGCTCCCTATTATGGCCAAGGAAAGCATTTGGGCCATCTGCACCTGTTTGGAGACTTGGAAGAAGCTCTTGGCTTCTGTACGGCCCATCTCTGGCTATTGGTGGCCTTTTGGGAAGTGAACCAGCAGATGGAAGACCTCTCTCTGTCACTCCCTCTCTTTCTGTAACCCTCTCAAATAAATTAATAAATCATTTAAAAAAAAGATGTACCCCTGTAACCCAGCCATTCATTTACCCTCTCCAGAGGCAACCAGTGTAACCAGCTGCTTGAATCTTTTAAGAAATATTTTATTAGTATATAAGCAGGTAAATATAAATTGTTTCATAGGTGTATATATGTACCATTCCTTTATATAGACATTGAAAGCATGCCATGCTCATGGTTTTGTGCCTCCCCCCCACCTAACAGTAGATATTAAAAATCATTAAAAGAGCTGCTTTAATCATGTATTTTTTTTTAAAGATTTATTTATTTATTTGAAAGTCCAAGTTACACAGAGGAGAGGCAGAGAGAGAGAGGTCTTCCATTGATGGTTCACTCCCCAGTTGGTCGCAACAGCCAGAACTGTGCCGATCTGAAGCCAGGAGCCAGGAGCTTCTTCTGGGTCTCCCACACGTGTACAGGGGCCCAAGGACTTGGGCCATTTTCTACTGCTTTCCCAGGCCATAGCAGGGAGCTGGATCAGAAGTGGAGCAGCCGGGTCTCGAACCGGCACCTATATGGGATGCCGGTGCTTCAGGCCAGGGTGTTAACCCACTGTGCCACAGCACTGGCCCCAAATCATGTATTTTCAAAACAACAATTTAGTATTCTGTTATGCAGCTTCACCTACTTTAGATGTTAAAATGTGAGTTTATTTATTAAAGAGAGAGAAAGAGGGAGAGACAGAGAAGTCTTTCATCTGTAGGTTCACTCCAAAAATGGCTGCAGCAAGCTGGAGCTGGCTCGATCCAAAGACAGGAGCCAGGAGTTTCTTGCAGGTCTTTCATGGGGGTAAGGGGGCCCAAGCACTTGGGCCATCCACCACTGCTTTCCCAGGCCATAGCAGAGCGCTGGCTAAGAAGACAAGCAGCCAGGACATGAACTGGCACCCATATGGGATGCTGGTGCCACAGGCGGAGACTTAGCCTGCTGTGCCACAGTGCTGGCCCCAAAATGTGTTTCTTTAAAGTTTCTTATAAAAGAAGATTCTCATTATCTGCTTCAGAAAAAGGTTTATTCAAGAAGTTAAGACATTTTAACTCTGTCCCTGTTAATAGCCACAATAGGTATCTCATAGCAACTCTGTTTATATTGCCTTGCTAGCAAAAGGCACTCACTGTCAGCATTACTCTTGGGTTTCCAAATACTTGCTGCTGTGATTTTTTTTAAGTATTTAATTTTTTTCCTTTAATTTAATGAATGCATTTTTTCATAGTTACAACTTTAGGAATATAGTGGTTCTTTCCCCCTTAACCCCCACCCCTCAGCTCCCTTCCCACCTGCCTTTCCCTCTCCCATCTCCTTTTTCATTATGGTTCATTTTTAGTATGACTTTAAATACAGAGGACCAACTCCATGCTAAGCATATACTTCAACAATTTGTACCCATGCACACACACAACATATGGAGTACAGTTTGGGAGAAAATTTGCAGTCAGTTTTCATATTACAGTTCATTAGGGACAGAGGTCCTAAATGGGGAGCAAGTGCACAGTGACTTCTGTTGTTCCTTTAACAATTAACACTCTTTTTTATGACATCAATCATCATCCGAGGCTTTTGCCATGAGCTGCCAAGGCTATGGAAGCCTTTTGTGACCATAGATTGTCGGTATTTGGACATGGTCAGAAGCAAAGTGGATGTTCTCTCCTCCTTTCAGAGAGAGTGTATCCTTCTTTGATGACCCTTTCTTTCCTCTGAGGTCTCACACTTTCTATGCCTGAGATGCTCCCACAGGCCTTTCAGCCCGACCAGGGAGCTGCTGTGATTTAAAAAACCCTTGCCAGCAGAGGGTGTCCACAGAGTCTGGCTTTGACCTTTCCATGCTATTGGCCACTACCACCTCATTTTCCTACTTCCATTTCTTTCTTAGTTTACAACCAAATCCAATAGGCTTGGCCGCCTATAAGAGGGGTACAGGTGTGAGGCTGAGGGAAGGAAAATTTAAGAGCTCCCTGTTCTGTACTGCTGAGCCCTTGGCAATGATGCCTCCAATCTCTTGCAGCTAAAAAGTCACAGTGAGAAGCTGGACAAAGAGCAAGAAGCCCTCGAGAAGGTAGAATCCAAAGCTGATCCAAGGTAAGAAAGTCATTTTGTCAGGGTCTAGTGGTCTAATTTATTTGAACAACCAAAACTCATGGGTTCTTCAGCACCATGCAAGTCCTCTGAATTCAGGTGCCTGTCCAGAAAGCCTGTTGTTGCTCAGGCTCCTGTCTGGACTGTGCTGGGTGGGCCATCTTTCTTCCAGCTCCTCTTATGATCTTATTTTGATCCAAGACAGTTGCTGTGGTTTGTTTGGTTTGGTTTTTTCCCAAGTAAGGTTTTCTGTCATTACAGGAGAAGAAGCACGTGATGCCTTTTTCAGCTCCACACTGTTTGGGTGGTAGAATTTCTTAGGTTTTATTCATTTGAATGCGATTATGGCATCACAAAGAGTATCAGATGGGGCCAGCACTGTGGCACAGGGGGTTAAACCACTGTCTGCAGTGCTGGTGTCCCTAATGGGCATCAGTTGTAGTCCCAGGTGCTCCACTTTCAATCCAGCTCCCTGCTAATGAGCCTGGAAAAGCAGCGAAAGATGGCCCAAGTCCTTGGGCCCATGTAAGCATATGGGAGACCTGAAAGAAGCTCCTGGCTCCTGACTTCTGCCTGTTCCAATCCTGGCCATTGCAGCTATCTGGGGAGTGAACCAGCAAATGAAGATTCATATTCATTCATTCATTCTCTCTCTCTCTCTTTGCCTGCCTCTGCCTCTCTGTAACTCTACAGTTCAAATAAATAAGTAAATCATTTTAGTGATTTATTTTATTTATTTGAAAGGCAGAGTTACAGAGAGAGGTAGAGTCAGAGAGAGAGGTCTTCCATCTGCTGGTTCACTCCCCAGATGGCTGCAAGGGCCGGAGCTGCGTCGATATGAAGCCAGGAGCCAGGAGCTTCCTCTGGGTCTCCAACATGGGTGCAGGGGCCCAAGGACTTGGGCCATCTTCCACTACATTCCCAGGCCATAGCAGAGAGCTGGATCGAAAGAGGAGCAGCTGGGACTAGAACCAGTGCCCACATGGAATGCTGGCACTGTAGGCCAGGGCGTTAACCCCACTGCACCACAGCACCAGCTCCAGGTCACAGGATGAGAAGTTCTAGTTTAATGGCATTCTTAGCCAAAAAGTTCTCACAGATCACTTGCCTGTATAATTAGAAGAAACTGATTTTTCTTGGCATGGAGCAAAGTGCTATTGGATATTCGACATTTTTGTTTTCAGATGAGTGCTTTTAATGGTTTTAAGCAGTTTGTTTCTTTTTTAGAATGGATATAAGAAACAATGTCAGTACTGTATATTTGCAGCATAAAGTTGAATCATTGCTATTGTTAAATACATCCAGTACCACTGAACTCACTGTTTCTACTGTTGGTGTTTTAATTCTGGGATCCATATGTGTGTTTGGATCCAGTCTGATAATTTTGGGCTTATAAGTGAATAATGATGTCAGTTAAATGAGAGACAGTTTGTGGAGAACCCATTAGATTGTCTTGGGGAAGACAGAGGAAATGAAAAAGGGAGTCCTTTGTTAGCTTTGGACCTGGCTTTAGCTGTGATTCATAAAATCATCGTGGCCTGCCCTATGTCATTTTTTTTTTGGTCTTTTCAGTATTCTGCAGAACTTGAGAGCACTTGTGGCCATGAATGAAAACCTGAAAATTCAGGAACAGGAGTTTAAGGCGCATTGTCGAGTAAGTGTTGTTTGGTGTTGGCTGACAAACCAGGACTCTTGTAAAATCTTCTGGTGCCCCTCTCTCGTCCTCATGTGGCATCCTGTCCAAGAATAGTTTACAAAATAGATTCTCAAGCAAGTTAGGGATCCATCAACTGATAGGTTATGTGTATAGGTCATTTAAGGTTAACAGAACACTAGGTTAGCACCCTCCAAGGATACAAGAGTGAGTTAGATTAGTAACTGTGCCTAAGCCTGAAATTGAGAGCACAGTCTGTAATACACAGTGTTATCTAACTTACAAATGTGTTTGACAGAAACAAAGTGTGTGTTTTTTTTTTTAAATACATCATATTTGGTTGATAGGTGGCCTTTATGAAAAAAATAACATCTTACAAAGCCAAGGTTGTTCTGCAAACCTAGGATGTCTGTGTATAAGCCCTGGCTCACCTGGCAGCTTGTAGTGATGCAGGCATGTGTCACTCCACAGAAAGCAGGAAATGAGGCCTGTGGAGTTCTTTGAGAGCTTTGGGGAGGGAAGGCCACACCCACCCAGGAGCCATCAGAAAGCTGGATCTTAAGGGTAAGGCAGGAGGACAAGTAGAGAAAGGACCAGGTGAGGCAGGGCTACAGGTAAGGTGGACAGGTGGATGAGGCTGAGGCCTACTGAAAAGAAGAAGCAGGCAGGGCTGATTGGCAGCAGGCTTTAAACACCTGGGGCATTTTCCTAGCCCGTTGATTGTGTCCAGTTCATCAGCCCTTTAGAGTGGCAAATTCTGATTTAGCTATAGCTGCTTGGGTATTGCTGGAAAGAATTTTCCTAAGCGGAAGATCAGAGTTCTGGACAGTAGTTCCTAATGGGAATTTTGTGCTAGCATTAAACTCATGAAATATGAAAATAAGACTTCTGGATCAAATAATACTTAAATAATTGCATTCACATTGCTTGTCCAAGTTGTGTAAATGCTCCTATTGCTTTTAAAGGAGGAGATGACACGGCTGCAGCAAGAAATTGAAAAACTGAAAGCTGAGAGAGCACCTGGTAGTGACGAAAAGGTAAAGGCCCTGAGCTAATTCTTCAGACTGTCCACTGCTGTTATGACCCAGACTGTGGGTGCCAGTATGGTGCCTGCAAGGACTGGTTGGTTTACCGAACCTGATCCTGTAATTACAAGTATTTCTCTCTCAGCTGCTTTCCTCCTGTGATTTGCTTAGTTTCCACTCATGTCTTTTTGGTTCTTATGAGGGGTAAGAGGCAGCAGTGCTGTGTAAGGAGCAGCCTGAGACAATTAACTGCCAGATTATACAACCCTGTCCTATTCTTCCTCCCTTTAGGGAAGAGTTGTTTCCAGGAGACACCTGACCTCTGTTTCCCAATTATTTCCTTTTTCTTTATATAAATATTTATTTATTTATTTGGAAGAGTAACAGAGAGAGGTCTTCCATCCACTGGTTCACTCCCCAAATTGTTGCGATGGCCAGCCCTTGGCCAATCTGAAGCCAGGAGCTAAGAGCTTCTTCTGGGTCTCCTACGTGGGTACAGGGGCCCAAGGACTTGGGCCATCTTCTACCGCTTTCCTGGGCTATAGTAGGAAGCTGGATCAGAAGTGGAGTAGCTAGTACTCAAACTGGCATCAATAAATATAGGATGCGGCCAGCGCCGCGGCTCAATAGGCTAATCCTCCGCCTGAGGCACTGGCACACTGGGTTCTAGTCCCGGTCAGGGTGCCGGATTCTGTCCCGGTTGCCCCTCTTCCAGGCCAGCTCTCTGCTGTGGCCAGGGAGTGCAGTGGAGGATGGCCCAAGTCCTTGGGCCCTGCACCCCATGGGAGACCAGGAGAAGCACCTGGCTCCTGGCTTCGGATCAGTGTGGTGCGCCGGCCGCGGCAGCCATTGGGGGGTGAACCTGTGGCAAAAGGAAGACCTTTCTGTCTCTCTCTCACTGTCCACTCTGCCTGTCTAAATAAATAAATAAATAAATAAATAAATGAATGAATAAATGAATGAATGAATGTAGGATGCCTGCACTGTAGGCAGCAGCTCTAACTGATACACCACAGCACTGACCCTACCACTTAGCTACTCTTGGATTTTTTTCTGTTCGCCCATTTCAGCCTCTTTCATGCCAACTTGGGGGCATACCCCACTCCCAAAAGGCAGCAACAAACATGAAAAAGGAAAGCAGTGCGGGCTTTAAAGTCAGAGCTCTGGGACTGCAGGAGCATTCTGGGTTTAAGGCTCTGACCAGCTGGTTGTCTCAACAAAAGACTTTACTTCCAGGGAGCTAGCACAGATTTCCACTAAGCCTTGAGTTTAAAAAAAAAAAAAAAAAACAGGAAAATAGTTTCTTTAGCTTAACAAGATTGTAGGTGTCCCTTTGTTTTTCCCTGCTCACACTTCATCCATTTCCTGAGGGTTCCTATGCTTAGGATATGAGAGCTGCAGGTGTCCTCATAGCCAGCTCGTTGATTGTGTCTTCTCTCTTGTGAAAATGGGGACGTAAGGCTCAGGGAGGGGAAGAGACTTGTGCACAGCTAGCCAGCACCAGAGGCTGTGTGCCCCGCACTCTTCACTGGACTGTGCTCTTGGCTGCCAGCAGGAAGATACAGACCTTGAGGGTCCTCCTCACTCTCACAACTGGTGATGTCATTTGAGCCAGGTCACACAGCTCCACATGCATGAGGGGCCTGGCATGGGTAAACTGCAGAGTCCAGGAATGCAGCATTGTCTTGGGATCATCGGCACATGCCTGCCTTTTCATTTGTTTCTACAGCTTTGAGGCTCAAATCCTCAGCTCTGGCAGCCTTAGTTTACGTAAATCTCAGAACTTCTTGATCACATTTCTCAGCACATCTTTTAGAGGGAATCTTACTATCAAAATGAGTTACAGTTTTGTTTGTCAGTGTACAACTGACAGATGTTTAAGAACATATTAAAACCTAGGGCTCAGGAATGGGTGTTAACGGCACAACAGTTAAAGCTTCCGCTTGGGATACCTGTATCCCATGTTTGAGAGCTGAGGTTTGAGTCCTGCCTCTGCTTGCCATCCAGCGGCTGTGCACCCTGGGAGGCAGAAGGTGATTGTTCAAGTACTTGAGTCCCTGCCAGCCGTTTGGGAGACCCAGATGGGGTTTTTGGGTCTTGGCTTTGGCCTGGCCTCTGCCCAATTGTTACAAGCATTTGAGAAGTGAATCAGTAGGTCGAAGAGCTGTATCTGTGTCAGTCTCTCTTTATTATTTCAAATAAAGGAAAATACATAATTTAAAAATAAATGTAATCTGGTGGTCATATAATGGTCATTTCCTTTCTATCCTCTCTTCAGACATGCATGAGCATTGAGGCATATCTTAGCTCCACTGCTATGCCCGCCCGTCCCTGCCCACTTCTTACACATAGACTCTCAGCTTTGTCGCATGCCCCTAAGACAGGAAAAGAGTTTATTCTTTCTCCATCATTTCAGAACCCCTCCAGTGGAGAGCCACCTGGTGCCTTGACCCACGTGATGACTCACAACGTAAGTACCTAACCATTCCCAGGTCTGGCATCTTCTGAGAGTGTGGCAGCAAACTTTGCACTCTCCTATGTAGTGGTCTCTTGCACCTGCGTTAAGGTTCTAGGTGACTACCTCTATATCTGCTGGGCTCAGGGCCACTGTCCCTCTTTACTCAGCCCCTCAGATGGAGGCAGAGTCTCACCAGGTAGATCCCTGAAGATCACCATCCTAGTAGGTATTTTGTCCTCTTGGCAGAATCTCAGGTGAGAAGGGGAGAAAGGGGATGGGCCTGTGTTGGCAGCACATGCTGCTCATGACCCATAGGCTCTAAGGGGTTAGGTGGTGTCTGCTGTACAATAGGGTCAGCAAGCTATTTCAGCAAAGTGGCCAGGCAGCAAATATGTTCAGCTTTGTGCTCCAACTCTGCAGCTGTCACCATAGTCAGTTTGGAAATGACTGGGGCTTGCTGTGTTCCATTAAAACTTTATGTAGAAAAAGAAGCAGAGATGGAACTCACAGGTCACAGGCTGCGGTTCACTGGCCACTGCTCTGAGTTAAATCAGTGTTCCTGGCACTCCAGCAAACCTCTAGGAGAAGTAGGAAAGGAAGAGGATATAGAGAAGAAAGGCAAGGAAACTTTGTACATTGCCTTTTTTTCTTTAAGAATTCTGCTTCCCTATAACCTATGAAAATGAGCTCTGAGACTGCTCCAGTGGAATCCATTGGAGTTTGCCTAAAGCTTAGCTCTGGGGAGGGGAAGAGAGAAATAGAGAAAGTGTGTGTGTACACGCATGTACCTCTGGCCTCTTGTCATGTCTGTTACTTCATGAGGTTCAAGCTGGGGCTAGTTTCTTTCTGTTCTCCATAGCAGTATGGTGGAAGTGTTCTGTATCTGCACTGTCCAGTTGCACTAGCCACTAGCTGCTACCAAATATTTGAAATTTGGCTATTGCAACTGAGAAATTTTTTGTTTGGATTTTAAGTAAATTTAATTAGGCACATGTGGCTAGTGTCTGTTAGACTGAATGGTTTAGCTTTAAATAGGAACATTGAAAAGAACAACATCCTCTCCAAATAGGCTGAGAACGTCTGTTTTTGGTGGTGGTGGTGTGTGTGTGTGTAAGTGGCGAATGGCACATAGATCTGGGCATGTGCATCCAGAAGAATGGAGAGTTGTTGAATGATGTGAATGGGTGTCAAGGGTTTCATGTGAAATAGGACCCAGACCCTGAATTTTGGAAAAAGAAATTTGAGTGCTCAGACTTGGGGAGTTATGATAAAAATACATTCAACTTCCAAAGACTGCATCAAAGGAGGAAAGCTTTCTATTCCTAGATAATTGTGGCCTCTTCCTATTTTTAGGAGGACCTAGACAGACGGTACAACATGGAGAAAGAGAAGCTGTACAAGATCCGATTACTACAGGTGAGCAGTACCCTGCAACAGAACCAGAACATCTCAGTGTATAAGAACTAAAGACTAGCAAACCTACTATTTGCTAGTCTTCTCCCTGGCTGTAACTCAGTGATTTAAGATGTTAGTAATAATGGGCCACATTCAACCCCCATCACCCATGTAAGTTGATCCTCACCCAAGATGGAGAGTATGCATTATTGGCTGCATTTTCTATAAGAGGCAATTGGCACAAATTGGTTGGTTAAGTACCTACCTTAATGTCAAGCATCTGCTAAATGCTAGAATTCAAGGTCTAGTGTTCTTGTCTAGTACTTGACCTCTGAAATCAACTGTCCATGTATACAGCTCTTGCATTTGGTAACCAGAGTGAGAGCAGCATCAAAAATGGGGGAGATAGGCTTTAAAGTCAGCTCTAAAACTAAATTCATGTAGAGTCAAAATCAGATTTTGAAATCTCTTGAATTGCAAGGATCTGGCTTGTGGAAGCTCAAAAGCCCAGAGTTACTGTGCACTGCACCCTGGCTTAGCCCTCTGTGTTCCTGGGGAGGCGAAGACCAGGGCTGCAGGGGCCCATGAAAGCCTGTTATCCTCTCTGCGGCTCTTACTTACTTTGATGAAATATGTGGTTAAATTCATAATGAGTCACGCTTATCCTTGATACAAGGACACTGTACTGATTTTTAAGGAGGCACAGAAATACGAGACAAATTAGGACAATGCAGCTGTATATTTGCTAATGTTTTGACTGTTCAGCTAGCATTAGGTGCTCGAAATAGTAATGGGAGAACCCAAGCCCTGGGAGTTGGCTGGCTATTTGAGAACCAGGATATGTATATATATGTCAAACTACTCAGAAGGCATATACAAATCACCTAATACAGGCAGCTTCAGACTTGATAAGGGAAGTCTGTAGTAAAACCAGTAGCTTGCTGAGGGTTTGCTTTAGGTACTGCCTGACAGGGCAGACACGGAAAGAAATGAATTGGCTGTACCAAATGATATTTAGTGTCAGGTATGTGGAAAAGGAATCACAGATAATGGTCAAATTTGACACAAAGGTGAGTATTTGTGGTTTTTATTAAGAAAGAAGAGACAAGGTTAAAGGCAAAAACAGAAGTATGAGTAGGAGTATTGATGATACATTTATTTTTTAAAGATCTATTAAGTTATTTGAAAGAGTTACACACGGGGGCGGGGGGAGGAGAGAGAGGTCTTCCACCCACTGGTTCCCTTCCCACTTGGCTGCAATGGCTGGAGCTGAGCCGATCCAAAGCCGGGAGCCTCCTTCAGTTTCCCACGTGGGTACAGGGGCCCAAGGATTTGTTCCATCCTCCACTGCTTTCCCCAGCCATTGCAGAGAGCTGGATTAGAAGTGGAGCAGGTGGGACTCGAATCGGCACCCACATGGGATGCTAGCACTGCAGGTGGCAGCCTTACCTGCTCCGCCACAGTGCCAACCGCAGTATTTTGGAGCTTTTAAAACTTTGTCCAATGAGTGATTGGCTGTCGAATCTGACTCTGACTAGAGAGGGTGCTGATAAGGAGCCAGTAGATATCGAAGGTTAAAAATACAGTGAATGAGTATATCTTAAGATTCCTGGAAAGAAAAGGAATTAAAGTGTGAGTATCTGTGGGGACACAGTCTTGACTTAAAGTAGAAATACATCCTTTCCTCTAACCAGTTGCAGAGGCCCTTGTATTTCCCCAGTGAGGTAGGCATCCACTTCTGTTGCTGTGGATTAAGCAGCTGGGAGAGCCCGAGGGCACACAGGAAAGGCAGCAGAGAGGCCCTCAGCCCTGAGACCATGACCGTGTGGTGGGAGCAGTATGAGCGCTGAGCTGCTCGATTCTGTGGTGGCTGCCCCTGTGCCACAGCATATCACACCGCCACCCACGCACTGTCAGTAGGGCAGTATCTCCAGCCCATGGAGAAAATGACTATGAAATTATTGTGTGAAGCCAGCAGAAAGGCCTAAGTTCTTGTCATCTAAGAAGCATTCCACTTATTGGCAGTCCCTAGGAAGCTGGCTACTCTAGAGTTCTTTGGGGCATGGTAGCCTGGTTCTGGCCTTAACCATAGAAGCCCTTCCCATCCAGGATTTTCTGTCCTGATCCATTCACCTGATGCCTTCTGTGGTTCAGTTCACAGCCATACCTCTTCCTATTTATTGGAAACTGTGAAAGTCAATCAGAAACTGAGATGAGGACCTCAAGCCAATGACAGAATACTCTGCCTGCATTCCAGGATATGTGGTTGGGGGCTCTTCAGAAATACATAAGGCCTTTTACCAAATAGTGTTGTCCTTTTGCATTTAGGCTCGAAGAAATCGAGAAATAGCCATATTGCATCGGAAGATCGATGAAGTGCCCAGCCGAGCCGAGCTAATACAGTATCAGAAGAGATTTATTGAACTCTACCGCCAGAGTAGGTGCATCACCAACACACAAGCTCTCAAGGCTGGGGAGGGGTTCTGTCCCACTTCAGCATGGTAGAGCTTGCAGCAGAGCACGTTTCATAAATGCCACCCCCAGCGAGGGCTCTGCTTCATCACCAGGCCTGCCCAGCAGTTCTGCTTGCACCACTGTGCTGCTCTCACCACCCTCTGTGTGGAAAGCCAGTTGAGTTCTTATTAAGAGGAGTGCCTTGAGGCAGCCGCTTCTTGTGTGGATCATCATGAATTCATCTTTTCTACAAACTCTGGTCCTTACTACATCATATTCACCCAGTAATCCAGGGCCCAGGAAGTTTCCAAGCCTAAATTGAGGCCATTACTGCATCATAGTTCCACCAAATGGGAGCAGTGCTGCAGGTCTGCTGTGGTCAAGTCCCTCACTTATTCATCTGATTCTATCACTTGTCTCTCAGCTTACAACTCTTCAGGTCTACTGAATCTATGCCTAAGACCCTCCCCAACTGAGTGGCCTGCCTGGGAGCCCTTATTCAACCTGCATCCACCATGAGCTTTGGCATCTTAGCCTTGACTCCTGTTACATGTGCCTGGATCCCCTTCTCTCTTGTTAGGCAAAATCCTTTAATCTTAAGGCCCAACTTAGATTCTGTAAACCCACACTGGGCCCCTACCCTAGGCAAGAACTAATCCTCCTCCTCAAGGCTCCCTCTCGTGTTTTCCCATAATTCTTCAAATTCAACAGGTCCAAAACTATGTTCATCCTCCCTATCTTGTTTCCTGTAGTGAATCCTGAACCATGCTGTTCACCAATCCTCTTGGTAACTTGCAGGTCCATTTCTCTGTATTGCTGTTGTAACCTCCTCTCATCATTGCCTTCTCTTCACTCTTGCCTGAGAGATCTTTCTCAAACATAAGTTTGATCATTTTACATCTTTGCTCTAAAAGCTTTAAATAAAAGTTAAAAAAAAAAACTATTGAATTAATGAATATAAATTTCCAAAGTACGGCTTATGGATTACAATGGCATCCCTCCCCTTTCCCACTCCCTCTCCCCTTCCATTCACATCAAGATTCATTTTCGATTCTCTTAATATACAGAAGATCAGTTTAGTATACATCAAGTAAAGATTTCAACAGTTTGCTCCCACACAGAAACATAAAGTGAAAAATAGATGATTTTTTTTTAAATAATGATGAAATCAGAGCAGACCTTCAATAGTTTCTTGTTAGGTAATCTTTGGAATCCCAGTTATACTGTACAGAGTTTAGGGGACTGGCAGTGCCATTTCACCTTCCAGCTTCCCTCCTCCCATCACTCAGTGGCCCACTTCTTTGGTGCAGCAGCATCTCAGCATCCTCCTCGGTTGTGACCTTAGGCCTTGGCCTCTCAGGCATCCTTCCTGGTTCAGGCTCACGCACTGTGCCTCGTTTAGTGAGGAGTCCAGGTCCTCCTCTTCTCATGTCCTGTCTCACTAACCTAAGATTTCAGTCAGTCCTCGTGTTGGACTCAGGTGACTGCAAGTCTCAGCAGTGACAGTTTTCAGCCAAAAGTAGTTTCTGCCTTAAGCTAAATCTTTCCCTTTAATTTTCTACTCCTGCCTGCTCAAAAGCTTTTAGCAATGATAGTATCTTGCGTCAATATATTTCACAGGAAGAATTTCCCACATGCTGAAGTCATTTGGGTTTTACACCAAACACTTTGAACAGTCTCACCAAAATGCATACATCAAACATCTGCAATCCTCACCCATTTCTCAAGCCAGACAGGAACAGGTGACTGATTCTTTTATGATGGTGATGTTCAACTTTGACCACACATTGTCATCACCTGGGTCCCAACTACAGACATGCTCTTAATTGGTCCTGAGACATTCAGAAGCATCCCACGTGATTGTGCACTGTGGGGCTTCCACAGCAAGGCAGCAGTATGCCCGGAGAAAGGGTGCCTAGGTCCTTTGTTACCTCCTCTTAGTCATGTGCTTGTTTCTTTGCATTTACAGTTTCAGCAGTGCACAAAGAAACCAAGCAGTTCTTCACTTTGTATAATACCCTGGATGACAAAAAGGTTTATTTGGAAAAAGAGGTAAGAACATTATAAGAAAGTAACTTAATCAAACGAGCAGTTAGCAGTGCACTGGCTCCAGGAAGCTCAGATACTTAATGTCTGGGATGGATGCCTTTGGCTTAAATGGAAAGCATGCTTTTGATTGTATGCCGGGTGCTAGGATACAAAGTCAGACAGCACAAGATGCCTTGGAGCACTTGCTCTCTGGGGTTAACGCACATTTGTACCCTGAGAAAAATGCCATGATAAAAAAACAGAAAAGGGAGCTGGGGTTTAAAAGAAGGGAAATGGTGTTGTTTACATGGAGAAAATAACAATTTAATTGTCAATGGCAGACATAGACATGAATTGAAAGGATTATTAAATTCAGGGTGGGGTGAAAAAGACTTAATATGGATACTGGAACCACCCATTCATGATACAGGGCACAGTGTGCAGTGAAGGAGAAAGAGCTCAGGTTTTGGAGCCAACAGGTTTGGGATTTAGCTTGCTTCATTTTTGTCACCTGCAAAGTAGGGATACCTGATCATGTTGATGATGAAGACAGAATGAGAAAATGTAGAGTTCCTCGCACATGGGGGATTTGCAATATGTAGGCATTCTACTTATTCCCTCACCTGAGGTTGATAGAATTTTTCATTTTCTCATCACCTGTGGCCTGCACTAATTACCACTTTAATGAGAATGGTACAGATGTATCATCTACCTGAACCCAAATCAAAACTTCTATTGCTGCTTCTATTAAATCAGAAAAATCTCTGTACTCCTAGAGGAAGGATTGAGTTTTGTGTTCCTGGGTATCCAGGGACTTAGGCACATACCGGGAACTTGATAAATGGTTGACTAGACAACTGCATTTGCTGGGGTTTGCATCATACCTGGGAATAGTTCTGCCCCACACGCTAGCCTTGAGGCCTCCCTACCTGACAAGGGGAAGACTTGCCAGCCCTGGCTTGGAAATGGACCAGTCTCTTCTCAGAAGGCCTTAAACCCATTGGCTTTCCTTGCTCAATGCTGATTAGAGTAGGTTGAGGGAAGACTGGGCTTTTTAATTCCAAGTCATGGTAGCACAATTACAGCTTCACATTTGAATAAATTATATATTCCTAATGATTCATGCTTGTGACATTTTAGCTTTAAAGCCCAGCTTTGGAGTGTGAATGACTAAAATGTCATTTCCATGCTGCAGACATGATAATTGCTTAGTGCCGAACCCCAGGTTGAACGACTAGTTCACAGCCAGAAACAAGACTCAGGTTTCTAGACTGTCACTCAGAGCCCTTTGCAGGACTGCCTTGTTTGGACAGATAGAGTGTCCTGCTGTGGGTCTAAGGCAGTTTCCATGGAAATGGGGCCTTGAGTGATGCATATCCTGGGAGACTGTCAGAGCCACCCAGAGCTGGCTGCATGGGGAAGGAGTAGCATGAGCACTGCAGTCTCACTCCCCACTCTGACTCCCCCTGAGCTGATGGTCCTGAAGCAAGATAGAAAGGTGATGCAGGGGCAGCTTCCTCATAGCCCTGAGTTAGCATAGCATCTTCTCAGCTCAGACTGTGGTCCCTCCGAGAGCCCTTTTCCTACATGTTCCTGGGGTAACATGCTGTAGGAAGAGGATTCTATGAGCAATGGGTTCTGTTACTCTTTGTATTTTTTCATCTGTTATAAGCAAGGTATGTGTTCTTTGCGAAGCAGTGTCCAGGGACCAGGCCAGCTTTTAGTACTTGGGGCAGTGTGGTATCTTTGTCTTTTCCTTACAGTTTTTGTGTTGTTTTTTCCCCTTCCCCAGATTAGCCTGCTAAACTCAATTCATGAGAACTTCTCACAGTAAGTACTATTTATCTGACCTGCCTCCTGTAAATACCCTGTCGCCCTGAACTTCATATTCGGCCCACCTCTTACATCCACAGCACTGTTGAGAAAGGTGTATGCAAGACTAATGGCTGGGTGTTGATGCTTGCTGTTTCACTTTTTCTGTTCAGTGGACGTGGATCTTGGTTTGCACTGTTCCCTGAGTTCCTGCAAAAATAGAGATATCACAGTGAATTTTTGGTATAAAAACACCAAGACAGGCCGGCGCCGCGGCTCACTAGGCTAATCCTCCGCCTAGCGGCGCCAGCACACCGGTTTCTAGTCCCGGTCGGGGCGCCGGATTCTGTCCCGGTTGCTCCTCTTCCAGGCCAGCTCTCTGCTGTGGCCAGGGAGTGCAGTGGAGGATGGCCCAAGTGCTTGGGCCCTGCACCCCATGGGAGACCAGGAGAAGCACCTGGCTCCTGCCATCAGATCAGCGTGGTGCGCTGGCCGCAGCGGCCATTGGAGGGTGAACCAACGGCAAAGGAAGACCTTTCTCTCTCTCTCTCTCACTGTCCACTCTGTCAAAAAAAAAAAAAAAAACCACCAAGACAGAGCTTAGGAAAAAAGTTAACTTTCAAATTATTCAGCCGTGCCTACCTATTGTAATCTCTTTATATATTTTTTCTCAGTAAAGTCATAGTAATACTGGTTAGCTTTAAGTATATAGATATGCTTTAAATTTTAGATAATCTACATAATCTTTTAAAGTATTTTTAAAAAATCTTATGGCAGATTTTTTTTTTTTTTTTTTTTTTTTTTTTTGACAGGCAGAGTGGACAGTGAGAGAGAGAGACAGAGAGAAAGGTCTTCCTTTGCCGTTGGTTCACCCTCCAATAGCCGGCGCACCGCGCTGATCCAATGGCAGGAGCCAGGATCCAGGTGCTTTTTCCTGGTCTCCCATGGGGTGCAGGGCCCAAGCACCTGGGCCATCCTCCACTGCACTCCCTGGCCATAGCAGAGAGCTGGCCTGGAACAGGGGCAACCGGGACAGAATCCGGCGCCCCAACCGGGACTAGAACCTGGTGTGCCGGCGCCGCAAGGTGGAGGATTAGCCTATTGAGCCACGGCGCCGGCTCTTATGGCAGATTTTTAATGTGCATCTTCTAAACTACCTTGTTCAGATAGGTATTTTTTTTCCCAAATATTGGATGGCAAGACACACCTGTACCCAGACATACCAGCCCAGTAACCCCTCACCATCAAGGCTCATTCCCTGCGTGGTAGACTTCATGTATCCTCTACCACCTGCCAGGGTTCATTAGGGATCTGTGCTAGACAGGAAGACTGAGATCTTAATTACAGACTCTAGATTTTAAGCTGCTTTTGTAATACAAGCCAGGGATGGGGAGGAACCACAGCTCCCTATTAAGATTGATTCAATTGACTTACAGCCTTGTGACATTTCTGAAAATGAGAGATCCCATGGTTGGAGCATTTCAGTGAGGATCTGTGCTATCAGCCGTTCCCTTGGGAGAGGTTCCAGCC
Source organism: Oryctolagus cuniculus (assembly GCF_051225735.1). Lineage (NCBI taxonomy): Eukaryota > Metazoa > Chordata > Mammalia > Lagomorpha > Leporidae > Oryctolagus > Oryctolagus cuniculus. Next base: position 115,714,182 of record NC_142869.1, on the reverse strand, counting down.
CTTGTGTATGAGTCTTATCTGGTCCTCCTGGCACCCTTTGCCCCATGGGGATGGAGAAGAGGACTGTGAGGACATTGCAGGAAATATCAGAGTATGTCTAGACATATTGAGCAGCATCTCCCTGTCTTGTAGATTCTTAAAAACCAAATTGAATCCATTTCTTAATACACATTGTAATTCAAAGTCAGTAATGTTTGTTACTTTTAGTCACTTTTATATTACTTCAAGGAAATATACATTAGTTAAGAAAATTGTAGGGGGAGTATGAGGCTAATTTGATGTCTTCCATGGGAGTTGTCTGGGATCCTCCAGGGCCACATGAGACCCTGGGCCTTGCAGAGGTCCATTTGCTTCTTGAGCATAATCTGGGTACAAAGTCACCTCCTTGTTGTCTCCCCCTTCCTCAGAGTGGGTGTGCTAGTTGTACCTCTGCTGATTTTTCTTTCAGAGCCATGGCCTCACCTGCTGCCCGGGACCAGTTTTTACGTCAGATGGAACAGATTGTAGAAGGAATTAAGCAAAGCAGAATGAAGGTCAGATGGCTTCTCTTCTGTGGTGTGGCATGGGCTTTTCTGGTGGAAATGGGGAAGGTGTCTTCCTGTAATTGTGGGAGCGTACCCTGCATCAGTAGTTGAGAGGCCGAGCACTGTGCTAGTCCTCGTAGAGGGCCTCTTGAGTGCTGCTACCAGGAACTGCCTCTGCCCAGAGGGCACCTCTCTTGCCCAGTATTACCTTGACTCCTTTACAGTACCAAGTATTCCTGTGCCTGAGGCCAGAATATAAACACAGGAAAGGATGAATTGCTTATAGGTCCCATGATAAAAAAACAACCTTCAAGCTAGCCATAACCTCATCTCACAGGATGAACTATGGGTAAAGAAACTTCAGATTCCCTCCCCTATAGAAAAATAGCAGTCTCTCTAGTTAGAGGTTCAAAAATATTTACAAGTATCACTAGTGACAAGTGATTTCTCAGACTTTTCAGCCTCAAAAATGAGAGCAAATATAAGCCAACACTTAACTGCATGTTCACTCACCTAAGGCAGGAGAAAACAGAGTCCCTTTATGATGTGAGACAGAGAATGTGGCTGAACAGCTCAGGTCTTGGTGTGGAGGCAGTGTTTCCCTACCAGTGCTCCTCCTCAGGGAGTTGTTTTTGCCTACAGAACTATAGGAATTGTTGGGAAGTTTTCCCCTTTGGCTTCCTTTTCCTGTTTTCCAGAAGCTCCATTCCTAGCAGAAGAAATGGACCTAACTCCTTTGTTCTTTCCAGCCTGTCCCAGACTTCATGCTGTCAGCACTGCAGTGCTAGCAGGGGAAGGAAGCTGCTACTGTTTCCTTCTGCCCATGGGACTCAGGGCAGTGCAGGCTTTCTCGGGATTGCCCCACTGGTTACCGTAGCACCTGACCCACGATGCACACTCAGTAACTATTTGTCGAATGAGTGAATTTATTCAGTGGACTCTCAGCAGTTCTCAAAGAAGATTCCAGATAGGGTTGATTGGCACTCTGAATGGAATTCGTCTCCTGCTCTCATAATCAGCAGATTCAGAATGTCACGGAACAGAATAGCATTGGGCACGGTGGTAGGATATGTGTTTATGTCTCATGTAGGTATATGAGTAAACTGTGAGTCACATATTGGCAGGCACTGTGACCTTACTCAGAGGAGCTAACGCCTCTGAAATTCTGTGAGTGCTTGGCAAAAGCTTTCAGTAGTTACTGTCCCAGTGTGTGAAGAGGTGATAAGAAGGAGCAGGAATGGTGTAAACAGGGAAAGGACACTGAGAAGGGAGTGAAAATGAAACAGACCTGAGAGTAAGCTCTGGCTTGTAAGAGTGGGTGCCACTGCCTCATTTGTTTAGGATGTTGTTACTGAGTAGCTCATGTAAGCCAAATGACACTTCTTCCACTTAAACGTTTAACATCACATTTCTCAGGTTGAAACCTGGGATATAGGTGATGCAATCCCTTTTATACAGCCAAGGGCCCTATAGTTGAACAACCTTGAGTAACCTGTTCATGATCTGCAGTGATGGCAGAGCAAGGATTAGAACTCAAGCTCCTACCATTTCTAGATCACCACTCTACCTCCCATGGTGAGACCTGGATAAATCCATAATTAAATTGCAACCCATTGTCTCATCACTAGGACATAATCAGTCATGACCCACGATGGAGTTGCCTGCTGTGGTAAGGGGGGTGGGTGGTGGTCCCTAGCTGTGAGGTACTACGTAGCACAGCAGAAAAAGTGGTGGCTTTGGGAAGTGGGACCTGAAGAGGGAAAAGCAGTGGGAGTTGTGGTGGGTTGGTGCTAGATCCAGACAGGCAGCATCAGGGGGTTCTATCTACAGCAGGCAGGACTGACTACCAACCCAGCCAGTGCCCTCCTATTCTCAGAGGGGATACTCACGTGTGGAAGACCTAGGTACAGGCAAGTTAACCACACTCAAGACCCAGCACAGTCTGTGTGCAGACCTGTGGAAAGAGGAGGCACAGCCTAGGGACTCAGAAACTAAATACAAGGTCAGGATTGAACTAGGCAAATAAACCCCCATGCACAATGGGCCTTCCCCTGAAGAACAGCAGGGTAAGACTTGGGGATTCCAGCTTATATTTAACCTACAAAGTACACAAAGGTCCATGGTGTGCAGAGAATAAAGTGCAGCCAGTTCATCTGTAACTTACTAAATTTAAAATCCCCTCCAAGTGTGACTGGAAATTCATGTTCAGACTTTTGTGAAGCCAGCACAAAGCATCACTCAAGGTGTCAGTCAACTAGCACTGGGTTTGTACTGTAACTCTTTCTTGTCCTCACTTCCTGAGTGGCCTGTGCTATAGATTTATCTTGTAAAAACACACTGCATACCTCTGGCAGCTCTGCTCGGGTGTCACCTCCTCAGGGAACCCTCCTTGACCTTTATTCTGAAGAAGCTGTGCAGTCCTCTCAATCACTTAATCTTGTTTCACTTTGCAAAGGGAATGTTAGTGTTGTATCTATTTCTTGGGGAGCTTGTTTAGGGGCAGTCTCTGTAGAATGCACACTCAGAGCAAGGACTTTGCCTGATTTCCCTACCACATTTGAGTACTCATTAGGTATTCAGCCAGTATCTGTTGAATGAAGAAACTTTTAGGTACCTTAATAAAATCTCTTTATAGCAAAGTCTAGCCTCTATTTATGAGCTCATAAAACTGGAAGCACCCTAGAAAGATGAGTAAGTAGTAAGTGATATTGTATAGTTTTAACATAATTGTAGAAAGTTCATAAAGAGATCCAAGATGTTGGAACAGGGAAGGAGCTTACTGCTAAAAAAAGTGGAGAGAGTGCAGTCTCAGGGAAGAGTTAGGGAGAAAACAGCAGAGAAAACTCCACACAAATTAGAGGGACACCGTGTACATACGTGGAGGATGTGGATGCACACAACTCAGGACCCCAGCAGCCAAGAGCCGCAGCATCAGCTCTGGAGAGTGAGGTAAGACCAGTGTGGAGCACCACAAGCTACTGGCGATAAAGCTGCGGAAAAAGCCTGGCAAGAGTCCATCTTGGAGCCCTGTGGGGAACAGTGCCAAACTAGAGGTGGAAACAAAAGGGGCATGTTTCTCCCCAGTCGCCCAGCACTGGCGTCCTGTAACAAGCAGAGAGAGGGCAGGTTCCATTTTGGACATACATAACAGCTGTTCCAGCAACCATCTGAGCTGAGATGCCCGAGTCTGGCTGAGATAACTCATGACTGCGCAACACTGTGGTGAGGGCTTAGGGTATGCCTGGGTCATTAAGCAGTCACTGTGGGCCTCCCTATGTGCTCGGGGCTCCCTGATTTCCCTGGTGAGGGTCATTGCTGCGATTCATACTTACATTGAGGACTGCACAGATCCTTTGTATGGTTCTTGTGGTAGCGCAGATGAATATTGTACACACTGGAGCTACTGCCCAGGCACTAGTCTCCTGAGAGACTACACCAATAGAACAGAACAAACCTCCTCGCTGATAAAACAAAATAGGTGCCATCTTGGACACTCCCTTTACCCTGGAGCAGTGAACAGAGTTCTCTGGCCATACCCACCGCGTGCTTCTGCGTATTCAGTGAAAAGGCAGACACTCCACTAAGCCACAGAAGCTAATCCAAAGATAGGGCAAAAATAAAGAAACCAACAAGTATCTTCATAAATGCTGAATAATAAAAGAAAAAAGACAGCATGATGCCCCTAAAATAATACAACACTTGAATACTGAATGTGAAGATGAAGAGACTTAAGAAATGCCAGAAATGGAATTCTAGAAATTGATCATAGGATTACTTAAATTAAAAAAAAATCCATACATGACATGAAAGAAAATTACTCCTATGAAAATGATATCTTGGAAATGAATTCAATAGAACAAATAAAAACTGCAGTGGAAAGTCTTAAAAACTCAGTGAGGCAGAGAAAGAATATCCAAGTTAGAAGACTAATTGCTAGAAATTTTACAGTCAGATAAAAAGTTAGAAAACTAAAAAACAGTATTGGAGATCTATGGGATACTATCAAACAATCCAACATATGGGTCTTAGGAGTTCCTGAATGCATGGAAAGAGAAAATGGATTAGAAAGCCTTTTTAGTGAAATAATTAAAACTTCACTAATTTGGAGAAAGAAAGGGATGTCAAAGTACAGGAAGCCCTTAGAAGATCTCCTAATAGACATGACCAGTAAAGATCTTCACCACAACACATTGTAGTCAAACTCTCCAAGTAAAAGAAAAGATTCTAAAATGTGCACGAGCATCCTATTGAATGAGAAAAGTTGGAAGCATTCCCACTGAGATCTGGTACAAGACAGGGATGCCCATTCTCACCATTGCTATTCAATATAGTACTGGAAGTTTTAGCCAGAGCCGTTAGGCAAATAAATAAAGGAATACAAATTGGGAAGGAGGAAGCCAAACTATCCCTATTTGCAAATGACATGATTGTATATAGAACAGATCCATAAGACTCCACTAAGAAACTATTGGCCCTAATAGAAGAGGATGGTAAAGTGGCAGGATATAAAATCAACACACAAAAACCAACAGCAATATACACAGACAATGCCATGGCTGAGAAAGAACTTCTAAGGTAAATCCCATTCACAATAGCTACCAAAAAAAAATATCAAATACCTTGGAATAAATTTAACCAAGGATGTCAAAGATATCTATGATGAGAATTACCAAACATTAAATAGAAAAAGATACAAAAAAAGGAAAAATATTCCATGTCCGTGTATTCATATTATCAAACATCCATACTGCTGAAAGCACTTTATAGATCAATGCAATACCAATGAAAATACCAAGGATATTCTTCTCAGACATAGAAAAAAATGATGCTGAAATTTATATCGAAACACAGGAGACCTGGAATAGCTAAAGCAATCTTATACAACAAAAATAAAGGTGGAGGCATCACAATACTAGATTTCAAGACATAACATGGGTCAGTTATAATCAAAATAGCCTGGTACTGGTACAAAAACAGATGTATAGACCAATAGAACAGAATAGAAATTCCAGAAATGAATCCAAGTATCTACAAGCAACTTGTCTTTGTCAAAGGCGCTAAAGTCAACCCATGTAACAAGGAAAGTCTCTTCAACCAGTGGTGCTGGGAAAACTGGATCTCCACATACAGAAGTATGAAGCAAGACCCTTACCTTAAACAAAAATCCACTCAAAGTGGATTAAAGGCCTAAATCTATGACCCAATACCATCAAATTATTGGAGAACATTGGGAAAGCCCGGCAAGACATTGGTATGAGCAAAGAATTCTTGGAAAAGACCCCAGAGGCTCATGCAGTCAAAGCCACAATTGATAAATGGAATTACATCAAATTACGAAGCTTCTGTACTACAAAAGAAACTCAGCTAAATGAAGAGGCAACTGACAGAATGGGAAAAATTATTTGCAAACTTGCAACTGATAAAAGAGATCAAGAAACTCAACAACAAAACAAACAACCCAGTTAAGAAACGGGCTAAAGACTTGAAAAATGCCTGTTTAAGAGGAAGTCCAAATGGCCGACAGGTGAAAAAATTCTTAGGATCATTAGCCATTAGAAAAATGCAAATCAAAACCACAATGAAGTTTCGCTCACCCGTTACAATTGCTTTCATTCAGAAATCAATAAACAATCAATGCTGACAATGATGTGGAGAAAAAGATACCCTAATCTATTGTTGGTTGGAATGTAAACTTGTAACAACCGCTGTGGATGACAGTATGGAGATACCTCAGAAATCTGAATATAGACATACCATATCACCCAGCCAACCCACTGCTGGGAATTTATCCAAGGGAAGTGAAATCAGCATATGAAAGAGTTATCTGTACCTGTGTTTATTGCAGCTCAATTCACAATTACGGAATTAACCCAAATGCCCATCAACTGAAGACAGGATAAGGAAATTATGGGGATATGTATACCATGTAATACTACACTATTGTGAAAAAAAACACGTTTTTGTTGCAATAAAATGAATAAAACTGGAAATCATACTGAAATAAGCCAGTCCCAAAAGGACAAATACCGTGTTCTCCCTGACCAGTGATAATAAAGTACCTAAAAAGCAATCTATAAAGTGACACTTTGAGAAGCAATTACCTTGAACAGCCATTGTCTCAACTGTTGAGGAACAGTTTTTCTTTTTTCTATACTATTTTTTGAATTCTTTACTCAACAGAGTTAATCATGTGTGTATAAAGTTAATTGAAAATAGATCTTAGTAAAAAAAGAATGGGAATAGGTGAGAGGAGGAAGAGGGGTGGAGAGTGGGTAGGAGGGCATGTGGGAAGAATCACCACACATTTCATAATGACATCTTTAGGAACATGAAGTTTGTATTCCTTAAATAAAAGGTTTTTTTGGGGGAAAAAGCCAGAGTGCGCATTCATCATTATTTAGGTCTATGATGCAAATTACAATAGTAGTAAAACTCAGATAAGCACACTATTATATCAAAGAAAGACCAGATCGTATGGGTAATTAGAAACTTTTTCAAGTAAGAGTCTACTAATTCATCATTTTTCTTATTCATGATTACCCAAATCAGTTTAGTTAGGAAATAAATCTGCATAAAAAGTCATTCTTATACCTCAAAAAAATTTCATAACATAGAAATACTTCCAAGAAGTGAAAAGAGAATACACAACACAATCCTGCTGTATGATCAGTTATTTAAATCAAGGTTTCCTAACCTCAACAAAGTTAACATTCTGAACCAGATAGTTATTTTGTGGTGACCATCCTGTGTGTGCATTGTGTGTGTGCTATCCCCCGTGATAGCAGTAGCACCTTGTCACCACATGTTCTCTCAGAACAGAATAGCCTCAGCTGAGATTCACCATCCTGTTATTGTAAAACTAGTGACAAAGAAAATGGAACCTGTTTATGCCCAATGATAGAATTGCTGAATAAATTATAGACCCTCCATGTAATATGCAAATAAATGAACCAATTGCCAAAACTGTATAGGGAGTAGATGTTCACCCTAGCAGTTAAGACACCGTATCTCACATCAAAGTCTGTGGTTTCGATTCCCAACTCCAGCTCCTGGTTGCACCTTCTAACCAATGCAGACACTGAGAAAGAGGAGGTATTGGCTCAGCTAATTGAGTTATTTCCTCCCATAAAGGAGACCTGGGTTGAGTACCCAGTTCCACCCCTGCCCTAGCCATTGTACATATTTAGGGAGCCCACCACCCTGTATGTATGTGTGTGTGTGTGTGTATTTCTCTGTCCTTTTTCTCTGCCTCTCAAATGAGTTTAATTTTTAAATTTTGTATAGAAGGAAAATACTGAAAGGAATCCATGAAAATTTTAGTAATGTTATCTGTAGGATATTGCTAGCAGCCCTTGGTCAGAACATGCTTTTTCATCACCATTTCCCAAAATTTTTCAACAGATGGAAAAGAAGAAGCAAGAAAACAAAATGCGAAGAGACCAGTTGAACGACCAGTACTTAGAACTGTTAGAAAAACAGAGGCTTTACTTTAAGACTGTGAAAGAGTTTAAAGAGGTAAGAGGAAGGTTGGTCAGAGCATCTTAAGGCTAAAGGCAGATGCAGATGCATCCCAAAATGAGCCTTTAAAATATGGGTAATTGTTTTTTCCCTCTGGTCTGCGATGGGAATTTCCAGGTTGTTAGTATGGTATCCAGGTGGGTGAAGATTGCCTTGTTCCATAGCCTATCATGATGCTGTGGTTCAGTGTTCTATGAGATGTCACAGCTTTGTGTTCATTTTCCTAATAGATAGTAAGCACATTAAACTCTCAGAGTAGTTCCATTAATCCATGTGAAGAGCCACCTGGAAACAGCACTTGTTACAGATTCAGGTATAGAATCTTCCTTCTTTTAGTCTTAGGATGAGGAGGGACCTTGTAAAACTGGTGGAAACAGAACTTAGGATTTAAAGCCAAGCCTGCAACACAATCCAAACTTTACCACTTGGCAGTTGTGTACTTCATAGAGTCACTTAAACCCTCCAAGTCTTAGATTTTTCTACTGATGGCTTCTTTGGAGTCAGATGAGAGAAATCATTCATTTAGCACCGTGTCTGGCACCTGTTAAAATCCAGCACTCCACTGAATGTTTTGTCCCTGTTTGTTCTCTGGATTTGGGCTGGGTTAGTATCTGCCCTTTTCTGAAGAGATTTTCCAGAAAAGAGATTTTATTTTGTCCCTTTCCAGGGTCTCTGCAGCTTTATAAATTCTTTCCCCATCCTAATCTAAGTTCGTGTGGTTTTCATTGATTTAGAAACTACTTAACATTCAGAGGAGTTAAATGTGATAGTTTTCAGGTATTTGTTTTACAGAATAGAAAATTTAGTCCTTCTATGCCAATAATTATTTATTTTTAGGCTTTTCTTTCCCTCTTTCCCTTCTCTGCTTCTCCGCCTTGTGATTTAGTTTTTGGGAGGCACATCCCCGAATCCCTCATCCTTACAAAATGTTCTACCAGCTGCTCCTGTGCCCTAGGCATACACCAGGTTGTAAGACAGACCTGGCCCTTCTCTTCAAGGGGCTTGCATTGTGGTAGGAGGAGGCACACAATAAGCTGAGAAAACAAACTTCAGTGAACAAGTCATAAAAAATAAGAAATGGCGATTTTAAACTTTTCTGTGTGATGGAACGTGTCTAGATGGTGTGGTCAGGGAAGTTGTCCATGGGGTGAGCAGGATTTAGTCATGGAGACTCACAGTTGAAGGCACTGAGGCTGGGCAGTCCTGGGAGGGGCAAGGGAGGTGCTCTGTCTGGAAACCCTTTTGTGAGGAGCAGAGATATGTGAAGTTTCAGAAGAGCCAGCAAGTGAGTGAGCAGGCAACAAAAAGATCCCACTGCTCCCCTCCTTGGCTCTTTATGCCCCTTTAATCTAAATAACAAAGAGCAGTCCCCAAGGAGAAGAATCAACTTTTTAAATGCTGCTTGGACTTTCCATGACTGACCTTTTGACAATAAGGAAACAAACTGATTAAGTTGAGGAGGGAAAGTCTAAGCTGTCAAAATCAAAGCAAATAAAAGTGAAGTGGCAAAACTTCCTGTGCTGCAGGCACTCAAGGCTGAGAGCTCAGGAGGACCCCTGGAGGAAACGGTTCCTTCCCATGTATTCACTGTCACGCTCCCTCTGTTCCTGCTTTCTGCTAGCACAGTTAATCTATGTCCTCTTGACGAGACCATGCTCCTAGACCAGATACTTGCCTGTGCCCAAGTTTTCTTTAGTAAAGCAAGGTTAGGAAAAAAGGGGGTTATCACATTCTTAAGTATTTCATTCAAATATATATCATCTTTTTCAAAAATAGCATTTCTTGTGTTTAAATGGCCTTTCTCTTATAACAGTGGTGGTAGCCTTTAAGTAAATACACACACAGAATCTTACACCTTTTTCCCACAAGTTTCAGCTTCTTTTATGGGTTGAGGGGGTGGCCAGGGTAGTTTGCCTACCACTCCCCAATCTCTACCCCATACCACCAGCCAGAGTAACTTTCGTCTGTTTTACATATTGCAGTTCCAGGTGAGACATCATTTATGGTAGAAAGAAGGTGGAGTGTTCTCCCAGAATCCTCTGTTTGCCTTCCCTACCTGTTTCTTCCCCACTTAAATTGTCTCCATATTTGTGCTGAGCAGTAATCATTCGTCATGCAAAGCACAACATTGTTGTCCAGAACACGGCCTTTTTGCTCCTTGGCGTTGCTTTTATTGGGTTTGGTCTACCCCACATTAATTGAACACTAATGATGGCTCCATGGGCACCATTTAAGTACCCAGCTGTGCCCTTATCCTCAGACTCCAGCCTCTTACTGTCAGAGCCTTTTTGCTTAGTGCGATTGGGATTTCTGTAAAATCCTATTGGCTTAAAATTCTTCCTGTGCAGTCACCTTAATAACAGTACTACCCTGTCTCTAAACCACAGTTTCTCACAAACTCAAAAAAAAGACTTAAATTCTAGCCTAGCACTGCTGAATGCAAGCCCTTCATTTTTGTGAAGCTGGCTTTGCATATGTAAACTTGAGTGAACAGCTTGCTCTAAGTACTGTATCAGGCATGTAGTGGACTGGATATAGTCCAAAGCAGGAAGAGCAGAGACGATGAGACATTTTTCCTTTTCTTCTAGAAAAACATACCTAAAAGGCCCTACTTGAATTTACTTTGAAGAGACAGACAGTGCTATCCTGTAGGTTCCCATAAGGCTTCAGGAAGATTGCATGAAATGTAATCAGTGCTCACACACGCCAGATGACAGGGCAGGATTTCTGTACTGAAACATTCAGACATCATTCCTGTATGCTGTGGTATCCAGTTACCCACTATGGGGGCACTGCACTGCAGGAATGTTTTGATGCTTCCGAGCTATTTTTGCCTCCTTTAAAAGGTGAGGTAAGGTGACAGTTGAAATGTTTTTCGCATTTTTACTGTGGTAATCTTAAAAATACCAAGTAAATCTCAAAATTTTATTTTAAAAGAAAACTTTAAATTTTTCATTAAAGCAAATGTAACCCAACTTCACCTTCTTTCTGTGCCCAGAAAGTGACTGCCTTCCCCTCCACAAAAATATGCTCAAAAAGTGTCAGAGCACCTCACATCTGAAAGAACCTGTCCTTACCCCAGCCTAGTAGCCCAGCTCTTCCCCAGCTCCCCAAGTGCAAGATAGTACTGAAGCCTATAGGTGAACAACACTCATCTTAGTAAATTAGCCAAGGCCATTGCATCCTACCACCACAACACTGCCAAAACAAGCAGGCAGCGGGTCCCTGAGAGCTGGGAACACCATAGCCCAGCCCAGGCAGGTGAAAAATTGACTTGGGAGGTCTTGGATGCAGAAGGCTCAAGGGTGAAAGGAAATTTTAGTCTCACAATGAATAGGTCTCCAGGAAGGCATGGCCACCAGAGTCCTGACGCTGCCCATCCTGTGCTCTGTGACTTAGCTCAGGGAAAGGGATGGAGGGATTTGTTGGAGTTTTGCAAGCAGACAAGTGTCATGTGCTATCGAAGCCCATAAGAATGAGAGGACAGGAAGGTGCACAGCGAGGAGCTTTTGAAGCTGTCCACAGAAAGGAAGGGTGACTTGTGCCTGGAATGCTGTATTCTGGAGGCAGCAGCTGGGGCCAGTGATCGCCCTCGATGAGAACCCTCCTAGATTCCATTTTTAAGGAGGTAGGGAGCATCTCAATGACTATCTCATCCCATTTTTTTAAAATTTGCTTCTTAAAACTAAGAATAATCAGCCTTCTCTCTTGTTAGAACTTCTTCACATGTTCTGCCTGCTGTGTAAACTAGGTCTGCCTTTTCTCACTCCTTTTTTACTCATGTCTCCCAGCCCCTCCCGCCTTGTCACTGCACTAGGCTTGCACTGGCAGATGAGTGTCTTCTCTGTGCATTTGTCCTCTGGAAGACTTTGGAAACTTCAGGAAATCTGTAGGAATGACAAGGACTGATTTTCTTATCCTGGTCTAAGTCTGACAACCCAGAAGCAGCAGTATTATGGTTGTTGTTGGGGTATTGAAGGTCAGTAGGTCAGCAGGAAGTGTGCCATTGCTGGTGGCACTATGCTAGGAGATGGCATTTGTTGATCAGAATGTATTTCCCTGAGGCCTTGGGGTAGGGCAAAGAGACTGGGGCTCAAGTAGGTTCTTATGTAACTCCCCCTTCTCTCTACTCTTTCTGTTTCCCCTCTAGGAGGGCCGAAAGAATGAGGTGTTGCTGTCCAAGGTGAAAGGCAAGGCCTCCTGAACATTTCCAGCTGTCATCATGTCATTGAATTTTTTCTTTAATGCCAAATGCCAACCACAAATTCATGGTTCTGAATGCAACAGCAGAGAGATGCAGGTGTAACGATTTCAATCCCTGGATGTTTTTTTTCCTCTATTTGCTCCCATTTGGTCTGTCAGTTGTTTGATGGAATCAGACAGTGCAAACACTGTATGGCTTGGATAACAACCTTGGATTTCATCCTGTGAAGAAATGTGAACAGTACTTATTCTCTGTGTTGATTCAACTTTTGTTCTCCAGTAACATTACACTTAATGAAGGTACCTGTATATGTATGGACTCTTTGAATAAAGAAGAATTCTATTAACTGAACAGCCACTGAGAGAGACCCAGAGAAGTGTGAGACACAGTCCTTTTCCTTCAGACATCCCTCATGTAGCCAGGGAGTAGATGTAGCTCAGTTGAACCCAGAACTTGAGTTTTTGTTTGTTTTTCCAGTAAATAGAAGGTTGTTTGCCAAATGATCAGCCCATGTGAGTGCCCATCACTGGGAGCCTCCACCTGCCCATGGTGCCTTTTGTTCCTGACTCCTGAAGGTGCCATCCAGGTGACTAGCATGGAAGCTTTGGTTTAATGTTTATACACTACCCAAGTTGACTTCACCAGAAAAATTGAAACTGGGCCTTGTATTGAGAATGCTTCAATGAAAACTGTAACTTCCCATGCCCTGGTAGTCATTGAGTCACAGTCAACACATGGATGGGCTTTTGCATCTCCCTCATTGAATGTACACCCCTTGCTGCAGAACTGGTCATGGTGAGAGTGAGACATGCACTCTTCACTGCAGTAAGGGTGGCCAGTAAAAGAAAATGAGCAGGTATATGGAGCATCAGGAAAAAGAGCTGTGGGGTTTGTAGAAGATACAGGAAGACTTCATGGAGGAGGCAACATTTGGGAAAGATCTGAAGGAGATTGGAAAATGAATAGGCAGGAAGGCTGTTTTATCTAAAGATGTACTACGGTTAAACCTGAGAGTATATGACAGTTCAGGCACACTTGTTGGGAGATGAACCAGTCTCTGCAGGAGGCCTCAGAGGACAGATGAGAGGTTGACTTTATCCCCTAGAATTGACTTTATCCCCTAGAAATGAGTCTGAAGCAAACATGGAACTCCTCCTCTGCTGGCCCTCAGGAGGCTGGCAAGTCAGTCATACTCAATGAATGGTGGCACAAGGTTTGTGCCGTGTCCTGCGTAACAGTCAGTAGGTTTGGACCATCAGATACAAAAGCTTCAGTGTGTCAGGCAGGTGGCATGCTGCATAGTCAGAGAAACATTGTGCTTGCTTTTATTTCCCTCATATATGTGATCAAGCAGGACTAATGTGTACGAACTTTCTAAAGCTCCCACACTGGGTTAACGCCCACCACTTGTTTCTGTGCCAGGCCTACAAGGACAGCCTGATGTACTGGGCAGAGCAGCAGGGTCTGAAAGAGTGCTCCCTGTGCACAGAACAATACAGTGAGAAGCCTAGTGGGATGGGTGCTGCGGTCTGTCCCTGTGGCTGGAACTACCTTGTTGGATACATCTTCAGAATCCTCTGTGCCCTCTCTTGGTCCTTTTCAGAAGTCATGCAGCACATGGTGATAGGCTGAAAATGGGACAAAAAGAGTAATGTTCTAACAGCCTCCCCTCTTCTGACGACAAACACTGTATGTAGGAAAACACTAGGGGGGATTTAGTGCCTGATCTGCAGCATTTGCCATACAGCAAATACTTTGGTTTTCTTTATCAGCTTTATGTCAATTCCTGAGCCTCGCAACGCCAACAGTCCTCATGGCCATTGCCCTGGTATTCCTTCTGCCTAGAGCGTTGTCCCTTCCATCTTGGGAGTGGCTTTCCCTGAACCTAACACACATGCAACCACTGTTAGCGTCAGCCTCCAGCTCTTGCCCTGCTGTCTGTCTTGATGGCCCATGTTGCTATCTGAATCTCAGTCCTTTGCGAAGGCTGCTGCTGCCCTCCCTCTGGAATGTAAGGGCAACAACAGCAGGAGCCTTTTCAGTCTTAGCACTGTGTCCTCAGCACCTGTCTCCAGGGGGACACCAAAATTCTGGGTGGCTCAAAGGGCTTCTCCAAATTGCCACTTCTCATCCCTATCTTAGCAAAATTTCCATTTAACCTTTCCTATAATTTATGCTTAGTTTGAGAACAGGTAGACAGTTCTTTTCAGCAGCTTCAGAGGATCTCAGAATTTTTTATTCTCTAATCTGAAAGGTTAGCATGAGAAAAGGTGTCAGAGGTTTCAAACCTTTCAAAGGACTTCCTTTTAGAGATTTTTTTTTTCCCATGTCGGGAGAAAAAAAGAAAGGGAGCACATGAATGTCAGAGACAAGATCATGAATATGTTTTGGCCCAAAATGTGTCATGAATGTAACAGTAACATGACGCAGAGATGGTGCTGCCTCTTACACCCAAGAAGTGAGAGGATGATCCGAGGCTGTGGGAATCAGCATGCAGACACAGTGTTGGCAGAAGTACGAACTGCACAACCTGCATGCAGGGCAGCTGGACCCTATCAAAAGTACAAATCACCTCTTAAAACAGCAATGCTGTATGTAAACATTTTTTCCTATGTACGATTTTTATTGAAGCCTTGTTTGTAGTAGCAAAAAGTTGGAAACTAACACCAATATAGTGCAGTGGTTAAATCAGTTATGGCCATTCCACACAATGGAATATTTTTCAGAAATTGAAAAGAACAGGACTGTGCTGTACATGTACAGCCATCCATGGAGTGATTTCTAAGATGCACGGTTAAGTTGGGTGGGGAAGAGTCTTGCAGCACTAGTGTTTGCAATGAAATGAACTGTGTTTGTAGATGTGTATGTTTGTGTGTATACATGTATGCACATACACACACACACACACACACACATCTGTATGTCTGTAACACATCTGCTTACATATGCCTCAAACATCTCTGGGAGGGTACACAGCAGCCTTGGTTGCCCCTGGGGAGAGGGGCGGGAATGATTTTTCACTGTATACCTTTTGTACCTTCTGAATTTTGTACCATGTACATGTATTATCTATTCAAAAAAATAAATAGTTTTTAAATTTTAATCTGATTCATTTTTCTTAAAAAAATGGAAGATTTTGGTTCAGTAAGTAAACTTTCTTAGGGGAGATAAAGATAAAACCCTTGCTGGCACCGCAGCTCACTAGGCTAATCCTCCACCTTGCGGTGCCGGCACACCGGGTTCTAGTCCCGGTTGGGGCGCTGGATACTGTCCTGGTTGCCCCTCTTCCAAGCCAGCTCTCTGCTGTGGCCAGGGAGTGCAGTGGAGGATGGGCCAAGTGCTTGGGCCCTGCACCCCATGGGAGACCAGGATAAGTACCTGGCTCCTGCCATCCCAGCGGCCATTGGAGGGTGAACCAACAGCAAAGGAAGATCTTTCTCTCTGTCTCTCTCTCTCACTGTCCACTCTGCCTGTTAAAAAAGATAAAACCCTTGAGTCAAAAGCAGTTAAGCTGTCCTTTTCTTGGGCCTGGGAGACAGTGGGCCAGTGTGAAAGGAGCTGTCTTCTGGTGGAACAGCTTTGGGCAGATGAAGCACTGAGGGGCTGATTCTGGTTCCACTCTGTGAGTCTACTTGGCTGTTAGGAACAAGAGAAGATGCCATGAAATGGCTATGCCCTGTTTTGACAAGTTGTCAAGGAAGGACAAGATTGAACAATTTCAGCCATCTTGAGACCAGGAGAAGGCAGATCCTGACACATTGAGCTTGGCAGAGTGTAAAGATGGAAAGAGCCTGGTTCTCTGAAGGGCATGATGCACTTCAGAGCCAACCTTGGGGATCACTTGCCTACATATTCTTATTCCATGAGAAAAATGGATCCTTGTTTGCATTTAAACACAAATAATGAGTTTCTAGCATGTGTCAGACCCTGAGAATACAGCAGTGAACAAAGCAAACAAGATGAATATGTAAATTGTACAGTGCTTCAACATACTTAAGGCAAGGAAGAAGTTTCAGGTGTTTGTAGTTTGGTGCTGGTGGTAGCTGCAGTTTCATAGTGAGAAGGCCCCACTGGTGAGGAAGAGTCATAGATACCTGCATGAGGGAAATTCTAGGCAGAAAGAAAACAGGATAAAGGCCCCAAGGCAAGGGCATACCCAGTAGATGAGTTTCAGGAACATCCAGGAAGCAGTGTAGGAAGCCATTGGAGGGTTTTGAGAAGAAAAATGAAATGATTCAACTTGACTCCAGTAGAGAGACTGCTGGAGGCTGTGCTGACAACAGACTGCAGGGAGGCAAAGGCAGGGAACCTGGTTGGGACTACTGTAATAATCTTGATGAAAATATAACAAGCAAGTTTTCCTGTCAATACCACACTAATAACCCCCCCACCCACACACACCCTGTTCTTTCTGCAAATGCTGAGCACTGAATTAGTGATTTTCATTTGCCATTCCTCAGAGCAGACAAGTTTGTTGTGCCTGGTGAATGTAATTTCCCACCCATTGACTGTGGGCTTTTGCTTGGCCTATGGGTTGGCATGAGTTTGAAACTATTTGTGTGGTTGGGCGTACCTATTTAAGAACATACCCTGCTGACCCAAAGAACAGATGAAGGACACATGGAGACGTCCCAGACCTCACCTGCATCTTGAAGCCAAGCCTGTGGGAGTCAGCCTACATCAGTGAAATCCTAGCCACCTCGTTGGCATATGAGCAAGAAATAAAGGATTCTTGCTATATACCATGGGGAATTTATAGTAGTTGCATAGGATTATTAATAATGAGGCTAAAATAAATAAATATAAATAAATAAATAGGGGCCAGCGCAGTGGCTCACTTAGTTAGTCCTCCACCTGCAGTGCCGGCATCCCAAATGGGCACCGGTTCTAGTCCCGCTTGCTCCTCTTCCAGTCCAGCTCTCTGCTGTGGCCCGGGAGGGCAGTGGAGGATGGCCCAGGTGCTTGGGCCCCTGCACCCAGATGGGAGACCAGGAGAAGCACCTGGCTCCTGGCTTTGGATCGGCGCAGCACTGGCCATAGCAGCCATTTAGGGGGGTGAACCAACGGAAGGAAGACCTTTCTGTCTCTCTCTCTCACTGTCTAACTCTGCCTGTCTAAATAAATAAATAAATAAGAATAAGGCTGACTAAGATGATCATCAAATTGATTTTATGATAGGTTCTAACCTGGAGTTTAAAAGACATCTCTGTATACCACCCAGCATTCATGTGGAAGTACCAGGTGAAGAGCCAGAACAAGCTTCTGGGGATGGTACTCACATGTGGGAAAGATGCTCACAGAGGACAGGAGTCATGATAAGAATCAAAATTGCCTTCAGACATTCCTGAGCAAACTCAGAGTCCATGTTACAGGGAAGAGATTGGGCTGGCATTATGGCACATTAAGCTGCTTCCGACAATACCAGCACCCCATGTGGACACTAATTTGAGTCATGGCTGCTCCATTTCTGATCCAGCTCCAGCTAATGTGTTTAAGTAATGGAAGATACCCCAAATACTTGGGCCCCTGTCACCCATATGGGAGACCCAGATGGTGTCCAGGCTCCTGATTGAAGCTTGGCCCAGCCCCGGCCACTGTGGCCATTTGGAGAGCAAACCAGCAGGTGAAACCTGTCTCTCCCCACCCTATTTCTCTCTGTATCTCTGCATTTAAAATAAATAAAATATTTAACAAATAAAGGGGAGACTTTATATGGCAAGACTTATGAAATGAAACTATTAGTTTAGCCGTGTCCATCCTATGGGCCTGAACTTTGTGGAATTGGATTTCGATACAAAGACCCCTTTGTGACTCCTTAATAAATAAATCCAGTTAGAGGTCAAAGGAATCTTTATAACCTCTCAATTCTGCCTTAGTCGTTTTTTGTAGGTGAAGGAATCTGAGGCAGAACACAGAAACTACACGTATCAATGGTGTTCCTGGAATATTAATTTTCAATCAAATATTTTTGTCAAAACTTTTACTTCCTTTTTTTAACTTACTTATTTGAAAGAGTTAGAGAGAGGGAGAGACAGAGACCTTCCATCTACTGGTTCAATTCCCAGATGGCCTCAATGGCCAGGACTGGGCCAGGCCAAAGCCAGGAGATCCTTCCTGATCTCCCAAGTGGGTAGCAGGGGCTCAAGTAGTTGAGTCATCCCTCCACTGCTTTTTCCAGGACATTAGCAGGGAGCTGGATTGAAAGTGGGGCAGCCAGGACTTGAAGCAGCGTGCATATAGGATGCCAGCATTTAAGGAGGCAGCTTTACCTGCTACACCACAATGCTAGCCCCAACTTTCACTTCTTACCGTGTGAACTAAAAGGAATCTCAGTGCTTTCTTGTATAAAGTCAAATCATTAACAGATTTGTTTTGGAAACTCAGCATCTCATAGTGATAGTGAGAGCTCTGGGAAGGACTTACTAACTAAAGGAAAGGTTCAAGTTTGAAAAGTCCAACACAAGTTGCCACAAAATTAGCTTCAAGAAGGACTCTTAAATACATAAGTGATTTCGCTGCCTGGGGTGCTTCCATACTGATACCACATTAACTCAAAGCCCAGGCCAAATAAACACAATGACAAAAGTATCCAATTACAAAAATAAATAGACCACAGAATTCCATAGATGTCCATACAATCATACCTGGACTCTTCCCAGATTTCCTCTTAGAATCCAGCCAGAATGATGCAAGAGGATCCACTCCATCAGTGCCATCTGCAAAGATACATATAGGTCTTAATGCTGTAGAATGCAAACCAAAGTTGAAACATGGAGTCTAGCCAGAATTGTTGGGCTCTATCCTCTTTTTCCAAGTTTGGATATAGGCAGACTTGAGTCCAAATAACTGTTCTGCTATAAATTCACTATGTGACCATGGGTGAACTACTTAACTAACCCCTTTGGAAGAAAGTAAAATGGGAGCCAGCGCTGTGGCATAGCAGATAAAGCCGCCGCCTACATGGCTGGCCTCCCATATGGGCACCAGTTCAAAGTCTCAGCTGCTTTACTTCCAATCCAGCTCTCTGCTATGGCCTGGGAAAGCAGCAGAAGATAGCCCAAGTACTTGGGCCCCTGCACCCGTGTAGGAAACCCAGAAGAAGCTTCTGGCTCCTGGCTTCAGATCAGCACAGCTCCGGCCATTGCAGCCAATTGGGGAGTGAACCAGCACATGGAAGATCTCTCTCTGCCTCACCTTCTCTCTCTGTATAACTGACTTTCAAATAAATAAATCTTTCAAAAAAGAATAAAAGGACAATACCTACCTTGTAAGGTAGATACAGGATTGAGCATTTGTATGTAAAACCTAGGACAACAGCTGCAAATGATGGGTGGTTGCTCACTGAATAGTAGTCTTGGGGAGCCAAGACTACAAACTTACTGTGGCATAGTAGGTTAAGCCTCTGCCTGCAGCACCAGCATCCCATATGAGTGCTGGTGCAAGTCCTAGATGCTCCATTCTCTACTAATGTGCCTGGGAAAGCAACAGAAGATGGCCCAGGTTCTTGGGCCCCTGCACCCACATGGGAGACCCCCGAGGGGGAGTCCTGGCTCCTGGCCTCAGCCATTGTGGCCCTTTGGGAAATGAACCAGTAGATGGAGGACCTCTCTGTGTCTCTCTCTGTATCTCTGCCTCTCAAATAAATAAATCTTTAATAAATAAATAGGACTCAATTTATTCATAAATGTGAGTTTCATAAAGGGATGGGCAGGAGAAAAGAATTAAACACAACCTATTATTATGCAGCCAAGAAGGGGAAACTCCTAATAGACCCACACTGGAGCTGTAGTCCTTTAGTAAACAACAATGATGAATGACTGGGAACATCATTTGATTCATAACTACATACCATCTGCTCCACTTTTTCCAGATTTCAATCATCTATTTAGTACTCTCTTCCTTGCCGTAGTTCACAGAGGATTTGAGGTAGCTTGCAGGACATAAGCAGAATGAGGTAATAAAATAGAAAATAAAAATACTAGAATAGGGAAAACTCAAGTAGAAATGAGAATTACTGGCTAGCTGGAAACACTATACCAAATAAGGAGATTACCAGGTCCTACATAGATTCCAAAGTGAAGCCAAAAATTGGGTTTTTATTCTTCTTCCTAATCAAAATGAAAATAGTCAATTAAATCCTCAGGATCATAAGAAAACATGCCTTCACAGAGTATAATGAAATGATGACTACATTAGCATGTGAAATACATTGATAGGTTTCTTCAGTTGGTTTATTGTAGTACTTTCAATGAAAAACAAAATTCCAAAACACAACCCCAAGAAAGAAAACTGTCCAGTGGACCATACCAATAACAGCATAATGTCCCAAACTCTAGCAACAAAGGAAAGGTTGGACTGCATATTCTTCACAGATTCTCCTCAGAACCCCTCTTCTTAATAGGGCTGGAATCTATCAATATGGGGACTGTGGGTTGTTGGAAGTCATACTGGTCCCTCAATCCCTTACCCACAACTGTAAAAAAAAAAAAAAACATTCAGGAAACAAACACTGGTTGTAACTCATTTGACAAAAAAATGGATTTGATCCAATGACTGAGTGATATGAAGCTATTTAGTCTTTTTCCCAGAGTAAATACTGGTACATTCTACTGCAGGTGTTCATTCACTACAGGCTGCTGCCAAAGACCTAACCAGGTTGTTTTACATAATCTATAGAACACACATCATACTGTCTTTCTAAAATCAAGAACAAATTCTGGATTCTGAAACCCATCTGGTCTCAAAAGTTTTGTTAAAGCACTGTGGACCTATGCTTTTGGATAATCCCAAAAGCATGGGTACTCTGTTGTACCAACAGTGGAGTGGACCCTTTTGTGTGAATTAAAAAGTCTAATCAATGGGAAGTTAGCTCAGCTCCAAAATCAGGTAGACTATAGCCAAAATGATTTACTATAATTTCTTCTAGTCCATGTTCTGGATTTGTATATACCTAGGCCACATTTTACATTTTTGGAAGACCAAGAATCACTGTAGCAATTTGGGGGGATGGGATTGTTAATAGTTCGGAGTTCTACAACAGGCATCATCTTCCCCATCTCAGTGTCATACATATATGTGTGAGCACCATAAACAAGAATGATTCTGAGCCTAGACATGAATGCCTCAAAAGTATTTTTATTAAACATACAAGTCAGTATGGAGAAGTAAATTGGAAAATTTCTCAACACCTACTTATTCTTTGTGGTAAGAAAGCGGAGAAAAGACCCTGTTGGGGGTGCCCTAGCCACACATTGCAATCACCTGGAAAGCTCTGGAGAGATCTGCTGCCTCAGTCTCATCCTCCAGGAATGGCAGTTTAATTGCCCTAAGGAGAAATACAAGCATTCAGCAGTATCTCTCACTGACAAATCACCTAGATATTATAATATGGAATTACCAAACCACTTCTTAGAATGATTCAACAGGTATGGGTTACACTGAATTAAAAAAAAAATCTTCAGGTAATCCTCTTCTTCTCATTAACTAGGATACACTGCCTTATTGGGAAGACAGAAGTGGCTGGGGAAGAAAAGCTGAGTTGGGTGAATAAAGGATGGGGGAAGGCTCTTTCACAGAGGAGACAGTTTCTTGAATGGGTCACCAAACAGAGCACCAGGACCCTGTTCTGTAGGACCTACTCTGAACATTATGGTAGACAAAGGAAAGGCAAAACAACTTTGACTCTTGTGTCAGTTCTAACCTATTAGCAGTAATGACCTAAAGTACTGACCTGAAAAGGAGTCTAAGGCACAGTTCCTGTGCCATGAGCAATTAGAAGTGTCCACATGAATATGGGAAGATGACATAGTTACAAGCTACCCACATACGTGCTGTCCTTGAGAGCCTCTGACACTGACGCTTCTAGAGTCCCAGTCCAATGGCATGATTCTCAAGACACCATTAATAGCAACGGAGGGAAGGTCCTGATGACTAGTGAAGACAAGAAACAAGTTCCCTCCCTCTTCCTAACTGTACCCTTTTGTCTCTCCAACCCTTGTATTTACTTCTGCTTGGTAAAGAAGCTCCTGAAGGCATCGTTGTAGTTCTTGTTAAAAGCCGTGTAAATCAGGGGGTTGAAGAAAGAATTGGAGTAGCCAAGCCACAGAAATATGCTTTTCCAGATGGGAGGCAGGCTGCAGGCACAGAGGGGACTGATGAGCTCTGCCAAGAAGAAGGGGATCCAGCACAGCACAAACACACCAATGAGAATCCCCACCATCATGGCTGCTCGCTTCTCCTTCTGCTCCCGCCACGAGTCTCCACTCGCCTGAAAGGCCACGGTTGGGCGGCAACGCGCTGTAAACACCATCTCAGCCTCCTGAGGTGCCTCCTTCACCTTGGAACAATGACAACAAGAATGGAATTTAAAAATAGACAATAGGGAAAAGGCTAAACAAGCTGAAAAATCAACATTTCCTTTTATATCTCTCAAAGAAGTGAGCTCACAGGACTAAATGCTGCTCACAAAAAAAAGGGGGGGGGGTATGAATACAGAGAATCACAGCATACTGGAGCAAAAACCCACAAGTAGAAATCAGTGCTGGGGTAAGAACACTGAAATTGTATTTGACAAATTTTTGGAGGCTCAGTGTGGACCAGTCAGGATTAAACTCCAGGAGGACCCAGTCACTGTTGCGGTTAATTGTGAGTGTGTCAGTTTTTCATTATTGCAATGAAACATTTTAGCCAACTAATTTTATAAAGAAAATGTTTACTTGGATCACAGTTTTGGCAGTTCAGGTCCAGGATCAGGCAAGCCCATTGATCTGGCACCTGGCAGAGCACATATAGGACGCAGAGAGAGTGGCTGGACCCAAATCAGGCTTTTATGACCAAGCTCATAAGAGCTAACTTCTGAAGGGCACACCGCCAATGACCTAAGGACTTCCCACAAGGCTCAACTCCCAGGCCTCATAACTGCATTAGGTTTTGACTTTAGTACCATTAGCTTATGACCTTGGAATTTAAGCTAATATGCATGAGTTCCGGAACCAAATAATGTTCAAACTACAGTTGTGAGGGTACACACCTTTGTGTGTTTCATTACCTCCAGGAGCCCTACCAGCTCCTCAGAGTGAACACAGCAGAGAAACAACCTTGTGGCATAGTGCATAAAGAGAGAAGCTGAGGAGGATCCACTTCGAAATACATCACAACATTCTATTCTTTTTAACAAGACTTCATGAGAAGTTAATTTACCATAGTCTAACATGCTATGGTTTTATCAGAAGCTGTTGTACCCAGGAGAAGGGACATACCCAAATCCATTACTCTAGCCTTCCTAGTGAAAGGACGATGGGACTGAGAAGCATTGAAGTTCACAGCCCAGGATTAAAGGCCCATAAGAGACTAACACCTAACCCTAGGACTAAAGAATACTTTTCCTCCACACCTAAACCACTACATATTATTTACCACAGTTCCTGTTACCCAGTACCTCATGTTCATCTTTAAGTAAAAAAAAAAATGGCAAGGCACACTAAAAGCAAAATCAGTATAAAGAGACTATACAAGCTTTAGAGCAAGAGTCATACATGACCATAATGTTGGAAATATTGGATTGGGAATTTTTAAAGATTTTATTTGAGGCAAAATTAGAGACAAAGTGAGAGGTTGTCCATCTGCTAGTTCACTCCCCAGATGGCTGCAATGGACGGAGCTGGGCCAGTCCAAAGCCAGAAGCCTCCTCTGGGTCTCCCACATGGGTACAGGGGCCCACGGACTTGAGCCATCTTGCACTGTTTTCCCAGGCCATAATCAAAGCCTGGATCAGAAGAGGAGCAACCAGGATACAAACCAGCACCTATATGGGATGCTGGGGCCACTTATTCTCTATGCCACAGCATAGACCCCAGATCAGGAATTTATAAAAACTAATTAATATGCTAAGGGCTAGGGCTGGTGCTGTGGCATAGCAGGTAAATCTGGTGCCTGCAAAGCCATCATCCCATATGGGCACAGATTTGAGTCCTGGATGCTCCACTTCTGATCCAGCTCCTTGATAATGCACCTGGGAAAGCAGCAGAGGATGGCCCAAGTGCTTGGGCCCCTGCACTCATGTAGGAGACTAAGAGGAAGCCCCTGGCTACTGGCTTCTAATTGGCTGAGCTATAACAGTTGTGGCCATTTGGACTCCTCTCCTCTCTGTCTCTTTCACTCTGGCTTTCAAATAAAATAAATATTTTAAAAATATGCTAAGGGTATTAGTAGAAAAAGCAGACAACATGCAAAACAGTTAAGACTAGCATAGAAATGGATATTCTAAGAACCAAAAAGAAAAGCTAGGAATCAAAACCACTTTGATGGGTTCCCTAATAGACTGAACAGAGTTGAGGAAAGAATCTGTGAGCCAGAAGATACAACAATAGAAACCTATAAAACTAAAAAGTAGAGAAAAAAGACTGGGGTTAAAAAAAAAAAAACTACAAGAGTTATATCTACATGTAATGAGAATCCCAGAAGAAAAAAAAAAAACCCAGAAGCAATACTTGAAGCCATAATTGCTGAGATCTTCTCCCAATTAATGTCAGATACCAAGCCACAGAGCCAGTAACTCAAAGAACACCAAGCACGATAAAAGCTGAAAATGAACAAAAAGTTATACCTTGGACAGCCAAGATGGCTGAGTAGGGAAAAGACGTGCTGATTTTGACCACAGGAAAATAACAGAAGAAAAGTGGAAGGACTGCATTCCCAGGAGACAGTTGGAGGGAGTATGCAGTGGAAATTCTACAGGGTATTCCAAGATGGTGGAATAGTGACAGGGCAGTCTGCTTTAGGCTAGGCAAAAATCGTAGAAAAAAAAATCAAGCTGGAGGAAAAACTTCAGTAGAGGTTCTGTGGAAGGATGAGAGATGCTGTGGATATGTGCAGAAGGTGTGTACATACACAATAATGAGCGTGGACACAACATACAACCCCAGCAGCCCTGAGCCAGAGAAAGTGCCAGCTTTGAAGAGATCAAGGCAAGATCAGCCTACAGCAGCTCATGCCAATGGTGATACAACCAGGAGGAGAGCCTAGAAGACTATGGTGTCTTTGAGTCCAGGCTCAGAGTCCCAAGAACAGAATGCCCACTCAACCAGAGAAAATAAAGGAGGCACATCTCTTTCTCTCCATCCCATCCCCATAATGGCACCTGGCAGCCAGCTGAGAGACAGCAGGCACCATTTTGGATGTAAGTACGTAGCATCTGCTGTAGGTCTTGCGAGTGCACTCAGCAACTTGTGGAGACAGTTGCCATCTTGTCAGCAGAGGCAACCACAGCAGCTCAGGTGCATGAACCCAGAAATGGGCAGGGTAAAGGAGCCATTCTCACATTAGTACCAGCTGGAATGATTCTTATACATGTCCAGCATGACTGTGAAATGAGTAGGGCTGCAGCTGGCAGGTACTATGCACACAGTTGATCCAGGGGTTTTACCAGAGGGAAAAATTCATGCTCCCAACTGACTTTGAGTCTGCCTGGAAGGATTTCCAGGGGGTTGGGCACCCATATATGATTGCGAGATTCCCCTAGCCTCTCACATAACAAAGGCTCTGGGGCTCAAATCACCTAGGTGGAGCACACACAGGCAGCTGGCTCTGGGAACATCTTGGCCTCTCTGTGTATGGGATGGGCTAGCAAAGCAGAATGGATCCTCTACACCCCATGACTGTGGGAGTCTTTGAGTATTGAGAATATTGGAATTCTGTGACTGCATGAGAGGGAGCAGGGTGTAGCTGGGACTCTGGGAAATCACTGTGTACAGCTCCGCACACTCAGAACCTCCCTGATTGCCTGGGGTGTGTCACTGCAGTGGGATCTGTGCTCACACAGAGGACTGAACAGGTCCTTTGTGCATTTCATGTGGAAGCACGGATCAGTGTTGTACCCACTGAGGGCTAACACCTGAGCATTGAGCACCTTGGAAGGGAGGTGAGGGTGTCATTACAACAGAAATGACCATACCCACCTTCTGATAACAAGAGAAGATCTACCATTCAACTTGGGTGTCATCCTGGACACTCACCCCACCCAGGATCATTGACCAGACACCCCAGGACGCACCCAGCACACACCTCGGTATTTACTGAAAGAGTAGACATACTACTAAGAAAGTAGATTAAGGAAGACAACACTATCCCCTGAACACAGCAACACTTCACTTCAATATTATAATGTGAAGATGAAGAGATTGATGAAATGCCTGAAACAGAGTTCAAAAGATTAATCATAGGATTGCTCAGAAGCAAACAAAATCCACAAATTAAAGAAATTCATACATGACATGAATGAAAATATTTCCCATGAAATTGAGATTTTAAAGAGAAATCAAAATGAAGTATTAGAAATGAAGAATTCAAAAGATCAAATAAAAAAATGTGATAGAAAGCCTTAACATACTTGGTAAGGCAGAAGAATATCTGAGCTAGAAGACAAATCTATAGAAATTTTTCATTAGACCACACACAAAAAAAGAGGAAATTAGAAAAATTAAACCAGTATTGGAATTTTTTGAGATACTAATAAACAACCCAAAGTATGGGTCTTAGGAGTTCCTGAAGGTTTAGAAAGAGAATGGATTAGAAGGTCTATTCAGTGAAATAATTATGGAAAACTTCCCCAATTTGGAGAAAGCAACATCCAAGTAAGGGAAACAAATAGAACTCCTAATAGACATGGCCAGAAAAGACCTTCATCCTGATACACTATAGTCAAACTTTCCACAGTAAAACAAAGATTCTAAAATGTGCACAAAAGAAATACCAGATTACTTTTAGAGGATCTCCAATTAGACTCTCAGCTGACTTCTCAGAAATACTACAGGCTAGGACAGAATAGAGAAACATAGTCAAAGTTTTAAGAGAAAAAAAGCTGTCAAGCCAGGATACTCTAACTTGCAAAGCTATCATTTATGAATGAAGATGAAGTAAAGACCTTCCATAACAAACAGAAATTGAAAGAATTTGTCATCACTCATCCAGCCTTACAAAACATGCTTAACAATGTGCTACACACAGAAGCACAGAAAGATAGTCACCATTATGAAATAATGTAAAGGCAGGAAATCTTCCAGAAAAAGTACAAAAAAATCCAAAGTAAACAACAGGAATATTAAGGAAAAATGGTGGGGCTGGCTTTGTCACACAGCGGGTAAAGCTGCCACCTGCCGGTCCAACATCCCATATGGGCAGCAGTTCGAGTGCCGGCTGCTCCACTTCTGATCCAGCTCTCTGCTATGGCCTGGGGAATTAGTGGAAGATGGCCCAAGTCCTTGGGCCCCTGAACCCACATGGGAAACCTAGAAGAAGCTCCCAGCTCCTGGCGTTGGAATGGCACAATTCTAGCTATTGCAGGCAATTGGGGATTGAACCAGTGGATGGAAGACTTCTCTCTCTCCCCGCCTCTCTCTGAGTAACTCTGACTTTAAGATAAAATCAAACAATCTTAAAAAAAAAATAAAGAAAAAATGGCAAGGCCAAGTCCTTACTTATCAATAGTCACCTTGAATAACATGGCCTCAACTCTCCAGGTTAAAGGTACACACTGGCCAAATGGATTAAAAAACAAGATCCATCTATATTTGTTGCCTGTGAGAAACACACCTCATTAACACAGAAACACATATTCTGAAAGTGAAAGAATGGAAAAAGATATTCCATGCTAACAAAAAGCATAAATGAGCAGGTGTAGATATCCTAATATCAGGCAAAATAGGCTTTAAACAAAAACTTTAAAGAGAGACAAAGAAGGGCACTATGTAATGATTAAGAGATCAATCCAAGAGGAAGATGTCATTATAATAAATGTATATATATCCAATTCCAGGGTGCTTGACTTTTTAAAGAGAAATATTAATGGATCTAAAAGGAGACAAAGAATACAATGTATTAATAGAGGACTTCAACACCTCACTCTTATCAGTGCACAAATAAACTAGACAGAAAATAAAACAGAGCTAATCAACACAAGGACCAAATGAAACTAACATCTTTACAGAACTTTTTAATCTGACATCGCAGAATACACATTCTTTTCATCAGTGCATGGAACTTTCTCGAGGATACACCATATGCTAGGCTGTAAAGCACGTCTCAGCAAATTCAAAAAATCAAAATCATACAATGTATCTTCTCTGACCACAATAGAATGAAGCTAGAAATCAAAAACTCAAGAATCTCTAGATCAAAATTGAAAAAAAATTACAAATGATCAGTGAAACAAAGAGCTTGTTTTATGAAAAAAAAAAAACTGATACACCATTGGCCAAACTAACCTAAATAAACAAACAAATAACCAAATATGGGCCAGCATGTGGCATAGTGGGTTAATGCCCTGGCCTGAAGCATTGGCATCTCACATGGGCGCTGATTCGCATCCCAGCTACTCCACTTCCAATCCAGCTCTCTACTATGGCCTGGGAAAACAGTACAAGATGACCCAAGATCTTGGGCTCCTGCACCCATGTGGGAGACTGGGAAGAAGCACCTTGCTCCTGGCTTTGGATCAGCGCAGCTTCAGCCATTGTAGCCATTTGGGGAGTGAACCAATGGACAGAAGACCTTTCTTTCTGTCTCTCCCTCTTATTGTCCGTAACTATCTCTCAAATAAATAAGTAAAAAAGCAAATCCTCAGAAATATCTAAATAAGACACAAAGGAGAAGAGAGAGGAAGGAAGAAAGGGAGGGGGGAGGAGGAAAAGAGAAATAAAAGAGGAGGAGGAAACATACCAGGGGATTCCAATTCAATCCCATCAAGGTGCATGTACCAATGCCATCTCACTATTCCAAGTGATCAATTTCAGTTCACAATTGATCATAATGAAAGGACTAAGTGTCAAAGGGAGCACATAAACAAGTCTAGTACCTGCTAACACTAACCGATAGAATAAATAAAGGGGAGAGTGATCCAACATGGGAAGTGAGATACTCAGCAGACTCATAGAATGGCAGATGTCCTAAATAGCACTCTGGCCTCAGAATCAGCCCTAAAGGCATTCGGAGCTGGCTGAAAAGCCCATGAGAGTATTTCAGGCATGGAAAGCCAAGACACTCTGGCAAAAGAGCTCTGTGAGTGAGATCCCAGTGGAAAGAACAGGTCATCAAAGAAGGAGGTACCTTTCTCTGAAGGGAGGAGAGAACCTCCACTTTAACTATGACCTTGTCTAAACAAGATAAGAGTCGGAGAACTTAGAGGGCTTCCATAGCCTTGGAAACTCATGACTGGAGCATAGGGAGATTACTGATGCCATAGACAGGAGTGTCAATTGGTAAAGTCAACAACAGGAGTCACTGTGCACTTACTCCTCATGTAGGATCTCTGTCCTTAATGTGCTGTGCACTGAGATTTAATGCTATAACGAGTACTCAAATAATATATTTCACTTTGTGTTTCTATGGGGGTGCAAACTGTTGAAATCTTTACTTAATGCATACTAAACTGATCCTCTGTAAAAAAAAAAAAAGAAATTATCAACTCCCAACTTGACTCTCACTGGGATTAAACATGACAATAGGTCTGATCTGATTTCATCATCATTTAAAAAAAATCATCTATTATTTTTCACTTTATGTTTCTGTGTGGGAGCAAACTGTTGTAATCCTTACTTAATGTATACTAAGCTGATCTTCTGTATATTAAGATAATCAAAAATGAATCTTGATGTGAATGGAAGGGGAGAGGGAGTGGGAAAGGGGAGGGTTGTGGGTGGGAGGGACGGTATGGGGGGGAAGCCATTGTAATCCATAAATCGTACTTTGGAAATTTATATTCATTAAATAAAAGTTAAAAAAAAGAGGAGGAGGAAGAGGAGAAGGAAGGAACAAAGAGGATAAGTAGGAAGAAATTAGAAAAACTGAAAATAGTGTATGAGAGTTATGGAATAGCATCAAATGACAAAACATATGTGTGTTAGGAGTTCCTGAAGGTGTGAAAAAAGAGAATGGATTAGAAGTCCTATTCAGTGAAATAGTTGTAGAAAACTTCCATAACTGGAGATAGGAACATCCAAGTAAAGGAAACATACAGAACTCCTAATAGACATGATCAGAAAGTATCTTCAACATGATACATTATAGTCAAGCTTTAAACGTAAAATATAAAGAAAATCTTCTAAAATGTACATGAGAAACTTTCCAGATTACCTTCAGAGGATCACCGATTAGACTAACTGCTGATTTCACATCAGGAATCCTACAGGCTAAGAGAGATAGAAAGACATTGTCCAAGTCTTAAAAGAAAAAAAATCTGTCCACACAGACTACTGTTCCCTGCAAAGCTCTCACTTATAAAATAAGATGAAATGAAGAACTTCCAAAACAAAAAAATTGAAAGAATTAATCACCACTTGTCTAGTCTTACAAATGATACCTAAGGATGCTCTATACATAGAAACACAAAGTCATCATTATGAAAGAATGCAAAGGTAGAAAATCTATTAATGAAAATATCTGAGCACCAAAGGGGAAACCTGTTGAAGTGAAATGGACACTATGAGAAACAGTGATCTGAACAGCTCTTATCCTGACTGTTGATGTACAATGTAATACTTTATCCATTTTAGTATTTTCTTTGTTCTAGCACTATTCGTTGAACTCTGTAATTAACACACAATTATTCTTAGGTGTTTAAATTTTAACTGAAAAGTGATCCCTGTTAAATATAAGAGTGGGAATAAGAGAGGGAGGAGATGTACAATTTGGGACATGCTCAATCGGACTTGCCCCAAATGGTGGAGTTAGAAAGGTGTCAGGGGATCCCAATACAATCCCATCAAGGTGGCATGTACCAATGCCATCTCACTAGTCCAAGTGATCAACTTCAGTTCACAATGGATCACACTGATAGGTCTAAGAGTCAAAGCGGGATACACAGCAGACTCATAGAATGGCAGATGTCCCAAATAGCACTCTGGCCCCAGAATCAGCCCTTAAGGCATTCAGATCTGGCTGAAGAGCCCATGAGAGTATTTTAGGCATGGAAAGGCAAGACACTCTGGGGGGAAAAAAAACCTAAATGGAAGATCTCTGCAAGTGAGATTCCAGTGGAAAGAATGGGGCCATCAAAGAAGGAGGTACCTTTCTCTGAAGGGAGGAGAGAACTTCCACTTTGACTATGACCCTGTCGGAATAAGATTGAAGTCGGTGAACCCAAAAGGCTGCCATAGCCTTGGCAACTCATGACTAGAGCCTAGGGAGATGCCATAAACAAGAGTGTCAATTTGTAAAGTCAATAACACGAGTCACTGTGTACTTCTCATGTGGGATCTGTCCTTAATGTGTTGTCCAATGTGAAATAATGCTATAACTAGTACTGAGACAGTATTTTTACACTTTGTGTTTCTGTGTGGGTGCAAACTGATGAAATCTTTATATACAGAAGATCAATTCAGTATATATTAAGAGAATTGAAAATGAATCTTGATGTGAATGGAATGGGAGAGGGAGCAGGAGATGGGAGGGGTGTGAGTGGGAGGGAAATTGGGGGGGGAGCTAATGTAATCCATAAACTGTACTTTGGAAATTTATATTTACTAAATAAAAAAATTCAAAAACAGAAAATATAAAGGAAAAGCATAGAAAACAAAAGAAATATTTATGGAATACTTGCAGGACCACATCATTACTTATCAATAATAACCTCTAATGTAAATGGCCTAATTCTCCAGCTAAAAGATACAGGCTGGCTGAATGGGTTAAAAAACAAGATCATCTATTTGCTGCCTACAGAAAACACACCTCACACACAAAGGTACATGCACTGAAAGTGAAAGGATGGGAAAAATTATTCTATATGAACAGAAAGCAGAAATGAGCAGGTGTAGCCAATATAATTCAAACAAAAATAGACTGACACAAAAACTGTTAAAATAGACAAAGAAGGGTAATATGTATTATTAACTGATCAGTTCATCAGGAAAATGTGACTATAGTACATGTACATGCACCCAATGCCAGAATGCTTGGCTATTTAAAAGAACTGTTGACTTTTTTCCCAAGATGGCAGAGTATGGAGGGAGCTTACTGCACTAGTCTAGGTACAGATAGTCTAAAAAAAGGTGGAGAGAGAGTAGTCTCAGGGAAGAGTTAGGGAGAAAACGGCAGAGGAAACTCCACATAAATTAGAGGGAACCTGCAGATTTACGAGGAGTCTGCGTACAACCACAACTCAGGACCCCAGCAGCTGAGAGCTTCTGCATCAGCATTGTAAGTGAGGTGAGATTAGACTAAAGCAGCCCAAGCCGCTGGCAATAAAGCCTCAGGAAGAGCCTAGAGGAACCTGGACTGGGGCCCCATAGGGGATAGTGTACCTGCCAAACTAAAGGAGAAGTAAAGTAAAAAGAAGGGGCACATTTCTCTCTCCCCGATCACCCTGCAGTGCCATACTGTAACAAGCTGATAGTGCAGGCATCATTTTGGACATATATAACAGCTGCAACAGCTCCTATCTGTGCCCAGAAACTAGCTGAGTAGAGACTCCTGACTCTGGTGGGGAGAACTAACATAGGGTTGGGTGCTTGTGACTGTGGGAGGATTGTGTGCCAGAACTGTGAAAAGCTGAGGCTGTGTGGGAGGGCTCATGGTGTGGCTAGGACTTTGGGCAGTCACTGTGGGAGACTCCACATGCTCAGGGCTCCCTGGTTACCAGGTGAGGGACATTGCTGGGGAATATGAACTAATACTGAGAACTGCATAGATCCTCTATGTGGTCCTTGTGGCAGAGTGGATGAATATTCTACCTTCTGGGCCTAGTGCTCAGGCACTTATTTCCTTTGAGGAAAGAAGCTCAGCTAAGTAGAATAAACCTCCCCTCTGACAAAAACAAAAAGGAGATTTACCATGCCAAACCTGTATGTATCACCTTAGACACACCCTTCACCCTGGAGAACGGAACGGCGCTCCCTGGACACACCTACTACAAACCTCTAGATATTCACTGAAAGCAGGCATTCCACTAATCTACAGAAACTTAGTACAAAGATAAAAGCTGTCGGGGCTGGCGCTGTGGCATAGCACGTAAAGCTGCTTCCTGCAGGGTAGGCATCATATATGGGTACTGGTTTGAGTCCTGATGGCTCCACTTCTGATCCAGATCTCTGCTATGACCTGGGAAAGCAGAAGATGGCCCAAGTCCTTGGGCCCCTGCACCCACATGGGAGACCAGGAAGAAGCTCCTGGCTTCTGCCTTTGGTTCAGCTCACCTCTGGCTGTTGTGGCCAATTGGGAGTGAACCAGTGGATCAAAGACCTCTCTCTCTCTCTCTCTCTCTCTCTCTCTCTGCCTCTTCTTCTGTGTGTAACTCTGACTTTCAAATAAATAAATAGATCTTTAAAAACAAAGCCCACAAAAATAAAAGCTGCCACAGTGAAAAAACAAAGACACCAATGAGTATCTCCACAATATACGAATAACAAATACACCAATTCAAGAAACAAGACTAAAGAAGACAACATGATGCCCCCAAAAGAATACAACATTTCAATACAAGATTGTAAGGATGATGAGATGGAAGAAATGCAAGAAATGGAACTCAAAAGTTGTTCATAAGATTACATAGAAGTAATCAGAAGCAAATGCACAAACTACTGAAATCTATATAGGACATGAAGGAACTTTCTCCCATAAAATTAAGATCTTAAAGAGAAATCAAAATGAAATGAAGCATTCAAGAGAATAAAAAATGCAGTGGAAAGCCTTAACAGAATCAGTGAAGCAGAAGAAATACTATCCAACTTAGAAGACAAAAAGACTATCCAATTATATGATCAACTGTATAATCCAAATTATAAACAGAAAGAGCAAATTATATACAGAAAGTGGAAATTAGAAAACTAAGAAACACTGTTGGTGATCTACAGGATACTATCAAATGACCCAACATCTGGGTTCTAGGAGTTCTTGAAGCTGTAGAAAGAGAATTAGAAGGCTCTTTTAGTGCAATAACAGAAATTTGCTCTAATTTGAGAAAGAAAGGGACATCCAAGCACAGGAAGCACATATAACTCCTAATAAACATGACCAGAAAAGATCTTCTCCAGGAAACATTGTAATCAAACTCACCACAGTAAAACACAAAAGAAAAGATTCTAAAATGTGCACAAGAAAAACATCATTTACTTTCAGAGGATCTTCAATTAGACTCACAGTGGACTTCTAATCAGAAACCCTTCAGGTTAGGAGAGAATAGCAAAAAATAGTCCAAGACTTAGGAGAACAAAACTGTGAACCCAGAATACTATGCCCTGCAAAACTCTCATTTATGAATGAAGGTGAAAATAAAGACATTTCATAACAAACATAAATTGAGAGAATTTGTCACCACACGTCCAGCCTTGCAAACAATGCTTAAGGATGTGCTGCACACAGAAACACAGAAACATGGTCATCACTGCAAAAGAAAGTAAAGGAAGAATATCTCCCAGTAAAAGTACAAAGAAAATCCAAAGTAAATATAGGATTATTTTTGGAAAAATGGCAGGAAAAATTTTTTATCAACAGTACCTTGAATATAAATGGCCTCAACTCTCCAGTAAAAAGACAGACATGCTGAATGGATGAAAAAAAACAAAAACAGGCTGGCGCTGTGGTGCAATGGGTTAACGCCCTGGCCTGAAGTGCTGGCATCCCATATGGGCACTGGTTCGAGATCCAGCTGCTCCACTCCCTATCCAGCTCTCTGCTATGGCCTGGGAAAGCAGAAGAAGATGGCCCAAGTCTTTGGGCCCCTGCACTTGTGTGGGAGACCTGGAAGAAGCTCCTGCCTCTGATTGGCACAGCTCTGGCCATTACGGCCGATTGGGGAGTGAACCAGCAGATGGAAGTTCCCTCCCTTTCTCCTTCCCTCCCTCCCTGTGCATGTAACTCTGACTTTCAAATAAATATTAAAAAAAAAATCTATTGGCTACCTACAATAAACACATCTCACCAACAAAGACACACGCAGACTGAAAGTAAAAGGATGGAAAAAGATATTCCATGCTAACAGAAACAAAAAAGGAGCCAGTGTAGCCAACCTAAAAGACAAAATAGACTTTAACACAAAAATTGTTAAGAACAAAGAAGGACACTATGTAATGATTTTTATAAATGTGTATGCACCTAATTACAGGGAACCTGGCTATTTAAAAGAAATGTTAATGCATCTAAAGGGAGACTCAGACTCCAATACAATAGTAATGGACTTCAATACTCCACTTTCAGCAATGGACAGATCAACCAGACAGAAAATCAACAAGGAGACAGCAGAGTTAATCAACACTGTAGAGCAAATGGACTTAATAGATATCTACAAAACTTTTCATCCTACAGTTGCAGAATACACATTCTTGGGCATAGAAGATGGTGGTATAGCAGCAAGATATGCTGAGTCGTGCAGAGAGAGATTGATTAATAGAGGGGACAGTCAGGCAATGGAACCATGGAAGGTTGGTGCGGAGTGGCATGGAAGCATGCCAGACAGTGCCAGAAACCACACCAGGGAAAGTAGAGGTGCCTGAACTGCAGAAAGAGAACACAACAAAGAACCAGTGGTAGGATGGTGGTTGCTGCTGCTGCAGCCACCCTGCTACATCCGCTGAAGCCGTCCCACTATACCCACTGCACTCTGGGAATGCAGGTGAGACAGGTGAGACACAAGCACAGATGAATGGGTAAGCAAAGCAAAGCAAAGTGAATAGTGCTTATGGCTGTAAGGGGGAAGAGGGTACAATTCTGGGGGACAAACAGAGATTGAACATGCCACAATCCCTCAGTGTCTTTTCCCCACCCACCCACAACTGGAGCTGCAGTGGGTGGAGAGCAGCCATCTTGTTTGTTTGCATTCAGGAATTAAAGTGGTGGGCTGTGCTTTTGCCTCCTGAATGCAAACTTCAGTGGCAGGGACCTCCCCACCCGGGGATCAAGGATCACAGCAATTCAGAGTGACTTCCTCCCTTGTCATGCAGCGGGCACAGTGATGGGGTTGCTGAGCAACGGAGGCACAGGCACTCTCAGGTGAACAAAGGAACAGGGAGACTGGCCCCAGAGACTTAGTACCTCAAAGCCCAGGTACCAGCCTACTCAAGTACCCACCTCCCTCAGTTACCAGAAATAAACAAGCTCTAGAAGGTGGAGCTGCCTGCTTACACTGGCAATCAGCACAGACCCATTGCAGCCCATAGCAGAGGGAAATCAACTTAAAAATTAAACCAAACAGAAACCAAACATAAATGCTGAAGAACAAAGGAAAAATCCTGAATAAGAAAACGGAAGAATGTATGAACTCGCCAACAGAGCAGGCTAAACCATCCATTAATAGAGGCTGAAGAAGAAATTGAAGTCATGCCAGAAAAAGAATACAGGAAATTAATAATCAGATTACTTAGAAGCAATACAAAACAGATTCAAGATCTGAACGAAAACCACACCCAAGGAATAGAGATCCTACAAAGAAGCCAGAATGAAACACTGGAAATTAAAAACTCAATTGACCAAATAAAAAATACAGTGGAATCCCTCAGAAATCAAAGAGATGAAATAGAAGAGCGATTCTAAGACAAACTTCTAAAAATAATACAGTCAGATCAAACACAGGAAGAAGAAATTAGAAAATTAAAAATCACAGTTGGAGACTTACAAGATACAATCAAGTGTTTTAACATCCAGATAATAGGAGTCCCTGAGGGTACAGAAAGAGAATGGATTAGAAAGCAATTTCAATGAAATAATATCAGAAAACTTCCAACATAGGCAGATTAAAAGAAACAACCAAATTCAACAAATACACAGGAGTCCTAACAAATGTGACCAGAAAAGGAATTCACCATGACACATTGTGGCAACACTCAGCTCAGTGAAACACAAAGAAATCCTAAAATGTGCCAGAGAGAAACAATAAATCACATTAATAGGTAATTCAATCAGAATCACTCCAGACTTCTCATTGCAAGCCTTATAGGAAAGGGTACAATGGTGTAATATAATCCAAGTTTAAAAGATAAAGGCTGCCAACTGAGAATAATGTACACTGCAAAGCTATCATTTATGAATGAAGGGGAAATAAAGATTTTCCATGACAAACAGAAACTGAAAGAATTTGTATCTTTGCATCCAGCCCTCCAACACTGGCTGAAGGATGTGCTGCACACAGAAATACAAAAACAAGAACTTCACTACAAAAGACGACGAATGTTGAAAATGACACAACTAAACTACAAATACCAAAATACATAAACAGCTCTTCTTATGGAAACATGACAGGAAAAAGACAGTATTTAATAATAGTCACACTGAATGTAAATAGTCTCAACTCTAAAGTCAAAAAACAGACTAGCTGAATGGATTAAAAAAGAAAACCATCTATCTGTTGCCTTCAGGAATCACACCTCACCAGCAAAGATGCACACAGACTGAAAGTGAAAGGATGGAAAAAGATATTCCAAGCTAACAGAAACCAAAAATGAGCCAGTGTGGCCATCCTAACATCAGACAAAATATACTTTAACACAAAAGCTATTAAAAGAGACAAAGAAGGACACTATATAATGATTAAAGGATCAATCCAACATGAAGACATTACTATTATAAATGTATATGCACCTAATTACAGGGTGCTGGCTATTTGAAAGAATTACTAAAGGATTTAAAGGGAGCTATAGACTCAAATACAAGAGTAACAGGGGACTTCAATACCCCACTTTCACCAATGGACAGATCAACCAGACAGAAAACCAACAAGGAAACAACAGAGGTAACTGACACTACAGACCAAATAGACCTAGTGGATATCTACAGAGCCTTCCACCCCACAGCCACAGAGTACACATACTTCTCCCTGGTATATGGAACTTACTCTAGGATTGACCATATGCTAGGCCATAAAGGGAGCCTCAGCAAATTCAAAAAAAATGAAATTTCAGGCATGGAAAGCCAAGACACACTGGAAAAAAAAAAGACCTAAATGAAAGATCTCTGTGAGTGAGATCCCAGTGGAAAGAACAGGTCATCAAAGAAAGAGGTACCTTTCTCTGAAGGGAGGAGAGAACCTCCACTTTGACTATGACCTTGTCTAAACAAGATAAGAGTCAGAGAACTCAGAGGGCTTCCATAGCCTTGGAAACTCATGACTGGAGCATAGGGAGATTACTGATGCCATAGACAGGAGTGTCAATTGGTAAAGTCAACAACAGGAGTCACTGTGCACTTACTCCTCATGTAGGATCTCTATCCTTAATGTGCTGTGCACTGAGATTTAATGCTATAACGAGTACTCAAACAGTATATTTCACTTTGTGTTTCTATGGGGGTGCAAACTGTTGAAATCTTTACTTAATGCATACTAAACTGATCCTCTGGAAAAGAAAAAAAAGAAATTATCAACTCCCAACTTGACTCTCACTGGGATTAAACATGACAATAGGTCTGATCTGATTTCATCATCATTTAAAAAAATCATCTATTATTTTTCACTTTATGTTTCTGTGTGGGAGCAAACTGTTGTAATCCTTACTTAATGTATACTAAGCTGATCTTCTGTATATTAAGATAATCAAAAATGAATCTTGATGTGAATAGAAGGGGAGAGGGAGTGGGAAAGGGGAGGGTTGTGGGTGGGAGGGACGGTATGGGGGGGAAGCCATTGTAATCCATAAATCGTACTTTGGAAATTTATATTCATTAAATAAAAGTTAAAAAAATTGAAATTATACCATGCATCTTCTCAGACCACAGTGTAATGAAACTCGAAATCAACAACTCAAGAATCTCTGCATCATATGCAAACACATGGAGAATGAGCAACATGATTCTGAATGAGCAGTGGGTCATAGAAGAAATCAAAAAAGAAATAAAATATTTCTATAAACAAAGGAAAATGACAATACAACTTATCAAAACTTGTGGGACACAGCAGTGCTAAGAGGAAAGCTTATAGCAATTGGTACCTACATCAAGAAACTGGAAAGGTACCAAATATATGACCTCTCTATGCACCTCAAGGATCTAGAAAAACAGCAACAAACCAAACCCAAATCCTGCAGAAGAAAAGAAATACTAAAGATTAGAGAAGAAATCAACAGAATTGAAACAAAAAAAAATACAAAAGATCAGCAAAACCAAGAGCTGGTTCTTTAAAAAAATAAACAATAGACACAACATTGGCCCAACTAACCAAAAAAGGAGAGAGAAGACTCAAATCAGTAAAATTAAGGTGGTAATGGAAATGTAACAGACAACAGAAATAAAAAGAATCATCAGAAACCACTACAAAGAGGCAGTCCTCAGCTTCCTCCTGCCCGGCGCTGGGGTCAGCGTTTCCTGGGAGCATGGCCCCCAAGCGCCCGTCTTCGCTCCTTCCTCACGCGAAGAAGCCAAGAGCAGCTCCTGGCCCGAGGCCGGCGGACACATCGGCCTCTCGGGGTTTGTTGACCGGAGAAAAAGAACAACAAGAAGCAATTGAACATATTGATGAAGTACAAAATGAAATAGACAGACTTAATGAACAAGCCAGTGAGGAGATTTTGAAAGTAGAACAGAAATATAACAAACTCCGCCAACCATTTTTTCAGAAGAGGTCAGAACTGATCGCCAAAATCCCAAATTTTTGGGTAACAACATTTGTCAACCATCCACAAGTGTCTGCACTGCTTGGGGAGGAGGATGAAGAGGCGCTGCATTATCTGACCAGAGTGGAAGTGACAGAATTTGAAGATATTAAATCAGGTTACAGAATAGATTTTTATTTTGATGAAAATCCTTACTTTGAAAATAAAGTTCTCTCCAAAGAATTCCATCTGAATGAGAGTGGTGACCCGTCTTCGAAGTCCACCGAAATCAAGTGGAAATCTGGGAAGGATTTGACGAAACGTTCAAGTCAAACGCAGAACAAAGCCAGCAGGAAGAGGCAGCACGAGGAGCCAGAGAGCTTCTTCACCTGGTTCACTGACCATTCTGACGCGGGTGCGGATGAGTTAGGAGAGGTCATCAAGGATGATATCTGGCCGAATCCATTACAGTACTACCTGGTTCCTGATATGGATGATGAAGAAGGGGAAGGAGAAGAAGATGATGATGATGATGAAGAAGAAGAAGGGTTGGAAGACATTGATGAGGAAGGCGACGAGGATGAAGGGGAGGAAGACGAGGATGAGGATGAAGGGGAAGAAGGGGAGGAGGATGAAGGAGAAGATGACTAATAGAAAACACTGATGGATTCCAACTTTTTTTTTTTTTTTTAATTTTCTCCAGTCCCTGGGAGCAAATTGCCGTCTTCTTTTTATTTTTTTCCCTCTTGTGCTCAGTCTCCCTGTTTTTGAGGTCTCTTTTCTCTACACCATGGTTCTCACCTTATTGTGGGGAAAATACCTGAAGCAGAATACAATGGGAAAAGAATCTCTACCCCTTTCTGTTCCAAATTCATTTTATCCCTCTCATCTCGACAAAAACTGTATGGAATCAACACCACCGTGCTCTGCGGGAAAAAGAAACCCCCCTGCTCCCGGCTCTGCTGGAAGCTGGAGGGTGCCAGGCCCCTGTGTAGTAGTGCATAGAATTCTAGCTTTTCTCCTCCTTTCTCTGTATATTGGGCTCAGAGATTACACTGTGTCTCTATGTGAATACGGACAGTTAGCATTTACCAACATGTATCTGTCTACTTTCTCTTGTTTAAAAAAAAGAAAAAAAAACCTTAAAAAAAAAATGGGGTTATAGAAGGTCAGCAAAGGGTGGGTTTGAGATGTTTGGGTGGGTTAAGTGGGCATTTTGACAACATGGCTTCTCCTTTGGCATGTTTAATTGTGATGTTTAACGGACATCCTTGCAGTTGAAGATGACACTTTTAAATAAAATTCTCTCCTAATGAAAAAAAAAAAAAAAAAAAAAAAAAAGAAACCACTACAAAGAGCTGTATGGCAACAAATTGGAAAAGCTAGAAGAAATGGATAGATTTCTGGACACATACAACCTTCCAAAAACTGAGCCATGAAGACATAGAAAACTTAAACAGACCCATAACCATGAAAGAAATTTAATCAGTAATAAACGTTCTACCGAAAAAGAAGAGCCCAGTACAGGACAGCTTCATTGCTGAATTCTACCAGACATTTAAAGAACAACTAATCCCAGTTCTCAAATTATTCAAAACAATTCAAAGGGAGGGAATCCTCCCAAATTCTTTCTATGAAGCCAATATCACCTTAATTCCTAAACCAGGAAAAGACGCAACAGAGAAAGAAAACTAGTGACCTATCTCCCTGATGAGCATAGATGCAAAAATACTCAACAAAATCCTGGCCACCTGAATCCAACTACACATGAGAAAGATAATTCACCCAGACCAAGTGGGATTTATCCCTGGTATACAGGGATAGCTCAACATTTGAAAAATCAATGTGACATCACATTAACAAATTGAGGAACATAAATCATACGATTATCTCAATAGATGCAGAGAAAGCATTTGGCAAAATATACCACCCTTTCATGATAAAAATTCCAAGCAGATTGGGTTTAGAAGAAGCAGTCCTCAACACAATTAAGGCAATTTATGACAAACCCATGGCCAGCATTATATTGAATGGGGAAAAGCTGGAGGCATTTCCATTGAAAACTGGCACCAGACAGGGATGCCCACTCACCACTGCTATTAAATATATTCCTAGAAGTTTTAGCCAGATCCATTAGGCAAGAAAAATAAATTAAAGGGATATAAATAGGAAATGAGGAAGCCAAACTATCCCTATTTGCAGATAACATAATTCTATATATAGGGGATCCAAAATATTCTTCTAAGAAACTATTGGAACTCATAGAAGAGTTTGGTAAGGTAGCAGGATACAATGTCAATGCACAAAAATCAATAGCCTTTGTATATACAGACAATGCTGTGGCCGAGAAAGAACTTCTAAGATCAATCCCATTCACTACAGCCACAAAAACAAATACTTAGGAATAAACTTAACCAAAGGTGTCAAAGATCTCTATGAAGAAAATTACAAAATATTAAACAAATAGAAGACACAAAAAATGGGAAAATCTGCCATGTTCATGGATTGGAAGAATTAATATCAAAATGTCCATTCTTCCAAAAGCAATAAACAGGTTCAACGCCAAACCAATCAAAATACCAAAGACATTATTCACAGACCTAGAAAAAATGATGCTGAAATTCATATGGAGGAACAGGAGACCACTAATAGCTAAAACAATCCTATACAATAAAAACAAACCTGGAGGCATCACAATTCCAGACTAAGACATACTACAGGGCAGTTATCAAAACAGCCTGGTACTGGTACAAAAACAGATGGATAGACCAATGGAACAGAATAGAAACACCAGAAATCAATCCAAACATCTATACCCAACTCATATTTGACAAAGGAGCTAAAACCAACCCCTGGAACAGGGACAGCCTCTTCAACAAATGGTGCTGGGAAAACTGGATGTCCACATTTCAAAGTATGAAACAAGACCCATCTTACACCATATACAAAAATCCACTCAACATGGATTAAAGATCTAAATCTATACCACAACACCAAATTAATTGAGAGCATAGGGGGAAACCCTTCAAGACATTGGAACAGGCAAAGAATTCCTGGAAAAGACCCCAGAGGCACAGGTAGTCAAAGCCAAAATGAACAATTGGGATTACCTCAAATTGAGAAGTTTCTTTACATCAAAAGAAACAGGAAAGTGAAGATCCAACTGACAGAATGGGAGAAATTATTTGCAAACTACACAACTGATAAAGGATTAACAACCAGAATCTATAAAATGATCAAGAAACTCCACAGCAGCAAAACAACCCAATAAAAAGATGGGCCAAGGACCTTAACAGACATTTTTTAAAAGAGGAAATCCAAATGGCAAACAGACACATGAAAAAATGCTCAGGATCTCTAGCCATCAGGGAAATGCAAATCAAAAACGCAATGAGGTTTCACCTCATCCCAGTTAGAGTGAACCTCACACAGAAATCAACAAACAAATGCTGGAGAGGATGTGGGGGAAAAGGGCACCCTAACTCACTGTTGGTGGGAATGTTAACTGGTAAAGCCACTGTGGAAAACAGTATGGAGATACCCTAAAAACCTGAATATAGACCTACCACATGACCCAGCCATTTCACTACCGGGAATTTACCCAAGGGAAATAAAATCAGTAAAAAAAAAAAAACTATCTGCAACTCCATGTTTATTATAGCTCAATTCACAATAGCTAAGACATGGAAGCAACCTAAATGTCCATCAACTGAAGACTGGATAAAGAAACTGTGGGATATGTACACTATGGAATACTACACAGCAGTAAAAAAAAGGATGAAATCTGGCCCTTTGCAACAAAATGGAGCAAGCTGGAAAACCTCATACTCAGTGAAATAACCCAGTCCCAAAGAGACAAACACCATATATTCTCCCTGATGTGGGAGAATTAATAGCACAGCTAAAATGAAAGCTAAAGAAGCGAAATAGTCACTTTTAGAACTAATGTCCTCAAGAATCCTTGACCTGACTTTCAAGAGACAGTTAACTATTGTTACTTTCTACTGTGTATATCCTTTTTGTTTTGTTTTGTTGGTTGTTTTTTTCCTCTGTTCTCTCTCTCTCTCTCTCTTTCTCACACATCTCTCTACTTCATACTATATGCTG
The DNA here is from genome assembly GCF_051225735.1 of Oryctolagus cuniculus. NCBI lineage: Eukaryota > Metazoa > Chordata > Mammalia > Lagomorpha > Leporidae > Oryctolagus > Oryctolagus cuniculus. The sequence goes on along the minus strand of NC_142869.1, from coordinate 115,670,329 downwards.
AATTCTCTATGTAACCAAGTTAATTATATGTATTTTAAAGCAACTGGAAAAAGATCCCAGTTGAAAACAAGGGAGGGAGTAAGAGATGGAGGAGGTAGTCTAAAACTGTAAAACAGTACAGTTCTGCATACAGGCATATAGACTTACCTCTCAGTGTGAGCCTAAGAACTAATCATGGGGCTCTAAACTCTTAAGAATCAGTGGTATAAACACCATCTTCACTGTTACAATGATCATATTAAATGTTAAAGGCAACAGATACACCGGTTTATGTTTAAAAGGGACAACATAAATAACATCAAGTACCCGGTAAAAATAATAGAATTAAAAAGGGAAGGAAGAGGCCAGCTCTCTGCTGTGGCCAGAGAGTGCAGTGGAGGATGGCCCAAGTGCTTGGGCCGTGCACCCCATGGGAGACCAGGATAAGTACCTGGCTCCAGCCATCGGATCAGCGCAGTGTGCCGGCCGCAGTGCACCGGCCACGGGGGCCATTGGAGGGTGAACCAACGGCAAAGGAAGACCTTTCTCTCTCTCTCACTGTCCACTCTGCCTGTCAAAAAAAAAGGGGGGGTGGGGGAGGACCAACATGGAAGCAGTCCACACAGCAGACTCCTAGAATGACTTTCGCAGTAAATAACACTGACCTCAGAATCAACCCATAAGGCTTCCTGGTCAGGCTGAAAGGCCTGCAAGAGCATCTCAGGCATGGAAAGACAAAACTCTGTGGAAAAAAAAATCCTACATGGAGGATCTCTTTGAGACCTCAGAGGAAAGGAAGGGTCATCAAAGAAGGAGACACTCTTCTCTGAAGGGAGAGAACATCCTCTTTGTTTATGGCCGTGTCCAAACACTGACAGAGTCTATGCTCACAAAAGGCCTCCATAGCCCTGGCAGCCCATGATAAGATCCTTGGATGATCATTGACATCATAAAAAGTGTTCATTGTTGTTAAATGAACAACAGTAGTCACTGTGCACTTGCTCCCTAGGTGGGACCTCTGCCCCTATTGAATTGTAATTTGAGAATCAACTGCAAATTCTCTCCCCAAACTGTACTCTATATGTTGTGTGTGGGTGTGGGGGCAAATTGTTGAAATCTATGATTGGCATAGAGTTGGTCCTTTGTATATAAAGTCATACTAAAAATGATCCATAATGAAGGAGATGGGGAAAGAACCACTGATTTCCTAAAGTTGTATCTATGTAAAAATGCATTCATTAAAAAATACACATTCTTCTCAGAAGTACATGGAACTTTCTCTAGGATTGTCCACATACTAGCCCATAAAGCAAGTCTCAGCAAATTAAAAATACAATGAAATCATACTATGAATCTTCTTGGACCACAATGGAAAGAGACTGGAAATCAGCAACTCGGGAATCTCTACAGCATATGCAAACACATGGAGACTGAACAACATGCTCCTGAATAAACAATGGTCACAGAAGAAAAAAAAATTCTGGAAACAAATGAAGATGACAAAATAATATATCAAAATTTCTGTGAGGCCTGGTTCTGTGGCATAGCAGGTAAAGCCACTGCCTGCAATGCCAGCAACCCATATGGGTGCTGATTCGAGTCCCGGCAGCTCCACTTCCCATCCAGCTCTCTGCTATGGCCTGGGAAAGCAGTAGAAGATGGCCCAAGTCCTTGGGCCCCTGTACCCGCATTGGAGACTTAGAGGAAGCTCCTGGCTCCTGGCTTTGGATCGGCGCAGCTCCAGCTGTTGTGGCCAACTGGGGAGTGAGCCAGCAAATGGAAGACCTCTCTCTCCATCTCTGGCTCTCCTCTCTGTGTAACTCTGACTTTCAAATAAATAAATCTTTAAAAAATAAAATGAGATACAGCAAAATCAGTGTTAAGAGGAATGTTTATAGCAATTGATACCTACATCAAGACATTGGAAGGGTACCAAATAAATGAGCTTACAATGAATCTCAGGGATCTAGAAAAACAGCAGCAAACAAAATCCAAAATTAGTACGAGAAAAGAAATAATTAAAATTAGGGAAGAAATCAACAAAATCGAGTCCAAAAAAAAGAATACAAATGATCAGCAAAACAGAATTGGTTTTTTGAAAAAAATAGACAACACATACCATTGGCCCAACTAACAAAAAAAAAAAAAAAAAAAAGGAAAAAAAGAAAGAAAAAGGAGAAAGAAAACCCAAATAAAATTAGAGATGAAAAAGAAATGAAACAAAAGACACCACAGAAATAAAAAGAAATATTAGAAATCACTATAAAGAGCTGTATGCCAGCAATCTGGGAAACCTAGAAGAAATTGATAGATTTCTGGTCACATACAACATAAAAGAAATAGAAGAAGATACAAAAAATGGAAAAATCTTCCATGTTCATGGATTGGATAAGTCAATATCATCAAAATGTCCATCCTTCAAAAAGCAATTTACATATAAAGGATCCAAACGAATCCACTAAGAGGCTAATTGAACTCATAGAAGAGTTTGGTAAAGTGGCAGGTTATAAAACCAATGCATAAAAATTAATAGCCTTTGTATACACAGACAATGCCAGGGCCGAGAAAGAGCTTTTAAGATCAATCCCATTCACAACAGCTACCCAAAAAATAATGTAAAATTTAACTGATGTCAAAGAGCTCTATGACAAGAACTACAAAAAACTAAAGAAAATAAAAGACAAAAAAAATGAAAATATCTTCCATGCTCATTGATTGGATCAATCAATATCACCAAAATGTTCATAGTACCAAAAACAATTTACAGATTCAATGTTATACCAATCAAAATACCAAAGATATTTTTTTTTTGACAGGCAGAGTGGACAGTGAGAGAGACAGAGAGAAAGGTCTTCCTTTGCCGTTGGTTCACCCTCCAATGGCCGCCACAGCTGGTGCGCTGCGGCCAGCTCACTGCACTGATCCGAAGGCAGGAGCCAGGTGTTTTTCCTGGTCTCCCATGGAGTGCAGGGCCCAAGCACTTGGGCCATCCTCCACTGCACTCCCAGCTCTCTGCTGGCCTGGAAGAGGGGCAACAGGGACAGAATCCAGTGCCCCGACTGGGACTAGAACCTGGTTTGCTGGCACTGCAGGTGGAGGATTAGCCTATTGAGCTGTGGCACCAGCCCAAAGATATTCTTCTAAGATGTAGAAAAAATGATGCTGAAGTTCATATGGAGGCACAGGAGAAATCACATAGCTGAAGCAATCTTGTATAACAAAAACAAAACTGGAGACATCACAATGCCAGATTTCAAGACATACTACAGGACATTTATGATCAAAACAGTCTGGTACTGGTACAAAAGCAGATGGATAGACCAATGGAACATAATAGAAACACCAGAAATAAATCCATGCATCTACAGCCAACTGTTCTTTGACAAAAGAGCTAAAATCAATAACTGGAACAAGGAAAGTCTTCAACAAATGATGAGACCTAGAAGAAGCTCTAGGCTCTTGGCTTCAGATCATTACAGTTCTGGCTGTTGCACTCATTTGGGAGGTGAACCAGTGGATGGAAGACCTTTCTCTCTCCCCTCCTTGTAACTCTGCCATTCAAATAAAATAAATCTTTTTTATAAAAGCAAGCATTAGAAAAGTTTACAGAAGCAGACATTTGGCCTAGCAGTTAAGCAAACTAGGATACCTGCATCCTGTCTTGCAGTACCAGGATTCAATTCCTGGTTCCAACTCCCAATTTCAGCTTTCTACTAATACAGACACTGGGAGGCAGCATGATTCCTGAAGTAGCTGGAAAATCGTCACCCATGTGGGAAGCATAGATTGAGCGCGCAGCTTCCAATTTCAGCTTTCCACATGTTGTAGCCTTTTGGGGAATGAATGGGACTCATTCATATTCTCCCCTCTTCCTTCCCTCTTTCTCCTTCTCTCTGCCACCCCTATAAATATTATTTTAATTAAGGGAGTATATCTGGCAGACTAAGGAAACAGAAAATCTAATCATATAAAATTATCAGAAAAAGACTGTAAGGTAATGAAAAGGACAATAAACAGAAAATAGTAAATATGGTTGATGTTAACCCAGTTATTTAAGTAATCACACTGAATGTCAGTGATCTCAGTGCACTAATTAAAAGGAGTTGTCAGAGAGGACCAAAAACAAGACCAAGGTACATGTTATTTACAAGAAAACCACTTCAAATACAAAGACACATACAGATTAAAATCAAGGGATGAAGGTTAATATACCAGACTAACATTAATAAAAAATGGGAGCAGCTATATTAATTTCAGAAATACAGACTTCAAAGCAAGGAAAGCTATTAGATAATGAAAGACATTGAATAATGATAAATGGGTCAATTTTCAAGAAAACACAACAATCCTTAATGTATATGTGATGGACAACAGAGCATCAAAATATGAGTCAAAAACTGATAGAGTTATTGTGAGAAATAAGTTGATCCATTATAGTTAAGACTTTGATATTCATCAGAAATGGACAGATCCAGCAGGCAGGAATCAGTGAGGATAGAGTTGAACTCAATAGAACCATCAATCAAGTTGATATAATTGACATCTATGGACTACTGCTTCCCACAAAAGCAAATTACACATTCTTTTCAAGTTCCCATGGACCATGTGGGCCATAAGACACCTTTATTATTGTTTTAGTTATACAAAATATTGGATATGGTGAGATAATCCACTTAATGTATATAATGATCAAATCATGCTAGCTATTTCATCTCCAAACATTTTAAAACAATTTTATATTAACATTTAAATGTAAAAATACAAATTTAAACATGAGAAATCATACAATCTGATTTCCAGCAATAATGGTATTAAACTAGAAGTCAACAGAAGAAAGGTAGCTTGAAATTTCTGCCAAACACTAAGTAACACAAGTAAAAGAAAAAATCTTTTAAAAAGTTTAAAATATTTTGAACTAAATGAAAATGAAAGCAAAACATCAGAATTTGTGTGATTTCATGAAAGCGGTGTTTAGAAATTTATAGCACTTAATGCCAATATTAGAAAACAAAAAATATATAAAATAATTAATTCTACTTTAGGAAAATAAAATGGATATAAATTAAACTCAAATTATAAAATTTAGAAATTCAGAAAATTATAAAAATTAGAACATAAATCAGTGACTGAAAAAGGAAACCAACAGAAAAAAGCATAAAACAAAAAGCTGATTCTCTGAAAAGAGATAATAAGCTTCTAGCCAGGATAACTTAGCAAAAAAAGAGGACACAGATTCCTAATAGCAGTCATTAAACATGGAGTATCAGCACAGATCCTTTGGACATTAAAAAGGATATAAACACAATCTTATGAAAGTTCTTCCCACAAATTTGTTAACCTAGATGAAATGGGCCAATCCCTTGAAAGATACAAGATGCCAAAATTCACATGGGAAGAAATAATCTGAATACAGTTATATCTATTAAAGAATTCAAATAATAACTTTCTAAAACAGAAAGATCAGGCCCAGGCTAATTCTACCAAACATATCAGGAAGAAATTATCTCAATTATCTACAGCCTCTTTCAGAAGGTAGAAGCAGAGGGAATACTTCCTACTATATTATGTGAGATCAGCATTATCCCGATATCAAAGCCAGAGATATTATCAGAAATTGCAAATATCTCTTATGATAAAGCAAAAAACCCTCAATAAATAGTAAACTTAATACAACAATATAAAAAATTATATATGACAACCCAGTGGGATTTATCCATGTATGCAAGGTTGCTTATACATTGTAAGTCACCCAAATAAACTAATCAAGAAAAATCATATTAATGGAATAATAATGTAATAAAATAGTGATTGACAAAATAAAACATCATCAAGAAAAGCTTCTTGCAAAAGCCTCAGATGATCACTGATGTCATAAAAAAAGTGTTAATTGTTAGAGGAACAACAGTAGTCACTGTGCACTTGTTTCCCATGTAGGACCTCTGCCCCTAATGAATTGTAATATGAGGATCAACTGCAAATTTTTTCCCCAAACTGTACTCTATATGTTGTGTGCATAGGTACAAACTGTTGAAGTCTATAATTAGCATGGAGTTGGTCCTCTGTATATAAAGTCATACTAAAAATGAACCATAGTGAAGGAGATGATGGGAGAGGGAGAGGGAGGTGGGATGGGAGCTGGATGTGGGGTATAGGGGAAAGAACCACTATATTCTTAAAGTTGTATCTATGTAAAAAATGCATTCATTAAATAAAAATTTAAAAAAATGAAAAACTTCTTTCAGCAAACTGGGAACACAGGGGAACTTCTTCAACTTGATAAAAAGTGTCAACAAGAAACCTACAAGGTAACTTCATACTTAATGATTACAAACTTGAAACTTTACCATTGGGAACAGAATAATACAAAGATGGCCTGATTCACCACTGCTTTTCAACATTCTACACAGGATTCTAAGTAATTCATAAGAAAAGGTAATGAAAGATAGATTGGTGTGGAAGAAATAAAACGATTTTTCTTAACAGATGATATGATCACATATTTAGAAAATCTGAAAGATTCAACAAAAACTCTTAGAACTGAATTGCACCATATAAGGCTACTACAGACAGTTGTATTTATATATACCAACAATGAACACCTCAAATTTGAAATTAAAAATGAAATTCATTACATTATATCTGAATACTTAGGTATAAATACAATAAGATAAGATTTTTATGACTGTAAGACTGTAATGAAAAACATCAAGGAAATAAATAAGTAGACATTCTGTGTTCATGGATAGGAACAATTTTCAAAATGTCAGTTCTGTTCAGAATGACGATACATAGACTCAATGCAATCTTTACCAAAATCCCAGGATGTTACTTTGTGAATATCAATTTATATGGAAAAGTGAAAGACTTAGAATAGCCAACATAATAGTGAACAACACTGGAGGACATTACCCAACCTTAAGATATGCAATAAAACTATAGTAATCGACAGAGTGATATTGGTGAACAAATGAGTGAATACAGCAGAACCAATGGAACAGAATAGAGACCAGAAATAGACCAACATAAATATAATGAACTGTTCAATGACAAAGTAGCAAAGGAAATAAAAATGGATAGAGGACAATCTTTTCCACAAATGATACTGGAAAAAGACATCTAAAATATAGAGCTAGATACTGCACCCTTCACTAAAATTGAAAACAAATCAAGCTGTGAAACACAAGATTATAAAACTCCTAGAATATAATATAGGAAAAAATCTAGATGGTCTGGGATTTGAGGATGACATTGGATGCAACACCAAAGGCATAATTCATTTAAGAAAGAGTTGATAGACTTGAATTCATTAAAACTAAAAATTTCTCAGAGTTTAGGAGGGTTCCAAGATGGTGGAGTAGGGAGGGAATCTACTGCTCTGGTTCTAGGAGAAGATACTTTTAAAAAAGTGCAGAGAGTGTAGTTTCATGAAAGCTTTATGGATAAAAAATGGCAGAGGAAACTCTACCAAAATTAGAGGGACATGGTGAACCTACATGGAGGGCATGGGGGCCCACAACTTGGGACTACAGCAGCCGAGAGCCTATGCACAAGCATGGGAAGTGAGGTGAGAACAGACCATAGCAGACCAAACCACTGGTGATAAAGCTGCAGGAAGAGCCTAGAGGGAACCCGGCTTGGAGTCCAATGGGGGATAGTGTACCTGCCAAACTAGAGAAGAAAAAAAAAGGAGGAGGAACATGTTTCTATCTCCCTGATCACTTTACAACAGCATTGTGTAACAAGCCTATAGAGTGGGTGTCATTTTGGACATACATAATAGCTATGCCAGCTTGTGTCCATGTCCAGCTGAATGGAGATGCCTGACTCTGGTGGGCAGAACTAACAAGGGGCTAGGAGCTTGTGACTACGTGAGGTACTGTACCAGTACTGTGAAAAAAGCTGAGGGTGAGTGGGAGCACTAACAGTGTGGCTGGGATTTTGGGCAGTCACAGTGGGAAACTTCATACAATCAGGGCTTCCTGCTTACCTGGTGAGACAATGCTTGGGAATCTGAACTTAGACTGAATACTGCACAAATACTTTATATGGTCCTTGGGACATAGTGGATGCGTATTATACCCACTAGGGCCAGTGCTCAGGCACTGGTCTCCTTTGAGGAGAGCAGCTCAGCTGAGCAGAATAAATTTCCCTTCTGATTAAAAAAAGAGAAGATTTACCACACCAAATCTGGGTGTGTCACCTCAGGCATGCCCTTAACCCTGGAGAACTGAACAGAACTGCCTGGCCACAGCTATAACAAGCCTCTAGATATTCACTGAAAGAAGACATTCTGCCTATCTAAAGATCCACAGAACAAAGATAAAAGCCACCACAACAAAAAAAGAAAACAATAAGTATCTCCACAAATGCTGAAAAACAAATGCACCAATTCAAGAAACAAGAATAACAAAGACAACATCATCCCCCAAAAGAACACAAATTTCAAATCTAGATTGTGAAGATAAGATGGAAGAAATGCAAGAAATGGGATTCAAAAAACTAATCACAAGATTACATAGAAGCAAATGCACAAACTACTGAAATCCATAGAGGACATGAAAAAAAAATCTCATGAAATTGAGATCTTAAAGAGAAAATAAAAGGATATGAAGAATTCAATAGAACAAATAAAAAATGCAGTGCAGAGTCTTAACAGAATCAGTGAAGCAGAAGAAAGATTATTGGTCTTAGAAGACAACGCATAGGAAATTATAGTCAAACCAAAGTCAAGAAGAAATTAGAAAACTAAAACACATTGTTTGGAATCTACAGGATACTATAAAAAGACTCAAAATACAGGTTCTAGGAGTTATTGAAGGCATGGTTCAAGACCCGGCTGCTCCACTTCCCATCCAGCCTGGGACAGCAGTAGAGGATGGCCCAAGTCCTTGGGCCCCTGCACCCATGTGGGAGACTCCTGGCTCTTGGCTTAGGATTGGCGCAGCTCCAGCCATTGTGGCCAATTGGGGAGTAAACCATCAGATGGAAGACCTCTCTCTCTCTCTCTCTCTCTCTCTGCCTCTCCTCTAACTGCGTAACTCTTTCAAATAAATAAATCAATCTTAAAAAAAATGAATGAAGGTGAAACAAAGACTTTCCATAACAAACAGAAACTGAAAGAATTTGTCACCACCTGTCCAGCCCTTTCCGTTGGTTCACTCCCCAAATGGCCGCTACGACCGGCGCTGCACCTGTTCAAGTCCCGGTTGCTCCTCTTTTGATCCAGCTCTCTGCTATGGCCTGGGAAAGCTACCTGAAAAGCAGGAAAGGAGGAGAAAATGTATTGAAACATTTTTGCATAGTTTCTGCAATTTAGCAGGGGAAACAGAATTATCATCATCATTATTATTATTTAAAAGTCAGAGGGACTGGTGCTATGGTGTAGTAAGTTAAGCCCCCACTTGCAGCACTGGTGTCCCAAAAAAAAGATTTCTGACCTCCAAAAACTGTCTAGTAGAGGATTCAAAAGGCATTTAAGGATGTGTTGCACACAGAAACTCAGAGGATCATCACTATGAAAGAAGGTAAAGGAAGTAAAAGTTCAAAGGAAATAGAAATTAAAAAATTGGAATGAATTTGGAAAAATGGCAGGGCAAAGTCGATACATATCAATAGTCACTTTGAATGTAAATGACACCAACTCTCCAGTTAACAGATACAGACTGGCTGAACAGAAAAAATCTATTTGCTGCCTACAAGAAACACATCTCACCAGCAAAGATGCACACAGACTGAAAGTGAAAGGAAGGGAAAAGATATTCCTTACTAACAGAAACCAAAAAGGAGCTGGTGTAGCCATCCTAATCAGACAAAATAGACTTTAACACAAAAACTGTTAAGAGTCAAAGAAGGACACTATGTAAAAATTAAGTGGTCAATTCAACAGGATGATGTAACTATTATAAATGTATATACACCTAATTACAGGACATCTGGCTATTTAAAAGAAATGTTAAGGGATTTAAAGGGAAACTTAGACTCCAATACAGTAGTAACCGAGGAATTCAATACTCCACTATTGGCAATGAACAGATCAGACAGAAAATCTGCAAGGAAACAAGTTAAATGACACTATAGACCAAATGGACCCAAGAGATATCTACAGAACTTTTCATCCTACAGTTAAAGAATACACATTCTTTTTAGCAGTGCATAGAACATTCTCTGGGATTGACGACATACAAGGACATAAAAGCAAGTCTCAGCGAATTAAAATAAATCAAATACATAACATGCATTTTCCATTCTCAGATGGAATGCAGCTGGAAATCAGCAACTTAGGAATCTCTAGAACATATACAAACACATGGAAACTGAATATGCTTCTGAATGAACAGTGAGTCATAAAAGAAATCAAAAGAAATAAAATGTCTGGAAACAAATGAAGACAATAACACAACATAGCAAAACTTACAGCATACAGCAGAAAGCATTGCTGAGAGACAAGTTTATAGCAATAGGTGTCTACAGAAAGAAAGTTCAAAAACACCAAATAAATGAGCTATCAATGCATCTCAAGGATCTAGAAAAACTGCAGCAAATGAGACCCAAAACTAGTAGGAGAAGAGAATTAAAATTAGAGAAGAAATCAACAGAATTGAATCAAAAACAAATTACAAAAGATCAGCAAAATGAAGAGCTTTTTTTTGAAAAAATAAACAAAATTGACACACAATTACCCCAACTTACCAAAAAAAGGAGAGAAGACCCAAATCAATAAAGTCAGAGATGAAAAAGGAAATGAAACAGACACCACAGAAATAAAAAGAATTATCAGAAGTTACTACAAAGAACTGTATGCCAACAAACTTGGAAATCTAGAATAAATGGATAGATTCCTGGACACATACAACCTACCTAAATTGAGCCAGAAAGATACAGAAAAAGAAGATGAATAACCAAGATGGAAATTAAATCAGTAATTAAAACCCTCCCAATAAATAAAAGCCCAGGACTGTATGGCTTCACTACTGAATTCTACCAGGCATTTAAAGAAGAACTAACTCCAATTCTTCAAGTTATTCAAAACAATTGAAAGAGAGGGAATCCTCCCAATTTCTTTCTATGAAGCCAGCATCATTTTATTTCCTCAACCTGAAAAAGATGCAACAGAGAAAATAATTACAGACCAATTCCTCTGATGAATATGGACACAAAAATCTTAAACGAAATTCTATCCCATGGAATTGAGCAATACATCAGAATGATCATCCATGCAGACCTAGTGGGATTTATCCCTGATATGCAGGGATGGTTCAATGTTTGCAAATCAATGTGATACACCACATTAACAAACTGAAGGACAAAAACCATATGATTATCTCAGTAGATGCAGAGAAAGCATAAAATACAATACCCTTTCATGATGAAAACTCTAAGCAAATTGGGTATAAAAGGAACATTCCTAAACACAATCAAGGCAATTTATGAGAAACCCATGACCAGCATCATATTGAATGGGGAAAAGTTGGAAGCATTTCCACTGAGATCTAGTATCAGTTAGAGATGCCCACTCTCACCATTGCTATTCAATACACTCTTGGAAGTTTTAGCTAGAGCCATTAGGCAAGAAAAAGAAATCAAGGGGATACAAATTGAGAAGGAGGAAGTCAAAATATCCCTATTTGCAGATGGCATGATTCTACACACAGGGGATCCAAAAGACTCCACCAAGACACTATTGGAACTCATAGAAGAGTTTCTTAAAGTAGGGACACTTTTATTTTTATTTCCTGTTTTTCCTTTTTTTTTCTTTTCTTCATACTAAATGTTGAACTCTTTACATAATATAGTTAATCACATGTATATAAAGAAAATAGATCCCAGTAAAAAATAAGAGTGGGAATAAGAGAGGGAGGAGGTAGTTTATAACTATAAAGCTGTATAGTTCTGCATATAGTCCTATGGACTTACTTCTTCTTTTTTTTTTTTTTTGACAGGCAGAGTGGACAGTGAGAGAGAGAGACAGAGAAAGGTCTTCCTTTGCCATTGGTTCACCCTCCAATGGCCGCCGCGGCCGGCGCACTGCGGCCGGCGCACCGCGCTGATCCGATGGCAGGAGCCAGGAGCCAGGTGCTTTTCCTGGTCTCCCATGGGGTGCAGGGCCCAAGCACTTGGGCCATCCTCCACTGCACTCCCTGGCCACAGCAGAGAGCTGGCCTGGAAGAGGGGCAACCGGGACAGAATCCGGCGCCCTGACCGGGACTAGAACCCAGTGTGCCGGCGCCGCTAGGCGGAGGATTAGCCTAGTGAGCCGCGGCGCCGGCCCCTATGGACTTACTTCTAAGAGTACAGTTTAAAAACTTGTCATGGGATTCTAATCCCATTAAAATTGGTGGTAAAAATTCCACTTTAATTGTTAAAGTGATCATATTAAGTGTTAAAGTCAACATATAGATAGGCTTAAGCATAAAAGATATCATATAAATAACATCAAGTGCCTGGCAATAATAATAGAATTAAAAAGGAGAGAATGTCCAATATGGGAAGCAGTCCACATAGCAGACTCCCAGAATGATATTTGCTTTAAATAGCACTCTGACCTTAGAATCAACCCTTAAGGCTTCCTGGTCCGGCTAAAAGGCCTGTGAGAGCATTTCAGGTATGGAAAGCCAAGACTTTGTGGCAAAAAAAATATCTGACAAAAAGGATCTCTATGATACCCCAGTGGAAAGAAGGGGCCATCACAGAAGGATGTACTTTTATGATAAACCCACAGTAAGCATCCTATGGAATGGGAGAAAAGCTGGCAGTATTCCCCCTAAGATCTGGAAACGGACAAGGACGCCCACTCCCACCACTGCTATTTAATGCAGTCCCGGAAATTTTAGCTAGAACCATTAGGCAAGAAAAAGAAATAAATGGGTACAAATTAAAAAAGAGGAGGTCAAACAATCCTTATTGGCAGATGATATGATTCTATATATAAGGGATCCAGAAGACTCCACTGAGAGACTATTGGAACTCATAAAGGAATTTGGTAAAGTGGCAGGACGTAAAATCAACACTGAAAAGTCAATAGCCTCTGTATGCATGATGTTTCAGCTGAGAAAGAACTTTTAAGATCAGTACCATTCACGATGCCCCTAAAAGAACCAAATACTTTGGAATAAATTTAACCAGGAATGTCAAAGATCTCTATGATGAAAATTACAAAATACTTAAATAGAAGACAAGAAATGGAAAAACCTTCCATGTTCATGGGTTGAAAGATCAACATCATCAAAATGTCCATACTACCAAAGGTAATTTACAGATTCAATGCAATACCAATCAAAATACCAATGACATTCTTTGCTGATCTAGAGAAAACCATGCTGAATTTCATATGGAAACACAACAGATCCAGAATAGCTAAAGTGATCTTTTTTTTTAACTTTTATTTAATGAATATAAATTTCCAAAGTACAGAATATTGATTACAATGGCTTCCCCCGATAACGTCCCTCCAACCCGCAACCCTCCCCTTATCCACTCCCTCTCCCCTTCCATTCACATCAAGATTCATTTTCGATTCTCTTTATATACAGAAGATCAGTTTAGCATACATTAAGTAAAGATTTCAACAGTTTGCTCCCACACAGAAACATAAAGTGAAAAATACTGTTTGAGTACTAGTTATAGCATTAAATCTCAATGTACAGCACACTAAGGACAAAGATCCTGCATGAGGAGTAAGTGCACAGTGACTCCTGTTGTTGACTTAGCAAATTGACACTCTTGTTTATGGCATCAGTAATCACTCTAGGCTCTTATCATGAGCTGCCAAGGCTATGGAAGCCTTCTGAGTTCACCGACTCTGATCATATTTAGACAAGGCCATGGTCAAAGTAGAAGTTCTCTCCTCCCTTCAGAGAAAGGTACCTCCTTCTTTGATGACCCATTCTTTCCACTGGGATCTCACTTGTGGAGATCTTTCATTTAGGTTTTTTTTCCCCCAGAGTGTCTTGGCTTTCCATGCCTGAAATACTCTCATGGGCATTTCAGCCGGATCCGCATGCCTTAAGGGCTGATTCTGAGGCCAGAGTGCTGTTTAGGACATCTGCCATTCTATGGGTCTGCTGTGTATCTCACTTCCAATGTTGGATCATTCTCTCCCTTTTTGATCTTAAATAACAAAAACAAAGCAGAAGGCATCATAACTGCCGATTTCAAGAAATACTACAGAGCAGTGATAATTGAAACAGTCTGATACTGACACAAAAACAGACTTAAAGACAAATGGATCAGGATGGCAACTCCAGAAATCAATCCATGCACCTACAGCCAACTTATCTTTGATAAAGGAGCTAAAGTTATTCCAGGGAGCAGGTACAGTCTCTTCCACAAATGGTGCTGGAAAAACTGAATCTCCACATGCAGAACTGTGAAACAAGATCCTCACCCTATGCCTTACACAAAAATCCACTCAAACTGGATTAAAGACCTAAATCTATGACCCTATACCATCAAATTATTAGAGAACATTGGGGGGAAACCTGAAAGACATTGGTATAGGCAAAGAGTTCTTGGAAAAGACCCCTGAGGCACAGGCAATCAAAGCCAAATTGACAAATGGGATTACATCAAATTGAGAAGCTTCTGTATTACAAAAGAAACAATTGGGAAAGTGGAGACAACTAATAGAATGTGAGAAATTATTTTCAAACTATACAACTGATAAAGGATTAATAACTATAATATATAAAGATCAAGATACTCCACAACAAAACAAACAACCCAGTTAAGAAATGGACTAAGGTCTCAGACAGACACTTTTTAAGAGAGGAAACTAAAATGGCCAACATACATTTGAGAAAATGCTCAGGATGATTAGCCATAGGGAAATGCAAATCAAAACCACAATGTTTTACTTCACTCCAGTTAGAATGGCTCGCATACAAAAATCAACAAACCACAAATGCTGGTGAGGATGTTGGGAAAAAAGTACCCTGATCCACTGCTGGTGGGAATACAGACTTGGTGCAATCACTGTAGAAGATAGTATGGAAATACCTCAGAAATCTGAATATAGTCCTACCATAGGATCCAGCCATCCCACTCTGATAAGTGACCCAAACCAAAAGAAATCAGTATATGAAAGAATTTTCTGTACTCCATGTTCACTGCACAAAATTCACAATAGCTAAGATATGGAATCAAACCAGATGTCCGTCAATTATTTACTGGATAAAGAAATTATGGTATATATACACAATAGAGTACTACCCAGCTGTAAAAAAAAATTCAGTCTTCTGTAACAAGATGGAACTGGAAACCATTATACTTAGTGAAATAAACCAATCCAAAAAAGACAAATATCATATGCTTTCCTTGATCTGATGCAACTAATAGACTACCAGAAATTTAATGTATTGGAGCAAAATAGACATTTTAAGAATAGATGACTGTCTATAGCCCTTGTCTCCTCCATTGAAAACAACTTTATGTTTAGCTTTGTTTTCTCTTTATACTATTTGCTGAACTCCTTTACTTAGAGTAGTGTTAACTATATTATAACTAGTTATACTGGCGATAGGTCATTGTAAAAATTAAGAATGGGAATCCAAGTGGGGGCAGGTTGGGTTGGAATTGAGTGGAAGGGAGGGGAAGTCTCACTATGTTCCTAAATCTGTATATATGAAATATATGAAACCTGTAATTAAAAAAAAGAAAATATGTGGAGGAAACAAATTCATATTGCTAAGTGAAAAGACAATCTGAAAATATTACATACTGTATAAATTTAACAATGTGGCATTCCATCAATATGAAAAGGTAAAACTCGAGATAGTAACAATGATCATTGATTACCAGAGCTTATGCTGACAGAGCTTAAGGGATTTTTAGAGAATTCAACTATTCTGGTGATACTACAAATTTAGATACATGTCATTATACATTTATCCAAAGCCACAGAAGGTACAACATACAGTGTGAGCCCTAATGTAAACTAGAATAAACTGTGATAATCATTGTCAATGTAGCATCAACAATTGTAACCAACGTGTTATTGTGATGTGGAGGCTATACATTTGTAAAGGCAGGGAGTGAATATGGCAAATGTCTGTACTTCCCACTCAATTTTGTTTGTGAATCTAAGACTCAAAAATAAAGTTTGTTCATTTAAATAAATATAATGATTAAAATAACACGAGGCCACTCCAGTGCTGCTCAACAACTTTCTTCCAATTTCATTTGAGAAGAATTTATACCATAATCTACAAAAAATTAGATAAAAAGTTCTAGAGACTATAATTCAATGGGGCAGGCACTGTGGCTTGGTGGACTAAGCTGCTGCCTGCAGTACTGGGATCCCATATGGGTACCAGTTCTAGTCCCCGCTGTTCCTCTTTGAATCCAGCTCTCTGCTATGGCCTGGCAAAGCAGTAGAGGATGGCCCAAGTGCTTGGGATGCTGTACCTTCATGGGAGGCCTGAAAGAAGCTCCTGAATCCTGGCTTCAGATTGGCTCAGCTCTGGCCATTGTGGCTATTTGGGAAGGGAAAGAGTGGATGGAAGACCTTTTTCTCCATCTCTCCCTCCTTCTGTCTCTAACTCTACCTCTCAAGTAAATAAAATCTTTTTTTAAAAAAGAAACTATGTCAAAATAAGGTCTTGTGATTCTTCAGGGAGAGAGGATAATGGTCCACAAATGTTGAATTTAATAAGAGCAGGAGCCTGGTGTCAGATCAAGTCTTAAGTCCAAGCCCCACAGAGCAAGCTCCTCTGCTTCTCCAAATCTGATTCTCCAGCTATGATGCTGAATGATGAAATTTCCTGCTTCTCTCACCTTGGGCATAGAGATTACATGTTCAGTACCTAGCACAATCCCTGACACATGCATTTCCCATGTCTTACACATGCAGTGGGCTCAGAAATAGGAATAGGTCTACAAATAAAGTGAACCTAGTCACACTCCTCACAATGTTTACAGCCGCAGAGACCATCTGTAAGCACTAATATTGCAAGAATTCATGCAATTGCTATGGGTAATATATTCAGTTGAAATTCGGTGATCATTCTGCATCACCTAGCAGCAGAAAAGGAAAATAAACTGTAATACTCTGATAGTGTTTAGGAGCCCTCAGCACACTCTCCACACCTCTTATTCCCATTCTTTGGTTAACTCCTGTTTACTTCTTGAGTCTCAGCTAATTTCACCAACCCTGTCAGAGTGGTCCGCCCAGATCCTCCAAACTCAATCACAGCTCCCTGGTGTGGCCCCATGTTTTCTTTTGTGCATTGATTTCTGTATTTATGTGTGTGATGTCTGGCTCCCCACAAGCCAAGCTGAGGAAAGGCAATGAATGTATCTTCTGGCACCAACCACCTGACAACAGTACTGGTTGCCTTGTGGGTACCCAGGAAACATTTGCTTAATTAGTATCTCATCTCGTAACACAGTGGTCTGCATCTGCATCTCTTCTTTCACATAATGCTATCAGTCATGGCCACAGATGTCATTGAGAATACAAAGGCAAAAGACTCCCAGGCAACAGCCTTGTCTGTCTCCTCTAGAAGATACAACCCAGAAGCAGCTTTCAGGACAACCACAGGAATATACAGCACTTGACCTTGTTCATGAAACATTCCCTTGCTTCTCTTATCTGGATCAGGACAGCCAAAGTTGAGTGAGTGCCAGTTTTCGGGTGATCTGACTCATGCAATCTCTGGACTCTTCATTCAGCACTCCCTTGAAATTCTGAGTCTTCTGCTTCCTCCACTAACTACCTCCTAGGTCTGTTTACTTGGAAAATTGCTTAAATCAGTCAATAAACAGATCATTGAGACAGGGGAAAACAAGAGTCCTTTCCTCTGCCAGTTTATACCTGTATACCTATTGGAAAGCGAGAATGAAAGGCAATTAATTCCTGCAGTAGAACATACAGCATCTCCTATCCCCGGAATTGACAGCTGAGAACTGACCTACTAGACAGAAATCCCTCATTAATGAGCCACCCCAAGTTTCTCCGCAGGCAGTGGGAAGTGCAGGTTATCTTTTCTTTTTAGGACATAAAATTACCCATTCCACAATAAAAAGTCTGAATGATAAAACATGGTATCCTGAAATCTCTACAGACTATTTAGCAGTCTCTTGCGGAGAGGGGAAAATATTGTCAGCATGAGAGGAATTAAGTGTTAATTTTTCCCCCAGATTTTTCTTCTTGCTAAGCTCATTAATGGGCACTATTCCAGGCATTTTCTGCTGACCAAAAGCACCTCCTAAGCACTGGAGTTCCTCACATTTGCAGCCTTTTTTAGCAAAACTTCAGCCTCTGATTAAGAGGAGAATGCCAAGGATGCTGAAGAGATGGGAAAACAGAAATGGGGAACAAGAGTGAAGTGAATGCCAAAAATCCCATTGGTGACCTGCAAGAGGAAGAGAAGCATGAAGAGGTGACTTAGGAGATGTGAAAAAGACACAGATCCATTTTGATCCAGAAGTCATTCAAATAAAGGCTGCAAAAGCAGAAATTAACAGTGATCTCTGACAAGTCAATAAATGCAGATATTTGTCTGTCAATTTCAAAGTTAAGAACCATGACAGAAAAAAAAAAAGAAAGAAACCAAAGTGTCTCCACAAATGCTGAATATAGCAATTCAAGAAACAATAAGGAACACAAAATGACATGAACTAATGAAATCCATATATATATATATAAAAGAATTTCTCCCACAAAATTGAGATCTTAGAGAAAGCAAAATGAAATCCCAGAATGAAGAATTCAATAGAAAAAATAAAAAATGTTGTGAAAGCCTTAACAACAGAATCAGTAAAGCAGAAGAAAGAATATCAGAATTAGAAGACAAATTGCAGGAAATTCTACAGATAGACAAAAAAATAAGAAATCAGAAATCTAAAAAGCACTTTTGGGAATATACAGCATACTATCAAATGACCCAGCATACTTGTTCTAGGAGTTCCTTAAGGTTTGAAAAGAGAAAAAGGATTAGAAGGCCTTTTGAGTGAGATAATAACAGAAAACTTCCCTAATTTGGAGAAAGAAAGGGACATCCAAGTAAAGGAAGCACATAGAACTCCTAATAGACATGACCAGAAAAGATATTTACCATGACACATTGTACTCAAACTTACCACAGAAAAACAAATATTCTAAAATGTGCACAAAAGAAACACCAGATTACTTTCAGAGGATCTCCAACTAGACTCACAGTGGATTTCTCATCAGAAACCCTACAGGCTAGAAAAGAATGGCTAGAAAAGCACAAGTCCTATGAGAAAGAAACTGTCAACCCAGAATACCATATTCTTTAAAGCTTTCATTTACTAATGAAGGTGAAATAAAGATCTTCCATAACAAATAGAAATTGAAATAATTTGTCACCATACATCCAGCCCTGCAAATGATCTGAAAAGATGTGCTACACACAGAAACAGAGACAGGCTCATCACTATGAAAGAAGATAAAAGAAAATCTTCCAGTAAAAGTACAAAGGAAATCAAAAGTAAAAAATATGAATATAGATGGAAAATGGCAGGGCAAAGTTGTTACTTATCAATAGTCACCTTGAATGTAAATGGCCCCAACTCTCCAGTTAAAAGACACAGATTGGCTGAATGGATTAAAAAACAAAATCCACCTATTTGCTGCCTACAAGAAACTATCTCACCAACAAAGATGCATGCAGACTTAAAGTAAAAGGATGGAAAAAAAATTCCATGCTAACAGAAACCAAAAAAGAGCTGGTGTAGCCATCCTAATATCAGACAAAACAGACTGACAGAAAAACTGTTAAAAGAGGAAAAAGACGGACACTATGTAATGATTAAGGGATCAATTCAACAGGAAGATATAACTATTATAAATGTATATGCATCTGATTACAGGGCACCTAGCTATTTAAAAGAAATATTAGTGGATCATTATGAATCACATAGCTATTCTAGTTAAAATACTCTTAGTGTCTTTTTTGTTAATATTTTATCCACTAATGATATTTTAGAAGGTTCAATCATTTTAATAAGGTACCTATAAAAACTTTTAAACATTACATATTGTATTTGAACTAGTTAGTGAAGAGTAAGACAAAAAACTAGCTTATTTGTTGGAGAGACAGAAAGGCAAGTAATTCCAGCAGTAGAACATACAGTGTCTCGCACCTCTGAGAATGACAGTTGAGAACTGACCTACCAGACAGTAACCCCTCATTAATGAGCCATTCTGAGGGTCCCCAAGATGCTGGCTTAGCAATGACAGGAAACCCAGGAGGCCAACACAGATTGGGTAAGTCTATGCTGAAAGTGTAAATGAGGAGGAGAAACGGAGGGGATGCAAGAGGCATGGATTGTTGGGGTGCTGGAGTGCCAGCCCCCACTGGACCAGGTTAGACAGGGAATTGGGGGTCCACAGACCTGCAAGTAGCAGCAGGAGGGGGAAATAGGTGAACTGCTTTTGAAGATCCATGCAGGGAAAAAAAGAGAAGTACAGAATAGCAAACAGAAATGTCATGCACTCCCTGGTCCACCTCCCTTCCCCGCTCCCCGTCAGGACCTGCAGCTGGCCCAAAGAAGCCATCTTGAATGTTTATTTTCTTGAACACAGGCCTTGACATCCCAAGCACACACCCATCAACTGTGGGAGCCACCCCACCACAATCCCCACTCAGGAGAGAGGTCCACAACATCTCAGAGGAATTTCTTCTCCACCACACAAGCTGTGCAACAAGGAAATTTGAGCCCATTCCATCAATCATTCAGAAGCAAGCTGGATCTGAGTAGGCAAGGCTAAGTACACCAAAGTTCATAACCACCCCCACCATGATTGACAAATGAGCAGGGTTCCAGTAGATGGCACTCTATGCTTCCGCTAGAAATACACAAGCACATGGGCCCTGCACCCCATGGGAGACCAGGAAAAGCACCTGGCTCCGGGCTCCTGCCATCAGATCAGCGCGGTGTGCCGGCCGCAGCGCGCCGGCCGCGGCGGCCATTGGAGGGTGAACCAACGGCAAAAGGAAGACTTTTCTCTCTGTCTGTCTCTCTCTCACTGTCCACTCTGCCTGTCAAAAATAAAAAAGTTAAAAAAAAAAGAAATACACAAGCACAGCACTTCATAACAGAGAAATCTCACAAGAGAAATTCTCCAGGCAAATTTACACATACACACACACACACCCCAAAAAAACAAAGCATAAACTCAAAACAAGAATAAGGAAGACATTATGAGCCCCCCAAAAGAACATTTAACTCTTCAATAATAGAAGGTGGAGATGAAGAGATTGAGGATATGCCAGAAACAGAATTCAGAAAATTAATCATTAGTTTACTTAGAAGAAATCAGAAGCAAACTCACAATCTAAATGAAATATGCTCCCAAGAAATTGAGATATTAAAGGGAAGTCAGAATGAAATACTAGAAATCAAGAATTCAATAGACCAAATAAAAATTGCAGTGGAAAGCCTTAAGCAGAATAAGTCAGGCAGAAAAAGGATGTCAGAACTACAACACAAATTTCTGGAAAAGTTACAGTCAGACCATAAAAAAGAAGAAATCAGGAAACTTAAAAACATGGTTGGAGATTGACAAGATATTATCAAGCGACCCAACATATGGATCCTAGGAGTTGTAGAAGGCATGGAAAGAGAAAGGATTAGAAGGACTTCTTAATGAAATAAAAACAGAAAATTTCCCCAAACTGAAGAGAGATACATCCAAGTTCAGGAGGTACATAGAACTTCAAATAGACATGACCATAAAAGATCTTCACCAGAACACATTGTGATAAAACTCTCCACAGTGAGACATAAAGAGAAGATCTTACAATGTGCACGAGAGAAATGACAAACCACATTCAGGGGAAATGCAATTAGACTCACTCCGAATTTCTCATTAGAAACCCTACAGGCAAGGAGAGAATGGTGAGATATATTACAAGTCTTAAGAGAAAAAAAAAACTGTCAACCCAGAGTTGTAACCTACAAAGCTCTCATTGATGAATGAAAGGGAAATAAAGATCTTTCAGAACAAATAGAAACTGAAATAATTCATAACTACTTGCCCAGCCCTACAAAAGATGCACAAGGATGTGCTACACACAGAAACACAAAAATAGAAGCATCACTTTGAAAGAGATGAATGAAGAAATGACCCCAAAAGTCACAAAGGAAACACAAAAAGCAAAATTATGACTATCCACCAAGACATGGCAGGGCAAAATTGGTACTTAAAATAGTCACCCTTGGGCCAGTGCTGTGACATAGTAGGTAAAGCCACTGCCTGCAGTGCTGACATCCCATATGGGTGCCAGTTCAGTTCAAGTCCCAGCTGCTCCACTTCGGATCCAGCTCTCTGCAATGGCCTGGGAAAGCAGTAGAAGATGGCCCAAGTCCTTGGGCCTCTGCATCCACGTGGGAGACCCGGAGGAAGATCCCAGCTCCTGGCTTTGGATTGGCACAGCTCCAGCTGTTGCAGCCAACTGGGGATTAAAACAGTGGATGGAAGAAGTCTCTCTCTCTCTCTCTCTCTCTCTCTCTGCCTCTCTTTCTCTCTCTGTGTAACTCTACTTTCAAGTAAATAAAACTATAAAAAAGTCACCATAAATATAAATGTTCTCAAATCTCCAGATAAAAGAAACAGACTGGCTGAATAGATTAAAAAAGAAAACCCATCTATCTGCTGCCTACAAGAAACACATTTTACCAACAAAGATGCATACAAACTGAAAGTGAAAGGATGGAAAAGATAACCCATGCCAATGGAAACCAAAAAAGAGCTGGTATAACCATCCCAATATCAGAAAAAAATAGATTTTAACACAAAAACTGCTAAAAAGACAAAGAAGGGCACTGTATAATAATTAAAGGATCAATTCAACAGGAAGATTTGACCATTATAAATGAATATGCACCTAATTACAGGGCACCTGGCTATTTAAGAAATATGTTAATGGATTTAAAGTGAGAGATAGATTCAAATAAAATAGTAATGGGAGTTCAATACCCCAGTACCATCATTAGACAGATCAACCAGACAGAAAATCAACAAGGAATCTACAGAGTTAATCGACACTATAGGCTAAATAATCCTAGCAAATATCTACAGAACCTTCTATCCAACAACCATGGAATACACATTTTTCTCCCTAGTGCATGGAACTTTTTCTAGGATAGAACACAGTCTAGGCCATAAAGCAAGTCTCAGCAAATTAAAAAAAAATAGAAATCATACGATGATCTTCACAGATCACAATGCAACGAAACTGGAAATCAGCAACTCATGAATCTTAAGAACATATATGAACACATGGAGACTGAACAGCATGCTCCTTAATGAACAGTGGGTCATAGAAGAAATCAAAAGAGATCAAAAACTTTCTGGAAACAAATGAAGTCGACAATGCAACATATCAAAACTTCTGGGATACAGCAAAAGCAGTGTTAAGAGGAAAGTTTATAGCAATTGGTGCCTACATCAAGAAATTGGAAAGGCATCAAATAAATGAGCTATCTATGCACCTCAAGGGTATAGAAGAACAACAAACCAAAACCAGTAGGAGAAAAGAAATAATTAGAGAAGAAATCAACAAAATTGAAACAGATAGAAAAAAAAATCAGCAAAACAAAGAGCTGGTTTTTTGAAAAAATAAACAAAATTGACACACAATTACCCCAACTAAGCCAAAAAATGAGAAGACCCACATCGCTAAAATTAGAGATGAAAAATGAAATATGACACCACAGAAATAAAAGAATCATCAGAAATTACTACTGAGAGCTGTATTCCAACAAACTGGGAATCCTAGAAGAAATGGATAGATTGCTAGATGTGGGGAGCAACTGAGACTAGACTAAGTTACTGGAATTAAGACTTATTCTATGCATCTGCTCTCCCACAATATGGCGCTGGGAGAGGAGGAAACAGTTTCTGCACAGCTGCCTCCAGTTCGACCAATAAACTGCAGGAGCTGATCCTGCTCCTGATTGGAGGAGAGCAGCGTGCTTGGCGTGTGGGTAGCAGAGTTGGGATTGGTGGAAGAGGACTATAAAGGAGGAGAGAGACAACATGCACCAGGAACATCCGGATAACATCTGAGCAGCCCCCGAGAGAGCCAGCCGGCAGTGTGCCGCTTCTCTGTGGAAGCGGGGAAAGTGGCAGGGGGAGCCGCCCCTCCACGGAGGTGGAGGGGTCGGCAGCCAACCCGGGAAGAACCAGCAGCAAACCCGGGAAGGGCCGAGCAGACAAAAGAACAGCGCAGGGTCCTGTGTCGTTCCTCCGCGAATGGGGGAGTGACAGCTATACACATACAACTTACCTAAATTGAGCCATGAAGACATAGAAACAGATCTCTTAACCAAGACAGAAATCGAATCAGTAACAAAGGCCCTCCCAACAAAAAAGGCCCAGGACCAGATGGCTTCACCACTGAATTCTCCCATGAATTTAAAGAAAACTAACTCCACTTCTTAAGTTATTGAAAACAATTCCAAGAGATGGAATCCTCCCAATTCTTTCTATGAAGCCATCATCACCTTAATTCCTAAGCGTGGAAAAGATGCAGCAGAGAAAGAGAACTACAAATTTTCCTGATTAACATAGATGCAAAAATCCTCAACAAAATTCTGGCCAATAGAATCCAACACATCAGAAAGATTATCCACCGAGACCAGGTGGGATTTAACCCTGATATGCAGAGATGGTTCAACATTTGCACTTCCATGTTTATTGAAGCTCAACTCACAATAGCTAAAACATGGAATCAACCTAAATGCCCATTGAATGAAACTTGGATAAAGAAATTATGGGAAATGTACTGCGTGGAATACTACACAGCTATAAAAAATTAAATCTGATCATTTGCAACAAAATGGATGATTCTAGAAAAAAATCATACTTAGTGAAATAAGCCAGTCTCCAAGGGATAAATACCATATGTTTTCACTGATCAATGAGAACAGAGCACCTAAACGGAAACCTGAAAAAATGAACCTGACACTAGGAACACTTTGAAAAGCAATGACCTTAATGGCCCTTTTGACTGTGGATGAACAGTTCTATTTATTTTTCCTTTCTGAATATCATTGGTTCAGCTCTTTACTAACATAGAACTAATCATATATGTATAAAATCAATTGAAAAATAGATCTCAGGAAAAAGAGTGGGAATAAGAGGGAGGAGGAAGTTTTAACTGTAAAGCTCTATAGTTCTGCATACATGCCTACAGACCTACTTCTTAATGAACAGTTTATAAACTTCCCATGGGACCCCAAATTCCATTAAGCTGAGTGGTAAAGATACCATCTCAGTTTTTATATTTAGTGTGTGTTTGTGTGTGCATGCGTGCAAATAGTTGAAATCTTTTCTAAGTATAGAGTTGGTCTCCTGTGTATAAAGTTAATTAAAAACGAATCTTAATGGAGAATGGGACTGGAAATAGGAGAGGAAAGAGGAAGTTGGGGAGAGAGTGGGGATAAAGAGTGGGGGTTGGAGGGCGGGTATGGTGGGTAGAATCACTGTATTCCTAAAGATGTTACTCATGAAATTTATACTCATTAAATAAAAGGTTCCTAAAAAGAGAGGAAGAAAAAGAACAGAAAAGAAACAATAGAAAAGAAAGAGAAAGAGAGAGAAGGGAGGAAGGGAGGAAGGGAGGGCGGAAGGACGGACCACTCCAAGGTTTCTCAGTCTGCAGGTAGTGGGAAGTGCAGGTTACCTTTTCTTTTTAGGAGAGAAAATTACTCATTTCACAATAAAAAAGAGTAATACAACATGATATCCTGAAATTTCTTCATGACTATTTAGCAATTTATTATGGAGAGGGAAAAATACTGTCAGTGTGAGAAGAATTAAGTGTTGAATTTTCCCCATCCTTTCCCTCCTGCTAACCTCATTAATGAACACTTTTCCAGCCATTTTTCTGCTGACCTAAAAGACCCCCTAAACACTGGAGTTCCTTCACTATATAATGCAAATTCCAAACTTGTTAATCCATTGAAGTAAAGGAATGGATGAAGGTGGGTCCAGGTGTTGTGGCAGGGAGTGTTGAGTCACTGTCTATGATACTAGCATCTCATATGGGAGCCAATTCAGGTCCCAGCTGCTCCACTTCTGATCCAGCTCCATGATAATGCACCTGGGAAAGGAGAGGAGAATGGCCCAAGTGCTTGGGCCCCTGCCACCCATGCAGGAGACCCATATGAAGCTCCTAGCTTCCACTTAGCCTAACCCTGGCTGTATCAGCCATTTGGGGAGTGAACTGGCACATGGAAGAGATATGTATCTCCTTCTCTCCATAATTCAGCCTTGCAAATAAATATTTTTAAAAATGGATGGGGGAAAATTCAATTCAAAAAGTAGAGAGACAGAAAAGAGAAGTCTACTGATTAAACAGGTTCAACAATTAGAACATAGGAATACAATACAGAGCTCTATTGCCACTAGGGTGATTATGGTTAACAATATTGTATTTAATATTTGAAAACAGCTAGGAGAGAGGATTTGAAAGTTTTCAGCCCACAAAATTATAAAGGTTTGAGGTGACAGGTAAGCCAAGTACCTTGATATGATGATAAACGTATACATGTACTGAAACATAAGACTGTCAAATTCTTTTAAAGTTTCACTTAGAAACACACTTGTCTCCCCCACTGAAGCATTGAGCAGAGGCCACCCTAGCACCACTGATGTTTGCTATAAGCCCCCTGCTCACAACTTTTCAGCTTGAATATTGTACAACCTATACAGAATGATCCTGGAAGGCAACTTTCCCAGGAATAGTATCAAAGAAAACGAGTCATCTATGGATAATCTTGGTCTAGGGTTGATTTTTTCAGTCCAAATGCAGTATCTACTAGGAAACCAAAAGACAACATGAAACAGCACATCTCCCAAGGAGCTGTAACAGACATTGTGCTAAACACTTGTGATTGATGGCATTAATTCGCCCACTTGCTAAACCCTTGAGATATTATTCTTGTTTCACAGTTGAAAAAAAACACCAAGGTGTTAAATACTCTTGTCTCAAGTGTCATAGATGCTTATTGGAGCTGGATGTAAAACTTGTGTAATTTGAACCAGAGTCCACAATTTTAAGCCTCAAATATTATTCTGCATTTTTAAAGTAACTGTGACTGTTCTGAATAGGCTCCTACAGAACCTCTGGGGCTTTACCATTTTTATTTATTTATTTGAAAGGCATAAAGGAAGACAGAGAAACAGCTCCCTTGAATGCTTTCCACATCTGTAGTCAAAGCTAGAAACCCAGAACTCAACTCAGGTCTCCCATATGGGTGGTAAGAACCCAACTTGAGCCAACACTGTTGCCTCCCAGAGTCTGCACTGTTGTTAAATGAGTTAGGAGCCAGAGCCAGGTATCAAACACATGTATACAGTGTGGGATATGGGCAACTTAACTGGCAGGTTAGCCTCTAGGCCAAATGCCCATTCCCAGAAACTCTTAGCAATCATATTTATGCATGGGGTACGTTCAGAATGGACATTGTCTGTCTTAAAAGGCAATTTTTGCTCTAGCAACCAGCTGTGGGGTCATCCCTGAGTATTCTCTTTTCCTCTTTTGTCTTCTCTTTCCTCAGTTTCTCTGCCTTTGACTACTGTGTGCCTGTCTGAGGAACCACTTGAGCTTGAGAGTCTCTGTCCCTGGTTTGGAATTCGCTAATCTGGAAGGCAAGAGTATGGAAAGCTGAACGCACACAATCTCTTGAACAATCACAGAACTTCCAGGTTCTAAGGAAAGGTGTTTTGAATATAGAGTCTGGTGAGATACAATGCCATGGCCAAGACCACATACACAGGAAAAAGCAGAACCAAAGTACCTGCCCACTTTCTCTGGATGTAGTCCAGGAGGTTTTATCTCTGCTGTGCTGAGACATGACTTCAAAGATGAGACTAACTAAATATCTCCATAGATACTTGACCTTTTCATCCAAAATTAGTTAAGGATGAAATCTGCCAGACAGTGAATATTCAGAAATGCATTGATTGCCTATTCTGTACTGGAATTTCCTATCAAGGCCCAATTTTAAATGGTCAGTCCTACTATTCCCAGAAATACTCTGATATCAGAGCATGCAGTCAGAGTTGACATTCAGAATATTGTAATGAGGAATGAGGGGATTAAGATGGCAGAGTAGGGAGGGAGCTTGCTTCTCTAGTCTAGAAGATAGTTTTTAAAAAGTGGAAAGAGTGCATTCTCAGGGAAGAGTTAGAAAACAGCAGAGGAAACTTCACAAATTGTAGGGACACAATGGACCTATGTGGAGGGCATGGACATGCACAACTCAGGACCCCAGCAGAGAAAGAATATCTGACTCAGAAGACAAAGCACAGAAAATTATTCAGTCAGACCAAACACAAGAAGAAATTAGGAAACTAAAAAACAATGCTGGTAATCTAAATGACAATATCAAATGACCCAACATATGGGTTCTAGGAGTTCCCAAAGGTGTGGAAAGAGAAATAACAGAAGGGGGCGGAGCCAAGATGGCAGAATAGTGAGGGCGCACACCGATAGTCTGGGAAAATTTAGTTTAATAAAAGGGGAGTTACGGTAGCCTCAGAAAAAAGAACCAGGAAAATATTGCAGAGGAAACTCTTCTGGATCGAGTGGCTGTGAATCGGAGGACCTACTGGGAGAACAAGGTCACCCACCGTGCGGAAGCCAAGCCGCAGGAGCCGCGGGAGCCGCAGGGTCTGCGCGCCAGTGCAGGAAGGGGAGTGCATGTCACACAGACAACAGCGGGGAGAGTTGGGACGTCCAGGGCTCCGAGTCCACACATCGGTGCTGGAAGGGGAGGTGAGCTCAATAACCCGAGACATTGGCGGGGAAACGGGGGTCAGAATCTAGAGGGGGGCCGGAAAGTGCAGCAGACTCACTACTGGAAAGAAGGAAGAAAAAAAGCTTGGGGGTTTCTCTCTCCCCTAACCTTGCAAAGGTTGCAAGGCTGCAAGGCTTGAAGAATTCGCAAGAGACAAAGAGCAGGCCCCCTCTCTGGATTTACATATCAAGAGAGAGCTAAGGAACTGAGTCACTACAATTCAGTAGCCTAGGCAACCCAGTGGGAGTCCAGAGGAGCCTACACAGACTCTTTGGGTAGAAGCCAGAGACTGGAAGCTAAATACCATCAATTCTGCACAGCCGTGCCGTGCGGTATTACTTACCCCCTGAATAAAAAAATAAATAAATAAATAGAGATTTACCACGCATAACCTGAGGGTGTCACCTTTGCACACCCGTAACCAGGAAGAACCAAGCAGAGCTCTCAGGCCACACCCATCTCAAGCCTCCAAGGCTCCTCTAACAGCAGGCAGTCCACTTAACACGGACATAGTATAAAATAAAAAAAAAATTAAAAAAAAAAAAACGCACAGTGACGAAAGAATTAACTATGCCAAGCAACAAACAGAAATCGAGGGAACAAGATCAACGATGACACTATGATGCCTCCAAATAAACAAAACACCCCAAACCAAGATTATGAAGATGATCATAGAAGAAATGCAAGATACGGATTTCAAAAAATTTATGATAGAACATTTAGAAGTTTTCAAAAGCAAATCCTTGAACTACAGAAATACTTATTGGACAGGATTGAAAATCTTTCTCGTGAAAATGAAATTTTCAGGAAGAATCAAAATGAAACTCAGAAACTAGAAGAACAGGAAAGTGTGATAGTGAAGAGAAATCAAAATGAAATGAAGAGCTCAATAGATCAAATGACAAACACATTAGAAAGCCTTAAAAACAGAATGGGTGAAGCAGAAGAGAGAATATCGGACTTAGAAGATAGAGCACAGGAAAACATACAGTCAAACCAAAGAAAAGAAGAGGAAATTAGAAATCTAAAACATATTGTTGGGAATCTACAGGATACTATTAAAAAAACCAGCATTCGAGTTCTAGGAGTTCCTGAAGGCATGGAGAGAGAGAAAGGATTAGAAGGCCTTTTTAGTGAGATACTAGCAGAGAACTTTCCAGGTTTGGAGAAGGACAGAGACATCCTAGTACAGGAAGCTCATAGAACCCCCAGTAAACATGACCAAAAGAGATCCTCACCACGACACGTGGTAATTAAACTTACCACAGTGAAACATAAAGAAAAGATCCTAAAATGTGCAAGAGAGAAACGTCAGATTACTCTCAGAGGATCTCCAATCAGACTCACAGCTGACTTCTCATCAGAAACCCTACAGGCTAGGAGGGAATGGCGAGACATAGCACAGGTGCTAAGAGAGAAAAATTGCCAGCCCAGAATATTATATCCTGCCAAGCTCTCATTTGTGAATGAAGGTGAAATAAAGACCTTTCATAGCAAAAAGAAATTGAAAGAATTTGTGGCCACTCGTCCGGCCCTGCATAAGATACTTAAAGATGTGCTACACTCAGAAACACAGAAACATGGCCATCAATATGAAAGAAGGGAAAGGAAGAACACCTACCAGTAAAATAGCATGGGAAGCTCAAAGCATATACTAGAAAATACCTCCGGGAAAATGGCAGGGCAAAGTCACTACGTATCAATAGTCACATTAAACATTAATGGTCTGAATTCTTCAGTTAAAAGACACCATTTGGCTGATTGGCTCAAAGAACACAACCCAACTATTTGTTGCCTACAAGAAACACATCTCTCTAACAAAAAGGCATGCAGACTGAAAGTGAAAGGTTGGAAAAAGATATTCCATGCCAACAGAAACCAAAAAAAAAGCAGGTGTAGCCATATTAATATCAGACAAAATAAACTTTAATACAAAAACTGTTAAGAGAGACAAAGAGGGACACTATATAATGATTAAGGGTTCAATTCAACAGGAAGATGTAACTATTATAAATGTATATGCACCTAATTACAGGGCACCGGTCTATTTAAAAGATATGTTAAGGGACTTAAAGGGAGATTTAGATTCCAATACAATAGTACTGGGGGACTTCAATACTCCACTCTCAGAAATAGATCATCCGGACAGAAGATCAACAAGGAAACAGCAGATTTAAATGACACTATTGCCCAAATGGATCTAACAGATATCTACAGAACTTTCAATCCTACATCTACAGACTTCACATTCTTCTCAGCAGTGCATGGAACCTTTTCTAGGATTGATCACATACTAGGCCATAAAGCAAGTCTCAGCAAATTTAAAAGAATTAGAATCATACCATGCAGCTTCTCAGACCACAGCAGAATGAAGCTGGAAATTAGCAACTCAGGAAACCCCAGAAAGTATGCAAACACATGGAGACTGAACAACATGCTCCTGAATGAACAATGGGTCATTCAAGAAATCAAAAGAGAAATAAAAAACTTTCTGGAAGTAAATGAAGACAACAACACAACATACCAAAACTTATGGGATACAGCAAAAGCAGTATTGAGAGGCAAATTTATAGCAATAGGTGCCTATATCAAGAAATTCGAAAGGTACCAAATAAATGAGCTTTCAGCGCATCTCAAGGACCTAGAAAAACTGCAGCAAACCAAACCCAAATCTAGTAGGAGAAGAGAAATAATTAAAACCAGAGAAGAAATTAACAGGATTGAATCAAGAAAAACATTACAAAAAATCAGCCAAGCGAGAAGCTGGTTTTTTGAAAAAATAAACAAAATTGACACCCCATTGGCCCAACTAACTAAAAAAAGAAGAGAAAAGACCCAAATCAATAAAATCAGAGATGAAAAAGGAAATGTAATGACAGACACCACAGAAATAAAAAGAATCATCAGAAATTACTACAAGGACCTGTATGCCAGCAAACAGGAAAACCTATCAGAAATGGATAGATTCCTGGACACATGCAATCTACCAAAATTGAACCAGGAAGACATAGAAAACCTAAATAGACCCATAACTGAAAAAGAAATTGAAACAGTAATAAAGGCCCTCCCAACAAAGAAAAGCCCAGGACCAGATGGATTCACTGCTGAATTCTACCAGACATTTAAAGAAGAACTAATCCCATTTCTTCTCAAACTATTCAGAACAATCGAAAAAGAGGGAATCCTCCCAAATTCTATGAAGCCAGCATCACCTTAATCCCTAAGCCAGAGAAAGATGCAGCACTGAAAGAAAATTACAGACCAATATCCCTGATGAACATAGACGCAAAAATCCTCAATAAAATTCTGGCCAATAGAGTACAACAACACATCAGAGAAATAACAGAAGGCCATTTTAGTGAAATAACAAAATTTCCCTAATTTGGAGAAAGAGACATCCAAGTTCAAGAAGTGCATAGAACTCCTAATAGACATGACCAGAAAAGATCTTCACCACAACACATTGTAATAAAACTCTCTAGAGAAAAACGAAGATTCCAAAATGTGCATGAGAGAATTGCCAAATTACTTTCAGAGGATTTCCAATTAGACTCACAGCAGATTTCTCATCAGAAACCCTACAAGCTAGGAGAGAACGGTGAGATAAACTTTCAACCCATAATATTATACCTTGCAAAGCTCACATTTATATAAAAAAAAAAGACTTTCCATGACAAACAGAAATTGAAAAATTTGTCACTACCCGCCAGCCCTGCAGAACATGCTTAAGGATGTGCTGCATAGAGAAACACAGAAATATGATCATCACTATGAAATAAGGTAAGAGAATGAAATCTCCCAGTAAAAGTACAAAGGAAATACAGAGTAAAATAGGAATATTTATGGGAAAATGGCAGGCAAAACTCGTTCTTTATCAATAGTCACATTGAATGTAAATAGTCTTAACTCTCCAGTTAAAAACCACAAAGTGGCTGAATGGATTAAAAAACAAAACTCATCTATTTGCTGCCTTCAAGAATCAAATCTCATCAATAAAATGCATGCAAACTGAAAGTGAAAGGATGAAAAGAGATATCCATGCCAAAAGGAACCAAAAAAAGAGGTTGTGTAGCCATCCTAATATTAGAAAAAATAGATTTTAAGCAACTCTAAGCAAATGGAGTATAGAAGGAAAATTACTCAACACAATCAAGGCAATTTATGACAAACCCATGGCCAGCATCATATTGAATGGAGAAAAGTTGAAAGCATTCCCATTGAGATCTGGAACCAGACAAGGATTCACACTTTCACAATTGATATTCAATATAGTCCTGAAGGTTTTTCTTGCCTAATGGTTCTGGCTAAAAGAAATCAAAGGGATACAAATTGGGAAAGAGGAAGTCAACCTATCCCTTTTTGGAGATGACATGATTCTATATATAGGGAATCCAAATGACTCCACCAAGAGACTATTGGAACTCAAAAAAGACTTTGGCA
The DNA here is from genome assembly GCF_051225735.1 of Oryctolagus cuniculus. Taxonomy (NCBI): domain Eukaryota; kingdom Metazoa; phylum Chordata; class Mammalia; order Lagomorpha; family Leporidae; genus Oryctolagus; species Oryctolagus cuniculus. Next base: position 115,637,137 of record NC_142869.1, on the reverse strand, counting down.
AAGTAACAAGATATAAAATAACTACACAAAAATCAACAGCCTTTGTATACACAAACAATGCCATAGCTGAGAAAGAACTTCTAAGATTAGTACCATTCACAATAGCTACCAAAAAAATACAACTTGGAATAAATTTAACCAAGGATTTCAAATATCTCTACGATGAGAATTATAGAACATTAAAGAAAGAAATAGATGATATAAAAAATGGAAAATTCTTCCAGGTTCAAGGATTGGAAGAATCAGTATCAAAGCGCCCATTCTTTTTTTTTTTATCTTTTATTTAATGAATATAAATTTCCAAAGTACGACTCATGGGTTACAATGGCTTCCCCCCCCCATACCGTCCCTCCCACCCACAACCCTCCCCTTTCCCACTCCCTCTCCCCTTCCATTCACATCAAGATTCATTTTCGATTATCTTAATATACAGAAGATCAGCTTAGTATACCTTAAGCAAGTATTTCAACAGTTTGCTCCCACACAGAAACATAAAGTGAAAAATAATAGATGATTTTTTTTAAATGATGATGAAATCAGATCAGACCTATTGTCATGTTTAATCCCAGTGAGAGTCAAGTTGGGAATTGATAATTTCTTTTCTTTTTTTTTTTTTACAGAAGATCAGTTTAGTGTACATTAAGTAAAGATTTCAATCGTTTGCACCCCCATAGAAACACAAAGTGAAATATACTGTTTGAGTACTCGTTATAGCATTAAGCCTCAATGTACAGCACATTAAGGACAGAGATCCTACATGAGGAGTAAGTGCACAGTGACTCCTGTTGTTGACTTTACAAATTGACACTCCTGTTTATGGCATCAGTAATCTCCCTATGCACCAGTCATGAGTTTCCAAGGCTATGGAAGCCCCTTGAGTTCTCTGACTCTTATCTTGTTTAGACAAGGTCATAGTCAAAGTGGAGGTTCTCTCCTCCCTTCAGAGAAAGAAAGTGCCCATTCTTTCAAAAGCAATTTACAGGTTCAGTGGAATCCCAATCAAAATATCAAATTTTAGATATAGAAAAAATGATACTGAAATTCATATGGAGGCACAGGAGACCTCGAATAGCTAAAGCAATCTTATACCACAAAAACAAACCCGAAGGCATCACAATACCGGATTTCAAAACATAGTACAAGGCAGTCATACTCAAAACAGCCTGGTAGTGGTACAAAAACAGATGGAGACACAAATGAAACAGAATATAAATGCCAGAAATCAATCTAAGCATCTAAAACCAACTTACATTTTACCAAGGAGCTAAAACCAATCCCTGGAGCAAGGAGAGTCTCTCCAACAAATGGTGTGGGGAAAACTGGATCTCCACATGCAAAGTATAAAGCAGGATCCCTACCTTACACCTTACACAAAAATCCATTCAAAATGGATTAAAGACCTAAATCTATGACCTGATACAAACAAATTATTAGAGAACATCGGGGGAACCCTGCAAGATATTGGCACAGGCAAAGAGTTTTTGGAAAAGATCCCAGTGGCACAGGCAGTCAAAACCAAAAATCACAAATGGGATTACATCAAATTGAGGAGCTTCTGTACTGCAAAATAAACACTCAGGAAAGATAAGAGGCAACCGACATACTGGTAGAAATTATTTTTAAACTATGAAACTGATAAAGGATTAATGACTAGAATATATAAATAGATCACAAAACTCAAGAACAACAAAATAAACAACCCAGATAAGAAATGGGAAAAGCACTTAAACAGACATTTTTCAAAAGCGGAAATCCAAATGGCCAACAGACATGTGAAAAAGATGTTCAGGATCACTAGCCTTCAGGGAAATGCAAATCAAAACCACAATGAGGTTGCACCTCACTCTTGTTAGAATGGCTTTCACACAGAAATCAACAGCAAATGCTGGTGAGGATGTAGGGGGAAAGGTACCTTACTCCACTGTTGGTGGGACTGTAAATTGGTACAGCCATTATGGAAGACACTATGGAAATACCTCCGAAATCTGAATATAACCCTACCATATAACCCATCCATCTCAATCCTGGGAATTTACCCAAGAGAAATGAAATTAGTAAATAAAAGAGTTATATGCACACCAATGTTTATTGCAGCTCAATTTGCAATAGCTAAGACATGGAATCAACCTAAATTCTCGTTAACCAAAGACTGGTTAAAAAATTATGGGGTATGTATTCTATGGAATACTACACAGTAGTAAAAAATGAAATCCGATCATTTGCAACAAAATGAATGAATCTGGAAAACATGCTTAATGAAATAACCAGTCCCAAAGGGACAAATACCGTATGTTATCCCTGATCTGTGAGAATAGAAACCTAAAAGGAAATCTGTAGATGTGAAATTGACACTTTGAGAAGCAATGACTTGAACAGTCCTTGTCTTCACTGCAACAGTTTTTCTCTCTCCTCTTCATACTATTTGTTGAGCTGTTAACATAGGGTTAATCATATGTGTATGAAGTCAATTGAAAATAAATCTCAGTGAAAAATAAGAGTAGGAATAAGAGAGGGAAGAGGAAGTTTGTAACTGTAAAGCTGTATTGTTCTGCATACATTCCTATGGACTTACTTCTAAGGGTACAGCTTAGAAACTTGCCATGGGACCCCAAATTCATTGCTGGATGGTAAAATTGCAATCTTAAGTGTTAATGTCTGGCCAGCGTCGTGGTTCACTAGGCTAATCCTCCACTTGTGTCGCAGGCACCCCGGGATCTAGTCCCGGTGAGGGTGCGGGATTCTGTCCCAGCTGCCCCTCTTCCAGGCCAGCTCTCTGCTGTGGTCTGGGAGTGCAGTGGAGGATGGCCCAAGTTCTTGGGCCCTGCACCCGCATGGGAGACAATGAGAAGCACCTTGCTCCTGGATTCAGATCGGCTCAGTGCACTGGCTGCAGCCTGCCGCCGGAGCAGCCACTGGAGGGTGAACCAATGGAAAAGGAAGACCTTTCTGTCTCTCTCACTGTTCACTCTGCCTGTCAAAAAAAAAATAAAAAAGAAAGTGTTAATATGACCATATTGTTAAAGTGATCATATTGATAGGATTAAGTGTTAAAGGAACCATATAAATAATTTTTTTGACAGGCAGAATGGACAGTGAGAGAGAGAGACAGTGAGAGAGAGAGAGACAGAGAAAGATCTTTCCTTGCCATTGGTTCACCCTCCAATGGCCACCGCGGCCAGTGCTCTGTGGCCGGCACACCGCACTGATCCCAAGGCAGGTGCCAGGCGCCTCTTCCTGGTCTCCCATGCAGGTGCAGGGCCTAAGCACTTGGGCCATCCTCCACCGCACTCCTGGGCCACAGCAGAGAGCTGGCCTGGAAGAGGGACAACTGTGACAGAATTCCACACCCCGACTGGGACTAGAACCCGGGGTGCCAGCGCCGCAGGCAGAGGATTAGTCTATTGAGCCACAGTGCCGGCCTAAATAATATCAAATGTCTGCTAATAATAGATTTAAAAAGGAGCAAATGTTCCAACATGAGAAGCAGTCCACACAGCAGACTCATAGAATGATAAACACTTAAAATAGCACTCTGATCTCAGAATCAGCCTTATGGCATTCTGGTCTGGCTGAAGAGCCCACGAGAGCTTTTAGGTATTAAAAGTCAAGTCACTGTGGCAAAAAAGTTGTCCTACATTAAAGATCTCTGTGAGAGAGACCCTAGTGGATAGAAGTGGCCATCAAAGAAGGATATACTTTTCTCTGAAGGGAGAAGAGAACTTCCACTTTTCTTATGGCCTTTTCTATATACTGACAGCAATTGTGGATTCAAAAGGTTTCCATAGCCTTGGCAGTTTATGTCAAGAGCCTCAGGTGATTCTGAGGTCATACATAAGAGTGTTAATTTGTTAAATTAACAAGAATCACTGTGCACTTACTTCCCATGCAGGACTTCTGTCCTCAATGAGTAGTATTATGAGAAATAACTTTAAAACTTGTTCTGTGTGTGTGTGTGTGTGTGTGTATATATATATATATGCATGAAATTGTTAAAATCCTTACTTAGTATAGAGTTGGTCTCTGTTAACTCAAAATGAATCTTAATGGAGAATAGGACTGGGAATTGTAGAGGGAGGAGGAGGTGGGTGGGAGGGCGTGTGGGAGGGCAAGTATGCTGGGAAGAATCACTGTATTCTTAAAGTTTAATTATGAAATTTATACTCATTAAAAGGTTTCTTGTCAAAAAATTTTAAAAATAGAATCCTGTAATGACCAACACTCTAGGAAGACAAGGACCTTAAGTGTCCTATCCACTAAAGAATCCTTAGCACCTAATGTAATACAGGGTATACAAATATTTACTGGATAAACAAATGTTTGGAGATTATTCTCTTATATTCCAGCACATTTTGCTGACAATGACAGCCTTTGTTCTAAATTAGCTTTACAAGGATGCTTGTATAGCCTGGTATGATAGAGACAGCGTCTTACAGTGCAAAAGATAACTCCTTTACTTTCACCCAATGTACAAGATTCAGGCTTCTTTCATAATATGTAACATGTTATAAAACAGCAAAATAAGTCTAGAGGTTTATTTACTGTGTAACATTAGAAAAAAATATTTTCATTCTTTATTTTAAAAATGATTTTTTATTGATTTTCTGCTTTCTCTTTAAAAGATTCATTTTTATTTGAAAAGCAGAGACAAAGAGGAAAGGATAGGGAGGGAGGGAAGGAGAGAGGGTAGGCAGTGGGAGTGAGAGTGGGAAGGGAAGGAGAAGGAGAGGGGGATGTGGAGAGGGAGGGAGAGAGAGAATATCTTTCATTGACTGGTTCACTCCCTTAATGACCAGGAGATTTCCCAGGTACATCCTCAGGGAGTTGGATTGGAAGTAGGGCACCTGGGACTCAAACTGACATCCACATGGGATGCTTTCATTGTACAAAGCAATATAACTTGCTGTGCCACAATGTCAACTCCATTACTCTTTAATCTTATTTTTTTTGACAGGCAGAGTGGACAGTGAGAGAGAGAGAGAAAGGTCTTCCTTTGCCGTTGGTTCATCCTCCAATGGCTGTCGCGGCCGGCGTGCTATGGCCGGCGCACCGCGCTGATCCGAAGGCAGGAGCCAGGTGCTTCTCCTGGTCTCCCATGGGGTGCAGGGCCCAAGCACTTGGGCCATCCTCCACTGCACTCCCTGGCCACAGCAGAGAGCTGGCCTGGAAGAGGGGCAACCGGGACAGAATGCGGTGCCCCGACCGGGACTAGAATCCGGTGTGCCAGCGCTGCAAGGCAGAGGATTAGCCTATTGAGCTGCAGCGCTGTCCCTACTCTTTAATCTTGAGGTTTCTTTGCTGTGATGCCAATCCATCAATCATTCCATACTACACCCACTGGGGGAAAGGAAACCAAGGCAAAGGGGAACTGATGCAAATATGAAGCTGACTCTGTAATAACATCCTTGGACTCCAATCCAAGAGTCTTGGGTCTTCTGCCAACATCCAGAAAACTGTGGCAGGGTGCCTTGTTAGGTTGCAAACAGTATAAAGTCTCAGGCCCTTTCTATATCTTGACCTAGACACTTGTCTAGTTCTTGGCTACATGGAATTGTTAGGTAGGCAGAGAGAAGTTATCCTATCTGTGTTAAAGGGGCCTAAGGAAAACAAAACACCTGTAAAAAGAAATGAAGCATGAATTGGAAGCAGCCCAGTATTTTACATTTAAAAAGTCCTATCCATACTCCAATAACTTTATAGGTGGTCCCAGCATTTCCTTCAAGGAAAGCACCCCCAGGAGAATCCTCTCTGCCCAGTCTGATAACACTGGGTAATAAAAATCTTGGTGGCCAGCACTTTGGCATAGCAGGTAAAGCCGTCGCCTGCAAGTGCCATATGGGCACTAGTTCTAGACCCAGCTGCTCCACTTCTGATCCAGCTCTCTGCTATGCCCTGAGAAAGTAATATAAGGTGGGTCAAGTCTTTGGGCCCCTGCACCAGCATGAGACACCCCAAAGAAGGTCCTGGCTTCAGATCAGCATAGCTCTGGCCATTGCAGCTATTTGGGGAGTGAACCAGAGGATGGAAGGTTCTCTCTCTCTCTGCCTCTGCCTATCTGTAACTCCATCTTTCAAATAAATAATCTTTTTTAAAAAATAAAAATCTTGGGGAGAATCTCACCTGTTTCACAGCTAGCAAACCTTTTGTCCAGGTGGAGAGAGTTGGGATGGAAAGGAAGTAGAAATGACAAGAAGACCTAGACCCCAAATCCTTATAAACCACTTCCCAAATGCAAACTACACTGTTATTTGTTGAGATGCCAGAAGTATTCTCTCAATTAAACTTTGTTACCTTGCTTATCCCGGACTGAATAACTGGGCATTCTCTCATATCTGTCTAGAGAGGTGCCCATCCATTTTGACAGAAGCCCTACCCCATTAAAGCTTGCTACCTTGCGTATCACTACTGCTTCATGTTTGAAAGTCTGTGGGAACAAGAACCTCTCCTTCCAGCCATCTCCACTAACAGATCTATACATTATCATATTCATTTATACTACAAAAAAAACGGGGGGAATGACAAAACCAAGTTTCAAAGAAAATTAAGGATTAACTGCTATTCCAGTATGAGTTCCCATTTTGTTCCTGAACACTGCAAAACTGAGTGGAGTTGCTACAGAACCCAAAACTGGGTCTGCTTACCTGACATGCAGCAAGCCCATCACTGATACTGGGGTGGTGGAAAAAATTAATTTATTTATGCAAAGCATAGGGCAGCTAATGCTAAATTCCCAGACTTCCAAGATATTAGATGCAGTGAGTATTGTAATTCAAGGTTGGAGATGGGCAGTGAGAAGTGCATGATCAGCTCATGTGGGGCCTCGGGTTGGTCCACTGTGCACATGGGTTTCTTTTGATTGCTTCCAGATAGGGGCCAGTATGCTTCCTTTAGAATGGCAAGGATGTGGTACAGTCTTTGTGTCTAAGTGCAGACTGAGTATTACTTTCTTCCATCACTGCATGAGTTCCTTCACAGCTCACTGAATAGGGGCCAGCATTCATATGTTAAACATGGGACAATCTGAGTGTTTAAGATTCAGGGTTTCTAGGGCCAGATCCGCGGTTCACTTGGCTAATCCTCCGCCTGCGGCACCAGCACCCTGGATTCTAGTCCCGGTTGGGTTGCCGGAATCTGTCCCAGTTGCTCCTCTTCCAGGCCAGCTCTCTGCTGTGGCCCGGGAAGGCAGTGGACGATGGCCCAAGTGCTTGGGCCCTGCACCCACATGGGAGACCAGGAGGAAGCACCTGGCTCCTGGCTTCGGATTGGCGCAGAGCGCCAGCCATAGCAGCCATTTGGGGGGTGAACCAATGGAAGGAAGACCTTTCTCTCTGTCTCTCATTGTCTAACTCTGCCTGTTAAAAAAAAAAAAAAAGATTCAGGGTTTCTTAACCTGTGTCACTCCCCCAAATTAATAATTAGATCTTTACAGAAGAACTGCAAGCGAAGGAATAGACATTGGTACTTGACAAAGTAAACATCAAAGATAATGGGGCGAGGGGCTCAGCATCAATTTCTACCCCTCTAGGAAAATTATTAACCATATTGTAATACTGTGGGTATTATAGTGAGACAGTATTACAGAGTAGGACCTGCATAAATCACAGCTTCATGGTCTCCAACTCTTCTGTCCTCTAAAAATAAAATTAAAGGGCTGATGTTGTGGCGCAGCAGGTTAATGCCCTGGCCTGAAACGCCAGCATCCTATATGGGTGCTGGTTCTAGTCCCGGCTGCTCCTCTTCAGATCCAGCTCTCTGCTATGGCCTTGGATAGCAGAAGAAAATGGCACAAGTCCTTGGGCCCCTGCACCCACATGGGAGACTTGTAGGAAGCTCCTGGCTCCTGGCTTCGGATCAGCGCAGCTCCAGCCATTGCGGCCAATTGAGGAGTGAACCATCAGATGGAAGACTTCTCTGTCTCTTCTAATTCTGACTTTCAAATAAATAAATAAATCTTTAAAAAAAACAAATAAAATTTAAAAACACTCCATATTCTATAGAATCTACAAATGTTTATAATCATGTAATTCTGCCAGATAACTGGCTTAATAAGAAGAAATTGAAAAGAAATCATAAAGAAGGAAGATGGCTCTAATCACTTGTGGAGCCTACCAGCTGACATGGTGATCTCCCAACATCAGACCTCTAGGATGTAGCGATTCCTTACAAGGCTGATATCAAGCCCCTACAATACCAGTGGTTGTTCAAAACCTGCAAGTTCTTTGCAAGCATGGAGAACACTGACAGCTTCCCAAGAACAGCTGAAGTAATCTGGATTATGAATGGAATGTCCAGGTTAGGACTTGGAACCCAGGGCTCTCATTCTCTCTGCCCAGTTTATTGAGATAACTAAGATCTGTATGTTATTTCTTGAAGGCATTGTGAAGAGAAAGCAAAAACACAAGTCTAGCTCGTCTGACAACCTAGAGCAGAGAATTTTCACAGCTGCTTCTCTTGCACAAAAGAAACCCAGCAAATAACATCAGGAAATTTTCCCGTGAAAAATCAATGCAGAGAACTGCTAGACATGAAGAAAATATACTTTTCCCTTCAGTGTAACAAAATACAGTTAAACAGTATGATTTTTCTAAGTTCTTATGTACTACCATGACATAAATCACAACTGAAGGGCCGGCGCTGTGGCATAGCAGATAAAGCCACTGCCTGCACTGCTGGCATCCCATGTGGCTGCTGGTTCATGTCCTGGTTGCTCCACTTCCAATCCAGCTCTCTGCTATGGCCTGGGAAAGCAATGGAAGATGGCCCAAGTCTTTGGACCCCTGGGCCCACGTGGGAGACCCTGAGGAAGCTCCTGGCTCCTGACTTCAGATCAGCTTAGCTCCAGCCATTGCAGCCATTTGGGGGAGTGAACCAGCAGTTGAATGATCTCTGTCTCTACCTTTCTCTGTAACTTTTTCAAGTAAATAGATAAATCTTTAAAAAAATAAACACGTGGAGAGTACACTCTCAGGGAAAAGTTAGGGAGATTGTGGCAGAGGAAAGACCCCAAAAATCAGAGGGCATAGTCCAAAGAAAAAAGCTATCATAGGGAAAATAAAAACAAACCAACCAGTATCTCAAAAAAAAAAAAAAACTAAAAATACATGCAGCAATTCAAGAAACAAGAGTAAGGAAGACAACATGATGCCCCCAAAGGAACACAATACTTCAATACTAGAATGTGAAAATGAAAAGACTAAATAAATGCTAGAAACAGAAAATATTGAGCATCAGATTACTTAGAAGTAATCAGAAGCAAATCCACAAACAAAAGAAATCTGTATGACATGCATGTCAACCCAGCTTACTGTACCCTGCAGAGTTCTCATTTATGAAGTAAGGCAAAAGAAAGATTCTCCATTACAAACAGAAAAAATAAGATTTTGTCCAGCCTTAGAAAAGACGGTTAAGGATATTCTACACACAGAAACACAGAACATGGTCATCACTATGAAAGAAGGCAAATGCAGAAAATCTCGGAGAACAAAGGAAATCCAAAATAAAAAAAAGGAATATTTATGGGGAAATGGCAGGGCCAAGTCACAACTTATCAATAGTCACCTTGAAGGTAAATGGCCTCAGCTCTCCAGTTAACAGATACAGATTGGCTGAATGGAAAAAAAATCTATTTGCTGCCTATAAGAAACATATCTCACAAACAAAGATACACACAGACCAAAAGTGAAAGGATGGTAAAAGATATTCCATGCCACAGAAATGAAAAAAGAGCTGATGTAGCCATCCTAATATCAGAAAAAATAGACTTTAACACAAAAACTGTTAAATGAGACAAAGAAGGGCATTATGGAATGATTAAAGGACAAATTCAAGAGGAAGATGTGACTGTAATAACTAAAAGAAATGTTAAGGGGCCAGTGCTGTGGCACAGCAAGTTAACACACTGGCCTGCAGTGCTGCATCCCATATGGGTGCCAGTTCAAGTTCTGGCTTCTCCACTTCCAATCCATCTCTCTGGTTTGGCCTGGGGAAGCAGTAGAAAATGGCCCAAGTCGTTGGGCCCCGGCACCCACATGGGAGACCCGGAAGAAGCTCCTGACTTCTGGCTTCAGATCAGTGCAGCTCCGGCCGTTGTGGCCATCTGGGGGGTGAACCAGTAGATGGAAGACCTTTCTCTCTCTGCCTCTCCTCTCTCTGTGTAACTCTTTCAAATAAATAAATAAATCTTTAAATTAAATTAAAAAATGTTAAGGGATCTAAAGGGAGAAATAGAATTAAATACAATAGTCATGGGAGACTTCACTACTCCACTTTCAGCCAAGGACAGATCAATCAGATAGAAAATCAGCAAGGTAACAACAGTTAATAAACTCTATAGACCAAAAGGACTTAACAGTTATCCCCAGAACTTTTCATTCTATAATTGCAGAATAGACATTTCTCTCACCAGTGCATGGACATTTCTCTAGGGTTGTCCACATGCTAGTCCATAAAGCAAGTCCCATAAAATTCAAAAAAAACAAAATCATATCATGCATCTTCCCTGAACACAATGGAATGTAGCTGGAAATCAACAACTATAGAATCTCTAGAACATATGCAAACACATGGAGACTGAACCAAATACTCTTGAATGTAAAGTGGGTCATAGAAGAAATCAAAAGATAAATCAAAAAATTTCTGGAAACAAATGAATATGACAATAAAAAATGTCAAGAACTTGCAGGATATAGCAAACAGTGTTAAGAGGAAAGATTACAGCAATTGGTGCCTACATCAAGAAATTGTAAAAGCACCAAATAAATGAGTTATCAATGCATCAGGAACCTAAAAAAGCAACAGTAAACCAAACCCAACATTAGCAGTAGAAATGAAATGATTAAAATTAGAAAAGAAATAAATAAAACAAAAAAAGTACAGGGACAGTTCCAAGATGGTAGAATAGGGAGGAGCTTACTGACCTAGTCCAGGAGAAAATAGTGAAAAAAAAAAAAGTGGAGATAGTGTAGTCTCAGGGAAGTTAGGGAAAAAATGGCAGAGGAAATTCTTCCAAAATTAGAGGACACGGTGGACCTACATGGAGGGCACGGGTGCCCAAGGCTCTGGACTCAAATAGCTGAGAGCCTATGCACCAGCACTGGAAAGTGAGGTGAGACGAGACAAGACTGCAGCAGCCCAAGACACCAGGGAAAAAGCAGCAGGAGGAGTCTAGAGGGAACAAGGCTTGAAGCCCCGTGGGGGAAAATGCACCAGCCTAACTAGAGAAAAGAAAAAGTGCGGACACGTATCTCTTTCTGATCACCTTACAAGCTGATAGAGCAGGCACCATTTTGGACATATGTAACAGCTGCGCCAGCTCGTGTCTGCACCCTGCAACCAGCCAAGCAGAGAATCCTGACTCCAGTGGGAGAACCAACAGGGGGCTAGGAGCTTGTGAATGTGTGAAGCTTCTGACCCAAGACTGTGAAAAAAATTAGAACTGAGGGTGTGTGGGAGAATGCACAGTGTGGCTGAGACTTTGAGTAGTCTCAGTAGGAGATGCCACAAGCTCCAGCAGTCCTGGTTACTCGGTGAGAGACATTGCAGGGAATGTGAACTTACACTGAGGACTGCACAGATCCTTTGTGTGGTTCTTGGGACAGAGCAGACAAATATTATACCCACAGGGGCTAGCGCTCAGGCACTGGTCTCCATTGAGGAGAAGAACTCAGCTGAGCAGAATTACTTCCCTTTGGATTAAAAAGAGAGAGAGAGATGATTTACCATGCCAAACCTTAGGCAGGTTTAGATGTGTCACCTTAGGCACACCCTTAACACTAGAGAACTGAACAGAGCTCTCTGGCCACACCCACTACAAGCCTCTAGAGATTCACTGAAAACAGTCCACTTATCTACAGAGTCATAGTACAATGATAAAAGCCGCCACAGCAGAAAAACGAAAGAAATCAACAAGAATCTCCACAAATGCCGAACAACAAATGCAACAATCCAAACAAACAAGAATAAGGAAGACAAAATGACACTCCCAAAAGAACACAACATTCAATACAAGAATATGAAAACAATGATATAGAAGAAATGCAAGCAATGGAACTCAAAAAACTGATAAGATTACAGAGAAGTAATCAAAAGAAAATGCATGAACTACTGAAATCAGTGCAGGACATGAAAGAAAATCTCTCATGAAATTGAAATCTTAAGGAGGAATCAAAATGAATTCAATAGAACATGAAATTGAGATATTGAAGATAAATAAAAATGAAATGAATTCATTAGAATAAAAATGTAGTTGAGAGTATTAAAAACAGAATCAGTGAGGCAGAAGAGAGAATATCAGACTTAGAAGACAGAGTGGCCAGTGCCGTGGCTCACTTGGCTAATCCTCCACCTGCGGCACCGGCACCATGGGTTCTAGTCCCAGTTGGGACACCAGATTCTGTCCCAGTTGCTCCTCTTCCAGTCCAGCTCTCCGCTGTGGCCTGGGAAGGCAGTGGAGGATGGCCCAAGTGCTTGGGCCCTGCACCTGCATGGGAAATCAGGAGGAAGTGTCTGGCTCCTGACTTCAGATCGGCGCAGTACGCCGGCCATAGTGGCCATTTGGGGGGTAAACCAATGGAAAGGAAGACCTTTGTCTCTCTCTCTCTCTCACTGTCCAACTCTGTCTGCTATAAATAAATAAATAAAAGACAGATCATAGGAGAGTACACAGTCAAACCAAAGACAAGAAGAAATTAGAAATCTAAAAAAATAGAGAATCTACATGATACTATTAAAAAAAAAACAACATTTAGGTTCTAGATTTTCTTGAAGGCATGGAGAGGGAAGAAGGATTAGAAGATATTTTTAGTGAAATACTAGCAGAAAACTTCCTAGGTTTGGAGAAAGAGAAACATCCAAGCACAGGAAGCACACAGAACTCCCAATAGACATGACCAGAAAAGATCCTCACCATGACACATTGTAATCAAACTCACCACAGTGAAACAAAGATTCTAAAATGTGCAAGAGGGAAAGGCCAGATTACTCTCAGAGTATCTCCAATTAGACTCACAGCTGACTTCTCATCAGAAACCCTGCAGGCTAGCAGGGAATGGTGAGACATGGCCCAAGTACTAAGAGAAAAAAAAACTGCCATCCCAAAATAATATCCTGCAAAGCTCTCATTTGTGAATGAAGGTGAAATAAAGACCTTTCATAGCAACAAAAATTGAATTTGTCATCACTTGTCCATCTCTGCAAGAGATACTTCAATATGTGTTATACACAGAAACAGTCATAAATACAAAAGAAGGTAAAGGAAGAAAATCTCTCAGTGAAAGATCACATGAAGCTCAAAGTATAAATTAGAAATATCTTTGGAAAAATGGCAGGGCAAAGTCACTACTTATCAATAGTTACATTGATTGTAAATGGCCTCAACTCTCCACTTAAAAGACATAGAATGGCTGAATGGATTAAAACACAAAAGCCATCTATTTGCTGCTCACATCTTTCCAACAAAGTTGCATGCAGACTGAAAGTGAAAAGTTGTATAAACATATTCCGTGCTAACAGAAATCAAAAAAGAGCTGGCATAGCCATCTTATATTCAAAGTAGACTTTAACACAAAAACTGTTAAAAGAGGCAAAGAGAGGCACTATGTAATGAAAAAGGGATCAACTCAACAGGAAGATGTAACTATTATAAATGTATATGCACCTGGATGGTGCCGCAGCTCACTTAGCTAATCCTCTGCCTGTGGAGCTGGCACCACAGGTTCTAATTCCGGTTGGGGCACAGGATTCTGTCCCAGTTGCTCCTCTTCCAGTCCAGCTCTCTGCTGTGGCCCGGGAAGGCAATGGAGGATGGCCCAAGTGCTTGGGCCCTGCACCCGCATGGGAGACCAGGAGGAAGCACCTGGCTCCTGGCTTCAGATTGGTGCAGCATGCCGGCCATAGCAGCCATTTGGGGGGTGAACCAATGGAAGGAAGACCTTTCTCTCTCTCTCGCTGCCTAACTCTGCCTGTCAAAAAAAAATGTATATGCACCTAATTACAGGGCACCGGGCTATTCAAAAGATATGTTAAGGGATTTAAAGGGATACTTACTCCAGTACAATAGAACTGGGGGACTTCAATACTCCACTTTCAGGAATAGACAAATCAACCGGACAGAAAATCAACAAGGAAACAGATTTAATTGACACTATAGACCAAATGGACCTAACAGATACCTACAGAACTTTTCATCATACAGTTGCAGAATACACATTCTTCTCAGCAATGAATGAACTTTCTCTAGGGTTGACCACATACTAGGCCATAAAGCAAGTCTCAGAAAATTCAAAAGAATTGGAATCATACCATGCATCTTCTCAGACCACAATGGAAAGAAGCTGAATACTAGCAACTCAGGAATCCCTAGAGCATATGCAAACACTTGTAGACTAAACAACATGCTCCTGAATGAACAGTGGGTCATAGAAGAAACCAAAAGAGAAATCAAAAACTTTCTGGAAGCAAATGATAACAACACAACATATCAAACTTATGGGATACAGCAAAAGCAGTATTAAGAGGAAAGTTTATAGCAATAGATGCCTCCATCAAGAAATTGAAAAGGCATCAAATAAGTGAGTGATCAATGAATTGTAAGGATCTAGAAAAACTACAGAAAACCAAACCGAAAGCTAGTGGGAATTACGGAGTGCAGTGGAGGACGGCCCAAGTACTTGGGCCCTGCACCCGCATGGGAGACCAGGATAAGTACCTGGCTCCTGCCATCGGATCAGCATGCTGCGCCAGCCGCAGCGCGCCGGCTGCGGCGGCCATTGGAGGGTGAACCAATGGCAAAAGGAAGACCTTTCTCTCTGTCTCTCTCACTGTCCACTCTGCCTGTCAAAAAATAAAAAAAAAAATAACTAAAATTAGAGAAGAAATAAAATTGAATCGAAAAAAATCATGAAAGATCAGCAAAACGAAGAGCTGGTTTTTAAAAATTGACATACCACTGGCCCAACTGATCAAAAAAAGAAAAGACCCAAATCAAAAAAATTAGAGATGAAAAAGGGAATGTAACAACAGACGCCACAGAAATAAAAAGAATCATCAGAAATTACTACAAGGACTTTTATGCCAGCAAATTGGGAAATCTATCAGAAATGGATAGATTCCTGAACACATAAAACCTACCTAAATTGAACCAGGAAGACATAGAAAATCTAAACAGACCCATAACCAAGTCAGAAATTGAATCAGTAATAAAGGCCTCCCAAAAAAGAAAAGCCCAGGGCCAGATGGATTCACTGATGAATTCTACCAGATATTTAAAAAACTAACTCCGATTCTTCTTAAACTATTCAGAACAGTTGCAAGAGAGGGAGTCCTCCCAAATTCTTTCTATGAGGCCAGCATGACCTTATTTGCTAAACCTGAAAAAGATATAGAAGAGAAAGAGAATTACAGACCAATTTCCCTGATGAACATAGATGCAAAAATTCAATAAAATTCTGGCCAATAGAATCAAACAACACATCAGAAAGATCATCCACCCAGACCAAGTGGGATTTATCCCTGGTATGCAGGGATGGTTCAACGTTCACAAATCAATCAATGTGATACACCACATTAACAAACTGCAGAAGAAAAACCATCTGATTATCTCAATAGATGCCGAGAAAGCATTTGATAAAATACAACACCCTTTCATGATGAAAACTCTTAGCAAATTGGGTATAGAAGGAACATTCCTCAACACAATCAAGGCAATTTATGAAAAACCCATGGCCTGAGAATCCTATTGAATGGGGAAGGACTGGAAGCATCTCCATTGAGATCTGGTACCAGACAGGAATGCCAACTCACACCACTGCTATTCAATATAGTTTTGGAAGTTTTAGCCAGAGCCATTAGGCAAAGAAAAAGAAATTAAAGGGATACAAAGTAGAAAGGAAGAACTCAAACTATCTCCCTTTGCAGATGATATGATTATTTAGGGGATCCATAGAACTCTACTAAGAGATTATTGGAACTCATAGAAGAGTTTGGCAAAGTAGCAGGATATAAAATCAATGCACAAAAATCAATAGCCTTTGTTTTTGTAGCTATGGTGAATGGGATTGATATTAGCAGTTCTTTCTCAGCCATGGCATTGTCTGTGTATACAATCAAATACCTTGGAATAAACTTAACCAAGGACGTTAAAGATCTCTACGATGAGAATTACAAAACCTTAAAGAAAGAAATAGAAGAGGATACCAAAAAATGGAGAAATCTTCCATGTTCATTGGTTGGAAGAATCAATATCAAAATGTCCATTCTCCCAAAAGCAATTTATAGATTCAACCTGATATCCAAATACCAAAGACATTCTTCTCAGATCTGAAAAAAATGATGCTGAAATTCATATGGAGGCATAGGAGACCTCGAATAGCTAAAGCAATCTTATACAACAAAAACAAAGCTGGAGGCATCACAATACCAGATTTCAGGACATACTACAGGGCAGTTATAATCAAAACAGCATGGTACTGGTACAGAAACAGATGGATAGACCAATGGAACAGAATAGAAACACCAGAAATCAACCCAAACATCTACAGCCAACTTATATTTGATCAAGGATCTAAAACCAATTCCTGGAGTAAGGACAGTCTATTCAACACATGGTGCTGGGAAAACTGGATTTCCACATGCAGAAGCATGAAGCAAGACCCTTACCTTACACCTTACACAAAAATCCACTCAACATGGATTAAAGACCTAAATCTACAACCTGACACCATCAAATTATTGGAGGACATTGGAGAAACCCTGCAAAATATAGGCACAGGCAAGGACTTCTTGGAAAAGACCCCAGAAGCATAGGTAGTCAAAGCCAGAATTAACAATTGGTATAACATCAAATTGAGAAGCTTCTGCACAGTAAATCAGTCAGGAAAGTGAAGAGGAAACCGACAGAATGGAAGAAAAGATTTGCTAATTATGAAACTGATAAAGGATTAATAACTAGAATCTAGAAAAGAGATCAAGAAACTCCACAACATAAAAACAAACAACCCACTTAAGAGATGGGCCAAGGACCTCAATAGACATTTTTCAAAAGAGGAAATCCAAATGGCCAACAGACACATGAAAAAATGTTCAGGATCACTAGCTATTAGGGAAATGCAAATCAAAACCATAATGAAGTTTCACTTTACCCCGGTTAGAATGACTTACATACAGAAATCAACTAACAACATATTCCATAATTTCTTTATCCAGTCTACTGTTGATGGGCATTTAGGTTGATTCCATGTCTCAGCTATTGTGAATTGAGCTGCAATAAAACATTGAGGTGCAGACAACTCTTATTTGCCAGTTTAATTTCCTTTGGCAAATTCCAAGGAGTGGGATGGCTGGGTCATGTTGTAGGGTTATATGCAGGTTTCTGAGAAATTTCCAAACTGACTTCCATAGCGGCTTTACCAGTTTGCATTCCCACCAACAGTGGGTTAGTGTGCCTTTTTCCCCACATCCTCGCCAGCATCTGTTGTTGGTAGACTTCTATATGTAAGAAATCCTGTCATTTGTAACAACATGAATGAACCTGGAAGACATCATGTTAAGTGAAATAAGCCAGGCATAGAAAGACAAATACAGTGTGATCTCATATGTGGAATTTTAAGAAGTTAAATTTTTTGAAGTAAGGAGTAGAATGGTGATTACTAGAGGTGGCTGATAGGGAGGGGTTGGTCACGAGGGCAAAATTCCAGTTAGACAGCAGAAATAACTTCTAAAGACCCGCTACACATCAAGGTGACCACAGTCACAATGTCGTGTATCTTTTAATTGCTGATCAGACAGATTTTAAATGTTCTCACCATAAAAAAGATAATATATAAAATGATGGCCATGTTAGCAAGTCTGATAAAAGCCATTCCACAAAGTATACACACAATGAGAGGGTTTCAAAAATAAATGTGCACAAATTTTATTTAAGATTTATTTATTTAATAGGCAGAATTACAGATAGAGAGAGGTCTTCCACCTCCTGGTTCACACTCCAAATTGCCACAACAATCTGGAGCTGGGCTGACCCAAAGCCAAGAGCTTCCTCTGGGTCTCCTACATGTGTGTAGGGGCCCAAGCACATGGACCACCTTCCATTGCCTTCCCAGGCACATCAGCAGGGAGCTGGATCAGAAGTACAACAGCCAGGACTCAAACCAGTGCCCATATGGGATGCTGCCACTGCAGGTGAAGGATTAACCTATTTATACCACAGCACCAGCCCTTGCCTAAACTTGTAACTCTATTTTAACATGAACTTTTTGAAGCCCTCTTGTCTATATCAAAACATCAAATCGTATCTACCATGGTTTGGATGTGCTTTGCCACAGAGGCTCATGTGTTGTAAGCTTGGTCCTTGGTGTTGCGATATTGAGACACAGAGGGACACCCTTAGTGGAAGGTCGTTAAGTCATTGGAGACATGCGCAAGAAGGGTTTGATTAGTTCCCATGGGACCCCAGTTAGTTCTCCAGAGGTGGCTGTTATAAAAGAGCCCGCCCTTCCTTGAACCACTCTCTGGCTTTCTGTCTTGTGATGTGACCATTCTTCCTCCACATGCTCCCTCCATGATGTCTTTTGCCATGAGATATTCTTACAACATAGATCTGAGGTCCCCTGCAATAGCTAACTGGATGGCTCCAGTGAGCCATCTTGGAAGCAGGTTCCTCAGCCCCAGGCAAGCCTTTGAATACCTGAAGTCCCACCCAACATCTTGACTATACCACTGGAGACCTGAAGCCCAATCTATGAAGTTAGCCTGTTACCAATGTGTGATACACACACAATCTGTGAGTTAAGTTTTTGCTGCTTTAAGCCACAAAACTTTGGAGTAATTTGTTACACAAACACTACATAACCATTTCACCTATGATGGCAAATAAGAGCAGTGAGATGAATAAGACAATTTTCTTATTTATAATTTATAAGAGGAACAGAAAATAAATCAAAATAATATAGCAGCTATCATTTACAGTTTATTATTTTCAGTACTTCAAGCACCTTATTGCCTCATTTACTTTTCACAAGAACATTATGTGACAGATGGCAATATTTCCATTTTGCATACAGAAAAATGCAGGCTTAAATAAAGGCCTTTGATTAAAGTGCTTGTAAATGACAAAAAAAAATTAAAACTCAAGTCTTATTTCCAGATCTCATGCTCTTAACTGCTATGCTCACTACCTCCAAGGACCCAGTTATTGAATGAGTAAATAAGCCAAGAGTATCAACCAAGCCTACATCCTGAATTTCATGGGCCCCCTTTCTCCATTAAAAATATTTAAAATTAGGGAGTGGGCATTGTGGCATTGCAGGTAAAGCCACTGCTTATGAGGCTGGCATCCCACATAGCCTAGTGGTTCATGTCCCAGCTGCTCCACTTCTAATGCAGCTCCCTGCTAATATTCTTGGAAAAGCAGCAGAGGACAGTCCCAGTGCTTGGGCACCTGGCCCCAGGTGGGAGACCTGGAAGAAGCTCCTGGCTTTGGCCTGGCCATTACAGCCATTTGGGGAGTGAACTAGTGGGTGGAAGACCTCTTTCTCTGTGTCTTTCCCTCTCTTTCTGGAACTCTTTCAAATAAATAAGATTTATTTATCTATTTGAAAGGTGGAATTACAGACAGGCAGAAGGGGAGGAAGGGGGGGGAGGGGGAGGGGGAGGGAGGGAGAATGAGAATGAATCTTTCATCCACTGGTTCACTCCCCAGATGGCTGCAATGGTCAGAGCTGCACCAATCCAAAGCCAAGATTTCTTCCAGGTCTCCCATGTGGGTACAGGGACCCAAGAACTTGGGCCATCCTCTACTGCTTTCCAAGGATATAGCAGAGAGTTAGATCAGAAGTGGAGCAGCTGGGACTAGAGCTGCCACCCATATGGGATGCCAGCATCACTATGGCACAGCATTGGCCCCTAAAATAAATCTTTAGAAGATATTTAAAGTTATATTAATATAAAAGCTAACATAATCAAGGCTAAATTTGTTCTATTAATTTTGCTGTAATTTTAACAAATTGAAACATTTCCATCAGTCTCTAGAAGAATCATAGCTCTATGTAGTACACCTACTGAGCCTGATGGAATCAATTGTACACAGAAATCAAACAAGTAATGAGAAGGGGGTGGGAATTGGTGGTGTATTTTAAAAGGTGAGTAAATAATCTGATTCTGCTTTCTCCTTTGCTAACTAATAAGGTGTACAGAGCAGTAGGAAATAATCATAGCCCATGGGGTAGCTTAGGTGTGGGAAGCACATTATACTGTGTATGTGGTATTCAGTGTCTTGATATATAAGTATATATGATTGGATTAACTTGTCTTGTGCAAGAAGCTAGCAGTGCCTTTGTGTTCAGCTGTGTTTAGATCTCCTAGAAAGGAGGGCTCATTTTTTTTTAATTATTTATTTCAAAGGCAGAGTGATAGAGCGATCTTGCTTCCATTGATTTACTCCCCAAACTGCTGCAACAGCCAGGAGCCAAGAACTCCATCCTGCTCTCCCACATGGGTGGCAGGAACTCAAGAACTTGGGCCATCTTCCACTGCCTTCCCAAGCATATTAGCAGGGAGCTGGATTGGAAGTAGAACAGCTGGGACTCAAAACACTGATATCCAGTGTCGCAGGTGGAGGCTTACCCACTATACCACATGTGAAGAGTTTGAGATTAGGATCCTTTGAACCCACTTTGACTGGGATCTGAACACATCATTCTTCTGTAGATGAAACATTTGTGAGCAGGACAGCCCTAAAATCGGATTCTTGAAGGTAGTTTGGAGTGATGACAAGTAATGAAAAAACCAATAAGTTTAGATCTGGGATAAATTTCAGCTGCTCCACCCAGTGAGTGTGGTTTGTGGATGAACTAACTTTATGGTGCCTTGGTTTTCTCATCCGTAATATGAGGACTGCATGGCAAAGACCATGCTCATCAGGTAGTCACCTGGTCCCCTTCAATCCCCAGCCAACAGCTGACCAATGGACTATGAGAAGAATGGCACATGCCCCATCAGGGTAAGACTGCTAAAAGCTAGTTTATCTCCACACATGTCTTGTGTTCCCATTGCAACTCTTTTTTTTTTTTTTATTTTTTTTTTATTTTTTTGACAGGCAGAGTGGACAGTGAGAGAGAGAGACAGAGAGAAAGGTCTTCCTTTGCCGTTGGTTCACCCTCCAATGGCCGCCGCGGCCGGCGCGCTGCGGCCGGCGCACCGCGCTGATCCGATGGCAGGAGCCAGGAGTCAGGTGCTTTTCCTGGTCTCCCATGGGGTGCAGGGCCCAAGCACCTGGGCCATCCTCCACTGCACTCCCTGGCCACAGCAGAGGGCTGGCCTGGAAGAGGGGCAACCGGGACAGAATCCGGCGCCCCGACCGGGACTAGAACCCGGTGTGCCGGCGCCGCTAGGCGGAGGATTAGCCTAGTGAGCCGCGGCGCCGGCCCCCATTGCAACTCTTTAAGCCACATGTTCAAGATGGCATAGTCAAAAGACAACAAGTAGCCTCAATCTATGAGTTATTGCCTTGGAGGGGAGCTATCCAGGGGGGATTCAAGACCCACACTGAACTTGAGAGAATGAAACACTTTTATTGGTTTGTGGCTGTACATTGCTGTAGCACCCCTTTGTTTATCCTAATAGAGACTATAAATGCCAACTTTTCTGGATAATGAGGATTCAATAGATGAGTGAAAACCATCGAGAATGGGGGAGGGGATGGGCAGAAGACAATTTACTAAGCATTGTTTTTCCTTCTCTAGTTTCAAAAGGACTAATCACTGTCCAAGAGTTATTGCAGGCCCCTTTTAGGACATATTTTAGCATCAGGACCTTGACAGAAATCTGAAAAAGATGGCTGTATGCTGCCTTGCCAAGAGCAGCCCTCTGGCTTTGTAAAGATGCTCATCTCCCATGGAAAGCAGCACACTTTGCAGGACCTAAATTCATCCCATCTTGTGTCCCCTGGAGCACTGACAAAAAGCAGGTGGGAGGAAAGTAGCCCATGATTTTAAATTTCTGTTTAGTGTGCTGTGGCCAGCGGGCTTGCCAGGAATAGCAGTCAGGTTTTGAGTGAGGGTTTGCAAAGGTCAAAGAAACAGGATGCTGTGAAACAAATTCCCCAGCTGCAGTTTCAACATTCTGCGATCCAAGGCTCTTAGACATGATTTAGACCAACACTGCATTAGAGACAGAACTTGAGACCCAAAGTGGAGAAGGGCTTGTCCTGGATCCCACCACCAGCAACTGGGTAAATCACAGCACTGCCCTGCCTTCCAGAACCTTCTCCTCACCAGTGGCCACCCCAAATGGGCCAGGCTCCTGTCAAGTCACACCTTCCCTACCTGAATGGGCTCTGTCAAAAATGAAGACTACAAGCAGGCTTGACAAATCTTTCTGGTGTCCATTTCACTACAACTGCTCTGGGTGCACATAGGATTGATGTAGATAATAGTCAGTCCAATCTTAGCAATCAGAAAAGCTATAATCACCGCAGGCATTTCCAAGGGACCTTTCAAAGAACATCATTAATTGTGAATCAAGCTCTCCCATACCAACACTTTCCAATTATAGTCTTGACATTCCTACTCTAGGTACCAAATGTCACTGCCATGTAATGGAAGAGACAACTTTTTAAAGCACATGTATTTATCATAGTCTAGGTGTCTGAGATAATTTTCCAAAATTAAAACTAGCAACAAAGCAACACCCTGTCTCTTCTTCCCCCTTTATGCACCCTCCTTTCCTGGTCCATGTTTCATATTTGGGAAGGGGTCATAAATCTTACTTCTGAGACTAGAAGCTTCTGACTTGAAGCACCTGAGACTCCCAAAAGGGAAAATTTGTACTGCTGGGGTGAGAAGAAAGCTTCACCAAGAATAACAAAACAGTCTGTCAAATGCTGTTTCTCAGTACATTTCAGTGGCAACTTCCCCTGGTCTAGACTGCCAGGAAACACCCTTTCTCTGGTTTGTTCTGCCACCCACCACATGCCAGGCTAGATGCCAGGTGCTTCATTCATCTCATGAAGCCCTCACCCAGGGCCCATCAAGTAGGAATCAAAGACGAGGAAAGGGAGCTCACAGAGATTAAGCATCTGCTCTTATGTCCTCAGCTGGGATTTGAACCTGTGGTTCTGTCTCCAAAATGACTAGAGGATAGTGCTGGATTGGGGATAATCAACAGAAAAGGAAGTGACCCTGGGGTTGTTATCGTTTATCCTCACTTCCCCTTCACATAGAGTCAGCCAGTTGAAGCAGGGAATGCAATTTCCCTGTGGTGGTCTCCAGTGCATACAGAAAATAGGGGCAAAGAGCCACTGGAATTTCTGCTCAGCCCACAGCAGTCCTGTGAGGTCTCACTGAGCGCTCAGGACTCACGCGGAGACAATTATAAGAAAAACAGCAAAGAACGCAGCTGATCAGAGGCGCCCTCACCACCACCGGTAAACCCGCTGCACCTGCTGCCATAGCCCAGCTGGGTCAGCTCAGACCCCAGCCTTAGTGCGCAGGGGGTGAAACTCTTCCCAGCAGCGATTGGGTTTGCAGGTGGAGAACCCTGCGCTGGTGCGCCACAGGTGCGGATGAGGAGCCTCTGAGCGCGCCTTCAGGAACGCAGACAGCTGAGTCCTCTTGCATTCCAGGTGTGCTGGCTCTCAACCTTTCTGCTCAAACCCCAAGTGTGCAAGCTTGCTCCTCCTCACAGCGGCCCGGTACCCGAAAACCCCATTCTGCAGCCGGCCCCTCACCTGTCTGGTGGTCGGCAACGGCAGCACCGTCGGCCGGCGGCGGTGTCCGAAGCGAAACTTGGCTGCCTTGTAGATCTTCCAGTAGACAAATAACACCACGCCGAGCGGCAGGTAGAAGGCGCCGCAAGTGGAGAAGACGGCGTAAGAGGGTTCTTGGCTCACCTGGCAGCGTTGGAGCTGAGCGTCGTATACCTCGCCCCAGCCAAACAGAAGCGGCGCCAGGGCGATGAGCGCCGAAAGCGCCCAGGTGAGCGCGATCATGAGCGCCGAGGCGCGGCGGCGGGTGCGCAGCGTGTACTGCAGGTGGCGCGTGATGGTCCAGTAGCGGTCCAGGGCGATGGCCGCCACGTTCCAGATGCTGGCAGTGCAGCACAGCACGTCGAAGGAGATCCACACGTGGCACAGACTCCGGCCCAGGCGCCACCGTCGCCCGGCTGACAGCTCGCTCACCAGGCTCAGAGGCATCACCAGCGCCGCCACCAGTGCGTCCGATACGGCCGTCGAGGCCACCAAGTTGTGTGGCACGCGATGGAAGGCGCGGACACGCAGGATGGTGACCAGCACCAGCAGGTTCCACAGGAAAGTGGCCGCGATCAGCAGCACCAACAGAGTCACCACCAGGACAGTGAAGACTGAGAGGGATGCCTCTCGGCCAGGAGGCATGGCGCCACCGGGGGTCAACTCGACGACCCCGCTCGGGCTTGGACTACCGCTGCAGGTCCCGGCTCCCGAGGGAAGGGCCACGCTGGGGGCGGCCGCCGAGAGGTTAGCGGCTTCCATGGCGCGCGGGATAGGGGCCGAGGACGCCAGCGAAGTCCTGGAGCTCGGTGTAGACCAGGAAAGTGGAGAGCTGCGTGCCCGGGGAGGGAGTCCAGCCGGTCTTACCCTGGCGCTTTCTTCGAGCCGCAGCCCCTCTTTGGCACTTTTGCTGGGAGCCTTTCTGGGACTCCTCCAATCTGCTCCGCGGGCACCACGCGGTCCGAGGGCTGCAAGCCAGCGAGCTTCTGCGCGCAGGGGCGGGCTCCGAGGGTTGCCCCCGCCCCATCGCGGCGGCTGCGGGCGCTGAGCCGCACCTGGAGTGCGCCGAGGTGGGCGGGGGCCGTTTGGAGAAGCCACCAATAGGGAGCGGACCTGCAACGTGGTCCGCGCCCGTCTCCCAGCCTCTGCCCAGCCGACAGCACCCCAGCTGCGGGTAGTCTGGTGGGAAGGTCTACAGCTGGGTCGGAATCCCGCAGCCTCGCGGCTCGGCACGACCCTGGCAAACGCCGGGTTCCGTCCGGACCAGAGGCGTTTCGCTTTCCCTGCATCTTGATGGTGTTGTTGAAAGCGGGGCAGCGAGTACTGTGATCTGTGAGATAAAAAGCTCCTAACGCCGGCCCCGTGCTGCGTCGCTTTCGCAACGCTCCTGCCCCGCCAGGGTTCCGTGGTGCCGGGCGAACTTAGCTGCCTGCCTGCTTGCAGGGGAACGCGGCTTCTGAACAGCTTAGCCGCCCTGGAAGAGGGACCTCTCTAACCTCCGCGCAGGCTTGGATCTGCCCCGTCACACCCACCCTCCCCACCTACCTTCGGTTTCCTACGTCCCCGATTCTTCATATCGAGATTAAATCGGGATCATTTATTGATTCTTGAGCCAAGGTAGAAAACGATTAGAAAAGTGACATTCAGTTAGGGCCCCAGCCCAAACCCCACTGCGGTCTCGTGATTTTTTTTTTTTTTTAATCGATTTGAGAAGTGGCGGGAGAAGGGTATGTAGAGTCCTCATGAGCTGGTTCACGCCCCTAAATGCCTGCAAAGGTCAGGTGAAGCCAGGCTGAACCTCAGAGCCCGGTAATTCAATCCATGTGTCCTAGGTGGGTAGCATGGACCCAACTACTTGAGCCATCACCTGCTGCCTCCCAGGGTCTGCATTAGCAGGAAGCTGCAACCAGATGCAGATGATTGGAACCAAACCCAGGCACTCCATGTGAGATGCTAGAGTCTCAGCATTTTTTTTTAATTTATTTCTTTTATTTGAAAGGCGGAAAAGCAGAGATCTTTCCTCTGCTGGTTCATTCTGTAAGTGTGTGCAACAGCCAGGGCTGGGCCAGGCCAAAGCCAGGAGACTAGAACTCAATATAGGTCTCCTTTATGGGAAATACAGACCCAAGTACTTGAGCCATCATCTGCTGCCTCCCGTGGTGCACATTAGCAGGAAGCTGCATCAGAAGTGGAGGGGCCAGGGCTCAAGCCGGGCTGTAATGTTAAATGCCAGCCCCACTCAGGCTTCAAAACAAACAAAAAAAAAGTACTTCAACCATAATTAAATGAATATAATGCTGCACTTCTTTCGTTCCTGAGGCTAGAACAGAAATAGATGGAGCTGCAGTCTACCCTTCTATTGTTGTGGCAGCATAATGGGCTTGCTACTAACACTCTGAGAACTGCGCCGGCTATGCAGGGAGCTCAGTGGAGCCTCATCGGCACTGCGCCTTCAGAGGGAGCTCAGAGATTGAACTCTTTCTGGAAAGGCCACTGAGGCTGCAGCCTGGAGGGGTTCTGTTCCCTCATTCTTGGAGCAGTCCCTCCCTGGGCACCAGGGCTATCTTGTCCTCTCCAAGGGCCACTCCCAGAAACCCATTTTCTTTTACCTTCCCTTTCTCATCTGCTCACATGTAGGCTGTTCCTGTTCTCTCTGTATCATGTATGCTTCAATGGCTGCATAGCACATGCAGGGTCCGTAAAGAAAATTGTGCAAAGGTGTCATGGTGACAACACATACTTACAGACTAAGTGGTTGACAGTAATGTCATACAGCGTGGTCAGGAAAGATCTCCTGGAGGATGCTGTTGCTGTTCTAATGACGTGTAAGGATGGAACTGAGATTTTGGACAAGATGAATAGATGGTTGGGCCTTAAGGTAGACTGGTCTGGCTGGAGTGTGATGGCTGGAGTCAAAAGCCACAGGAGATGAACATACAGGGTATAAATGCCCAAGGAGTTGGGGTTTAGTTTTGATCACATAGGAAGCTGGATTTTAGAAGATTTTAAGAAAATTAATCTAATGAGAATGCTTCGGGAAAATGGAGATTAGTCTGAAATATTTTCATAATAGCATTCTCCCCATTTTGTTACACAAAAACTTAAACAAGAGCAAAGGAGATTTTTAAAAAAGATTATTTGAAAGGAAGAGGCAGAGAGAGAAAGAGACAAAGCTATTCCATCTGGTTCGTTCTCCAAATGGTCACAATGGCTGGAGCTGAGCCGACCCAAAGGTAGGAGCCAGAAGCTTCTTCCAGTTCTCCCATGTGGGTACAGGGGCCCTAGGACTTGAGCCATCTTCTGCTGCTTTCCCACACACATTAGCAGGGAGCTGTATCAGAAGTAGAGCATCCGTATGGGATGCTAGTGCCACAGGCGGAGGCTTAAACCACTAGACCACAGTGCCAGCCTGGAACAAAGAATATCAAAAATGTAAAAATATTTGTATTATACCAGTTGGATATATGACACATTTTATTTTCTGTCTGTTCCTCTCCTAATATATTTTCATGTCTAAAATCAACTTTTTATTTTGCACATTTTTTTCTTACTATATATTCTCATCATCATCACACTTTCTATATTGTTCCATTTATCAGTTGGGAGACTTTGAGCAACTTAGGCTTCTAAGTTTAAACCTCAGTTTCTTCATTTTAAAAAAGGGGATAATTCTACTTGTCATAAGACTGTTCTGCTCTTGTTAACTTTGAGTATAAACCTTAGATCCAGTTCTCTTCTGATTTTTGACATGGAACTTATTTTTGCAGTTTTAATCTCTCAAATATAACAATAAAATTACTAGGTTCAGTTGATCTTACCAACTTTAAAGGAATCTTCCCCATCTGCAAATGAGGAAATGGAAGGAAATTGTCAACCTGCTGCTGTGGACTGAATGCTATCATCTCTGAAATTCAAAAGGCGAAGTGTCAATCTCCAACATAACTGCATTGGATCTTACAAAGAGGTTAATAAGGGGGCCGGCGCCTGCAGTGCTGGCATCCCATATGGGCACTGGTTCAAGTCTTGGGTGCTCTACTTCTGATCCAGCTCCCTATTAAAGAAATAATAAGGTTAGGTAAGCTCCATCCAGGTGGGGCCCTGAGCCATAGGGTTAGCGTCCTCTAAGAAGAGATAGCATGAGTCAGGTGTTTGAAACAGGGCTTTAAGTAACTGCTTGGGTTGCCTGCATCCGATGTCAGAGTGCTTGGTTAGAATCCTGACTCCTCTGCTTCAGATCCAGCGTCCTGCTAACGTGCATTGGAAGCAGCAGGTGATGGTTCAAGTACTTGTGTTTCTGCCAGCCTTGTGGAAGACCTGGATTGAGTTCCAATCTCCTGACTTAGAGTGGGCCCAGGTCTGGCTGTTGCAGGCATTTGGGATGTGAACCAGTGGGTGAAAGATCTCTCTCTTTCCCCCTCCCTCTCCCACCCACTTTTCAAATAAAAAAAAGTGAAAATAAATGAATGAGGGGCCAGCATTGTGGCATTGTGGTAAAGCCTGGGTAAATCTGCCACCTGCAGTGCCAGTATCCCATATGGGCACTGGTTTGAGTCCTGGCTGCTCCACTTCCGATCCAGCTCACTACTATGGCCTGGGAAAGCAGTAGAAGATGACCCAAGTCTTTGGGTCCCTGCACCTGCATAGAGACTCAGAATAAGCTCCTGGCTTTGGATCTGCACAGCTCCAGCCATTGCAGCCAGTACGGGAGTGAACCAGCGGATGGAAGACCTCTCTTTCTGCCTCTCCTTCTCTCTCTCTCTAACTCTTTCAAATAAATAAATAAATATTTTTAAAAAAGAAAATAAATGAATGAAACAAATCTTGATATTCTTCAATCTCATCTCTGTCCTGGCTGGCTGCCCTCCAGCCCCACAGGCTGCCTGGTGCCCCGAACTTGACATGCACCTTCTTTTCTCAGGACTGTTGAGTATGCTGCTGTTCCCTTTGCTTAGGATGCTCTTCCCTCAGACAGGTGTGGCTCACTTGCTGGCTTCCTTCAGGTCTCTGCTCTGTTGTCACCACTCCAGGCAGCCTTCTGTGAACATAGGATCTAGGATCAATCACTCAATCCAAAGGATTCTATCCCACTACTCTTTTTTCCTTTCAAGGCACTTTGCAGAAATAACGTCGTATTGCTTCTTTTATTCCCTTTACATGATCTGCCTATGCTACAAAAAATGTAAGCTCTTCTTGGGCAAGGAATTTGGCCACTACAGTATTCAGTTCTGTGCCAAGCACATAGTACATCACTTGATAAATTTGCATGGGTTCACTGAGGGAAGAAGGAAATATTGTTGGAAGAGGTAATCTCCAAGCACTGAGCATCCCTTGTACCTTCTCTTGGGTGTGCCAAGAATGCAAAGCCCAGACTGCTCATTACCCAGGCCATTTCTCAGAATTGTGCTTGTAGCAAGCAACCTTAAAGGATGGGAAAAGGGCAAGGTTGCTTCCACTTACTATCAAAGTGGTGAATCTCAAGTTTAGTGTTTCCCTCCTGTATCAGAGCCCACTGCCTGTGCAGATGCCCAGCATGAGTGCTTTCTGTGACCCCTGTGGGACTTGGGAAATATAGGGAACCAGCACTAACAAACATGAAGCTCTGGCTACAGCTTTGGCCCAGTGTAATAAAATTCTTAGTCTCTGATCCAGGAGTTTTATGTCTAGCACAAGTATCTATGAATCAGTAGCAGGGTAGCTTCTTAGCTTGCATGTAGGGTGGCATTTCAGAGCCTGCACAGTGCTTGGCAAATGCTCAGTTTATTGATTTTTCAAATTACAGTTAGTCCAAGTTTTTTCCCTCTTGAGATTATTTCTTTGATATGTTTTCTCTTAAATTTCATAGCCAAGTTAAAACATGGGAACAATATGACTGTTCTTTTTACATATTTCCAAGTTGTGCATTAGATTTAATGGCTTCACAGTTCTCCTAGCACTGGCTTTGGAAAAATGAGAGATTGACAGCCTTGCCCAAATGAATTTTTTTATCATTCCAAAAAGTGTTTAACTGGTATTTAATGATGCATTTTAATTTGCATTTCTTCAGTGGCTACAAAGGCTGTACTTTCCTCACATGATTAATTACATTTACCTATATATCCTTTTGTAGATGCTTTTCATCTGCTGTTTAAGGAATCTGCATACTGACTTTGTGGGTATTTATCAACTATAATGTATCTAGAGGGCATATTTTCATCAGTTTATTGTTATATAATTTTTCTGTTACTCTTTTCTCATTTTTTCTGTTAAATTTTGTTAAGTATTTTTTATATAATAGAGCACATTGATTTGGCCTCCATAGATGTCCTAAATTTACTCAGTAATCACAAATTGTTTTTCTGTCTCCTGTTTCCCTAAGTTTATGAATGGATTTAATATGTAACTCTTAGGTTCCCCCAGAGTCACTGTGGCATGTCATAGGTGATGGTGGCCAGTCTTCTCACCCACGTGCTGTGTGTAATCCTGCACATTGCAGCTCCACCCTGGTTCCTGGGTGCAAGACCAGTGGTGGTACACAGATGGGTAGACAGCTGTCCTGATCCTGGAGGATCATTTGTCTACCACAGTACACACATGGGTCTCTAACAACCATGATGCAGTGCACTATCCTGGCAGCTAACTGGGAGTACCAACAAGGGTTGTTGACCTTTCTAAGGGAGAGAAATCTTCCTTCTCCGGGGAGGCAGCTTTTGAGCTGGAACTTAAACATGGGAAAGACTTTCATCAATAAGTGGAGAGAGAGAAGGAAGAGAGTGAGGGGTGAGCAAAGCCTTGGAGGTAAAAGAAGATGAACAAAGCAGAACAAAAATGCCAGCAGAGAATGACCAGGAAGTACTCAACCTTGACTAGACAGTAATCCATTCTCTCTGGCTTGCCAATTTTTTATTTTAAAGACAACATAAATTGGCTGGTCCTTTTGTTTCTCTCTGAAATTTGTATGTATCTCCCATTATTATTTTTGTGCTGTTATTAAAAAGCCTTCATAATTTTCTATTTTTTCTTTTGTGTTCTTCCAGGTGGTTTTAATATCATTTTATCAGATTCTTTTCCCATTTGTCCATCAAGTCTCAGGCTGAACGTTGCCTCCTCTATTAACACTGGTACTGAGCCCCACATCTGGCCCACCTCCATAAGCTGCCCCTGCTCGGGTCCCTGAAGCCAGGGCTGGGATGGCAATGTGTTTCTGCCTCTCCACTAGAGGGCAGGCTCCCTGGGGATCTGATGAGGCCATCCACCCAGGGCCTGGTGTATGCTCAATAACCATGAATGAATGAATGCTGAATAAATGAATGAAGGAGAGAGGGAGAGAGGGAGAGAAGGAGGGAAGGATGATGTGAAAAGAACCAAGAACCAGTTCACTGAAGATGGAGAACAGTTGAAGGGGTTCAAGGATATGAAAGACAACCCCTGCTCACAGAGGTGGGTGGGAGGCATCTGTTGAGCATAAAGACGGATAAAAGAAACAACAAAAGAGAAGAGAGGAAATATAAAGAGGTGGGGTTTTTTAGATTGATTTATTTACTTGAAAGTAAGAGTTACACAGAGAAGGAGAGCTAGAGACAGAGAGAGAGGTCTTCCATCCCCTGGTTCACTCCCCAGATGGCCACAATGGCCGGAGCTGCACTGATCTGAAGCTGGGAGCTAGGAGCATCTTCTAGGTCTCCCATGTGGGTACAGGAGCCCAAAGAGTTGGGCCGTCTTCTAGTGCTTTACCAGGCCATAACAGAGAGCTGGATTGGAAGTGGAGCAGCCTGCACTCGAACCAGTGCCCATATGGAATGCCGACACTGCAGGCGGTGGCTTTACCTGCTACTCTGCAGTGCTGTTTGTTTCTTTTTGGAGAGGCAGAGAGAGAGGGAGAGGAGAGAGAGTTCTCCTATGCCTGTAATGGCTGGAGCTGGACTGAGGCCAGAGCCTGGAACTCAACCCAGGTCTCCCAAGTGGGCAGCAGAAACATGAGTACTTGAGCCATCACCATTGTCTCCCAGGGTCTGGATTACTAGGAAGCTGGAACTGGGAGCCAGAGCTGTAATCCAAACCCAGCACTCTGATGTGGGATGTGGATCTCCTACCCACCATGTCAAATGTCCATTCCCAAGAGGGTTTTTGTTGTTATTGTTTATGATCAGGGAAGATGTTAGGACAAGATCAAGAACTCCTGTATCACAGCTCAAACAGCTCCTTAGAGGGATTGGTTTTCCTTGGTTCTCAGATTTTGGCGTACATTGGAGTCACATGGAGAGCTTGTGGGAACATATGCTGAGCCCCCTGCCTAGAATTAGACCTAAGCTGGTGCCGAGAGTTCATATTTCAAATTCCCAGGAACTGCTGCTGCTGCTGCTGCTGTCCCAGGGACCAAGCTTTGAGGCACACTGGTCTAAAGCAAGATTCTGTCATTCTCTACCTGCTGTCTACCTTCCCTGTATGTCAAATACCGATGTAAGCACTCAGTATAAATTAATACATTTCATTTTCCCAATGACCTCATGAGATACATTTATTACCTCCATTCTACACATGATGTAGCAAGAAAAATGAGAAATTAAATCACCTTACTCAAATCGTGAAGCTAGTTAAACTCTGAAGTCTGACTATAAGACAAACTTCAAATGCTGTAGAGAAGCTAGACTGGGTCTGTCAGCTGTGGGACCCTGGGCAAGCTTCTTATTGATCTGTCTCAATGTCAGATAGGTGGAGATTATAATAGCAAGTGTCTCAGAGTTGTTGGGAGGCTGAAATAAACTCATTCACAGTGGCTCTTATTTTAACGATCATCTGAACTCCATAATGTTCTACTCTTCTGGCAGGAACCTAAATCCCATGAAGGACAAGAAGCTTGTCCTGTTGATTGTCCCAGGAACTAGAACAAAACCTGTCACACACTAGACACTCAAAAACTGCATCTTAGGGTATTCCTGTCTTGGAGCCCCCCTCCTGGCTGCTGCAGGAAGGGGTTTCTGACTTAAATAAATTTTACTTTGCTCACTGCATTGTCTGCGTAGAAATTCTTCTACATGAGACAAGAACCAAGGTCTCCTTGCCTCATCGCCAATTTCCCTGTAACAGCTTGGCACCAAGACTTTGGATCCAACTCCAGCGTGACTCAGATCCAGTTCAAATTCAACTCCAGCCAGTGTCGGATTGCCTTGCTGAATAGGTAAGCAAGTGGACTGCTCTTGCTTCTGTTTTTCAGAGAGCCTTGCTCTCCTCCCTCAAGCATACTAGATCCCTGTCAGCCAGTTAAAAGAGGGTAGCATGGCTGCTGGTCTTAAGACTCAGGGGGTCAAGATTGCTGACTAGGCTGGAGCATTCCCCCAGAGCTGAGACTCTATGCTTCTCATCTCAGCTCCTGGAATGTAGGTCCTGTCTGACTCAGTTTCTTTTTGTGGGGATTGGCTCATCATGTGAGACTGGGAGAAGGTGTTGGAGTAATTTTGAAATTTAGGCCAGTGTCACACTCTGGTGTTTTTCAAAGTCTCCTTGACTAGACACCAGACTGACAACTCATTAGGGTGTTGAGCTGAAAACTGTATTCTGATCTGAAAATAAATCTACCATATGACCCAGCAATCCCACTCCTGGGAATTTACCCAAAGGAAATGAAGTCAGTGTATGAAAGAGTCATCTGTCCCCTATGTTTATTGAAGCTCAATTCACAATAGCTAAGATATGGAATCAACCCAGATGTCCATCAACTGATGACTGGATAAAGAAATTGTGGTGTATGTGTGTGTGTGTGTTATATATATGTATATATATATATAATATATGCACATATATTATATAAATATATAATACATATATATAAATGTATATATAATAATATATGTACATATATATAATGGAATTCTATTTGATTGTAAAGAGGAATGAAATCCTATCTTTTAAAAAAAATGGATGCAACTAGAAATCATTATACTTAGTGAAATAAGCCAGTGCCCAAAAGACAAATACCGTATGCTTTCCTTGATCTGTGGTAACAGAGTGCCAAAAAAATAATATATGGGAGTGAAATTGACATTTTAAGATTCGATGATTGTTTACAGTCCTTGTCTCAACTGCTGAGGAATAGTGTTTTTTTCTTCTTCTTACTATTTGTTAAACTCTCTACTTAGTGTAGGGTTAATTTTATGAGTATAAAGTAAACTGAAAGTAGATATTTGTGAAAAATAAGAATGGGAATAAGAGAGGAAGGAGGAGGAAGGTTAGGAGGCAAGGTAGGGTGGAAAATATTCCTACGTTCCTAAATCTGTCTATATATGAAATACATGAAATTTGTTTACCTTAAATTTAAAAAAAAAAAAAAAGAAAAAAGCCCTGGATTTTGTTCTTCTTTCCTTGGAGATTGATTTATCAGTAAGACTTGGCACAGTTTGGAGTGAGGCCATGGACTGTGTGCTCCATGCCCCAATGAATCTTTTTCTTTACCCCAGACCCTGACAAGATCTCCATCTCTTTTTCTGCTTGTCACTGTCCTCTAAATGCTCTCCCTACCTCGCCAAATCTCCTCAGTTCTTACAAATTTGGATTCCTGGTCCCATTAGCCAGTATTTCCTTAAACATCTGGTTAGTTCTGGATCAGAGTTTAAGCATCCTTTTTACAGACAGGTGGCTTTTCATCTATATTCCACATTAAGTGTAGATCCCTGTGTGATCTGAACCTGTAGAGATAGGTCCTCCAACATGTTCTCTGGTACCTGTACTTTCCCTCTCAGGCATCCCTCATTTGGGGTCCCCTTTATCAGGTCCTTCCTATGTAGTCCACACCTCAAAGGAAGATTACTGGGGAGAATTTTTTGATAGAAAGAGGTACTGGGGTCCTGTGCTATGGCACAGTGGGTTAAAGTCCCAGCTTGCAGTGCCAACATCCCCTAGAGGCACCTGCTTGAGTTCTGGCTACTCCACTTCCAATACAGCTCCCTGCTAATTCTCCTGGAAAAGCAGCAGAAAATGATCCAAGTCCTTGGGCCCTGCACCCACGTAGGAGACCTGGAAGAAGCTCCTGGCTTCAGATTGGCTCAGCTCTGGCCATTGTGGTCACTCGGGGAGTGAACCAGTGGATGGAAGCACTCTCTCTAACTCTTTCAAATAAATAAAATAAATATTTTTTTTTAAATGAAAGAGGCACTGAAGGGGTAAGCATGCTGCAGAATGTTAGTGGAAGTTGAAGGCTGATAAGATTAGTCTGGATGAGATTAGAAGG
This sequence comes from Oryctolagus cuniculus, assembly GCF_051225735.1. Lineage (NCBI taxonomy): Eukaryota > Metazoa > Chordata > Mammalia > Lagomorpha > Leporidae > Oryctolagus > Oryctolagus cuniculus. The sequence goes on along the minus strand of NC_142869.1, from coordinate 115,602,203 downwards.
AAATTATCTTAAAAGTTAGCTCTTCTAAAAGACAGGAGGATTGCCTGATTCTCTATCTCTTTGTAACGTGATGTACTCAACTGTCCTGGGTGATGGCTCATATGCTGGTATCACACGCTAATTCTTTTCAAAGTTCTTCTGTGTTGGGGCTGGCACTGTGGTGCAGTGGGTTAAAGCCCTGGCCTGAAGCGTCGGCATCCCATATGGGCACCAGTTCTAGTCCTGGCTGCTCCTCTTCTGATCCAGCTCTCTGCTATGGCCTGGGGAAGCAGTAAAAGATGGCCCAAGTCCTTGGGCCCCTACACCCACATGGGAGACCCGGAAGAAGCTCCTGGCTCCTGGCTTTGGATCTGCACAGCTCTGGCTATTACAGCCATCTGTGGAGTGAACCAGTGGATGGAAGACCTCTCTCTCTGTCTCTCTCTCTCTCCCCCTTACTCTATAACTCTGTCTTTCAAATAAACAAAATAAATGTTTTTAAAAAAAGTTCTTCTGTGTTTTGTAATTGACCTAGGTAACAAAGTTTATATATCATAGGTAAATTTCAAGTGTTTCTGTTGCCTTTTATTGAGTTTAATTGCTTTAAAAATTTGAAACTGAAAGGAGTTAGCTTTATCTGATTAGATCTGATTCACAGCTTTGGTTAAGATACTCAGGTTTAACTTTGAACAAATGGCTTAAACCTGAGAATTATTTTATATCTAAAGCTCTAAAATGGTGTCTTGTACCTTGAGACTTCCAACTGGATCCCTGGAACTCTCAAAAGATGAGGCTCTCAATCAGGAGAGAAAATAACTGCCTTATGCTTTGTATTATTCAGGACTACACAACTAGAAGTCATCAAATTCCAGGCATTAGTCAAGACACTCCTGAGGAAATCTGCATTCTACCATAAACCTTTAGATCAACCCTCCAAAGAATCCCTGCTTCTGTCCCCTAACAATGCCCCCTTTCAGCCTCAGGCAGCTGGAGCAGCATGAAGCAGCCCCATATCCCTGAAAGCAGTTAGGGTCCCTTCTTCTGGGTGTGGGAGGGATGTGATGAGTTAGATGGGCTAACAGGTAGTTAGGTCAGGTCCCTGTTGAAATGAGAAAAAGGGAAGTCTCTTTAAGAGTGTACAAAATGCATGCTTCTCCCCAGAAGTTGCCTTTAGCAAGACAAAAATGTGAATCCCACCCCTCTGAGTTTCTAGTTTTATCATGACAATAGAAAGAAGTTACCTATCCCATGCTTGTTTCTGATGGCTTTTTGTTTCATTAGGAGCAGGCTAGACAGGATTACAGTTCCAGCCTTCTGATTGATTGTTCCCAACATTGGGCTTAAAAGACTCCACTTCCTCTCTTGGAGCCCCTCTCCTGGCTGCTGTGGCAGGAGGTTTCTGACTTAAATAAATCTTGCTTTGCTCAAAACAAATAAAACACAAAACTTCTGTCTTGTTGTCTTTTGCCAGGTCACCCTTTCCTTTCTAGATCAATGTTATTGATATGTCTGAGATTCAGCTTATATTAACATTTGAACAACTAAATAGAGAGAGATATCTTCAATCTACTGGTTATTTCCCAAATGGCTGCAACAACTGAGGCTGGTCTAGGCCAAAGTCAGGAGCCCAGAACTCCATCCTGGTCTCCCATATGTGTGGCAGGGACCCAAGTATTTGGGCCATCTTCTGCTGCTTTCCCAGGTCCATTAGCAGGGAGCTGGATAGAAAGCAAAGCATCCAGGACTCAAACCAGCACACTGATGGGATCCTGATGTCCCAGGCAGTGGCTTAACCCACTGTGCCACAATGTTGGCCTCATCATGGTTTTTCAACCTGAGTGCTATTGATTTTTTTGGTTACACACGTCTTTGTTGTGGGGGGCTGTCCTGTGTACTGTAGAAGAGTTAGCAGCATTTTTGGCTTCTATGTACTGGATATCAGTGGCAAACCTCGAGTTCGAACAAAAAGAAATAACTCCAGGCAGGCCAGATGTTCCTGGGGGAACAGAATCTTCAATGTTGAGGACAACTGATCTAGGTAACTCAGATGTCTCCAGCTGGGATGTCTGCTCTGAACTGTCTTGACCACAGCAAGTTTGAGTCCTACTAGCTTCCCCTTTTGTGGCCTGCCAGAGAGAAATCCACAGCACAGGCATGGTCCCTTGGCTTTGCTTTTCAGGTGAGAACTGGACTTTACAAGGAATCACACAGAGAAAAGTTACTGGGTGCTGCATATGGCTGTTTCAAATCACCATCTTGCAAAGGGTAACCACCTCCAGCTCCTGACTGGCTTCCTGCTAATGCAGACCCTGGCCGGCAGGGGTGACAGTGCAAGTAATTAAGTTCCTGCTATTCATGTGGGAAACTTAGAGTGCATTCCTAGCTTCCAGTTTTGTCCCAGCCCAGCTCTAGCCATGTGGGCATTTGGGGCATGAACCAGCTGGTGAGAGTTGCCGCTCTGTCTCTCTGAAATTATGTAAAGAGACTGAGGTGAGGAAGTCTCACTGCATCTCTCCTGCCCCATCCTTGCTGCATCCTGATCCTCCCAAGATGGCTAAATTGAACAAGAATTCTTGTGCAAGCACCGACATGTACACATATGTTAAGGAATAAAAGATAACATTTTAAGGGGAGTATAGTCTAAATTTAGAGGCATTTGTTCCCTGACATGTTCAGCAGAGAAGGATGCTACACCTTACGTGGTGAAATGTTCTTTCCTGGGGCCCAAAAGCCAGCTTCTCTTCTTCTTCTCCCTGAGCTTCTCTGGTCCAGAAAGAATTGCTGCTTTACCCTGGCATAGCTAGACAGCTCAGGCAAAGGACTACCTGCTGTCCAAGGTGAAGTCCAAACCTCCACCTCCCAAAATAGCTGCCTTTTTACCTACTGCTTGTCTCCACTGAAGCTTGAAAAAGTCATAAGAAGAATAAGGAAAACTTACAATCACACAAATAACTGCACACAATTGTTTGTAACAGCTTTACACATAATTGCCCAAACTTGGGAGCAACCAAGAAAATAATATGTATGCTATAATCTCACCTAGGTACCCATTATAAAACTAAGTTTTTTTTTAAAGATTTGTTTTACTTATTTGAAGGGCAGAGTTGAGAGAGAGAGAGAGAGAGAGAGAGAGAGAATAAGAATACATCTCCCATCTTCTGATTCAATCTCCAAATGGCTGCAATGGCTGGGGGTGAGCCAGGCTGAAGCTAGAAGCCTGGAACTTCATCTAGGTCTTACTCATGGGTGGCAGGTGCCCAGATATTTGGGCCATCATCTACTGCCTTCCCAAGAGTATCCTCAGGGAGCTGGATTGGAAGCAGAACAGCCAAGACTAGACTCCACATCCTGATGGGGATGCCTGTTGCAGATGGCTGTTTCACCTGCTGCTCTCAATGTCAGCTGCTATAAAAGTACTTCAACCATATTCCTTCAATTGTGTTTTACACTGAAATTCGATCATTCAGAACATTCTCTCCTATGCTACTACTGTTGGTTCTCGACTATCCAGAGATTTTTGCTTCCTCTGAGGTGACTGATCTGGGCTTGGTGTTGGTCCAGCCTCCTCACAGTTGTGGATTTGCTTTAAATAAAAGTGGGTGGCAATAATTTCTTCACGAAAGCAATGGGCTTACCTCCAGCCCACTATCAAATTCGTGTTAATGATCAGCTGGAGATTGGAAGAGGCAATATAATTGGCATTTGTTTTTCCTACTGTGTGGGTGGAGAAGCTAATTTGTTAGCAGGAATGTGGGAAGGGATGGTGCCTTAGAGTAACTGTTCCTCCTACAGCTCTTGGAGTTTTAATTACCAGATGGGTTCCTTCCCTGTCCCTCACCCCAGTGGCTTTCTTTCCAAAGGTAATTTTGCTTTAATTTCCATGCACTCAAACATCAGCTCTCCATGCCCCTTTCTCATGAAAAGACCTCTAACAAAGATTCTTGGCCAAGAACCAAAAGCTGTACTGAGTCAATGGTGATAATAAAGTCTGCCAGTGGCTTCCAGGACCCTACACAATCAGGTCACATCCCAGGCAAAGGACTTCCTGCTGTCAAAGGTGAAGTTCAAACCTCCACCTCCTAAAATAGCTGTTGGCTAAGGGCCCTGGCTTGTTTAAGCTGAGGTTTGAGGTTCAAGGTTATTCACTCTGGCTCATCCTTGCATCTGTTGTGCATCCCCGTCTGTTTGGAGCTGGAAAGAATAGAAGCGGAATAAAGGAGGGAGAGAGAGGGAATGTATGGAAGAGAGTGTGTCTCAACTGGCTTTTTCTGCGTTATATTTTTTAAAAATTTTAATTTTAAAGGCAGAGAGACAGAGTGGGAGCTCCCATCTGCTGTTCACTCTCCAAATGCTCACAGTGGCCAGGGCTGTGTTGAGTCAAAGCTAGGAGCTGGAAATGCAGTTCATGTGGGTGGCAGGAACCCAAACACTTAAGCATCACTCTTGCCTCCCAGGGTCTACATTATCAGGAAGCTGGGGTCAGAGGCTGGGGCTGAAAATTGAACCCAGGCACTCTAATATTAGATGCATGTGTCTTACCTAACATCTTATCCAGTAGGCTAGAAGTCTGCTCTCTTGGGAAGGAAGATTGGAATGAGTTCTGAGAATCACCCACATTCTCTGAGCAGACTAAATTACATCCTACTCCCTGCTCCAAGTTGTGTGGAGCTCACAGTAATGAGGGAATATTGTCCCAGATCCTATAACTGAGCCATCAGGCCTAGAACCACCAATAGCTGCAAATTGTACCTCCAGAGAAGCCAAAGAAAAAACACATTTAAAAACCAAAGTGGATCAAAGAACCGCAAAGCTTCCCCAGCACTGTGGGAAGTAGAGATTAGAAAAATACATCAAGATGATGCTTGGTAAACTGCATGAGCAGATGTATAGCATGCATATAGACAACTAAAAAGATGTGTCACTGTGTTGCTTTGGTGAATCATCACTGTAGGGTTTTAGAGAAAAGTATGAAAAATTTTGAAAAAGGCATGGAGTTATGTACAGATTCTAACAAAAATTCCCCATTCACTCTCCTGCTTCACACACTGAGATGAAAACTCCAATTATGCCCAACATCCTGGGGGAGAGCAAGTGTTCTGATATCTGGGAGCCCTGGGCTTTCATTTCTGTCCAGTGTGGCCTGAAACGAATTCAAGCTCTGGAGCAGTGGAGAAACGCCTTAGTGGGGGGCAAGGGGTATCCCCCTTCCCTGTGTGCTGACTGGCAGCTCTAATGGAACTTCAGAAGTGGGAAGGAGGGAATAACGCTTTCAAGTAGTCCAGTGCCCCAGCTGGCTCACTTCCATCTCTGCCCCGCCTCTGTCATTCTCCTCCCAGCCTCTCCCTCTCTCCCCTGGATTTCTATTTCCTGTGGGTTGTAGAAGAGAACCCTTACCAAACCTGCCTCCTCAGGATTTCTATGTTTATCATTTCTGATTCCAACACAGCCCAGACACAACCCTTTTATCTGGTACAGCCTGAAAATTCTTTCTGGTCTCTGGATAATCTTTCTTTAGGCAAACTTAACTTTTACCTTAAAAATATGATTGGTGCACTGGCTTATTTCCTACTCTGAAATTTGTCTTTTGGTCTCTAGAGGTTATTATAGAGACAGCAGAGGAGATTTTCAAGGTTCCTTTTCTTTGTTTTGTTCCCGCTTTTCCTTCAGCATCTCCATATACATGTATGTTTGTATTCAAAACCTTTGTGGAGGAGTGGGCTTTTACTGGTTAGTGGAGCTGGTGTTGTGGTGCAGCAGGTTAAGCTACTGCCTGCAATGCCAGCATCCCATATGAGTCTCATTTGGAGTACCAGCTGCTCTACTTCTGATCCAGCTCCATGCTAATAAACCTAGGAAGGCAAAGGAAGATGACCCAAGTCCTTGGGCCCCGATGCTCTCCTGGGAGACCCAGATGAAGCTCCTGGCTCCTGTCTCCTGGCTTTGGTATGGCCTATCCCCAGATGTGTGGCCATTTGGGTAGTGAACCAGCAGATGGAAGGTATCCCTCTTTGTATCTTTCTCCCTGTACCTCTGCTTTTCAAATAAATAAATATGTAAATAAATAAATAAATAAATAAATAAATCTTTAGGAGGAAAACAAAACAAAAACAAGAAAGAAAGGAACGTTAGGATGCTCACCCCATGTTGCACATAGGAATACGTGGGTTTGAGTCAAGGCTCTGGCTTCTGACTCTAGCTTCCTGCCACTTCAGACCCTGAGAGGCAGCAGTGACAGCTTAGGTAGCTGGGTCCCAGCTAACCACATGAGGCAACTGAAATCCATGCATATGAAGGGTCTTCAAACAGTTCATGGAGGAGTGGGCCTTAAAACACAGCTTGGGACTCTCCCATCCCATATCAGAGTGCCTGGTTCTGGTTCTACGCCATTCCAACTTCCACTGATGTGCACCCTGGGAAAGCTGTGGTGATGACCTGGGTCTTTGCCACCAATGCAAGAAATTTGGGTTGAGTTCTGGGCTCCTGGCTTTGGCTTGGCTTAACCCTGGTTGTTGGGGAGTGAACCAGGGATTGGGAGATCTCATTCTATTTATCTATTGCTGTCTGTCTCCTTCTTTCTGCTATTCAAATAAAAAAATAGCTCAAGGAAAATGTGTATTATAAAAAACTGTGCATGTATTTGAAAAATGTATTGCCTCAAAATCAATTTATCTTTAAACTTCTTTTTCCATGCATTTTTAAGCACCCTTGTGCTTACTAGAAATGATGTGACCCAGGGCTCGGTTTGCCAGCTCTGAGTGGAGAAAGAAGGGGTGCTCTGGAGCCACACAGACTTGTGTACAAATACCAGCTCAGCCACCAGGCAGGCAGAAGGCTCCCTGCCCTGCATGCAGCTCTCTGGCTTCCAGTGCTCCGAATGAGACCAGCGAGCAAATATAATGATGACCTTCCCTCTTCTTCTTCTCTCCCCTCCACCTCTCCTCCTCTTTCTTCTCCTTCTCCTTCTTCTTCTCTCTCTCTCTCTCTCTCCCCCGCCCTTGCTCACATTTTATAGGCTTATTTATTTATTTGAAAGGCAGGAGAGAGAGAGAGAGAGAGAGCATGAGTACAAGAGATCTTCCATCCACTGATTCATTCCCCAAATGGATGCAACAATCAGGGCTGGGCCAGGCCAAAGCCAGAAGCCAGGAATTCCATCCAGGTCTACCATGTGGGTTGCAGAAGCCCATGTACTTGGGCCATCACCCATTGACTTGCCAATCAAATTGGCAGGTGGCTGAATGGAAAATGGAGCAGCCTGCACAAGAACTGGTGCTTGTATAAGGAAAAATGATGGTGCAAGCAGAGGCTTAACCTGCTGTGTGACAACACGGGCCCCTTCTCCTCTCTTTTATAAGTCATCAGAGTTGATGTGATGATGCACTGCCAAGATCCCCCTTCTTCCGGAATCACCTCGCCCAAGCGTACAGCCACTGTCTCAAGAGCAACCTTCAGACACCACCAACACTGAGTATAAAGGACGAGCTGAGACAGAAGTCCAGAGAGCCATCTCAGCTTCATGAGGCTCCAGTGGGGTTAGCTGGGACTTTTGTGGAAACTGTACCATGGCTCAGCGTCTCCCTCAACCCAAACATTTCTTTTGTTTGTTTGTTTTGTTTTTTTGGCTCTTTGTAGGTGGGTGATTTTTCCCTATAAGGACATTCCTCATTAAATGTCTTACACACAAATTTTCCTCCCAGTATCTTTGTCTTAGGAAAACTGACCTATAACTTCTATCATGAAGCAGGTGTAGGTGGACAAACAGTTGCACATGAAACAGGTTCACAACGAGTCAACATAGTGGCTTATAAAGAGCCATAATTTACCATTTGGACAACACATTTACAGGGAAAAAGAAAATCAGTGGGGTGAGAGTAGACAGGAGAGACTTCCTGCAGGTGGCTTAAGAAAAGCTGGGATTTGTCAATGGATAGAATTTGAAAAGTTAGAGGAATAATCCAGGGCACTTTAGGTAAATGTAATTGCTTAAGTGACTGGAGAATGAACATCTCTAGTTTGTAAAACAGTGAGCTTTAAGTGGGAAAAGCAGAAGGCAATGTGGTTTGGAAGAGCAATGGATTTGGGCTGGGGTGACTGAACACCCACATGTGGTAAGGAACCATTAGGGTTTTGGAATGGGAGAAGGACACACTGAATCTTATTTAGGTATAGGTGACATGGAATAATGGGGCTGGGTGGTCAGAAATTTCATAATATTTTATACTGGCAGTTAATTTTAATTACTTTAACAAAAAACTATTATTTTTTGCTTTGTAGTGAAATAGAACAGTGACCCAAGTTTCACAGGGTGCAAAGTGGTTTTATGAATATTTGACGGTTTCATTGGAGTTACACTTTGCCCCTTGTGGAATGCTAGCACACTGTCCTGGGAGTTGGAGAGGGTGCTGAGGCTGGGCACTCTGCTTTCCCTGCTCTGGGTTCATGTGCTTAGTTAGGGGTAATATTTTACCTGCAGTTTACAGGATGGACTGGTGGTGGAAGGAAACCTGAGGGCGTGACGGGAGCTTGGGCTCATGCAGAGACAATGGGGAAGGAGAAGACACCTTATGAAAGAACTGGCCAGATTCATTGGAATGGTCCAAAGAATTGCAATTCTGCCTGATTCTGAACTAGGAAATAGGAACTTCTGGGGCAAGGGTGGGAGAGTTGGAACCTGAGGCTCTGAGACTCCCAGACCCCAACCCCTGAACTCATCCAAAGTGACAAAACATGTCTGTCATCTCACTTCCCAGACATCATATTTGGGAGGAAATGAATTAACTTTCATAAAGAGACCACACTCCCTCCTCTCTGAGATTCCTCTTCACTAAGGCAATGGTTTCCTCTCAGCCATTCACAGATCTGTAACTGTTGTAACCAAAGGGAGTAAATGGAGTGGGGATCTGGTATGTGACTAGGACGTGAATGGCATCAGAGCTGCCCTCGTGGCTAACGTTGTAGAGTGGTGAGCATTGCTGGCATCCCATATAGGAGTGCCAGTTGAAGTCCCGGTTGCTCCCTTCCAATTCAGCTAATGCACCTGGGACCACAGTGGAAGATGGCCCAAGGACTTGGATCCTGGCCACCCATGTAGGAGACCCAGACGGAGCTCCCAGCTTAGGCTTCAGCACGACCCCCCAGAACTGGCCATTGCAGTCACTTAGGGGAGTGAACCAGATAATGGAAGATCTCATTCTCTCTCTCTCTCTCTCCTTCTCCTCTTAACTTTTTCAAATTAAAAAGAAGAAGAAGAAGAAGAAGAAGAAGAAGAACAACAACAACAACAACAACAACAACTGCCCTTGGTGTGAGAGAATCCATTTTTTTTTTTTTTGACAGTGAGAGAGAGAGACAGAGAGAAAGGTCTTCCTTTGCCGTTGGTTCACCCTCCAATGGCCCCCGCGGCTGGTGCACCGCGCTGATCCGATGGCAGGAGCCAGGCACTTATCCTGGTCTCCCATGGGGTGCAGGGCCCAAGTACTTGGGCCATCCTCCACTGCACTCCCTGGCCACAGCAGAGAGCTGGCCTGGAAGAGGGACAACCGGGACAGAATCCGGCGCCCCGACCGGGACTAGAACCCCGTGTGCCGGCGCCGCAAGGCAGAGGATTAGCCTAGTGAGCCGCGGCGCCAGCCAGAGAATCCATTCTTACAAAAAAGCCTTAAATTTGCTGGTATATTGGTCTAATTTCCTCTCTTGCCTTGAGCATCAGGGAGTTTACACCCATATTTAATTTTTGTTCGTTTTCTAATTGTGGCAAAATCTCTATCATGAAATTTTCCATTTTAAGCATTTATACCTGTACAATTCAGTGACATTAATTACATTCACAATGTGTGCAATGATCACCACTATTTCCAAACTTTTTCATTACTGAAAACAGAAACTCTATAACCATCGGGAAGTAACTCTCCATTTTCCCATTCCCCACCTCCTGGCAACCTCTACCCTACCTTGCTTCTGAGTTTGCCTATTCTAGGTATTTCATATTAATGGGATAGTACAATATTTGTTCCTTTGTGTCTGTTTTCACCTAGCATAATATTTTTTTTACCTAGAAATTTTTTTTTAACTTTTATTTAATGAATATAAATTTCCAAAGTACAATTTATGGATTACAATGGCTTCCCCCCCATACCGTCCATCCCACCCACAACCCTCCCCTTTCCCACTCCCTCTCCCCTTCCATTCACATCAAGATTCATTTTCGATTATCTTAATATACAGAAGATCAGCTTAGTATACATTAAGTAAGGATTTCAGCAGTTTGCTCCCACACAGAAACATAAAGTGAAAAATAATAGATGATTTTTTTAAATGATGATGAAATCAGATCAGACCTATTGTCATGTTTAATCCCAGTGAGAGTCAAGTTGGGAGTTGATAATTTCTTTCTTTTTTTTTCTTTTTTTTTTTTTTTTACAGAGGATCAGTTTAGTATACATTAAGTAGAGATTTCAACAGTTTGCACCCCCATAGAAACACAAAGTGAAATATTTTGTTTGAGTACTCGTTATAGCATTAAATCTCAATGCACAGCACATTAAGGACAGAGATCCTACATGAGGGGTAAGTGCACAGTGACTCCTGTTGTTGACTTTACAAATTGACACTCCTGTCTATGGCATCAGTAATCTCCCTATGCTCCAGTCATGAGTTTCCAAGGCTATGGAAGCCCTCTGAGTTCTCCAATTCTTATCTTGTTTAGACAAGGTCATAGTCAAAGTGGAGGTTCTCTCCTCCCTTCAGAGAAAGGTACCTCCTTCTTTGAAGACCTGTTCTTTCCACTGGGATCTCACTCACAGAGATCTTTTGCCAGAGTGTCTTGGCTTTCCATGCCTGAAATACTCTCATGGGCTTTTCAGCCAGATCTGAATGCCTTTAGGGCTGATTCTGAGGCCAGAGTGCTATTTAGGACATCTGCCCTTCTATGAGTCTGCTGAGTATCTCACTTCCCATGTTGGATCACTCTCCCCCTTATTTATTCTATCAGTTAGTGTTAGCAGGTACTAGACTTGTTTATGTGCTCCCTTTGACTCTTAGTCCTTTCATTATGATTAATTGTGAACTGAAATTGATCATTTGGAATAGTGAGCTGGCATTGGTACATGCCACCTTGATGGGATTGAATTGGAATCCCCTGGTATGTTTCTAACTCTACCATTTGGGGCAAGTCAGCTTGAGCATGTCCCAAATTATATTCCCTCTCTTATTCCCACTCTTATGTTTAACAGGGATCACATTTCAGTTAAATTTCAACACTTAAGAATAACTGTGTATTAATTACAGAATTAAACCAGTCATATTAAGTAGAACAGACAAAAAAACTACTAAGAGGGATAATGTATTAAGTTGTTCATTAACAGTCGGGGCTATGCTGATCAAGTCACCGTTTCCCATAGTGTCCATTTCACTTCAGGAGGTTTCCTTTTTGGTGTTCAGTCAGTTGTCACCGATCAGGGAGAACATATGGTATTTGTCCCTTTGGGACTGGCTTATTTCACTCAGCATGATGTGTTCCAGATTCCTCCATTTTGTTGCAAATGACTGGATTTCGTTGTTTCTTACTGCGGTATAGTATTCTAAAGAGTACATATCCCATAATTTCTTTATCCAGTCTATTGTTGATGGGCATTTAGGTTGGTTCCAGGTCTTAGCTATTGTGAATTGAGCTGCAATAAACATTAGGGTGCAGACCGCTTTTTTGTTTGCCAATTTAAATTCCTTTGGGTAAATTCCAAGGAGTGGGATGGCTGGGTCGAACGGTAGGGTTATCTTCAGGTTTCTGAGGAATCTCCAGACTGACTTCCATAGTGGCTTGACCAGTTTGCATTCCCACCAACAGTGGGTTAGTGTCCCTTTTTCCCCACATCCTCGCCAGCATCTGTTGTTGGTAGATTTCTGAATGTGAGCCATTCTAACCGGGGTGAGGTGAAACCTCATTGTGCTTTTGATTTGCATTTCCCTGATTGCTAATGACCTTGAACATTTTTTCATGTGCCTGTTGGCCATTTGGATTTCCTCTTTTGAAAAATGTCTATTGAGGTCCTTGGCCCATCTCTTAATTGGGTTGTTGGTTTTGTTTTTGTGGAGTTTCTTGATCTCTTTGTAGATTCTGGTTATTAACCCTTTATCTGTTGCATAGTTTGCAAATATATTTTCCCATTCTGTCGGTTGTCTCTTCACTCTCCTGACTGTTTCTTTTGCAGTACAGAAACTTCTCAATTTGATGCAATCCCAATAGTTGATTTTGGCTTTGACTGCCTGTGCCTCCCGGGTCTTTTCCAGAAATTTTTTGCCTGTGCCAATGTCTTGAAGGGTTTCTCCAATGTTCTCTAATAACTTGATGGTGTCAGGTTGTAGATTTAAGTCTTTAATCCATGTTGAGTGGATTTTTGTGTAAGGTGTAAGGTAGGGGTCTTGCTTCATGATTCTGCACGTGGAAATCCAATTTTCCCAGCACCATTTATTGAATAGACTGTCCTTGCTCCAGGAATTAGTTTTAGATCCTTGATCAAATATAAGTTGGCTGTAGATGTTTGGGTTGATTTCTGGTATTTCAATTCTGTTCCATTGGTCTATCCATCTGTTTCTGTACCAGTACCATGCTGTTTTGATTACAACTGCCCTGTAGTATGTCCTGAAATCTGGTATTGTGATGCCTCCGGCTTTGTTTTTGTTGTACAAGATTGCTTTAGCTATTCGAGGTCTCTTGTGCCTCCATATAAATTTCAGCACCAATTTTTCCAGATCTGAGAAGAAGGTCTTCGGTATCTTGATTGGTATTGCATTGAATCTATAAATTGCTTTTGGGAGAATGGACATTTTGATGATATTGATTCTTCCAATCCATGAGCATGGAAGATTTTTCCATTTCTTGGTATCCTCTTCTATTTCTTTCTTTAAGGTTTTGTAATTTTCTTTTTTTTTTTTTTTTTTTTTTTTTTTTTTTTTTTTTTTGACAGGCAGAGTGGACAGTGAGAGAGAGAGACAGAGAGAGAAAGGTCTTCCTTTGCCGTTGGTTCACCCTCCAATGGCCGCCGCTGCAGCCGGCGCACCGCGCTGATCCTGGCAGGAGCCAGGAGCCAGGTGCTTTTCCTGGTCTCCCATGGGGTGCAGGGCCCAAGCACCTGGGCCATCCTCCACTGCACTCCCTGGCCATAGCAGAGAGCTGGCCTGGAAGAGGGGCAACCGGGACAGAATCCGGCGCCCCAACCGGGACTAGAACCCGGTGTGCCGGCGCCGCAAGGTGGAGGATTAGCCTATTGAGCCACGGCGCCGGCTAAGGTTTTGTAATTTTCATCGTAGAGATCTTTAACGTCCTTGGTTAAGTTTATTCCAAGGTATTTGATTGTTTTTGTAGCTATTGTGAATGGGATTGATCTTAGAAGTTCTTCCTCAGCCATGGCATTGTCTGTGTATACAAAGGCTGTTGATTTTTGTGCATTGATTTTATACCCTGCTACTTTGCCAAACTCTTCTATGAGTTCCAATAGTCTCTTAGTAGAGTTCTTTGGGTCCCCTAAATAAAGAATCATGTCATCTGCAAAGAGGGATAGTTTGAGTTCTTCCTTCCCAATTTGTATCCCTTTAATTTCTTTTTCTTGCCTAATAGCTCTGGCTAGAACCTCCCGAACTATATTGAATAGCAGTGGTGAGAGTGGACATCCCTGTCTGGTACCAGATCTCAGTGGAAATGCTTCCAACTTTTCCCCATTCAATAGGATGTTGGCCGTGGGTTTTTCATAGATTGCTTTGATTGTATTGAGGAATGTTCCTTCCATACCCAGTTTGCTTAGAGTTTTCATCATGAACGGGTGTTGTATTTTATCAAATGCTTTCTCGGCATCTATTGAGATAATCATATGGTTTTTCTTCTGCAGTCTGTTAATGTGGTGTATCACATTGATTGTCTTGTGCACATTAAACCATCCCTGCATACCAGGGATAAATCCCACTTGGTCTGGGTGGATGATCTTTCTGATGTGTTGTTGCATTCTATTGGCGAGAATTTTATTGAGGATTTTTGCATCTATGTTCATCAGGGATATTGGTCTGTAATTCTCTTTCAGTGCTGCATCTTTTTCCGGCTTAGGAATTAAGGTGATGCTGGCTTCATAGAAAGAATTTGGGAGGATTCCCTCTTCTTCGATTGTTCTGAATAGTTTGAGAAGAATTGGAGTTAGTTCTTCTTTAAATGTCTGGTAGAATTCAGCAGTGAATCCATCTGGTCCTGGGCTTTTCTTTGTTGGGAGGGCCTTTATTACTGTTTCAATTTCTGTCTCAGTTATGGGTCTGTTTAGGTTTTCTATGTCTTCCTGGTTCAATTTAGGTAGGTTGCATGTGTCCAGGAATCTATCCATTTCTGATAGGTTTCCCTGTTTACCTAGCATAATATTTTCAAGGTCCACCTATGTTAAACCAAGTATCAGGATTTCATTCCTTTTTATGGCTGAACAATCTTCAGTTGAGATGTATAAACCACATTTCTTTTATCCATTCATCTGTTGATGGACACTTGGGTTGCTTACACTTCCGCTGTTGTGAATAATGCTACAATGAACTCAGACATACAAGTACCTATCTGAGCCCCTGCATTTATTGGAGCAGAGTTGCTTGGTGAAGTAGAAATTCAACTTTTAACCTGTTGAGGAGCCACCAGCAACTGCACCATTTTACATCCCAGCAGCAATGGATGAAACTTAGTATTTCTTCACATTCTGGCCAATACTTCTCATTTTGGTTTTTTAAAATTACAGACATCTTAGTAGGTATAAAGTGGTGTGTTGTGGTTCATATTTATTTAATTCTTAGCTGCAGAAATCAATTTTGCATATACATGTCCCTTTCTTTGCTGTAATTTTATGAACCATCTCCATTTTTTTTATTTTTTATTTTTATTTATTTATTTGACAGATAGAGTTAGTGAGAGAGAGAGACAGAGAGAAAGGTCTTCCTTCCGTTGGTTCACCCCACAAATGGCCACCATGGTTGGAGCTACGCCTATCTGAAGCCAGGAGCCAGGTGCTTCTTCCTGATCTCCCATGCGGGTACAGGTGCCCAAGCACTTGGGTCATCCTCCACTGTCTTCTCAGGCCACAGCAGAGAGCTGGACTGGAAGAGGAGCAACCAGGACTAGAACCCGGTGCCCATATGGGATGCTGGCGCCACAGGCAGAGGATTAACCAAGTGAGCCACAGCATCAGCCCCATAACCGTCTCCATTTTAAAAAATTTGTTGTCTGCGTTGTCTGCTTTTTTTCACTTTTTTTTTTTTTTGGAAGCAGGCGAATTTTAAATTACACATGAAGGAATGAAGAAAAAAATAACAGAAAGCCTTACAACTTAAGCTGCTTTGCAAGGCTCACATTTTCTGTTATGTAGCTGTTTCCAAATTGCTTTTCAGCTCCCAGATGATCTTGTCATGGAGAATTTACTTGTTTTCTCTGTTTTTATTTTTCAAGTTTTTTGTGTTATGCCTGTATGGTCCACTCTGTTTCCTGAGCCGTTTGACAGTTGAACACATCTACTCAAAATAGATGCTAGTCCTAGTCTTTTTTGAATAACATTTGTATTCTGTTGGCAAAATCTGAAACTCCTAGCATCCTGCCATTCTTAACTGAGGGTGAAATGGTACAATCACAAGTGTCCAGTCTTTACCATGCCATGACTGACTCCATGAAAGATTCTGGAAATTCTTTGCCTTTCTTTAAAAACTTCTTCAGCCAAATGATAGTCATTCTTTCCATTAAGGACTTAAAGAATGGCTAGTGGCAGTCAATTACAGTGGAAAATAACTGGATTCTTCTTCCTGTGTGGTCTAAATATGAAATAGGAGAAAGGGTACAATCATCTCTGGGGATTATTTACAAATAGTTAAGAAACTGTGCTTCCATATGGGACAATAGTGTGACAAGTTCAATAACTTTTCAAGTCATTCATTACACTAGAATTAGAAGATAACTGTCTTGGGGCCGGTGCTGTGGTATAGCAGGTAAAACCACTGCTAGCAATGCCGGCATCCCATATGGGTGCCAGTTCGAGTCCTGGCTGCTCCACTTCTAAACCAGCTCTCTGTTATGGCCTGGGAAAGCAGTAGAAGATGATCCAAGTCCTTGGGCCTCGGAACCCATGTGGTTGATCCCAAAGAAGCTCCTGGCTGCTGGCTTCGGATCTGCTTAACTTCAGCCATTGCGGCCACCTGGGGAGTGAACCAGTAGATGGAAGACCTCTCTCTCTCTCTCTTTCTCTCTTTCTCTCCCCATCTCTGCTTCTCTGTAATTCTTCCTTTCAAATAAATAAATATTTTTTAAAAAGAAGATAACTCTCTCAACATGGGCGAGTAGGCATATGAAAAACCCACACATAACATTATACTCAATAGTGAAAGACTGAAAGCTTTTCACCCTAACAAGACAAGGATGTCCACTTTCACCACTTTAACAGAGTTGTCTCCAGTGCAATTAGGCAAGAAAAAGAAATAAGAGGCATCTACATTGAAAAGGAATAAGCGAAACTATTTCTATTTGCAGATGACATGATCTGATTTATAGAAAACTCTGAAGAATCCACAAAAAGCATTTGAGCTAATTAGTGATTTAAGCAATATTTCAAGATATAAGATCAAAATGCAAAAATGAGCTAAAGTTCTTTATACAAGCAATGAGCCATCCAAAATGTAAACTAAGAAACAATTCCATTTACAAAAACATCATAAAGAGTAGAATAGGTAGGAATAAACCTAACCAAAGAGGTATAAGGCTTATGAGTAAAGACTCTAAGACATTGCTGAAAGGAATTTAAAGAGATCCAAGTAAATGGAATTACATCTGGAATTCAGGCAATAGGAAGAGATTATCAAGACAGTAACACTCCTCAATATGATCTATAGTCAACCTAATTCCTGCCACAATCACAGTGTCCTGAAATGGAAAACCCAACACTAAAATACGTATGGCATTTCCAAGGGACTGAATAGCCAGTAAGTTTTTGAAAAAGAAGAGCAAAGTTGGAGAATGCATGATGTTTAGGCATAAACTAGTATATGAAAATAAATGGATATTTAAAAATAGTAATTAAGACAGTATGATACTACCCTTGAGATAGATATATAGACTAATGAAACAAAATTGAATGTCCACAAAATAAACTCATGTAATTATTGTTATTTGATTTTTGATAATGGTGCCAAGACCATTCAAAGAGGAAGTATATCCTCTTCAACAAATGGTCTGGGGACAACTGATTTTCTACATGTAAAAGGAAGTTGAACTCTTATTTCACACTATAGGACAATAAAAAGTTCATGGAAAAGTAGAGTTGAAAGATAAGTTTACTTTGGTGGAAGAAGTTTTGATAAGAAATTTTGAAAATGCTAGTTTTTCATAATATGCATTTCCATTAACTTTATGAAGACTCCTGATATGTTAAAATTAACTCAATACAAATCAAAGACAAGTACGAGTCTTAGACAAGTAAGAGTTTTAGAAACTTAGAAGAAAATGTAAAGTCTTTATGACCTTGTCTTTGGCAGTAGTTTCTTAAATATGATACCAAAGGTGCAAGAAAAAAACAGATAATTTGGACTTGATAAAATCATAAAGTTTTGTCCATCAGAGATCACTATTAAAAGAATGAAAAGACACCTACAGGAGAAAATATTTGAAAATCATATATGTGATTAGCGTCTAGTATTCAAAATACATAAATAAGTTTTTAAACTCAATAACAAAATATTCAAATTTTTAATATGGCAAAGTGTCCAAATAGACATTTCTCCAGAAAAAGTATTTGGTGGCCAATAAGCACCTAAAAAATGCTAGATGGTATCACCATTGAGGAAATCGAAATCAAGATGTAATTCCATTTTGTATCTATTAGGGTGGCTATATTAAACACAAATGAAAAATAACAAGCATGGGCAAGATGCAGAGAATCAAGAAACTTCATGTAATGTAACGCAAAACTGGTACAGCTGCCATGGAAAACAGTTTGACAGTTCCTCAATAAACTTACAATAGAATTACCATATGACTCAGTAATTCTACTTCTTGTTACATACCTCAAAGATTTGAAAACAGGTTTTCAAACAAAAACTTGTATATAAATATTTATTTAGGTACTCTATTAACAATAACCAAAAGGTGGAAACAATCTAAATATCAATAGATGGGTAAATAAAGTATTGTATATTTATACAATAGAATATTATTCAGCTCCAAAAAGGAATGAGGCACTAATTTATATGAACAAAGTTTGAAAACATTATGATAACTGAAAGAAGCCAGACATAAAGGGGCACATATTGTATGATTAAATTTATAGTACAGTCAAGTGCCACATTTCAGTGGATGACAGGCTGTATACTGTTTAGGTGTGTAACAGACTATATAATCTAGGTTTGTGTAAGTACCTTCTATAATGTTCACATAATGATAAGTCTACCCAATGATATATTTCTCAAAATGTATCTCATCATTAAGTACATGACTGCAGTGAAATGTCCAGAATAGGCAAATGTCTAAGGACAGAAGGTAGATTAGTGGTTGTCAGTGGCTGGGAGCAGAAAGGAAATGGGGAGTGAATGTGAATGATTATGCAGTTTCTTTTTGAAGCAGTGAAAATGTTCTAAAATGGTGGTGATAGCTGCATAACTCTGTATGTGAAAAAATCACTGAAGATATGCTTCAAAATGGGTGAATTATGTGATACGTGAATTTTATCTTAATAAAAGTATCCAAAAAGTTTACCTCCCCTTCAAAAAAAGGGAAAAGTTCATAGGGGCTTCCATTAATCCATTTTTGTTGCTATAACAAAACATCTGAGGCTGGGTACTCAAGAAAGAAAAGAGATCTATTTGGCTCATGATTCTGCTGGCTGTGGTAGTCATACAGCATAGCACAGGCATTATAGTGAGGGCTCCTTGGTTGCATCACGTAGAGAAACAGAAATGGCCTTGTGCAGAAGTGGGCAAGTGCACAGGGAGTGTTCACTTGCCAAAAACCCACTCAGAGCCGGCACCGCGGCTCAAAAGGCTAATCCTCCGCCTTGCGGCGCCGGCACCCCGGGTTCTATTCCTGGTCGAGGCGCCGGATTCTGTCCCGGTTGCCCCTCTTCCAGGCCAGCTCTCTGCTGTGGCCAGGGAGTGCAGTGGAGGATGGCCCAAGTCCTTGGGCCCTGCACCCCAGGATAAGTACCTGGCTCCTGCCATCGGATCAGCGTGGTGCGCCGGCTACAGCGTGCCGGCCGCGGTGGCCATTGGAGGGTGAACCAACGGCAAAAGGAAGACCTTTCTCTCTGTCTCTCTCTCTCACTGTCCACTCTGCCTGTCAAAAAAAAAAAAAAAAAACCCACTCAGTGAGAACTAACCTGGTCCTGTGAGAACTATTGCCAAAAACCCACTTAATAAGAACTAAACTGGTTCTGTGATAACTACATCAATCCCTTCTGAGCGTAGTACCCCCATGACCCCACTACACCCCACCTCCTAAAGGTTCCCCAACCTTGATGCTGCCAGACTGATGCCCAAGCTTCCAGCACATGAATCTTTGGAGGCAGGGGCAGAGACTATACTCAAACCACATCCAAACCATAGCAAGGCTGAACTCCAGCCCCTTGAGACATATGGCAGGACCCTTGCCCTCACTGTGTAGTGTAGAAAACCTCCTAGTCTCAGCTGCTGTTCTTAAATGGTTGCCCTGTTGGTTATTTTTAGGTTCTCTTGTTCCCAGGCCTAACCAGCTGCTGTGTTAACCTCTCCCAGCTTCTTACCTCACCTTGCCCACCACAAGGATATCTTCTGGCTGTTTGGCCCATTGTCTTACTCACTTGTATGTGGGGATTAAAGGTAGTATTTAATATTTTGTCATACTTTTTTTTTTAAGATTTATTTATTTATTTGAGAGGCAGAGGCAGAGGGAGAGAGAGAGATGAGAGAGAGAGAGATAGAAATGAGAGAGAGAGTCAGTCTTCCATCTGCTGGTTCACTCTCCAGATGGCTGCAATGGACAGAGCTGAGCTGATCTGAAACCAGGAGCCAGGAGCTTCTTCCAGGTCTCCCATGTGGGTGCAGGGACCTAAGGATTTGGGCCATCTTCTACTGCTTTCCCAGGCTATAGCAGAGAGCTGGATCAGAAGTGGAGCGGGGGCCGGCACTATGGTGTAGTGGGTAAGGCCACAGCCTGCAGTGCCGGGATCCCATATGGGCACAGGTTCGTGTCCCAGATCCAGCTCTCTGCTATGGCCTGGGAAAGCAGTAGAAGATGGACCAAGTCCTTGGGCCTCTGCAGCCGCGTGGGGGACCTGGAAGAAACTCCTGGCTCCTGGCTTTGGATCGGCGCAGCTCTGGCCATTGCAGCCATCTGAGGAGTGAACTAGCAGATGGAAGGATGGAAGACTCTCTCTCTCTCTGTCTCTGCCTCTCTGTAACTCTGCCTTCCAAATAAATAAATAAATCTAAAAAAAAAAAAAAAAAAAACAAGTAGAGCAGATGGGACTCAAACCAGCGTCCATGTGGGATGCTGACACTACAGGCAGTGGTTATGCCACTATGTGCTATCCCACAGCGCCGGCCCCTGTCACCTACTTTTGCTGAAAATACCCATGGATTTTTGGTTTTGCTGTCCAGGTGCCCTGTTTTTATGTGGGGATTCAGAAAGATCCAAAAGAAAGTCTGGCATCCCTGCCACCATATTCCCAGAATGCCAGAATGCATCAGAATGCCAGCCTGGCCCATAGGGTGGCTTGTGGGAAACAAACTCTTCTTAAGCATGATTTAGGGTGGGAAAGAGGTACAGTGGCAGTGTCATATTCTGATTCCCTTAGTCACCTTCTACAACTACCCTCATTTTCTATTTTTTTTTTTGTCTTTCTCTCCCCTTTGAATTCTTCTTCCCCTTTGCCCAAGGAGTGTCTAAGTCTCTTTCAATCTAAAACAAGCAAATAATATTGTAACCTTCCCAGGATACTCCAGCACTGTTTGCCTTAGACAAGTTTTAGTTAAGTGATTTTTAAAAAAAATGATTTTATTTTTAATTTGAGAGAGAGTACATCCACTGGTTCAGTCTTCAAATGCCCATGTGCCTGGGATGGGGCCAGATGGAAGCCAGGAGCTGGGAACTCTATCCAGGATAACTACCACCCTAATTACTTGAGCCAGCACTCCCATCTCCCAGGGTCTACATTAAGCAGGAAGTTAGAATTGGAGGTAGAGACAGGACTTGAACACAGGCATTCTGATGAGATACCAGCATCTTAAACCAGTATTTTGAATGCTAAGCCAACTGCTCACCCCCAAAACAACACTTTTAATAAGAAAAGCGGCCACTAAATTCATGTTCATGTCATAGGACACTACTGTTGAGATACCTGCTATGGCTGCTGTGCAGGAATCTGCTGCTGTCTTTGCGTCAATTTCTGCACATCAAGTGGGAGAATCTGTATGGCAGAGGCTGGATCCCAGGCCTATAGCCTGGCATCCAAGGAACAGGGAGAAGATAATCTTCCCAACTGGGGTTCTGAATGGGAGCAAGAGCACAGCCATCCCATCAGTATTATATATTACAGGGGGGACTGCTACTCCCGTCTCATCTCTGTATCATTTAGGATAACATCTGGCTAATTAGGCAGATGTACACACATGTGTGCTTAAAACTGGATTTCATTTTTGTTACACAAAGTATGGATGTAGGGAATGCCATGTTGACATGGTGGTTCCATGATTACCAGGCACTCTATCTGATGTGTCACTGTGTTTAACATGCAACCTCTTAGTTCAAAAATGGCTGCTCACACTCAGACATCATTTCTACCTTCCAGACAGAAAAACTGGATGTGATCCAAAGGAGCGAACAACAGAAAGGGCTATGACCCCATCTTTCTAGACTGCTTTTCACAAGTTGCACATCTGGGGCTGGGGCTTCAGTGTAGAGGGTAAAAGCTGCTGCCTGCCACGTTGGCATCTCATAGGGGAGCCAGTTCGAGTCCTGACTGCTCCACTTCTGATTCAGCTCTCTGCTATGGCCTAAGAAGGCAGGGGAAGATGGCCCAAGGGCTTGGGCCCCTGAATCCACGTGGGAAGACCTAGAGGAAGCTCCTGGCTTCTGGCTTTGGATCGACACAGCTCCGGACATTGCAGCCAATTGGGGAGTGAATCAGCAGAAGGAAGACCTCTCTCTCTCTCTATGCCTCTCCTTCTCTCTTTGTGTAACTCTGCCTTTCAAATAAAATAAATAAATTTTTAAAAAAGAAGTTGCACATCATACTTCTGACATCTTGTTGCTAGAACTTAGGTTGACTACTAAACCTATTTGGGAGAAAAGGTTGACTTTTTCTAAGCAGTCACGTGCCTGATTAAAGTCAGGGGCTCTGTAACTGGGAACACATGGATGTTGGAGGACAACTAGCATTTTTTGTAAGATCCCCACATGAAAGGGGGAGGGGATTGCACACCTGCTATTTGTTACCTTTCCTAAAATATTGATAAAAGTCCATTGTCTTTTTTTCTAATATCTGATTTTCTTAAAAAGATTTACTTAGTTATTTGAGAGGCAGGGCTACAGACAGAGAGAGGTCTTCCATCTTCAGGTTCACTCCCCAAATGGCTGCAATAGCAGAGCTGGGCTGATCAGAAGCCAAGAGCCAGGAGCTTCCTCCAGGTCTCCCATGTTGGTACAGGAGACCAAGCATTTGAGTCTTCTTCCACTGTTTTCCCAGGCAATAAGCAGTGAGTTGGATCAGAAGAGGAGCTGCCAGGACTTGAACCAGTGCCCATATGGGATGCCAGTGCCACAGGTAGAGGCTAGTATGTCACCATGCCAGCGTGCCAGCCCTTCACTATGTCTTCTATGTCAGTTCATTGCCTTGGTTCTTTTCCTCTTCCTAGGCCACCTGTCTTCCTCTCCTCTCTCTCATTCCTCCATGACTGTATCAATTAAAGCACCTTGGTTGCAAGTAATAGAAAGTGACTACATAACTTAAAGGGAGAGCTATTAGAAAATATGCCATTGTGGTGCAGTTAAGCTGCTGCCTGTGATGCTGGGGGCATCCCATATCAGAGTGCTGGTTTGAAATCTGTCTGCTCCACTTCCAATCCAGCTTCCTGCTAGTTTGCCTGGGAAGTCAGTGGAAGATGGGCCAAGCATTTGGATCCCAGCCACCCACGTGGGAGACTCAGATTGAGTTACAGCTTTAGCCATTGCAGCCATTTGGGAGTGAACAAGGAAATGGAAGGTCTCTTTCTCTGACATTCTACTTTTCAAATAAATAAAACAATTCTTTAAAAAAGAATGTTGTTAGAAAGGGCTCATAGAACCAAAGGCAAGGCATCAGAACCTGCTTGGAGAAGTCAGAACCAAGAAGTCCTGGGGGTTTGGGAAGCAGGAATTGTTTGACAATCTCACTGGGAAGCAGATGCCAAAGTTAATGAACTTTGATTGTTTTTAAAATTTAAAAGTAATGACATTATGACTTCCGAAATTTTAAATTCCATTTAAGAAAATCTTATTGAAGCTACAATCAGAGAGAGGAAGGAGAGAATATTTTCTAAGGAAAATTGATGCTATTACCCAAAACAGAGGTGTAGAAAAGGACAAAAGGACTCTGAGTAGGGGGGAGAAAAAAGCTTGCCTGTTTCCTACCATTCTGCAAGCGTGGAGCAATGATTGATTATTTTTCCTACCCTGGTCTCACTTGCAATTTCCTCCTATGCACCTCCCTCCTCTGCCACATACTCCTCCCAGTGTGTCTGAGTGGCATTTTTGTCATTCTCTCCACGAGCTGTTCCTACTGCTTGGAATACCCTTCCTTGCCCTTTCCTCAAGAGATCATCACTGCCTCCTGAGCCCTCCTGCTTCCAGCCAGTGCTCAGTTCATTGGTTCCTCAAGCAGTGCTAGCTGCCCGTTTCCTGGGTTCCCACAAAGCTGTACTCCCATCAGATTGACTTCTGTGTATCTCCCTCTCCCTGTAGACCATAAGTCCACAGGCAGGGATGTGTCACTAATCTCTGCTGCCACACCATCTGGCACAGGGCCTCATACAAAGCAGTACAAAGATTACAGGTCAGTGAATGGCCCCAAATGTCTTGATTCAAACTCTTCACCAGTTTCCAGTCTCCATGCCAGAGCTATTCCTGGATATTTAAGCTGATTTATCAAAATTCAAGCTGACTTATCAAAATTGACATATTCAGGGGTGGGTCATGTGAAGCAATGGGTTAAGCTGCTTCTTGGGATGCTCACATCCCATATCAGAGTATTTGGATTATAATTTCACATCCACACACGATCCAGCTTCCTACCAATTTACCTGGGAGCCAGCAGATGATGGCCCAAGAATTTGAGTCTTTGTTACCCACGTGGAAGACCTGGATGAAGTTCCTGGCTCTGGCTTCAGCCTGGCCCAGCCCTGGATGTTGCCGGCATTTGGGGGAGTGAACCAGTGCATTAAAACACTCTCTATCTGCCTTTCAAATAAATAAAAAATGAATAATCACTAAGAAAACAAATTGACATACTGAAAATGAAGTGTCCTTCTTACCCATAAAGCACCACTTCCTTTGATTCTGTTCAATTCCTACTAATCAAACACACTCTGCTTGCTATGTGTGAGGGGTACAGAAAGATTCAGTCCATGCCCTCCACGATGGTCATAATCAGGGCTTCTCAACCTTGGCACTGCTGACAGTTGGCCTGGATTGTTCTTTGTGGTAGGGCTGTGCTATGCACTGCAACATATTGAGCAGCAGCCCTGGACTCTACACACTGGGTGCCAGCAGTCTCTTCTGCCACTCAACAACTACAAATGTCTCCAGACACGCTGCTGTGCCCTGTGGGGCCAACCACTGGTCTAGATGCAAAGACATAAAGCAACAGAAAGATAATTTCAGTATGAGGAGATGCAAGTGCAATGTACAGAAATTGTCGGTAAGGAAATTAAATTGGAGACTCAAAAAATACTTGTCTCTCCACTGATTAGCCAGTAAGCAAAAGCTTAGCCACATGAAATAATGAAAACCAGAGCACTTTTTTTTTTTATTAAACATGTTTTCAATTAGGGCCTGGTGCTGTGGTGCAAGTGGTTAAGCCACTGTCTGCAGTGCTGGCATCCCATAGGGGCACTGGTTCGAGTCTTGGCTATTCCACTTCTGATCCAGCTCCCTGCTAAAGCACCTGGGGAAGCAGTAGAAGATAGCCCAAGCCCTTGGGCCCCTGCCATCTACTTGGAAGACTCAGAAGAAGCTCCTGGCATCAGCCTGGCCCATCCCTGGCCATTGCAGCCTTTGGGGATTGAACCAGTACATGAAACGTTGTTCTCTCTTTCTCTCTGTAACTCTGCCTTCAAATAAATAAAACTTCAATAAATGTTTTGAATTAACAATCATACACATTCATTGGTTACAGTGATATCTCAACACACATACAACGTATACCAACCAAAACCTGAATGAGCACCTTCCCTTCTTTGACATGACTTTATGAAGCTTAGAAACTTAGAGTTTCTTTCTTCAGTTTATACTAGGTTACTGTCAACTCTAGTCTCCCCACTATGCTGTGTAACTTCAGGAACCTATTCCTTCCATCTAACTGATTTGGTACCCATTATCCAAAATCCCTCTACCCCACTACCCTTCCAGCCTCTAGGAATCACCATTCTGTGTTCAGTTTGAGGTTTTTGTTTTTTTGTTCTTTTTTTTTTTTTTTTTTTTTTTTTTGCTTCCAAATACGAGGGAGATCATGTGGTATTCATGGCTTATTTCATTTAACATGGTGTCCTTCCAATTACATTTATCTTGCTACAAACAGCAGGATTTCATTCTTTTTTTTTTTTTTTAAATTTATTTGACAGATAGAGTTAGACAGTGAGAGAGACAGAGAGAAAGGTCTTCCTTCCGTTGTTTCACCCCCAAATGGCCACCACAGCTGGAGCTACGCCTATCTGAAGCCAGGAGCCAGGTGCTTCTTCCTGGTCTCCGACGCAGGTGCAGGCACCCAAGCACTTGAGCCATCCTCCATTGCCTTCCCGGGCCACAGCAGAGAGCTGGATTGGAAGAGGAGCAACCGGGACTAGAACCGGTACCCAGATGGGATGCTGGCACCACAGGCGGAGGATTAACCAAGTGAGCCACAGCACCAGCCCCAGGATTTCATTCTTTTTAACAGATGAATAATATTTTATTGTGTACATACACCACTACATTTTTTTTTTTCCTTTTTGACAGCAGTTTTATTTGACTTAGAAGTGAAATTGAGATCCTGGCCCATACCCACATCTGGGATCACGGCTGAAGCAGACTCGTCCCTGGGGGTTATCAGCCTCTCGGTAGCACACAGAAAGAGGAACACATGGGTCATATCTACGTGGCAGGGCAAGGACAGGCCCAGCTGCTGCTGGCCAAGCAGGGCGTGGCCATAAGGCAGGCAAGGGGCGATTGATGTTGCCCCCGAGACACACGCAGGGGAGGGGAGATCGATTCAGGGCTGGCATTGGGGTGTGGGCTGACAGCAGGCCTAGGGCAGAGGCAGGGAGCTCCAACTGAGTGGTTCAGTAGGTGTGAGTGGAAGGCTTGTCCAGCTCACTGTGCTGCTCCTTCTGGGACTGTCACCACCTGCTCAACTATCCTGGGTCTCAGTGCTTCTGATTAGAACCATCTTGCTGCCGTGGCTCCACTGGGGAGGCTCACCTCAGGCACAGATGTCTTTATATCTAAGGAGGAAACGGAACGGATGGCATGGAGATCCGACTCTGCACCCCCCAATAGTTTCGAGTAGGTAGTAACTTCGATATCCAGGGCCCTCTTGAGGCTGAGGAGCTGCTGGTACTTGTGCAAGTGTGGTGCCAGCTCAGCCTGCTACCTGCTCCCCATCTCCTGCTACTGTCTGAGCAGTGCCTCTTCAGTGCCACACATCCCATCCACCTTTAATGTTGAGCTCTGGATGGGTCTGGCATGGGGATTCATTTGTCTCCTGCTTGGCCTAGTGAAGTGCCTCGGAATCCCACCACATTGTCGTCATCCACTCATCTGAGAATGGATGTTTGCGGACTTCATTAACTTGGCTATTGTGAACAGTGCTGCTATAAACATGGTGCAGCAGGTATCTCTTTGTTACAAAGCACTTTGGATACATACCCAGTTGTGGGATTACTGGAACATATGGCATTCTTCTATTTCTTGTTAAAAAAAAAAAAAAAAGCAAAAACAAAACTCCACGGGGCTGGTGCTGTGGTGCAGAGGGTTAAGCCTTAACCCGCAGTGCCAGTATCCTATATGGTTGTCAGCTGGAGTCCCAGCTACTCCTCCTCCAACCTGGCTTCCTAATGTGCCTGGAAAGCAGTGGAAGATGGCCCAAATACTTGGGCTGCTGCATCCATGTGGGAGACATGAAAGAAGTTCCTGGCTCCTGGCTTCGGCTTGGCCCCACTTTGGTTATTGCAGTCTTTCAGGGAGTGAACCAGTGAATGGAAGATCTCTGTCTCTCCTTCCCTCTCTCTTTCAAATAAATAAATCTTTAAAATATTTTGATTCTGTTTTTCCTGGTGGCTGTACTAATTTGCATTCCCCTTGCTCTATATCCTTCCTGGTCATTTTCTTTTTGATAATGGTCCTTTTAATAAGAGTGAGGTGATATCTGACTGTGGTTTTGATTTGCAGTTCTCTCCCTCTGGCCTCCTGGGTGTGTGTGCTAGGGGCAGGTAGGCCTTCTGGTAGCAACAGGGCTTCCTGTCAGCCCCCAAGACAGGATGGAGTTTAGTACTGACTGTGCGTTAGCAGCTCAGGTCTGAGGCTTTGAAGGAGGGAGAGGCAATTTGGGTTCCTTTACTGTTTTGTTTTTCAAAATTTATTTGAAAGGCAGTTACAGAACAGAGGGAGAGATTTCCCATCCACTGGTTTACTCCCTAAATGGCCTCAACAGCTGGGGCTTAGCCAGGCCAAAGCCAGGAGACTGGATTCCATCCAGGTCTCCCACATGGGCAGCAGGGGTCCAAATACTTGGGCCATCTTCCACTGGTTTCCTATGTACATTAGCAGGGAGCTGGATCAGAAGTGGAGCAGCTGGGACTCAAACAGATGATGCTGGTGTCTCAGGCAGTTTACCCACTGTCACCCCTGGTTTCCCTGTTTGGAGCAAAGCCGACACTCTAACCCTACTCAGTTTTCTAGACAGGATTTAGAGGCAGTGAAGACAGTGAAATTCTCCTGCAGTTAGAATCTCTGGGCTGTTGCCATGTTAGGGGTCATGGAGCTTCGGCTTACCTTTTCCAAGCAACATGGAGTCCTCCTGGCTGGGGAGCTGGGGTAGGAGCTGTGCTGTTTACAGTTCCCACCATGTCTTTACTGAAGTTTTCCCTCAGTCAATCTCCTGGAAACATGGTCCTTTCTCTGTTGCTCTGGTTCTCTGTCCAGCCATCTTGGATCTGGATCAGACAGCATTTTCATAGCAGGAGGAAAAGGGACTCCTGCTTGTTTAGTCTTTTTTTTTTTTTTTCAAAGATTTATTTATTTGTTTGAAAGTCAGAGTTATAGAGAGGACAGGCAGAGAAAGAGAGCGAGAGAGGGAGGGAGGGAGAGAGGGAGAGACAGAGAGGTCTTCTATCTGCTGGTTCATTCTCCAGATGGCTGCAATGGACAGAGCTGAGCTGATCCAAAGCCAGGAGCCTCTTTTGGGTCTCCCAAACAGGTGCAGGGCCCAAGTACTTGGGCCATCTTCTACTGTTTTCCCAGGCCATAGTAGAGAGCTGGATCAGAAGTGGAGCAGCTGGGACTCAAACCGGTGCCCATATGGGATGCCAGCACTGCAGGTGGTGTCTTTATCTGCTACACCACAGCGCTGGCCCCTTGTTTAGTCTTGTACGCAAAAGCTGCACTTGTGGATGTTTCGTTCTTGCAATAATCCTGCAGGGCAGGGCTTAGCTCCCATTAGTTAGGTGAAGAAAGTGAGCCAAGAAGGTAAAGTTACTTGCTCAAGGCCACTCATCAGTTTCTCTATATCTGCTATCCTTTTGTGGCAGTCATACCCTCTTGCAGCTTTGAACCACCCTGGCTCCCCCCAGCACCTCAGGTAATAGCTGGAAGTTGCAGTGCCAACAATGTAATGTCTTTTTTTTCTTTTTTTCTCTTTTGGTTCCATTTTCACACTTCCAGTTTCACCCTGGTCCTTTCCACCCTGAACATTAGCCAACAGGAATCCTAATTCACAGCAGGATACTGCCTCTCCTTCCTCTCCATTACAAGCCAACTTCAAGTTCAAACTTTCTAGCCTCCTTGGTATGATTTCCAGTGAGGCTCCTGGCCCCTTCCCTCCCTGCCTCCATGAAGTATGTTATGTAAGAGCAGCGGCTATTCCTGATGTGCTTACTGCGCTGGTTCCTGCAGTCCTTACAGCAGCCCAGTGAGGATCCCAGTGGTTGTTACAGAAGGCAGCTGGAAGGCACACACAGGGGCATTCCTTGCTAGTGACAGCATCAGGACTCCACCACATGCCGACTCCAGAGCCCAGGCTGCCTACTTGCTCTCCACTACCTCATGCTACCTTTTTGCCTTTCCTCATGCCACTCCTGTGCCTGAACACCTCATCTTCTCCCTTCCTCTGCCCCTGTTACTGTTAGAACATGCTTCTCAAAGGTCACCACACCTTCCCAAAGCTCTTCCTTCCCAAAGCATGCAGCCCTTGCAATGGTTTTTCCTGCCCTGGATTTATTCTCTCTACAAGGGAGTTTATAGAGTGGAACTGGAATCAGCCCTGCACCCACAGCCTTTTGCTCTTAGCAGATGCTCAAATGTCTTATCAAAGTCAAGGATGCTGTTCCCATGGTATGTGACCCATCATAGCCTCTCTACTGCAGCATCTGGGCTAGAAGCTAGTTTGTGTCCCTGCCCCAGCAGGGACAGGTTCACAGCAGGTTCTTGGGTTCAGGTTCTCAGGAACTTGCTGGTTTCTCTTATTTGCAATTGAGGACACCAGCAACATTGGGATGCTCATTGGGTAATTGGGATGATTACTGTCTTCAGCACTGTCAGGAGGCTTAAAGTACTGGGGACTTTAAAAAGTTTGTGGACAAATGGAATTAAAAAGTGAGTTTCACAGCAGGCTTTTGGCCTAGTGGTTAGGATGCTAATGTGATACCTACATCCTGTATCAGAATACTTCTGTCCAAGTCTTGGCTCCACTCCTAATTCCAGCTTCCAGCTAACGTGCACCCTGAGAGGCAGCAGGTGATGGCCCAATTAAATAGGTCCCAGCCACCCATGTGGGAGACCTGGATTGAGTTCCTGATTCCCTGCTATGGCCTGGCTCAGTCCTATTAAAGGTATTTCCAGAGTGAACCATATGGGAACTCTCCCTCTGCCTCTCCAACAAATACATTCATCATCATTACTATTTTTTTAAAAAAGTTCCTGAAAACCACATGTATTTTTGATAATCTTCATATAAAAGGATTTGAAGTTGTTTTGCATGCAAATAAACATCTTTTAATTCCACTTTCAATGACTTTTAAAGAGATTTATTTGAAAGGTAGGGGGTGGGGTGGGGGCTATCTTCCTTCTTCTGGTTCACCCCCAAAATTAACAGCCAGGTCTGGGCCAGGTTGAAGCCAGGAGCCAGGGACTCCATCCAGGTCTCCCACATGGATGGCAGGGTCCTACAACCAGGACTGGAACTGCCACTCTGATATGGGATGCTGGCATCGCAAGAGGCAGCTCAATCTACTGCACTACTACATAGGCCCCATCATAGAACTTTTTGAAGCTCCCTTGTATACAAAGTGCTTAGCTCCTGATGGAACAAGGACATAAGCCTCAGCCATTCTTGCTCATTGCCCAAAAGAGACCCTTGAATCTCAATTGGGCCTCATACTTTATTGCCTTGATATCCCACCTTGCATTCTTTTCCAGGTTCCCAAGGCCCCACCCAGTTCCAGGAATTCCCCTAGGCCTGCTGCCCCCTACCCCCACCCCTCCTTAAAAAGGCCTGACCCCTTCTAAGTGCTCCATCAATGTGCACACAGGCAGTTGGTCACTCACCTCTATGGATTTATTTTCTCTGAATAAATTCGGTCTGGCTGTAAATTCGTACACTGCCTCTCTATTCTGAGCTTCTTTTTCTAACATTTTGGTGCTCTATGTGAGGAGGCACCAATCTGCAACTCTTCCTAACAGCTTCAAGCCTGACCCACTCAGGGTCAGACTCATTTCTCCATGTCCTCTCAAGTACATGCTCTGAGCAGGAGAGCCTGACAAGTGCATGTCTCTGCTCTTCCCGTTCTTTCCCCTAGTCTGGAGAAAACGAGCCCACCACAGTGCCTCTCCATCGTCAACTAAAGATGAGTCAAGAACAAACACCGCTCTGGGTGAAGCTACTGCTTCTCATATGGTAGCAGGTTCCATCACAGCTTGCCTTTGGCCCATCTGGGAGGCCCTCTGCTGGGGATATTAGGAACAATGGAAAGGTGAAACTTCTTTTCCTAGTTTATAACCTAAAGCATCCGAAGCTGACTTTAGAGAGTGTCAAGTCCTATAAAATGTCCTTTTCTCATTTCTAATCTCCTTTTCTGATGTTCCTGGCTGTGGTGTCAATAGCTCTCATTTCTAAGAGCTGACTGCCCAACTCTGTGCTCATAATCCTTGTGGGTATCATTCCTTCCTCTTTCTAGGGATGAGGCACAGTCACTGGCTCAAAACCCTAACCATACTCTGCCAGACTCTGAAAGTTGCTGCCCTGTGAGGTGTGATGAGCCCTGGGCCTGAACTTTTCCAGCTGCAAAGTCCCCTTGATGCTCAGAGCAATGCGGACGGTCCCATTTATTTCCTGCCCAGGTCCCGAGCAAGCTTGTCCATGATGTGCTCCTAAAGGTGCAGAGGTAGCAACCTGTTCTTCCTCGGATGCACCTTTGTCCTGTAAGTTTCAAGTCCTGGCCTTGCTCAAAATCAACCACTTCCCCCGTGCATGGAGGGCAGGAATGGCAGTGGGCAACCTGCAGATTTTACAGTAAAACCAAAGGAGAGACAGAAACTGTCTCATGGGTTCTACCTTTGCATCTTAGTTATGAAAACCAAAAAGCCAAAGAAATTGCTTGAAAACTAGGCAGGAAAAAGGGTAGGACCATAGCTCATGCCCCATTTCCTGGTCTAAGTTCGGCTGTGGCCTGGATACGTCTGGAAACATCTGTTCCTTCTACACCTGCCTCAGGAATGGCGGTAAGGAAGTGACCACTCCAACTGTTCTGCTTTGTTTTGCTAACCAGCTTCTGACTCAGACTCCTGGCAGTGTCTCTGAAGGGTCAACCCCAGACCCCAGCCCTGCTCTGGCTACAGGGAAGGAGCTTCTGCATTTCTGATGGGCCAGGACTTGAATGGCATGGTTCCATGGGCACCCTTCAAAAAAGGCTTACTCCTGGGGCCAGTGCTGTGGCGCAGCGGGTTAAAGCCCTAGCCCGAAGCACTGGCATCCCACATGGGCACCAATTCTAGTCCCGGTTGCTCTTCTTCTGACCCAGCTCTCTGCTGTGGCCTGGGAAAGCAGAAGATGGCCCAAGTCCTCGGGCCCCTGTACTGACGTGGGAGACCCGGAAGAAGCTCCTGGCTCCTGCCTTCGGATAGGTACAACTCCAGCAGTTGTGGCCATCTGGGGAGTGAACCAACGGATGGAAGACCTCTGTAACTCTTTCAAATAAATAAAATAAATCTTTATAAACAAAACAAAAAATGGTGGTACAATTAGTTTTCCCCATCCCTCTTCAAATTGTGGATGCAGATTCAAGGAGCACCCAGGACTGCTGCAAAGTGGACTCCAACCTGAGGACTCATGGCCAAGGGTAAGAGGTTTCATCTCCTGCGCCAACACCAACGGGCGGTAGTTGAGTGGAGCAAAGCCGAGTAATCTCCAGGCATTTTCTAGCTCAGGGATGTGTGGGTACCACAGGTACGAGGTTGTTCTGTAACACACTCCTTCCTAAGGCAGGCAAACAAGAGCACAGCTTCTACCCTCTGGAAAGCCAGAGCCTGAGTGCCTGCTGGTCACCTTACATGTAAGGATTTCAGATGGACTATTACTGAACCCAACTGTAGTACAGGAGAGATCACCTAGATTCTTCTGCCCCACCAAAGGCCACCAGATCTAAAATCTACGGGGAAAGAGCCTACTAGAATCTGAGAATGTCAGGTTTCCAGGCTTAGAAATAGGGAGGATACTTCTATCTGTACTTACCACAATACTGGAGGACAACACTGGAATTGTTTATGACAGCCTCTGCAGGTGAGATTCAAAACTTAACCTATGTACAGCAAACTAATTTTTAAACCGGCAATTCTGTATGGCCCACAGATTTTTTTTTAATTTTTTTTTTTTTACAGGCAGAGACAGACAGTGAGAGAGAGACAGAGAGACAGAGAAAGGTCTTCCTTTTCCATTGGTTCACCCCCCCAAATGGCCACTACGGTTGGTGTGTTGCAGCCAGCACACTGCGCCAATCCGAAGCCAAGAGCCAGGTACTTCCTCCTGGTCTCCCATGCGGGTGCAGGGGCCCAAGCACTTGGGCCATCCTCCACTGCCCTCCTGGGCCACAGCAGAGAGCTGGACTGGAAGAGGAGCAACTGGGACAGAATCCGGTGCCCCAACTGGGACTAGAACCCGATGTGCCGGTGCCACAGGCGCAGGATTAGCTAAGTGAGCTGCGGCGCCAGCCCACCCACAGATATTTTAAACATCCAAATGATCCTTAGCAGAAAAATGATTCCCCAACCCTGCTACACTGTAACCCCATCCCCTCTCCAAAGACCTGGGCACATCCATCCAGGTCTTCTGCACTTCCTGGCACCTGACAAGTGTTTATTGATGACTTAGGGTTATCCAAGGCACACTGCTCTGCCTCCACCTAAAACAGCTCTAATCAGAGGAGCCTTGGAAACAGCATCAACCTACATGACAGCCACTTACTGGACCGCTTTCCAAAGCCCAGAGCTGCTCTTCACACTTCCAGAGGAGAGGTCTAGCAAACTTGTCAGAAATCCTTGGTCAGCACTCTAGTATGTTTTCAATACAACCTCTTACAATTGCCTCACACTGTGGACAACCAGAGAAGGTTAACAGAAGGGACTGGATGTACTGACACAGTGAGAGCCAAACTGGGACTGCAGGCACCACCAAACCCCAATTCTGGCAGATGTAGTAAGGGTTAGCACAGCAGTCAGTCATACATGGAATACAAGATGGACAGGATTATTTAATGACATAGCAAAATAATATGCTTTGAAACAAGATGGTCACAATAGGGAAAGGATGAATTCATTTTGACAAAAAAATTAAAAAACTATGAACACACATACATAAATCTGGAAGGTCACACACCAAAATCTCAAGAGTGCTTATGCTCACTCTTGTTTAGTGATTAAATCTTCCCTTTGCTTTTGTGTATTTTTTGAAACATGATTATTTACGAAGCAAGAAAAACAATGTCCTGTTGAAATAGTTATTAAGCGTCAGGAGTTAAGAAACCAGGAGCCCTGCAGCCAAGGTGTAACATCCCGGACAGGTCCAGCCAGGGAGACAGTAAGTAGTCAAGTGCAAAGGTGGAACACTGAGCTGTCCTTTCATCCTGGAATGCTACTTATCAATCTGTTTCCTCTGCAGCTCCTGGTCTCAGTGGACTTAATGTGACTTTAAATATTAGCTGGCCAAACAGCAAAACTATGCAGCTATTCTGGTTTTGAACCACAAAATATACTTATTTTGTATGTACATATTACACAAAACTGAAAGCAAGTGTTCCTGCCACAAAAAACCTCACTACAACACTGATTGCTATTTTATGACTTTGTTCATTTCCAGTTTTCACTGCCAACCTATTTTTTGTTTCAGACCTGGAAGAGGTGCTCTTTCTCACTAACAGTAATGCAGGCCGAGCCCTGTATACAGGCAGGTGGGTTTTCAGTCTCTAGATAGCTGTCTGGTCTTCCAAGTACTGGGCCAAGTTGGAAACCCTAACCAAAATCCAGTCCACTGCATGAGTGACACTGGAATGAGAATAACCAGTTTCTCAGAAAGGTCTTTTTTGCTGAGTTACCACAATGTGAATAGTACAATATACCTGTACTTATGCAAATGAGGTCAGTCCTCTCAACCCTACACCTCCCACTCCCCTCCATATTTAAATACTCTAATACTGAGAGAGGTTCAAAGGTTCATAGTTTTAAAATCAGGACTATGTAAAAGTTATACCACCTTTATCCTAAGGTGCTTCCTAGGTACTTCCCAGAGCTCGCTCTTTGCTTTCATACTGCAGCATTCAGGAGGGACCAGAAACTACGGGAAGGTCCAGCAAACAACTACCGCCAAAACAGTGAATTGAGACTATCTGTGCATCATCACCAGCTGTCAGGACCCGAGGTCACTTTAAAAGCACATTGGTATCTAGCAACTCATGCCACAAAAAACCTCACTTCTCAGGAGGGCAAGGTATAAAAAGTTACATTAAAACAATGACATAAAGAGGGAAATATATTTAAAATCAATACACCGTATCATCAGAAAACAGAAAGATTCCTTGCTTTGCCCTTGGGCAACCAAGGAATTAAAGTCTGCTTTATATGCCCCCAAATCTCAAAAATACAAGAGACTTGCTGGAAATCACAGTGTCCATTGTTTGCAACCTGAGCCAATGAACACTCATTAGTTGAGTTCAAATTTAAAGGCTACAAAAATTCCTTTGTTAGAAAAGGAAAAAAATTGATTCCAGGACAAGTTACTCAAGATCAAAGGAAGACGTGTCTTCAGTGAGAGAACTGCCGGCGGTCGGTCGGTTTCTTGCTAATGTGCTTGAAGATTATGGACTTCTCAACTTTCTTGGTTTTCTGATAGCCGAAGCCACCGCCGCCTCCTCTTTTTCTTTGCTTGCCTTCGTTGCTGTTCACATCTAGAGGGGACTGTTAAGGAAAATCTAGCCACTTAGAAAAGCTCCAGCATGCACACTAAACACAGCCTTGCTGTCACAACCATGGTCTTTCTCTTCTATCTGAGCACACCCAAAAGTGCTGAAGCGTTTCCCTTCTCAGGACCCAACAGATGGATTTTGGCTGCTATTCAGGACCTGTGATGGGGATGGCAACCCAAAATGTCCCTGCTGCTGAAAATGCATTAACGAGGCACATGTCATGCACCACAATTGAAGCAACTGGAGGTACTTCCTTGTCTTTTATC
Source organism: Oryctolagus cuniculus (assembly GCF_051225735.1). Taxonomy (NCBI): domain Eukaryota; kingdom Metazoa; phylum Chordata; class Mammalia; order Lagomorpha; family Leporidae; genus Oryctolagus; species Oryctolagus cuniculus. The sequence continues at coordinate 115,566,039 of NC_142869.1, read as the reverse complement.
TTGGGCAACACTGAGGTTTTATTTCCTTCTGCAGAACTTTCTTCCCTGCATAAAGCCCTTCAAGTCTGAAACAATTAAAATTAAAACTTGCTCAAAGGTTCTACCCTTTCTTCAGGTCCACAGGATCCTGCTCCTAAAGTTAACACGCACAGCATGGCCTCAGCAACCACCTCTCTGCTATTTTGCCTTTGTGTGGAAGACACAACTATCCCCACCTTTACTGACACCTAAATCCCCTTGTTCCTGTGACCTCCACCCTGATCACCCATCCTTGCTCACACCACCTTACCTCTGTGGGCCATGCCAGCACACTGACCACGAGCCAGAACATGCAGCGACCCACTGCTAAGCCTCAAACACCCCTGCCAAACTTCTCTCCCTTAGTTTCAGGATGATATCGTAACAGACAAAAGGATACTCAGATCAACAAAGGGAGGCACCTTGAAACCAAAAGACAGTGCAACCTGAGGCAAATTTAAGCTATTAACATTAAAGATCTGTTTCAGAGAATGGGAATCATAAGCTCGGATGTACGACTTGTATGCTTCCTGGGCTGACTTATGAAGAAAGTAATTCTTCTCAATCAACTTCTCAAGCTGAAAGAAAAGAAAGATTGGTTTTAATAAATTAAAACCAGCAGATGTCAGATATATTAAAACAGTCATCTTGCATAAAACATCTGTTCTAATACACTTGCTCCAGGCTCTGGATTATCTTTAAGACCACACTGCAGCAAAAACAATGCTGAAGTTCTTGCGGGGTATAGACTGAAAGAAGGACAAGAGCACAGGCATGTGGTCATCAGCTGCTATGACTGGCATTACTTGGAGGCTGAATGTCCCCCAAAGGTCACTATGTTAAAGGCATGGCCCCCAAGATCTTCCATTAATGGTGCTAAAAGGGCAGAGACTTAATCCAATCACGGTGAATGGATGTGGGTCTTTACCCCATGATTAAATTCTGATGGCTTTGTACAGACCATACAGGCAGTCACGCACACTGTGTCCCTTGCTATGTGATGCCACCTTGGGATCCTACAAACAAGAGCAACATCATCACGGGTTGACAAGGGGGCCACCCAATCTTGTACTATAATCTCAACATTTTATAAAGTAGCCAATCTCTGGTATTTTGTTATAGTGACAAAAATTTAACTAATGCATGAGCACAGTAAAAAACCCTAGTTGGTCACACAGTCTAAGTACCCCATTTTATGAGGGGATGGATTCAGAAGACAGTCATCACCTACTGAAGAACATTAAAGGAAGTGTTATGTCAAGTTCAGCTCCTGGCCATAAATGTAATTTAATAATCAAGTTCAGCTCCTGGTCATGATGTAATTTAATAGAACAAAACAAAAAGAAAAAAGTATACCTGAGACTGAATGTCAGAAATTTTAGACCAAGAAAAGTCAAATTCACTTAATGGAACCTAGAAAACAAAAGGTATAAAAGATCAGTGAACCAGGATGATCACTCTGAAGATTTTCAGGTGAAAAATGTCCCATAAACAGCAGGGAAGTGAAGCCAGGCCGTAGTGGACTCCACGGGCTCATGAGGCTTTGAAGACAGCTGAGGAGGAACCTGGCCTGTGGAATTCCCTAAGAACAGAGAACTCTGTCTCCCAAGGTGAACAAAAAAGCTTTATCTTTGCTCTGCTGACTCCACACATCATCCATGTCTTTCTTTCTGAAAGGCTAAGGTGAGGAACTGGACAGGGATGATCAACTGTCAAAGTACTTTTTTGCGACAATCTTGATAACCATGATTAGTTTCTCCACATCAGAGCTGTCCTAATGCACACTGCCCTGCAATGGGGCTTATGACACCATAGGCCAGAGTGATCACAAACTCCTAAAGGGAGTTTTCAGTCATTGCTTAATAAAATAAAAAAAAGCATCAGACTTGTGCTAGGTATTAGGAAAAAAGAATAGGCGCCCAAATTCTGGAGCCTGCAGTCTTAGAACAGAGGATGAAGGGATCTGTGAAGGCTTCCCACTGGACAGTGCAGCTATTGAAACCACAGCATCCTAGCAGCCTAAAGACCCAGGAAAATAGTATTTTATAGAAATTGAGTGAAGGCCACAGGACAATTTCAGGGCACTGCATCCAGCTGCTGGGTGCAGATGGCAAGTGTGGAAAGACGGCCTGACACGTATCCTAACAACAAAGAAGCCACTTCCAGCTTGACAGCCAAAGTCAGAACAGAGTGTGGGAACTGAGCAGCAGGTAACTGGTAAGTGTATAAAACAATTCCAAGACGTCAGCTGAGGAAACACCACATGCAGTAGCCATTGTGGACACGGTGGCAGGAGAATGGGTTTTCGGGATGAAGTTATTATTTTCTACAGTGACAGAATTGCCATACGGAACAGGAGAACAGAGCCTGGCACCACTGGGCAACACAGAACTAGAGTCTGCCCATGCTTCCTAGCCAGAAGCATGCAAATGCTAACTTACTGAACTGCTGCAGCAACTATTTTATAAGCTCTATCTAACTCAAGACCTCCACCACTCCCTCCCCGAAGATCTACAAATGGTGCTAGCTTGCAATCCCTACCAATGGCACTTTCTTCTCAACAAGATTTTCTAACCAGTGTTACCTTAGACTGCTTCAAGTAACGAAGGAAACCCAGTTCTTCTGGGCGCAAAATGAGCAAGGCATGCCCTCGTCCATTTAGGCCCCTGGCTGTTCTACCTACGCGGTGAATATATTCCTGTGGTGGAGAAAGAAAACCTGAGTTAATATGCTGACTTCCACTGAGCCCACTGATAGAGCACCTCTCACACCTTCACCATGTCCCCCACAAAGGGACAACAGGTCGACAGCCAACATTTAAATCAATTTTCACAAAAAGCCAGACACAACGTTCATGTTAACATTGAGAACTACGCATGAATTTTAACTGTACTTCATTTTCAAAATGGCTTTTAAGGAAACATTTACATGCGAGCTGTTAACTGTTTGCTGAAGTCTATTCTACCACTAATACTACAGAATGTGTTCTACCTCTCTGAACACATTTTCTCTCTTCCAGACACCTGCTGTTAGAAGATAATTCCAGGGATCAAACACTGCTAACTTAAGTCCCATTGATGTGCTCAAATTTCCCTGCATACACCTTTAGGCCCTTAAAATAATTAGCATCAGCAGAGAAACACTACACAATGACTGCACAGTAGGGACAAACCCGATGTGTATGAAATGAGCATTTCTCATAGAATCTGGAGATTCACATACCCCTTACTGCAGAGCCATTTAGAAGACACCCCAGGGACTCTACTTACCTTAGGGTCATCTGGAGGGTCATACTGAACAATCCAGTCAACTTCAGGAATATCCAGCCCTCTTGCTGCCACATCTGTACATAGCAATATCCCGGAGTCTGCGTTACAGAACTGGAAGAATGTGGTTGTACGTTTATTTTGCTTCTGCTTTCCCTAGAAGCAAACAAAAAGATCAATTAGAGCTGGAGCCTTGAGGCTGTTTCTGGGCAGTCCAGATGTATAACCTTTACACTGTGCAGAAATTACGCTATTTCAACCAATGCCATAGACTTGGTCCCGTTTTCCCAACTGGACAGCAGCTAGCCCCTCCAGAATGGCACCTCTTACTCCTTTGTAGTTTTCGCCTGTCAAACCCAGCAGAACGCCCTCCACACAGCATTCATCACCCGGTGTTGATCAAGCCACTCAGGAGGGAGCAACACGTACAAGTCCATGATCTATAGAACTTCACATCATGATCACTTACGTGGATAGCTAAGACAGGCAAATCAATGTAGTTCAGCAGCTCATAGTGGTATTTCACGGACATACAAGATGAAAAGAAGACCATCAGTTTCTTCTTTCGGTTCTTCTTAAGGAATGTAAAGAGCAGAAGGAATCTCTTTTCTGAGGGACAAACCACATATCCCTAGAAATGGTTCAAGACAGCAGTCACAAATCAAATAGACATTTTCAGTTTTATCAAAGAATATAATTTGGCTGAGAGAACTGATAAACACACAACGTGCACACTATCCACTATGCCTATCCTATAGCATTTTTTTTTTTTTTAAATTTATTTATATTTGAAAGGCAGAGTTACAGAGAGGCAGAGGCAGAGACAGAGGTCTTCCATCCACTGGTTCACTCCCCAAGTGGCTGCAACAGTCAGAGCTGGGCTGATCCGAAGACAGGAGCTCCTTCTGGGTCTCCCACATGGGTGCAGGGTCCCAAGGACTTGGGCCATCTTCTATTGCTTTCCCAAGCCATAGCAGAAAGCTGGATCAGAAATAGAGCAGCCGGGACTTGAACCAGCGCCCATATGGGATGCTAGCATCCAGGCTGCAATTTTACCTGCTCCGCTACAGTGCCAGCCCCTCTGTAGCATTTTAAAAACTGAACAATCATTAAAGGTTTTACAGCTACATTAAGCTCTATGGAATATTTTACTCATTGAAAGATTAAATCTTAAAGATCTCATCTTAATTACATTGGTTTGAATCAGCCCTCTCATTTCTACCATTCACAAGTTTGTGCCCGCAATGCCAGCATATCACCCAAGTTATCCTGCACCTTAGGGAAAGAAATGATTAAAACTCACACTCTTAAACAAAAGGAAGACAACCTGCATTTAGAATTGGTAGTGATTAGCAAAGCCTCTCATGAGAAAGTGGTATCCAGACGACAGAACAGATGCAATTACTCAAGGTTCAGGGTATTTTATTTCTAAAGGGACCCAATATCCACATTTACTACATTTTAAATAAAAGATTCATTAACTCATCTGCTTTCTGAATGATCCTCCAAGCAACTACAAGGAAACACCAAATGTGATCTTTAAAGTTTTAAGTTATTGATAAAATATACCTGCTCAAGACCATCCACTGTTGCATTAGCTTTATCGTCATCAACACCAACATACAAAGGCTCCTTTTTCAGAGAAATCCTTGCCAGATCTTCAACTTTTCGAGTTTGTGTGGCAGAAAAGAGCATGGTCTGTCTGCGTGCTGCAACAGATAAGCACACAAATAAGCCTCATCCTATAGGCAATCTTCACACATGTAAAGGAAAAACATTTCATCATCATTTCACTAGGCACAAACCATCTGATAAAATTTAGCATCTGGTTCTGATCAAAAACCCTCAGCAAACCAGGAACAGAAGGGATCTCCTTGGTCTCATAAAGGAAATCTACATAAAACCTATAGCTAACATCACACATACATAATGGTCAAGACCGAATGCTTTCCCTCCTAAGATCGGGAACAAGACAAGGATGTCTGCTCTCATCATCACTGATACTTGGTATTGTTCTCACACTAGATGTTCAGTTCAGTGTAGTCAGGCAAGAAGAAACATTAAATTAAGTAAAACTGTTATTATTTGTACCTGACATGATTGCCCATGCAGGAAACTCAAAAAGGACAGCCATTTGGAGGGTCACACTGTGCAATCACAGAACAGAAAGCAGATCAAAGCTACCTGGGAAGTTGTGTGTATGTGTAAAGAGCCATGGAAATGAGGGAATGCAGAAGAGCATGGGGGGTGATGCACATGTTCACTCTTAAATATAGTGGTTTCAGAGCTAAAGCCATCACAGAATATCACACTATACATTTAAGTGTGCAGTTCAATTATATTTCAATAAGCATTACAAAACAAATCATAATGAATGGAAGCAGGGCCTTGTTACATAGACAGTTTATAAGACTAAATCAAGAAATATACAAGTCAAACATAACACAAGATTATAGCTACCTGGGAGACCTTAGATGAGGTTAAGAAAAATAAACAGGTGGGGCCAGTGCTGTGGCCTAGCAGGCATAGCCACTATCTGCAGTGCTGGCATCACATAGGGTGCCGGTTTGGGTCCCGGCTGCTCCACTTCCCATCTAGCTCTCTGCTATGGCCTGGGAAAGCAGTGGAAGATGGCTAAAGTCCTTGGGCCCCTGCACCCGTGTGGGAGACCTGGATGGAAAAAGCCCCCAGCTCCTGGCTTCGGATCGGCACAGCTCCCACTGTTGCAGTCATCTGAGGAGTGAACCAGCGGATGGAAGACATCTCTGTCTATACCTCTCTGTCTTTCAAATAAATAAATCTTTAGAAAAAAAAATAACAGGTAGGATGGGAAGAGAATGAGATGTTAAAACTATATTCAACTTGCATTATAACCTCTGAAATGGCCAAACTACTATTTTAAACTACTAGCCAGTCTGATCTTTATTTCAACTACCTCTAAGGCTGTTTGACACAACTACTTCATCTGGTTATGGTAAAATTCTGGTACTAGTACAATTTTTTTCCTATAGGACTCTCTTGGGGTGGATATTTGGCACAGTGGCACTGAAGACACCACTTGGAAGACCCATATTCCACTGTGGAGAGCCTGGGTTCAAGTCCCGGTTCTATTCCTAATTCCAGCTTTCTGCTAATGTTCTTGGAGGTAGCAGTGATGGCTCAAGTTCCTGGGTTCCTGCCACCCAAGAGGGAGATCCAGAGCCAGCACAGGGAGAACTCTGTCTCCCTTTCAAACAAAAAAAAAATTGGCAACAGGTACTTTGCAGGTACTACCTACTTACTTGGCAAAAGTTTAATAATTTGTTTCAATTCCTCTTCAAATCCAACATCCAAGATGCGATCAGCCTCATCAATAACCAGACACTGTAGGTTTTTGTACATAAACCCTGGAGTATTCTAACAAAACAAAGGGTAAAACAAAAAACAACCTGTTAGCTGTCGTGTTTCTGCTATAAAACGATGAGACAGGCACTATATAATAGCACTCTTACCTGCATATGGTCCAGGAGCCGGCCAGGCGTAGCCACAATGATGTTGATCCCATTGGCAAGCTTCTGTGCTTCAGCAGATCTGTTACTGCCACCCATTATCAAGCCATATGTGTGAACGTGGTGAGTCATCAGCTCCTTGAGAACACCAAACGTCTGCATGGCCAGTTCTCTAGTAGGTGAGAGAATAAGGACTCCTGTCCCTAAGCAGCAAAGAATGACACATTGCAAAAGTCAGACTGTGGTCTTTTGAGTTCATAAAAAGGGCAACAAACTTCTAGGGATACAATGGCAGAACAAACAGATCAAAAGCTTACCATTCCTGGGCATAAACTTTAACTTAACAATAAGTTCAACTGCAGGGATGAGAAACGCCAGGGTTTTGCCACTGCCTGTTTTTGCAGCTGCTAGAAGATCTCTACATATTAAATGGGAAAGAAAAATAAAGATGGTTAATCTACTTATTCAACACGTATTTAACAAGAAAGACAAGGCTCTGATCTTCACTACTGCAGAAATCAATCACCTGCACAATATACCTAACGCAGAAATAAGAACTCTGCTGAACAGAAGCAAACCTTTTCCTTCAAACACCAGGGGGTAACACAAAAACCTTTAATGCAGGCAGGATACAGAATTTATCACACTGTATACAAAATAACAGAACACCCGAGTATTTCCTTTATAATCTACCAGCCCTAAAAATAGATAATCAATGTCCAAGTATCAGCATTAATCCTACCTGCCTTCCAGAAGTGGTCTGACGCTTTTATGTTGAATTTCAGTCATGTTTGTAAAGCCCATTTCTTTTATTGCCTTCAGAGTGTTTTCATTGACAAGATTAGTTAGAGAATCAAATGAAGTATCTTCAAAAGCTCCTGAGCAAGATAATCATTAGCAAACATGTTACAAGTTATACCTGCGACAGTTACCTAAATTAGTTTTGCTTAAAAGAGCCTCATATGGCAAAATAAAAAATCTCAATCATTTCGATGATTTTTCCTATAATATTAAGAAACCATGTAATTTTATCTTTAAAGTCCAGAGACTGCCAATGTTGTGGTACAACGAGTTAAGCCATTGCTTGAGATGTTAGCACTCCATATTAGAAAGCTGGTTTGAGCCCTGGCGGCTCAGTTTCCAATCCAGTTCCCTGCTAATGCACCTAAGAAAGCAATGAAAGATGGCCCAAGTACCCGGGCCCCTGCATTTTGGGCTCCTGGCCTTGGCCTGGCACAGCCCTTGCTGTTGCAGTCATTTGGGGAATGAACCAGCAAACTGATGATCTCTGTCACTCTGCCAGTCAAATAAATGAGGCAGGGAGTAGGTGTAACTGAGTTACTTACATGAAAAAAATGCCAAGGCAAGAGGAAAAAGAGTAGAGAGAGAAATGTTTAAGAAATTTAATATAAAAAGTTAAAACACGGGCAGGCATTTCACCTAGTGGTTAAGATGCTTGTGTTTCACATCAGAGTGCCTTGGTTCAATTTCCCAGCTCTGGTTCCTGATTCTAGCTTTCTAATAAAGATGACTCTGGGAGGCAGTGGGGATGGCCCAAGCCACTGGGTTCCTGCCACTCATGTGGGAGCCCTGGACTGAGTTTCAGGATCCTGGTTCTTGAATTTGGCAGGCAGCTGGGGTGTGAACCTCAAGATGTGTCTTTCTTTATCTGCCTCTCAAATAAATGAAAATCAAAAACCATTACGTGTAATTAAAAACTGAGTATGAAGTCACTCAAAAAATTAATCTCACTCCAAAAACAACTGAGCAGTCAGATGTGGCTACCAAATGTTACACAGAACCTCCATATCAAGTAGTGTACTCTTTTTTACTTCAAAGGAGACAGACAAATGGAGAGAAAACTTCCACCTGCTGGTTCACTCCTCAAATGCCCACCATAGCTGAAGTGAGGAGTCCAGAACTCCACCTGGGTCTCCAATAAGGGCGGCAGGAACCCAAGTATTTGAAGCCATCATCTGTTCCCAACCAGCATGTGCACTAGCAGGAAGCTGGAATGGAGAACGGAGCTGGGACTTGAATGAGGCACTTTGATATGGGATGTGGGTCCCCTAAGTGGTGACTCAACTGCTGCACCAAATGCCTGCCCCAAGTGGTGCACTGTTTAGGAGAGAAAGACATCAAAACAGCCTGGAGAGCTCCCCTCCTCACTCCCCGTTCTCAGGTCTTAAATCAGCAGTTATTTAACCTACCATCAGGCACTACTGATGGTTCCTGACACAGCAAACCACCACTTTTGAATTTCACTATAGTATTCGATAAACTACATGAAACAGGACTTCATACCTTATTATAAAATAGGCTTTCTGTTAAGATGCTTTTGGCCAGCTGTTGGCTTATGTAGTATTCTGAGGTCATTTAAGGTAAGCTAAAGCCAAACTTTGATGTTCAGTAGGTTAAGTGCATTAAATGCATTTTCAACTTACAATGGTTTTATTGAAACAGCCCCTTTTAAGTCAAGGAACAACTGCACTGACACCTTGGGCTAAACAATTTGTTGCTGTGGGAGGCCATCCTATGTTAGGTTATGCAGCATCTCTGATCTCTCCTCAATGGGTGCTGGGACACTACCCTCAGTTCTGACAACCATTTAAGTGTCTCCTAGGGGCACAGGGACCAATCTTCCCTGAATACCCAGGAAAGGGGGTTGCTGGACTTTCACTGTTAGAAGTGGACAAGTTCTAGGGGCTGGTGCTGGCATCCTATATGGGTGCCCGTTTGAGTCCTGGATGCTCCACTTCCGATCCACTCTGCTGTGGCCTAGAAAACCAGTGGAAAATGGCCCAAGTGCTAGGGCCCCTGCACCCACATGGGAGACCCAGAAGCTCCTGGCTTCAGTTTGGCACAGCTCCAACTGTTGCAGCTGTATGGGGAGTGAACCAGTGGATGAAAGACCGACCTCTCTTCCCCTCTCTGTAACTCTGCCTCTCAAATAAATAAATAAATCTTTTTAAAAAATAAGTTGGGTAAGTTCTAGGCAAAGCAGGACAAGTCAGTCACCCTAACTGAGAGGCGAAACTGCTCTGGTTGAGGACCCCGGCACAGCCTTTGCAATTTTGATAGAGCATGTCTGGGGTTGGACCTCAGTATTTTATTTTATTTTTTTAACTTTGGCTCTCAGTTCTGGAGGTATAAGACCTGGGGGCCACATTTGATGATGGTCTTTTTGTTGGCAGAATTCTGAGGCAGCACAGACTTACATGGCAAGAGGCAGGAGCACATGTGTCTGTTATCCGGGCCACCAGAATTCAACCACGGGAGTTCCACCCTAAACACCACAGCTTTCATTCTCTTAATACCAATGTATGACCTTGGAGTTAAATTCCTGCAATTGATGCAAACTATATTCAAACCACAGGAGCAGCATCCAAGTTCTGAGTCTTATATTGGTGTTAGGGTGAGACCTTCAGTGGGCCTGACATGAGAGCCTCAGTATTTTTAACAAATAAAAATCCCCAAACATAAAATTCAAGTAACTCCTAGATATTTCTAGTCAGGCACAGCTAATTGTAAACTCTTGACTTTTATAAAGAAATAAAAACCAAAGGACGCTAACCTGGCAAAAGTCCCTGCATAATAGTAATCTCCCCTCCCTCCCCTAGCAGTTTCTGAGCCTGCACTAAACCTCTGATCTCCAGCGTTCCTGGCCAATGATCTTCCTATCATAGTACAAAAGGACAAACCAAAGAGATGAAGGGTCCTAGAAGCTGTGTGCAAAAACACTTAGGGTCAGGAATAGAACAGCAGAAAGATATGAAGAATATCTCCTGTCGATATTTTTCACTGAAGGCTCACAACTGAATGCTACCCTCCAGAGAGGATATTTTAAGGAAATATAGATAGAAAACACCCTGGAAGTTACCTGTCAGTCCAAGGGGCAGGCTGGGAGCCTCACTGTCATCCTCCTCATTGTCTGCTGCTTCCACACTGTCTTCTGTTTCTGTAGGAGCCTTGGTGCCTTCTTCTTGAATTTTTGCTTTTTTGGTATCTTTGGTTTTAAAGGACAAAACACATTTTTTTAAATGAAAATATCAAATGAGGTATAGTTCAACGAATTTAAGATATTTAGTACTAACTTTATTTTTTTAAGATACCCCAATGTATACTATCTCATTCAGAAAGTTTTTATAGGTACTATTAAACATAAAGAACTCCAAGTTCCACATATTTCATGGAGGGAAAAAAAAACCCACATCTCATTTTTTCAAACTCATTACCCACCCCCCCATGCCATTTACCACTAATTTTCTATGAAAGCTGTTTTTCTTTTAAAGGTGAACACAAATTATGAGGGTTCTTCACATCTCTAAACTATAAAGCCAGGTCAATCACCTGCTTGGCTGGACAATGATACTGGGCTGTTTTTTGTCTATCACTAGTGAGACAGAAGTTCCTAGCTCCTCACTGCTGCAGTCACAGTCTTTACAATGTGGCCACATATCACCTCTCCATCTCACCTTCCAGGACTCTCAATGGTCCACTCTAGGTCAAATGGCTTTACTACCATGCTGGGCTTTTATAGAAATTTATTGCAGTTAGTGATGCTAGTTTTAACAGAAGTGACCCAGACTGGAACTGAGGACTCTGGGTAGCCAGGACTGGCCTCTTCCAGTTCCTTGAATGTCAACCCTCTGGGAAATGGTGAACTCTTTTTAAAGATTTATTTATTCAATTATTTACTAGGTAGAGTTAGAGAGAAAGTAGAGTGAGAGATCTTCCGTCCACTTGTTCCACTCCCCAAATGGCTACACTGGCTGGGGCTGGGACAGCCCAAAGCCAGTAGCTTCATTTAAGTTATAGGAGCAGCTGGGACATGAACCAGTGCCCATATGGGATGCTGGTGTTGCAGGCAACAGCTTAACCTGCTGCACCACAACACCAACTCCAGAAATGGTGAATTCTTAAAATTCTTATGTTCAAAAGCCATGGAGAAATCCTCAGTTGCTTTCCATGGCTTGTCATTTTCATTTTCCTTAACTCAGTTCTTAAGGTAGGTTTGTCCAGAAGGTTAAAATTCCCAGCCCTGGGACTCGGTGCTTGAGAGTAAAAGTAATGCTACTTCCCTGGGAAGACTCATAACAGAATCCTAAAGGATGGAAACCTTAGCATCTGACACGTTAATAGCAGGCCCTAACTAAGGAATACACAAACTGTCTATAAAGGGCTAATAGTAAATATTTTAGGCTTTGCCGGCCATGTTTTTTTTTTTTTTGCTGCAATAAAGACCAAATAAACAAATGGGCATTACTGTGATCCAACAAAGCTTTATTCAAACAACTGGAAAGGCCAAAGTTGGCTAACCCATCCTTTCTTACCTGACATCTCTACCTATCCACATCTCAATTAAAATCTCCAATTCTAGGGTTGGCACTCTCGTGCAGCATGTAATGACACTGCCTGCAATGCTGCCTCCCATATGGGCGCAGGTCTGTGTCCTAGCTGCTCCACTTCTGATCCAGCTCCTTGCTAATGGCCTAGGAAAAGCAGTGGAAGATGGCCCAAGTGTCTGGGCCCCTGCATCCCGTGGGAGATCTGGATCAAGGCCACTGTGGCCACCTGGGGGTGAGCCAGTGGATGGAAGATCTCTCTCCCTTCTTTCAAATAAATAAATATAGACAGACAGACAGACCTGGGAAGACAGATTCCACTACCAGCCCAGATTTCTTTACTGTTGGATTCTGTAATGGTGCTGGCAAACAAGAAAGCCTAAAATATTACATTCTTACCTAAGACTGAGATTTTCTTCAAGGTTACAGAATGTAAAAACATAGCATATTATTCAGTATTTTGAGAAAACTTATATACACCCGCCTCATGAAGCAACAAAATGTTTCTTTCAGCTACCAGGCTAGTATCTGGTACACATGCGAGTAAAGGGGATTTCTACAAGTGCACACACACAGGAAAAACAGTGGGAAGTTAGAACTGTGAGAAACTGAATGGCTGAATTCAAAGTCCATGAAGAACCTACCAGGGCCAGCACCATTCACCAGTTTTCTCTTTTTCTTCTTCTTCTTCTTTTTAGATTCTGGATCGGGCGACTCTGTTGCTGCTTCTCCATTGGTTAACACAGCAGATTTCTGGGGGGATTTTTTAACTTTTACTTTCTTCACTGTTTCTTTAGTCAAGGCTCTATTCTGTGTTTCTGACAGGCCCACACTCATGGTGTGTTTCAGGGACTTCTTAGCTTTCCCACCTGCCACTGCTGCTTCAGGCACGTCTCCATTCTGGGGTTCTGACAGGCCCACACTCGTGGCACGTTTCAGGGACTTCTTCGCTTTCCCACCTGCCACTGCTGTGTCAGGCACGTCTCCATTCTGGGTTTCTGACAGGCCCACACTCGTGGCACGTTTCAGGGACTTCTTCGCTTTCCCACCTGCCACTGCTGCGTCAGGCACGTCTCCATTCTGGGGTTCTGACAGGCTCACACTCGTGGCGTGTTTCAGGGACTTCTTCACTTTCCCACCTGCCACTGCTGCGTCAGGCACGTCTCCATTCTGGGGTTCTGACAGGCTCACATCTGAGACCCTTGCTTTAGACAAAACACAATTTGTGATGCCAAAGGGGCTTACTTGGGAACACTGGGATCCCACCCAAGAAAGTCTATGACTTCAATGACTCAAATTACTTAGTGTTGTCTCCCTTCATATTTTTGTTAGAGCCAACAGCAATTGTTTCGGTATTCTACTGGAGGAAAAATTCCCTTTAAGGAAAAATGCCGTAAAAGGGAAAGTTACATTAGCTTCTTCAATTATCCTATCCCTATCTTTAAGTAAAGTCTGGGGCAAGAAATCTCCTGTGAGGTCAAAGCTTTAAACAGATGGAGTCAGACGATGACAGTTACTTTAATAGGAAGTATTTGATAAATAGGAAGTATTTGAGTAATGGAAAAATCAAAGACACTCACATCTTATTCACATAACTAATTCTCACATAACTTTAAAACATTCAACCCCACGCCTCTAGATAGCAGTGAAAACTCAGCTGATGAAATCACTTATTTGTCAACATTTATCACACACACATACACAAAAGTTGTCTTCGGAACTCGTAACCTAAAATCGGGAGCGACAGGAATACAGAGAGGGCGTCAGAGGTTTTGCGAGAGGGAAGAGTTTTCAAGCTGAAGAACGAGGACGTGGCTGGCAGAGAAAGACACTGCGAGACCCGACAAGGGCTTCTGCGGAGGTGGCCGGTGTCCCACGCGTCTGACTGGGCCAAGTGGAGAGGCGGGCAAAACCGGAGGGAAAAACAAAATCGGGCGGAAGCTCCGCGGGACGCCTGGCAGGGAACCCCGAGGCCCTGGACAGAGAAGCTGATGCTCAGAAAAAGTGGTGGTCCTGAGGCCGGGAGCGACTCGCGGGCAGCAGCCCCAGACTCGGGCGCACGTGCCCCGGGGGGAGGCAGCCCGCGCCCACGGGAGGCGGTGGGACTCCCGAACAGCGCCGCTGCACGGCCTCCGAAGCACTCAGCGCATCTCACCCTGGAGTTTGAGGTTTCGCTGCCGCAACTTGAGGTTCCGCTTCTCGATCTTCTTGCGCAGCAGTTTCATCGGCAGGTGAGACATGTTGCCGGAGACGCGCCTCCACAGCAGCGCCGCCGCGCAGCTCCCCAGTTGGCCTTACTTCCTTCCTGGCCGCACGTGCGCAGTTCGGCTCACCGGATGTGCGTCACAGGAAGACTCGAGCCGGAGGAGCGGAAATGCTTCCGGGGAGGAAACGGACCCGGGAGCGTGCACTGTGCTAACCTTGGCGACCGGATCCTGCGTTGCGCCCCCTGGGGGAGTGGAGGCTCATCAAACGGGCTGCTTATTAGAACAACGTTGAAGAAATGAGATAAAGCTGGCTTTAAGGAGTCTCCGTTTTTCCGATCCCGTTTGATTCCTGGACTATTTGAGAAATTGAATAAAAGCTAAATGTAATACATGGAGGTTGTTTGACCATGCGTCTTAGAAACACGGTGCCATGTCACTTAGTATATTCACACATAACATTTCTTTTTTTTTTTTTTTCAAGATTGATTACTTGAAAGGCAGAGCTACCCAGAGTATTGTGAGGCGTACAGATTAAAAACACAGTGAGACTTTTGAGGTCAAATGAGGAGTCCTTATTAGCCAGCTGGCAACTGCCTTCTCACAGAGCAAGTCTGGAGAAGACAGCCCTGTGTTCCAATGGCAGGAGGTTATTAAAGGCAAAATCTCTTCTTATCAGTAATTTTTTAAAGATTTATTTATTATTTGAAAGTCAGAATTACACAGAGAGAGGAGAGGCAGAGAGAGAGAGAGAGAGAGAGAGAGAGAGGTCTTCCATCTGCTGGTTCACTCCCCAATTGGCCGCAACCTCCAGAGCTGTGCCGATCTGAAGGCAGGAGCCAGGAGCTTCTTTCTGGTCTCCCACATGGGTGCAGGGGCCCAAGGACTTGAGCCATCTTCTACTGCTTTCCCAGGCCATAGCAGAGAGCTGGATGGGAAGTGGAGTAGCCGGCACCCATATGGGATGCCAGTGCTTCAGGTCAGGGTGTTAACCTGTCATGCCACAGCGCTGGTCCCCTTATCAGTCATTTAATCATGTGTGCTGGCTTGTACAAGCAGAAAACAGGCATACAGAAATGAGAAGCAGTTAGCCAATCAGCTGCTTTAAAAAAAATGGTTTATTTATTTATTTGAAAGAGTTACACATAGAAGGAGAGAGAGAGATATATATCTTGCATCTGCTGGTTCACTTCCCAAATGGCCTTAACAGCTGGAGCTTTGCAGATCCAAAGCCAGGAGCCAGGTGCTTCCTCCAGGTCTCCCCCATGGGTGCAGGGCCCAAGTAATTGGGCCATCCTCTACTGCCATCCCAGGCCATAGCAGAGAGCTGGATTGGAAGTGGAGCAGCCAGGTCTTGAACCAGTGCCCATATAGGATGCCGGCACCGCAGGCAGCAGCTTCACCTGTTACACTACAGCACCATCCCCCAATTAGCCACTTTCTTTCTAACTTTGTTCCTTGAAAAATGTAACGATTCAATGGTCCCTGCTTGGGGTCAGGCATGGCATCATTGACCTGAGCGCCACCTGTGTTATCCTGTGGCTGCAGCTGGGAGAAGGCAGGAAGAACCATAGTCTGGTGGCCTTGGCTGTTATCAAACAAGCAGAGATACAGAAGCCAGAAAAAGGTCAGTTACAAACCAACATTTATTTTTATGAAGAACAGGTCCTGCTTTTAAAACAACCAAGCAAAATAACCTATGTTCTGTAAGCACCCAGGCATGCTATATTTTGTAGACAATTTAAACTTTTGAGTCTCCTGTCACAAGAGGAAGGAGGACAGAGAGAGAGAGAGCGAGAGAGAGAATCTTGCATCCACTGGTTCACTCCTCAGTGGCCACAAGGGCTGGAGCAGGGCACATCTGAAGCCAGGAGCCAGAAGCTTCTGTTTCTTCCACACAGGTGCAGGAGCCCAAGTACTTGGGCCGGGGCCATCTTCTACTGCTTTTCCAGGCACATTAGCAGGGAGCTAATTGGAGCGGAGCAGCTGGGAGTAGAACTGGCACCCATATGGGATACCAGCACTGCAGGTGATGGCTTTACCCACTAAGCCACAGCGCAGGCCCCCATATAAGATTTCTCAAAAAAATACTTACTCTGCATTTAATTCCTATGTTTCCCTTCAATTACATCCATTCCATCCTAAATCAGTCTATTCTTCATCTG
Organism: Oryctolagus cuniculus; assembly: GCF_051225735.1. Lineage (NCBI taxonomy): Eukaryota > Metazoa > Chordata > Mammalia > Lagomorpha > Leporidae > Oryctolagus > Oryctolagus cuniculus. The sequence goes on along the minus strand of NC_142869.1, from coordinate 115,549,553 downwards.
TTAAAAATGCTAGTTACAAGGCCAGTGCCATGGTGCACTAGGTTAATCCTCCGCCTGCAGGCCGGCATCCCATATGGACACTGGTTCTAGGAGATACATTTTCTCTAAATAATTTGATATTACATTCTATTCATCTTTTTAAAAGATATTTCTTAATTGCTGTTCATGAAAAAATATAAACTGGGATATCCTGAAAAAAAAAAAAAACTGCTGTACAATGGTTCAGTGACAGATCTGGTCCAGGATTCAGGCACAAATCAAGGTGTGAGTTATTGTTTTCTTTGAAGTCATGATATTTATTTCTGATTTCACCTGTCATAGGGACACTAAGTGCTAATCTTTGTCCCATATACACTGGGTACATTTTGTAACATATTTATTAGGTGTTGCTGTGGATTCGTTCTGAGAGGAGGAGCGTGGTGGGGGCAAGAGGCGTGGAGTCACCACACAGACACCGGGAATCAGGTGAAAGTGGGCCAGAGGCAAGCAGCCCACAGACTCGTTTATTTCAGTTGGTACAGCAGCTTATATAGCTGAGGCAGCCAATCTGGTCAAGGGGCGGTTTATGCTCTAACCACTCACAGCCTGTTGCCTATTGCCAACCACAGGCTCTGTTACCAAGTGGTTTCCCAGGTTGTTTCTGAAGCCATTCCTCAGTAAGTGATGCTCACTTACCAGTGGCCATCTTGGCATAGCCTTCTCATTCTGCCACATTTCCCACTTTTCATTTATTTTTGAGCAATGGGAGGCATGATTCTTGGCCATACCCTTGTTGACTCCATTTCCATGTGGTCTCTGTTTGCAGCTGTGCCTGTCTTAGGTTGTCTCCCAGGGGATCTTACCTGTCATTGGCTAACCAGCCTTCAAAATGGGAAACCACAGGAGTGCTTGCTCAGATGGGGGTAGGAATGAGGAACAATGGTAATCAGGAATGGCATGACTGCACGCAGGCTGTGGGCTGTTTGAGTGGCTGACCAGAGCTAATGGGGTATAAAGCAGTAGCAGATGTAGCTATGGGCAGTTCCACAGGGTAGGATGATACGGCAGCAGCTTGACAATTGGTAACAGGTGCATTCGCTAACAAGGCAGACTCTCAACTTGTTCAGCTGGTTCTGGTTGACTGTCAGTTGCAGGCTTGATGTTTCTGGCTGGTATCCAAATGGGCTGTCCCGCATTTTCTGGAAAGACACAAGCATATCCTCAGCCCTTGGTTAGCAGAAGCCTTTTTATGGGCGTTGGAATCCAGGGCCTGAATTCTGTGTCCACTTCAATATTAATGGAAAACATACAGGTGGGATGGGGTCTAGTGGCTGTCCTGAGAGCCTGGGGTGCCCGGGGACTGCCACAAACATGGGGATCCTCGCTGGGTGTAGATGGGATGACCTCGCATGGGTTATCACCTCGAGATCGTCTAAGTTCATCCCATGGATATTTGGGGGGGTGGCTGACTAGGCATTGCTGCGTTGTCTGCTGTCATGTCATTTTCACTGTCAGAGCTCTCCCCAAGTCATCAACTGTTGCCTGTGAGGCAGAGACCTGGAGTGACAGGCTCTTATCACTCACAGATTCATTATGTTTGGTAATCTGTGTGAGTTTCTGAGAGGGGGTATCTTTCCCATGTTTGAGTGTTTAAGAGCAGTGTGCCACACCAAGTCTAGCCAAAGGAAAGACACCAATAGCACTGCTGACATAACAAAACAAATTCCTAACACCTCAGCGGCTGATGGCCTTATGCAGGGGGTTCCCTACGTTAGATGAACAGAGTGGTGTATCAGATTGTAAGTATGTCCTGTGCTTTGTGGGGGACTTCCGTGATTTGTTAGGTCAAGGCCATAGCATGTATGCCCACACAGTGTCTCCAGAGCATCACCTTTCTCGAGTGAGGGAAGATGACTTGGTTCTGAATTCTGGGGTGATCAGTCCCTTATGTGAATTTGCCAGGCGAACTAAAGTAAAAGGAGGGGCCAAGAAGCGGTGTTATGCTTTTAGGCGGTGTGTGCTTAACCTGGGGTCACTTAGACCGAGGACAAGGACAAGGAAAGGGGTGTAGGAGAGGATTCTGTGTTCACCCTCAAAGAACCGAACAGCACTGAGGGGCCTACTTGCCAAAATCAAGGGGGGACTTCACCAAGTCCGACACTCTGTCTTTCTCTCAGTCATGTTAGGTACCAGATGTTGCTGTGGATTTGTTCTGAGAGGAGGAGCATGGTGGGGGCAAGAGGCGTGGAGTCACCACACAGACACCAGGAATCAGGTGAAAGTGGGCCAGAGGCAAGCAGCCCACAGACTCGTTTATTTCAGTTGGTACAGCAGCTTATATAGCTGAGGCAGCCAATCTGGTCAAGGGGCAGTTTATGCCCTAACCAATCACAGCCTGTTGCCAGGCAGGCTCCATTGCCAGGTGGTTTCTCAGGTTGTTTCTAAAGCCATTCCTGAGTAAGTGATGCTAGCTTGCCAGCGGCCATCTTGGCATGGCCTTCTCATTCCACCACAATTAGGGTAGAATAAATTGCATGTATTATGTCAGGTATTTATTAGTGGTATAAGGACATTCATAATTAGATGTTGGGTTAGTCTCAAACTGGAATAATTTATAATTTGGCCTATGGTTTTTACAAAAGTGTCATATATTTTTTAAGATTTATTTTTGCCGGCGCCGTGGCTCACTAGGCTCCACCTGCAGCGCCAGCACCCTGGGTTCTAGTCCCAGTTGGGGGCGCCGGATTCTGTCCCAGTTGCTCCTCTTCCAGTCCAGCTCTCTGCTGTGGCCTGGAAAGGCAGTGGAGGATGGCCCAAGTGCTTGGGCCCTGCACCTGCTTGGGAGACCAGGATGAAGCACCTGGCTCCTGGCTTCGGATCAGTGCATCGCAACGCGCCGGCCATAGTGGCCACTTGCGGGGGTGAACCAATGGAAAAAGGAAGACCTTTCTCTCTGTCTCTCTTTCTCTCTCACTGTCTAACTCTGCCTGTCAAAAAAAAAAAAGAATACAAAAAGATTTATTTTCTTTATTTGAAAGGCAGAGAGAGAGAGAGGAAGGGAGAGACAGAAATTTTTCACCTACTGGTTCACTCCCCAAATGGCTGCAATGGCGAGGGCTGGGCCAGATGGAAGACAGAAACCAGGAGCTTTTCCTAGATCTACCACATGGGTAGCAAGGGCACAAGCACTTGGGTCATCTTCTGCTGCTTTCCCAGGCATTTAATGGAGCAGCAAGTACATGAACCGGTGCCCATATGGGATGCCAGTGTCACAGGTGGTAGCTTTACCGACTACACCACAACACCAGCCCCAAAAGTGTCTCATACCTTTGACTAGGGTAGCTTATCACATACCTTGAGATTATTTCTATAATAGTTGATGTTTTTATATCTCCTAAAGCAAAGCAAGTTGTAATGGCTTTGTTGATTGACCTTAGTCCAGCTCATTGGTATGCAAACATCGCAGAGTTTGACTCTTGAAACAATTATTTATTTATGTATTGAGGGAGGGGTAAACACACACACACACACACACACACACACACACACACAGAGAGAGAGAGAGAGAGAGAGAGAGAGAGAACACTACCATCTGTTGGTTTTACTTTCCAAATGCTTGCAATAGCTAGAGTTGAGCTATGCCATAGGTGGGAGCCAGGAACTCAGTCGGGGTCTCCCATGTGGTTAGCAGGGACCCAAGTACTTTGGCCATCACCCACTGCTTCCCAGAGTTCTCATTAACAGGAAATTGGAACTGGAAGGAGAGCCAGGACCAAACCCAAGCACTCTGACAGAGCATGTGGGCATCCCAAATGGTGTCTTAACCATTGCATCAAATGCATACCCTTCATCTTCATTTTCTAATTGATCCCCTCACTGGCAGCCCCAATGAATCTTCCTGTCATGCCACTGCATACTCTCCTACACTGTGGAGGGCTCGAGCAAGCCTACAGCATCAATCTTATCCATACTTTGTAAGCCCCCTTGACTCCTATAATTGTTCATTTTCCTTTAAGTTACACCCATAAGGTATTGTAAAGAAGCAAAAGGTAATGGAAAAGTGTACATGGTTATTTTATCCTCATCTCTTTCACAAAGTCCTCTCTGCCAGGCTAATATTAAAAGTCTAATACTTAGGGCTTCATTACCATGAGCTTATTTTTTTTGTAAATAGCTTTCTTTCCAATCACAAGTATAAGACTTTCTGGAGTTAGGGTACAGGTATTGGCAAAGGAAGTCCTGAACCATGCACATGGCTATGTCAGCTCAGAGCACATGCAGGTAGCTGTTCTTGAATTCTTTATTCTCACAGACTCATATCTATGGCTATGAAAGAAGAATGCCTCTTTATTCTCCTCTACTTGGCATTTGGGTTACCTATGATTGTGTGAAAGGGATAATCAACCAGGAACCCCCAATACCTACAATGACTAGAGTAAGCTGTAGAAGCTTGGGACTAGTTACTCAAAAATTTGTGCCTCACTTCCTTATTCCTAAAATGGGAATGCATTAGTAATCACTTTAAAGGGTCATTGGTAAATGAAATGAATAAGTACATATATGTTAAGTTCTTAGAACAGAAAAAACTTGACAAATGTTGGCTAGAGTCCTTAAGGTTTTCCTCTGGTTTACTGTTTTGTGTTTGTAAAGAAAGCCTTATACAGGCTGAAAGTAGTAGGAGAGATAATCAAAAATGTGCTTTTTGAGCTCTGAGCTGTTGGTGCCACAGAGAAAGTGTATTTTTATATTTCTCTTTCCAGCATGCAGTGTGGTGCCTGGTACACAGTCCTCAAGAGGAAGTGAATAAATGAATGAGCATGCTCTCAGTCCTGCATTCATCTTTGGCTATTGGCAAGTCCTCTTGGGTACGCACCTGAGAGTTACATATAGCTCAAATCTCTTAACTTGAAGTTCTCCAAAGAAGAGGAATGAAGCCTCTTGAAAGGAAAGATCACTTTTGCAGAAGTTTTACCATCTACTTAGAAAGCTTCACAGAGTCTTGTAGTTGAGAAGGAAATTCCATGTTTTTCTACTTGAAGTAACATTAGCACTGCAGATCTCTACTTGCTGTCAAGGGTAGCAAGTAGGGTCAACTGAATAATGAGCAGATTAATCAAAACTTCAGATGCTGCCTCTAGCTCATAACTTACAGAATGACAGGTTCATAATCCTTAAAATCATAATTTTCCCTAGGGTAGAGGGTTGTTCTATAATAAGCTATTCTTTTTTTAAACATGAAGATTCTCAATAAAGAGAATATTTTTTCTTTTCTTCAATAGAATGCATCTGAATCCTTAATTCCAATGCAGCTACAAAAGATCGATTCACACACACACACACGAAATATATACTAAACCAGTAAATTTAGCTCACCCTTTTTAGTTCATAAAATAACTAATGGATTAGAGTTCACCTAGAAATGTACAGTTTACCATTAAGTCATTGTGCCTCTGGGTTTAAAGTTTCCAGTCTACAGTCTATTCCTAAACCAATGTCTGAGAAAATATTTCCCTAATTGTGGGGAGCAGCCCGGACTGGACTGAGTTACTGGAATTAAGACTTATTCTATGCATCTGCTCTCCCACAATATGGCGCTGGGAGAGAAGTAAACAGCTTCCGCACAGCTGCCTCCAGTTCAACCAATAAACTGTAGGACTTGCTACTGATTGGAGGAGAGCAGCGTACTCGGCGTGTGGGCAGCCGAGTTGGGATTGGCGGAGGAGGACTATAAAGGAGGAGAGAGACGGCATGCACCAGGAACATCTAAGGGGAACATCTAAGGGAACACCTGTGCAGCCCCCGAGAAGAGCCGGCCGGCGGTGTGCCGCTCCCCTGCGGAAGTGGGGAAAGCGGCCAGGGGGAACTGCCCTTCCACGGAGGTGGAAGGGATAGTAGCCAACTCGGGAAGAACCAGCAGCAAACCCGGGGAGGGCCGAGCAGATGAAAGAACAGCGCAGGGTCCTGTGTCGTTCCTCCACGAAGAGGGGGAGCGACACCTAATTACTCAAGTTTTTCTCTAAAGTTGCAGTCTTGAGAATTGGGGATTTCTTTTTGTGACTGAAACAATATATTACATGATATGTTTTTTTTTCTTTTTTGAGAAGTGGAGAGAGAGAGGGAGGGTTCACCCATCTGTTGGCTCACTCCCCCAAACACCTGCAATGTGCAGGGCTGGGTTGCAGCTGAAGCCCTGAGCCAGGAACTCAATGCAGGTCTCCCATGCTGGTGACAGGGACTCAACTACATCTGCTGCTACTGCCAGGGTCTGTATTTGAGAGAGAAAGGGAGGGAGGAGGTTTTAGAGGGTGCATGCAGGCACAAGACAGAGAGAGAGAGAGAGAGAGAGAGAGAGGGCGAGGGCGAGGGCGAGGGCGAGGGCGAGAGCGAGAGCGAGAGAGAGAGAGAGAGAAAGGGGGATTGGAGCAGTTTCCTGTTTTCTGGTTCACTCCCCGAATGTTCACAATGGCCAGGATCAGGCTAGGTAGAAAGCAGGAGCTGGGAACTCAATCAAGGTCTCTCACATGGGAGGCAGGGATCCAACTATTTGGATCCAGGTGTGTATGTTAGCAGAAAGTTACAGTCTGGAGTGGAGCTAAGACTTGGAACTAGACACTTCATTATGGGATATGGGTGTTTGAAATGGCATTTTAGGGGGGACAGCGCTCTGGTACAGCAGGTTAAAGCCCCGATCTACAGCACTGACATCCTAAATGGATGCCTGTTCAGGTCCCGGCTGCTCCACTTCTGATCCAGCTCTTTGCTGTGGCCTGGGAAAGCAGTAGAAGATGGCCCAAGTCCTTGGGCCCCTGCACCTGCATGGGAAACCTGGAAGAAGCTCCTGGCTCCTAGCTTCGGATCAGCACAGCTCCGGCTGTTGCAGCCATTTGGGGAGTGAACCAGTGGATGGAAGATCTCTCTCTCTCTCTCTCTCTCTCTTTGCCTATCTGTAACTCTGTCTTTCAAATAAATAAATAAATCCTAAAAAAATCCCAAAAAAACAAAATGGCATTTTAACCACTGTGCCAAATGCCCACTTTTCTTTAGCTTTCTAAGTCCTTTCTTATGACAAATATCATTACATTTCTAGGTAATTCATACATTAGATTTTGATTTTAGTTCTAAAATAGATGGAAAACCATAAAGGGCAGAGAATAATAGAATCAGAATTTTATTTTGAAAAGTAACTGCCTGTGGTTTGAAAAAAATTAGGGAGGGCATAGGATACAGGGTGAATATGAGGGAGTATAGGTCTAGCAAGCGTTGATTATAACCTGGACCTGGAAGGAGTGGGGGGCAGTTATGAAAAAACTGAACATTTGTCATGGACAGGAGTGACAGGATGGTGCTATGATAAGTCACAGGATTTTGGTCATGCAGTCGGGTGTTGTAGCCATTGACTGTGTTAGGGAATGACAGAAGAGGAAAAGAACCGGGTTTGAGTAGAATCGAGATCACAAGTCTGACCTTGGAGTGTCAGTATGGTTGATGCTGTTGAGATCACAAAGTGGAGGTGTCGACTGAACAATTGGGGCTTGAGAGAAGCTTACAAAGTAAGTCTGACCATAAAGAGAAATATGGAGTCACATATACAATTTAAGGAGCAGTCTTGATGTACAGAGTCCAGGATTAAGTCTGAAGGAACTGAATCAGATCTTGTGGGATGGTAGTTCTTAAAGTGTAGCAGCAAGAGGTGGGAACTTGTTAGAAAGAGAATTCTTGGGCTCCACCCTAGATTCACTGAATCTGTGCCACTGGGCTGTGGCCCAGCTGTTTTTAACAAGACTTGCAGGTGATCCTGGTGCTCCTTGAATTGTGAGGATAACAGATGTTATGAATGGGAAGGTGTAGCCTGAGAGAATGTGGTAGGCATTGTGTTGCATGGATTAAGCTGAAGTGATTTAAACTGTTGATTGGGATGCCAGTATATCACATTGGAGTGCTGATGTGAGTCCTAGGCCCTCTGCTTCCAATTCAGTTTCCTGTTGATATGTGCTGTAGGAGGCAGCAGGTGATGGCACAAGTGAGAGCTTACCTACATATGAGAGACCTGGATGAAATTCTTGATTCCTGGGTTCAGCCTGAGCCAGTCCTGGTTATTATGGGGAGTAAATCAACAGATGGAAGACTGTGTTCTTTCTCTGTCTCTCCCTCTACCAATGTCACTCTGCCAAAAAAGAAAGAAAAAAAGAAAGAAATGTTTGAGGAAGGGTGAAAAGAAAAAGTGTAGTGTCACAATAGCCAAGAATAAAAAAATGTTTCAAGAAGGTAGTAGTTCACAGCAAAACCCTGTTGAGAAGTCTCTCAGTGAAGTTTGGCATTTAATGATTGGGCAACATAAGAAACCATAACGCATCAACTTTAAAACTCCAAAATTTCTCAGCTTTTATAAAGTCTCTGAACAAAGAGATTTCAAAATTTGTAACTGCTGTTATTCTGCCATATTATAAAATATGCCAGTTTAGGGGTAGGGTAGAGCATATTGTTAGCTACATCAAAGTCTTGCATGTAATTACAAAGGGGGAGAAATGGCAGGAATGGGTCAAGGTAGGTGGAGAAAGTCACACTTTTTTTTTTAAAAGATTTTATTTATTTATTTGAGAGGCAGAGTTACAGACAGTGGGAGGGAGAAACAGAGAAAAATGCATTCCCTCCGTCGGTTCACTCCCCAAACGGCCGCAATGGCTGGAGCTGCACCTATCCAAAGCCAGGAGCCAGGTGCTTCCTCCTGGTCTCCCATGCGGGTGCAGGGCCCAAGGACTTGGACCATCTTCTACTGCCCTCCCAGTCCACAGCAGAGAGCTGGATTAGAAGCGGAGCAGCCAGGTCTCAAACCGGTGCCCATATGGGATGCCAGTGCCGCAGGCAGAGGGTTAACCTACTGTGCCATAGTGCGGGCCCCGAAAGCCACGCTTCATAGTCTGGACTCAGCCACAGGCAGTCAGGGAACAGCTCTGGCTGCTTTGCTGGAGGGCACTGGAGAAGAGCATCCTTGTGTAGTAGTTCTCTACCTTGGCTGTCCTGAAGAATTGGGCAGCTCGGCAAAGGACTGATGTTCTGGCTCAATTTCAAGGCCAACTAAATTAGAATGTCTGGAATTAGGCTGGCTTCCTCATTTGTAAAATACTTCCCAATAGATTATAATGTTTAGCCAAGGGCTGGCACCTTGCAGAAGGTTCTTTGGTGAATCAGGTTTCACTTGTAGACCCATCCATGGTTCAGGTAGATTGAGTGGTAGCTTATGCGGCTGGCATTGTTGTTCAGTGGGGATAAGCCAGTGCTTGCATTGCCAGTACAACATATCAGAGCTTTAATTCGAGTTCTGGATATTCTGCTTCTGATCCAGATCCTAACTCATGAGCCCACGGAAGCAGCAGCAGATCGATGAAGTGCTTGACTCCATGCCATCAACATGGGAGACTTGGATATAGTTCCGGACTTTTGGCTTTAGCCAGGATCAGCCTTGGCTGTTGAACTAGCAGATGGAAGATCTCTCTCTCTCTCTAACTCTGCCTTTATAAATCAATCAATAAATATATAAATTAAAAAAATATCTTTTTATTCAATTTCCATAAACTTAAAAAAGAGGTTTATTTATTTGAAAGACGGGGCAGAGAGAGAGAGAGAGAGAGAGATCTTCCTTCCGCTGGTTCACTCCCCAAACAGCTGCAATGAGCTTCTTCTGGGTTTCCCATGCAGGTGCAGTGGCCCAAGCACTTGGGCCATCTTCTACTGTTTTCCCAGGCCACAGCAGAGAGCTGGATTGGAAGTGGAGCAGCTGGGACTCGAACTAGTGCCCATATGGGATCCCGGCACTGCAGGCATCTCAGCTTGCTGGGTAGGGAATCTTAACTTTAAGAGGCCACTGAGTAGCTCCTATTTGTTTGCATTTCCTGGTGAAAATCAGTTAAAAACTATTTATCCAGTTAAAACCATGCCTTTATTAACATATTGGCACTTGAAAGATTTTCATCAACAGAAATTCATTTGCCAGTGCTTATGAATAAATAAATTCCACCAAGATTTGTGAGTTTTTATTGTGAAACACTAAACAGGGTATTGCACAGGATCTATGCTTTTGATTAAAATTATCTGATGAGAGAAACAGGATTGATTTTCTGTCAGGGTACTAAATATTTTTTTTAGGTTGCAGCAAATTGAGAGGTAAGAAAAAACATTTCCCTTTTTTAGGAGACTGCATTTACAGGCATAGGACAAATTTTGGTTGAGATATACAAACTACATCCACTGAAAATGTTAAGAGCCATGCAGATACTAAGTTTGTAGAATCTGATCTGATCCCAGGTTCCTTGGCTTATTTCATTCATGATCATTTTTCTCTTGCTGCTGAAGTTGACGAATCACCACTAGGGGGCCCCAGAAGCGTTTCTGTCTGATTTCAAAGACCAGGGCCTCTTTTCACGGAGTTTAGTTGATAAAATATCCCCAGTGCAAATAGCAGGGGAGCCCTGGTCCCTTTTTCTAGTCTGCCTTTCTCCACGGACATTTTTCACTCAGAGTGGAGCAGCAGCTGCTGAGATGGCTTTGATGTACTCTGGTTTTATATATACATATATATTTATATATTTCTGTATTACTGTAATGTTGAATAATCTTTTCTGCTTGGCTGCTTTTAGATGGACTAGGGCTTTGTATAAATCTGACATTTGTTATGGTAAGAAAAATAAAATACTTTCTTCTTAAATTAAAGGCAAAAAGAAAATGTTAACGTTAGTTCTCCACCTCATTACTGAGCCAGAATAGCTGGCACTTTGCTATGTGGTGGCTTTTCTTAAAAACCTGTTCTCCATGCCAAACCTCACCCGATGTTTCCTTTGGATCTTCTATTTCAGGATCCCTGGGTTATTTTCAAATGAGTATTTAATTGTAGCACCTCCAAAGCAATGGTTAATTCCTTGAGCCGGGTGACTTGTGTCTGCCTGGGCTTTAACAAAAAAGCACAGACTGTGTGGCTGAGAAACAATTTGCTGCACGCAGTTCTAGAGGCTGTGAAGTCCAGGACCAAGGCACTGGCGGGCTCAGTGTCCAGAGAGGGCCCATTTCCCGATTCATGGTTGATGGTACTTTCTTGCTGTATCTCCGGGGTGGGGGAAGGGCAAACAAATTCCCTCAGGTCTCTCTCTCTCTCTCTTTCTCTCTCTCTCAAGATTTATTTATTTATTCAAGGGCAGAGTTACTGGGGAGGGGGAGGGAATCTTCTATCAGCTGATTTACTCTCCAAATGACCATAATGACCCGGGGCTGGGCTGATCTGAAACCAGAAGCCAGGAGCTTCCTCTGGGTGTCCCATGTGGGTGGTGCAGGGACCCAAGTACCTGGGCCATCCTCCGCTGCTTTCCCAGGTGCATTAGTAGGGGGCTGGATCAGAAGTGGAGCAGCTGGGGCTCAAACCCATGGCCATTTGGCATGCCAACGTTACAAGTGGCAGCTTCACCCTCTATGTGACAACATTGGTCCTCAGGTATCTTTTAAGGGCACTAGTCTTATTCCTGAGGGCTCCATCCATATCCTAACCAGCTAGCTCTCAAAGGCTCCAACTCTTAATATAATCATTTGAAGATTAGGTTTCAATATATGACTTTTAAAGGCACATAAACTTTCAGACAATAGCAGTATCTTTACTAACCTGGGCAATTCATTGAATTATCATATTCTAATAGTTAGTAACAGATTATGAATTAGTTTAAACTATTGCTACTTTTCTTGAAATGAATCCTTTTTGTAAAAAAATATTTATTTATTTGAAAGATAGAGTTACAGCAAGGCAGAGGCAGAGAGAGAGGTCTTCCATCCACTGGTTCACTCGCCAAATGCCTGCAATGGCCAGAGCTGGATCAACCTGAAGCCAGGAGCCAGGAATTTTTTCCAGGTCTCCCATATGGGTGCAAGGGTTCAGGGGCTTAGGCCCTCTTCTACTGCTTTCCCAGGCCATAGCAGACAGCTGGATCGGAAGTGGAACAGCCAGGACTCGAACCAGCATGCTTATGGGATGCTTGCACTGCAGATGGTGGCTCTACTCACTAAGCCACAGTGCGTGCCCCTGAAATGAAGTTTATCTACAGCATGATCTTTCAAGTTCACAGAAAAATGAATTAAAAGGTTAGCTTATTTTGGTGCAAAAATGTTGAAATCCATGCATAGGAAGACTCTCAAAAATTCATGGAAAATGAACTATGCATTAATTTCCACAGTTTTTGGCACAGAAATAAGGTATCTTTTCATTCTATTCTCTATGAACTTGCAAAGTATCCTTATATTAGGAAGGCTTTCTTAGTTTTGTGCCAAATGTAAATAGAATATACTGTAGTAGAGTATGGCCATACTACCCGGAACCTTCCCAATCTTGACTGATCTCAGAAGCTAAGCAAGTACTGGTTAGTACTTGGATGGGAGAATATACTTTAGTAAGAAGAAGACAAACTAATCTAAAACTTTTCTGACCTTGTACTCAAGGGCAAAGAGAATGCTCACTTGGAGAGAAGTGGCAGGAGAGATCAAAGTATCACAAATCTGATGGGTAGAGATGTCCTTAAAACATTTTCAGTTTAGACTTTACACACTGTGAAATCACGTGCTTTATTCAGTTTTTTTTCTTTTTTTCTTTCTTTCTTTTTTTTTTTTTTTTTTTTTGACAGGCAGAGTGGACAGTGAGAGAGAGAGACAGAGAGAAAGGTCTTCCTTTGCCGTTGGTTCACCCTCCAATGGCCGCAGTGGCTGGTGCGCTGCGGCCGGCGCACCGCGCTGATCCAATGGCAGGAGCCAGGTACTTTTCCTGGTCTCCCATGGGGTGCAGGGCCCAAGTACTTGGGCCATCCTCCACTGCACTCCCTGGCCACAGCAGAGAGCTGGCCTGGAAGAGGGGCAACCGGGACAGAATCCGGCACCCCGACTGGGACTAGAACCCGGTGTGCCAGCGCCGCAAGGCGGAGGATTAGCCTAGTGAGCTGTGGTGCAGGCCAGTTTTTTTTTTTTTTTCTTTTTTAAGACTTATTTTTAAAAATTTATTTGAAAGGCAGGGTTACAGAGAAAAGGGAAGAGACTGAGGGAGAGAGAGAGAGAGAGAGAGAGAGAGAGAGAGAAGACTTTCATCTGCTGGTTCACTACCCAAATGGCCCCAATGGCTCAGGCTGGACCAGGCTGAAGCCAGAAGCTCAGAGCTTCTATGTCTCCCACATGAGTGCAGGGCCCCAGGACTTGGGGCCATTTTCTACTGCTTTCCCAGGTGCATTAGCAGGGAGCTGGATCAAAGTGGAGAAGCCGGATCTTGAACTGGTGGGATGCTGGCATCACTGGAGAAAGCTTAACCTGCTTATCACAATGCTAACGCCTACATTCAGTTTCATTTGTTTGATGCAATGGTTCAGACAGGACTTGCGATACCCATATCCCGTATCAGAGTGTCTGGGCTCAAGTTTTAGATTTACTCCTGATTCCTGTTTTCTGGGAAGCAGAGGTGATGGCTCAAATACTTCCATCTCTGTGACCCACACTGGAGACCTGGATTGAGTTACCAACTCCTGCCTTTAGCTTGAACCAGCCCTGGCTGTTCTGGGCACTCAGATTTAACCAGCATTAGGAGTTCTCTCTTTCTGTGTCTCTGCCTTTCAAACAAAATTAATAAACATTTTAAAAAATGTGGTTCCTAAAATCCTGTGATTTCCTTATAGACAAAATGTTTCTGTGATGTGACACAAACTGGAAGGGACACTTAAGGCACTTCGAGAATTAAGGTCAGGATTAAGTTATTGTACTGACTTTATTGCTGTAACAGATCACAGGATGTAACAGAGTCAGTTGCCTTTGTGATTTACTTGCTCTAAGTTTATATTCATGCATCTTTTAGGTTTCAATCTTATAAATGCATATAATACATTCTTTTACCCAGTACTCTTGTGATACCTCAAATGATGTAAATTTGCTAATATGGCTGCCATTAGTAGGGCTCAGAAATGCACAGGAGACTAGATTTTCTTAGAATGGATTTAATCATTTATTTCTGGAAAGAAATTTTTTACATTTGGTGAATTCCAAGACTGTTAGGTTAAGTGAAGAGCAAAGATTTCCTGTGTGTGTAAGTGTGGAGGGATTGGGGATTAGTAGAGAGAGGTAATCTTGTTTTTTACTAGTATCATTAATATATATTTTATATAAATAAAGTTCATTAGACTCGATCTAACTATTTGCATTGGAAAATCACGAGTAGATAGAATTCTTAGCCTGAGATATTCCAGAAGCGTTTCCTCACCTGAGAAAATGGAATCTCCATTCGCAATGAAATTGCATTCTCCACTTGGTAGCAGGGAATTTTCTTGCTTACCTAGAGATCATTTAGTTTCTACTGTACATTTGGTAATCTGGAATTAAGCATAAAAGTAGATGCTTGATTGTCAAAATAAATCACTCAAAGTCCAAAACGTAAACCCCATGTCTTTTATTCTCTATTCTTCTAGTCTTGGGATTCTTAATTTACCCACACTTCTATGAAGCCTGGTGACTTTGACTTCCCTATCTACAGAAATCACAATGTTAGAGGTGGGTGGGGAGGAGGAGAGCTCAGATACCAAGAGATACAGCAGGAGATGATTGCTGACATTGAAAAGGACATTGTAAAACACACTCAAATTTTAAAACTATGCCAGTTTTGGATCATAATTTAGGAATATTGAGTATAGAACCAATATTCTATCTCTCAATGGTTCTTTTTTAAAGTATTTTCTTAAAAAAGTTGTTAAATTTATTTGAAAGACTGAATTACAGAGAAAAGGGGAGATATAGAAAGATCTTCCATCTGTTGGTTCACTCCCTAATGGCCATAACAGTCAAGCCTGGACAAGGCTGATGCCAGTGCCTAGAACACCATCCAGGTTTCCTACATAGGTGGGGGCTCAAGTACTTGAGCCGTCTTCTGATGCTTTTCCTAGGCACATTGACAGAGAACTGCATCTGAAGTGGAGCTGAAATCCTAGCTGGCAGTTTATCCCGCTGTGCCACAATGTTGGCCACACTCAATAGTTCTTGTAAGTTCTTGAGCAGGTGGCTATATGGCATCGGTGGTTTCCAATGATGATTCCTGGAATCCAGTGAACCTCTGTTTCCTTAGGGAGAACAAGTGGTGGGCTTGGCCACACCTTCGTATCTCCAACTCTTTATATTCTTCTTTGTAACTCATTTCCTGTGTTAGATTTTATAAATGGGCTTCTAAGCTAAAACATACAATTGAAAATCAGCATTTTAGCCTGTAGCTTGGTTTCATAACAAGACTGAGTCATAAAGAAAAGATTAAATTATTCACAACACTCTATATAAAAGGCAGGGAAAGATAAAATATTTCAGAAATATTTGCATTAAAATGGGGAAAATAAAAGTTTTGGCACAGTAGACTCTAAGTGAATATTTGTTGAATGTTGCTAAGTAAATATTTGTTACTAAACGCAAAGAGAGAAAATCAAGCTGTCTACAAAGTTGCCTTCCCCCACATCACTGAATAAATAAGGCATCACTGAATATGGCTCCTTTGTTGAGTTTTGGAGTGTTTATATATACCTGGGTTCAATCTTTTAAGAACAACTCAAATAGAGATGTGACAACGTTTGGCAAGGCACTTGTCACAAGTGCCTTCAAGTATCCTTCTGCAATCTTTAACACATCTTTAAGGAATATATCATCAAAGTATTTGGAGTGAACATTGATGATTCATTCTCTTGCGGATGTGAAAATTGAGAATGAAAGCAGTTCTAGAGGCAAGTACAGTTTATTTTGTTCATATAAGTAATCTATTTAATTAAAGAACAGGGTATTTTCTTGAAGGTAATTGATTTGATTCTTATCTTATGCTATGTCTATTGTCAAATATAATTAATCTTCAAGAAGTTCATGGAAATGTGTGTTATGAGAAAATTATACATGGGTTTCATTTTTTTCACCAAAATAAACTTAACATTTAATTTCATTTTTCATGAACATTTTGATGTACTTTCACATGAGGTAGAACTAAACATGGAAGAATCTAGTTGTTTATATACATATTGTTAAAACTGTAAATTATGAACATTTACAGAAAAGTATACAAAGTAGAAATATATAACTCAAGGATTTATTGCAAGGGTTGAAAAACTTTTTATGTAAAAGACCATATGGTACATATTTTAGGTTCCATGGGCCATACGATATTTGTTTTAACTATTTCATTTATTATTAGGGCTGGCGCCGTGGCTCACTTGGTTAATCCTCCGCCTGTGGCATTGGCATCCCATATGGGCACCAGGTTCTAGTCCCGGTTGCTCCTCCAGTCCAGTTCTCTGCTTTGGCCTGGGAAGGCAGTGGAGGATGACCCAAGTGCTTGGGCCCCTGCATCTACATGGGAGACCAGGAGAAGCACCTGGCTCCTGGCTTCAGATCAGCATAGCTCCAGCCTTAGCAGCCATTTGGGGAGTGAACTAACGGAAGGAAGACCTTTCTCTCTCTCTCTCTGTGTAACTCTGTCAAATAAATTTTAAAAAATTATTATTAGTGTAAAGCCAGATAATGTGTAAACTAACATGTGACTGTGTTTCAATAAAGCTTTATTTACAAAAATAGGCAATACACTGGGTTTGAGTCACAGGTGAGGGTTGCCATTCTCTAATTTATTATGACACAAACTTAAGTGTTACTACCACCCAGGGCCAGAAACTTAGTATTGCCAATGTTTCAGAAACATCCTAGCCTCTCCACTAGTCACCATTGCTATCCCTTGATCCTTTCTTGATTTTGATGGTAGTATAGCCCTTGCTTTTCAGTATGGTTTTATCAAACACACAAAGTCATAGAATATGTGTTTTTCTTTGTTCAACATTATCTCTACCAGATTCATCTCTGTCCCAAGAAGAAATAATGTGTCCATTTTTATTACTTCAAAAATTGTCAATATGTAAATATGTAAGTGTTTATTTTCTCATTTTAATTCTGACACACAGCTGATGGCTGTTTTCATGTTTTAGCTCTTATGAACAATAATCCTATGAGCTTTTTTTTACATATCTCCGAGTGTACATGTATACACATTTCTATTGGGCAAATACTTAGGAGCAGTACTGCTGAGTATGCTTTGACTTGTATTTTAGTAGACAAAACGAGTGATTTTCCAAAGCCATGTATTCCTATCTGCAGTGTAAAAGAGTTCCCTTTATTCTTTATCTGGGTCAGCAAACTGTGGCCCATGCCCAGATATGTAGGAGAATCAGTGTCCTCATCCTGCACATGAGCTATGGAGACAGAGTGGGAGTATCCCTCTCAGCCACTGTTCCTCCTCTGCTGGCAGCCACACCTCCCTGCTGCTAGCTGGTCACTATCTACACCTTGGAGACTCTGCTGCTAGCTGCTGCCGTAGAACCAATTGTTGGAACCTCAGACAGCATCTCTTTTGGCCAGTGGCGCAAATAGACAACCAGGCTTTCCAGGAGAGAAGGGAAGGCAGGGATCTGAATGTCCTTGGGGCAGAGAGGGAACTGATAGTGGAGGCTTTCCTTCATCAAGCCTTTCTTCTTTGGACCTGTTGTTCTTCCTCTAGCTTGTCTTCAGCCAGCCCCAAATGGGTAGACCAAGAATTCTCTCTTGTTATGGGAAGACTTGCATTCACGTTTTCCTTCTTTTGTCTCTTGGCTGAAAGGTCTAAAAAAATTAACTATCTGGCCCTTTACAGGAAACATTTGTCAATCCTTGACTTATGATCTCATTAACACTTGGATGTTGACAATCTTTCTTTTCTTTCTTTTTTTTGATTTATTTTATTTATTTGAAAGAATTATAGACAGAGGTAGAGTCAGAGAGAGAGAGAGAGAGAGAGGAGAGAGAGAGAGAGAGAGAGAGAGAGAGAGAGAGAGAAAGGTCTGCCATCTGCTGGTTCACTCCCCAAGTGACCTCAATGGCCAGAGCTGTGCTGATCCAAAGCCAGGGGACAGGAGCTTCTTCTAGGTCTCTCATGCAGGTACATGGGCTCAAGGACTTGAGCCATCTTCCACTGCTTTCCCAGGCCATAGCAGAGAGCTGTATTGGAAGTGGAGCAGCCGGGAATCAAACCAGCACCCATATGGAATGCTGGCACTGCAGGCTGGGGCTTTAACCCCTTGTGCCACAGTGCCAGCCTCGACAATCTTTCTAATTTTAGATATTCTGGTGGGTCTCTAATTATATAGCATTTTAATTTAAATTATTATTTCTCTGACTTCTAGGGATATTGGACACCTCATCATGTTTACCACTTGGATATCTTTTGAGAAGTATCTGTTCAGGCCTCTTGTTCATTTTTATTTTGGTTGTTTTTTTTTACTGATATGTCAAAGTTTTTTTTATGTATTCTGGATATGAGCCTTTGTTAGCTATATGTTACATGTTTCCACTTTCACTGTTTGGTTTGCTTTTTTACTTTTATTTGATAAACAGAAGTCTTGCATTTTTATTTACCCATCTCTTCCTTTGTAGTTGTAGTTTGTTAAAGAAGACTTTTTTTTTTTTTTTTAACCTCCATGTTACAAAGATCCCGCTAAATGAGCTTGCAAGTCTCTGGCTGCCAAACCTGAGCACACAGCATTGCCCAGATGGCTGTTGAAACACAACCTGCTGGTCTCACTGCCACTTCTGAGTCAGTAGGTCTGGAAGAGGCTGCAGAATACACATTCCTAACAAGTCCCCAGAGGATGCTGACGCTGCTGGTCTGGTGATCACCACCTTTCACTCCCATCGGAAATTCTGATGGGTCTTATCTGGAAATCCAAGGTCTATTTGCTGAAAGACTTCTCTCTTCACTGTTCTGTAAATCCAGTGCCCAAATGTGTGAGGATTTGTATCTGGGATGTCTAGTTTATTCTAGTTTATTCTATCAATCCCTTGGCCTACCTTTGTCCCTGAACCACACAGGTAATCACTCTGGCTTCATTAAAAGTCTTGGTTTATGGTCTGCAACCTTCTACCAATCCCTTTTCTTCAGTATACATTTTTGACTATCTTGCCTACTCACACACACATACATACATACTCACACATGGAGCATGCACCCATGCACACATGTATATTCACTCCATGAAAGTTTTATTAGAAGTGCATTCAATCTTTTTTTTTTCACTTAATCTTCCTTTTATGGAGTCTTTTAAAAAGGCCCCTCCCCCTGCCAATACGTCCTTTCCACTGTGAAATTCTAATACCATAGATATGCTGTGTATTTATACTTTGCATGAAGGAAGAGTTAGGTTTTTCACCCATGTTGTGACTATGTGTCCCAATTCCTAGTATAGCCTTCTAGTTACTCAGATATTCTTTGATTTCTCTTAATAATGTTTCTATCATTTTCTGTGTAGCTGTCAAAAGTATCTATTTTTAGTTTGATTTCTAGATATTCCATGTTTTGGAATGTAGGGTTCATGCCCTTCGAGGTTGGCTGTGTAGCTCCCAAGTGGGCTTAGGTGAACTTTGTGGTCACTGCTGTGCAGGGCACCTTGGCGTCTTGGCTGTGCACCTATGAGCTGCTGTCTGGCTGCCCCACCTTCTGATTTGTAGTCTCCATTTTTCAAGGACTACACTTGAAAGTCTTAGTCTAATTCCAAACTCATTTGTCATTTGTGGCTGTAAAAGAAAATAATATATATGGTTTTAAGTGCAGAACAGATATTTGGAAAAGAGGGCCATGTCTTGGAAAGCCTTCATAATCAAGGCATAAACAACAGTAAGCAATGAATATTTTTCCCACTGGTTTATAAGAATCAGTGTGAAAAGGGATCAGTAGATGGCACTGTTTCTTAATGGATAGAGAAAGCTCTATCCTGGTGGAGTAGGGTGAAGAGAAAACATTTTTGTTAAAGTGGAATTAAGAATAATATAAATAAAACTAAAAAAAGGTTCGGCACAATCCCTTGTGATCTACTTCTCTGGTGAGCTTAATTAAAGTCAATGAAGAGGCTTAAGCTTCTTCCCTCTTCTCTTACTTTTGGTGGGTCCTTGCTCTACTTGTGTCTTTTCTCAGACAGGGCTAAACTAAGTGACAGTGTAATGTACAGGTGGCAGGTCCAGAGTAAAACCATCCAGTGGGAAGACCCTTTGCCTCCTGAGTGTGGCCCTGTGCTCTGCCAGAGGCAGGGCTGGCTTCCCGGACAGAGCCATCTCAGTGGAAGGCAGCTCAGGGCAGGAGAGGAGTAAAATCAAAAGCTTCCCCTCAGTGTGTTTTCTACGAGGTTGCCAATCCTGCCACCGCACGTCCTAGCTATCTGACCTTGGCAAGCCATTTAATTTCTCTGACCTTGATTTTGCTACCGGTAAAACAGAGATAATGCTATGACACAGGATACAGTGAAGATGAGTTGAGGCTGCACAAGCAGCGCACTTAGCCTGATACCGGCCAGCGTTGACGTGCTCCTGAGCTTCTTCCATGTTCTTTGGTGCTTTGCAAGTGTCATAGGAAGTAGACTTCATGGGTTGCAAGTGGTAATTGCTGTGTGTTCAGATGAAAAAACATCCTTGAACCTGGCTACTTGCATTACTCTCCAGTGTGAATACTGCAACCCAGGCATATGGCTGTACACAGAGGAATCTTTGCTTCCTGGGTGCTCTCAGGAGCTTTCACGACATACCAGTGCTCCTAGCCCTAGGGAATTGGTGACTGTAGCTGGCAGCTATGTTGAGATGCTCAGTCTATGGTGGGTCCCTCACATGGCATCAGCTGCTGAAGTGAGAACAGGTCTCAGCCTTGTGGTACTCTTGCAGGTTGGAACCTGAACATCTGTGAGATGTCAGAGATGCTTCTTTCTTGCAGGTCATTGCAGTGGGTTCAGGTAAGTTGCTGACAGATGTCTTTGACAGCAGCTTCCACCTGGGCAGAGGAGTGGTTAAAATATAAAGGGCATGTCTTCTCCCACGTGCTTCCTGAAACACAAAAGTAAAGCTCCATGAGCAAATCATAGACCTCGTCATGAAATATTGTATTTCCCCGTCTGTGTTTTGCCTTGTGTGCATATCTCGTGTCTGTCTGCTCCCTTAGTGTCATGTCTGTTTCTGTCTTTGTTTCTGACAGTCTTATTTCTTTCTAGCTGCCTCTGTCTGTGTGTTTCTCTGCTCTGTGCCTGTCTGCATCTGTTTCTATCTGCTCTGCTTCTGTATGCCTACTTTGTTTCTGTCTGTCAGTCTCTGTGTTTGCCTCTCTTGACTCCTGTGTTCTAGAGGGGCCTGACACTTAACCTCAGGGTCACCATGTGTATGAAGGGCTTCAAAAAGACATTCATGAATAAATGGAATTGAAAGATACTAAACTTTCGCCCAAATATCTGGGAATTCTGTTGCCCAGTCAAATTGATGCCTAAAAATAACCATCACACCATGGAAATTGGTATGTTCACCGTCCTAGAACTTCTGGATTACAAAGATATTAAACTGGCTGACTGATGGTCAAATTTGTCTCTCACATATGTGCTATTGGTCTTCCATTTTCCTGTCTATATGAAAGCATGCCAAAAATTCATTGAACTGCATCAAAAATTTAAATTGCTGCTTAGGATTCTCACAACCCACCCTAGAGTGCCTGGTCTGAGTTCCAGCTCTTTTGCTTTTGATCCAGTTCGCTGCTAATGCACATCCTGAGAAGGCAACAGATGATGGTTCAGGTACTTGAGTCCCTGCCACCCACATGGGAGATCTGGATGGAATTCTGGGCTCCTGGCTTCAGTCTGGCCCACCTTTGGCTGTTGTGAGCATTTGGGGAGTGTTACCAGTGGATCTCTGTCTCTTGTCTTTCATGTAAAAAGCAAATAAATGAAAGTTTTAAGAAGTTCATGAAAAAATGGAATTAAAAGATAAATTTGGGGCCGGTGCTGTGGCTCACATGGTTAATCCTCCGCCTGTGGCGCTGGCGTCCCATGTGGGTGCTGGGTTCTAGTCCCAGCTGCTCCTCTTCCAGTCCAGGTCTCTGCTGTGGCCAGGGAGAGCAGTGGAGGATGGCCCAAGTGCTTGGGCCCCTGCACCCGCATGGGAGACTGGGGAGGAAGTGGCTGATTCCTGGCTGCGGACTGGCGCAGAGCCGGCTGTGGTGGCCATTTGGGGAGTGTACCAATGGAAGGAAGACCTTTCTCTCTGTCTCTCTCCCTCACTGTCTAACTCTGTCAAATAAATTATATATATATATATATATAAATAAAAGATAAATTTGTGGGGTGGGTGTTTGGACTGATGATTATGTTACTGATTCAGACCCCTGTATCCCAAACTGGAGTGCCTACCCCAGATTCTAGTATCTTGCTAATGTGAACCCTGGGAGGCAGTAATTGCTCAGCAATTGAGTTTTGGGCTCTGGCTTCAGCCTGGCCCGGCCCCAGGTGTTGTGGTTATTTTGGGAGTGAACTAGAAGATGGGGACCATTCCTCTTTCTCTCTCTTAAAGAAAAAAATTTAAGATTTATTTATTTATTTGAAAGGCAGAGTTACAGAAAGGCAGAGGCAGAGAGGAAGAGGAGGAGGAGGAGGAGGAGGAGAGAGAGAGAGAGAGAGAGAGGTCCTCCATCCGCTGGTTTACTCCCCAGATGGCCTCAAAGGTCAGATCTGAATCCAGGAGCCAGGAGCTTCTTCTGAGTCTCCCACATGGGTGCAGGAGCCTATGGATTTGGGCCATCTTCCTGCCTTCCTAGGCCATAGCAGAGAGCTGGATCAGAAGTGAAGCAGACAGGACTCAAACTGATGCCCATATGGAATGCTGGTACTGCAGGTGGCGGCTTTACCCATGACACTACATTGCTGGCCCCTTAAATAAAATTTTAAAAAATCAAATTAAAGAAACTAAGTAAAACACAAGTTAATTTTGATGTAATAAAATTAAATTCCATATATTTTGTTCATAACACATTTTTCCTGAACTTTTTGAAGACCCCTAATTTGCATGGATTTAAATTTTTTTCATGAAAATAAACTTATCTTTCAATTCTATTTTCTATGAGCTTTTTAAAGTTCCTTCTTATGGCATCTAATGAGTTCCATTCTGTGCATTATCTCTCTGTGCGTTTTTCTAGGTCGTGACCAGGTACAAGGTCATTGCATTTGTGATCCCCTTTCTATGTGTTCTAATGTTACTAACAGAGATAGACTAAATATGGCTTATTTATATCACTGAGAAAATAAAAATGTGTTTTATCATCCACAGACCATATTATTGAGCTAGGGGACAACATTGTGGCACAGTGGATTAACCACCACTTTCAATCCTGGCATCCTATATCAGAGTGCTGGTTTGAACCTTGCCTGCTTAGCCTCCAACCCAGCTCCCTGCTGATGGGCCTGGGAAAGTAGCAGAAGATGGGTAAGTGTTTGGGCACTCCACCCATGTGGGACATCTGGATAGAGTTTCTGGATTTTGGCTTAGCTCTAGCTGTTGCTGCTATCTGGGGAATAGACCAGCATATGGAAGATTGATCTCTCTCTCCCTCTGTCTCTCTTCTCTCTCTCTCTTCTTCTGTTACTCTACCTTTCAAATGAATAAAACAAAATCTTTAAAGAAACAAAACATTACTCAGCTAAGAGAATTCAGCAATTTGACTATGTAATTACCCAGATTCTTCTCAGCCCTCTATTTTAGGAGGGAAATCTCACCTTCTGATTCATGGTAAGGAGAGGATTTCCGTCATTTGTACCCTGTTTGCCAGGGTGAATTCCAGAGTGCTTTCTTGGAGGTGTTATCAGGAAAGAGGATACCCCCTACCACTGACTGTCTCCTTATCCTAATTCTGTTAAAAAATTTATTTGAGAAACCGAAGGAAAGATACAGGGAGACAGACAGAAAGAGCTCCTATCCGCTAGTTTGCTCCTCAGATGCTCCCAGTGGATGGGCTCAGGTTGGAAGCCTGGAACCCAGGTTTCCCACTTGAGTGACAAGAGCACAGTTACTTGAGCTGTCATCATTGCCTCCCTGGATCTGCATTGGAGGGAAGCTAGATTCAGGAGCTGGAACTGGGAATTAAACCAAGCACTCTGATGTGAAACATTTTTTTTTTTTTTAAAGAAGGCCACTGAGAAATGTAGCCTTTTTTTTTTTTTTTTTTTTTGACAGGCAGAGTTAGGCAGTGAGCAAGATCCGTTGGTTCATCCCCAGATGGCTGCTGCAGCCGGCGTGCTGCGCCGATCCGAAGCTAGGAGCCAGGTGCTTCCTCCTGGTCTCCCATGCGGGTGCAGGGCCCAAGGACCTGGGCCATCCTCCACTGCACTCCCGGGCCACAGCAAAGAGCTGGACTAGAAGAGGAGCAACCAGGACAGAATCCAGCGCCCCAACTGGGACTAGAACCCGGTGTGCCGGCGCCGCAGGCGGAGGATTAGCCTAGTGAGCTGCAGTGCCGGCCGATGTGAAACATCTTAATCACTAGGCTCAACGCCTGCTCCCTGGTCCTTTTTTTTTTTTTTTTTAAGGTTATTCATGTTTTCTCTTATTGGAGCTTATTTAAATTTGTTTTTTATTTCTCTGGAAGGTAGAGTGTCATAGAGTCAGAAAAGGAAGGAGGGAGGGAGGAGGGAGGGAAGGAGAGAGAGAGAGATAGAGAGAGACAGAGAGAGATCTTCCATTCTCTGGCTCACTCTCCAAATGGCTGTGATAGGGTGATTGCAGGAACTCTATGCTGGTCTCCCACATGGATGGCAGGGGCCCAGGCACTTGGGATATCTTCTGCTGCCTTCCCAGACACATTATCAGGGAGCTGGCTCAAAGGTGAAATAGTCAGCACTCCAATATGGGATGCTGGCATCGCAAGTAGGGGCTTAATCCACTGTGCCAGGACACTGGCCCCTCTTGCTGGAGCTTTGCCTAGCATTCTCAGATAGTTAAATCCATTGTCAACCAGAACATACACCATTGTGCTGCTCTGGATGTAAACTGTCTTCTGGAAACAGCTTGGTGTTTGACAATACAAGTTTGTCAGAACAAAGATTCTATGATGTTTAAACAGAACTTACAAGGTTTTAAAACAAACTGTTCTAATGAACAGGAATAAAAGAAAAGGCAGGTCCACCACTTTGTAATAGAAATATAACACCCTGAGATAAAGACTATGTAATTATGCCAGTGTTTTACATTCTTTCCTGAAAGTCTTTGTGACAAATTATTGCAATTTTATTTTGTTTTTTAAAAAAAACACAGTACATTGAAATGTTTCCAACAGTGATATGTTTTGGAAAGTATAAGGAGAAAAGTATAAGGTAAAAGATATATAAAATAGTTTCCATGTCATTGCTGCCTGGAGCCAGGTTGGAAGGAGTGTTAAGGACTCTGGGCTGCCTGAGACTGCAGAGCTGGGCAGATATAGAATTGGACAAAAAGGAAGAGAAAAAAGGTGCATCAGGAGGTGTAACTAGGTACAACAAGAGCCTAGGGTTCCCTTCCTCAGGGTGGCATAACCTCCTCATGACAACAAGAGGGTATTTTATTTCTATTATACAGCTGTACATGTGTCTTGTCTTTTATTCCTGTTGGATAGGGCACTTTGTTTAAAAGTTCTGTTTAAACAGGACGGTACTTAAACCATTCCAGAAATTTTGCTTTTCTCTGTTTTGTAGGAGCAATTTCTGAATCAATGGAGGTCATTTCCCATAAACATGACTGAATCTCTAGGTCTGCAATGGGAAGCGGGATAAACTGAGGCCATCAATTCTGCTTGAGTGCTTGTATTTCCCAATCAATTTAGTGATAAATCTATCACTTCCGAAGAATGCAGATTTTAGAATAAAAATGGCAGCAAAAAGCAAGGGTGGTCCAGTAACTGTATATTTTAGGGCTGGCTGAGCACAATCTGGAATTTTAGTGGCACTAAAGAACTAGATGAGAAGAAAATGCAAGCATTCTCATGAAGAAATGACTGACTTGCTGTGAGAAACGCTTGCAGGAGGCCTCCAGGGAGAACCTACTCCCTTAGGGGTGGGCCAGGATGTATCTGCTTTTTTGAAGTTACTGAGTGACACAAGGAGGCGGAGTCCAACACACTGGGATCATGGCCAAGCATTCCCAGGATTCTGAAATGCTGCCTCCCTACCACAGCACCCCTGGCTTGGTTTCAACAATGACACCAACACTCAAAACTCCAGCACTTTTTTTCTATTATTTTCAAACTCAGAGGGAATTTCAAATGTTCACAGAAAATGAAATTAAAAGACTAATTTACTTTGGTGCAAAAAAAAAAAAAACCTTTGAAATGTATTTTTCAAACATTTTCCACAAACTTTTGGAAGACCTTTCATGTGCTTGGATTTCAAAATTTTGCCCAAAATATATTCTTTTAAAAAAGATTTATTTGAAATATAAAGTTAGAGAGAGAGAGAGAGAGAGAGAGAACGAGATCTTCCATCTAGTTGTTCACTCCAATGATTGCAATTGCAACAGCTGGGTCTGGGCCAGACCAAGGCCAGGAGCCCAGAACTCTATCTGGGTTTCCCATGTGGTTATCAGGGGCCCAAGTAATTAGGCAATCTTCTACTCATTTCCTAGGCACATTATTAGCAGGGAGTTGGATAGGAAGTGGAACTTGAACTGGTCCTCATATGGGAAATAGGTGTCATAGGCAGCAACTTAACCTGCTGAACCACAACACTGGCTCCTAAACTTATCTTTAATTTCATATTACACACCATTTTGAAGTATCTTCCCATATGCACAAAGTCTTCTATTTGGAAACTAGAGGTGGCCTAGTTATTCGCATGGCAAGAAATCCACACTTAGTCCTCTACCCTACATTGCCAACTGGCATCTCTCTTTTTGCTGAATGGTGGGCTTTTTGCAAGCTGGTTGACACAGGCTATCTCTTTGACCACACTTGAGTTAAGTTCCTCTGAGTCTTCTTTTTGACCAGGCTCAAGCTGGGGCTCTGGCCTTGGCCCACTTAGCTCAGTTTTAACAAGAATCTTGCTGGTCCAGCTTGGTAAAAATCTCTCACCTGCAACATCTGATCAAATTCCACATTTTCCGCCTTTATATCTTACCTTGGCCTGTCTTCAGCAAGGGTCTTGTTGAATTGGCTTAGCAAGCAGCCTCTAGTCTTTTTTTTTTTTTTAAGATTTATTTATTTATTTGAAAGTCAGAGTTACACACAGAGAGAAAGAGAGGCAGAGAAAGAGATAGAGGTCTTCCATCTGCTGGTTCACTCCCCAGTTGGCCACAACAGCTGGAGTTGTGCCAATCTGAAGCTAGGAGCCAGGAGCTTCTTCCAGATCTGCCACATGAGTACAGGGGCCCAAGGACTTGGTCCATCTTCTACTGCCTTCACAGGCCATACCAGAGAGCTGGATCAGAAGTGGAGCAGCTGGGACTTGAACCATTGCACATATGGGATGCCGGCACTGCAGGCAGCGGCTTTACCCACTATGCCACAGTGCCAGCCCAGCAGCCTCTAGTCTTGATCTCACCTCTTAATAATTTTCTACCTAATAATTCCCTTCATGCTCCTTTAGTGTACATCCTCACTGTCCCTTGTTGTATTTGGAGTTGAGTCTGATCTCTCTCACCTACTGCAAAACTCATTGCAGTGACCACTTAAATAGCCTTCCTTAAAGTTTTTTTTTCTCTTTATATACAGAAGATCAGTTTAGTATATATTAAGTAAAGATTTCAACAGTCTGCACCCACACAGAAACACAAAGTGAGTACTAGTTATAGCATTAAATCACAATGTACAGCACATTAAGGACAGAGATCCTACATGAGGAGTAAGTGCACAGTGACTCCTGTTGTTGACTTAACAAATTGACACTCTTGTTTATGGCGTCAGTAATCACCCTAGGCTCTTGTCATGAGTTTCCAAGGCTATGGAAGCCTTTTGAGTTCGCCAACTCTGATCATATTTAGACAAGGTCATAGTCAAAGTGGAAGTTCTCTCCTCCCTTCAGAGAAAGGTACCTCCTTCTTTGATGACCTGTTCTTTCCACTGGGATCTCACTCACAGAGATCTTTCATTTAGGTCCTCTTTTTTTTTTTTTTTTTTTGCCAGAGTGTCTTGGCTTTTCATGCCTAAAATACTCTCATGGGCTTTTCAGCCAGCTTGAATGCCTTAAGGGCTGATTCTGAGGCCAGAGTGCTGTTTAGGACATCTGCCATTCTATGGGTCTGCTGTGTATCTCACTTCCCATGTTGGATCATTATCTCCCTTTTTTATTCTATCAGTTAGTATTTGCAGACATTAGTCTTGTTTATGTGCTCCCTTTGGCTCTTAGTCCTATCATTATAATCAATTGTAAACAGAAATTGATCACTGGGACTAGTGAGATGGCATTGGTACATGCCACCTCGATGGGATTGAATTGGAATCCCCTGGTATGTTTCTAACTCTACCATTTGGGGCAAGTCTGATTGAGCATGTTACAATTGTACATCTCTTCCCTCTCTTATTCCTGCTCTTATATTTAACAGGGATCACTTTTCATTTAAGTTTCAACACTTAAGAATTATTGTGTATTAATTACAGAATTCAACCAATAATATTAAGTAGAACAAACAAAAAATATACTAAAAAGGAGCCTTCCTCAAAGTTTTTAACAAGTGTTAAAATAAGAGATAATTTTTCTTTGACAAGAGAAGCTTGAAATTACATCCTGAGGATCTAACACTAGGCAACTGTCAATGTAGTGGCTGCTCAATCAAAAAGTTTTGGAAGGATGAAGGAATGGAAGAAAGAAATAGGTTGGTTTAGCATTGCCAACATGTCTTTGAAACTCACAGATCTCTGTTAAGATTCCTGGTCTGATTTATTAGCTGTGAAATCATGGATTACTGAACTTTCACGTGCTCAGTTGTAAAGAATAAAGATAACATAAGGTGTTTTATGGAAATTTTGTGGGGAATAAGTTCAATAATGTGAGCTACTAGGCACTTAGTATTTGGTCAACAGATGGTTATGCTTGTGATTTCCATTAGTAACAACAATGGCAAGGTGGCCACCAGGCTGGGCACATAGGGAAGATGTGATTCATCTGGATCTTCTTTACTGTTCTAAAGCTTTCCTATCTCTTATGGACTGCACTGCATTCCTCTAAAATTCATGTGTTGAAGTCTTAGACCCTAAAGTTGCTGCATTTGGAGACAGGGCCTTTAAGGAAATAATTAAGGTTAAAAAAGGTCAAAAGAGTAGGGGCCTGATTGAATAGGACTTCTTGATAAGAAGAGGAAAGGTTACCGGAGAGCTCTCATCTTTGCTTCTTTTTCTGCTGCTCTCTTTCTCTCTGTCAGTCTATCTTCCTCATAAACAGAAGAAAGGCCACATGAGGATACAGTTAGAAGGTGACTGGCTTGAATAAGAAACCTCTCTGGAAATTCTATTACAGCAGCCTGATCATACCAGCACACATTGTTAGTACCATTGGTGACACCAGCTCCCCATAATGCATAACCTTTCTCCAGCTACTCTCACACTCTAATTTCTTCATCAACCATTGTCCTCTTATTTTTCACTCATTCAATCTGATTTTTATCAATTCCATCCAAACCTTTATACCCTTTTCCAGGATTTGGCACTTCAAAGACTAGGATTATCTTCTCATCAGACTTCCAAATGAAAATTGGTAATTAATATTTTGAGTTTATAATTTTATTTGCCAAGGGGCTAATTAATTTTGTAAATAGGCTTGGTCTAATTAGAAAAATTACAGATAATTGACATAGACTGGGAAGGCTTCAAATTTCATTATTTTGGTCAAATGTTGTAATCCAGTATTTATTTATTTGTTTGAAAGAAAGGGTGGGGGAGACATGGAGGAAGGGGGGGGTAAAGGGAAAGAGAGAGAGAGAGAGAAAGAGAGAGAGGGAAGAGAAGGAGGAGGAAGAGGAGGAGGAGAGAGATATTTCATCTAGTGGCTCATTCTCCAAATGCCTGAAACAGCAGGGGCTGGGTGGGCTGGGCCAAACTGGGAGCCAAGAAATTGAGCCATTGCCTGCTGCCTCCTAGGGGATTTGCATTAGCAGGAAGCTGGAATTGGGATTGGAACTGGAATGTGAATTTAGGCATTCAGATATGAGATGTTAGATCCTAAGTGATGTCTCAACTGTAAGGCCAAATATATGCCCTGTAACTCAGCTTTTAAAAGAATAAATACCTTTCTGTGAAATGATTAGTATGAACAGATGTTCTAGCTATTTATTGTCTAACAATCTCTGCCCCCCCCCCCATGACTTAATAGCTTAAAATAATGAAGATTATTTTGCCCATGAATCTGAAGTCTGGTCAGAGCTTATCAGAGACATCACATTTCTGTTTTATGTGATATCAGCTGGGTGCATTTTTTCTGGGGCTGAAGGATCTGATCTCCAGATGCAAGTCTGGGAGCTTAGCCAGACTGTGGGACAGGGTCTTAGTTTCTCTCCATATGGGCTTCCCCATAGGCTGCTTGGTCTTCCTCACTGCATGGTAGCTAGGTTCCAGTAGTGAGGTATCAAGGAACAGAAAAGAATTAGAAGTTGTCAATTGTTAAGGTCTAAACCAGGAAACTGGCACAGTGTCACTTGTATCTCAATCTATTGGTCAATTCATAATAGAGCCAATTCATTATAGAGTCTAGGGAAGGGGCCCTAGACCTTATCTCCCAATGGGAGGCGAGGGCCATGAAAATATTTTTGGATGATATTTTATATCTGGCACGACAGATGAGATAAATTAGAGTTTTCAACCCTTACTATATTTCAGAAATCTTCTGGAATTAAAAATAAACACCAATACCTTAAAAGCACCTCAAGAGATTCTGATTTAATTGGGCTACAGGAATCTGCTTGTAAAATTTTCTTGGTGACTCTGACATGTGATCAATCTCTGAGCCAAAGTTCCAGTGTCCAAGAATTGATAAAAATGGTACATGTGTCCGAGGCTGTGACTGAGGCTCCTCTTGCCACCCGGAGCAGGCTAGAAGGGAAAACAGGCCAAGAAGTCGACCCAGGAGTTTCCCAATACCACTGTCTACAAGACAAATTGCTTCCAAATGACTGTAGAGGAAAAACTTTCAAGTAAATGGACCTGCCATAATCACACATGCTTTTTCTCATATTACATTTTACCTGCAGTTTGTAAATATTACCAAAAAATCAATAATGTTGCCATATTACTATAATCTAATTTGTCTTTTCTGATTGTGTGAAGCATGAGTGGGCGTCTGGCATCACATTTCCAGACCTCAGAGAGCGATGTTAAACATTTATAGTGCGCTTAATCATCTGTCAGAAATGTACAAAGGCATAATGTCTCATTAATAATTATTAAATCATTGAGTGGCACAGCAGGAGATGCTCCCCTCTTTACTTACATAATGACCAGTAACCAGGAGAACGGGGGTCATTTATGATGCACGGCCAGCACGTCTGATAGTGGAAATCTGCTTGGGGAAATTAATAAGAAATCTTATTCAGAGATAGGCTTTTAGACAGGAAGAAAACATGCATATGGATTACTGTGATACTCAGCCAGGGCAAATAGGTGCTTCCTCCTCATTCAGAGTCAGGTTACAATTCAGTCAGATAATTGCTGGGAGTGCAGAGCTGTGAAAGGAAATGATCTCATTTGCTTTTGGAGGTTAGAGAACTCATTTCAAAATGTCCAGCTTTGGGTTTTAATTCACAAGTATATGTATCATTTTATGAATAAAAGAAGTACATATTTTGACTTGGAATGAGGTTGGGAGGAAAGGTGCAATGTGAATGTTTTAGGACTTGGGTTTTATTTTTGACACTGTTCATGAGGGTTTTTAAAATATTTTTTATAAGAACTTTCAATATCAGGCAATGTCATTTTTGCAACATAAAATACAAGAATTGAATTACATCTGTTCCAGGCACCACACACTCCCCCAGCCCTGATACTCAGCCTAGAGAATCCAAGGTTTTAGCTTTTAAAAATTTTACAAATGACACCTGGATTTGTAGCAGCTGATATGATAGCAACTCTTCTTGTTTCCAGGATCAAATTAAATTTTTCTTCATTCTGGATAAAACTGAAGCTTCTCAATCTGTACAGTGAACAATCGCATGACCCTGTTGAGCAAGGTGGTTGTTTGCAGTGCTGTAGGACTGTTACCGGTTGCACAGGCAGTCACTCTGGACCTGGTCTAACGTTCTGGGCCAACATTCCTGTAGTCAAACTTGGTGGCTTTCACACCTTGCTAATGCTCATTATGTTGAGGCTTGTTTCTGGTAAAAGTATTAAATACACAGTATTTGTTATTGGCACTCTACCCTGCAGTTATCAGCCATCCATCTATAAACACTTTTCTTGCTGCCATTGGTTGTCCCCTGAATGATTTTTAAACACAACCTGGCCCAAAGATCTTTGAACCATTGTGAGTTGATACGTTTATTAGTTGCTACTTTGGGGTGGCTGGAGGGTGAGGGGGAATCATCAGAACATGCTGTTTGTGTAACTTACTAAGGTTTTGGAATTTAGTTAAGATTTGGGCCTATGTTGTGGCACAGTAGGTTAAACAGTCACTTGTCATGCGAGCATCTCATATCAAAGCCCTGGTTCGAGTCCCAGCTGCTCTGTTTCAATCTAGCTCTCTACTAGTGAGCCTGGGAAAGTAGTGAAAGATGGCCCAAATGCTTGCACCCCTACCACCATGTGAGAGACCTGGGTGGAGCTCTGGGCTCATGGACTGAGCCTACCCTAGCTCTGGTCAGTTTAGCCATTTCAGGAGTGAATCAGCAGATTGAAGATTTCTCTCTCTTTCTCTGTCCTCCTCTCTCTTTCCCTCTCTGTCACTCTTCCTCACTCTTCCTTTCAAATAAATAAAATAAATCTTTAAAAAGTTACTCTAGGCCGGCGCCGCAGGTCACTAGGCTAATCCTTCGCCTGCGGCACTGGCACCCCAGGGTTCTAGTCCCGGTTGGGGCGCCGGATTCTGTCCCGGTTGCTCCTCTCCCAGTACAGCTCTCTGCTGTGGCCTGGGAAGGCAGTGGAGGATGGCCCAAGTGTTTGGGCCTTGCACCCACATGGGAGACCAGGAGGAAGCACTTGGCTCCTGGCTTCAGATCGGTGCAGCGCGCCAGCCGTGGCAGCCATTTGGGGGGTGAACCAACGGAAGGAAGACCTTTCTCTCTGTCTCTCTCTCTCTCACTGTCTAACTCTGCCTGTCAAAAATAAAAATGATTAAAAAAAAAGGTACTCTAAAAATTTGGGTAAGATTGACTTTCATGTTAATTTGCCCAAACAAATTAGTGAATTTGTGCCTCTCCATTGTCCAGAAATGCTTTAAAGCAGTTTTAACGATGCATTCAATGTTTCAAAAACACCATAAATCAAAGTAGGAGAGAAACAAGAAGAAAAATTCTGAAGATATAAGAAAGAGCCAGGAACGAAGCCAAAACAAAAATACAGACTGCACATACAGTCTGTTACTCTGCTAAATTGTTCTTAATGGATTGATCATACTATGCAGAGTCCATGAGATTAAAAACAAACCCCTGCCGGCGCCGCGGCTCAGTAGGCTAATCCTCCTCCTTGCGGCGCCGGCACACCGGGTTCTCGTCCCAATCGGGGCACCAGATTCTGTCCCGGTTGCCCCTCTTCCAGGCAGCTCTCTGCTGTGGCCCGGGAGTGCAGTGGAGGATGGCCCAAGTCCTTGGGCCCTGCACCCCATGGGAGACCAGGAGAAGCACCTGGCTCCTGCCATCGGATCAGCGCGGTGCGCCGGCCTCAGCACGCTGGCTGCGGCGGCCATTGGAGGGTGAACCAACGGCAAAGGAAGACCTTTCTCTCTGTCTCTCTCTCTCCCTGTCCACTCTGCCTGTCAAAAAACAAACAAACAAACAAACAAAAAACCCCTCTAAGGAGAGCAACAATTCTTTTTGATACTGTGGCCGGAAGAACATCCCTTATGGGACTGTCCCTAATGAGCACCCTATATAAAGTAACAGCCTCCTCAACCTCCCATCAGAGACACCTGGCTTCCACTGGGGTGTCTTCCACTGTGTCTTTCAAAGTGAATTGACAGTGTTGCACCCCACCCACATCAGTGAAGTCTTTAATGAGAAGAGTGTGAGGAAGCGAAAAGGGATCAGAATGCAGTCTTAGTTTATGTATTTTTCCTGGGCTATAGCTGAATCCAGGCATGGACTTTGGAGTATCTGGGTGGAAGGATGAGCAAGAAAGCAATTTTCTTTCTCTAAATCGAGTTTTTGATAGTACTGGAAGGCAAGAGCATACTTAATCGTATACTTTCAGGCAAATTCTTAATAAGAGTGTGTGTTCTCTATGTCTCCCATTAAGTGTGAATCCAAAGGCTGGGGTAAGTTGAATACAGCTGTGAAAACGGAGGTGCTGAAAAGACATTTTCCTGGATCAATGTCTATTCCATTTGTGCTGGGAGGTGGGTAGAATATCTGTGTGCCAGGGTGGAGGGATGAATTGTTTCATCACCTCTGAGCTTTCTTGCAATGACTGTTGTAGGAACATGAGAATCAAAGAAGATGGGCTGTTGAATGATAATAGCCAAGGTGAGTCTTTGCCAAAGACAGAGGGAGTGACGAAGTAGGCTGATTGATTTGTGCAGATTCCAAGAAACATCTAAATGGAGTTTTCTGACAAAGCAATTGATTCATTCATCCATTTATTCATGTAATACCCATCCTTTGAACACTAGCACGTGGTAAGTACTGTGTACAGGGCATGCCAAGAGATAAAAGCACATGGCTTGGTTCTCTCTGTTTTCTCATTCTCATCTCCACAGCTAGACTGATTTTTCTTTTGCTTTCCATGGATGTTTTGGAGCTCATAATTTGTTTTCCAGATTTTCAGCAGCAATGGCCTTCAAAGGACAGGGGCCAAGTCTACTAATATGGTCACATAAAGGTTTCAATTCTTTGTTCTTTTTTTTTTTTCAAGATTTATTTCGGGTCCTGGTATTTAAGACAGCATTGTTTTTATTCTCTTGCTTTAAAATCAAGTAATAATATAGTGGTTGGGAATCATAGTTAGCAACACAAATATGAAAGTCACTTGAACTTCCTCACTAGGATACCTCTTGGGAAGCCATAATTTTATGCTGAATCATTTTAAAATCTAATTACTGAATCCGAATGGCTGTTTTTTAAAATGTTAGTAATGGTAGAAAAATATTTCTTATACTTAAGAACCAGTAGGGAATGAGTAACACAAAATGTTCTTGCTAAAAATTTGTCTTCCTCTTTAAAAATAGATGATGAAAGATATCTCAGAGTCATCATCATTTTAAGATATATATATATACATAAATATACACACACATATGAGGAATGGCACTTAAAAGATTCATCTCTTTACTACAGCACACAGAAATCAACAGACTAACAGAACATTCAAATTGGAAGGCAATGTCTAGCCTAACCCCTTCACTTTGCAGAAGAAAAATATGTGTTCCTGCATGGAGACCTTAATTACAACATCACAAAGTTAATGGCAGAACAAGTACAGATGCCCTTTGACTTCCAATGGGCTACATCCCAATAAACCCACCATATGTTAAAAATACTGTAAGTCAAAATGCATTTAACACACTTAACCTATGGAACATCATAGCTTAGCAACAGATCACAATGTCGAGTACATATAGTTTTCTCTTGTGACCATGTGGCTGATTGATTGGGAGCTGCTGCTACCCAGCATCTTGAGAGAGTGTTGTAATGCATATTGGTAGTCTGGGAAAAGAGTGAAATTCAAAAGTACAAGTATAGCTTCTACATATGTATAGTTTCTACTGAATATGTATCATATTCACATCATAATGCTGAAAAATTGTAAGTCAATTATTGTAAATTGGGGGACTGTCTATATTGAGGGCTCTTCTTTCTGAATTTAGTGGCCTTTTAATGTTGCCTAGGACAATACCCCATTTCTCCTTGTTCTCAGAATGTCCTTTTTGTTTCTGCTGTAATGTTCCTAGCCCCAGAGGATGGATGTGATCATTACAGTAATAATGTTCTCTTTTGCCAGTGAGTGTACTGTGGTCTTTCATAGGAGAGGGGAGCTTTGCTGATGTCTTTTTAGAAAAAAATTGCCTCTTTGACAAAAGGAATATACTAGAAAATTTGTAAATACGCCCCTTGATTTCTTCTTTGGACATTGTCATAAGAGGACACAAGGCATAGAGAGCTGTGGCAGCTTCCTTGTGACCACAGGGGGAGATTGTTACCATGGTATTGACATTGGCAAAATGAAAAGGGAAAATCATTTTATCTCTGTTGACCTTGTTAATCTTCAGAGTAAGCCTGGAACTTACTATGTCTTCCTGCTGGGTGATCAGGATTCTGCATGAATTTAAACCATGCAGAGGGGCATCTGGTATATCCAATTATAAACAAGGGCTCTGCATGATTGGAGAGTTGTGAATGAGAGGGTGTGTAGAAGATGGGATGAGGAAGTGACAAGTGGCCAAATCATAGAGGATTTTGCAAGATGGTAAAGAGTTTGAGTTTTTGTTTTTGAATGGAGTCAATAGAAGGTGGTCAGCAGAAGTATGACATATTCTGAATTATTTCCAACTAGGTTACTCTGGCTGACATATTATGAATAGATTGTGGGAGAGCAAACAGAACCAGGGAAATCCAGGCATTTAGTCTAGTGGTTAAGACACTCACATCCCACTTCAGAATGCCTGGGTTTGACTTCTACATCCATTTCCTGATTTTAGCTTCCTGCTAATGTGGATCCTGGAAGATAGCAGTGATAGCTCAATAACTGGGTGCCTCCGAAACACATGGGAGATGTAGATTGAATTACTGGTTCCCAGCTTTGGCACAAGCCTAGCCTCAGCTGTTTTGGGGATTTGGAAGTGAACCAGGAGACTGGAATTCTCTTTTTCTCTCTATCTCTCTGACTCTTGAAGAAGGAGAAGGGGAAGGGGAAGGGGAAAGAAGAAAAAAGAAAGAAAAAAGAAAGAAGAGGAGAACTAGGAAAGCTGTTGAGACTTTGGTGACACAATCCAGGGGAAAGATGTCAATAGCTCAGACCAGTGCAGTAGCAGTAAAAGTCACAAGAAATCATCAGATGCCAGATTCGTCCTAAAGGCAAAGATAAGAATACTTCTTGAAAGAACAAGAAGGAGAGGGAGTGACCCAAGACGACTGGAAGATTTTGGCCTGAGTGACTGGAAGGACGAAGTTGTCCTGAATTGAGATGGGAAGACTACACATGAAATAATTTTAGGGAGGAAAGTCAGAAGTTGTGTTCTAGAAAAGTTTGAAGCACATATTAAACTTATAAGTAGAGGTGTTAAATCAGCTGTCCAATCTTGAATCCCGGAGTTCAGGAAGAAATCCGTGCTGAAGATGTAAATTTGGGACTTTTTTTAAAAAATCATGTTGATTGCATTTAAAGCCATGAAGCTTGATGTGATCTGCAGGGAGATGAATATAGAAGGAAGCAGGAAAAGAACTAGAGACATCTCTGGGCACTCCAACATTTATTTATTTATTTATTTGGCATCCCAATATTTTGAGGTGGGAAAGTTGACAAGAAACTGGAGACTGAGAATGACAGGCCAGGAAGGTAGGAGGAAAGTCAGAGCAGTGGGTGGTCCTGGGGGCACATTAAGAAAATGCTCTACAGAGCAGGGAGAGTGAGAGTGAGAGCGAGAGTGCTTCCATCCACTGGTTCACTCGCTGAAACAGCTTTGGCTGGGCCACACCAAAACCAGGAGCCAGGAGTTTCATCCAGATCTCCCATGTGGGTTCAATGGCCCAAGCACTTGGGCCAACTTCCAGTGCTTTCTCAGGAACATTAGTAGGGAGCTTAATTGGAACTGGGTCAGCTGGAACATGAACTTGTGCCCAAATTGGGTGTCAGCATCATAGGTGACACCTAAACATGCTGTGCTACAACATTGGCCCTGCTTGTGGACTTCTTACATGGTGGCCCTTGGCTCCAAAAGCACATGACTCTAAACAGGGAATAACACATAAGCCATCATCACTTTTAAAATCTAGCCCTGGACTGTATACAGCATGACTTTTATGCATTCTGCTGTCACAAAGACCTGATCCAGATCAAGGGGAGAGGAAGGACAGAGAGAGAGAGAGAGAGAGAGAGAGAGAGAGATCTTTCATCTACTGGTTTACTCTCCAAATGCCTACAATAGCTGGGGCTGGGTAAGGCGAAAGACAGAATCTAGGAACTGCATCCAAGACTCCCACATATGTGTCATGTGTCCAGGTACCTGAGTCATTGCCCGCTTTATTTCAGGGTGTGAATTAGCAGGAAGGTGAATTTGAAAGCAGAGGCAGGACTCAATCCTAGGCACTTTGTTATGGGATGAGGGAGTCTGAAGTGGCAGTTCAACCTTTTACACTATGAAACCTATCCCTAGATTCAGGCTCTTGTTGGGGGCAGTGGCAAGGTACTGAAAGAGCAAGTGGTACCAGAGGGTTGCTGTGGTAATTTTGAAGTATGTTCTTTCTCGCTATAAGAGTGTCTAATATATATGGAGGCAGTGCCTAAGCCTCTCATATGAAGAGAGTGGTTGGATAGAGTTAAAGGACAGATAGACATCAACAGTCTAGATTAAGTAGGTAGAACACATTCATTCCTATTTGCATATGAGGAAATGCTGTCATAAAAGTGTTGACAAAGACATCTATGATTACAAATTTATGTAATGGAAATGCTATAAATGTCAAGAGACTCTCAGAGAGTGATGAGTGATGCATTGACTTATGGAGTCATGACAGCTTCTCCAAGAGTGAGGTCTAAGATCTTCTACTTATTAAAGGCCACATGTATTAGAAAAGGTGAAAATGCTGGATTGCAGACCCTTTTGTTGAGTATTTGATTCTAAAATCTATTGCTTAATTAACTAAGAATTCTTAGTACAAAATTCAAGATGTTAGAGATTTGGGAAGGAAAAAGCTTATCTTTACAGAGTTAATTCCTAAAGGAGATGCCAGGTGTATTGATAGACTTTAGCTAATGTTTTACTGCTTTCCTGTCTTGTCTGTTTTCTGTAGACCTTTGGATATTATTGATGAGGAGGATAATCACTTTCCTCAGAGATCTCTAGGTCAATAAATGTTTATTGAGAATCCACTGTGAGCCAAAATGGTATCGTGTGTTGGGGGAACAAAATGCATATTGCACAGTATTTCCTCTCAAAGAGCTTACACATAGTTAATTTGAATGTCAAATTGGAGTTTTTATGATATATAGATATGTGTGCACTGCTATGCCAATAATGAATTTGGTTTTGGGGAAAGGAACAGTTCCCCAGGGGCAGAGTCAGGAGGGATGTGTAGGAATTCCATAAGCATGGCAGGTCAAGAGCAGGTAGAATAAAAAACATAATCTTTTAGACCTTTGTGCAATTCAGTGTTGTGGGGAGCAACTCGGACTAGACTGTTACTGGAATTAAGACTTATTCTATGCATCTGCTTTCCCACAATATGGTGCTGAGAAGGGAGTAACAACTTCTACGCAGCTGCCTCTCGCCAACTTGAGTGATGACCTGCAGGAGCTGATCCTGCTCCTGATTGGAGGAGAGCAGCGTACTCGGCATGTGGTTGCAGAGTTGGGATTGGTGGAAGAGGACTATAAAGGAGGAGAGAGACAACATGCACCAGGAACATCTGAAGGAACATCTATCTGAAGGAACATCTATCTGAAGGAACACCTGTGCAGCCCCCAAGAGAGCCGGCCGGCGGTGTGCCACTCCCCCGCGGAAGTGGGGAAAGTGGCAGGGGGAACCGCCCTTCCACGGAGGTGGAAGGGTCGGTAGCCAACCCGGGAAGAACCAGCAGCAAACCCGGGAAGGGCTGAGCAGACAAAAGAACAGCGCAGGGTCCTGTGTCGTTCCTCCACGAAGAGGGGGAGCGACAAGTGTTAACTGGATTTTTAAAGATTATGAATACGATTCATTTCCTCTCCTGGTCTACTAGATTCTGCTTGTCTCTATCAGTTGGATTTCCTTAGCTAATACCACCTTGCACATTAATGAAACTGATGTATTATTTGCTTAAAAATTATATGGTATTGCAAAACCTCTATGTTAAGTGTGTAGAGTTGAAGTTCTTTATTTTAGCAACATTAAGTTTCTTTCTTTTTTTCAAAAAGATTTTATTTGTTTTATTTGAGAGGTAGAGTTACAGACAGTGAGAGGGAGAGACAGAGAGAAAGGTCTTCCTTCCATTGGTTCACTCCCCAAATGACTGCAACAGCTGGAGCTGTGCCAATCAGAAGCCAGGAGCCAGGAACTTCTTCCAGGTCTCCCATGTGAGTGCAGGGGCCCAAGGACTTGGGCCATCCTCTACTGCTTTCCAAGGCCATAGTAGAGAGCTGGATTGGAAGTGGAGCAGCCGGGACTAGAACTGTTACCCATACGGGATGCCGGTGCCGCAGGTGGAGGATTAACCTACTGTGCCACGGTGCTGGCCCCAGCAACATTAACTTTCAACTTAATTTGCATGTTGAACATATGGAATACTCCATCTTTGAGGACGAATTGTTTTAGTGGAACACCAGGGAGGAGTCAACTCCACTTTAAGATGTGTTCCTGTTGGCAGTCTTCTCTACAGCCTGAAAAACAGTGTCTTGCTTTGCAAATAATTTCTCAGTTGCCAACTGCTAAGTTTTAGACGTTGGTCTGGATGCCGAATACCTCCCAAAGGTCCATGTGTTAAGGGTTTGGTCTGCCAAGTCCTATGTTAGCAGTATGAGGTTACAAACTTAATCCACTTAGAAGTGGAGCCTTTGGAAACAATTGAATTGTAGTGGGTCACTAGGGCAGAACCCACATGATTAATCCTGATAGCTTTATAAAGACCATATAGATAGAGACATACATGATCCACGTCTTTTGCCTTGTGATGCTCTGTACCACCAGGGGACTCTGCCAGCAAGAACACCATTCCCAGAGGCTGAACCAGTGGGGTTCATCTCACTTATTCTTTTTCTTTTTTTTTTTGACAGGCAGAGTGGACAGAGAGAAAGGTCTTCCTTTTGCCATTGGTTCACCCTCCAATGGCCACCGCAGCCGGTGCGCTGCAGCTTGCGCACCGCGCTGATCCAAAGCCAAGAACCAGGTGCTTCTCCTGGTCTCCCGTGCATCTCACTTATTCTTGAACGGTGAACCTCCATAAGCAGTCTATGTCCAGTATTTCATTACAGTAATGGAAAGCTGACTGATTCACTGATATATTTGATTTGTGGCCATGAGGGATCAAAGATTTTCAGACAAATCCCAGAACCTCTGCTTCAGTTCCAGATGCCACATATCTCTCTGTGTTGGGAAGATCTGTCCTATAACTGTAAGGCCACCACAAAACACACCAAACACTGGAGTTAGAGGAAAGGTTTATTGTTGGGTGGGAGAAGCCCGATGGGCGGGGGTGGGAGAGGGCAGGAGGGTGAGAGAGAGGAGGAGAG
Source organism: Oryctolagus cuniculus (assembly GCF_051225735.1). Taxonomy (NCBI): domain Eukaryota; kingdom Metazoa; phylum Chordata; class Mammalia; order Lagomorpha; family Leporidae; genus Oryctolagus; species Oryctolagus cuniculus. Next base: position 115,508,224 of record NC_142869.1, on the reverse strand, counting down.
CATAAGAGAGAGAGATCAAGAGAGGGCATGTGTCCTGGAACAGGTCATCTTAAACCTTTGCTAGGGGGCAGGCAAGGAAGTTGACACCTGTGGTTGGGCCATCTGGTCACCTGGCTTCCAGCAATGGCAGCAGGGGCCAGACCCCAAGATGGCATCTGGGGCATAGATGGCACTGTAGTAGATAAGACTGTGCCATTTTACTAACAATAACTGTCCTATCTCAGGGTCTTAAGTATGCCCAGGTCATCACTGTGTCATGGCAAGACTGAGATATAACAAAAAGCCAGTCACAATTTCAACAACCAACAGGAGGAGGGTTTTTACACAAGCTAGGGCACAGGTATAGTATTGAGCATATTGCTGTAGTTACAACAAATGAGGTAGCTCTGGATATCCTATAAGAGGAATATCTTTTAGATGTATTGTTGAGTCAAAGAGCAAGCTGTGAAAAAATACATGATACCATTCATGTGAAGGTAACTCCCATAAAGGGGTACTATATATTTTCATGGCTGTCCATATTTGAGTGTAAATGTAAAGAAATGCTTTGGAGGGAGAGATGCCTAAGTGCAACAGTGCTGAATTCTGCAAAAGACAGAATGGCAGGTGATGTCCCAGGAGAACATGGTTCTCAATGATGGTTGGAGGTTGTTTTTTTTTTTTTTTTTTTTGGCTCATGTGTGTTGCTGTTAATTATAAGGAGATCATACTCATGCACTATCTATGTGGGTTTAAACACTAAAGAGAAAACGGTAGAAATGACTGATGCAAGCCATGGTTCTGGGCCACTGTAGGAATGAGCTCAGTGCCACAGGGAAAGACCACAGAGTCAGACCAGCCTTCTCAAAAGCTGGCTTTGCCATTCAGAGCTGTGCTAGGTCAGGCAAATCACTTATCTCCCCAAGCCCAGTAACAACCACCTTGTCGGATTGTTGTAAGAATTAGATTTGGTAATTTAGTAAAAGCTTCAGGCTTGCAAAATAAATCACAGCTGTTTTTCTGCATGCTTTTCTATCTGGTGTCTTTTTTTTTTTGACAGGCAGAGTGGACAGTGAGAGAGAGACAGAGAGAAAGGTCTTCCTTTTGCCGTTGGTTCACCCTCCAATGGCTGCCGTGGTCGGTGCACTGCAGCCGGCGCACCGCGCTGATCCGATGGCAGGAGCCAGGTGCTTCTCCTGGTCTCCCATGGGGTGCAGGGCCCAAGGACTTGGGCCATCCTCCACTGCACTCCCTGGCCACAGCAGAGAGCTGGCCTGGAAGAGGGGCAACTGGGACAGAATCTGGCGCCCCGATTGGGACTAGAACCCGGTGTGCTGGCACCACAAGGCGGAGGATTAGCCTAGTGAGCCATGGCGCCGGCCTATCTGGTGTCTTGACTCTATACTTCCAGCTTCAGTACTAGCCCTGGCCTTTTCATTTGGTGTCCCATGGTACTTTTATTTCCAATCCTGGGAATTCCCCTCAATATACCCTGCTCCCCAGTCATACAGAGTTCTTCCTGCAGGGTTAATTGTCTCCCTGAGGTGGGGAGGTAGGGGCCTCAACCATCATTACTATCATATTTATATTCTCATCTGATTAATACAAAGAGGGATGTTCTAATTTTTGGCTTATTCCAGGACTTCATTCTCCTCCTGAAGTTGTTCTTTGTGCAGGCAGTGGACATTTGTGAATCCATGGGAATTTGCCTGAAAGCAAGCAGCAAAAAGAAAGGCATGCAGATTCCTACAGCACAGACAAGCTCTGCTGGGGCAGGTGAACCTCAATGGCCCTGGTAATGGCAGGATTGCTGCCCTCCCAGAGAGAGAAGAGAGACTCCAACATCAGTACATTTAGGGTTATATGGGACAAAAATCTTTAGATTCCTCCTTTACATATACAAGGGTGTTTCAAAAAGCTCATGGTAAAATGGAGTTAAAGGTATGAATTTGTCCTACAGCAAAATTTCTTTAAAATCCACACTATTGTTTTTACATAATACACTGTCCCAGGTATTAAAGTATTAATACATTAATTATGTCTTCCATAAAAGCTTTTTTTTGCAGCAAAATAAAATCATGCTTTTAATTGAATTTCCATAAACTTTTTGAAGTACTCCCATATTTTGTTTACTTATGAAATCAATTCCCATTGAACTTTCCAGGATAATGGGAAATGTGGCTTTTAAATGTCTCTTATTTTTTTCCAGAATGCAGTACCCACAGAGTGATTTTGTGGCATACTTGTTGATTTAAAGAACATTTTTTGAGACCCAGGTTTCTTAATGTCCTTATTTTCTGTTAATAACATGAAAAATGTAAATTCCTGTTGTTGATGGAGATGAAGGCTTTTCTGTGGATGTCTTTGGGGAAATGAGTGCTCCATAGCAGGAGGTGCCCACACAGATGCTGGCAGGATTGACTCCACTGCAAATGGTTCAGGAAGCTATCAACTGTGGGAGTTCAGAGAACCTGGCCTCTTTGTTGATGAAACATCTTCTCTCCTTCCATATCCTCTTACCCAGTTGCCTGACCTCTCTCCTTGCTGGCTTCCCTGGAATTTTTTTCCAGCTCTACAGAAACTGGTACATTTGAATGCACCTTGGCTTTGCTGCTTGTCCCCTCCAGGCACTTAAAAAAATTTTTTTTAATCTTCCCGGTCCACAGAGCATGGCTCTTTAACCCTTGCCAGTGATCACTCAGTCAACAAAGCCAAACACAGTGCTCTTCGAGCTGTGTTGGTTCCTTGTGTTGGAGTGTTGGTCTGAGCACAAGGTAATGAGTGTTTGCCTTGTCACTCGGCCCTCAAGGCAACTTGTCCTTGGCTTCAATGAAAAGCTGGCATTTGCAGCTGATGGTTGGTATCCATTTCCCTCCCTCCTTTCCTTCCTTCCTTCCTTCCTTCCTTCCTTCCTTCCTTCCTTCCTTCCTTCCTTCCTTCCTTCCTTCCTTCCTTCCTCTTTTTTGCTCACCACAAAGTGTGATCCTGGATACTTTTAAAGACTAAGAGAAAAGGACTTTAATTCTTTTTCTTTTTTTAAATATTATTTTTCATGTTCACACTGGAGTATTGTGGTGGTCGGCCTTTTACATAAATATGTCTCACAAAAGACTTTCTCTTGCATAATTCAAATTTGGAAGGAGGCACCCTGGGAAAGCTGCACCAAATGCATGCATTCTCAAAGCAGATTGAAGCAGTCAGCACCCACATTCTCTTATGCTGGGTTTGATTTTGCACCCTGTTCTTTGGTGTTTGCTGTCTATTTTCAGAACCTCTGTTTCCAGAGCTTACAAGTTGTGTAGGTCATGTACTGCAAAAGGACACCTCTCTAAGGGATTTCCACTATACACACAGTCCCTAACTAAGGATGGTTTGACATACTTTTTTTTCCCCTCAACTTTAAAATGGTTATGAAGAGGGGCCAGTGCTTTGGCACAGGGGGTTAAGCTGTGATCTGCAGTGCCAGGATCCCATATGGGCTGGTTTGAGTTCCCAGCTGCTCTACTTCAAATCCAGCTCCCTGCTAATGTGCTTGGGAAAACAGTAGAGGATGTCCCAAGTCCTTGGGCCCCTGTACCCATGTGGCAAACCTGAAAGAGGCTCCAAGCTCTTGGCCTCAACCTGGCACAGCCCTGACTATTGTAGCCTTCTGGGGAGTAAACCAGCAGATAGAAGACCTTTCTGTCTGTCTCTTCTTCTCTTTCTGTAAGTCTACCTTTCGAATAAATAAATAAACCTTTAAAAATGGTATGAAGAATATGGGCATTCAATAGGAAGTGATATGCATCAAGTAGAACTCATAATTTGAGTTTTGATTTTGATCTTTTCCCAGACTAGCAATGTAAGGTGACATCAAAAAGTTCAAGGAAAATGGAATTAAAATTGAAATTCATGTATAATTTTTTCATAGTACACATTTTCCATAAATTTTTTGAAGATCTTCTCAAATGCATGGTTTCCAAAACTTTCTGCACTAAAATAACTTTATCAAAAAATGAACATCTTTTGATTTCATTTTTCAAGAACATTTTGAAGTACCCATGTATGCCATGTGGTTCTGTTACCAAGATGAACAGCAAACTGCAGGTCTAGTCAGTTCTGAGGCCGTGAAGGGAAACAACCATTGCACTACATTTAGCAGCTATGCTGCTAAGTCAGCTTGTTCAGCACATCAGGCAGAGCAAATGACTTTTTGCCTTAGGATATTTTCAACTTACCATGAACTTATTGGGTACTGACTCTATCACAAGCAAGAACCATCTATTCTGTTTACATCATTGCTTTGAATGCTTATTATAAAAAATTGTGACAAATGGCAGTAAGTGTCTTGTTTTAAGAAATATGAAAAATTTCAGAGAGAGAGCAGTAATGTGGCTTAACAAAGGGGTATATTTCCCTTGTTTGCAAGATGGTCCTAAATGAATCAACTATAGGCCACTTAAAAGAGAGTTTTCCTTGCTTCAACATACTGAAAGTAGACACGTGTCTATGTCGCCTTACCCCCGGATTATTTGGGAGGAGGAAACATGGAAGCTTATTGAGGAGTTGAAGAGACAGGCTGTCAGTGGGAGTTGTAGAGGCAACACTGGCTTAAGCCCCTTGTCCAAAAACTGGAGAAGGCTTTGCTATGATGAGGTGATAACCGGGAATGAGTGTTGATCTCTATGAGAAGAGGAGACCTGTGTCTTGCTTCTCCACAGCACCCTGCATGTTGAGAGTGAATCTACTTGGGAGTCTTGGCAAAAGATCTCTGAGACCCAACCTGGTACAGGTTGGGAGACAGTCCACCTTCTAGATGGGTTTTGCCAATTTGAGCACTGAGCATCTCAGCATTAACCAATAAGGATGTCAGCACATCCTCAAATGTTCTGGCTTGCATAAGCCATTTCCCCCTCCCTAAGACTTCTACATGAATTTCTGGGACACCAAGTATCTCGCCAAATTAAACCTGGCATGAAAAAGACCATGTGATGCTTCTTGTTTCTAAGATATTTGATAACAGATGATGTGTTTAGCTCAGAATCACAATATTTTCAAAGCAGTTCTCTTGTGCCAGTTTCTAGAAGCAAGTATGATTTAGGCAAGATCTGTCATCAGCATTTCTTCACTTTGCAAAACATCCTCTCCTGTTCAGCGTTGTCTGCTTCTTCACCCCAGAAAGCCAGCAACCAAGTGGTGCACATTTGCTGTGCCAGTTCCCCTTCTGCATGCCCTCCTCCTAGCCTCCCTCCAGATCTTGTCCAACCATACATGTCCTGTGACACATTGCTTCCGAACCTACCCTCAACTAACAAATCTGGGGAGTGTGAACTAATATGTTACATTATTGTCAAAGACAAAGCCAAGTCTGGGACCAAATTAGGCAAAGGCTATGAATTCAAAAGCTCACAACAGAACCATCTGCTATCACTTTTTTTTAAAAAAAGATGTATTTATTTTAATTGAAATGTGGAGATACAGAGAGCGAAAGGCAGAGGCAGAGGCAGAGGCAGAGAGAGAGAGAGAGAGAGAGAGAGAGAGAGAAATCTTCCATCCACTGATTCACTCCCCAAATGGCCATGATGGCTGGAGCCGGGCTAGTCTGAAGCCAGGAGCCAGGAGCTTCATCTGGGTCTCCCACGTGGGTGCAGGGGCCCTAGGACTTGGAGGACGTGGGCCATCTTCCACTGCTTTCCTAGGCACATTAGCAGGGAGCTGGATCGGAAGTGGGACAGCTGGAACTCAAACTGGCTCCCATATGGGATGCTGGCACTGCTCGCTGTGGCTTAACTCACTATGCCACAGTGCCAGCCCCTGTCACTTTTGTTTCAGCAAGAATTTGAAGGGGCTTGAAAAATTGTATAGAATGATAAAAAGAAAGTTTCTTATTGGTGAGCATTTGGGGAGAAGGGCTTTCTGACTGGTCTTTAAGAACATTTGATAATCTTTATTTGGGCCATTATCTATTTTTATATGACTGGAGAATTTTCAGGTTGAGCAGAATTGGAAAGGCTCTTCTATCAGAGAGCACAGTGGGATTTCTAGCCCTGGTAGTGACCAGACAGGGCTTCTTTCCTTTGTGCAATGTGGGTTCTTGCTTCTGAAGAAAGCACTTTCTCAAGAAATCTCTACTGGGGTTCCACCCTTCCTTCTGTTCTGTTTCAATAGTGGCAGTAATATCACCACTGCCACCACCACCACAAACAAAAACAGGAGAAAAACAAATCTATTTTCTAATTATTTAGTTAGTATAGACTTTAAAAGTTAAGTGTAATGATTTTTATTTTCATGAAATAGAAGCTAAGGCTCAGAGGTTGAACAAACTGACCAAGGATCTTCAGCTATTCAGTTGGTAAGGCTGAGACTGTTTGGCTCTGATTACCATGATCTTTCAACTGTACCATTTCCTCATTGCTTAATTATCAAGGAGCCTCCATGAACATCTAGATCAAATCTTTGAGTCAAATTTAGCAGGCCACAAGTACCACTAGATTTGCACATGGTGACTGTGTATTCTGAAATTTAATATTGTTTGTCCATTTCAGCAGTGGTTGCATTAGACAAAGTGGCCGAGTGTTGTTAGGAAGATGTGGAGGTGGCTAGAGCATTCTAGGGTCTGGAAAGGGCAAGTAGATAGTTGGTACTGAATTGTGACCAAGTGCAAAATTGCTTCTTGAATCTGCCACCTTTACACAGAAGATAAATAAATGTTTTTATAGTTTCAAAAGGAGAAACATTAGCAGTAGAGATGAGTACTTAAGTACATATGCTTACTCCTTTAATACAGAAGTGGATGCTCTTATTCCCAATATTTTGGCTCATATGCCCCAACATAGTCTTTTTATGGACTTACTGTTTTGATAATTTGACAGTGAGGTAGGATTATATGGAATTGAGGTGAACAGCCTCCATCCTCCATTGAATGTGAAGTGTCAGCAACCATGCAAGAGAAGGTCAAATTCTCTTTAAGTGTGCAATTGATGGGACATTATTGTACTTTGTGGCATGTTGTAAAAATCCTCTTTCTGGCACTCTCTTCTTTTTAGGGACTCAATACCTCAAGATACCAAGCCAGAAAGCCTTAACCTAGCTCTTCCTCCCCACACCCCTCATCATGCATGAGCAGGGATCAGGGACAGACATTGGGGGATACTGCTTGGATGTCCTTGCTTTCTCTTTATCACCATGATGATTTGGTTTGCATATGGGGCATATCATCAGCGCTTGAAAACCACCCAAGGAAATTGGTTATAGTTACAGCTCAGTAAGAGGTCCTTCTGGGTGCAAAAAGGGAACTGTAGTCAGGTGTTCAGTCAAGAGAAGGAAGGGTTTTAGTTACAGAATAATTAGAAGTTTCCATCGCCAAACCCAGATGCCTAATGGATGTGAATGGGAGACAGGAGACCAATAAACAGATGTCTTCTCTGTTTGTGAATTTTATTGTGGAGGAGAAAAAAGGTTATCATGTAAATCACAGTAGAAGCCCATACAAATTATGCAGTACTTTTTAATGGCCATCAATCAATTAATATTCTATTCTCTCAGTGTTTTACTCAGCCATAATTACTTAGAAATTCATATAATTTTTATTTCCCTTCCCTGGAGTTCTTTTATTTACTTTTTTTAAAGGGAGAAGGAGAGGGAGAGGGAGAGAGAGAGGGTTAGGGAGAGGGAGAGTGAGTGAGTGAGAGAACCCAACTGCTGATTCACTTCCTAAATGCCCAAAGCTGGAAACTTAATCCAACCAAAGTCTCCCACATAGGAGCCAAGGACCCAACCACTTAAGTCATTGTCTGTTGCCTTCTAGGATATGCATTAACAGTGATCTAGAATTGAAAGTCTAGCAAAGACTTGAACCCAGGCATTTCAATATGGGATGTGGATGTTCCAACCCACATTCTAAACACTTGGTTAAATGCCTGTTCCTCCTCGGAGCTTTTGAGTCATGTTGGGAAGATCTAAATGGTAGTACTTCTCCAAGCATGCTGACCCCCAAATTCTTGGACATGGGTCATAATCTCAGAGTTGCTAGAAATGTCCAGAGCCCATGACCCCTTCTTTCTTTGGCTATCTGAGATGTCAAAAAGGTGTTACAGAAAGGAGGGCTAATGGCTATCTTGAGAGCTGTCTAGAAATCTAGAAAATCGAGCTCTCTTCAGTCCCTCAAAATGCTTAGAGCAATTTCATATCCATTAGCTGTGAGCTGAGGTTCCTGGACCACTAATTTTAAATGGAGTGAGCTCTGCTCCCATTCCAGAGTCAGTGGGAATAACATCACTTCTGTCTTTCCAGAGGTTCTGGATTGGGTGGCTTATGTTTCTTCTTTCAAAAACGGTTTATATACAAGTCTAGTATCTGCTAACACCAACCGATAGAATAAATAAAGGGGAGAGTGATCCAACATGGGAAGTGAGATACTCAGCAGACTCATAGAATGGTGGATGTCCTAAATAGCACTCTGGCCTCAGAATCAGCCCTAAAGGCACTCGGATCTGGCTGAAAAGCCCATGAGAGTATTTCAGGCATGGAAAGCCAAGACACTCTGGCAAAAAGATCTCTGTGAGTGAGATCCCAGTGGAAAGAACAGGTCTTCAAAGAGGGAGGTGCCTTTCTCTGAAGGGAGGAGAGAACCTCCACTTTGACTATGACCGTGTCTAAACAAGATAAGAGTCGGAGAACTCAAGGGGCTTCCATAGCCTTGGAAACTCATAACTGGTGCATAGGGAGATTACTGATGCCATAAACAGGAGTGTCAATTGGTAAAGTCAACAACAGGAGTCACTGTGCACTTACTCCTCATGTAGGATCTCGGTCCTTAACGTGCTGTACACTGAGGCTTAATGCTATAACGAGTACTCAAACAGTATATTTCACTTTGTGTTTCTATGGGGGTGCAAACGACTGAAATCTTTACTTAATGTACACTAAACTGATCTTCTGTAAAAAAAAAAAAAAAAAAAAAAAAAAGAAAGAAATTTTCAATTCCCAACTTGACTCTCACTGGGATTAAACATGACAATAGGTCTGAAAAAAAAAAAAAAAAAACGGTTTATATAGAAAATAATAAAATTAATTATTTTAATATTTTTGTTTTTACAATTGACATAATAATTATTCATACTCATGGGCTATAAAATGATATGAGCAAACATTTCTCAAAAGAAGATATGCCAATGACTAAAAAGCATATGATACAATGATCAGTACAATTAATCATCAGAAGATACAACTCAGAATCACCATGAGAGCATCTTATCACCCAGTTACAGTGAGGTGGCTGACATTCCTGCTGGCTGCCATTGACTTCAAGCTTCTGCTTTCTTGGAATAATTCAGTTTCCAGAGACTGCCATTTCCCCACATGTGTGGCTGTGTGAGCTGCAGAATTTAGCTCCTTTCCTTTCTCCTCAGTTTTCCCCCTGCACTCTGGCTCCAAGGCCCTCATGTGGTCATTGCCAGTGTTAATCTGCTTGGGCTGCTGTAACAAAGGACCAGACTGGTGGCTTAAATAATAGAAAGTTATTTTCTTGCAGTTCCTGAGACTAGAAGTTCAAGATCAAGGTGTCAGCCTTCATCTTCACAGGCTTCATCTACACGGGTGTGATTTGGCTTGTAGATGGCTGTCTTTGCCCAGTGGCTTCACATGGTCTCCTTTCTGTGTGTCTGGGCCCTAATCTCCTTTTATTGGAAGGACACACACCAGTTATAGTGGAAAGAGTCCACCCTAGAGACTTCACTTACTCTTCATTGTCTCTGTGATAGCCCTGACTCCAAATACCACATTGGGAGTTTGATCTTTAACATGTGAATTTTAGAGGGCCACAGTTCAGCCCATAAAATTGAATTTAGTGAAGATTCAAGGATTTAGAGAGGACTGATATACAAATAAAAACAACCTGAGATTGATTAATATTGTTTATAACCCTCATCATTTTTACCAACCCAAGATCCTGCCAGGCATTCCCCACTCCTTTTCCTCTTCAGGTCTTATCCTGTTTATTCCACATTCCTCCCCCTATCCCCTTTTCACTAAGGTACAACAAAATGTCTCATCTCTGGGCATCTCTGCATACCCAGAGCTTCAGAAGCCCTGTGGACCTGAACAATGGCCTCAGCTCTTCTCCATCTCCACCAGCCTCTGTTGAAAAGGAAAAGTAGCAGAGATCTTGTTCCTTCCTGAGAAGATTTATAGCATTCTCTCTGATACCCTTCACAGAAGGCAGAAGGCTATGGAGTCATTTTTGGTTTTGGTCAGTTTTTTTTTTTTTTTCTGCTGATTTAATGTTTTGTGCATCGTGTGCCTACACAGCTCAGCAGACCTCCTATACCGTAAAGTATGTATACTCCAGTGATTCTTTAAGTATGAACCAGCAGCACTATTGAAACTTGCTAGGGATGCACATTCCCAGGCCCCACCCCTGTCCTACTGAATCAGCCCCACTCTGCAGGTAGGGCTCAGTGGGTTGTGATTTAACACACCCACCAGGGGATCCTGATGCACTCTCAGGTTGAGAAGCCATGAACTAACAGATGGGCTTAAAGGCAGCTGGGAAGGGAACACTGACCTCAGATGAAAACAAATCACTAATTAAAGCGCAGGCAAAATACTGTCTCTTCCTACAGGGCTGATCATTGTGTGTCAGCTGAGGGTTTTTTAGTTATGCCAAATGAGACCAAGGAGGAGAGTAAATGAGAATGAACATTGATTGGGAATTTACTATGTATTGGTCATTGCTGTAAGTTGGTCGTGGTCAGTAATTTATTTCTCACAATAATTCTGTGATATTCTTGTTAATTTCCCCACTTTACAGAAGGCAAACTGAGGCACAGAATAGTTAAATAGTTTGCTCAAGGACACACAGCCAACAAGGACAGAGCTCACACCATGGCTAACACTCCCTTACTCTTCCTGCTTTCTTTTCTTTCTTTCTTTTCTTTTTTTTTTTTTTTTTGACAGGCAGAGTGGACAGTGAGAGAGAGAGAGAGAGAAAGGTCTTCCTTTTGCCATTGGTTCACCCTCCAATGGTCGCTGTGGCCGGTACGCTGCGGCCGGCACATCGCGCTGATCCGATGGCAGGAGCCAGGTACTTATCCTGGTCTCCCATGGGGTGCAGGGCCCAAGCACTTGGCCCACCCTCCACTGCACTCCAGGGCCACAGCTGAGAGCTGGCCTGGAAGAGGGGCAACCGGGACAGAATCCAGCTCCCTGACTGGGACTAGAACTCTGTGTGCCGGCACCGCAAGGCGGAGGATTAGCCTATTGAACTGTGGAGCAGGCCCCTGCTTTCTTATAAACTAATTTATCACCAGCCATTGTGCTAACAAATAACTTAGTCAGGACTCTTAAGACTTGCAAATTGCAGATAATCTGACCCAACCAATTGAACACTTTTTGCTTATGTAGACTGAAAGGCCTACAGGTAAAATTAACTAAATTTGAAGCCTGTTTCAGAACCTAAACGTTGTCAACAGAAATAGAATCTCAGATTGGCTTTCTATTTGATGGCTTCATCCTCAACATCCTTGAGAGTGGGCCATCATTCCCAATGATGTGATGTGTAGTCCAGAGGAAGAGAATCTGCTTCCCATAATACTGTACCCATAATCCTTGAGTAGAGCCTTATTGATCTCAATGCACCTGAACTTAGATCTTGGGCCTCTTCCTAAATGAACCACCATTGCCCGGAAGGTAGAATGCACTGATTGGATAGCTTATATCATGTGATACACCCTGGAACCTAGAGTGGATTCATTTTCTCAAAGCATATGGGCTCAAAATCAGGATTAGGACACTCTTTCCACAAACAAAAGGACGTTTAAGCAGGGTACAAAAGCCATAAACTTACAGGGAAAGTTTAGTATAACACATATTATGAAGTTCAGTATAAAATATAAAATTCTTGCAGACCAATAGAAAGTTTCTTTGAAATATTGGAAATTGCATGGAGTGCACACTGGATAATCATTTAGAACAAATTATTTGAAGCAACATAATTACTACAGAAAGTAAAGAAAATGGAAAGTTATGATATTAGTAACCACACACTAGAATTTTAAGTTCATGATGACTTTTTTATGAAGGCCAATGATAGGTCAATGAAATGACAAAGCCTTTTTATTACCTTAATCACTTTAAGTTCAGTGGAAGTTTGGAAGCAAGATTATTGAAGAAAATTAAAAATTACATGATGGATTTATCTCCCTCACACATTTCTTGCAAGAATATTTGTCCCTCCTCTTTGCTTTGAGGGGATTAAGAAAATAGCAAGGCACTGATTCTAAGTGGATCAGTGAGGAGGCCACCAGAGGAGCAGGCAATATTTAGTTTGCCAGTGAAGATTTTGTCTGGGATTAAGTGGCTTCTACATGCCAATCATGGAGGTGAATCCTAGCCTACAGGCCTAGGTGACAGGTATGCAACTCCATCTGCCCCTGACCACCATGACCCAGATGTGGTTTGTACCATACCTTGCCCAATCAAAAAGGTATCTTACTCAGCATCTCTCTAGATGTGCCAGTAATCAGAAGCCTTGATATCTCCCAGAACTTTCAGAGAAACAGTAGAGAATTGGTAATTGGTAATTCCAATTTCATTTGTTTGTAGGTAGTGCACCTTAATAAAGCTATGACCTATTCCTAAGATCTACCTTTCCATGAATTTCATTCTATACAAAAGAAAAGAGGCAAGCGAGAGACTCACATTATTGTTCATTATATGTCAGGTACTCTATACTTGTAGGCTCTTTTTTTAAAAATTTATTTGACAGATAGAGTTAAACAGTGAGAGAGAGAGAGAGAGAGAGAGAAAGGTCTTCCTTCCACTGTTTTAACCCCTAAATGGCCACTATGGCTGGAGCTATACCGATCCGAAGCCAGGAGCCAGGTGCTTCCTTCTGATCTCCCACGCGGGTGCAGGGGCCCAAGCACCCAGGCCATCCTCCACTACCCTCCCGGGCCACAGCAAAGAGCTGGATTGGAAGAGGAGCAACTGGGACTAGAACCCAGCACCCATATGGGATGCCAGCACCGCAGGCGGAGGATTAACCAAGTGAGCCATGGCGCTGGCTCCACTTGTAGGCTCTTTTAAGCATTGCAAGCCTGAGTGCATATTATTATACCCATTTTACAGATGAGGACGTTATTATGCCTATAGTCACAGACTCAGCAGAGAGCAAATACTCTCAATTGAACAAATAGGCACATGCCTATTTGGTTTTCCAAGGTAAGATTTTCCTTTAGCTTACTGCCTCCCCATGTTTCTTTTCTAAGTAAACAGATCCATAGACATTACTGTCTTTTGAGCTTACTCTTTTGCAAAGCACAGTAATCAAGTCTTTTGAATTTCTCCCTCTCCCATCAATGAGAAAACACTAAGTTCTTTCCAATGGAAAAAAAAAAAAAAGCTATGCATATCACAAACTCTGAAGACACAATCTCAAAAGCTGTCATTTCTAATCATGAAATCTCAAGAGATCAAAATTCCTAAAGTCTAAAATTTCTAACTTCTAAAAATCTCAAAAAACCATGTTCCTGAATGTTGAAATCTTCAAAAACTACAATTCCCATTGGGGGAGAAAAAGGCTGTAAGAAGCATAGAAAGTTGAGTTCTGGAGAACTGATACCGCCCTAAGGCAATGACAGAAACTTCAGCTTAAAAATAAGTCATTTGTCTGCATTGGCATTCCATCCATTTGGTGAAATTTCAGGAGATTTCAATGAATTGAAGCCCTGCTTGCCTGAAGAAGCCAGAGAAGTTACTGACAGATTCAAATATCGTCATGCACAAGGCAGGATAAGAAAATACTCATGCAATGGTGTTGCTTTTCCAGTATTGTTTCCATCACATTGTAGTCTGTGTGAGTATGTGCAAAGTGGATTTCTTTCTTAAACATTTATTTACTTATTTGAAAGTCACAGAGAGAGAGGAAGAGGTGCAGAAAGATTTTCCACCTGCCAGTTCACTCCCAACATGGCTGCAATGGCCAGGGCTGGGCCAACCTGAAGCCATAAGCCAGGAGCTTCTTCCAGGTCCCCCACATGCGTAGGAGGGACCCATGCTCTTGGACCATACTCTGTTGCTTTTCCCAGGCCATTAGCTGGGAACTGGATCAGAAATGGAACAGTTGGGACATGAACCAGTGTCCATATGGAATGCTGGCATTCCAAGTGGCAGCTTTACACACTATGCCACAACTACAGGCCCAGAGTTGGTTTCTATATACACAGAACAACATAGGAGCACAGCACAGATGATAGGAAAATTTAATAGGAAATGCTCATGCCAGTGTATACAAAATCAGAAGAATTTCAAAAACAGCAGCATTATGTAGAAAAATAAATGTGAACACATTCTCTGAATTCAACCATGCCTTTTAAAAGAAGCCACTATTCATTGAAATGCAAAACTTCAAAATATGGTTAATGAAGGTGAAAGTCAGTCAACTCTTATGGAAAGCCTCTGTGCAATTACCAATAATCCCACACAGTCCTAAGCAAGAAGTAATGGGTCAGGCATATGCTGAGATACTCTTTCTGGATATGTGTGAGAAGATGTTAGCTGAACATGGTGGTGAACAATTGTGGTTTTGTGTGCTGGAAGACCAACTTTTTTCTTTTAATTAGTTTTCTGTATTTTGAAAGGCAGAAATACAGAGACAAGAAGGAATGAGGAGAAAGAGTGAGCGTGAGGGGAGAAGAGAGAGGGAGAGAGAATCTTTCCTCTGCTGGTTCACTCCCCAAATGGCCACAATGGCCAGGGCTGGGCCAGACTGAAGCTCATAATTTCAAGCTCCATTGGAGTCTCCCACATGGGTGGCAGGGGCCCAAGTTCTTAGGTCATCTTCTGCTGCTTTCCTAGGTGCATTAGCAAGAAGCTAGATCTGAAGTGGAACAGTTGGGACTTGAATGGTGCTTACCTGGGAAGCCAGCATCACAGGTGGTGGCTTCACCCACTGTACCACAATGCTGGCCCCCAGGAAGATCAACTTTATGGTGGATTCCAAATAGTAAGTATCCTTATCATGACCACAGCCTTCAGAGGAGCTGACTACTCAGAAAAAATGCAACTTCTGAAGTCAAAATATGATCCTGTAGTTTAGAGAGACAGAAGGCAATGATTTAGTGTGACTACTCCTCAGATAAACAAACTAGTAAGGAAATTGTACTTCCAAATGTTTGCAGTTGCACAAGATGTGAGTTGGCAATTTTGAATATATCTAAGAAAATTCCCAGTGTCTCATAATTCCTCTCAAAGGAGCTGGAGCAAGACTTTTGCTCCTGCTCAAAGGGGCACCCAGGAAATGCTCCTCAGGATAAGGCCAGAATTTTTCCTTTAGCTACATTGGTTTGCTTATATATTTAGCAAATATTTATTGAGTGATTCTGTGTCCCAGTATCATTAGGAGTTTCTTGGTAATAACATAATGAAGATGGATACCGAACTCATTCTTTGTGGTCCATTAAATATTCATGTGTACAGTACATTATATTTGTTTTCACTACAGAGAGTTGGGCCAACATTCAACAGATTCTTTTGTAGTCTTTTAAATATTATTTATCAGTGATGATCTCCAGGCATTATATATTTGACTGCATTCAGGTGTCATGATGAAGTGGTTTTTACCTGATTTTTATAGTCATGTTTTGGTGTCCAGAGTGCAGATAAGCAAGCTTTCCACAATATTCTATCTTAACAAGACTTATTTCTTCCTGGGCCTGCTGTACATTACACCAGCACATAAACAAACCGCTATCTTGACATATTTTTCATGACTTGCTATGGAGAAATTCCTGTTGACAATCTTTACAGCTGAAGAGTTATGTCTCATGTCTATGGAAGGCTAGAAACCAATTCTTCCAGTTCAAGTCATTTATCCCCAGATAACATCATCCAGTTCTTTACTTTTCAAAAAAAGAAATCTTCCTTTCTTCCATCTGATTTTCAGAAAGTAAGATCCACTTTTGTCATGAATGCAGCCCTTGGAGCAGTTTAATCCAGGCTAAGAAATCCTCCGGAAGGCTGACACCAGGTAAAATGCTGTCTTGATTCACTCCCATCTCAGCTGCTTTCATGACCATGTTAGAAGTTGACTCTCCCTATCTTCTTGGTACTCCTGCTCACTCTGGTGGCACCACATCCCAGGCCACCTTCTTTGGAAAGAACACTTCTTTGTGGGCAACCAACATTAATTTAGTTTAGGTTATTGTTTTTTTAGACACTATATTTGATATTCACAGCAACCCCAGGAGGTAAACATCCTTAAATCCAGTTTACAAATGAGGACTGCAAGTAACTTGTGGAAGTCATCTGATGTAGAACTCTTTGCTTTCTTTAATGTACCCAAGAACTCTATAGTATATAGTTTTCTCTTTAAACACAACAAAACTGGCATAGGCTAAGTCTAATTACTTTGGCCTATACTTCCCATTTTCCAAGTCTATGGTACTAAGGTGTTAACACTAAGGTTTTTTGGTAAGGTGTTAATGTCTGATTTTATTTTTCTCTGATATGTTTTAATTTAATGCATTCATGTTCTCTTAATAAATAAATATTTGTTAAGTTAACATTTAAATAGCTAAGGAAAGGTAGCGTAGCATAGTTGTTAGGGGCGGGCTCTGTGATGATAAATTTCTGGAGTTAAGTCCTAATTCTTCCTCTTACTAGTTGCACAACTTGTATATTGATTTATTTTTGAAATCAAGAAAGTTTTTATTCATTTAATTACTTTTCTTGAGAGGCAGAATTAGAGATAGAGGTAGAGAGGTAGAGAGGTAGAGAGAGAGAGAGAGAGAGAGAGAGAGAGAGAATCTCCCATCTGCTAGTTCGTTCTCCAAATGCCAGCAATGGCCAAGACTGGGCCAGCAATGGCCAGGACTGGGCCAGGCTGAAGCTAGGAGTCAGGAACCAATCCAGGTTTCTCCATGTGGGTAACAGAGAACCAGTCACTTGAATTATCACCTTTTGCATCCCAGGGTGCTCATTAATAGGAAGCTGAAATTGGGAGCACAGCTGGGACCCAAACCCAGCACCCTGATATGGGATACAGGTTCTCAAGCAGTGGCATAGCTGCCAGCCAAATATCCATGCTAAAAACATTAAAAAAAATCTGACTGTGGTAAGAACACAATCTACCCTCTTAACACATTTTTAGGTGCAGAATACATGATTGTTGACTACAGGTACAATCTTGTACAGTAGAACTCTAGAGACAACTTGTCTTAGCTGACACTTTAAGAGTTTAACTGGTCGCTCCCAATTCTCCCATACCCCTAAGTTGTTTGTCTGTGTCTGATTTTAACCATGTCATTGTGGAATTAAAAAACAGTGCTCAGAAATTTTCTTTGGGAGTGAGGTCACAATGTAGCTTGTCTCTACTCTGGCTAGGCACAGGGTCGTCTGAGTTTAACTCAGGTCTCTCATGATGTCATGTTGGCTATTTCATAAGAGATTTGATTTGCAATGATTACAATACAATGAAGTACCTGAGATGTGATGTGCTGAGCACTTATTATATGCCATACTCTAAGGGCTTTGTGTGGATTGTCTCCTCAACAACTCTATGAGAAGCCATTATCCCTGTTTTACCAGGGGAGGTCTGGATGGGGGCAAAGCAGGGATTTGGCCCCTGCAGACTAACTCCAGAGTCCACCTGCACTATACCTGGGCTCCTCACTGGGGCATTGGCATCCAAATACAGTTGGTCAGGGTGCTCCAGTCATCTCCATGTTCTGGCCTCATTTCCCATCACAGTTCATAGTGACTGTTGCCAACCAGAAGACTGTAAAAAAGCAATGGGGTCTGTATTTCAAGCGCTTTGATTAGATGAGCAATAGGATATGCAGCTGAAACTGCTGTGTGCAGAAGAGATTCAGAGGGAGGGGATAAGGGACTTGGCCAAATGTGAATATTTGTATTTTTCCAGATAATTAACTGTGGCAGCTTGAAAGTGAAATATTTGCCAGTGCTGGTGAACATTACCCAGTGCAATGCTATCTTTTGATTAAACAACATATGCTGTCTAATAATGCATATGCATGAGGAATACACAGAAAGGTGCCAAGATGCTCATGATTCTGGATTTCTTAGATTTGGTGGGTGTCAGCCAGATTCTTACAAATTTTAGGACTTTCAAGGGAGAAAGAAAGGCTAGCACTCTGCTGATTATGCATTGTACTTTTTCTAATCCACTACAAACAACACTGTCAGTGATAATGATGTTGGTTCTGCAATAATGTTAGTACTACACTGAGTGTTGAATTAAATTTGGTAGCTAGAAAGAAGATGAGCAACTTCATGAATTAGGGTTCAGCTTAACTTCTCAGTGTAAGTAATTTTTAAGGTCCATTGGTCTCAAACTTTAGCTGAATCAGCATCACCTGCTGGGATTGTTAAACACAGGTGGCTGGGCTCTACCCCAAGACTCTGATTCAGCAGATTTGGGGAGGGGAGGGTTGCAAGAGTTTTCATTAAAATTTTTTGGACTAATGTGTAATACATCATTATGGAGTATAGTGTAATATTTTAACACATATATACAGTATACATCAATCATACCAGGTAATTAACCTTCCCATTTTGTTATCTTTCTCTGAGTTTGGAATCTACCAGCTCCTCTCTTCCAGTTATTTTTACAGAATGTAACACATCACATGATCTATAGTCATCCTACTGTGCTGTGGTTCTCCAAAGCTGGTTGTCTTCACCAGACTGCATTTTATACCCATTATCCAACTTCCCCCTTTTCCTCTTTCCAGCCTCTAATAATCTCTATTTTAAGTTCAAACCAAGTAGTTAAAATGTTTGTTTTATTTCTATCTATTTTGAAAGGGAGAGAGAGAGAGAGAGCGCGCGAGAGCTTCCATCTCATGGTTTATTCCCTAAATGGCCTCATTAGCTGGAGCTAGACCAGACTGAAACCAGGAGTGAGGACCTCCATCTGAGTCTCCCACCTGGGTGGCAGGGATCCAAGCACTTGGTCCTTTATATGCTGACCCCCAGGATGCCTTAGCAGGAAGCTGAATGGGAAGTGGAGTAGCTGGGACTCAAACTGACAGTCTGATAGAGGTTGTGGATGTCACAAGTTGTGGCTTAACCCCCTATACTACAATACCAGCCCCAACTCATTTTTTTTTAAACTTTGTATATGAGAGACAGTACATGCAGTATATATTGTCTGTCTTGCTTGTTTCACTTAATCTATCTTCTGTTCTGTCTATTTTACTTCAGATTTCACGATTTCATTTTTAATGGCTTAATAATAATACCCAATTTTGTATATATATCATATTTGCTTTATCCATTCACCCACTGATGAACATCTAGATTGGTTCCAGATCCTAGTTATTGTGAATAATCCAGCAAGGAACATGGGATTGCAGGATTCTCTTTCATATGCTGATTTAATGTCCTTTGGATAGATTATTAGAAGTGGAATAGCTGGATAAGATCTATCTTTAGGTTTTTGCTTTGTTTTTAAATATTTATTTAAAAGTAGAGTAACAGAGAGGGCACAAGAAAGAGAGAGAGTAAGAGAGAGAATATGCAATATCTTCCATCCACTTGTTCACCTCTCAAATGGCCACAATAGCCAGGTATGGGACATGCTGAAGCTAGGAATCAGAAACTCCATGTAGGCCTCCCACAAGGGTGACATGGACCCAAGTACTTGGGTTGCATTCATTGCCTTTTCAGATGCACTAGCAGGGTTGGATCAAAAACAGAACAGAGGGACTCTGATTGGCCCTCCGATATGGCGTTACAAGCAGTAGCTTAACCCTCTGCACCACAATGTTGGCTCCTGTTTTTAACTTTTTGAGGAACAGTCAGACAAGTCTCTATAATGGTTATGCTAATTTGCATTCCAGCCAACAAAGGGTAAGGATTTCCTGTTTTCCACATCATGATCAGCATTTACTATATTTTTCTTTTCTATTAATAGCCACTCTAACTGGAATGAGATGGTACTTTATTGTGGTTTTAATTTGTGTTTCCTTTATGGCTAGTGATATCGTGTATTTTTTTCATGTACTTGTTGGGCCACTTGTATTTCTTCTTTTTGAAAAGTCTACTCAAGTCTTTTTTTGCCCATTTGTTAACTGAATTTTTGCTGCTATTGAGTCTTTTCAAGTTCCTTTTATATTCTGTATATTAACCCTTTGCCAAATACAAATATTTTCTTCCAATATGTTGGTTGTTTCTTCACTCTGTGATCATTTCCTTTGCTGTGCAGCAACTTCTTACTTTGATATCCCATTTATCCAGATTTGCTTTTGTTGCCTGTGCTGTTAGGTCTTATCTAAAAAATCATTGCCTAAGCCAATATTTTGGATTATTTCCCTTATGTTTCTTTTCTTAATATTAAAGATTTATTTTTTATTTATTTGAAAGGCAGAATTACATAAAGACAGGGGTAGAGGCAGAGAGAGAGAGAGTGAGATCTTCCATCTGCTGGTTTACTCCCCAAGTAGCTGCAATGAGAGGAGCTGGGCAGATCTGAAGCCAGGGGCCTGAAGCTTCTCCTGGGTCTCCGATGCAGGTGCAGGGGCCCAAGCACTTGGACCATCTTTCACTGGGTTGGGCCATCTTTTACTGTTTTCCCAGGCCATACCAGAGAGCTGAATTGGAAGTGGAGCAACCAGATCTCAAACTGGTGCCCATATGGGATGCTGACACTGCAGGCAACAGCTTTACCTGCTACACCACAGCGCCGACTCCTCCCTTATGTTTTCTTCTAGTAGTTTTGTAGTCTTACATTTAGATCTTTGATCCATTTTGAGTTGGTTTTTGTATAGGGTGAAGGTAGAAATTTCAACCTTTTTCAAACTGATATCAGTTTTCCCAACACCTTTTGTTGAAGAACCTGCCCTTTCTCCAGGGTATGTTTTTGGCAACTTTGTCTAAAATAAGCTGGCTGTAGAGGCATGGGTTAATTTCTTGGATTTATATTCCATTCCACTGGGCTAGGTGTCTGTTTTTATGCCAGTACTGCAATGTTTTGGATCCAAAAGCTCTGTAGTATGTCTTGAAATCTGGTATTGTGATGCTTCAAGCTTTGTTCCTTTTTTCTAAATTTCTTTGGATTTTCAGGGTGTTCTGTGATTGCGTTTTCTAGTACTATGAAGAATGTCATTGGCATTTTGTTAAGGATTGCACTGAATCTGTAAATAACTTGAGGTGGTTTGGACATTTTATATCAATTTTTTCAATCCATGAGCATGGAGAGGTTATTCCATTTCTTGCCTCTATTTCAGTTTCTTTTCATTAGTGTTTTATAATTTCATCGCAGGGATATTTCACCTCCTTGATTAATTTTTTTTCTTATTTATTTGAAGGGCAGTGTTACAGAGAGGCAGAGGCAGAGAGAGAGAGAAGGAGAGAGGTCTTCCATCTACTGGTTCACTCCCCAGATGGCCACAATAGCCAGAACTGCACTGATCCTAATCCAGGAGCCAGGAGCTTCTTCCAGTTCTCCCATGTGGTTGCAGGGCCCCAAGGACTTGGGCCATATTCCACTGCTTTCCCAGGCCAAAGCAGAGAGCTGGATTGGAATTGGAGCAGCAGAGACTCAAACTGCTGCCTATATGGGATGCTGGAACTGCAGGCAGTGTGGTGGCTTTACCTGCTATGCCACAGCACCAACCCCAGCCTTAGTTAAATTTATTACAAGGTATTTTGTTTCTTGTAACTATTGTGAAGGAGATTGTACTTAAAATTTCTTTCTCTGTAGGTTCATTATTGGTGTATAAAAATGCCACTGATGTTTGTGTGTTGATTTTGTGTTCTGAAGCTTTCCTGAAATTATTTATTAGCTTTCATAGTCTCTTGGTAGAGTCTTCAGTTTTTTTCTAAATAAAGAAAAACATCATTTGCAAAAAGGGATAATTTGAATTCCTCCTTTACTATTTATATTTCTTTTTTTTTAAAATTTCTCTAGCCTAATTTTTCTGGCTAAAATTTCCAGTAGTATGAACTGAATTAGAGCAGTGAGAGTGGATATCCTCATCTGGCTCCAGATCTTAGAGAAAATGTTTTTCAGCTTTTCCCCATTCAATGTTGTGTTAACTGTGGATATTTTTCCACTGTGTAATCAGCTTTTATTTTTATATTTTAATTACTATTCATTTATTTTCACTTTATTTGAGAAGTTGAGAGACAGTGAGATATCTTCCATCTACTCATTCACTCTACAAATGCATGCAACAGACAGGGTGGGATAAGGCTGAAGCCAGTAGCCCAGAGTTCAATTCAGGTCTCCATATGGGTGGCAGGGACATCAGTACATATGCCATCATCTACTGCCTCAATAATTGTGGATTTGTCCTAAATATCTTTCATTATGTTGAGGCTTGTTATTTCTATACCTAATTTGTTCTAGTTTCTTTTTTAATTATCATGAATAGATGTTAAATTTTATTGAATACTTTTTTATATCTATTGAAATGATCATACAAATTTTATTGTTCTTTTTTTGATGTGATGTATTACATTTACAGATTTGCATATGTTCAACAACTATCACTTCCCTAGGATAGATCCTACTTGATCACACTGTATGATCTTTTCAATATGTATTGTTGGATTTGATTTGCTAATATTATATAGATAATTTTTGCATCTATAGTCATAAAGGATATTGGTCTATGGTTTTCTTTGTATCCTTGACTGATTTTGAAATCAAGGTAAAGCTGGTCTGATAGAATGAATGTGGATAAGTTTCCTCACTTTAAATTTTGGGAGTAGTTTGAGAAGAACTGTTATTAGTTCTTCCTTAAAAGTTCGATAGAATTCAGCAATGGAACCATCTGTTCTCATGCTTTTCTTTTTAGGGCAGACTTTTTGTTACTGACTCCACCCCATCATTCACTATTGGTCTGTTCAGATTCTCTGTGTCTTCATGATTTAATTTTGGTAAGTTAACTATGCCCAGAAATTGTACATTTCTTCCAGGTTTTCTAATTTGTGGCATGTAACTGTTCATGATGGCTTGTAATGATGCTTTGTATTTCTGTGGCATCAGTAATAATAGCTCCTTTTTCATCTCTGGTATTTTTTGAGTCTTTTCTCCCTTTTTCTTTTTTTAAAGATTTTATTTATTTGCTTGAGAGATAGAGCTACAGACAGTGAGAGGAAGAGACAGAGAGAAAGGTCTTCTGTTTGCTGGTTCACTCTCCTA
Source organism: Oryctolagus cuniculus (assembly GCF_051225735.1). Classification (NCBI taxonomy): domain Eukaryota; kingdom Metazoa; phylum Chordata; class Mammalia; order Lagomorpha; family Leporidae; genus Oryctolagus; species Oryctolagus cuniculus. The sequence goes on along the minus strand of NC_142869.1, from coordinate 115,485,096 downwards.
ATGGCCTCAATGGCCAGAGCTGTGATGATCCAAAGCCAGGAGCCAGGAGCTTCTTCTGGGTCTCTTACACAGGTTCAGGGGCCCAAGGACTTGGACCATCTTCTACTGCTTTCCCAGGCCATAGCAGAGAGCTGCCACAGTGCCAACCCCTCTCTCTTTTTCTTAGTGCCGCTAAAATTTTATTGATTTTGCTTATCTTTTCAAAAAAACAACTCTTTGTTTCATTGATTTTTTGTACTTTTAAAAACTTTTTATTTAATTTTTTCTGCTCTAATCTTTATTATTTCTTTCCTCCTATTAACTTTGATTTTGGTTTGTTTTTGCTTTTCTGTGTCCTTGACATGAACTGTTAGACTGTTTATTTGGTATCTTTCTGTTTTTTAAATGTAGGTTCTTATTGCTAAAACTTCCCTCTTAGCACTACTTTTGCTAACCCCTGTTTTGACATGTTTGTTTTCATTTTCATTTGTTTCAAGGAATTTTTAATTTCCTTTTTGATTTCTTGTCACTCATTGTTCAATATTTATGTATTTACATACTTTCCAGAGTTTCTCTTTCTCTTGGTGTCTGGTTTTATTCCGCTGTTGTCAGAAAAGATCCACGATAGTGTTTTGAATTTGTTGAAACTTAATTTGTGAACTAATATATGGTCCATCCTAGATAATATTCCCAGTACTTAAGAAAATAATGTGCCTTCCATAGCTATTGGATAAAATATTCTGTAAGTGTCTTTGTTTATTTTTTGTCTGGATAATCTATTCACTGATGAAAGTGGGATGTTGAAGTTCTCCACTTTTATTATGTTAAAACAATCTCCCTTTAGTTCTACCAATGTTTGTCTTATAAAATTGAGTGCTCTGGCATTATGCACATATACACTTACAACCATATCTTCCTGTTGAATTGATCCCTTGTTCTTTATATAGTGGCATTCTTTGGCTCCTTTTACAGTTTTTGTTTTACTATATATTTTGTTTCATAGGAGTATAGCCGCTCTTGCTATTTTTTGTTTCTATTTGCCTGGAATATCTTTTCCCATCCTTTTACTCTCACTCTTTGTGTGTGTCTTTCCTAGTAAAGGGAATTTCTTACATGAAGAATATTGTTGAGTCATGACCTTTTTTTTAACCCATTCAATCGGTGTGCATCTTTTAATTGGATAATTGAGTCTATTTACATTCATAGTTATTAGTGATAAGTAGTAACTCAGTTCAGTCACTTAAAATATGGAATACTTCATGGATTTGCATGTCATTCTAGCACAGATGCCTTTCTAAGCTTTCCCATATCATTCCAGTGTTAGTATATGTGCTGACAAAGCAAGCACAAGAATCCTCATTTCTAATGAGTCCCAGGTGCTGCTGCTGCTGGTGATCTGAGGACAACATTTTGAGAGTAACTGACATAGGTTAAAGTCTGGACTCTGCAAGCTGCACGTGAAAATGGTTGACAAGAGGTTGCATTGTGATATTCAAGATGAATTTATTCTGACAACCTCTGAGAGGGTCACATACATTTTTATTTATCGAGAGTACAAGTGATTTGATGAATTAGTATATGGCATAAAATAATTTGTGATTATCCCAAATAGTAAACTGGACTCTACATGTTAATTCACAGGCTATTCATTCATTTTTTTTTACTGTGCCATCAGTAGATATTCAGAAGTACATGAAGAAATAGCATCCATGAAAAAGCACCCACTCATATGCCTAAAAATACCCAAAAAGGTGGTCATATCCTTACTCACTGATTGTTTCATTGGTTCATACTGCTATCTCCAGTTTTGACTTTTGTCAGGAACTCCTCAGTTCCTCACAGACTTGAATTCTCAGGAAAAACACTTTTAAAGGATGAGACCAGCTCTGGGAGATTCCAAGACGGAAGGAGCGCACTGATAGTCCAGGAAAAGATAGTTTAATGAAAGTGGAGATAGTGTAGTCTCAGGGAAGAGTTATGGAAAAAATGGCAGAGGAAACTCTTCTGGAATCAGAGGGACATGGTGGATCTATGTGGAGGGCACGGGTGCCCACAGCTTGGGATCCCAGCTGCCGAGATTCTCCTCCACACAAGCACTTGAAAAAGAGGTGAGACAAAACTGCAGTAGCCCAAGACAGTGGCAGAAAAGTGGCAGGAAGAGCCTAGAGGGAACGAGGCTTGAAGCCCCATGGGGGAAAGTATACCAGCCTAACTAGAAGAGAGAAAAAAATAAAAGGGACAGTACAGACATGATTATCTCTCCACGCACCTTACAAAGGCATGTGAGACAATATAGCAGGTGCCATTTTGGACATATGTAAGAGCTGTGCCAGCTCAGGGCTGCACCCGCCCTCAGCCACATAGAAAAATCTGACTCTTGTGGGGAATAATAACAGGAGACTAAGACATAGTGAATATGTGGAGCTTATGAAGCGGGACTGTGGATAAAAAACTGAGGGTGTGTGGGAGAACTAATGGGGTGGCTGAGATGTGAGTAGTCTCGGTGGAAGAGGCCACAAGCTCAGGCGGCCTTGGCTACCTGGTGAGAGACATTGTAGGGGAATCTGAGCTTACACTGGGGACTGCACAGATCCTTTGTGTGGCCCTTGAGACGGAGTGGACAATATTGCAATATTGTACCCACTGGGGCTAGCGCTTAGGCACTGATCACCATCGAGGAGAAGAACTCAGCTGAGCAAAATTACTTCCCTTCTGAATAAAAAAAACACATGAGAGAGAGAGAGAGAGAGAGAGAGAGAGAGATTTACCATGCCAAACCTGTGTGTGTCACCTTTGGCACACCCTTAACTCTGAAAAGAGCTCTCAGGCCACACTCAACACATGCATCTAGAGATTCATCAAAAAGACAGTCCACTTAATCTAGAGTCATAGTATAATGAGAAAAGCTGCCACAGTGAACAACAACAACAAAAGAAACCAAAGAATAACTCCACAATGCCAAACAACAAACATGAAAACCAAGGAAACAAGAATAAGGAAGACATCAAGACACTCCCAAAAGAACATGACACTCCAATACGAAATTATGAAGATGATGAAATAGAAGAAATGCAAGAAATGGAACTCAAAAAATTTAGGATAAGAATATTTAGAAGTTATCAAAAACAAATGCATGAACTACAGAAATCCATATAGGACATGACAGAAAATCTCTCTCATGAAAATGAAATCTTAAGGAGGAATCAAAATGAAATGAGGAATTTAATAGAATATGAAATTGAAATATTTAAGAGAAATCAAAATGATATGAAGAATTCAATAGAACAAATAAAAACACTTTTGAGAGTCTTAAAAACAGAATCAATGAGGCAGAAGAGAGAATATCAGACTTAGAAGACAGAGCACAGGAAAACACAGTCAAACCAAAGAAAAGAAGAAGAAATTAGAAATCTAAAAAAATATTGTTGGGAATCTACAGGATACTATTAAAAATCCAACATTTGGGTTCTAGGAGTTCCTGAAGGCATGGAGAGAGAGAAAGGATTAGAAGGCCTTTTTATTGAGATACTAGCAGAAAACTTCCCAGGTTTGGAGAAGAACAGAGACATCCAAGTACAGGAAGCACATAGAACTCCCAATAGGGCCGGCGCCACAGCTCAATAGGCTAATCCTCTGCCTGCAGCACTGGCACACTGGGTTCTAGTCCTGGTTGGGGTGCTGGATTCTGTCCCGGTTGCTCCTCTTCCAGGCCATCTCTCTGCTGTGGCCCAGGAGTGCAGTGGAGGATGGCCCAAGTGCTTGGGCCCTGCACCTGCATGGGAGACCAGGAGAAGCACTTGGCTCCTGCCTTTGGATCAGTGCGGTGCGCCTGCTGCAGCGCACTTCCTGCGGTGGCCATTGGAGGGTGAACCAACGGCAAAAGGAAGACCTTTCTCTCTGTCTCTCTCTCTCACTGTCCACTCTGCCTGTCAAAAAAAAAAAAAAAGATAAAAAGATCTCCCAATAAACATGACCAGAAGAGATCCTCGCCATGAAACATTGTAATCAAACTCACCACAGTGAAGCATAAAGAAAAGATTCTAAAATGTGCAAGAGAGAAACCTCAGATTACTCTCAGAGGATCCCCAATTAGACTCACAGTAGACTTCTTATTAGAAACCCTACAGGCTAGGAGGGAATGGTGAGATATAGCCCAAGTACTAAGAGAAAAAAACTGCCATCCCAGAATATCATATCCTGCAAAGCTCTCATTTGTGAATGAAGGTGAAATAAAGACCTTTCATAGCAAACAGAAATTGAAAGAATTTGTCACCACTCGTCCAGCCCTGCTAAAGATGCTTAAAGATGTGTTACACACAGAAACATGGCCATCAATACAAAAGAAGGTAAAGGAAGACAATCTTTCAGTAAAAGATCACAGGAAGTTCAAAGTATATATTAGAAATATCTTTGGAAAAATGGCAGGGCAAAGTCACTACTTATCAATAGTCATATTAAATGTTAATGGCCTCGGCCGGCGCCGCAGCTCACTAGGCTAATCCTCCGCCTAGCGGCGCCGGCACACCGGGTTCTAGTCCCGGTCGGGGCGCCGGATTCTGTCCTGGTTGCCCCTCTTCCAGGCCAGCCCTCTGCTGTGGCCAGGGAGTGCAGTGGAGGATGGCCCAAGTGCTTGGGCCCTGCACCCCATGGGAGACCAGGAAAAGCACCTGGCTCCTGGCTCCTGCCATCGGAACAGCGCGGTGCGCCGGCCGCAGCGCGCCGGCCGCGGCGGCCATTGGAGGGTGAACCAACGGCAAAGGAAGACCTTTCTCTCTGTCTCTCTCTCTCACTGTCCACTCTGCCTGTCAAAAAAAAAAAAAAAAAAAAAAAAAGTTAATGGCCTCAACTCTCCAGTTAAACGATACGGAATGGCTGAATGGATTAAAAAACAAAACCCATCTATTTGCTGCTTACAAGAAGCACATCTTTCCAACAAAAATGCACGCAGACTGCAAGTGAAGGGTTGGAAAAAGTTAATCCATGCCAACAGAATCCAAAAAAGAGCTGGCGTAGCTATGCTAATGTCTGGCAAAATAAACTTTAACACAAAAGCTGTTAAGAGAGACAAGCTGGGGCACTATATAATGATTAAGGGATCAATTATGTAAGTATTATAAGCGAATATGCACCTAATTACAGGGCACTGGGTTATTTAAAAGATATGTTAAGGAACTTAAAGGGGGACTTAGACTTCAATACAGTAGTACTGGGGGACTTCAATACTCCACTCTCACAAATAGACAGATCAACTGGACAGAAGATCAATAAGGAAACAGCAGATTTAATCGACACTATAGCCCAAATGGATCTAACAGATATCTACAGAACTTTTCATCCTACACTTAAAGAATTTGCATTCTTCTCAGCAGTACATGGAACCTACTCTAAGATTGACCACATACTAGGCCATAACGCAAGTCTCAGCAAATTCAAAAGAATTGAAATCATACCATGCAGCTTCTCAGACCACAGTGGAATGAAGGTGGAAATTTGCAAGTCAGGAATCCCTAGAGCATATGCAAACACATAGAGAGTGAACAACAAAAACAAAAGAAGTTTTGAGTGATATTAATATCCTATCACATTTATAAATATTACAAAACATAAAAATCATGTCAAACATGAAAAGATGATAGATTGTTTGTACTTATAGTTCACTGAGTGGTATTCTATCCTCAACATATATTATGTTTAGAGTAAGCAAATTTGGATTTAATTTTAAATGGTGTAAGTGTCTTTGTTTATGGTGTTTAAGGTATCATGGAACTTATGGAATCTTTCCTTCATTTTGGTGTCAGGTGACTAAATTAGAGACATCCTCCTGGTCTCCTGTATTATCTCAACTTTAATTTCCTTTTCCAGACAAAGTATCCTGAAGAACATGTCAACTTATCCAGCCGGTGAGTTGTCCATCCTGTTAGATTCTGAAGTGAGGACTTTGAAGTGAACATAAAGACATTGAAAGAGTTAAAGATACTTCACTCTGGTGCATTGACTATTTTGAGCTACAGGTGCTTGAAAAACAGCAGGAGGAAGATGATTCTAAGCTTCTGTTTCTTTAAAGCAGGGAATGAATCCCCAAGCAAATGATGTTCCACTTGCAACAGAATCTAACAGATCTTGTTAGACTAGCACTTAACTTCCCAGCTACTTTGTCCAACTAACTACTCAATCCCCAGGCCCTCTGACTTGTCACATTTTCTTAATTTACTGCTCTTTTACTAATTTGTTATGAAGGCTCCTGTGCTACATAAAACTTGTATTAAGCCAATTTCTACGTTTTTCTCCTGTTGGTCGCCATGTGTTAATTTTGCTTGCAGGCCTAGCTGAAAAATTCTTAAAAGAGGTAAAATGTGGCTTGTACCTCTGAGGTCTATAATCAACACATTTCTCTTGGCCAGTGGTTCTCTGATTGAGACTATCTTGCACATACCTCCCCTGGATATTGGCCTTGTCTGCAGACATTTTTTGATGTTACACTGGGGAGCTCCTACTAGCATCTAGGTGAAAGAGGTCAGAGATGCTGCTAGATACCCTGAAATGTACAGGGCAGCCCCATGGCCAAGAATCACGCAGCCCCAATCATGAATTGTGCCAAGTTTGAGGAATCCCTGGCTGGAGTAGATTTTAAAGGAACTGAGACTCTCTCTGTTTATTGGTGCTCTGGAAAGGACACATTATTGCAGGCTGTGATGTCTCAGGCTCAATGAAAGTGTCCAAGAGATGAATACAATGGCCGGGAGTACCTGTTGCTGTCAAGCCAGCCAGGAGGCAATTATGGTCAGGTGGGAGAGTCTGCTTGGGGCCTGTCATGAGTAGCATGTCTGCTGCTCTCATTCCTTGGTGTTGAATCCAACTGTGGCAAGCAATGTGGCATTCATTTCAAAGTCTGAGGGACAAACAAGCCCTTTCCTGTCATCACGGTGTGGAGCTGCAGAAGTCATTAAGCTGCATTTTGAAGGAAGAATGATGATTTCTTTCCTTTCACACATCATATTCCATTAATTTATTCTGACTGGATGAGGAGCGACCCAGTGCTGGACAGTGTGTGGAAATACATGCCTTTTCCTCATTATCGCTAATGGGAGTTTCAAAGCTGCTTGCAGATTTAGTGCCCTATTTGGTCTGACTTGTATAACACCTGTCAGTAGGCTGCTTTCCTGCTATGTCATTAATATTTAAATAATGCTATTTAAAGGTCAAGCTGTGCTTACAGCAATATTAAAATACAGCGTTCCATGTCTCTAGATGGGGATGTGATGGACTGGGAGTGGAGACTTGCAGGAGACAGTGAAAGAGAGAATAGCCCTGCTGAAGAGAGAAGCTACACATTTTCTCTTTGCATTAATATAATTAATAAATCAAGAGTACTTTTTAAATTTCTTTTTAAAATTTCTGATTCTAAATATAGGTGACTTGGTTGAATTTGTTGCAAGGAAAAACTAGAAGAGGCAAGGCCTTTCCAACAAGCACTCTATGAACAAGAGATGTTGGGGAGCTTGCCTAGGCTCCCCAAGGCTCCTGTCAGTCCCTCTCCTATTTCTGGTGACCTGCCCTCTTCCTCCTTTCTGAGGTTCTGTCATTTGTGGTCTGTTCAGGTTTCTTCTCCTTGGTAATGACTTGGCTCAGTTTCTCTGCTCACCTTTGCATGCTGTGCCCCTCCCTCTGGGTGGAGGATGCCTTGGGAAGGAGCATCATGGTCTGATTGTGTCCTCCTCCCCAGATTTGTATGTTGAAGGTGAAGGTGTTTGGAGGAGAGGACTTCGGGAGATGAGTATGTCATGGTGGGGAGCCCTCATGAAAGGGGTCAGTGCTCTAATAAAATAGACCTCACAGGGGAGCTCTTCCTTCTGTCATGTGAAGACACACAGAAGGTCCTAGAAAACTGGCCATCACCTGACACTGAATCTGCCAGAGCCTTCATCTTGGACTTCCCGGCCTCCAAAACTGTAGGAAATAGTTTTAATTGCTTGCCAGTCACCTAGTCTGGACTAAGTTGTGCTCACTGGCAAATTTACAAGTGATGTTAATATGAAAATAGTACTTCCTATTTGCCAAATTTTGGCCTCTCAGCATCCATCCACAGCCCCTTTCCTCTGTCAGATCTTTATGTGATCATAAATCCAGGTACCGCGCTCCCACCATGCATCATTCTCCTTCAACTGAGACCAGCAGGTAGGGTAAATTCACCAAAAGGCCTCACTGAGAGCAGAACCTTCCTGCTCTTCTGAGTTCTACAGTGTTCTCGGTTCTCTCTTTAATCAAGAACAGCATTATAGTGGTCCGTTGATTCTCTGAGCTTCTTGATTCTGTCTTTCCAAGAACTTCTTTTTACCTAACAAAACAGAACTTTCCTGAGACTTTCCCTAGTACCTGATGACTAAAGCTAAGACACAGTATTTGACAGACATTCCACAAGGACCTTTGGCTGTTCCTCTATATCTTGCCTTTGTAAGGAGAGTTATCTTGGTTTCCAGTTGCTTCTGCAACAAATGATTACAAATTTGTTGGCTGAAACAACACAAATTTATTATTTTACAGTTTCAGAGGTCAGAAGTTGAAAATGAGTCTCCCAAGCCCAAATCTAGATGCTGGTTTGTCTGCTTACCTCTTGGAGGTCCTGAAAGAGAGTCAATTTCTTTGCCTTTTCCAGTTTCTAGAAACTGCCTGCAGCCCTTGGCTTGCGTCCAAGTCTGTCTTTAAAGGCAGCAACCACATGGTTCCAACCCCTGCTTTACTCATTGGGTCTGCTTCTCTGACTCTGCCTTTCCTGCCTACCACTTTCATTGCTGCGGACGCTTGTGGTTTTATTGGATCCACCTGGGTGATCCAGGCTCCTTTCCCATGTCAAGATCTAGAACTGAATCTCACTGCAAGCTTTGGGTTGTCATAGAACAGAACCCATTCACAGCTGCTAGGAATTAAGAGGTGGACCTCTTTGGGGAGCAAGGGGAATATTACATTATGCCCCCACATAACTGAGAGCATTTTTTCCAGATTTATTTCTTTTTCTTTTCTGTAAAAATAAGACCAAGATCCAGAAAATAAAAGCTTGGACCCAGATCCAGACAATAATGCTTTTAGCTTAGTGAATTATTTTAAGGTAAAGACGTCCTTTTTTTTTTTTTTTTTTTTTTTTTTTTTTTTTTTTTTGGCAGGCAGAGTTAGACAGTGAGAGAGAGAGACAGAGAGAAAGGTCTTCCTTCCGTTGGTTCACCCCCCCAAATGGCTGCTACGGCCAGTGCACTGTGTCGATCCGAAGCCAGGTGCTTCCTCCTGGTCTCCCATGCGGGTGCAGGGTCCACACACTTGGGCCATCTTCCACTCCCTTCCCGGGCCACAACAGAGAGCTGGACTGGAAGAGGAGCAACCTGGACAGAATTGCCGCCCCAACCGGGACTAGAACCCGGAGTGCCGGTGCCGCAGGCGAAGGATTAGCCAAGTGAGCCGTGGCGCTGGCTGAAGACATCCTTTTAATCACAATCCAGGTAAAGAAATTAAACTTGGAAGGTACTTCAGGGCCTCTTTCTCTGCTCCATCCCAAATACGGGCCTCTCTTTTCCTTAAAAGAGTCTCACTGTAACACCCATGGTTTTGCATTTTATATGGCTTTATCACCCAAGTGTGCATCCTGACTCTCTAGGCTTGCCCATATAAACAACTTTGCCTTCATTTAAATCTCTCATTGAATGAGTTCTTCTCCATCTCTTTCTTTTTCTCATAATTAATCTGTTGAACTCTTTGATCTTCTCGTAGTCTAGAGTTTATTGATTACATACTCAAAGCACAATTCAACATGTCTCTCTGTCCCCTGTATTTCCTACAAATTCTCAGCTGGATCCAGAGCCTCTAGCAGATTCAGCTTCAATCCCTTTGGCAAAACTGTAGGTGGCGTGTGTTCATTCACCACACAAAGTGTGTTATTTGCTCTTTTTTGATGTCAGCACTGTTGCTTAACGCTCGGATTTATTAATTTATTAGCATTGCAGGATGGTGTTCTAACGCTTTCACTCTCTCTTTTAATACTATCATGAAGGAGGCAGTGATTTGTGGATCATCAGCATTTGTGGTTATGGTGTTTTCTGACCATCCTAGCCCTGCCTGCCAAGCATGTGAAGAGGGCTTCAAGAAAATCCCTTTCAAGGATCAGAGTATTAGACCTGATAAAGCCCTTACCCATTGCAGCTGCTGGAGTGAAGGTATGGGACAATCCTCAGGAGAACTCAAGGTGTCCCTTGGAATTTGGGGTGGAAATGATGTAGAAAGAGGCTAGTTGGAGCTGCCCTTGACTGCAAGGCAAATAGAGAGGGCTCCAGTGGAGTAGTACAGCATGGTCCCAGTGGACCATTTGGACCCAGAGGAGAGGACCTAGGCTGGACTCATCCTGGGTCACCTCTACTTGGGAGAGCCGCCTACAAGCATCCTCCATCAAAGCAGCTTTCTCTTATTTGAGGTCTACTGAATTTTTTTATAATTTATTTTTTATGTACTTGAAGGAGGGAGAGAAAGAGAGAATGAGCAAACAAGCCTGCTTGCTTGTGCTGACTCACTCCCTAAATGTCCACAACGGCCTGCAGGCCTGGATTGACTTCCTGGACTTGAGCCTTCGTCTGCTGCCTCCCAAGGTCTGTGCTGTCAGAAAGCTTAAATTGGGAGCCAGGGCCATGAATTGAACCCAGGTACTCTGATGTGGGTTGTGGGTATCTTAATAGGTACCTTAATTGCCAGGCCAGTGCCTGCCCTCCCACCAATTATTGAACTGTTTACACTGAAGTTACTTGAAGTTGGTTACCAGAGTTTGTTTCTAGTGCTTGAAACCGAAGGGCCCTGCACAATATACATACATCATGCCACTCAGGGATCTGTGTTGCAGTGCGGTGTAGCTTTCTAAATTTAAGGTTTGATTTTTTCCTGGCAGTCCTTATAAGGTGGGCGTGTAAAAGCAGAGGATCTTTTTAGACAGGAATGTTACCCTCTTTAATGAAATGAAACTCATGGAATTACTTCTTCTGGGGGCTCTGCCTCTTCCTCCCCTGGTGGTATTGAGACAGAACTGGCAGGAAGGTTCACCTCCCAGCCGGCTGTGGCTCTGTATTTCTGGGTTTATTCTTGCAACCCACGCCTTAGTCTGCTTGGATTGCTATAACAGACACTAAAGACTATGTGGCTTATAAACAACAGAAGTTTATTTCTCACAGTTTGGGAAGCTGGGAAGTCCAAGACAAGGTGTTGACATATTTGATACCTGGTGAATGCCAAATTTCTAACTCATAAGAGGGTACTTTAAAATGTGCATGAAAGTATGTATTAGGAAGAAATTATGCATGAATTTTAATTGTTTTTGCACTCAAATTAGCTTATCTTTTAATTCCATTTTCTTATGAACTTTTTGAAGTACCTTTATAGATGGGGCCTGTGCTCTGTCTTATGTGAAGGAGAAAGCTAGCTCTCTGGCTTGTATTTTGTTAAGTGTTTACTTGAAAGACAGAGTTCTTGGGTCTGGCGCTGTGGTAGAGTGGGTTAATGCTCTGGCCTGCAGTGCCGGCATCTTATATGGGCACCCGTTTGCTCCACTTCTGATCCAGCTCTCTGCTATGGCCTGAGAAAGCAGTAGAAGATGGCCCAAGTTCTTGGGCCCCTGCACCTACATAGGAGACCCAGAAGAAGCTCCTGGCTCCTGGCTTCAGATCGGCACAGCTCTGGCCGTTGCAGCCAATTGGAGAATGAACCATCAAATGGAAGACCTCTCTCTCTCTCTGCCTCTCCTCTCTGTGTAACTCTGACTTTCAAGTAAAATAAATAAATATTGAAAATATAAGGACAGAGATCTTCCCTCCATTTGTTCACTCCCCAAATGCCTGCAACAGCTTAGGCTGAGCTGGGCTCAAAGCTGGGAGCCAGGAACTCCATCTAGGTCTGTACAGTGGGAAGCAGGGACCCAACTACTTAAGCCATCTCTGCTGTTTCCCAGACTTTGCATTAGCAGGAAGTTGGAGTCAGGGTGAGAGGTGGGCTGGACAAAGGCATGTCAATATAGGGCATGAGTGTCTTAAATGGAATCAGCCACTGTACCAAATGCACTCCTTATCATATTTTAGAGCACTTCTCTCATTCAAGGAATGAGGGTAATAACATCCACCCTCATAGTTGTGAGACTGAAATGAGGTCAAAACTGGGTTCTCAATGCATGGAAACTCTTATGTGTTAGATACATGGCTGTTCTACTAGTAAGGTTATTTGACAGCTCCTTGCTCAATTCAATTCACTATTATAAGTGAAATATGACAGGTACCAGAGGAGTAGTAGCTGAACAAAGCCATATGTGTGTGGCCATTGTTCATAGTTTCTATGGCCTCAGAGGCCCCATGACTCCATTTTTCAGCTCTCTCAGTTGGTGCTATGTAAATGTGTTTGATGCTAGGACAGCTCACCTGCCTCCAACAGGACAGATAAACACATCCTAATAAGACACTGACAGTTAGGCTGGCTTGTGGGAAGTCAGAGTTTGCTCAGAGCAGGGCCAAGCAGTTATTGTGGAGACTGTCAGATGCTTGTGGAGAGGGTCAGAAGTAGTAGTTGAGAGCCAAGCAGTGACCAGATCATGATTGGTGCTGGCTGCTCTGTTCATTATTTTAAGTGATTCCAAAAACTCCATTGGGTTTTCAGTATATGAATGTGACTTGAAATGTGTCAACATTTATACAGAGTAAGAACATTCTGCAACAGTGTGGGAATGGATAGGAGATGAAACCAGGTGGGGAACAAGGCTAAGGTTCTGTCTCATGGCAGGGACAGCAATGGAGGCTGAGCCCCATTAGAAAGCATAGAGTGGGAATTGGTTATAGGAAAGAAGCGTGAAGAAGGCACAGCTTGGGATGATCTTCAGCCTTCTAGGTTGTTGGCCACATGGATGACTGCACATTATCTGAGTTGTATGCACAGGAAGAGTTTGGTATTGCCTGAAGGCTGAAGAAATCTGGCAATGAGCTTGAGTTGTCCAACTGATATCCAAGTGGAGATGGCAGTAGATGTGTGGGTCTGGCTTGGGAGAGAATTTAGGGGTGGCTATAGCAAAGATCAGTTTCCTCTACATCCTCTTGCCATTGTATTTGCTTTATTGGGAATGCTCTTTTCTTTCATGTCTGCATCTTCCTTGATCGTTTTAAAACTGCTTTGTCCCTGGAGACTGTGCCAACAGAGCCCCCATACTCCTTGGTTTGCGCCGCGGCTCAATAGGCTAATCCTCCGCCTAGTGGCGCCGGCACACCGGGTTCTAGTCCCGGTCAGGGCGCTGGATTCTGTCCCGGCTGCCCCTCTTCCAGGCCAGCTCTTTGCTGTGGCCTGGGAAAGCAGTGGAGGATGGCCCAAGTGCTTGGTCCCTGCACCCCATGGGAGACCAGGATAAGCACCTGGCTCCTGCCTTCGGATCAGCGCAGTGTGCTGGCTGCGGTGGCCATTGGAGGGTGAACCAACGGCAAAAAGGAAGACCTTTCTCTCTGTCTCTCTCTCTCACTGTCCACTCTGCCTGTAAAAAAAACCTGCTTTGTCCCTGAAGACTGTGCCAACAGAGCCCCCATACTCCTACGATGGCATTCCTCTCCCAGGGGGCTGTTGATGACTATTTCTACCTGCCAGCTGAATCAGAGACTCTCCACTAACATCTGAAAGAAAGAAGCTAGTGTCTGTAGTCTCTGCACCATGCTGACTCCTCTGGCTACAATCACATGAAATAAAAAGATAGATGAAATGTTTCCTTCTTTGATTACAGGAATCATTATCAATCATGCAGCTGTTTGTTTTATCAGCATATCAGCAGGTTTCCTGAATAAATCTCTAAACTGTGTCTTTTCAAAACATCAATGGCATGTTTCTGCCTCTCTCTTTCTTACACACACACCCACTGCTTCTTCATTTAATGGATGTTATTAACAGATGTCCCTTCCCTTACATACGAATGTCTGCAAATGGGGTAGGTGCATGACCTGGTAAGAAACCCAATGGCAGAAAAGAAGGTCAAAGACCTATGCTTGTGTCTTCTCAAACATTGTAGAACAAGCACTGTGGCATATATCACCCAAAATTCATCAGTGCTGGCATATCATCAAAGAAGAAGAAAGACTTTTAATGGGGTGAGTGAATCTTTGTCAATTCAATAGCTCCTTTGAAAAAACCCTCACATTTCCCGCTGCCATAGAAACCATCTCTTTCAAGTGGATTGTAAATAAAAACAGGGCCCCTGGCTTCGTATTTAGATGATATGTGTGTTCTGTTTTCAATATGAAAAGCATGCCAGGGTGTCTGGTCTGTTGATCTTATTCTCAATGTGTCTGATGATAGTCATTGGGAAAACTTAAGATAGTCTTTCTGGGTTAAGAGATAACAAACACGTGGGACTTATAGGTGCCAATATTCATTTTAATACAGTCAGAGGCTTCACATTTCTGAGAGTAGATGAATCGTAGAAAAGAATGATAATAAAGAAAACTCTGCCTCTCGCCCTCAGCATGGCTGAAGCAGTGTCATAGATCCATGCAGAATTGCTCACAGAACTCCTGAAACATGAAGGCCATGGCTGTTTTCAGACATTTCATCTGTACCTTGCAATTTGCTTTGTGGGGGAGAATCAAGTATTTCATTAGAGCAGGCAAGGGCTGCCTTCAGGTGGATGTTGGCCCCTTGCCTATCTGCCTCGGGTTTTGACAGGCAGTTCTTCTTGCATAGGCCATCTGAGAGACCAAATCAAGGAGGAGGAGGGCAGGGCGGCAGGGACTTCCCTTGCCATCAGGCAACACCCCCTAAGCACTGACAGCAACAGCAAGGCATTCTGGGAGTTCTACTTGAAAGCCTTCCCGACTAACCTTGAGGTAAAGGGTAACGGATTTTGCACATTTGAAATGCGCCTCAGGAAAATGCTGCCTTCAAAAAGCTGCCTGTTTATGCTTGGTTTAGCTGAATGTCCCCTTTTGCATTCCCATAAACTCCGTGTTGTCACTCAGAGAGTATTGAAATTTTCTGTGCTTTTGTCTTATCACCTACTTGTCCATTCTTTAAGGGCAGTGTCTATGCCTTATTCATTCTTGTCACCCACTGTCCAGTCCAGCATCCTACACACAGCAGAACATTAAGAAGTGTCTTTTGAACTGAGCTCAAATGGGTTGAAAAGCCACACCCTAGAACTTAGAGTAAGCTTCTCCAGGGCAGGTGTCCTCTCTCATCTTTTAAGCAATAACAAAGATAATAGCTTATACTTATTGGGCACCAATGTGTTTTATCACTTCTAATTCTCTTTTCAATTCTGTAGAGTATATTGTGTTATTGTCTCCATTTTTTCAGGCAATGAAAGTAAGAAAGCTGATTTTCTTGTGTTTGCACTGCTGTAAGTGATGGATAGGGCTATTTGAACCCAGATCTTCTAATTCCATAGCATAGAGCCAGTGCTGTGATGTTATGCTGCCTCCAGGGCAAATCATAGTCATTTGTTTGGAGAAGATATTAATAGGTATTGAATGAATAAGTCTCAAAGAAACTCTGGTAGCTCAAAGTCATGAAATGTGTCTGGCTTGCTTTTCAGGAGTCACAGTTTTTTTTTTTTTTTTTTTTTTCCTCAAGGTCCTCTGGTTGATGTTAGGAGGAGATTGTGGCAATCATAAGTGTTCACAAATACTTTAGTTCTCATTCTTCCAGGTATGTAACAAATTTTACTTCCCAATTGCCTTATGATAGTAATGACCATGTGACTTATCTTAGCCAATGAACTCTGAGCAGAAGTGATGCATGCCACTTAAAGGCAGAAACTTTCATGTCTAGTGTGCCCTTTTCCGTGTGGTGGTGAACTTGTCTGGAAAGCAGCCTACGCTGAGTTTTATACCAGGTGGTGCCAGGACTCATTGGCCTGAAGTGTTGAAGAACATCTTGTTTCCTTAGGGAACTAGAACAGAGCCCGGGACATTCTGGCCAGATGCCTTTCCTTGGGTATTGCCTTCTCAGCACATTGTAGAATTATTCTTGAGAACCACAGGCTTAAAAGATATAGAACTGGCTTGGCCCAAGGCCACCTGGAGAGCTGTCCTGCAGAATAAAATTTTATTTTATTCATTCTTTTGTAAACCACTCACATTGGAGATTGCTTGTCATGGTAGCAAAACACTTTCCTGGTAGGTACACATGTCCAGTGATTGCTCTTCTCTCAATTCCACTTTCTGATCACCACTGGCACTCATGAGCAGCCAAGGAACAAGAAGTTTTCAGAAAATCCTTAGTGATTCAACAGACACTAAATTATTTTTGCGACTATCACCTTTGAGACATCAAGGGCAAAGAGCCTTGTTTTAATGTGGAAATTATTGATGGTACCTACAAGATACAGCTCCTTTGGAGAGTATTATTAGTGTGATTCCTGTTCTGAATTAGGCTGTGTCTTGGGTCAGGTTCCTTAGGAAAAGACCCAGAGATAAGGATTTATGTGACACTACTTAATTTAAGAAGGGCTCCCAGGGGATACCAGGGAGGGAATGAGGGAGTAGGATAGGGAACAGGAGGAAGCCAAGATCAGGTGCGGGTTCAGGCTAGATTTACACCATGATCCCATATAGGAACTCTGAAAAGTAAATTTTACCTCTGTGTTTTCTCACATGGAAGCAAGGGAGTTAGGCTCCCAAGCTCCTTTGCCTGTCAGCTGTTGGGGTTAATCGTTTACCCTAAAAGTGTGGGATATAAAATTTCAGGAACTGACTCTTCAGTAAGTCAAGGGCATCCCCTCAAAAAGGTATATTAGTGTGGACTGTGGGGAGGGGTGGAGGTGCATAAACAGAAGTAGTTAATTCTGTGACACTTAATTTTGGCCTATTTTAAACTCTTTGCTTAGATGTCTGTCAAAGAGAAAGTAAAGATTGGTCTTTCTATTTCTGTGTGGTAATGAAAGACAAGGAGACATTGAGGTGTCAGATGACTTTCCTGACATTGAGAAGCAGTCATGATGAATGATAAAGTTAGCACTTAGGACTTTTGAGTCTGGTGTTGGAGAATTGTCAGCCAGTTTCTCCACATTCTTGGCATGAGAGCTGAATGTTTCAACATATCAGTGAGTTTTATCTAATAAAATCTGAAATGCAGAAACGCAAATGGACCACACTGGGAAATAAGGAAGCATCTATTCACATTATCAAACATTTGCAAACCTGAAAGGGGGAACATTGGCATTCCTGGAAACAGTTTACAAAATTTTACCAAAAATAATCATCTTATTCTGAAGATGGCTAAAAAAGAAGGTTTAAGAGGCTGGAGTATATCTTTTTAGGTTTTTAACAAGGGCTTAAAAAGGGTGGGGTGTTTGTCATAGGATTATTATCCTAGATGCAGACTAGAGGAAATAAACTTTCGAGGTTACTCAGATGTGATCATCCAGCAGCAAAATTGGGATTCTACCTGAATGTGATCATTAAGTGTTTATGTACCATACCAAGAAATCCGTGAACATATGGAAGGGAAACACACACTGATGAATGTATAGATCTCATTGTTACTTTTGTGTGACTTCTGTTTTATACATCTGCCACAAGGGAAGAATGAAATCTGTGATTATTTTAGTCTGGCAAATGAATGTGTAAAAGTTGAGGAACAGACAGACATTGTATTTACCAGAAGCTCATAAACCACCAGAAGCTGTAAGTAAATGTGTGAGAATCAATTTCTTACTGCTGGAGAATCTTATCAACATTTTAGTTGCAACTGAAAATAAGATGAGATTTAAAAGCAAATACCATATATGTTTCTGTTTGTAAATATTTTAAATTTTAGTCTTTATCAAAATCTCTATAAATCTCACCACTCTACAAAATACCCTGACATTTTATTTCTTTTCTTTCTTTCTTTTTTTTTACAGGCAGAGTGGACAGTGAGAGAGAGAGACAGAGAGAAAGGTCTTCCTTTTCCATTGGTTCACCCTCCAATGGCTGCCACGGCCGGCGCTCTGCGGCCGGCACACCGCGCTGATCTGAAGGCAGGAGCAGGTGCTTATCCTGGTCTCCTATGGGGAGCAGGGCCCAAGCACTTGGGCCATCCTCCATTGCACTCCCGGGCCATAGCAGAGAGCTGGCCTGGAAGAGGGGCAACTGGGACAGAATCTGGCACCCTGACCGGGACTAGAACCCGGTGTGCCGGGCACCACAAGGTGGAGGATTAGCCTATTGAGCTACGGCGCCAGCCCCTGACATTTTATTTCTAAAGTATTGTGTTTTCTTTCTGGCATACTATTCTTGTGCTCTAATACACCTTTCAACAACAGTTACACAAACATCACCCCAAGCCTTTGGGAGTCATTGTGTTGTGCTCACACAACTTAAAAGTTGTACAGACTTCTTAGTCATTTTCAACATACTGTTCTTTATTGTTCAGAGATCATACTTACCATGCTGTTGTTTGAGATGGAGGAGGAACAATTAAAACCCATCTTTTTTTGCATGTGTGCAAATTGTTGAACTCTTCACTTAGTATATAGTTGGTCTTCTGTGTATAAAGTTAATCGAAAATGAATCTTAGTGGAGAATGGGACTGGGAATGGTAGAGAGAGGAGAAGGAGGGGTGGGAGTGTGGGTTGGAGAGCAGGTATGGTGAGAAGAATCACTATATTCCTAAAGTTGTACTTATGAAATGCATGAAGTTTGTATTCCTTAAATAAAAGTGTTTTTTTTTTGGGGAAAATTTTAAAAACCCATTTTTTGTTTGTTTTTGCAAAAATTTTTTTTCAACTTTTATTTAATAAATATAAATTTTCAAAGTACACCTTTTGAATTATAGCAGCTTTTCCCCTATAACCTCCCTCCCACCTGCAACCATCCCATCTCCCACTCCCTCTCCCATCCCATTCTTTATCACGATTCATTTTCAATTATCTTTATACACAGAAGATCAACTTACTATATACTAAATAAAGATTTCAACAGACTGCACCCACACCGAAACACAAAGTGAAAAATACTGTTTGAGTACTAGTTTTACTGTTAATTCTCGTAGTACAACACATTAAGGATAGAGGTCCTACATGGGGAGCAGGTGCACAGTGATCTGTTGTTGATTTAACAATTGACACTCTTATTTATGACGTCAGTAATCACCCGAGGTTCTTGTCGTGAGCTGCCAAGGCTATGGAAGCCTCTTGAGTTCACAAACTCCGACCTTGTTTAGACAAGGCCATAGTCAAAGTGGAAGTTCTCTCCTCCCTTCAGAGAAAGGTACTGCCTTCTTTGATGGCCCATTCTTTCCACTGAGATCTCACTCACAGAAATATTTCATTTAGGAAAACCCATCTTTATACATATGTGTGTGTATCAGATATGTAATTTTTTTCCATTTTAGAGTCTGGATTCATTTTTTCTTTGTGGAGTCTTATTAGGCGAATTCTGGGCTGTGGTGAAATTATGCCTCTTGCCATCAGTGCAGAAGGTGCATGCACAGTGTCATTCCTAGCAGGCAGGTTTAGTAGGAAGCAAAATTTTAAAGCTGACAGATACACGTGGATGTGGGTGGTGATTTAAAAGTAAGTCCACAAATTCTTCTTCTTTTTTTTTAAAGATTTATTTATTTATTTGAAAGAGTTACACAGAGAGATGAGAGGCAGAGAGAGAGAGAGAGAGAGAGAGAGGTCTTCCATTGCTGGTTCACTCCCCAATTGGCTACAATGTCCAGAGCTGCACTGATCTGAAGCCAGGAGCCAAGAGCTTCCTCTGGGTCTCCCTTGCGGGTTCAGGGGCCCAAGGACTCCGGCCATCCTCTACAGCTCTCCCAGGCCACAGCAGAGAACTGGATGGGAAGTGGAGCAGCCGGGACTAGAACTGGTGCCCATATGGGATGCTGGTGCTTCAGGCCAGGGCATTAACCCACTGCGCCACAGCGCTGACCCCTAGTCCACAAACTCTTTAATTCTTCTTCTGAATTAGTTAGATTTCATCATGGTAACAAAACACCTGGAGTACGTTGCTTGTAAAGGAAGATGTGTTTCAGCTCACAGTTTTGGAGAGTCATGGTCTTAACATTGGATGGACCCATCAGTTTGGCTTCTGATGATGTGTTCTTGCTAGTACAGAGCATCATTTGGCAAAGGAGTGTGCATGTCCTCTGCATTTCTCATAGAGCCACCAAAGGTTGATCCTGTGCTTCCCCTAACAACCTAATCCATTCTAGTCACTTCCCAAAGGCCTCACCCCTAAATACTTTGATTGGAATTGCTTCTATTTTCTTAGAATTATTGCATAAGATTTTGGGGACCAAGGCTTTAACATATGGGCCTTTGAGGGATACCAAACTTATATTCAAACCATGAAGTCTTCATTCAAGAGCTGTAGCTTAATCATTTTCTTCTTCTACCCCTGACAGGTGTAGGTTAGACGTGCTTAGAAAGATTATAGTAAGGCAGGAGCAGCTGTGGTAGTGTATGAGTTCAGAGACTGGTTCCTGAAGCTATTGTGACTTTTTCTTTGTTCTATGTTCTTCTCCTTCTCCTATTCTTCTCTTCTCTTCTCTTCTCTTCTCTTCTCTTCTCTTCTCTTCTCTTCTCTTCTCTTCTCTTCTCTTCTCTTCTCTTCTCTTCTCTTCTTCTCTCTCTCCTTCTCTCTCCCTCTCTCTCCCTCTCTCCCTCTCTCTCTCTCTGGCATACCACTTGATATTTCAGGAAGACACTCAATCAGCTATATGGACAGAGTTCCTTGTGGCAAGGACTTGCAGACTCCTGCCACTGGCCATGTGAATGATCCATGCCACCTTGATGGTAGTTCTGAATCAGAACTACCCAGCTATGCTGCTCCCAAACTCTGCATTCCCAGAAACTGAGGCATAATAAACGTTTGTTGTTTTAAATCACTAAGTTTAAGTAATTTGTTATACAGAAATAGATAACTAGTACAGCGGATAATCAGGAAATTAGGAGAAGCATTGAGTGTCCTTGTTTCTATTTACCTGCTCAACCATCAGATATAGAACATTCCTCAAGGAAAGGACCAGCACTGCACATTCATGTGGGCAGTGAAGGAGAGTGGATTCTTAGCAGAGGAAACAAAAACCCACTCTAATGGACAGTACCTATTTGCCTCTCTAGATTCACTTTCTGTCTTTTCTACTTTACTCATGTCCTGGAAGGCTGGCCTCTGTATTCTGCCTTGATTTAATTATCTGGTTTCTATTGGATTTGGACAGCTGGCCGCACAAGCAGGGGATAACAGAGAGAAAGGGAGAGGGAGAGGGAGAGGGAGAGGGAGAAGGAGAGGGAGAGGGAGAGGGAGAGGACAGAGACTGGGAGTTGGGAGAGGAAGGGGAGGAGGGGAGAAAGAGAGAAGCCAGAGAAGTTATTCCCCTGGTTAACTCCTGATGGTCAATGGAGTGAGTTTTTTATTTCTTGAAAGGCAGAAATCCTGGCTTGCCACCAAGTCAGGCCTACGACTCTGTGTGTCCCTCTGCTTGTCTCTTTGTATCTAGAGGTGATAAGCACTACTTGCTGTGGCTCCCTTTGGCCTGCTCTGCTATCTCTTTTTGGTTTCCCTTAACTGTGTTTATACCCCGTGAAAATAGACTTCAATCCTCTCTTTTGAGTGTATTGTTTTTGGCTAGGACCATGACCGACATATCCATAAGAGTGTTTCTGGTCTTCTCTGGGGCATGAATATTCCTAAATGGGAGAATTGCTTTCTGTGAGGGTGAGAAGTTATTATTGCTACCATTTATTATTAAACTGATAAGAACAGATACTACACTTGATCTTAGCCAAAAGGCTGAGAAGCAATAGTGCTACCATTTATTATTCTTTCTCTTCCATTTTCTTATTTTTCTAACATTAGAATCCTCTGTTTGGGTGAAATTTTACGCTGACTCTCCAAAATATAAAAATATGAAATCATAACGAGGCCGGCGCCACGACTCACTGGGCTAATCCTCCGCCTGTGGCGCCGGCACTCTGGGTTCTAGTCCCGGTTGGGGCGCTGGTTCTGTCCCAGTTGCTCCTCTTCCAGTCCAGCTCTCTGCTGTGGCCCTGGAGGGCAGTGGAGGATGGCCCAGGTCCTTGGGCCCTGCACCCACATGGGAGACCAGGAGGAAGCACCTGCCTCCTGGCTTCGGATCTGCGCAGGGCACCAGACGTAGAGGCCATTTGGGGGGGGTGAAGCAATGGAAGGAAGACCCTTCTCTCTGTCTCTCTCTCTCTCACTGTCTAACTCTGCCTGTCAAAGAAAAAATAAAAAAGAAATTATAAAGAAAGAGTTGCTTGGGTTGAAGTGAACAAGAAGGGCAGGAGTCCCACCCATATATTTTCTCTTTCGTTTCCTGCAAAGGAATCCACTTAAGAGCAATCATAAGAACCCAGTTTGAGGCCGGCGCTGCGGCTCAGTAGGCTAATCCTCCACCTTGCGGCGCTGGCACACCAGGTTCTAGTCCCGGTCGGGGCGCCAGATTCTGTCCCAGTTGCCCCTCTTCCAGGCCAGCTTTCTGCTGTGGCCAGGGAGTGCAGTGGAGGATGGCCCAAGTACTTGGGCCCTGCTCCCCATGGGAGACCAGGAGAAGCACCTGCCTCCTGCCATCGGATCAGCACGGTGCGCCAGCCACAGCGCGCCGGCCGTGGCAGCCATTGGAGGGTGAACCAACAGCAAAAGGAAGACCTTTCTTTCTTTCTCTCTCTCTCACTGTCCACTCTTCCTGTCAAAAACAAAAAACAAAAAACTCAGTTTGAAAACCAAATGCTTTAGCAGAGGAGGAGGGTGCAATTTCCAGGTGTGTTTCTGTCTACATGACTTCACCTGCTCTTGCCCTCTCCTTTTCCCTGATGTCCACTACCTCAGATCTCAACCTCTGGGCTTCTCTTCCCCAAACACACACTCTTCACTTAGTAACAATAGCTGTGAGCAATTATTATGTGCTAGGTACTATACTAGCCTTACAACATAGTTACTTTCATTCCTGTTTTACAGATAAGCAAACAGAGGTTTGGGAAAATTAAATTACTCTCTCAAGGAAGTCCAACTAATTCATGAAAAATCTGGGTTTATATTTATGTCTGCTTTATAAGGAAAGCTCATGACCTTAGCAACCAGCTACTGGGATCCTCATCTTCCTCTTTCCTCAAAATCTGACTTTGTCTCTATCACAACCCTGAAACTTAGCTTTTCTCCCATTCTCTTTCCTTCTATGTTTGAAATTTCTTATCCAAAAACTCACAGTTGTGAGTTATTATTATTGTACCTTTAGCAGCAATCACATTTTTCTTATTCTCGTAACTGCTTTGATGGTTCCTAACCACACCCATCTCCCCAGTGTCAGCATTCTTTTTCCAGTATTTCTTTCCAGTGTCTATTTTCAAGTGTATCTCACTATAGAAAACTAAAATGAAACTTTGTGAGTGTAAAAAGTATCCATGCTCTCTTTTCCCAACTGGGTTCTCTCTTTTGGAGGAGCCTCTTTTAGTTCTATCTTGTCTGCTGCTTCTCTGATATGTCCCCCTGGTACTCACTGTGCCATACTCAAGCTCTTGTCTTATATATTCTTCATTCTTTTCTCCATGCTTGTTATCTGACCTTCTGCTTTGCTCCGAAGATTTCAGTCTTTCTAGGTGAGTGCTCTCAAATAATTAACTTTCTTATCCTTGTGTTAAGAAATATCCTCCAGGCCGGCGCCGCGGCTCAGCAGGCTAATCCTCCGCCTAGCGGTGCCGGCACACCGGGTTCTAGTCCTGGTCGGGGCGCCAGATTCTGTCCTGGTTGCTCCTCTTCCAGGCCAGCTCTCTGCTATGGCCCGGGAGTACAATGGAGGATGGCCCAAGTGCATGGGCCCTGCACCCCATGGGAGACCAGGATAAGTACCTGGCTCCTGCCATCGTGTCGCTCCCCCTCTTCGTGGAGGAACGACACAGGACCCTGCGCTGTTCTTTCTGTCTGCTCGGCCCTCCCCGGGTTTGCTGCTGGTTCTTCCCGGGTTGGCTACTGTCCCTTCCACCTCCGTGGAAGGGCAGTTCCTCCTGGCCACATTCCCCACTTCCGCAGGGGAGCGGCACACCGCCGGCCGGCTCTTCTCGGGGGCTGCACAGGTGTTCCTTCAGCTAGATGTTCCCCATAGATGTTCCCCGTGCATGCCGTCTCTCTCCTCCTTTATAGTCCTCCTCCGCCAATCCTAACTCGGCTGCCCACACGCCGAGTACGCTGCTCTCCTCCAATCAGGAGCAGGTCCTACAGTTTATTAGTTGAACTGGAGGCAGCTGTGCGGAAGCTGTTTACTTCTCTCCCAGCGCCATATTGTGGGAGAGCAGATGCATAGAATAAGTCTTAATTCCAGTAACTCAGTCTAGTCCGGTTTGCTCCCCACACCATCGGATCAGCACAGTGCGCCAGCCGCGGCGGCCATTGGAGGGTGAACCAACGGCAAAGGAAGACCTTTCTCTCTGTCTCTCACTGTCCACTCTGCCTGTCAAAAAAAAAAAAATCCCCCAAGATGGAAGTAGCTCAAGCAGGATAAAGTCTATTTTTCTCTTCCATGTAGTTAGAAAGTGGGATGTTCAGGGCTGTACGTCAGCTCTATGATTCTCAGGACTGCAGACACCTTCCAATTCAATGCTTTCCTGCATCTTGGGTGTGGTCTTTACTGACCATTTATTGTGGTTGATTGAGATCCAGATAACAGGTTCACATTCTAGGTAGCTGGGTGCAGCAACAGGAGAACACAAGCACATCCTTCTGTTTCAGGACACATACTTGAAGTCACATACAATACTCCTTGTATTTCATTCCAGAGGTAGTCCTGTGGCTTTACCAAGTCTGAACAATGCAGTCCACATTGGGCAGCCATATGCTCAACTATAATGTCAGAGTTTCATTTTGTAAGGGAGAAAGGAAGACCATTGGTGGTCCACCATGCCACTTAGTGGTATATCTGTACAGTCAGCCACTCTCTGCCTTACTTCTGGATAAAGAACAGAGTCCCCTTTTTCCAAGGCTGTACCTTCCCTAAGTGCCTATAATCCCACTCACTTCATAACTATTTGAAACTACATTCTTGCTTTCAGAATTAGGTTAAGTACATTCATTTATCTTTGTATTTCTGACAACAGACACAATTCACTATCATTTATCACATTTTGTTTCTTTGAAGCTGAAGTTATTCCACAGAGGTATATTTATTGTGTCAAGTAAATAACAGAAAATCACTCCTTGTTCAACTTCTTACCCTTTTGGGTCTTGTAAACTTTCTTAAGTTTTTAAACAAGTGATCTGATCTTTTAGATGCTCCATGACTTCTTGTTATTTGAAGGCCTATACATGGATTAGGAATATATTATAAGTCTCAGGAAATAAGAAAACTGTTTCTTTTTGTTTGAGATGAGCTGAGCAGGTTTAAGAGATCACCTGTAATCTTGTACCACAGAGGATGCTCTGGAGGTAAATTTCAATTTCAAGATTAGATGTTAACTAAGGCCATGATCTGTGCCTATGTCCTAAGTTATAATGGTGTCTGAATCATGGCCAATGAGGGAGGCCAATGCTACTAAAAGAAGAGATTTTAATGCTTCCATTTCCTGAGGAAATGGGCTTACCATGCTCTCTAGGACCACATGGAAAAGCACTAGGTTTGGTCAGGGAGCAAAAGCAGGAATGAGGGTGAATTGCAGCCCAGAGCCTCCATGGGAGTTTCTGTGGAAAAGGCAAGGTAGGGCTGAGTGAATGCTTAGGACCTGCTATGTGAATAAACCTGGCAGGATTTGCATCATAGCAGCTGTCTCTCTCTGTCTGGTACACAGTCCTGGGTTGACTAGGGCAGAAAAATAATGCTTTCTAGACTGTATGAGTCAGATGAAGAAACTGTATCTTATTCTGTTTTTTTGTTGCTATAATAGAACAACAGCAACTGGGTAATTTACAGCTTTATATAGGAGACTTAAACTTCAATATTGGGTGGCCGCATCTGTTTAGCTTCTACTGAGGACCGTGTGTTGCTTCAGCTCACATTAGAAGTGGAAGAGAAATGGGCACATGCAAAAGAGGGAGGGAACTCAGGTGACCTGATTTGCAAAAAACTCTCGTATTTATTCCAGTCCTGAGAGAGCAAGAATTCACTCATTCCCACTCAGTCCACTTATGAAGGCTCTTCCACCATAACCCAAACACTTCCCACCTCTCAACATTGCTACACTGAAGAATTAAGCCTCAAAATGAGTGTTTGGGTAGGGACAAATCATGCTCAACCCATGGCAATATGGAGTTGGGTTAGTTTGCAAATGAGGACCACTGTGCCTGGCCAAGCACTTTGTTATCTCTAAGAATTGACTAGCCCTGCTCAAGCTGACTTACCTCAAACGGTAGAGTTAGAAACATACCAGGGGATTCCAATTCAATCCCATCAAGGTGGCATGTACCAATGCCATCTCACTAGTCCCGGTGATCAGTTTCTGTTCACAACTGATCATAATGACAGGACTATGAGCCAAAGGGAGCACATAAACAAGACTAGTGTCTGCAAATACTAGCTGATAGAATAAAAAAGGGAGAGAATGATCTAACATGGGAAGCGAGATACACAGCAGACCCATAGAATGGCAGATGTCCTAAAGAGCACTCTGGCCTCAGAATCAGCCCTTAAGGCACGCGGATCTGGCTGAAAAGCTCATGAGAGTATTTCAGGCATGGAAAGCCAAGACACTCTGGCAAAAAACAAACAAACAAACAAAAACAAAAACAAACAAACAAAACCTAAATGAAAGATCTCTGCGAGTGAGATCCCAGTGGAAAGAACAGGTCATCAAAGAAGGAGGTACCTTTCTCTGAAGGGAGGAGAGAACTTCCACTTTGCCTACGACCTTGTCTAAATATGATCAGAGTTGGTGAACTCAGGGGGCTTCCATAGCCTTGGCAGCTCATGACAAGAGCCTAGGGTGATTACTGATGCCATAAACAAGAGTGTCAATTTGCTAAGTCAACAACAGGAGTCACTGTGCACTTACTCCTTATGTAGGATCTCTGTCTTTAGTGTGTTGTACAATGTGAATTAATGTTATAACTAGTACTCAAACAGTATTTTACACTTTGTCTTTCCGTGTGGGTGCAAACTGTTGAAATCTTTACTTAATTTATACTAAATTGATCTTTTGTAAATAAAGAGAATTGAAAATGAATCTTGATGTGAATGGAATGGGAGAGGGTATGGGAGATGGGAGGGTTTGAGTAGGAGGGAAGTTATGGCGGGGAGCCATTGTAATCCATAAGCTGTACTTTGGAAATTTATATTCATTAAATAAAAGTTAAAAAAAAAAAAAGAATTGACTAGCCCTGGGAAAGGCTGTCTTTCCCCAGCCAGCAAGGTTTTTCAGATGTCAGAATATCACAAGACACAAAAAATAAACAAACATGATTGATAAAGACAGCCCTCATCTTTCTAGCTAACTCACTCTTTTTCTCTTGCTTGTGTTTTCTTCTAAAGCTCAGACACAAGCCCTGTGCTTCTCTTCCTTTACACACCTGCTGTCTCATGCCAACTCTGTGCCCTCGCCATGCTTTCATCAATGCCCCATCTACTGGGGTTAGATGCATCTACCGGCCTGGTTTGTCGCTCCACCTCTTTGTGGAGGAACGACACAGGACCCTGCGCTGTTCTTTTGTCTGCTCGGCCCTTCCCGGGTTTGCTGCTGGTTCTTCCCGGGTTGGCTGCCAACCCTTCCACCTCCGTGGAAGGGCGGGGCGGGCCCCCCCTGCCACTTTCCCCACTTCTGCAGGGGAGTGGCACACCGCCAGCCAGCTCTCTCGGGGGCTGCTCAGATGTTCCTCAGGTGTTCCTGGTGCATGTTGTCTCTCTCCTCCTTTGTAGTCCTCTTCCACCAATCCCATCTCTGCTACCCACAGGCCGAGTACGCTGCTCTCCTCCAATCAGGAGCAGGATCAGCTCCTGCAGGTCATCACTCAAGTTGGTGAGAGACAGCTGCGTAGAAGCTGTTTACTCCTCTCCCAGCGCCATATTGTGGGAGAGCAGATGCAGATGCATAGAATAAGTCTTAATTCCAGTAACTTAGTCTAGTCCGAGTTGCTCCCCACACTAGTTAGCATTTCTTTTGGGACCTCTGCCTCCTCATCTAAAAAAGGAGGGTGAGGAGCCTCATCTTCCTTCTAAGTTTGCCTTTCATCTCAGAGTCTGTCACCAGCCCATGCAAAGGGACAAGCAGAGGAGGATATTCCCCATCCAAGAAGTGTTTTCCTGGGACATGAAAAGAAGGAAGATAGAACATCTCTGGGTCAGATGGGGAAGGAAGGAGATGGAAAAGATTTCAAAACTTCTCACTATCTAGTTGGGAACACAGAAGTCTAAATCTGATTCTACAGGTTGAACATGCATAACCCAAAAATCTGACATCCAAAATGCTCCACAATCTGAAAACATCCCACGTGGCCTCATGTGATGGGCCACAGCCAAACTGCAGGTACAGTAAAGATATTGGGTCAAATTACCTTCAATCTCTGTGCATATGGTACATAGAAAGCATAAATGAATTTTGTGTTTGGACATGGGCTGTATTACCAAAACAATTCATTATGTATATGCAAAGATTCAAAAATCTGAAAAAAATTCTGTTCTCTAGTATTTTGAATAAGAGACACTTAATTTGTGTAGTAATCCCTATGGTCAGTCAGTCAAGGCCTCTGTAGCACCAATGTCTACTGTTGCCCAACCCAAGCCATTCATCGTAGTGGAACAGGTATTTGTCAATTGTCTTTCTCATGCTGTACTCTCTGTCATGCTTGCCCTCTCTTCTTTATCTCTCCTTTAATCTTCAAGGCCCAGTGTTGGTGCTCCTGATGTTCATCTCTTGTTTTACTGGTCTGCATTGAGCTCTACTTTTGGTGTTAGGGTTAGCACCACACAATGGACCCTGAATGAATCTAGATTTCTCTGTATCTATTAACTTTGAAACTTGTACCTTAAGCTTTGCGTGGTTAGGAGCTACCTACTTCTTGGAATACCCAATCAGTGCTTGGTGTTTATGGTCAAAGTTTATGTAGTACACTTCTTGCCATGGATCTCTCCATGATGTGCTGTTCTTCCTCCTACACCAGCTGAGAGAGGTTTTCTGGATGTCTGCCCCTTCATAATTCATTGTTTTTCCCCATGCAATACCCTATATGCATATTGGTATATCCCTTCCATTGCCACATTTCTTCTCTGTTTTATCAGGCTCACTCATACTACTTTAAAGCTCAGTCAGTTCTACAAACCTTGTTCTATTTATCTGATTCTCCCCAGGCTGTACAGCCCTAAAGGACAGGGGCTTACAATGCTTAGTACACAGTAGGTGCTCAAGAACTGTTGTTAGTATGATTGAATAAGTGGCCCAGCTGATTTTTCACATTTTATATTCCCCTCCATCCAGAACTCACCAACCCTATTTTATCTTGAAGGCTGATGTTTTACCAGCCCAGACAGGGACAGAGTGTGCCATGAATTATGGATTCCTTTTGATCCGTGTAGAGACAATCTGAATATTTTCCCTGTGGGTGCCTGAGTGAACCAAATTAGCCCCATGCTTGTCAGATTCCTCCCCCTCTTTGTGCTGAAGATGAAAGTCTAAGAAGTGCGACCAGGAACTCTCTTGACCTTTTCAAGTCTTCAAATAATGATTTGCTAGACAGATAAGACTAAATTGGTATTGGATCTCAGCTCAGGAGCAGGAAGGGTGGCTGTTTATGGGCTGCATGAGTATTTCTCACTGTTTCATTTTTTCTCTTCTGCTTGGTAGAGGAAATTAAAACTCTGATGGCCAGATTAGTTGGTTCTAAGCCTCTGCCCTTTGTCTGCTGCAGCACAGGTGAGAATTAGGCTTATCTACAGGTTCAGGTGAGCAGGTCGATAATTTGAAGACTTGAAGAAATAACAGGTGATAGAATACTTAAACTTAAGGGCTGTGAGTTGGAGAGAGAGCACAAGAGAGAGAGAAAGTCTACAACCAAAGCCAAAATGAAAGCAGACAAACCCCCTTGCGCTGGGCTTCCTGGCCACACAGCAAAGGGTCACTATCTGAAATAAAGTGGAGGGCGTTGTAAAAATAATCTACTTTATAGGGCTACCTTTCTGTCTAAATGCCTTTATTAGTCATTCCGTTGAGGAAAGGTATCGGAAATGGACCTGCTTATGAACCAGGGTACACCTGATGCTGGCTGGCACTGATATGACTTTCTTTTTTGGCTATTAAAACCTTTTACTCTTTCACATTGTCTTCATTTTTTCCAGAATATTCATAACAAAAATACATGGAATTTAGTATGAGTTTCAGGACACTGGGTGACAACAGAACTTAAACAAGACATGACTATGAAATATCATCCTTCTTGCGGGGGCAAAACTTTCCAATCCACTGAGCCAGGATCCTGACTCAATGAGGCCCCGCCACCTCATGCTGCCTCGGATTCTAACTTCAGAGACTGGCAAATGTGGAGGAACAAAATTTTTTTTTTAAATAAAGTAAGACCAAACACAGCCAATCGACCAGATGTTTGTGCTAGGGGAACTGGACCACCCATCAGGTGACTATTTAAGGGTAGAGGAGGCTGGCAATTTACAGAAGTCAAGGCAGATTGCTGAAGCCTTTTCCCCTTTGCATCACTTGGGGAAAACAACTGGAGGACACTGGCAGCTTCATGAAGAGGAGATATCAGTTGTTGGGAGGCAAGGTCCTCAAAACATAGATGGCCTACTTTCTCAGTGTTGCCAAGACTAGGAACAACCTCCCAAAGTATCCTTACCAAGTGTTCTGTGATAGTTTGACAGGATCTGGATCCCCAGGCTCATGTAGAGATTTTAACCCCAAAGTCTTATGTTAAAAGTTAATGAATTGATGGGTTAAGGGTGAGGACTTTATCTAATTATGGCGTCTGGGAAGCGGGCCTAGTGGGCAGTGTTTGGGTCACGATGGATGTGCCCTTTGAAGGTAGTTCTCATGAGAACGTTAGTTATATTAGTAGAGAGTTCTCTGTCTGTGTATCTATCTGCTTCCTGGCTTATCATGTGTTCATTGTTCACACCCATTCTTCCCCTGCCACCTTCCACGAGATGCCAGACTAATGTGACTACTGATCTTGGACTGTGAACCTTCAAAGTGTAAGCTAAAGTCAAACTTTTTCCTTACTAAGTTGCTCCTCTCAGGTATTTTGTTTAAAGGAATGAAAAGTTGACTAACACAGATCGTAGTTAATTCACAATTATTAGGTACTATAATGTTTCTGGGCAATGAGAATTGGAAGGCCATGGAGAATTTTTAAGGCACTCAACATGACTCACTTTAGAGATGAGCATCATTACAGAATGTACTTTTCCTGTACTTTCTCCTGTGTGTTATTAATCCTCTTATGAGGTGACCTTTAATGTCAAATCATATAATGCCGGGGTAAAATATTAGGGAACACAAACCTTGGATATTCATTTCCCTAAGCTTTAGTGGCTTGTCAAGCTTTATTTTTTTCTCATTCTGTAATAGAATGGTACTGAACATTATTGCATCTGATTCTCACAACAATGTGACTTTTCTTCAAAAACTGGTGAAGCAGGTTTGGATTTCTATAGTCAGGTAAAGAACTGAGAGCTACAGTGTACCACTGGGTAAAACTTGCATAAGACTATGCTAAAAAAGTAATAACATGCAGGGCTGTTTTTCCTTCATTTCCTAATCGCTTGCTCTCTCTTACAATCTCTTCTTATCTTTGTATCTCTGTCTCTCTGTTTACAGAAGAGGCTCTCTAGATATCATTTGGTCACTTTTTCCTGTGACCTTTTCATTTCACTAAAAACATTGCTTCTTCTTGGGTGAAATTGGGTTCAGAGCAGCATGTACCACTACTATTTAATTTCTTCTTGAAAGATGAAATTGTTATTTATGTGAATTTTTACAATCTCTAAGCTCAGTGTTGTAAAATGCCGTGACATATCTATTTAAAAAGTTGACCAGTTCTAGCCTGCAAAGCATCTAGAGTGCTAATGATCAGAGCTTCCTTCTCCCTGGCTTGAATAGACTTTCATGGGGCTCCTTCTGAGCCATATTTTGTAAGAGGCCACTGAGAAGGCCTGGAATGAAGCCACATTAGAAAACCATGTCTTTGCAGCAGAAGGATCAATGAAGAGCTGTAGCCCTGAACAGAAATGACTGAAGTAGAAACCCATTGGTTGTCTTATAGGGAGATATGGAAAATGTTTCTATTTGTGAGGGGGAAGACTTTGTCCAGAACTCCACCTGGCAATGAGGAGCTGTGTTTTAATTCTTACATAGGAAACCAAGTAAATTGCTGTTTGGGGAACACACATAAGTTTGAAACTACTTTGAGTCTGCTTTTTTTATTCTTTTTTTAAACTTTTATTTAGTGAATATAAATTTCCAAAGTACAGCTTATGGATTACAATGGCTTCCCCCCCATAATGTCCCTCCCACCCGCAACCCTCCCCTTTCCCACTCCCTCTCCTATTCCATTCACATCAAGATTCATTTTCCATTCTCTTTATATACAGAAGATCAGTTTAGCATACATTAAGTAAAGATTTCAACAGTTTGCTCCCACACAGTAACATAAAGTGAAAAATACTGTTTGAGTACTAGTTATAGCATTAAATCTCAATGTACAGCACACTAAAGACAGAGATCCTACATAAGGAGTAAGTGCACAGTGACTCCTGTTGTTGACTTAGCAAATTGACACTCTTGTTTATGGCATCAGTAATCACCCTAGGCTCTTGTCATGAGCTGCCAAGGCTATGGAAGCCCCCTGAGTTCACCGACTCTGATCATATTTAGACAAGCCATGGTCAAAGTGGAAGTTCTCTCCTCCCTTCAGAGAAAGGTACCTCCTTCTTTGATGACCTGTTCTTTCCACTGGGATCTCACTTGTGGAGATCTTTCATTTAGGTTTTTTTGAATACACTGTAGAATCAAATAGTAGAATCAGTAAAAGACAAAAAAAAGAAAGTAGAGTGTTACAAAATTTTAATAGCAATTTCTGTGTATCTGATGTCACAATTCTAAGTATTGGTGTTATTATAAATAAATAATTTAGAAATCAAGCCATGTAGGAATACAGTCAGAAATTTATGTCATTTGCTCTTATGGGTGGGCAATTTTGCTCTCTTGGGAGACAACTTGGAAATTTCTGGAGATATTTTTGATTGTCATGACGGAGGTAGGCAGTGCAGTGGTAGAGCTCAGGGGTGCTGCTAAGCATCTTATAATGCACAGAACAGCCCTGCAACAAAGAATTCTCCAGTCTAAATATCAGTAGTGATACAGTGGAGAAGCCCTTGGAGATCATGAATGCAACTACAAGACTAACAAATATTATCCCAATGATGACACCACATGGACTCATAAAATGCTGTACCTTAAATAACTATTAAAAAGCTAAAGATGATATGTTTTGAAGAAATGTGTTCTGTTGTATTTGGCTCAAAGCCAGGCTTTGTTACAACAGACATTCTGTTGTTATCCACCTGTGAAGAAGTTCCAAAAAGGCTGCTACTTAAATGTGAATGAAAAAGCAATATTTTAAAATTTATATGTTATGGAATATAATATGTGATTTAAAATATTTGGTTGTAGCTCATTTAATAAAGTAAATCATTCCCTCAGTGGGCAATTTTATCTACTCTAACAGTTGGTATATTGAAGTAGGTTGGAAATAATTGTTTGATTTATTCATTGGGAAAACGGCTGCATGTCTCTTGTTCCTGCTAGCACTGCATTTGGACATGCATGGAAAATCTAATTCCAGGCTCCTAAGCTCTGTGTGTGTGTGTGTGTGTGTGTGTGTTTGGTCATGGCATACGGTTTTTTGGAGGGTCATGATAGGCAATTCCTTCAATGCTATGAATCTGGAAACAACGTAATCAAGACTTTCCTACTTTTATTGACTTAAAAATTATATTCTGTAAAATTCAGTTCATTTCTATGAGTTTTGACAAACACACACACATTGGTGTAACCTCCACCTCCATATCAAGGTGCAAAGCTGTTTTGTCACTTCCCAAAGTCCCTCATGCTAAACTTCATAATCAACACCGTTTGCTTCATATTGCTGCTTTTTAACCTTAATGTTGCATATTATACAAATGCAATGCTTATTTTCAAAAGAGACCCATCTGCAGAAGACACAGCATCTAAATCAGACTTCTTTGGCAAACTGGGTGTAGAGCCTCCCCCCTATGCCACCGCCATCCACCTGCTCTGCCTCCTTCTGGCCCCAACCAGGGCCTTTGGAGATTTTTCAGGGAAACTGGTGCTCTGCAAAACTGTTGATTAAATTCTTCCACTGACCAAATGTTTGGCAAGCCTGCAATTACAGTGTGCGTGGCAAGGAGCTGAGGAGAGAGAAATGAATCAGACAAATATGGTTCTTGCCTTTAGCGGGCTTAAAGTTTAGTACACAGACATCAGTTTGACATGCATGTAAATAGAACTGGTTTTCTGTGTCTGTGGGTTCTGATCCATGATTCAACCAACTGCAGATTGAAAGTATTAAGGGAGAAAGTTGCATTTGTACTGAACTCATAAGACTTTTGTTTCTTGTCATTATTTCCTAAATAACAGTACTATAACTATTGACATAGCTTGTACATAATATTAAATATAAAAAGTAATCTAGGGGTGATTTAAAGTGTACAGGAGACTGTGAGTAGATTGTATGTAAGTACCATGCCATTTTATTAAGAGACTGGAGCATCCATGGATTTTGGTATTCATGAATCCCTGCAAACACTGAAGGACTATAAAATGTAAATTTGAAACTTTGCTCTGTATCAAAAAGGAAAGTACACAGCACTCTGGGAGAAAGCGTCTGTTAACTGAGGAGAGAACGGTGTCCTTTCTGATGGAATTGCCCAAGGTCATCCTTCATTTCTACCCAGAGGGAAGCTTCCAGAAGGCACCAAGGTAGATGAACTGAAGAACCACGAGAAAGCCAGTATTACTGGACAGGCAGGGAGTTCCTGAGCCTCGGGCAGGGGGTAGACTGAGAAGAGATTTGTGAACCATAAAAAATTTTGAAAAATTTTCTTTATAGTAAGATCTGGAGTGACTAGATGATTTTAACTAGGAGAGTGACACAATTGGATGTCTGTGTCTCTCTGTAGGACATTGTTTGCCATATGCAAGATGGATTGGAATGTGGTATAGACAAATGTGGATGTGGAGTGGACCAGGGAAAAGCTGCTTCAGCACAGCATCAGAGAAACCACAGTGGCCAGGCCAGGAGGTGATGGTGAAAATAAAGACAGGCAGATACTGTGAAGGCCCTCATTGGAGGTAAATGAATGATGGCTTGTCATTGAGAATATCAGGGAAGTTGATCAGTTCTCTGCATCAAGCAGCTACATTTGCTGAAGTGGATCCTTGGGCAGTAACTCAGTTTTGAAGAATCAAGAGTCTAGTTCTGGACAAGTTGGATGATGGTGCATGGAGACATCTTTAAAAAAAATGCTGAGCAAGAAGACAGAGATCCAGGTCTGTGCTCTGGATTTACTTCCCAACCATCAGTTACTTTTCCTGGGAAAGGTTCACTGTGCTCTTGCCCTTGAGATAGAAGCTGAGCAAAAATAAATATGTGATGTGGTCTCTGCCCTGGGGACACTGGAGAAGCAAATAGGCTGCCTTTGGATCAGGGTTGTAAAAGAAATGTGCTCATACAGCCAAGGATGCGGTTTCTTTCACTTGAGGGGGTCAGGAAAGTTACTTTTTCAGCTTTACTGGGTAGTGAGTTCTCTTAAACAGGAAGAAGCAATCTGGGTAAAGTTTGCAAGGTATGAGCATGCGTAGTCCACATGGGGATTTTCAAGTGCTTTGGTGGAGGCAGGCGGTAGTCTGTTACTATGGGGTTGGAAATGAGGACTTTTGCTGCAGGAGTGCTGAATTTGCATGTCTTTCGAGGGAGAAGCCAGGCAGGGCTTTAAGGAGAGGAGAGATACCATGGTACCTGTGGCTGTGGACAGATGAGAGGGACTGAGGTAGGGGAGCGGGGCTGCCTGGGGGAATACCGCGGTTGTGCAAATGAATGTGAGGAAGAAGATCTCAGGGCTGAGATGATAGGGATGAAGAAAAGGGATAATTTAGGGATTTAGAAGGCAAAATCTACTGGTTTTGATAATAGATGACAGTGATTATAGAGTTTTTATTTTGAATAAACAAACGGTAATGATGCCTCTAAGTACACTGCAGGCTCTAATGACAGAGGTGTTGAGTATAATGAATTTGGTTTTGTACATGCTGTGTATAAGACTCTAAGAGACTCCCCTCCCCGACCATGGGCCTCCCGTGGGCAATCAGGATGATGTGGGCTCATATCATTGACTGTGATTCTCTGGCACATTGTAACATACCCAGTCCATATTATCCAAGTAACTTGTTAATAAGTCTTTAGATTTTGGATATTCTTGAAGAAAGGAACTAGGTCATATTTTCCCTTTCTGTCCAGTGGATTTGTTGTTCAGCAGCGTCTTTCAAGTT
The DNA here is from genome assembly GCF_051225735.1 of Oryctolagus cuniculus. Lineage (NCBI taxonomy): Eukaryota > Metazoa > Chordata > Mammalia > Lagomorpha > Leporidae > Oryctolagus > Oryctolagus cuniculus. The sequence continues at coordinate 115,448,639 of NC_142869.1, read as the reverse complement.
TTTTTTGCTTTAATTTACACTAAGACATCAATTTTATTAGCATGAGCAACCATATATCTAAAGCATACTGGGCCAGGTCTCTGACCTAGCTGTCAAGATGCTCCTTGGGACATCTGCTTCCCATATCAGAGTGCCTGAGTTTGAATCCTGGCTCTGCTCCGGATTCTAGCTTCCTGCTGATATGCTTTCCTGGAAGGCAGTAAGTGATTGCTTGAGTACCTGGGTTCCTGCCACCCACATGGGAGATCTGGATTGAGCTCCTGACTCCTGGCTTTGGCAGTTACAGGCACTTGGAGAATGAAACAGCAGATGGGAGTTCTCTGTCACCTGTCTTTCTGTCACTTTCTCCATCTCTCTATCTCAAATAAAATAAGTAAAACATATGTAAAATATAGATTGTATAAAATGCTTACCCATAGCACCTGTAGTGAACTTTTAGTTCTCCTTTTCCTCATCCTCCCTTTCTCTCCCCTCCTGTCTCCCTTCCCCTCCTTCCTCTTCCTTTTCCTTTTCTCTTCTTTCTTTTTTGTTTTCATTTAAAAAGTTATCTGTTTCTGCTTTCACTTTGCAACTAGAGGGTTGCAGGGTACAGTATGTAAACCACTGATACAGATCTGGCTCATGGTACTTCAAAGATCTTAGAGTCTATGGTCAGACTTGGGACTATGGTCAGAATTCTACCCTGTCTCTGAATAGGCATCTGGCCCTGGAAAAGTCATTTAACCTCTCTGAGTACCAGTGTTTGTGTTTGAAAGATGAAGATAAGTGCCTGGGTTATAGCAAAGATCAGGTAAAAATGTGAGTGCATACAAATGAACCCAGTTATATTGTCTTGCTGATGTAAGAATTACCACAAAATTAATGGCTTGAAAGAATTCAAGTTTATTATCTTACAGATTTGAAAGTTAGAAGCCAGAAATTGGTCTTATAGGCTAAAATCAAAGTGTCACAGGGCTGCATTCTTGCTGGAGCTCCATGGAAACATCCCATTCCTTGTCTTGGGTGGCTCTTGGGTGCTACCTGTATTCCTTGGCTGTTGGTGTCTTCCTCCAATTTCAAGGCTAGTAGGACAACATCTTTAAGCCTCTTCATGACTCCGATCTTCTGCCTCCTTTCACATGTAAGGGACCTTCTATAAATTGAGTTCAATCTAGGAAAATCTTATTATTTTATAGGTAGCTATTTAGTAACCTTAATTCCATGTGCAACTTTAGCAATCCCTCACCATTTAGCATTCACAGTATATGGGATTAGAATATGAACCATTATTCTACCTACCTTGGTAGTGCAATGAGCAGTCATGGATGTTAATAAAAGAGTTGATGGCATAGCAGCTCCTATTTAAGTCTGAGTCTATGAAATTAAAAAAAATCAAAGTGAGTGACACAAAACAAGATGTCTAATCTTAAATACATATTTAATCTTTTTAAAAGATTTATCTTATTTATTTGAAAGCCAGAATTACAGAGAGGGGGAGAGAAGGAGAGGCAGAGGTCTTCTATCCACTGGTTCACTCCCCAAATGGCCCCAACAGCCAGGGTTGTGTCAGGCTGATGCCAGGATGCAGGAGCTTCTTCTGGGTCTCCAACATGAGTGAAGGAGCCCAAGTACTTGGGTCATCTTCTGTTGCTTTCCCAGGAGCTGGATCAGAAGTGGAGCAGCTGGGACTCGAATCTGCTGGTGTTGCAGACAGTGGCTTAACCTGATACGCCACAGCACTGGGCCCCATATTTAATCTTTAGTCAGTTCTCGTTTTACTGATGGGAAATTGTTATTTTGAGAGTAAGTATAGAACTTTCCATTTGACTCTCTTAATAAACAGTAGTTTAAAGTATTTTTGAACCCAGGTATCACTATCAGAGGATCTTTCTAAAATGCTTTGCTTCAGTTGAGAATTGTTTGTTGTGTATTATGGTCCAATAAGATATAACTCTTGAACTCCCCAGAGTTATTAAGCTGTTGATAAAGAACATGGAAATTTAATCAAATTTTGGTGTGTAGGAGGTGGGCCTAAAGGGAGGACCTTAGGACACTGTGGTGTGTGCCTTTGGAATGTAGTTCTCATGAGAAGCTTTGCTCTAATGGGTGAGTTAGGCTTAGCCATTCCCTCAGTCTCCTGGCTTGTTGTGTGATCTTTTATCCATACATGCTATCCTACTGCCATCCTCTGACCTCACCAGAAAGCCAAACCAATGGGATCAATCTGATCTTGGACTGTGAACCTATAAAAACTATGAACCCAAAATAAATCTTTTTCCTTCATAAGTAGCTTCTTTCAGGTATTTTTTATAATGATGGAAAACTAACTGATACTGTTCTCAATGTCAATGTTTAAGTTAACAATAAAAATGTTGAGCAGATTAGGCCTTGGGCTAGGGGCTTGTGGAATTCTCCCAGAAGCCTCCTATTACACTGAAATAATCATTAATCAATGCTTCCATTGAAAGAGGGGGAGAGGAAGAGGGAGGGAGAGAGAGAAGAGGAGGACATGAATAAGGTATACTTTCAAACTTTGAAGATATGTTTGCATGCAATAGGTGTTCAATGAATGTCCAGTGAATGACTGACAAAAGAATAAACCAAATACTTGACAAAAAATGAACAAGCTGTGTGTTTGAGAATGTCGAATCAGATGATTTTCCTGGGGATTTATGTCTTGGGGAAAAAAAAGAAGTAGAGTTATAATTAAGACCAAATCTCAGTAAATGCTAATGTTTTCATTATTATTCTACATGTTTTCAGCTTGTCTCCTAAACTACACCTGGAGCTATGTACAAGGCTCTTGCTGTTTCATACTGGAAAATCTGCCTCCCCTGCTGATGAAATATGAGTGCCAAATCCATGGATGCTTAGCTTGCCTGCAAGCCTGCAATCAAGGCAGCATCTCATTCCACAGCACCTTGACTACAAGAGATTTGGAAGAAGGGTCACCATGGCACAAAAGGATTCTGGGAGATTGTGAAGCAACTTAAGCAGCAGGGAAAAGGGTGGCAGAGGATGGGCAGTCAAGAACCATGAAGGTGAGTTTATTGCAGCTCCTCCTTCTCTGAGGCAGGGGATTGAACAAAATAAGCACTTCCAGGGACAGGCGAGAGAAGATCAAGGACATCATCACCCATTCTGTGGGGCCATGTGGCAACAAGATGGAGGAGTCTTGCAACCATCAGAAGAATAAATTGCCCTTTCCCAACTCTATCTGTCTTGCCCTATTCATGAAGAATTGCTGTTTTTCTGTTTCTAGACATTTTGTCTCTATATGAGTGATTGAAATGCACAGTTGTCTTGTGATGTCTGACTTCATATTGATGCAGGAAGGACTATACTAAACATGAGGTTGTCCTTCTGAAACCACACACATGGGTCTTGTGAAGCATATTTCTATACCCCAGTGCCTACTCCAGAGCAGACTCTCAGCAAACACTGATTGAAGTTAAGAAATAACAGATTAAAATTACTTCTCAACAGACCTCTGTACCCCTTTCTTGAATCTTGATCAAATAATCCCATGGTATCAAACTCTTTTATGTGAGAATAAAGTTTCACTGAGGTGAGAGCCAAAGCTTTGGAATTAGATCCATAGTCAAATCTCCATTTGGGCATTTACTTATAGGCAATGTGACCTTGTGACCTTTAAACAAGTGTTTCAATGATCTGAACCTCAGTTTACTTGTCTTTAAAAATGAGAATTATTTAATCCACCTTATAGAATTATTGTAAGAGTTAGTTAAGCTTTAGGGGAGCCACTGATTGAGCCAAGTGGGCTGCTCCTGCTGTTTGTTCCACATGGGTAGTTCCTACTCCTCCAATGTCATACATTGCCATGTATGGTTTTCATTTCCTTCCTTATGGCCATGACCTTTGGGTGTCTGTTCTTTTCTTAGAATACCGGTGCTTTTTAGCTTCAGGAACCAATAGAAGATGAACCAGAGAGAGAGAGAGAAGTTCTAGAGGAGTAAGATTGGGAAGAACCCAGTAGTACTGTAACTTCAGCTGCTGCCTGAAGAGGCTTCTCTGAGTATCTCTTTCTACACCATGGAGGATTTTCCATCCTAAGGAAATGTTTTTTAAGCAATGTCTCTAGGGATCTTTGGCTGCCATTATTGAGTCCAGCTACAATTCCCAGAGAAAACTGTGGTGGGAGAGGATGTGTGAAGCAAATTTTCAAGAGTAGGTTCTGTAGGAAACCTTTGAGGAGTTGGTGGTAGAATGACTAGACACAGGCTGAAAGCAGATACAACAAGCACAACAGTATTTCTGATCACCTCTTTCTCCATCTTGTCCAATTTCCCCCAGGCTTCCAGATCTGTTCACATGTTTCCCCCAGGTAGTCTCTTTCATGATACCCTGTCCCCAACACCCTGAATCCATGTCCTCTATAACACTACATTGAAATGTTGGCTCAGAAGAGCATAGAGAGTAACATATTCATATTTACTTTGACACCCAAGGCTACTCATAGAATCATTGGTACCTATGGCAGTTGGTTGAACATCTCTACACAACCTGAGTCAGGAAGCTTTGGCTTGCAGGTCATAGAATCCTCAAGGAACATTGATTTTATTTATGAAGTTGTTCATTGGCAACTTTTTTTTTTTTTAAAAAAAGAGATGTATTTGAGTATTTGAAAGTCAGAGTTAGAGAGAGAGAAAGGGTGGGGGGGGGGGAGAGTCTTCCATCAGCTTGTTCACTCCCCAAATTGTCTCAATAGCCAGGTTGAAGCCAGAAGCCAGGAGCTTCATCCGGGCCTCCCACACAGGTGTTAGGGCCCAAGCATTTAGATCATCCTCTATTGCTTTCCCAGGCCACCAGCAGGGAAAAGTATTGGAAGTGGAATGGCCAGGACATGAACTGGCACCTAGATGGGATATCGGTGTCATAGGCAACTATTTAACCTACTGTGCCACAATATCAGATCCTCATTGACAACATTTAAGGTAGTTCCAATCTAGGCAGTTCCAGACTCTTTAAAAGGTTCAGCAATTCATTTTGAGCCCAGTCTCCATATGCATCTTCTTTGATATCTTGTGCTGAATCTTTAACCTTAGGTTTAGGTATTATGGTTATAAGAATTCTGGGCCGGCGCCGCGGCTCACTAGGCTAATCCTCCGCCTTGCGGCGCCAGCACACCGGGTTCTAGTCCCGATCGGGGCGCCGGATTCTGTCCCGGCTGCCCCTCTTCCAGGCCAGCTCTCTGCTGTGGCCAGGGAGTGCAGTGGAGGATGGCCCAAGTGCTTGGGCCCTGCACCCCATAGGAGACCAGGATAAGTACCTGGCTCCTGGCTTCGGATCAGCGCGGTGCACCGGCCGCAGCGCGCCGGCCGCGGCGGCCATTGGAGGGTGAACCAACGGCAAAGGAAGACCTTCCTCTCTGTCTCTCTCTCTCACTGTCCACTCTGCCTGTCAAAAAAAAAAAAAAAAAAAAAAAAAAGAAAGAAAAAAAAAAAAGAATTCTGCTCTGACTCCAAGGCATTAGGTGTTCACAGCCTTGCCACGCAAAGGGTGGTGCCAAAGAGCTTTCTCAAAGAGTTTGTGTCCTTTATCTCACACATGAAACTCTCATTTACTTTTTGTTTTGAATAATTGGCCAGAATTTTGCCCACCACCACCACCAATCTCTAAGATGAATGGATTCACCATTGATTTACAATGATTCTGATTCCAACCTTGGATGATATGCTTGGGGTTCTTGTTTCATTCTCCGTGAACAGTGAGCCTCTGTCCATTATCAAGAAGATGGAATTATGTCTGTTGGGTCATTTGTAAGCCTACCACTCCTCCCATATGCTCCTTGCCCAACCTCTGCCCTTGTGTGTTGCCTTTCCAAATACCTAATCCATGACTCATACGATGACCTGTGTATTATTCTAGAGGTCAAAATCTTCTTTAAACTGCAGTTCTAAAGGTTTGAGTAATAACCATGTATTTTCTTTGTAATTCTATCTCCTTCAATGCAACATAGTTTTTGAGACTAAAGATGGTATCATACTCATTTTTGTCTCCAGTACCTAGTACTGATCCTGACAGCTTGTGTTAAAATAGATTTAATGAGTGACACAAGTATGTGGAGATTGAATTTAATGAGAAAGTCATAAGGATTGAAGTAGAATTTGGATTCCATTCAGTAAAGAATTCATGAGTGTAAATTAGAAGAATGATTTGCCTAAAGTATAGGGTACTGTCACACTCATGTCTATATTCCCTGCCAGACTGCTGAGCTACCAAACAGAAGAATGCAATACATATTTTTAACATTGCCATGGTTCCTCAGAAGAGGAGGAAAACATGAGCAGTCTCCAGTCTGCCACTTAGGCTCACCTGCAGGGGGGTCCTCTAGCCAGATTTGGAGAGGCCATCCAGCACTGTTTGAAAGGCCATCCTCCTTACATGGCTCTTCTTTTTGTTTTGTTTGTCTTTTCTGTCCTGACACTGCTAATACCTTAAGTACTGTAGCATCTCTGGAGTCATAACAGTGGTTATTGCCTATGGCTGGGGAACACTTTCTTTCTCACAGGCTACAAATGGTCAAGATTGGCATGCTCCTTGAGTTTGTTTTCTCATCCTCTGAATTGCTACCTGCTGCTGGGTATGTCCCATTTGCTGCATGTTGAAAACCACATTTTGTACTTTTAGTTCAATGCATTAGATGACTTCTAACATAGGTATCTTCATATTAAATAATCCCCACCAACTTTCCTGAGAATGTGGAAAGCTGGAATCACAGCTTTGTATAACACAGTTATATGATTATAAGTTTATGAACCATTGGTATTTGTGGATGCAATATCTGAAAGTTTTTATTAATTTATCTGTGCAAGAAGTATGTGTCTAATGAATAAACTTCACAGAGGTAAAGATGGAGGTGAGGACAACCAGCAAATGGTGGGGGGTGTTCAGGCATGGATTGGTATATTTTATATTCATTACCCTCACCTTCTCATTCAGGCATTTCTATCTACCAAAGATGGATAAGGCTTGGGGCATAACTAAGTCACAACTCCATGGAAGGCATGACTCTTATAAGCACATAATTATATTGAAAACAATTACACTGATGGAAACACAAGAAATGATTGCTAGACTTTCTGTGTAGTGATATCTCTATAATTCAGTGAAGGTCATTAAATCTGATAATGATCCTAATAGTAGCCCTCAACTCTGCTTTCATAGATTTTCTTTTTTGACAGGCAGAGTTAGACAGTGAGAGAGAGAGACAGAGAGAAAGGTCTTCCTTTTTCCGTTGGTTCACCCCCCAAGTGGCTGCTACGGCCGGCACATTGCAGCCAGCATGGTGCGCTGATCTGAAGCCAGGAGCCAGGTGCTTCCTCCTGGTCTCCCATGCGGGTGCAGGGCCCAAGGACCTGGGCCATCCTCCACTGCCCTCCCAGGCCACAGCAGAGTGCTGGACTGGAAGAGGAGCAACCAGGACAGAATCTGGTGCCCCAACCGGGACTAGAACCTGGGGTGCCGGCGCCTCAGGCGGAGGATTAGCCTAGTGAGCCGTGGCACTGACCCATAGATTTTTTAATCATGTCAGGTGCTGATATAATAGATTTATATACTGGCTGTATTTCGTTTCAGATGAACACAAGTGAACCTCATGCAAAACAATACTATTGTGGCCGGTGCCGCGGCTCACAAGGCTAATCCTCCGCCTTGCAGCGCCGGCACACCGGGTTCTAGTCCCAGTCGGGGCACCGGATTCTGTCCCAGTTGCCCCTCTTCCAGGCCAGCTCTCTGCTGTGGCCAGGGAGTGCAGTGGAGGATGGCCCAAGTACTTGGGCCCTGCACACCATGGGAGACCAGGACAAGTACCTGGCTCCTGCCATCAGATCAGCGCGGTGCGCCGGCCACAGCGCTGGCCGCGGCGGCCATTGGAGGGTGAACCAATGGCAAAGGAAGACCTTTCTCTCTGTCTCTCTCTCACTGTCCACTCTGCCTGTCCAAAAAAAAAAAAAATACTATTGTAAACCATCTATTTGGATTCTAAACCTGACTCCTTCCTAATGAACTGACCTTGAATAATGTATTTAGTCTCTGAGACTCATGTTAAGATAAACTGAGGCATCATCACTTATCTATAAGCATTATTTTGATAATCAAGTTAGGTCATTTTTGCAAACAACATCAAACACTGTGTGGTACCTACTAGATACTCACTAAATACTATTTCTGTTAATTGTATACTCTCATATATTAAAATATTAACCTAAACAAAAAGGGATATTTTAATGAAACTATTTCTGTTTCCTTTTATTGGCTGAAGCCCAACAAATTAGATTCCAGAAACCCTCATAACAGCATAAGATGTTGCAGAATTGAAGAAAGACTTGCCAGGGAGTTGAAATGCCTGTTTTGACCCATAACCCTCTCTTCAAGGTTTGGACTTGTGACTGAGATACAGGTGCCCACCACTAATCCTGTGTATTCCTATATTTCCTGTCCCTTTTCCATTAGGGGTAATATGACTAGCTCCTACTAATGAGCTGTGAGTGGACTGGGACTCCTGTCACTTCTCAGCCAAAGTGTTAAGCGTGAGTGTGGCTTCTCCAAATACTTTATTCCCCAGCCTTGGTCTTTGTGGCTGAGCCACAAAATTGAAGTGGCCTGAACCATGGAGTCGTCTGATGAATTGCTAGACCTTAAGAGACTCCCAAGAGTTCCAGCAGGCTTTGCCAGAGAGCAGAATCAAGTTTGCAAAGCTACTGAGGTTTTGAGGTCAATTTGTTATATGGACAGCCTGAAATGTCTATATAAAGAAGCTCAAAGTCAGAAGAGGATTTCTTGGAGGATGTTGCCAAAGTGTTGTAGCACGTTCTCTCTCTTCCCCTCAATGGGGAAAAGCAGACAGGTGCATTATTCTCACCTCTTCTCAGAGAGAAGCCCTCAAGCAGATCACAAGGAAAACTTGTTCTATTCATCTCGGGGTCGTGAAGAGCAGATGCAATAGGGTCCAGAGCAGGAAGACAGAAGGTGAGATACTGTGGTGGCTACCAGGCTGGCTTTGTGAGAATAGGTTGCACATCTAGAGTTTGCAGGGCTAGAATGGATAAAACAAGATGTGAGATGAGTAGAAGAGGTCTGATCTGGAGGTACACTGGAGGGGTTTAGTTCAAGATGGCCTCATTAGAGGCTTAAAATCAAACAGAGTAGATCCTGTAATTGGCCTCTGAAACACTCATGAAAGAAAGGGCTGTTGAGACAGAGCCAGCTGGAAACTTCAGTCACAGCTGGAGGAAATCCTTTCCTGTCCTTGGAGTCTGAAGAAAGCAGACATTGTCTCACATTGAGGCGAGAGGCAGGTAGGTGCATCAGGTGAGCAAATGGAAAACATGGTCTTGACTTCTTTCCTGCAGGAGGGAGAGGGTCTCCTGTTAGATGCATTTGAGAGTTACAACTCTAGCTTGGGACTGAACAGGTTTGTTATGAAAAGCTAGCAAAGGTCAAAAAGGAGAAAACTATTTTATATGGTAAGGATGACAAGAAAAAAAGAAAATTTTTGAAAATTACTCCTACAAAACAAGTTTGAAAAGACAGAGGCAAACTAAAATGCATTTAAAAATTTTTCTGCATGCCCTCCTACTGACGCTATTTCTCAAGCATCACATAATCATTCTATTGCTTGCATTGCCACTAAGGCATTGAAAGAGGACAGCAACCTGTAATGTGTCAGAGATTTTTCTCCTTAAACTATGCTGCAGACTGAGAGCAACATGTTCATTCTCCTAATTGATATAGAATAAAATCCCGAGCCACAGGCTCCTGTGCCTTCCACACATTTTGCTTTGAAAACAGTTTTTAAAAAATCAATTAATTATAATGCAAAATTACTTGATAGAGTGCAGGGAAAAATTATTTTCCTTAATGCCTTTATTGTCAGAAGCAATAAAAATAGCAAAACTAGAGATTTTACTCTGCAAACATGTTCCATGAAGAAACAGGCAATTACATTTTTATCAACTGCACTTCCTGCCTTTTTAAAATGGTTATGCTTTATCTGCCTCTAAAATGTTTTACCTTATCTGCTGTTCTGGCCATGACTAGCAAATAATGCAGTGATAAGCGCAATAATTATGGACACTGCAGGTTCTGGAAGGTTTTCATGGTAGGAGTCAATGGGCAACATTTTTATCTGAGATCATCACACTGGGTTAAGTGTCTTTCACAATGCATTTTGAGAGGCTCTCCATGTGTCTCTTCTTATTGGTGTAGCCTGCTGGGAGGAAGTGTGGGCCAATGGTAAAACCAGGAGCTTCACAAACAGCAACCCAACTGAAGTCCCTACTTTCTTGCACATCTCATTTAACTTATTTATGCCTTGGGTTTCTGTTGCATCGTCATCATTGTGTTACTTTTATTATTGCCTACTAGTGATTACTTTGAAGGTTAAATGTAACAATATGTGTAAAGAACTAACATAGTGCCAGATAAAAGACACGAAGAAGACCAACACAGGAAAAAGTACTTTAGAGTGCTGATACAATGATACTAACCAGAATGATAAAAAAAAGGTTATTATTAACAGGAAAAGGCAAAAATGGTGGATTGATAATTGAATAACTAAAAAGGGACAAGATGAAACAATATAAAATTTATACAATTACTTTTATGGCAAAATGGGTCTGTGTCACAGTCCCAATGCATACATTTTCCTTCTTTCAAATTGTTTCGTAATGATTCCTTTTCTAATTGAGGAAAGAATTAATAATCACTTAAACCATTTCAAACTATTGCTTCTAAAACAGTATGCATAAAGCGCTTGGTGCCCTGGAAGAGTCAGTTGCATCAGCAGCACTCTCCTTGCCTCGCTGTGCTCTGCTGGGCTGCAGCAGAGGTGCTCAAGGCATTCCTGATAGTCCACTTCCCACTGTATTGTTGGGACTTGAGATCTATCGGAGTTACCTTAAAAAGGCAGACCATGCTTCACTGAATGTGAACTGATTGCTCCATATGGACTCCTGTTGCTAGAAATGGAGATAAATTTGCAAATCTCTCACTCACATACAGAGAAAAGGGGGCATTACTCCTTGCAGAGGCATGATTTTTAGAAAAAAATCAATTAATTATTAGCTTTATTTGAGAGGCAAGCAGAGAGAGACACACACACACACACACACACACAGAGCTCTCATCTGCTGGTTCATTGTTGAAATGCCTGTGATGGTCAAGGATAGGCCAGACTGAATTTAAGGACCAGGAACTCAATCTAGGTCTCTCATGTGGCTAACAGGAACCAACTACGTGAGCCATCACGTGCTGCCTCCCAGGGTACCCATTAGCAGGAAGCTGGAATTGGGAAGAAAGATAGTACTCGAATTTAGGCACTGCAATGTGGGATGTGGGCGTGATGTAGGCAGGCATACAGGTTAAAATTGATTAGGTTTGTGAGCTGGAAGACCACGCCTTCACCACACCCCTGTGTGACCTCATGCCCCTACCTGGCCAGCTTCCCTTCCTTTCCTTGGCCTCTTGCCAGTACAGGGCTGGCTGTGGCCCTGTGCTTCCAGGACACGTGGCCTTCGGGCCAACCCGCCTCATGCTGGCCCAGATGCTGCCTAGATGCTCCTCCATGTGGCTGGTTCCTGGTACTCGGTATGAACCCAGATTTATCTCTCTCCTTTAGACAGGGCCCTCACTCTTCTATGCATTTTTCTCACTGAATAAAATCTTAAAATGTACCATGCTGCCTTGTTCATTTATGCTGACATTCAGAATTCTTCTCTGAATATTAGGCAAGAATTCACATTATTAATTATTATCCAATTATTAATATTGGGAATTTATTAATAAGCATATGATGATATCATATGGCACTCCAAATTCCGGCTTCATATGGCACCCCAGGTGGGGCTTTTGGGGGACTCTAAGGGGGCCAATTCCCCGTATCATATTTTAGGGTGTCAATCCCGGTTTCAGGCATACCAAGCAGCATTGTAACTGCTAGGCTAATTGTCTGCTCCTGGCTGTTGGTTGTAAACTCATGAAAAGCTCTCAAAGTTCTAGAAATATCCAACCTGTAGCTTGTTTCCGACTGAGCACATTGCTCCCAGGTTTATATCTGTGGCCATTACCTCCAGACTTGGACATCATCTGCAACAATGCTTCAGGCCCAGGCAGAGAGTTCTGAGCATCCCCGGGGATGGCGGTGTGTGGGAGGAGGGATTGAGGTGGTGGAAAGGAAGGAGTTGCTTGTTTGCTTGTTCGTTTATTTATTCTTTTTTCCTTTTGGCTGTTCTGCAGAGGCTGCGCTGAAGTGAAGACCCAGAAGATCAGTGTGTGGTGTCCATGGTGCTCAAGTTTCACCCATCCGGGTGTTCTCTGGCTTACAGATTATTAGAACCTTTTCTCTTCTCTGTCCTCCCAGAGCCAGGTGCCATCTGGCTTTTCCCTGTGGGTGTTATTTCTCACATGGTGACAGTGATAAATAATAAACATAAACCATCCAATTTCCTGTGGCCAGCAGCTTTCCAACAGGCATAAAAGCATATGTGCGTGTGTGTGGATGAGGAGTCCCTTCTTATTGCTCATTTATCTGCTTCAGCTTTCCTTCCACTGGCTCTGGTCTACCTCCTTCATTAGTAACCTCTCAGAGGTCACAGGATCGATCTAGCTTTTTAAAATTGTTTCCCGCATTAAGAAAGTATTATGCCAATTTTAGAAATCTGGCATTTTGGAGAATTGGACAAGAAGTAAAATAAAACACCCTGAAAGCCCATTCCTGAGACATTAGCTGTTTATGTTTTGTTGCATTCTCATCCTGATTTTTCTCTGTATGTGTGTTTATGTATAATCTCTATCTATATATCTACTTTTATGAGGTGTGTGTTCAACATGTTCATGGAAAATGCATGTTATAAAAAAGCTGTGCACAAGTTAAAAGACCTTTCTGTACAAAATAAATTTATCTATTTTAATTCAATTTCCATGAACTTTTTGAAGTGTCCTTGTACATGTAGTTGTAATAATACTACATATTTATGTTTATGTATCTTGTTTTCTTTCACTTACTTATTATGAGCGTGTCCCTATACTAATAAACATGCTTTTCATAACTTTAATGGCCCATAATATTCCATCTCATGGATATTTCTAGTTTATTTAACACTTCCCTGTGGTTGTACCTAATTTTTCACTGTTGTCGATAATGCTGCTGTGAGTATCTTTCCCCACACATTCCTGCTGGTTCTGCAGAGGTTGGGAGACATGTGTTTAACTGCTTTCCAGAGAGGATGTGCCTGTCTGCAGCCCCTGCAGAAGTGTGTCTGAGTTACAGTCTCATCAAGCGCCTTCCAGTGCCATGAAAGAGCATATTTTACTGTCAACCTTAGAGACTTAAGTTGCAGCATTTCACTTTATTTTAATATATACTTCTTTGATAATTAATATAACCCATATAGTTTGCTTTACTTACCCAGGGTATAAATGCAATCATGTTGCTCTAATTTTCCTAAGGATTATTTAAGCATTTATGGCTAATATTCACAGGAAGCTTAACATGTCCCTCTTGATGCCTCCCAGCAATCCCCTCCTCTCTGCCTCATCTGAGAATCCGCTGTGAGGGATCTGCTTGACTTTTCAAATGTTCAGGAAGAAGACAACTGGAGAGTGAGCAGCACTTTCTACCTGTGCTTGCAACTGAAGGTGGCCTCCATGCATTTCAGGGTCTTATCCATGGACCCCACATGGACGTGGTCCACCCAAGTTGCCAGTTCAGAAAGTGGGAGCAGGGGCAGAACCATGATCTCAGGAAGTTCCAGGATCCAAATGCAAACTGCTTTATTCCTTCCAGGAGGTCTGTCTACTAGGAAGAGAGAGCTTTTGCTAAAGGATTGTTGGTGAGAGGGTGTCCTTTGGGATCTGACTTTGAATCCTGGCTTCACCATTTCTGAGCTGCATCATCCTGTGCAAGATTTAATCTCTTTAAGCCTTATGTCAGTGACCTTTTCACTACTACAATGAGATATCCAAGATAATCCATGTATAAAGGAAAGAGAAATTTATTTAGCTCACAGTTTTAGAGATCAGATTCCAAATGGCATGATGCAGACTTTGATGAAGGTCCCATGGTACATAGTGGAGTGAAAATGGAGGAGGGAGGATTGTTTGGTGAGTCAGGAGGGAGAAAGGGAGAGAGAGGAAGAGGGAGAGGGAGAGGGAGAGGGAGAGGGAGAGGGAGAGGGAGAGAGAACCCAAATTCAGACTTTTATAATGACCTCATAAGAATTATTTTCTGGGGACATACCCACAGTGTCCTAAGGACCTTCCACTAGGTTGACCTTCTAAAGGTTCCACTGCCTCCCAATAGCACCACTCAGGGGGCCAGGTCTTTAACACTTGGTCCAAACTACTATTCAAATCATACCCAGTCTCAATCCCCTCACCTCTTAAAGAGGGATTATGTGAAGAGCTGCCTTATAGAGTCTTGGTGAGGATTAAATTAGAAAATCCATGTGAAGTACATCATGGAATTCTTGGCACAAACATAGTCAAGAAGGGTTTGCCATAAACTTATGATGTCTTACATAACCCAAGATGTCCTATTACACCACAATGTGAATTTTGTTTGATTATGTGGAGAAATGGCTGAGAACTTATTTTCTGCAAAAAAAAAAAAAAAACACCACTCGACTTTATTGCTTTATAAGATTAAACTTTTCTCCCCAATTTAGTTGTTATGTTTATGTACTATTTGGTGACTTCTCAAGACCTCTCCTGTTTTCTGTTTCTTTTTTAAAATTACTTTTTATTTTGAGATAATTCTGTCTTCACATGCAGTAATAAGACATAATAAAGATAGATTCCACATAACCCTTATCTCTGCTTCCAGATAGTGTGAGTGTATGATCTATCAGTTGTTGATTTCATGATTTCTATTGCTCTGTCTTCATAGAACAATTCTTCTGTCCTCTATGTTCTGCTTTTGAGTCCATCCGCTGAGTTTTATTTAGGTTATTGTACTTTTCTGTTCTAAAATTCCCATTTTGTTCTTTCTAACATCTGTCCTTTCCTGAGGTTTTGGTTTATTTGCTGAATCTTCTTGTTTCTTCATTTGTTTCAATATGTTATTATTGTCCATTGAAGCATTACAGGATTGCTATAGAACTCTAACATCTCTTTATTTGCTGTCTCTTGTCCCCCTCTTCCAGTGTTCAAGTTGAGATTTTCCTGGTTTTTTTTTTTTTGTATGATGTTTTATAGCATTATTTTAAGAGCAGATCGATTTATCTATCTACCTACCTACCTGGAAAGAAGACTGTCATATAATAAGGAGAGAGAGAAAGTGAGAGAGAGAGAGATCTCCCATCCACTGGTTCACTCTCTAGATGGCCACAATAGCAGCACTGTGCCAAGATGAAGTCAGGAACCAGTAGCTCCTTCTGTCTCACACATGGATGGCAGGGACCCAAACACTTAGCTCATGTTCCACCACTTTTCCCAGGCCAATAGCAGGAAGCTGGGTTGAAAGTAGAGCAACCATGGCATGAACAGGTACCCATACAGGTTGCTGGCATTGCAGATGCCACAGATGACCTCTATATGATGATTTTTAAAGGCAATTTATTGATTTATTTGAAAAGCAGGCTGACAGAGTAAAAGAAGGAGAAAAAGAGTGAGAGATATATGTCTTCCTTCTGCTGGTTCGCTTCTCAAATGACCTCAATGGCTGGGGCTGTGTCAGGCCAAAGCCAGAGCCAGGAATTCCATCTGGGTCTCCCATGTGGGTGGCAGGGGCCCAGGCACTTGGGACATCATCCATTACTTTCTTAGGCACATTATCAAGAAGCTAGACTGTAAGGAGAGCAGCCAGGGTTTGAATTGGTGCTCCTCTATGGGATACTTGTTTTGCTGTGACACAACACTGGTACCTGTATGATGATTATTTATTGAATCTTATATATTTTTTGTATTATGAGACTCTGAATCTTACTTAGATCTTAATTTTAGCTGGCTTTCTGTTAACATTGCTGCATTAGGGAAGATTGTGGGGTGATGACAGGTCTTACTACCAGAATCCAGGTTCCTTACTTGCCCTCTGTTATCACCCAAGGGAGCTGGAGCTCCTTGTTGCTGCTGGGTGAGTGTTCTGACTCTTCTCCAAGTCTTTGCTGGTGCCACTTTGCCTGGGAGGGAGGGGGGTGCCTTGTTACAGCTCTCATGTGGCCTCCACTAATGCCCTGGATTGGGGATATTCTCATTACCACTGGGTTGTGGTAAAAAATCTGACTCTCCACTGGCTCCTCTGGTTGCCTCCCAGCACGGAGGGGCAGGTGGTCTTGCAGCTGCTGGGTAGATGACTTGCCACTGCAGTAATCCAGGTTTGCCATATGGGTCTCAGTGGCACTCTGGGAGTGAGGGATCCCATCACCATTTGCTGAGCATGAAAGTCTGGCTGTCTACACTGTCTTCTCTAACTCTAGTCCAGTAGGGGAGTACAGGACACCCTGCTTTGGTTTCTGAAAAGGGTGGGTGGGGTCAAAGCCCCTCACCAGGACTTTGCTGCTGTGCTTGGGACTGAGGCATGGTTTTTGCTGTGGGGCTTTATTGGAGTTGAGCAATTTGTCTAAAAGTTACCCATCTTTCTGGGCTGCCTTCTTTTCATATCTTCTGCGTGGCAAGAAGGCTTTTGTTTTTGGTCTGCCTTCATGGCATTTCCAAGTTATCAGTGTTTTCAGAACCAATTGTGGGACACATGAAGCATAAAGGAAACCCTGGTGACTCACCACCATTGCATGCCCTGGGTCTCCAGACCTCTGGCTTTTCCACCTTCTGATCTCCACCTTTCAGAGTGCAGGTTTGCTTTCTACACCATGGGTAGTTTCCCGTTGTATGTAGTGGTAGAAACAGGGGAAAGTATATCTATTCCATTTTTTCTAAAGTGACAGTGTCTGTCTGCTTCTTCCTAAACAATGTCTTACAGTTTTTCTTATAAACTTTTCCAAGCCAGTATTAAGATCAACCTGTTGATGATCAGAATGTGTGTTTTCCCATCTCTATTTGTATTCTTTTCCAAGACTTGCATTATATTCTGCTGGTCTGCTAAAAAATAATGCTGGTGGTTGTGTTGATGGCATTAATGGGAAAGTAAAAGGTATTGGTTCAAACGATGTCTGTACAGCAGACTCATAGAATGGCAGATGTCCTAAACAGCACTCTGGCCTCAGAATCAGCCCTTAAGGCATTCGGATCTGGTTGAAGAGCACATGAGAGTATTTTTGGCATGGAAAGCCAAGACATTCTGGCAAACAAACAAACAAACAAACAAAAACAAAACAAAACAAAACACCTAAATGAAAGATCTCTGCAAGTGAGATCCCAGTAGAAAGAACAGGCCATCAAAGAAGGAGGTAACTTTCTCTGAAGGGAGGAGAGAACTTCCACTTTTGACTATGACCTTGTCTAAATAAGATCAGAGTTGGCAAACTCAAAGGCCTCCACAGCCTTGGCAGCTCATGACAAGAGCCTAGGGTGATTACTGACACCATAAACAAGAGTGTCAAATTGTTAAGTCAACAATAGGAGTCACTGTGCAGTTACTCCTCATGTAGGATTTCTGTCCTTAATGTGTTTTTCAATGTGAAATAATGCTATAACTAGTACTCAAACAATATTTTACACTTTATGTTCTGTGTGGATGCAAACTGACGAAATCTTTACTTAATATATAGAAGATATGAAAAGAAGGCAGCCCAGAAAGATGGGTAACTTTTAGACAAATTGCTCAACTCCAATAAAGCCCCACAGCAAAAACCATGCCTCAGTCCCAAGCACAGCAGCAAAGTCCTGGTGAGGGGCTTTGACCCCACCCACCCTTTTCAGAAACCAAAGCAGGGTGTCCTGTACTCCCCTACCGGACTAGAGTTAGAGAAGACAGTGTAGACAGCCAGACTTTCATGCTCAGCAAGTGGTAATATATGGTATATATACCATATAATAAATGGTATATATATATACTTAATATATATATTAATGTATAATCTTTACTTAATATACACTTAATATATAACTCGATCTTCAATATACAAAGATAATTGAAAATGAATCTTGATGTGAATGGAATGGGAGAGGGAGCGGGAGATGGGAGGGTTGTGGGTGGGAGGGAAGTTATGGGGGGGAAAAAGCCATTGTAATCCATAAGCTGTACTTTGGAAATTTATATTTACTAAATAAAAGTTAAAAACAAAACAAAACAAACAAACGAAAAAACAAATGATGTGTGTAAATCTTTGGTCAAACTGAGTTACCTAGGCTGTCTCTTGTCATGGATAACAGATTTAGTTCCACGAGTGTTCAGTCTCAGTGGCAGAATTAAGGTTTACATTTCCATGTCTTTCTGTAGGAACTGGGACTTCCGGGTGACCAAGAAGGAAGCTCCTGGTGACACCAGTGTCCTGAGCTCCACTGGGAGGGGAGGTTCCTGGTAGTGATTCACGCAGGCTGCTGTGATTAGTTTGCCCTCTTAGCAAGATGCTGGGGATCTACGTTTTGTGACCAAAGTCTGAGAAGCTGAGACTTTCCTGGGGCTTAGTGACTCTGGATTCATAATTTATGTATTGTTTCTCCATAGCTGCTGGGCTTTCTGGCTCCCATTTTCATGAGTGGCTCTCAGGAAAATTGTGACCTTTGGGATGATGGTCTCAAGTGGTTTCGCTTCTATTCTTTCTCTTCATTCATTTATTCATTTATTCAGTCTCGTTTCTTGCACTTATTAAATTATTACACTATTCTTGGGAGACATTGGGGAAACAAGAAAGAAAAAAATAGCCTTTTTCCTAACAGGAAAAACAATGGTATTAGGTTCAGTGCCATGAAGGAGAGAAGCACATTATCATTCCAGTGTTCAGAGCAGAGCAGAGATAGACAGTCAGGGAGGGCTTCCTGAAGGAGGTGGCATACAAGATGACTCTTAATGGGAAAAAGAATTAGTCAGTGAAGAAGTAGCAGGCAAATGTGACTGACCACACTCATGATGGTGGGCACAGAGCAGGACTTGTGTGATCTGCTGAGAAGTGGGACTAGAGAGGGCTTTGGGATTATTATTATTATTATTATTATTAAGGAACCTGTTATCAGGCTGCTGAGTCTGTATTTCAGCCTGAAGACAACGGGAAACCATGAAAAGTTATTATGTAAGACAATGGCATAACGTTCTAGAAAGATTGTTTTGTCCTCTGGAAAGGAATAGATCAGGGAAGGATGACCCATTGTGTTGGGTGTGGACACAGTAGGTTCGTTCTACTAATATATTAAATCTCAATATGAACCCAAGACCTGTATTTGTTTGTTTGTTTTGTTGTAAACGAGGTTGGAGATTGAAAGACAGCTAGAATTTCGTGGTGGGCCCTCAAACCATACTACCTAGGACCTAGGTAAACATACATTTCCTGAGATTTAAGGTCTTTTGGCCTTTTTAAAAAATTCTAAGCCATAGGGATTGGCACTGTGGTGTAGCGGGTAAAGCCGCCACCTGCAGTGCCGCCATCCCATATGGGCGCTGGTTTGAGTCCTGCTTGTTCCACTTCTGATCCAGCTGTCTGCTATGGCCTGGGAAAGCAGTAGAAGATGGCCCAAGTCTTTTGGCACCTGTACCCACATGAGAGATCTGGAATAAGCTCTTGGCCTCTGGCTTTGGATAGACGTGGCTCTGGCCATTGTGGCCATGTGGAGGGTGAACTGGCAGATGAGGATCTCTCTCTCTCTCTCCCCGCCTCTGTCTCTCTGTAACTCTGCCTTTCAAATGAATAAATAAATCTTTAAAAAATTATAAGCCATAGATAACTGTGAGTTGTTATCGTCAAATAAATTCTTTCCCATTCATCTACTTATGTAAATAAGAGGAAGAGCCTTTCTTGTGAGTTGTAAAGTTTGTCTTGAATGAGAAAATAGCTGCTTTTCAATGATTTGAAAAAAATCACAGGAGCTGCCCATGAAAGAGTGGGAAATGAAACCACTTCTCATCCATTTCCTTCCTTTGAATTAGATGCCATTAAAATGTAAATTCAAAAAATAAAAAAAATTTAAAAAGTGTAAACTAAACCTGAAACACTTGGTCAAGTAGAAATGGGAAAACACAGGACAAAGGATGTTTGAGGCATAATAGAGTCTGGGCACAGGTGGGAGGTAGGGGCATAATTTTGGCTATCCCTAGGAAGCAATATTGCTTTTATCAAAAGGAAGAAAATATGAGTTCCCTGGCTTCCTAAGTCCCAAGGCTGAGTTTAATTAAGGCAAGAAAGGGCAGAAAGAAGTGATAAATAAAACAAAAACTAGATCTGCAGGAAACTGCCTTAGAGAAGTTAGCAGAGCACAGGACTGATAATCATCACTACATGAGGGGTGAGATGTGTCAAGGATGGAGGATGCCATGTGGACAATATAATGAACAGCCATGTCGGGGGAGACAGTAAAACCCAAACACGTTTTGCAACACCAGGTGCAGGGAGCTTGCTTCCACACTGGTTCTCTGCAGTTTGACAGAACAGACAGGTATCTTTCTCTTAATCAGCCTTTGGGACAGAACCAGTGGTACCTGAAGGTGGATGATGTCCTCGGTCCAGGCACATGTAAAGTTTCATTGGAAATATGAAATAAGAACACTGAGTCATCTCCTGAATGGCGGGTGGAGAGTGTCACCCTTCAAGTAATATTGGAGTAAAGAAAATATGAACAGAAGCATAAGAAGAGGTAATAGTATCTAGAGTTAAAAAAAAACACACACACAAAACCAAGTTGTTTAATGTAGATTGTCAGGCTCAAGTTGGAACATTTTGGGTGAGATGATTTTGGAAAAATCAGAACTTTTCTATTTATCAGTCAACAATGGACCTAATTATCCCTATTTCATTCTACAAAGATGAATTATTATGAATGAGGTATGTAAATAGCACATGGCACACAGAAAATGTAAAAAGTGAAAAGATTTAACAACTCTTATGATGAGAAAGGTCTGCTGAGCCTGTAGATTACCCAGGGATCCAATTTGACACAGAGTGTTGTTAGGTAGTTCTGAGCCAACCTGCCGAAGAGCCTAGAGTGAAGACAGTGAGAAATCAATACCAGTATCCAGTGGGCATTGGGGAAGATCAGGATCATACTTGGTGCCAGAGCCATGCAACAGGGGTGGACTTGGGAAGAGATGGAGTCATAGGCTAGGGGAAGCCCAGGGTAGGTAGGGATTTATTTATGTCAGTATTAATTGTTATAAATTGAGAATCTTCAGTGCTTGGTAGATACTTTCTAAATATTTGTTGAGTGAATGGCTGAAGTGTTTAGAGGGTCACAGACATGCTGGACTGGAGCAAAGGAGTAGAATTAGTTTTGACAATTGTTAGAGGGAAGCAACCTCAAAGCCAGGGCAATTCGTACACAAACAATCTGAGTTCTCTGGGATGTCCAAAAGTGGAAAATCCTAAAGTTATGATAGAAGAAACCCAACATAGGATCAAAGCAATAAAAACTAGTATTTCTGAATAAATGAAGCATAACTTGAAGGCCCACAATTGTGGAGCCAAAACAAGGAAGACAAAGGATCATCAATTAATTTTCTCACCCTTCTTCTCTTCCTCCTTACATATGGTTCTCTTCTATCTACCAATTACCCTGATATAAAGAAAGTGGCTGCCACCTAGTTTTAATCTCCCTTGTTGATGAAGTGAGGACACAGTCAAGTGGGTTTAGGTGGAAATTGAGAAATTTCAGTTAATTTTAAAGATTAATTTTTTATGGGCAAAGCATGCTGCATCCTGAAGTCTGTTGGTTATTAAGGCAAGTTAGGAGAACAGTCAAGTCCAGAAGGTCTGTGCCAGCAGCATCCTCTCTCCATTCTCTGCAGTGCTCTGGAGCAGCAGGTGCACAAACAGGATGACCTCATGAGGGTCTGTGTCCTGGGAGGATGTGGAAGTGAAGACAACTTTAGAAGATTCAGGATTGAAAGGGCAGAGCTGGAGGTGGTGAAGGGGATAAGGGGAAGAAGTCCAAAGACTGGGTCATGGTGAGTGGCCGCCTTCCCTCCTTCAGATCAAAGAAGAGAATATGTGAATCCTTTGCTATTTGTGGTCAGTTATTTATACTGTTTTCAGCCAGTTTAAGAAGTTGTGAGGCAGACGTGTAGGAGGGTGGTGGTCTGTGTGTGCAGTCTCACCAGCACCTTTGCCTATGGTCAGCATATATACATGTTTATCTCTTTGTGTCTGTCTCTGGATATGTTTGTGCATGTGTAGATGAGAACAAAAAAGAAAACTCTAAATCATCAAATGCTGCTGGAGTTCTTAGAGATGCTCTGTGTGGGTTTCCATGGAAACACGAGAGGCCATCTCAGAAATAAATGGCAGGATATTGGAGAAAAGGGCACTGATAGTCACATTTAATATCTCTTTATAATCTGCCTATTTTTGCACATTTTTAAGGACAAGCAGGCTAAAAGGGTGATCAAAACACTCAGAAATATTTTATATTTTAATACAAAAAGAGGCAATTGGTCATTCTGCTTTTGTTTTACCCAGCTTTTGCACAAAACAGGGGTTACTACCCAGATTCTCTCTTTGATTTCTTATTTTACTTCAGCTTGTGTACCAACCAATTCTTGTTAAATATTTATGGACAAGATTAAAGACTTTATAAAACTTAGCAGCTGGCAGCTGTCCTCGCCTAAAGGATAAAGGAGAGAGTCTTCATTTTAATTGGATAACTATGTGACCAAAATATCTAACCCCCAAGGGAAAGACAAGAATTAAAATATGTAAAGCAATTTTTAAAAGAGAAAATGGCCTTTTACATTTTGTAGTTTTTATTTCCTTCGGTAGTTTCTCGTGAAGGTGAAATTACAGCATTATCTTTGATAGCTTCCTAAGGTCAGAGACACATTTCAGTGTTGCAGAAGTTCTCTTAATAACATGCAGGTGGTGAACACACAATTCGGATCCATGTGGTGACAGAAAATCCCTCATCACATTTCACTTCTAAGACTCTTTAAGATAGCTGCCTCATGACCAAGTTAGAAAATGACAAAGTAACCCACAAAAATGCAGGAGGTGGGAGAATCTGCTCAACAGACTGACACTGAGTGTAACAAGCAGAAGTGGAAAAACAGAGGCTTTGCATTTTTGAGCCAATAATTGCCTGACACTTAATAGACATGTTCTTTCTGTTAAGCCTGTTAGTCTGGGAGACCCAGTTGATCTTGGACAAGTCAACTTTCCCTCCATGGTCATGATCCTCAACCATGACACAGAGGAGTAGCACAAAAATATCTTCAGAGAGTCTTGAAGAATCTCTCAGGGTTTACAAGCAAAGCACCACGAATCAGATCCTGTCTACTACTGGCTTTCATTATAGCCCTGAAAGCTAAGAATGGTTTTGACATTTTAAAATAGTTGGGTAAAAATGCAAACAATATTTTCTGATATGTGAAAATTACATGAAATTTAGATTTCACAGTCTGTTAGATAAAATTTTGTTACAACACAGGCAAGCTTTTCTGTTTATGTATTGTCCATAGCTGTTTCCTCACTAAGGTGACACAATTGAGTTCTTGTGGTAGAGGTTGTATGGCCCACAAAGTCTGAAGTCTTTCCCATCTGGTCTTCTACAGAGAAGGGTTGCCAGCTCTACCTGCATGATTCTGGCTCAAATGGAGGCAAATCATTATACTGTTATGTGTTTGGGTGGTTATCCTCGTAATCAGAAGTCCATGTTTGCATAGAGTCTTTGTTAATTATTTTGTGTCATATTAAAAGGAAAGAATATAATTTTCATAAAAAAACAGATAATTTAGCTACATATACCACTTTCTCTTCACAATTTCTTCCCTCCCAGCTGCACTCCTCAAGGAATGGGATGGGTGAGTAGTAGAATGTGTAGAACAAAAATTTCACATTTTCATTCTCTCCCACTACCTTGCTCCATGATGGAAATGTTTCCACCAAAGTTCTTACATTGGAAAGTTACTTTTCTAAAGATTTATGTATTTGAAATGCAGAGTGACAGGGAGAAGGCAAAAGAGAAGAAGAGAGAAGGAGAGAGAGAGGGAGAGGGAGAAGGAAAGAGAGGAGAGATAGAGAGAGAGAGAGAGAGAGAGAGAGAGAATCTTCCATCCACTGATTCACTCCCAGTTGTCTGCAATGGCTGGGCTGGGACAAGCCAAAGCCAGGAGCCAGGAAGACTATCCAGTTTCCCATATGGGTAGCAGGAGCCTAAGCACGTGGGCCATCTTCTGCTGCCTTCCCAAGACCATTGTCAGGGAGCTGGATCGGAAGTGGAACAGCTGAGACTCAAACTGGTGATTTAACCTGCTGTGCCACATCATGCTGGAAATTTAAATCACGATGTTACAGTATAAGAAGTGGGATCTTTTCAAAATGATGAAGTTAGGGTTGGCACTGTGGCACAACAGGTTTGGCCATCACCTATGATGCCAACGTCCTATCTCAGAGTGCCCATGTGAGACCCTGTTGCTTCACTTGTGATTCGGCTCCTTGTTAATTCACCCAGGAAGGTAATGGAAGATGGTCCAAGTAGTTGGACCCTGGCACCCATGTGGGAGACCCTGATAGAATCCTAGGCTCCTGGCTTTGGCCTGGTCCAACCCTGGACATTGTGGCCTTTTGGGGAGGGAATCAATGGATGGAAGATCTCTGTCACCCTCTCTATCACTCTGCCCTTCACATAAATAAAACAAATCCTAAAAAAAAATAGATCTTGGGGCCAGCGCTGTGGCGTAGCAGGTAAAGCCACCACCTATAGTGCTGGCATCCATATGGGCACTGGTTCGAGTCCTGGCTGCTCCACTTCCAATCCAGCTCTCTGCTATGGCCTGGGAAGCAGTAGAAGATGGCCCAAGCCCTTAGGCTCCTGCACCCATGTGAGAGGAGGAGGCTCCTGGCTCCTGGCTTTGGATCGGCACAGTTCTGCCCATTGTGGCCAATTGGGGAGTGAATCAATGGATGGAAGACCTCTCTTTCTCTCTCTCTGCCTCTCCTCTCTCTATGTAACTCTGACTTTCAAGTAAATAAATAAATCTTTTAAAAAATAGATCTTAGTAAAAAATAAGAATGGGATAGGAAAGGGAGGAGGAAGAAGAGTAGGAGTGTGGGTGGGAGGGCAGGTAGGGTGGGAAGAACCACTGTGTTCCGAAAGTTGTACTTATGAAATACATGAAGTTTATATACCTAAATAAAAGGTTTCTGGGGAAAAAAGGACGTGATTAGTTCATTAGGTTTCTAGTCTCATGAATGATTGATGATCTTATCCAGGCAATGTGCATTCTCTCCAGCATAGGGAGTGGATGAGTTATCAAGGCCGTGGGTTCCTTTTTTTTTTAAAGATTTATTTATTTTACTTGAAAGTCAGAGTTACACAGAGAGAGTAGGAGAGGGAGAGAGAGAGAGGGAGAGAGAGAGAGGTCTTCCATCCACTGGTTTACTCCCCAGTTGGGGGCAACGGCCAGAGCTGCGTCGATCTGAAGCCAAGAGCCAGGTGCTTCTTCCAGCTCTCCCATGTGGGTGCAGGGGCCCACGGACTTGGGCCATTTTCTACTGTTTTCCCAGGCCATAGCAGAGAGCTAGATCAGAAGTGGAGCAGCCGGGATGAGAACGGGGCCCATATGGGATGCCAGCACTGCAGGTGGTGGTGGCTTTACCTGCTAAGCCACAGCACTGGCCCCCAAGG
The DNA here is from genome assembly GCF_051225735.1 of Oryctolagus cuniculus. Classification (NCBI taxonomy): domain Eukaryota; kingdom Metazoa; phylum Chordata; class Mammalia; order Lagomorpha; family Leporidae; genus Oryctolagus; species Oryctolagus cuniculus. The sequence continues at coordinate 115,422,980 of NC_142869.1, read as the reverse complement.
CTGTGGGTTCTTTATAAAAGGTTGAGTTCTCCCTTCCTCTGTCTCTCATCTTGTCTCTCCCTCTTTTTATTGTTTCAATCAATTTTTATTTACAGAATATAAATCTCTTCAAAATGACACATTCTTTCATTTAATCAATGTTTATTAAACATAAACAAAACATAAACATCATCATTTATATTTAAACAGAAATATAGATCATTAAAAGTGTATGAACTGGGGCCAGTGCTGTGGCATAGCAGGTAAATGCACCTCCTGCAGCATTGCTATCCCATATGGGCACTAGCTCAAGTCCCAGCTACTCCACTTCCAATCTGCTCTTTGCTATGGCCTTGGAAAACAGTAGAAAACAGCCCAAGTCTTTGGACCCTGCATCCACATGGGAGACCTAGAAGAAGCTCCTGGCTCCTGGGTTCTGACAGGTGCAGCTCAGGCCATTGTGTCCAATTGGGGAGTGAACCAGTGGCTAGAAGACCTCTCTCTCTCTCTCTCTCTCTCTCTGCCTCTCCTTCTCTCTCTGTGTAACTCTTTCAAATGAATAAATAAATCTTTTAAAAAAGTGTATGAACATAGAATACAAAATGTAGCTTTTATTTAAGCGGTTACATGAATGAGGCTGTTTTTAAGTTTCTTCACTGACAACTCCATTTTAACCATTGAACATATTGTACTTAAGTTAACAGTGGTAAAAATGTAAAAATTCAAATTTAAACATGAAAGTAAGAACAACAACAACAAAAGACCAGGAAGTATCTTCATTATCAAACAAATTAACAAATTCACACACACTCAGATACTTTCTGAGGCGTATCAAAACACCTACATCAAAGGTTGTGTTCTCAGTGCTGAGCCTTTGTAGCAATTACAGTATACACAAAGCACCATTAAACTACTATGGTGCACATTTGAGAAACACAGATTTAAGCTTTCTGCTACAACTTCTAATTTAACATTACATCTAATGCAGTGATAATTACTCATTTCATAGTTTTTTCTTCTGAAATTCAATAAGCAAGTTATCATTTAAACACATGGAATAGTGCCATGTCTTCTTTCTTATAATAGTAAATTTTAAAATCCAAATACTTTGTATCATGGAAAGTTTACCTAGCTGTACAAAGGCTCCCAAACACAGTACAGTCATAAAGTTTCTTCTTTGTAGATTCCATTAATTTATAATGATTTTAGTAGAGATAAATGCAGGACATGGCTCCAGATTATTGGGCTTCAAAAATGCCAGGTTGTCACCACCTGTGTTGAAGTACGAGCACACCACAACCACAACCACGGCAAGTAAATGCTCTCACATGTCGTCCACTGCTTCTGGGGTTCCTTTTCACATCACAGGAGCTTGTTTAATGGATACTGTCGGGTCTCAACCTATCTCTGAAAATTCCTTTATTAAAAATTTTGAAATTTAACTAATGGAACATCTACAGTCTCAATAAACTAGTTTTTTTTCCTTACTCTTCACTTACTAGCTCAAATATAATATGCAATGTTTTAAATTTTTATAGATGCCTTGTTAAAATGATTAAACATATCTAAAATTACATTAGTGGGTAAAATATTAACCAAAAAAAAGCTATGAGATTCATACTGAACACAGATACAATGACACTTTAACCCTGCTGTTTTACATCATCAATAATGAGAGTAAATGCATGAGGTACAGAAAAGAAGAGCAGGATTTCAGGAGAAAAATCTAGGGAACACCTGAATTTTGGATGCCTCAAACACAAAAGTGTTCAGAGTGCTTATAAACACTATCATTATTTTCATCCTTTAAGTAATTCAAATTTTTATTTCATTTCTAATTTTATCTAGAAATAGAAACCTAGCTCATTACATAATAATATATAAAAAGAATAAAGATATATATAAATACATAAACATTTTATCAATTTCCATTTTCAAGTATCCAAGGAATGCAAACCCAAGTATTTTCTTTTGTTTTGACAAGACACTTATGGATTGAGCTTCAAAGACAGGGAAAAATTCATTTTAAATAACTGATACATTCTTTTGCTAAAAAACATAACTAAGAGTTAACACTCAATCACACAATGGCATGTAATGAGAGAAACAAAAAACAAGGTGATCCAATAAAATCAATGTGTTCTTTTTAAAAAGATTAAAAAACAGATTGCCTTAATATGTGGCTAGATTCTCAGAAATGGGATATCCTGAAATCTAGGGAACTACAGACGAAAAAAAAACCAGAGTTAGCTCAATTTCCCTGCTGTTTTTCCATAAGTGTTCCTATTGTTTACTTTGGTTTTCCTTTGTGCTTTTACTGGAAGATTTTCTGAGGGTGAACTCTTTCATAGTGATGACCATGTTCCTGTGTGTAGCACATCTTTAAGCATCTTTTCTAAGGCTGAATTCTTTCAGTTCCTGTTTGTCATGGAAGGTCTTTATTTCACCCTCATTCATAAATAAGAGCTTTTCAGGGTACAGTATTCTGTGTTGACAGCTTTTTTCTCTTGAGACTTGGAATTTATCTTGCCATTCTCTCCTAGCCTGTAGGGTTTCTGATAAGTCCACTCTGAGTCTAATTGAAGATCCTCTGAAAGCAACCTGGCATTTCTCTCATGCACATTTTAAAATTTTTTCTTTATGTCTTACTGTGGAGAGTTTGACTACAATGTGTCATGGTGAGGATCTTTTCTTATAATGTCTATTAGGAGTACTATGTGCTTCCTTTACTTGGATGTCCCTTTCTTTCTCCAAATTAGGGAAATTTTCTGAATTCTTCTAGAATCCTAGGAGACCAATGCCTGGTTGCTAGCTTCAGTGGGTACCTCTGTCTTCTGCCATGTACAAAGGTAGTTGGAAATCACTTACTAGATGCCAACATCTTGTTCTTTGATTTCTCAGCCTCTAGAAATGTAAGAAAAAAAATCTCCATTCTTTAAAGATTCTCCAGTCTCAGGTATTCTGTTACAGCAGCACAGGCAAAGTATAATACAGTGGCATGAGATTGCCCATATTTAAAGATCTCAAATCCAGGTCCCTCAAAAATTCCTTTTTTTAAGGAAGACAGAAACAATATATTGTGGGGTTTATAACATGTGGCAGTAAAGTGTATGACAATCATACTATATAAGCTGGGAACAAACAAATGGAAGCAGACTACTAAAAAGTTTTTTTAAATGAACTTTTTTATTTATATAAGGGGGAAAATTAATGAATTTCATATATACAGATTTAGCAGCATAATGATACTTCCAAATTGACTTGACTGAAGTGCAAACAAAAGTGATTATTAACAAAACTAACATTTATTGATCTCTTAATTTGTGCTAGCCTTGGTGTTAGTCATTTTCATGCATAGATCTACTTACTTCTTAAAATAACCTCATCTTTTAGAGGGAGACTCTGGGATGTAGAGAGTGCAGTCAGCATGGAAGTAGAGGAGGATAGATTTGAGCCCAGGTCTGTCTGACTACAAAGCTCATTTTCTTACAAAGATATTGTAAATCAACCAGGAGAATTCTCTCTTCCTGGTAAGAAAGTCACCCAAAGAAATCAAAGCCAAAACATCTGTAAAATCTGGATTGTAGCAGAATCCAGGAATCTCCATCAGTCTCTTTGGCTATATCTCCTAGAGCCAATGCTGCCAAATACTCACTAAATATCTCCCGATGTCTGTTTTCAATGGTCAGAGGTCTCCTTTATAATATAATTTAGAAGGTTTACTTATTTATTTTAATCTACATGAAAGGTAGAGCAGGAGACACAGAGATAAAGAGGATCTTTCATCTGCTGGTGGACTCCCCAAATGCCTGCAACAGCCAGGGCGAGGCCAGATTGAAGCCAGGATCCTAGAACCCACCCAGGTCTCCCATATTGGCAGTAGGGGCCCAAGTACTTGGGCTATCACCTCTTCCCTCTCAGGACGCCTTATCAGGAAGCTGAATTGAAAGTGGAGTAACCAAATCTTGAACCAGCACTCCAGTATGAGATATGAGCATTGCAAGCTGTGGCCTAACCTGATGTATCAATAATGCTCACCAAGTTAAAAACTTTTTTTAAACATGTTCTTCTATCTACCTAGAGTATGGTATGGTCATACTTAAGGAATATCTTAAGGATTTCTTAAGGAATATCTCCAGTGTTCAAGGAGAAGCCCAAACATTTTTGCTGACCCTACCAAATGCCACCTCCTCCATCCAATCTGTTAGAAACTTTCTACCTCCAGCAGATCACATCTTCCTCCAGGCTTAGTTTGAATTACTCTGGATTCAACAGTCTGCCAGGCAGTCTGATTAGACTGTACCCTTCCTGAGGTTTGGTACAGTGTCTTAGACCTTCATGTCCCTGTGACAGTGAGCATAATAATTCATGAAGGTGATGAACATTTGTTGAAAATAAGTACATGTATAAAATCCATCATAGTAACTTTTCCAAGTGCTACTCTATGCTAAAGACAGTAGGCTGAATGAATCAGGGCTGTTTGTGCTTATAGATAGATGATCGATCAATAGATAGATAGATAGATAGATAGACAACACTCCTATTTGTTGGTTCACTCTCCAAATGTCTGCATTGGCTGGAAGCTTGGAGACAGAAATTCAATCCAGTTCTCTCACATGTGTGTCAAGGGTCCAATTATGTGAGTAATCACCTGCTACATCCAAGAGTTTCATTAGCAGGAAGCTGGAGTCAGGAGCTGGACCTGAAATTGAGCTCAGGTACCCCGATATGAGATGCAGGTTTTGAGATGCTCTTAGTCACAGCATTTTTGAAAGGAATTCTTGAGACCACTAGGAGGAAACCTTTGTGTTGAACCTTCTTATTACCTTCTATCCCAGGAGGATCTGGCCTTTCCTTTCAGAATTGAAAGAGGCACTACCTATTGTTCAATTAGCTCCAGCTTTGCCAAATCCTGTTGCCAACCTTCAGGCATTTGTTAGGGGATAGGGTAAAGAGTAAAGAGTACATGATGTGAATTTGAAAGATTTTTGCATTTTCAATTACAATTCTGTCACTCAGAAGCTGTGCAACCTTTGACATTTACTTAAGTTCTCTGTATGTCTGTTTCTTTATTTGTAAAACAAGTGTAAGAGCAACACATACCTAAAACATTTGTTTTGAGTATTAGATGGAAATACCCACATAGTTCTTACACAACAGCAATCGTACTTACCAAGCCTGGATAATAGGAGAGCTACCCCACCCTGGTTGCTTTTTGGTGACAGGAGTGCCTGTCAACTCGACAGTTGACATTCTCATCCATTTTGTAGGTAATGAGTGTCTTGGTTCATTTTGTGTTGCTGTAAAAATATACTTGATGCTATGTATAGAGAAAAGAGGTTTATTTAGCTAGTGATTCTGGTGGCTGGAAAGTTCAGTGAGCATGGTGCTGGTTTTTGTGGGGGCTTCTGGCTGTATCACATGGCAGACGGTGGACAGGGAACTGGTTGCATGCAGGAGAGGCCGAGCATGTAGGGTGACCAAACTTTACAAGAATTTGCTCTCGTGAGAACTGATCCTCTCATACAACACCTAACCCACTCCAACAAGATGGGAATTAATTCCTTCCAAGAGTAGTGCCCCTGTGACCTTATTATCTCCTCTAGGCTGCACCTCTTAAAAGTTCTGCTATCGGCATGGAAAGCCAAGACACTGTGGCGAACAAAAAATGACCTAATTGAAAGATCTCTGTGAGTGAGATCCCAGAAGAAAGAATGGGCCATCAGAGAAGGAAGTACCTTTCTCTGAAAGGAGGAGATAGCTTCCACTTTGAATATGGCCTTGTCTAAATAAAATCGGAGTTGGTGAACTCAAGAGGTTTCTATAGCCTTGGCAGCTCATGACAAGAACCTCGGGTGATTATTGACATCATAAACAAGAGTGCCAATTAAATCAACAAGGGGAGTCACTGTGCACCTCCTCCCCATGTAGGACCTCTGCCCATAATGTGTTGTACTATGAGAACTAATGGTAAAACTACTACTCAAACAGTACTCTATACTCTGTGTGTCTTTGTGGGTGCAGTCTGTTGAAATCTTTACTTAGTATATACTAAGCTGATCTTCTGTATATAATTGAAAATGAATCATGATGAAGAATGGGATGGGAGAGGGAGTGGGAGACGCGATGGTTGCAGGTGGGAGGGAGTTTATGGGGGAAAAAGCTGCTATAATTCAAAAATTGTACTTTGGAAATTTATATTTATTAAATAAAAGTTGAAAAGAAAAATAAAGTTATGCTATCTCAGAATTAGTATTGCTATTATGTATTGTATATATGCTATATATATATATATATATATATATATATATCCTGTATTAATTCCCATCTTGTTGGAGTGGGTTAGGTGTTGTATGAGAGGATCAGTTCTCACGAGAGCAAATTCTTGTAAAGTTTGGTCACCCTACATGCTCGGCCTCTCCTGCATGCAACCAGTTCCCTGTCCACCGTCTGCCATGTGATACAGCCAGAAGCCCCCACAAAAACCAGCACCATGCTCACTGAACTTTCCAGCCACCAGAATCACTAGCTAAATAACCTCTTTTCTCTATACATAGCATCAAGTATATTTTTACAGCAACACAAAATGAACCAAGATAATCATTACATATATATATATATGTATATTTATATATTTCCATCACATGAACCTTTGTGGGGCAAATCATATCCCAACCATGGCACTATAGAGGACATTAGAGAGACAGAAGTCTGAGAAGTCTTTTTCCTTTCTCTGTTCTCAGTATGTCCCACTGCCTCTGCCTTTGCCCCTTGCATAGTGGGTGATAGCATTAAGTATCTCCCACTGGCTTCTCCAGGAAAAGCTTTACCATGCTGGAGTGAGATATTTTGGGCACCTATTTGTGGCAATCTTCAAAAGAGTCATTGCCATATCACTGTTGGGTGCACATGTTCATGAACCTTCTGAGTGGCACAGGAGGATCTGGGCCACTGTCATGGCCTTGATACCTTTAGCTGGGCTCTGGACACAGAGTGATAATGCACACCATTTACCATGTGCCAAATGCTGTTCCAAGCACATTAAAGGTGTTTCCCCATTGGATTCTCACAACCTGCCTGTGTTGGAGCTAATGAAGTATGTTCAGACAAGTTACATTATCTTCTCAAAGTTATACAGATGGCAGAGCCAAGAATCAAACCTCAAACTATCTGATAACAGAAGCCAGATTGAGACAAAGCTGGGTGGCTTGGTGTTTCTCAGCTATCAACATCTGTCTCCAACATCTCTGCAACCTTCAATGATACACTTTCGACTGCTGGTCTGTAGTTCATATCCTCAGCCTTGCTTTTCATGGAAAAAATATCCAGTTGGGAAAGCATCATATTTAGAGTCATTTAAAAAGTAATTTGATAGCTGTAATTGTCTTTTAGAAAGAAAACACTTTCTCACTTTGCACTCTTTGAACCTTTATTTCTGAGTGCAAGGTGGTGGAAGATGTGGGAAGTCAGATAAGCTATGAAAATAAGTGGATTTTCTGATATCTAATCCACTAATTATGCTGAACAAAATTGGATCGTGCTTATAATTCACTTTTTTACTGTTTGCATTAAGAAATGCTGTTGGCAGAATTGAGAGCAGGAAAGGAGAGAAGGACATTGCAAATCACTACTTAATGTGAACAGAGTGATACGTAGTTTTATTTGTAGGGGGTGGTCAAGGTGTTGTACTTGGTCTGCTCAAGTTAGCAAATGTAGCTGCAGCAATAGGGGCTCAAAAGGCAGCAGAGAATATTAAGGACAGTAATGAGGGAAGGAACGTGAGTATGTCAAAACCCCTGCTCTGTGACTGCACACAAGATGAGGTGTAGGATGCAACACCTGAGTTCTTTTTTTTTCTTTAAATCTTTTTTTAAAAAATATTTATTTATTTATTTATTTTTATTTGAGAGGCAGAGTTATAGACAGAGAGGCAGGACCTTCTTTCAGGTCTCTCACACAGGTGCAGGGGCCCAAGCACCTGGGCCATCTTCCACTGCTTTCCCATGCTACCAGCAGGGAGCTGGATCAGAAGTAGAGCAGCAAGACCTCAACCTGGCGCCCATATGGGATGCTACAGGCAGATTCCCAACCTATTATGCCACAGTGCAAGCCCCATCACCTGAATTCTTCTACATTGAATTTAAAGGAATTTAAAGACCAAAACTGACCCTGATGGTGGAAATTTCAGGGAAGTGATAAAATACTGGATGAGAAATTTTGAGCTGCCAGCACTTGTGCCCTCCTTGGTGTTTGCTCAGAGTCTAAGGCAACCCCTTCTCCTCCCCATGTGATAGTGCTAGTCCCAACTGTGGAATTCCTTTTATTTTCCCAGATCTTGAAGCTGCCTGGGGGTGCACTTCCCTCCAGTCTTCTTGCCATACCAATACCGTCAAATCCTGAAATTCTCAGGAAAAGATCAAGAAGTTGGACTTCTTCTGATTTAGAAAAGAAGAAAAAGCAACTCTGGGTGGGGTGTATGTGGGAACAAGCAAAATTTTCTAGAAAGTTTTTACTGTGTTGGACTAGGATTGTCTTCAGTACTTTTTTTTTTCTCTCTCTCTCTTTCTCTGTGTGTGTGTGTGTGTCTTTGTCTCTCTCTTCTGATTATATATATATATATATATATATATATTTTTTTTTACAGGCAGAGTGGTGGACAGTAAGAGAGAGAGAGACAGAGAGAAAGATCTTCCTTTGCCATTGGTTCACCCTCCAATGGCTGCCACGCTGTGGCCGGTGCACCGCGCTGATCCGAAGCCAGGAGCCAGGTACTTATCCTGGTCTGCCATGTGGGTGCAGGGCCCAAGCACTTGGGCCATCCTCCACTGCCCTCCTGGGCCACAGCAGAGAGTTAGCCTGGAAGAGGGGCAACTGGGACAGAATCTGGCACCCCGACCGGGACTAGAACCCGGTGTGCTGGCACTGCTAGGTGGAGGATTAGCCTATTGAGCAGTGGCGCCGGCCACTGATTGTATCTTAAAAGCTTTATAAAGCTGCTTCAGCAAGAGGTTTTGCTTGAAGGCTGTCATTCATTTTGGGCCCAGATGACCCTGTTCTCCCATTGGGATAGTTTTCAAGTTCATTCATGCTGTAGCATTTATCAATACTTCATTCCTTTTAAAATTACTGAATTATATTCCACTGTAATCAAATACAACATTTGGTCTACCCACCCATTCATTGATGGGTAATTGAGTTGATCATTAACTTTTGGCTACCATGAATGGTGCTGTATGAACATCTCTGCACAAGCTTTTGTGTGGACATATGTTTTCATTTCTCTTGGATAGACAGCTAGGAGTAGACCTACTGAGTCATACAATAACTCCGTTTAACCTTTTGAGAAATTGCCAGACAGATATGCACTTTATTATGTGCATATATTTAAGTAATTTCTGTGTAAATATTTTGTTAACTTGGGACTCCCTTTGCCTTAGTTCACTTATGTATTTATTTGTAAAGTAGGGGCATTCAATGTCTATGTTACATACAATAATACTAGTTACAGCATCTAGCAGCTCAAAGTTCAGAGTGTTGTAAGACTATAGCTGGTAGTTATTATTTTAATACTCTATATATGGATTATAAAATAAGGACCGTTATTACTCATTCAATATGCATGAACCAAACAGTATTGGCTTTCCCCAAGTTTTCTATTAACAGACAGTTGATACTTGCCTCACATGTTTTGTGCTTAGAAGAGTTTTTAGTACTAAACAGAAATAAACAGAGGCGAAGAATATAGAATAGAAAGAAGATATAAATAGAGAAAATTATATCTCTTACTCTATTTGAATTTGGCAATTTATTAGAATTTATTAGAATGGCTTGGCCGGCACCGCAACTCACTAGGCTAATCCTCCGCCTTGCGGCGCCAGCACACCGGGTTCTAGTCCCTGTCGGGGCGCCGGATTCTGTCCCGGTTGCCCCTCTTCCAGGCCAGCTCTCTGCTGTGGCCAGGGAGTGCAGTGGAGGGTGGCCCGAGTACTTGGGTCCTGCACCCCATGGGAGACCAGGATAAGTACCTGGCTCCTGCCATCGGATCAGCGCGGTGTGCCGGCCACAGCGCGCCGGCCACGGCGGCCATTGGAGGGTGAACCAATGGCAAAGGAAGACCTTTCTCTCTGTCTCTCTCTCTCACTGTCCACTCTGCCTGTCAAAAAAAAAAAAAAAAAAAAAAAGAGTGGCTAATGTTTTATCTTAGAAGGAAAGATCAAGAAACACCAGGACTATGTGGGACATACCCTAAAATTATTTTGAGGGATTTGCTTTTGCATATCTACTTTTCCCTGAGAATTCTGAAGATCCAGTTGCTACATTTGCTTTTTTTATCCTGATGCTTGGCCAAGGAATCAGCGTGGCAGTGATGCTCTCTCCAGCTAAAAACTGGGCAGCCTAATCTCCTCCCCTCCTCTCCCCTCCCCTTCCCTTTTATTCTTTTTCTTCCTTTCTTACAGAGAGGCAGAGGCAGAGAGAGAGAAAGAGAGAGAGAGAGAGAGAGAGAGAGAGGTGTTTTCCATCCACTGGTTCACTCCCCAAATGGCCGCAATGGCTGGAGCTGCACGGTTCTGAGGCCAGGAACCAAGAGCTTCTTCCCAGTTTACCCATGTGGGTGGAGGGGACCAAGGACATGGGTCATCTTCTGCTGCTTTCTCAGGCCATTGCAGAGAGCTGGATCAGAAGTGGAGCAGCTGGGACTCGAACCAGCACCCATATGGGATGCCAGCACTGCAGGCGGCAGCTTTACCCACTATGTCATAGCTCTGGCCCCTCTAATCTGTTTCTTTGTAGCTCCCCAAGGCTGGTTCTGCTGAGGAAAAGGTCAGGGAATCATTGGGAGGAGAGTTGCCTCCCCCATTTGCAGCTTTGGTGTGAACACCATGCTCCTGACTGTGCCACCACTGCTAGAGGTGAAAGGGAAGATGCTGACTGGGGGCCAGAGTGGATGAAGTTCCTGTGAACAGCTCTTTGCAACCTGGAGATTTTGTGGGATCCACAGTTGAGGCAAGGCAGATAAGGGCTTTGGGGCGCTATCCCAGTGCTGGAGTTTAATCCTTTGTGGGTGCTATGTTGGTGGGTGCTGTAGGTGTTCTGCCCAGAAGATGTGCTCATCTCCTTCTGAAAACTGCCCCTGGCTGTCTCTCTGAGCAACAGCAACCTGCTCTTCTGGGAGCTGACTCCTGCTGCCTACCTCCTCTGCTCCCTTCTTGCCTTGCAGGTGGCAATCCCAAATGAGACTGGAGCTCATCTCCAGTTGAGGTCATATCCTTATTCCCCTTGTTCCCCTGCCTTGCCCTCCTCAGTCCTGTTTCCCTGTGAGCATGCTCTTGATGAATTATAGGAACAAGAATCACCATTTTAGGCCCAGGGAATTCAACTGAACATACTTCCCATGCTCTTGCTTTCCTGCTGCTTTCACTTCAATTAGGACCTGGCTCTCCTTAAAACTTTCAGTCTCTGCTGGGTGAAAAAGGGTCATATTAATAATTAATCATAAATAATAAATCCTCCTAGTATATTTGCAGGCTAATGTGTTACTCTTTCCTGATAACATAATGCCTTAAAATTGACTAAGCACTCATTTTATATTTAGGACTTTCTTAGGAAGCAATCCTAATGGGAAAATGCCAATTTTATGAGTTTGGCTGAGTGTGCATGTGGGGAGAAGAAAGGATGTGAATGGAAGAGGAGAGGGAGAGGGAGAGGGGAGGGTTGCAGATAGTAGGGAAGTTGGGGGGGGGAAGCCATTGTAATCCATAAGCTGTACTTTGGAAATTTATATTCATTAAATAAAAGTTAAAAAAAAAACAAAAAAATTAAAAACATTAGTATAGATACCTAAAAAAAAAAAAGAAAGGGATATTTTTGGTTAGGCAGATCTTTCAGCATCTGTTCTAGACAGGTTTTCCAGATCACCCTTTCCTTACCACCCTATCATCAGGGAATTGATCTGTCCCTTTTTGATCTCCCCAGTTTTATATTAGTGAGGGGGGTCTTTCTTTATTGCACTCACCATACTGCATTGTAATTACTTGTTTTCCCACTCAGCTGGGGTCATCTAAAGGGAAGAGGTCTTGTCTTACTTATCTCTAGATCCCCAGTAGGAACTTCAGCAGTGTGTGTGATGAAAGGAATTGTTAAGACATAGAAGCCTAATGCCTCTTCCTCTACTTTCATATATGTGCAGTCACAAGCCACGTATCAATTGAGTCAGTGATGGGCTGTGTGTGCAATGGTAGTCCCATAAGATTATACCACCTAGTGATGTCAGAGCTATCTTAGTTTATGCGAACACACTCTATGATATTTGCCCAATGGCAAGATACCCTAGCAACACACCTGTCAAAATATATTCTCATCATTAAGTAGTACATGGCTGTATATTGGACCTGAGCACACATAGGGATAACATATAAAAACATTTATGGTGGGAAGAAATGCATAGAAGATTAGCTGATTGCTTTTCTTTGTATTATTCCCCCAACTGGGATTGGGGGCTAGAAAGTGATACTTTAGGGTGGGAGAAGGAGAATTGGTAGGGAAATGATGACAGATGGGGAGAAGTGAGCCTCTAAGGTGGATTTTTTAAAAGATTTTATTTATTTATTTGACAGGTAGAGTTACAGACAGTGAGAGAGAGAGACAGAGAGAGAGAGAGAGAGAGAGAGCAAGGTCTTCCATCCACTGGTTCACTCCCCAAATGGCCTCAACGGCCAGAGCTGCACCAATCTGAAGCCAGGAGCCAGGTGCTTCTTCCCAGTCTCCCATGTGGGTGCAGGGGCCCAAGCACTTAGGCCATCTTCTACTGCTATCCCAGGTCACAGCAGGGAGCTGGACTGGAAGAGGAGCAGCTGGGATGAGAACCAGCACGCATATGGGATGCTGGCACTGCAGGCTGAGGATTAACCTAGTGTGCCATGGTGCTGACCCCTAAAGTGGATCTTGTAGGGGACAGAAAGTGGTCAGGACAGATCCAAGATAGATTTGTGAGATCTAAGAACAGAGAGAACTGAGGTGCCTTTCCCTGCTGGATCAGTGGAGCTGGGCATATGGTGAATCTAAATAGAGGGTTTCACTTGAGAACCCAGGTGATTCTAGGGCCAAGGCCAACCTAGAAGCTGCAGACCTTTGCTAAACACACCTCAGAGACCCAGCAGGTAGAATTCAGCATGACTCAGCATCTGTCTGAGTATTCAAACTGAGGGGCAACCAGCTGAGTTAAACCCCCAGAAGAGGGACAGCTCTAAAATCACCAAAGATGTTTTGCTGCACTTGTGGAAGAAGGAGTCAATTAAAGGAATGCAGTTGAATTATTTAAAGAAGTTTTTAATTTGGGACTGAAACTGAAAATTTGGAGCACTTGAATCTGGAGTTGACAATAACCATAGAGGTTAGTGACATTTAGGCTAAAGAAAGGTGCAGGGTCTATGTCACAGATCACGGGATTTCAATGGCTCAGTGAGGCCACGGTTAAACCCCTGGAGTATATATTGGTTGCCAATGAGAACACAAGGAAATGGACATGGTAGGTGATCTCATTTCCTGGGGTTTATCAACTCCAAACATACTACCCTAGACATCTTAGAAGCATAACAAGCAAGGCCCAGACGTTTGAAAATCCAGCCAGAAGAACACTGACAAAGAAGTGTCCCCTGGCACTGTTGTGTTGGGGATATTGAAACTGCTCTGCCTGTGAAAACAGAAAACCATGCCAAGTATTCACTTGCCTCAAGTCAGAAAAGCAGGCTGGAAACCTTATTTGATAAATCTAATCATTATTTTTTTCCCTTGGATACTCCTGGACAGATTCAAGACTGCTTGGAGGAATGGCTATTAATACACACAGATAAATATCCATACATAGATGCAAACACAAGCTGATAAACACCTATATGCAAACGCTACCATTTGTTGAATACTTCCTGTTTTACAGATTTTGTATATGACCTTATAGACATTATATCATTTTATTCTCCTTTTGACAATGAAAGTGGGTGATGCAATATTACTTTTACTCAAGAGGAAATTGAGGCAGCAGAGAATGGCTAAATATTTTTTTCCCAGGGTCACAAAGGACCCTGAAGGAGTAGGTCATGAAGGAGTAGGTCCTTTCTACACAATTATGCATGATCAATGCTGGTCCCACCATAGATAATTAATGTGAATGAATGGTTTTGAATGGCCTTCATATTCACTTCCTCAACACTCACTGTGTTCATTTTTAAGTCCTTTCTCAAACTTATTGACAAGAACCATAATGTCAACACAATTGTATGCAATGGAGACCACAGCTCTGGAGAGATGATGCATGTGTCTGTGCCTGTGTTTTTGGCAGGTGCACACACACCAAGGGCTCCAAAAAAGTTCCTAGAGGAGTCAGTGTTGTGACTCAGTGGATTAATCCACCACTGGTGAGGTCTGATATTGTAGTCACTATTAGCTCTAGCTGATCCACTGCCAATCCAGCTCCCTGCTAATGCACATGGGGAAACTGCTGAAGATGGCTCAGGTACTCAGGTCCCTGCCACCTAAGTGAGAGGCCCAGATGAAATTCTTGACTCTTGGCTTTGGTGTGGCCCAGCCTCAGCTGTTGCAGTCATTTGGGGGAGTGAACTAGTGGATGGAAGATCATTCTCTGTCTCTCCCTCTTTCTCTATCACTCTGCCTTTCAAATAAATAAAATCTTTTTTTTTTTAAAAAAAGTTCATAGAAAAGTGGTTTTCATAGATAAATTGGTACAAACATTTTGGAACTCTATGCAGAGCATTTTCTTTTTTTTTTTTTTTTAAAAAGATTTATTTATTTGAAAGATAGAGTTACAGAGAGAGGTAGAGACAGAGAGAGAGGTCTTCCATCCGCTGGTTCACTACCCAGATGGCCGTGACGGCTGGAGCTGCACCGATCCAAAGCCAGGAGCCAGGAGCTTCTTCCAGGTCTCCCACACAGATGCATGGACCCAAGGGCTTGGGCCATCTTCTACTGCTTTCTCAGGCCATAGCAGAGAGCTGAAGAGGAGCAACTGGGACTAGAAATGGCGCCCAAATGGCATACTGGCACTCCAGACCAGGGCTTTGACCTGCTGCGCGACAGCACCGGCCCCAGCATTTTCATAATATGCATTTCCCATGAGCTTTTTGAAAGTCTTTCATATATAGTTATGCATTCATGTCACATTGAATTGAAGAGAACTAGGAGATGATCTCATCCAGCACCTTAGCTTCACAGGCATGGAAATAGCAGCTCAGAGATGAAAGGGACTTGCCCAAAATCCATGAGCAGGGCCTGGAAGGTCTCAGGTGAGCTCCTGCCTGAGAGTGATCTGCCAGTCTTCGGCTCTGCCTAGAAGGGAGGAGGCTGTGGGATGAGAATGCACCGCTTGATGATGCTTCCCTCACTGGGATTAGACTGCAATGTGACTTCTCAGAACACCAAACCCACACGATTTAAAATGAGGACACATTTCCTAAGCCAAATTACAATAGGTTCTGGATTATCACCTTTTTTTCAGAAAGATCCTCTCTGCACTGGTTGCTTTGACCTTTCTCAGCCTCCCAGAATCCTGGGTCCCTTTTGGAAGCTGTGTTTGAGAAGGTTCTGGAAACCACCCTTCTTTCCCTGACCAGGAGGGTCCACTGGACACTTCCAACAAGTGCTAGCCTGTCCTTTTTCCAGGCCCTGGCACAGATGGGACCCAGCTGCTGCCCTCAGAGTCAATTCTTCCCTTGCTTCTTTTATAAAAATGAAACTTGGAGGCATTAGCATGTGTTCTTCTCCTATAAAAGATTAAAAAATATAGTAATGAAAATATAACGCATGCCAATGTACCTTCCACTCATAATTATTTATACTTTAGGAAATAAAATGTTATCAATCAAAATTAAATTTCCTTTTATAGAACTCCCAGTTCCATCTTTTCTCAGAGGCAAATAACTATGGTTACCATTGTATTGTGTTCTTGTGGAGCCCTTCAAAATGTACCCCTACCCAAAAAAAAAAAAACAAAAAAAAAACCCAGACTCAGTCTCCTGAAGCATAGTGATTGAATCACTGACAGCAGGTGGGAGAAAGGAGGCATTTATTTTGCAAAGTTCAGAGCAAGGCATATGGGCAGCTATTATTTAATTTTAAAATCCTCTTGGGATTAAGAGCAAGCGATTTAAGAGATTGGAGCTGCAGTTGAGAAGTATGTGATCAGCTTGTTTGCAGGTCTCTCATGGGCTGTCATGCTTGTGGTCCTCCTTTGAATGGTCAGTGATAGTATGGTCATCAGTTTCTTTCAGGAATTTTTTTTTTATTTTTATTTATTTATTTATTTATTTACTTATTTTTATTTTTTGACAGGCAGAGTGGACAGTGAGAGAGAGAGACAGAGAGAAAGGTCTTCCTTTGCTGTTGGTTCACCCTCCAATGGCCGCCGCGGCTGGCACGCTGTGGCCGGCGCACCGCGCTGATCTGATGGCAGGAGCCAGGTGCTTCTCCTGGTCTCCCATGGGGTGCAGGGCCCAAGGACTTGGGCCATCCTCCACTGCATTCCCTGGCCACAGCAGAGAGCTGGCCTGGAAGAGGGGCAACCAGGACAGAATCCGGCGCCCCGACTGGGACTAGAACCGGGTGTGCCGGCACCACAAGGCGGAGGATTTTCAAGCTTGTCAGAAGCTATGTGCTTGTCTCAAGATAAGACCTAACATCAAGGCATCATCTATAGAGGAGATAAATGACATTGTGAGTGTTGTGATCCAGGACTCTGGGCTTGGCTGGACCTAATGCACCACTCTTTCAATTCAGTGAATTAATTTTAGTAACGGGTTGGTTTGCAATCATCAAAAAGGGCAAGGAAACTTTAAACAAAGGGAAGGAGATAGAGAGAATGTGGGACTGTGGCAGATGAAGGCCTGCAAACATTACATCAGAGATGTTGCATAGGGACTCAGTTTTGTATTGCACATTTTTATCACATAGCTCTGTGTGCAAAAAACATAAACTTAAAAGACATAGACTTATATTTGAGTACTCATAAAGGAGTACAAACTAAATTTTATATTTAATATCAATATAGTTTATATATGTTACACATAACTATAGAAAATCATACATATATTTTGTATAAACATTTAGCTAAAATTAAGTATTATAATTAAAGTAAAAACTTGTATATTTACATAATACAAACTAATATATATTGCATGTAAATGCTATATGTAATTTAGATGTTTGTACTACAGTTATTATATGTTAATTAAAATATAAAAAGTTAGCATTCAATCCTTTATATTGTGGTGTAACTTGTTTTATTCAACCTTATATATGTATTATTTCAAGGTTTATTTATTTATTTGAAAAGCAGAATGACAGAGAGAACAGGAGAGTCAGAGAGAGAGAAAGAGCTTCCATCTGCTAGTTTATTCCTCAAATGGCCACAACAGCCCGGGATGGGTCAGGCTGAAGCCAGGAGTCAGGAACTCCATCTGGATCTCGCACAGGGTGGCAGCATCCCAGACACTTGGTCCATCTTCCACTGCTTTCCTAGGTGTATTAGTGGGAAACTGGATTGGAAGTGGAGCAGCCGGAACTCAGATGGGGACTTTGATTTGGGATGTTGGCATCATGAGTGGTGGCTTAACCTGCTGTGCCACAAGGTTGGCTCCAACATGATATATTTTTCTTTTTACTCATTTTGATGTTAATTGTTTATTTTCATTAATGTATACTGCTGTGGAGACTTCCATTACAGGAATATGTAACAATTCTTGTCCTGTGGTTTGTAAAGTACAGTTGTTTGAAATTTCCCAGTGCTGCCACTTCCATTCTTGGGAGTCTTTCTGTGTACATGGGCAAGCGATTTTAAGACAAACCTTGAGGTGCACAATCTCAGCTTATCTGGTATTGTCAAATTGTTTGCCAGAGAGGTGTGCTTTGTATCCTCATACTGGCAGGATGTGAGACTCCCTTGTCTCCATATTCTTGCCAGAACCCAACCTTGTCAGTCTTGAACTTCACTGCTCATGTATGAATGTGAAACAGTATTTCTTTGCTGTTTTATTTGTATCTTTTTTGACTATTCATGAAGGTGACAATCTTTTCATATGTTTATTCATCCTTTGGGTTTCCTCTTCTGTGAAATGACTCTTCACAGCTTTTGTCTGTTTTATCTCTTGGGTGGTTTATCTTTTCCTTATTAATTTGTAGCAGTTTTTTATATTCAGGTTTTTAATTGTTGTTTTTGAGTATTAACAATGCTTCTCCTACTCTATGACTTGCCTTTGAATTTTGTTTATAATATCTTTTATTATGTAGAAATTTTAGATTTTGATGTAAGTCTATCAGCTATTATCCTTATAATACTTGCATTGTGTCCTTTCTAAGAAATCCTTCACCTGCCTCTGACTAGGACATTGTTGCATTTGAAAAGCAGCATCTGTGACTATGTGTGGGAGGCATCAGGAGGTTTTCTTATTGCTGTCTAAATTCTCAATAACAATAATTCAATGATTAGGCAATTTCAGGTTCATGGCTAATGATCACAGATTATTTTCTACCACAGGGTATAATGCAGTGCAGAAAAGCATGAGTTCTGAAGCAAGACTGTCTGAGCTTGAATCACTCATTTTGGTAAAGTCACTTAAACTAATTCAGGGGATAACACTCTAATATTAGTTACCACAGACAGTCCCTAATTTATAATTGATCTGATTTATGATTTTTCGTCTTTAGGGCGGTGTGAAAGTATATGTATATATCCATTTTCCTTCTCACTTTCAATAAATATTCCATAAATGACAAGAGATATTCAATATTTTAATATAAAATAGGCTTTGTGACAGATGACTTTGCCCAACTGTAGGCTAATGTAAGTGTTCTGAGCACGTTTAAGGTAGGCTAGGCTAAGTTATGATTTTTATTATGTTAAGTGTGTTAAATGCATTTCCAGGTTTTGATGTTTCCAGTGTATGATAGGTTTATCAGGATGTAACCTTATCATAATTTGAAGAACATCTGTATATGCCAAAAGCCTTTACAAGAGGTTTGGGTACATTTTTGGAGCCAAGGATTGTCTATTATTGCTGTTAGCATTGATCTATCATTTCTAGTATTCAGCTTACCACTGGGCTGGGTTTTTAGGGGCTACTAGAAACATTAGATCTGCCATTATTTACATGCTTCCCTATGTCTGACTGAAATCATCTTGTTCTGTTTGACCAGATGCCAGCTTAAGACATTTGTCTGCTGGGAGGTCAAGGAATTATTATGTAAACGCTAAAACCATTACACTTTGTGCCCCCGTCTGCAGACATTTCATCTCATATTGCTTTCAGAAAGTGTAGGGAATTGAAAGTTTCAAGGGGTCAAGTCCTATCTGAATTCAATCATCATCCTTTTAAATCCCCAGAATGAGAAAGATATATTAACATAGGTGATTTGCAGAGATTTTGTAGTGTATCTACTGGGCTGTTTGCCCGGTACCTCTTTCCCTCTTTTCTGGTTTAGTCTATCTTTACTCTTATTTCTTATACAGATTGCCAGTCAAAACCATCCTTCTCTCCCACCCAATCTAACCAGACTTGCCTTCTAGCTATACTAATTATTCTAGGAGGTAGGCATGTGATTCAAGTTGAGCCAATTAGAGACTTTCCTTGAAACACTTTTTTGAACTTCCCCATTTGGAGATAAGTTCTTTCTTGCCTGTGGCAACCTGGAAAGTGAGTCTGAGGTACTGACCAAATGTATTCTGAGCCCTAGATTTGCTTGACTGGTATTAGATTAGACTTTTTGATTTACATATCCAGTGTCATTCGGATGACCATGAGATAAGAGGAAGTTGGTTTCAGGGAGAAGAAGAGAGAGAAAACATGGCTGCTGCAGTTGAATAGGTTATGTCTCCCAAACTCATGCAGACATTTAATCTCCACAGTCATAAGTTAATGATGCCAAGACAGTGGGGATTTAACCCCGTTATGGCAGAGGTGGGCCTACTGGGAAGTCCTTAGGTCACTGGGGTGTGTATTGGGAGGAGTTTGAGTCAGCCTCTGTCCTCACTAGAGGGTTGTTACAAAAGCCTGAATTTGGACCCGTTTCTCTCTCTGCTTCTAGTCTTGCCATGTGATTGTTCCTTCATATGTGCTCTGCTGTTGCCATCTTCTGGCCTCGCCAGATGGCTGAACCATGGGGCCCTGAACAATTCTGAACTGTGAACTTACTAATACGTGAGCTGAACTACACCTCCTTTCCTCATAAGTAGCTGTCTTAGGTATTTCAATGTAGTAATGAAAAGCTGACTAATATAGAAAATTGGTACCGACAAGTGGATAATACACATAAATGGAGAAGTAGAGAAATCTTTGTAATTCCTTTATCAGAAAAGGTTGGAAAAGTCTGGAAGAGCAGCCTACAGGAGCCTAGAATGGAAGCTCAGAAACCCGGTCATTTGCAACAAGATGGAGGAATTTGGAAAACATCATGCTGAGTGAATTAAGCCAGTCCCGAAGGGACAAATATCATATGTTCTCCCTGATCAGCGACAACTAACTGAGCACCAAAGGGGAAACTTGTTGAAGTGAAATGGACACTATGAGAAACAGTGGCTTGATCAGCTCTTGTCCTGACTGTTGATGTACCATGTAATACTTTATCCATTTTAGTATTTTTTTTTTTTGTTCTAGTACTATTGGTTGAACTCTGTAATTAACACACAATTATTCTTAGGTGTTTAAATTTTAACTGAAAAGTGATCCCTGTTAGGAATTTGGAAAACATTATACTGAGTGAAATAAGCCAGTCCAAAGGGACAAATATCATATGTTCTCCCTGATTGGTGATAACTAACCGAGCACCAAAAAGGAAACCTGTTAAAGTGAAATGAACACTATGAGAAATGGTGACTTGATCAGCCCTTGCCCTGACTGTTGATGAACAACTTAATACGTATCCCTCTTAGTATTTTTTGTTTGTTTGTTCTACTTAATACTTTTGGTTGAATACTGTAATCAATACACAGTTATTCTTAAGTGTTGAAACTTAACTGAAAAGTGATCGCTGTTAAATATAAGAGTGGGAATAACAGAGGGAAGAGATGTGCAATTCGGGACATGCTCAAGCTGACTTACCCCAAACGGTAGAGTTAGAAACATACCAGGGGATTCCAATTCAATCCCATCGAGGTGGCATGTACCAATGCCATCTCACTAGTCCCAGTGATCAATTTCTGTTCACAATTGATCATAATGATAGGACTAAGAGCCAAAGGGATCACATAAACAAGAAAAGTGTCTGCAAATACTAGCTGATAGAATAAATAAAGGGGAGAGCGATCCAACATGGGAAGGAAGATACACAGCAGACCCATAGAATGGCAGATGTCCTAAAGAGCACTCTGGCCTCAGAATCAGCCCTTAAGGCACGCAGATCTGGCTGAAAAGCCCATGAGAGTATTTCAGGCATGGAAAGCCAAGACACTCTGGCAAAACAAACAAAGAAACAAACAAACAAACAAAAACAAAAACAAAAAACCAAAACCTAAATGAAAGATCTCTGCGAGTGAGATCCCAGTGGAAAGAATGGGTCATCAAAGAATGAGGTACTTTCTCTGAAGGGAGGAGAGCACTTCCACTCTGACTACGACCTTGTCTAAATATGATCAGAGTCGGTGAACTCAAAAGGCTTCCATAGCCTTGGCAGCTCATGACAAGAGCCTAGGGTGATTACTGATGCCATAAACAAGAGTGTCAATTTGTTAAGTTAACAACAGGAGTCACTCTGCACTTATTCCTCATGTAGGATCTCTGTCCTTAATGTGTTGTACATTGTGATTTAATGCTATAACTAGTACTCAAACAGTATTTTTCACTTTGTGTTTTTATGTGGGTGCAAACTGTTGAAATCTTTACTTACTATATGCTAAACTGATCTTCTGTATATAAAGAGAATTGAAAATGAATCTTGATGTGAATGGAAGGGGAGAGGGAGCGGGAAAGGGGACGGTTGCAGGTGGGAGGGAAATTATGGGGGGGAGCCATTGTAATCCATACGCTGTACTTTGGAAATTTATATTTATTAAATAAAAGTTAAAAAAAAAAGAGCAATTCTAGTTATGGCTTAGAGGATCAGAAGGGTGATAAAGATGCAGGCAGAGAAGGCGAAACCCATGAAGTTTCATATGGAAATTAGGATTCTATTGGGAAGAAGACTAAAGTTCAAACCTGTTCTCTCATGTCAAGAACTTGGCTATGTTGTGTCCATGTCCTAAGACTCCGAGGGAGGCTGACCTTAAAGATTGTGGTTAGAAGACAGTTCAAGGCAGCAAAGCATCCAGGCTACATACAGCATAGGAGTTATTGGCTCCTGTTGGTAAGATGTATAGTGAGAATCAGGGGTAAAAAAGATCATAGTTAGGGGCCGGCGCCATGGCTCACTTGGTTAATCCTCCGCCTGTGGCGCTGGCATCCCATATGGGCGCCAGTTCTAGTCCCAGTTGCTCCTCTTCCAGTCCAGCTCTCTGCTGTGGCCCGGGAGGGTGGTGGAGGATGGCCCAAGTGCTTGGGCCCCTGCACCCACACAGGAGACCAGGAGGAAGTACCTGGCTCCTGGCTTTGGATTGGCGAAGCACAGGCTGTAGTGGCCACTGGGGAGTCAATCAACAGAAAGAAGACCTTTTTCTCTGTCTCTCTCTCACTGTCTATAACTCTACCTGTCAAATAAAAAAAAAAAAGATAATAGTGGAAGGATTTAGAAGATTGGCAGCCTTCCAGAGGAAGAAAAATCTTCTCAGGACCAGAAAGTGAGATGGAGAAATCGCTTGATAAAGAAATTAGCACAGGTGAAAGGGAACCAATGACTCTTAAGGCATTTCTGAGGTCTTTGATGCTGCCACTTCCATCACAGAACCAGAAGCTTGGAGTGGAAAAACTGTTTTGTGAAACCCCAGATTGCTTTCTGAGAGCTCACTCAAGACTGCCATGGGATTGATTCCTTGTGCTTAGCTCTCCAAACACTCTGGGTCTGTAGCTGCGGGTTCAAGTACATCCAGGTGTGGTCCATGTTGGCAGAATTTCTTGGTGTAAGCATCCATGTGCTTCTGATTTTTTAGACACTCAGAATGAGAGAGTCGCATTGTCATAGTATCTTCTACTGAGGCTAAATAGGAAAGTCTGGGAGGCCAGCGAAGTTGTGCTGTAAGGTTGGAGTTCCTGCATGGAGCCGCTGATGGGGTGATTCTTGGTGAAGCTGTGGCAAGGAAGCCACCAAGGAGATTCCAGGAAAGTAGAGGTGGCAGCAACATGAAACACCCTCCAGGGAAAGCTGCAATGCAAGTGCTATGCAAGCCTCGGAAAGCTGAAACATCAATGGACAAAGGTAGCCTGATACACCAACCATGTTGGAATACACCAACACAGCCAAGGAAGTATGGAAGCCTCCACCTAGATTTCAAAGGATGCCTAGGACAGTCTCAGGGCCCAGGAAGAGACCTGTAGGAGGGACAGAACCACTGCAGAGAGCCCTCACTAGAGTCATGCCAAGTGAACATGTGGGACCAGAACTGCTGCACGTCTTCACCTGGGAGAGGTCTAGTGGAGCTGCAGAGACAAGACTCCAACCTATGAGGACCAAAGCATGGGTTGTGACTGGTAAAGCCATAGTGGCAAGACTGCCCAAGCCTTTGGAAATTCAGACTCTGCTACAATATTTCTCGGATTATGAGAACAGAGCTTTAGAAAATTTGTGGATAAAAATTTTGTACTGTATCATTGTTTGTTTTGGGACCTGTCCTGTGCACTGGAGATGTGAGCAGCATTCCTCATATCTACCCACTGACTGACAAGTGCACCTTCCTCAATTATGAAAACCAGAAAAGTCTCTAGACTTTGCCAAATGAACTTTAATGGGACAAAATCACTCATAGTTGAGAATCATTGATGTACTTAATGTATATGTATATGTATATGGTATATCTTCATGCATAAGACAACTATTGTAGGCCTGTATCCACAAGTCCAGTGATAAATGATGTGACATCTATATGAAGAAGCATTCAATTTTAAAGGCTATAAATCATATATCAAAATATAATTAGTAAAAGTTTTTTTTTAAGATTTTATTTATTTATTTGAGAGGTAGAGTTACGGATAGTGAGGAAGAGACAGAGAAAGGTCTTCCATCTGCTGATTCACTCCCCAAATGGCTGCATGGCCGGAGCAAGACTGATCCAAAGCCAGGAACCTGAGGCTTCTTCCGAATTTTCCACATAGGTACAAGTGCTTGGGTCATTTTCTGTTGCTTTCCCAGGCCATAGCAAAGAGCTGGATCGGAAGAGGGGCAGCCGGGATTAGAACTGGCTCCCATATGGGATGCTGGCACTGCAGGCGAAAGATTAACCTACGGCACCACAGCACAGGCTCCATAGTGTAAGTTTTAATAAGTTACACCACATACAGCTGAATTTCAGTTTTATAAAATGAAATTGGATGTGTTTACCAGTGCATTCTAGTCCACGGAATATAGATGAAAATCTTAACTACAATTATGTCTGAGTAATAGGATTACCAGTGATCTAATTTTTTCTTTTTTCTGCATAAGTTTAATGTTTGAGCATTTGCTGTCATCGCTGAGAAGAGAAGGAAAGATCAAACTTTTATGAAGCATCTGTTCTAGAACATGCATGGTGTCAAATGCTACCCAACCCCTGGTCACCAGGAAGAACTGGATTCAAATTCTAGCCCCTAGGATACATCTGGACTTGGATGAATTACTTAATCTCTGCAAGTTTGTGTTCCTTCCCCTGCACACTGGAGCTAACCTTTCAAGGAGGCTGGGAGGATTAGCAGAGGTGATTTATGGCACAGATTACCAGTGATTATTATGCACAGTCTGCCCAATGGGTGCCCTTCCTTTTGCCCCCAACACATCAGTTCCAATGCTGCAGTCAGTGACTGCCAGGTTGCCACATCCATTCCCTCTTCCCTGCTTCCTTAGGAACAGACAGTAATCCAGAGGAAAAGAGCTGTGTTTACAAAAGTAAAGGGGCAAGTGAGTGAAGAAAAAGCCCAGCTACTTTTGAGTAGCTGCATTTTCTGTCTCCGTGACAGGGCTGCTGACAGGCCCTTTAGCAATACAGAGCTAATTACTAGCCAGGGGTAAAAGAAAATGTGTCATTTGGTTGTTCTGACATATCCCAGTGCAATATATCACAGCCATGGGACCCCAGCTTCATTTGATTTCATAAAGGTTTTAAAGAAAGAAAGAGGTTTTCCTGTTTTTTATTGAAAACGGCTGGCCATTTGTGCCTGTTTCATCTAGGGCTTCTAATTGGGTTTTGCAGTTCAGAGTTCAGCAGCTGGCATCTGTGCTTGTCCACATCACCTTCCCACTTGCCTGTTGGACCCCATAGTCTCTTGCCCTCTTCCTTTGAGTCCCCAGTCGCTGGACTCAGTTAATCAGTTACCAATTCTCCAAAGGAGCTCTACTCATTTTGACAATTCATTTGTCTATTTGGCTTTGCTTGCCTGACTTTGACCTTCATACTGTCTCCTGAAATAATCTTGCAATTGTTCCACACAGCTCCCCATGCCTCCGTGTATCAGGTCTACACTGCCTGTGTCCCTCATTGAGCATTCCCATGAAAGGAGAGATATCAGATCATTTGAGTTCAGCAACAATACAGAACAGTGAAGGTTAAAACATGGAAGTGGATTTCAGTCTTCAAGTGATTAAGCACATCTGAGCAAACAAAATTTAACTTCTCTTCTCAGTCTAGCCTATATTTCTGTTTGTCTTGTTTCTGGAAGGAGTGTTTTTTTAAAATTAATTAATTAATTTTTTTGAAAGGCAGAGTGGATAGTGAGAGATACAGAGAGAAAGGTCTTCCTTTGCCATTGGTTCACCCTCCAATGGCCGCCGCAGCTGGCGCGCTGCGGCCGGCGCACCACGCTGATCCGAAGGCAGGAGCCAGGTGCTTCTCCTGGTCTCCCATGCCGGTGCAGGGCCCAAGCACTTGGGCCATCCTCCACTGCACTGCTGGATGATCCGAAGGCAGGAGCCAGGTGCTTCTCCTGGTCTCCCATGCCGGTGCAGGGCCCAAGCACTTGGGCCATCCTCCACTGCACTGCTGGGCCACAGTAGAGAGCTGGACTGGAAGAGGGGCAACCAGGACAGAATCTGGCGCCCCAACCAGGACTAGAACCCGGGGTGCCGGCGCCGTAGGCAGAGGATTAGCCTAGTGAGCCGCGGTGCTGGCCTCTGGAAGGAGCGTTTTAAAATTGGTATCTCACAATGATTCCAAATCATATAACAAATAAAATCCTGACAACCTCTGATAAAAAAGACAATGAGGCATATTAATGCTATTTAATCTCCCCCTTCCCTCCCTCCCCCTCCCTCCCTCTCCCTTCCCTCCCTCCCTCTTCCCCCTCCCTCCTTTTTTTCCTTCCTTCCTTCCTTCCTTCCTTCCTTCCTTCCTTCCTTCCTTCCTTCCTTCCTTCCTTTCTTCCTTCCTTCTCTCTCTCCCCCTCCCTTCCCTTTTTCTTATACTGTATTATTAACTATATTCATCCTGTTGTGAATTATCACCCAAGATATTCTAATTAAATTAGTCCTAGGAGGGACTGGGGGAAATAGTAGCTTTTAAAAGCTCTTCAGGTGATTCTAAAGTAGAGTGATTGTTGAAAATATCTGCATGAACTGGTGCTGTGGCATAGCAGTGCTGGCATTCCATATGGGTGCCAGTTCGAGTTCCGGCTGTTCAGCTTCCAATCCAGCTCTCTGCTATGGCCAGGGAAAGCAGTGGAAGATGGCTCAAGTTCTTGTGCCCCTGCATCCAAGTGAGAGACACAGAAGAAGCTCCTGGCTCCTGGCTTCAGATCAGCTCTGGCTGTCGCAGCCAATTGGAGAGTGAACCAGTGGGTAGAAGTTCTCTCTCTGCCTCTCTCTCTATGCGTAACTCTTTCAAATAAATAAATAAATCTTTTTAAAAAAAGAAAATATTTGCAAAGTGTGAAGGATGACATTCCGAAGGATTCTAGCCTCCTGTGGCCACCAAAGACATTTGTTTCAGTGGACACTGCTGTGACTCTTAAAGTGGAGCATGAGGTTGTCTTTTATTGCATTTCTGTAAGATGCCCAAGGATGTCTGGGAGGCATTTTGATGACTAATAGTTGACCAGGGGCCGTGGAAAGCACCTGGAGCTGAACATGTTCAGTTAGTCTAGTCCTGTTTATTCTTAGAGCATTTAGTTTCATCTAAATCTCTGAATATAGAGATTAAACCAGAAGCTGCAAATTGGACATGCATGGACCAGTTCTTTCCCATACTTGGGATTTGCTTGACCTACACAATGTTTGATAATTTTAAAGACTGAACTAAAAACTGAGACATTCTACATAAAATCCAAATGTTTCTCTTGCCTTTAAAACAGGGGAACTGGCTATTAGCCTTGAATTTCAAGGAGGCCGCTTGTGGCTAAGGCTGTATGTATGGTAGTTGCTTCATTGAGATGTAACCGCCTTTGTGCTGTAGGAGCAACTTGGCCTACTAGTTCCATTTAGGTTACCTGCTAGCTTTCAGACTTGTGAATTGTGTCTGGGTTGAAATGACAACTATTGTGGAACACAATGTGCTACAAGTTGTGCATGTAACTCTCATGACATCTCTGTAACATTAATCATATTGCTCTTCATTTCAGAAACCTCAGGGTACTTACATCCAAAAACAAATGCTTTGCCAGAGGCTGTGCAGGAGGGATAAAGACCAGATGTGACAGCCAAACTCAGATTAGTTTACTTTTGAGCCTCACTCCCATGTAAATCCTATTTTGTTCTTCTCTTCTTCAGTAGAAGTACAGGATATTGATTATGATTTTTTTCAGTAGTCTGACTATTTCACCATGGAGCTCCAAAAAGGAGCTGCTGACCAAGAGTCCCATAGAACCTTGTTTCCAATGCATCACGATCTGCCTCCTGACTGTTTCTATGGGAGCTGGTCTAGGGTAGCCTCATGTCCCATGGATAAATTAAAACCAGTCTTGTGGCCTGCAGCAGGTGATTGCTTATTTTTAACAAAAGAGAAAATTTTATTTTCTGGTTTGGAACCTCATTTCTAGAAGCAGCAACCCAATCACTTTCTTTTATGGAGAGGAAGTGTGTCTGGTACTATGAAAGACATTTTGTATGTGGTTTTATTTAGTTTCCATAACAACCCATCTAATCCACATAATTTTATAGATGACACCAAGTCTCTGAGAAGCTGAGAAAATTGCAAAAAGTTATATGGCTACTAGAAAAAATGTCGCAGAGCAGATGTTCCAGTAGTGGTCAGTTAGTAGCTAGTATCATCAGTCTACAGAATAAAGCACTTAATGCTTATTATCATTTTAAAAAATTGAAAATAGTATGTCTATTATTGAATGTTTGGTAACCCAAACAAAATTTAAGAGCAAAAGAAAGTAACTCTACCTCTCAGAGATACAAGATGTCTTCAAAAATTTCACGGAAAATGCATACTATGCATGGATTTCAAAATTTCTTTGCACCAAAATAAATATCTATTAATTCCACTCTTCCATAAGCTTTTTTTTGGTGCCTTTACAGTATAACATTTTGGTGTATTTTCCCTAGTTTCTGAAAATATATGTGTAGCATATCAAGTATATGTTTAAAAAATTTAATATTTGAAAATGTTTTGAATATTAGTAAGGTCATCTTAGCAACCTACCTAAAGGAAATTTTAGTGAATTAGAGATGAATTCACCACCTGCTTAAAGCATAGTTACTATGTACTAAGAATTAAGGCTTCAGAGATAAAAATAACACCCAGGGAACACACAATGTGTGTGTGTGTGTGTGTGTGTGTGTGTGAAACAGACAAGTAAATGCAAAGCTAAATGCAATGTAATAAATGTTTTGATCTTGGTAAGCCATGGGAGTCTTTCTTTTTAAAGATTCATATATTTATTTAAAAAGCAGAGTCAGGTCAGAGAAGAGATTTTCCATCTACTGGTTAACTCCCCAAATGGCTGCAATGACTGGGCCAGGCTGAAGCCAGTAATCTGGTACTCTGTCCAGGTCTCCAGCTAGGGTGGCAGGGGTCCAAACACTTAGGCTATCCTCTGCCACTTTCCCAGGTTCTTTAGCGAGGAGCTGGATCAGAAGCAGAGAAGCCGAGATTTGAACTAGCACCCATAAGGGATGCGGGCATCACAGTTTGTGCACCAACCTGCTGCAGCACAAAGCCAGCCCTGCCCTCAGCATCTTGAACATCAACAGAGATGCTGTTTACTTGGCCAAGGGAAAGAGAATGTAGTCAATATCTTCACTACCTGGAGCTGGTAACACATGAGCTGAGTATCACAATACATGAAAGATCCCTAACGCAACAAGAAGAGAGCACCCAAGAGAAGGACACTGTGTATAAGCCTCTGAACTCTGAAATAATTATCTCTGAATGCAGTACTCTGACCTCCAGTTTGTCCAGGAGAAATCGCACACTGGCTACATTTTCCTTTATGCCAATAGAAATCACAAGTTATGGACCCATCAGCATAATGACTTTCTTTTCTATCTGCCCCACAGAGTCACTTAGAATTCTAGGCTCGCTCTTCTGGGAGAAAGTTACAGACCCTTTGCTATATCCAGTGGGAAATATATTTTTTACCCATGGCAGAAAATCTGTTTAATCATTTGCACATAATAGACCATATGCTGGCGCGGGGCTGGGAGGTGACATGATAAAGGCAGAGAAAATCACTTGCCACAAGTTCAGGTGATGAATGTATCAGGCAAGTCCTCGCCTGGGGAAAGAATATAGATTCCAGTGCACTCAGGTAGGATGAAATCATCCCCCATCCCGAGTGCCAGTTATTACTGAGGTTGTGTAGGGCAGGCACGCATCTCGCTTAATGAAACATTGAGTAGGGCAAAGTCCTGCCCTACTTTCTGCTAAAGATGAATAGAGAAAGGACCAATGTTATCTTTATCCAACCGGATCAGTTAAAAAAATCATGAGGCCATAAAAGAATCTCTTTGGTACTGGGAAACTTCATGTGTTCACTCAGACAGTAAAGTTCTTTCCCACTTTTGCTCCTGCCACCCTGCACACTGAACCCAGAAGACTCCTAGTTAAGAATGCATGTGAAAAAGAGTAATTAATGATCACAGTAGTTAGCCTTGCAGGACGATTTTCAGTGTGCTTTTGTATATGTATAATTTCATGGGGCAAAGTTACACAAAGAATGAGACTTGAGGAGGTTAAGGAATTCACCCAAGGACACAACCAACCTATTGGTAGCAGAACAGGGATTCAAACCCAGGTTTGTCTGACTTCAGGCTCTAAATACACTTCTGTACAGCATTGTGTGCCAAGCTATATGCATCTAGGGTGGAACTGCTTCTTTTAAAAATTACAAGTTTATTTTATTAGGAAGAACAGAAAAGTCATGTTGGAAAGGCAACCAGAAATTTCTGCCATGGTCATCAAAGTAATGACCTTTAAGCCTTAGCCTAGAAATGTTTTTTTCTACATGTTCTCACCCACTAGTTGTACAAGCAGCAGCTTCGTAGGTGTTCTCACCACTAGTTAAACAAGCAACTCTGATTTTCAAAATGATCTATCCTCCAAGAGATCTTCTTATCTTTCCTTTAAAACCCAAGCCTTAACAGTGGGTTATCTGCATTATGTCTCCACCTAGATGTCAAATGCTGCCTCAAATTTAGCACAGCCACAGCTGGACATGTGGTTCTTACTTTTGAGCTGTTTTCCCCAATCAGATTCCTGTCTCAGTAAATGATAACCCTGTAGCTTTTGATTCTCTGGCTGATATATAACCTTGCAGTTTTTCTCTACTACCTGGAATATGGAATCAGCTTTATTGAGGAAATGCATCCAGATCCAGCCCCTCTCTGATCCCCTCGATTGCTATTTTGATCATTTCACCAGTAGTTGTTTCCTGCCTGGATTCTTGTGTGACAGCCTCTAACAAAGCCCCACATTTTCTGCCCTGTCCACCTAGTCTGTTAGTTTGACAGTCAGAGTGATGCTTCAGGAATGCAAGGAAATGGTGTTTTCTCTCTGTTCAAGACTCTCTAGCTTCCTCTCTGAAGGTCTTCCATGAGACCTCAAAGTCCACTAATCAGATTCTACTCTCACTTCTCCTGCCTCTCAGCATTCACTCAATTCCAGCCACTCTGGCCATTTTGCTGTTTTCTGAATGAACCAAGCATGCTGACATTCCAGGGGCTTAGAACAGCATTCGAGTAGCATTGTTATCCCAACTAACTTCACATGATTGTTATTTCAAGTCATCTTTTAGAGACATTTTCTCTGTCTCACATGAAATTGCATCCTGCTTTCTCAATATGTTCTCATTTTTCTTCTCTATGTAGTTTTCTTCATTGTACTTTTGATACCTGACATACTCTTTGTTTTAAAGATGTATTTATTTATTTGAAAGGCAGCATTACAGAAAGGCAGAGGCAGAGAAAGAGAGAGAGGTCTTCCATCTGCTGATTCATTCCTCAAATGGCTGCAATGGCCATAGTTGTGCCAATATGAATCCAGGAGTCATGAGATTCTTCCAGGTCTCCCACGGAATGCAGGGGCCAAAGGACTTGGGCCATCTTCTACTGCTTTTCCAGGCCATAGCAGAGAGCTGGATCAGAAGTGGAGCAGCTGGGACTCGAACCAGTGCCATATGGGGTGCTGGCACTACAGGAAGTGGCTTTACCCGCTACAACACAGCACGGGCCTCCCATATTCTTTATCGATTTGTTTTCTATCTCTTGTTTCCATCCTTCAATGATGTCAACTTTCCAAGAACAGTGATAATGTATAAGTTTCCCTGTTGTATCTCTGGCTTCTTCAGAATCACATATGTAGGATAGATACTTGGTAAGTACTTGTTGAGTGCATGAATGGATGAATGATCATCTTGGCAATGGCATTTTGAAAGCATGAGGGTTTAGCTCCCCAATAAAGAAGTGGACCGTCAATCTTATATCTTTCAAACTTTATTTATTTAAGAAAGAGTGAGTGAGAGATGGATAGATAGGTAGATGATGGAGATGGGGGTTTGGCTGTGGCTGAAACAAGGGGCTGGTAGTCAGGAGCTAGGAATGTAATCCAGGTCTTCCTCGTGGGTAGCAGAAACCAAATTATTAGAGCCTTTTGCACTGCCTCCTAGGGTCTGCAACAGCAAGAAGTTGGATCAGAGCTGAAGCCATAAATTGAACTCTGGTATGGGATGTTGGCATCCTAATCCGTAAGTTAAATATGCACTCACAATCTGCTCTACCTTTAACATAGGACACATCCCCAAATCTTTGAACTGTAGCCCCCAGCCAAATAAGGCAACAGAAGCCAATTTGCTTCAACAGAGCTGTTGAGTTGAATTTTTACTCTGCATTTACCTTGACTGATGGTTTGGTTCAAGTTATGCTTTGTAGGAAATTCATTTCCTCCTGGAGTTGCTTCTGCCAACAGAGGGAAGACAATAATTTCTTCTTGGCTTGATTTTCAACTCAATCTTCTCTGTCTTTGAGAACTCAATTGCAACCAAAAAACCGTTCCAAATTTTATCCTGGTCAAATCAAGTGCTGCTCCTGTAATTTAATCACTCCCCTTTTCCTCACTGCATCTTGTTCTCCTTATTTTCTCAGCTTTTCCATTGTGGAAGACTGATTTGGTTTGCTTTCCAGTTAGACCCTTAAGTCCATGATTCACTTCTGGATATGGAATATTTTATTTCCTTATGTTGTATGTGTTAGTCTTAAATTATATACTTGGCAAAGCTAGAAAAGGATTTTTTGTAGTTAGATATAAAATATTTACAATAAAAATCATATACAGTTGAAAATGTATGCATTATTTTCTCATTCTGGTTCTGGCTCTATTGGATTATATCTATTTTTTAAAACTCTTGCCCTTTTTGGGCCTTGTAATAAATCACACATACAAAAGCTTTCAGCCATTAGATCACTGAGTACTTTCAAAAAACATCTACAGACAAAAGGAAATAGGTCAGTCTTTCTTTGCAGGAAACCGTATAAAATTAGTGTAGTAAATGTTTGATTAAACAAAAGCAAATACAAGATTTTATTTCCATTTGCCACTTTCAGAAAAGAACCAAATGACCTCCTCCCAACAACAAAAATAATCCTTGCTTATTGATTCATTCATCCACTTATCAAACACACCATACTTCTTGATAATCACAGAACTATTATCAGACTGCATAGATTAGGTATAACTCACATGTAATAGAGAGCCTAAGTGATAGGTTAAGCAAGATAGAGGGTTTTTTTTTCTTTATTATTATTATTATTTTTTTTTAATAAATGTGAATTTACAAAGTGCAACTTTTGTATTGTTGTGGCTCCCCCCCCAACCTCCCTCCCTCCCGCTCCCCTCCCCTCTCCCACTCCCCCTCCCATCCCGCCCTTCATCGAGTTTCATTTTCAATTACCTTCATATACAGAAGATCAACTTAGTATACACTAAGCAAGGATTTCAACAGGCTGCACTCACACAACCGCACAAGGTATAGGGCATTGTTCAACTAGTAGTGTTGTTTTTAAGTTTCATAGTAAAACACATTAAGGACAGAGATCCTACGTGGGGAGCCTGTACTCAGTGACTCCCGTTGTTGATTTAACAATTGACACTCTTATTTATGACATCAGCAATCACCTGAGACTCTTGCTATGAGCTGTCTAGGCTATGGAAGCCCCTTGAGTTCACTGACTCTGAACTTGTTTAGTCAAGGCCATATCACCTTGGGGGTTCCTTCCTCCCTTCAGAGAAAGGCGCCTCCCTCCTTGATGGCCTGTTCCTTCTGCTGGGGTCTTGTTCACCAGGATCTTTCATTTAGATTGCTTTTTGCCACCGTGTCGTGGCTTCCCATGCCTGTGAGACTCTCATGGACCTTTTAGCCAGATCCAAATGTCCCGAGGGTTGATTCTGAGGCAGGAGTGCTGTTTTGGGCATTTGCCATTCTATGAATCTGCTGTGTGTCCTGCTTCCCCTGCAGGATCATTCTCTCCCTTTCAATTCTATCCTTCATTGTGTGCTTACACTGGTCTTATTTGTGAAATCTCTTCGACACTTACCCTATCTTTTTGATCGGTTGTGTATTTATACTTATCACTTTATCAAGTGGCAAGATAGAGTTTCGTTTCTCACTCACTGTTGTTCCCAACCTGAGTAAGCAACATGAACAGCTTTTGTGATATCTGCTTTCAGGGACCCAGGATCCTCCTCTTACCCAACTCTTTGATACTAACTCTGTGATCATCTATGTGGTCCAGCATTTCTTGCCACTACCTCCACATTCTAGTTGTCAAGAAGGTGTAAAGGAATCAAGAAGGGCAGGGCTAGTTCTCTTCAGGATATGAGGAGAAATTGTCCTCTTCACTTCTGCTCACATCCCACTGGTAATTAGTCACAAGCACTCATCACATGGCCATGCCTATATGCAAGAAAGCATGGCATTTATGACATATGCTTAGCTAGAAATTGGAGATCTACTGTAATAAAAAATGATAGAGTGGATACTGGGGGACAGCTAGCAGTTAGAAATCAATACTCTTATTTTAAAGATTCATAAACTAGGGCCAAAAGAGGTAAAACATGTCACAAACTTTACAACTCAATTCATGGTGGAACTAAGCTTTGAGTCCAGATCATTGTGATGTGATGAGTAGATGTGGGTTTGGAAGCAGACAGATTTGAATTAGAATCTGTTTACCAATTACTGACCATGTGATTTGGGGAAACTTACTAACCTTTTAGAGTGCTGCTTTTTTTTTTTTTTTTTATGTGAAATGGCTGCGATTTCTTTCTTGAAGGTTTTCTGAGATGATTACTGAGTTGATTGGTATATAACAGCACCTTTCAGGGAATCTAGCACTTTGTAAAGACTATATAGATCACAGATTACTCCTATCTTGATCTAACTACAGCTTAATACTACAGAACGTGAATATGTTTAAACACACGTTACTACAGAAAAACATGTGAAGCATGTCTCATGGACAATCCAAATCTTATTATAAATTTATATTTCTGTACTATTTGAGTTACTATTCAATTATGGTTCCAGCTAATTTAAGAGATGGGCACAAAAGAAGAGACCTTTAGGGAAAGTTTCAATTATATAGAAAATATAAGTCAACAAGAATCACTTGTACTCTGAGAATTCCAACCAATTAACTGAATATTTAGCATTATTTCAATAATACATTATATCCTATCCTGCCCATAGATTTAATGCTTGTTTTTTTCTTGTCACTTTCACTCTCATTTTCTTTCTCATGATATTTTTATCTCCAAGTTCTGATTTCAACACCTGTGTTTTATTTTTCTTATAATGAGCTTGGAGGCTAAGTTAATTTAGTTTCCACATCTTGGAAAAAATTAGATTGGATACTTAAAAAATCTGAGAGGGAGAAAAATGCTGTTCATATTTAGTTAAGATTTTTTTCTTGAGTAAGTTAGAAAAGTTCTTTCTAAACTTGTCTTTTGAAGTGATTATATCTAGAAAAACACACAGGTTTGCTGGAGAAAAATTCCTCTACTCTGGGAAGAAATAATTCAAATCCAAACCATTTGTGATATATAAAGCAGCATTTTGAATATTCATATTGTGATGTGAACATCAGACCTCAGAATGATAAGCCTTACAGAATGAATTGAAATGAAGACAGCAGTGTGAATGTCACTTCCCTAATGCACAATATTGCAGCTCTCTCCAGCATCTTCTTCACCCTGATCTGATCACTAGAGAACAACACGCTTACACACATGGCAAACACTCCCCCATTCTAATTAAAAGGCTCTTTGGAAGGAAAACAAATTTTAACTCAACATCTCTCAGAATGGATTTTAATTCTGCTGTGTGACATTATTATTCTAGTCTACTCCTTTTGTTTAGTTTGTTTTGCAATATCAGCATTTCACTTTACTTCTACTTATTCTTGTGTCCTGATTGAAATCACCTCTGAAATGTATCAGATGTTTGCTGCCTGCACATTCCCAATTCTTTTTTTTAAGCCCCCGTTGTTATGCCAAATACTTCTCTCTCTACTTTCATTCTTCTTGTTAGTATGCCTGTCAACAGACTTGTCTTCAAACAATTTAAATTATTTTCAATTTCTTTTAGTAGAGGGGAAAAGAAATCAGATCACTTTACAGCAAGTATTTTACTTTGCCTTATGAATGCATTTCACATCCACATTTTGGCACACCTGGTCAGTCCATTTTAGAATTATTCATCTCCGTTTATGCTGTTAATGGATTTTCAATTGCAAATTATCTACAGAACATGCATCAGAATACTTTTTACAGCTGACTGATTGGATTCATACATATGTAATCTTCAATCAGCTTTTGGCTTATATCAACAAGTTTCCCCTTTGGAAGCAGCTAGCTAAAAGGGGCCTCAGCAGATTGGTGGTTAATTGTGAGTCTAGAATATCCTGTGGGCAGAGTTAGAGGCTGCTTTCACCACCCTTAAGGGTTCTGTTTGCATAAGAAAAGAAGATGGGGAGCTTGCAGATTTTAAGAGGGAAGCTTCATAAATATTTTAGTGTTCATAAAATGAAAAAAATGGACAGAACAGGAAAAATTAAGAGAATATAAATGATCTTTCTGGTACTACCTGGTTAGAAGCTAAAAGTTCCAAAGGCAAACTAAGAGCAGGTTTTTTTCTATAAATTAGTGCTATTCAAAGCGTGTCTGGGTTGGTATCATCTAGGCATCCATGAGACCCTGAATTGTATGTGTCCACCAGTCCCACTCTGTCAGAGAACTAAAGTTCTTGCTGAAGATTCTAGTAACTGTGATTGCAACAGGATAGACCTAAACATGTGTCTTGTCATTTGAGGATGTCCTAGAGGGCATTCTGGGAAACCTTACTTGGGCATCCAGGAGAGAGTTTCAGTTTTATGGCTCTACCTGCATGTGAGCACAGCCTTCAGCAAAGGCAGTGGTCTAGGGTGGGCATTGTGGTACAGGACATTAAGCTGCTGCCTGGGATGCCTGTGTCTCATATGGGAGTCCCTGGGATGGGGACCCAGCTATGCTTCCAATCCAACTTCTGGCTAATGCACCTGGGATGGCTCAAGTACTTGGTTTCTTGCTGCCCATGTGGAGACCCAGATAGAGTTCCTGGCTCCAGGATTTGGCCTGGTACAGCCCCAGCTTTTACAGACATTTGAGGAGTGAATCAGCAGATGAAAGATCTAGATCTCTCTCTGTCTCTGTCTCTGTCTCTCTGTCTCCTTCTCCCTGTGCCATTCTGCCTTTCAAATAAATAAATAAGTAAATAAACTTAAAAAAAAAATAGCAGTATCCAGGCACTGGGGCAGCCCGACCATATGCTAACTCCTTAGTCCTTATAATACATGTTGCTAAAAGTCAATCATTCTCATATAACTAAAATATTGCACTTGAATTCATTTGTAGCTGAATACTAACTGCAGCACACTAATAAGTTTACCTTACAAGGCTTAGAATTAATAGCTATAGTCTTCCGTTAGATTAGTATAAAGTTTGACGATAAGAGAGAAAGTCTTGTGCAAAGTGATGTTGCCTGATAAGGTACATTTAATTCCATTTGCCTTCTCCAATTTTCTAGAAACATTTTAGGGTCCCTCTCTTTGGACATTTCATCATGGAGCTATATGATTTTTGTTTTATGCATAAAGTATATATCCATTGATTGGTGCATTTTTCCTGTTTCTGTATTTTTTAAAAGTTTATGTTTTTATTTTTGTTTATTTAAAAGGTAGAATGACAGAGAGAGATCTTCCATCTGAAGACTCACTCCCCATATCTCCATGACATCTGGTTGAAGCTAGGAGTGAGGAACTCCATCTTGTCTTCCATGTGGGAGGCTGGAACCCAAGTACTTGAGCTTGCTGTCTCTGAGGTTGTATTAGCAGAGGTGGGACTCTATCCCAGGCACTCAACTACTGGATGCTAGCATCCCAAGCATTGACTTAACCCTCTGCCCCTCTGAGAGATAATGCCTGCCTCTGTTTTGTATTATTCCAAGATGGTGAGTCAAATAGGACCCCCCAAGAGGAGATATAGGAATGGCTCAGGAAAACAAGGTCTATTATAGTCACTGCTTCTGGAAGCAGTGACTATATTCTGTGTTATTTTTGGTATCTTGGAGACACACATGGGAAAGACATCAGGGAGGTCATGAAGTAGGAGACGGAGATATGGAAGGGGAAAACATTAAGTGAGAGCTTTATTGAGGTTTCTGTGGGAAAGGCTAAGGGACAGGATGAACAGCTGAGTATTTGTAAATGTGAATACTTTGAGTTTACCCTAAACTATGGGCATGATCCTTAGTGGTTTGGTGGTCCCTAATTGCTCTGTGGTAATTAGAATAGGGGAATGCTGTCTTCTGGGAGGCACAGATCTGAGGCAGGAGAGGTTTGACTTTGCATTGCTTATCAAAGGATGCTTCTATTTGGGCCTTTTGCTGCTTTTCAGAATCTGCTAGCCCTAGGAGGGACAGTCTCTTCCAGCTAGCAAGGTTCTTGAAGATATCAAAACATGCAATATACAGAAATATATATATATATACATATGCATATATATATACACACACAACACATACACATTTATACATTTCAAAGAGTTCATACAAAATGGAATTAACATAAGTTTTTATTTGGTGTGAAATAATTTTGAAATCCTTGCATGTGAAAGGTCTTCAAAAACTTCAAGGAAAACGTATATGATTAAGACTCTATCGGGGCTGGTGCTGTGGCACAGTAGGTTAATCCTTCACCTGCGGCGCCAGCATCCGATATGGGCACCGGTTCTAGTCCCTGCTGCTCCTCTTCTGATCCAGCTCTCTGCTGATAGCCTGGGAAAGCAATAGAAGATGGCTCAAATCCTTGGGCCCCTGCACTAGCGTGGGAGACTGGGAGGAAGCTCCTGGCTCCTGGCTTCGGATTGGCACAGCTCCGGCCTTCTCAGCCGTTTGGGAAGTGAACCAGCAGATGGAAGACCTTTCTTTCTGTCTCTCCCTCTCACTGTCTGTAACTCTACCTGTCAAATAAATAAAATAAAATATTAAAAAAAAGACTCTATGAATAGACTTCAAAATATTTTTGCACTAAAATCACATTTTTTAAAAAAGCATTTATCTGAGAGACATATATAGACTGGTATATAGAGAATATTCCCATCCACTAGTTCAACCCCCAAATGCCCACAATGGTTGAGGCCAGACCAGGTCAAAATTGGAAGCCAGGCCCTCAATCCAGGTTTCCTATGTTGGTGACAGGAAGCCAATCATTTGAGCTGACACCTCTGCCACCCAGGATCTGCATTAACAGAAAGCTGGGGTCAGAAGCCAGAACCTTGTATCAAACCCAGGCACTCTACCATGGGATACAAGCATCTTAAGCAGTATCTTAATTGTTAGATCAAATTCCTACCCCCAGCTTACTTTTTGATTTCATTTTTCCATAAACTTTTTCAAGTACTCCTATACGCACACACACACATACACACACTCATACATACCGATTATGTGGGGGTCCCTCAGACAAACTTCCACTCTAAGATTCCATTGTGTTCACAAAGATGTTCAGTAACTTGAACGTTTGAGATGGGAAACATTTACAACCTTTATTTTAACACCTTACTTGACCACAGTTGAATAGA
The DNA here is from genome assembly GCF_051225735.1 of Oryctolagus cuniculus. Classification (NCBI taxonomy): domain Eukaryota; kingdom Metazoa; phylum Chordata; class Mammalia; order Lagomorpha; family Leporidae; genus Oryctolagus; species Oryctolagus cuniculus. Next base: position 115,383,337 of record NC_142869.1, on the reverse strand, counting down.
TGTTTTAGGGGGCCGGCGCTGTGGTGCAGCAGGTTAATACCCTGGTCTGAAGTGCCGGCGTCCCATGTAGGCACTGGTTCGAGGCCCGGCTGCTCCACTTCCAGTCCAGCTCTCTGCTGTGGCCTGAGAGGAAGGTGGAGGATAACCAAAGTCCTTGGGCCCCTGCACCGGTGTGGGAGACCTGGAGGAGGCTCATGGCTCCTGGCTTTGGATCAGCACCCCTCCGGCTGTTGTGGCCATCTGGGGAATGAACCAATGAATGGGGGACCTCTCTCTCTCTCTCTCTCTCTTTCTGCCTCTCCTCTCTGTGTGTAACTCTGACTTTCAAATAAATAAATCTTTAAAAAAGATAGATGTTTTAGAAAATTTTACCCCAATGTTTACTTAATGTTAATTCCAACATTGATAACTGTGGGTAATAATTAACTGGTTCACTCCAATCCATTCTCTACCCTAAACTCCCTTGGTCCTTTTCAACACCAAGGCTGTATATCCAAACATTCTTTACTTAAATCTTCTTTGCAGTCATGAATGGCTGTGGGACTCAATTCTGGCCCTTGAACTTAAATCACATACAACATTTGTTACAGGCACTTCTGGGGGTCATTTGCATTTCTGATAAAAAACATTGGGTTGGTTAGTATGGTCCTTTTCCCTCCTCTGTAAGGGCATGACAGCAGTGATCTTACATCCACGCTTTAAGAGAAAAATAAACCCTGTTTGTTAAGATGACTATGGTCCAATTTCTGTTACTTGAAAATACAAATGGAAGATCTCTTTCTTTCTCATCACTTTCCTTTTTCCTTCCTAGGATCTGTGAACTCTTACAGTATCCATTGGTCAAACAGTTCTCCAAGATGGAGCTCCCTAAATAAAGACAGATCTGAAATGCCCATGATGCTCCTTGTCATTCCTTTCATCAATAGCAGGTCTTTCTCAATCTCTTGCTTTTTGGATTTAATCCCATGAGCATGGCAATGATTACCAATCAGTAAGTGTCGCTCCCCCTCTTCGTGGAGGAACGACACAGGACCCTGCACTGTTCTTTTGTCTGCTCGGCCCTCCCCGGGTTTGCTGCTGGTTCTTCCCGGGTTGGCTACCGTCCCTTCCACCTCCGTGGAAGGGCGGTTCCCCCTAGCCACTTTCCCCACTTCCGCGGGGGAGCGGCACACCGCCGGCCGGCTCTCTCGGGGGCTGCACAGGTGTTCCTTCAGATAGATGTTCCTGGTGCATGTTGTCTCTCTCCTCCTTTATAGTCCTCTTCCACCAATCCCAACTCTGCTACCCACACGCCGAGTACGCTGCTCTCCTCCAATAAGGAGCAAGATCAGCTCTTGCAGCTCAATCAAATTGGCGAGAGGCAGCTGCGTAGAAGCTGTTTGCTCCCTTCTCAGCGCCATATTGTGGGAGGGCAGATGCATAGAATAAGTCTTAATTCCAGTAACTTAGTCTAGTCCGAGTTGCTCCCCACAGTAAGTCTCTGGTTTTCCATTTGTTTTGCATTTGAAAAGTGTCCTTTGGTGCACAAATGCAAAGGAAGGCAGGTGGATGCTGTGTAGAATGGCCCAGACTCCCCTTCTGTGCAGAGAAGCTCATTTCACAGGTGCTCAATGCTGGCTGCTAAAAGCTCCTAACTGTAACCCCTCCAAGAACCACAGGAGCTCCTTTGCTCAAGGTTGTCAACTTTCCTGGAGCTAAACCACATTTGTTGACAAGTAACAAAAGCCTGCCCCTGCCACTTTTGGGGACAACTCCGAAAAGCGTTACTAATTGCAGAGCTCCCTGTGGGTTTAGGTGGGGTTGTGTTATTGTGCATTGAAGTTCAACTTGTCTCCCTGCCCACCTATCTTCCCTCGTTTCCTTAGACATTTTCTTGTTGGGCATTCCCTCCACCTCCTCCAAGACTCCTGCAGGTAAACCTCTGACCTAGGACAGTTGCCAGCAGAAGTGTTCCTAAGAAGCAGTCTTTCAAATGGGGCTTTGAAGTTGGATCACACATCAGTCAATGGCAAGGAGGAGTCCATGAGCAAAGGTATGCCATTCCTTGGTGTGCAGTGGGCACTATGGCTAAAACCAGAATGGGCTTCCAGTGGAAGGGAATGCACTAACCTCTGCAATATAGGTGATGTTTGGAAGGTTCAGGGGAAGTAGTGAAGCCACCTAAGTCTGCTTTGTGCCACTATAACAAAATATCTGAGATTAGATAATTTATAAAGAACAGAAATTTATTTTATCACAGTTCTGGAGGCCAAGGAGTTCAAAATGAATGCATTGGCAGATGATATGGGCCTTCTTGCTGTGTCCTCTCACGGCAGAGGGGCAAGAGAGAACCAACATCCACTCCAGATCAAGCACTTTTTTTTTGACAGGCAGAGTTAGACAGTGAGAGAGAGAGAGACAGAGAGAAAGGTCTTCCTTCCGTTGGTTCACTCCCCAAATGGCTGCTATGGCGGGCGTCCTACGGCTGGCACTGCACCAATCTGAAGCCAGGAGCCAGGTGCTCCTCCTGGTCTCCCTTGCGGGTGCAGGGCCCAAGAATTTGGGCCATCCTCCACTGCCTTCCTGGGCCACAGCAGAGAGCTGGACTGGAAGAGGAGCTACCGGGACAGAATCTGGCACCCCAGTTAAGATTACTAGAATCCGGGGTGCCGGCGCTGCAGGTGGAGGATTAGCCTAGTAAGCCACGGCGCCGGCCAAGATCAAGCATTTTTAATAAGGCACCAATCCCATTGATGAGGAAAGAGCCTTTGTGATTTCAGGATTTGATCATCACCATGGCAATCAGGAAGCCAGTCCCTTAACAATATTTTATACCATGAATCTTGGGCTGCTGGCTGCCTTCAACTCCTCTCTATCTCATATTGCTTTGGTAAAGAATGAAGTCAGATTTTCTCCTTCTAATGACTTAATCCCTTCTTAAAGGTCCTCATCTCATATTGTCATTTTAGCAATACCTGAATTTTGGAGGCAACACCTACAAATCACATGAGGCTCTAAGGCTTGGTTGTAGAGTCGGATGGCCTTTGCTAAGTGCTATGCATGCACTGGAGGCAGACAGAGGAAAGGTGAAAGTGATTAATCACCAATTTAGAGAGAAGTATGGTAGAGGGAAGATAGAAGGAGATCCCAAGATTTTGCAACTGGAGAGCTATAAAGCTAAGGATCAGGTCCAGGGGAGTGAACTGAAGTGAAGTGCTGAGCCTCAGAGGGTTTCTGTATCAAAGTCAAGACTGTGGTTTGGATCAACTGGAACCCTGAGACTTGAACAGTGAGTCAATGCATTCAAGCAGTTTGAAACTGCTCATCTTTTTGCACCCTTTGACTTTCTCCTTCATTCTACAGGCTGGTACTCCCTCACTTGCTTGGAAATGTTACAGAGGCCTCTGCTTGCAAAATATCATGGGCTGGCCTCAGGAGAAAACTTCATCTTCTCTCTTGGCCACCAGACCAATAAATGTTGTCAAATCACAACAAAGCTTGGCCAGTGAGGGGCCAGATTTGCTGAGGAAAAAAGGGATTCTATGCCAAAGGAACTGCTGGACCTAGCCGTTACATACCTGCAGAGACTGGATACATACATGGGACTGGAGCCTGAGGGTGCTAAGTCAAGGGGTGATAAAACAGAAAATTGGATAAGTAGAATTGATCAAAACTAGAGTAGTCTCCTGTGATACAGGGTTTAACTTCCCCATGATGCAGCAAAGAACCCTAGGAGACAGTGCTAATGAGCTGCTGGGAAGACTTTTGGACACTTAGAGCACATGATGGAAAGTAGAAATGCCAGGACTGTAGAAGAATCAAAAGGCTTAGGAAAAGGAGACATTTTAGAGTGGTTATACTAAGGGAAGGAGAAAATCTGACTTCATTCTTTACCAAAGCAATATGAGATAGAGAGGAGTTGAAGGCAGCCAGCAGCCCAAGATTCATGGTATAAAATATTGTTAAGGGACTGGCTTCCTGATTGCCATGGTGATGATCAAATCCTGAAATCACAAAGGCTGGGTGGTGATAATGAGAAGCAGAGTGGGTGAAATTATTGTAATGAGTGGCAAGGTTGGACTGGCAGGAAGCGGACACCACCCACAGAAAGTTACAGAGATAATTAATGGAACATGATGTCCTGAGAGGCAAGAGAGATGAGATGCCAATAAAGCTATTCCTTAATCTATGTAACAGAGATAAAACAAGAGTGGATAATCAGCAGTCTGAGGACAGTCTGAAAAATATAATGTCATAACTGCTTGCCCAGGTTCTGCACTTGAGACAGTTCTGAGAATCCAAACTCATGGAATGAAGAAGGCAGGTTCCCAGGTGGAAGGATTCTACCACAATGGCTAGTGTTTTTGGTAACAATATCTCCCGTTCCTGAACAAATCATCCTATAGCCATTTATTTGGATTACTGTATACTAGGGAAAGGGGACTACTTAAGTACTTTGAGGACTATTGAATACACGGCCCAAGTTCACTATTGAATACATGGTCCCCTGAGAGTGGGCCCATATGGAGACCAAGTCAAAGATGGGATCCTGACCCAGATCAGCTCTCAGTGAGTTGATGGATCCATCCAATGATAATTTCCTTGGTCCACTATGTGCATAATTGTAGTGGGCATGGTATCTCACATTCCTTTCTTGCCCAACAAAGGAAAGTTCTGTCATGGAGGGTAAGACCAAGAGAGAGTCTGTGAAGTTTCTCACCCCTCCCAGGCATGACAGTACATGAAACAAATATAATTTCCTGGAGAAAATGGCGAGTAGTGTTATACTTTAAAACTTAAATGACGTATGGTTGATTGTCCTCATTATTCTCCTGTTTAGGTTACTAATCCTACCTCTACTCAAATCAGATGGGGCTTGGCCAATGAAAATGCACCACTGAAAATCAGTCCAGTAGTGACCCTGATTGCTGTTGCTCTGTTGGGTGCTATATATTTCCACCGCCTCAGATACGTGATATGTATCCATCTCTGTAGAAAATATGTTATTTCCCCTCTATATTTAAAATTTGTATTAATTTTCATTTTATTAAAGGGGTAGAGAAAGAGAGAGAAAGAGAGATATCAATCTTTTGTCTACTGGCTAACTTCCCAAATGCCTGCAATAGCGAGATGTTGGCCAGGCTGAAGTCAGGAGCCTGGCCAGGTTTCCCACATGAGTGGAAGGGATGCAAATACTTAAGCAATCTTCTGCAGCTTTCTGTACTGTTAACAGAAAACTGGATCAGAAGCAGAGTAGCTGAGATTCAAACCAGGCCCTTTGATATTGAATGTAGGCATCCCAAGCATTAACTACCACACCACACTCCTCAACTCTTTCTCTGTCTATTAAGGAGAGTCATAACAAGTTCTCAATCATGTGCTTGTTGCGGAGAAAGTGAGAGCTGTGTTAACTCTTCCTTCTGATATAATATATCTGTAAAAGGACCTAGACATCATAATTGAGTTGCTACATTGATGAAGACATGTTAATTTGACCATATTAGCAAGAAGGAGGGAGTACCTTGGAGGCGTAAATGCTTCAGAGGGTGGGAGATAAAACATTGTGGAGATTCAAGGATGTGCCACATCAGAAATTTTTAGGATCCAATGGTCTGGGGCATGGGGAAACTCCTGAAAGTAACATTTACACAATTATTATTTGTCAATTAATAGAAAATTTTGTATCTCAAGTTTCCCACCATTAACACTTGTTATTTTTCTCCGGGTTCTGGAGGCAGCATTTTCCACACTTGGAAATGTTGCTCTGACCCATTCCCTGGATAACCTGGAAAGTTGCAAGCTCTGGATGCGTTTATAACAGGAAAAGGCTCTGCAGCAGGTCTACCCTACAGTGTAAACAGCCTTGCTGTTTGAGACACAAGATTCTACAGATTGTATGCTAATAGAAGGACAGTAGTCCCCCTTTATCCATGGGCTTTCTGTGGTTTCAGTTGCCCTAGGCCAACCGTGGCCCAAAAATACTAAATAGAAAACTCTGGAAATAAACTGTTCATAAGTTTTAGTTGCTTGCCATTCTGAGCAGTGTGATGCAATCTTACACTGCTGCACTAGATCCCACTTGGAATATGAATCATCCCTTTGTCCACTGTCTCCATGCTGTGTCAGATATCAGATTAACTGTGGTGGTGTTGCAGTGTTTTTGTTCAAATAGTTCTTCTTTTTCTTAATAATGCCCCCAAAGTGCAAGACTAGCGGCATTTCAGTATATCAAAGAGAAACCATAGAGTGCTTTCTTTAAGTCAAAAGGTGTAAGTTCTCAACTAAATCAGGAAAGAAATAAGTGGTATGCTGAAGTTGCTAGGATCCACAGCAAGAATGAATCTTCTATCTGAAAAATTGTAAAGGAGGAAAAAAATTTTGCTGTTGTACCTCAAACAGCAGAAGTTATAACCACAATGTGTGATAGGTATTTGGTTAATGTGAAAAGGACATTAAATTCTAGGGTTTTATATTATACAATTTCAGGCATCATCTGGGAATTATCCCCATGGACATAGGGCTACTCTATTTGTGATGGAGAAGACTGCCATGTAGGGATCTGGAATAAGGCCAGTCCATCTGCAGCAGAGTGGACTGTACCATTCATAAAACAAGTCTGATAAGCTAGGAGGTGTCTGAACATGGGACCTCATGTGGTCCTGTGACCACAGATGCTAATTATGAGCTGGGGTCTATCAAATCCATCAAATCATGTGTTTGGGCAGGTCCTGCAGCAATCCACTGGTAGATAAAAATGATACTGTGAACAAGACTAGAGGGCTCAAATCAACTCCATGAACCAGCAGCCTCAATCTCCGTGATCATCCACCCCTCCTGCATTAAAGTCTTCCCTTCGGGGGCCGGCGCCCTGGCTCACTTGGTTAATCCTCTGCCTGTGGCACCGGCATCCCATATGGGCTCCAGGTTCAAAGTCCTGGTTGCTCCTCTTCCAGTATAGCTCTCTGCTGTGGCCCAGGAGGGCAATGGAGGATGGCCCAAGTGCTTGGGCCTTGCACCTGCATGGGAGACCAGGAGGAAGCACCTGGCTCCTGGCTTCAGATCGGCACAGCGCTGGCCATAGCAGCCATTTAGGGGTGAACCAATGGAAGGAAGACCTTTCTCTCTGTCTCTCTCTCTCACTATCTATAACTCTACCTGTTTTTTAAAAAAGTCTTCCCTTCAGCCCTTACATGTGGCCATATATGGAGTCTGTTATGGTCAGTTGACAGATGAGAAAAAGGACAAGTTTGTTTCACAGAAGAGCTGGCTTAATATGTGGGCACATGCTGAAAATAAACTAATTATATGCTTCAAACCTTTTCCAGGGTTTCCCTGAAAGATGGCAGCAATATTAAATCTTTTCAGGGGCAAAGTTCCAGCTGTTGACTTTTATGTACCCATGTTAATGCCTACTAGTGATCATCTACCATGGAAGAGGCTCTAAACTGCCAAAGAGAGAAAATGTCTTGGCCAAATGATGTTATCCAGCTTTGTCAGGGGCCACTCAGTTGCCAGAGCAGTGTTCTTACAAGTGGGTGCTGTGACAAATAGCTAGATGAGAGACTGGATAAAGCCTAAAGCATGAGCTTCCTCTTACCAAGACTTGTCTAGCTGTACTGCTTCTGGGTGTGGGATCTTCTTGCAACAAAGACAGATCCTATGTCCTTATTATAACAGCATCCCTTAAGGATGGCAACCAGACATATGATGATAAATGGATTATATTGGAACATTCCTACCTGGAAGTACAGTGATTTGTTTTGATCGGGATCAGTGCATACTCTGGGTATGAGTTTTCTTTTTCTTTTCCTGCATGTGGTGCCTTAGCCAGCTTTACTATCCAAGGGTTTACCATGTGTGACCCACTCACATAGGATTCTGTGTAATGTTATTCAAGATGAAGGGACCCCCATTACTATAGGAAAGGAGGTGAGGAAGTGGACAAACGATCATGGATTCCTCTGATATGGCATAGCATCCAGAATCTGCCATCTGGATAGAACCATGAAATAGTCTTTGTAAGCTTCAGTTGCATATAATGAAACCTGGTCATTTGCAACAAGATGGAGGAATTTGGAAAACATCATGCTGAGTGAATTAAGCCAGTCCCAAAGGGACAAATATCATATGTTCTCCCTGATCAGCGACAACTAACTGAGCACCAAAGGGGAAACTTGTTGAAGTGAAATGGACACTATGAGAAACAGTGACTTGATATACATTCTAAACCAACACTCCTTAGCTTTATTGTTAGAGATAAAGGTAGAAGTAAAAGTAGTCCTATTTACAGTCACACTTAGTGATCTTTTGGGGAAGTTTATGCTTACTGCCCTCCTACCTTAGTCTATACATCCAGAGGTCTTGTTCCCAGAGCAGAAATAATTCCAGAAGAGGATACTGTAAGCATTTTATTACTTTCTGATTGCTACCTACCTATTTTAGGCTACTTTTGTCATGGAGTGAGCAGGCAATAAAAAAGTCATCAGCTGGCAGTGATAACTGACCTACCTGGTCAGGAAAAGACAAGGATTCTGTTCCATGATGGAGACATGGAAAATGATTTATTACCCAGGTAGATCCACTGGGGGCAATCCTTGGTAATCCTTGCCCAATTTGACAAGTATGGATATGTGCAGAGCTTGAAAAGGGCACATTGACTAGGGGCTCAGACCTCTTAGGGGTGGATTCTCAGTCACCTCACGACATGAACCAACTAGATCAGCTGAGATGCTCGCTGACAGAGAGGAAAATCAGAATGAGTAGTAGAAAAGAGACATGATGACCTGTAGCCTTGTGAGCAGCTATAGCAGGAAGGAATGTTATTCATCCCACAGATTTTCCTCCTGAGGTTTCCCCAAGAAATAGGACCAGCCCAAATCCTTAGTAGCTATTTCCAAATGGGCCATTATTTGGTAAGAAGCAAATGGAAACAGGTATAGAATTCAGTGAATGCTACACCCCTAGACCCATTCCTTTTCCCACTCTTTAATGACAGAAACTCATTGCATCCTGGCTGAGAGTGTCAGCTGTTGATGACTGCACGCTACGGTCCTCTCCTTCACCTTTCTGCCTTCACCGTGTATAGGCGCTTGCCCACGTTTATACCCATCCCAGGGAGCTTCTTGCATCTATTATTTGCTGATGCCCCTACTTTAGTTGAGGACAACTCTGAAGGCACTACAACTCCAGAGCTCTCAATAGGGTCAGTTCAGGCCTCTTTTGCAACTGCGTTACAGTTCAGCTCCTTCAGTTATTTGCAGGTGTTGTTCATGGACATCATGCCCCTACTCTCTAACCTCCTAGAGCACACAGATCTTCACCTCAATGTCTGTCTTTACAGACCCCAACAGAGACTGTGGTAAGAGAAATTTTGAGAACAAGTAGGGAATCCCTTCAAATCATACCATATATACGGGCAATGTCCCCTCTTTGCATTACACAGAGTTGGCTCTTCCTTGGGAAAATGTTTTCTTAGAAAAATAGATGTGAAGTTTTTTTTTTTTTTTGACAGATTTAGACAGTGAGAGAGAAAGAGAGAGAGACAGAGAGAAAGGTCTTCCTTTCCATTGGTTCACACCCCCCCCCCCCAAATGGTCACTACAGCCTGTGCACTGCACCGATCTGAAGCCAGGAGCCAGGTGCTTCTCCTGGTCTTCCATGAGGGTGCAGGGCCCAAGCACTTGGGCCGTCCTCCACTGCCTTCCCAGGCCACAGCAGAGAGCTGGACTGGAAGAGGAGCAACGGGGACAGAACCCTCACCCCAACCGGGACTAGAACCCAGAGCGCCGGCGCCGCAGGTGGAGGATTAGCCTAGTGAGCCGCGGCGCCGGCCAGATATAAAGTTCTAAGGAAGAGGACACTTCACAGATATGATTGACTAACTTCTCAGCAATGGGTGCTGTATTGGTGATTATTATGTGTACTTTGTGGCATTCAAGAATGTTTAAATATCAATGTTTATTTTAAGAAAACCAATAGCTCATGCTTTGAGTCTACTAATGCTACTATGAATGCTATTCATGGTTTATACAAACACCAGTGAGAAATTGTGATAAAATAGAAAAAAGTCTTGACTTTGCAAACAGAAGCCCAAGGATTTAAATTCCAGCTTGCCACTGATAAGATGTGTATTGTATGCATCATTTTACTGAATTTTAGTTTTGTTAATTTCTGAAAAAGAAGTAATAGTTACTTGGTGTTCTTCCTTTTTGAGTGTGTTGAAAATTAAGGAAGATAGTATCTACAGAACCCCTAGGTTTATAGCCTTTAGTGTGACACATGAGCTCATTCTTTTGATCAATAAACATTTATTCAGCACAAATCTTTATTAAGTCACAAACACTGATTATGTGCCAGGTCCTTTAGTAGATACTTGGTGTAGACAGAAGGAAAAGGTGCAGCCCCTGTTTTGAAGGAGCTCACACGTTGGGATGAGAGGTATAGACATAAAGAAGAGGGGTTGGAATAGAGATGATTCATAGGTTTCCAAATTGTTTAAAGTGATGAATGGCATTTCCTGAGATTCTTCCCAAGGAGAGCCGGTTGCACAGGCTTGGTGTTACAGTTGAACCAGTTGGGTAAAGTAACAGGCATCCCACTCCAGTCTTCCTCCTCTGTGTTTTTCCTCCATGGTATTATGCAGACTTTACTCTATCTGTGTCTTGAGAAAATATTTTAAAATATACTTTTTCAGGAATACCTATTTATGAGCCTGCCATTGGTGCCCATGGGTCTTAATCAAGGTCACTGCATCATGAGGTTTTATAAATAAACCCAGGCTTAAAATGATTCAAGGTTACATGGTTTTGTCACTAACAAAAAAATTTTAAAAGATTTATTCTTATGTATTTGAAAGAGAGTTACAGAGAGAGACAGAGAGAAAGAAATCTTCTAGCCACTTTTTTACTCCCTAAATGGCTGGTCCAGGCTGGAGCCAGGAGCCAGGAGCCAGGAGCCAGGAGCCAGGAACTCCATCCAGGTCTCCCATGAGGATAGCAGAGGCCTAAGTACTTATCCCATCTTCTGCTGCCTTCTCTGGTTCATTGACAGGGAACTGGAGCAGAAGTGGAGTGGCTGGGACTCAAACTGGTACTCTTATATGGGATGCTGGCTTTGAAGTTGTGGCTTAGCATGCTACACCACAACATCAGCCCTTAAAATTAATTAATTGATTAGTTAATTAAACATAAAATTGTATGTAATTATCATAACATACAATATTTTGAAGTATTTGTGCATTGTGGAATAGTTATATCTATCTACAGGTGCATTACCTCAAGTAGTTACGGTTTTCATGTTGAGAAGCCTTAATATCCACTCTATTAGCATTTTTCAAGGATACAATATGTCATCATTAGCTACAGTCACCATGCTGTGTAGCAGATTGCCTGAGCCAATTCCTTCTAACTGTAATTATATGTTCCATGACCAGTGTCTCCTTAACACCCCTCCTGACCCCCCAGCCTTTGATAGCCATACTTTTGTAATCTACTTCCATGAGATTTCTCATGTGAGTGTGATCCTGTGGTATTTCTCTTTTTGTGTTTGGCTTATTTCCAGAATTAGGCCAGAGACCAGTCCCCAGCACATTTGTCCTTACTCAACATTTAAGTACAAGACTTTGAAACATTGCTGCAAAAAGAGGCATATGACAGTAGAATAAACTCTTTGCGTGGGTTTTATTTAAACAACCTTTGGAGTGGTCATTTTGTTGTCATGGTTGCCCCAATCAATGAGATGGATAGAGGGTCTCGGGGCTGCAGCTGTTTGTGTGATCATTTAACCTTCGGAAGCAGATTTTATTAAAGTGTTCCTGTTGCTGAAAATGAATTACAAAGCTTTCCCTTTTCTGTAGGAAATAAGAGTGCCCAGATGAGATTACATGGCTTCCTATGATATCTAAATAAGATTAGTTTGCTGAAGATCACATTAAAATCCCATTAAAGAGACAGTTCCGCTCCAGCCCCCCTTCTCCTCAGGCAAGTTCTGAGCGGGTTGATGAAAATTGCTCAGGGATGACACGCAGGCTTGGGGCACCCCGTGGAGGCATGGGGCTGGGAGGGGCAATATTTTCCCACTGTGTTCATCACAGGAATGGGATCTGTGTACATGGCCCATCACTTACAGTTGACAGTTCCTGACTCTAAGGAGGGAAGACTTTAGGAAAGAAATGGTAATAAGATGAGAGGATCACAAAATGCAGGCGTTGAGGTCATCCCCAGAGAGCATCCAGGAAATCACTAATTCATTTTCTTATGTGACAAGGATAACAATATTAATGTTTAAGTATTTATTGCTTTCCCTCAAGCCTGCTTCTAAGCAGGAGGGCTTCTTTGCTCTCAGGAGGCTGCCAAGCCTGGATTTGTGTTGTGCTGATCTAAGTAATCAGTGTAAATTTGGAATTGGTACTGAGAAAATTAAATTGATTTCCATTAGGAAGGGACAGGGGGCAGCTCCTACAATGCTGCAATAGGGTCAGCAGGATGGTAGGAGTTTTGAGAGAGCAGAAGAGAAGTCTAGGGGGAAAAGAAAAAGAGAAATGGAGAGAGCAGTTGTGTTAGCTATGGCTGGAAGGGAGTCAGGTGGCTGAGAAGATCTGTGATGTCATCACTCTTTACACCCCTTCTAAAGTGTTTTTCAATGAGTTTTTCAACACAGAACCAACTTCCTTTTTTGAATGGATATGATGTAGCCACAAAATGGCAAAACTTCATTTTTTATTAGTGTAATTATATAATTTTGGGGGTGATAGGTGTTTATTAGAAATGGGGGCTGGTATTGTGGTGCAGTAGGTTAAGATGCTGCTTGTGACACATCCCATAGGGCAGTGTCAGTTCAAGTCCCAGTTGCTCTGCTTCTGAACCAACTCCTTGCTAATGCACATGGGAAAGCAGCAGAATGTGGCTCAAGTGTTTGGTCCCCTACCACAATATGGGAGATCTAGATAGAGTTCCACACTCCTGGCTTTAGCCTGGCCTAGCCCTGGCTGTTGCAGTCAGCTGGGGAATGATTCAGAGAATGGAAGATCTCCCTGTCTCTGTTCCTCTCTCTGTGTCACTATGTCTTTCAAATAAATAAATCTTTTAAAAAATTAAACCATTAAGAAAAAAATAATTACTGAGAAAGCTGCCTGAGGTCTTCCTGCTAAGGAGTTTGTAGTTCAGTTTGGGTACTAAGTAAATGAATAATCACAATTCGGTGCAGTAGATGCTTCAGTGGAACTTAGCACAGGGAGCAAAGGTGATGTGAAGGAGGGATGCCTTTATGCAGGCAGTCAGGACAGCCTTCACAGAGAGCCAGGACAACTCCACAGGGCCATCCTCCTGTTCAAGGCTGCACTGATCTTATGCATAGATGTTTGCACTGATCTACTAATGTCTGCTTCCTCCCTACACATTGTGGGGCTTGATGTTCCAACATCATATTATTTACTCTGCTGATGGGAGGGGTAGGTTTGGGTTTAACAAAAGACAAAAGTAAGAAGGGACATTTTGTGTCCTTGATAACCTTGGTCTTACATGCCTTCATGGGTACATCACTGACAGAGACTTGGCTGTTGGAAACATCTTTCGCTTGTACAGAGATTACCATTTGAAAGAATAAATTCTTAGTGTGCCTATATTTATTAATGCTACATAGCTTATTTTTATGTTCCTAAAATAAAAAAATGGAATCAGATTTGAATTTTTTCCTTTTTTGCCTCTTTTTATTTTGAAGTGAATTGTCTGCTAAAAATAAACATTTTAGGCTACTTATTTCTGATAGTCATAACAGCATAGTATAGTCAAATATAAAATAAGATGAAAAACTCTAACTCTATAAACACGTGTATAATTCTCATCAAGAGCTTTCCAAACACGCACACACAAAGTAGACTGTTAGTGAGAACACCTCACTAAAAATTCTTTAAAAAGTACTAGCAATATTTTTCTAAGGGCAATAATATCAATTAGAATAAGGATGAATTTTCTTCTTTACATGTTTCAAGTCTCCAAACTTTCTACTGTAGACTATATTCTGTAACTTTGGTAATCATAAATAAAGATAAGCATTACTTATATAAATCTGGTACCGAGCATCTGTTGGACAATACAATGTGTTTGTCTTCATTCAAGTTGCAGCTTACATCATCAAAAATGTTTAGTGTTATTGATTTTCCCAGGTTGTGTTTTTTTTAAAAGATTTTTATTTATTTGTTTGAGAGGTAGAGTTACAGACAGAGAGAGGGAGAGACAGAGAGAAAGGTCTCCTGTCTTCTGGTTCACTCCCCAGATGGCTGCAGCTGAGAAGATCTGAAGCCAGGAGCCAAGATTTCTTTTGGGTCTTCCATGTGGGTGCAGGGGCCCAACCACTTGAACCATCTTCTACTGCTTTCCGGTGCCATAGCAGAGAAATCAGAAAAGGAGCAGCCAGGACACGAACTGACTCCCATATGGAAGTCTGGCGCAGTAGGCGGAGGCTTAGCCTACTATGCCACAGCTCTGGACCACCAGGTTACATTTTAAAGTTCAAATTAAGCCTTAAATCCTGACATCCATGTTCAATTAAGTATCAGATAATGAAATTGTGGAGTTAAGCTTACACCATGATTCCTCTAATGGTGGTAGTAGTGATGACAAAAGTGGTATTGATGATGGTGATGACTTCAAAAGGCTGCTGATGTAGTGGAGTAGAATAGGGTCCGCTACGAGCTCTATTTAACATGTAAGGAAATAAAAAGCTAGGTTTTATTAGAAGATTCTTATCTTACACAAAGCCACCTAACCTCAGTTGGAAGTGGGCCAGAACCCAAGTATTCAGGTTTCTAGTTAATTTTTCTCTTCATTACTCCATGTTATCATTGTTATTGTTACTGTTACTGTTTGTCTGCCAGAGAATACCTTGATTAGTTTGCAATGTTTTTGTTCTAGAATTTTTAGGTTTTAATGATTTTGTGTGGTCACATGTGAATTCAGGTAGTTAGTCCCAGATAATGAATTCCCTTTTAGTTTTTTTTTTCCACTTGGAGGTAGTGTTTGGTAGTAGTAGTTTCCTTTTTTAGCTTTGATTTTGATCATTTTTAATAAAGAATATGTATTTTTAAAAACAAAAGTTTGTTTTCATCAGTTTAGTGGAAAATATCCAAAAGCATAGTTTTTTACTATTTTCTTAAAACTGTTGTTGAAGCTTTCCATCTTTAACTAGTGCTATTGTGTCGACACAATTGTTTGCAGAGTTCTGTTTCTGTTTTGCTATGGCATTGGGTATGATATGGGCAATGACTGTTGTCTACTGTAGTTGCTATGAGGCTCTGCAGAGGAAAGATAAATACAATCAAATCTATTCAGGGAATTCAAGATCCCTGGATTTTGTTTTTGGAGCAAGTGAGGAGATGGCTAACACAAAAGTAATCTATTTTATGTGTTGTAATTAAGTTGACTAAGGTCTTTATGGTGTGAGTGACACACTGTAACGAGCTGAGATTACAATCTTGACCTTACTTTGTCCTCAATGAAGGTTTTGACTTTAGAGAGGATGCATGCCAGGTAGCTTCTGTTTTCACTAGAATCTCACAGTTGCCACTTGATGGATTAATTTGCTTCATCCTAAATTTTCTTTACTGTGTTTATTTTAAGACAGATTAATTTTGTTCAGACATCTCATTTGTCCCATGTTAAAGATTTTTTATTTTTTATTTATTTGACAGGTAGAGTTACAGACAGTGAGAGGGAGAGACAGAGAGAAAGGTCTTCATTTCGTTGGTTCACACCCCAAATGGCCGCTATGGCCGGTGCGCTGTGCCCATCCGAAGCCAGGAGCCAGGTGCTTCCTCCTGGTCTCTGATGCTGGTGCAGGTGCCCAAGCACTTGGGCCATCCTCCACTGCCTTCCCGGGCCACAGCAGAGAGCTGGACTGAAAGAGGAGCAACTGGGACTAGAACCCGGGGCCCATATGAGATTCCGGCACTGCAGGTGGAGGATTAGCCAAGTGAGCCACAGTGCCAGCCCCTTGTCCCATGTTAAAATGAACAAACAGTGATTAAGATTCTGCTATTTATTTAATATATGGCAGTGAGTTTTACCCAAATATTAATGTATTATTTGACTTTCTGGAGAACTTTAAGCATCCGTTTCAGGAAAAAATAAAGCAAAGGAAATAATAGCAATGAAGGATAAATAAATACTTTAAGTAATGAAAGTACAATAGAAATACTTTCTTTGGAATTCACAATGTGACTGTCTTCCCTTCTATGAGAAAACAAACATATTTTTAATGCATCTATAGGTGTCACTGTTTAGATACACTATTGCGATGATCATTTTTCACATTTGAATCTGAGAAAGGGCTACAAGACTGTATTTTATATAGTACACACACACATACACACACACACATATATATTCTGATGTGAGTTTAGTACTTGAGGTTTGATTTTCTGGCACAATTAAATCAACTAATAATGAATATACTATTATTTGGAGGCTAAGAAATCAGTTTGGACAAAGAGGGTGACAATTAGGTACAGAGTGCAGTAAAATATAGTCTATTGCTTGAGATTTACCGCACCATTACTAGATTAGTAGTTTGGGGAAATTCTTGTTTTCACACTTCCCCTCTTTCTCTTGGTAACACTCACTAGCTAGAATCTTTGGTCATATTAATCTTTCTGTGTCCTTCTGTTTTAGTATGTGAAATGAGTTGGGAATTTGGGGGGATCTGTTGTAAGGCTGGACCTCAGGAGATTATAAAAGGATGATCTATATCTTAAAGCTATAGATGTGCTTCTGATTTCTGTTTTTCTTTTTTTTTAAACTTTTATTTAATAAATATAAATTTCCAAAGTACAGTTTATGGATTACAATGGCTCCCCTCCATAACGTCCCTCCTACTCAAACCCTCCCATCTCCCTCTCCCTCTCCCATTCCATTCACATCAAGATTCATTTTCAATTCTCTTTATTTACAGAAGATTAATTTAGTATAAATTAAGTAAAGATTTCAACAGTTTGCACCCACACGGAAACACAAAGTGTAAAATACTGTTTGAGTACTAGTTATAACGTTAATTCACATTGTACAACGCATTAAGGACAGAGATCCTACATAAGGAGTAAGTGCACAGTAACTCCTGTTGTTGACTTAACAAATTGACACTCTTGTTTATGGCGTCAGTAATCACCCTAGGCTCTTGTCATGAGTTGCCAAGGCTATGGAAGCATTTTGAGTTCCCTGACTCTGATCTTATTTAAATGAGGTCGTAGTCAAAGTGGAAGTTCTCTCCTCCCTTCAGAGAAAGGTACCTCCTTCTTTGATGGCCCATTTTTTCCACTGGGATCTCACTCACAGAGATCTTTCATTTAGAGTTTTTTTTGTTGTTGTTGTTTTTGTTTTTTTTTTCCAGAGTGTCTTGGCTTTCCATGCCTAAAGTGCTCTCATGGGTTCTTTAGCCAGATCCGAATGCCTTAAGGGCCAATTTCTGTTTTTCTGCAAGCTCTCTCCTCAATATCTCTCTCTCACATCAATATTTTAATTAAGTAAATTATTAAGAATTTATTGCTCTCTAAGTATGTACATTTTTTTTCTAGAAGCCAGGTATGTAGAGAAACATCAGGATTAATCTTTGCCCTCAAGAATCCCAGGGTTTAATAGCAATGAGAGACAAATGACTGAATGTGGTGAGAAAATTCAGCCACTAGTTTATGTGGAATACAAAGAGGTAACCTACCAAACTTGCTTGGGAACTGGGGTTGTTTCAGAGAGAAGCCTGTTGAGTCAAGGTAAATAGTGTTTACCATGAGACTGGGGTATTGTAAAGAGGTTGGGCTATTTTAAACAGATGAATGATCATGTGTCAGACACAGACATCAAGTGTATTTGGGGGTTGTGAGTGGTTAGAGAAGGTTGAAGTGAAAATATGATGGTGTTGCAATACTCTGATTGCCTCATGGTGTTTTATCCAAAGAAATTGACCTTAGAGGTGAGTACCACAGACATTCTTTTACTTTTCTTTTTTCTCAACAAACTCACCTGTTCACATTCAACCTTTTCAAAAACGGTAAAACAGATTTCTGAATGGACAATTTCTATGTTAGAGTTGACAGCTATCATTGCATTTGTGTTAGACAGTAATTGTTTAGATGACTTACTCTTGGTACAGGAGGAAGTCAAATGGAAGGATTGTGTGGCTGAATTTTCTGAGACTGATGTGTGTGATTTAAATTATTTTTGTCACCAAATGGGCATCAGGTGTTCACACAGAATGGTAGCCAGGCTCTTGTAGCCTAAATACAATAGTGAATATTCTGTCATCCTTACTGTGTGCCAAGCAATATGCAAAACACTGGACATATATTAGCTCACTTATTCTTTATAATCATTCTGTCATGCAGCTAATAATATCACACTGATTTTGTCTTTAAAGAAATGAGTCACAGGGTCAGAAGACTTGCTTTGGGTTAAACAGCTAATGAGTGATAATGCAGGATTTGAACCTGGGTATTTGGCTTAGGATTACATATTACTTAGTAATTAAGTATTGCAAATTTAATTACATGTTGCATAATAAGTTACTTTTAGAAGTTTTTATTTCATGGGGATAAGGTAAAACTATATAAACTCTATTTACTTTTAAAGATTATTTTTATTTATTTGAAAGAGAGAGAGGGAGAGAGGGGAGAGAGACAGAACAGAGAGAGAGAGAGAGAGAGAGAGAGCTCTTCTATTTCCTGGTTCAATCCCCAAATGCTTGCAATATTCAGGTCTCAGCCAGGCTAAACAGGTCATCAGAACTAAATATAGATCTCCCACATTGGTGGCAGGGTGGCAGGGACCCAAACACCTGAGCTATTATCTGCTGACTTCCATGATGCATATTAGTAGGATGCTGGAATTGGAAGCCTAGATGAGGCTTGAACCCAGGCACTCTGACATGGAATGCAGGTATCCTAGATGGCATCTTAGCTGCTGTACCAAATGCCCTTCTGCTAAATCTTTTCTTTTGCATGAGTATCTGGAAAAGCAATCCAGGGAGATTCAAAGCTAGAGAAAATGAATCTGGAGAGTACTGTCATCTCCTCTGTTCAATTCAGGAAGGCTTCCTGGATGAAGTCTGATTTCTTTATTCTTCAAAGAAGACCTCAACAGCTATCTCCAGAAAATTAATTTCTAAGTAGCTTCTGGGAATATGCCCAGTTGGATGAATCAGATTCAAGAATTTTGACAAAATGTACATGGCGAACTGTAAGTGTTACTATTCTGTTTCATGTTTGTAGAACAACAGCCATATCCTTGGGGCTGCACACATTTAAAAAGATGTCATGCCTGCCCTAAGGGTTTGAAATGCAGCACTCAGATTCGAAAACTCTTTTTTAAAAAAAATCAGATCCAAATATTCGAGTGTTGTACATCACTCAGATGCCCCTTTCTGCTTCCATTCATTTTAAACTAATTGATCTTCTTGGGGCAATCGATGTTCCAAGATCAACCACACTGCATTTACTCAATCTCCCAGTCAGGGGAAAAGTAGGATGTGCCTAAAATATTTTTTTCTCCTCAGCAGTCACACATCAGAAATGATACTTGTCCATTTGTATGTATATGGCAATCAGTTACTTCCATTAGCTTTCCCTGTTAAACCCAAATGTCAGATCAAGAATTGAAGGGGGTGAGAAAGAAATGCTAGGGAAATCCATTTACCTGTAAATTTACCACCTGAAGCGCTGACTACCTATGGGTGTGCAGTAGGTGATTTAAAGGTTTCTGGCACTTCCCGAGTGACTATGAAGGACAGAGAGATGTCATATATTATTTGTCTCAGCGTAGAAGAGGTAGTTCAGGATTATCTAGCTAAGAAAGAGATAGGCCCTATACCCTTCCTTCTGCATATTTCATTTCTTTTCATTTGTGTGTGTGCATGCGTGCGTGTGCATGTAACTTTCAAGTCAATAAAAATGCTTTTTTAAAAAAAATAAAGAAAAGGTCCATACATGTTCATCTCATCAGCATGGAGCAAAAATTTCTAAAAAGTAACTTATTGCAAGGCAATTAAGTGTAAAGTATCCAATTACTAGATAATATCTAACCATAATCCAACTACCTAGGTTCAAATTCAGCTCTGTAATTCATTTGCTGTATGACCCAGGGCAAGTCTTCTAACCTTTTATACTGCAAGTATAGATGCTGTTTTACATTCAAGACTCTGGGCACAGTCATACAGCTAGTAAAGGTGGGGCTGTGATTAGAATCTTGTGAGGCTCCAAAGTTGAGCACTGTTTATTGTGGACAACAGATGCCATCCAGAGTCAAACAGCATCCAGTTGATTCCCTTCATTGGTCATCTCATTAGAATATCTTCTTGTTTTACGGGTAAGAACTCAAAGCCATCTTTCTGGCTTTCCATGAATAGTTTATTTTTTTTAATTAATTTATTTATTTGAAAGTCAGAGTTACACACACACACACACAGAGAGAGAGAGAGAGAGAGAGAGAGGTCTTTCATCTGATGGTTCACTCCCCAGTTGGCCGCAACAGAGCTGTGCTGATCTGAAGTCAGGAGCCTGGAGCTTCTTCCAGGTCTCCCACATGGGTGCAGGGGCCCAAGGATTTGAGCCATCCTCAACTACTTTCCCAGGTCATAGCAGAGAGCTGGATAGGAAGTGGAGCAGCTGGGACTCACCAGCACCCATATGGGATGTGAGTGCTTCAGGCTAGGGCAGCACCAGCCACTCATGAATGGTTTCCTTAACCGCTCATAATGTTTTTATTGGGGATTAACACTTAAATGTGATATTGAAGGGTAAGTCTTTGTTTTAGCCTCTTTGAGCAGCAGATGTGAAACTCTCTCTTATCCTAGATATTGCAACATGCTCTGTGCAGGGTGGGTGGTTATATATTCTCTAAACTTTTGAGAAATAAAAGGTTGCTGATATCAGGAAAGGCTTGTCAGGGAAGTCACAGCTTGGCAGTCAATTCAAAAGAAAGCAGGTATTCAAGGCCAGATTTCTGAGGATGGTTCAGAAATCTTTGTGAGACAGAAATTGGAGGTACCTGGCGGCTATACCGCCTAGCTGGTTTCTATTGTGTCAAGCTGAGGTCCCTCAGTGAGGTTTGCACATCATACACTTTTGTCCATTGATCCTCACAACATTCTGGTTTAACTACCTTGTTGTTAAATGGGTTGTTTTCTGATGGTAACATAGAAGTTAGCTCTGTTCCTAGACTAGACACCAATGATTGAGTCTAAGTAATTTGAAATTATGGTGCATTTATGGAGGCCAGCAAAATATTGTTCTATTGTCAGCCTACAAATAAGTCTGAAAAGAACCAGCCCTTAGGTGTGCTGATTTCATAGCAGAAACAGTGAAGTGAATATCAGGTTTGGGAAAGAATTGGCTCAGTTGCAGAAGTTCCAACAACTTGTGGTATAAATGGCCTGCTGATTTATTCAAAAGATTTCAACAAACATCCATTGTGGGGAGGACACCGCAGGGCACTGTAGCCTGATACCAGGGGTTATTTTGCCCCATTGTGAAGAAATGCCAGGTGGACCCTGTTTTATAAACAGAGTCTTGTTTATAAAAAGGCTTCTGTTTTATAAATTCATATACTCCTTCCTCTCAAATGGTCCATGGGGGATTTTAAAGCCTCTGTAAGTGGAAATTCAGGGCACAGATCCAAACTTCTCATTACATTAGTGTCTGGCAGATGACCAAAGAATTCAAGAGGAACTCAGGATCACTAAAGAAAAACACAACAAAACAACAGCTATGAGTCTGCAATGGACAATCCAACAGAGTGCAGAGAGAGTGATAGACCTTTTCCAGGGGGCTGAGGTAATTTCATGGGGAGTAGAGAGTCATTTTGCCTTTAACTAGCTGTGATCTAGGAACTCTATTAATGTCTCAGGCCTTCACCTTCCCTGTTAGAAGAGATAATCTCTGGCTAGGAACAACCCCTGGCTGCCACCTCCTGTACCTGTTCCCATGTCCTCTGTGACAGCCAGCCTCTGTTCTTGTGCTCTGGGTCTTATCTTTGATGCTCTACCAAAGGGCATTGCTGCAGCCATCATCTACTCTCTCTGCTGTTACATCATTTTTTTCTTCAACTGGATCATTCCCACAAGTAGACAACCTGCTTTAGTACCTCCTATTTCTCTCTCTCTCTCTCTCTCTTTTTAAAGATTTATTTATTTATTTGAAAGGCAGAGTTACAAAGAGGAAGAGGTGAAAAGAGAGAGAGAGAAAGAGAGAGAGAGAGAGAAAATATCCCATCTGCTGGTTCACTCCCCAATTGACTGCATTGGCCAGAGCTAAGCCAATCTGAAGCCAGGAGCCAGATGCCAGGAGCTTCCTCTGGGTCTCCCACATGGGTGCAGGGGTCCAAGGATTGGGCCATCTTCCACTGCCTTCCCAGGCAGAGAGCTGGATCAGAAGTGGAGCAGCCAGGACTTGAACCAAAACCCACATGGGGTGCTAGTACTACAGGTGGCAGCTTTGCTTGCTACATCATAACGTGAGCTCCATAGTACCTCCTATCTTAAAAAACATTCTGTGATCTCCAATTTCTAACAGCATCCATCCTGTTTTGCTATACAACAAAGCTTCTCAAGGTGTGGTCAACACAACCTCAGCCCTTCTCTTTTCAGCAGCATTTTGTCCTTGAGACTCTGCTAAAATGCCCTTGGCAAAGGTCTCTCATGCTCACACATTCCAAAATCTAAAGGTCAATTTTGTCTCCTCATCTTATCTAATCACCAGACCTCATGACAATTCAGCAAATCAGTATTAAGCCCATTTTATAGAAGAGAAAAATTCCTTCCAAGGTCACATATGCTAGGAGTGTCAGGTCCATGGTTAGGTCTGCCTGACTCCAAATCCATGCTATGTCCATCCAATGGCACCAAAACATTCCAGAGTCCCAGTATTCCAAAGAGTTCACTATGGGGTTCTTAGTATTCCAAAGAGATCACTATGGTATTCAAAGGGAACCAAGATGGCCCTACTTACATTTGTTCTATAAAAATAGATTCATTTAAGTTTTCATTGTAGGCAAGAAAGAGAGGTTTGGAGCCACCACTCTACTTCCCCCATCAGAACTGCTGAAATCTAGAAAGCTCTTTCTTGTGTGGACCAATTTGGTCCATAAATACAATAGCATAGGGATTTGGATCTTTGTCCTTAGTGTGCTGTACATTGAGATTTAATGCTATAACTAGCATAGGGATTAAAATCACAGCACTCATTTTCGTTTCTCTTTATCTACAGAAGATCAGTTTAGCATACATTAAGTAAAGATTTCAACAGTTTGCTCCCACCCAGAAATATAAAGTGAAAAATACTGCTTGAGTACTAGTTATAGCATCAGTAATCACCCTAGGCTCTTGTCATGAGCTGCCAAGGCTATGGAAGCCCCCTGAGTTCACTGACTCTGATCATATTTAGACAAGGCCAAAGTGGAAGTTCTCTCCTCCCTTCAGAGAAAGGTACCTCCTTCTTTGATGACCCATTCTTTCCACTGGGATCTCACTCGCGGAGTGCCATAAACAAGAGTGTCAATTTGTTAAGTCAACAACAGGAGTCACTGTGCACTTACTCCTCATGTAGGATCTTTGTCCTTAGTGTGCTGTACATTGAGATTTAATGCTATAACTAGTACTCAAACAGTATTTTTCACTTTATGTTTCTGTGTGGGAGCAAACTGTTGAAATCTTTACTTAATGTATGCTAAACTGATCTTCTGTATATAAAGAGAATTGAAAATGAATCTTGATGTGAATGGAAGGGGAGAGGGAGTGGGAAAGGGGAGGGTTGTGGGTGGGAGGGACCTTATGGGGGGGAAGCCACTGTAATCCATAAGCTGTACTTTGGAAATTTATATGCATTAAATAAAAGTTTGAAAAAAAAAGGAAATAATGGGGCTGGTATTGTGGTGCAGTTGTTAAGTTGCTGTCTGTGATGCCAGTATCCCATATCCAAGCTCTAGATTCAGTCCTAGCTACTCCACTTCCAGTCCAGCTCTCAGCCACTGTGCCCATGAAAGCAGCTGAAGATGGAACAAGCACGTGGAACCCTGTCATCACATGGGAGACCTAGATGGGATTCCAGTCTCTCTCTCTCTGACTGTCTCCTCTCTCTTGCTGTAATTCTGTCTTCCAAATAAATAAAATCAATCTTTTTTTTAAAGTAATAAGGACTGACTCCTCAAGTTGCTATGGAGGACTGCTGGCAGCCAGCCATGAGCCACTTTTGGAAAATGCCTTGGATAAAGGGAGACATCTAACCTATGATCATGCCCCATTTCTAGGCATCTGTTGACTGGTCAACAGGATCATATAAAGCATTGACCCCTGAGTCTCTCAAGAGCCACCTCATTTTTAGAGCTCCATGGAATGAGCTGAGGCTTTTCCATACCCATTTTGAAATTCTACTTCTCCCTCTGCCCTGTCCTGTTTCCTTTGCTCCCTTCTACAGGTATGGAAGCTGAAAGTGCTGCCTTATTGACTTCCCGCATACATACTTCCATCTCAGGATCTGCTTCTCGGGTATCCCAAAATGTGATAAGACTTGCCTATTAATAATGGCCTTCCATGTCTCAACCAATAGATTGGATTTTAGGAGCAGTTACTTGTTAGTTGGAGACAGAATTTTCACCAGGACCTTGTAGTCCTGTTCAATTGTAACACATACAGCACCTCTGCCATACACAGCTCTATGTAATGCTTATTGATCAATCAGTTTGTAATATTGACCCTAGGTTCTTGTCTCTAAGACTCCCATCCAAGGCATTTCAAATAACGTTTTGTTTTTCAACAGCTAGCATTGATTAATCATAATTTTTCAAACAATAAGAGTGTGTACAGGGAAGAAGAGATAGATAGATAGATGAATAAATAGACACATAGATAATAGGTAGGCCAATGCCAAGCTTCTGATCCTGGTATCCCTCTTGGATTACATCAAAGTTAAACCTTTCTTCCAAGGGTTCATTATGTGACTTCTGAAGTCCCCCAGTTCCACTTGTTATTTACATTTACCAGACCATGATGTATTTATTTATTTGAAAGGCAGAATGACAGAGCGAGAGGGAAAGAGTGACAGTAACAGAGAGACAGAGAGAATATGTTTCTTAACCTGATTCACTCCTCAAATGACCACAACATGTGGGGCTGGGCCAGGCCAAAGCCAGTAGCCAGGAACACCATCCTAGTCTTCCACATGGGTGGCAAGGGCCTAAGTACTTGAGCCATCATCTGATGCCTTCCCAGGCACATTAGCAGGTAGCTTGATCAGAAATGGTATTCTTGATTCAAACCAGCATTTCCACATGGGATGATGGTGTTTTACACACTGGCTTAACACGCTGAGCCACCATACTGGTCCCATGCTAGGCCCCATGTTGTGGACCTTCCTCAGGGCCACTACTCTTCCTGTGCATTGAATCACTGTCTCCAATTGTTTGCTGTTGAAAGTCTTTTCACAACATTTAAAAAATAGTTATTTATTTGAAAAGCAGAGTTACAGAGCCAGAAAGAGGTCTTCCATTTTTTAATTTACTCCCCAAATGGCCCCAGTGGCTGGAGCTGGGCCAATCCGAAGCCAGCAGCCTAGAGCTTCTTCCAGTTTTCTCACATGGGTAGAAAGAACCAAGGACTTGAGCCATCCTCTGTTGCTTTCCCGGGACATAGCAGAGAACTGAATCAGAAGAGGAGCAGTCAGAACTAGAACTGGTACCTATACAGGATGCCATCACTGCAAGCAGAGGCTTTACCTGCTCCACCACAGAGCTTGCCCTCATATTTTTTAACTTCACACCTTCTTTTTTGAAATTCTCTGTGAGAACTTCATCCTAAATATCTTCTGAACTTTGCTAGCCCTGCTTCATTATGGTGGTCATTTCTTGATGTCATGTATCATAACTACCTGCATTCTTCTTATGTTTACTCTCTATCTCACACCTGTTTCAAGAGGTGTGGTAATGTTAGATAATGAAGACATGACCCTAAACAATGGAATGATCATAAAATTTCTTCCATTTACTGAATATATGTTATATCACATCCCATTATTTAGCTCACAGTCTCACAATAAAAATGATAGTTTTATTTTCTTTTCAAGATGAAGAAACTGTGGCTGAGCTATCAAGCGGTTGTTTTAAAATTAATAGAATAGGGTCAGTGCTGTGGTACAGTGCGCTAAAGCCCCAGCCTGCAGTGCTGGCATCACATATGGTTGCCAGTTCAAGCCCTGGCTGCTCTACTTCCAGTCCAGCTCTCTGCTAAGGCCTGGGAAAGCAGTGGAAGATGGCCCAAGTCCTTGGGCCCCTGTATCCATGTGGGAGACCAGGAAGAAGCTCCTGGCTCCTGGCTTCAGATCAGCTCAGCTCTGGTCATTGTAGTCATTTGGGGATTGAACCAGGGGATGGAAGACCTCTCTCTCACTCTCTGGCTCTATCTCTCTCTGTAACTCTTTCAAATAAATAAATCTAAAAAAATCAGTAGAACACTAAATGGTGACATATGGGTGCATTTAAGCCCAGATCTGCATAACTCCCCAAGTCTGCTCCACGTGCCATAATCTAACTAAAGAGAGAAAGTGCCCAAAGAACTCAGGAAGTCTCACCCTTCTCCACCCCTTTCCTTGACCCCTGTATTTTGTGTACAGTGCCCAATTGCTGTGAAAATCAGAAGTGGAGCATTGGTCACAGTCAGAGGAGGCACTGATGGGTTTGAGAGTTGAGTGTGGATTTGATGACAGACCTGCCTGCCCAGGAAGGAAGCAGGTGGAGGCAGGGTTGAAAAAACCATCGCAGGGAATGATTTACTTTTGGCTTGGGATGGGGCTAGAATTTCTCCCAAGGAGCAGAGTCCAGAAGAGAAAAGACTGATGAGTTTTGGTTTGTTCTCACTCCTGAGAACTGTAAACAATTTTGTTAAGGAACAAGAGCAGTACACAGAAGGATAGGCTCTGAGCAGCTTGAAGACAGGTGACAAAGACACACAGAGTTATTTCTCCATTGTGCAGAGGGAGGCCTCTGACAAAGTGGACCCCAGCAAGCCTTCACTTTTCACCTCCCTTAGTATCAGGAATCACCACGTCAGTGCTCTGGGGGCCGCTCTTGTCTGAAATGCTCCATAGAAAACTTTCTTTGTTTAGACCAGTGTTTTTCAATGTGGGTCCCTAACAGCAAAGGAGTTACCTGGGAACTTGTTAGGTTGTAAGACCTGTTGAATTAAAAATCTCAGGGGATTGAGATCCAGCACTTTGGGGGATTTTAAGGATGAAATTTGGGAACCCCATCCTAGACATTCTCCTGTGACCTTCATGCTCTCTTACTTGCACTCTCTGATGTCTCTATCTTTCCTTTTACATCTCCCACCCTGGGAACACACATATTCAGATTCTCTATTCTCAAATCCCAGTGTCAGCCCTCCCACCTTCATGTGGCCATCCCAGTCCACAAGGATCCCTTGTATTTGCCACCTTGCATTCCTGCACATTTTTTTCTTTTTTATATGTGTGTTTTCTCCTCTGGACTACACTGGGAGCTTTTTGCTGTTTGTGGCACTTATTTGTAGTCTTTGCGGTTCCTTGAACATAAGAAGTGAACAATAAATGCCTTGCAGTGACTGATGGAACACTGAGCCTAAATATTTTATTTCTTACCATCTATCATTTTACGTGCCTATGTATAACAAAAGTGGAAGAATTTGCTGGTAACAAAGGGGAAATCTGTTTTTATTTTGTTATATTGCTTCTTGTTCCAGAAAGGATTTAAGGAGGCTTAAAATGCAACAAAATAACATATATTAGAAATGAGAAAGGAAAAAAATGGCAAAGCAAGGTTAGGGACATAAAACGCATCCGGAAATGAGACCAATACAAAAATGCTACTACAAAGTACAACATGCTCACTGCAGATGAAGCCCAAATGTAGCTCTAAGCTTTCTTGGCATTTAGGAAATAATGGTGTTTAAGTCCTATACCGAAGTAAGAATGGTTTCACCTTTCACAGAGCCATATAAATGCCGATGTTATTTCCTAGTTCCTTTCTTTGCCTTTGGATTGACCAAGGAGTCACCCTGGATGTTTTTGGAAGAAGCTTCCAGAACACGATGGGTTCATATCGCAGATTGCCTGTTGTGACTAATGCAAGATTCCACCTTTTCTCCCTAGCTCTAGGAAACCTCCCAATGGAAGAAAGAGGGGCCTGGCCTCTGTAGAACTGATAAAAGCAAGGAGGCAGAGTCTCACATGTTGTCTCTGATAGCATGAGAAATTCTTGGCCGGCGCCATGGCTCACTTGGCTAATCCTCCGCCTTGCGGCGCCGGCACACTGGGTTCTAGTGTCGGTCGGGGCGCCGGATTCTGCCCCAGTTGCCCCTCTTCCAGGCCAGCTCTCTGCTGTGGCCAGGGAGTGCAGTGGAGGATGGCCCAAGTACTTGGGCCCTGCACCCCGTGGGAGACCAGGATAAGTACCTGGCTCCTGCCATCGGATCAGCGCAGTGTGCCGGCCGCAGCGTGCCGGCCGCGGCGGCCATTGGAGGGTGAACCAATGGCAAAGGAAGACCTTTCTCTCTGTCTCTCTCTCTCACTGTCCACTCTGCCTGTCAAAAAAAAAAAAAAAAAGAAATTCTTATGACAGTGATGGGCAGTTGTATGGTTTAGAGCTGCTTTCAGGTTCCAGTACCTGAAGCACATTTGCATTAGCAAATCAAGTGAGCATATATTATAGTGTGCCATGCCGTGTTCAAAGACCTCAGAAACAGACCCCCCAAAATGGATAGTGTAAAGAGTACTGTTACTTAGCCCTAGCCATCTTTTCTTATCTCACTGCCTGGGCATTACTTCTCTCTTGGCAGAATGACTTTCTCAGCTCTTTTGACCACAAAGAGGGTGGAAAACAGACACACTGTAACTATGTTACAAATTCTAGTCACACAGAGAGACTAGTAATTGGTCATTACTGCAACTGTGATTTCCTTTGGAAGAGACTCTAGGTCAAGTGTCCTCTACTGGTCTGACTGGTAGTGGAAAGGGACACGAAACTGCACAGACATAGCTGCCAGAGGGGCTCTGTTGTTTTGTGGGTGAGCAGTGACAGTAAAGGGTAATGGTTATAGGAGGACAGACACTCAATGTCTATGTTGCCAGACATCTTCCTGGTGAGCTGTAACAAGGACTGAGACCTTTACTTGTGGAGAGGTTCTAGGTACTGACTTTAAACCATGACAGCATCTTCTATTTGTACATGAAGTACACAATCATCTTCCCACAATCCCCTCTTTTCATTCAGGAATTAGAAGACTGGAATTCTATTATCTTATATACAGGAGAATGAAATCCCAGAGAACCTGAATGAATTATGCACAGTCACACACCTGATTACCTGCAGCAGTGGACCAGCATCAAAAAACCATTCATGGACTTATCATTTGGTCAAATTTTACCCATCCTCATACTCCTTACCTATAAAGTGGGTTAGTTATTCTTTCTGAATCCAGAATGCTCAGAGATTGTGAGAATCAAATTTTTAGTAGTAGTTCTTGAACCTGGTTGATCATTAGAATCATATAAGGATCTTTTATATATATATGTCTTGGAATTCTAGCCCATGCATATTCTGATATAGTAGATCTGTAGTAGGACTCAAGTGTATGTCCCTTTAAAAGTCTCCATGAAATTGTGATGATTAGCTTGGATTTGTGAATCCTTTGTCAGATGGAGATGTGAAATATATTAGGACCAAAATGACAGAGTCAGAGCAATCTCCTCTCTTCTCCGTGTTACATCCTATAGTAGGTAAATATTGCACTCTGGATTGTTTAAGGTAGATTACCTTAATTCAGAAAGCATTGGCTGGCTGGCACTGTGGCGCAGTGGGTTAACGCCCTGGCCTGAAGTGCCATATGGGCGCCCATATGGGCGCCAGTTCGTATCCCGGCTGCTCTACTTCTGGTCCAACTCTCTGCTATGGCCTGGGAAAGTGTAGAAGATGGCCCAAGTCCTTGGGCCCCTGCACCCACGTGGCAACGTGGAAGAAGCTCCTGGCTCCTGGCTTTGGATTGGCACAGCTCTGGCTGTTGAAGCCAGTTGTGGAGTGAACCACTGGATGGAAGACCTCTCTCTCTGACCCAACTTCTTTCTGTAACTCTGTCTTTCAACTAAATAAAATAATAAAAAAAGTATTGGCAGATGAAACAGGCACCCATTCTAAATGGTCATGTGTGTATTGTGTGTGCGTGTGGTATATTTCTGTGCTATGTACATGTATGGGTATGCAAGTGGTGTGTGTACATGGGCTGTGGGAAATAACAAAAAGTGGAAGGTGCAGATTTCAGGACATGCTCTTTCCCTAGGTTGATGAAGCTTGAATATTTCCTGGATTAAGAATAATAATGTACCTCACTATTTGTGTTGCCCATAATGAAAACCAGGTATTTTAGGTTTGCAGCATGTAATTTCTTTCTTTTTTTTTTTTTTTAAGATTTAGTTTAGGGGATGGTGCTGTGGCATAGTAGGCTAACGCTCTGCCTGTAGTGCAGGCATCCTCTATGGGTACTGGTTCATGTCCTCGCTGCTCTTATTCCTTTCTAGCTCTCTGCTTATGGCCTGAAAAATCAGTGGAAGATGGCCCAAGTGCTTGGGCCCTGAACCTGTATGGGAAACCAGTACAAGTTCCTGGCTCCTGGCTTTGGATTGGCTCAGCTCTGGCTATTGTGGCCATTTGGGGAGTGAACCAGTGGATGTAAAACTTTCTCTCTGTCTTTCCTCTTTCTTTAACTCTACCTCTCACATAAATAATTTTTTAAAAAAAATTATTTTATTTATTTGAAGGCAGAGAGACAGAGAGTGGAGCAGAGAGAAAGAGAGATCTTTTTTCTGCTAGCTCACTCCCCAAATGGCCCCAATAGCCAAAGGTTGCCTGGGCCAAAGCCAGATACCTGGAACTCTGTCTGGGTCTCCTCCATGGATGACAGAGACTTAAGCACTTTCACAAGCCTGTGCTGCCTTCTGTGAACATTAGCAGGAGCTAGATCAAAAGTAGAGCAGCTGGTACTTGAATTGGCGTTCCATATGGGACGGAGGCTTTGCAGGTGATGGCTTAACCTGCTGTGCCACAACACCGCCTCTCCATGTCATTTCTTAAACAAGTTTATTGTGTATGTTTTAACTTCCATTTTATAGAACAGGAAGTCAAAAGAGAATTTTCCTTTGGTCTGAAACCAGGTAGCTAGCAGGTGGATGCAGTGGGGCTGCAATTCAAATTTAACTCTGGTTTGGAGAACTTTTCATGGGATGAAGCTTAGGAAAGATACCTGAATAACCAGAGAATGTTGACAGGAAAGCCTTGACATCAACCCTAGTCTCATTGAAACAAATTTTGAGTATTGTTCCTTTCTGGCATTATTTACCTTTGTCATCATCTGATGTTGCTGGCCTGGGTACTAATAGTGGGATATTGTGAAATTGAGCTGACATTTTAGCGTGAGTAATGATGATAATAGTTAATTCTCCTATTAGCATGACCAGTAGCATTTGCAGAGTACTCACATTAGGCAAATAATTTAATCTTTCTGATTGATATATCTCACCTGGACAAAAGGTCTTATTTTGGAGGATTTTCATGATTACTGGCAACTTTACATGGTAGCTGTCACTAATATCATTTTATAGATGAAAATGATCTCCAGTAGGTAGTGGAGACCACAATGTTTGTGCACAGGTGCTGGAGTAAGGCTTCATTAGGATCCAGGTCTGCTTGGCTCTTGCTGTTACACATTCTACAGCTTCCTTTGCTCCCTGGATGATGAGCCCAAGCTCAACACACTTCCATCTGCTGCTCTCCCACCTGAGCAATGCTCTTCCTTTCTACCTTGGCTGGCACTTTTGATCCTTAATTCAGAAAGTGAAAGAGACATCAGCTGTGCTTGCATGTTCCCCTTATAGTCAGAGAGTCTCAAAATTTAATAAGTGTCTCTTGCAGTTAGTCAAGGAAGTAATTAACACCAGGGCACTGAGGGCAGCCTCAGCCTCCCACGTCTGGCATCAGGAAAGTCGACTTTTTATTATTAGCACATGATTAAATAGCTTATCCTGTGAAGGCAGTGTGGGTGGAGTAAATGCACTTATTTGTATTTATTGGAGGGTTGGTTTTTCTTTATTTTTCTCACCGGGCTTGCAGTGATCAGGGAGGAGATTGCCTATGACAGCAGGTACAGGAAGGAGGTCTCTGCTCTGTATGGGACCAGGCAGGGGAGCAACATGGATTGGAATGAAGGTATCATTTTTGAGGACATGATTTTTGTCCAGGTGAGAGCTATCAATTATGAAGAATAAGTTATTTTCCTAAGGTTGTACTAGAAGCAAGAAAGGGAATTAGACTTTGCTTCAGTCTGACCCTGAAGTTTAGCATTTATACCTTAAATCTATTGGCTCAACACAGAGTCAAAGAGCAAGAAAGATCAATGAGTTACCAAGATGCTGTCAATATGGAGCTAGAACTGGAAGAGGGAATGTCAAGAGATTGACGAAAGAACAAAGGTGAATCTGGAAGTTCTTATTTTCTGATGATTGCCACCCTCTATCTGCTCCATTTCTTTTCTTTTTTTTTTTTAATCTTTTATTTAATGAATATAAATTTCCAAAGTACGACTCATGTGTTACAATGGCTTCCCCCCCCATACCGTCCCTCCCACCCACAACCCTCCCCTTTCCCACTCCCTCTCCCCTTCCATTCACATCAAGATTCATTTTCGATTATCTTAATATACAGAAGATCAGCTTAGTATACCTTAAGTAAGTATTTCAACAGTTTGCTCCCACACAAAAACATAAAGTGAAAAATAATAGATGATTTTTTTTAAATGATGATGAAATCAGATCAGACCTATTGTCATGTTTAATCCCAGTGAGAGTCAAGTTGGGAATTGATAATTTCTTTCTTTTTTTTTTTTTTTTTTTTACAGAAGATCAGTTTAGTGTACATTAAGTAAAGATTTCAGTCGTTTGCACCCCCATAGAAACACAAAGTGAAATATACTGTTTGAGTACTCGTTATAGCATTAAGCCTCAGTGTACAGCACGTTAAGGACAGAGATCCTACATGAGGAGTAAGTGCACAGTGACTCCTGTTGTTGACTTTACCAATTGACACTCCTGTTTATGGCATCAGTAATCTCCCTATGCACCAGTTATGAGTTTCCAAGGCTATGGAAGCCCCTTGAGTTCTCCGACTCTTATCTTGTTTAGACACGGTCATAGTCAAAGTGGAGGTTCTCTCCTCCCTTCAGAGAAAGGCACCTCCCTCTTTGAAGACCTGTTCTTTCCACTGGGATCTCACTCACAGAGATCTTTTTGCCAGAGTGTCTTGGCTTTCCATGCCTGAAATACTCTCATGGGCTTTTCAGCCAGATCCGAGTGCCTTTAGGGCTGATTCTGAGGCCAGAGTGCTATTTAGGACATCCGCCATTCTATGAGTCTGCTGAGTATCTCACTTCCCATGTTGGATCACTCTCCCCTTTATTTATTCTATCGGTTGGTGTTTTTTTTTAAGATTTATTTATTTGAAAGTCAAAGCCAGAGTTACAGAGAAAGAAGAAGGGACAGAGAGGGAAAGATCTTCCACCTACTAGTTCACTCTCCAACATGGCCTCAATAGCCAAAGGTAGAAAAGGCTGAAGCCAGGAACTTCATGTGAGTCTCTCAGGTGGGTGCAGGGACCCAAACACTTGGGCCATCTTCTGCTGCTCTCCCAGGTGCATTAGCAAGGAGCTGGGTCAGAAGTGGAGCAGCTGGGACTTGAACAGGTGCTCACATGGGCTGCTGGTATTGCAGATGATGGTTCAACCCACTAGGTCACAATGCTAGCCCCTATTATATTTCATTTACTCTTCCTATATTGCAATGTCTAACTTCATCATTGAGTTATAGGATCTATTTCCCTGACCTTGGATTATGGCTCACTCGTTTTGGAATATGCCTTGAGACAACTTGGAAGGTCTGACAACCTGGTTCCAGTCCTGAGCCACCACCTGGAGGGA
The DNA here is from genome assembly GCF_051225735.1 of Oryctolagus cuniculus. NCBI lineage: Eukaryota > Metazoa > Chordata > Mammalia > Lagomorpha > Leporidae > Oryctolagus > Oryctolagus cuniculus. The sequence continues at coordinate 115,349,344 of NC_142869.1, read as the reverse complement.
CCCAATGGAGATAGTGCACTGAGGCAGAAATGCTTGAGAAGACCCAGCTATTTGTAGCTCTAAGTTATGTGAGTGTCTCCAGTTCCCAGGCCTGTCAGCAAAGGAGCTTTCAGAGGTTGTGCTAATTCTAGCCTTCAAGTTGCCCTAGCTGCACAGGCTGCAAAACCTTGGAAGCAAACTCTTCCTGCAGAGCCTGGCCCAATTTGAAGATTCCTGAGTAAAACAATTTTTCATTGTTTAAGTCAGTAAATTTGGGGAGTAATTTATTATACTGTTATAGTAATTACTGTAGTAATTTGTGAAACAAATACCAAAACACCAAGGTCTTTGAGTCCTGAACATCTATCTGGGTAACCCCTTTGAAGGTGCAGGCACAAAGTCTTAAGTGACCTGAAGAGGCTACACAATTTTTTGATATTCCCCTGACAAGCCTTCAGAAATGGCTGTATTCGCATGAATCCCCAGAGCACTCTAGGTGTGGGTTTTAGCCCAGCACATATGAAAATATCACCGTCAACTCAAGGCAATGCATTCTAAGGGTAGATTCAGTGGAGGTAAGATGACCTTAAGCTGGGACACTTGGGGAAGACAGAGAGGACAGTTGAGATTTGAGCAAAATCTTGGAAGATTTTTGTCTGGCACAGGTTTAGCAAAGCATCCTAGTGAATAGAGGGGTTTAGGTAAATGCGCAGAGTGGTCAAGGTTATAGCAAGCTCATGCTCTGGTAGAAAAGGCCAATCTGGGCAGAATAAAGAGGCCAAAGACTCCTATAAGGAGAGATTAGGGACAGATTGGGAAGATTCCTTCTTTTGCCTTTAATCTTTCTGAGAGGCTTCCAAAGAAGAATAGCCATAGCTGGATCCACAGGAGAGGGAAAGAGCCAGGCCTCCTGAAGAGTGAACAAGAATTCTGTTACATTCATTCCTCAAAGATAGCAGGGCCTTGTCGGGGTTCATGGGCTGAGGACCATTGCATTTCTAGACTAATGTAGAGCAGGAAAAAAAGAAAGAAAGAAAGAAAGGAAGGAAGGAAGGAAGGAAGGAAGGAAGGAAGGAAGGAAGGAAGGAAGGAAGCTAGCTAGTCAGATTGGCCAGATTATAAATTCTCCACTTTGGCCCAGGACAGCATTACTTCCAGGGTCTCACAGGTTCTTTCTCTCAAAATTAATTCTTTGTTCTTTCTCTCAAAATTAATTCTTTCTCTCATGAATTTAACCTCTCCTTTTTCACTGCCTGTAAGCACAGATAGCACGTAACTAGTACCTTTTTTTTCCCTTTTACCAACATTATTCTCCAACAAATGCATCTACTGAGTTAATTTCCTTGTCAAAATGGTCCTCCTCACTGTCGTTTGATCCCTTCCTTTGGATCTTTCTCATGACAGTGGTGATTGATAACGGGATTCCTTCCCTCTGCTTCACTTGAAGATACCTCCTTGGAAGTAACACCAGTGTATATTGTCTTTCTACGTTTCTGACGGCTGCAGTCTCTTGTCTTGTGCTTGTCTCTCTTCCCTTCCCAAATGCAAGAGTTTTCTAGGATTATTAAAAGACCTCTGCTCTTCCTTACACCCCGTCTTTCCCCAAGTCTATTCATACTTACAGTTTGAACCATCACTTCTGAGGAAACAGCTCAATAACCAACTACCACATTCTTCATGAACTGAATACTGTATGTATTAAATACAAAAGTAATTACTTTACACCCATTTGATAAACTCAAGTCAAATTGCACAATCCTCAGTCGTGAACACTGGGCCTTTAGATGGAATACCTCAGCAATTAAAGTCACATCTCCTCCCTCTCCTTATATCAGACCATAGAAGAGTGGCACACCTACACGCACACCCACCCCTGGATCATTGGTTGTGAAATCCCAAAACTGAATACAGCCTTAGAACTTATTCTAGGCTGATCCTCTTTTACACATGAGGAACCATGGACTCACATAGGTAAGGTGTGAAATTCTGCATGAGGTCTGTCTCGGTCATTCTTTTAAAAATTGTAGTTTCCTTGCTCAACATTTCAGACCTTCCTTATTGCACTACTTTCCTTCTTCCACAGGTGAGTACGGCACTGCAGACTCATTTGCCTATGAGAGCTCCTGTTTATACCTGCTGTTTCTGTAGAATTATTAACAGTGACTCAAAAGTATTTTAGTTTGGAAAACAAATGATCTGGTGACTCCATTCCTACCCCTTATAACACCTTCTAATACACAAAATTGGTTATATTTTATGTGGCTATGGGAAGTCTTCAAAAAGTTCAAGGAAATGCATATTATGAAAAAACTGCATGGATTTAAAATGTTTTTTACACCAAAATAAATTTATCTTTCAATTTTGTTTTTCCATAAACTTTTTGAAATCAGCTCATCTGTTTACTGTCTGACCTTGCCCTTGAATAGAAAGGTCTATGAGAGAGGGGTCTTTGGTTGATCATTGTATCTCTCATAATTAGAATAGTAAGGTCGTATAGTAAATAAACCAATACTTTTCTGATCCTCTCTTCCCTCCCTTCAACTCTACCCAAACACAGGACTCCAGGCCATGGTGGACTGAAATAAAGGAAGTGGAGTTCAGCCATGCAAAAAAGCTGCATCTGCAAAATTTTGAAGAATGGAGGTTAGCGAGTGAGCATGTGGCCTCCCAGAACTGTAAATGGCTTTCTTTTTCCACTCTGTGAGAGAGACTGAAGGGGTGAGGAAACAGAGTAAGAAGTCTTCTAAGAAACTACCGTTTCTTCATGCTCTTTCTCTTCCATCCTTTGGCTTCCCACACATTGTCCTTGTCCACCCTTGATTTTGGATTTGTCCTTCAAGTTGATCATTACGCTCAGTTTCTTGAGTTCAGTATGATGTAAGTTCAGTAGTTAGTTGTAAATATTATTCTTAAGGGTTGGTGCTGAGGCACAGTGGGTTAAAGCCCTGGCCGGCCATGTCGGCATCCCATAGGGCACTGGCTCTGGCTCGAGTCCTGGCTGCTCCACTTCTGATCCAGTTCCCTGCTAATGTGCCTGGGAAGGCAGCAGAAGATGGTCCAAGTGTTTGGGCTCCTGTACCCACGTGGGAGACCTGGAGGAAGCTCCTGGCTCTTGGCTTCGATCTCACCCAGGCTTGGCCATTGTGACCAATTGGGGAGTGAACCAAAAGAGAGCTGGATGATCTCTCTCTCTTTGCTTCTGTCCCCTCTCTTTCTCTGTAACTCTGCCTTTCAAATAAATAAAATGATTCTTTACAGAAGACCACTTTTTAAATTATCCTAAACTCATAGAAGACTGTAATTTATCAAAATGGGCATTGAGATTTATTTTCAAACTAAAAGGAAGCATGATCAACTCTCTCATTCCCTGCCCTCCTTCTCCTCTACCTACCTTAATTTTGCCCAGAAAGGAGCAATGGCTAATTTTATCAGGAGCGTCTTGTCTGCCTTTGTGCCATTACTACAGATCAAATGCTGGAGCACTGGCACAGGATTACTGGTGGTGTTGCAGACTTGATGCTTCCTAGCTGTGAGATCATGTGTTTTCATTCAGTGTCAAATCACAGAAAGCATCAGAAAGGAGTATATTATCAGAAGTAGCAAGAAGGAAGTCAACAAATGTCTTATTAAACAGCCTCTGTGGTGCCTCCAGGTTCAGGCTGACTTGCTGTTGGAGGTTGGGGTGTGAGGATGGAAACCAAATCCCTGGCATTTTCCACATGGCCTTGGAGACCCAGTTGCTCTGCTATCTGGCTCTGTGTTGCACCACCATGTGTCAGCCTCACTGATACGTGTACGATCCATGGATAGCCCTGCTTTCCTCAGTTTCTAATGGGCTGTAGTGGGAGATGAAAGTGGAGCTGTGGTCAAAAGGGAGCCTGAGGCCCTGAGGAGAGAGTGGTCAAGCCATCTCGCAGCCTGAGGGACCGACTGGACTCTGAGTATTGCAGCAATGGTGGAGCAGTGTCTGAAGGAATGGAACAGTTGGGGGCGGGGAGAATGGTTCTTTCTCATACTTGGTGTGTGACCAATTATCACTTAAATACCACATGTGTTTGCAATCCTGTTTCTTCTAGAATGTTCTTTTCTGCCTTTACTTGTCTTAATGTTTTCTTCATGGTGCAATTCTAGCCCCACCTTGTCCCAGAACAGAAAGATTTCTATGTTGTTGTCCTTCTGCTTATGTAGCTTAAGCGTCAGTGTTGACAGGTGATATTGAATTCTGAACTGGAAGAGGGTGTGGAAGCCATTTTGGATCTTCAGAGAGATGAAGAGAGAAAATCCAGAGAGATGGGATACCTTGTTAAAAATAAAACAGTTGTACAGTGGCAGAGCAAGGCCTGCAACTTAGGGTTTCCATATCCCAGCAAGTGTTCTTCATTAAGCCATTCTGACTGATGCTAAAAGTGCAAAGTTTTTGAATGATATTATCTCAGGATAATTGGAAGCACCTAGTGTGCTTAGCTTGATATGGCTGTGTCGTGGTGAGACTAAATCGTTTTATCCCTTAGGTGCATTTGAAGTACCCTATGTACCTTTGTGTCTGTGTCTTTCTTTTTTCCATCAATCACTATAGACTTTGTAAGAACTACCTGTTATTTATATATCTGTTCAAATATGAAACGCCTATTATATTTGAAGAAGGTGCTAGAGGGTAAGGATATTGCAATGGAAAAGAAAACAAATAAAGTTTCTGCCCTGTTAGAGTTTAATAAATGTAAAATTAGTGCCATGATATATACTAGCAGAAAGGTCTGTGAGGCTGAAAGCAGGCACATGAAAGGGATTTGACCAATATGGAGCAAAAATGAGATGGGGGGAGTCTTCTCTTAGGCAGTAACACCTGTCCTGAGATCTGAATGGGAGGAGGGGAGTAGGAGCGGGGTGGAACGTTCTAGTCAGGGGGAAGGGCGGGAGCTTGGAGAGTGAGGAGTGAATATCTGCAGAGGCAGGAAGGTCCACAACATGCCAGATTTTGTAGCTATTAATTTTAAATTCATTTATTGATGTTCTTATTTGAGAGAGTTTCTGCCCCTTTACATGTTAGATAAAACTGTTTTGACACAGGACAAGTGAGTCTGGGGATGTGATCACATTTAAATGTTAAAAATATTTCTCTGCTGTGTGGAGAGCGAATTAGGGTAAGATGAGAGTGAGTGCCGTGCATCCTGGCAAAGGTGCTGGCGGTGGTCATGGTAGAGCGGGAGGGAAGTAGGAGCCTTTCTCCAGGAGATATTTAGAAGTTAAAATGCATAGGAACTGGTGATGATTTAAATGTAAGCTGTAAGGGAATTGTGACGGATGATTCACTTGTAGGTTTCTGGCTTTTGGATTCCGGGGAGAAGATGGTTTTCCTGTTTTGGAAATGTTGAGCTTGCGATTCTTGTGGGATTTTCAAGTAGAGATTCCAAGAGAGCAATTAAATATGTGGTTCTGAAACTTCCAGGAGATGTTAGAACAAGATACATAAACTTGGATGGTACTAAGAGCATTGCTAAGGTAATGTAGCCAATTGAGAAATAAAGAAGGGAAAGAGAAGAGCTTATACAGAACCTTAATCCTCCAGATAGAGGGGCTGAGGCAGAGAAGGAGCTGCCAGAGACATAGGAGGAGAACAAGGAGAGGGTGTAGCATGGAGCCAAGTGAAATGGATCTGTTCAGTAAATTCCTACGTAGTTGCACTACTAAACAGACCAACTCATCTGAATGTATCCCTAAGTATTCTGACTTGGATCCTGCTAGGATAGACGATCTCGCCCTTCACTTAGCTAAGGTCTACTGTTCCTCTCCCGTGTCGTGTCCCCTGCCCCCTCATCTGTTCCACCTTCTCAAGTAGCTGTCCACTTTGTCATTATTTCCCCTTCTTCGCTGGGGTCATCTTCACAAGCACACAAACATGGTGTAAATCTTTCTCGTCATTAACAACAACACCCATTTTTCTTTCCAGCTACCCTTATCCTTCATTTCTTTTCCTTTTTTTGAACTTTATTCTTGGTGAACTTTATTCCTCCTCCTTTGCTTTCCCCCTTCACCCCTCTTCTGAACCCATTCCTGTGAGGATTCACCTCTAGCGCTCCTTGAGGCTGCTCCAGGCTAGGTTGCACATGACCTCCACATGGACAAATAGGAGCATGCTCTCGGTTTTCATTTGATCTGACTTATACTTTCAGAATATTTTCTTCTTTGCCTCTGGCACTCCTTTTTTTAGTTCTCCTTACCATCTAAACTGCTGCTTCTTTTGTGTCTCTTTTTCATCTTCCTGATCTTCAATTATTGGAGCATCCAAAGGCTCAGTCCTTAAAACTTCTCTCTAGCTGCCTTCACTCCCAAAACAATCTCATTTGGTCCTATGGTAGCAAACACTGTCTAAATACTGATAACTTCAGTGATTTTTTTTTTTTAAATCCAGTCTAGGCTTTGGTGAACTCCAGATTTTAAATCAATTTGGTTAATAATTTGCCTACCTATTCAATCAACTTGTCCAAAATTGATTTCACCACCGCTCAACAAATCTCCTTTGCTTGCTCATTTCCATAGATAGCACTTCTACATTTTCAGTTTTTAGACCCCCCCCAAAATGAGTTGTGCTTGACCCCTCCCCCCTTTATTCCCTGCCATCTCCTATACCCACCCTATCAGCAAACTCTCTTGGCTCTTGCTTTGAAACACATCATAGAATCTGCTCACTGTTCACTGTACCACTTCAACCTTATTCCAAACAGTTATCTCCTTGGAAAATTTGCTTCTATACTGGCTCCCCAATAGCAGACAAAAGAATCCTTTACAATATAAGTCAAATCACACCATTTTTCTGCTCATCTCATATCAACTCCCTTAACTCATTTAGGAATTTTCAAATGATTTAAGTTTCTACACACATGTTTTATGTAACATAGAATGGCACTCTTCTATTATGGGCACTCTGTGTCCTTTATGCTGCTTATATTTCCTACGTATTACACTGGGCATACTACACACTTGGTAATTTGTTTATTATTTATCTTCCTCCCCATCATTGAAATATTAGGGAATCAGAGAATTTTTTTTCTATTTTGTTTACTGATATCTCACAGAGGCTAGGATATTGGAAAAGGTTATTTTCTCTTGAAATGGCAAAGGCAATATGTGATATCGAGGAGGTAAAGGAGTGGTTAGGGATTCTTGATGTTTTTGTAGTTCCCTGCAGAGGCACAGTGGAGTGATGGCAGCCTCCAAAACCTGAGTGGGTAAATATCTGCCAGGATAGAAGAACTGGAATTCAAACTTCTTTGCCTTTTGTACTGTGTCTTGAGGCATCTTATCTATGACCATTTCAGTAAATTCTTGCCTCCATAATTGTACTCTGCTTTCTATTTCTCAGAAGGCCTAAGCAATCCTGGGTCATGTAAATAAATGTCTTACATTTCAAAGAAGCAGAGGTAGTTGAAAACACAATGGTAAGGAAAGGGAATGTTGTATCTAGGATGTGAGGGGACAGCAGACAAGGAAAAGTGGTATCATCAGCGAAAATGAGGTTTCAGTGAAGGTGAGCAGGTAGAGATTTTTCTGAGAAGTTGCTTTGGAGCCTGGAAAATTTTGCTATACTTGGAGACCGCAGTGAGTTGTTTTTAATAGCCTGGCATTCTGGAATTGGAAAATCTAGATTTAATTGTCTATTGTGTGATTTGTTAATATGTGGGAACTCGAGAACTTTGTTAATTCCTTTGGTGGGAATTACTGAGGATATAATGGGAGTGCATAGGAAGGAAGGGGTGGGTTGCAGAGCTTGGTGAGATAAAGGAGTTACAGGGATGATTTTAAAGCAGAATGATGGCTGGGTGGTCTTACACTTCTGCCCCTCGCGGATGAAGAGTGGTGACAAGCAGCCTTATGTGTATGATCTCAACAGTTTCTCTAAGAAGGGTGGTCACCGAGTTTGATGTCCAGAAGACTTAATGCACATGTCGTTGGATTATAACTATTCTTGAAGCTATGGGCTAAATGTTTGGAACAACCAGAGGAAGAAGGAGAAGTATAGGTATAAGGAGGCGGACATAATAATTAGTATTGGTGATTGAGAAGGAAATCAGGAACTGATTTAAGGATTTATTTCACAAGATCAGGGGACATAAGACATATTTGAAAACCAAGATATGGTCCTTTTGCAACCACTAAGATTAAAAGATGATACTATTGCTGAGATTTGTTACAAAGAATTGCATGTCTTTTCACTCAAATTTTATTATTTTTTTAATTTTAAAACATTTATTTATTTATTTGAAAGGCAGAGTTAGCGGGACAGTGAGAGTGAGAACTAGAATGAAGTGAGAGCAGGTGAGCAAGAGAGAGGTTTTCCATCCTTGGTTCACTGCCCCAATGGCTGCAGTGGCAGAACTGAGCTGGTCTGAAGCCAGGAACCAGGAGCCTCTTCTGGGTCGGCCACATGGGCAAGCAGAGGACATAACACTTGTGCAATCCTCCTCTCCTTTCTTGGGTACATTAGCAGGGAGATGGATCATAAGTGGATCTGGGCTACTTTTGTGGGGACTGTTTTTGTACAGAGAAAACTGGGGTAGGAAGGATCATAAAGTAGGCAGGGCATAGGAAGGAACCTCTCATAGATCTGTGAGAAAAGAAAGCTACACAAAACGTTTTAAAAGTTCTAGTGGTACGGTAGGAGCCTTGCGGGAAGTTTGCAAAAGTCTTTACCAATAATATTAACAGCTAGCCTCCAAGTGATTGAAAAAAAGTTTTAATATTTGCAAGGAGCTTTTGTACAGTATTTATTGAGATAAACATGGCAATCCAAATGTCCATTGTTTATAAGCTGAGAATTTGCCAATAATTTTCAAGGAGTGGTATTTTGCTGAATTTCGATTCTGTAGCTGAGATTCGGACAGTCACAATAATGGAAAGAAAAAAATGAATAAGATTTGGACATTTTAATTGTTTAAATAGTGTTCAAAAGGAAAAAAAAATAGGGTAAGGACTGGCAAAACTATCTCCTTTATCTTGTTTTTAAAAAAGGGCAAGAGTTTTAGATCGTACTAAATTTTTTAAACTTACTGTTAAAAGTAAAAATGACCAAGCAGGCTGACATCGTTGGTAATTTATAATAGCTTTTATTCAATCCCAACTTTCCATTTTGTTCAGATAAAAAAATGACATGAAATTACTGTGTTCAAAACATTTTCTTATGGTTTTTAATATTTCTGTACATTTATTGTGATTTTTAAGGTTCCCGTCACTTTCCTCTCCTCCTCTTTTCTTTTCTTTCTTCTTCTTTTTTTTTTTTTTTTAAGTTTTTTGCTTTTATTTAGTGGGAGAAATGCATAGGAGAGTGAGGGCCCTGTCTAAAAGAGGGGCAAATCTGGATTCATACTGAGCACCAGGAGCCAGCCACGTGGAGGAGCGTGCAGGCCAGGAAGCATGCAGCGGATGGCTTGAAGGCCACACACCCCGAAAGGCACAGGGGCAGCAAGGGTCTGTAATGGAGAAAGAGGCACAAGGCCAAAAAGGGCTGGGCCCACTGTGTTCCAGGCCTTTAATCCACTTCTAAAGGGGAGTGGTTAATTAGTCTGATTGTCCAGGTGTGGTCAGGTAGGGGCATGAGGTCACACAGGGACATGGTGAAGGCTTGGTCTTCTAGCTCACAAACCTCAATTTTATCCTATATGCTGCCTACAACATTCCCCCCTCAGAGACTCCATTCCCTTAATCCTAAGGGATGTTGAAAGGTGTAGAATCATCACACCTTCTATAGCTGCTTCCTGCTTATGAGGGGCATAGTGCAGGTTCTGCCTGTCCCAGGTCTCGAAGTCTCTGTCTATCTCATCTTACAAATTCGCTTTGTGAGCTGGAGCAGTCTTGCTCACTGCCAATGTCTGTGTCCCCTGCAAGGTCAGTTATTCCCAGAAGTTGAGTTCTGAAACATATAGGATTGTTAATTAGCATAAGCAAAACTGAAACAAAACCAATTGTAAATAGAGTGCCCCCTAAGATGAAAAGAGCATATCTTACAGACTCCCAGGTGGTGGGTGGTGATAGATTATCAACCCACTTAGCTTGACATAGAGAATTATAATAGAAGAACCCATTAGGTGTTTTATTCTCAATAACAGTTCCCAGAGGGCATCTAAAGAGGCGGGTACAGCACAAATGCTTTAAAGTGCAGCAAAAAACTTTACTTATCCTTTTGGCTTTGAAGAGGTACTTAAGGTCTCTGATTGGCTTACAGGAATAGTCAGGTGTGTCTTTTGAGTTTACCTGTGAAGACTTAAGAGGTAGAAGTTTAATCCTAATTTCACTGAGGTAGCCGTGCTCAGTAGCACCTGGTAAGGTCCCTTTCATTTAAGCTGCAACTGAACTGCAAAGGATGTTCTATGAATGGCTTGCTCAGGAATTCCTAATGTTGGAGTTTTTGTCAAAAGCTCCCTAATTCTTTGGAACACCTTCTGTAGCTCCCCTGTCTGGCACAATGCCACAATCAAATTTTAAAAAACACAATCTCAAATTCTTTTATTTTTCTTATTCTTATTCCCAGTAGGGAAGAATCTCAGTTTACTTCTTTGTTATATGAAAAAACATATTTAACTTCACAGCAATGAATTTTGTATTTTCAGATAATATTCTAATTTATGAGATTTTCCTTCTAAACATATTATAAACTTATGTTGTAATTTGTTTCTCATCATAGTCGTTGAATATGCTTTTTAAGTTTTGTCCACATAATGGATGGAGTTATCTTGAGGGATGGAGTCCCTCTGCTTCACACAATAGATACATTGTGATTGCCTTTCTGAATACACAGCTTTTTTTGACAGAATACTTGCTGTAATGTTAGGCATCAATCCAAACAAAGAAACTCATATGAGAGAAATATCTATACTCACATTGTAGTCACAGTACTAGTGGGTGGTGAGGTGGAGATTGTAATTCACCTTTAAAATTTTAAATTCTGCTACATAGCTTCTTTGATATCCTGCAGAGATTAATAAAGTATACAGTTAAGAATAAGTGTATTATGTTTGAGCTTCTTTAATATCCTGCAGAGATTAATAAAGTATACATTTAAGAGTAAGTGCATTATGTTTGATTTTTTTTGGATATGATGTGAAGAGTGATAAAACAATTTTAAAAATTATTTTTAATTGAAAATAATAATTGTGCATATTTTGGGGACATGATATGATGTTTTGATACACATATACAATGTATAATGATTAAATCTAGTTAATTATTATAACATCTCACTTTTTTTGATGATACATTTGAAATTTGCTCTCTCAGCAATTTTGAAACATATTATACATTATTATTAATTGTGGCCACCATGATGTGTTATCTCACAAAATTATTTTTCCTCAATAATTATTCCTAACTGAATTTTTTAACTCTTTGATTTAAATTCTCTATTCCCTTCCTTTTTGACCCTGGACTATAGTATTATTCTATTCTCTACTTCTATGAGTTTAACTTTTTATGCTCCATATACTGATGAGATCTTGCAATATTTGTCTTTCTATGCCTAATGTATATCACTTAGCATAATGTCCTCTAGATTCATTCAGGTTCTCAAAAATGACAGGATGTTCCCTTTCTCAAGGCTTAATAGTATTCCACTGTAAATATCTACTACATTTTCTTTATCTGCTCATCTGCTGGTGGGCACTCAGATTGATTACATATCTTGGTTATTATGAATAAAGATTCAGGGATCATAGGACTGAAGATGTCCCTTCACCACACTGATTTCAGTTTCTTTGGATATATACTAGGGGTGGGATTATTTGGTCGTGTAGTATTTCCGGTTGCATGGATATCTTCACTTTGAGTCTCTGTTTACCCTTACTAGTAAAGTAAGTCTCTCATGCCAAACGTTTTGTTGGATCTTTCCTTTTCTTGAAACCATTCATCTACTATCTACTCTATGTCTTTTTATTGGAGAATTTAATCCACTGGCATTAAGCATAGTGTATGACAGGTAAGAACTTTTTTTTTTTTTTTGACATGCAGAGTGGATAGTGAGAGACAGAGAGAGAAAGGTCTTCCTTTGCCATTGGTTCACCCCCCAATGGCTGCTGCGGCTGGCGCACCGCGCTGATCCAAAGCCAGGAGCCAGGTGCTTCTCCTGGTCTCCTGTCGGGGAATAGTCCGCAGCAGCATCGCTAGGCGGAGGTTTTTACTTTCGGTTTTGATCGGGGGGGGGGGGGGGGGCTTTCCAACGGGCGGGGCTCTCCAGAGGCGGAGGGATCGCGGTCGCGATAAACAACAAGATGGCGCCAGGACCCCCGCAGTGAGTCTGCCTGCCTGCCTGCTGCGTGACACCTTACCTGATTGGCCGAACGACGCATGCCCTTCACGTGAACAGAGACCGGATTGGTGTGCCCGATGCATGGACTCTAGCTTGCTCCTGATTGGTCGCATTTTGTATATAAGCCGCGGGTGTAAGGAGGAAGCTCTCTTTTTCTCCTCTCCTTTCCTCCTTCCTCTCTACCTCTGTCACGTTTACTTTCTCTAATAAAAAGTCTACTGAAGACCGATAAACGTCATTCATTCTTTTCTCGCCCGAGAAACCGTGGTCACGGGCCCTGGGTTGAGTCTGCTGGCCAGACTCCCCGAGACGCTCGCGGCAGTCTCCCATGCAGGTGCAGGGCCCAAGCACTTGCCTCAACAGGGACTAGAACCTGGTGTGCCAGAGCTGCAGGAGGAGGATTAGCCTATTGATCCATGGCACTGGCCGAGAGGTAAGAACTTGCTATTTCCATGTTGTAATTTGTTATCTGATTGCTTTACAGATTCTGAATGTGACTATACATTACTTATAACATTAGGTTGTTTTACTTTTATGTGATTTCATTTTGCTATTATTTAAAAATAGTCTCTTATTTCAGCTTGAAGAATTTTATTTATCAATTCCAGTAAAGTGGCTTAGGGCTGATGAACTCCTTTAGTTTTTTTGGCTAGGAGTTATAATTTCTCCCTTATTTCTGAAGGACAGCTGTGCTGGGTAAACTGTCCTTGGTTGATAGTTCTTTTTCTCTTCAGCACTTTGAAGATATCATCCCCCTATCTGGGCCTGCACAGTTTCTGCTGCTTTTATGTCTCTGGATAATTTCCAAAGTCCTATCTTTGAGCTCACTGTTCGTCTGCTTGAAACTTTCTATTTAATTTCCAGTTCAATTATTGTATTCTTTTTCTCTAAAATTTCTATTTGGGTTTTCAATTGTTTCTATTTATTTGCCAAACTTCCTATTTTGTTCATGAATTGCTTTCCAAATTTCATTTAATTTTGTATCCATATTTTCTTGAAGTTCCACAAGCTTCTTTAAGAGGATTCTTCTGAGTTCTTTCTCAATTATTTCATATACCTCCATTTCTGCCATGTTCATTATTTGGGCATTATTAATTTCTTTAGGTTAGTGTCATAGTTCCTCAATTTGTCATAATCCTGTGTCCTTAGGCTGATGCCTATGCACCTGAGGAAATCGTCAACTCTCTGAATTTTGCAGATATTCTTGGATTATGATAGACCTTTATTATTTAGTCTATTCTTAAATCCCCAGAAGGTCAACTGGTAGCTGGCAGACCTTGGTGTCATGTTCTTCAGTTGGCTTGAGTCACTTCCTGTGCTCTGAGGTTGAATTATAATGGAAGTTGTGCTCCATGTGTGCCCTGAGACCCTTGGCTCAACTTTGCTTTCAGATGCAGCTAATGGCTGGACTCTGATTGTCTCTGATCAGGCAGATTTGCAAGTTATCTTCTGTGACTGTGCTGTTCTTTAGAATCTGGAGTTGGAAAAGGCTGGGCTCCCAGGCTCAGTAAGCTTTCTGGGGTTGCTCTTTGGCCACACAGGGTAGGTAGCATCGGAGGTCATGCTCCACAGATATGCATGGACTTGGTCCTGCCTCCCAAAATAGGGTAGGCTGAAGCAGAGCCCTGACACTTAATGAAGTCACTGTTTAGCAGCTGGGTTTGCTCTGTGATTGCCTCTTGGGCTGAGGAAGATGTAGCTAGCCTTTGTCCATTTTGTAAATTGGGTTATTTTAAACCAAAATAATATCTACTCTATACTTGCCAAGTAACGGAGCACTTGTTCTTTTATTACGTATGACTTCAAGTCAGCTTTGTGATTGAAAAGTACTGGTGTGTCAGACTATGGACAAGGAATTAGCCTATGGATATTTCCTCTTGTCTAAGTGTTGGAAGAAACAAGAGGATTTAGCTGCTTGTGAAATTATTTATCTGAGCCAGGGCATTTATCCAGTGTATTAAGTGAATCAATGTTTCTATTAACATTTGGGGACAGGTTCAACCTGCTTCTTGGTCCAACAAGGACCTTTACTCCCTTTATATTTGGAGGAATGAGGGCATTAACACCTGGCTGCCTTCAGTAAAATTTTCAATCAAGAGTAATTTGGTCTTTTAAAAAGAAGGACTGGGAGAAGGAACAAAATATAACATACACTCAAACAATTTCACAAATGTACACACTCATACACACTCTGGCCCCTTTCCTTACAAATAAAACTCTCATAGGTCACTCTTCACAGCCCATACAACCCTTCCCAACAGATATATCCCTAATATAATTCTCTATCAGCCCCACATAAAAACAGCCCCACGTAAACAGATACACAGATGTATATCCCTCCACAACATACTCTATTGAAACACACATATTCATGTTTTATATAAATAGCTTTATGTAAGGTGTTCACACCCTTCTATAATGTTAACACTGTATTACAAATTTCTGGTTATGTACATCAATGAACCTTACATATAAACAGCCTCAGATCCAACATATTTGTCAGTTAATGCATTCAGCTGCATTGCTGCTTCTGTCTCCCTCCACCATACGCTGACACACTCACTGTTTTCAATCCCATGTCTGTGAAACTGTCTTTTGTCTAGAAGCTGCTGAAGATTGCCAATGCATTTCGTGTAGCTAATTTTCTGTTTTGCAAGTACAAATCTTACTTGATCCCTGCTAATCTAGAGAATGCTGTTATCAAGTAGGAAAAAAAAGGGATAGTTAAATGACTCTCCTCCATTTCTCATTCATAGTATCTATCCATGTCCCCGTGTAAATAGATTAAGTGGAGGAGTTTAGAAGAATCCAGAAAGGAGAATGAGGGGGCACCAAAGAGATTTGTCTGTACTTTGTGTTGTGCACCAGGAAACACACACTTCTCTAGAGAAGTTTTTCCTTAAAAAATTAGTTTTGAGGGTGGATGATTCACCTACACATTAATATGCCGACTAAGATGCTGGAATCCCATATAAAGTTCCTGAGTTCAAGTTCTGCCTCTGGCTCTGGTCTCCAGTTTCCTGCTGATGCAGATCCTGGGAGATGGTAGTGATGGCTCAAGTAACTGGGTCCCTGACACCCACGTAAGAGACCTGGATTGAGGTCCCACCTCCCCCTTCAATCTCAGCACAGCTCCAGCCATTGCAGGTGTCTCTGTCTCTCAATAAATAAAAACCTGAAAAAACAGTTTTTATGTCTTTAAAAAAAGACATGTAACATATGTAAATTGTAATTCATTACATTAGCTCATCATCTAATTTAAGTTCTATAACATAACCAGTACTAATTTTTTATTTTCTTAATTCCATAGCTCTTAACTCCATTTATACAAGACTTTCAGAGCATTTCAACACTGATCACCCACCCACCTCCAACTTGCGTTATTATTGATGACTATTTTATTTATATTGCTCATAAACCGTCAGTGAGCATTATTGTTATTATATAATAATGATGATTTTATAATAGTTGATCAGATTTATACATTAACCATTTTATTTGCTCATTTTCTCCCTTTTACTTTCGTACTGACTAGTCATTTTCTTTATTTGGGGGTCCTTAGTAAAAATGCATATGCAAGTCTAAGCAGAGTTTTTTTCACAGCCTTTGAAAACATTATCCCATTGTTTTCTGGCTTCCTATGCTGATAAGTTTTCTGCCAGCTTTGTGTGACCTTTTTGTGCTCTGGCTACTTTAATGTTTCTATTCAGTCTACAATGTGTCTTGGTATGGATTGCTCTACTAATTCTGTTTGGCATACACTATTTTTCATGTTAATCACCAGTTATGATGTCTTATTGTCTCAGCCATTTTCTCTATTCTCTCATTTTGAGAATCTATTTCATTGGCTGTAAGATCTTCTCGATCTTCTCATTCTGTTTTCCGTATATCTTTTTTTTTTTTTAATTTGACAGATAGAGTTAGACAGTGAGAGAGAGAGACAGAAAGATCTTCCTTCCGTTGGTTCACCCCCCAAAATGGCCGCTAAGGCCAGAACTATGCTGATCCAAAGCCAGGAGCCAGGTGCTTCCTCCTGGTCTCCCATGCAGTGCAGGGCCCAAGCACTTGGGCCATCCTCCACTGCCTTCCCAGGCCACAGCAGAGAGCTGGACTGGAAGAGGAGCAACCTGGACTAGAACCGGTGCCCACATGGGATGCCGGCACTGCAGGTGGAAGATTAACCAAGTGAGCCATGGCGCCGGCCTTCTGTATATCTTAATCTCTTGTTCCTATTTCCCATATCTTTATATTTTGTTCTTACTTAATCTTTTTACTCCTTATTATGTATAATCTGATGTTTAACACAAATGCTTATTTTTCCCCAATTCTTAGAAGCAGTTAAAAAAACATACATTTTCATTGTTAGTGCATTTTTATTTCTTCATTTTTTAAATACACTTATTTTCTTTATCTGTTAGTTCATAATTGTGCCCTAGTTCATACTTTCTAATTTCAAAATTCAGAATCTTTAGAGATGGAAGTCTATTGTTTGCTGATTTTGTTGAGTCTCATTCAAGATGGTTTGCTTACTTGTCGGGTTTGTGATCTCTGATTACACTGGATTTGTTTGATATTAATTCCTAGTAATCACACAGTCTTAAATTGCCGATGGTCTTCCTAAGGGAAGATTGTATTAGCTTCTAAGGGAGCTGCAATGGATTACATTGGCCTCTGCTGATGGCTTGTGGCTTTATTGTGAGAATTTTAGACTCAGTTCTCCGACTTTGCTGCTGCCTCTGTGTTTCAGGGTTGTGGGAATATCTGCTTTCAGGGCAAGCACACCTTTACAATTTGATGACTCCTTACTTCCAGGTCCATTTTCAGTTTTGGTTGGAGTGTTGACAGCATTGGAGATTTCCATGTCTTCTTGGAGGGCCTACCAATGCAGTAAAAATAATATATTTTTTCTGGGATGTACTTGTTTTAATGTAATAGTTCTTTGGATCATATAGCCCGTGACTGCCAAAAGTGGATCTGCAAACTCTAGTTTTAATTGATAATGTGCTTGCTGTACTGATACTGAAAATCTCCCAGTAGGCTCTGTGCTTATGACTTTGATAAATATTTCAGAAGATCTGACCATAGGTGCTTAGAGACTGATGCAGTACACAGTCAAGGCTTACTCAAGAATATGTATCCAACCAAGATGTAGACTTCACCACTGAAGCCTGAAACTGGCTTATGCTGGCAATAAGAAAGAGCAAGTGGAGATGGTGCAGTGGAGATGGTTTGACTGTGTTGGACATTTATTGTCAAAGCTTAGTATTATTTGAACCTTTAATGAAGGCTTCATGAGAACTAATCTTCCTCTACTCTCAACTCAGTCTGGCTGTATTTTGTATCTCTCTTATGCATGCATTAGGAGTTCCAAGGCTAGTCAGTAAACTCCCTGAGTTTGGAATATGTGTCACATGTTGTACTTGGCATAGTGCTTGGCAAATCTTAGATGGTCAATCCATATTTACCAAATAAGTTAATTCTATGTTGCATTGTAACCTTTTACATGTATATCTCCCCATATATTGTAAGCTTCTAAACTATTCTTTGCATTCTCTGAATATGTAGTACAGAATCTTAAATAAGGTAAATATTGAAAAATATAAATAATTGAACTAATGTGAAGTAAATATGCATTTGAATGTAGGATATTAATTTTAAAACCTAATGTTTTTATTAAAGGTATTAGTGAAAAGGAAGCAAATAAAACTAAACTTTCGTGCATTTCTTGGTGAAGAAACATACTGAGTTACTCTTTCATGTGCTGACCCTCATATTTTGAATGATGAATAAATGTTCTCCAAAATCTAAGTGTAAATAAAATTTAAGATTTTAAATTTACAGTTTGCTATTAGTTGAAAAAATTTTTTTTTTTAATTTTTGACAGGCAGAGTGGACAGTGAGAGAGAGAGACAGAGAGAGAAAGGTCTTCCTTTGCTGTTGGTTCACCCTCCAATGGCCGCTGCTGCAGCCGGCGCACCGCGCTGATCCGATGGCAGGAGCCAGGAGCCAGGTGCTTTTCCTGGTCTCCCATGGGGTGCAGGGCCCAAGCACCTGGGCCATCCTCCACTGCACTCCCTGGCCATAGCAGAGAGCTGGCCTGGAAGAGGGGCAACTGGGACAGAATCCGGCGCCCCAACCGGGACTAGAACCCGGTGTGCCGGCGCCGCAAGGTGGAGGATTAGCCTATTGAGCCACGGCGCTGGCTTATTAGTTGAATTTTGATCCCTAAAATTCATATGTTGAATCCATAACACCTATGATGACTGTTTGTAGAAATACCACCTATAAGGGAGTAATTAAGGTTAAATCAAGTTTTAAGGGTGAGGTACTGGTTCAATTGGATTAGTGTCTTCATTAGAAGAGACATGAGAGAGTATGCATACTCTGTCTCTCTCTTTGCATGTGAGGTGCATGAGAAGAGAAGGGAACTGTAGGTAAGCTAGGAAAAGAACCGTCACCTGATCCTGGTGCCTGGTCTCAGAACTACAGGCCTTATTACTCTGAGAATACACATTTCTTTTTTTCAGGCCACTCTGTCTATAGTATTTTGTTATGACAGCTTGAATGGACTGAGACATTTGGTTCCTGATTTTAATCCTTATATGTAATCTAAAGCATCATAGCTATTTATGCCTGATTTTTATGTGTCTGAAGGATTGGAGGGTTTACAAAAGGAGAAAAAAGGCTACGTTGTCAGATTTTTCTAGAGGAACTGCTGTTTGAAATGAGTTTTCAGGTTAATGATGTGGCTTACTGGAGGGGGCATTTTAGGTTGGATAGAAACACTGGAACTGAGGCAATGGCCACTCATTTTAACCTTCAGGATACATTACAGAGTTCCTTCTGGTGCCAGGCGTGAAGGCCACGAGATCCACAAGTTAGGTGGCACAGTGTACAGATGCTCTTTAACTTACCGTGAGAGTAAGTCCCAATAAGTGTATTGTAAGTGGGAGATATTGTAAGTTGAAAATGCATTTAATACTCCTAAATTACAGACCACCCAGGCTTAGCAACGCAGCCCACTGTGGAATGCCAGCTGCTCATGCACATGGTTGTAGGGCTGACTGGGGGCTGCCACTGCTGCCTCTGCCCAGCATCGTGAAAGAGTGTCCTGCTGCTTACTACCATCCCTAAAAGAACCACACTCAAGATTTGGAGTACAGCTTTTACTGAATGCTTGTTGCTTTCACACCAATATAAAATCAAGGAAATATAACTCTAAAAACTGTAAACTAGGCACTATCTGTATCCCAAACAGTGCATCCCTAAATGCTAGAGCCACAAAATGTCTCTTTATCCCACTTGGGGTAATCTGTTTACCCTGCTGGATGAGTATTTGACATTCACTAATCTCCTGGACTGTTTTGTCATGAGCAAGGTACAAGGGAGTATGGCATCCTATGGACTATTTTTTTATGATTTTATTGTAATTGTTACCCTTTGGTGGGGGCCAAGTATCTAAGACTGGCAGTCCACCTGCAGTTTCTCGTCATGTCATCTAGTTTCATGTTCACTCCTGCTGTTTGTATTGATGAGAACCTTCACCTCGACCTTGGGCAGCCCAATGAATTTTGTGTGGGGCTATCTCTTGAAACAATAAATTGCTTTCTTCTCTCAACTGAAGTATAATGGTTTCCCTGATAAATGAACCCCACCAACTCCCACCTATCTGAAATTGAAAAAGAAAGAACTTAAGATTACCCCCAAACTTCTCTGGAGAAGGATCATAGCACTGGACCTTCTGCAAGTATGAAACTTAATGGCTGTACCTAATAGTTTCTATATTCCATCAAATGGTTTGCGGTGCAGGCTGCTCTGTTGTCATTGATCTTTACTTGTTATAATTCACAAAGGGATAGAGGTGGGCCATGGGTTCTTCATAGGTCCAACTTATTTCTTCTGCAGTCAGGAGGAACAAACAAAGCTGCTGACTTTTTGAACATTTAAATAAGGCAAATAAATTTTATTTCCATTTAGGAGAATACAGAACCATGGTGTTCTATATTTAGCATCTGAGTGTGATTCTTTTTTAAAGATGTATTTATTTATTTGAAAGTGGGAGTTACACAGAGAGAGAAGGAGAGGCAGAGAGAGAGAGAGAGAGAGATCTTCCATCCACTGGTTCACTCCTTAGATGGCCGCAATGGCTGGAGCAGCACGGGTCCGAAGCCAGGAGCCAAGAGCTTCTTCCAGGTCCTCCACACTGGTGCAGGGGCCCAAGGACTTGAACCACCTTCTATTGCTTTCCCAGGCCATTGTGGAGAGCTGGATTGTAAGTAGAGCAGCCGGGATACGAACTGGCGCCCATATGGGATGCTGGCACAGCAGGCGGTGGCTTTACTCCTGATGCCACAGCGCCAGCCCCTGAATGTGAATTTGAATCAGAGACACTTGTGCCTGGCTTGAAACTGGCATTTCCATCCCAGAGTGACTCAGCACGTATTTCAGAAAGATTTGGAGAATCATCTTTGTCCATTGAGTTATGTGAGGCACTGTGAGAAAGAGAGCTTTATAAACCCTATCTTTTAACTCTGAAGCTCTCCTCTATGGTTTTGGAGAGAAGAAACAGATAAAACTAAGAAGTGTGTGTGGCAAATGCTAAAGTAATCTGGGTTCTAGAAATTTTGTCGAGATCTCTTAGGTAAAGGTGGTGGCAAAGGGCTGTTAGGTGCATCTATTTTGGAAGAAAACCCCGTCTAGACAGTACCATTTCAAATTCTGCCTGATTGCAAAGAGAAAGTAGCATGGGTGGGTCAGGCAAACGATCTTGCTGGTGAACAAGGACGGCTTTCATTGAAGTCGTTGTCATTTTCCAATGGTCTGGTTTGCTTTTGACAGTGTCCTCAAACACCCTTGAACAACTTACTGAATATAGTAAGAACTATCAATGCTTTTTATAACCATGAAGGGAGGTTATTTTCACTGTAGAAACATTATGAAATGGGGCCAGTGCTGTGGCATAGCTGGTAGAGCTGCCGCCTGCAATGCCAGCATCCCATATGGGTGCCAGTTCGAGTCCCAGCTTCTCCACTTCTGATCCAGCTCTCTGATATGGCCTGAGAAAGCAGTGGGGGATGGCACAAGTCTTTGGGCCCCTGCACCCACTTGGGAGACCTGGAAGAGGCTCCTGGCTCCTGGCTTCGGATCCGCACAGCTCCGACCATTGTGGCCAGTTGGGGAGTGAACTAGTGGATGGAAGACTTCTCTGCCTTTCTTTGTCTCTCTGTGTAACTCTGACTTTCAAATAAAATAAATAGATAAATAAAATAAAACAGATGTCAATTTCACTAAAAAAAAGAAACATTATGAAGTGCAGAACAGGAGAAAAATAATAAGAATCACACAAAATTCCACTCTGTGGTGATAACCATTAATTTTTTGATTTTGTTCTAAACACAGGTAACTAAAATGTATCATATTTATTTTGTTCCATCTTATCCTGTTATCTTATTACCTGCTTTTTTGTAACTTTTGTTTTTTCTTTCATATTTTGGATACACCCCACTTTTTAAAAGTAATACATCGCTGACTGGCGCCGCTGCTCACTTGGCTAATCCTCCACCTGTGGCGCTGACACCCCAGGATTCTAGTCCTGGTTGGGGCGCCGGATTCTGTCCCGGTTGCTCCTCTTCCAGTCCAGCTCTCTGCTGTGGCCAGGGAAGTGCAGTGGAGGATGGCCCAAGTGCTTGGGCCCTGCACCCCATGGGAGACCAGGAGGAAGCACCTGGCTCTTGGCTTTGGATCGGTGCAGCGTGCCAGCCATAGTGGCCATTTGGGGGGTGAACCAACGGAAGGAAGACCTTTCTCTCTCTCTCTCTCACTGTCTAACTCTGCCTGTCAAAAAAAAAGTAATACATTGATACCCTTTTATTTGAAAGTTAGTTTAAATTTCCCAGTGTTATTCTCAATTTTTTTTCCCAATTCCTAAGTCCTCTTTTCACTGATTGTATTGTCCCTTATGGAAGGTCTCAAAATACAAAGCCTCATTTAACCTTTATTTCTTTAAAAGTTGAAAGCAATTGTTTGTATTAAATATTCTTGACCTTTCAGAAAAATGTTCTTTACTTCCCTTTTGCTTATTATTTTTCCTGCATTTGAGTTAGAATTTTTAAGATTCTGGTTTTTTTTTTGTTAATTTACTTTGCACACAAATTGGTTGTTAGTGTTTTATATCATTCAGGACAATTGTTTTTAGGCTATACTCAATCTTTGTCCCGCTGGTCAGTGACAAATTTGGTTGTCTTTTCTTTCCTGCCTGCAGAGTGCTGTTTATATACAATTGGAGAAAAGATTCAAGTGCAAAACGCACATGTTTCTCTTGGTCCATTCATCTCCTCACCCCTATGTGCAGATGAAATAGCTTGAGACCCAGATAAGGCAGGTGGCAAGTCTTAATTTAGATAGTCACTGACAGGGTAAGGAATGGATGACTGTTTTCCTGAAGGACTCTTATTCCTGAGTTCTTGCCAAAAAAATACCGTGTCCAGAACTTTATAAGGATTTTGAGTTTCTGGCTAAATTAGTGGACCATTCAAGAGAGCTGACAGTTTTGACTAGACATTTGGTTTTAGAGCTGATGCCACTCATATGAACTGTCTTTCTGACTTGGCTTATTTATAAATGTAGTGGTTTCATCAAAGAATATGAAGTTACCAAGTGTTTTACCATGCCCTATCACAGGTCACTATTTTTCAAGCTTTATTGTCCTCTTGTCTAACAATTTCATAGGATATTTTCAGCATTCTGAAACAACCCCCTGAGCATTTTTTTCTAGCCTCCTGTAACAGTTTTCTTGCTCTCTGCTGTCAGTTTGCCAAATCAATTGCATTTACTTTAGGTTGTCATACCTGAACTCATTTTATTTCAGTTACCTTGTGCTATTGTGTGGTCTTGCATAACAACCTTGGCACCAAATGACAGATAATTGGTGCAAGAAGACTCAAACCTATCTTGAACAATCAATGTACGAGGGCACTTCAAAATGGTTGTGGAAAAACAGAATTTGAAAACTTTATTTTGGTGAAAACTTTATTTTGGTGTAAGTAGTTTTTGAAATGCATGCATTTTCATACTACACATTTTCCAGCAACTTTTGGAAGACCTCTCACATATGGAACACCTCCTAGACTCTGATATTGTTTTACATGCTGAAGATTGACTTTTGAACCAATGTGATGATGTGAGTTGCCATGGAGGGGAAAAGGGAGTGCGTTGGTGGCAACTTCTCACAGGCCACAGCTTCATCAAGGAGACCATGCTAATGAAACACTCTACCATCACACTCATCGTTGACCACTGCTTCACAGTCACATGAAAATCTGTTCACATGGGAGATGTTCCCTTAGACAATTTGGTCTTCTCATGTCCACTTCTTGGCTTGCTGTACTTCCTTGTCTTTTGCTCAAATTCAAGAAAACTTATCAATATGTGAGTAACTGAGGGTTCCTTTGAACTCATAGAATCTAAAAGCAGTTAATCGTCTGAAAACCTTAGTTATTCAAACTTCTGTTAGTAATATTTCAGTTATAAGCTATCTCACTCCTGATCATAAAACTGGTGAATATTATATCAGGGAAATGTTGCCTAATGGGATAAAGTCCAGATTCATTAACATTCATTGGTTTAAAGCCCTCCAAGGTGTCTTCTCTACTTAAATTTCCCACCCCAATCTCTTATTTATTTATTTGAAAGATTTAGTGGGGGGGGCTGAATCTTCCATCCATTGGTTCTTTCCCCAGATGGCTGCAACAGCTGGGCTGGGAGCCAAAACCAGGAGTCAGGAGCTTCATCCAGGTCTCCCATGTGGATGGCCAGGACCCAAACACTTAGGCCATCTTCACTGCTTTTCTCATGCTATTAGCAGGGAGCTGGATCAGAAATGTAGCAGCTAAGACACAAACTGGTGGCCATGTGGGATGCTAGCATGGCAGGCAGTGGCTTTTCCCACTACACCGCACCCCTCACCCCACCCCAGTACAGCATCCAGTTTCTAGATCATGTGCTTATTTTCTTTTTTTTCTTAAAGATTTATTTATTTATTAGAAAGAGTTACACAGAGAGAGGAAAAGCAGAGAGAGAGAGGTCTTCCATCCGATGGTTCACTTCCCAGATGTCCACAATGGCCGGAGCTTCGCCGATCCAATGCCAGGAGCCAGGAGCCTCCTCCGGGTCTCCCATGTAGGTGCAGGGGCCCGAGGACTTGGGCCATCCTCCACTACTTTCCCAGGCCACAGCAAAGAGCTGGATTGGAAGTGGAGCAGCCGGGTCTTGAACCTGCGCCCATATGGGATGCTGGCACTTCAGGCCAGGGCATTAACCCTCTGCGCCACAGCGCTGGCCCCAATGTGCTTATTTTCATGCTTTTTGTTACTCTGGAATTATCTCCTTCTTTCCCTCTTCTTCCTTAGCTCTTTGGTTTTTAAATATCCATTTTAGGAGTATTCTCCAGGAAATTGTCTGTTTTCTTCACCTCCCTCAAATGCTTTTCTGAGCTCTCACAACATCCTATGCCTAACTCTAGCTTAACCAAATCATGCATCTATATTTTTGAGTTTATATTATAGTCTATTTTGACTAGACTATAATCTCCCATGGTCAAGAACTAGGTCTAGCTTTACCTTTTTTTTTTTTTTAATTTTTTTTTCTATTCTATTTTTTTTTTATCTTTTATTTAATGAATATAAATTTCCAAAGTACGACTCATGGGTTACAATGGCTCCCCCCCCCCATACCGTCCCTCCCACCCACAACCCTCCCCTTTCCCACTCCCTCTCCCCTTCCATTCACATCAAGATTCATTTTCGATTATCTTAATATACAGAAGATCAGCTTAGTATACCTTAAGTAAGGATTTCAACAGTTTGCTCCCACACAGAAACATAAAGTGAAAAATAATAGATGATTTTTTTTTAAATGATGATGAAATCAGATCAGACCTATTGTCATGTTTAATCCCAGTGAGAGTCAAGTTGGGAATTGATAATTTCTTTTTTTTTTTTTTTTTACAGAAGATCAGTTTAGTGTACATTAAGTAAAGATTTCAATCGTTTGCACCCCCATAGAAACACAAAGTGAAATATACTGTTTGAGTACTCGTTATAGCATTAAGCCTCAATGTACAGCACATTAAGGACAGAGATCCTACATGAGGAGTAAGTGCACAGTGACTCCTGTTGTTGACTTTACCAATTGACACTCCTGTTTATGGCATCAGTAATCTCCCTATGCTCCAGTCCTGAGTTTCCAAGGCTATGGAAGCCCCTTGAGTTCTCCGACTCTTATCTTGTTTAGACACGGTCATAGTCAAAGTGGAGGTTCTCTCCTCCCTTCAGAGAAAGGCACCTCCCTCTTTGAAGACCTGAAGAACTAGGTCTAGCTTTACCTTTAATCCTGCGAGTCTAGCACAGTGCCTGACATACTCAATGCATGATGCTGATCACTGAATAAAGGTAAAAGATAATGAATAAATGGATAGATGAATGAATTAGCATATAAACAAGAAATATAATGTGAACTTCTGGTAATGTAGGCTAACAAATAGGTAAGCTTTACTTTATGCACTGGACTAAGGTTCAGCTCTACCATCTCTAACATTTGAACTCCCAGGGAGATACAAGACTGTTCTTTCTAGAGGACTCAATTCTCTCACTTTCCAGTCGAGGGTGCTGCTGATTCAATTATCTTTCACTCTCCTACCACCTTTTTTCTTTTTCTCTTAATTCAAAATGCTTAAAACATAACTATTAAATTGTTAATAAGCAGAAATAAGTGTGCCACTAATTTGAAAATATTTTATTCAGAGGATGGACTCGCTGCAAGATTTCAGTGGTGGTTGCACAATAATTAATGAATTTAATTTCCAGTGCTAAATACATCATCATTTGAGGCTGAGTTTATGTGCTAATTGCAATTAGACTCAGATGTGAGTAGGTTTTCTTCGCCTGCCTTTGTGTATTTACTTCTGGTTTTTCTTTTGAAAGCATATCTGAAATGAACCTTCCAGGAAGTTGAACTGGCAAGAATGCCAGTTCCTCTGGACTTCAGAATACTCAAGTGTGTGTTGTCAAGGGTTATGAAGCTTGACTGTGATCAAAAGGAGCAGGTGTATGATCACCTGGGTCTGGGGGCTACCTTCACATGTTGTCCTGCATGTGATTTTGAACAATCCATCTCACCTCTCTAAGTCCGATGTTCCCCATTCGATAAAATGAATTCATAACAAAAGGACATATATTTAAACATCTGGTATAAAATGTGAGTATGTATGGATTTCATATGCTTTTGCATGAAAATAAATTTATCTTTTAATTCCATTTTCTTTTGAACTTTAAAAGAAAATCTATTGATTCATTTATTTGAAAGCCAGAGTTACAGAGAGAGATGGAGGGAGTCAGGAACTCCATCCTGGTCTCCTCCATGGATGCAGGCAGGAGTCTAGGTACTTGAACCATCATCTGCTGCTTTCCCAGCATTAGCAGGGAGATGAATCAGACAGGGAGCAGCCAGGACTCAAACTGGTGCTTCTATGAGATGCCTGCATTGCAGGCAGAGGCTTACCCCACCGTACCACAATGCTAGCTAGCCCCTTTTTGAACCTTTTGAAGCACCCCGATAGATGTTCAATTCTTAATAATATGATAGCCTTTACTACCTCAGGGTTGAAGGTCTTTTTATCCAATTGTGGGTTATGTGCCAAATACAATGAGATTCAGGTCCCTTTTCTAACTTCCCTCTGACCCTCAGCCTGGCTGGAGTGCCATAACTTTGAATTGCTATTCTTTCAGAAGCTTTTTACTTACTACCCTTTTGATTTATCACCTGAATCCCTGATTGTGAAATGAGAAGGGCTGTCATTTGCAAGAATGAAACCACCAATTAAAGGCATCCTTCTGACCCCAGGTCTCTGGCATTCACTTGCTTGACCTCTCTGGGTTTCTCTGATACCGATTAGCAGAGCTCATTTTCAAAACCTCAGAATAAAAGTAGGTAGGCACACATTCTCCTATATTTCATTCCACATTTTTCCTGTGCTCACTGGGATGGCATTCTGTGTAGCAAGCTGACAGACACGGGATGGAGGGTGGGGGTGGGAGCTCTGTGGTGTTTGATTCCCTTACCTCATGCTGTTGATGCTTCTGGAGTTCACACTAGCAGGTAGCCTCCACCTTCCCAGCTAATTGAAAGGCTGCTGGAACAGCTCTCACTGAGGGAGCCATTGTCTCAGTTCAGGACATCCAGGCCAGAATTTCTTTCCATGTTTCTTATGAAGTTGAAATCAGGAGGATTTTCAGGTCAGCTCACGTGGACAGCGTGGATAGCCATGCTGGGTAATGAGTTTTTGTAAATGAAAAATAGGTAGAGACCTTTCCATTTCTGGATTAAAGGAAGGGCCCAGGAGAGGAAAGACCCACTGAGGTGGATTCTCCAAGTGGCCAGCCCGTGGTGCATCAGCTTGAGGAGAAATGGTCAAGTGAAACTATTATGGCTTGATGTTGTAGTATTTCCCCAAAGAGGAACTGCATGCTGCAAGCTATCTATGTTTATAATAATCTCTAATGCTCCAAGTGATAATTTTGAGACTGTGAATGATCCTCATTAATTAAAGGGAGATTGAATTATTTTCTGCAGGTTGAGTTGAGATCAGTTCTGGCTGTTGGCAGAGTGGACTGGTTTTTGGCCATGACTCCTTTCCATTTCCTACATGATTAATGTCCTTTAACTAGACAGAAGACCTTTTATCTCTCATCACAGACAAAACTCAGAATGCAAGATGAAATGAAAAAGAAATCACTTTGAAATTGCATTGCCTACCTAAATAGTGACCCATTTTATCTTTTCCTAGCTTCCAGGAACTGTAAGGAAATGAGGTCTGGGTACTGTACGCCTGAAAGAGGATGTGGTACCTCCTAGGGGGAGACTGAAGGAAGCTGCAGAAAGAAGACAGACTCAGCCTAGTTCTTGCTTTATTTGACTTCTAAAATTTTCTTTTAAAAATTTGCCTCTTTTCATTTTATTTGAAAAGCATAGAGATGGAGAGGCAGAGAGATTTTTCATATGCTGGTTCGCTCCCCAAATGCTTGCAACAGCCAGGGATGGACCATGCCACAGCCAGGAACCTGGGACTGCATGTAAATCTCCCAAAAGGCAGGCAGGGATTCAAGTACTTGAGCCATCATCTGTTGCTTTCCAAGGTGTATATTAGCAGGAACCTAGAATTGGAGGGGGACTCAAGACTTGAACCCAGGCATTCCACTATGGGATATGGGCATTTTAGCCACTGCATCAAATGCCTGCTCCTAGAATTTGCTTTATTTTAAAATTAATAAAATTTTTCATTTAAGGATAATACTTACGTACATATTTATGAGGCATAATCCTATGTGTTGACACATGTACATAATGGTAGATGATTCCATCAAGCTAAATAGCATATTTATCACCTCATATATTTACTTTTTGTGGTGAAACATTGGGATTTACTCCCAGAAATTTTGAAATTTACAGTACACTATTTTTAAAAAGATCATTTATTTGAAAGGCAGAGTGACAGAGAGAAAGGCACACACACATGCATGCGCACACACAAAGAGAGAAAGAGTTTTTTCAACTATTGGTTCATTCCTCGAATGTCAGCAATGGACAAAGCTAGAATGGGCTGAGGCTAGGAGCCAGGAACTCCTTCTAAGTCTCCTATGTGGGCAGCAGAAACCCAAGTACTTGGGCCATCATCTGCAGCCTCCTGGGCACATAAGCAGGAAGCTGGATCAGAAGCATGGAGTACACAGGACTTGAACCAGGCACTTTAATATGGGATGCAGACATCCCATACTGTGGTTTTTGATCCACTGTTGCACAGTTCCTGCCCTATTACTTTATTATCAACTATAGTCATGCTACTGTGCAATAGATCTATAAGATCTATTGAGAGCTATATAAGATCTATAAGAGAGCTTATTCCTTATGTCTGACTGAAACCATGTAGTCTTTAACCAACATATCCCTATACACTTCCAAATCCCCTAACCTCTAGTAGCCATCATTGTACTCTTTACTTTTATGTTTGGACTTTTTAGATTATACATATAAATGAGATCATGCAATATTTGATTTTCTATGCCTGGCCTATTTCACTTAACATAATGTCCTCCAGGTTCATCCTTGTTGTTGTAAGTGACAGGATTTTCTCTCTTTTAAGACTGAATAGTATTCCATTGTGTATGTGTACCACATTTTCTTTATCGACTTATCCATTAAAGTATTCTTACCTTGGTTCCATATCTTGGCTTTTGAGACTAATGCTGCAATGAACATGCTGGCATAGATATCCCTTGACATACTGATTTCAGTACCTTTTGATATTCACCAGAGTGGGATTGCTGGTTTTCCTGGTAGTTCTATTTTTAGTTTTTGTAATACCTTTTCCCTTTCTGTCAATCTCTCAGCTTTTTCTCACTGAATTTCCAGGTTGTATTTTGGCTTTCATTATTATATTACTATTAATCAGATGATAAGGTAAATAGATGTAATTTCAGAAGGAGTAGTTTCAGAAGTAGTAATTACTTTTTGTGTGTATGTGGGGGATA
Organism: Oryctolagus cuniculus; assembly: GCF_051225735.1. NCBI lineage: Eukaryota > Metazoa > Chordata > Mammalia > Lagomorpha > Leporidae > Oryctolagus > Oryctolagus cuniculus. The sequence goes on along the minus strand of NC_142869.1, from coordinate 115,319,491 downwards.
TATGTGGTAGAGGCTAAAAATACAAATGATTCAAGCACCTTGAGTGCCTTTAGGGAGGCAGTAAGAATAATATCATGACAGGCAGGTATGATTAAACCCTGTAATGGATTCTTAGAAATAACAAATACTAGGCCAGCACCGCAGCTCAATAGGCTAATCCTCCACTTGTGGCACTGGCACCCCGAGTTCTAGATCCAGTTGGGGTGCTGGATTCTGTCCCGGTTCCCCTTCTTCCAGTCCAGCTCTCTGCTGTGGCCCTGGAAGGCAGTGGAGGATGGCCCAAGTGGTTGGGTCCTGCACCTGCATGGGAGACCAGGAGGAAGCACCTGGCTCCTGGCTTTGGATTGGCACAGCGCGCCAGCTGTAGCAGCCATTTGGGGGGCGAACCAATGGAAAGGAAGACCTTTCTCTCTGTCTCTCTCTTTCTCACTGTCTAACTCTGCCTGACAAAAAACAAAAAACAAAAAGAAAAACAAATACTTTTCCCAAGATCATACAACTAGACACCAGGAAGTTTGGGATGAACCACTGTGACCAAAGGAGTCCAATATAAGGAAATAGATTTCCTACAACATTGGATGGAAACTTAATAAAAAACTTCAATTAATTTGGAATCTATCATCAAAAGGTGTTTTTCTGTTTTCTGCATAATCAACTTAATTAGAGCTTTGCTCTTAATATGCCAAAAATCCAACCCCCACCCCCAACCACTAAAGGGCCAATGCAATCTTCTTGAGATGATGCAGTTGTAGTTTTGAGTGTTCATTGAATGAAGTGGAAGAGTTGGGCTAAGTTTTCATATTATGAAATATCACAAACCTGTGGTAGGTTTTTGGAGATGAGGAAGAATATCACTAATGGCACCAGACACTTGAAGTCCAGCTGAGCACAGCATGAAATATTTACCATCTCCTTTTAGGTGGGAAGGAAGAGCACTCATTAAAGTTTCATATTTACATTTCTACCCTTCAGTCTGCTTTCCATTTTGTGCCATGTTCTCAAATTGTTCAAAGAACTCAGACCTTCAGGGAATGGATTGTGAGGGAGCCTGTACAATGTATCTGGTGATTTTCCCTAGACTGGGATGGCTGGGGAAAATGTGTATATTTTATGCACAGGGTGAAACTTCATTTCTGCTATGTAAAGAACCCATATCTTTTATGTTATAAAATTAAGTTTTATTTAGAAATAGAGAGGCAAAAGAGAGAGAGCTCCCATCTATTGATTCACTTCTCAAATACCTGAAACGGCCAGGACTGGTCCTTGCTAAAGCCTGGAGCCAAGACCTCAGTCTTAATCTCCTATGTGAGTGGCAGGACCCCAGTTAACTGAGGCATCAACAGTAACTCCCAAAAGTCTGCACTGTAGGAAGTTAGAGTTAGGAACCAGTGGTGGGTATTGAACCCAGGTGCTCTGACATGGGATTAGGTGTCTTACCTGGTGCCCTAACCACTAGGCTAAATACCAGGCTTGAATGGAGGAAGACACATGACAATGGCCAATTTGAGGACAGCACTTAAAGATATTAGACATTTTCTCTCCATTCAGTGTTGAGCCATCCAGGATAAATGGTGCTGAATGCTGACTTCATCTGTCTTGATCTATGAGTGCACTATGGTTGCTAAATATTTCTGAGTGAACTGATTTTTTTTTGGTAATAGCTATACTTCATATACAGGGAAGCAGACTCCATTGTGGCATTCTTCCTCTCTGACATGGAGCTTCCCTGATTATACATGTTCACCATGCTGTGTAGTTTCGGTGCATTGATTTGTAGTTCACAACTTTGGCATTCCAGGCACAAAAATGTGTCGCTACACATTCACTCACCCTCACACATTTGTAGCTCTCTTCTTACTATTTAACTCTTGAAAGAGAACTTTAAGGACAAGAAAAATGTGATTTTATTTGTATCAATGCTTGTACCAATTTGTACTATTTGTATAAATTGTTCACAACTCCTGTTATCATTTTTGCAACTACGAGTTAATTATTTTGTTTGTTGCAGGTGTGCCTGCTTGTCTCATCTTCTTTAGTACTTTAAAAGTTTCTAGAGGACACATTTATCAGACTTTCATTCAACAAGCATTGGTACAAATAGTACAAATTGGTACAAGCATTGATACAAATAAAATCACATTTTTCTTGTCCTTAATGCTCTCTTTCAAGAGTTAAATAGTAAGAAGAGAGCTACAAATGTGTGAGGGTGAGTGAATGTGTAGCCACACCTTTTTGTGCCTGGAATGCCAAAGGAGAAACTGACCTGGACTGCACAAATGTGCTTGCCCCCAGCGGGTAGGTAAGAACACAAAGTCCTCTGCAGTATCCTAGGAACGCTGACAATGAGACTTTAGGAAAGCTCCAGGAGGCATTTCAGAGGTAGAAATGGAGACAGAAATGGAGGCAAAGGCAAGATACTGGTGGAGAAAAACAGAGAAGTGGAAAGGGAGGCCCGTGGTGAGAAGATACAGATTGTTCTAAGAGCTCAAAATCTATTTCTCTAGCAGCTTAACATCTAACAGGAGGAAAAAGGAATCCAGTGGAGCACAATAAAGAAGCAGAACTTCAATGTGAAAACAAATGTAAGGGGAACCCTTTAAGCCGAAGAGAGAGCAGATCCAACATCTAGTATTACCATTTCCAACTCATCTTCAAGATTTCCCTACACTGTGACTTGGTCAGCAGATGCTGTCCTGGAAACTGGCAGAAGGGCCTTACCCTTACAGAATCTTCTGCTGCAGGGGTATTGAGCCTTGACTGTGGATGTTTCCTGAGCCCTGCTCCAAGAGCCCTGACTCAACCACTGCCTGCATGTGAGCACAAGAGCACAAATTCCAACCTGTGCTTTTCTTACTTTTGCTCTGACATTGGAAGGTCTACTTTAACAGTCGGCTTATTTTGCATAGCTCTAGTTCATATTGTTATTTTTGAAAATAGCTTATAATCTTCTTTATCATTGTTTCTAAAAGCTTAATTGGATTGTTTAGGAATAGGCCATGTGTCCATTACCATGTTCATTCAGAGAACATTAACTTTGCCATCCAGAAATCAAAAACTTGATTTGAGTCTTCCCCACTGTGCCTTTTAAACACATCCGTATTTTTTAATCGGATTGTCCCTGGATTGTCCCTGCTTGACTTTGTTCCCTTCTCTCCCCTTCTCTCTCACCATCCTTCCCCCTTTCTCCTTCCCTCTTATTTGAATTAGAACAAGAATGCCTTCATGTCTTCTTGCCTGTGCTCTTGCAACTCCTTCATTTCTTTCTGCCTTCAGTCTACAGCCTCAGTCACGTCAAACATGACACAAAGCCCGAGATGAGATTAGCACAGACTGTTTATCCATAAACTTGCTGAGATCAAACTCATCTGCTGTCATTTTGGGGTCAGTGGAGTTTCAAAGGCATAGAAAACAGAGTCAGCTTTACAACGTAAGAGAGGATGCTCTGAGACAGTCTCTGGTGTGACTTCTACTAAACTGGAATTTCTTGGAAACAAGCGAGGTTATCTCAAGACACTGGGAGTTCTTGTTTTGTTGCAAGAGGATTAAAAAAAACAGTTTGGGGGTATTTTAAAGGAGGAGGAACTGTGTGGAAGGTTTTTGTAACTGGCTATTTCTTGGAAGTATAGAGAGCTAGTAGGAATATTTTTTTTTTTTTTAAGGCAATTGCCAGTAAAAGAAGCTACTGCCTTGGGAAGCAGTTTCTCTTGCACCAATGCCATTCTTTTGCCTGATCCTCTTCAATGGCTTCCCTTAAAACACTGATTTTCTCCATCTGTTTTTTAAGCCTTTCTTTGATTCTTTTTTTTTTTTAAGATCTATTTATTTATTTGAAAGATAGAGCTACATTACACACAGAGAGAAGGTGAGACACAGAGAGACAGAGAAAGACAGATTGCAATATATTCCATAATTCCCAGATGGCTGCAATGGCTACTGCTAAACCAGGCCAGGCTGAAGCCATGAGCCTGGAACTCTATCCAGGTCTCCCATATGGGTGCCAGGGGCCCACATACTTGGACCATCTTCTGCAGTTTTCCTAGGCATATTAGCAGGGAGCTGGATTGGAAGTGGAGCAGTCAGGATTAGAACTGGTACTTTTATGGGATGCTGTCATCAGAGCTTGTAGCTTAGCCTGCTGTATCACAATGGATATATTTATTTGCTTGAGAGGCAGATTACAGACAGAGTGAGGGAGAGACAGAGAGAGAGAACTTCTATCTGCTGGTTGACTTCCTAAATGGCAGCAACCGCCTGAGTTTGGCATATCTGAAGCCAGGAGCCAGGAGCTTCTTCCAGGTCTCTCAAGCAGGTGCAGGGGCCCAACCTCTTGGACTATCTTCTACTGCTTTCCCAGGTCATCAGAAGGGAGCTGGATTGGAAATGGAGCAACCAGGACACAAACCAGCGCCCATAAGGAATGCTGGCATTGCAGGCAGATGCTTAACCTACCTTGCTATAGTGCCTGCCCCTGGCCCCTATTCTTGAGTCTTGTATTTTGTGCCTCAATCATATGAAAGGACTTGCAGTTTCCCAAACAAATATCAGCTATTTTTGGTCTGAGACTTTACATGTATTGTGATTTCTTCTGCTGTAACCTTTCTACCTCTTCGCCATTATACATGTACAAACACAAAACACAGTATTTATTTTACTTTAAAAATTCCATCACCCCCAATAAGGATTAATGGGAAAATAAAAATTATATATATTCATGATGTAGGATATTATGTTTTGAGATGTATGCATGAAGAAATGGTTAAATTAAGCTAATTAACATATCCATCATGTCATATATTTGCCTTTTTGGGGGTGAGAACACTTAAGATCTACTTTCTTTGCAATTTTCAAGTACATGGCCTATTATTAACTATAGTCATCATGCTGTACATTAGATTTATGGATATTATTTATCCTAACTGAAACTTACTACCATTTGAGCAATGTTTCTCTATTTATCACCTTCACTCTTCCCAGCCCTGGTAATCACCATTCTACTGTTTCTGTGAGTTCAACTTTTTATAATTTCACTGATAGGTGAGATCTTACTTCACTCACAAAATCTTGCTTTCGGTTTATCTGTTGCTGCAAATGATAGGATTTCCTTCTTTTTTTTAGGGCCAAATACTATTACATTGTTTATATGTGTTATATTTTCTTCATTTGATCTTAGCCAAAAGGCTGAGAAGTGATGTATGTATTGTATTTTCTTTATCCATTCATCCACAGATAGATATGAAGGTTGATTCACATTTTGACTGTTGTGAATAATCTATTAATATAGGAGTGCAAGTTTTTCTTTGCTATATTGAATTTATTTCATTTAGACATATACCCAGTAATGGGATATATACCCCAGTAGTGGGATTGTGAGATTGTGTCATTGTGTTTTTGAATTTTTTAACAACCTCCATACTGCTTTCCCAAGTGGCTGTACCAATTTACTTTCTCAGCAACAGTGTACAGAGCTTCTCTGTTCCCCCACATCCTGGCCAACACTTGCTTTTGTCTTTTTGATTATAGCCATTCTAAAAGTATGAAGTGATGTTTCATTATGGTTTAATTTACATTTTCCTGATGGTTACTATGTTGAGCTATTTGTTTTCTTTTAGGAACTGTCTATTCAAGATCTTTGCTAAGTTTTTAATTGAGTTATTTTTTTTTCTATTGACTTGAGTTCTATTATGGTATTGACTCCTTATCAGATGTATGGTTTACAGAGTTTTTCCCACTTTTATGATTCCCTCTTCTGACTGTTCCCTTTACTGTACAGACTGCTTTAATTTGATGTTGTCCCACATTGACTTTTTGCTTTTATTGCCTTTATTTTTGGGATCATATACAAAAATTTATGGCTGAGACCAATGTCCTAAAGTTTTCTCCCTATGTTTTCTTTTATTAGTTTTATAGTTTTAGGTCTTGTATTTAAGTCTTTAACCCATTTTGAGTTGATTTTGTACATGGCCCGATATAGAAGTTTAATTTAATTCTTCTGTTTGTGTGTATACAGATTTCCCAACATGACTGTTCTTTCCCTATGGTGTGTTCTTGGCACCTTTGTGTAAGATCAATTGACAACAAATGTGTGGGTTTATTTCTGGGCTCTGTATTCCATGCCATTAGTCTAAATTCTGTTTTTTATTGCAAGTCCCATACTGTCTTAATTACTACAGTTTTGTAGATGATTTTAAAATATGGTAATGTGATGTCCACATTTTTGTTCTTTCTGCTTGAGGTTGCTTCAGCTATTTGGGTCCTTTGCACTATCTTCACGTAGCTAGATTTCCATTTCTCCTAGTAATCAGCTCAAGTATCTGTTCCTAGGGAAGTGAGAGGGACTCCTTCCTTATCTAGGCTGCAAACCTTTTCTGCCCCAGAAGTGCCTCATGCATCCTTAGCATTCTTGCACAGTGTGACTATCCTCATTATTATGAGCTATTTACTGTGGCTCTCCCTCACTCAACTGTACATTTCTTCAGAGTTGGAAATTGTGTGTTATCATCTTCGTAATCTCAGTGATAGACACTTAGCAGGGGTTCAATAAATGTGGGTAAAATGATTAAACCATTAATCAATTCTTGCTTGGAGTTTTCCTTTTATACTGATCTTCATCATGGTATATTCACAGAAGTCTCTCTCAAAGAGAATAAGGATTTAGCGCTGAGGCCCTGGATCCCTGCTGGTTGCTGTAACACCACCCATGATTTCAGCAGCAACTTGTTATTAATGCTCCTCAGCAGGTGCCCTTTTATAGCACAAGTCCCACCTGCATGCTGGTGTTCTGGGCATGCCAGTCACTCAAGGTGCATTTGTAGATGGTGTTCTGGGCATGGCAGTCACTCAAGGTGCATTTGTGGAGTTTGTTTCCCAGTGACTGATGACACTGCTTTTATTTGCAAAGGCAGATTGCAGATGGAACAATTCAAGCCACTTACTGGGAAGGTACAGGGATGAAAGCATTTCTAACAGACTCCTCTTTTAATTCTTTTGTTACTGTGACCCCCCCAACCCACAATCCTACAGCTAATAGATCATTAGGTGTGAAAACAGTCATAAAACCAGGTTTCTGATAGGATTGCTTGCAAACATCATTGGTTCAGAAGGGCTTATAGTTTAAAATTTTGTTTAAACTTGCTGAGCAGTGAAACAACAGTTGGAATCCTTTCTTTATTTCCTAGCAGGTGCTAATGTGATTCTCTCTTCCATGATCTCTGCTTAAATGGTTAAGAAGTTTCTTTGGGGTACATAGTGGGTGGCAGAATATAGCTCATGGAAGAAAGAAAACTGGTTGTAATCTCATGCTTCTCTCATGTTCACTGACTGTTCAATCTCTAAACCATACATTTTTACATAAATTTTGTATTTACCTTTTACTTCTAGTAATTAGGAAATAATATTTTGTAAACTGAGTCCAACATACAATATCATGTAACTCAATTTAGCATATATTTAAAAAAGTACTTCAGGTTGATTTAAGAATGTAGCTTCAATCTTAGGAGGTCCTATTAACATATTCATTATACTGATACTCATTATTTTCAAGGGCTGCAACTAAAATGTAGCATTTGATAAACTTTGACACATTTGTGATAAAAAACACTTAGAATACTGTGACCAGAAGGCAATTTCCTTGACTTCACAGAGTCTGTTACAAACATCTTACATTGTGGAGAAATATGATACATTACTTTTAAGATCAGATCAAGAATAAGATAAGAATGCCTATTACTACCATGATTAGTTAACATTATATAAATTCTTAGATAAACAAGAGATGAAAAGGCAAAAGATAAAAGACAAAAAGCAAAAAGGAGAAATTTATTTCTTAAAGGTGATATGTTTATCCAGATAAATAGTACAATAAATTCTACAAACATTATTAGAACAAAGAAGATAATTCTTAAGGGTTACCACATGAAGCATCTAGTAGGAATAATTGTGGCATCCCTTCACTGCAGCAAACACCATTTTCATGAAATAACACTCTCAACAGAGAACAAAAGCAATCATAATTCTCTTTGAAGAGAATAACTAGGGAATATTTAATAAGGCCCAAATAACTGGAGATTCATATTGGATTTATGATGGGTTGATGTAACCTTGTGAAAGTGCTATTTCCCTTAATTCCTTTGCAAATTCCATGCAATTGCAGTAAAAATGCCATAAGGAATTTTTGAGTAACTCAACAAACATTCCACAGTTCAATGGGACAGTTGTAGATGACACATAGTTGGATTGATTTTTGAAAAAGAAGAGCAATATCTAAGACTTGCTGAGCCTGATGTGAAGGCATTGCTACAAGTTTCTACAACAGAAACAGTTTTGTGCTAGTGTAGAGTTACATCAATGGGGAAAAATGATTGTAGCAATAGACTCACAGCTTTGTGGAAACTTCCTGCATGAAAATGGGGCACCACAAGTCAGAAGTAGGTTGGATTAGGAAAATGGTCTCACACAATATAGGAGAACAAAGTTAGCCATACTCACTTTATTGACCAAGAGGAATTGCACAAATTAAAGCCCACCTATGAAAGGTAAAAGAAAACTTAGAGAAAAACGTAAGATGTTTTCTGATAATATTAGAAAGACCCCCAAAGCACAAACCATAAGGCAAAAGATTTATAGATTTGGCTATATCAATAATAAAGATTTCTGTTTAACAAAACGCACCAGAGACAATGTTAACAGATGGATAACAGGCTGGGAGAAGACATTTGCATTTCTGAAAGCAACACAGAATTAAATCTAGAAAATACAGGGAATGCCTGCAAATTAAGAAGGAAAAGACGGGAAATCCGTCATAAAACGTAAGTATAGGCTAGGAGTTAGTGAGTTACAGAGGAAGAAATCTGGGAAGATAACATGAACATAAACAGATGCTCAACCACATTAACAAAGAAATGCAAATCAAAATAAAAAAATAAAGTACCACTTTATTTTCATCAGATTGCTAGAAATCAAAAAGGAGGATGATTCAAGATATTCTGTGAGAATGTGGAAAAGCAGCAGGACCTCCCTACACATCTGACGAGGGGTTGAATAACATAGTTTATGTGGAGTGCAAAATCCACTTCGGTAGAAAGTGGACTCTGGAGGGTGTATGGCCTTGGCACTCTGCTTCCGATAAGCCTGACGGGCCCCTGGAGGGCAACTGTGGAGCTGTTCATTACAGCAGTCTTCCTGGTGGCACAGTTAGAAGCAACTCAGGTTTTCATTACCAGGAGAATAGATTCAAAAACATGATGAACACCACCTATACATTACAGGAGTATTTTGTGAACTAGATGTACATAGAACAATGTGAGTAGTTAATAGGAAGCAAATAAGACTCTTAACAAATAAAACATTATGTGTTTTTGAAGAAGACATGTTTATCCAATGATACATATGCCTATATGAATTAGGGATAAAGGAAAAAATTCATTTAAAAATCATTAGGGGTCTTGGTTTCTCTACTTCCAACCCGGTTCCCTACTAATGCACCTGGCAAAGCAACAGAAGATGGCCCAAATACTGAGGCCACCTTCCACCTGAGTAGAGACCCAGATGATGTTCTAGGCTCCTGGCTTCAGCCTGGCCCAGTCCCAGGCATTGCATTCGTTTAGAGTGAACCACCAGGAAGATATCTGTCTCTTTCACTCTCTACCTGTCCCTCTCTCACTTCGTCTCCCCTTCCCTCTCCCTCTGACATCCTTTTATCTCTTCCTCTCTCATGTAACTCTGCCTTTTAAATAATAAATACATAAATAAATAATTTTACTCTTAAGAGTAAAATAAAAAGTAGCTTTCTATGATATTTACTACTTATTCTTGGAGTTTATTCTCATACTAACTGGTTTCTTGGGTACATTTGTTCTAATACTGTAACAATGGTATTTTTCTATAGTTTTTTTATATTTTATTATAAATTTTCAAAATGTATTTTCCTGTAAAGTTGTCCAAAGTTACATTTTATGGTTAATAAATTTGAAATTGGTACACTTTATTAATTTTCTTCTGAAGACCATAATGTTTTTGATTGAGAAAATACTTTTTCTATGCTAATGTATTTAGTAAGTGTACTACACAATCTGCCACATGGAGGATATATTAACCTCCAGTTTTTAAAAATGTATAAACAATTCAACTCTAACACATTCACAGGTACTGTTTTTTTCCACTCAGACTTTCTTTAACAAACATTTTTATGACAAAACCTATCAAATATCATAGTTCTTTTAAAGTTGCAAAATTTCATTCCTTTCAACTAAAAATAGGAGCTTTATCAAAACTTCCTTCCTCTACATGGAAATATTCTCATATTCAATTATGTGACTTCCAAATGAAATCTTGTTAACTATTTAAACTTTCATTATTTAATTTATTTATTCTCTTTTTTACATCAAAGGGGATAAATTTCACAATCTTCCTATTGCAGTATTTAAAAAAATTTAATTCACTAAAAGCTTCAAAAGCTAAAGATTTTTGATATTCCCTTTCTTGAATGATTTAATTCAAGATTTTCAATTGACTTTTGACAAAAGGCAACCAAATTTAGAAGCTTTATTAGTGAAAATCAATAGCACTGTGGCACTCTGAGAGCCTCATTTACAAAGTTGTAAAAGCTCCGGCACTAATGTGAATGGTAAAGAGAGAATGTGTGTACTGAAATATTTTAGGATATTTAACATTAATTTCATCACATATTTTGCAGTTCAGTTACTCTTACAAAATATATACACAAATTAGCATAATATGGTAATTTGGATGAGATTATGAATTATTTGCACACTGCAGTTAATTCCAGGCACATTTTTTTGCTTCACATATCTCTGCTGTCATAAGCTTTTGCTCCATAAGTTAGTCAAATAAGAATATACTTTTTGGGGACCAGCATTGTGGTACCGTCACCTACTGCAACATCAGCATCCCATAGTCGAGCACCAGTTCAAGTCTGGATGCTTTGCTTCTGATTCAGCTCTCTGCTAATTTGCCTGAAAGCAGCAAGAGATGGCGCAAGGCTTGGGCTTCTGCTACCCACATGTGAGACCTAGATGGAGTTCTGGACTCCTGACTGGCCTGAACCAGTGCCAAGCAATGCAACTATTTGGGGAGTGAACCAGTAGTTGGAAGATTTCTCTCTTGCTCGTTCTCTGCCTCTCCCTCTCTCTGTCACTTTGTCTTTCAAATGAATAGCTTAATAAATAAACATTTACAAAGGAACATACTTTTTGCAACAACAGTGTAAAAGTTTGTTTTCTTATTATCACTGCAAAACAAATAATTTTATTCTCAAGTTTGAATGTTTTAACTTATATTACCTTAACATTTGCAATGTCAGACATGTCCCCTTCAGTAGAATGAACATCCAAAAACTACTTTGCTTCCAGTATTGAATTAAAAATAGAACCATTACCTTAATTACCTGAGTTTTTAAAAGATTTATTTATTTATTTATTTGAAAGTCAGAGTTACACGCACACACAGACACACACACACACACACACACACACACACACACGTGGTGGGGGGTGTCTTCCATCGGCTGGTGCACTTCCCAATTGACCGCAATGGCCAGAGCTGCGCTGATCTGAAGTCAGGAGCCAGGAGCCAGGAGCCTCTTCTGGGTCTTCCAATGTGGGTACAGAGCACCAAGAACTTGGGCTATCTTCTACTGCTTTCCAGTGCCATAGCAGGGAGCTGTATCGGAAGTGGAGCAGCCAGGACTTGAACTGGTGTCCATAAGGGATGCTGGCACCACAGGCAGTGGCTTTAACTGCTACGCCACAGTGCAGGCCTCTAATTACCTGATTTTTAAAATTATAGCAGCTGGTGGTATGGATATAATACAGGCTTTATTGGCCTGTTTGAACGATATTTTTCTGCTAATTGTGCTATCTCTTCTCATGTATCCAGAAGAAGATTTGAAATTGAAAATTATTTTGAAGAGTAATTTATTGATCTGAATGAAAAGTCATGCTACTCAGAGTGCTAGATAAAGTCACATCTGATTCTCTGTGAGCATAGGTTAAACAGTTATCTTGAAAGATGATCTTAAAGTAACTACTAGCTTTTAGGTAGATACTGCTACTTCTTATAGATTCACGTTTCTAATTTTCATGTGGCCAATACTACTGCTACATATTGCTTCTTTTACTGAAGATAAATGTCAAAAAATGCAATGTGCAAGTTTCATGTTCATCAACTTGAGACATAAGTTCTGGAATAGGTCAAGTTCCGGAAATTCAGTCCAGAAATTAAAAATATACTTTTCAGTGATTGCTGCCAGCAATGTTTACTGCAAAATAAAAAGAAAAACCAAACATACCAAAAATGATAAAACAAACAGCAAGACCTTTGTAGCTGACCACCCTTTGTATGCTCTACAGTGGAATGCTCATCTTCCATTTCCTGGACATATTTTACATCTTGCAAATTATGACTTCTATTTTTAAATTACCCAAATGACTACAGGCATAGCAGTTTCGCATAATTTGCAGGCAGTGATCTTGGTCATGACATAAGTGGCTAGTTCACCAACTGGATGGCAGTGATAAAAGCTTGGAATGCTTCTCTCTCCACCATTTAAAGTCACAAGGAATTAGTTGTTTCTAGTTACTGATGTCTAAGTACATTTTGCTGCAATCACTGAGTGCTCTGGATGATGTCCTTCAAGGGGTCTTAATTGTGTTGTGTCTGGAGAGATTCAGAAAAAGAAGCATGTGTTACAGCATGCCATCTCTCAGGCCTTACCTTGTGTCCAAGTCAGAAATCTGTTTACATATGACCAGATAAGACCATGAGTGCTTCTGGTGCCACCGAGTGGAGGTCTATCATTCTATATTATTTTTACCATAGTCAATTAATATCAAAAATAGCAAAAATAATTATAACTTTACTATGCCTCTTTAAACCTTAGAAAATCAAGGTGAAATGGAAACAGGGCCAAAGGGCACACCCAAGGACTCACCTGGCCTAGTCTGAAGGAATGGACATTCTCTGAATTGGTAATCATTTGAGTAGAAAGAATCATTTTCTGGGAAGTACATACTTGGTATGCACATTTAGTGAACTCCATTATATGAGATAATGGTAGAGGATCTTAGTATGGGTAAAAGTGAATTTCTGAAAATTTCCTAATCTTCACCATCATATGGTGCTAATACTTAAAATGTTAAATATCTAGGCATTAGAGATTAAAAAGTCTACCTCCTTGGGGCCGGCGCCATGGTTCACTTGGTTAATCCTCTGCCTGTGGTGCTGGCATCCCATATGGGTGCTAGGTTCTAGTCCTGGTTGCTCCTCTTCCGGTTCAGCTCTCTGCTGTGGCCTGGGAAGGCTGGGGAGGATGGCCCAAGTGCTTGGGCCCTGCACCCGCATTGGAGACCAGGAGGAAGCACCTGGCTCCTGGCTTTGGATCAGCGCAGTGCACCAGGCTTAGCGACCATTTGAGGGGTGAACCAATGGAAGGAAGACCTTTCTCTCTGTCTCTCTCTCTCACTGTTTAACTCTGCCTGTCAAAAAAAAAAAAAAAAAAAAAAAAAGTCTACCCCCGGAATCATTTGGGCTGGAATGGCAGCTAAATTCTGTTCTGTGTAGCCTTGCATTCACTTTTGAAAGTTGTAATATTTCTTCTTTGACATCTGATTACCATGGTGTAAAGGGGGCCTGCTTTGGTAGTTTATTGCTAACCTCCCTCCCAATCTGTGATTGTCCTTTAATTCATCTTAATTTTCTAAACTCTGACTTTTGTGTATCTCACTAAATACAAATTAGCTGGTTCTTGCATCCACCAGTTAACATCCCTAAATTAATGTTTCTTCCAATTCTACTCAGCCTGGATACCCTGTATTATTTCAAGTCATTCATCCCTTTGTTAATTCATGTATATAGCAAGCTTTCATCAAGTACACACAGTATACCTGGTTCTCAGTGGTCCTCCTCAGTTTTGGGAGAGGATCCAGACATTCTCCCTTCTCTGACTCTTTCAGCTTCTGGACACACATGCTTATGCCATTTTAATTTGCTGTGTTGCTCTTGTGAATAAGTATGAGATATTTGGGACAACAAACACATGTATGAATGACATGCTAAAAATAATGGTTATCAAAAGCAGCATTTGAAGGAGTTTGAGTCTTGCAATCTGAGAATGCAGGAAAAAGGAGTGGTAGGAATGCTTCCAGTGGAATCTAGTGGCAGTGAATGAGTAATATAACTGCAAGACAGTGTAGATTGGAAAGAGCATCCTTGTGACTACTGAAAACTGAAGTATCTTGAAGATCTGAGGACACTTCAAAAAGTTTCTGGAAAATGGACTTAAAAGATACATTTATTTTGGCGCAAAATCTTTTTGAAATCCATGCACAGATTTTTCATAGTATGCTTTTCCATGCATTTTCAAAGACCTTTTGTACCTACAAAACTGTAAAGCTTTAAAGAAGGATTTGATAACTGTTTACGAGAGAATTACTAAAAGTCTCATGAAGACTCTTAAGTTGTCTTGAAGGAGCAAGAGAACCATGGCTGACAAAAAATGGAATATTCAGTAGAGAAAGAGCAGCATTTGTAAAAGCAAGAAATGTGGAAGCCCTTGTAATCCAACATAAGCTAACGGTGGTGCAATAGGAGAGTGCGGGATCATGGAAATTGCTTGATTTTATGATGGGGCACTTTTCTTCTTTATTATTGTTAATAAAACATAATTTGTCAGAAAAGTTTGAAGAAATTATACTGACTGAATTGGTTTTTGAAATTATTGTTTTCTATTAAATTTTCTCTGTTTTGGTTATTGTGCTCCTCATGAATAACCACACTGATGTGATTTTAATATGATTATAATAATTGAGGTTACCATATCATCTAGCAAATTATTGTTATTCTGAATATAAGTAGGAGTTTTTCCAAATGTGGGAAGTGTGAACTCTTATTAATTATCTGCCTTCTCATGAAGTCTTCACCTTTACCCTACTGAGTGCCTTGAGAGAGCTTTCATCAATGCAAAGCTTAGTTTTTGTCTAACCAAGCTGAGTGCCTGAATGTTTACAGCTGATAAGTGCTTTGTAAGAATAAGTGGAAACTGGCAGGGGTTGTCACCATTGTTTTAAAAGGCAAAAGTTAATTTTTCTTTCAGAGAAAGGAAAAATCCTACCTGACTGTGCCCTACAATATCAGGCCCAAGATCACCGTGTCTCTAGCTTTCCATTCTGTTCCTCTGGCCTTGCCCTGGCCAACTGCCTGGCCAGCTGCCTCTGAGAAACAAGCTAGGTGGTGCAGTGATAGTGGGGCATCTGTACTTTGGGCAGTAAAACACTAAAACTGTGTGGACCTGGATAAATGCAATAACCTTCGATTTTCTTCATAAGAATAGAATTGTATCTTTCTCTTTACTGGGTACAAATAGGATGACAGCATCCTTCTCAGTTTCAGAGTTGTGGTCTGGTTGGAAGCGCAGGCGGAGGGCTGGGACACCTGCAGTCACTCTCAGACCATACATTGCCAAGCCATCTGCAGCAAGCTTCCCCACCTTGAGGGGGAACCTGTGACAAAAGTGATAGTACTTACTTGACCTATTTATAGGGTGGTGGCCTGTTTCAAATAAGATGATGCTTATGCATGACCATTCATAAATATAAAACATTAGAAAAATTATATATTTATCAAGAAGCACATTCATGAAACCGGTCTAAAATTAATTAATTTAAATATGGTGATAATTTCTGAGTAGAGGTTTCTAAATAAGGTTGAATGTCATTGAATCAATTCTCTTCTAGGTAAAACTGTATTATGAGAATTTTTACCATCATGATCATGTTATAATCTCTCTTTATTTTATTTTTACTTTCAGAATCAAGCTAGTATCAACATTTGTGACAAAAGGTATCTATAAATTATATATTGCCATATATACAGTAATAGTACAATTTATAGTGTTTATTATGCACCGAACACTATAATAAGTGCTGTATATGATTTAGTGCAGTGAATATTTAGAATGACTCTCTGGGGTAGATTCAGCTTGGTTCTGTTTTACAAACATGCATAGACTAAGCTCTAGAGAATTAAGTAGATTCTTAAACAACATTGGCTCACATGTGCTCCTTAGGGATCCAGGATTATGCAGGAACTTGGACTTGTGTTTTAATTTCATCCTCACTACAAATAAGCAGACCAAAGGAAAAGTCATAGAATAATCTACTTTAAGTACTTTACTGTCAGGAACTTTGTTTGTCTTATTTACTGTTTGTAACACTGCCAAGAATTAAAAACATGATTAAAGGCAATAAGATTATGGCTGTTTAAAATATGTGAGGTTGTTTCTCTTTTTGCAGGGAAATGAACAAACAAGGGAAAACAAATGTTCACCAATAGGTTGTTGTAAAGATCAAATGATATTTGTGAAGTGTTTATTATAGGGCCTAGTATATTATGAATGCTCAATGCAAGTCAGTGACCATTATCATTACTTTTGTAATGGTAATGATATTACTTTGGATTATCTGCCAGCTTGTGCTGTCTTGGCTGTTCTGGAGGACACTTTGGCTTCACCCAGGCATACATTACTCTCTCTCACCTCTCTGTTCCCCATTGTTTCTTGGAGGTATCTCTAATGTGTTATAGGATGGAAGGAAAATAGGGAGATACCTCTCTTGAGGAGTTTCCTTTCAGTTTCTGAATTAGTGCATATTGTGAACTTGGCCCTATGGAAGAGGGTCATATCTGCTTGGAACATATCAACTTTATATTCACAAAGACTCTAAGGGGTAGATGTTGTTATACGCAGTATAATAAAATGTACAAACTGAAGTTCAGAGTGAGTGATGTGTCCAAGGCTAAAAGGTAATAGTTAAGTGGTTGAGTCAGGAATCCAATGTAAGTATTCTGGCTTTGGTGTCTGCCACTCAATCACTATGAAATGTGACTCCTACAATGTCTTTGGGTCTTTGTGGGAAGTCTGTGCTTTTGAGAGTTAGATACAACCATAGTTAGAAATAAAAGTCAGATTGCACTGCTCTGAAACAGGCAAAGGGAAAGCTGTGAAATATGGTACTTTGGATGTCTGCGCTCTAGATCAAGCAACAACTGGCCAGAGTTGAAAGTTAATCTGAGGTTCACTGCTGTGCATAGGATCCAGCTGTGATCTGTTGCCTGTGCTGCTATGCAGTTTCCTGTGCCATACCTTGTACTGGTACCTGTTGAAGCTTTGACCATGACCTTTTACTACTTTAGTTAGAGATACTTTCATAACCAAATAACCTCCACCCCTAAAGTACGAATACAAGATTAAGGTTGAGACTGCACCATCAGAAGGTCATAGAATGATGACATTTAAACATTTTAGACATGAGGCCGAACACAACTTCAAATAATTTAAATAGTTTTCCCAAATTTTGCATTTCTAAACTGAACTAACTTTTCTTCTATGTGACTGAACGTCAATGAAAACCACCATCAGAATTCAGGACTCTTTTATATAGAGTGACCATGAACCTCTCAGTTTTTCTCTGTTTCTACCTGCAAGAACATAACATTTGGGAATCACTTTCTGTTTTCAATGACATATTACTCTGGATTCTCCAGAGAAACAGAATCAAGTCTAAATGACTCAGAAGTAGGGGAACTGGTACTTCCAGTCCAAGGCCAACAACAGAATATCAATACCTAGAGGCACACAAGAGAGGCAGTTCTTTCTCACTCGTATTTTTATTCCATCCAGGCTTTTAGTGGTTTGGATAAGGCCTACCCATATCGAGAAAGGCAATCTGCTTTACTAAGTTTACTTAATCAAATGTAAATCTCATTGAAAAACATCTTTGCAGACATACCCAGAAATATGTTTAATCAATTATTGGATACCCTGTGGCCCAGTCAAATTGACACAAAATGTTAACCATTACAGATAAATTTGCCTTGTCTGTTTTTCCAATGCAGCGTTCCTTAGTATGCTGTTCTAGTATGGCTTTATTCTATTCACTCAGTGATTCATTCATTCAATCATTTAAAGCCTAGAAAATCTCGTTTACTCAAATTTGAAATCTTTATCTTGACCCTTGTGTGACTATAGGAGTTCTTTGATCTCTCTGTGATCTCTGTGGACTTATTTCTTTAACTTAGAAAGGGAGATAATGGTAATATCTGTCTTACGGAGTTATTGTTAGGAATTTATATATACACATACATATACTTGTTACAAATATTATAAATACACAGATTAGAGTGCTGCCCATCACATAGTGAAAGCTATATTTGTTTGTTGTTATTCTTATTATAATTTGCTCCCTTCTTATGTAACATTAGATACACTATATACTACAAGCACTGGATATAAAATACATGGTCTCTTCCATTAAAGTTCATGAGGGGAAAGAGGAATATAATTAAATGAGAGATGACAGTACAATTTATGAGTAATAGAGGGAGAGATGATAGATAAATATGAAAGCACAAACAAGGGGCCTTTAAGCAGAATATAAATGAAAAGATCAAGGGAGGTTGTGCCATGAAAATATTCAAACTGAGGCCTCAGAGTTAAGCAAATAGGTAGAGTAGATAGGCACTCTGTTAACTTTTGTAGGTTCCAGGGATAGCATAAAAGTAAAGGTCTACATATTGTTAAAGTCAGGTGAAATAGTGATCAAATCTGAAAAATCTCTGAGTAGATGAAGCTAGTTAGTTTTATTAATTTTTTAAAATTTATTTATGTAAAGGGAACAGATTTCATGTATTTCATGTATACAGTTTTAAGAACATAATGATACTTCCCATTCTCTCCCCCTCCTCCCTTCCTTTCCCTTACTTTCTTATTTTTTGTTCAATTCATGCAATGACATACTCTCCATTTACTTTATAATCACAATCATAACCCTCCATAAACAAAGAATTAGACAAGTAGTAAGTAGAAAGACCAGTGTTCTCCCAGACTATAGACAAGGGTTGTAAACAATAATCAAATTTCAAGATGTCAATTTCACTCACTTGCATTTCATTTTTTGTGCTCTCTACATTAGCTACCATGAATCTTAGAAAATATGATGTTGTCCTTTTGGGTCTGGATGGACTGCATAAAGAAAATGCTGTTCATATACACAATGGAATACTACTCAGCCATTAAAAGAAGGAAATCTTGTCCCTTGTAACAAAATGGATGCAGTTAGAGACCATTATGCTTAATGAAATAGGTCCGTGCCAGTTAGGTTTTGAAAGTAGCTCCAGGGACCAGCACTGTGGTACAGTGTATAGTGTGTTAAGCTGCTGTCTGCAGTGCTGGCATCTCATATGGGTGCCAGTTTGTGTCCTGACTGCTCCACTTCTGATCCAGCTCCCAGCTAAGGCTCCTGGAAAAGCAGTGGAGGATGGCCCAAATACTTGGGCCCTTGCAGCCGTGTGGGAGAACCAGATGAAGCTCTTGGCTCCTGACTTTAGTCTGACCTAGCCCTGGCCATTGCAGCCATTTAGGGAGTAAATCAGTCAATGAAAGATCTCTCTCTCTCTCTCTCTTTTTCTCTCTCTCTCTCTCCCTCTCTTTCTCATCCTCTCCTCTTTGTAGCTTTGCCTTAAATCTTATATGTATATTGTATTACAAACATTAATGAAATTTGAACCATTTATTGCAAACCTTTATCTTGAAAAACTCCAGTATTTAGCTCATCTAATCAGAAACTTCCAAATAACTTACAATTATAGGTGAGGATTTTTCAGGGGGCTAGACAAAATAAGACCACAGTATAGCTGTAGCCCATCTATATTCCTTCATATGCATGTTTCATCACAGGTCTAAATATTTGAAAATTATAATTTAAATGAAAACTATTAAAGCAATTAAGATTTATGCTTCCTACCTTGAAAAATGGACATTTGTAACAACTTCAAAGCAGGGATCAAATGTGGAATTTGCAGACCTTCCAAAGTCTGTGTTGAAAGGAAGCAATACAGGCCAGCTACAACTGGTTACCTCCTTGACCCCAGACAAGATCCCCTTGCTTTCCAACTCCAGCTCTCTCAGTACTGTGGGGACCTTGTGTGCACAGCTATGGTTAGGTAGTTCCACCCACACAACCCTTCCTGCCCAACTCTCTCTTTGCCACCTCTTAGACCTGTGCAGTCGATTTGTGGGATTGACTCTGAAAGAAAGCTTGAATGTGTGAAGTCTGGGAGAGGAGGTATGACCTCCACAGGGGTATAATGCCCATGGAACTGTAGACTTTAGGGAAGGGTTCTGATAGCAGAGGACCACAAAGTCATGGTTCTCAGACTTTAAGATTAGTCATAATCACCTGGATAGTTTGCTAAAACACAGATATTTGGGTTCCTCCCTACAGAGTTTCTTATTTAGGAGATCTGGTTGTGGTCCAAGAACAAGTCCTTAGGTTGTGCTTATGTGCTGGTATGGGAACCATAGAAGAACCACTGTTCTAACCATGAGGCCAAAAGAAGGTCCTTTTACTCAAGTCTAAAGGAGGGGAGGTACACTGAATCCAGGAGTTGCTGCAAAGGAATAGTCTATGGACAGGATTGCATCGTATGTATATGCACCTGGTCCCCACATTTTCTCAAAATTCAGTCATTGGAAAGTCACTCTGGCATAGGATAGTCTGCTTGGTGTGTTGGCCACATTGGATCCCTATGGGGTATTACCACATGAGATTATATCTGGCCAGGCTGGGGTCACACATAAAAACCCTTGGGTGAGAAATTTCTTTTCTTGTTATCTTTGCACAGCAGTAATGATCACAAATCAGAAATCTACCAGAATGTAGACTGCACACTGTATTCATTTTCTCCCCCCTCATAGAGTTTCTACCTTAGTTATTGTTATTCAGTCCCAATAGCTCAGTTCCAGCTAGGCACTGTGAGCCTGCAAGTCGGTAACTTTTGTAATGAAACACCCAATGGATCGAGTTGCTTACTAATCTGTACAGGACTCATCTGATGAGTAAAAAATAACATGTTTAGGTTCTTCCAGGAACTATCTGTTTACTCTGCTTTGGCAGTAAGAATTGCATTAAGGCTGAAACTTAACTGTGGGGATCAATACCAAATGGATTTATTTAGCACATGCAGTGGAAAATGGCAGAAGTGTCTGTTAACCTGATGACATTTTGTGCTGTTATTGAAAGTTCATTATTTATCTGATGTCTTTGCATGGGAAGCGTGAACTTAGAAATATTGGGAGGTGATCTGACTGAAGCAGAAGTTGTGGTGTATGAATCTATACACTTGTGTATTTTTTCTGTACAACAGGTCTTCAAACCTGGTGCTGTGCTTCAGAATTTAGGCGATGCAGATTTTGTTCTCTTCCCTTCTTTTATCCTGGAACATTTGTAAATGATATCTTAATTTTTTTAGAATGGTTTCCTCCCTGGCCCAGGAAGCCCTAATAACATACTCCAGGTGGATCTCTCCTGATTCCTTTTAATGGAGTTTAGGGCCAAGGGGTGGTTTGCCAAGTTACACAGATCTAGGCTAGCAACAAGATCAAGGCTAAGAAGAGCAGGGTGGGGTGATGCAGAGTTTGTAGAATTAAGTGTAGTCTGAGAGGCCAGTGCAAACTGATGATACAAATTGTCCCCAATTTACAATGACGTGAAAGCATTCAGTAGAATCCATGCTTCAAAGTTTGAATTTGAATCTTTTTTTTTTTCAGACTACTGATTTACAGCTTAATATTCTTTTTTCTTTTCTTTTTTTTTAAGTTTTAT
Organism: Oryctolagus cuniculus; assembly: GCF_051225735.1. Taxonomy (NCBI): domain Eukaryota; kingdom Metazoa; phylum Chordata; class Mammalia; order Lagomorpha; family Leporidae; genus Oryctolagus; species Oryctolagus cuniculus. The sequence continues at coordinate 115,297,820 of NC_142869.1, read as the reverse complement.
TTAATGAATATAAATTTCCAAAGTACGACTTATGGATTACAATGGCTTCCCCCCCATACCGTCCCTCCCACCCACAACCCTCCCCTTTCCCACTCCCTCTCCCCTTCCATTCACATCAAGATTCATTTTCAATTATCTTAATATACAGAAGATCAGCTTAGTATACATTAAGTAAGGATTTCAACAGTTTGCTCCCACACAGAAACATAAAGTGAAAAATAATAGATGATTTGTTTTAAATGATGATGAAATCAGATCAGCCCTATTGTCATGTTTAATCCCAGTGAGAGTCAAGTTGGGAATTGATAATTTCTTTCTTTTTTTTTTTTTTTTTTTTTTTTTTTACAGAAGTTTAGTATGCATTAAGTAAAGATTTCAACCGTTTGCACCCCCATAGAAACACAAAGTGAAATATATTGTTTGAGTACTCGTTACAGCATTAAATCTCAATGCACAGCACATTAAAGACAGAGATCCCACATGAGGAGTAAGTGCACAGTGACTCCTGTTGTTGACTTTACCAATTGACACTCCTGTCTATGGCATCAGTAATCTCCCTATGCTCCAGTCATGAGTTTCCAAGGCTATGGAAGCCCTCTGAGTTCTGTGAGGCTGGGCAGTCACAGCAGCCACAGCGGCCAATCAGCTCCAAGTTTCCGAGGGGAAATGACTGACACCACATAATGCACTGTTTTGCTGAGCTACAATGTCAGGTAGCTAGCTTATACATGTATTTTGACTTAGGATATCTTCAGTTTCAGATGTGTTTATTGGAACATAATTCTATTGTATGTGGAGGAGCATCAACATATGTACTGGGATCATGATGAAAAGAGAATGACAGGTCTGATATGAAGAGGACAGAATGACTAAGAACTGCAATATAAGGGGAACAAGATGAGAGCAACTGATAATGTAGACACAAGCCACATATCCTGCATTGGACTGACTGGTCCAAGAATGGGATGGGCTGATCTTTCAAGTTACAGAAGCTGGAGTTCTGCACACCAAACCTTACTTTATATTCTGATTAAATTTTCTTTCATATATTTCAACAATTAAGCCAACTCAATAGATCTACCTGAAGAATTTTTTTTAAAGATTTATTTTATTTATTTGAAAGACAGAGTTACATAGTGAGGTAGAGCCAGAGCCAGAGTGAGAGCGAGAGCGAGAGCGAGAGAGATCTTCCATCCACTTATTCACTCCTCAAATGACTGCAACGGCCAGAGCTGAGCTGATCTGAAGCCAGGAGCCAGGAGCTTCTTCTGGGTCTTTCATGTGGGTGTAGCAGTCAAAGGACATGGGCCATCTTCTACTGCTTTCCCAGGCAATAGCAGAGAACGGAATCAGAAGTGGAGCAGCTGGGACTTGAATGGCGCCCATATGGGATTCCAGCACTGCAGGCCGCGGCTTTAACCTGCTGCTCCACAGCACTGGCCCCTGCCTGAAAAATTTTGTAATGGCTGAGTTGTCTGTAGTCACATGATTTTCCTTGATTCAAAAAAAAATTGAAGATCCCCAAAATTTTAAGGCAATTTTCTGCCCTAAGGGATACTAGAAAGTTATTTTCATGAATAATTGGGGAGAATCAGACCAGCTATATGTTGGCAGGTGCTTAGCATTCTGGACAGTCAGAGAACAGCCATGTTGGCCTATGGGGAACCAACTGAATAATGTTCCAAAATGTGAATGCTTTTATCTACTCACCAACTATAAGACAATTGGATGGTTTCTAGTTTGTGGCAATTCTGCAGAATGCTGTTATGTACAATTGTGTATAGGTGTTTGGGTGAACATAAATTTTAATTTCTCTGGAGTAAATACTTAAAAGTGTGATTATTGGGTTATGTGGTTAAATGTATGTTTAACTTTGTAAGAAACTGCCAAATTGTTTTCCTTTTTTAAAAATATCATTTCTTTATTTGAAAGACAGAATTAGAGAGAGGAGAGGTAGAGGGAGAGAGAGACATACAGAGAGAGACAGAGAGAATCAATCTTCCCTCTGCTGGTTCACTCTCCAAATGGCTGCAACAGCTGGGACTGGGCCAGGCCAAAGCTGGGATCCAGGAGCCTCATCTAGACCTCCCATGGGGAAACAGGGGACTAAGCACTTTGACCATCCTCCCATGCCCTCCCAGGCTGGGAAGCCTGGTTTGGGAGTAGAGCAGCTAGGATACGAACTAGTGCCCATATGGGATGCTGGCACTACAGGTGGTGGCTCAACCCATTGTACTATAGCACCAGCCCCAGAAATTGTTTTCTAGAATAGCTGAATTATTTTTGCAGCCTCACTAGCAATGTACAGGGGTCCTGCTGGTCTGTATCTTTGCCACCACTTGGTATGAAATGATAGCCTCCTAGTAGATGGGTAATTGTATTTAACTTTGGGCATAATATGAATCTCCCTTCCCTTTAATGCTGCTCAATTTGAATTTTTCTCCTGACTAATAAAGTTAAGCTTCTTCAGAAATGACTTTTCTCATGTGTACATCCTTTTTTGGTGGAATGTGTGTTCAAATCTCTTTCCTGAGCATCCCTTGAGTCTTGAAATTCTTGTCTGGTCCACTTGTTTTCATTAACATTTCAGAATATGCTTACAGTTCCTTTATGTGCTTAACCCAGGGTTTATTTTTTTTAAAGATTTATTTATTTATTTGAAAGGCAGAATTACAGAGAGGCAGAGGCAGAGAGTGAGAGAGAGAGGTCTTCCATCTGCTGGTTCACCCCACGGATGGCCATAACAGCTGGAGCTGTGCTTATTAGAAACCAGGAGCCAGGAGCTTCTTCCTGATCTCCTATGTGGGTGCAGGGGCCTAAGCACTTGGGTCATCTTCTGCTGCTTTTCCAGGCCATAGCAGAGAGCTGGATTGGAAGTGGAGCAGCCAGAACTCGAACCGGCACCCATATGGGATGTCTGCACTGCAGGCAACGGCTTTACCTGCTACGCCACAGTGCTGGCCCCAACCAGGGGTTTTAATTGTAATTAGTTGAATGTGTTTATTTCATCTGGCCCATAACCAGACATTCTAAACCTCTTTAAATGATTCTCTCTACTTGCTGATCTAATTTCTTTTCCACTCTTTGATCTACACCAAGCTGTGGTTGTTCTCATTATCCTATATTTCATATCTCACCAAGGTTCCCAATGCCTTTCATATTGTTAAATACAACTGCATTTTATTTAACTTTTTAGTCCATGTGACATCTTTGTCCTTGAAATACTCTCATCTCTTGATTTTCATGATACATTAATCTTAGATTTTTTTTTCTTACTTACATGCTGATCCTCCTTTGTTTCCTTTGAAGGATCAGAATATTTTTCCTAGTTATTAATTATTGGAATTTTAGACTTGTTAATAGACATTCATTCTTTTATTCTTGGTTCCCTCCCTGAGTAATTTCATCTGTGCTTTCAGGCTTCAATAGCTGTCCATATGCAGATGGCTTATAAACTTATCACATCAGCTCAGATTTCTTCTCTGAGCTCTAGAGATTAACATCCATCTGCCCCCTTGATGTCTCAATTTTAAATTAGACAAAGGGATGATTCCATGATCACTCATGTACAGTCACATCATTCTCAGCTTCTTTTGTCTATCTTACTCTTTACTTTTTAATACCATTTATTTCATTTTTCAATATCCAATATTTCACAATTGATTTCCCTTCTTAAATAACTCTAAAGTATGTTAGCATCTCTTTACTTTCACTGTCATGATCCTAGTCTAAGCCATCATCATCTTTTCACAAATATTACCACAACCACCTTTTATTTGATTGCCCCATTTTCCATACTTGTCCTCCAATGAGAATGAAGGCATTAGGAGAGCAGTGTGATCATGTCAACCTGGAGACTTCAAAGCATTTTGTTTTCTACTAATCTTTATCTTTAACCACAAAGTCTTGTCTGTTCTGACCTTTGCCTAACACTCACTCATGCCTTCATTCAATAAACATTGAGTCCCTCCTAAGTGTAAAGAAGTTGCTGGGCATACACTTATAGTAAACAGACGAAATATTTGTCTTCATGGAGCTTCTACTCTAGTGGGAAGAAATGCACAGAAGCAAATGGTATACCATTTGGTAAGGAGCAAAAATATGCAAAAAATATCAGTGCAAGGGGACGGAGATTTATGAGGAAGGTGATATGTTAGTAGGGTTTTTGGGGAGAACTTCACTGAGATGGTGACTTTTGAGCTGAGACCTGGAAAGAATGAATGAGTAATTCATGTTAAAGTCTGGGGAAGAGCATTTCAGGCTTAGAGAACAGCAAGTGTGTGCTTGGGTGTTGAAAAGTCATGGTGAAAGCTAGTGAGGTCCTGAGACATGAGATGGGGAAATATAGTGTAGGTCCATTTGGATAAAGCCTTGTAAGCCATGATAAAATTGTATTTTTTACATCCATTGAGAAGACATGATTGTAAATTAAGTGAAAACATGTCTCTTCTCCAGGCCATCTTTGTACAAGAATTTCCTGTTTGACAAGCCAAGGCTTCCTTTAGAGGTGTCTGAAGCCTGGGGCTTCCCTTATTGTATCCTCCTTCCTTCTTCATCTTCTTTCAGGTATTGGACCTGTATCACGATCTGAAGCTATTGCCTGCCTCCCTCTCTTCCCTCTCACCCCCAGAGTTCCCAGCAGTTTTGACCCTTCTGCTTGGAGTAGCTTCCTGACATAATCACCAAACACCAAGTCTTCCAAAGCAAAACATTTTATTCTTTCCTTTCACTCTTCTCTTAATGCTAAATTTAATTAGTTATTAAATCCTGTCAACTTTGATAGGAAAATCTTTCCTCTAACTCTGTGATTCTCAAAGTGATTTTTGCTATATCTTTAGGGATTTAAATTTCAATATATTTTTGAAATTTATATTTTACAGCTTGATATAAATTTATAACTAAGCATCATATAATTTCAATATCCATTTCTATCACAAGACAAAAAAGTCATATCAGTGATTGAAAGAGAAAAAATAAAACCTGCTAAGAAAATGTGTTTTACTCCCAAAAGGAGTATAAGAAGATTCTTAAGGATACAGGAATAACAAATCCAAGAAGCCATGCCCTATAGAACTGGGAGAAAGTGAACAAGAAAGGAACTATGTCCTTAGAAGAACCCAGACAGGGTCAAGAGTGAGACCTCATTGAAGATAGCGTGATGGCCACAAAAACATGCAGACTGCAAGCAACAAAGGAACCTGTGGTGGGCACAGAAGGAAGCTGGCTCATAGCAATGTTCCTCTGGGTGGCTAAGAAACTTGCTGAAAAGTGGGAGTGGAGCCAAGCTGCTCTGCACGCAGTCTGCTGGGTGGTTGGAGTTGGAGAAAACACATAAAAAATAGCCCATAATTGCTGCATGAGGGCTGTTGGTGAGTTCTGCTGGCCTTCTAATGCCTGATACAGTGGCAGCTGCTCCTGAAATAGCCCCTAGGAACCAGGGGCGAAAAGCCCTTCTTCTTGCTCTGCTCAGTGTTCCTCCATGACCTCGATTACTGAAACCTAACATAGGAGGCTGACATTGGGGCACAGTGGCTTAAGCAGTCAACTGAGATGCCAACATTCCATATGGGTGCCAGTTCAGTTCCTGGCTGCTTCACTTCCAATCCAGCTCTCTGCTAATGTGCCTGGAAAGCCGCAGAAGATGGCTCATGTCTTAGGGCCCCTGAACCCACATGGGTGATTTGTGCAGAGTTCCATGCTCCTGGCTTTGACTTGGCCCAGCCCTGGGCATTGTGGCCACTTGAGGAGTAGGTGAGTAGATGGAAGATCTCTCTCTCTCTCTCTCGTCTTTTCCTCTCTTACTGTAACTCTGCTTTATAAATAAATAATAAATGTATCTATCAAAGAAACTTAACATGGATTCAATCCAATGTGTTAGGGAGCTGATAGGCAATAAATTATCATCCTCACAAGGAAAGGCCAAATAGTGTCCTGAGATGTCACAGTTGATAACATCAATACTCTGCCCAGTTTTTCTTGAATCCCTTGACCATTTTCATGCACAGTGATTCAAGGCCTGCTTTCTCAGTCAGCAGCCAGATCTGTTTATCTGTGTCAGAGGGTTACCCTCAGGCGGCCGGGGTTTTCTTCCCTGAAGTGCTAGGTAGTTTTTGTCTCTCCTGGCACAGTGTTTAGCTAATAATGACTGATGAGTGTGATGGACGCTTGAGTGTAAATATTTATGCTCTCTTATCCCTAGTCAGGAGAATAACACACGGTGTGACAGAACTTTGTTGTGGGGTTAAGCCAGAGTTATCCTCTGCAGGGTTTACCTTGGCATCATGCCCTTGCTTGTCTCCCTTGCCGTGCCTATCCCATTTCTCCATTTTCCTACTTGGTTTTTCCTGAGAAAACATTCTATTAAATTCCATTCATTGGAATTCTTGTCGTAGAGATTGCCTCTAGATAACTTGAAAAGAAGTCAGATGCTCCATCAATAAAGGTTTTGCAGTAGTGTGAAGAGAGAAAGGTAAAAGAGAATGAAACCATCGTGTGGCATTTGGTAAGAAGTAATGCTCTACTAAAAGTGTTAATAAGAGCATGTGCCTTGTCCTTAAGTTCTGTGCATATCTATTGAGTGCATTAAAGATCGGCCAGGATCAGGACATCACACATATCAACTTGTATGAGATCACTAGCGGCAAAAGTACAGTAGTAAATATGTAATAAAATTTTTTATGTTCCCAAGTTCAGCAGTAACAGCATTAGGTAACTGTTTAATCCAGATTTCAATAATGTCGCAATACTTTAGGAGGCATAAGAAACCAGCTTCACAGAGATACTAGGAAACATTATTAAAACTGCCATTATAGAAGTGCTCACTAGAAGAGTTTTGATTAAGTATAAGGTTTGAAACAGAGCCAGGAAGTTATTAATACCATTTTTCAGAATATATTTTTGCTAATAGTCATTCCTTACACAAGTATTACAAAAACAGATTAAAAATAAAATTGGTTTTGAGATTACATGTTTTTTAATTTAAATGAAACAACAGGTAATTTCAACAGACCAGTAGAATCTGTCACAATAAAATTAATGTTAATTTGAATTTCATTAATTTCATAGTGTTGTTTGTGTTTAATTTAAGTATAGTTTAGGTTTTATCAGTGTTTATGAGTTACAAGCACAACACATTTATACCTACTTTTATATCTGTATATTTTCATGTAGTGTTATAATAAACAGAGGAGAATTATTGGTAGTCTCAATAATGTATGTCATTAAAAAGATGTCATATACTACTTGGGTTTGAGAAACAGCTCTTTAATCAATTTACTTTAAAATGTGGTTCTTGAAATATCAGCAGCAGCATCAACTTCTAACTCATTAGCTAGAGTTATAAATTGTTGCTAAACCCTAGCTAAACTTGCTGACTCAGAAACTCTGGATTATAAGCCCAGTGATCTATAGATTTTTATTTTATTTTTATTTGAAAGGCATAGAGACAAAGAAGAACAGAGAGAAGACGAAGACAAAGATGAAGAAGAAGAAGAAGAGGAGGAGGAGGAGGAGGAAGAGGAAGAGAAAGGTAGAGGAGGAGGATGAAGTGGGGGTTGGGGGGAGGAGAGGAGGAAATGGAGGGAAGAGAAGTAGTGGCTGAGGCTGAACAAACACTGGTGCTGTGAACTTATTCTAGGTCTCCCACATGGTTGGCAGGAACTCCATTACCAGAACCACCACTGCCGTACCCAAGGATCTGCATTAGCAAGAAGCTGGATTCAAGAACAGAGCCAAGCATGGAACCCAGATACTATGATGCAGGTGACTTAACCACTAGGCCAAACACATGCCCTCAACATATGCCTTAACAAGTTCTCCAAGTGACCCTGATACACACTGAAGTAAGCTACTCCAATTATTGCTGTCCCCTTCTTTTAGGCTTGTATTCTCTCTGACTATAGCCATTACTCTCCTCATTCCCCCACAACTATGAAAGGTATCTGTTTAGAGCACTTTATTGTGCACTCCTGCTTTAAGTACTTAAAACAGTTATCCTGTATAGGATAGTTTTCTCGTGTGGAAAATGGGAACAGTAATGTTCTTCAAGTTGCTGTGAGAGCAAATATAAAATAAGCAAAGCATTCATTACATGGTTACTATCATCATTACATTCTTCTACAAGAATGATATTGTCATTGTTCTGTCCACCAAGGTTGCCATCAGTGGCAACATCCTCCATGGATTAAAGAATTAATTACAAATGTTTAATAAGTTTGGAAAATTAACCTCCACAGTGGAAGGGGATCCTGAATTTACCAGCTTCCTTTGTATCAGGTACTTAATTTATGTTAAGACTTCCATCTATAGTACCTAGTTTTGAACTGGGAGTGAACAGTGTGGAGAAGCAGGGAGGAATTCATGCTGGTGGGACAGTGGTAGCCACAGTCCATTTGCAAGAGCAGACATGATGCTATATCCTAGGGTGGGACTGACGATAGTAGTGTTTGCAGTAGAAACTCTAGGGCACCTGTAGGGTAAGGTGTCACTCCTGGGCTAATTTAGAAGTTGATTTTGGTTGCAGCTCTCGCTGCTTAGCTTCCCTTTTTCTAGCAAGCGTTCTGGTTCAATTTTCTGTTTGTCACTTCTGATTGATTTAAATCCATACCTCCTTTTTTTTTTAAATTTATTTATTTATTTAACTTTTATTTAATGTAAATTTCCAAAGTACAACTTTTGGATTATAGCAGCTTTTTCCCCCCATAACCTCCCTCCCACCCGCAACCATCCCATCTCCCACTCCCTCTCACATCTCATTCACATCAAGCTTCATTTTCAATTATCTTTATATACAGAAGATCAATTTAGTATATACTATGTAAAGATTTCAACAGTTTGCACCCACACAGAAACACAAAATATAAACTACTGTTTGAACACTAGTTATACTGTTAATTCACGTAGTACAACACATTAAGGACAGAGATCCTACATGGAAAGTAAGTACACAGTGACTCCTGTTGTTGATTTAACAATTGACACTCTTATTTATGACATCAGTAATCACCCGAGGCTCTTGTCATGAGCTGCCCAGGCTATGGAAGCCTCTTGAGTTTGCCAAAACCGATCTTATTTAGACAAGGCTATAGGCAAAGTGGAAGTTCTCTCCTCCTTTCAGAGAAAGGTACTTCCTTCTTTGATGGCCCATTCTTTCTGCTGGGATCTCACTCACAGAGATCTTTCATTTAAGTCATTTTTTTTTTTTTTTTTTGCCGCAGTGTCTTGGCTGATTTGGGAGAATTAATAGCGCTCCTAAAATGAAAGCTATAGAAGCGAAATTGACACTTTTAGAATCAATGACTTGAATAGTCCTTGACCTGACTGTCAAGGGATAGTTTATTATTGTTACTTTTTATTTTGTGTATCCTGTTTTTCTTCTTTGTTTTCATTCTTTTTCTTTTCTGTTCTTCATACTATATGTTGAACAATTTATGTAACATAGAGTTCATCATATGTATATTAAGTCAATTGGGAAAAGATTCCAGTTAAAAATAAGAGGGGGAATAAGAGAGGTATGTAGTCTATAACTGTAAAGCAGTATAGTTCTGCATACAGTCCTAAAGACTTAACTTCTAAAGATATATCCAAACAACTTGTCATGGGATTCCAAACCCATAAAAATTGGTGGTATAAATCTTCCCTTCTTTCTACCTTCTACCTTCTGCATTGTTTTAAATCGATGTTTTGAGAAGGGATTACTTGAGCTGCCCTTGTCTTGACTGCCAAGGAACAGTTTTATTTTCTGGTTTTTTTTTTTTTTTTTGCTTTTTTTCTTCATCCATTGTTGAACTTTTTACTTCACATAGAGTTAATATTATGTGTATAAAATCAATTGAAAATAGATCTCAGTAAAAATATTAGTAGGAATAAGAGAGGGAGGAGAAAGTTTGTAACTAAAACTGCATAGTTCTGGGTACATTCCTATGGACTCACTTGTAAGGATACAGTTTAAAAACTTGTTATGGGACTCCAAATCCCATTACGCTTGGTGGTAAAAATGCCATTTTAATTGTTAAAGTGGTCATATTAACTGTTAAAGTAAACATATAGATAAGATTAAATGTTAAATTGATTTACAAATAGGATCAAGTATTTAGTAATAATAGTAGATTGAATTAAAAAGGAGAAAATGTTCTAACATTGGAAGCAGTCCACACAGCAGACTCATAGAATGACAATCGCTAGAAGTAACACTTTGATTTCAGAATCAGCCCTTAAGTCTTCCTATTCTGGCCAAAAAGCTCACGAGAACATTTCAGGCATGGAAAGCCAAGACACTGTGGCAAAAATGTTCTGCATGAAGGATTTCTGTGAGTGAGACCATAGCCAAAAAAAGTGGCCATCAAGTGAAAGGGAGAACTACCTTGCTTATGGTCTTGTCTAAATAATGATGGAGTTTGTGGACTCAAAAGGCTTCCATAGCCTAGGCAGCCCATGTCAAGAGACTTGGGTGGTCACTGATGTCGTACATAAGAGTGTTAATTGTTAAATTAATGACAGTAATCACTGTGCACTAACTTCCCATGCAGAACCTCTGTCCTCCATGAGTTGTATTATGAGAGTTAACTGTAAAACTAGTTCTCAAACAGATTGTGTGTGTGTGTGTGTGCGCGCGCAAATGGTTGGAATCTTTACTTAGTATGGAGTCGATCTTCTGTGTACAAAATTAACTGAAAATGAATGTTAATGGAGAATGGAATTGCCAAGGGGAGAGGGAGGAAGAGGAGGGGTGAGAATGTGAGTGGGAGGGCTGGTATGGTGGGAGGAATAACTATATTTCTTAAGTTGTACTTATGAAATTTGTATTCCTTAAAAATAAATTAAAAAAGGAAAATCCATTTCCATATTCATTTCTTATCATTTTCCTTCTCCATAAACCTAATGTTTTAATAGTCCTAGAGCACTTATTGTTTTTCAGATTTATCACTTCACTTTATGCCTCTTATCTGTGTTTAGGATTCTCACTTAGCTTGGGAAATTCTTCTTGTAAACTATTTTCCTGGGGAAAATCCTATTTATCCTTTTGATTCACTAATTCTTGCTAGAATTAATTTTTCACTATTTATGACTAGATAACTGAATGGGTTGCCTACTCATATTCTGAACAAGATATTGCAATGATATATTATTAGCAAAATAAAGAAAATAATAACTTCCTGTGGTCAGCATTGTGGCACAGTGGGTCTAGACATTGCTTGTGATGCTGATATCCTATATTGGAGTACCAGTATGAGTGCCAGTTACTCTGTTTCTAATCCAGATTCTTGCTAATGCACCTGAGAAGGCAGCAGAGTATAGGCTGGTGCTTGGGCCCCTTCACACATGTGGGAGACCAGGATGGAGTTCTTGGTTCCTGGGTTCAGCCTGGCCCACTTTTGGATTCTATGACTATTTTGGATGTAACCAGTGGATGGAAAATATTCTCTCTCTCTCTCTCCCCTCCTTTCATCACCCTGATTTTCAAGGAAATAAATAATTGTTTTTTTAAAAAGTAGCAACTTGCTTTAAGCTAGTAGGTCAGTAGGTGTGGCTCTTATCTGTTACGTAACCGACACTGCCTAATTTCATCCTGGGGGATTTACATCAGGTAAGCATTATAAATGAGGAGAAGATAATATATATTTCAGAATTTGACCTAACTAGTCCAGGGTGAGGATTGCTGATAAAAGAAATTACATCCCGCCGGCGCCGTGGCTCAATAGGCTAATCCTCCACCTTGCGGCGCCGGCACGCCGGGTTCTAGTCCCGGTCGGGGCGCCGGATTCTGTCCCGGTTGCCCCTCTTCCAGGCCAGCTCTCTGCTATGGCCAGGGAGTGCAGTGGAGGATGGCCCAGGTGCTTGGGCCCTGTACCCCATGGGAGACCAGGAAAAGCACCTGGCTCCTGGCTCCTGCCATCGGATCAGCGCGGTGCGCTGGCTGCAGCGGCGACCATTGGAGGGTGAACCAACGGCAAAGGAAGACCTTTCTCTCTCTGTCTCTCTCTCTCACTGTCCACTCTGCCTGTCAAAAAAAAAAAAAAAAAAAAAAGAAATTACATCATATATATTATATATATATAATATAAAACAGGAGGCAGCTTGTCTCATATTTTATATAAGGCCAGTTCTGGGCATTGTCTCTGGTATTCTAATATGTGCTAGGGTGTCGCTCCCCCTCTTCGTGGAGGAACGACACTAAGCCCTGCCTAGGCTTCATATCCGAGTCACGGCACCATTATGTCGCTCCCCCTCTTCGCGGAGGAACGACACAGGACCCTGCGCTGTTCTTTTGTCTGCTCGGCCCTCCCCGGGTTTGCTGCTGGTTCTTCCCGGGTTGGCTACTGTCCCTTCCACCTCCGTGGAAGGGCAGTTCCCCCTGGCCACATTCCCCACTTCCGCAGGGGAGCGGCACACCGCCGGCCGGCTCTCTCGGGGGCTGCACAGGTGTTCCCCTTAGATGTTCCCCTTAGATGTTCCTGGTGCATGCCGTCTCTCTCCTCCTTTATAGTCCTCCTCTGCCAATCCCAACTCGGCTACCCACACGCCGAGTTCGCTGCTCTCCTCCAATCAGGAGCAAGTCCTACAGTTTATTGGCTGAACTGGAGGCAGCTGTGTAGAAGCTGTTTTCTTCTCTCCCAGTGCCATATTGTGGGAGAGCAGATGCACAGAATAAGTCTTAATTCCAGTAACTCAGTCCAGTCCGGGTTGCTCCCCACACTAGGGGACTTCAAAAAGTTCATGGAAAATGGAATTAAATAAGTTTATTTGGCAGAAAACATTTTTGAAATACAAGCATTTTTCATTATAGCCATTTTCTGTGCACGTTTTGGAGATTTCTCATGTTGTACTCTTATTTGTTTATCAACCGTGTGGTTTAGGGTACTGACCCTGGGTTCAGTTTATACCTTGATTAGTCTGAAGTAAATGTGATAATCAATGGTCGATCACACATGATATTCTTGGTAACATAGACATGTTTACCCAATAGACTAGAAGACTCTGTGCTGTGTCTCCATCACTCTTTCCACTCCTGTTTTATCTGTCTTCCCAGACAGAAAAGGAAACACAAAGCTTCAATGACTATCATGAGACAAGCTGCAATACCAAGTTTGAAGCAAACACTGAAGAAGGTAGAAGGTAGAAAGAAGGAAACATGTGAAAAATTAAGTCCTGAATGATATTGTTCACTCATTGTTCTGCAAGCCTCCAATCTTATCACATGGACATCCAGCCATTTTAACACTAGATTTACACAGACCACATTATCCCTGATGTCTTACTCTAGTTCTTAGTCTGCATAGATTGCTATTAAAACAATACATTGCCTTTAATGCTTAAAGCACTTTGAACTTTTTCAAATTTATTATGTACAGACAAAAGGACTTTGATATATACCTATCCACTCATAGTTTTTCTGTTTACCACTGGCTCCCTGGTAGCACTGGCACCAGCTTTAGAGTAGATGCGTTACCCTTGTACAGCTTGGATCTGTTTTAGTATCTGGAACAGAAGTGGGATTTGACAACTTCTGATTATAATTTAATTATATTTTATATTTATAAGTATGTTCTATTTCTTTAGCTGAATATAGTGGTCTTTGGGTTAAAAGGCAATGTATGGCAATGCTTTTATATCTCTGATACTTATTTCAAATAATGCACTTTCAATATTTAGTTGGTTGATAACAAAAATTGATATTATATGTTTTATTTGCTAAATACCTCTTTATGGCCTTATTGCTACTGCTATTCAAATATATTAACATGTTTGATCTTCATTGGCAACTTTCCATTAATACTTAATTATTTCCATTAATATGTACGTTTTATCACCAATTTGTAGATTAGATAACTGACCTGTGCAAGGGCCCATATCATAAATGTGGGACTGAAGATTCAAATTCAAATCCAGATCCATCAGGTTTATTTGAAAACATGGGAGTGATCATGACGAGACATTCAAGTTTCCTCTCTGCTATGCTATTCTAGGATTATATGATTTTCTTCCAAGAAAATAAGTCTCAGCCTCAGGGATTTTATGTTCAAAAATAAAAATGAGCCTGATGATTTCATCCTTGGCCTAGGGCACTATATTCCCACTCGGAACGTCTGCAGCTGGTTCCAACCACGTACTGCCAGGGATGGTCTGAAACTCAAGTCAGTAGGGATGGACGTCAGAGAGGCAAGAATTAGAGAGAGCCAAAGTGCTGATGAGCATGCTCATACACTCAGAAGCTATTCACTGAGACCTTCTGTTCTGCTTCCTTATCTCAACAAAGATAAAACATGAGGCAATCACACCAAGATGCCAATATCAGATCATCAGTAACCCAATCATGCAAAGTTTCTTGCCAACTGCCTATGCCCAACAGTGGGCCAGAGCCCACAGGAGGCAGAGAGGGAAGTAAATGGATTTGCAATGCATCTAGGGAGATGAACAAAACATGTACAGGAAAAGGAGGAAAACAACGTGATGGATGCTGAAAGCTAAATGAATGAAATTTAACAAGGAAATATGAGACTAAGAAGGAGTTTCACTGTGAAAGTTCACTGTGGGTTGAGGGGATCCAGGAAAGTTTTGGCCTGGTCTTTAAAAGTAAGGAATATTTAGGGAGGCAGAGAAAAGACAGACACAGGACTCTGTATAGATTGATATATGCCAAAGTGCAATTGAGAGGGCAGAGTGAGAAGAAAATTGATTTAGATAGGCACACACTTAATGATCTGGAATGTCCAGATAAGGGACTGGCTATTCATTCTGAAGGAGGGTAGTTTCAAGGTTTGGGGCAAAGAGATGAGTAGAGAAAAGAAAACCATGACTGACTTCCTAATGGGCTTCATAGACCTGAGTTTTCCTTTTTAAACTTTCATGTTTAAACAAGAGGTAAACTAGATAAATATCCCATACCTGTTAGCATCTTATCCTAGAACCTCATCCCTCTGTTATCTTTCCAAGTCTCTTAGACTCTGGTAGTTTGCTCCGCTGTTCTTCTGGATAAGGAGTGGTTGTGAAAGGACAACACCTCACTAGTACCCTGACAACCATAACAACACTGATACCCATGGTGTGGGTGTTGCCCCCATGTGGTGCTGAGGTGTGTAGGTATTGTTGTCTTTGTTGTGTCAGAGCTACCCACAGAAGTGGGCATGGAGCCATCTCCTCCACTCACTGAAACTTCTTACCTGGGCTCCATTTCCTAATTGAGTGCTTTATGAAGCAGCACTTCCAGCTTCCCTCCTTAGGGACCATTGTGTAATCTACTCCTATTTAGGTTGCAATATCATAGGTAAATTCTCTGGCCTCCTAATTTAAGTCATTTCCCAGAATCCTCTGTGTTTTTTTTTTTTTTTTCCCCTCTGGGGAAAAAATAAGACCCTCGGAATATAAGAAACTGTGTAAGTGTGCCCAGTTTCAGGTATTTGCAGATTATGCCCTAGAAGTTAAGGCTATTCCAGTGGATAATAATGCAGGAATAGAGATGCACTTGGGATGCTTGCATTTAGGATGCGCTGCTTCTCACCTGGCTCTAACAAGTCAGAAACCTGATCTCATTCCCTCTGCTACTGCATCTGTGCATTTTGCAAACACGAGCCTTGACCAATTATGCAATATAAAAATGTCTGCATCTTGCAGCTCCATGGGAAAAAGACCTCCCTACATAATCCCAAGTCAACCTTACCCATGAACATTTTGCAGGACTAAGAGACAGCCATCATTGATAGCATCATTCAATTGTTTCTAATCTGATGTTTGGTCAGACTTTAGACTGATATATTCTCTTGGCTGATTGGGGAGAGGATGCAGTAAGGGAAGTGACGCTACCTGGAAGAAACATTTGAAAAACCAATCCATAAAGATGCACATTGCTCTTTGGTATATTTTCCCTACCAAAACTAAATGTAGGCCGGTGCCGCTGCTCAATAGGCTAATCCTCCACCTTGTGGCGCCAGCACACCGGGTTCTAGTCCCGGTTGGGGCGCCAGATTCTGTCCCTGTTGCCCCTCTTCCAGGCCAGCTCTCTGCTGTGGCCAGGGAGTGCAGTGGAGGGTGGCCCAAGTCCTTGGGCCCTGCACCCGATGGGAAACCAGAAGTACCTGGCTCCTGCCATCAGATCAGCGCGGTGCGCCGGCCGCAGCTCGCTGGCCGTGGCGGCCATTGGAGGGTGAACCAACGGCAAAGGAAGACATTTCTCTCTGTCTCTCTCTCTCACTGTCCACTCTGCCTGTCAGAAAAAAAAAATGTAAACTTTGGCTTCCAAATAAACATTTCCCAGTGTCTGAAGTTAACTTGACATATGATCCAGAAAGGTTGCATTGTCTCTGATATCTACAAACACTTCCTTCAGGCCCCAGAACACAGTTTCCCTTGGACTCTCAGACATAGGATCATAAATGCAAAATGACTCGAATGATATTGTCTGTTTATACCAGGGGTGCTTTTATATACTTTTAGATGGCTATAACTAAGCACCTACCACCAGGAAGATGAGGTAGTTTATGTTCAATAGGGCAAGAGGTTTCAGAACTCTCTTAAGTATTGATTTTACCAGGAATACATTCTGATTTATTTCTGAAGTTGATTCTCAATTGCTTAGGCTTCTTGTGGGGAAATCGAGATGATTAAAATCGCAACAAGCAGAGGTGTTCACCTACTCCGGTACTTATTAAATATCCATCTTCCTCGATGCCGTTGCTCAGAGGCATGACAAGACACAAATTACTGTATGAGGTCAGCTCTTGCATTGCAGGATGACTCTACGCAGATATTAGTCATGATATAGCAAGAGACCTGTGGCAATGCAGGTCTTGGTGGAATGTGACTCATATAATGTTAACTTTGTTTTAGTGGGGCTTAGAGATACAGTGGCAGACAAGCCAGTTCTGACCAAGCAGAAATATCTTATTAATGGGCAGGTGAACAATTGGGGATTCAGGTAATTACATCTGAGCAGAGAAGAACAGAGATAGGATGCAGAAACAGGAAGTAACTGGCAATTAGATCTGTCTGCTCTAAATTTGAGAGGCAAAGGAGGAGGCAGCAAGTTAGGCCAGGATGTAGAGAGCTTTTCTCTATGGCAATAGTCCTTGGACTTAAGTGTCCCCAGCTGGCAGCCTTGATAACACACTTTTTTCCAAGCCCCACCTCCAGAGTGTTTGACTCAACAGATCTGAAGTGCTGTATGAGAAATTGCCTTTCTAACAATTTCCTGAGCAATACATTTACTGCTGGACTCCAGGCCACACTTTCAGAATCAGGGCTCTCAGTTTTTTATAGCTGGAAAAAGGTTATGAAAAGGCAATTATTTGGGGCAGCAGAGTGTTTACTAGGTTTAGGGGCCAAAGCATGGTTTTCTCTGAGCTTTCCTGTGCAGAGAGGTAGCAATAAAAGGAAGGGTAAGTGGGAAAAAGTTGATTTCCAGAATAGCATAAGCAATTAAAGAGGAAAAAAAGGAAGAAGTTTCCCATTAGGGAGTGTGGGGTTGGTACACAGAGATCAAGCACAGAGGAGCAAGTCTGTGTGCCATAACATAACAGCATTGCCACTGATAGAAGGATAGAGATAAGCAAGCCACCAGCCTAAGCTGGTGGCCTTGATGAAATTCACTTGACCAGAAGTGACCAAGTTGAGTCAAGGTACCTTCTGTGACAGACAATTCGGGACCATATAAATACAGCTGGGGTCAGATAAGCAGTAGATCAAACCTAATACAGGAAGACAAATCCAGAGTGGTCAAATCAAGGCAAAGGGAATTGCAAAGGGATCCGCAGGTGGCCCAAACCAAGAGATTAGCAGGAGTTAGAGAATCACAGCATGGGGCAAGTGAACTATAGTATGGGCTCAGTAATAGGGCTTAGAAATCCTACAAGAGAGAATAAAGTATGTTCTATTAGAAATTTGAGCAACAGTTCCAGGAACCAGAAAGAAAACAATTTGTCTACTGGATCTCAGGAATTTTAACCACCTTCTAAAGTAACATCAACTAATTAAGCTTGGCTGACCCAGATTCATTAGGTGTGTGGCCTCCGTTTGGTATTTCAACTCATTTGATAGTGGAGTTCTAATGGCCAAGGCCTTCTTTACATTCATGTAGCAGTTTCATGAAGGAAGTTAGAAAATTAAAATCTTCTTATACCAATTATTTTAATCTAGAGTCAATTATTTAAGCCAATATTAAAAGACCATAAATGTTATTATGAGGATGCTTCAAAAAGTTTGTGGAAAGATGGAATGAAGGTAAATTTATTTTGGTGAAAAAGTTTGAAGTCCATATATACATTTTTCATAATAAAGATTTTCTTAAGACAAAAACAGAGAAAAAAGATTTTCTATACAAATTTTAAAGACCTCTCCTATTTTCTTAATTGGAGTTGATACAACAGGATTTACAGAGCCAAAGCACATCAATTTTTAAAACGTTGAGGCCACAGGCAAAATTGAAAATCTTTCTAGGTGTATACATATGTATGTAAAAGTGCATTTATATGCAAACATTTACATCCACACAGAAAAACGTATACATATATTTATACACATGTACATGTATAAATCCCAAAATATACATATCTATCTATCTATGTATGGGAACCCTTCCCACACATAGAGTCCTGTTGATCCTATGGAGAACAGAAAAATAAGAGCTATATAAGTGACATAGAAAATAAATAGGAAACTGACAACTGATTACTCATTATGCCAGCTAGTATCCTAGACTTAGGCTTTAATCATTTTTCAATGTATCGCATGTGCCCATTCTACTTGTGATCATTAATGAAGACAACAAAGATTTAGCAATGTCCATTACGTTATGATTATTTTTGCTAAATATTATACATGTAATTTTGAACCAAACAGAGTGCTTGCATCTGAAGAATTTAGAGTGTACTAGAGGAAACAGTCAAGGACATAGAAAATTAAAATACAGAGTTCAAAACTGCGATGGAGTAAGTGGAAAGTGCTTTGGGAACAACGAAATGAGTCTAGCCTTTGCAGCATTAAAAGGACTGTCAAGGGCAGAAATATGAGTATTCCTTTACCATTGCACTATGTTCCCACCTGGCCCTCCTATGCTCAAGATAAATGTCAAGAGGACCATTTTGAAGTATTAGAGGTCACATACATTGGCTAGGTGGATTAGGGAGACAGCAGTGTCAAAGGAAAATATAGGGCTGCTGAGTCACACTGATTGGGTTCAAATCCTCTCATGTTCTCAGTGTTACACTCAGCAGTCATTTAAAATACTTCCCTCCTCTGTAATATATTGCCAGACATATCATATAGCAATGTGAGGAACAAGTGAGAAAACAGATTCTGTAGCATCAGCTAGGGAGATATTAGATTTTCAATAGTTGTCAATTTTCATTGTGGTCAATGCTGCTACTATTACTCCTATACCCATATCCAGGACACACTAGATCCATGGTCATTGGAAAACATTTTTATTGATCCAGGACTTTCCTTCTCTAGGGCCTCCCATCTTGATTGATTAAGGTTGACTCCAATGCCAGTGTTATGAACTACCCTAGTTCTGGGTTCTGAAATGCCTGGTGACCCAAATTAAAAAGAACATAATAACTAGAAAAAACAGCACAAACTATACCCAATTATATAAAAATGGATTATTATTACTTCAAGGAGAAAAATACAAAATAATACAGTAGAGACAACTTTGAAAAAAATATTTTGAACAAAATGTGTATCATTTTTATATTAATAACAGACTGTCATACTTTTGATCAGCATATACGTTTGAAAGCTTTTTATTTTCTTCAAAGAGCAGCATGAGCAGAGCGGGGAAACTGAGGAGGAAGCAGCTCCACCCACCTGATAGAAATGGGACATAAGAGGAGTTGCGTGGGGAGATTTGCTTCATGACCCACAGAAGAGCAAAGAGCAAGAACACCTGATGTTCTGGAGGCCAGACTTTTAGCAAATCAACTTCTAACAACATTTTGGATAATAGCTTTACTGAGAATCACAGGTAAAGGAGCTTAGGACGTTAAAAATAACATCAGGACTCTCAGAGTGCAAGGTTTGATCATTAACGAATCCAGTGTTCCTGCTATCCAAGTGATCAAGGTGGGTGTCCTTTGAGCTCTCTGTTTTCAAGAACAGACAGCCGTGGAATGAACCAGCCATGATCAGTGGGGAACATCCTTGAAATGCATTCATTCTGTGGGAGAAAGGGCCAGGGCGATGCTACTAATGCACAGCCCTTTTCCTGCGGCTTTCATAGGGCAGGTACCAGGTAATTCTCCAAGAATATGGCATAGCCTCGTTCTGGTACCAACTGTTTCAATTTTGTGAAGGACAAAATGTTTTAAAACTGTAACTCTGTCTATTGTGTTTGGTGTGAAACAGGGACATAGAAGTTTTAATACAAGGCATCCCTAATCTTTGCTCTCCTTTTGGTCAGGAAGCAAATATCCCTGCAAAATGGTCACTATGGCAGGTCATTTGTTTGTTCTCTGATGGGGTTACAGCCTAAAACATTTGCTTTCCCTCTGCAAGCTGCCTTCAGAATCTATTTACAACATTCACAAATAAAATAAATTATGTCTTTGTTAAAAACATTCTTCATTTATTGTCCTAATCTCTTAAAATGGTCATCTACTGACCCCAGTTCCAAATAATCTTGAATTTGCTCCTGTAGTCAAATACTCCTCCAAAACTATGATCCAGAGACATTGAAACCACCCAAAAGAAAGTTAAAAAATGTCTAGTGCAAGTCTAACATCACTGGAATATAATATACAAAGCACCTCAGAAAGTCTATGGAATATAGAACTCAAAAGTAAGTTTATTTTGGTGCAAATATTTGAATTACATTTAGTAATTTTTTTTAACAATGCACATTCCTATAAGTGTTTGTCTTTTTTTGTTTTTTTTTCTTTAACTTTTATTTAATAAATATAAATCTCCAAAGTAAAATTTTTGAAGTATAGTGGCTTTTCCCCCCATAACCTCCCTCCCACCCACAACCATCCCACCTCCCACTCCCTCTCCCATCCCATTTACATCAAGATTCATTTTCTTATTTATGACGTCAGTAATCACCCGATGCTCTTGTCATGAGCTGCCCAAGCTATGGAAGCCTCTTGAGTTCACCAACTCCAATCTTGTTTAGATAAGGCCATATTCAAAGTGGAAGTTCTCTCCTCCCTTCAGAGAAAGGCACTGCCTTCTTTGATGGCCTGTTCTTTCTGTTGGAATCTCACTCACAGTGATCTTTCATTTAGTTTTTTTTTTTTTTTTTTTTGCCACAGTGTCTTGGCTTTCCATGCCTGCGAAACTCTCATGGGCTCTTCAGGCAGATCTGAATGCCTTAAGGGCTGATTCTGAGGTCAGAGTGCTGTTTAGAGCATTTGCCATTATATGAGTCTGCTTTGTATCCTGCTTCCCATGTAGGATCATTCTCTCCTTTTTAATTCTATCACTTATTATTTGCAGACACTGGTCTTATTTATGTAATCCTTTTGACACTTAATCCTATCTTTTTGATCAATTATGAACTTAAACTGATCACTTTAACAAGTAAGATGGCATTGGTACATGTCACCTTGATGGGATTTAATTGGAATCCCCTGGCAAGTTTCTAGCTCTACCATTTGGGATAAGTCTGAGTGAGCATGTGCCAAACTGTACATCTCCTCCCTCTCTTATTCCTACTTTTCAGTTAAATTTAAATGCCTAAGAATAATTGTGTGTTAATTGAGGAATTCAACCAATGGTATTAAGTAGAACAAAAACATACTAAAAGGAATAAGATAGTAGGTTGTTCCTTGACTGTTAGGATAAGGGCTGATCAAGTTGCTGTTTCTCAGAGTGTCCATTTCACTTCAACAAGTTTCCTTTTAGGTGCTCAGTTAGTTGTCACCAATCAGGGAGAACATATGATATTTGTCCCTTTGGAACTGGCTTATTTATCTCAGCCTATGAGCTTTTTTAATACCACTTGTATAACCTGCTGATGTAGCCTATTTTGAATGGCAAATTCATTTTTGATGTATAAGGTTTGGCATATTTAGCTAAAAACATTAAATTATACTTCCATATAGTGATATATTCTATGCTAATTTGTCTTTGTTCACAACACAAGGCTATGTATTTTCTTTTATATTCCATCTTCCATATGTATTTCTTAAATTTCTACAACTTATGGACCTACAGGCTGACATCTCATAGGCATTAGATGTGTTGTAATGTATTGCATGGCTACATTACATCTTTTGGTATGAAGAAATTGATGCCAGTCAGCAGTGATTCAATTTGATTCATAGTGGATTTCAAGTAAATTTGAGTGCAAAAGGATAAATTAAGGTCTATTCCAAAGATATTTTATTTATTCATTTACCTCCAGATGTTCTCATTTGTACTTATCTAAAATTTTCTATTCATTTGGAAGCATAGCAGGAGAGAAGACAAGGAAAAGAGGAGAAAATAAGGACAAAAAGGTGGAGGAGAAAGATTAATTTAAGACTTGCAAAGAACACTTCATCTTAAATATGGAATTTTGAGCTCTGAGAAATACTCCCACTCTTGAAGACTGAAGTCTCCAGAAAACTCAAACCAGTTTGTTATTTTTTAGCTTTATGAAAAAAATTGCCCCATTTCTCAAATTTCATTAGAGAAAATACCCTAGATACCTCAGTTTTGACACATAGTTAGTAAAAGAATCAAACACGCAAATAAAAATACTCTACAAACATTTCCATCTCAATGTTCATATAGCATCTTCTATTAGAATTAGTCATCAGCCAAAAATAATTGTTGGGTTCCCTCTCTTTTTATGCTATGAAGTCTACATAACCATTCATTTCCAGAGCTGTTCAAAAAGCTGGGTTAATGGTCAATAATGGCACAACTAATATCAAGGATTTCATCTCTGAATACATTCTGTCCATCTGAAATACTCCCTGATATCTGTCCCCATCAATAGTCCTTACATCTATTGACCCAACAGCCTTCTGAGTGTCCTCCATTGCTCTGATGCCTGTTTCTTCAATTTGTATCTTGTGGCTCTTCAACTTCCATTCTTCTGCAATATGGCTCCTGAGAAAACCCAATGTGATTAAATCCAACTCTCTAAATATTTCACACCTGCACATGGCTGTGAGGAATACATGACCATGGTAACTGGACTAATGTTAAATAACTGCCACTAATTTTAAATTGGCAATTATTATGCTTATTAGTCTCACTACATTTCCCTAGTCAATTTACTTTCCTGCTTTCTAATATAACTATCTCATACCTCTCCACACTTTAATGATCAGAGTAGGCTCTCTAGCTTCTCATCTCAGCTAATTTCTATGCCTATATAGTCATTTATTTATTTATTTTTAAAGATTCACTTATTTATTTGAAAGGCAGAGTTACAAACAGAGAGGGAGAGACAGAGAAGTCTTCCATCTGCTGGTTCACTTCCTAAATGGCCACAACAACCAGCGCTGGGCCAGGCTGAAGCCAGGAGCCAGGAGCTTCTTCTGGGTCTCCCACATTGGTACAGGGCCTCAAGGTCTTGAGCCAACTTCCCTTGATTTCCCAGGTGCATTAACAGGGAGCTGGATTGGAAGTAGAGCAACTGGGACATGCATAAACTGGTGCCCATTATGGGATGCTGGTTTCACAGGCAGCAGCTTAACCTGATATGCCACAATGCTTGCCCTGTTTTTTTTTTTCTTTTCACACACCAAGGAAATACACACACACACACACACACACACGTTTCTATATACATAATATAGATTCTGTTGAATTAGAGCTTAGTGGTTTTCACTCTGTTTTATTAAAATATAGCGAACACATCATGAAAAGGTTAGACAAGATCAAGATTACTAGTGAGAACATACAAAGGCTCATTACCTCCCTAGTTCCTTCTGGAAGTATCTTAAATTTAGTTCAAAGTTTTAGTTTGAGGCATCTACCAGAGAAGAGGAGTCCAATAATATAAAGGCCCACATCCCTTCATATGTTTAGCTGAGATAACAGGTACACCAAGAGGTCTTTTCACTAACATTTGAGGAATTTCTTCACAACTCCTAAATGTTTACCTTGAGTTATATTCCAAATTTAATCAGTCAAGGTGTCAGGATGAATAGTTATAGAAAACTTGGCGTATTATTCAGCATAATATTCAGTGGAATATTATTCAGCAACAAGGAAGAATGAAGTCTTGTTGTTTGTGATGAAATGAATAGAACTGGAGGATATTCTGTTAAGTGAAATAAACAGCCACAGAAAGACATGTGAATACCACATGTTCCCACTTACATGTTGAAGCTGATAAAGTTGATCTCAAACAAGTGGAGCAGAGACTAAAGATTACTAGAGGCTGGGAAAGTTGAAGGGGATAAGGGAATAGGAAATCTTTGATAAACAGGTACAGCCAGAGGGGAGGATTGCATTCTAGTCTTCCATAGCACAGCGGGGTGACAACAGTTAATATAATATATTTCATATTTCACAACAGCTAGAAAGGAAATTTAAGTATTTGAAATGATGGATATATTTATTCTAACTTGATCACTAAAAATTATAACTATTGGAGTCTGTGCCCAGCAGGTTGAAGAGCCACCTGCAATGCTGGTATCCCATCTGAACACTGGTTCAGGTACTGGCTGCTTCACTTCCAATCCAGCTCCTTGCTAATGCACATGAGAAGGCAGCAGAAGATGACTTGAGTACCCTGCCACCCATGTGAGAGACCCAAATGGAGCTACAGGTTCCAGGTTTCAGCCTATCTCAGCTCCAGCCATTGTAAATATGAGGAGTGAACCAGTGGATCAAGATTTCTATCTCTCTCTGTCTCTGTCTCTCTTTGTAACTCTGTCTTTCACATAATAAATAATTGAATCTTTGAAAAATTAGAAATATGTATCAAAACCCACACTGTACCCCAGAAATATATATATTTATGCTAATTAAAACTTTTAAAAATACTTAAAACATTAAAAGCAGAAACCAAATAGATCTCAAATCAGGGGGCTGGTGCAGTGTGCAATGGGTTAATCCTCTGCCTGAGGTGCTGGCATCTCATATGGGTGCCTGTTTTAGTTCTGGCTGCTCCTCTTCCAATCCAGCTCTCTGCTATGACCTAGGAAAGCAGAGAGAGACCTGGAAGTCCTTGGGCCCCTGCACCTGCATCAGAGGCCTGGAAGAAGATCCTGGCTCCTGGTTTCAGATAGGTGCAGTTTCAGCCATTGTGGCCATTTGGGGAGTGAACCAATGGAAGAAAGACCTCTTTCTCTGTCTCTTCCTCTTACTGTCTGTAACTCTACCTCTCAAATAAATAAATAAAATCTTTAAAAAAATAGATCCCAAATCAGTCACCTCTACTGCACCTACTTTGGTCATTATGTGTGAATTTGGCTGTTGCTGAAGTCTCCATTCCCCCTTTTGCCAGCCATGGCATAGCAGACTAAATAATCCTCATAGAGCAAAAAGAAGTAAATAAGGGCCTCTGCTGTTCACAATTTTGCAGCAATGGCATCCCACACATGATCCACCCTGACCACCTTTCCAATGTGATTTTTTTTAAACTTTTATTTGATGAATATAAATTTCCAAAGTACAGCTTATGGATTACAATGGCTTCCCCCCCATAAGGTCCCTCCCACCCACAACCCTCCCCTTTCCCACTCCCTCTCCCCTTCCATTCACATCAAGATTCATTTTCAATTCTCTTTATGTACAGAAGATCAGTTTAGCATACATTAAGTAAAGATTTCAACAGTTTGCTGCCACACAGAAACATAAAGTGAAAAATACTGTTTGAGTACTAGTTATAGCATTAAATCTCAATGTACAGCACACTAAGGACAGAGATCCTACATGAGGAATAAGTGCACAGTGACTCCTGTTGTTGACTTAACAAATTGACACTCTTGTTTATGGCATCAGTAATCACCCTATGCTCCAGTCATGAGCTGCCGAGGCTATGGAAGCCCCCTGAGATCACTGACTCTGATCATTTTTAGACAAGGCCATGGTCAAAGTGGAAGTTCTCCTCCCTTCAGAGAAAGGTACCTCCTTCTTTGATGACCCATTCTTTCCACTGGGATCTCACTCACGGAGATCTTTCATTTAGGTTTTTTTTTTTTTTTTTTTTCCCCCAGAGTGTCTTGGCTTTCCATGCCTGAAATACTCTCATGGGCGTTTCAGCCAGATCCACATGCCTTAAGGGCTGATTCTGAGGCCAGAGTGCTGTTTAGGACATCTGCCATTCTATGGGTCTGCTGTGTATCTCACTTCCCATGTTGGATCATTCTCTCCCTTTTTTATTCTATCAGCTAGTATTTGCAGACACTATTTTTGTTTATGTGATCCCTTTGGTTCTTAGTCCTATCATTATGATCAATTGTGAACAGAAATTGATCACTGGGACAAGTGAGATGGGATTGGTACATGCCACCTTGATGGGATTGAATTGGAATCCCCTGGTATGTTTCTAACTCTACCGTTTGAGGTAAGTCAGCTTGAGCATGTCCCGAATTGCACATTTCTTCCCTCTCTTATTCCCACTCTTAACATTTAACAGCGATCATTTTTCAGATAAGTTTCAGCACTTAAGAAGAATTGTGTATTGATTACAGTACTCAACCAAAAGTATTAAGTAGAACAAACAAAAAAAATACTAAGAGGGATAACATATCAAGTTGCTCATCAACAGTCAGGGTGAGGGCTGATCAAGTCACCTTTCTCATAGTGTTCATTTCACTTTAACAGGTTTCCTTTTTGGTGCTCAGTTAGTTGTCACCTATCAAGGAGAACAAGTGGTATTTGTCCTTTTGGGATTGGCTTGTTACACTCAGCATAATGTTTTCCAAATTCCTAACAGGGATCACTTTTCAGTTAAAATTTAAACACCTAAGAATAATTGTGTGTTAATTACAGAGTTCAACCAATGGTACTAGAACAAAAAAAATTACTAAAATGGATAAAGTATTACATTGTACATCAACCGTCAGGACAAGAGCTGATCAAGTCACTGTTTCTCATAGTGTCCATTTCATTTCAACAAATTTCCCCCTTGGTCCAATGTGATTTTTAATTCTTCTCTCTTCTGCTCTTCCCCCTTGACTCCAGCTCTGCTGTTTCAAATACATCAAGAGTGCTGGTTGTGCTTGCTGCTCCTTTAGCCGGTTATTCTCATAATCTAAATATTTACATGACTCATCTCATCTGTCAAGATCTCTACTCAAATAACCCCAGACCAGAATAGTCTTCATGACATCATATCCAGAAGTTTTTGTAAACAAACATGACCCTTGTGTTTCCTTCCTCATCTTCATATTTTTCATGTCATGAATCACCACCTGGTATTATATCATATATTTTTAAATTTACTTATGTTTTTCTTCTCCATAAAGATGTAGGATCATAAGGACAAGACATTTTATTAACTGCTAAACTCCTTGTACATAAGTGCATCACACCTTGGGTTCTTAGTAAAATATTTGTTTAAATAAGTGAATGATCAGCATTCTACTTATTCTGGAATATTTCCATCAAACAGTTTGATAGTAATTACCTCCCATTATTCCACCCGCGCCCCCCGCACAGTTTTGTATAAGATAAGGTAAGTGTTGCCAAGGAATTTGTGTCTATTATTTTTTTTTTAAAGATTTATTTATTTATTTGAAAGGCAGAATTACAGAGAGGCAAGGCAGAGACAGAGAGAGAGGTCTTCCATTTGATGTTCATTTCCCAAATGGCTGCAGCAATGGCCAGAGATGGGCTGATCTGAAGCCAGGAGCCAGGAACTTCTTCCAGGTCTTTCACATTGGTTCAGGGGCCCAAGGTATTGGACCATCTTCTACTGCTTTCCCAGGCCATAGCAGAGAACTATATTGGAAGTGGAGAAGCTGGGAATCTAATAAGCACCCATATGGGATACTGGCACTGCAGGCAGTGGCTTTACCCACTATGCCACAGCACTGGCCCTTGTGTCCATTCTTTAGGTATTAAGAATTATGTCTCAAGATGTAATAAAGTGCCCAGGATCACACAATTCACAGTGACAATCTGAATATCTCTCTTCACATTCCTAAGTCAGGGACTGCATTTGCCACTGTAAGCCAGACAAAATGACAGGCTGCATTTTAGTGAGGTACTCCAGGTCACCTCTTTGGTGAAATGTTCTAGAATGCTGCTTTGCACTAAAAACAATTATTTCTGATGTGAGCATTTGTTATTGTGGTTATTCTACAGCTTGGGATGCCCACATGCCATATGAGTGTCTGGGTTTGAATCCCTGCTCCACTTTCCATTTCAGCTTCCTGCTAATGTACACCTTTGGTGGCCACAGGTGATGGCTCAAGTAGGTGGGTCTGAACACCCACATTGCAGACTTGGATGTAGTTCTGCACTCTTGGCTTCATCCTGGATGTTAGGAGCATTTAGGACATGAATCATCAGATGGAAGATCTCTCTCTCTCTCTTTCTCTCCCCCCTTCCCTGTCTACCTTTTCAAATAGACAAATAAATAAATAAAATAATAAACTTGAAAATCCACTGTTTCTATCCACTTCTTTTGTGGCTTTTAAGGTTTTATAAATAAAATATATGATGACAATCCCCATTAGAACAAATAAAAGTGAAAGTAGTCTTACTATTTTTAAGAAATCATATGAATGAAATGGCATCAGAGAATTTTGAGCATGACCCAGAAGCTCTTCTTCATTTTTGTTTTTTTGACAGGCAGAGTGGACAGTGAGAGAGAGAGAGGAAGGTCTTCCTTTACCATTGGTTCACCCTCCCATGCCCACTGCGGCCAGCACACCGTGCTGATCCAAAGCCAGGAGCCAGGTGCTTCTCCTGGTCTCCCATGTGGGTGCAGGGCCCAAGCACTTGGGCCATCCTCCATTGCACTCCTGGGCCACAGCAGAGAGCTGGCCTGGAAGAGGGGCAACCAGGACAGAATCCGGCGCCCCGACCGGGACTAGAACCCGGTGTGCCGGTGCTGCAAGGCTGAGGATTAGCCTAGTGAGCCATGGAGCCAGCCCAGAAGCTCTTCTAAAATACGGTATCTGCCTTATCCCTGGTTTCTACTAACATCACTAACATGGAGATTTCATTTGACAATATTTCTTTTTCTGTTTTTTTTTTTTTTTTTTTTTTTTGACAGGCAGAATGGACAGTGAGAGAGATAGAGAGAAAGGTCTTCCTTTTCCATTGGTTCACCCTCCAATGGCCGCCACGGCTGGCGCTCTGCGTCCGGTGCACCGCGCTGATCCGATGGCAGGAGCCAGGTACTTCTCCTGGTCTCCCATGGGGTGCAGGGCCCAAGTACTTGGGCCATCCTCCACTGTACTCCCTGGCCACAGCAGAGAGCTGGCCTGGAAGAGGGACAACCGGGACAGAATCCGGCGCCCCGACCGGGACTAGAACCCGGTGTGCCGGCGCTGCAAGGTGGAGGATTAGCCTAGTGAGCCACGGTGCCAGCCATTTGACAGTAATTCTTATTCCTTGCTTTATTTTGTACGTGGCTCTAACCATGTTGCTAATTCACAAATACTTCTAATTACTAGAAGCATTTTCTGCAATTTGATACCTCTTTGCCACATTTTACTGGCAGTTTCCATAGTACATTTTCTATCAGCATGTTTTCATAACTGTAGGATATGTGAACAATGAGCCTTGATGAATGAAGAAATGTGAATGCGATGTGAAACAACAATGTTATCCCAACAGTTGGCAATGATTCTGAGACCACCAGCAGTGTTCGCCTGCCTGACATGGTGTCTTAGAGATTTCCACAGCAATGAACCATTCACAATTCTCATAACTCACAGTCAAGTCACAGACAGTAGCACTTGAAGGCTGGAATAAGCAAGAATTATCAGGTTCTGAAAGCTCTGCCTTCTCATACAACTTGTGACAATGCTTCATATTTCTGCACCGCTCTTCCATTCTGCAAAGCCTCACTTGCTGCTCTCAGTGGGGAGGAACAGAAACCCCATTTCACATATACAGTGCCTGCAGCATCATGAATACTGACATATTTTTCTGTCTGTACTATCAACATGTACTGCCTAACTGGTTAATAACAGTCAAAACCACAGAACAAAAGCTCAGTACTTCCACAATTAAGCCAATTAATACATGAAAATATGCTCACTTGCATGGGAGTGGACTTTTGTAGTTAATCTCTTCTGTCTTCAGAATAAATCTATAATTACTGTTGGATTTTAAATTGTGTAACTAAGGGGACATTTAATATTTACAAATGGATGCTATCAAAGTAAAAGTATTCTTCCCTGGCATACCCACTTATACTTTGAAATTTTGATAGAGTAAAGAGAAACTTCCACATTTGTGCTGTATGTATGGATTCTAGTGCTGGTACGTATGGAATTTAGTCTCATTCACTTTCCTCGAATAGAAGGGCTAAATACAATGGGAAGATAGTACTTTATAAATCAGGAAATAATCCTATTGAACTCTGGTGAATATTTGGATCTATGCTCAAAACAACAAATATCCTTGTTTCATTATTCAGTGCTGGATGCCTCTAGATCCAATGAGGTGATGTGACCTTTGGGAGATGATGAGGTCATTGTGGGGAAACCCTCATGCATTGGATGAGTGACTTCCAAGACAAGCCTGAGAGAGGCCCTTTGCCCCTTCCACCATGTGGGAGTCATCAAGAAGGTGTGGTTCTTAACTCATAAAGTAGGTCCTTACCAGATGCTGAATCTGCCTTGATCTTACACTTAGCCTCCAGAACTGTGAGAAATACATTCCTGGTATTTATACTATACCCAGTTTATGATATTTTGTTGTAGTAGTCCATGCAGACTAAGACAATAGTTAACAAACATTTCCTTTAATAAGATAAGGTCCATGTTCACTTATGATGAGTCCTATCTTAACTCTAGTTTTTCAGTGTAGTGACTGATGATGATAGATATGTTGAAGATTAATTTGAAAAAGTCATTTGGGTTACTAACATTTTTTCATTTGAAGAATCAGTACTGTTTAAAAACCTATATATACATTTAAAATATACATTATAGAACTCAAAATTAGAGTGAAAATAGTTCTACTATTCTTAGGCAAGGTCTGCAGTTCAGGCTCAAACTTATATTAGCTTTGAAAACTTGAGCCAATTACCTACCTTTTAACATTTCTTCCCCTGTATAACAATAACATTTTAATGAAAATTTTGCATGTGCATTCTAACTTTAAGATTTCATGAAAATAGTGAATTGAAATTGAAAAAGAGGCTTAGTTAAGTGATGTGTTAGAAACATATAACACATTTGTACACAAAATTACTTTCTCTGTCTTCTGATTCTCTCCATTATTGATGTCTAGCAACTAGAGAAGATAAACACAAAGGAATTTGTAGAGAATTGATGATTGACTTTAACCCTTCTATAAATAATCCATACAAATATGTTCATATTTTATTTTATTTCTATTTTCAGTGATATATTTTGTTAAGTATAATTTTATTAAAGTGAAATATTTAATAGGAAATACAATATAATAAATATCTTAGAAGAAACCAAAAATTTTGCCATACAGCTCCTACTTCTTTCCCACAAATACAGAGCCAAACAATTTCAGAGGAATATTATGCTCAAATGTAAGGAATAAATTATTTAAATGTTGCTCGAATTATTCTAGAGACTCCAGAACACCAATTGAGATGTAAGCTTTTGAATTTTCTTCCTCTGGTGTCAGTATTGCCATCGTAATAATTGTATTGCACCATAAAACTTCAAGCTAATTTCACTTATGAATATTTATATAAAATTTGAAATAAAATATTATAATAGCAGATGATATTCAATATCACATGAAAGAAGACTACATCACAATTAAATATAATTGTATAAGGAATGCAAGGATGGTTCAATTTTAGCCATTTAGATTTTAGTAAACTTATTAATAAAATTATTTCTTAATAGATATCAAAGGAGAAATGCCACATAATCTTTTTACTCTCCATGGAAAGTATTATAAAATGGTTTTTGATAAAATTTAACAAGAATATTGTATAAGTCTTAACCACATTTCATGGAAATAAATGCCTGCTTTTTCTTGCTCTTTCTATGTGTATGTATAAAATCAGCATTTTGCTTATCAATAGAATATGAGTTTTGTGAATACTGAAATAACTGAAATAATTAGACATGAAAAACAAATAGAGGAATAAAAATATACTGTTTATATGCAGGTACTATGATTACATATTTGAAAATGCAATTAAATTAAAAATTTTTTGAGAAATAACAATTTAATTATGTATTATAAAATTTTATTCAACATTAGTATTTTTCTAAAGACCCAAAATTTTTAAAAAAGAAGAAAATATTTTTGCCAATGCTAGCATTTACAAAGTAAAATTAACAAATGTGCAAAAATAAGAATAAAATTAGCAAAATACAAAAAAATCTATGTAAAAAAAACCAGGTATATACTAAGAGATATCAATGATTTGTATTTTTATAAAATTAGATTTTTTTGTATGATAGGGGTATAGAGAAATTCAATAATGTAAAGATACTGACCATCTCTAAATTAAACTATAATTATAATTTGATATAATTTTAGTATCATATGTTAACTTAGAGAAGTAAGACATAGGAACAGTCACAACATTAATTAAAAAATGAGTAAGAAGATACCTTGTCATGCATTTTAAGCTATATTTTAAAATTTTTGATATAAGTATATATCTTCTATCTATCTATGTCTATCTACTTATTTATCATCTAGCTAGTCTATTTGAAATTGCTGATTTTCAACCCTTCCTGACACATGAAAATATTAATTTCACATGTACCAACATTATATGTTGGTGGCATTTCAAGTCAATGGAAAAATATGTCAATTTACAACAAAGACATTTGCATGCATGGAAACCAATCAGTCTCATTTATAATTAAAATATGCATAAAGATAATCTTTTCAGATGTTTCAAGTGGACAAAAATGTACTTGTTTTGATAATTGTATGAGGAGAGAAATAATGTCATATATTATTGGTTATTGTTTAGATTGGTTTACATCAGTTATAGTTGTAAAAACTTGTATAGATTTCCCTCTCTAACATTTCAATTTGTGAAATTTATTTTATAGATACACTTGAACATGTGTGTGCAAACTATTTATGAATAGTAATTGTTGCATTTTTAAAATACAAAAAAATGTACACCATGGACATGCCAACCTATAGGAGATAGATGTAAATGTTTGAGTGTACAAGTTAAAGCATATGAAGTAGTCATTAAAAAAAAGAAATATATATATGCCCCCAGGTAAATATCTCTTAGAAACAAATAAGTGGAAAAAAGCAAAAAAATGAAATAGAAGTATGGATGGTATATGGATT
This sequence comes from Oryctolagus cuniculus, assembly GCF_051225735.1. Taxonomy (NCBI): domain Eukaryota; kingdom Metazoa; phylum Chordata; class Mammalia; order Lagomorpha; family Leporidae; genus Oryctolagus; species Oryctolagus cuniculus. Next base: position 115,264,502 of record NC_142869.1, on the reverse strand, counting down.
ATTTGCTGAAAAATGAAACAAAAAGGATGACTATATATATATATATATACACACTTTTTTTTTTAAATGTGCAGACAACCTCTGGAAGGTACTGTGAAAGCAGAAGTAAGGTTGTTCCAAGACAGAGAATGAGGAAACTGGGGATTTACATGTGAAATAGAGACTTTTCACTTGATGTCCTTTACACTCTTTGAATTTTTATGATATTAGTTAAAAATAGTAATACTAAAGTAAAAGCAAAGAACACACTTTCCATATAAAATTTTAGATAAAATTTTGGTTTTTGTCTAGTGTAAAAGTAATATATATATATATATATCTATCTGTACATATATATATGTGTGTGTGTGTGTAGAGTACTGTTTGTATTTTCATTACAGAATAAAATGAGTTGACAATCTCAGAATAGAAGTTATTGCTTCTCTGGGGGCACAGGAATAGAATGATGGGAACCACTTTCCTGATGAGCAATGGAGAAATCATCTGATTTTTTTTCTAGGTGAAAACTTAGAACGTGGAATGCCTATTTTCTCGTGTCCAGTAAACATTTCTGTACTCTGTTCCAGCCTCATCTTACAACCCATACATGAAATTTGTAATTCTCTTTGGAAAAAGCATATGGGAAGAAGTCTGAATGATGAGAAAGGCTTTTTCATATTTCCTTCTCACTCTGCAATAGTAGCACCAGCAGGGACTGGAAAATAATGTTCGAGTCTGAAGGCACATGCGGCAACTACAGAGACTTCCTTTGATACTTCTGAAGTCATTTTAAATGGGGCCATCCATTTTGTCTGAGTTGTACAACTCATCCAGGACCTGGTACAGTCATCTATTGTCGCCCGCTGATCACCTGTTCCTCCCGTGATCTTTATGTTTGATCTTGGAGACATTAAGCAGCATGGAGAGCAAAAGCATCCTTGGGTACCCTGCCACCTGCCCTCGTCAATTGACTTGATGGAGAGAACCTTTTTATTTGCCATTTACCCACTGCCAGGGAGGGTATGCTGGGGTGACTGGTGAACGTCTGAAGAATTCAGCAGGGGGTTCAGCCTGCAAAAAGATAACCGAGTTAAAACACAGAAAACCGTGGTGCTTTTAAGGAAGGAAGTGATGTCAACCACCAGGTGATCCCCTTAAAGAATGGAGTTCCACTAAACAGTTTCAACAATCGCTTCATGGGATATCTTCGCTCTTTCCTTGAAGGGTCAACTTGGTCTGGAAGTTCCTGTCAATGGACACAGCAGGTAGTACCAACAACTCCATGGCTAATAAAGAGCTTTTTCTGTTTCCTTTTTTTTTTTTTTTTTGACTGCAACACTGAAGTTAAGTGACTTATGAAAGGCAGTCTATGCCTGAACACTATTATCTGCCTATGCCGCTGAGTTCATTCAACTGGAGTAGTGGATGACTAGGGTTGGGCATACTGCCCCACAGTGGAAAGCTAGACAATGCTCAGGAAAAATGGGGGAGTGACATAAGTAGCAACTGGCGACAACTGGAAAATCCAAGTATCTTTAACTGTCTCTCAACAGAGCATAGTGCTCTCCCCTTGGGGGTACTGGAACAGTGAGTTGCAAAATATTTTAGGGTCATGATATGGAAGAACCCTAAGGGAAAAGGTTAAAGAGCAGGGGTTCCCTTTTCTCTTGCTTCAAATGCATGATTAAGTCTGGTAATGTAGGCATATTTTGCCTTCTCCCCTATCATCCTGGTTGATATCTTATCAGTGTTTCATTAGGAAGCATCTTATCTTAGTACCTCAGTTTGGGAGAAAGCACAAAATTTCTTGCACTTTAAATCTGAATTTGCTGCTTACAAATTTCTCTATGAAATTCAGCAATGATTTTTCAAATGACACAGCTTATGCATTAGCGCATCTTGTATGAAGAAATGGCTGGTTTGCTTTATGCATAGATAAAAATATAAATCATATTATACATATATGAAATAGAGAAGGATGCCATACATCTATGCATGTATTTTAGAAGTGATCTCTGACAAGAGAAACATCTGGCTCAAAACACTGACAAAATTATTTTTTTTAAAGATTTATTTTTTTATTTGAAAGAGTTATACAGAGAGAGGAGAGGCAGAGAGAGAGAGGTCTTCCATCCAATTGTTCACTTCCCAGTTGGCCACAATGGCCAGAGGCAAGGAGCCAGGAGCTTCTTCCGGGTCTGCCACTTGGGTGCAGGGGCCATCTTCTACTGCTTTCCCAGGCCATAGCAGAGGGCTGGATCAAAAGTGGGGCAGCTGGGTTTCAAACCGGTGCTCATATGGGATGCTGGCGTTTCAGGCCAGGGCGCTAACCCACTGTGCCACAGTGCCAGCCTCATCACTGACAAAATTCTTATCCCCAGATCTACTTCCATAGATGGATAATAATAATCTTGTTTCGTCTGCCATTACTCCAACCTCTGCCCCCCGCCCCCCATTCTATCTGGGCTTGGGAATAAACAGGTAATTCCTTTGCTTGATTCTGACAACGATAGCTGTGCTATCATGGAATTTCTGAGAAGTTTATCAAGAAAGGAAACAAAATAAGCAGTGATGAGTCAAAAATTTTTTTTCTTTCCAGTGACATTCTTCTGCTCTTTATTGCAACAATCTATTGGTTGTGCCTAAGAAGTTTCCTTCATGGATATTGCTTCTCTTGGTTGTTTATAAAAATAAGTAGATGCCTTTTAATTCCTACCAGAATGGAGCAGTATTTAAATACCATGGTTCTGCTTCCAGTCACCTAATATTCATCTCCAGCCCAGACCTTGCTCTGAGTTTAGTATACTTGATGCTTTGGAGGTCCATCCACCTTAAGAACTCATTCCTTTCTCCCACACTCTGCATTCTTCCTGTTAACTAATGAGATCAATACTTTCTCAGCCAGAAACCAATAATTTGACTTCTCATTCTGTTACTTCTCACCTTCTACCTCTCATCTCCTACAACAAATACGTCTATGCACACATAAACCTCACTCACCATCAATAGCTCAAGGTTCTCCTTCAGAAAAGCTTATTTTGAATTTAACTCTCAGCAGATTCTCTGCTCTACATGGTCTCATGCGGATTGCTGAATTAGTTTCCTAGCTGATATTCACACTCTCACTCCCATGCCCCTGCAATAGCAAATGGATTATGGCATTCTTCTTCTTTCTAACTTCTTATTGTGAAGCCACTCAAGGCCTACAAAAGAGTGCAAAGATGGAACAAAGAGTTCCTATAGACACTTCACTCATCTTCCTCTAAGTTAACATTTTACGAAACATGGCACAGTTGTTGGTATTAAGAAATTAATCCTGGTACAGTACTAGTAACCAAACTAAGACATTTTTTGGATTTCTCTGGCTTTTCTGGGGGTGAGTCATTTTTCAGTTTCAGAATTCCATTCTCATAGCACTTTTCTGCTTAAAAGCTTGCAAAGGTTTCCTACTGTTCTTAGAATAAAACCCAACTTTCTAATCATGTTCTACAAAGCACTGCATGCCTTCTGCTCAGCTCATCTTTACAACCTTGTTCTAAATTCTGCCTTTTTCTATACTCGACACCACTGGTCATCTTTCAGTTTCCTGAATGCCCTGAGCTCTTTTGCACCTTCAGGCCTTTGCATGTCTGTTTCCTCTGCATGAAATGTTGTTATTCTCAGCCTTTGAATGGCCAGCTCCTTTTCTTCCTTTTGGTCAGCTTAAACATCACTGTGAACAGGAGCTCTTAGTACACATGTTCTCTATGCGATTCTCCGTTTCATCTATTTGCTTGTTTCTCACAGAAAAGTTATTTTCCACTTTGCAATTCTTTTGCTCACTTGTCACTTTCCTTTATTTTTATTTTCTCCATTAGAATATAAGCTCCAGGAAGGAAGAGATAACATCTGTATTAGTTTTCTATTGTTGCTATAAAAACTTTCCATGAATGTTACAGTGAGCAACAATATAAATTCAGCTCACAGTTCTGTATATCAAAAATCTGGTGGGTTCGGCTCATTCTTTCACTCTGTCTTAAATGCTGACAACAAGGTATTGGCAGGGTTTTGTTTCTGCAGGCTCTGGGTAAGAATAGAAGTCCTTTTTGTGATGCAAATAAAATTCAGTTACACACATTTGATCCACACCGCTTACATGTATTGAAGTATCATGGTGTATCTAACAAAAAGGCATAATTAAAAATTTAGAAATAAATAAATTCTGCTCTATGTGGCTGTAGGATTGAGTTCCCATTTACTTGTTAGCTATGGGCCAGAATTTTAATTGACCTTGAAGCATCAATTTTGTTCTCAGACTTGTGGCTGTCTCCTTCTCCAAAGCCAGCAATAGTAGGTTGAGTTTCTCTCTTGCTTAACATATCTCTGCTGCTTCTTCCATTGCATTTCTCTGCTTCAGTCAGGGAAAACTCGGGGCTTTTAAGGGCTCAAGTTCTTAAATTGGGCCCAACCTGAATAATTTGGGATGCTGCTTTTCATGAACTGAATTGTACCCTCCCCCTCCAATTTGTTATGTGGAAGCCATAATCCCAATATGACTCTATTCAAAGATAGGGCTTTTAAGGGAATAATTAAGATTAAAAAAGGTCATAATGATGGGATCTTAATCTGATAAAGTGGCATTCTTATCAGAAGAAGAAAAGATATCTCTTGTGTACCCAAGAGATATATCACAAGTGCCCAAAAGAAAGGTCATGTGGGTACACAGCAAGAAGGCAGCTATCTGTCTACAAGCATGGCACCACGTTGCACTTTTAGTCTCTGTAATGTAATAGTGAGAAAATAAATTTCTGTCTTTTAAGCTATCCAGTCTCTGGTTTCTTATTATGACAGCCTGGGATGACTAATACACTATTCCCATTCCAAGGCCCTTTAGCTTTATCACTCTTGCAAAGTTTCATTTGTCATGGAATGTAACATATTTGGGATTAAGGCACAGGCATCTTTGGGAGAGGGGGCATTAGTTATTCTATCACAGTATCTGTGTGTTTGACTGTTGTATCACCAGGTCTTGCCCAAGTTAGCATTACATAATTGAGTAATAAATGATTGAATATAATTTACATGGAAATTATTCCCAGCAAGGGAACTAGTTGAATTCAAAACATCACAAAGCAATTCCCAATTTCCTTCCTGTACTGATGTTTGCTGTTGCCTCACTCTGGTTTGCTCCTGAGCCCTGACTGGAGGACTCTTCAATTCTGTTTGTCAGAAAAATTAGACCTATTAAAAATGTTCTGTCTCTTGAATTTGGAGTTATCAGAGCAAGGGTTTCATCACATATGTATCTCTAGCTTTACCTATTTATTTGGAGTGGCTTCTAGAGATAATATGTGCACTGCTGAAAATCTGGAAGACAGCTTTTCTCTAACATAAACTCTCTGCTACCTACTGTCTCACTTGGTGTTACTGGATGTGCAGACTTAACTTTCTGAGCGTTAGGTAAAAAAAAACAATTTCTGGTTAACTTTTGGTTGATAAAATCTTTGTAGGCATTCTTCATTCCTAGATGACTCCCTTTGTTCTGGTTTTAACATTTATTCCCTGCTTCCTGTCTTCATTGCATCAGTCATCTGGAGATGTCAAACATGGGGATAAAACATGTGAGACGTAAGGATTGTTGCCTGCCCTACTCCTTTAGAGTGCAGGTGTGCACAAGGGGCCTTGCACTAGTCGTTCTTGGGCTGTGATTTCCGACTCACCCTGTTATTTAACTTTCATACATGTTATGTGTTATTTAACACATGTTTTTAGGCAATATGGTGAATTGGAGGGAGAAAAGGTTTTGTAGTCAGCAAGTTTAAATTCGAATTATGTCTAAAATGAATGCTTCTATGTCCCTTAATATGCTTAAGGCTCAGTTTTCTGATAATCATGATACTTCTCTCACAAAGATTAGTTCATGTAGTTGCTGCCCAGTAAACTCTGAAAGAACGCTGAGATGAGGGACTTCTTACACATTGTAATTCCACAGAACCTATGATCACACAGACACTCGCAGCTTTACATAAAGTTGTGGCCAGTAGAAGTTATTGTTTGATTCGGTTATAAGGGAAGAAATTTGGACAACTTGAAGAATAAGAATGAATAGGTGAGCAGAAATGAATAAAAAAGTAGGAGGAAATTGAACAAATTGCTGGACCCAGAGATCCAGAATGGACAGACAGTTCCATGCAATGATTTTTAAAAAATATTTATTGCATTAATTTGAAAAGCAGAGTCTCCCTCCCTCTTTCTCTTTCTGTCTCTCTGTCTCTGTCTCTTTCTCCCTCTTACCATGCACACACACACACACACATAGAAACTACACACACAGAGACTCTGAAGGTTTACTCCCCAAACGACCTCAATGGTCAAGGCTAGTCTAGGTTGAAGCCAGAAGCCCAGAGCTCTGCATAGGTCTCCCACCTGGGTTGTAGTGGTCCAAGTACTTTGGCCATCTTTGTTTTTCCAGGCACATTAGCAGGCAGCTGGAGGGGAAACAGGGTAGGTGGGATTCAAACTGGTACTCAGATATGGTGCTCAGGATGCTGGCATCACAGGCATAGGTTTAATCCAGTGTGTCACAATGCAGATCCATATGTTATATATATATATATATATTTTATCAATTAACGTTGTTGTAGAGGTGAGGGGGCTCAAAAATACAGAATAATAATAAATAATGTCCTGACTCATCTGTGGCATTTCCACAGGGTAGATAGATTTAGAGAAAGGAATGGTATAGGATATGGAGAGGGGAAGAGCATTTTCTTCTGTTTCCTTTTCCCTACTTGCCCACACACTTATAATTTCCCCCCTGGAAGACTGTACCTTTTGAGCCCATCTGCTCTCACATTGCTAACTTCTGTGAGGCAATACGAGCTTTTGGGATACTCTTGGCTTCTAAGAAAACTGAGTGTTGAGACACCATTGCTCTGAGCCCACTTGACAAAGGTGCAAGGAACTCACCAACTATGGGAGCTCTAAGGAGCCCCGCAAATGCCGATACAGGTAGGCTGGGACCTCTGCAGCTCCAAGAGTTTCAACAGCCAACAGTGGAGAAAACTACATGGGGTCGAAAGGGAACATCAAGTTAAAGATGTCTGTTTTTCTCCAAACAGGTTTCCAGTAATGTAGGAAGAGATAATGCGCTTTTGAATAGTAAGGCCTGCTGTGAGTGAGACAGATGCTGAGGTGAGGGAGCTAGGGAAATCTGTGTTTTCACAGAAAATGAGCAGAAACCTGGTAGCAAGGATACACTACCAGACACTTTTGTTTTTTAAAAATAGGCCCATGTCTGAGCTGAAGATCAGCACTCCAGGAGTCAAAGCTCACTGCTGACAGATAAGAATGTTTAGAAGAGCAGTAGTGTGGTGGAAATTTTGGCTACAGAAAAACTAGACAGCATTTTTTGAACACACAGAGAGAGAAGATAGTAGATTCAATGATTTGTCCTAGACTGAATCAGCCTTGAGAGCTAAAATTACTTAGATGCAGACCTGCCCAGAATAGAATTTGATGCTAATGCTATAGTTTGCTTGCTTTAATAAAAAGTATTAACAAATGCAAATTTTTAGTGATCTTTGAGAAATCTTAATTTTTAGTGCCATGATCAAGTCTTTGATATCCATCTCCTCATCAGATATCTCCCTCAGTGATACTAGCATTTGTGAATCCTCTTCATTCCTGTCTTCTTCCTGACAAGAAATGACTTTTGCAAAAACATAACCGGTAGGCAATGAGTAAGCCAGTGGGATATTTTCTTTGCTTCTAGAGGGGTTAAGGAAAAATAAAAGTTTAGGAGCAATAACCTTCAGGATTACCTTGCCTGGCCCACAGTGGCAAGAGCACGCCTCTGGGGTGCATCAGCTGTCTGAACATACAGCAAGTTTAGCACTGCAACTTTATTACTCATAGATAGGCAGCAAGGGACAGGATCAGATCCTAGGCGATCAAAGCCTGCAAGGTTAAGGAAAGCCACTCAGGGCAGATGGAGTTTTGTCTGCACCTGCCTCATGCAGACCACATACAGCTGAAGAACCAGAGAGATCCCGCTCTGGGTTTTATACCTAGGATTCCAGCAAGCACTCTGCATTTCACACCCTGGATCCTAGCATACATTGTGTGTTAAACCCTGGATACCATCACTCCCTGGGTTTTATGCTCTGTGGACAAAGACATCCTGGAGTAAAATGTTGAAGAGCATCATCCTTCCCGAGCTTAACGGGTAGAGCTTGGGCTCCCCCAGTAAGTTTCTGCCTATCTCAGGATATTGTATTCTCAGTACATTCTACAGTTACTCTTGAGAACTACAAGTGAGAACGTGGGGAGAACAGGGTAGACCCAAGGGACCACAAAGAACTGTCCTGCACACTCTTGCTATGCATTAGATCTGCACATCTTATTCATTTTATAACTGACTTTGTATTGCTTGATTGATATCTCCCCATTTTCCTCACCCTCCATCTCCAGGCAACCATCATTTTATTCTCTGCTACTAGAGTTTACCTTTCTTTAGAGTTTATATCTAAGTGAGATTATACAACATTTGCCCTTCTCGTGGCTCTCTTATTTCACTTAATATAATACCCTCCAGGTTCATCCATGTTGTCACAAGTGAGGGATTTTTTTCTTTAAAGTAAATAATATTCCAATATTAATAATTCCTTTATCCATGCATGTGGGGAGCAATCCGGACTAGACTAAGTTACTCGAATTAGGACTTATTCTATGCATCTGCTCTCCCACAATATGGCGCTGGGAGAGAAGTAAACAGCTTCCGCACAGCTGCCTCCAGTTCAACCAATTAACTGTAGGACTTGCTCCTGATTGGAGAGCAGCGTACTCGGCGTGTGGGCAGCCGAGTTGGGATTGGCAGAGAAGGACTATAAAGGAGGAGAGAGACGGCATGCACCAGGAACATCTATGGGGAACATCTAAGGGAACCCGTGCAGCCCCCGAGAGAACCGGCCGGCGGTGTGCCGCTCCCCTGCGGAAGTGGGGAATGCGGCCAGGGGGAACTGCCCTTCCACGGAGGTGGAAGGGATAGTAGCCAACCCGGGAAGAACCAGCAGCAAACCCGGGGAGGGCCGAGCAGACAGAAAGAACAGCGCAGGGTTCAGTGTTGCTCCTCCACGAAGAGGGGGAGCGACATAATGGTGCCGTGACTCGGATAGGAAACCTAGGACGGAGAGCAAACTTAGGAGGGAAGAAACGTGACTCGGATAGGAAACGTAACTCGGATAGGAAACCTAGGACGGATATGAAACTTAGGAGGGAAGAAACGGGAAGAACTAGGGAAAATATCGGAGAGAGAAACTAGCAAACAGCCTAGGGAAAAGCCGGACGAAAAAGGAGCCGGAAGAAGCTATTGAAAGCCTAGGCATAGACTCGGATACGGACTACGGGGGGAAGCTGGGAGAAATCTCTAAGGTCGAAAGCGAAAGTGAAAGCTAGAACAAACAGACTCGGACGCGGACTGTGGGGAGAGGCCAGGAGAAATGAGGGAGGAGTATCGTTGGAAGAAAGCTTGGGGAAACATACCGGGTAGAGAAAAATGTTAGGGAAATTGAAGCCGCGGGGGGCAGGCCGAGGCGGAAACGAAAGCCACTTTGGGGTTCTCAAGTTAGCCCGGGAATAGGGGGCGAAAAGTTGAAACTAGAAGCTGAGACGTAAGCCAGGTTGGGATCCGTCTGATTAGCCCGGGGAGCAAAGGACGGGAAGCCAGATCGTGGGGCGGAGACGTACGCTGGGTTGAATTCGCCAGGCTAGCCCGGGGAACTTAGATTGAATCCTAGTGGCAGAGACGCAAGCTACGCTGTGTTACTCGCGGAAGCCGCCGCGTGCAGAGAGAGCACGGGGCGTGAATAGATAGGGAACGCTGGCGTAGGCCGTGGTTCAGACGCGAAAGGGTTAAGCGTGGAGACCGCGGACCGCGCAAAGCCGGGAAGCCGCGCAGAGAGGCGCGCGGGCTGAAGCGGCGCAGAGCCGGGAACCCGCCGGCGGGGCGAGGTGCCGGAAAGCCGCAGGGATAAGAGAAACAGAAGTTTGGAAGTGAAGTAAAAGAGAAATAGGAATGTTGGCAGACAGAAGTAAAATGGGAGAGGTAGGAATGCCCGGAGATAGAGAAATAGAGAAAAATAAGGCCTCCCCTCAACATGCCAATTAGAAGGCTTGGATTCGGTCTGCCTAATCAAGTGAGGCGATGAGCACCTGCGGGCAGCTAGCAGCTTATGCGCTGCAGGTCACCGAAGACAGGCACGAATTAACATCAGTAAGGCTTCCCCACAATACAACAATATTAAGCTTGGATTCGGTCTGCCTGATTTAAGGCGGTAAGCGCCAGCAAAGCTCGACCAGAGTATGAGCTGCAGGTCACCGAAGATAGGCACGAACCAACACTAATAAGTCTCCCCCACAATAAGGCAATGAGAAGGCTTGGATTCGGTTTGCCTGATAGGTTTTGTAAGTCCCCTGCAGGCAGAGCAGAGCATGCGCTGCAGGGCACCGAACACAGGCACGCATCAGCGCCTAAAAACCTCCTCACAACATGGCGAAGAGAGGACCCGGATTCGGTTTGCCTGATAGGACTTGTAAGAGCCTGTGACAACTCTAGCAAGTAGAGCAGAGTGTGTGCTGCGGGACACCGAAGACAGGCGCGTATCAACGCCAAAAAATAAAAAGAAAGGGGGATCTGTGGGGAGCAATCCGGACTAGACTAAGTTACTCGAATTAGGACTTATTCTATGCATCTGCTCTCCCACAATATGGCGCTGGGAGAGAAGTAAACAGCTTCCGCACAGCTGCCTCCAGTTCAACCAATTAACTGTAGGACTTGCTCCTGATTGGAGAGCAGCGTACTCGGCGTGTGGGCAGCCGAGTTGGGATTGGCAGAGAAGGACTATAAAGGAGGAGAGAGACGGCATGCACCAGGAACATCTATGGGGAACATCTAAGGGAACCCGTGCAGCCCCCGAGAGAACCGGCCGGCGGTGTGCCGCTCCCCTGCGGAAGTGGGGAATGCGGCCAGGGGGAACTGCCCTTCCACGGAGGTGGAAGGGATAGTAGCCAACCCGGGAAGAACCAGCAGCAAACCCGGGGAGGGCCGAGCAGACAGAAAGAACAGCGCAGGGTTCAGTGTTGCTCCTCCACGAAGAGGGGGAGCGACACATGCATGCATTGATTGAGGCATAGGTTGTTTCCATATATTGGCTATTGGAAGTGATTTTTCAATGAACATCAGAGGGCAGATATCTCTTCTCGGTATTGATTTTATTTCCTTTGTCTATATACTTCAAGTGTGTTTATGGAATTGAATGCTTGTTCTATTTTTAGTATTTTAGGGGAACTTCCATACTGTTTTCCATGTTTTTAGTGGTTTGCATTCCCAGTAACATTGTATAAGAGTTTTCTTTTCTCCATTTCCTCACCAATTATCATTGTCTCTTGTGTTGTTATTTGCACGACTGGGATGATTAATGATGTTGAACAGTTTTACAATGGCAAAAATTCATATAAAGCCACAAAAGATCCTGAATAGCCAAAGAAATCTTGAGAAAAAAGAATAAAGCTAGAGACATTATATTTCAAGTACTATTACAAAACTATAATGATCAAACTGTGTGAGACTGACATAAAGACAGACACATAGACCAATGGAATAGAATAGATAGTCCGGTAATATAATTACAAATATATTTGATCAATTAATCTTTTACAAAGCATGGAGAATACAAATTTGGAAGAAAAATCCCTTCAACCAATGCTGTTGGGAAATTGGAGATGCATATGCAAAAGAAAGAAGTTAGATCTTTATCATAATTCATATTCAGAAATTAACCTGAAATGAACTGAAGAATTAAATGTAAGATACGAAACTGTAAAATGTGTAGAAAGCATAGGGATATGATAACAAAGGGTTAAGGTAGTAAAAGCTCCTTGACATTGATTTTGGCAGTGATTTTTAGATATGATGCCCATATCACAAGTGACAATAGTGAAAACAAACATATGAAACTACATAAAACTAAAAGGCTTTGTAAAAAGCAAACAATCATCAAAATGAAAAGGAAACCTAGTGAGTGAGAGAATGTTTTCAAACCATTTATTTGATAAGAGTTTAATATACAAAACAAAGAAAGAACTCACATGACTCAATAGCAAAAGCAACCCCACAAATAACCCAAATGAAAAATGGGCAAATGGCATGAATAGAGATTTGTCCAAAGAAGACAAATTTCATTGAAGAAGGGTGGGAGTGTGGGTGGGAGGAAGGGTAGGGTAGGAAGAATCACTATGTTTCTAAGTTTGTATATATGAAATACATGAAGTTAGTACACCTTAAATAAAATTTAAAAAATGGTCCACTTTCATCCACTTTCATATTTTTTAAGGATTATTTATTTTACTTGAAAGAGCTACAAAGAGGCAGAGGCAGAGAGAGAGAGGGAGGGAGGTCGGTCGGTCGGTCGGTCGGTCGGTCTGTCTGTCTTCCATCCACTGGTTCACTCCCCAAATTGCCACAATGGCTGGAGCTGGGCTGATCCGAAGCTGGGAGCTTGGAACTTCTTCCAGGCCTCCTATGCAGGTGCAGGGTCCCAAGGACTTGGGCCATTTTCCACTGCTTTCCCAAGCCACAGCAGAGAGCTGGATCGGAAGTGGAGCAGCTGGGTCTCAAACCAGCACCCATATGAGATGCTGGCACTGCAGGCAGTGGCTTTACTCACTATGCCATAGAGCCGGCCCCCACTTTCATATTTATGAACCTGGGTATTAGCTTTCCTTTTAGTATCCATTTAATTTCTGGACCAACTTTTGACTTTAGTGATTTGATCTCACATGACAATTGTAGATAAGAGGCTTGAAAGCCCCAAATCATTGCTAACTCCATGGCATACTAGTGTGATGAGATCCTTCTTTCAGACCTTTTAGGAAGGGAAACCATAGGAGAATGAATAACACAATGGTGACCAACGTCCAAAAAATGAGCAGTGTGTGTGAGTAGATGAAGCATTTTTTTAATTTATTTGACAGGTAGAGTTATAGTGAGAGAGATATAGACAGAGAGAAAGGTCTTCCTTCCATTGGTTCACTCCCCAAATGGCTACCATGGCTGGTGCTGTGCCGATCTGAAGCCAGGAGCCAGGTGTTTCTTCTTGGTCTCCCATGAGGGTGCAGGGGCCCAAGCACTTGGGCCATCCTCCACTGCCCTCCCAGGCCACAGCAGAAAGTTGGACGGGAAGAGGAGCAACTGGGACTAGAACCCGGTGCCCATATGGGATGCCAGTGCTGCAGGAGGAGGATTAACCAAGTGAGTCATGGCACCGGCCCCAGATGAGGCATTTAATTTTGGTCTTTTGTTTGCTTTTAAGATCTGGAAACTATGGCTGGCACTGTGGCTCACTTGGGTAATCTTCCACCTGTTCTCCTGTGGTGAACATTTTCCTGTAAAAGAAAAAACATTTTTGTCATCTGACAGGAGATGGAACGATAACAATATATGAAGATAACATGCAGAAAAACTGAGATTGGGGAAGAGAACAATAAATATTTATTTTTGCTGGCCTTAGTGTGTGCTAGGAATACTGATTTCAAATTATATATATATATATATATATATATAATATATATATATATGGAGGACAAAAGCAAAATTCATAGTAATATTGGATAAGGTTTAAAAAGTTAACCAGTATATACCAGCTTTCAACCATGAAGGAGTAAAATTCCATAAAATTGGGATGCTGTGAGCTCCCAGTTGCTTGTGACATGAAACTCTGTTTTTTCTTATAATAACTTCACCACATATTTTTTTCCAGATGCCCCTGATAAGGGAGACACAAACCATGCTGAGGGCATTGTTGGGGTGAGGGTAGCTTAGCCTGTGGAACAGAACCCAGGCTAGCAACTCTACTGCTGGTCTCATCCAGACTACTTCTCTCCACCTTTCTCCTTCTATATGTGCTTCTGCTCATTACCTCTTTTTTTTTTTTTTCGCAGATGAATAAACCATTGTAAAACTGAAAGGCTCCTGGGATTCTATCTTTCTAATCACTGACTTCTGTTTTTCATGATACAGAGATACTCTGTGGCAGGGAGGTTGGGAGAGGGCATTGAACAAAGAGAGAGCCAGAATAACAAGTCCAGCTCATACAACTGCTAGAACTACCAGCTATGTCATCTTCCATACCTGACACTCAGACCAGCCCACTCTGTCAAACTTCTTGTCTAAAAATATTCTTTGGGGGACAAGTGGTAACTTACAGTTAATACACTCACACCCCACATTGACTATACTCCTGACTCTAGCCTCCTGCCAATGCAGACCTTGGGAGGCAGTAGTGACAGCTCAAGTAATTGGGTTTCTGCTGCCCTTATGGGAGAGCTTGACTGACAGCTGCTGGCTTGGCCCCAGCCCAGCTTCAGTTATTATAGGCATTTGATTTGGAGAGTGAACTAGCTGACAGTATCTCTCTCTTTCTCCTTCTTTTCTTCTCCTACTCTCAAATAAATGAATCAGAAAAATGTTTTATTCCCTTTGGAGGTCTCATTATTCCATCTTTGGCCTATCTCTACTGAAATAGGGAGTTAGAGTAAACTTTCCAAAAACAATGAAGGGAAGTTGAAATTTTAAAAGGGCATCTATTTCAGTGACTTTGCCCTAGGAATGCAAGCAGATTCTCAAAGGACCACTCTTCAGTTTGAAGATTGTGCTATCTGTACTAACTCCCAAAGGTGATAATGAACTCATGCATTTTGTGGGCAAGAGTCAATTGAAATATTTTAGATAAATCTTTTAAAGATTAGGATACTATAAGGTAGTTCTCATGAATTAATTGAGTTCTTTAGTCCCTAAACACTCTATGGTTTTCTATAAGAATCAGCTGAGAAGAAAGGAAGAGCATTACAAAATGCAGCCACACATAGATATAGAGTTAAAATATACAAAAGAAGGCAAAGGAAGAAAATCTCTCAGTAAAAGATCAAAGGAAGTTCAAAGTATAAACTAGGAATATTTTTGGAAAAATGGCAGGGTAACGTCATTACTTTTTATCAATAGTCACTGTGAATGTAAATGGCCTCAACTCCCCAGTTAAAAGGCACAGACTGGCTGAATGGATTAAAAAACAAAAGCCATCTATTTTCTGCCTACAAGAAACACATCTCACCACAAAGATGCATGGAATCTGAAAGTGAAAGGATGGAAAAAGTATTCCATGCTAACATAAAAAAGAGCTGGTGTAGCCATCTTAATATCATATAAAATAGGCTTTAACACAAAAACTGTTAAAAGAGACAAAGAAGGACACTATAATCATTAAGGGATCAATTCAACAGGAAGATGTAACTATTACAAACATATATGCACCTAATTACAGGCACCTGGCTATTTAAAAGAAATGTTAAGAGATTTAAAGGGAGCTTAGACTCCAAAACAATAATAATGGGGACTTCAATACTCCACTTTCAACAATGGACAGGTCAACTAGACAGAAAATCAGCAGAGTTAATTGACACTATAGACCAAGTGGACCTAACAGACATCTACAGAATTTTTAATCCTACAGTTACAGAATACACATTCTTCTCAGCAGTACATGGAACTTTTTTTTAGGATTGACTGCATACTAGGCCATAAAGCAAGTCACAGCAAATTAAAAAAATTGAAATCATACCATGTATCTTCTTGGACCATGATGGAATGAATCTGGAATTCATTAACTTAGGAATCTTTACATCATAACAAATACATGGATACTTAGCAAAAGGCTCCTGAATAAACAGTGGGTCATAGAATAAATCAAAAGAGAAATCAAAAAATTTCTGAAAACGAAGATAACAACACAAGGTATCAAAACTTATGGTATACAGCAAAAGCAGTGTTAAGCCTGACAAAGATTCAAAAAAGAAAGAATTACAGACCAATTTCCCTGGTGAACATAGATGCAAAAGCCTCAAGAAAGTTCTAACCAATAGAATCCAATAATACATCAGAGTCATCATCCACTCAGATCAAGTGGTATTTATCACTGATATGGAGGGATGGTTCAACATTCACAATCAATATTATACATCACATTAACAAACTGCAGAACAAAAACTATATATCAATAGATGCAGAGAAAGCATTTGATAAAATACAACACCATTTCATCATGAAAACTCTAAGAAAATTTGAGTATACAAGGGACATTCCTCAACACCATTATGGCAATCAAATTGAATGGGGAAAAGTTGGAAGCATTCCCACTGATATCAGGTACTACACAGGGATGCCCACTATCACCATTGCTATTCCATGTGGTACTGGAAGTTTTAGCCAGAGCCATTAGGCAAGAAAAAGAAATCAAAGTGATATAAATTTGGAAGGAGCAAGTCAAATTGTCCCTATTTTCAGCTAACATAATTCTATATATAGGGGATCCAAAAGTCTCCACTAAAAAACCAATGTAACTCATAGAAGACTTCAGTAAAGTAGCACAATATTAAGTAAATACACAAAAATCAACAGCCTTTGTATACCCAGACAATCAATGCCACGGCTGAGAAAGAACTTTTAAGATCATTCCCATTCAAAATAGCTACCAGAAAATCAAATACCTCAGAATAAATTTAGCCAAGGATGTCAAAAATCTACAATGAGAATTACAAAACTGAAAGAAATAGAAGATAAAAAACAATGAAAAATCTTCCATGTTCATGGAGTGAATGAATCAATATCATCAAAATGTCTATTCTTCCAAAAGCAACTTATATATTCAATGCAATACCAATCTAAATACCAAAGATGATGCTGAAATTTCTATAGAGGCACAGGAAAACTTGAATAGCTAAAGCAATCTTATACAACAAAAGCAAAGCTGGAAGCATCACAATACTAGATTTCAAGACATAGTACAAGACAGTTATAATCAAAACAGCCTGGCACTGGTACAAAAATAGATGGATAGACCAAAAGAACAGAATAGGGACATTAGAAATGAATCCAAATATCTACAACCAATTTAAATCTTGTCACAGATCTAAAACCAGTCCCTGGAGCAAGGACAGTCTCTTCAATAAATGGTGCTGGGAAAACTGGATTTCCATATGCAGAAGTATGAAACAAGATTCCTACCTTGTACCTTGCATAAAATTTCACTCAACATGGATTAAAGACCTAAATTTATGTCCCGACACCATCAAACTATTAAAGAATATTGGGAACCCTGCAAGACAATGGCACAGACAAAGAGTTCTTGGAAAAGATCCCAGAGGCACAGGCAGTGAATGCCAAAATTAACCACTAGGATTACTTCAAATTGATAAGTTTCTGTACAGCAAAATAAATAGGAAAGTGAAGAGGCAACTGACAGAATGGGAGAGATTATTTGCAAATTATGCAACTGATAAAGGATTAATAACCAGAATCTACAAAGAGATCAAAAAACTCCACAAAAACAAAACAAGCAACTCACTAAAGAGATGGGCCAAAGACTTAAGGGCAAGGACTTAATCAGACATTTTCAAAAGAGGAAATCACAATGGCCAACAGACACATGAAAAATATTCAGGATCACTAGTTATTGGGGAAATACAAATCAAAACCACAGTGAGATTTCAACTCACCCTAGTTAGACTGGCTTTCATACAGAAATCAACAAGTAACAAATGCTGGTGAGGATGTTGAGAAAACAATACTCTAATTCACTGTTGGTGGGAATGTATACTGGTAAAGCCACTATGGAAGACAGTATGAAGATACCTCAAAAATTTGAATACAGACCTACTGTATGACCCAGCCATCCCACTCCTGGGAATTTACCCAAGGGAAATGAAATCTGTAAATCAAGAGCTATCTGCACCTCCATGCTTACTGCAGCTCAATTTACAATAGCTATGGCATGAAATCAACCTACAGGCTCATCAATTGAAGACTGGATAAAGAAATTATGGGATATGTACCCTATGGAATACTATATAGCGGTAAAAAATGAAATCCAGTCATTTGCAACAAAATGAATGAATCTGGAAAACATACACCTAGCAAAATAAGCCAGTCCCAAAGGGACAGATATCATATGTTTTCTCTGATCTGTTAGAACTAATAGAGCACCTAAAACAAAATCTGTACAAATGAAATTGACACTTCAAGAAGGGATGACTTGAGCTGCCTTGTCTTGACTGTCAAGGAACAGCTTTTTTTCCTTCATACTATTTGTTGAACTCTTTACTTAGCATAGAGTTAATGATGTATAAAGTCAATTTAAAATATATCTTAGAAAACAGTAAGTGTGAGAATAAGAGAGGAAGGAGGAAGTTTGTAAAGATGTATAATTCTACATACATTCCTACAGATTTATTTCTAAGGGAATAGTTTAAATACTTGTAATGGGATTCCAAATCCCATTAAGCTTGGTTTTTAAAATGCCATTTTAATTGTTAAAGTTATCATATTAATTGTTAAAGTGAACATATAGATAGGATTAAATGTCAAAGAGATCATATAAATAGGATTAAGTGCCTGGTAATAAAAATAGATAGAATTAAAAATAAGAGAGTGTCCAACATGGGAAGCAGTCCACACAGCAGATTCATAGAATGACAATTGCTTTACATAACACTCTGACCTCAGAACCAGCCCTTTAGTCTTCTTAGTCTGGCTGAAAAGCCTGTGGGAGCATTTCAGGCATGGAAATCCAAGACACTGTGGCAAAAAATGTTCTAAATGAAGGATCTCTGTGTGTGAAATCCCACTGGAAAGAACTGACCCTTAAATAAGGATGTAAATTTCTCTAAAAGAAGGAGAGAACTTCTATTTTTCTTATGGTCTCGTACAAATACTGATGGAGTTTGTGGACTCAAAAGGCTTCCATAGCCTAGGAAGCTCATTTCAAGAGCTATGGATGGTCACTGACATCATATATAAGAATGTTGATTGTTAATTTAACAACAAGAGTCACTTTGCACTAACTCCCCATGCAGGATCTCTGTCCTTAATAAGTTGCCTTGAGTGTTAACTGTGAAACCAGTTCTCAAACAGTTATGTTTGCGTGTGTGTATGTGTGTGTGTGTGTATAAGTTGTTGAAAACTTTACTTAGTATAGAATTGGTCTTCTGTGTACAAAGTTAATTGAAAATGAATCTTGATGGAGAATGAGACTGCCAAGGGTAGAGGAAGGAGGAGGAGGGTTGGGAGTTGGGTGGGAGAGCGGGTAAGGTGGGAAGAATAACTATTTCCTTAAGTTGTACTTATGAAATTTGTATTCCTTAAAACATAAATTATAAAAATTAAAAAATAAATAAATAACTGGTAGAATTGAAAAAAATAGGAAAGGAATAAAGTATTCTAAAAACATTAAGCAGGGGCAGTCATTTAAGCTTGTGGTTAACATCCCATTCAGACACCCATGTCCCACACTGGAATACCTGGGTTCAATATGGAGCTCCACCTCTTGACTGTAGCTTATTGTTAATGAGGACCCTGGGAGGCAGAGGAAAAGATTCAAGTATTTGAATTTCAGTTACCCATGTGGGAGAACTGAACTGAGTTCCTAGCTCCTAGCTTTGGTCCAGCTTAGTCCTGGCTATTATGGGCATTTGGGGAGTGAAACAGAAAATGAGAGCCCCATGTCTGATTCTCTGTCTCTCTCTCCCCTCTCTTCATCGTCTCTTTTTCTCTGTCTCTTCCTCTCTCTTACACACACACACACACACACACACACCTCTCTTCTTCCATCATTGCCCAATCACATCTCACCAAGCCTTAGTCTCCTCCCCTTATAATGATAATCTTAGTGAGTCCCTTGAAAGTGCCTTCATGGTACTCTGGTATTTAAATATGCTCAATATACATTAATTTAAAAATAAATTTAAAATTTTGGGGTAAGAAGAGTGATCGAATCCATAGGCTCTTACTGAAAGAGAGGTTTGCCCTCTGAATCCCTATTTCTTTCCAGAGTAGGCTAAGAATTTCCTTGAATTGTTTTACCTCTTATGGATAATAGACATTCTGGCTTCAAAACCTTAATCTTGTTGGATGTCTTCTATTTGAACATTCTGTGATACTAACAAAAGGGAATCCCAGGCTTCAACCTTTAAGACTTTGCCATGACTTCCTCTTCCTTTGGACAGAGATCTCGTTAGATGATCTCATTAGAGGTTCTCGTTCCCAGCTGAGCCTTGGAGTCAGTTAGGTATTTTTTTTTTTTTTTTGACAGGCAGAGTGGACAGTGAGAGAGAGAGAGACAGAGAGAAAGGTCTTACTTTTGCTGTTGGTTCACCCTCCAGTGGCTGCCGCGGGCTGTGCTGCGGCCGGCGCGCTGCAGCCCACGCACCGCGCTGATCCGATGTCAGGAGCCAGGTGCTTCTCCTGGTCTCCCACGGGTTGCAGGGCCCAAGTACTTGGGCCACCCTCCACTGCACTCCCGGGCCACAGCAGAGAGCTGGCCTGGAAGAGGGGCAACCGGGACAGAATCCGGTGCCCCGACCGGGACTAGAACCTGGTGTGCCGGCGCCGCAAGGTGGAGGATTAGCCTAGTGAGCCACGGCGCTGCCTAAGAAGTATCCTTTTAAAGTACCTAACTCAGGCGCTGGCCTAAGAAGTATCCTTTTAAAGTACCTAACTCGGCATACCGGGTTCTAGTCCCGGTCAGGGCGCTGGATTCTGTCCCAGTTGCCCCTCTTCCAGGCCAGCTCTCTGCTGTGGCCAGGGAGTACAGTGGAGGATGGCCCAAGTCCTTGGGCCCTGCACCCCATGGGAGACCAGGAGCAGCACCTGGCTCCTGCCATCGGATCAGTGTGGCCGCGGCGGCCATTGGAGGGTGAACCAATGGCAAAAGGAAGACCTTTCTCTCTGTCTCTCTCACTGTCCACTCTGCCTGTCAAAAATAAAATAAAATAAAATAAAATAAAATAAAATAAAATAAAAGGATACTTCTTACAGGTCCTTCATTCTTGGAGATTCTCAAATACTTGGTCTGGGGTGAAAAACTAGGTAGGTGAATCTCATATGCACCCAAAATAAGAGTCATGGATCCAGAATTTATCAAATCCCAGAGCAACTGCAGGCAGCTTTCCAGTTCCAATCCCCAAACCATCTTGGAGTATTGGAGCTGGATTTTGGAATTGTGGTGTGCCTACAGGTGATTCAAAAGTGATTGCTATGGACTCATAGTTTGAGATCCATTACCTTAGATCTGAAAGATCCAGTTCACTTCAGAAGAAAGTATCTTGCTCCTAAAAAATTCAGGTGGTTTCTTCAACAGGATTAGAATGAAATCTTTCACAATTTCAATTTTTACTTTCACCCATAAAAGTCCATGATTTCAGTAAGCTCCTTTGAGTATTGGCACCGCCAGCACCCTTCTATCAAATAGAAGGATTGTCCTAGGGGAATCTATTTTTAGAGCTCTGCCAGCTTTCCCACAATAAAGGACCCTCTGATACCAATTTGCCTCTTGTTCTTTGACTTCTCTCCTCAAACAAATGTTTGTCTTCATACTGAGTCTTTACTGTTGATCACACAAAATCTCTCCTTTGCTGCTTGGCTACCTAATTGAGCCTCTCTTCTCATCAGGTCTGCTGCTTCCCAAAGAGTGAGGCTTCAGAAATACACAGAACAATGGCAATCATCTTTTCTTTAGGAGTCCTTGGAAGTGTAAGCTCCACTTGCAACATGAGGCTTGTCTTATCAAAATGACACACTCTAGCAATAACCTTCAATCGAGACTTTTATTACAAAGTCCAGCAATAAATACCATTGTAACAACAGTTGTTGAAGCATTTTCAATACTATTTTAAAATTTATCTTTTCAACTATGCAGGAAAGAAGTTCTAGTGTTAATCCTATTTGGAAAATGAAAAATGTGAAATTCAGATAGGTGAAGTAATTTAACCACAATATTCCAGAAAGATGTCTGTGTAGTGAGACACTGAGTTCACAATGAAACCAAAGCTGTAGCCCTTGTTACTACAACATACTGTTGTGTACAATTTAGTGGGGGTTAGATCTTGCAAATCACATGCTCCATTTTTTTTGGTAAATCTTCAAGGAGTTTCATTTATCTGTGAAAATGCAAAGGAATATGACAGAAAACATATTGGGGCCAGTATTTGGCTCAGCAGTTAAGCATCCAGTTAGAATGCCTAATGCATCCCACATCAGAGTTCCTGGGTTCAATCTGCAGCTCCAGTTTGATTCTAGCTTCCTGTTAATACAAACTAAGGGGAGCATCTGTGATGGTCCAAGTAGTTAGGTTCATGCGGCCATTGTGGGTATTTGGGGAGTGAATGAGTAAATGGGAGCTTCCTCTCTCTCTCTCTCTCTCTCTCTCTCTCTCTCTCTCTCTGATGCTGTCCCTCTCAAATGAATAGATTAAAAATTAAATTATGGTAAAACATAAAACTTACTATTGTATCCATTTTTAAGTTCAGTGACATTAAGTACATTCACATTGTCTTGTGGACGACACCAGTATTCCATCTGCATAATCTCAGACCAAAACTCTGTATTCTTTACACATCAATACTTCCTCATTCTCTCTTTATTCCAGCTCCTGATAAGTACTATTCTTCTTGTGTATAATTATTTCCACTATTCTATGTACATATTAAGTGAGAACTTTGTATAATGGTTTTACACATGTTGTGGCACATATCAGAATTTCATTCCTTTTTCAAGCTAAATAGTACTGCATTATATGTATGTACACACTTTGTTCATCCATTCATTCCTCAGTTTATTTTCGGTTGCTTTTGAGGATTTGCCAAACTGTTCTCTATAGCTCTTGCATCACTTTAGATTCCCATACCTTCTCATTTCTCTATAGCCTTGCCAATATCACTTGTTATTTTCTGAGATTTCAATTTTCTTTAAATAGCCTTTCCTAAAAGTATGAAGTGGTAGTTTAGGATGAATTTTGAACAGTACAGTTTATTAATTGGGATAAGAGTTAGGAAGATATGCAGCCTTAGAACAATATTACATGAAGTTTACCCATGCTTGTTTAAAATTTCTTCAATAATTGAATGAGTATGATAGGACTCACCCTGTGTGGGACTCCATGCTAAGTGTAAGAATATTTGGGCAGTATTTGTCTGTGCCCATGATGAATTCCCAATGTGTCTTAGAAGTTAGATCAAATGGATTGTGGTACCCTAAAAATTACCTATAGCAAAGAGTAATTGCTTTGTTAATAAGTGAGTGATAATATTACTTTACATTTAATTCTTCATGTCATAGCATTCAAGTTACTTTGACTTGTACCATCCCATTTGATTGAGTCTTTGTCCTTTGGTATAAAATTCTGACAATTATCTCTGACAGACAAATACGTAAAATTATAAAGTGTATCAGCTGCTCACTGATGACTCTACCTAACCTACAAAAGTCTTCCAAAATTAAGGATGTTGGACCACTACATTTTATATGGATATACTCTTTGGATCTGAAGCTACTTCAGATGTAATGCAGCAGAGCCTCTATTTCCCCATTTACTTAACCTGGTCCCTTAATAGTTTTGCCTCCTTGGAGGCAATGACTATAGAAGTGGGGAGACATGTATCCTTGCCTGTGACTTGACTTCACTAATTAACCTTCAAGCACTTCTTCTGGGCCTGTATGTCACTTCAGCACACTTCTCAGGACCCACTCTGCTAAGCCAGTAGCAAGAATGTCTAGTTTTCTCTTCAAGCTACTAAGCACAACTACCTCATTGCAGATGAGAAACTGAGGCTCAGAAAGACAATCTTGCCATTAGTGCCACAGTGACAAATTTCCCTTTTAAAGATGAGGAATCTGAAAGATCCAACATGGGAAGCAGGCCTCACAGCATACTCATAGAATGACAAATACCCTAAACAGCACTCTAGCCTCAGAATCAGCCCTTAAGGCATTTGAATCTGGCCTACATGAAAGATCTCTGTGAGTGATATCCCAGTGGAAAGAAGGGACCTTTCTCTGAAGGGAGGAGAGAACTTCCAATTTGATTATGGTCCTGTATAAATAATGTTGGAGTTTGTGAACTCAAGAGGCTTCCATAGCCCTGGTAGCTCATGACAAGAGCCTCAGGTGATCACTGAAGTCATAAATAAGGGTGTCAGTTGTTAAATCAACAACAGGAGTCACTGTGCACTTGTTCCCCATGTTGGCCCTCTGTCCCTAATGAGTTGTACTATGAAAATTAATGTTAAATTTGTCTTCAAACAGTACTTTATACCTTGTGTGTCTGTGTGGGTACAAACTGTTGAAATGTTTACTTGGAATAGAGCTGATATTCTGAAATCTTTACTTAATATAGAGTTGATCTTCTGTATATAAAGATAATTAAAAATGAATCTTAATGAAGAATGGGATTGGAGAGGGAGTAAAAGATGGGATGGTTTGCAGGTGGGAGGGTGGTTATGGGGGGAAAGAACCACTATAATTCAAAAGTTGTACTTTTGAAATTTAGATTTATTACATAAAAGTTCTCTACAAAAATGAATCTTAATGAAGAATGGGTTGGGAGAGGGAGTAGGAAGTGAGATGGGAGTGGGGGGGGGTGGGAAGAATATTCCAAAAGCTGTACCTATGAAATTTATATTTATTAAATAAAAGCTTTCTAAAAAATAAAAAATGAGGAAACTGAAGCACAGATAGACTTGGTATGCTTAGTCACAATTCAAGGATTTCTGAATTCAGTGATCTTCCTACATAGGACAAGAAATTTCTGAAGGAGGCAGAATTTAGCTTGATTTCTTAACACATGATTAAAAGCAAGCAGAAAAAAAGTGTCGATACTGCCTTTTTTCTGTATGTAAATCCACTGTCTTTACTAGGATATTAAAAGTTAGAACAAAACTCTGACTTTGAATTTACCATTTACTATTTTTTCTGTCTTAATATTTGTTCAGAACAAAAATTTATCCTGAGATTTTCCAACTAACAGTGTGCCTTAAGACTCAATGTTTTCCTATGTATTTTAAAAGTTGAGCTAACGAATTAAGAGGATAGATGTGCCTGAGAGTGGAAGCTCCACATGTGATCTTCCATAATTTAAAAATATGGCAGTCTGATCATGTCTCTTAAAATCTAAATATTTATCTTAGAAGCTATCTTTCTTTTCCTAACAACTCAGGGCCAAGCTTTAATTTGGCAGGCTCCCAAACTCTCCCATGTGACTTTAATCCCTGAATGACTGACTGCGTTTAAAAGGCTTATGTTTAATGAGGGCAGGTGGTGGCATTGTGGCCAGGAAACCATCAGACTATATGGTCTACTTTCTGGAGAGGACTGATTTTGGGGTCTATTAAAACAGAATTATGTGGGACCATAATGTAGGACAGTTGTGCTTAGTCATATCCCAGAGCATTTCCATCTGAATTGTAACACTGAGTATAGGAGGGAGCATATTGACAGATTTGTGCACATCAGTGCATTGGCCTACAGAGATTTTTTCTGCCCACACAGCTTAATCTTGCACAGACTTTAATAAGTGACCAATCTATTTTGTCCACATGATAGCCTTCTGTGGTCCCCAGGATGAGTACCTTTTCTTCCTCTGTCCTCCCTTTATGACTTGTATTTTTGCTGTGACATTTATCATACTTGGATATAAATGTTGACTTTCATGTATGTCATTCTTGGAGATTATGAGTTCGTCAAGAACAGAAAATGGTTTTCATGTGGTTCTATACCCCTAATGCCTAACAAAAGCAATAGAATGTGCTCAAAAAGTACTTATTAAATGAATGAGGATAAGTTGTGGGCAAAAGTCCATGTATTTATTTCATCAGTTTTCTGCCTGTGAATATTCCTATCAAAGAACTCAGAATATGACTTAGTAAGTGTTTGATGACCTACTTGTCTTCACTCAAGGTTGCACACACCCAGAGGGAAGGCTCTGTAAGGTGTTCACTCACATGCCCCTGGAATGTGTCTATATTCGTGCCTTTGATGTGTTTATCTGAGGACACCATGACCTGCCACCACCCTCCTTTTCAGCATCATTTTGCATCCATCCCCCTTCTCACTCCATGTCAGATAACACTAAACATCTAGTGGGTTGCTCTATTTTTTCCTTTTTATTTGTACATCCTATACCATTCTTCATCCCAAACACTCTCTTCTTTATACAACTCCTATTTCCCCTAGGTCCAGCTAGTGACATCTTTCACAAAGACTTACCCACCACTGCTGTCAGGCTGGATTAGGTGCCTCTGCAACATGGTCACATAGCATATGAACACTATTGAGGTGAGCATTTGGATCAAGAGATTGAAATAAAGAGGAGATGCAACTTAAAGAAAACCTTTTAGTGAGACCAGAGAGAGCTTTCTGACTGCATAGGGCCTAGATCAAGCTTGGTGAACCCTAATGAAAGAGTATGGAACACAGGCCCTGCCTGGGTGTGGCTGGGTGACTTCTGAGGTCTACATCCTGAGTCAACTCACTCCTCAGAAATGATTATTAAATGATGATTTTTACGTTAAAAAACCTTAATGATTTCTGAGATTCCTTCTGAGCCACAAAACCTCATTTTCACTTTCTTATTTTTACCAGGTTCCTAAATCACAAAGATGCCATTAAGATAAATCATAATTTTAGATGAAAGAGAAGTAAAATAATGACCTTTGAAATATAATATCCAGTAAAATGTGCCCTGATAACCACTCTTTTCTTCTTCAAGTCCATGAAGAAAAGAGACTTCAACTCTAACTCTGCCCCTTCTCTGATTCCATAAATACTCTGTCCCTGAAAACTGAAATAGGGTGCAACATTGTGATCCTTTCTCTGTTATTCTGTCTTTTATCTTCACATAGGTGTATTGCAGAAGGGAGACAATTATGTGCCATCAGTGTGGCTGGAATATCAAAATACAGCTCTTCTGAAAAGCCCTTTGCACTCTGCAAGAGTCCAACTTAGAGACTTTTTATCGAGATATGACTCCTCTACAAACTTTTCTCTTTACTCACCATTTTCTCACAAATCCAGAGGAGAATAGTCCGTTTGCTTCCCACAGATTTCCGCTGTAATCTGTCACTTCACACTCTAGATGAAGATGTTTGTTTTGAATAGTTTTTAAAGATAAATCTGCTGACTTAAACTGTACCTGTTCCAAAAATTGTTAATAATTCTTCACTGTACCCTTTTCCCTCTCAAGTAAATGGTTGGCTGCAACCATTGAAAGCCCTGTTCTGTTTACAAGGAGGAAGCTGTCGCTCTACTGGAAGGCTTTATGATCACTTGGCACGAAGACAGACCTTGGTTTATTGGCCCAAGATGATTTGCAGCAAAATTGTGTCTTCATAACTGCAGAAGTAATTAAGCTCTCACTGGGGCTATCTGTCCTGGTGTCGAGGGATGAAGAAAAGCCCATGGTGCAATTTAACTTAGGAAATGCTGACACTGAGTCCAGTGAGTAGTAGACAGGAAACATGCTAGATTGTCGGAGTCATTTTTTCTCCTGTGGGTCCTTGTCACCATTATGAAGTCAGACTACTTCTGAAAAGAACAAAAGTAAATTCACACAGAAATCCCAGCTGCAAAAACATGCAAAGACCAACAGAAACTGGAGAGAACAGAAGAAGGTTCACATTTTTCAGCTCTTCCAGGCAGGAGGCTTGGAGGACAGTGGTAAGAGCTCAGATGATGGTTCTGGTGACCTATGTAAAGTCCTTAACTAATATAAACCTCAGTTTATTTTTAAGCAAAATAGAGAACACTAGCACTATTACCTCATGGAGTTAGTATAAGAATTTTTTAAATAGTACAATTAAAGGGATGGTAACTGCTGCAGTCTGAAGGTTTGTGTCCTCTCCAGATTTGTGTGTTGACACCTAATCACCGTTGTAATAGTATTAGGGAATGGGCATGTTGGGAGATGACTACATCATGAATATAGAGCCCTCACCAAAAGGATTAAGCCCACTAAAAAGAGGTCCTGGAGTTGCTTTGTCCTTTCCATTTTGAGAGGACCCAGTAAGAAGTTGTCATTAGGGAACAAGCCCTCACTAAATGCTGAGTTTGCCAGTGTCTTGATTTTGCCCATCTCAGGCTCCAGAACTGTGAGAAATAATTTTTTGTTGTTTAGAGGCCACTAGTCTATGATTCTTTTTACAGTAGTCCAGATAGACTAAGACATTGACTAAGCTAGGCACACAGTGGCTTCAAAAGTTCTTGGGAGCTGCTGACATTGTGACACAATGGCATAGTGGGTAAAGTTGCAACATCCATATGGAAGATGGTTTGTGGCCTGGCTGCCCCACTTCCAATCGAGCTCCCTGCTAATGACCTTGGAAAAGTATTAGAAGATGACCCTAGTGATTGGCCCCCTGCCACCCTTGTGGGAGACCTGGATGAAGCTCCTTGCTACTAGCTTTTGCCTGGCTCAACCCTAGCCATTGTGGCCATCTGGGGGAGTGAAACAGAGAATAGAAGATTTAGGTCTCTCCCTCTCTCCCTCTCTCTCTCTTCATCTCTGTCTCTGTCTCTGTCTCTCTATCTCTCTCAGTCTCTTCTCTGTAATTCTGACTTTCATATAAACAAATCTTTTCAAAAAATACTTGGGGAATGCACATTATGAAGATACTGTATAAATTTAAAATTTTGTGGCAACAAAATAAACTTACTTTTTATTTCTCCCCAGAAATCTTTTAGTTAAGGTATACAAACTTTATGCACTTCAAAAATACAAATTTAGCAACAGTGATTCTTCCCATCTTATCCTCCCTCTCACCCACACTCCCACCCTACTTTGTTTTTCTCCTCCCTCTCCTATTCTCATTCTTATTTTTACTAAGATCTATTTTTTCAATTAACTTTATCCACATAAGATTACCCCTACATTAGGTATAGAGTTCAAACAATTAATCTTACACTTTAATTCTATTTTCCATAAACTTTTTGAAGTCCCCTAAATCTTATTTGTTGGTGCTAAAAGTGCTAATCCTCTTGATCTCATCCTGGATATTGAAATGGTTATTCATCACCTCTAAAAATCCATTTTGACAAATTTAAGCTATTTTAAGAATGTCCTTTGGTGATGCCTCTCCAGGATTAAGCAGTCGTATTTTCTACTTTCTGTGTCAGAGGATGTGTTACACTTAAATGCTTATCTTTTGTAGCTGTGTTGATGATGCTGCATTTATATGTTTACTTTGTTTTCAGGTCAGGTAGCAAGAGCTGTAAGATGTGACAACAATACATAAAATAGTGTGGGGGAATGGAAGAGGGAAGATGACCTGGTTTTTCCTAGGAACATGAACACTTCCAGGAAAGCACTAACTAGACCAATTCCCTATAAATATGTCAATCTTGCATGGAGAAAATTGTGTATTCATGTCTTTTGGAAAACGGGTAATCTTGTTCATGGGTGAGGCAGGCACAGATGTCACTCCCTCCAGGCTCCCATGAATAATGTTATAACAGGGAGAGGTACCAAGATGGCAGAACAGGGAGGGAGCTTACTGCTCTAGTCTAGGGGAACATAGTTAAAAAATGTAAAGAGTGTGTGCATTCTCAGGGAAGAATTAGAGAAAAAAACAGCAGAGGAAAATCCACACAAATTAGAGGGACAATGTGGATTTATGTGGAGGGTGTGGAGATGCACAGATCAGGACCCCAGCAACTGCAGGCCTCAGCCCCAACAATGGAAGTGAGGTAATACCAGACTGCAGCCCAAGCCACTGACGATAAAGCTGCAGGAAGAACATGCCGTGAGTCTAGCTTGGAGTCCTGTTTGGGACAGTATACCTGCCAACACAGAAGAGAAAAAAAGGAGTGTGTTTTTCTTTCTCCAGTGTCCTATAACTAGCTGAGAGCAGGTGGGTGCCATTTGGGACATACGTAGAAGCTGGACCAGCTTGTGTCTGTGTCCCCAGCAACCAGCCAAGAGGAGACTCTTGAGTTTGGCTGGGAGAAATGATGGAGGCTGGGTGCTCTTGACTGTGGGAGCCTTGTGTGCTGGGCCTATGAAAGACTGGCTGCATGAGATGGTGCAGGGTATGGCTGGGTCTTTGGGCAGTCACAGTGGGTGGCTCCACATACTCAGGAATCCTTAATTCCCTGGTAAGTGTCATTGCTGCAGGATCCATGGTCATGAGGAAGACTGCACAGATCCTTTGTGTGGTTCTTGTGGTAGCATGGATGAATATTGTACACACTGAGGCTAGTGCCCAGGTACTGGTCTCCTTTGAAGAGAGGAGATGAGTGTGAGTCTACATCAACAGAGCTGAAAAAAATCCCCTCTGATAAAAGAGAAGGAAAGACAGAGAGAGAGAGAGAGAGAGAGGGAGAGAGAGAGAGAGATTGATTTACTATGCACAATTTAGGAGTCGCCTTGGACAGTCACCCTGGAGGACTGAATAGAGCTCCCTGGCCAGACCCAGCATATACCCCAGGGTATTCACTGAAAGATCAGATATTCCACTAATCCACAGAGGCATAGTCTACATAGTCCAAAGGTAAAAGCCATCACTGGGAAAAAAATAATAAGCATCTCCACAAATGCCTAGAACACAGCAATTAGGAAACAAGAATGAAGAAGACAACATGACACCCCCAAAGGAACAAACAACACTTCAGTACTAGAAAGTAAAGATGAAGAGATTGAAGAAATGCCAGAAATTTAATTCAAAAGAAATGGTCATAGGATTACTTAGAAGTAATCAGAAGCTGTGAATGGAATGGGAGAGGGAGCGGGAGATGGGGGGGTTATGGGTGAGAGGGAAGTTATGGGGGGGGGGGAAATCCATTGTAATCCATAAGCTGTACTTTGGAAATTTATTAAATAAAAGTGAAAAAAAGAAGTAATCAGAAGCAAATTCATGAAATCAAGAAATCAGTACATGGTATGAAAGAAAATTTTTCTCATGAAATTGGGATTTTAAAGAGAAATCAAAAAGAAATATTGGAAATGAAGAATTCAATAGAACATATAAAAATGCAATGGAAAGCCTTATAAATATAATCAGTGACTCAGAAAAAAGAATATCCAAGTTAGAAGACAAATCTCTGGAAATTGTATAGTCAGACCAAAAAAAAAAAAAAAAAAAAAAAGAAGAAAACCAAAAAAAGTGCTGGAGATTTGTGGGATATTATCAAATGACCCAACATGTGGGTATTAGGAGTTCCTGAAAGCATGAGAAGAGAAAATGGATTAAAAGGCCTTTTTTGTGAAATAATTACAGAAAACTTCCTTAATTAGGAGAAAGAAAAGGATGTCTAAATACAGGAAGCACAAAAACTCCTAATAGACATGGCCAGAGAAGATCCTCACTGTGACACATTGTAGTCAAAGTCTCCACAGCAAAATATCAAGATTCTGAAATGTGCATGAGAGAAATTCTGGATTACTTTCAGAGGGTCCAATTAGACTCACAGCAGACTTCTCCTCAGAAACACCACTAGCTAGGAGAGAATGGCCAGATATATTCCAAGTCTTAAGAGAAAAAGACTGTCAGCACAGAATATTATACCTTGTAAAGCTCTCATTTATGAATGAAGGTGATATAAAGACCTTCCACAAAAAAACAGAAATTTAAAGAATTTGTCACCACTCATCCAGCCTTACAAAAGATGTTTAATGATATGTTATACACAGAAACATGGTCATCACTATGAAAGAAGGGGAAGACAGAAAATTTTCTCCCAGTAAAAGTAGAAAGGAAATCCAAAGTCAACAATAGGAATATTTATGGAAAAATGGCAGGGTCAAGTCGTTGCTTATCAATAGTCACCTTGAATATAAATGGCCTCAACTCTCCAATTAAAAGATACAGACTGGCTGCTAAAAATAAAACACACACACAAAAACACCCAAAACCCATCTATTTGCTGTCTGCAAGAAACACATCTCATCAACAAAGATACATGCAGACTGAATGTGAAAGAATGGAAAAAATTATTCCATGCCAACAGACACCAAAAACTGGTGTAGCCATGCTAATATCAGACAAAATAGACGTTAACTTAAACACCATTAAAAAGAGACAAGGGACTATGCAATGATTAAGACATCAGTTCAACAGGTAGATGTGACAATAAAAATGTATTTGCACCTGATTACAGAGCACCTGGCTATTTAAAAGAAATGTTAATGGATCTAAGGGGAGACATAGACTTGCATACATTTTCATTAGTTTCAGCAATAAAAAGATCAACCAGACAGAAAATTAGCAAGAAAACAACAGTTAATCCACATTCTTCATCAAATGGACCTCACGGATATCTACATAACTTTTCATCCTACAGTGCCAGCCCTTGTCTTTTTTTTAAAGATTTATTTATTCAAAAGACAGAGTTACAGAGAGACAGAGGCAGAGAGAGAGAGAGAGATATCTTTTGTCCACTGGTTCACTCCTCAGACAGCCACAAAGGCCAAGACTGTGCTGATCTAAAGCCAGGAGCCAGGAGCTTCTTCTGGGTTTCCCATGTTATAGAATACACATTCTTCTCACAAGTGCATGGAACTTTCTCTAGGATATACTGTTCTAGGCCATAAAGCAAGTCTCAAGACATTAAAAAAAATGAAAATCATACCATGTATCTTCTCTGACCATACTAGAATGAAACTGGAAATCAGCAACTCAAGAATCTGTAGAACATATGCAAACACATAGAGACTGAACACCATGCTGCTGAATGGTGGGTCACTGAAGACATCAAAAAAGAAATCAAAAAACTGTTGGGAACAGTTTTGTTTTTCATACTATTTGTTGAACTCTTTACTTAGTATAATCTTCTGTGTATAAAGTTTATTGAGGCCGGCACCACGGCTCACTAGGCTAATTCTCTGCCTTGCGGCGCCGGCACACCGGGTTCTAGTCCCGGTCGGGGCACTGGATTCTGTCCCGGTTGCCCCTCTTCCAGGCCAGCTCTCTGCTGTGGCCAAGGAGTGCAGTGGAGGGTGGCCCATGTACTTGGGCCCTGCACCCCGTGGGAGACCAGGATAAGTACCTGGCTCCTGCCATCGGATCAGCGCGGTGCGCTGGCCGCAGCACGCCGGCTGTGGTGGCCATTGGAGGGTGAACCAATGGCAAAAGGAAGACCTTTCTCTCTATCTCTCTCTCTCACTGTCCACTCTGCCTGTCAAAAAAAAAAAGTTTATTGAAAATAGATCTTAGTAAAAAATAAGAATAGGAATAGGAGAGGGAGGAGGAAGAAGGGTAGGAGTGCAGTGGGAAAAAAAACTATCACTATGTCCCTAAAGTTGCATTTATAAAATGTATGAAGTTTGTAGGCATTAAATAAAAGGTTTCTGGGGAAAAATAAAGCTATGACAGGAGAGCAGGCCATGTACCAAATGAGCCAGGTGCCTTGGCTTTTCCAAAGGGAAGTTTATGTCATGTTTTCAAAGCAAAAATGGTATAGCTGCCATTCTAAATCCTTGTATTAAGGTCTTTAGGAAGGAATCAATCATACCTCAGAGAATGTCACATTGTTTTGTCCAAGTAAAATTTTGAAGAGCATCTATGCTTTTCAAAAATAAGGAAACTAAGGTCCAGCGATTTGAAGTGAGTTAAACACAAGATAGTAACAACTAAGGAAGGACAGGGGCTCTGTTCTGCTGAATTTCAGTGTGGGGAGCTTTCCCTTTATTTTGCTGCCATCTTGCATCAGCGACCAGGATATCTCTAACAGTGATCAATAAAACTAACAGGGCTACAGACTTAGTAGGCAAATATGGTATGTCTTGGACTAAAGATATTCAATCACCATCATTATAATAAAACAATGACTGAAACCTTTCTTTGTGTTGGCCACTGATGAAATTCCATAACACGTACAAGGGACATAGAGTGGCTATAATACATGTCTTATCATTATTATTTCTGCTGTCAATGTATTATTATCACATTAATACACAAATGAACAGCATTTAATTGTGTGTAACCCTATGAATCTCAAAATCTAGTTGGGGAGATCAAACATCTGTACATTCCTTTATAACACATGCTAGAGTGCTGAAATTACAAGGATTTCTTTAAGCGCTGGATTCATGTGTCACTAAATGAGAGGGATATTTTCTCTACTAAACTGTTGTTCCTTCTTTCTCCCTTGGTTTGTGAAACTCAGTATCCTGAGAATGGCAGTTGGAGTGCTTTATGACATGAATTTATTCATTTTACAGATTTCTTTCATGCTTAAATTTCCCATTAAAATAGACATCCTGCACCCAAGAAGAGAGATGATTTTATTGAATAAGCAATAACAATATTGCTTTATGTCTTTGCATTTAGTGAGACCCTGTGACAATCAGATGCCTTTTGGAGTCACTAATGGTCAAGTTTAAGAGAATTGAAAAAATTTTCAGAAAAATCTTCTTCCATTTATAAATGAACTTGAAATGGCCACCCATGAAAATGTTTATTTCATTGCATATTTTGGGCATTGAAATATGGGTTTCATGCCTAAAGCCAGTTTTTAGAGTGCAGCCTCCTTGAGGAAATGACTATGCTATTGGCAGGTGGCAGGCAGGGAAGATATTATTAGGTTTGGCCTAAAGCATCCTCCACATGTTTCAGGTTTGGCTTTAAAGGTTTCTCTCTACAAGGTGAACTGTAACCTAACTTGATGTGCAAACAAGCTGTAACTTACTGTGTAACGAGTAGCTGAGTCATAGCCAATCTCAAGTGGACAACTGTTCAAATCACGTTCAAATAAGGCAGGTGCCAGCTGTAACCAATAGGACTGTCTCCGTACCTTGCTTCTAGTTTCTGTGCATCTCTTTTCTCATCTCTAGCTATAAATATAACCTGTCCATATGGTTGAGTGGAGCATTCTGAATTATTTTCAGTTTAGACTGCTGTCCAATTCTAGAAGTGAAAATAAGGCCAATTAACATCTATAAAACTAGATTTGTTGTGGTTTTGTTTTTTTAACAGCACCATGCAAAGCACTTCGTGCATATATTAAAGTCTCATGGCAAGCTAGACAGCAAGTGGTAGCATTTCAATTTTGTAAGTGAGAAAACTGAACCCCAGAATTGATAAGAAATTTATCTTTGGTCATTCACTTGGGAATTAAAGGCCCAGGTCTCTGTGATATTAATTAATGCCTGTGTTCCATCCATCCTATTAAGCACTCAAATCCTTACTTGAGAACACAGAACATATTAAGCTTTCATTACATCTGTGTGGAATAAAGATTTTGCATGGCTTATTTAAAAGGTATCAGCCTAACTCAAGTGTCTGAGCTGTATCTCTGCTGGTAACTGTGGCCTTAGGCTGGTGACTTTGACTCCTAAGTCTGCGCTTATGGACTGTGTCTAACACCACCTGCTCCTGTGCATTAAGTTCTTTGGGGATAACATGTGAAATGGATGTGAAACACCTTTGATTCAATGCTTCCGTTGCTTTGAAGGCAGTAAAAACTCATGATAGCATAAGATTACCAGGCACTGCTTGTGTGGAGAGAAGACTGATTATCAGTCTTCTAAATATACTTATGCCCAGGACAATCTGACCATGCCTGTGCATGTCTCCTGCCCTCAGGTGGTGTGTGCAGAGGCTCTTTGATCAAGACAGTAGATATCTCTACACCAGGGCATCTTCTTCCTGACTTACATATGGCACATGGACAAAGATTTCCAGTAAGGTGATGATACAGATACTCTTCAATCTAGATATATTTATGTTGCCAGATTATGGCACCACATGCTGTTTTAGGCATTGAAAATGGAATACTGAAGGAAACAACAGAATCTCTGTTTATGTGAACTTAGAGAAGAAATATTTTTAAAAATGATTTAATATATTGACAAGAGTACTCTGATGAAAACAAAACATAAAAATTTAACTTATTCCCTTTCTGAGTTTCATTACAAGTAAATTGAAATTTATATTAAATGTATAGGATTCTTCTGAGGAAATGACAAACAGTGCTAAGCAGTGGGTGATTAATGCATATTTATCCTTTTACATTTTCTCTTTGCCATGATTTTCCTTCTTGCCCCCAATTTCATATTTTGGGTGAAAAGAAGTTAACATAAAACTTGGAAGAGCAACATCCTCAGAAGTGCAGTTTATAGTTTGATAAAGATGTTGGGCAAGGAAAAATGTGGTTGCACTGCTTGACTTGTTTGAGGGAGAGAGTGTTATGTTGGTTGCCTACACATGAGAGTTAAGCACAGGCTTTGGTATCAGCTGGCATAATTGTCTTCCTGTCCTCCCCAGCTATCATGAAAGACCCACCTGCATATCATAATTGCCAGTCCCAATCAAGTCCTACAACTACATACATAAAAGTCACTTTTATCAATTACAATAATAATAGTGGTCATCATCATTTATTAAC
This sequence comes from Oryctolagus cuniculus, assembly GCF_051225735.1. NCBI lineage: Eukaryota > Metazoa > Chordata > Mammalia > Lagomorpha > Leporidae > Oryctolagus > Oryctolagus cuniculus. The sequence goes on along the minus strand of NC_142869.1, from coordinate 115,228,288 downwards.
TGAGTATATATTATGAGCTAGGTCCTGAGCTTTACATAAACTATGTGATTAAATTATCGAAACAAGATGTGAGAGTTGTGTGGAGTTCTCCCTTTTGTTTTTAAAATTCTTTAAAAAAATTTAAGACATTTTTTTTTAGAGCAGTTCTCACTTATAGCAAAATTCAGAGGAGAGTAACTCTGAAATACCCACAAATACGCCTGTTTTAACACATACACGTCTTCTCCATTGTCAACAACTGTTCAGAGTAGTACATTTGTTTTCAATAGATGGGCCTACACTGACACATAATTATCTAAAGTCCTTAATTTACATTAGGGTTCACTCTTCGTGCTGTATATTCTGTGAATTTGGACACATGTATAATAACATGCATACAGACTTTATAGAATCATATACAATATTTTCACTCTGTAAAATACTCTGTGCTCTTCCAGTTTATCCCTCTTTCTCCCTTGATCCCTGGAAACTACTAATCTTTTAATATCTCCACGTTTTTTCTTCTCTCTTTGTAAACTTGAGAGTTTAAGATAAGTTATCTATCAAAGATGAGTTAAAGGCACTATGTGAAACTGTCTAAGAGCACAGTGATTTTGCTTCAATGTATCACCTTAGCCAAGTTGTCAGCTGGATGCTAACCTTGATATTTGCTCTCAAGATAGTTTTCCGTCGTTAACATGTAGCATCCCCTGGCTTTGTCAAGTTTCTACCCCAGCTCTGTCTCAATATCTACATGTCTTCCTCATCCCAGGTGTTGGCAGGTTTAAGAAAGTTTAAAGTTAACTCTAACCTTGAAGCAAACTCTAATGTCTACAGTGACCTGGCAGATAGAATTTAGGCAAATGTACAAGACTAGGCAGTGGTGGGGACTGTGACAAACAAATTATATACATCATTTAAATGGATTAGCTGACTACTCAGCTCCAACATTTTTGTTGCTTTATGAAATAGCGATTGTCACCAGTGAAGCTTAAATTTGAGTTTACCTATTTAATGTTTTTATTTTAAGACATGATGGAATCCAAACAAAATATATCTGCTCACAGGCTTCAAGGTTTTGAGCTCTGAATTTGAGAATTTGACTCTAAAAATATTTCAAAGGGGGTGGAATGAAGGTAAGGTATAATCTAGTTCAAACCTTTCATATGGCAAGTGTTACTTTGTGTTTATAACATACAATAGGAAGGTAAATAATTTATTCATTATTCCATTGCTGGTCAGTGGTACAGTTAGCACTCCAATCAAATCTCACAGCTCTCCTGTAACTCTTTTTCCATTCTTTTTGCAAGTGAGCTTATATTTTTTATTAATATAAAGAGAACTGATTTCAGAGATACAGTTCTAAGAAGATAACCATACTTTCCTCTACCCTTCTTCCACTAACTCCTCTCCCTGCCTCCCCTCTTTTAATTTTTACAAAGTCATAATTTAAATATGCACTATAATCACAGTAGTAATTCACCACTACACATTATATTCAACAAGTAAAAGATGGGAAGACCACAATTCCACAGGAGTATAAATAAAGGGCTAAAAATAACAATCATATTCCCAAGATGTCTATTTCTTAACTTTCTTTGTATTCTGTATTAACTGCCACATATCAAAGAAAACATGTGATAGTTGTCTTTTTGAGACTGGCTTATTTCATTCACTAAGCATAATGGTTTTCAAACTCTTTGGCATTCTCAGCCACAGTTCCTATAGGTACAACAGACTAACCAGAAACAGCTTTGCCTGTTACTGATTGGATTTGCAGGTTAAAGAAGGCAAGATAAGAAAAGTATTGGATTTAGAGGGATTATGTGATTGATTCAACTTAGTATTTCCTAAGCTACTGTTAACTGAAATTATCCTCATAATATATTCTTTCCTTCCCAGGGACTCAGGCTTTGAGGACTGTCGCCATTTCTATACACACTGAATTTTTTTTTTCTATAGGGTCAGCCTTGGAAAGGAGTACATCACTTCTCCCACATTTCTTCACCCAGAACTTGTCATAAGGTCTGTACCTTGAGGTAAGGAGTTGGGAAAATAAATTTCTTATGTACTCAGGAATATAATATAAAGGATTGTCAAACATTTAGCATTATGTCTACAAAGGAAAAATTAATAACAAAGAAAGTAAAGTAAGTATTATTCTGCATTGAATCTCCACGATTGAATTGTGAGGATCAGGTTCTGTGGCTGGGAACAGAACTGCTATTGTAAACCATGCTCAGCAGCATGGTTTAACTGCAAGAGGCATTGGATGAGGATGTAGGATGCTTCTTATCTGCCAGCTTCCAGGAAGGCATTCATGGAGTACCTGGCCCGAGATTGCATGTGATCCTCTAAGGTGATTCTCAGTGGATATATTCTCAGATTTCGTAGGTCAAAAAATCTGAGGCCCCTTCTGACACTGCACCAATCTCTTAGGGAGTGGGGTGGAGAACAGTAGGCCACTGTATAGAACAGAAGTCTCTACCTCGCTGACATTCTTTTGCTCTTTTGTGCCATGGGAGACTTGAGGTTTGTTTTGTCATCACAGATATATTTCCCTACTAATTTTAGAAAATGAATACTGCTGTTTCTTATGAGGCTGATAGAGAAAAATTAGTTAAGAAATGAGGGAAATAAATTGTCTTATAAATAAATACAAGGACTGTAACTAGAGGGAAAATATACATACAGTGGTCTTTAATTAAGAATTAAAAAACTAGGCAGCCTTATACAAAAATATCATATTTACAAACAATATGCAGATGCAGTCTCAAGGCTCTAGACATCCTAGAATTGCTTCCTGCAAAGGTGAAACATCTGTAATTTGGCTCCTCCTCAGGCATAGTAAACTGAAATTACTGTGGCTCACTCTTATGTCAGAGCATTTGGCCCATTAGGGACTTTTCTTCTTGTGTCTTTTTTTAATATTTGTTTATTTATTTGAAAGAGTTACACATAGAGAGAAGGATAGGCACACGTAGAGAGAGAGAGAGAATGAGAGAGAGAGAGAGAGAGAGAGAGAGAGAGAGGTCTTTTATCCACTGGTTCACATCGCAATTGGCGGCAACAGGCAGAGCTATGCTGATCAGAAGCCAGGAGCCAGGAGCTTCTATGGATGCAGGGGCCCAATGGCTTGGGCCATCTTCTACTGCTTTCCCAGGCCACAGAAGAGAGATGGATTGGACATGGAGCAACTGGGTCTTGAAACTGGAACCCATACAGGACGCCAGCACTGTAGATGGTGACTTTACCTGCTATGCCACAGCACTGGCCCCTCTCCTCATGTCTTTGTTTCTAGGTACCCAGACTATGAGTCCCCCAGTAGTAATCACTATCTAAAGGCTGACAATTCTAGAATTCAGATCAAACATCTTAGATCATCTGTTAGTCTGCTAGGACTACTGTAACAATGACCAGAGTTTGTGTGAATTTCTTAAACAACAGAAATTCATTTTCTCAAAGTTTTGAAGTCTAAGGGCCAGGTGTTGACAGGCTGTCTTCTTCTGAGAAAGTCCTTGTTAGGGTTAGGGTTAGGGTTAGGGTTAGGGTTAGGGTTAGGGTTAGGGTTAGGTTGTGCTTGCCTAATGAGATTGATGGCCCTCTTGTCCTGGTCTTCCCTCTGAGGCTGTGTGTGTCTAAATTTCCTCTTCTTTTAAGGACATATTAGAGTCATATTCGATTAGAGTCTGCCTTAATACCCTCATTTTGACCCACCTACCTCTTTAAATACCTTCTCCCATAGTGAAGACATTCTGAGGTAATAGAGGTGAGAACTTTAGCATGCAAATGTTGGAGGGATCTCTTTCAGCCTGTAATAGAACTCCATTTTCTATTCCATGGACAATATCCTATGAAATATTACTAAACATTCTGGAAGAAGAAAAGTCAAAAGGTCAAATAAAAACTGCGCATATGTCATTATTATTCTCTTGCAGCTTCATCTATTCAATGGCTTGAAGATACTCCTTTGGATTCTTCATTTATCCAATCCATTCTGTTTTGTCATAAGTGGGGTTGAATTTGGTTTACTGTTGCTTGTTCCTGGAAGATGAGTTTATACACTATATGTGTAGAGACCCCCTACTCCTACATACTCTCCTCTCCCATCAACAAATACATCTTCTGTCCTCTTCTGAACTTAAGCAATAATGTGTTATCTCCTGGTTTTACCTTGGGTATCTAGTGCTACTCTCCTTCTTAAAGGTCCCTCTCATTCTACTCTTTTTAGTTTATCTTCCGAGAACCCCCTTCCTACTTGCTTGAAACAAGATGGAGGCTAGTTTAGAAAATTCTCCCCTACTAAATTCACTGGGGGATATTTTTTTTTTTTTGACAGGCAGAGTGGACAGTGAGAGAGAGAGACAGAGAGAAAGGTCTTCCTTTGCCGTTGGTTCACCCTCCAATGGCCGCTGCGGCCAGCGTGCTGCGGCCGGCGCACCGCGCTGATCCGATGGCAGGAGCCAGGAGCCAGGTGCTTTTCCTGGTCTCCCATGGGGTGCAGGGCCCAAGCACCTGGGCCATCCTCCACTGCCCTCCCTGGCCACAGCAGAGAGCTGGCCTGGAAGAGGGGCAACCGGGACAGAATCCGGTGCCCCAACCGGGACTAGAACCTGGTGTGCCGGCGCCGCTAGGCGGAGGATTAGCCTAGTGAGCTGTGGCGCCGGCCTCACTGGGGGAGATTTTGAGAAAGGAAGCTTGAGGCCCAAGTGCTGTTGGGAAGGTGAATATACCATATTGATATTTGCATGCGCAAACACTGTTCTGTTGCAACATTTCATTCAAAATTAACCTTTTATTGGAAGCATTCTAACTAACCACCTCCAGTAATTAATCATGCTGTATCATGAAACTACCACATAGTAGTGATAATATTTGGAACAAAGTAAACTGATGGTCGAATAGGCAACCATTCACAACACCATCTAGCCTCTCTTCAATGCTGTGTTCTCCCCTCATCCTCTAAAATGCCATATAGCCTCTGACAAATGGTCTTTCCATAAGCATCAAGGTAGAATCATTAGATGCCAGTATATCAATATGAGAGCTCATTCTAGTCATCTATCTTCCATATATTCTGCAGGTATCTTAAAACACCTAGCAATGACAGCATATTGTCAAAAATTCTAAATATATTCATCTTAGATCTTATCCAATGTCTTCTTTCCATACATGCATTAACTGAGAGCACTTTCTTGTACTCCTTACCTTGAATCCAGGTTGACAGCCAAAAATTACCCTATGATGCTGATTGGCTTGGACACAAAACGACGTTTCTAATTCAAATCATCAGACCATAACTTAGAATGGTCAGGAACTCACAATGTGACATCTCCTTTTTAAGCAAAGGCATCTTTTGGATGTCAACCAGTAGGTAAAGAACTAAGAAAAATTAATTGTGCTAAGTTCAAGGCTTGAAGATATAGTTAACTTTAGTTTCACCAACACTTCATTATCTGTTAAGGCAACTGACAGGAGCCAGAGATCATAAGAGGAGATAAGTATAATCTGTTAAATAAAGACTCAAATAGTTCTCAGGATCCAGCCAAAAAGACCATGAAGCCTTGGGAAACAGGGGTTTTACTTATAGGTAGAACTGAGAAATACCTATACTAAGTGATTGGGGAACCATAAAAAAGTGCCAATTCCCAGTATTTTCCAAGAATCCCACCACAGTGTCTAAAATTCCACCACTTGTTCATCACTTGGTTGGATGGCAAAGTTCTCTCTTCCTTTTTTATGCTTTCTTCCCTTGCCTTCCTTTCCCCTCCCTTCCACTTCCCCTCATTCCCTCCCTCCCTTTCTTCCTGCCTTTCAGCCTTCTGGCTTCCCGCCTTCCTTCTCTCCCTCCCTTTTCTCTGTCTTCTTCCTTTTTCTTCCCTTCTTTCCTGAAATGGAAACATCTCTGGGACACACAACACCACTTTAGAAGTTAACCTATTTGCTTTGCATTGCATTCTGTTTCCCAAAACTCACATTTGAAGCCTTCACTCACCATGTTACTGAATTCAGAGATAGGTCTTTTAGGGAGACAAATAAAGTTACATGAAATTATAAGGGGGCACTGCGGCTCAATAGGCTAATCCTCCACCTGCGGTGCTGGCACACCGGGTTCTAGTACTGGTCGGGGCACTGGATTCTGTCCTGGTTGCCCCTCTTTCAGGCCAGCTCTATGCTGTGGCCTGAGAGTGCAGTGGAGGATGGCCCAAGTCCTTGGGCCCTGTACCCCCACGGGAGACCAGGAGAAGCACTTGGCTCCTGCCTTCGGATTAGCGCAGTGCGCTAGCTGCAGCGCGCTGGCCACGGCGGCCATTGGAGGGTGAACCAATGGAAAAGGAAGACCTTTCTCTCTGTCTCTCTCTCTCACTGTCTACTCTGCCTGTCAAAAAAAAAAAAAAAAAAAAAAAGAAAGAAAGAAATTATAAGGGTGGGCTCTAACCTAATAGGACCCATGCTCTTACGAGAAGATGAGACACCAGAAATTCTCTCTCTGCATGTGCACAGAGGAAGAGCCATATGAGGACTCACTGAGAAGGTAGATGTCTACAAGACTAAATGAGAGGTTTCACTAGAAACCAACCCTGGCAGCATCTGGATCTTGGGCTTTCAGCATCAAGAACATTGAGAAAATAAATGTCTGCAGTTTAATCACTTAGTCTTGGTATTTTTTTTTTTTTTTTATTTTTGACAGGCAGAGTGGACAGTGAGAGAGAGAGACAGAGAGAGAAAGGTCTTCCTTTGCCGTTGGTTCACCCTCCAATGGCCGCCGCTGCAGCCGGCGCACCGCGCTGATCCGATGGCAGGAGCCAGGATCCAGGTGCTTTTCCTGGTCTCCCATGGGGTGCAGGGCCCAAGCACCTGGGCCATCCTCCACTGCACTCCTTGGCCATAGCAGAGAGCTGGCCTGGAAGAGGGGCAACCGGGACAGAATCCGGTGCCCCGACCGGGACTAGAACCCGGTGTGCCGGCGCCGCAAGGTGGAGGATTAGCCTATTGAGCCACGGCGCTGGCCCTAGTCTTGGTATTCTGTCATGATAGCTTGGACTGACTGATACACAATTGAACTAGAACAGCTATAAAATAAACCTTGACTACTTCTTTGCATTTTCCTCCACCACCCAGAATCTGAACTACTGCCATTCTGCCTGAGCTCCCTCCACCCCCCACTCCTTGTATTTCTGTGCTCCTGTTTGGAATGTGGTACAGTGTTTTGCCTGAGATATTCAGACATTATATTCCTAATTTGTGACCTCCATTCCCTCAAATGGCATTAGCTCATATCCTCTCAGTCTTTCTAACCCTCGGTGCCACTGTCTGGATCCTAGAGAGTTATAATGACATGAATTATAGATTATAGGAAGGTTGCTATTTCTATGGCTACTACCTGATGACTACCATCACTTCTGCCTAAGAATTTACCATGTGATGCCCATTTGCTTCTATTAGCTATCAGCCTCAATGCTGCCCAAGGGATGCATCATTGTGTTCTACAGGTAAAAACACTAAGGATAAGAGGGTGAGTTTGCATGATCAGTTTATAAGTAAGTGGTAGGGCTGGTGTCCATTCCCAGGATGGGCTGACTCTCAAATGTACAGTTCTCTTGGCCTCTTGTCCTTGTCTTCCCTGACAGATGAGGCAAAGCCCCCCTGCCCATCAGTGGTTAAAGTTCAGGTTGTTCTGGCCAGCCACCATCCAGATCTTCTTTGGCTCCAACTAGGGTTTAGAGAAATCTGCCCTGAGAAAAACCTGGTGTTGCCAAGACTGCAATTCTCAGAGACTTCTGGATCTATTCAAGTTAAACAAAGGTTAAGTTATTGAAGGGCAGACTGTTGTTTTTAAGAATCCAAATGGTTAGCTGGCTCTCATTTTCAGTAAGCTTAAGAATACTAAAGGGCAAATTGCAAGGCATATTTTACATGCCCCATTAAACTGGTGGGATTAAGTGTGCACAAAAAGTAATTGCCTTTTGATGTGAATAAAGCACAAAAAGCCCAGACAGAAGAAGCACGCCCTCTAATTTATAGTCCTATAGGCGACTTTCTCTGAAATTATCATCTTACGTCAAAGAGTGTAATATATGGTAATGCTGGAAGGAACACAGCACAAAAGTCACTGCAACTTTGGTCTCTTCTGGGTGAAACTGTTCTCCCTTCTAGTCAGGCCCTGCAGCTTCTCCATGGTGCCAACAGAGATCACAGCAAAGGAAGCCAGCTGATCCTGTTGAGGTTGATGCTTACTGATATCTCTCAGGAGCAGGAGCAGAAGCAGAGGTCTCTGGCTCCCTGGAACTACTTTCTTGGCACCCAATTTGCCAAAGACCATCAAGGTTTTCTTCTGTGCTAATGTGGCTAATTCCATCTACATATGCCACTGTTTCAATTGCTAGGAAATCACAGTATAAAATCGCTCTTGCAAAGAACTGAAAACTTGGATTTCTTCCCCAAGGTCTTAATAATTTGAATTTGCCCAGAAAGATCTTAAGGGATTAGTGCAAAGGGATAAATAATAGCCTGCAGAAATCCTTTAAAAAAAATAACCCCTGGAAATTTTAAATTGTAGTAAAAGGTAGCTCTGTAGAAGAAAGTTCTTTGAGAAAGAAGGATCTGAACAGTAAGATACATTGGGTCAATGAGTTTTCACCAGGGTGGTGTTTGTGTTTCAATCAATGCTATTGAAAATTTCTGTATTCTTTGTAGAGTTCAGCTGAAGTTACTTGTTACTGTGCTGCTGGATATCCTTTATTCAAGGATTTGGCTAATAAGTTCTTACTTGAGTTTCCTCTCTTCCTCATCCCAAAGGACTCCTCAACTATGCGCTTGGAGTTTTTTTTTTTTTCTTCTTTCTTTAACCATAATACTCAAAGGATTAAAGACACATTTACAATCCAAGGATTTCACTATACCCAATTTTGAAGCTTAAAAGACCCAATCCAATATTATCTGATGGACTCTTTGGGCTCTGTCCTATCTCATTCTTAAATTTTAAATTAAATATTTTGCACCAGGTTCTATCTACACACTGTCTTGAGTCCTTCAATGTGAATTTGAAATGTTATCTCAAAAACAAGCTAATAAAAAAAGACAGAAAGAAAGTTAGAAGGAAAGAAGATGGGACAAAGTGAGGAAGGGAATATCATTATGTTCTTAGACTTGTATCTACAAATCATATTGAATTTGTTAAAAATAAATTAAAATTGAAATAAAAATGTAAAAAAAAACTTAAAAACGTACTTACTTCTCAGCTACATAATAATTTTTTAAAGATTTATTTATTTATTTGAAAGTTATAGGTACACAGAGAGAGAAGGAGAGGCAGAGAGAGAAGTCTTCCATCCAATGATTCATTCTCCTGTTGGCCGCAGTGGCTGGAACTGCACCGATCTGAAGCCAGGAGCCAGGAGCCAGGAGCCAGGAGCTTCTTTTGGGTCTCCCACGTGGATGCAGGGGTCTAAGGCTTTGGGCTATCTTCTACTGCTTTCCCAGGCCATAGCAGAGAGCTGGATTGGAAATGGAGCAGCCAGGTCTTGAACTGGAGCCCATATGGGATTCCAGCACTTTAGGCCAGGATGTTAACCTGCTGTGCTGGCCCCTCCATAATAATTGAGTAACATAATAATAATGTCCCTATAATTCTCAGGCATAACTATGATCTAAAAAATTGAAATTCATCAAAAAAGTCAACATTACTAAATTAGAAAGATAGAGATTTGCCCAAAATTACTAACATATCTAATATATTTCTAAAAAAGATTTGGTGATTCTAGAGCTATGTATTTATTTAAATGTCAAAGTAGTTTTTTTATAAAAATAATTTTAAAATGTCTTTTTTTAAAGGTTTATTTTTATTTATTCAAAAGACAGAGTTACAAAGAGAGGTAGAGAGAGAGAGATTGGTCTTCTATCTGCTGGTTCATTCCCCAGATGGCTGCAATGGCTGGAGCTGTACTGATCTGAAGACAGGAGCCAGGAACTTCTTCTGGGTCTCCCACATGGGTGCAAAGGCCCGAAGACTTGGGTCATCTTCTACTGCTTTCCCAGGCCACAGCAGAGAGCTGGATCAAAGGAGGAGAAGCCAGGACTAGAACCAGCGCCCATATAGGATGCTGGCACTTCAGGCCAGGGCTGTAACCCTCTGCACCACAGTGCCGGCCCCTAAAATGTCTTAAATTGTACATATGTACATATATGTTTATATTCATCTGTGTAAGAGAATGTGAATTGTATTTATATTAAATGTGCAAGAAAGTGTGCAAGTCAAAAAAAGTTGTCAGGGTACAAATCTTAAATTCAATTTGTTGCTATAATTTCTTTAGCAGGAGTTATGGAAATAATGATTGGAATGAGCTTGAAGAGAACCATGGATTATGTGACAGCATCCTGTATTGCTCATATCTTTGCATCTTCTTTTCTGCTTTGTGTTTCCTTAGATCATTCACTGGCCTATGCTATAAGCACCTTGATTTTAAGGACCCCAATTCAACAATACCTCATTTATTTGGGTTTGTCCAGCCTCAATAATTTTTTGATCGATGTGAATACAATGTCAGATCTCCTAGCCAACTCAAATAAGATTTAAATTATTCATCGCTGATAGTTGTGATAAGCAAAATAATAATCCTTAACAATGCCCACATATTAATCCCCAGGTACTGAGAATATACATTTTAAATGATTAAAGGATCTTTGCAAATGTGATTAAATAAAAGATCTTGAGATTATAAGAGATGATTATGGATTATCACAGTGGGCTCAATATAATCAAAAAGGTTTTTGTAAGAGGAGAGTCAGAGGGTGACAGAAGATGTGATGGAGGCAGAGGTCAAAGAGGAGAGATTTGAAGACAGAAGTGGGGCATAATCCAGGAATAGCTCTAAGAGGGTACAAAAGGCAAAGAAATGGACCATTCACACACACACACATACACACACACAAGGAGCTTCCAATCGAAACAGGTGTTAGCCAAAATCCTTTCTGTATTTTTTAAGATTTATTAATTTATTTTGAAAGAGTCGCAGAGAGGGAGAGACAGACAGAGATCTCTTCCATCTGCTGTTTCACTGCCCTGATGGCCACAATAGCCAGTGGTGGCCCAGGCTGAAGCCAGGAGCTGGGAGCTTCATCCATGGATGGCAGGGGCCCAAACACCTGGGCCATCTGCTGCTGCTTTTCTCAGGCCATGAGTAGGGAGATGAATTGAAAGTGGAGCAACTGGGACACAAACTGTTGGCCATATGGGATTCTGATGTCACAGGCAGCATTTTATCCACTATGCCACAACTTGAGCCCCTAATATCTTTCTCTTTTTAAGTTCTGTTTCAGACTTCTGAATTTTAGAACAGCAAGACAATACATTTGTGTTGTTTGAAGCCATGATATTTGTGGTAACTTTTTATTATGACAATAGGAAACAACTACAGTGTTCTTGGCAGTCACAGGTCTTCATTCTTAACTTTGGGGTCAGTATGGAGTCCTGGAAAAAAGAAGAAATGAAGGAGATGAAGTAGAATTGTGCTGATCAGAGGCTATAAGGTGGTGTATTTTAGGTCTTTTCTGAATTAAAATCTAAATTAGCATTTATCTTTAGTTTAATTATTTGCCCTTTTTTATTAGCCCAAAAATAAATGTAAGGACTGGGCATTTAGCTTAGCAGTTAACCCACTGTACATCCCATTGTCCTATATATAGGACACCTACGAAGACTTAAATTCAGCACTTATGATAACTGCCACCCATGTGAGAGACCTGGATTGCATCCTGGCTCTTGGCTTTGATCAAAGGGCAACCACGATCATTGTGGGCATCTGGGAAGTGAATCAATGGACGAGGACTCTCTGTCTCTTTTACTCTGCCCTTCAAATAAGTAGAAAAATAGAACATTTATATGTATAAAAAATTCCAGTATTTGAGGATTTAAGATAGGCATTCCAGATTTTAGTGTATTTTTTCTGCTTTGAGGCTTCCTCTGTATGTATATAAAGAAAGGGTACTTCAAAAAGCTCATAGAAACATAGAATTAAAAATGGTTATTTCAGTGCAAAAATTTTTGAAACCCATGCATAATTTTCTCATATTATGCATTTTCTGTGAATTTTTGTATTTTCCTCATATACATGCATAATACATGTGCATGCAATGCTAGACATGCAAAAACTATGTACGTATGAAACATTGCAAATTTTTAAGACTGAAAGGAAAACCAAATAATTTTTTAAGATTTTAATTGGTGTTGTTAAATTATTTCCCATCTCTGAATATAAATTTAAGAAGAACATTAGCATATAGAAGATGAGACTATTAAAAATATCACTCAGAAATTATCTTTCTGTATTTTAAATTATATCTTTAATTCACAAAATTAATTGCACCAAAATGGTACATTATTTCACAAAGTCAATTATGTTGAGCAGAATTGCATATAAAGGGATGTAGAATGGGGATGAAGTGGCAACTACTGAAGGTGATGAGTCTGATAGGTCATCAACATCTGAACCTGTTAAAGTGGGGTTTTATGTCTGTCTCCAATGGTAACTGGAAAGAAAATGTGGAAAAAGGAATAATCTGAAAGTCTTGCTCATGATTCAAACCAGACTTGCCTTCAATACCATCTTTGAAGAAGAGTCTACAAGGAAAAGACATTTGTGAGATTCAAGATTTAAAGAATTTGATGGGATGGTTTTGCTTAAGTGATCAAGAGACTCTACTTAAAGCTATAAAGATTCAGTGAGGAGGGTAAGGAATTGAATGAGGCAAAGGATCGATCCACAGGGATGTGAGGGAATCGGCCTAAGGTCGTGTAGCTACTCTGAAAGGCAGGAACCAAAACCCACTTCCCCTGATACTTTCCCTTTCTGTTGCATCCGACTGCGTCAAAGGAGAGAAATTCTGTGAAACCCAGAGTACACAACACCATGGTCTTCCCTGTTAAAAAGAAAGTGTGTATTTGAAAGAAGACTTTGAAAGGAGGGAAGTTTGCTCTACTTTACTTTCTGGTTCTCACTTCCACAAACCTTTGACCTTGGCATCCTGCTCCCTTATTTCAAGAAATTGTTCTAGGCTGGCGCCGCAACTCACTAGGCTAATCCTCCACTAGTGGTGCTGGCACTCCGGGTTCTAGTCTCAGTTGGGGCGCCGGTTCTGTCCCAGTTTCTCCTCTTCCAGTCCAGCTCTCTGCTATGGCCTGGGAGTGCAGTGGAGGATGGCCTAAGTGCTTGGGCCCTGTACCCTAATGGGAGGAAGCACCTGGCTCCTGGCTTCAGATCTGCGCAGCGCACTGGCTGTAGCAGCCATTTCGGGGGTGAACCAGTGGAAGGAAGACCTTTCTCTGTGTCTCTCTCTCTCACTGTCTAACTCTGCCTGTCCAAAAAAAAAAAAAAAAATGAAATTGTTCAACTCATTCCCTCCTCCATTGGCATCCTTCATTTTATGTCCTTGATTTTAATGTTCCAACACTGTATCTGTCAGATCACAACCTCTCAGTTTGCAAAGGATGGTCCCAGTTAAATATCCTTCAGGAGGTTTTCACTACACTGTCTCTGATTTCCTATTCAGTCTACATTTTGCGTCACACAGTTTACATCTGAATTGCCCTGCCTGCAGAGCATGGAGAAGGGGAAACCCAAGTAATTACAGGATCCCAGATTTCCTTCTATAAAAAGTTGGGATGATGGCTTAGAAAACTGGAATGCTGACAAAAACGTGGATGGCAAAGGCTATGATGATGCGTTTTCAGATAGAAAGGAAGATCCTAAAGTGAATTGGGACTATAGACCATCCCTAACACATGCTGGCAAAGAACCTGGCTTTTTTGTGTCCATGTCTTGAGCCTTTATGGGAGGCTAAACTTAACGCTGGTTGTCGCTCCCCCTCTTCATGGAGGAACGACACAAAACCCTGCCTAGGCTTCATATCCGAGTCACGGCACCATTATGTCGCTCCCCCTCTTCGTGGAGGAATGACACTAAGCCCTGCGCTGTTCTTTCGTCTGCTCGGCCCTCCCCGGGTTTGCTGCTGGTTCTTCCAGGGTTGGCTACTGTCCCTTCCACCTCCGTGGAAGGGCGGTTCCCCCTGGCCACTTTCCCCACTTCCGCAGGGGAGTGGCACACCGCCGGCCGGCTCTCTCGGGGGCTGCGCAGGTGTTCCCTTAGATGTTCCCCTTAGATGTTCCTGGTGCATGCCGTCTCTCTCCTCCTTTATAGTCCTCTTCTGCCAATCCTAACTCGGCTGCCCACACGCCGAGTACGCTGCTCTCCTCCAATCAGGAGCAAGTTCTACAGTTTATTGGCTGAACTGGAGGCAGCTGTGTAGAAGCTGTTTTCTTCTCTCCCAGCGCCATATTGTGGGAGAGCAGATGCATAGAATAAGTCTTAATTCCAGTAACTTAGTCTAGTCTGAGTTACTCCCAGTTGCTCCCCACACTGGTGGGATGGGTTGTTTTTTGGTAGTGGAGATTTCAAGGCAGAAAAGTTCAGGCTGCAGCATGGCTGTTATTGGCGGCAAATTTTAAGGTGAGAATCAGGACAAAAGGGAGAAGAGCAGGAAGTTTTGGAAAATTTGCATCTTTACCAGCGGAAGAAAAAAGAAAAAAAAAATCCCTCTTCAGGAGAGGAAAATGAAGTAGAGAAACCACTTGCTAAAGAGAATAGTGGGAATTTGGTATAGTACCTAAACCGCAACTTGGGATACTCACATTATATATTAGTGAGCCTGACGAGTCATGGCTGCTTGGCTTCCAATCCAATTTCTTGTTAATGAGCATTTTGGGAGGTATCAGATGATGGCCTAAGAGCTTGGGGCCCAACCACCCATGTGGGAGACCTGAATTGAGCTTCAGGCACCTGACTTGGTGTGGCCCAACTCTGACTGTTGTAGGCATTTGAGGAGTGAATCAAGGGATGGAAATCTCTGTATCTGTTTGTCTCTTTCTCTCTGCCTTTCAAATAAAAAGAATACAAATAAAAATATTTTTTAGAAAAATAAGCAAAGTAGTAAAGGTAGAAAGAAGTTGTGTACAAGATAAGGGGAGAAAGGCCCTGAGGGCAGGTCAGAGATCTTCAAAACTTCTCTTACATTACAGGCCATGAGGCCTGAAAGGGCAGAATTGGTTCTTGAAACTCCAGGGCCATCTTTGGAATCTGCCTGTTGGCAAAGTTCTCAGAAACCACTGCAGCCCTGAGTAAGCTGGGTCTTGTGATGCTCCTGTTGGGGACAAACTTTGGCATTTTCATTATAGTGTTGGTTTTGCAGGCAGACAGAATGCAACAGTTGCACAGTCATGGCAACTTCCACCAAGATTTCAAAGTACAGGCTGGGAGGCCAGGCAGTGTTATGCTGCAGGGTCAGAGTCTCTGTGTGGAGTTATGAATACTCAAACTGTGAGAGTGGAGCTGCGGGAGACCCCAGAAAAATGGAGGTGATAGCAATATGTCACAACTGCTGAGAAAAGCTGCAGAGTGCAAGTCAAAAGCCTGGGAAAGTGGTAGATGTAAGTGTGCAGCCTCAGAGATCAGGACCAACAGAGATTTCAAGGATGTTTTGAACATACTGGGGGTCCAAGCAGTGAACCCACCTGTCACAGGGAAGACTCTGTGACACATACCAGGGGGAAATGTGGGGGCACAGCTGCTACAGAGTTTCCACCAGGACAATGCCTTGTGAAGCTGCAGAGATGAGACTGTGAGAACTAAGCATGCATGGGCTGTGACCAGCAAAGACATTGGGGTCCCATCCTCCAGCACAGTGTGTCCAGACATAGAACTTTAGGACTTAATGTCTGTCCTATTGGTTTTAGATATTCTTTTGGCCCTATTAATCCTTTCTATTTCCTTCTCTACACTGTTTGGAATGGAATTGCCTGTACTGCCATTATATCCTGTAAAGATGTAGCTTTGTTTTTGTACAGTTTCACAGTTAAGACTCTACTTTCCTCTAGGTTGGATTTACTCTTCTGTGAGCTCCCCCAGGTAATACCAAGAGTGGGCCACATGCAACTGGAAGCACACACTCTGTAAATGTAACACTTTGATAAAATGTTGGAACTCTTAATAGGTTCAGCAAAAATCTCTGGGATGACTCTCACTTGCCTTGTTTGGGATTGTGGGATTGTGAGCCGTGTTAAAGCAGGAAGTCTGACAGGATGAGTATGTCCCTCAACCCTATGGACCTGCCAAGGCTAGGATGTGGGATCAGTTCCTCTGAACCCAGGAGGACTAAGATTAGGAAAACACGGTCCCTGAACACAAATCATAGTGCTTTCAGGCAGGGGAAGAGGAAGGGATTCTCAGGACCCCAAACAAGGGCTTTACTGTTCTCCCAAGCCCATATCTTCTTTTCTGTACCATATCACATTAATGGTTGTTATGCCTCTTTTAATTTTTGGCCAGTTGGCTTCTTGTTTAATCTGCTTGTTTTCGTTGTACCATTCTGTCTTTCCTCCTCCTTCTCTGATTCTCTGGCTGCCTCTCAGTTCCTTGTTGTCACCTGCCCCTCTTCAGTGCCCTCTCCAGTGTGAAAACTGTATCTTAGCCTTCATCTTTCATGCCTCTGAGATATATCCATATACTCTCTTACAATTCACCATTTCCATTCCCATTTTACTAGTCTTCACTATTTTCATGTCAATCTTCTTTGCCAAACTAGAGGCTTCATGAGTAGTGAAGGGGCCATATCTTGGTTATTTACCACTGAATCATCAAAACTTTGTGGAGCACACAGCACATAGCAGGTGTCCAAATACTCTGTGAAATGGCCCCAGTGGCAGAAGTTATCACGAATTTGTCAGCAGGCATTTTGCTTTTTCAAGATTTATTCCCCTAATGAGCCTTAGGAGACGAACAAGGAGGAAAGTGAGCAATTGGGTTCAATACCAAAGAATTCTCACAACCACTCTAGGAAATTCAGGATTTCAGAAGAAGTAATAAATTAATGGGCATTTATAACATTGTAACTTTCCAAATAAATATGCAGATTGACAAGTGAAATGTAAGTTTGAATGCTAAAGATATTATATAACAATACAACTCCTCAGGGGTGTTCCCATGAAAGTAAATATATTATTCAATAGGAACCTATTAAGAATTCAAGATTATGTTTTACTTACTAATTAACTTTGGCATTCATTAGATGTCAAGGAGTTTGACATAAAAACAGAGAGATCAAGCAAAAGCAACTCAGAACATTCTATACTTTTAATAACAATTTTATTCAAGTATTTTTAAACGCAGTTATTTCAAATGGGTTCAGCTCCTAAGTCCATTTTCATTTAACCAGTCTGAAGGCTTTCTAATTAGTTACATGTATTGTTACAGGCATCTAGAACATAAAACTTTAAGTATTGCATCACTAGTCCCTTTCCTGGACAAAACTAAGTACATAAAACCCATGATTTACTTAAAAATAATTTATTTTTTGCAATATATAGTACAAAATAGGCCTTTCATGATTATTATTTTTAATTCATTTGAAGGGGGAAAAGAGAGGGAGACGCATACACATACACACACACACACACACACACACACACATAGATGCCTTTCATTGAGTGATTCATTCTTCAGATGCCCTTAACAACCAAGACCAGGCATGGCGCTGATAACCCAGTTCAGGTTTCCCACATGGTGGTAAGAACCAAACTACTTGAACCATCACTTGCTGCCTTCCAGGGCTTACATACAGATGTCTCAAGCATCATTTTAACTACACAATAGCCCAGTCTTGTGCTATTTTGTTCACTCACCAGAAAGATTGTTGTAAGCTCCAAAGAAAGTCTAAAGAAATTCAGTGACCCCCATAGCAGGTGCATATATGTTAGAACCTGTCAAATATTTGGGTAAGGGGAAAAGCTAATGAGAATAGGCCCTCTGCTCTTCATGGTTCTGCAGTCTCAATCTTAAGTACTTAGTGTTCTACATGGCTGTCATAATCATGAAAAAAATGTTGAGTACTCAACAATGGAATTTTACAGCAAATAAAAAAAGAAAGAAAAAAGTAAAAGGAAGAAAAATATAAAAATAACCTCTTTGAAGATACAGATGTTAAAATGTATATATTTATATACACATATACACACAAGCACAATTTTTTTACATCTATATGTTGTATGTGTGTGTGTGTGTGTTATAACCAGAAACTAATTTTTACTGAGATTTAAAAGAGAAACTAAAATTCCTTGAAAATAAAATAAACCTGATATGCACATATTTAAAATTTATTCTGGTTAGGTCAAAATAAACATTATATGAAAAACGAAGTAAAGGAATTTTGGAGACAGACCTGTGTGCTCAAGCTTTTGTTAAACTGTTATTTCTTCATTGTGGTAAGTATCAATTTTTTGATACTCAATTTTCTCACCTGGAGAAATAGATGAAGAAAATTCCATAAAAAATATGAGAAAATTGCTTTATAGAAGGAAGGTTGGATGCAGATATCATTCAATCAAAATGTAATTTTTAAAAGATTTGCTTATTTATTTATCTGAAAAGCAGAATTACAAAGAAAGAGGGAGAGACAGAGATCTTTACTCCAATGGTTCACTCCCCAAACAGCTGTAGAACTCAGTGGACAGGGGTTAAAAAGGATATATAGGAAGAAAGAGGACCTGATCATACTCTGATATTTATGCATTTCACATTGAGGGAGTGTCTACTCTTTTTTACCTTTTACTCACTGTGTGGGACAAAATCAAATTTTCTCTCCTTCAAGCAGGTCTGAGTTTTCAGGGGCTGTTTATAGCATCAGCTAACCAGACCCACTCTCAATGTGGCAGTAATGTTTGTAGACCTGAGAGTCTCAAAGACATCAGTACAAATGAGAAACAACAACAGAGAAATAAAGTCATGAAAGAGCTCTATTAAACTCCCCCCCCTAATACTTATATATTAAAATAAAGGAATCCATTTAAGAAATTAACATACAAATGATAGTACCCTTTTAGTAAAAAAAGGCAGTTCCCAAATTGTCATGGGGGAAAGATAATAATTCTAAATGGTCATTTATATCCTTTTTAATACATTGAAGTGGTACATTCAATACAGGAACATCACAGCAAAATATGCCATAACGAGAAAGCACAGGCACATTACGTCCACAATCTATTTCATTATTATGATTGCTTTGCAACTATTCCATATTTAGAGGGAACATCTCTCATCTTAATGTGCAATACTTCTGCTTTAGGACGAGATAGTCCATGGATGGCAGCAATGCAAAAATAGCAATTCAAGAAAGGAATAAAGAAAAAATGGTTATCATACTTTGGTTATGTAGGTAACAGCAAATTTTGAAAGTCATAACATAGCACTCTAGGGCTAGGGCCATTTGGAGGCCAAAAGAGTCAGCATTTAATCATTTTCTTGTGCCCAGCAAAGAGTCAGGTGCAAAAAATCCCATGAAATCAAAATGTGACTTGAGCCATGATGTTTCATCAAGGATCAAATCAACATTTTCAAGTACAGCAAACAACTGAAAGTTGTGTCTTCTACTGTCTTATGATTGGATACTGTTTGATCTCTAATACTAGAATCACAATTTGGTTCATAATAGGTCTGTCCGTAAGTCTTTGTTACTATTGAGAGGCTGACTAAAAACTGAAGTTTACATAGAACTGCAGGGACCTAGCAGGCAGAGAACTGGGCTTCAGGCTACTAGAAGAGCTGCTGCCATACCAGAATGAGGGTGGGGAGTGTGAGAATAGATTAGAGCTGCTCAGGCACCATGGAAGCCACTGTAACATTACATCTGTAGAATTGAAGTCTAGCGAGGAATGAAATGTATCCTGAGACCTAGGGAGACACCTTCCAGAATCTGTTAAGTGTAACAAAAATAGAAAACATCCCGTTCAGTTGAACAGAAACTTTTATTTTGTATAGTTGCTATTGATAAAGTACTACTGTTAATAGTGCATGCAAAGATAAATAAGTATGGGTCTTCTTTTCCCCTAGAAACTTCCAATTCATTAGAATTTACAGGCAATTATTAATAGTATCCAAACACAAAAATGAACTGTTATTTCTGTGATGGAAATTGAGAAGAAGCATAGCTTTTATTTTTACCTGAACAATCTAAAACATTTTTAATAAGTAGATGGCATTGGCTGGGTCTTGAAAAACAAGATTAAGTAATATCATCTAAAGTCAGTTTTAGGAGAACAAGTATTTGAGGCTGAAATATCCACATAATGGAGTCAAAGAGCTCTTTAGCAAGCTAATTACATACTCATGTAAACTTACATATGACTTGTATGATATTCCTGAGGATTCATAGGTTCTGTAAATTGTATCCTTCGATGCCTGGACCTATGGGCTCCACGTCAGTACTCCTTACAAGAGTATGAGCAATTTTCACGAAGCTCTGGGAACACAGGAGAAGAAGCATAATGCCTAATGGGGCTGGAGAGGAATCCTGGAAAACCTTGAACATCACATGAAAGATACATGAAAAGGCAATAAAATTTAGGTTTGCTAATAATATCTTCCAATGCTATCATCAAATGAGCAACCCTAGGAAAAGAAGAATATTGGTATCAACAAATATTCTAGGTTGGCCTGTTTGCAAATCACTGTCCTGGATAGAATGAAATTGATGACATAGTGAGTACACAGAAAGATAGAAGCAGAAATTTCTTTGGAGCCATTTTGCTTTCTTCACAAGCCCTGCCCCCAGCCTTGCCACCTAAAACCCTTGCAAATAGGCTCAAGTAGGGCACAGAAGCTCCAGGGTACTTCTCTTGACAAGATAACCTTGTCTCTTCTTTTCTGAACACCATGCCTGTCGCTCCCCCATTCACGGAGGAACGACACCAGACCCTGCACTGTTCTTTTGTCTGCTCGGCCCTTCCCGGGTTAGCTGCCATTCCCTCATTCGCAGAGGAACGACCACCGTCCTGGGTTAGCTGCCGGCCCCTCCACCTCCGTGGAGGGGCGGCACCCCCCCGCCCCCACCGCTTTCCCCGCTTCCCCGGAGGAGCGGCACACCGCAGGCCGGCTCTCTCGGGGGCTGCTCAGATGTTCCTCAGGTGTTCCCTCAGATGTTCCTGGTGCATGTTGTTTCTCTCCTCCTTTATAGTCCTCTTCCACCAATCCATGTTCTGCTGCCCACACGCCGAGCACGCTGCTCTCCTCCAATCAGGAGCAGGATCAGCTCCTGCAGCTTATCGGTCTGATGAGGCAGCTGCATAGAGGTTGTTTGGTCTCTCTCTCAGCGCCATATTGTGGGAGAGCAGATGCATAGAATAAGTCTTAATTCCAGTAACTTAGTCTAGTCTCAGTTGCTCCCCACACATGCCCCTGTCAGTTATCATCCCATGCATGTTGCTCTTCCTTAAGGAAGAAGTGAATGTGAGAGACTACTACCGGGACAACACATTGGCCACATTTTTCAGCCTAATGTTGGCAGATAGACTATTCTTGACTTCAGTGTTGCTTACCCATGCTCACCTGGCTTCACCAATTTTCTGCTCTTTCAGATCAGCTGTCCTGTCTCTATGATGACCTCCTCTTTTCAGTATGGAATGTTGCCCTTAAAGGACCCACTGAGGTTATCTATTGCAGACCCCTCATTTAGCATGTGAATAAACTACAACCCAGAATGGTTAGAGATTGCCAAGGGCCACATATCTATTAGTAGCAGGGATAGGTCCAGAGACTTGGTTTCCTGACTCTGAGACTAGGTCTATTTTTCCAATGTCAGGTGCCAGAAAATGAGGAAATGGTATTGTTATTGTTGTTTTATTGCCTCCAGAGATTTAATGTTATGGAAAATTTGAAGCCCACAAGAGACCTGGAACAAGAGTGATTCAAAATCATAAGTGAATGAAGGGCTGAACCCTAATTTATGCTCACAAATATGTAAACTATTATGGGCATCTATAATTTTCACATGTGCAAATAGCGCTGTCTTTATTTCGAGGACGTAGGGAACCAAGGGTAAGGAGGAATTTCATGTGTGTAATTTGCAATAGATTTGCTTTCATCAGCAGGTGAAGGGAAAAAGGCCAGATTTCTCATGAAATACCAATCAACATTTAGAAGCTCAGTACTATTGTAATGAAAGAAGCTGCTGTGCGTGTTCTGCTTCAAAGACAAGCTGATTTTTAGAAAGAGTTTTTCATGAGCAGAAAATTGCCAAAAATGAGACCATTTTATGGGTAGGAAGCCATAAAAATTAATCCACTTTAAATCCTGGCTTTATTTAAATTTCTGTAATTTTATCTTACATGCATTATTTATTATTGACAGCTGAGCTGCAAGCAAAAATGATCCTGAACAATCAAAGTCTATTTTATGTGAAAATCAGACATGGAAAGTAAATTTTTATTGCCTTTTCTAGAGGTGGAGGGGTGGTGCACTGAGACTGAAATATTTTGTGACTTAAAGTTTCAGTCCATTGGAATTAGAACAGCTGAGTTATACGTTTACTTTGTAGGGAGGATAATGAAATGTCAACAGATCCTCCAGAAGCAGAGTACTCCAGGAGGTGGTGTAACACATTGCTAGGCGGCAGTGCTTATCAATCCATCTAATTGTGCTCTTATATTCACTTAGGTGTTCCCACAGCCTCCTGAATATTGTACAGATTTTGTGAGGATGCTTGGCCTTTTAATAAAAATGCCACCCTGAAGAAGTTGCAGCAACTTAGGAAAAATTATTTTTCAGGTTGTGAAAGTAAAACAACAATGAGCTAACAAAACACAAATCTTCAGTTCTTATTAGGGAGACATGAAAGATGTAAATTGGTGACTAAAATTTTTGTTCTATTTATCCTGCTACATAAGGTTATTTACCTAGTCAGACCTGATAATCTCTTTGTCTTTAATCATCCATCTCTCCATCTCTCCACCTTCAACATTTTCCTTTATCTCCTATGCATTTATTCACAGAATTTCTATATAATCCTTTATCTACACTGATTGAATGCACAGACAATGGCTAGACCACACAGGGCAATAGTGACTCACAGTGTCTACTGCATGTGTTCCATGAAATCAAATAGAAAGGAAGCTGAGCAAACTGGACATGTAGGTGTGTGTGTGTGTTTGCAGTTGCAGATAGTACACCAAATACTATGGTTTATGTCAGGTGACAGTACATTTCGTTTTGTAAAGAGTCGTATCATCCATAATTTTGACTTTGCGGACCACATGATTTTGGTTGCAGCTACTTTACCCCGCCTTTACAATGCAAAAGTAGCTATCAACAGTAAGCAAATCAATGGGGGCTGTGTTCTGATAATGGTTTTTTTATGGTTTATTTTTTTATGAAAGTAGGCAGCAAGTCAGATTTGGTCCCTGAACTGCAGTTTGCTGAATTCTGGTCAATGCTATAACATACTAGTTCTGAACCTAGTAGTGGTCATAATGCAAGCCTTAAACATTGGAAGAGATATGTGAACATTGTTAGGAGTTCCATCATTCTTTCCACAAACATTGATCCAGGAATTGTCTTGGAAGATCAGCAAACAAGGCAGACTCAAATCCTTTCCTGGATGGATTTTATATTGATTTGGAGATGGCCGATAATGAAAAAGAAATGGAATGAATAAGTACATTCTATAGTAAGTTAGAAGTTAAAAGTTTTAGAGAGAGAGGATAGAGTAGATACAGAAATAAAGAAAGTGTGGGGGATGGCCGGCGCCACAGCTCAATAGGCTATTCCTTCACCTGCGGCACCGGCACACCGGGTTCTAGTCCTGGTTGGGGCGCCGGATTCTGTCCCGGTTGCCCCTCTTCCAGGCCAGCTCTCTGCTATGGCCCAGGAGTGCAGTGGAGGATGGCCCAAGTCCTTGGGCCCTGCACCCGCATGGGAGACCAGGAGAAGCACCTGGCTCCTGCCTTCAGATCAGCGTGATGTGCCCTTCGCAGCACGCCAGCCGCAGTGGACAGTGGAGGGTGAACCAACAGCAAAGGAAGACCTTTCTCTCTGTCTCTCTCTCTCACTGTCCACTCTGCCTGTCAAAAAAAAAAAAAAAAAAAAAAACACAAACCAAAAACAAAACAAAAAACAAAAAAATCAGGTAACTGCCCATTCAGTGTGCTTGCTACTTCAGTTTAAAGATGGCAAAAAAAAAAAAAAAGAAAGAAAGAAAGAAAGAAAGAAAGAAAAGAAAAGAAAAGAAAAGAAAAGAAAAGAAAAGAAAAGAAAAAGAAAAGAAAAGAAAAGAAAAGAAAAGAAAAGAAAAGAAAAGAAAAGAAAAGAAAAGAAAGTGTGGGGGAGTAATGACAAAATAATGAATTGTAATTCTCAACAGTATAGCTAGAAAAGAGTCAAAAGAAGCAGACATTTGAGCAAAAATTCAGAAAAGATGAAAGAGTCAGCCATACAGAGATCTGGGGGTGGGGGACACGTAGCAGATAACTGCATACATCCTGAGCTGGAGAAGCAGGAATCTGACAGAGAGTGGTGGGCAGAGATAAGACCATGAAAATGAGGTTGGAATGACAATGAGGCATCACTGTAAAAAGATTTCTATGTTTGCTCTGAGTAAAATGGGACATCTTTTCATGCATGCTTTTGCTCTGAGTAAAACGGGATATCCATACACAGTTTTGGGTAGCACAGGGATGCAACATGATGTGAAGAGATTACTCTGACTGCTTTGTTGAGAAACCTCATAAGGCAGCAAAGATGGTAGCAGGGGCCCAACATACAGTTGAGTTCTCTTGTTGTCATTTTCTTTTTTCATATACTCATATTTTGAGTTTTAATGGCGTTTACAACTGTTATTATTTAGAGAAGTTATCAGTATAACTGGATTCATACGGACAATATGTTTACTGTGTACTATTCATGCCATTCTCTCTTTCTTCATTTTCTTTCCTTTTCCCCATTTCCCTCTTCTTTTTTGCATTTCATCTACACTTTTTTTAAAAAAAATCTATAGTTGTCCTACAGTTTACAAAGTACATTTTCAATTAATCTATATCCACTTTCAAATATCACTATACATCACCTACAGTGCAGATAATGTCAAACCAAATATTCCCTCTGTTCTTTCCCTTTGGACATTTCTACCATTCATTATATATGCATACTATGATTGGCCAATACATTGCTATTATCACTGCTTTTTACAAGTAAACATGCTTTAAATTAAGAATAAAAAAGAAAAAAATTCACTTTACTGTCATTATATCTTCTCTGATGCTCTTCCTTTCCTTATGTAGATCTGAGTTTTTCATTTGGAATATTTAATTTTCCTCCTTCTAATATTTTCTTCTGGGCAGGTTTATGATAGATGAATTATATCAATATTTTGTTTGAGAAGTCTTTATTTGTCCTCTTTATTTAAAGGAGAACTTTATAAAAGATATTTATTTGCTTATTTAGAAGGGAGAGATATGGATAGAGATAGAGATAGAGATAGAGATAGAGATAGAGATATATAGAGATGGTCTTCCATCTGCCAGTTCAGTTTCTAAATGCCTGCAAGAGCTGGGGCCAGGACAGTTTGAAGCCAGAAGCCTGAAGTCCATCCAGGCCTCCCACATGGTGGTAGGGACCCAAGAAAATGGACCATAATCCACTCCTTTCCCGTATCAGCAGGAGGCTGGATCAGAGTTGTGGAGGAGCTGAGATTCCAAAATGGGATGTGAGTGTAGCAAACAGCGGCTTAATCTGCTGTGTCACAATGCCTGCCCTAGAAGGGTAATTTTTATAAATATAAGATTCTGGGAGGTGGCTGAACACCCACGTAGAACTGTAAGGCATCCCCAGCCTCCCAGGAGCAAGACGCCGAGGTGAAGCTGGTGCTTCTCCTTTGACAGGACAGGCTGGCAGGGCAGAGACAAACTTCTGCACCCAGTGACTGCGGGAGCCTTGTGTGCTGAGACCATGGGGACTTGGTGGTTATGTGAGAAAGTGCAGGATGTAGCTGGGTCCCTGAGCAATCATGCTTAGAGCTCCTTGGTTACTTGGGCAGGTAATTGCAGCAGGAACTGTGCTCACAGTGAGGACTGCACAGATCATTTGTGTGGTTCATACAGTGGTGCAGATGACTGTTGAACACATTGGGGGCTAACACCCAGGCTTTGCGCAGCTTGGAAGACAGAAAGTGAGGGGGTGATCACACCAACAGAGGTGATATTCTCCTGTTTCTGAAAACAAGAGGAGACCTACCATGCCCAACTTGGGAGTTTCCCTGGATACTTGCTCCACCCTGAGGACTTACCAGAGCTCCCTGGCCACACCCCCCACTCCTCTTGGTATTCACAGAAAGGACATACATTCCATTAAACCACAGAGGCATAGCTCAAAGATATAAGCCATCAGGAGAAAAAAAATCAACTCCACAAATGCCTAAAAACAAAGGCAAAAATTCAAGAAACAAGAGTAAGGAACATGCCATGACCCACCATCCACTCTCCAAGGAACACAATATTTTGATATTAGAATGTGAAGGTGAAGAGATTGAGGAAACACTGGAAACAGAATTCAAAAAATTAATCATAAGATTACTGAAAAGC
Organism: Oryctolagus cuniculus; assembly: GCF_051225735.1. Classification (NCBI taxonomy): domain Eukaryota; kingdom Metazoa; phylum Chordata; class Mammalia; order Lagomorpha; family Leporidae; genus Oryctolagus; species Oryctolagus cuniculus. The sequence continues at coordinate 115,201,857 of NC_142869.1, read as the reverse complement.
AATAAGATGCAAATCCACAAACTAAAGTCAACCATACATGACATGAATGAATTTTTCCCATGAAATTGAGATTTTAAAAATAAATCAACATGATATATTAGAAATGAAAATTTAATAGATCAAATTAAAAATGTGGTAGAAAGCCTTAACAGCAGACTTGTTGAAGCAGAAGGAAAAATATCCAAACTAGAGGACAAATCTTTGGAAATCTTACAGTCAGACCAAAAAAAAAAGCAAGAAGAAAATAGAAAATTTGAAACAGCGTTGGAGATTTATGGGATACTACCAAACAACCCAATATATGGCTCTTAAGAGTTCCTGAAGGTGTGGGAAGAGAGAATTGTCTAGAAGTCCTATTTAGTGAAATAATTAAATATAAGATTTGATTTTGATAATTTCCCCCAAACATTTTAGTTATTTTACTTCACTTCATGCTTTCATTGTGTCTTCTTCTTTCAAGATTTTCTCTTTGTGGTTTTCTGTAGTTTACATATGATATGATTGGTGTTTACATCGCTGCTGTCAGCCTTGTTTTTGATATTAATTTCTCTTATTGTTCTCTAAGCTTTTTGATTCTGTGCTTTGGTGTTAGTGGATGGTTCTTGGCCATTGTAATTTTAACTATTTCTTTGGCTGTCTTCTATTTTTCCTGTTCTGTTATTATGAGTATATATATATATGTGTGTGTGTGTGTGTGTGTGTGTGTGTGTGTATGTATATATATATATATCACACTTTTTGGAATTGTGTCATAATTCTTGGATGCTCTATTTTCTTTTTGTTTTATTCTTTATTCTCTCAGGAATTCAATTCAGTCATTTTCTACTAACCTATCTTCAATCCCCTTGATTATTTTCTTGAGTGTGTTGAATCTACTGATAAGTCCATTGAAGCCATTATTCATTTCTGTTATAATGTTTTTGATTCCTAACATTTCCTTTTGATTTTTTTAAAGATCTTTCATTTTTGGTGTTGCGTTACTCATTTTTCATGCATCTTGTCTTTTGTCCATACTTTATGTATCAATCACAGCTACTCTAAACTTCCTTTCTATAATTCATATTCTAGCTTATATCTACGTCTGTTTCTGAAGATGGCTTCATTGGCTCAGATTTTTTTCTTGGCCTTTTGCATGCGAGGTAATTTTGTTTTTGATCTGACACAGATGCTGTGTTGGATATTTGGACTAGAATACTTAAATCTTTAGTATAAGGATTTAGATTCAGCTGGCCAGGAGTTGTGCTAAGCTTCACATTTACTGTAGTTATAGGTTGCAGATGTCTTCATTCCTCTAGTGTTCATGCTTCTATCTTTCCTTTTGACCTTGCACTTGCCCAACTACCCTTGCTCAGATTGTGTATCTTGCAGCTCTGTTAGCTGCAATATGTTTTATTGTAGTAGAGACCTTTGATGTTGTGCATACATAACATTTCTCTTAAATTCCAAATTTTTAGGGATCCTATATTTTAGATCTGTGACCTTTATAAGTGTTTCTCTAGTCATACAATTTTTCTACTTCTTCCTACTTGTTTTCTTGGTTGCAGTGTTCTCTGGTCTACTTTAATTGATCTCTGTTGAGTATGTTTGTCCCCTGAAATGAGACAGGAATTATAGTGGGAAGTGTAATAAGAGGAATGTCTTCCATTCAGGTAAAAAAGGCTCTAGCAAAGCCTTTTTCTGCAGGAGTATAAGCTTTTATTATGGAGAATGTTCAGGATCTATTTTACAAATATAAAGGAATAAATTCTCTCTCACCAGCTGCTCAGTCATGAGATACTCACTAGGAGCACCTGTTGGGGTTCTTGCAGGCAAAGCCACAGAGTTATGATCCTTTAAGCTTGTAGCTCTCAGCAGCATCCCCCTCTGAAGCTAGTCTACATCAACCTCCTACAATTCCTGAAGAGGATCACTTATGTAGTTCAACCAGTTTATGGCTCCTGTGGCTCCAGGTAAGCTGGACACAGCTGTGACTCTCTGTGTGTGCCTGTGTCTCTACCTGTGGGATTGAGAATTTGCCAAGAGACATTCATTTTCTAATTGACCTAAGGAAAGTCATTGATATAATTTGTCTAGATTTTTTGGTTGTAAAAACAGGAGTGTCTACTTCTGAGTTCATCCTATAGGCAATCCCAAAGTGGAAATCTTGGGAGGTCTTTTAGGACTTGTGCACAAAACTGAAAACATTTTACTTCTGTTCACCTGTTGCTGGCCAAGGTAAGTCAAATGGCCAAGCCAACCAAAAGGTAAGACATATGCTGCACTTACAATGAAGCCCAGGAAGGGCGTGGTTACAGGGTGTGGAAAGAACTGGGACAAGTCATTCAATGACTAGCAGTTTCCTGATACCAGTAATCACTGAATTTCTTCACTATGGGCTTTTCATTTCTCCCATAACTTCTATAACTTATTTAATATATGGTCACATGTTGCTTAACAACAGGATGTATTCTTAGAAGCACTTTGCTAGGCAATATTGTGATTGAGCAAACATCACAGGGTGCATGCACATCAACCTAGAGGTTGTGAGCCAGTCATGTCCTCTTGATACCACCAAGATATGTGGCAACACATGGGAGACCCAGAGGAGACTCCTGGCTCCTGGCTCTGGATAGGCCCAGCTCTGGTGGTTGCAGCCATTTGGAGAGTGAACCAGTTGATGGAAGACCTTACTCTCTGTCTCTCTCTCTCTGTCTGTAACTCAGTCTTTCAAATAAACAAAATCTTAAAAAAATAGAATAAGTATTTAAATAAAAGATATGTGGCAAATGAGACATACGGGGCCACTACAGGCATAATAACACATATGCTGTTTTGATGGATTTTTTTAAATAAATAGATGGAGTATGTTCTAAAATAAACACAATACAATGCAATAGGTAAACCAGTACGGTAGTTGCTTACTCTCATTTCAAGTATTTTGTACCGTAAATAATTTTGTGGGTGTAGCTTTGTATGCCTGGCAGTACAATAGATTTGTTGATGCCAGCATCACCACACAGGTGATTGCTATAGCATTTTTAGGAGATAGGAATTTTTCTGTTTCACTCTAATCTTAGGGACCACTGTCATGTGTGTGATCTGTTGTTGACTCAAACATCTCTATGCCTTTTGTTCAGGGCATGACTGTATCAAATTCTCTCTGTTTGAAATTGAGAGAATGTTTCTCGTTTTTCCTGACTGGACTTTGACTGACATAATTCCATGTTCGGGAGCAGAGGTAGCTTTAACAGCCCTTGAAGAGTGTGCTAGTTAAGTTCTTTTGTTTCCAAGTAAGACAAAACTACATAGCTGAATTTAAGAAAAAAGAGAATGGGCTAGGTTGTGGAGGATTCCAGAGTAGCTCACCAAATCCAGGACAGACAGAACACCAGGCTACTGCAAGGCCTGAAATCTGAACATGGAAATGGTCAGGAACCCTATGCAAGACCTTGCCACATCTCTCCTCTCTGCTTCTCTTACATGTCATGCTCTGTTTCTGCCCATGGATTGTCTCTGTTTTATGAGCAGAAACCAGACTGAGATGTTGTCCCATGGACCAACATGTAAGTGTATTGTTGGGACAAGTGCATTGTTGGGACAAGAATTCTGCTGAAATAGAATGGCAGCTTTTTAATTTCAATTTCATGCACTTGGGTCGATTCCTCACTCCTGATCTAATCACTTGGCATTGAAGTAGAGGTCACATTGCCCATGCCTGCTGCTGGAATGTTGAGAAGTTGTGATTGGATAAAGGGACTCATTGTAAATTAGGCCCATAGTCTTTAATTGGAGGCAGTTTTGTCCTCCAGGAGAAATTTGGCATGTCTGGAGATAAATTTGGTTATCATAGCTAAGGGAATGCTACTGACATCTTGTGTGTAGAGGTCAGGCAAATTGTTGATGATTTCAAATCAATCATTGGAGCACTTCACACAAAACAGAATTATCCAGACCAAAACATCAACACGGCTGAGGTCAAGAAACCCTGAGAGCCAGCCAAGCATTGATGAGAGTGCAAAGGGAAAGGAGAGAACAGAGAGCAGAAAGACAAGGATGCATTTAGTGAGCATGTACTATAGATTTGAAATGCTGTAGTAACTGACTAGTGTCATTTCACTGACTTGTCACAACAATTTTACAAAATAAATAGTATTATCTCTGCTTTATCGAAAACCAAATAGGACTCTCCCTCTGAGGCTCATGTTCTTAACGATAAGCTAGATGATGACAAAGAAAACCAGCGTATCTTGTGGATCTGTCCCTGTTGTCAGCTAAAGTACCTAGAAAGATATAAACAGATTCTTAAGTACTGAATTTGAGAGCCTAACATGTGACAGTAAATAATAACATCACTGTTATCACCTGCTAAGGAGTGGGGGAAAGTGGAAGTCACATCACATCCTCTATCAAACGGATTTGAATGTAAAATAAACAGCTACACTGATATGTAGGCTGATGTGAGCAGGGAAAGTGGAGGACGAAACCCAGGTGAGAGCCAAACAAAACAGAAGATTCCCAAGGCTGCTGTTGTCACAGTTGTCTTCCGCTCCCAACCTTGCCAGCCCTGCATTCAGTCCATACTGAGTCCAAACCTTACAACAGGAATAAATGCCTCAAATCTGTAGTGCTGTCATGAAGGTTACTCTTAGAAATATAGGTATAACCAGGGGTTGGCAAGTGGGCCAAGCACAGCCCACTATGTGCTTTCTTGGAACTCTCATGATCTTTTATTTATGCATTATCTGTGGCTATCTTTGTACCAAAAGAGCAGAGGCAAATAGTTAAAAATCCAAGAATGTTTACTTTCTGCCTACTTCTGGAAAATCTTGCTGATTCCTGGCACACAGAGGAGAGCCTGTTTCTGGATATTCTTGTGTCCTTACTGGAGAATGTCCTTTGTGTGTGTTTGTTCACAGACATGCTCAAGATAACCTAGCAAACTGGCCTCTGTGGCTTTTGAAATCACTATTTGAAGCAAAGAAATAAAGGAGTGAAAGATAGCCAAATAAGAACACATTTCCTCGCAAGAGGTGGAGACAGGTTACTTTTGTTTTGGGTTAGGCAGAATAGGGAGTTTGAAATTGACAGTAATAATAAAAGGCAAAACAATAAAACTGGGGAGGGGGAGATATGTTGAAGTCTATGAGCTCTGTGCGTTAGTTATGTAACTTTTATCAAATTTATTAAACTCTCTAGTCCTCAATTTCTTCATTTATAAAATTGGATGGAGAAATCTTACCTTTTTGGTGAATTAATGAAATGACTTATGCAAGAACTGAATTTACATTAAAATGTGACATATGAATGTTATAATAATAATTTAATTGTTTCACATATAAGGATACTTCAAAAAGTTCACAGAAAATGGAAATGGAAGTTTATTTTGGTGCCAAATATTTTGAAATCCATACATAATTATTTAAATGCACATTTTCCCTGAAGTTTTGGAAGATTCCTCCTGTATTCATTGGGTACCTATTCTGGGGGCACTGCCCACATTCCTTCCCATGGCACCAAAATAACAGTAATAAGAGATTGAATGCACTGAATGTCTCCCACAAGCTCTGTTCTAAGAACTTTGTACTACTGAACTTAATCCTCTCAACAATGATATATGCAGGATTATTGCCAAATCTATGTTGGAGATAACGGAACTGAGTGGATTTCCATAGAACACATGGCTAAGGAGTTAAGCAGACATCGGATGATTCACCAATCAAGTCTAGTTACAAAGTCCATGGTCTTCAATAATGCAGCAAGCATCAGTCCTATGACATGTTTAGGAGTGATTCATTTTACATGCAGGTAGCCTCCGTTGTTGAGATTATAGTATAACTGTATCCATGTGTTGAGCTTGCTGGCTCCAAGTATGGCTGTTGGTGTGGAGTCTCTGGGCAAAGGAAGCCACAGCCAACATAGGAGAAACACATGCACAGCTTTCAGATGTTCACACAATTCCCAGTGATGTATGCAGGGGATTTATGGGCACTTAGCTTCAGGGAGCACATCTGTAACTGAGGTGAGGAGGGGGAGGAGGGGGGAGAGAGAGAGAGAAAATTTGAAAGGATTGTTTTTCTATGTTCTGATTTGCACCAGTAGCTGTTATAGCTGTACTGTGCACCCCTCCCCAAATGGATAAGTTAAAATGGTAACCTTCCATACCTTAGAATGTAAATATATTCGCTTGCAGATCCTACCTTTAACTTGTTAAGTCACAAAGAAGGTCTTTAGGGTGGATCCCAATTCAATCTGACTGTCCTCATAAGAGGAAAGTTGGACACATATTAACACCAGCAATGTGAGCATACAGAGAAAATATCATGTGAAGAAGAAGACAGCCATCTGCCTGCCAAGGAAAGACACATTGATACTGAGCTTTTGGCCTTCAGAATTGTCAGTAAATGTTTCTGTCGGTTGAGTCACCCAGTCTCTGTTATTTTGTTATGTCACTCTAGCAAACTAGTACAGTTTTCCAGTAATGCCCCATTGGGATGCCTTTACCTGAATACAGAACAAAGAGTAGGGAGTTTGCCACCCTGTTACACACCACAGGGCACAGATGACCCTGGGACATTCAGGAGTGCTACCAGCAGAGACATGCTGAGCTCAAGATCAGCGGGGGAGACATCAGTAGCCAGAGGAGGAGCACAATATAGTGAAAGTGTCTGCTGCTGTGCCAAATGGAGCAGCCCCAGCCACCTCCAGAGAATGGCTGCACCCCACAGAGCAGTGACTGGAATAAACAGACCCATAGAGCAGCAGGAGGAAAGAGTAGTGGCCAGGAGGGTGGCACTGAATCCATGATAGGGCAGTGTACGTCACCTGCTCCTCTGGAAATGCTAAAAGCTCTTAAGAGGGGATTGCCAGGGAGCTGAGGCTCATGCATCAGTAGTTTGGAGAAATGAGCCAGAAAAATTAGATATTATATCAGTGCTCCCACATATGTACCCCGAGGGTGGTGAAGCTTGGAGAAATTACAGTTCTACACAGTTGACCCCAGAGCAGACATCTGTGAAAATCTATCTGAAAAGCTAAAGACAGTGCACTGAAAGAAACAGATTGACAAGCAAATAATGGTGACTTGGGTGGGGGGAGTCTGTGCAAGAATAGAAAAGGAGAGCAAAGAAGTGGATTTTAGCCGACCCAATCACAACCCAGGGTTGCTAAGGAAGATCTAATTAAAAGTGCTTTGTAAATAGAAAATGCAGTGTAGATGGTTTATTAAGTGGGAAAGCTGAGCTTTATTCAGTATTCTCACAGGCAGGAATTCAATGGCACAAATTGGAAATGCACTTGCAGGAAAACAATTAATAGATTAGAGAAAAGGAAGAAAAGGAAATAAAGTTGGACAGAATGAAAAGGAGTCAAAAAGAGGGAGAAGAGGGACCCAATTTCAAAGTTCTAGAGATGAAAAGAGAGGAAAATATAATAATTTATTGACTATCCAGAGAAGAATAAGTAAGTAAGAGAATCAGCTTAACTAATAAAGGGAATAAATGTCTTGTGAAAGTGCTAATATGTGTTCTAAAACTGGTGTACTGGTGTCAGTGGTGGGAAATGGAATGAGAGACCCAATCAAACTCTCCAGGAATGAGGCTTTCTGTCTTATAACTGTCCATGTTTAATCAGTAGCAATCAGTGCAAGAGCAGAATTTAAAGCTATCAGTTTGCTCTCCACTGTTAACTTGAAGTGCATTGCAGCTAGAGGGCAGTAGATAGCTCACAGACTTTGGTAACAACAGGCTTTACTTCCTTCCCTCCCTTTCTCCTTCCCTCCCTCCCTCCCCTCCTGCTTTCCTGCCTTCCTTCTTTCTGCCTGCCATCTTTGTTTTTGAAAGCTTTATTTGATAGAGTGTAGGGGATAAAATAGAAAGGGAGGGAGAGAGAGAATACTCCCATTTGTTGGTCACTTCCCGAATGACCACATCAGCCAGGGTTGGGCCAATGCCAAAACTAGGAGCCAGGAACTCAATTCAGGTCCTCACATGGGTACAGGAACCCAATTACTTAGGCCATCACCATTTTATCCTGGGTTCTTCATTAGCGGGAAGCTTGAATCAGAAGTTTGAATCAAGAATTGAACACAGGTACTCCAATGCAGGAGGTTGGGTAGGCTAGATACTCATCCTAGTGGGTCTATCTCACAAAGTTGCTGAGGCACTTTATATCCTTTCCTCTTGTTTGAAAGGGAAGAAAAGACAATAGCACAGGAGAGTACAAAAGCAGAGAAATATTTCCAATCCTGCTTTCCTTCCCAAGTCACTTTCTCTGCCCACATGGCATGGAGCTGGATAAAAGGTCATTGATCATTGATAGTCCCAATTCTTGCCTATTTTTCTTTTCCTTTTGGATTTTCCTGATGATAGCTCTCTACTCCCACTTCCATGCAGCAAGCATGATATGGGTATCATACTAACGCTTGTCATTTCCAAGCTTCCTCTAATTTGCTCTCTCAGTATGGTATGATAAGTGATGGTATGATAAGTCTCCCTGTGGGATGAGGATACCCATTTTTTCACTGTGAGTTTAGCTTTTCCCGCAGAAGTTTCCAAGATCTAAATTAGGGGTGTTGAAGGAGAACTAAGGAATATCCCTCAGTATAGTAGAGTTAATGAAAATTCTCATCTGTGTTTAGTATGTGTTCTCATTTGCTTAGGAATTTAAAGGAGAAACAGAATGATTATTTTGCTTATTTGAACCACTAATTAATTACTTATTACTAAACAACTATGAGAAAATCACTTCTATCATAAACCTTAGGTTGGCTCTGAAAATTTGGAAAAAATACAGTAATTCCAATATGGAAAGGCTTTCTTCAGAATTATATCAAATAATACATGTCAAGACAATAAAGCACAACAAGAATGCTGTAGATGTCTGTTCATTGTGCTGGTTTGGAGCAATTCTTTCAAATATGTTATATTTTATTTTCCCCAACTTTAACTTTAAAATGAAGATACTAATACTTATTTCTTGTGAACAAAACTTCAGGCATACTAGTAGGATCCTTGGTAGATACAAATTACAGTGGAATGGCTTCTATCTTGTAGATCAGTTGAAATTCCATATCCTGGGATGGGGGAATGTGTTTCATCTACTGCTATACCTTGAATCTATGCAAACCAGCAAGCAGATTTGATTTTAAAAAGTACTCAAAGGGCAGGCATCCGACCTAGCAGTTAAGCCATCAGCTTTGACACCTGCATTCCATATTGGAATACCTGGGCTCATGTTCAAGTTCTGCTCCCAATTCCAATTTCCTGCTAATGAGGACCCTGAGAGACAGCAAGTGATGGCTCATGTACTTGAAGACCTCAAATGGCTCTCAGCTGAAGATTTCAGCCTGGCCCAGCTCTTGCTGTTGTGGGCATTTGGGGAGTGAATGAACAGATGGAAGATCTCTCTCTCTCTCTCACTGTCTCATCTCTCTCCTTGACCATGCTTTTCAAATCAATAAAATAAATCTTTAAAAATAAAATAAATAGTACAGTTTTAATCTCTGAGATCACTGAGTATATTTAAATAAAATTCACTGTGAACTTAAGAAAATTATAATTAACTACTCAGGAAATATAGCTGGAATGGGTCTTGATAATTCATTGATATAAGAAAGTTGAGTCCCAAGCTGTTTGGAGTGAAGCTCTGGTTCTAATTACTTACTAGCCAGAAGACCTTGGGAGAGTAAATAAATATCTGAGTTTCAGATTCCCCATCTGTATGAGTATAAAAGTAAGCATCTACCTCAGAGGATTGATGATGGCTGCAACTGTGTCAAAGCATGTTTCGCATTTAATGGAGTGGATTGCATAGTCATGGGAAGCATGCAATAAATGTCAATTGAAATAATTCAAAATGTTACAGCCTAACTAAATCTCATATTACTAACATTTAAAGAATAAAATTATGTCATGCAGGGTATAAATAGATTTGTGCCCCCTAAAAACTTATGTGTGTGTTAGAATTGTAAAATCAGAGGAACACTTGATAGAAGTTTGACTTCTGTTGGTGGCTCCTGAAATATGGCTCCTATCCGTTAATCACAGAATCTTTAGGAAGAGATGACCAGTGCATGAGTTCAAAACAATGATCTTTCCTATTTGTTATATAAGAAAAGCTTGTTAACCTGTTTTCCTCTTGAATGATAGAAGAGATGAAAGGACTGGAAGTCAAATGAATCACAATAAGCCCCAGAAAGAAAACCTGCTTCATAACAAGTGAGTCTAAGGTACAATTGGGACAGGAAAGACAGAGTAGGAAACCTGAGAGCTGAGAGCTCTGTGTTGTGTCTGACAAGACGTGGAGAGAGGACTGAGTTTATTTAATGTCTATTGCATCAGAATCTTTCAGTGGTGACCAAGCTGTGCTTTCATGGGCTGGTTCTAAGTCAGTGACTGGGTATGGAGGGTCAGATAGACCGCAGCATCCATTATAGTGTTCAGTTTTATGAAAACGCTTAAGGAGAAAGTGGAGACCAGAGTGTAATCTGATGAATGCATTCTTATGAACAAAGCAGGATGCCAGTCAAAGGCTCCCCACCAGCAGCTACTGCTTTTAGGCCTTTATTCATCTCACATTTTAAAATCCCTGAGTAGAAGGAGGCAGTGAGAATGCTCTGAATTGAGAATCTTGTGCCTTTGATGTTAGTGCACTGTAATCTTGGGCCCTTCACTTCTTCCCTTGAGCCCCAGTTTCTCCATCTGTACCAGAGAAGGGTACAAGGATTAACCTGAGTGATCTCTGAACCCCTTTTTCAGCTAAAAATGTTTGTGATATATTATGGGTGTGAAAAGAGTCAACACACACACACACCTACAACTTGTTCATTCTCTTTTCCATACTGTTTGCATTCCATCTCATCTCTGCTCTTTTTTTTCAACTTTTATTTAATAAATATAAATTTCCAAAGTACAACTTTTGGATTATAATGGCTTTTCCCCCATAGACTGCCTGCCCCCCGCAACCATCCCATTTCCCACTTTCTCTCCCATCCCATTCACATCAAGATTCATTTTCAATTATCTTTATATACAGAAGATCTACTTAGTATATACTAAGTAAAGATTTCAGCAAACTGCACCCACAAAGACACACACAGTATAGAGTACTGTTTGAGTAGTAGCTTTACCGTTAACTTGCATAGCACAACACATTAAGGACAGAGATCCTACATGGGGAGTGGGTGCACAGTGACTTAACAATTGACACTCTTATTTATGACGTCAGTAATCACCCTAGGCTCTTGTCATGAGCTGCCCAGGCTATGGAAGCCTCTTGAGTTCACAAACTCTGATCTTATTTAGACAAGGTCATAGTCAAAGTGGAAGTTCTCTCCTCCTTTCAGAGAAAGGTACCTCCTTCTCTGATGCCCCATTCTTCCTGCTGGGATCTCACTCACAGATATCTTTCATTTAGGTCATTTTTCATGCCAACGTGTCTTGGCTTTATATGCCTGTGAAACTCTCATAGGCTTTTTAGCCAGATCTGAATGCCTTAAGGGCTGATTCTGAGGCCAGAGTGCTGTTTAGGACATCTGCCATTCTATGAGTCTGCTGTGTATCCCGCTTCCCATGTTGGATCATTCTCTACTTTTTAATTCTATAAGTTATTATTAGCAGACACTAGTCTTGTTTATATGATCCCTTTAACCCTTAATCCTATCATTATGATCAATTGTGAACTGAAACTGATCACTTGGACTAGTGAGATGGCATTGGTACATGCCACCTTGATGGGATTGGATTGGAATTCCCTGGCTCATTTTTAGCTCTACCATTAAGGATAAGTCTGATTGAGCATGTGCCAAGCTGTAAATATCCTCCCTCTCTTATTTCCACTCTTATATTTAACAGGGATCACTTTTCAGTTAAATTTAAATGCCTAAGAATAATTGTGTGTTCATTAAAGAGTTCAACCAATGGCATTAAGTAGAACAACAAAATACTAAAAGGAATAAGATAGTAAGTTGTTCCTTGATCGTCAGGACAAGGGCTGATCAAGTCATTGTTTTTCATAGTGCCCATTTCACTTCAACAGGTTTCCTTTTAGGTGCTCAGTTAGTTGTCACTGATCAGGGAGAACATATGATATTTGTCCCTTTGGGACTGGCTTATTTCACTCAGCATGATGTTTTCCAGATTCCTCCATTTTGTTGCAAATGTCTGGATTTCTTTCCTTTTTTTTTTTTTTTTTTTTTTTTTTTTTTTTTTTTTTTTTACTGCGGAATAGTATTCTATAGAGTACATGTCCCATAATTTATTTATCCAGCCTTCTGTTGATGGGCCTTTAGGTTGATTCCATGTCTTAGCTATTGTGAATTGAGCTGCAATAAACATTGAGGTGCAGACGGCTCTTTTATTTGCCAATTTAATTTCCTTTGGGTAAATTCCAAGGAATGGGATGGCTGGGTTGTATGGGAGGATAATACTCAGGTTTCTGAGGAATCTCCAGACTGACTTCCATAGTGGCTTAACCAGTTTGCATTCCCACCAACAGTGGGTTAGTGTCCCTTTTTCCCCACATCCTCGCCAGCATCTGTTGTTGGTAGATTTCTATATGTGAGCCATTCTGACCAGGGTGAAGTGAAACCTCATTGTGGTTTTGATTTGCATTTCCCTGATTGCTAGTGATCTTGAACATTTTTTCATGTGTCTGTTGGCCATTTGGATCTCCTCTTTTGTAAAATGTCTATTGAGGTCCTTAGCCCATCTCCTAAGTGGGTTGTTTGTTTTGTTGTTGTGGAGTTTCTTGATCTCTTTTTGGATTCTGGTTATTAATCCTTTATTAGTTGCATAATTTGCCCCAAGCTTTTGACAGAAAACTCCTTGTCTTAACTTTCCTACCTCTTCTCCCAGGATGCTCCATATCCCTTCATTCAAACTGGTAGAAGACTGACACTTGCACAAGAGTTTTCATGGCTCTAATTCAGGCTATGGCTTTGTCAGCATCTATGGTGTACATGTTGTTGGATTTTTTTTAAAAGAATATTTTTACTTATTTGACAAGCAGTTGTGTGTTTTTTTGTGTGTTTCAGAGACAGAGAGACAGAGAGCCAGAGAGACACACACACACAAAGAGAGAGAGATAAAAAGGAGAGAGAGAGAAAGAGAGAGAGAAGAGAATAATCTTTCCTCTTCTAGTTCACTCCACAATTGCCTGTAACAACTAGGTTTGCATCAGACTGAAATGAGGAGACTGAATCTCAACCTAAGTCTCCCACGTGAGTGGCAGCATCCTAAGTATTTGAGCCACCAGCTGCTGCCTCCCAGGGTACACATTATTGAGAAGCTGCATCAGAAGCAGGCAGAGATTTGAACTCAGGCACTCTGATATGAGATGTGGATGATCCAAATGGTGTCTTAAGCACTGCACCAAACATTGGTTCTTAAGTTGTTAGATATTTTGAATGCCATCCTTTGATATCTCACGGTACTCACCATTTCCTGTATAGACTTACATGAACAGGTGTCAAGTGAAATAATTCAGGTTTGTTCCAACACTGAAAAAATGAAGGACAAAGGTAGGGAGCAGGAGAAGATCAGAAAATGAGATGTTATCATCAAATGAATTAGTGTTTAAGACTTGTCCTGGGGCTGGTGATGTGGCGCAGCTGGTTAAAGCCCTGGCCTGAAGCATCAGCATCCCATATGGGTGTTGGTTTGAGCCCAGCTGCTCCTTTTCTGATCCAGCTCTCTGCTATGGCCTGGGAAAGCAGTGAAAGATATACAAAAAATCAGTAGGAATTGTATATACTAACAATTAACAGTTGGCAATTAAAAGTAAAAATATAGTATCTTTTAAAATATGATCAAAGAAAAAATGAAATACTTATTATTAATATACTAAAATCTTTGTGAGATCCGCATGCTGAAAACTACAAATGACTGGTGAAGTCATCAATAATAACATAAATAAATGGAGAGATATATAGTGTTCACGGATTGGAAGATGCTGTATGTTTAAGATGCCAGTTCTTATGAACCAGTCTACAGAGTTAGTATAATCTTAAATTATCATTAGGGGGCTCACATTGTAGTGCAGCAGAATAAAGCACGAGCCTGCAGTGTCAGCATCCCATATGGGTGCCAGTTCGAGTCATATCGGCTGCTCCTCTTTTGATCTAACTTTCTGGTATGGCCTGGGAAAGCAGTAGAAGATGGCTCAACTCCTTGGGACTCTGCACCCATATTGGAGACCTGGGAGAAGCTCCTGGCTCCTGGCTTTTGATCAGCTCAGCTGTGGCTGGTGCAGCCATTTGGGGAGTGAACCAGCAGATTAAAGAACTCTCTCTTTCTCTCTGGCTCTACCTCTCCTTCTAACTCTGTCTTTCTCTCTTTTTTATTTTTATTTTTTTAAATTTTATTTAGTAAATGTAATTTTCCAAAGTACAGTTTATGGATTACAATGGCTTTTCCCCCCATAACTTCCCTCCCACCCGCACCCTTCCCATCTCCCACTCCCTCTCCCATTCCATTCACATCAAGATTCATTTTCAATTATCTTTATATACAGAAGATCAACTTAGTATATATTAAGTAAAGATTTCATCAATTTGCACCCACACAGAACATAAAGTGTAAAATACTGTTTGAATACTAGTTATAGCATTAATTCACATTGGACAACACATTAAGGACAGAGATCCCACATGAGGAGTAAGTACACAGTGACTCCTGTTGTTGACTTAACAATTTGACACTGTTGTTTATGGCATCAGTACTCTCCCTAGGCTCTAGTCATGAGTTTCCAAGGCTATGGAAGCCTCTTGAGTTTGCTGACTTCGATCTTATTTACACAAGGTCATGGTCAAAGTGGAAGTTCTCTCCTCCTTTCAGAGAAAGGTACCTCCTCCTCTGATGGCCCATTCTTTATACTGGGATCTCACTCACAGAGATCTTTCATTTAGGTCCTCTTTTTTTTTGCCAGAGTGTCTTGGCTTTGCATGCCTAAAATACTCTCACGGGCTCTTCAGCCATATCTGAATGCCTTACGGGCTTATTCTGAGGCCAGAGTGCTGTTTAGGACATCTGCCGTTCTATGAGTCTGCTGTGTATCCCACTTCCCATGTTGGATCGTTCTCTCCCTTTTTTATTCTATCATTTAGTATTAGCAGACACTGTTCTTGTTTGTGTGATCCCTTTGACTCTTAGACCTATCAGTGTGATCAATTGTGAAATGAAATTGATCACTTGGACTATTTGAGATGGCACTGGTACATGCAATCTTGATGGGATTGTATTGGAATCCCCTGGCACATTTCTAACTCTGTCTTTCAAGTAAATAAAATAAATCTTATAAAAATCATTAGAATTTTCTGTAGCTATCAATGAATTAGCCTGAAAATTGTATGAATAGGGATAAAGCTCAGTATAGCCAAAATAAATTTGGATAAGAATAATAAAGTTAGAAGATATACATCACTTGATTTTAAGACTTAGTATGAATCTTAAGTATAGTAAAACCTAACTATAATGATCAAGAATTGGTAGTATTGGAGAAAGGGTATGTTGATAGTTAAATGGAACAGGATAGAAGGCCCAGAAATAGGCAAGTAGAAGTATATCCAACTTATCTGAGATAATGAGAAATTCAGTAGGGGGAGAATAGCTTTTTCAGCAGATTGTGCTGGAACAATAAACATGCAAAAGGAGAACCTCAATTATAATTCACACCTTATGTAAAAATTCATTCAAAAGTGATTATAAACCTAAATGTAAAGTATAAAACTATGAATTTTTGAATAAAGCATAAAACTCTTTGTGACCTGACTTTGGCAAAGAATATTAAGTTAAAAACACCAAAACCACACTCCTTAAATCAAAAACTGATGGAATAAGACATCAATATAAGACCTTGCTCTTTAAAAGTAATTTGTTGTAGGGATGGAAAACAAATCATGATCTGGAAGAAAATATCTTCAAATCATAGAGTTGATGAGGCACTCTCAAAACTCAATAATAAAAAAGCAAACAGCCTAGTAAAATATGGGCATTTTACTAAAAAAGATATAAGGGGCAGAAAAAAAAACACATAATAAGATTCTAACACCATTAGTCAAATTAAAACCACAGTGAGATAGCATTGCCTGCTTCTTAGTATGGTTAAGGCAACCATTTTTAATAAGATGTATAAAGAGAGACAGAGAGAGAGAGAGAGAGAGAGAAACCAAAAGCCTTCCACATAAAGAGTAATGTCTTTTTCTTTCTCTGTCTGGCTTATTTCACTTAGCAAAATAATCTCAAATTACACCATTTTGTTGCAAATATAAGAATTTCATTTTCTATGCCTGAGAAATATACCATTATGTATATACCATCAAGTATATTCCTCATTTTCTTTATTTGCCCATTCACTAAAGGGCATCTGGATTGATTCCGTGTATTTGCTATTGTTAATTGGGCTGCAATAAACATGAAAGTACAGATATCCCTACTTTCAAGGAAATAGTATATATGTTTATATATATTTGCATATTAAGTAAATATGAGGAAATGTTAAAAATTGCAGCAAGATTGATGCAACTGAGAACCATTATACTAAGTGAAATAAGCCAGTCTCAAAAAGACAGATACTATATGCTTTCCCTGATCTGAAGTAACTAATAGAGTAACTGAAATGTCATGTTTAGGAGTGAAAAGGATGTTTTGAGATTCAATGATTGTTTACAGAACTTTGTCTCTTCCATTGAGGAACAGTGTTTTTTTTTCTTTTTTTTTCCTACTATTTGTTGAAATTTTTTACTTAGCATAGGATTATCTATATGATCATTAGGCAAACTGAAAATAGATTGTTGTTAAAAATTAAGAGTGGGAATATGAGAAGGAGAAGGAGGATGGGTTTAAACGTGGAAAGGAAGGTAAGGGGGGGGAAATGTCACTATGTTTCTAAATCTGTATACATGAGTACATGAAACTTGTATAACTTGAATAGTTTGCAAAAATTTTCTCCCATTCTGTCAGTTGTCTCCTCACTTTGCTGAAATTCATATGGAGACACAGGAGACCTCGAATAGCTAAAGCAATCTTGTTGAGGATTTTTTTCAAATTTATTTGACAGGTAGAGTTATAGACAGTGAGAGAGAGAGAGACAGAGAGAAAGGTCTTCTTTCCATTGGTTCACTTCCCAAATGGCTGCTACAGCCAGCGCTGCGCCGATCTGAAGCCAGGAGCCAGGTGCCTCCTCCCAGACTCCCATGCGGGTGCAGCAGCCCAAGCACTTGGGCCATCTTCCACTGCCTTCCTGGGCCATAGCAGAGAGCTGGACTGGAAGAGGAGTAGCTGAGACTAGAACCAGTGCCCATGTGGGATGCCTGCACCGCAGGCAGAGGATTAACCAATTGAACCATGCTGCCGGCCCTGAGGATTTTTTTTTTAATATATGTTCACCAGGGTCTCAGCACACAAGGCTTCCACATCACTGGGTGCAGTGGTTTCTGTTTGCACTGCCAGCCTGCCCAGTCAACAAATAGTCAGATGTTCCCTGAGACAGCTCTGCCTAGACGTCTTGATCCAGGTAGGCTATATGTAGCTCACCATCCTACATGGTCACCCAGTTCCCTCTCCCAGTTAGCCTGAAAGTCAGTAGGTTCTGTGGATTGTTCCCTCACTAGAATCACTGGATCACACAGATACACAAGAGCCACTGGCCGAAAGTAGCTTTGCCAGTTCTGCCGGTACTACTGTGAAGGTGGTTTCCTGTCTCAGCCAGTTGCTGTGTGCTCACATGGTTTGCACAGTTGCTGCTCAGACACAAAATGGCACCTACCTTTTCTCTGCTGGGCAGTGGGGGCTGTTGTGGGGAAGTTGGTGCAAGAGGAATATGCCTTCTCTACTTCCACTAGGTTCGCAGGCAACTGCTAACAACTGCTCACATTCAGGGCTCCAGACCAGACTCATGCCACACTCTCTCTTGGCTTATATCACATGGGTAGCTGCAGTCTTCTCACTGCCATCTGCAAACTGTTGCCTGCTCTGGCTATTGATCAAGGCTGTTGTGTGTTGCACTTGTGTTCTTGCTGTACATCTGTACCCTCCACAGAGGTCCAGGGGTTCCTCCTTCTCTAGTAGGATTTCCAGTTTAGTTTTTCTGACCAATTCTCCCCTGAGAGTGCACTTCCTAATCCCCTTTCTTTCAGTGTTTATCCCTAGTCTAGTGCATCACATCTCTTCCTAATCCACCAAGTTGGAATCTCTCATGTTAAATATTTTTAAATAAAAATTTAAAAAGGCAAAAAAATAATGAAACAAAAAAGTAAAAAGAGACAAAATTGACAATATAAAGTGGTGGCAAGGATGCTGAAAAACTGGAGCTTTCATACATTGCAGTGGGAAAGCAAAATGGAAAAGCCACTATGGGTAATGCTTTGTCAGTTACTTAAAAAAGTTAAACATATAGTGTCCTGTGTGTTCCAGAGATCCCGCATTTAATCATTTATCCTAGAGAAATAAAAGCATATGTCAATACTAACACCTGACATGAATATTTATAGCAGCATGTTGTTGCTATGGATTTGGATAAAACTGGAAATAATCAACTTACACCCATTCTCCAGGAACTCAGACATACCTTCCTTTGGTGTCAGCCTCTTGCCCATTATGAAGAGTCATTTCTTTAAAGTGGAAGTCTCTCCTGAGTTGCAGGGTTATATTTAATGGGTAAGTTTAGCAATGCCCCAGAGGATAATTGGCTTCTTACCCTCCACCAGTCTGGTTCTCTTTATCCAAGACCTATACCTACCCATCAGTTCCACTGGACAAGCCAGACATAGGCTTGAAATGGAGGATTTTTATGGAACATTTCACTATATGTTAAGATATTATTTTATTTCATGTACTGCAAGCTATGTTTTTACCAGTATCTTAACAAAAAGAGTTGATGAACATTTAGCTGATTTTATTCTACATTTTTGCAGATACTTCAATAAATCTAGAAGTATTTTATGAGATCCTGCAACAAAAGCTGGGCATAAGTCAATTTGCAGTTGAGTATGTGCACCAAAATGCTGAAAATGGTATGACCATTTACTTTCCTCCTTTGTCTCCTCTCAATCCACACTGAATCCACTTATTAACAGAGATAGCTGAACCCTCTTCTCTTCCTTTCTGTCATTGTCCCTTGGTCATCTAACCCTCTGCCTTCCTCACAGTATTATTTCTTCTTCCTTCAGCCTCTACCCTAACTAAAGTCATGTGCTTCCAAGCAGCTATCCCCGAGGGAAGGTGTTAAAAGGGATGGATGATGGATAGTACTGGGTTTTTCTTCTCATCTGCTGAGTTGAAGAAGATTCCTTTGAGTCCTATCCTCACAATGAAATGCTCAAAAAATTCAACTAGTAGGATTGACAGCTTTTGCCATAACTCCAATACATTACTATACTCACAAAACTGAAGTGACTTCCTTACTTTTCTCTACTTTCCAAACCATTTTATTCTAGAGTGATAGGAGGCAGGGACCCAGAAAAGTGGAAGGTGATATACATCATGCCCAGGAGGTGGTAATATGAGTAATATCAGTACAAAGACGTCATGTCATATTATTAAACTTCAGAGAGATGCAGAGTTTTAAAATATTCTATTTTTTCAAATAACAGAGACATTAGCATTTCTTTCAGTCATTTTTGATTCAAATACCATTCAAGGGAACTCTAGACTCAAACAAAATGTTCATAATGTAAGTCAGGGTCTATTGCTCAAGCCAATTATTAAACCATTGCCATAATAGTCCAGAAGTTATTATTAGGCTACTATTCATTGTCCACAATTGCTATGAACTTGTAGTAACAGCATCTTAATTTTTGATTTTCTGTTTTCTCCTGAACTGTCAATCAATGTTCAGAGAAATTAATATAAATGAAAGCTCTAGAGCATGCTGGTGATCCATCAATATTAGTTCACTTCTTTCATGATATTAGAGTGTTTAATTTCTCTTTCTAGTTTGTTGTTTTCTGCTTCCAATTTTCCCCAGACTGGTAAAATATATAGTTTCCAATCAATTGCAATTTGTTCAAAAAACAAAAGCCAATGAGGAGAGATCAATAAATTTGACTGAATTGAAATTTAAAATATTCTATTATTCTAACATTCTGATAATCACAATAAAGTTGAAAATCAAAAATAAGACTCTGAAGAGTGTTGGCAGCCTATCTAACAAGGGATTATAAAAAATTTTGAAGGCGGAGCCAAGATGGTGGAATAGTGAGGGTGCACACCGATAGTCCGGGAAAAGATAGTTTAATAAGAGTGGAGTTACGGTAGCCTCAGGAAAAGGATCAGGAAAAATTTGCAGAGGAAACTCTTCCAGATCTAGTGGATGTGACATGGAGGACCTACAGGGAGAGCAAGGTCGCCCACGGCATGGAAGCCGAGCCATGGAAGCTGAGCCACAGAATCTGTGCACCAGTGCTGGAAGGGGAGGTGAGACAAAGACCTCGGTAACCTGAGACATTGGCGGGGAAAGGCAGAAAGAGCCTACAGAGAACGAGGCCTGAAACCCCACTGGGGAGTTCACCAGGCTGACTGGAGGAGAGAAAAAAAAATAAGGGGAACCCGCATGGACATTAGCCTCTCTCCCCACTCACTTTACAAAGCCGAGCAAGACAAAGGGCAGGCACCATTTTATGTATGTAAAGCTGTGCGCACCATTTTGCGTATGTAAAGCGGCGCCCCTCATTAGCCGAGCAGAAAAACCTGACTCTGGTGGGGAGAAATAACAGGAGGTTAACACCTAGTGAAATTGTGGAGCTTATGAACTGAGCCTGTGAAAATCTGAGGGGGGGGAGGCGAATGAACTCACCAAGTACACAAACTCGGTAACCTGGGCAACCCGGTGAGAGACTGCAGAGAAATTTGAGACCACACTGAGGGCTGTATAAACTCTTTGTGTGGTCTCAGCGGTAAGCAGATGAATACCCACAGGGGCTAGATTTCATACATCAACTACTCTCAATTCCACTCAGTTGTGTGGAATTACTTCCCAACTGAGTCAAAAAAAAAAAAAAAAAAAAGAGAGAGAGAGAGAGTGAGCCAGTGAGAGAGCAATCTGTGTGAGTCACATTTGGCACACCCTTAACCCTGAAGAACCAAACAAAGCTCTCTGGACATACCCATCACAGCCTCTAAGGATCCATCAAAAGCAGACAGTACACTTAATTTAGAGTCACAGTATAATGAGAAAAAACACCACACCAAAGAAACCAAAGAATATCTCCAATATGCCAAACAACAAACGCAAAAACCGAGGTAACAAGAACAAGGAAGACACTATGACGCCCCCAAATGAAATAGACACCCCAATTCAAGATTACGAAGATGATGAGATAGAAGAAATGCAAGAAGCAGATCTCAAAAAATTGATAAGAGCATTAAGAAGTTCTCAAAAACAAATTCTTGAACTACAGAAATCCTTAATGGACAAGATAGAAAATCTCTCTCGTGAAAATGAAATATTAAGGAGGAATCAAAATGAAACGAAACAACTAGTAGAACATGAAACTGTGATAGTGATGAGAAATCATAATGAAGTGAAGAATTCAATAGATCAAATGACAAACACATTAGAGAGCCTTACAAACAGAATGGGTGAGGCAGAAGAGAGAATATCGGACTTGGAAGACAGAGAACAGGAAAATATACAGTTAAACCAAAGAAAAGAAGAGGAAATTAGAAATCTAAAAAATATTGTCAGGAATCTTCAGGATACTATTAAAAAACGCAACATTCGGGTTCTAGGAGTTCCTGAAGGCATGGAGAGGGAGAAAGGATTAGAAGGCCTTTTTAGTGAGATATTAGCAGAAAATTTCCCAGGTTTGGAGAAGGACAGAGAAATCCTAGTACAGGAAGCTCATAGAACACCCAATAAAGATGACGAAAAGAGATCCTCACCACGACACGTTGTAATTAAACTCACCACAGTGAAACATAAAGAAAAGATCCTAAAATGTGCAAGAGAGAAACGTCAGATTACTCTTAGAGGATCTCCAATCAGACTCATAGCTGACTTCTCATCAGAAACCCTACAAGCTAGGAGGGAATGGCGAGATATAGCCCAGGTACTAAGAGAGAAAAACTGCCAGCCTAGAATATTATATGCTGCAAAGCTCCCATTTGTGAATGAAGGTGAAATAGAGACCTTTCACAGCAAACAGAAATTGAAAGAATTTTTTGCCACTCGTCCAGCCCTGCAAAAGATGCTTAAAGATGTGTTACACACAGAAACACAGAAACATGGTCATCAATATGAAAGAAGGTAAAGGAAGGAAACCTCACAGCAAAAGATCACAGGAAGTTCAAAGCATATATTGGAACTTATCTTTGGCAAATGGCAGGGCAAAGTTACCATCTATCAATAGTCACATTGAACGTTAATGGCCTGAACTGTCCAGTTAAAAGACACAGATTGGCTGATTGGGTTAAGGAACAAAACCCATCTATTTGCTGCTTACAAGAAACACATCTTTCCAACAAAGATCCATACAGACTGAAAGTGAAAGGCTGGAAAAAGATATACCATGCCAACAGAAATGAAAAAAGAGCGGGTGTAGCCATCTTAATATCAGACAACATGAACTTTACCACAAAAACTGTTAGGAGAGACAAAGAGGGGCACTATATAATGATTAAGGGATCAATTCAACAGGAAGATATAACGATTATCAATGTATATGCACCTAATTACAGGGCACCGGTTTATTTAAAAGATTTGTTAAGGGACTTAAAGGGAGACTTAGACCCCAATACAATAGTAGTGGGGGACTTCAATACTCCACTCTCAGAAATACAGATCAACAGGACAGATGATCAAGGAGACAGTAGATTTAAATGACACTATAGCCCAAATGGATCTAACAGATATCTACAGAACTTTTCATCCTACACAGAAAGCATTTACATTCTTATCAGCAGTACATGGAACCTTCTCTAGGATTGACCACATTCTAGGCCATAGAGCAAGTCTCAGCAAATTCAAAAGAATTAGAATCATACCATGCAGCTTCTCAGACCATAAAGGAATGAAGTTGGAAATTAGCAACTCAGGAATCCCTAGAGCATATGCAAACACATGGAGATTGAACAACATGCTCCTGAATGAACAATGGGTCACAGAAAATCAAAAGAGAAATCAAAAATTTTCTGGAAGTAAATGAGGATAACAGCACAACATACCAAAACTTATGGGACGCAGCAAAAGCAGTGTTAAGAGGAAAGTTTATATCACTAGGTGCCTACATCAAGAAATTGGAAAGGCACCAAATAGATGAGCTTCCACTGCATCTCAAGGATCTAGAAAATCTGCAGGAAACCAGACCCAAATCTAGTAGGAGGAGAGAAATAATTAAAATCAGAGAAGAAATCAACAGGATTGAATCCAAAAAAAAGCTACAAAAAATCAGCCAAACGAGGAGCTGGTTTTTTGAAAAAATAAACAAAATTGACACCCCATTGGCCCAACTAACTAAAAAAAGAAGAGAAAAGACCCAAATCAATAAAATCAGAGATGAAAAAGGAAACGTAACAACAGACACCACAGAAATAAAAAGAATCATCAGTAATTACTACAAGGACTTGTATGCCAGCAACAGGGAAACCTATCAGAAATGGATAGATTTCTGGACACATGCAACCTACCTAAATTGAACCAGGAAGACATAGAAGACCTAAACAGACCCATAACTGAGACAGAAATTGAAACAGTAATAAAGGCCCTCCCAACAAAGAAAAGCCCAGGACCAGATGGATTCACTGCTGAATTCTGCCAGACATTTAAAGAAGAACTGACTCCAATTCTTCTTAAACTATTCAGAACAATCAAAAAAGAGGGAATCCTCCCAAATTCTTTCTATGAAGCCAGCATCACCTTAATTCCTAAGCCGGAAAAAGATGCAGCATTGAAAGAGAATTACAGACCAATATCCCTGATGAACATAGATGCAAAAATCCTCAATAAAATTCTCGCCAATAGAATGCAACTACACATCAGAAAGATCATCCACCCAGACCAAGTGGGATTTATCCCTGGTATGCAGGGATGGTTTAATGTGTGCAAGACAATCAATGTGATACACCACATTAACATACTGAAGAAGAAAAACCATATGATTATCTCCATAGATGCCGAGAAAGCATTTGATAAAATACAACACCCTTTCATGATGAAAACTCTAAGCAAACTGGATATGGAAGGAACATTCCTCAATACAATCAGATTGCTTTAGCTATTTGAGGTCTTCTGTGTCTCCACATGAATTTCAGCATCATCATTTTTTCCAGATCTGAGAATAATGTCTTTGGTATTTTGATTGGTATTGCATTGAATCTATAAATTGCTTTTGGGAGAATGGACATTTTGATTATATTGATTGTTCCAATCCATGAGCATGGAAGGTTTTTCCATTTCTTGGTATCCTCTTCTATTTCTTTCTTTAAGATTTCGTAATTCTCATCGTAGAGATCTTTGACTTCCTTCGTTAAGTTTATTGCAAGGTATTTGATTGTTTTTGTAGCTATTGTGTATGGGTTTTATTTTAGCTGTTCTTTCTCAGGCATGGATTTGCCTGTGTATACAAAGGCTGTTGATTTTTGTGCATTGATTTTATATCCTGCTACTTTGCCAAACTCTTCTATGAGTTCCAATAGTCTCTTAGTAGAATTCTTTGGATCCCCTAAATAAGGAATCATATCATCTGCAAAGAGGGATAGTTTGACTTCTTCCTTTCCACTTCGTATCCATTTAATTTCTTTTTCTTGCCTAATGGCTCTGGCTAAAACTTCCAGAACTTTATTGAAGAGCAGTGGTGAGAGTGGGCATCCATGTCTGGTACTGGATTTCAGTGGGAATGCTTCCAAACTTTCCCCATTTAATGTGATGTTGGCCATGGGTTTGTCATAAATTGCCTTGATTGTGTTGAGGAATGTTCCTTCTATACCCAATTTGCTTAGAGTTTTCATCATGAAAGGGTGTTGTATTTTATCAAATGCTTTCTCGGCATCTATTGAGATAATCATATGGTTTTTCTTTTGCAGTTTGTTAATGTGGTGTATCACATTGTTTGATTAGCAAATGTTGAACCATCCTTGCATACCATGGATAAATCCCACTTGGTCTGGGTGGATGATCTTTCTGATGTGTTGTTGCATTCTATTGGTGAGAATTTTATTGAGGATTTTTGCATCTATGTTCATCAGGGATATTGGTCTGTTAATTCCCTTTCTCTGTTGCATTTTTTTTTCAGATTTACGAATTAAGGTGATGCTAGCTTCATAGAAAGATTTTGGGAGGATTACCTCTCTTTCGATTGTTCTGAATAGTTTGAGAAGAATTGGAGTTAGTTCTTCTTCAATTGTCTGGAAGAATTCAGCAGTGAATCCATCTGGTCCTGGGCTTTTCTTTGTTGGGTGGGCCTTTACTACTGTTTTAATTTCTCACTTGTTTATGTGTCTGTTTAGGTTTTCTATGTCTTCTTTTTGATTTCTTCTATGACTCACGTTTCATTCGTGAGCATGTTTTTCAGTCTCCATGTGTTTGCATATGGTCTAGAGTTTCTTGAGTTTTTGATTTCAAGCTTATTCCATTGTGGTCAGAGAAGATGTATAGTATGATTTTGATTTTTTTGAGTTTCCGAGACTTGCTTTTTAGCATAGTCTATGATCTTTCCTTGAAAAAGTTCCATGGCGGTGAGAAGAATGTGTATTCTGCAACTGTACAATAAAAAGTTCTGTAGATAGCTGTTAGGTCCATTTGGTCAATAGTGTCAATTAACTCTGCTGTTTCCTTGCTGATTTCCTTTCCCGTTGATCTGTCCATTGACTGCTTAATGTCCCAGTCACACCCTGTGCTCTCTCATGCAGCCACAGTGTTTTCAAAGTCTCAGCACACAAAGTTCCCACAATCATGAGCACCAAGTACTCTGTCAATTCTTTCTGTCAATTCTCAGGCATCTCCTCTTGACTGATTTTTGGGCACATAGACACAAGCTGGCCCAGCTGATACGTCAGTCTGAATTGCCACCTCCGTTTCTCAGATAGTTACAGGGTGCCAGTTCCAGGTGGTTAAGGTGAGGGAAATGTGCCCCTTTTTCTGCCCTCTGGATTGGAAGGTACACTGACTCCCACAGGGCTCCAAGCTGGACTCACTTCAGGCTCTTCCCACAGCTAGAGGCTTGGGCTTCCACAGTTTGGATTCACCTTACTCCAAAGCTGGTGCTGAGGCTCTCGGCTGCTGAAGTTTTGAGTTTTGTGTGTCCACACCCTCCATTTAGATCCACAGTGTCCCTCTAATTTGTGTGGAGTTTCCTTTGCAGTTGTGTCCGTAATTCTTTCCTGAGATTGCACTCCCTCCACTTCTTCTTAACTGTCTTCCACTAGACTAGAGTGGTAAGCTCCCTCCCAATTCTTCCATCTTAGAATCCAGCAATCCATATTGTTTGTTTTTAAGGACACACACATGCACGCAAACCAAGTATTGTATACTCTGGGTGTGTGTACATTTGTATATAGAAATTTAGGAAAATATAGTATGTACAAACTCTTAAATGGTACCCTGAAGTGTTGTGGAAGAGGCAAATATTATGGGCACCAAGAACTTTACAGGAAGAGCTATATTTTTAAAAGTATTTGTATATATTTGTAGAACTATAATTACTTTAAAGTAAAACAGCACTATTTACTTCATATCCATCTGAGAAAAATGAACAAAATATAATGTGCAGGATACAATATGAATGCTACTCTAACAGTCTGACCAAGTAGTGTCTCTTTTAGGATCTAATATTTTTTAAGATTTATTTATTTATTTGGAAGAGTTGCGCAGAGAGAAGGAGAGGCAGAGAGAAAGAGAGAGAGATTTTCCATCTGCTGGTTCACTCCCCAGTTGGTCACAACAGCTGGAGCTGTGCTAATCCGAAGACAGGAGCCAGGAGGTTCCTCCGGGTCTCCCACGTGGGTTCAGGGGCCCAAGGAGTTGAGCCATCTTCTGCTTTCCCAGGCCACAGCAGAGAGCTGGATCAGAAGTGGAGCAGCTGGGACTGGAACCGGTGCCCACATGGGATGCCGGCACTACAGGCAGCAGCTTTACCCGCTACATCACAGCTCCCTTCCCTAGGAACTAATTTTTAAAAGACATGCTTTATGCCCCCATTCATGTAAAACAACCCTAGAACCATTCACTTTGTATCAGTGTAAAAACTTCTGGAAGAAACACATCAAAATTAGAGGATTCATTAGAGAAAGAAATGGGATTTAGCTAGGAACAAAATGTGGTTTCCTTTTATCTGTGTTAAAGATTTGCTAGTAGAATATTTTGAAGTGTTACTTTTGCGATTAAAAACCTGGAATAAGTTCATCAAAACTGGGAATGAAAAACCATGCAGAAGTGTGTTATTGTCTTTGATATTACTGAACTTCATCAGCAAAAATTAAAACAAACAATGAAACAATGTAAATACTTAAGAATAAGAGATATGTCAAATAACTCTTTAAAGTGACACTCTGTACCTATTAAAATTACTCATTATGATGAGTAGATGATTAAATTGCAGGTTGCAATGGAAAAAAGAAAGAAGAGCAGTGAAAACATGTGTGTGGATTCCTACTCCATTACTTCAAGAAAACAGATAAGCGCAAACATCTCTGAGAAAAGCCTGGAAGATGTGTTGCCGTAATTTTAAGACGTATTACCTCCCAGAATTACAAATCCATTGTGTTTTCTTAATTATGATTTACTCTGAGTTCAAATTTTTGGTGTTTGCTTTATTTCTATAAGAACATTAAAGAGTAGGGAAAACAAAGTGTTTTAGATTCCACAAAGAATTCAATGCAATATAGCCTGTGTTGCTGCTGAAAGACAGTCTGTTCACTTTTTGTTTGTTGAAATTTTTATTTAGTGGAGCATTAAGCCTTTGTAATACAAATTGAGAATGTTTTATCTCAAAAAATTTCAAAAAAATAATGAAGGAAATAAAATATGATTCATACAAATGATAACACATATCTTGTTTGGAAGAATCATCAGCAATATAATAACTTGCATTAATTTGATGTATATTTTCAATATAATTATAATGAAAATAGCTACTTTGTTTTAAATACTTGTCAAGTAAATTGATAGGAACTATATACTAGTGTAGTTTTATGACTTTTACTTTTCAAAAATTTATTTATTTATTTTGAAAATTAGAATTACAGACAGAGATCGATCTCCCATTCACTAGTTCAGTCCCCAGATAGTCTCAATGGCCAGCTTTGGACCAGATCAAAGCCAGAAACCAAGAGCCAGGTGCTTCATCCAAGTCTCCTGTGTGGGCAGCAGGGTCTCAAATACTTGGTCCATCTTCCACTGCTTTTCCCAAGCCAGTAGCAGAAAGCTCGATCATATGGGATGCTGGCATTGCAGGTGGCAGTTTTACCAGCTGTGCCACAGTGCCAGCCCCAATTTTCTATTTTAATATTTACTGTATATGAGTGAAGATGGTCATCTTCTCTTTTGACTATTGTTATATAGACTGAGCTTTTTTTCCTGCTGGACTATGATATTTTTACTCTTTATTTCTTGAACTCTTTATTTAATAAAGCTAATATGTCTGCAACTGTACTGTAAATTAAAAATGTTATCTCAAAAATAATAAATAAAACATATTTAGAAAGTATAGTGATGAACCAAATTTAAAGTAACTAAGAAAAATAATGGAAAGAATAAATAAAAGGAACAAAATCAAATGAAATAAGAAACAAAAAGCAGGATGAAATAGCAGATCACTTGGGGCCAGATTTGGCTCTCTGGTTTGAATTGAGTGACTGTAGCTTACACTGCTTAAATGGTTAGAACTGCGGTTTTACATCTGTAAAATATGATAACTTTAGTTATTTCTGAGGATTTCTATGAAGGTTAAGTGAGAAGTTCTGTAAATTAACACTAAATTATAGTTTAGTGCAGAAGGGTACTCTAAAATCTCCACTGAGGGACCAGCACAGAGGCACAGCGGGTAAAGCTGCTGCCTGCAGTGCCAACATCCCATAAGGGCACCAGTGCAAGTCCTGGCTGCTCCGTTTCTGATCCAGTGCTCTGGTATGGCCTGAGAAAACAGTAGAAGATGGCCCAAGTCCTTGGACCCCTACACCCACATAGGAGACCTGAAAGAAGCGCCTGGCTCCTGACTTCAGATCGGCGCAGCTCTGGGCATTGCGGCCAATTGGGTAGTGAACCAGCAGATGGAAGACCTCTCTTTCTCTCTCTGCCTCTACCTCTGTCTCATTGTAACTCTGCCTTTTAAATAAATAAATAAATATTTAAAAAATGAGTTTCCAATAAGTAATTAGAGCATGGGTAGTCTCTATTTTATCCACATAGCTTCTTTATTTTTTTCCACATATCCCTTTCACCTTTAGAGCAACTTAAAGGCAGTTCCTTTAAACTTTCTGTCTAGTAGGTCTACCGTTAGATTTGCTTCAGAAAGAGTTTCTGTTGACGTATTTTTCTCCTTAGAATGGACCAAACTGCCTACTCTTTTGTATGTCTTTTGATCCTTTTAATGAAAATTGGGATTTTGAGCCGGCGCCGTGGCTCAATAGGCTAATCCTCCATCTCGCGGCGCCGGCACACCGGGTTCTAGTCCCGGTCGGGGCGCCGGATTCTGTCCCGGTTGCCCCTCTTCCAGGCCAGCTCTCTGCTATGGCCAGGGAGTGCAGTGGAGGATGGCCCAGGTGCTTGGGCCCTGCACCCCATGGGAGACCAGGAAAAGCACCTGGCTCCTGGCTCCTGCCAGGATCAGCGCGGTGCGCCGGCTGCAGCGGCGGCCATTGGAGGGTGAACCAACGGCAAAGGAAGACCTTTCTCTCTCTGTCTCTCTCTCTCACTGTCCACTCTGCCTGTCAAAAAAAAAAAAAAAAAAGAAAAGAAAATTGGGATTTTGAATGTAGTAACATCTAAACAACATCCCTTGCTGTTCAACCTGGGCTAAAAATCAACAGTGTTTCTAGGAGCTTATAGATAGACAAATATTGACCCTTGCTATGTCTATTCAACTAGAATCTACTTGGGAGTCACCCTAGGTGATTCATATGGATATTATATTATTTGATAATAGTTAAGGAAAAAATTTCTCTTATCACCAATTGAAGTTATTTGGGCTCCAAATCAATTATAATATTTAAACCTCAAATTAAGATATATAACTGGTGAGAATTCCCTCCTACTTCCAGTCAGAAAGACCAGTGTTATTCATTTTGCTTTCAAATTTAACTACAAGGTGTCTGATGAGACATTGTTAAGTATAACTACACAATATGGTTATATATGGCCAAAGCATCCTCACAAAGAAAAAAAGTTATCAACAACCTGTGAAGTATTTCAGAAGCCAGCTCTACTTAAAAGCTCTTTGAGGGGCCTGGGCTGTGGCATGGTGGGTGGGGCTGCCACCTGCAGGGCCAGCATCCCATATGGGCACCGGTTTGAGATCTGGCTACTCCACTTCCAATCCAGCTATATGCTATGGCCTGGGAAAGCAGTAGAAGATGGCCCAAGTCCTTGGGCCTTTGCACCACATGGGAAGACACAGAGGAGGCTCCTGGCTCCTGGCTTCGGTTTGGCACAGCTCTGGCCACTGCAGTCAATTGGGGAGTGAACCATCAGATGGAAGACCTCTCTCTCTCTCTCTCTCTCTCTCTCTCTCTCTCTGCCTCTCCTTCTCTCTCTGTGTAACTCTGACTTTCAAATAAAATAAATCTTAAAAAAAAAAGCTCTTTGAAAGGGTTTTTAGGCAGAGTAAGAAGCAGAAGGAATCTGTCTTCCCAGTTAGAAAACTATTTCACTGGCAGAATCTATTAGAAATATTCTGAAACTCTGGATTTTCCTGAAGGCTTGCAACCTTCAGGGAAAGTTTTGCCAGGTACACTGTGGTGTAACGTCAATTCCAGTTCTCATTATAGCAGAATATTCCCATTCCCTATCCTTCAGCCCCATCACAGATAGGCACGCACATGTTCCTGAAGTAGTTTGTAGTTTGCAGAAGTCAAGGTGAGCAAAAAGGACTTTTTCCTCTAAATGTTGAGATCTATTAACTGATCCTTATTTGCTACTTCTGACTTCAGGGCCACAAAGAGTTCGTTGGCTGCTATTTCCACCTCTCTACATTATTCAAGCATCCAGACCCCTTCTGGCTGAAGTGATTTTCAGCAGGCATACAGGGTAGAACCATTCTCTACCTTCATTGTTGTGCTTTTTCTCCTTTTGAGAGCCAGACATTAAAAACTAGGACATTCAAAAATAATTTCAGATACTGAAAATTAGTATATGATTCTTAATACCTGGGGAAAAGCACAGGCTCAGAAAAGACCTCAAAGAAAACTTAAGTTTATGCTTTGGACTTATCCTTGGCACAGAAATAGGCTACAACAGCAACAACAACAAATTCAATGAACAAAAAACAATAAAAAAGAGAGAAAACCCCAGAGATATGGGGGGGATGTTGTTTAGATGTTACTACATTCAAAATCCCAATTTTCATTAAAAGGATCAAAAGACATACAAAGGAGCAGTACATATTGGTCCATTCTAAGGAGAAAAATACGTCAACAGAAACTCTTTCTGAAGCAAATCTAATGGTAGACGTACTAGACAGAAAGTTTAAAAGAACTGCCTTTAAGTTGCTCTAAAGGCGAAAGGGATATGTGGAAAAAATAAAGATGATATGTGGACAAAATGGAAATGTTAATAAAAAGAATATATTAAAAACATGGAGATAAACCAACAATAACTGATATGAAAAATTCTTTAGAGGAATTCAAAGTCAATTTTGAGAAGGCAGAAGAAAGAATCTTAAAGAAACTTAAAGATAGGATGGCCATTACTGAGTTTGGTGAACAAAAAGTAGAAGATTGCAAAGAAATAATCAGAATCTAAAGGACTTACGACACACCCTCATGCAGATCAACTATATTTTGTAGGAGTCCTAGAAGTGGATGAGAGGAGAGTGGAAGAGAGGTAAATGGAATGGTTGTAAAAATTATAACTGAAACCTTCTCAAATTTAATGAAATCCATTAACATAATCTTCCAAGAAGTTCAACAAATTCTAGTAAGATGAATTCAAAGAGATCCACCTCACAAAGCATAATCAGACTTTGAAAAGCAAAAGATAAATACAGAGGCGCATGGAAGCAGCAAGAGAGGAGTGATTTGAGCCATACACAGGATACCCAATAAAATTATCCCTGTATTTCTTGTCAGAAACTTTGGGGACCAGAAGATAGTGGGCCGATATATTCAAAGTAAGAAAAAAAACTCTGTTTATCAAGAGCTTCATATAAAGCAAAAATGTCCTTCATATAAAGCAAAAATGTCCTTCAAAATGAGCAAAAATTAAAGCATTCCCAGGAAAAGAAAAGCTGAGGAAGCAAGTTTGTTGCCACTAGACATGCCTGGTAAGAAATATTTAAAAGCACTCTACATGGGGAAATGGAAGGACACTAGATGCTGACATGAAACCATATGAAGTAATAAAAATCTCAATAGAAGTAAATGTTGGGAAGTCATAAAAGCCAGTGTTACTGTCATAACTGTTTGCAACTTCACTTTTTGTTTTCTACAGTTTTTAAGGGACTAATATATTAAAAACATTTAATAATGTAAAATTTTGTATTATTGTAACAAACTCAAGCACTGTGATGTTGGAAGTAGGCCTCCTAATCAGTGTCTGTACAGTTAGACTTGGTAGTGCTTATAAAATTTACACCATTGGTACAAAATTCTTCAACATTATACTAGCTCACCAAATTCAGTAGCCTGCCAAAAAGTATATGTGCTATGAACAACTAGGATTTATTTCTGGAATGCAAAGATAGTTCAACATAGAAAAATCAATCAATAAGATACATTACTTTAACATAATGAAATATAAAAGATAAACCCATGATCCTTTACATTGATGCAGAAAAGAATTGGGCAAGGTTCAATACATTTTCATAATAAAACTTCAACACATTAGGTGTAGAAGGAAATGAAATCTTTACTTAATATATACTAAATTGATCTGTATACAAAGGTAATTGAAAATGAATCTTGATGTTAATGATATGGGAGAGGGAGCAGGAGATGGGAGGGTTGCGGGTGGGAGGGAAGTTATGGCGGGGGGAAAGCCATTGTAATCCATAAACTGTACTTTGGAAATTTATATTTACTAAATAAAAGTTAAAAAAAGAAGAAAACTATTCCAACATAATAAAACCATATATGAAAAACTCAATACAGAAATCATCCTCAAGGATGAAAGATTTTAAGTTTTTTTCCTTAAGATGAGGAACAAGCCAAAGACAGTCACTTTCATTCAGTTTTTTTCAACATATTACTGAATGTTCTATCCATAGCAATTGGATAGGGAAGATAAATAAAACGCAGCCAAAGTAGAAAGGAAAAAGTAGTGTTGTATCTTTTTTCTGAGTATCATTTTATATGTAGAAAACTTTGGATGTTGCATAAAAGCAACTGTTAGAATAAATCAATTCAACAATAGGAAACAGTATAAATACATGAAGAATCAGTAGAACTTCTGTAAACTAAAATGAAGAATTTGAAAAGGTAATTACAGAAAAGTCTACCTATGATAACATCAAAAGCATGAAATAGGAGCAGATTTAAAGAATGAAAGATTTGGACAAGGAAAATTAAAATATATTTCTGATAAATTTAAAGATTACAGAGACTAGCATTTGGAGTAGCAGGTAAAGATACTGCCTGTAATGGCGTATCCCATATGGGCACCAGTTCAAGTCCTGGCTGTTCCACTTATGATCCAGCTTCCTGCTTACGGCCTGGTAAGATCAGTGGAAGATGGCCCAAGTTTCTGGGTACCTGCCACCCATAGGAGAGACCCAGATGAAGCTCCAGGCTCCTAGCATCGGCCTGGAGTGAACCAGTCAATGGAAGGTCTCTCTCTCTCTCTCTCCCCCTTTCTCTCAATAACTCTAACTTTCAAACTACATAAAAAAAATCTTTAAGAAATTAAAGATTACTTAAATAAATACATACATTAATAACAAATAGAGAAAATAAGTAAAAATTTAAAAGATAAATACTATAGTCCAAAAAATAAAGATAACACAAATAAATGGAAACTCTTCCCCTGTTTATGGGCTGTAAGACTCAACACTGCTAAAATGTTGGTATCATCCAAAATGATTTACAGATTCAATACAATCTGTATCAAACTCCTACTAGGAGGTTTTGCAAAAATTGAAAAATCCATCCTAAAATGCATATGGGATCTCAAAGGATTCTGAATAGTCAAAAAGAATTTTTAACAGAAAGAACAAAACTGGAGGAATCACATTTCCTAATTTCAAAACTTACTATAGGGGCTGGTGCTGTGGCATAGCAAGTAAAACTGCTACCTGTAGTTCCGGCATTCTATATGACTGCTGATTCGAGTCCTGGCTGCTCTCAGCTGCTCCACTTCTGATCCAGTTCTCTGCTATGGCCTGGGAAAGCAGTAGAAGACGGCCCAAGTCCTTGGGCCCCTGCACCCATGTGGGAAATCCAGAGGAAGCTCCTGGCTCCTGGCTTTGCATTGGCCCAGCTCCAGCTGTTGCAGCCATTTGGGGGAGTGAATCAGTGGATGGAAGATCTCTCTCTCTCTCTCTCTCTCTTCCTCTCTTTCTCTCTACCTCTGCCTCTCTGTAACTCTGCTTTTCAAATAAAATAATTAAATCATTTTAAAAAGCCTTACTATAAAGATACTATAATAAAAGCATCATGGAAATGGAATAAAAACACATAAAGAAACCAATGGACTAGAACAGAAAGTCCACAAGTAAACCTTTACATATATAGTCAAATGATTTTTGCTAAGAATGACAAAATCATCCAATGGGGAAAGAGCAGTCTTTTTAACAAACAGTGATAAGAAAACAAATTTTTTTGTACAAATAATAAAGTTAGATCCTTATCTAACACCCTAACACTATATTGAAATATTAACCTAAATGTGAATATATCATTAGACAACAAAGCTTTTAGAGGAAGACAAGCATTTCACAACTTTACATTAGACTTGGCAATGATTTGTTAAATGTGACACTGAAGTCTTAAACCACACAAAGAAAAAAACAACTTGGGCTTCATGGAAATTAAAAACTTTTGCACATCAAAAGACACTATCAAAGAGTATATAAAAAACTCACAATGTAAGAAAATATTTGCCCATCTCATATCTGATTAAGGACTAATGTCTAAAAGATACAGCAAACTCTTAAAAACTCAACAACAACAAAAACCCAGCAACTCAATTTGAAAAATGGACAAAGAACTTGAATAGAGATTTCTCCAAAGAAGGCATACAAATGGCCAATAAGCACTTGGAAATATGTTCAGCACCAATAATCCCTAGGGAAATTAAAATGAAACTACAGTTAGGTGGCTGGTATTGTGATACAATGGGCTAACCAGCTGGCATCCCATTGCAGAGTGCCAGTTTGAGTCCCCTAGTGCTCTGTTTCTGATCCAGTGTCCCCCTTCTGCACCTGGGAAAACAGAATATTATGGCCCAAATACTTGGGCCTCTATCACGCATGTGAGAGACCTGTATTCCTGGCTTTTTCCTGATCTGGCTATCCCTTTTGTGGCTATTTGAGTAGCAAACCTGTAGTTGGAAGACCTCTATTTCTGTCTCTGTTTCTTCTTCTTTTTCTGACATTCTGCTTTCAGATGAATTAATGAATGAATGAACCTTTTTAAAATTCCTACATTGCGGTATTACCTCACACCCAATAAAATGGCTAGTATCAAAATTTTTTCAAAAAAGGAAGTAAAAATTGTTGGTCAAGATGTAGAGTATGTGGAACTGCTGTACATTGTTAGTGGGCATGTAAAACGGTCCAACCAGAGTAGAATACAGCATGGTGGTCACTCAAAAAATTAGAAATACTATTATCCTATGATCTAGCAATTCCAAGTATATATCCTAAAGAATTAAAAACCTATATTTTGTACAACTATGTCCATAGAAGCATTATTATTATTTTTTAAAGGTTTATTTATTTATTTGAAAGTCAGAGTTACACAGAGAGAGGAGAGGCAGAGAGAGAGAGGTCTTCCATCCTCTGTTTCACTCTCCAGTGGGCTGCAATGGCTGGAACTGCGCCTATCAGAAGCCAAGAGCCAGGAGCCAGGAGCTTCTTCTGGATCTCCCATGTAGGTGCAGGGGCCCAAGGACTTGGGCCATCTTCTACTGCTTTCCTAGGCCATAGCAAAGAGCTGGATCAGAATTGAAGCCTCAGGATTAGAACTGGAGCCCATATGGGATGCTGTCACTATAGGCAGTGGCTTTACCTGCTATGTCACAGTGCCGGCCCCCCATAGCAGCATTATTAACAACAGCTAAAATGTGCAATCGACCCAAGTATCCATTGTTGGATGAATGGGCAAATAAAGTTTACAATGTTTATACAATGGAATAATTGTATTATTCAGCCTTAAGAAGGAAGGAAGTTCTGAAATATACTAAAACACTGATCAACTTCAGGACATTATGGTAACTAAAACAAACCAGTTACAAAAAGAAAATTACTGTATGATCCTAATTATGTGAGCTACTTAGAGCCCCAAATTTATAGAAGCAGCATGGTTTCAAGGGATCTTAGAGGTAGGCATAATGGAGAGTTATTGTTTAATGAGCAATGTTTCAGTTTTACAAGACTAAATGTGTTATGGGGGTGGTGATGCTTGCTAAACATATGAATATATTTAATATCACTGAACTGTATTCTTGAAATGGTCAACAGAGTGAATTTTACATTAAATGTATTTTACCCTACAAAATCAATTGAAAAATGAACAAACCTGCTGCGACCCTTCAGTTCAAGTTATCAGGCTTGCATTGTAATCAAACCAAGATGCATTCTCATATATTCTAGTCATTTGGTCAATAATATTCCTTCAAAACCAAGAAAAGCACATAAGAACTGCTCAAAGGTTGGCAGAGAGGCTCACTTCAGCTGATCAATAAACTGGTCAATAGCTGTGGTCTCCAGGTTGACAACTTGGTATTGAATCAAAGTTTCTGTCCTCTTGGCTTCTGGCTGGTCAGGAAGTGAATGCTGTATTTATTGTACCTGCTATAGATTGCTAATGTCTAAGATCATTCTATTCTACAGAGAAGTCCATGTGCCCTGCTAAGGTTGTGACCAAATTAATAGGGTTGTTCTTTTAATTAATCAAGACCAGTAGAGAGCTTTCCAAAAAGCATGCAAATCATGTTCTGCTGTTTGGATGCCTTGCTAGCAGACTCTTCTAGACTCTATAGTGAAACTCTTCAGATTTTTTGAAGGGTTGTGTTTTTTCATGTTTTTGGTTCTGTTTTTATGGTGACCTGTGTTTATGAGGATTGTCTTTGGGTATTTCCCAAAAACGTGAAGTTATTTATTTTTATTTTTTTTATTATTTTTTATTTTTTTTGACAGGCAGAGTGGACAGTGAGAGAGAGAGACAGAGAGAAAGGTCTTCCTTTTGCCGTTGTTTCACCCTCCAATGGCCGCCGCGGCCGGCGCGCTGCGGCCGGCGCACCGCGCTGATCCGATGGCAGGAGCCAGGATCCAGGTGCTTTTCCTGGTCTCCCATGGGGTGCAGGGCCCAAGCACCTGGGCCATCCTCCACTGCACTCCCTGGCCACAGCAGAGAGCTGGCCTGGAAGAGGGGCAACCGGGACAGAATCCGGCGCCCCAACCGGGACTAGAACCCGGTGTGCCGGCGCCGCAAGGCGGAGGATTAGCCTAGTGAGCCGCGGCGCCGGCTCAAAAACGTGAATTTAGAAGAGAGCATATGAATGAATTTAGTTTGCCATGATCTAATGACCAAGAAGGCAGAAAAACATGTCAAGGTACTAAATTAGATGCAGGATGCAGAGATAGGAAAATATGATGATTCTAACTCTACTTATCTTCCTGGGTGTGTACTTCTGTCAGTTTTCCCTTGCACAAAAGCAATGTGGTGTGTAGCCAGGAGTATAGGCTTTGAAGTCAGAGAAATTTAGAATGATATCTGAGTCTTTCTGGCTGTATGTCTTTCAGCTTATTATTTCTATCAGTTATCTGTTTTATTCTTTAAGTGTTTCCTTTTTTCCCTAAAGATTTATTTATGGATTTACAAGGTAAATAAGAAAATTTAATTTTATTTATTTACAGAGTGACAGAGAGAGAGGGAAAGAGAAAGATCCTCCATATGCTGGTTCATTTCCCAAATGGTTACAATAAACAGGGCTCAATCAGGCTGACATCAGGAGCCAGGAGCTCCATCCTGGTCTTCCACATGGGTGGAAAGATCTCCAAATATTTTGACCATATTCCACTGCCTTCCCAAGTGCATTAGCAGGAATCTGAATCAGAAATGGAGTAGCTGAGATGCCAAATGGCACTCTAATATTGGATATATATATTTTTCAATACAAAAAGAAGTTTGTAAACAATAAAACACCAAAAGAACACGTAGAAAGTTCAACATGTATTTACATAAAATAGGCCACCTAGCAATCACCAACTCAGAGACTCAGTGAAGTCCTACAAAGCCCAGAGAAATACAATAACTAAAGAGGGTCAGCATGTGGGGGAGACAGGAACCCAAGACAAGACGCACCCCATGCATTGTACTGCATTTGTCCCACTTAAACACTGTGAGGTAGGTTTGCTGTGATCTCCCAGCATGTAAATGGAATGCCCCTTTTTTCCTTTAGTTACCACAACACAGATAATCACTACTCCCACAGGGCAGGGCACTGGCTACGGATACCACAGAGACCCTTTCTTGTGGGTCTCACTGGAAGGCAAGAATTTGGAAAGGTTAAGAACCCTTGCTTCATGTTTCTATCCCTGGACAACATTGGTTAGGTGTAGGGAAATTGGTCTTCAAACTCATCCTTACCAGCTCATATTTTTTACACACATGTGCACACACACACACACACACACACTGTTGTGGGCATGTTGTGCCTGGCCTAACCTGATGAAAGATGGATCTGTTATGTGAAGCAAAAGACAGCTTGCTAGGTTTGGGCAACCCTAACCATGGCTTCCTTTTTGGGTCTTTTTTTTCACCTGGCTCTGCATCCCTTAACTTCTCTGCTCCACCTTTGCTTATTTAGACTAATTTCCCATATTCCAGGGGTAGGAGTTTAAGTCCTGGGGCAACCCCATTAACACTTCATCTCCCATGAAACATTTTCAAGGTGGAATGGGTATTAAGAGGACACTATAGCTAAAAAGCAAGCTCTAATAGGCAAAATGAGGTAGTTCAGTAGGCTGTGCACTCCACATAGTTGCTCTCCATGGTGATAAAAACAACAAAAAAAGAAGTGTTCCTGCTGTGTGAACCTGGAGCTGCTGCACATGTATCCCTGAGACTGCTCACGTACCTGAAAACACAGTGCACGAATGAGGGTTTCAAAGTAAAATATGCAAAAATACAAAACCATACTATTTATACTCAGAAAAATAAGTTAAAATGCACAATACATCCAATACATCGTTTGCACACAGTACAGTTGACATCCTGAACAAAGTGTGACCCAAAGTGCATTTATTCAAGAGAGCAAATAAATAAATCCCATTGGCTCAGAAAGGGATAGCAGTGAGTTTAGGAGCCGCGGGTCTGCAGCTCGTCCCCTAACCACACTTTTTGCCAGTCATCACTACCCATTGCTTGGAACAGTTCCCAGCATTGTATTCCAGGATTGGGTTATGAGGAAACAAGATGTGCACAACCCTGCCTTACTCCTGAGAGATTCCCTCCCACTGAACGTCTTGTGGGTTGGGTCCAGTAATCTGGTCCTACAACTAATCGTTTTACTCTGGTGAAGGAAATATTATTCCGTATCGTTCCTTGAAAGGAAAACAACTTCCCCATCCAGGCTATTTTCTAAAGCTGCAGATTTTGAGTGTGGGGCCTCATATAAAGCATGCATTTTACAGGTGATGTCTCCCCATGCATTGGGTTAAAGCATGGTTGGAATTCCTTTGCCTCACTCATTCTTCCAAGCAAGAAGGAAGAAGGGAGGATGCTGTGGATCCCTGCTTAGGATCTTGTTAGTGACATTGCCTTCCAACCCATCCTGTCTCTACTTCACACTTGATCTTAGCCAAAAGGCCGAGAAGTGATGTGTCTCTACTTTCTCTACTCTGCACTTGATGCCTGCTCCTTGAAATGTTCTGATAGCAAAAGAAGAGCCCCCACCCACAGTGGCTCAATTCTGGGCCTCAGGGAGTAGGGCAGGGCTGTGGAACTCTTTTTCATCATCCCGGAAGTTGGCAGGCTTCCTCTGGGGGCTGGGGGCCTGCTGGGCCATCAGAGGGCATGAGGCCACCATATGGCTGATGCTCTGGCAAAAGTGGCACATCTTGAGCTGGTGTGGCAGCTTGCACTCCTTGGAATGATGGTCTAGACCTCCACAGTTGAAGCACCTGTCTCCTTTTGATCTGCAGTTTTGCCTGTTCTTTCCCTTTGGGCACCTCTCACTCCCATACACAACATACAGACCCACTCTGCCTGGAGAATGGGTGGATTCCAGGCAATTGGCAGACTTCTTGAAGGTGAACTCCAGGGCTTCATTTCCCATCAGGCTCTGGAAGCCCTATATATGCAGCTTGTTCTGGTGCACAATGATCCAGCACTACCCCAGCAGCGTGGGCAGTCATGGACAGGAAACTAAACCCCATGAGCATGTTGAACCATTTACAGATGCTGGCCTTGTGCAGCAGCTGTGGTTCATCCACCCACCGTGCCCCATTCTTTGCTGCCTTCTTGGGTGCTTTCTCCACTGCTGTGGTGTAGCCTCTTGCAAACTGCTAGTTGGTCATGGAACCCATCATCGATGGCAGAGACTGTGGCCCTAGAAATCTGGAGGCCTCTTCTTTTTAATTTGTGAGGTGGAGAGACAAAGATCCTATCTCTTGATTCATTTTCCTAATAAACACAACCACTGGGCCTGGGCCACGGCCAGAGCCAGAGGTTGTGAATTCAATCCAATCTCCTGCTTGGGTACAGAGACTCAATTACTTGAGCCCTCAACACTGCCTTCTGGGATCTGCATTAGCAGAGAAGCTGAGGTTAGGAGTTGGAGCCTATAATGGAGCCAGGCACTCTGATTTAGGATATGGCCAATTTTAACCACTAGGCTAAATGCCTGCTCCCTTAACTGCCGTCTGAAAGACCAGTTGGTGACTCTAACAGGTCCTCTTCAACTTTTACCAAAAGCCTCAGGTAGAATGTACTCTCATGCCTCCCCTGATGGTTTTACAAGTTGCTCTTGCACATTGTTTTGTAATGATTTATTTAGTGTCTGTTTCCTGAATCTCCTATCAGCTACTTGAATTTAATGACTGTCTTATTTATCTTTGTAACCCTAGTGATTCTCACAGTGCCTGGCCATAGTATTCACCAATGAATGCTAACAAATTCAAATATCAATGGGTTTAAAGACTGAGACCGTGACAGGGCTACAGATGACACTACAGAATTACTGAAGCTAAATTGGGATGAAGCCAACTCCAAGTCAATGAAACATCCAGGAGATCAGAGTTGTGGATGGCCACAGCACTGTTGAAGCCATGACAAATTCCTGAAAGATTAGGGTAAAAAGGCCACAAACAGTAAAGCAAGGTTCTTTGCCATCTATGATCAAAGAGACTAAATTTAACACTTGCTCCAGATGGTGCTGGAGCCAATTCAAATCAGGTTGAGGACAAAAAAGTTTTTTTTAAAAAAAGAAGTTTTTTTTCGGTCTTTCAAGTCAATACATGGCTGTATCCCCATTGGAACTGAACTAAAAAATTCAAGGTAATATAATAACTTGCAATTAATTTGATGTATATTTTCAATATAATTATAATGAAAATAGCTACTTTGTTTTAAATACTTGTCAAGTAAATTGATAGGAACTATATACTAGTGTAGTTTTATGACTTTTACTTTTCAAAAATTTATTTATTTATTTTGAAAATTAGAATTACAGACAGAGATCGATCTCCCATTCACTAGTTCAGTCCCCAGATAGTCTCAATGGCCAGCTTTGGACCAGATCAAAGCCAGAAACCAAGAGCCAGGTGCTTCATCCAAGTCTCCTGTGTGGGCAGCAGGGTCTCAAATACTTGGTCCATCTTCCACTGCTTTTCCCAAGCCAGTAGCAGAAAGCTCGATCATATGGGATGCTGGCATTGCAGGTGGCAGTTTTACCAGCTGTGCCACAGTGCCAGCCCCAATTTTCTATTTTAATATTTACTGTATATGAGTGAAGATGGTCATCTTCTCTTTTGACTATTGTTATATAGACTGAGCTTTTTTTCCTGCTGGACTATGATATTTTTACTCTTTATTTCTTGAACTCTTTATTTAATAAAGCTAATATGTCTGCAACTGTACTGTAAATTAAAAATGTTATCTCAAAAATAATAAATAAAACATATTTAGAAAGTATAGTGATGAACCAAATTTAAAGTAACTAAGAAAAATAATGGAAAGAATAAATAAAAGGAACAAAATCAAATGAAATAAGAAACAAAAAGCAGGATGAAATAGCAGATCACTTGGGGCCAGATTTGGCTCTCTGGTTTGAATTGAGTGACTGTAGCTTACACTGCTTAAATGGTTAGAACTGCGGTTTTACATCTGTAAAATATGATAACTTTAGTTATTTCTGAGGATTTCTATGAAGGTTAAGTGAGAAGTTCTGTAAATTAACACTAAATTATAGTTTAGTGCAGAAGGGTACTCTAAAATCTCCACTGAGGGACCAGCACAGAGGCACAGCGGGTAAAGCTGCTGCCTGCAGTGCCAACATCCCATAAGGGCACCAGTGCAAGTCCTGGCTGCTCCGTTTCTGATCCAGTGCTCTGGTATGGCCTGAGAAAACAGTAGAAGATGGCCCAAGTCCTTGGACCCCTACACCCACATAGGAGACCTGAAAGAAGCGCCTGGCTCCTGACTTCAGATCGGCGCAGCTCTGGGCATTGCGGCCAATTGGGTAGTGAACCAGCAGATGGAAGACCTCTCTTTCTCTCTCTGCCTCTACCTCTGTCTCATTGTAACTCTGCCTTTTAAATAAATAAATAAATATTTAAAAAATGAGTTTCCAATAAGTAATTAGAGCATGGGTAGTCTCTATTTTATCCACATAGCTTCTTTATTTTTTTCCACATATCCCTTTCACCTTTAGAGCAACTTAAAGGCAGTTCCTTTAAACTTTCTGTCTAGTAGGTCTACCGTTAGATTTGCTTCAGAAAGAGTTTCTGTTGACGTATTTTTCTCCTTAGAATGGACCAAACTGCC
This sequence comes from Oryctolagus cuniculus, assembly GCF_051225735.1. Classification (NCBI taxonomy): domain Eukaryota; kingdom Metazoa; phylum Chordata; class Mammalia; order Lagomorpha; family Leporidae; genus Oryctolagus; species Oryctolagus cuniculus. Next base: position 115,158,592 of record NC_142869.1, on the reverse strand, counting down.
TACTCTTTTGTATGTCTTTTGATCCTTTTAATGAAAATTGGGATTTTGAGCCGGCGCCGTGGCTCAATAGGCTAATCCTCCACCTCGCGGCGCCGGCACACCGGGTTCTAGTCCCGGTCGGGGCGCCGGATTCTGTCCCGGTTGCCCCTCTTCCAGGCCAGCTCTCTGCTATGGCCAGGGAGTGCAGTGGAGGATGGCCCAGGTGCTTGGGCCCTGCACCCCATGGGAGACCAGGAAAAGCACCTGGCTCCTGGCTCCTGCCAGGATCAGCGCGGTGCGCCGGCTGCAGCGGCGGCCATTGGAGGGTGAACCAACGGCAAAGGAAGACCTTTCTCTCTCTGTCTCTCTCTCTCACTGTCCACTCTGCCTGTCAAAAAAAAAAAAAAAAGAAAAGAAAATTGGGATTTTGAATGTAGTAACATCTAAACAACATCCCTTGCTGTTCAACCTGGGCTAAAAATCAACAGTGTTTCTAGGAGCTTATAGATAGACAAATATTGACCCTTGCTATGTCTATTCAACTAGAATCTACTTGGGAGTCACCCTAGGTGATTCATATGGATATTATATTATTTGATAATAGTTAAGGAAAAAATTTCTCTTATCACCAATTGAAGTTATTTGGGCTCCAAATCAATTATAATATTTAAACCTCAAATTAAGATATATAACTGGTGAGAATTCCCTCCTACTTCCAGTCAGAAAGACCAGTGTTATTCATTTTGCTTTCAAATTTAACTACAAGGTGTCTGATGAGACATTGTTAAGTATAACTACACAATATGGTTATATATGGCCAAAGCATCCTCACAAAGAAAAAAAGTTATCAACAACCTGTGAAGTATTTCAGAAGCCAGCTCTACTTAAAAGCTCTTTGAGGGGCCTGGGCTGTGGCATGGTGGGTGGGGCTGCCACCTGCAGGGCCAGCATCCCATATGGGCACCGGTTTGAGATCTGGCTACTCCACTTCCAATCCAGCTATATGCTATGGCCTGGGAAAGCAGTAGAAGATGGCCCAAGTCCTTGGGCCTTTGCACCACATGGGAAGACACAGAGGAGGCTCCTGGCTCCTGGCTTCGGTTTGGCACAGCTCTGGCCACTGCAGTCAATTGGGGAGTGAACCATCAGATGGAAGACCTCTCTCTCTCTCTCTCTCTCTCTCTCTCTCTCTGCCTCTCCTTCTCTCTCTGTGTAACTCTGACTTTCAAATAAAATAAATCTTAAAAAAAAAAGCTCTTTGAAAGGGTTTTTAGGCAGAGTAAGAAGCAGAAGGAATCTGTCTTCCCAGTTAGAAAACTATTTCACTGGCAGAATCTATTAGAAATATTCTGAAACTCTGGATTTTCCTGAAGGCTTGCAACCTTCAGGGAAAGTTTTGCCAGGTACACTGTGGTGTAACGTCAATTCCAGTTCTCATTATAGCAGAATATTCCCATTCCCTATCCTTCAGCCCCATCACAGATAGGCACGCACATGTTCCTGAAGTAGTTTGTAGTTTGCAGAAGTCAAGGTGAGCAAAAAGGACTTTTTCCTCTAAATGTTGAGATCTATTAACTGATCCTTATTTGCTACTTCTGACTTCAGGGCCACAAAGAGTTCGTTGGCTGCTATTTCCACCTCTCTACATTATTCAAGCATCCAGACCCCTTCTGGCTGAAGTGATTTTCAGCAGGCATACAGGGTAGAACCATTCTCTACCTTCATTGTTGTGCTTTTTCTCCTTTTGAGAGCCAGACATTAAAAACTAGGACATTCAAAAATAATTTCAGATACTGAAAATTAGTATATGATTCTTAATACCTGGGGAAAAGCACAGGCTCAGAAAAGACCTCAAAGAAAACTTAAGTTTATGCTTTGGACTTATCCTTGGCACAGAAATAGGCTACAACAGCAACAACAACAAATTCAATGAACAAAAAACAATAAAAAAGAGAGAAAACCCCAGAGATATGGGGGGGATGTTGTTTAGATGTTACTACATTCAAAATCCCAATTTTCATTAAAAGGATCAAAAGACATACAAAGGAGCAGTACATATTGGTCCATTCTAAGGAGAAAAATACGTCAACAGAAACTCTTTCTGAAGCAAATCTAATGGTAGACGTACTAGACAGAAAGTTTAAAAGAACTGCCTTTAAGTTGCTCTAAAGGCGAAAGGGATATGTGGAAAAAATAAAGATGATATGTGGACAAAATGGAAATGTTAATAAAAAGAATATATTAAAAACATGGAGATAAACCAACAATAACTGATATGAAAAATTCTTTAGAGGAATTCAAAGTCAATTTTGAGAAGGCAGAAGAAAGAATCTTAAAGAAACTTAAAGATAGGATGGCCATTACTGAGTTTGGTGAACAAAAAGTAGAAGATTGCAAAGAAATAATCAGAATCTAAAGGACTTACGACACACCCTCATGCAGATCAACTATATTTTGTAGGAGTCCTAGAAGTGGATGAGAGGAGAGTGGAAGAGAGGTAAATGGAATGGTTGTAAAAATTATAACTGAAACCTTCTCAAATTTAATGAAATCCATTAACATAATCTTCCAAGAAGTTCAACAAATTCTAGTAAGATGAATTCAAAGAGATCCACCTCACAAAGCATAATCAGACTTTGAAAAGCAAAAGATAAATACAGAGGCGCATGGAAGCAGCAAGAGAGGAGTGATTTGAGCCATACACAGGATACCCAATAAAATTATCCCTGTATTTCTTGTCAGAAACTTTGGGGACCAGAAGATAGTGGGCCGATATATTCAAAGTAAGAAAAAAAACTCTGTTTATCAAGAGCTTCATATAAAGCAAAAATGTCCTTCATATAAAGCAAAAATGTCCTTCAAAATGAGCAAAAATTAAAGCATTCCCAGGAAAAGAAAAGCTGAGGAAGCAAGTTTGTTGCCACTAGACATGCCTGGTAAGAAATATTTAAAAGCACTCTACATGGGGAAATGGAAGGACACTAGATGCTGACATGAAACCATATGAAGTAATAAAAATCTCAATAGAAGTAAATGTTGGGAAGTCATAAAAGCCAGTGTTACTGTCATAACTGTTTGCAACTTCACTTTTTGTTTTCTACAGTTTTTAAGGGACTAATATATTAAAAACATTTAATAATGTAAAATTTTGTATTATTGTAACAAACTCAAGCACTGTGATGTTGGAAGTAGGCCTCCTAATCAGTGTCTGTACAGTTAGACTTGGTAGTGCTTATAAAATTTACACCATTGGTACAAAATTCTTCAACATTATACTAGCTCACCAAATTCAGTAGCCTGCCAAAAAGTATATGTGCTATGAACAACTAGGATTTATTTCTGGAATGCAAAGATAGTTCAACATAGAAAAATCAATCAATAAGATACATTACTTTAACATAATGAAATATAAAAGATAAACCCATGATCCTTTACATTGATGCAGAAAAGAATTGGGCAAGGTTCAATACATTTTCATAATAAAACTTCAACACATTAGGTGTAGAAGGAAATGAAATCTTTACTTAATATATACTAAATTGATCTGTATACAAAGGTAATTGAAAATGAATCTTGATGTTAATGATATGGGAGAGGGAGCAGGAGATGGGAGGGTTGCGGGTGGGAGGGAAGTTATGGCGGGGGGAAAGCCATTGTAATCCATAAACTGTACTTTGGAAATTTATATTTACTAAATAAAAGTTAAAAAAAGAAGAAAACTATTCCAACATAATAAAACCATATATGAAAAACTCAATACAGAAATCATCCTCAAGGATGAAAGATTTTAAGTTTTTTTCCTTAAGATGAGGAACAAGCCAAAGACAGTCACTTTCATTCAGTTTTTTTCAACATATTACTGAATGTTCTATCCATAGCAATTGGATAGGGAAGATAAATAAAACGCAGCCAAAGTAGAAAGGAAAAAGTAGTGTTGTATCTTTTTTCTGAGTATCATTTTATATGTAGAAAACTTTGGATGTTGCATAAAAGCAACTGTTAGAATAAATCAATTCAACAATAGGAAACAGTATAAATACATGAAGAATCAGTAGAACTTCTGTAAACTAAAATGAAGAATTTGAAAAGGTAATTACAGAAAAGTCTACCTATGATAACATCAAAAGCATGAAATAGGAGCAGATTTAAAGAATGAAAGATTTGGACAAGGAAAATTAAAATATATTTCTGATAAATTTAAAGATTACAGAGACTAGCATTTGGAGTAGCAGGTAAAGATACTGCCTGTAATGGCGTATCCCATATGGGCACCAGTTCAAGTCCTGGCTGTTCCACTTATGATCCAGCTTCCTGCTTACGGCCTGGTAAGATCAGTGGAAGATGGCCCAAGTTTCTGGGTACCTGCCACCCATAGGAGAGACCCAGATGAAGCTCCAGGCTCCTAGCATCGGCCTGGAGTGAACCAGTCAATGGAAGGTCTCTCTCTCTCTCTCTCCCCCTTTCTCTCAATAACTCTAACTTTCAAACTACATAAAAAAAATCTTTAAGAAATTAAAGATTACTTAAATAAATACATACATTAATAACAAATAGAGAAAATAAGTAAAAATTTAAAAGATAAATACTATAGTCCAAAAAATAAAGATAACACAAATAAATGGAAACTCTTCCCCTGTTTATGGGCTGTAAGACTCAACACTGCTAAAATGTTGGTATCATCCAAAATGATTTACAGATTCAATACAATCTGTATCAAACTCCTACTAGGAGGTTTTGCAAAAATTGAAAAATCCATCCTAAAATGCATATGGGATCTCAAAGGATTCTGAATAGTCAAAAAGAATTTTTAACAGAAAGAACAAAACTGGAGGAATCACATTTCCTAATTTCAAAACTTACTATAGGGGCTGGTGCTGTGGCATAGCAAGTAAAACTGCTACCTGTAGTTCCGGCATTCTATATGACTGCTGATTCGAGTCCTGGCTGCTCTCAGCTGCTCCACTTCTGATCCAGTTCTCTGCTATGGCCTGGGAAAGCAGTAGAAGACGGCCCAAGTCCTTGGGCCCCTGCACCCATGTGGGAAATCCAGAGGAAGCTCCTGGCTCCTGGCTTTGCATTGGCCCAGCTCCAGCTGTTGCAGCCATTTGGGGGAGTGAATCAGTGGATGGAAGATCTCTCTCTCTCTCTCTCTCTCTTCCTCTCTTTCTCTCTACCTCTGCCTCTCTGTAACTCTGCTTTTCAAATAAAATAATTAAATCATTTTAAAAAGCCTTACTATAAAGATACTATAATAAAAGCATCATGGAAATGGAATAAAAACACATAAAGAAACCAATGGACTAGAACAGAAAGTCCACAAGTAAACCTTTACATATATAGTCAAATGATTTTTGCTAAGAATGACAAAATCATCCAATGGGGAAAGAGCAGTCTTTTTAACAAACAGTGATAAGAAAACAAATTTTTTTGTACAAATAATAAAGTTAGATCCTTATCTAACACCCTAACACTATATTGAAATATTAACCTAAATGTGAATATATCATTAGACAACAAAGCTTTTAGAGGAAGACAAGCATTTCACAACTTTACATTAGACTTGGCAATGATTTGTTAAATGTGACACTGAAGTCTTAAACCACACAAAGAAAAAAACAACTTGGGCTTCATGGAAATTAAAAACTTTTGCACATCAAAAGACACTATCAAAGAGTATATAAAAAACTCACAATGTAAGAAAATATTTGCCCATCTCATATCTGATTAAGGACTAATGTCTAAAAGATACAGCAAACTCTTAAAAACTCAACAACAACAAAAACCCAGCAACTCAATTTGAAAAATGGACAAAGAACTTGAATAGAGATTTCTCCAAAGAAGGCATACAAATGGCCAATAAGCACTTGGAAATATGTTCAGCACCAATAATCCCTAGGGAAATTAAAATGAAACTACAGTTAGGTGGCTGGTATTGTGATACAATGGGCTAACCAGCTGGCATCCCATTGCAGAGTGCCAGTTTGAGTCCCCTAGTGCTCTGTTTCTGATCCAGTGTCCCCCTTCTGCACCTGGGAAAACAGAATATTATGGCCCAAATACTTGGGCCTCTATCACGCATGTGAGAGACCTGTATTCCTGGCTTTTTCCTGATCTGGCTATCCCTTTTGTGGCTATTTGAGTAGCAAACCTGTAGTTGGAAGACCTCTATTTCTGTCTCTGTTTCTTCTTCTTTTTCTGACATTCTGCTTTCAGATGAATTAATGAATGAATGAACCTTTTTAAAATTCCTACATTGCGGTATTACCTCACACCCAATAAAATGGCTAGTATCAAAATTTTTTCAAAAAAGGAAGTAAAAATTGTTGGTCAAGATGTAGAGTATGTGGAACTGCTGTACATTGTTAGTGGGCATGTAAAACGGTCCAACCAGAGTAGAATACAGCATGGTGGTCACTCAAAAAATTAGAAATACTATTATCCTATGATCTAGCAATTCCAAGTATATATCCTAAAGAATTAAAAACCTATATTTTGTACAACTATGTCCATAGAAGCATTATTATTATTTTTTAAAGGTTTATTTATTTATTTGAAAGTCAGAGTTACACAGAGAGAGGAGAGGCAGAGAGAGAGAGGTCTTCCATCCTCTGTTTCACTCTCCAGTGGGCTGCAATGGCTGGAACTGCGCCTATCAGAAGCCAAGAGCCAGGAGCCAGGAGCTTCTTCTGGATCTCCCATGTAGGTGCAGGGGCCCAAGGACTTGGGCCATCTTCTACTGCTTTCCTAGGCCATAGCAAAGAGCTGGATCAGAATTGAAGCCTCAGGATTAGAACTGGAGCCCATATGGGATGCTGTCACTATAGGCAGTGGCTTTACCTGCTATGTCACAGTGCCGGCCCCCCATAGCAGCATTATTAACAACAGCTAAAATGTGCAATCGACCCAAGTATCCATTGTTGGATGAATGGGCAAATAAAGTTTACAATGTTTATACAATGGAATAATTGTATTATTCAGCCTTAAGAAGGAAGGAAGTTCTGAAATATACTAAAACACTGATCAACTTCAGGACATTATGGTAACTAAAACAAACCAGTTACAAAAAGAAAATTACTGTATGATCCTAATTATGTGAGCTACTTAGAGCCCCAAATTTATAGAAGCAGCATGGTTTCAAGGGATCTTAGAGGTAGGCATAATGGAGAGTTATTGTTTAATGAGCAATGTTTCAGTTTTACAAGACTAAATGTGTTATGGGGGTGGTGATGCTTGCTAAACATATGAATATATTTAATATCACTGAACTGTATTCTTGAAATGGTCAACAGAGTGAATTTTACATTAAATGTATTTTACCCTACAAAATCAATTGAAAAATGAACAAACCTGCTGCGACCCTTCAGTTCAAGTTATCAGGCTTGCATTGTAATCAAACCAAGATGCATTCTCATATATTCTAGTCATTTGGTCAATAATATTCCTTCAAAACCAAGAAAAGCACATAAGAACTGCTCAAAGGTTGGCAGAGAGGCTCACTTCAGCTGATCAATAAACTGGTCAATAGCTGTGGTCTCCAGGTTGACAACTTGGTATTGAATCAAAGTTTCTGTCCTCTTGGCTTCTGGCTGGTCAGGAAGTGAATGCTGTATTTATTGTACCTGCTATAGATTGCTAATGTCTAAGATCATTCTATTCTACAGAGAAGTCCATGTGCCCTGCTAAGGTTGTGACCAAATTAATAGGGTTGTTCTTTTAATTAATCAAGACCAGTAGAGAGCTTTCCAAAAAGCATGCAAATCATGTTCTGCTGTTTGGATGCCTTGCTAGCAGACTCTTCTAGACTCTATAGTGAAACTCTTCAGATTTTTTGAAGGGTTGTGTTTTTTCATGTTTTTGGTTCTGTTTTTATGGTGACCTGTGTTTATGAGGATTGTCTTTGGGTATTTCCCAAAAACGTGAAGTTATTTATTTTTATTTTTTTTATTATTTTTTATTTTTTTTGACAGGCAGAGTGGACAGTGAGAGAGAGAGACAGAGAGAAAGGTCTTCCTTTTGCCGTTGGTTCACCCTCCAATGGCCGCCGCGGCCGGCGCGCTGCGGCCGGCGCACCGCGCTGATCCGATGGCAGGAGCCAGGATCCAGGTGCTTTTCCTGGTCTCCCATGGGGTGCAGGGCCCAAGCACCTGGGCCATCCTCCACTGCACTCCCTGGCCACAGCAGAGAGCTGGCCTGGAAGAGGGGCAACCGGGACAGAATCCGGCGCCCCAACCGGGACTAGACCCGGTGTGCCGGCGCCGCAAGGCGGAGGATTAGCCTAGTGAGCCGCGGCGCCGGCTCAAAAACGTGAATTTAGAAGAGAGCATATGAATGAATTTAGTTTGCCATGATCTAATGACCAAGAAGGCAGAAAAACATGTCAAGGTACTAAATTAGATGCAGGATGCAGAGATAGGAAAATATGATGATTCTAACTCTACTTATCTTCCTGGGTGTGTACTTCTGTCAGTTTTCCCTTGCACAAAAGCAATGTGGTGTGTAGCCAGGAGTATAGGCTTTGAAGTCAGAGAAATTTAGAATGATATCTGAGTCTTTCTGGCTGTATGTCTTTCAGCTTATTATTTCTATCAGTTATCTGTTTTATTCTTTAAGTGTTTCCTTTTTTCCCTAAAGATTTATTTATGGATTTACAAGGTAAATAAGAAAATTTAATTTTATTTATTTACAGAGTGACAGAGAGAGAGGGAAAGAGAAAGATCCTCCATATGCTGGTTCATTTCCCAAATGGTTACAATAACCAGGGCTCAATCAGGCTGACATCAGGAGCCAGGAGCTCCATCCTGGTCTTCCACATGGGTGGAAAGATCTCCAAATATTTTGACCATATTCCACTGCCTTCCCAAGTGCATTAGCAGGAATCTGAATCAGAAATGGAGTAGCTGAGATGCCAAATGGCACTCTAATATTGGATATATATATTTTTCAATACAAAAAGAAGTTTGTAAACAATAAAACACCAAAAGAACACGTAGAAAGTTCAACATGTATTTACATAAAATAGGCCACCTAGCAATCACCAACTCAGAGACTCAGTGAAGTCCTACAAAGCCCAGAGAAATACAATAACTAAAGAGGGTCAGCATGTGGGGGAGACAGGAACCCAAGACAAGACGCACCCCATGCATTGTACTGCATTTGTCCCACTTAAACACTGTGAGGTAGGTTTGCTGTGATCTCCCAGCATGTAAATGGAATGCCCCTTTTTTCCTTTAGTTACCACAACACAGATAATCACTACTCCCACAGGGCAGGGCACTGGCTACGGATACCACAGAGACCCTTTCTTGTGGGTCTCACTGGAAGGCAAGAATTTGGAAAGGTTAAGAACCCTTGCTTCATGTTTCTATCCCTGGACAACATTGGTTAGGTGTAGGGAAATTGGTCTTCAAACTCATCCTTACCAGCTCATATTTTTTACACACATGTGCACACACACACACACACACACACTGTTGTGGGCATGTTGTGCCTGGCCTAACCTGATGAAAGATGGATCTGTTATGTGAAGCAAAAGACAGCTTGCTAGGTTTGGGCAACCCTAACCATGGCTTCCTTTTTGGGTCTTTTTTTTCACCTGGCTCTGCATCCCTTAACTTCTCTGCTCCACCTTTGCTTATTTAGACTAATTTCCCATATTCCAGGGGTAGGAGTTTAAGTCCTGGGGCAACCCCATTAACACTTCATCTCCCATGAAACATTTTCAAGGTGGAATGGGTATTAAGAGGACACTATAGCTAAAAAGCAAGCTCTAATAGGCAAAATGAGGTAGTTCAGTAGGCTGTGCACTCCACATAGTTGCTCTCCATGGTGATAAAAACAACAAAAAAAGAAGTGTTCCTGCTGTGTGAACCTGGAGCTGCTGCACATGTATCCCTGAGACTGCTCACGTACCTGAAAACACAGTGCACGAATGAGGGTTTCAAAGTAAAATATGCAAAAATACAAAACCATACTATTTATACTCAGAAAAATAAGTTAAAATGCACAATACATCCAATACATCGTTTGCACACAGTACAGTTGACATCCTGAACAAAGTGTGACCCAAAGTGCATTTATTCAAGAGAGCAAATAAATAAATCCCATTGGCTCAGAAAGGGATAGCAGTGAGTTTAGGAGCCGCGGGTCTGCAGCTCGTCCCCTAACCACACTTTTTGCCAGTCATCACTACCCATTGCTTGGAACAGTTCCCAGCATTGTATTCCAGGATTGGGTTATGAGGAAACAAGATGTGCACAACCCTGCCTTACTCCTGAGAGATTCCCTCCCACTGAACGTCTTGTGGGTTGGGTCCAGTAATCTGGTCCTACAACTAATCGTTTTACTCTGGTGAAGGAAATATTATTCCGTATCGTTCCTTGAAAGGAAAACAACTTCCCCATCCAGGCTATTTTCTAAAGCTGCAGATTTTGAGTGTGGGGCCTCATATAAAGCATGCATTTTACAGGTGATGTCTCCCCATGCATTGGGTTAAAGCATGGTTGGAATTCCTTTGCCTCACTCATTCTTCCAAGCAAGAAGGAAGAAGGGAGGATGCTGTGGATCCCTGCTTAGGATCTTGTTAGTGACATTGCCTTCCAACCCATCCTGTCTCTACTTCACACTTGATCTTAGCCAAAAGGCCGAGAAGTGATGTGTCTCTACTTTCTCTACTCTGCACTTGATGCCTGCTCCTTGAAATGTTCTGATAGCAAAAGAAGAGCCCCCACCCACAGTGGCTCAATTCTGGGCCTCAGGGAGTAGGGCAGGGCTGTGGAACTCTTTTTCATCATCCCGGAAGTTGGCAGGCTTCCTCTGGGGGCTGGGGGCCTGCTGGGCCATCAGAGGGCATGAGGCCACCATATGGCTGATGCTCTGGCAAAAGTGGCACATCTTGAGCTGGTGTGGCAGCTTGCACTCCTTGGAATGATGGTCTAGACCTCCACAGTTGAAGCACCTGTCTCCTTTTGATCTGCAGTTTTGCCTGTTCTTTCCCTTTGGGCACCTCTCACTCCCATACACAACATACAGACCCACTCTGCCTGGAGAATGGGTGGATTCCAGGCAATTGGCAGACTTCTTGAAGGTGAACTCCAGGGCTTCATTTCCCATCAGGCTCTGGAAGCCCTATATATGCAGCTTGTTCTGGTGCACAATGATCCAGCACTACCCCAGCAGCGTGGGCAGTCATGGACAGGAAACTAAACCCCATGAGCATGTTGAACCATTTACAGATGCTGGCCTTGTGCAGCAGCTGTGGTTCATCCACCCACCGTGCCCCATTCTTTGCTGCCTTCTTGGGTGCTTTCTCCACTGCTGTGGTGTAGCCTCTTGCAAACTGCTAGTTGGTCATGGAACCCATCATCGATGGCAGAGACTGTGGCCCTAGAAATCTGGAGGCCTCTTCTTTTTAATTTGTGAGGTGGAGAGACAAAGATCCTATCTCTTGATTCATTTTCCTAATAAACACAACCACTGGGCCTGGGCCACGGCCAGAGCCAGAGGTTGTGAATTCAATCCAATCTCCTGCTTGGGTACAGAGACTCAATTACTTGAGCCCTCAACACTGCCTTCTGGGATCTGCATTAGCAGAGAAGCTGAGGTTAGGAGTTGGAGCCTATAATGGAGCCAGGCACTCTGATTTAGGATATGGCCAATTTTAACCACTAGGCTAAATGCCTGCTCCCTTAACTGCCGTCTGAAAGACCAGTTGGTGACTCTAACAGGTCCTCTTCAACTTTTACCAAAAGCCTCAGGTAGAATGTACTCTCATGCCTCCCCTGATGGTTTTACAAGTTGCTCTTGCACATTGTTTTGTAATGATTTATTTAGTGTCTGTTTCCTGAATCTCCTATCAGCTACTTGAATTTAATGACTGTCTTATTTATCTTTGTAACCCTAGTGATTCTCACAGTGCCTGGCCATAGTATTCACCAATGAATGCTAACAAATTCAAATATCAATGGGTTTAAAGACTGAGACCGTGACAGGGCTACAGATGACACTACAGAATTACTGAAGCTAAATTGGGATGAAGCCAACTCCAAGTCAATGAAACATCCAGGAGATCAGAGTTGTGGATGGCCACAGCACTGTTGAAGCCATGACAAATTCCTGAAAGATTAGGGTAAAAAGGCCACAAACAGTAAAGCAAGGTTCTTTGCCATCTATGATCAAAGAGACTAAATTTAACACTTGCTCCAGATGGTGCTGGAGCCAATTCAAATCAGGTTGAGGACAAAAAAGTTTTTTTTAAAAAAAGAAGTTTTTTTTCGGTCTTTCAAGTCAATACATGGCTGTATCCCCATTGGAACTGAACTAAAAAATTCAAGGTAAAGGTTGTTTCTCTCCTTTGATCCCTTAGAGGACTCATCCTCTACTAGAATGCCATCTGAGTGCCTTTATTTAACAAACCCCCAAAATCATTCATCCTAGATCAGTCCCACAGCCCCAGGCTGCCTCATCCTCAGATAACAAAAACAGCTGTTACAAACACACCAGCCCAACACGGATCAAAAATCTGGCAGGTTTCCCTCATGCCCAATCCATGCTAAATGAAACCTCCTTAGCATTCCCACACTTTATGCTGCCCACCCATGTTGAGCTGGCCACCAGCCACAGCCGTGGCTATTCCTGCCCCATCCAAAGAAACAATGCTTGTGCTTCGGAGAAGTCTAGCGAATTTCATCACCATTATACTTACCTGACCCCCTTTCAAATTCAGAGCACTTTTCCCCTTAGACTCTGGCTTTTGTGTACTTTTCCTTTATTGGAACTGGCAACATGAAGCTATTTAAACATAGCTCCATCTGTCAGAGTTGGGTCCTGCAGGTAGAGTGTCATGTTTGATTTCAGATTATCATTTGTCATATTGTCAAGATGGGCTTGGGGGAGAAGGGGAAAAATAATGCCTGCATTCAAAGTCCTCTTTGTTTAAAATGTACAAATAACTGATCTGCAACTTTAACCATGACTCTGATCAATGTGCCTCACATATTTCTACAACGAGAGCCACAGTCTCTGTGGCATTCAGAAGATGACCTCAAAAGAATTGTACACAATAGAAACAGAGCCTTGACTCCGAGATTTGGAGTCTGCTTTGGGACAGTTCTCATCCATAAAACAAACAAGAAGAATAAGGTTTGTTCTCAGGGGATTACAACATGAGTGTAAACAGAATGATTGGATCCTTGCTTCATCCAATGCCATAAAGATGAGAGGGGCTACTTTTGGATTTCAGAATATTTTTTAAGTATGCTACAAATCATTCTTTTCAACATATGTACAATTAGAAGACATCCAGAAACAGCAGAATGCTGATACTTATTATTTTTTGACAGGCAGAGTTAGACAGAGAGACAGAGAGAAAGGTCTTCTTTCTGTTGGTTCACCCCTCAAATGGCCGCTACGGCCGGCCTGCGCACTGCACCAGTCTGAAGCCAGGAGCCAGGCGCTTCTCCTGGTCTCCCATGCAGGTGCAGGGCCCAAGGACTTGGGCCATCCTCCACTGCCCTCCCAGGCCACAGCAGAGAGCTGGACTGGAAGAGGAGCAACGGGGACAGAATCCGGCGCCCCAACCGGGACTAGAACCCGGGGTGCCGGCACCGCAGGCAGAGGATTAGCCTAGTGAGCTGCGGGGCCTGTACCTTAAAGAAAAAGAGATTTCCAGATAAATGGTGCATTTGATTATTTGCTTGAAAGTTAACTGGCAACAAAATGACATCTTTAAAAGCTTACACAAGGTGGCCAGCACTGTGGCATAGCAGGTCAAGCTGCTGCCTGAAGTACCAGCATCCCGTATGGGCACTGATTCAAGTCCCGGCTGCTCCACTTCCGATCCAGCTTTCTGCTATGGCCTGGGAAAGCAGTGGATGATGTCTAATCTCCTTGGGCCCCTGAACCCATGAGGGAAGACTTGGAGGAAGCTCCTGGCTTTGGATCGGAGCAATGTCCAATTGGGGAGTGAACCAGAGGATTGAAGACCTCTCTCTCTCTCTCTCTGTTACTCTGACTTTCAAATAAATAAATAAATAAATATTTAAAAATAATCTTACACAAAGAGCTGAATATTTATGAGAATGGAGAGGTAAAGTTTTCCATAGTGTGGACAGAGGATTGGGGGGGGGGGGTTCTGTTTTTAGACAAGTGAATCATCAAAAGTATTGGTTTTATGTCTACAGTTTCATTCTCTGTCTTCCACAGCTTAGGGTTCTCCCTATAGCTGAGCTACCTCATGACATCTTAAAGTAATCCATCTTTCAATATACCATAATTTCTTAGCACTACTCCATGGCTACTCAAGTAACTAATTTGACAACAACAATCATGCATGAAGAACAACATAGAATGATCTGCATTTATTTAGGGCACAAGACAGTCATAGTAACTCTGCTTTTAATCCCATGGTGAGAAAGTTTGGGGATAATGTTTCAGAGAAATCCTGGATAGTTCTCTACTTATTTTGTTTATTTCTATTTGGGCTCTTGATGTGTTCTCTATGTCATTTCGACTGTCTTATGACAATACTATTGTCATAGCATTGCAAGTAAGAATAAACATCCCCTAGTTTTTGTTACATCCACCTGTGATTATTTCCTTAAAAACTCCTTTATTTAATGCATGGCATAACTGAGATAAGGAAGCAAAGAAGGCTATATAATTTAGTAACCAACCATAGAACTAAGTGTAAACAAAAAACTGATATTACCATCTATGTTTACAAATTTTATGATGTTCATTGGTGTAAGTTTCCATTTCAACTAATACTAATAACTATTTTTACTAAAATACTTACAATACACCATGAAGTATTCTACATCTCAGTGTGTGTTGGCTTGTTGCATCAAAACCTGTATGATAAATAATATTATTTTCTGCTTACAGATTAGAAAACAGAAAATTCCTCTTAAAATCAGATAATTGGTAAGGATGGAGGTGAGTTTTCTCATGAGCATTCTCTGTTGGATTTTGTGGGAGGCAAGCTGTTGCCAGAGCCTAGGCTACAACAGGTTCAAGTTTTAGCTGGACAAGTGGCTACTATATGCAACATTTTCCAGCCTCTTTTGCTTCTAGGTGTGGTAAACTGGTTAAATTAAAGATATGATTATTAAGGAGTTGGTAAATTCCATTTATTTATTTATTTAACAGGGAGACAGGGAGAGAAAGAGAGAGAGGGAGGGAGGGAGAAAGAGAGAATGAACCTAAGTCTCCCACATGGGTGTTGGGTACTCAATTATTTAAGCCATCATCTGATGCCTTCCCAGGTATACATTAGTAAGAATTATTAGTGGAGCCAGGTATGAAACCTGCAGCTCCAATATGGGATGCCAGGTGTCCAAAGCAGTTGTACCAAATGCCTACCATCAATCATCTTAACCCATTAAATCCTAGTTTCAATTCTGAGAACATTGAAATGAAATTGACATAGCTGCATTAAAATAGCTTGAAAATCATAATCTAGAGTGTATATATACTTATTATAGTTACAAATGAAAATACTGATTTATAGTATCTTTTACATATATATATATAGTATTTTACATATATAAAAGCAATATTGTATCTTTTACAAATATAAAGCAACCTATAAACAGGATATTGAGAAAATATGATACCCTTTCTTACATTTCACAATATGCAAGAGAAGTGACTTTCATGAACTGAGAGCTTGTTTGTAGGTTCTAGCAGGGGAGCACAACTCTTATATCCTTGACAAAAGATTGGTCCTCCTCTAGTGGGAAAGGCCAGAGTTTCAGAAGGGTTGTACATGGAACAGTGAGGGAGGAAGGGTCACCTGCCTGGCCAGCCACACCAGCCAAAACAATCCTGGTGATCAATAGGGTAACAGATGTAGCAGCCAGATTGCCCTCACATTTGACTTTTATGGCCCATTCAACAATTGTTTTTCATGGGAAGGAGCAAAAAAGCTTCAAATAAGGGTTATGTCACATTTTTGATGAAGTGCTAACAGTTTTACATGACATGGTTTGTTTTGACTCTTATTCTCATTGTTTGTGAATAATATGGTTTCTCATGTCAAATTTGACGTTTTGGACAGCAATAGGTATGGGAGATTATGTTGTCTCCTGATGGTTTAATATTGTGTTATTTTAGGCATGCTAAGCAGATGTCTCTTGAAATCCAACAAATTTATGGGATGTTTCTTGTTCACAAATTTGTGACTATTCCATGAATTGTTGTTCATAAGTCAATTATTAGGGAGAAAAATGGCAATGCCATATTTTATTTCTAATGGACTATTTGGTAATCAACAAATCATTTATATTCAAATCTCCATTGAAATTATTATGCATACCAAATACCTTTGGTTGAGGCCAATCAACTCCACTCTTTATTTCTTTTTTCTGTCATTGGAGTTTGCCAAGTTGTGCCACTCTATTGTGGTTTATTAAAATAATGATGGGTTTATTATATAACCAACTTACAGTAAGAATTTGATGACTTATATTCGATCTATAAACATATGGCCCTCTTGTTTACTTTGTCACCTGTGTTGTTGGTTTCAGACTTCACTTGTTTAGCCTGTTTTCCTTCATGGTGCTTGTAGCTGGAATCCAATATTTTGAAGGTATATCAACAAGAAATAACCAGTGAATAGGCTGTGTAAAACACAGTGTGATTGTGGATTCTCTACCACTTCAAGCATTTGTAGAACTACGTTAGCCCTAATCTCACAGGTCGTAATTTGTCTACAAATAACCACAGATAGCAATATGTTAGAGTTGGTCAGGCGGCAGTGTAGTTTACACTACACATTAGTATGTAGCATATAATATCCCAGCTATTTTCAGACATTGATGATTTGAACTATAATGCATTCCTCAAAAATAAAATGGCAGTCTAATTCTAGACAATACTTCAATGCATATACTTTTATATTACATATCAGTTATATATGCAATAATTTGTTCAGATGAACACTAAAAATAACTTTTTCAGTAAAGTTTATGCTATTTTCATAATGAATTTAAACATATTTAAAATGTTTTAATTATTTACCTATTATTTTTTTCAGAAGAATAGAATTCTAAAAAATAACATTTGTTTCAAAGTTACATAAGTTGTATATTTATCGCTCATTTTAAGTGCTCATATTTGTCCTTTATATAGGACACATTTGACATCAAGTGTTAGTGGTGATTTCCTTGTTCTTTTTCCTCTGTGTTTTCTGCTGTCTGGAAAGACTGTTGCTGGAGCCAGTATGAAACTATAGATTGAGGAGGGCAGCACCAACCCTCCAGCTTGAGTTTAAAGAATAACTTTGAGGATCAGAGAATCCTACCCTACCTCAGACTTTTATGTGAGAGGGGAAAAAAAATCTTTTGCTCAGGTCACTGGAATTTCATTCTCTTTGTAACAATGGTTTCTGCGTGATACTCTAACAAATGCAGTTTCTTCAGTGGTGTTGACCTATAATAGCCTTGAACCAATGTTCAGGAAGTTTTTGAGCTGGATGTTAAACTATTTATGAGAATATTTACAGCATGAAAATTGGAAATGCTGCAAATCAGGTCTTAGTTTTATTTTATATTTTATATTGTATGTTGTTTTGAAGAGTTGGCTTACAAGAATGCCATTGGGTATGAGGATTCAATGAGAAAATCCATATAAACACTTGGCAGAGTAACTAGAATGTAGCAAATGATCAATAAACGCTAATTAATAATAATGGATGAATTTAAAATAGAGATTAATTCATCACCTCAAAGTAAAATCTAATTTCATCACCTCAAAGTAATATCTAATTTCCATGACCTAAATCACACAAGATATTCTTTGTGCAAAGCAAACCTTGGTGATGCCATATTGTCCCATTTATGTTGTGTACAATGGGTAGTGAGCCTCCTAGCAGGTTTTCATTTCTTTTCTAAATTTCAGAACAGATTATCAAGTTCCATTTAAACTTTTTAATAAGAAAGAAAAAAGTGCATATCATGAAGAACTTTACATAAAAGCATGATTAAATTTTATTAACTACAGAGGAATAACATTTCTAAGTTTCCGACTTTTCTGTTTTTGGCATTACTGGTTTGGAAGAGCCTTCATACTGGTGTTTTTAGCACAATTGCCCCAACATTGGAGTTATTAGAGACTCAGAATCCCTGTAGTCAATTTGATTCCAAAATTGCTATGCCATTTGTGTTGAACAAAATACTGAAATTTGTGGTCACAAATTTATCAGATCTTGCACTCTGCATGTGTCCAAGGATATGAAATACATTGCATGGGTAGTCTACCTACTTTTTTCTGAAACACGCTGATGGGATTGTATATCCCTCAACAGCTGCAGCATTTTTCATTCTAAACTTAGATAGTATTTTAGGATATTTCAAACAAAGCATTCCAGGCAGTCCCCATAAGTTGGAGGTAAAATTTTTTTACAAATTCATCAGTCTAATATCCTACAAGAATCCTAGTACTAAACTTACAACCAAGTATCCAGTTTCCATAACAGGATTTCTGATAACTAGCTGAGATTTCATGATCCCCCAGTGCCTTTCTAAGCTTCTAATTGACCTTGACAATCAGGTCTCCATTGTTCTTGATAAAACCAAGATTCCTTAACATGACCCAAAGATCCATCATGTTTTGATCATAGTCTGCCTCCCACCTTCATCCTAGATAACTATTACCCCTGTGCTGATTATTCTGTTTGTCCGAGATCTACTCTCTACTCATCTCATCCCTGTTCTGAGGTCTGGGATGCTGGCTTCTGAAGACTACATAATCTAGATTTGCATATGGTTTCAGTTGGCCCTACAGATTCCCACTGCTGCTGATCTCTGTGCTCTCCCATCTCATGAGTGTCTGACTGGCCACATCTCTAAACAGTCTCATCAATAAACTCCTTTGACTTCAAAACACTTACACACACACACACACACACACACACACCCCATAGCTGCTTTCTACTTGCATACCTCAACATTTGGTTGAATCTTATGGTTACCTTCTCTCTCTCTCTCTCTCTCTCTCTGTCTCTGTCTCTCTCTCTCTCTCTCCCTTTCTCACTTTCTCGCTTTCTCTCTCTCTCTCACACACACACACTCTTGGTCTACTCCTTCTCAGTTTTGAGATCTTAGCTCAGGTATCAACTTCTCAGGAATCTTTTTGATCTTCTCCAAAGTCTTATATCTTAGTTTGTAAGTACCTATCTATTTTGTTATTAGGTAACTAATATCAGATTCCATTTACTAATATATATCTTCTTTGAAGGTAGAGATTCCAGGCATTAATCATTATGCCTGCAATACAATGGCAATAGCCCCTGACCACACTCCAAATGCCTTGTTCCAACAGCCTGTTGTATCTCTCAGTGCCCTTGTGGTCTATTGGTGTGTTTACAATAATTAATCTGACCCCACAATAAAACAAGTTTCCTCTGCAACAGTCTCTTCATTTCTTTTGGAAATGAAAAACTTACAATGTCATGCATCACATAATGGTGGGCATAGTAGCTTCATTGTTCAAAAAAGAAAATCCTCAAATCTTTGAAACAAATCAGAGTCAAGCTCTTTGATTCTCCCTTTCTTTAAAAGATCACCCTTCTCCACAACCCTGCTTCCCCTTTCACAATATTACTGTTCCCTGTTCATGCTTTGAAGTAAACATCTACCCTGATGCACTGGTTATTCTCCATTCCATCACATCTAATTTTTTCCTTCTTTTCCTTGTTTTTGTCCTAAGAGGCAAACCTTGATGCATTTCCTCATCCAAGTCCCTTATCTTGGGCAGGAATCTTGTGCTGGCGAAAAATGACAAGCCCTCTACTACCTCCTGCTCACTCAGTGACTGTAAGTTGCCCAGGCAGTAAATGGCCTCAGTTTCAAAGCGGAGGCAAATCCTGAAGACATCCACAGTTGGTTGCAGTCAGCTAGCTCTGCTCCTCACAGCAGGTTCCATCTTGAAGGAAGATCTGACTCATTCATCTTTCTAGTGGCTACACCATGATAATAGTCATTTTGATGTGGAAACAGGGGTAAAAACAATTTTGAGGAGGTGGTAAACATAATATGTAGATCTGCAGTGTCAACATCATTTGAGAACCTGCTGGAAATGCAAACTCTTAGGCTCTATTCCATCCACTGAATCTGAATCATTATATTGGGGTCCCCAGCTGACTCACAGGTGAATGAAAACTTGGGAAGCAGTGATATACCGAATGTTGTGTATCATTCTTGAAGACACAAAGAGTGTTTCCTTAATAAATATACCCTTCTGGCTGGCACCGCGGCTCACTAGGCTAATCCTCCACCTTGCAGCGCCGGCACACCGGGTTCTAGTCCCGGTCGGGGCTCTGGATTCTGTCCCGGTTGCCCCTCTTCCAGGCCAGCTCTCTGCTGTGGCCCGGGAGTGCAGTGGAGGATGGCCCAAGTACTTGGGCCCTGCACCCGCATGGGAGACCAGGATAAGTACCTGGCTCCTGCCATGGGATCAGCGCTGTGCGTCGGTCACAGCGTGCCGGCCGCGGCGGCCATCGGAGGGTGAACCAACGGCAAAAAGGAAGACCTTTCTCTATGTCTCTCTCTCTCACTGTCCACTCTGCCTGTCAAAAAAATTTAAAAAAATAAATATACCCTTCTGCCACAGGAAAGCATCCCGGTTCATACTCTCACCATGGCCCTGTTACTACTATATGTCCCTCTCATTGTCCATAGAATGTTTGGCCCACAAATTGTTGCTTGATCTAAGGTAGGACAATAAAATTATCTAATTTCTAAATTTGGAATTTAAGTGGAATGTGAGATTTCAGTTTGTGATGCACTGAGTTACTTTGAATTGATGTGTTAAAAACTTGGGATTTTAGGGGCAACCATGTGTAAAATAAAAAGTGATTCATGTACACCTTGGTTTTTGTCACCTGTTTATGTATTTTTATTATTATTTATTCAACTCTTTTTTTTCATTTTTGGTAACCAAAAGAGTAAAACACAGTTGGTTCATGATTTTGGAATACTACAACTAAGATACATGGTAAAGTATTAGAAAACACAAGCAAGTCTTTTAAGTTAATCTCCTGCAGCATTTCTAGCATGATAATATGTTTAAGTTTTAGGATCTGCTAGCTATAGTACATCATACACACATAAAACTTGTTTATTAACTTCTTCAAGTTACCATCAGGTAAATAATTAATCCAAACTGACCAAATTCACATGATATTGATTGACTAATCTGAACAGTTATTTATACAATGCTGTTGGCAAACATTGTCACTAGGGCAGGAAAATATTGGAAAAAGTATGTTATATTTATACACATCTGACATTTGCACAGCATCCCTTAACCATTGTCACATTTTGTACCCAAGATACTACATTGTTGCTCTACCCGAAGACTCTCATCTGGAGAGTTCTGGCAAATTTGCTCTTCTTGTTTCTGTTTCCTCTAGAATCCACAATAATGCCCATGTTCATCCTTTGTTTGCAGATGTGCTTTAGTTTCTGACTTAAATTTTAGATTAGTGAATCTTGGTGGATTTTATGAGAAACTAATATATTCACAGGTGATTTCATTGGAAGAATTAGCATGGGAAATATTCCTACTTGTTTTATGTAAATTATTATCATAATTGTTAAACTTGTCCTCAGTTTTAGGGAATGTGCTCCATTTGAGTACATCCATGCCTCCTTTAAAAATATTTTAAAATCTTGATATGAAGTTCTTGTTATTGGACCACACTTCATGAAATATTAACAAAAATATTATGAACAATGACAGGTAGGTCATCATTTGGTGTTTACATGTGTCTGCCCACTCATGTTGCTTGCTCTTGCATACTAGTGAAACCCCATTTTCCTGTATTTAGTATTTCTTTTGGCTGAAATAGTGACAACGCTAATGTTGCTTTCTGCACTTTTAATGAGCTGTTCTTGTCAGGCGAACAGAATTGTTCTTCACTGTCTTGAAGTTCTGTTTTCGTTATGAATTTCTAGTCTGTCCTCTTTCATCCACCTTAACAGAAAGGCACAGCCATTTGGGAGTAAGTAGTTCGATTTCACTTATCCTCTCCATTGGCAGTACACCAAAGGCTCTACAAAGCTTATCTTTGAGAATACAGAGGCATTTAGTTGTCTTTAATCTTATACACTCAATGTAGGATTACCCTCTTGGACACTGTATTTATAAATCTGTATCACTGTCTCTTATTGATCTTTAGGTAGATGACTTTATCTCCTCCTTTTCTACATTCATTACCTTTTAACCTCAGTGTTCATTGGAAAATTATCTGGACACTCACATTAATTTTTGATAGACTATTTGGAGTCATTCCTCATTTGAATTAAACTAGAGATCAATTCAAATATGAACTCTCAGGGATATTTCTAAATCTTCTCAGAGAATAGGTCATAGGTATTAATTTAGAAAGATATAACACATAATCCTCATAATCCCAATTTGCCTTTTATATAAGAATCACCTACCCAAACAGCAAATGATTTCTTATATGTGTCTTTTATAGCCACTGACCCCTCAAAGAAAAAAAAAATCAAAACCATTGAGGAAGTTCTCACAGATTGAACTGACAGAGTCAAATCTAGAATCTAGTTCTTTAATGCCACCCACTCAGAGAGGGGCTCAATTAATACTAGACATCTTAATAATTTCTTTCATTTTTATAACCAAGAAAGTATTCTCTCAAGTGGCTCCCTACTCACAGGGAGATAAAATAACAGTTTTCATTTCTCTCAAGATAGGTAATCTGGTTACTATATTGACAAAAATATCTCCTTAATGATTGAGAACAGAATCCAGTCTGCATCTTTGTCTTCCAAGTATTTTGATAGAACTTCAAAAAGTTCATGGAAAACTGGAAGTACAAGGTAAGTTTATTTTAGTGCAAATATAATTCTTTATATACTCTTTACTATTTTTTACACTTTCACTTCATTTTTTCATGTTAATGTGTTATTAATAAAAACAGAACAGATTCAATGTACTTCATAAGTATAATTCTAAGAATATAATATTGCCTTCCTTTCTCCACTTTCCTTCCTTTTTTCTTTCCTCCCTCCCCCTTCCTTCCTTCCTTCCTTCCTTCCTTCCTTCCTTCCTTCCTTCCTTCCTTCCTTCCTTCCTTCCTTCCTTCCTTCCTTCCTTCCTTCCTTCCTTCCTTCCTTCCTTCCTTCCTTCCTTTCTTTCTTTCTTTCTTTCTTTCTTTCTTTCTTTCTTTCTTTCTTTCTTTCTTTCTTTCTTTCTTTCTTTCTTTCTCTTTCTCTCTCTCTCTTTCTTTCTTTCTCTCTTTCTTTCTTTTTTCTTTTCTTTTCTTTCCTTTCCTTTCCTTTCTTCTTCCTTCTCCTTCCTTCCTTCCTTCCTTCCTTCCTTCCTTCCTTCCTTCCTTTCTCTCTTTCTCTTAATTTTTTTGTTCTTTTTAAGATAACATACTTTTAATTTACTTTATAATCAAGGCTTAATGCTCAACAATTTCAACAGGTAAAAAGTAAAAAGATCCTAGTTCAACAGCAATATAGGCCAGGGCTATAAACAATAATCAAAAAAGTTGATCATTTTACTCATATAGCATAAATTTTGAAACAATAACAGGTCATTAAAACTATAGTAGTATGTCATTCTTAATCATTGGTTTGACAAAATATACACCAAAAGTTGATGAAACAATATTTGCAGCAATACTGACACACACAGGCATTTTCTTCTTTTTCTGGTTTTGTTATTTTTTTTTCTTTTTCTTAATTTTAGCTCCCACATATAGGGATAATATGTGGTATTTACCCTTTTGTGTTGGCTTATTTCATTCAACTTGATGTTCTCCAGTTCTATTCATTTTGATGCAAATGGTAGAATGTTGTTCTTTTTTTATAACTGAATAATATTCAATTTTATTTATGCATTTCATCTAATGATGGATATTTTGGTTGATTTAATAATTTTACTGTTGTGGATACTGTTATAAACATGGTGCTACACGTATCTCTTTGATACAATGTGTTCATATTTTTTGGATATATACCCAGTTGTGGTATTGCTGGATCAAATGGCAAATATATTTCTAATTTCTAGTTTTTAAAGAAATG
Organism: Oryctolagus cuniculus; assembly: GCF_051225735.1. Classification (NCBI taxonomy): domain Eukaryota; kingdom Metazoa; phylum Chordata; class Mammalia; order Lagomorpha; family Leporidae; genus Oryctolagus; species Oryctolagus cuniculus. The sequence continues at coordinate 115,134,560 of NC_142869.1, read as the reverse complement.
TCAACATTGTTATCCACAATAGTTGCACTAATTTACATTCCCAGGAACAATGTATTTTTTTTAAGATTTTATTTATTTATTTGACAGATAGAGTTACAAACAGTGTGAGAGAGAGACAGAGAAAAAGGTCTTCCTTCTGTTGGCTCACTCCTCAAATGGCTGCAATGGCCAGAGCTATGCTGATCTGAAGCCAGGAGCCAGGTGCTTCTTCCTGGTCTCCCATGCCAGTGCAGGAGCCCAAGTACTTGGGCCAACTTCTACGGCTATCCCAGGCCACAGCAGAGAGCTGGGTAGAAGAGGAGCAACCAGGACTAGAACTGGCGCCCATATGGGATGCTGGCACAGCAGGTGGGGGATTAACCTAGTGCACCATGGCACCGTCCCTTAGTGTATGGGTTTTGTAATATACATATCTCATGTACTTTATGAAGACTCCTTATATGCAAAGTATTTCAAAATTTTTTGCACTCCAAAAAACTTACCTTTCCTTTTCTATGAACTTTTGAAGTACCCTCATATTCCTCTGATGCCATCTGAATTTTTCCTACACAAATTAGCTTTTTATATAATTTATCCACTCTGCAATGTTTCCTTGACCATCTGATTTTTTTTAAATGAGCTGCTCAGAGTTCCTGAAATCCCAGTGTGAAGAAACTAAGTAAGTATGTCTCTTAAAAATTCTTTGTCTATATGGCTCCCTTATAATTCTTTTCCAGTAACTAATCTAAAACTCACTAATCATTTAATGGATGTGTGATGGGAATGAGGAGGATTTTATTTATTTGCTAGAGGTTAGCACTACATGTATATAGCAACTATGTTAGATTTAAAAGCCCTCCAAGACAGAAAAGGTCAATTTGTGTGAAACCAATTAGTAATCAGTGCTACTAAATGGACTTTATTGTTCTCCTCTTTAAAATAAAATTTTTGGACAAGATGTATTTTTATATTCTGATCACTATGGATTTTTTTGTCTCCTTTGATAATAAATAATCATTGCTCTATAATGTCTTTTGTATTATTTTGTTGAGCTACTTTTATTCAAATATGCTTTACATAAAATAAAAATTAATTTTCCATTTATTAAATTGAGAAAGAGAGAGAGAGAAAGAGAGAGAGAGAAACAGACAGATAATACAGAGAGATGAGAGAGTTCCCACACATTTGTTTCCTTCCCAAACAACTGAAATGGCTGACACTGGGCTTGGGCTGAAGCAGGCAGCCTGAAACTCAATCCTGTTCTTACATGGGTTGCAGGAACTCAATTACTTGAACCATTACCGTTATCTCCCAGCATCTGCATTAGTAGGAAGCTGGAGTCAGGAGCTAGAGCTGGGAATAGAGCTCAAGTACTCTAATCTAGGATATGGACATCTTAATTGCAAGACTAAATGTTCACTCTCCCAATTTTTCATTTTTCATTTTATCAATTTTAAATGTGGTGTATGAGGTATATTGATGTAGCTAACATTCCAATAAAAATATAGAGTATTTCCATTCTCCCTAACCCCCCTTATGTACCTTTGCAATCAATTCCTTCCCCATAATTGCAGTCCTTGGTAGACATTGATTTATTGTTTGTACATATAGATTTTTCTTTTCATATAATGAAATCACAATATGTAGTAATCTCCTGTAATCTTGACTTAGTACAATGCTTTAGAGATTCTTCCATGCTCTTGTCTATATTAAAAATTTGTTTCTTTTTGTGGCTGAGTATTAATATATCGTATGTATATGCTCAATTCTTCATTCACTCACAGGTTGATAGATATTGGGTTGTTGAATATAGCAGCAATGAACATCCATGTATAGGTTTTTGTCTAGATGTATGTTTTCATCTTTCTGATACAAATACCTAGGAGTAGAACATTGGGTTTTATGATAAATCATGTCTGACTATTGGCAGTTAGTGCACATTTTATCCAACAATTTGTATTTTCAAGGTTTTGACTCTTAGGAATTATGGTGCTTGTATAATGATATCTCACTGTGGTTTGGATAACGATTTCACTAATGATAATTATGCTGACTCTATTTATGAGCCTATTTGCTCTTCTTATATCTTTTTTTTTTTTTGACAGGCAGAGTGGACAGTGAGAAAGAGAGACAGAGAGAAAGGTCTTCCTTTGCCGTTGTTTCACCCTCCAATGGCCACCACGGCCAGCGCACTGTGGCCGGCGAACCGCGCTGATCCGAAGCCAGGAGCCAGGTGCTTCTCCTGGTCTCCCATGCAGGTGCAGGGCCCAAGGACTTGGGCCATCCTCCACTGCCCTCCTGGGCCACAGCAGAGAGCTGGCCTGGAAGAGGGGCAACCGGGACAGAATCCTGCTCCCCAACGGGGACTAGAACCTGGTGTGCCAGTGCTGCAGGCGGAGGATTAGCCTATTGAACCACGGTGCCGGCCTCTTCTTATATCTTTATTTATTTTTTTTTTCTTTTTCTTTTTTTTTTTTAACTTTTATTTAATGAATATAAGTTTCCAAAGTACGAATAATGGATTACTATGGCTTCCCCCCCATACCGTCCCTCCCACCCACAACCCTCCCCTTTCCCACTCCCTCTCCCCTTCCATTCACATCAAGATTCATTTTCGATTATCTTAATATACAGAAGATCAGCTTAGTATACATTAAGTAAGGATTTCAACAGTTTGCTCCCACACAGAAACGTAAAGTGAAAAATAATAGATGATTTTTTTTTAATGATGATGAAATCAGATCAGACATATTGTCATGTTTAATCCCAGTGAGAGTCAAGTTGGGAGTTGATAGTTTCTTTTCTTTTCTTTTTTTTTTTTTACAGAGAATCAGTTTAGTATGCATTAAGTAAAGATTTCAACAGTTTGCACCCCCATAGAAACACAAAATGAAATATATTGTTTGAGTACTCGTTATAGCATTAAATCTCAATGCACAGCACATTAAGGACAGAGATCCTACATGAGGAGTAAGTGCACAGTGACTCCTGTTGTTGACTTTACCAATTGACACTCCTGTCTATGGCATCAGCAATCCCCCTATGCTCCAGTCATGAGTTTCCAAGGCTATGGAAGCACCTTGAGTTCTCCGACTCTTATCTTGTTTAGACAAGGTCATAGTCAAAGTGGAGGTTCTCTCCTCCCTTCAGAGAAAGGTACCTCCTTCTTTGAAGACCTGTTCTTTCCACTGAGATCTCACTCACAGAGATCTTTTGCCAGAGTGTCTTGGCTTTCCATGCCTGAAATACTCTCATGGGCTTTTCAGCCAGCTCCGAATGCCTTTAGGGCTGATTCTGAGGCCAGAGTGCTATTTAGGACATCTGCCATTCTATGAGTCTGCTGAGTATCTCACTTCCCATGTTGGATCACTCTCCCCTTTATTTATTCTATCGGTTAGTGTTAGCAGGTACTAGACTTGCTTATGTGCTCCCTTTGACTCTTAGTCCTTTCATTATGATCAATTGTGAACTGAAATTGATCACTTGGACTAGTGAGATGGCATTGGTACATGCCACCTTGATGGGATTAAATTGGAGTCCCCTGGTATGTTTCTAACTCTACCATTTGGGGCAAGTCAGCTTGAGCATGTCCCAAATTATATATCTCTTCCCTCTCTTATTCCTACTCTTATGTTTAACAGGGATCACATTTCAGTTACATTTCAACACTTAAGAATAACTGTGTATTAATTACAGAATTAAACCAGTCATATTAAGTAGAACAGACAAAAAAACTACTAAGAGGGATAAGTATTAAGTTGTTCATTAACAGTCAGGGCTATGCTGATCAAGTCACCGTTTCCCATAGTGTCCATTCCACTTCAACAGGTTTCCTTTTTGGTGTTCAGTCAGTTGTCACCGATCAGGGAGAACATATGGTATTTGTCCCTTTGGGACTGGCTTATTTCACTCAGCATGATGTGTTCCAGATTCCTCCATTTTGTTGCAAATGACTGGATTTCGTTGTTTCTTACTGCGGTATAGTATTCTAAAGAGTACATATCCCATAATTTCTTTATCCAGTTTATCGTTGATGGGCATTTAGGTTGGTTCCAGGTCTTAGCTATTGTGAATTGAGCTGCAATAAACATTAGGGTGCAGACCGCTTTTTTGTTTGCCAATTTAAATTCCTTTGGGTAAATTCCAAGGAGTGGGATGGCTGGGTCGAACGGTAGGGTTATCTTCAGGTTTCTGAGGGATCTCCAGACTGACTTCCATAGTGGCTTGACCAGTTTGCATTCCCACCAACAGTGGGTTAGTGTCCCTTTTTCCCCACATCCTCGCCAGCATCTGTTGTTGGTAGATTTCTGAATGTGAGCCATTCTAACCGGGGTGAGGTGGAACCTCATTGTGGTTTTGATTTGCATTTCCCTGATTGCTAATGACCTTGAACATTTTTTCATGTGCCTGTTGGCCATTTGGATTTCCTCTTTTGAAAAATGTCTATTGAGGTCCTTGGCCCATCTCTTAAGTGGGTTGTTGGTTTTGTTTTTGTGGAGTTTCTTGATCTCTTTGTAGATTCTGGTTATTAGCCCTTTATCTGTTGCATAGTTTGCAAATATTTTTTCCCATTCTGACGGTTGTCTCTTCACTCTCCTGACTGTTTCTTTTGCAGTACAGAAACTTCTCAATTTGATGCAATCCCAATAGTTAATTTTGGCTTTGACTGCCTGTGCCTCCCGGGTCTTTTCCAGAAACTCTTTGCCTGTGCCAATATCTTGAAGGGTTTCTCCAATGTTCTCTAGTAACTTGATGGTGTCAGGTCGTAGATTTAGGTCTTTAATCCATGTTGAGTGGATTTTTGTGTAAGGTGTAAGGTAGGGGTCTTGCTTCATGCTTCTGCACGTGGAAATCCAATTTTCCCAGCACCATTTATTGAATAGACTGTCCTTGCTCCAGGAATTAGTTTTAGATCCTTGATCAAATATAAGTTGGCTGTAGATGTTTGGGTTGATTTCTGGTGTTTCAATTCTGTTCCATTGGTCTATCCATCTGTTTCTGTACCAGTACCATGCTGTTTTGATTACAACTGCCCTGTAGTATGTCCTGAAATCTGGTATTGTGATGCTTCCGGCTTTGTTTTTGTTGTACAAGATTGCTTTAGCTATTCGAGGTCTCTTGTGCCTCCATATAAATTTCAGCACCAATTTTTCCAGATCTGAGAAGAAGGTCTTCAGTATCTTGATTGGTATTGCATCACCTTAATTCCTAAGCCGGAAAAAGATGCAGCACTGAAAGAGAATTACAGACCAATATCCCTGATGAACACCAAAGATAAGTTCTAATATATGCTTTGAATTCCCTGTGATCTTTTGCTGTGAGCTTTCCTTCCTTGGTTTCCTTCCTTTACCTTCTTTCATATTGATGACCGTGTTTCTTTGTTTCTGTGTGTAACACATCTTTAAGCATCTTTTGCAGGGCTGGACGAGTGGCAACAAATTCTTTCATTTTCTGTTTGTTATGAAAAGTCTTTATTTCACCTTCATTCACAAATGATAGCTTTGCAGGATATAATATTCTGGGCTGGCAGTTGTTCTCTCTTAGTACCTGGGCTATATCTCGCCATTCCCTCCTAGCTTGTAGAGTTTCTGATGAGAAGTCAGCTGTGAGTCTGATTGGAGATCCTCTGAGAGTAATCTGACGTTTCTCTCTTGCACATTTTAGGATCTTTTCTTTATGTTTCACTGTGGAGAGTTTAATTACAACGTGTCGTGGTGAGGATCTCTTTTGGTCATGTTTATTAGGGGTTCTGTGAGCTTCCTGTACTAGGATTTCTCTGTCCTTCTCCAAACCTGGGAAATTTTCTGCTAATATCTCACTAAAAAGGCCTTCTAATCCTTTCTCCCTCTCCATGCCTTCAGGAACTCCTAGAACTCGAATGTTGGGTTTTTTAATAGTATCCTGAAGATTCCCGACAATATGTTTTAGATTTCTAATTTCCTCGTCTTTTCTTTGGTCTGACTGTATCCTTTCCTGTTCTCTGTCTTCTAAGTCCGATATTCTCTCTTCTGCTTCTCCCATTCTGTTTGTAAGGCTCTCTATTGTGTTTTTCATTTGATCTATTGAATTCTTCACTTCAGTCACTATCCCAGTTTCCTGTTGTACTAGTTGTTTCGTTTCATTTTGATTCCTCCTTAATATTTCATTTTCACGAGAGAGATTTTCTATCTTGTCCATTAAGGATTTCTGTAGTTCAAGAATTTGTTTTTGAGAACTTCTTAATGTTCTTATCAATTTTTTGAGATCTGCTTCTTGCATTTCTTCTATCTCATCATCCTCATAATCTTGAATTGGGGTGTCTTTTTCATTTGAGGGCTTCATGGTGACTTCCTTGTTTTTATTACCTTGGTTTTTGCGTTTGTTATTTGTCATATTGGAGATATTTGGTTTCTTCACTGTGGTGCTTTTTCTTGTTATACTATGACTCTAGATTAAGTGGACTATCTGTTTTTGATGGAGCCTTAGGGCTTGAGATGGGTGTGGCCTGAGAGCTCTGTTTGGTGTGCCAAAGGTGACACTCCCAGGTTAGGCGTGGTAAACCTCTCTCTCTCTCTCTCTCTCTCTTTTTTTTTTTTTGATTCAAAAGGGAAGTTATTCTGCACAGCTGAACGAAGTTGGAGGTAGTTAGCAGGCAAATGATATACCCCCAGGAGCCAGAGATCGGAAGCTCTTTCCCAAGGACCACACACAGGGAATCTGTTCGGCCCTCAGAGTGGGCTCAAATTCTCCTTCAGTCTCCCACTGGGTTGCCAAAGTTACGGAATTGTAGCGTCTCTGGAGAGTGCTCACGTGAATTCCGTGAGTTCTCTCCCCCACCGTCTCTTTTTTCACAGTCTCAGTTCAGTAGCACCACAAATTTACTAGGTCCTAATCTCCTGTTAATTCACCCCGCCCAGAGTCAGGTTTTTCTGCTAGGCTCAGGGCCGGTGCAGACCTGAGGTCACTCTGCTTATGACGTATGTCCAAGATGGCGCCTGCTCTTTGTCTTGCTCGCCCTTGAGAGGTGAGCGGAGAGAGAGAAACCCGTGTCCGTACCAGTCACCTTTTTTTTTTCCCTCTCTCTCTCTTCCAGTTAGCTTGGTGAAGTCCCCCCCCCCCCCGGGGGTCGTTCCCTCTAGTCTCCTCTCTCTGCTTGCCTGCCGGTGTCTCGGGTTATTGAGGTTCGGCTCACCTCGCGTTCCAGCGCTGGTGTGTTGAGTCTGCCGCTGGTGTCCCGAACTGTGGGCTCCCACGCTCTCCACGCAGGTCTGCTCCCCTTCCAGCGCCGATGTGTGGACTCGGAGCCCTGGACGTCCCAAGTCTCCCTGCTGTTGCACTCCCCTTCGAGCACTTGCGCGCAGACCCTACAGCTTGCGCAGCTCAGTCCCGCGGCTCGGCTTCCGCGGCTCGGTCCCGCGGCTCGGTCCTGCGGCTTGGCTTTCTCGCGCGGTGGGCGACCTTGTTCTCCCAGTAGGTCCTCCGATTCACGCCCACTGGATCCAAAAGAGTTTCGTCTGCAATATTTTCCTGGTTCTTTTTTCTGAGGCTACCGTAACTCCCCTTTTATTAAACTAAATTTTCCCGGACTATCGGTGCGCGCCCTCACTATTCCGCCATCTTGGCTCCGCCCCGTACCGTTTCCTCTTCTTATATCTTTAGTCAGTGAAATATCTGTTCAAATATTTGCCCGTTATTTTTTTTTAAACCTCCTTATCTTATTATTGCATTCTTCATATATCCTTGATACAGTTTTTTTCCCCAAAGAAATCATTTATTTAATGAGTACAAATTTTGTAAGTACAACTTTAGGAATATAGTGATTCTTCCCATGATACCTGCCCTCCCACATCCATTCTCATCCCATCTCCTCCTCCCTCTCCCATTCCTAGTCCCATTCTCAACAAAAACAACAAACAACAAAAAACTGTTCCTTGACAGTCAAGGCAAGGGCTATTCAAGTCATTGCTTCTCAAAGCATCAATTTCACTTCTACAGATTTCCTTTTAGGTGCTCTGTTAGTTATCATAGACCTGGGAGAACAGATGATATTTGTGCTTTGGGACTGGCTTATTTCACTGAATATGTTGTTTTCCATATTCCTCCATTTTGTTGCAAATGACCTGATTTCATTTTTTTTACTGCTTTCTAGTATTCCATAGAGTACATATCCCGTAATTTCTTTATCCAGTCTTCAGTTGACAACCATTTAGGTCGATTCCATGTCTTAGCTATTGAGAATTGAGCTGCAATAAAAATGGGGTGCAGATAACACTTTTATTTGCTGAATTCATTTTCCTTGGGTAAATAACTAGGAGTAGGGTGCCTGTGTCATATGATAAGTCTATATTCAGATTTCTGAAGTATCTCCAAACTTATTTCCATAGTGGTTTTCATTCCTGCCAACAGTATATAAGAGTACCTTTTCCTCCACATCCTAACCAGCATTTGTTTGTTGATTTCTTTCTGAAAGCCATTCTAACTTGGATGAGGTGAAACCTCATTGTGATTTTGATTTGAATTTCCCTGATGACAAATGATCCTGAGCATTTTTTTGTGTGTCTGTTGGCCATTTAGGTTTCCTCTTTTGAAAAGTATCTGCTTAAGTCCTTGGCCCATTTCTTAACTAGATTGTTTGTTTTGTTGTTGTGGAGTTTCTTGATCTCTTTATGTGTATTGTGGTTATTAATCCTTTATCAGTTGAATTGTTTGAAAATAATTTCTATCATTCTGTCAGTTGCCTCTTCAATTTCCTGATTGTTTCTTTTGCAGTACAAAAGCTTCTCAGCTTAACGTACTTCCATTTGTTGATTTTGGCTTTGATTTCTTGTGCCTCTGGGGTCTTTTCCAAGAACTCTTTGGGAAATCTCTTGCAGGATTTCCCCAATGTTCTCTAGTAATTTGATGGTATCAGGTCATAGATTTAGATCTTTAAACCATTTTGAATGTATTTTCATGTAAGGTGTAAGGCAGTGGTCCTGCTTCATACTCTTGCACGTGGAAATCCAGTTTTCCCAGCACCATTTATTGGCAAGACTGTCCTTGTTCCAGGGATTGATTTTAGCTCCTTTGTCAAATATAAGTTGGTTGTAGATGCTTGGATTGATTTCTGGTGTTTCTATTCTGTTCCATTGGTCTGACCATCTGTTTTTGTACCAGTACCAGGTTGTTTCGATTATTATAAATGTCCTGTAGAATGTCTTGAAATAGATATTGTGATGTCAGCTTAGTTTTTGTTGTATAAGATTGCTTTAGCTATTCAGGGTCTACTGTGTGTCCATATGAATTTCACCAACATTTTTTCTGTATATGAGAAGAATGTCCTTGCTATTTTCATTGGTATTGCATTACATTTGTAAATTGCTTTTGAATTACTGATTCAGTTTCTGTCTTGGTAGTGGGTCTGTTTAGCTTTTCTGTGTCTTCATGGCTCAATTTAGGTAGGTTGTATGTGTCTAGGGATTCTAGGTTTCCCATTTTGCCGGCATACAGCTCTTTGTGGTAATTTCTAATGATTCATTTTATTTCTGTGGTGTCTGTTGTTACATTTCCTTTTTCTTCCTTAATTTTATTGATTTGGATCTTCTTTCTCATTTTTTGGTTATTTGGGCCAATAGTGTGTCAATTTTATTTATTTATTTTTTCAAAAAAACAGCTCTTTGTTTAGCTGATCTATTGTATTTTTTGATTCAATTTTGTTTATTTCTTCTCTAATTTTAATTATTTCTTTTCTCCTCCTAGTTTTGGGTTTGGTTTGCTGTTTTTTTCTTAGATCCTTGAGATGCATTGACAGCTCATGTATTTGATGCCGTTCCAGTTTATTGATGTAGGCACCAATTGCTGTAATCTTTCCTCTCAACACTGCTTTTGCTGTATCCCATAAGTTTTCATACGTTGTGTTGTTGTCTACATTTGTTTCCAGACATCTTTTGATTTCTCTTTTTATTTCTTCTATGACCCACTCTTCATTCAGAAGCGTGTTGTTCAGTCTTGATGTGTTTGCATATGTTCTAGAGATTCCTGAATTGCTGATTTTCAGCTACATTGCCTTGTGGTCTGAGAAAATGCATGATATATGATTTTAATTTTTTTGAATTTGCTGAGAGTTGTTTTATGGCCTGGAATGTGGTTAATACTAGAGAAGGTTCCATGCACAGGTGAGAAGAATATGCATTCTGTAACTGTATGATGAAAAGTTCTGTAGATATTGGTTAGGTCCATTTGGTCTGCAGGTCAATGAACTCTGCTGTTTCCCTACAGATTTTCTGTCCAGTTGATCTGTCCATTGCTGAAAATGGGGTATTGAAATCCCCCATTACTATTGTATTTGAGTCAATGTCTTCCTTTATATACCTTAACATTTATTTTTATAATTACAATAAAAATTATTTTGGTTAAAATATTTTCAAGTCCATGAATAATCTTTTCCTAATATGATTGTCCCTATATTTTATACATAATATTTTCATAGCAAGAATCTTGAATGAACTTTTTTCAAACTACTTAGAAATATAAGCAACCATTTTTGCACAAAAATAAGCTTTATCTTTTATTTCTTTTTTATTTTATTTATTTGATTTTTATTTTATTACCATTTATTTCACAAATATAAATTTGGAAAGTACAACTTTTGGATTATAGTGGCTTTACCCCCCCATAACAACCCTCCCACCCACAACCATCCCATCCCACACTCCCTCTCCCATCCCATTCACATCAAGATTCATTTTCAATTATCTTTATATACAGAAGATTAAATTAGTATATACTAAGTAAAGATTTCTTTTTTTAAAAAACGTTTATTTAGTAAATATAATTTCCAAAGTACAGTTTATGGATTACAATGGCTTCCCCCCCCCAATAACTTCCCTCCCACCCACACCCCTCACATCTCCTGCTCCCTCTCCCATTCCATTCACATCAAGATTCATTTTAATTACCATTATACACAGAAGATCGATTTAGTATATAGTAAGTGAAGATTTCATCAGTTTGCACCCACAAAGAACATAAAGTGTAAAATATTGTTTGAGTACTAGTTATAGCATTAATTCACATTGGACAACACATTAAGGACAGAGATCCCACATAAGGAGTGAGTACACAGTGACTCCTATTGTTGACTTAACAAATTGACACTCTTGTTTATGGCATCATAAATCTCCCTAGGCTCTAGTCATGAGCTGCCAAGTCTATGGAAGCCTCTTGAGTTTGCTGACTTCGATCTTATTTAGACAAGGTCATAGTGAAAGTGGAAGTTCTCTCCCCCCTTCAGAGAAAGGTACCTCCTCTAATGGCCCGTTCTTTCTACTGGGATCTCACTCACAGAGACCTTTCATTTAGGTTTGTGGTTTTTTGTTTGTTTGTTTGTTTGCCAGAGTATCTTGGATTTCCATGGGCTCTTCAGCCAGATCTGAGTGCCTTAAGGGCTGATTCTGAGGCCAGAGTGCTGTTTAGGACATCTGCCATTCTATGAGTCTGCTGTGTATCCCACTTCCCATGTTGGATCATTCTCTCCCTTTTTGATTCTATCAGTTAGTATTTGCAGACACTAGTCTTGTTTGTGTGATCCCTTTGACTCTTAGACCTATCAGTGTGATCAGTTGTGAACAGAAATTGATCACTTGGACTAGTGATATGGCATTGATACATGCAATCTTGATGGGATTGTATAGAAATCCCCTGGCACATTTGTAACTCCACCATTTGGGTCAAGTGCGATTGAGCATGTCCCAAATTGTACATCTCCTCCCTCTCTTATTCCCACTCTTATATTTAACAGGGATCACTTTTCAGTTACATTTCAACACCTAAGAATAAATATGTGTTAATTACAGAGTTCAACCAATAGTATTAGCTAGAACAAAAAAAAAATACTAAAAAGGATAAAGTATTACGTTGTACATCAACAGGACAAGGGCTGATCAAGTCACTGTTTCTCATGGTGTTCCTTTCACTTCAACAGGCTTCCTATTTCTGGTTGGTTAGTTGTCACTGATCAGGGAGAACATATAATATTTGTCCATCTGGGACTGGCTTAATTGACTCAGCATGATGTTTTCCAAATTCCTCCATCTAGTTGCAAATGACCGGATTTCATTTTTTTTTGACTGTGGTATAGTATTCTAAAGAGTACATGTCCCATAATTTTTTTATTCAGTCTACTATTGATGGGCATTTGTGTTGACTCCAGGTCTTAGCTATTGTGAATTGAGCTGCAATAAACATTAAGGTGCAGATAGCTCTTTTATTTGCCACTTTAATTTCCTTTGGGTAAATTCCAGGGAGTGGGATGGCTGGGTTGTATGGTAGGGTTATATTCAGGTTACTGAGGAATCTCCAGACTGACTTCCAGAGAGGCTTAACCAGTATGCATTCCCACCAAGAGTGGGTTAGTGTCCCTTTTTCCCCACATCCTCTCCAGCATCTATTGTTGGTAGATTTCTGTATGTGAGCCATTCTAACTGGGGTGAGTTGAAACCTCACTATGGTTTTGATTTTCATTTCCCTGATGGCTAGTGATCTTGAACATTTTTTCATGTGTCTGTTGGCCATTTGGATTTCCTCTTTTGAATAATGTCTGTTGAGGTCCTTGGCCCATCTCTTAAGTGGGTTGTTTGTTTTGTTGTTGTGGAGTTTCTTGATCTCATTGTAGATTCTGGTTATGAATCCTTTATCTGTAGCATAGTTTGCAAATATTTTTTTCCCATTCTGTCGGTTGCCTCTTCAGTTTCCTGACTCTTTCTTTTGCAGTACAGAAACTTTTCAATTTGATGCAATCCCAGTAGTTAATTTTGGCTTTGACTGCCTGTGCCTTTGCCAGTTATGATATCTTGCTGGGTTTCTGCAATGTTCTCTAATAATTTGATGGTGTCAGGTCATAGATTTAGGTCTTTAATCCATGTTGAGTGGATATTTGTGTAAGGTATAAGGTAGGGGTCTAGCTTCATGCTTTTGCATGTGGAAATCTAGTTTTCCCAGCACCATTTGTTGAATAGACTGTCCTTGCTCCAGGAATTGGTTTTAGATCCTTGATGCTTGATCAAGTATAAGTTGGCTGTAGATGCTGGGTTGATTTCTGGTGTTTCTATTCTGTTCCATTGGTCTATCCATCTGTTTCTGTACCAGTGCCATGCTGTTTCCATAATGACTGCCCTGTAGTATGTCCTGAAATCTGGTGTTGTGATGCGTCCAGCTTTGTTTTTGTTATACAAGATTGCTTTAGCTGGCACCGTGGCTCAATAGGTTAATCCTCCACCTAGCAGTGCCGGCTCACCGGGTTCTAGTCCTGGTTGGGGTGCCGGATTCTTTCCCGCTTGCCCCTCTTCCAGGCCAGCTCTCTGCTATGGCCCGGGAGTGCAGTGGAGGATGGCCCAAGTGCTTGGGCCCTGCCCACCATGGGAGGCCAGGAGAAGCTCCTGCCTTCGGATCAGCACGGTGCACTGGCCGCAGCACGCTGGCCATGGCAGTCATTGGAGGGTGAACCAACGGCAAAAAGGAAGACCTTTCTCTCTATCTATCTCTCTCTCACTGTCAACTCTGGCTTAAAAAAAAAAAAAAACAAGATTGGTTTAGCTATTTGAGGTCTCTTGCGTCTCCATATGAATTTCAGCATAATTTTTTCTAGATCTGTGAAGAATGTCTTTGGTATCTTGATTGGTATCACATTGAATCTATAAATCGCTTTTGGGAGAATGGACATTTTGATGATGTTGATTCTTCCAATCCATGAGCATGTAAGATTTTTCCATTTTTTGGTATCCTCTTCTATTTCTTTCTTTAAGGTTTTGTAATTCTCATTGTAGAGATCTTTAACATCCTTGATTAAGTTTATTCCAAGGTATTTGATTGTTTTATTGGCTATTGTGCATGGGATTGTCTTAGAAGTTCTTTCTCAGCAATGGCATTGTCTGTGTATACAAAGGCTGCTGATTTTTGTGCATTGATTTTATATCCTGCTACTTTGCCAAACTCTTCTATGAGTTCCAATAGTCTCTTAGTAGAGTTCTTTGGGTCCCCTAAATAAAGAATCATATCATCTGCAAAGAGGGATAGTTTGACTTCTTCCTTCCCAATTTGTATCCCTTTGATTTCTTTTTCTTGCCTGATGGCTCTGGCTAAAACTTCCAGAACTATATTGAATAGCAGTGGTGAGAGTGGGCATCCCTGTCTAGTACCAGATCTCAGTGGAAATGCTTCCAACTTTTCCCCATTAAGTAGGATGCTTAGACCATGGGTTTTTCATAAATTGCTTTGATTGTATTGAGGAAGGTTTCATCTATACCCAATTTGCTTAGAGTTTCATCATGAAAGGGTGTTGTATTTTATTAAATGCTTTCTCGGCATCTATGGAGATAATCATATGGTTTTTCTTTTGCAATTTGTTAATGTGGTGTTTCACATTGTTCAATTTGAGAACAATGAAGCATTCTGCACACCAGGGATAAATCCCAGTGGACAAGTGGTGACAAATTCTTTCAATTTCTTTTTGCTATGAAAGGTCTTTATTTCACCTTCATTCACAAATGACAGCTTTGCAGCATATAATAATCTGGGCTGGCAGTTTTTTTCTCTTAGTACTCGGGCTATATCTCACCATTCCCTCCTAGCCTGTAGGGTTTCTGATGAGAAGTCTGCTGTGAGTCTAATTGGAGATCCTCTGAGATTAATCTGACATTTGTCTCCTGCACATTTTAGAATCTTTTCTTTATGTTTCACTGTGGTGAGTTTGATTACAATGTGTCGTGGTGAGGATTTCTTTTGGTCATGTTTATTGCCTTTTTTTTGACAGGCAGATTTAGAGAGTGAGAGAGAGAAAGACAGAGAGAAAGGTCCTCCTTCCATTGGTTCACCCTTCAAATGGCTGCTACAGCCAGCGATCCGGGGTTCTATGTGCTTCCTGTACTTGATGCTTCTTTCCTTCTCCAAACCTGGGAAGTTTTCTGCTAGTATCTCATTAAAAAGGCCTTCTAATTCTTTCTCTCTCTCCATGCCTTCAAGAACTCCTAGAACCTGAGTGTTGGGTTTTTTAATAGTATCCTTTAGATTCCCAACAATATTTTTTAGATTTCTAATTTTCTCTTCTTTTCTTTGGTTTGACTGTATACTTTCCTGTGCTATGTCTTCTAAGTCCCATATTCTCTCTTCTGCCTCACTGATTCTGTTTTTAAGAGAGAGAGAGAGAGAGAGAGAGAGAGGTTTTCTTTACGTTGGTTTACCCCCCAAATTGTTGCCCCGGCCAGTGCACTGTGCCTATATGAAGCCAGGAGCCAGGTGCTTCCTCCTGGTCTCCCATGCGAGTGCAGGGCCCAAGCACTTGGGCCATCTTTCACTGCCTTCCAGGGCCACAGCAGAGAGCTGGACTGGAAGAGGAGCAATGGGGACAGAATCCTACACCCGACCTGGACTAGAACCCGGGGTGCCAGCCCTGCAGGTGGAGGATTATCCTAGCGAGCCAAGGCGCCAGCAGAAAGCTTTGTTTTTTAATTCACTCATCTAGTCTGTTTCTTTTAACTGGCATGTTAAGGCCATTTACATTCAATATGACTATTGATAAGCGATGAATTTGTCATGCTGTTTTTCCATAAATAGTCATACATTTTAATTTAGATTTTGTTTTTACTTATACTGGGAGCTCCTTCCTTTACCCTCTTCTGTAGTGATGACCATGTTTTTTTGTTTCTGTGTGCAGCATATCGTTAAACATCTTCTGCAGAGCTGGATGAGTGGTGACAAATTCTCAGTTTCTGTTTTCATGAAAGATCCTTATTTTACCTTCATTCATTAATGAGAGCTTTGCAGGGTATAGTATTATTAGTTGGCATTTATTTTATCTTAAGATTTAGAGTATATGTTTCCATTCTCTCCTAGCCTCTAGAGTTTCTGATGAGAAGTCGGCTGTGAGTCTAAGTTCAGATCCTCTGAAAATAATCTGGCATTTCTCTCGTGCACATTTTAGAATCTTTTCTTTATGTTTTACTGTAGAGAGTTTGATTATAATATCATATGGTGAAGATTTTTTCTGGTCATGTCTATTTGGAATTCTATGTGCTTCCTGTATTTCAATGCCTCTTCTCCAAATTGGGAAAATTTTCCATTATTTTGCTTAAAAGGCTTTCTAATATTTTCTCTCTTTCCATGCCTTCAGGAACTCCTAGAACTCATATGTTGGATCATTTGATAGTGTCCTGTAGATTACCAACGGAGTTTTTTTAGTTTTCTGATCTCTTCTTGTGTTTGATCTGGATGTATAATTTCCTGTGCTTGTTTTCTAAGTCATATATTCTTTCTTCTGCTTCACTGATCCTCTTGTAAAGACTTTTCACTGTATTTCTTATTTGTTCTATTTCATTCTTCATTTCCAAGATTTCATTTTGATTTCTCTTTAAGATTTCAATTTCATGGGAGAAATTTCCTTTCATGTCATGTATGGATTTCATTAGTTCATGCATTGCTTATTATAACTTCTAAGTAATATTATGGTCGGTTTTTTGAATTCCATTTCTGGCGTATCTTCAATTTCATCATCTTAACAATCTGGTATTGAGGTATTGTGTTCTTTTTGGGGTGTCGTGTTGTCTTCCTAGTTCTTGTTGCTTGGATTAGTGAATTTGTTTTTCATCATTTGTTTTGGATACTTGTTGGTTTCTTCTTTGATTTTTTTTGCTGTGCCAGCTTTTATCTTTGGAATATGTTTGATTGGATTACTGGAGTGTCTGCTTCCAGGAAATAACTGGAAGTGTTGGCTGGGAGTCACCAGGGAGCTCTGTTCAGTGCTCCAGGGTGAAGGGTGTGTCTGAGGTGACACACCCAGATTTGGCATGGTAAATTTCCTTTTTAATTTTTAATCAGAGGGGAGGTTTCTTCTTGTCTGTTGGTGTAGACTCACCTGAGCCTCTCTCCTCAAAGGAGACCAGTGCCTGGGTGCTAGCCCCAATGACTATATTATTCGTCTGCTTTTCCACAAGGACCATACAAAGGATCTGTCTAGTCCTCAGTATAAGTTATATTCCCCAGCAGTGTCTCGCCAAGTAACCAAGTAGCCCTAATATAGTGTAGGGCTCCCACAGTGACTGCCCAATGTCCCAGTCACATGGAGTCCTCCCCACACAGCCTCAATGTTTTCACAGTCTTAGCACAAAGCCTCCCAGAGTCACAAGTACCCAGGCCCCAGTCTGTTCTCCCTACCAGACTCAGCAGTCTCTGCTTTTCTCATTGCTGGACTTGTACAGGAGCTGTCATAGCTGTTAAGTATGTCCAAAATGGCTCCTGCTCTCTGTCAGTTTGTTGCAGGGCACCTTTGCAAGATGATCGGGGAGAGTGAAAATGTGTCTGCTCTTTTTTTTAAAGATATATTTTTTTTTTATTTGAAAGGCAGATTTAGAGAGAAGCAGAGGCATAAAGAGAGAGAGAGAGGTCTTCCATCTGCTGGTTCACTCCCCAGATGGCCACAATGGCTGGAGCTGTGCCAATCCAAAGCCAGGAGCCAGGAAGTTCTTCCTGGTCTCCCACATGGGTGCAGGAGACCAAGGACTTGGAGCCATCTTCTACTGTTTTCCCAGGCCATAGCCGAGAGCTGGATTGGAAGTAGAACAGCTGGGACTCGAACTGGCACCCATATGGGATACTGACACTGCAGGGGGTGGCTTTACCTACTACACCACACTGCCGCCACCCCACTCTGTTTCCTCCTCTAGTTCTGCTGTTACACTGTCCCCCATGTGGTTCCAAGCCAGTTTCTTAGTTTCCCTGAAAGCTCTTGCTGTAGCTTTTTCGCCAGTGGCTTGGGCTACTGCAACCAAAGCTGGTGTGAAACTATCAGCTGGTGGGGTTATAAGTTATGCCCGTCTTCACCTCCACTTAGGTTCACTGTGTTCCTCCAGTTTACATAGTTACCTCTTCTGTTTTCTTCCTAAATCTGCCCTGAGACTGCTCTCTGCATTTTTTGTTGAAATATCTTCTGGACTAGAGCAGCAAGCTTCCTCCCTACTCTGCCATCTTAATCCAATCCTGGATACAACTCTAAAGCCAGGTATGAATCTTATAAATATTTCCCCTTGCTTGTGGCTTATATTTACATTTTTCCAACAATCTTCTTTGAAGAGAATAAGTTTAATATTACAATAGAAATCAGACTTACTCTTTTTCATTGATTTATCCATTCTGGTACTTAAAAAGTTTAGAGCAATGCGAAGTCACAGAGATTTTTCTCTTACAATAAATTTTTGATTACTATAGTTTTGGCTCTATAAGTGTCTAATACATTTTAAAATTAAATTTTAATGTAGCATGAAGTAGCTTTTGAGGAGATTCTTTGTTTTGCTTACGAATATCTAATTATCCAACACTATTCATTGAAAAGATGATAGTCTTTCCCTACTGAGTTAGTTTAAGATCTTTGTCAAACATCCATCGACCTTATTGGTATATGTCTATATCTGGGTACTGATAATCTATCTCTTCTGTACCACTAATATTCGTATATGCCAATGTCTTACTTGTATTTGGTTAATGCATTATCATAGTAAATGTTGCAATTAGTTGGTGTGTGTCCTCTGGCTTTATTCTTTCTTTTCTTTTCTTTCTTTCTTTTTTTTTTTTTGGCAGGCAGAGTGGACAGTGAGAGAGAGAGACAGAGAGAAAGGTCTTCCTTTTCCGTTGGTTCACCCTCCAATGGCCGCTGCAGCTGGTGTGCTGTGGCCGGTGCACTGTGCTGATCTGAAGCCAGGAGCCAGGTGCTTATCCTGGTCTCCCACGGGGTGCAGGGCCCAAGTACTTGGGCCATCCTCCACTGCACTCCTAGGCCACAGCAGAGAGCTGGCCTGGAAGAGGGGCAACCAGGACAGAATCCGGTGCCCCGACTGGGACTAGAACCCGGTGTGCCAGTGCTGCAGGTGGAGGATTAGCCTGTTGACCTGTGGCACCAGCCTCTTTCTTTTCATAATTGCTTTGAACCATTATAATAATAAAAATAACAAATACTTAACTGCTAAAGATTTTATTGAATACATTGTTTACATTTGTTCATTTAGTTCTCACAACATCCTTATCAAATATATAGATAAATTATTCCCATTTTTCAAATGAAGTATTTGAGACTTCAAGAAGTTGTTAAATTGACCAAGATCATGTTTATTTGGTAATTTTGTATGTCCAGAGTTTGAATACAAGTCTGTAATATCTAGAGGATAAGTAGTTATGTAGTAGCTATCTTTATTCCAATTGTTAATTTTCTCAAATTATTCATCCATCATGAGACTGTCAGCATAGGAAAAGTACTTTATCTCATATTTTGTAGAAGCTAAATGAATATTTTGATTGAGTAATTATCCTACAATGTGTAGAACAGGGCACTATGCCCAGATATGAAACCTTTGGACTGAATTAGTTCAGAGGAGGTGCCCTGTTCTGATGTTTTGGGATGGAATCAGACCATCTCAATATTGCCATTCTTCTGCAGTCCTTGACACTCCAAAACCTGGGCTGCAATGGGAGGCTTTGAAGCAGAGCTGAAAGGGCAGTAATGAAACTTAATGCTAATAAAGTCCTGGGCCAGGGGCGTTTTTGCCCTAGCAGAGTGTGATCTATATTTTCAGTAGCCTCCAATGCCCTTTTCAGCGGTCTCTCTACAGCTCATTGGTGGGTAATAAGTCTTGACCAGTATTGGTCTTTGACATAGGTAGTAAAATACAATCTAAAAAGCACCCAGTGGAGTATAAAAGTCAGCATCAGGACAGTGCAGATGATTTCTGATGTAATATCTTTCCCATCTTGGATCACCAGGTACAAGGTCCAGGGGCAGGCATTCTTGTTCACCAAGCTACATTATTAGTTGAAAAAATCAGATTCTATTTCCTGGGTACAGAAGCTTACAAATAAACCTTTTTATAAAGTGAGATTTTTAGTAATTATGTGTAAAATAAATAAAATTATCCAATTCTTGTTCACAATGGCAATTTATAGATAGTTTTGAAATTAACATAAGGAAATTGACACAGATGATGATGGATTGGGAATAATATAATTTAAAGAGATACCAAGATACCTTGGATGTTAGGCTAAGGACTGAAGAATGAGGAGGGAGCATAGTACTGCTCTACAAATATATGGAACAGTCCTTTTAGTTTGTTGAATAGTCTCCTTTCAAAATTCATGTACACCTGGAACTTCAGCATATGAATTTATTTGGATATAGTCTTTGAAGATATAATTAGTTAAGATGAAGGTGAGCCCACAAAGACACACACAGGGAAAAAGGCCATGTGAAGATTGAAACAGAGATTGGAGTGACAGTTAAAAGCTATAAGGAATGATTGCTGTGATTGCAGATGAATGATTGCAGAAATTAGGAAGAAGAAAGAAATATTCTTCCCTCCAGGCTTGAGAGGGAGCATGGCCTTGCTGACACGTGTATTTTAGCCTTCTATCATTCAGAATTGTGATGTAAGAAGTTTCTTTTTTGTAAGCTATCCAGCGTATAGTAATTTAGTTTGACAGCCTAAGAAGTTAATACAGTTTCAAAATAGAAATGCAAGAACTTTTTCTAATATTCTAAATTTAAGGACAAGAGAAGAAAAGGAAGATTCTTAGTCAACTTGGTAAAATAGACTCGTGGAGGAATGAAATGAGCTGCCTCCTGAAGATGTCAAGTAAAGATTGTCCATCTACATGGAATGTGGTAGCAAAACAATCCATACAGCTGGTTGGATTTTGGAATGGATGGGCTTACAGAATATTTCTAGTATAAACATTTTATGATATAAGTATAGTCTCTTTAAGTTTACTTTCAAAAGTATAAACTACAATTTTCCAAACCTATTTATATAATTATCAGAGATTCTTGATTAGATAACTATATTAGTCTGGAGTTCCCTGATATAAGCAAGAAAACAATTTTCCTTCTTTGGGGAAACATATAAAATTACCTAACTGTGACCAGCCAGTTCTTTTGCAAAAAAGAAAGATACCCTATATCCTTATAAAGAAAAAACTTTTGTCTAGAATTTATGTGGTTCTTTTTTTGTTTTTGCATATTTATATTAAAGAGTATGTAAAAATTGTCCCACTCCCATTAAATGAGCCATGAATGTTATGATTATATTATTATTGACCCTACTTGTGATGGATCTAATATTAACCTTAATTTTTACCCCAGTCTGTTTCTAAATCCTTAGCTAAGTATCTTTGGGATTTCTCCCTGAGTAAGTCAAGTGAATGCAATCTTAAGTTTGTGACATATTTTAGTCAATAAGACTTTAACATATTGATATTGGAAGAGACCTGAAACAGCATATGCTTGGATGGATGGGTGTCCACTTGTGTTTCTGATTCTTTGTTGAGGAGGACAAGAATTGGCTTTATTTATCTAATGTTCCAAGGAGGAACAGATAAGTATATCTCAGCATGAAGCCTAGACTGATTGAGCCTAACTGGGCCATAACAATCCCAGACAATCTATACATGTACAATGAGGGTAAATGGTGATTCTTTTACGCCATACAGTTTTGCTTTCATTTTTAAAAATATTTAAAAATTTTAAGTTTTAACAATTTTAGCATTTTGTCATATTCATTTCATACAGAAATATTCTATACATACACATATGTAGTATTTTTTTAAAACAAAATTTTCTTATCAAAAAATGTGGGATTTATGGCAATTTTAAAGTGGAGAAGAGGGTATATTGTCATGGATGTGGTATAATTTAAATGCCTAGTTTGCAAATATTTTTCCCATTTCATTTTCTCTTCACTTTATTTATTCTTTCTTTCGCTGTGCAGAGGCTTCTTAGGTTGATATAATCCCATTTGCCTATTTTTGCTCTTATTGCCTATGTCTTAAGGGTCTTAACCAAAACATCTTTGCCTACACCAATGTCTTTCAGAATTTCCTCTGTTTACCTCTAGTTGTTTGATAGTTTCAGGTCTTAAGTTTAGATCTTTGATCCATTTTGAGTTGAGTTTTGGATTTTATTTTTTTTTAACTTTTATTTAATGAATATAAATTTCCAAAGTACAGCTTATGGATTACAATGGCTTCCCCCCCATAATGTCCCTCCCACCAGCATCCCTCCCCTTTCCCACTCCCTCTCCCCTTCCATTCACATCAAGATTCATTTTCAATTCTCTTTATATACAGAAGATCAGTTTAGCATACATTAAGTAAAGATTTCAACAGTTTGCTCCCACACAGAAACATAAAGTGAAAAATACTGTTTGAGTACTAGTTATAGCATTAAATCTCAATGTACAGCACACTAAGGACAAAGATCCTACATGAGGAGTAAGTGCACAGTGACTCCTGTTGTTGACTTAACAAATTGACACTCTTGTTTATGGCCTCAGTAATCACTCTAGGCTCTTGTTATGAGCTGCCAGGCTATGGAAGCCCCCTGAGTTCACTGACTCTGATCATATTTAGACAAGGCCATGGTCAAAGTGGAAGTTCTCTCCTCCCTTCAGAGAAAGGTACCTCCTTCTTTGATGACCCATTCTGTCCACTGGGATCTCACTCGTGGAGATGTTTCATTTAGGTTTTTTTTTTCTTGCCAGATTATCTTGGCTTTCCATGCCTGAAATACTCTCATGGGCATTTCAGCCGGATCCGCATGCCTTAAGGGCTGATTATGAAGCCAGAGTGCTGTTAGGACATTTGCCATTCTATGGGTCTGCTGTGTATCTCACTTCTCTCCCTTTTTTATTCTATCAGCTAGTATTTGCAGACACTAGTCTTGTTTATGTGCTCCCTTTGGCTCTTAGTCCTATCATTATGATCAATTGTGAACAGAAATTGATCACTGGGACTAGTGAGATGGCATTGGTACATGCCACCTCGATGGGATTGAATTCGAATCCCCTGGTATGTTTCTAACTCTACCGTTTGAAGTAAGTCAGCTTGAGCATGTCCCGAATTGCACATCTCTTCCCTCTCTTATTCCCACTCTTATATTTAACAGCGATCACTTTTCAGTTAAGTTTCAGCACTTATGAAGAATTGTGTATTGATTACAGTATTCAACCAAAAGTATTAAGTAGAACAAACAAACAAAAATACTAAGAGGGATAACATATTAAGCTGCTCATCAACAGTCAGGGTGAGGGCTGATCAAGTCACCGTTTCTCATAGTGTTCATTTCACTTTAACAGGTTTCCTTTTTGGTGCTCAGTTAGTTGTCACCTATCAAGGAGAACAAGTGGTATTTGTCCCTTTGGGATTGGCTTATTTCACTCAACATAATGTTTTCCAAATTCCTAACAGGGATCAATTTTCAGTTAAAATTTAAACACCTAAGAATAATTGTGTGTTAATTACAGAGTTCAACCAATTGTACTAGAACAAAAAAAAAATACTAAAATGGACAAAGTATTACATTGTATATCAACCTTCAGGACAAGAGCTGATCAAGTCACTGTTTTAGTTGACTTTTAGTCAACTTTTATATAGTTGACTTTTAGGTATAAGGTCATGGCTCTTGTTATGAACTTCTACATGTGGAAATTCAGTTTTCCCTGCATTGTTTGTTGATGAGACTGTCCTTTCTCTATGGAATGATTACCTGGCAAGGCTGACTTCATCAAAATACTGAGAAAATAAGCTGGATGTTATCATGATTCCATTATCGTCTCTTTCCCCCACAAACACATAGTAGAGGGGATAAGACTTCATTTTCCTGCCATACCTCACTTGAACTCAAATGCCCATAGACAGCTTAGTTGTGGTCTGTAGTACAAACTTTCTATTCACTTCAAATATGTTTTGCCCTGGTAGTTGTCTGATTGATATCCTTTCTCACTTCCTCCTTGTTATGAAAATCTCAACACAATCTGGAGGTGACCATATACCAACTAATCCCCTTGTGATTCAGTTCTGTAAATGCACTAACTTTTGATCAGAGAAATGAAAGCCATCTGTTGAAGACAGATGAATAGAACAACAGCAGAAGCCTGATTCTCTGATGGCTTTGTGAATTTTGACCTCTTGTTTCATGAATGACAGTCTGGTTAAGTTATTGTTGTTAAGTTTCTGTTACATTCAGGTATGCACACATAACAGAATTTGATTTTACATAGGAGTCAAAATGTTATGTAAGTCAGACATTGAAAGACAAATATCATGCATTCTCTTTCATATATGAAGGCTTTAAAAAAGCAGATTTGAATGTAGAACAGTGTTTACTAGGGACTGGGAAGTAGAGGGAAGTCAGAGAACGAGCACTGGAACACGGAACACAGATAGAAAGGATCAGGTCTGTGGTTCTACACACTGTGGGACAACCACAGTTTAAAATGGGCTATTCCATATTTTATGAGTAAACAGAAGAGAGAACCTCGTTTTGAAACATTACATAGTGATAAGGAGATGGAAACATTGGTTACTTTAATTTGATCAGTGTACATGGTACATGTGTATTGGAAACACACTGTTCTATAAATTTGTATAATTATTACATGTTAATCAATAATTTAAAAATTGAGATTGAAATGCTCACTACTCTGATTTGATCATTACACATTACATGCATTTTC
This sequence comes from Oryctolagus cuniculus, assembly GCF_051225735.1. NCBI lineage: Eukaryota > Metazoa > Chordata > Mammalia > Lagomorpha > Leporidae > Oryctolagus > Oryctolagus cuniculus. Next base: position 115,110,081 of record NC_142869.1, on the reverse strand, counting down.
AAATTATCTACCGTATCCTATAAATATGTATGTATAATTAAAATAATAATTATACTAAAGAAAAAAACAGATTGTGGGATATACATGGGGTGAATGGGCTAGGTAATATTTGGGTGGTGAGTAACCCAGACATTGGAAATTGGTGACCTTTTTTTATGGACATATTTTATTTTGTGTTATCTTAGCCCTTTATGCATATTGAATGGACAGTTTTTAATTGAAATTTATTCAATTCACTTAATTTACATTTATTTTAATTAACTTTTAAAAATTATACATATTAATGGAATACCATCTCATATTTTGATGCATGCATATGAGGAAATTTTCAGTAAGTTCATGGACAATGTGTGTTATTAAAATGTCCTCAGGCACAGGTCGAAGCCTGGCCGTACTAGCCATGCCGAACCGCAGGGCCAGCCTTAATGCCTACTACTTCTTTGTGCAGGAGAAGATCCCCGAACTGCACCGGCAAGGTCTGCCCGTGGCTCGTGTGCCGGACGAAAAAAAAATGTCCTCAGGTTAAAAGAGAACATTTAGGTAAGATTTTAGCCACACACAGCATACAATTTACTATATTTTACATAAAACCAGAATTGACTATGTCTAACTCTTGTGGCTATACCTGAGCTTCTGAATTCAGCCAGTAAGAAGAAAATTATGAGAGCTCTGAAGCCCAGAGAATGGAGTGAAGTAATTTTTTTTTTTCTGATTCCTGTCTTAAACATCATATTGGAGTTTGATAGACTAGAAGTATCCTGCTCAGAGTTTAGAACCAGCACAACGGAATGGAATCTTGTTGGATTAACTAAGCACATACTAGAATCTTCCTTATCCCTGTCTAATAGGGCTATCTTTTTTACTAAGGGTGAGGGTACTTGTTGTTATCTGATTACTTCCACCATTGCACAGTATGATATGTAGGAAACAGAAGCTAGTCTGTTAATCATATAGATCAGGAGACACAAGGAGACGCATCCTATTCAGATGGAGAGGAATACACATCATCCAGAGATCTGGAATTTGGATAGGATTAATCAAAGGAATGAGACTTTAGGATCATCTCTTTTGGCAGGGTATGTGTTTATTTAGAGACAGACTATGTCAGACATCACTACTTTTTAACCCAACATTTAGATTTTTATTTCTTGCCAAAACTTCCCTAAGTTTTGGAGATAGTGAAAGATCAGTTTAAAATGGAAAATTTGCCCCTTCAGGTGCGCTTGCAGTTGCGTATGACCCTATATCCCTTTAAAGCCTCTAAGATGGGTTAACTGGGTGGAGATTCCCAGAGAGCTGTTATTTTCTTCAGAAAAATGAGCACCCTGGTTGTCACACACATTTCACTTTCCACCCATATCCTGAAAGCCCCTCCTGGAACACAAGTGCAACCACTTGTCAGGTTAGAAATACAAACTCCTAAATGATTAAGAAATTTATGTCAGCCTTCTTTTATGTGGCAGTTAAAGTTTATTATCCTGAGAGAAGCATATTATAGATATTCAAACAAAACACAATTCTAGACACCAGGAAAATTTAAATACCTCTTAGCAATGTAATTTTTAGGGAATAATGAAACAGTAGAAAATAAAACAAAAACAATACATAGCCCCTGCAACTAATATCCCTGTTGAGATGTTCTAAATAGCCACAGGTTGCTATAAAAGGATTTGAGTAAGATATCCTTCAAGAATAGGATTGAAGTCTCCACATTTTGCCTGGTCACACAACCACTCTCCTATTTGCTGAGTCCTGCCCAGAAGTCATGTCTTCCAAGGCAGAGAAAGGAAATGGCCTCGAGGCTGCAGTTCAGAGCCATTACAAATCGACTGGTCTTCCCTCATTACCCAGTATGTGGGGCATGTCTGCATTGGATCCAAAGGCCAGAGAAGGGGCTTTCTTTCTGGAGGGAGCAAACCAGATAGCCATACAAATCAGATAGCATTATCAGCACAATTTGAAAAAGAATATGCCTGCATTCTTGTTTTTAGAAGCCCAAAGGCTTAACATACAGCAGACTCAGCCTACAATTCTAGATCTCATCCTAATCTTTTTAAGCATTTTCTAGGAGTACATGGCGGATAACAAATTGTGATGACTGATCTTCTGGTGTAAACAAAACATTTTGGGTAGTACCATTGTTAGAAAATCTCTAAAGGGCTTTTTCTATGGGGCAAGCTACAAACCACTGCTTTCTGCAAACCTATAAAAGTCAAGTTCTGGCATCTATGACGAATGACAGGATGGGAACTCTCATAGAAAAAGTGCTCTCACTCATGAAATGCTTCCATAGAAACTGATAGGAACCAGTGTAACTGGCTGGAGTTGTGGCTGGCAATTCTTGCTTTTCAAAGGGTACCCTAGAAAACAAGTACAGATTCAAGTACAGGCAAATCAAATTTCACAGATGAGGATGCTTATATAGTTTGCTGAAATGGGCCTTCAGCAAACCATTGCTCTCCTCACTTCCCTAGATGGGACGGCTGTGTGGAGGCTGATGTGATGTCACACACTCATGTTCTTACACTTCTCTTAATACTGTTTGATTTCTGATTGCAGGACAAATGAAAGCATGGTTATTCTGACAGCTCCCTCACTTTTATTTACTACATTAAAAAGATGTATCATATATGCTTCTATGATTCTTAATTTGTATTCAAATAAATTTGGCATTTTCTGTAAAAATAAAGTATTATGAAACACAATCTGGATTGGCACTGAAACTTGGAGGTGTGGTAAGGGCTAAGAGTCAAAATCTTTCACATGTTAGAGTGCCTAGATGATGTAAACAACACACAGCTCCTCTAGCTTTTCAGGCTACATGAAAACCAATCACTGTGATGGGTCTGCAAATCTATCTCATCTATTAAATGATAGGAGATATTCTGTTCAACAAATCAAGGAAAAGTTCCATTCACTAGGTTGAATTTATACAAATTATGTAAATTAAGTAAAACTTAAGTTTTACTTGAGAAGAATGTGAGAAATAAGAGGAATGGACTTCTATCTACTTGGCTATTTCTTGTCCATTAAAGGAGTTCTTTTCTTTTTTCTTTTTTCTTTTTTTTTTTTTTTGACAGGCATAGTTAGACAATGAGAGAGAGAGAGAGAGAGAGAGAGAGAGAGAGAGAGAAAGGTCTTCCTTCTGTTGGTTCACCCCTAAAATGGCCACCATGGCTGGAGCTACCACAATCCAAAGCCCGGAGCTAGGTGCTTCCTCCTGGTCTCCCATGCGGGTGCAGGGACCCAAGCACTTGGGCCATTCTCTACTGCCTTCCCAGGCCACAGCAGAGAGCTGGACTGGAAGAGGAGCAACTGGGAAAGAATCCAGCACTCCAACTGGGACTAGATTCCGGAGTACCAGTGCCGCAGGCGAAAGATTGGCCTAGTGAGCTGCAGTGCCAGCCCATTAAAAGAGTTCTAAGATTCTTCAACATATATCAGTGTTCCAAAAATTATGATTTATAAACTACTGATTTAACTATACTCCCATTTTACTGAGGCAGCAGCTGAGGTACACAGATACCCAACATTTTGTGTGTGCCTGTAACTATTTCAGGTGCATGTTGTCTGTCAGTAAAAACACTGTGCGCTTTTAAGAACCATATGGTGCCGGCGCCGTGGCTCACTAGGCTAATCCTCTGCCTGCAGCACTGGCACAATGGGTTCTAGTCCCGGTCGGGGTGCCGGATTCTGTCCCGGTTGCCCCTCTTCCAGACCAGCTCTCTGCTGTGGCCAGGGAGTGCAGTGGAGGATGGCCCAAGTGCTTGGGCCCTACACCCCATGGGAGACCAGGAAAGTATCTGGCTCCTGCCATGGGATCAGCACGGTGCGCCGGCCGCAGCGGCGGCCATTAGAGGGTGAACTAGCAGCAAAGGAAGACCTTTCTCTCTGTCTCTCTCTCTCTCTCACTGTCCACTCTGCCTGTCAAAAAAATAAATAAATAAAAGAAAAAAAAAGAACCATATGGCCTTATTAGCAAGTGCTTTTGTTTGGGCAGTGAAAAGCCCTGAAGAGGGACAAAGAGAATTAATTAATTTGTTAGAAGCAGCTCATCAGGAAAGAAGGAGGCATTATTTGGGACTGGGAAGGGGTTTGGGGCTTTAGGGTTTTTGAGCAGAAATGGTATGATGCCATGGTATACTGGGATATGGAACATCAGCATGGATCTCTGGTAGCCAGCATTGTGACACCACTCTTGTGTCAGTCCAGAGCATCAGGACCTGATAGATAGTGGAACAAGCTGGGAACAGAATGCCCAAAGGACAGAAAGGGCACTCATGATGCCAAGACTTAAGAACTGGAGCCCTTTCTATTTCATCTAAATGCCTGGGCGCATATATAAGCTAAGAGGTGATAACACCCAAAATGACAGAGATAAAACTTTCTTCAATCATGACTAGAGAGGTTTCATGGATGGATTGATTCAAACAAGAATGTAGGGCAAGTTCATAGACCAGGACAGTGTGAGTACAAGAGAACTGTACCTGGTCACACTGAGGAAGTTTCCTTCTTTTAGGGTATTAGAATTTTGCATGCAAGCACTGGTTTTATTGGGTATTCATCTCGGAACCTGTTTGTGTAACGTGATTTACCAGTGGATGTTTTCTGAGCACTCTAGAGGGTAATGCCAGTCATTTCTTCCTTTGGTCTCAGGGGGCTTTGTTGGGCTCTCACCCACCAAAGGCAGAGGCATTTTTTGTATAAGAGTCACATAGGGGCTGGCGCTGCGGCTCAATAGGCTAATCCTCCGCCTAGTGGCGCCGGCACACCGGGTTCTAGTCCTGGTTGGGGCACTGGATTCTGTCCCGGTTGCCCCTCTTCCAGGCCGGCTCTCTGCTGTGGTCAGGGAGTGCAGTGGAGGATGGCCCAAGTGCTTGGGCCCCTGCACCCCATGGGAGATCAGGAGAAGCACCTGGCTCCTGCCATCGGATCAGCACGGTGTGCTGGCTGCAGCGGGCCGGCCGCAGCGGCCATTGGAGGGTGAACCAATGGCAAAAGGAAGACCTTTCTCTCTGTCTCTCTCTCTCTCACTGTCCACTCTGCCTGTCAAAAAAAAAAAAAAAAAAAGAAAGAGTGAGTCACATAGGAAAGATTTTTGAAAGGAAAATCTGTGCCTCCATGATGGATGGCAGTAAGACAACATGGATTTGTCTGCAGCGTTTCTCTTAAACAATAGGAGATAGAGCACATGTGTTTCATCTTCTCTAGATATTCAGAAACTCAGTGTTTAATGACACAGACAAATTCTGGGGACAGGGGTATGACAACAACGCAAAACCAGAGAAGCAAAGAACATTTAGTGGAAGTCATTTATTTTGGAAGCAATGAAGTCATTTGTCTCCATCCAGCAATGTATCTATTGATCTGTTTTTCTATTGGGATAAAAGAAAAGAAATAATCTTTGACTGAAGAAGAAAGAGATCCCATATGCACAAAAGATCTTACCTGCTCTGGCAGGTGTGCTGGCCTGTGGCTTTCTCCAGCAGCTTTGGAAGTTGAATCATCGGCAGAGGTGGGAATGCTCCTGTACTTCAGGCTATTTTTTGAAGCTCAGATTGTCATTGTGCAAACAAAGCAAGACAGAGATCCCTCACCCTGGCAAGATTTTGCAGTATGCTTATCTGAGTTGCAAGTCCAATGTCATTTTGAATGTTGTTATGCATTTTTCTCCTATACCACTTCCTTACTATCTTTTAGGTCAATAAAATATTCTGAAATATTATAAATACATGAAAAATACAGAAATAAATAAAATGAACTGAATTTACTCTCCTCTGCTTTTACATGTTTCCTTTATTTTATTTTAAATAATGTAACATTTCCTTGATTTTAAATAATATTTAAAACAGGTGTTCATTTTATTTTCCTCTCTTCTCCTATTACCTTCTCATCTTCCATTCCTGTAGGTGACTCTTACTTGATTTGTTGACTATTCATGCATGCATTTTTAATATTTTGTCTACACACACATATGTATATATATATGTGTGTATATATATGTGTGTGTATATATATATATATATACATATATATGTATATATACAGGCAGACAGATCGTATAAATGCTTAAAATTCTGGGCCATGGGCCAATGCTGAGTTGTACTAGGTCAAGCCTTTGCCTGAGGCACCCACATGCGATATGGGCACCCGTTCATGTTCAGGCTGCTCCTCTTCTGATCCAGCTCTCTGCTATGGCCTGGGAAAGTGGTAGAAAATGGCCCAAGAGCTTCAGTCCTTGCACCCACATGGGAGACCCGGAAGAAGCTCCTGGCTTCTGGTTTTGGATAGCCCCATCTTAGGCTGTTATGGCCATTTGGGGAGTGAATCAGTGGGTGGATGATCTTGCTCTCTGTCTCTCCCTGTCTCTGTAATTATTTCAAATAAATAAACAAAATAGTAAAATAAGGAGTAAAATAATACTCTGGATTGTGTTATGTGTCACTCTGTAACTTACAGTTTTTGATGAATGTGCTTTTGAAAGTTGGTTATTATAAGTTATACATAACTAATATTTGAATAGCTTTGCTATATGAGAGCATCATATGGAAAATAGACAAAAATAAAAGTTGATTTCAGTGCAAAAAGTTTTGAAATCATGCAAATGAGGGGTCCTTAAAAATTCATGAGAATTTATATTGTAAATAAGCTATGCATTGAGTTAAAATAAAATTTTGCTCCAGAGTAAACTTACTTTAAATTCAGTTTCCATGAACTTTAATAAAAAGGTTTATTAATTTATTATTTTTTGCTTATTTGAAATGAAGAAGAGAGGGGGAAACAGAAAGAGATAAAGAGATAGTCTCTTGTGGGCTCACTTCCCAAATGGCTACAATGGCCAAGGCTGGGCCAAGCCAAAGTCAGGAAATCCATCTGTATCTCCCACATAGGTAGCAGGGTCCCAAATTCATGGGTCATCTTCTGCTGCTTTTCCCAAGCATATTAGCATGGAGCTGGATCAGAAGCAGAGCATCCCTTTTTGGAGCATAGGGTTCAAGCACTATCTGTTCTGCTTAGGGCTGGGCCAGGAGCCAAGAGCTTCTTCCTGTTTGCCCACATGGTTTTAGGGACCCAAGCACTTGAGCCATTTTCCACTGCTTTCCCAGGTGTATTATCAGGAATCTGGATTGGAGGTAGAGCAGCCAGTACTGGAACCAGCCCCTGCCAGCACTGCAGGTGGAGGCTTAACTTTCTGTGCCACAGCACTGTCCCTAATAAATCTTTTTTAAAAAAGAAAAAATGTGTCTTAAACCTAAAATATTGACAATTATGGATAAATTAAAATCTCTATGATTCTATAATTTGAGTGTGTTGGCCATATCAATCTTATAACTCTGTCAAATTCTGCTCTGGCATTGGTATGATGGACTAGCCATGACTCATGGAGCTTATCTGGTCTCCTTCCCTTAAAGTAGTGTGGCATCTCTTAGCTCATGGATCACCATGTCACACTGTTTATCCTCAGCTTCAATTTTCTTATTTTCTCATTGATCTCTTTGGAAACAAACAAACAAAAAAACATGAGAAAGTGAACTAGACCAAAAATTAGCACTTTTGGAGTGGTAGAATAAAATTTAAGTCACACTTTAGCCAATAATTGTTAGCCCTCTGAGCTTGAGTAAGCAAATTAGCTTACTTTCCTCATATAGTAAAAGGGACCGACAATGCCATCTGTGTTATAAGGTTATCATGAGCATTAAGAAACAATATGCATATGAAAGTTCCCAGTTCTCTACCTGGTACACCGTTGAGGCTCAAAACATCATATGTTCTCTTCCTTTTTCCTTTCAGAAAGGCAATTGTATGTCAGAGGCATTATCTCCTCAACCAGCCATGTTGAGGGCTGTAATTGACTGGAAGACTCCTGCTAGACAAGTCTTCACTAATTTTTGTGCCTCTTGCACTAGCTAGTCTTCTGGGTAAGCCAGGCATTTGTTTCCTTAATTGTTCTATTTCCTGAGATTTCTCTTCAGTCTGGAATTAATAGATAAGTCAGATTCTCTTGTGCCGTGTACTCGTCCTCCTGGATGTCCTTCTGACCCATTATGTTTCTTTCCCGGCACTTACTCTCTAATTTCTTGTTCCTTTTGAGCGATCTGAGTTCCCTTGAAAATAGCCTCCAAAGCACCATTGCTGAGAGCTGAACACAGCTCTTAGCCTTTGGTGAGAAATAAAGATCCAATTGTCATGGGGTGAAAATCCTCTCTCCTGTGGATATATTCTGTACTGTTTTATCTTTTTGTTAAAGGAAAGAATACACTGAATAGCAAAAATCCTTGTTTTAAGTGGAAGATTTACTATGAATGATCAAGGACATGTACAAGTTTAGACTCTTTGCAAGTGCAAAGTATGCCTGTTGTATTATCTTTCCTAGTGACAATTATATCTAAGTTTAATTGTCTAGATGGCTTAGGGCACATTCTGTGACAACAATGTGATTAAAAAATTCAAAATGGCTTATATTTTCCAGGATCCTGAATACTGATGAAAATATGCATTCTAGAGTTTATCTTACCCTTGATTAAATTTACCAACAACATCATTTATTCTTTAATTAAACTCCTGTTTGTTGATTATCTACTTCACACCAGACACCATGAGAGGTTACAAGGAAACATAAGTCTGCATGAAGAATGGTGGTGAGCACTGAATACATTTAATTATAGGTACAAAATTAACCCAAACTTGGATACATGAATAGAAAATGAAGTAAATGTCATCCAACAAACTCTTAATCATTTTTACATAGGTGACAATCATAAGTGGGAGTAAAAGGATATTATTTAAAGCTGACAAGTCAAATAGTAAAAATCTTAGTCAAGGGGCTGCGGAATCATTAAATATAATACAAAAAGATAATACAAAAAGAACATTAGAACAAAAATATAAGCCTTCCTAAAGACCAAAATCATGAAGATAACAACAGCACTCTGGCCTCAGAATCAGCCCTTAAGGCATGTGGATCCAGCTGAAATGCCCATGAGAGTATTTCAGGCATGGAAAGCCAAGACACTCTGGCAAGAAAAAAAAAAAACCTAAATGAAAGATCTCCACAAGTGAGATCCCAGTGGACAGAATGGGTCATCAAAGAAGGAGGTACCTTTCTCTGAAGGGAGGAGAGAACTTCCACTTTGACCATGGCCTTGTCTAAAAATGATCAGAGTCAGTGAACCCGGGGGCTTCCATAGCCTGGCAGCTCATAACAAGAGCCTAGGGTGATTACTGAGGCCATAAACAAGAGTGTCAATTTGTTAAGTCAACAACAGGAGTCACTGTGCACTTACTCCTCATGTAGGATCTTTGTCCTTAGTGTGCTGTACATTGAGATTTAATGCTATAACTAGTACTCAAACAGCATTTTTCACTTTATGTTTCTGTGTGGGAGCAAACTGTTGAAATCTTTACTTAATGTATGCTAAACTGATCTTCTGTATATAAAGAGAATTGAAAATGAATCTTGATGTGAATGGAAGGGGAGAGGGAGTGGATGAGGGGAGGGTTGCGGGTTGGAGGGACATTATGGGGGGGAAGTCATTGTAATCAATATTCTGTACTTTGGAAATTTATATTCATTAAATAAAAAAAAACCAAAATCAATAAAAAAAAGCTTAAAAGAAAGAACCAACACAGTATATAAAGAAACATAGCTAATATAATCAGAAACCGATGACAAATATATTTTACTATCATCTCATTTTTTTAATTTTGTTTTTTTAACTTTCATTTAATAAATAGAAATTTTGAAAGTACAACTTTTGGATTATAGCGGCTTTCCCCCCCCATAACTTCCTGCCCACTCGCAACCATCCCATCTCCCATTTCCTCTCCCATCCATTCTTTATCAAGATTCATTTTCAATTATCTTTATATACAGAAGATCAACTTAGTATATACTAAGTAAAGATTTCAACAGTTTTCACCCACACAAAAACAGAAAGTATAAAGTACTGTTTGAGTACTAGTTATACTGTTAATGCACATTGTACAACACATTAAGGGCAGAGATCCTACATGGGCAGTAAGTGCACAGTGACTCCTGTTGTTGACTTAACAAATTGACACTTTTGTTTATGATGTCAGACCTCAATGAGGCTCTTGTCATGAGCTTTCCAGGCTATGCAAGCCTCTTTGAGTTTGCCAACTCCTATCTTGTTTAGACAAGGCCATAATCAAAGGGGAAGTTCTCTCCTCCCTTCAGAGAAAGGTACCTCCTTCTTTGATGGCCTGTTCTTTCCACTGGGATCTCACCCACAGAGATCTTTCATTTAGGTCACTTTTTTTTTTTTGCCAGAGTGTCTTGGCTTTCCATGCCTGAAATACTCTCTCACATAGGCTTTTTAGCCAGATCCAAATGCCTTAAGGGCTGATTCTGAGGCCAGAGTGCTGTTTAGGACATCTGCCATTCTATGAGTCTGCTGTGTATCCCGCTTCCCATTTTGGATTTTTGTCTCTTTTTTCATTCTATCAGTTAGTATTAGCAGACACTATTCTTGTTTCTGTGATCCCTTTGACTCTTATTCCTATCATTATGATCAGTTGTGAACTGAAACTGATCACTTGGACTAGTGAGATGGCATTGGCACATGCCACCTTGATGGGATTGAATTGGAATCCCCTGGCACGTTTCTAACTCCACCATTAGGGGTAAGTCTGATTGAGCATGTGCTGACCTGTAAATCATGTCAGTCCCACACAGGAAACCCAGGTTGTATTCCTGGTACCCAGCTTCGTCCTCATTCAGCCCCTGGTGTTACAGACATTTGGGGAGGAAACCAGCGGATGGAAGATATCTGCAGGTCTGTCTTATTTTTTCTATTTCCCTGCCTTCAAATAAATAAAAAAAACTTTCTAAAAACCAGGATAAAGATACTATCTGAGACAAAGAGCACATTCATACTTACATAATGATGTTATAAGTCATGAATATTATACATAATTTAATAATATGGCACTCATCTATGCAAGTAGCAATTGGGAGACACATTAATAACAAGAGATTTTAAGAAATTATTCTAAGTGAAAGATACATCAAGTGAAATAAAATATAAGCAAGGCTACAGAATGCGTAAGTAACATTGCCAGTGTATTAAAGATGCTGTGTTGGAACTCTCTCAGACAGTGTGTCTTGTGAGAGCTGATTCTACACATCTCCTCCCAATGTGGGAAGAGGCTCGCTGTCAGCACGTTGTACCTTGAAATTGGCCATGTGGCCAGTGTTTCCACCGCAGAAACTGTGCAATGCTATAATCACGAATAGATCCAAGATGATTAATTAGAGAGGCCCTGCCATCACATCTGCCACAGAGAAGAACCAGGCTGCATTGCCACAAGACTGAAGGAAAACTTCAACAGAGACAGCATGGGAACTGTAAACGGCACAGGGACTTGCGCAGCCTGGAGAGAATGATAGCAACAAAGCATACCACAGCTCCTCCCCCAGCTCCCCAGCTGCAGGCACTGCGTCTTGCTGGGGAAGCTCAGCAGAGAACTCAGTAATCCTTGCCACTGCTGCAGACTGGCATAGCTAACTGCAAGAGAATTCACAGTCCTCACTGGTTTTAAATCCAGTCCAGAAAGCTGACTGGGGTCTCAGCAACTGTTTTGCTCCAAAGGAAGGCCTGCATTGCCTTCCTCACTCCCTCAAAGATCCAGACCCGAAGTGCTGTGGTGCAACTACTACTAAGCTTCATTCTGTATTAGGGGACAGTGGGCAGCCTGGTGCGTCCAGAAGCCCTACCCACACCCCAGACAGAGCACTTCTTCACAGGGCAGGGATCAGAGCTCTCTACATCTTTCAGCTGCTTGCTTGTTAGGCATAAGGTCTGGTGCCTTGCTTACTGGCTTTGTGTAATCTGGGGAAGTTGTTGGGGATTGGTGCCAGAAGCTGATGTACATGTTCAGAGGACCAGACTTAAGGACGTCATCTTCTACTCAGTGGCCAGGGCACAAGCCTCACCTTTTTTGCATGTCCTATGGGGATGGAGGGCAGTCCCGTCTGTGTTCAAATTTTTGGACTGTGGCTGTTGGTGCTCCAATCCCTGGAGTAACTTGCATTCATGAGGTCTTGTTTGCATTCCTCTGCTTCATATCAGTTAGCTGTGTGTCCACAATCCCCAGCATAACCTGCACTCATGCTGTGAGATCTGGACAAGGGCCCCACTGCATCCTGCAGCTCTGGGACTGTGACTATTGATTCTGTAAGCCCTAAGGACACCTGTGCTACTCTATGGAGCTTAGTCAAGGCTCTCTCTGCATACACTAATTCAGGCTTCACCTGCTAGTGTGCAATCCCCTGCATAACCTGTGATCAACCTGTGGAATGTGGATAAGACATCATACGAGTTCTACAGCTCTAAGAATGTGACTGTTGGAGCTATGTTTCACACCTGAATTTACCCCACCGGACCTGGGTAAAGACCCATTGCTCTCTGCAGCTGTGGGACTGTGACTGTTAATTCTAAAGTCCCAGAGACACCTCTGTTCTTTCATGGGGTTATCATAGAGGCTCTATTTGCATCTCACAGACTTGCACCTGCTAGTGAACAATTCCCAGCGCAATCTGTGATCAGCCTGTGGAATACAGTTAATGGAGCTATCCCTTAGCAGTGAAGGAGAGATAAAGTGTACGGCAAGCTGAAACTGAGAGAGTCCATTACCAACAAACCAGTATTTTGAGAAATCCTGAAGGGAATTGTATGTTAGAAGTTGTCATCATAAAAATACACAATAGTGCAAAATTCACTTACAGAGCAGTTACACAAAAAAGAAAAAGAAAAATCAGAGAACAATATTACTCGTCTATCATATTATTATTTGCTAATAGGGAGAATATAAAGATAATTACAATTAAAAATAATGAAAATTAAAAACAGAATGTTAAAATTTGTAAGATGCAGTTAATATACTGTGAAAGTAGCAATTTTATATACTTAATTTCATTCATATAATTAATAAAAAGTGAATTGAATTCAATTTGAAAAGCTAGCAAAAGAAAATAAACCAAATAAGAAATAATATAATAACAGAAGAGCAAATTAATTCAATAAAAATGAATAAACCAAAGATGTCACAAATTAATTTAACATTGAATTAAAAGAGAAAGTTTGCATAAACATAATACAAAATAATAAGAGAGAGCTGGAAGACATTGAAAGTAACAAATATTTTGTGTGTGTGTGTGTGTGTGTGTGTAACTTAACAAAATTAACTCTAATGTAGATGGGAATCTTAGATACAAATGTCCATGAAAAGTGGCAGGCATTTGGCCTACTGGTTAAGACACTACTTAGGATTTCATATCCAAAATCAGAGTGCATGGTTTCTACCTGGCTCTGGTTCTTGATTTTCTGCTAATGCTGACCCAAGAAGTCGATTGAGATAGCTCAGGTAATTGTGTTCCTGTCACCAATTGTGACCTGGATTCAGTTTTTGGAAACTGATTTTGGACCCCTGTCTGTTGTGGGCATGTGCAGAGTAAACTAGTGGATGGAAGCCCTCTCTCTCTCTTTCTCACACATTCCCATATAAATAACTTACTAAATTAAAAAAAAATTATGAAAAGGGAAATATCACTATCAAATGAACAAAGAACATCAACAACAACAACAGCTACTGTCTAAAATTGCTATAGGCTCAGATTGTTTCACAGGGAAAGTTTATCAAAATTTCACATAAAGTGGTCTCAATGCTACACTGACCGCTTCAGATATAGAAACTATGCAAAGAAAGTACAACATTGATACTAAAACCTGAAAAAGAGACATAAAAGAGAGAAAATTATACCACGTCAATTTTAATTTTAATTACAATGGAAAAATGTATCCATAAAATTATATTATGCCATTTATAATGTAAGACTCATAAGACCATTCCTCTTTTATCTTTTCTGTTATTACTGTTGTATAGTTTGCTTCTACATATGCTATAATCTCACACTGAAATATTTTTTTTGTTTATACAAAATTCTTTTTTTTCTTTTAGTAAATGAGAAATGTCAAAATATCTTTTTCTGATTTCCATTGTATTTGATGAGAAATCACCTTTTTTCTTTTTGTTATTCATTTGCAGGAGATTAAATTTTTTTCTTAAGCAGTTTCTAAGATGCTTCTCTTTTTGTTTTATGATGTTTTAGTCCTGTGGGGTAGATGTGAATTAAGTGTGTCCCCTAAACTTTCAGATACTGGAACCTTCATCCCCATGTAATGGTATCAGGTGGTGAGGCCTTTAAGAGACAGTTAAATCATGAGGGCACACATCAAAGAAGGAGGTACCTTTCTCTGAAGGGAGGAGAGAACTTCCACTATGATTATGACCTTGTCTAAATAAGATCAATGTCCACGAACTCAAAAGGCTTCCATAGCCTTGGAAACTCATGACAAGAGCCTAGGGAGATTCCTGACGCAATAAACAAGAGTGTCAATTTGTTAAGTCAACAACAGGAGTCACTGTGCATGTAGGATCTCTGTCCTTAATGTGTTGTTCAGTGTGAAGTAATGCTATAACTAGTACTGAAACAGTATATTACACTTCATGTTCTGTGTAGGTGTAAACTGTTGAAATCTTTACTTAATATATACTAAATTGATCTTCTGTATATAAAGATAATTGAAAATGAAAAAAATCATGAGGGCACAACTCATAAGAGATTTAGTAACTGGATTATCATTAAAATTAATTATAATTAATGATAATTACAGATGATAAATTAACATAATGATTTAATTAATTATAATTTAAAGTTAATAATTAAACACTATTTTTTTCCTTGCACATACACTCACTCCCACAAGTGACCAGTTTCCTCTCTGCTTCTCCATCATAAACTGGAACTAGGTCAGAGGGTAAATCCATGCTATTAGAACTTTCCACCACCAGAATCATGGGCCAAATAAATCTATTTTCTTTATCCATCATGCTACATCAGGGCTATCTTAGCAGAAACTTGGGCAAAATCCATCCCTTTTATGAAATGGTAAGGAACTTGACAGAACTGTGTCCATGCCCTGGGGCTTTGTGAATGATTGTCTTAGGGTATCTGGCAAAATACATTTTTAAGAAAAATATGAAAGAAATTGCATGGGTGTTTTGTCAGCTTTCAGTGCAATTTGAGACCAGAGTGAAACCAAGCCATGCAGATAAATTTGGTAAATTCCCATCCTGGCCAGGTAAAGAGTGAACAGACATGTGTGAGTGCAGCCCCAGAAACCACTTGCTGAAGAAATTCACATGAACAAAAGCAGCCAGGTGCAACTCATCTAGACAGCACGCAAGAGATCTGAGAGCATCTCAGAAACCTTGGAGACCACCCTCCTCATCCCATCCCAAGTCCGGAAGTCTAGAAGGGCAGACTGGATTCAACAAAAGGGCTTGGCGTGCTCTCCATGGGCTTGTTCCCCAGAGCTGCCTGCAGCCTCTGCTCCCCCCATTCCAGCAGGTGCTCCTTGGCCACTCCAGCTGAGGCTCAAGCAAGCTCAGAGGTAACTCACGCAAACCAAAGAGAGAAAAAAACAGAAATTTGGTGATGCCCATGTGGTGCTAATTCTGCAGGTGTGCAGAATGCAAGAGCAACTTCCACTATTTCCAAGAAAAACCTGTGACAGGAGGCCGTTCACCACGGGGTTCGAGTTACTACAGCTCTCGCACAAGAGCAATGCCTAATAGATCCAAAAGAGTGGGATAACTGTCCACAAGACCTTACTGAAGGGCCACTGACAACATGCAAATGCCACCTGCCTCACTGTGCAAAGGATGCTGGTCCTGGAGTTTTGATATTAATATCTCTGTTTTCAAGAAAAATAGTATGTGTGTGTGTGTGTGTTAGAATATAATGTCCACATTTGACATGAATGTGGAAAAATGTTAAAAAATTTTAAAAGTAAAAAAAATTAAAATAAAAAATTCAATGTCTGCTCCACTGGGTTGGACTTGCATGGACCAATGACACCTTTCTATTTGTCTATTCCTCCCATTTGAAATAAGAGTGCTTACACTGTGCCTGTCCCACTGCAGTGTCTTAGAAGCATATAACTTGTTTTTGGCTTTACAGGGTTACAGCAAGAAAGAATTTTCCTTGAGACTCAGGTGAAATTTTGGGTTTTGTATTTTTGATTGGATGCTGCACTGACTTAAGACTTTGTGTTGTGAAAGAATAAATGCATTTTGCGTTGTTAGAAGGATATGAACATTGTGAGCTAGGGATAGAATGCTATGCTTACATGTTTGGATGTATTCCCAAAGATTTCTTGTGCTGGAAGCTTGGTCCCCAATGCAACAACAGCATTGATGATCTATCTCTAAGAGGTGTGATGGTTGAGTTGAAAGAATCTTCCTTTCCTCAATTTTGTTTGCTCTTCTCAGAGATAACTCTGCCAAGACTCTATTTTCAGTTACTCCAAGATTTCACCCTTATGACTTTAGAGAAGACATTTGGCCAACTGTTTGGCATTTCCCAACTTGAAAGTATCTACTGGTGTCCTGTCACCAAAAACGAGGACCTTTAATTAATCTACCTTTTACTACCCCCTCTCATGCACAATGCACAGCCCATTTCAATGTGATTGTATTTATATTCTTAATGGTTATACTGTTTCTGTTTTCATATGAGACTATAGTTTAATCTCACATACCTTCTATTTACATGAGGCCAAAACTCATAAAGCAAAACCAGAAAATCACTTCTTCATTATCATGACTGCAGTTTTATGCCATAACATTTTATTGGTTTAAGGAAAATTTTCTAAGTATTGATATCTAGGGGCTATCATACTTTCTTTCTCATTTCTCTGTTGTCCTTTGGAAAAAAGGTAACCTCACTGCTTCTGGTATGTAATGTCATTCTTTCGCTGGGATTAATATTCCCTTTTCTTTTTTCCCCCCCAAAACATGCACTACATTACAGTTTTCAATGGAGGATGTCTAGGAGAAAGATTTTCTGCATTTTTGTGTGTCTAAAGTATTTTCTATATTTTGCTTTTAAATTTGGTAGAGAGCTTTCCTAGAGATAGAATTCTAGATTCAAATGTTTCTTATCAGATTTTAAAGGTGTTGTCAACAAATAAATAGTTATGAGTATAATTGTTAATCTAACACGCAAAAAGAATTACGGAAAGCTCAAAAAAAGAAAGAAAGAAAGAAAAAGTAAAAGAGAATCAGCAAGCACTAACCCTGCCTAATAACACAGTCTGGTATTCAATCTGTTATCAAACTGATTCTTAATGCCTGTTAATAACATTTTCTTTCTCTTTAGCCTTCACTTTCAGAAATTATAAATAGTCCAAATATATTTAGTTGTGTCATCCTTATATTCAGGGTAAATTCATTTTCATTTTATATCTTTTTTTCAAAAAAATTTTTAAAGATTTATTTATTTATTTGAAAGTCAGAGTTACAGAGAGAAGAGAGGCAGAGAGAGAGAGAGAGAGAGAGGGAGAGAGAGAGAGAGAGAGGTCTTCCATCCACTGGTTCACTCCGCAATTGACCCCAAAGGCTGGAACTGCACTGATCCGAAGCCAGGAGCCAGGAGCTTCTTCTGGGTCTCCCATGTGGGTGCAGGGGCCCAAGCACTTAGGCCATTTTCTACTGCTTTCCCAAGAAGAGAGCTGGATTGGAAGTGGAGCAGCCAAATCTCAACTTTATTTCTGTGTTACAATTATTTCAATTAGCAAGGTTATACGTTATTTATACTGCCAGAGAAGGGAAACAGATTAGGAGGGAAACTATTATTGATTAATTACATCTATCCAAACACTGAAGAAATTGAACCACTCAGAAATTGAAAATAATAGAGTTAGATATACTCATGATATGGAAAGATAACAACTATATATGAGTTATTTATTTCAAAGGAAGAGTTACAAAGAAAGAGAGAGAAGACAGAGAAGACAGAGAGAGAGAGAGAGAGTAAGAAAGAGAATCTCCCAGCCTTGGTTCACTCCCAAAATGGCCACAATGGCCAGTGCTGGTTCTGCTAGAGCTGGGCCTGTATGGCTCACTGAGTACACAACTGCTCTGACTGAGAGCAATTCAGCACCAGATTTGGTGTCAGGCAGCTATGGAATGAGTAAGTTTTATACAGCCAGCCAAACCTAAAGCCTCATCAGCTAATCAGTGAATGCCATGGGTAGGACTCTAAAGTGGAGGAAAGTGCATATAGAAAGAGGAAGGTGAGGAAAGAATGAAATAAGTTGATATTAAGAGGTGGCAAAAGTCACAGGGAAGAGTGCATTTTAGTTAGAAACCAATGAGACACATTTGGTTCCAATTGCAGAGTCCAGGACCATGGATAGGAAAATGAATTTGTGAGGAAAGGTGACAAGAAGCTTCTGGAAGGTGAGATCGAGTTAATGAAGTTGTCTGTAAGTATGTAATGAACATGATGATCATAAAATACTTGAAACACCAGAGAAAATGAAAACCCAGGCCTTAGGGATTGCACATTAGCATCTATGTGCTGGTTGCTTGTGGGTATAGGAGGGGACAGCAGGGCTCTCAAGGCAGGGGCTTGGCTGATATTTGCTAAAGGCTATGTCTTATGGCAAGAATTGTAGATAATTAGGTCACATCAGTATTTCAATTGGTAGCTTGGTTTCTATAGTAATTCTGGCAGCCAGAAGCATTCTCTGTGTGGAAGGTAGTGCTTCAATGTTAAGTCACTCAGAAAATCATCATTGGTAGGCATCGATTTATTCTCCTGCTTGGCAAACACACTTCCTCCTCTGAGCCATCTGTAGGCCATCCACCCCTGCCTTCCCTTCCTCCTTATTCTTGTCATGTAGTTCCAGTAAAAGAGGATGATAGCAATTAAACTCACCTAAGGGCTTGTCTGGTCCAATTTCAGGTTATGAAATTAAGCTTAAAAGGGATTTTTCCCCAAAGCATTCAGCTAAGTAGTGGCATGGTTTAAGATCATCTGAGTTTCCTTTTTATACTTTTATAACTTTTTAAAAGATTTATTTATTTATTTGAAAGTCAGAGTGATAGAGGGAGTTTGTGGGGAGAGAGTGAGAGAGAGAGAGAGTCTTCCATCTACTAGTTAATTCTCACAAATAGATGCAACAGCCAAGACTGTTCTCAGCTGAAAGCAAGAGCCTGGAACATGCCACATGAGTGGCATGGGTCCAGGCATTTGGGCCATCCTCTGCTGCCTTACCAGGAACATTAGCAATAAGGTGGATTTGAAGTGGAGAAGCCAGAACTTGAACTGGCACTTGATCTGGGACGCTGGTACTTGGAAATGGCTGCCCAACCTGCTGTGCCACAGTGCTGGTCCAAATGTTCCCTTCTTTTAATTGAATGTTCTTTGCTGTTCATGCTACATTGCTGCTATGGTTTGAATGTGTCCCTCAAAGTTCATGTGTCAGAAAATTAGTCCAACTTAATTGCAAGAGTGTGCAGAAGTGGGGTTTCCAAGAGGTGATTAGGTCATGAGGTCTCTAACCTCCTGGATGGATTAATACAATTATTATGGCAATGTATTAGTTACTGTAGGAGAGAATTTATGACAAAAGGATGAGTGCAGCTTCCTTCCCTTCTCTCTCCTATGTTCACTGTCTTCTATTACCCTTCTGCCTTCTGCCATGGGATGATACAGCAAGAAGGCCCTTGCCAGATGTGGGCACCTGGGACTTTGGCTTTCCAGCCACCAGAATTACAGGAAATGAATCTTTGCTCTCAAAAATTACTCAGGCTCAGGTATTCTATGGTAGCAGCACAAAACAGACTGATATACTTGCTTTAAAAATTAGATGTATTTCAAACATCATCTATATTCCTCTAATGTTTCCTTGTCCTTTGGAATTTTTGTTTATTTACTGCCTTTGATTTTTCAGTTAACAAATAGTTGAATGACTACTATATATCCTTATTAAACTTGTATTAAAGAGTAGCAAACCAACAATAGCAACAAACAACTATGGAGTGTAATGTCAGGTAGGGTTAGGAACTACTTCCCTCTGGATTCCCAGAGAAACCAATTAATCAGTTCTTTTGCAGATTTGGAAATCTGCATTTGTCACAACATTTCAGAAGATTCGGATGAAGGAGGTACATAGAGCTTCTTTTGAGAGAATGATGAAACAGATCATGGAAGTTATGGTAAAAGGCATAAACAGAATTCTCTTTCTGATGAACTCTTGATGAAAGACATGCTTGACTTTAGTTCTTGTACCTGGGGTAAAATCAATCTGCAGGACTGGAAGAAAATTAGTTTGGGGGTTACATGAGCAGCAGAACACAATTTTGACTTTGACAAATATTGTAAAATTCTCCATGCATCTCTATCACATTTAATGTCAGTTTTGCTTTCTAAGTTCAAAAGACTAATCTAAAGATGCCCAGGAATTATTTTTAAGATTATTTATTTGAAAGGCAGAGAATCAGAGAGAGAAAGAGATGGAGAGATGAGAGAAAGAGAGAGAAATCTTCCATCCAATGGTTCACCCCTCAAATGGCCACAATCGTCAGCGCTGATCCAGGCTAAAACCAGGAGTCAGGAACTCCATCCACGTATCCCACATGGGTGGCAAGGACCCAAGGACTTGGGCTATCATCTGCTGCCTTGCAGGATACACATTATCAGAAAGCTAGATCAGAAGAGCAGCCTGAATTCAAAGCAGAATTGCAATTTCGGATAACAGCTCTGCAAGCACTAGTGTATCCACACCCTCAGAAATGTTTGGAATAAAGCAACCATGAGCACACCCTTTCATCAGCCTGAGAGGCCCCTTCTTTCTACACATCTGTTGAGTGACTCCATTACTTTTAAGTTAACTCAGTGATTCCCAACCCTGGCTACACGAATTTAGATGCCTAAGCCCCACCTTCCACCATTCTGAATTAATTCATAGTTTGTAGACCAAGCATAACTCATTTTCTAATTCTTCCCACCCTCAAAGTGATAATGAGGTGCATTTAGGTGGAGGGTTATATCTCTAACCAAATTGTATAAAGAGCTTGTAGTTTCTTTTTAATTCTTGCAAAAAAAGTAAAAAACAAAAAAAAAAACAAAAAAAAAAAAAAACAAAAAAAACCACCCTGCTATGTATAAGTAGGTACAGCCAGTGGCAATTGTTGTGAATAGCTTCCTGGGAGGAGTATTGAGGAGGATGTTAGCAGAAAACCAGGGGAGACACTACTCATTTTCTTTCTCCTCTGATCGTGGAGTTTGGGGAGCAAATTTGCTAAAAACCTCTTCAATGGAGAGTTACCAGTGATATAATTCTTTATGTTTTTCTTGCATTTTAAACAGATATCCATCTTTTTCTGGCAAATAGAATCTGCCTGCCTTTTCAAAAGAAATATCCTGAAGTCACCAAATGTGCAGCTTACTCCTTATGCTCTATTTAACATTCTAACCCCTTCTCTCCACCTGCCAGCTGAAGGCTGTACAGACTTAATTCCCCTCTGTCTTGGATTACTTTACCCACTTTCCTCTCTCCCTTTCACCTCTCACTTCTTTCTACAGTGACAAGAGGTAATTTTCCTCTGGAATCTCTTAAAAGTGTGTTTTTGACCCTGATGAACTGAAAAGGATGAGAATGAAGCTGGAAGTGGGATGGGTTGAAATGAGTGCAAGTGCTCTTTGGGGCCAATATTAGTTTACAACTACCTGGTTCATATGGCATTTCTTATATTTATTTATGTTGCTTGGAATTCGTTGTGTTTCTGGTCCCAAATATTCATTCTTTTATTAGTTGTAGAAAAATTTTAGCCATTATTTCTTTGCATTGTTTTCCTCCCACAGTCTCATGAATTTGTCCTATTAAAATGATGATCAGAAATAGGAAAGCGCTCTGGCTAAACTCTGTCTCTCTGTCTCTTTCTCTCTTTCCACACACACACACACACACACACACGCACACACACACACTATATATGTATGTATATATAAATTGCAAACAGCTGGCTTTTTATTTTTTTCTCTTCTGTATTCTATGTAATTGATTTATGATTTTATATTTATTCATCTTTTGGTTTCTGTTGCTCTTCCTTTTCTATTTATTGTAAGATGGATATTGAGATCAATTGACTGGAGAGCTTTATTCTTTTTTTTCCTAAAGACTTATTTATTTATTTGAAAGACTCTGCTAGGGAGAGAGAGAGAAAGAGAGAAAGAGAGAGAGAGAGAGAGAGAGAGAGAGAGAGAGAAACTGCATATGTGTCAAAGAGATCTTCCATCTGCTGATTCACTCCCAACAAAATAGTTACAGCAGCTGGAGCTGGGCCAGGCTGAAGCCAAGAGCCAGGAGATTCATTCAGGTGTTTCACTTTGATGGCACAGGCCCAGGCACTTGGGCCATCTTCCTTTGATTTTCCCAGGAATATTAGCAGGGAGCCGGATCAGAAGTGGAATAGTCAGGACTCAACCTGGTGCTCATATAAGGTGCTAGTGTCTCAGATAGTGGCTTAACTCACTGTTACACAATGCCAGTCATTCTTCTTTTATAACATAGGCTTTTAATATAATAAATTTCCTTGAAAGTTTTGAAGTCAAATATTTTTATATTATGTTCTAATTTTTATTCACTTCAACTATTTTTTGTAGTTTCTCTTTTTATTTCTCTGACTCAGGACAAGGGTAAATTTTTTTGTTTTCAAATTTTTAAGGATTTTTCTGTTGTTGATTTGTATTTTAATTTTATATCACACATGATCAAAATTTGTTTGACTTGAGTTCTGATAAATGTGTTGAGATTTGTTCCATGATAGTTTTTAATATACCTGTGTAAATGTTCCTTGTTCATTTGAAAGGGCCATGTGTTTTTTGCTATCTTGGTTAGAATGTTGTGCAAATGTTAATTAGATTAATTTGTAGATTTCAGCCACTGTATTGTTCAAACATTATATATCCTTTTTTGATTTTCTGTCCATGGGTTTTGTGACTTTTTGAGGGAGATTTATTGAAATCTTTGACTAAAACCATGAATTTTTCTATTATTCCTTTCTTTTGTATCAGTTTCTCTATTTTATTACTCTCTTTCCAGGTGTATAATCATTTTTCATTTTCTGCCCTCTTCATGAATTGACAACTTTATCATGATGAAATGATATTCTTTACACAAGGTGATATTTTTTGTTCTAAAATCTAATTTGTCTGACATTGATATAGACACTCCAGTTTTAAAAGTTACTATTAACACATCATATACTTTGCCATGCATTTATTTTTAACCTTTTGTCTTTATACCTAAAATGGATTTTTGTGTAGTGTAGCTTTTTTTTTAGAAAAATAAATTTCTTTATTTATTACATGACAGGCAGAGTTACAGAAAGTATGAGATCTTCCATCCAGTGGTTTACTTCCTAAATGGCTACAATAGCTGGGTTGGGCTGGGGTGAAACAATGAGCCAGGAGCTTCTTCTGAGTCTCTCAAGTGGATGTCAGAGTCCTCAAACTCCTTGAATATACTAGAGTTGACTATGACATGCACATTCCCATTGTAATGTTCCCCAAGTCAATACATGATATCATCTTTTAGAAAATCTCTGATTTTTTAGATTGATAATACATCAATGTGTTCTCATTTTTCCCTCTGTATACTAATATTCTACATTTTACTTGTAGATGTGATATAAATCCCACAAAACTGTTTTGTTGCTTTTTGTTTAAAGTAGTTCATGTAGTTCATTTTCTTTTTTCTTTTTCTTTCTTTCTTTTTTTTTTTTTTTGGCCAGGCAGAGTTAGACAGTGAGAGAGTGAGACAGAGAGAGACTTATAGACAGAGAGAGACTTATAGACAGAGAGAAAGGTCTTCCTTCTGTTGGTTCACCCCCAAAATGGCCACTATGGCCAGCGCGCTGCACCGATCCGAAGCCAGGAGCCAGGTGCTTCCTCCTGGTTTGCCATGTGGGTGCAGGACCCAAGCACCTGGGCCATCCTCCACTGCCTTCCTGGGCCACAGCAGAGAGCTGGACTGGAAGAGGAGCAACCGGGACAGAATCCGGTGCCCCAACCGGGACTAGAACCCCGGGGTGCCGGCGCTGCAGGTGTAGGATTAGCCTAGTGAGCCACGGCGCCAGCCCTTTAATTTTTTAATATCTGTGTGTGTATGTATGTGCATGTGTGAGTGTGTGTGAGTGTGTGTGTGTGTGAGAGAGAGAGAGAGAGAGAGAGAGAGAGAGAGAAAGAGAGATGCAAAAGAAAGAGAGGTCTTCCATTTACTTATTTGATCTCTGAATGTCTACAATTGTGATAGCTGAGTCACGCCAAAGTCAGGAGCCAGAACTCAATCCAGGTTTCCCGTGTGAGTGGCAGGGGCCTAACTACATGGTTGTCACAGAGAGAACATTAGTAGGAATCTGGTATCAGGAACAGAGCCAGGACTCAAACCCAGGGACTTGAACATGGCATGGATATATCCCAACCAGCATTAACCATTGTGCCAAACACTCCCCCACCTACACAGTAACCTTTAAGAGATTCCAAAAACAACAATACATGCTTATCTTTATCCACGTAGTTACCATCCCCAGTGCTCTTCATTCTTTTGTGTATATCCATGGTTTTTATGTGGTATTATTTCTTCCTTCTTGAAAGTTTCTTTAATATTTATCACAGTACAGGTTTGGTAGCAATAAATTGTTTTAATTTGTATGTCTGAAAAAGTCCTTATTTTGCTTTCTTTTTGAGAGATAATTTGCCTGTGGGAAGAATTCTAAATTGGCAGTTTTATTCTCAGTTTTATTGTTCCACTGTTTTCAAATTTGCATTGTTTCCCAAGAAAAATATGCTCTTTTCCTTTTGTCCTTCTATTTAATATATCTTTTTATATTTTTGTGCTTTAATATTTTCCCTTTACCATTGGATACTTTAAACATATTTCACATTTAAATTGCTAAGAGTTTGTTTTGAGTTCTTTCTTTGTCACTTGGTTTAAACATTAAGGTGCAGTGTCTGGTGTTTTTTCTTCTGCATCTTTTTTTTTTTTTTTTTGCTTGGAATTCTTTGATGTACTTTAATCTGCGTTGTTTTCATTATCAACAGATTTAAAAATTTTTCTACCATAATTTCTTCAGTTTTTAAACAATTTTACCTTTATTCCTTCAGTTTTTACAATTACACACACAATTTGTTTGATGTGCTATCATTTTTTTTCAGTCTTTGTTATAGGAATTTTTATTCTGGATACCTTTTATTGCTATATCTTCAAGTTCACTAATCTTTTATTCTATAGTGTTTTATCCTTTGTTATTCTCACCTAGTGAATTTTTGACACAACTATTATAATTTTCATCTGTAGAAGTTTGATTTGGATTTTTGTTGTATCACTATTTAACCACTTCATTATTTGAACCAATGGAATGATGCCATAAAAACTGTATTTGATGACTTTACCCTGATGGTATTATGTCTGTCATTTCCTAGTTAGTTTACTTAATCAGTTTTTCTTCTCATTATAAATCTTATGTTCTTGGATCTGTTTGTAGGAAGTTTTTGATAGAATGTAAAAATTGTTACTTTTTCCTTCTTGGTTTATGAATATTCTTTATATTAAAATTATTGTGTGATCTTCTGGACACACTTGATTAGAATAGTTTGATCTTTTTTATCTTTTGCAGTAGTACCTTTTGTCTATTGTTAATTTTTCACCACTACTGAGACAAGACCTTAATATTTGAAGCAATATCCCCTTGAAATATGATATCCTCTGCTCTGGAAGAGAAAACTGACACTATTTCTAATCTGGTGTGAGTTTTGGCATTGTTATTTTGGGGTGACTTTCTTGTCATTTTCTGTGGTTTCTTCATACACATACACAGGGCAATGGTTACTCCTTTGAGCAGTCAAGGTGATCCCTCTGATGACTCATGTAGTTCTCTGTGCAGTCATTCCTTTCTACTCTCTTTACCGAAATCTTCTACATTTTGGTTTCTGTGGTCTACCAACTACAAGTTATCTGTAGCATTCAAGTCAACAGACCGTTTTGGACCCTTCATGAGTTCCTCACCCTGTACATGGGCACTTTCTCTAGATAGTAAATTGAGCAATCATAGGGCTCCATTCGTTTCCCATTTCCTAGTAATGACTATCATTTGTTATCTCATGTGCAATGTCTTTAGTGTCATTGCTTTCCATATTTTGTGCATTTTTAAAAGTTGTTTCTTTGTTTTTTTTTCCATATCTTATTTTATTGTTCAGGAGCTGGATGCCCATTGTAGAATATAACTGCAAATATTTGGTTGTACAAAGAGGAGCTAGTTCTCTAGTACAAATGAGATACATGAATTTTTGTTTTGAATAAATACCTAAACACAACTTGGGATCTACAAATGTAAATGGATCTGCCTCACCCCAAAGACCTCAATAATGTCATGATTCCCCTCCCCTCAGCATTCAATACATGGTGTCAGAGCTCCACTGGTCTAATATGATAAAAGTGAACTCCAACTCTTTTTCTCAAGCCTTCTAAGTCCTCTTCAGAAATGATTTGGCCAAGACAAAGAAATTGGAATTTCTTGAATGTTAATAACCTATAAAAGTTGAGTAGGCTACACAATTTTCTTGTTTCCCATTTCTGTGGAGAAAGCAGATTCACTTAGATGACTTTCTTCAGTGTATTGTACAAGACTCCACCCATGCCGTACCTCTGAGGATGTTGGACCACTTTTCTTTGAAGAAGGATCTTCCTTTTTAGTCTTTGAAAATCTTCCTCCAACAGTGGTCAGTCCTTGTCAACTCTTCAGGCCCTGTACAGCATCATCTTCCCCAGTGTTGAAGGGGTAGGATATGATCCTGGCCACTCCCATGATGGTGTGGACAATCATGCAGGTCACTAGGATGCGGATGTTTCTGGGGTCAGCAAGCAATCCTGTGACACTTCATATTCATCAAAGTTGACTTTATATATATACTGATGCTGTCAGACAGCTGTATGATGATGCCTTATAAAGAGATGTTGAAACCTGGTACAACAACCAAGTCCATATTTCTTACAGTTTCCCAAACCTCTCAATTATGTGTACTCAATTTCGCTACCTTGTGAGGCAAGTTATGCTAAGACTCAGAGGTTAGACAAAGCAGAGGATGGTGGTCCCAGAAATCCCTCTGCAGGGCAAATTGCCAGCAAAGCATTTCTGAAATTGGGTGTGCTTATCCATGCCATCAGGAATATTTGTTTGGTTTTATTCTTGAAGACAAAGTTGAGGGCTTGGGGGAAAGTAGCAAATGAAGTTGGTCAGGTGGCCCCTTCATAAGGACAGCACTCTCTTCCTCCTTGAGGATACAAACAATGCAGTCCAGGATGCCTTGTACTGCTTGTTAACTGTGATTTGCTTGCTGGCATGTTGCACCTGCTGTAACAGCTTGACCTGCCTAACCAGGTCATAGTCATCTTGGAGATGTTGGCAGTGGTGCCTCTGGCTAAGGAGTCCTTGTTCCTTTATATGGCAGGGTGAGCACAGGGCCAGAGCTTTGTTGCAGACAGCCACAGGGAAGGGGAGAAGAGTGCTACTGACTCAACACTATTGGAGCTAGAATTAAAAAGGCTTAGAGTGTGGTCCTTGCTACTCTGTCTTGGATTGAAGCAGATGTCCTAAATGTCAATTGCCTTGTGGATTATCTTAATAATCATATATGAATTTGGAGTGTGTTTTTTTAGTATGCCTTTCAAACAAAGAGGAGTCTTCAAAATGCTGGAAAATGTTTACTATGAAAAAATTGTGCCTGGACTTTAATTTTCCTCACTAAAATGAACTCATGCTAACTTGTTATAACATGTACAAATAGGATCTCATTTGAGGCAATAAAAGGTATAAGACACTATTGCAGCTCAATTCACAATAGCTAAGACCTGGAACCAACCTAAATGCCCATCAACGGTAGACTGGATAAAGAAATTATGGGATATGTACTCTTTAGAATACTATACCGCAGTAAGAAACAACAGAATCCAGTCATTTGCAACAAAATGGAGGAATCTGGAACACATCATGCTGAGTGAAATAAGCCAGTCCCAAAGGGACAAATACCATATGTTCTCCCTGATCGGTGACAACTGACTGAACACCAAAAAGGAAACCTGTTGAAATGAAATGTGGACACTATGGGAAACGGTGACTTGATCAGCATAGCCCTGACTGTTAATGAACAACTTCATACATTATCCCTCTTAGTAGTTTTTTTGTCTGTTCTACTTAATATGACTGGTTTAATTCTGTAATTAATACACAGTTACTCTTAAGTGTTGAAATTTAACTGAAATGTGATCCCTGTTAAACATAAGAGTGGGAATAAGAGAGGGAAGAGATGTATAATTTGGGACATGCTCAAGCTGACTTGCCCCAAATGGTAGAGTTAGAAACATACCAGGGGATTCCAATTCAATCCCATCAAGGTGGCATGTACCAATACCATCTCACTAGTCCAAGTGATCAATTTCAGTTCACAATTGATCATAATGAAAGGACTAAGAGTCAAAGGGAGCACATAAACAAGTCTAGTACCTGCTAACACTAACCTATAGAATAAATAAGGGGGAGAGTGATCCAACATGGGAAGTGAGATACTCAGCAGACTCATAGAATAGCAGATGTCCTAAATAGCACTCTGGCCTCAGAATCAGCCCTAAAGGCATTCGGATCTGGCTGAAAAGCCCATGAGAGTATTTCAGGCATGGAAAGCCAAGACACTCTGGCAAAGATCTCTGCGAGTGAGATCCCAGTGGAAAGAACAGGTCTTCAAAGAAGGAGGTACCTTTCTCTGAAGGGAGGAGAGAACCTCCACTTTGACTATGACCATGTCTAAACAAGATAAGAGTCGGAGAACTCAGAGGGCTTCCATAGCCTTGGAAACTCATGACTGGAGCATAGGGAGATTACTGATGCCATAGACAGGAGTGTCAATTGGTAAAGTCAACAACAGGAGTCACTGTGCACTTACTCCTCATGTAGGATCTCTGTCCTTAATGTGCTGTGTATTGAGATTTAATGCTATAACGAGTACTCAAACAATATATTTCACTTTGTGTTTCTATGGGGGTGCAAACTGCTGAAATCTTTACTGAATGCATACTAAACTGATCTTCTGTAAAAAAAAAAATATCAATTCCCAACTTGACTCTCACTGGGATTAAACATGACAATAGTCCTGATCTGATTTCATCATCATTTAAAAAAAATCATCTATTATTTTTCACTTTATGTTTCTGTGTGGGAGCAAACTGTTGAAATCCTTACTTAATGTATACTAAGCTGATCTTCTGTATATTAAGATAATTGAAAATGAATCTTGGTGTGAATGGAAGGGGAGAGGGAGTGGGAAAGGGGAGGGTTGTGGGTGGGAGGGACGATATGGGAGGGAAGCCATTGTAATCCATAAGTCGTACTTTCGAAATTTATATTCATTAAATAAAAGTTAAAAAAAAAGGAAAAAAAAAGGTATAAGACCCTAGTTTTGGAAAAGCCCCTATCAGAGCAACATGAATCCTACTAATATGGAAGAAAATACAAACATCAAACTGATTCTGAAGCTTGGATGGAAGAATGGTGAAATTACTGATGCTTTATGAAAAGTTTACAGGGACTACAGTCAAAAGAAGAAGTCAAGAATTTGATTACTTATTTTAAGATGTGGTGAAATTATGTTGAAGATGAAATCTGCAGAGGCAGACAATCTACATCAATTGTGAGGAAAAAAAATTAATTTTGTTCATTCCCTAATTGAAGAGCACTGACCATTAAGAGTACAAACAGTGGTCAACACTAAAGATGTCTAAAGTGATTCTATTTATGCGATTCTGACTGCAAAATTAAAATGGGAAAATGCTCTCTTGACAAGTGCAGAAACTGTTGTGCCTTGACCAGAAGCAGAAAAGAACAAAGCTTTCAATGAAAATGCTAAACAAGTGAGATCAAGATCCTGAAGCCTCCCTTCAAAGAATAGTAGTTAGAGATGAAGCTTAAGTTTCCTGGTACAATCCTGAAGCCACATCACAATACAATCAATGGCTACTAAGAGGTAGAACTTGTACCAACAATCAAAACAAAAGTGGACCAATCAAGAGCAAAAGTGATAGTAAGTTTCTGGAATGCTTAAAGCACTTTATTTATTTAAATTTATACCGTCTGGAAGGTTAGAAAAAAATGACATCTGCTTATTTTGAGCATGTTTTGATAAAAATAATTAAAGATTTAGCAGAATAATGCCCCATAAAACTTCACCAGAGTCCTTCCCTACTACAGCATCATATCTATCTATTCATCTCACTAAACAAGGGCATTTTTTGAGGTTCAATGGGAAATCATTAGATATCCATTTTATTACAGTTCTGATATTTGTTCCTTATGACATCTTTTTACTTCCCAGTCATGAAAGTCTTTAAAAGAAACCCATCTTTCTTCAGTTAATGCAAAAATGACTACATTGACAAGATTAAATTCCCAGAATCCTCACTTCTTTAAAGGTGGCTGGGGTCTGCACTGTGGCTTAGCAGATAAAGCTGCCGCCTGCCGTGCCAGCATCCCATATGGACACCAGTTCGAGTCCTGGTTGCTCCACTTCTGATCCAGCTCTCTGCTGTAGCCTGGGAAAGCAGTGGATGATGGTTTAAGTCCTTGGGCTCCTGCACCCGCATGGGAGGCCCAGAAGAAGCTCCTGGCTTTGAATTGGTCCAGCTCTGACCCTTGTGGCCAATTGGGGAGTGAACCAGTGGATGGAAGACCTTTCTCTTTCTCTCTCTGCCTTTCCTTCTCTCTCTATAACTTTGCTTTTCAAATAAATAAATAAATAAATAAATAAGGTGGGCTAAACTGTTGGTATAATTAGTGACAAAAGTGCCTTGAATTTGATGTAAGCTTTTGTCAACAAATAAAATTTATATTTTTAAATTTTTATCTTTTAATTCCATTTCCTTATAAGCTTTCTGAAGTCCTCTTTTTATGCAGTTGCCTAAATTGATTTTTAATCTGTATATCACACTTTGTTTTTTCTAGGAAAACTTTGTAACCCCAAGCTATGAAAGTTTGAAAACCTCATTCCATGCCATTAAGAGGATAAAATGATGTTGAAGTCCTTAAATGCCTGTTAATAGTTGCAAGTAGTATTTCTTGATTGTACACAATAAGTAACCATGGGGAATTTAAGCAGTTAGGAAACATTGCCAGGAGTTCATTGAGTAAAATAAAAAGTTACCAGGAACTTGGAAAATCAAGCTTAGAAAATACAAAGGAACAAAGGGAGACTAGATGATTGGCATCATAGTGAAGGTGACACTATGGGGAATGTTGGGGTGCCACTCTAAGACACTGCTTCTGCTGGACAATACCCCCACTACTGTTTCAAGCACCATTGCCATTGGACACTAGATGCCAGTCTCCTAACTCAGTTCTTACTTTTTTGACTATGAGTCATGCTGTCATGATTCAAAATCCCTGTATGGAAGCACTGAATAGGCTGAGCCTAGAGCAAATGATCCTCATCTGACAGCCAGGAGGATAACAAAGGATTGTGGGACTACTTTTGTGAGTCAAGACCTTCCTTGCTATTGTGAATGACACACTGAGGGATTTCCTCCAGGGAATAAGGTTTGTGTAGAGAGAAGCCAGAAAGAATGCAATATTACTGGTATACAATGTCAAGTTTCCTGATTTCACTGCTTATGCTCTATACCACAAGGCTTTTAAGTGCATGTACAACAGTGATTTCAAACATGTGTTCTGCAGAAAGGTAGGCCCAGGAGGTATAATATATAATGTGAGTTCCAAAAGTAAACACATAAAGACGTGTTTTTGAATCACTGGATTCCTTGGCATATGTCTTACTTTTTACAGTATACATTACTTATGCAGGCTCTAAAAAATTCTGCAGTAAAAATCTTCATTTAACTTCGATAGCCATATTTCCCATATTTATTTAATCATTCAGTTTTTTTTTTTAATGTGACACTTATTATCTTCTGTAGGACAATTTTGGCAAGTACCAGTACCAGGCTAGAATCACAAATTTGATTTAACAGGAGTAGGGAAGTTTGTGTAAAACTAGTACCCCCAGAGGTTCACATGCAGATTTGACTCTGCAGGGGATATGTTTATTGGTAAGAGAGAGAAGGGCAAGTTCAGTGTTCCCTGGATTTGCTTTGGTGACACAATCCTTCTTGGTGAATCAGAGCAATGCTATTGCCCCTGTTGTTTTTTTTTTTTTCCAGATAACTTGCTTGTATAGACATTTTAAAATAATTTTGCATATTGGTTTTTGATTGTGCTTTCACTTTCCCACAGCATCCCATCAGTATCACCTGATTTTGTTAAATTATAGGCTTTCCAGTTCTACTGCTGATATTCTCCATAAGGGGGCTAATATAGGCACATGTGTATAGCTATGTCTCATCTATTAATACTGACCCAGAATAGTCTAATGCACGCATTCTGAGAGCCACTAGGCATATCCCAATTCATCTTCCCTTCTTATTTCCTTTATTTTCTTCAAAGGTTTCATGCCACATGCTTCTGCTCATATAAAACATTTTTTCCTATAAAACTTTATGAGCTATGGCATCAAAGATCTCAATATATAATTTATCATGTATTTTCTTCATTATTTTGAAATGAGAGTTGCACAGCCACAGAGTTTGTTGAATATAATTTGTTTGGAGTAATCCTGTGTAATTTGTATCTAATGATTCCTCTGTCTTTTCTGAGTCTATTTATTTCCCTTTTCATTTTAATGTAGCAGAACAATTCAGGCTACCTTTGGGTTTATTAAATATTGATTTCTTGAATACTGTTTTATTTTGGGGAAATTTTTTCTTTCCATTATTCTTCTATTTTTCCATAATTAAACAGTCTCAAATATGTTGGCATGAACATGAGCTAATTACTGTAACATCTTTATCTATCATTACTTATCTTTAAATTCCATTTCTAGATATAGCAACTCTTCTATTGCTTAGAATCAAATTAATTGAAAATATTGTTTCAGCTATATTTAAAGAATAGGTTTAATATCCCACACATTTCCAAAGCTATGTCTGAGGTAATAAAATCTCTCTACATTGTAAGATATTATTAACTTTCAATGTACTTCCTCATGAGAAAATTTCAGATCCTACAAAAGTATCATGGTGACATAAAGCAGATAATATTATATCCATGGAAAAGATGAGACTACTGAGGGTCATAGAGATTAAATTAAATTGAGATCACACTTAGCCAGAACAAGAACTTAGGGCCCTTAGGTCCAGCTCAGAACTCACTCTGAAATACTCAGCATGAATTGGTGCCCCCAGGCAGACTTCACAGAGGAAGAACTCTCCCCATAGGCAGCAGAAAAAAACCTATTTAAGGATTCCTTTTATATGAGAAGGACACCATTTCTTATTGTTCCTTATTGTTGAACTAGAGGCTAGAGCATAGGGGAACTAGAGAAGAAAACGGAGGACAGAATTGAATAATCGTTGAGAGCCGATATTTAGAGAAAGACAATTGTTTCAATGAAAAGAATACTCTGGGATATAACAATAAAAATCAACTTCACCATAATTCAACTTGTTAAAATAAATACTTATAGGTATCACAGAATCCCATGAATCTTATTCGTAGAGCTTCTGATCATATAAAAATGTCATACTCCATAAAACTCCAATGAGAAAAGACCAATATATGAGAATAATTTTAGGGTTGTTTCATGAGTTTGAGTGTTAGGGCAGAAAGACATTGCATAGCAAATAGTTTTTCTTGATCTCTAGAAGTATCAAAGTGTCATAGTTCGGTTCTTAGAAGGGACTGAGACAGAGTCTTTTTAAGTCGTCTTATAACTGGCAAACATAGCTGGGCCTCTATGCCCCCGGCTTGCTCTGTTATCACTTGTGAGCTATCCTCAGAAGTCACCGATCCTGGTGAGGTAGAACTCTGAATTTGAGGCAGTCTCTGAAAGACCTAAGAGTGGGTTTCCTGGTTTGTTGCAATGTTAAGTGGAAGTCCATGCTGTTAGATAAATTGTTCTACAAGCCTTTAAAAATGGTACTAGGTGGCAGACATTTGGCCTGCTGATTAAGATGCCAGGTTAGTTTGCCCATATTTATTCTGCAGAAATATATACAATTTAAAATTCTTGTTTCTGATTGACAGGGAAAACAATGCAGTCACCAAATAATGGCTGCAAAACATATGTTGTAAACCACGTTAATCTTCTTACAAAGAAACTTTACCTGGCACTGTGATTGGAGAGCCATGCTTGCATGAGTGTATGATCATCTATCATCCACCAAGGTGTATACGGTTTCTGCAGGGGCTAATCTTGTGAAATAAGTGGAGACATGGAGACATAATAGATACTTATCCATTCAGACTTACAGTGGCTCTGATTTGCTCCCCTCAGTGCAATACTTACAGCCTTGGTTGGTAAATTCATGCAATTATTCCTTATCAAGAGCATAATCATCAGATGAGTCTTCCTGCGGTACATAATACATATATTCAACATGCACTCCTATCCGAGCCTTTTAGCCTTTCTCCAGAGACTAACAGAGCAGTCACTCTGGCATTTTTGCTTCATTGAGTATGAATTATCACTTTTCCCATTTTTTGAAGAGTCATACTAAATCAGTTTTAGTGTGTGCTTATAGTAAATAGTGGTTAAGCACATTTGTGAGTCAGTATGAAAATCATTTTTCTTTTAATAGGCTGGTTAAGTGTAGCCATATTTATTTATTTGACTGTTGTGTTGCTGCCATGCCTATAATTTTGCTTTGCAATCAATGTGTTAAATATATTAAAATTAGTATATTTCTTTCTCTATTTGGTGTATGTTCTTTTGATATTTAAAACTTTAATATGGAGGCCAGTGCTGTGCCTTAGTTGATTAAACTTCTGCAATGACAGTGTCTCATATTTGAGCCAGTTTAGAACTGGCTGCTCCACTTCTGATCCAGCGCCCTGCTAATATTCCCGGGAAAGCAGTGGAATATGGCCCAAGTGCTTGAGCCCTTGTACACACGTGGGAGACCTGGAAGAATCTCTAGGCACATAGCTTATAAATATTTTTTTTCCATTCTGTAGTTTGTCTCTTCATCCTATCAATTGTTTCATTTGTGTGAAAAAGATATTTAGTATGATGAAATCCCATTTGTCTATTTTCTTTTATTTCCTGTAGTTTTGGGTCTGATCTAGAGAAATCACTGCGGATTCCATTGCTCTTAAAATTTTTTCCCCATGTTTTCATAAATCGTTTCATGGTACTAGTCTCACATTTTGGTCTTTAGTCCATTTTGTGTTAATTTTTATGCATGGTGAGAGATAGGAGTCTCTTCTGCTTGTGATATCCATTTTTTCTCAGCACTGTTTATAAAATGACTGTGTTTTCTAATGCTTGTTCATGCACCTATAGATGTGTAGGTTAATTCTCTGGTCTTTATTGTTTTATTTGTTTATGGATCTATTTTTTGCAAATACAATGCTTTTTATTTTTTTAATTAATTTTATTTATTTGAAAGAGTTTCAGAGATAGAGACAGATATAGAGGTCTTCCATCCAATAGTTCACTCCCCAGATGGCCACAATGGCTGGAGCTATGTCGATCTGAAGCCAGGAGCCAGGATCTTCTTCCGGGTCTCCCACATGGGTACAGGGACTCAAGCACTTAGGCCATCTTCTACTGCTTTCCCAGGCCACAGCAGAGAGCTGGATCAGCTAGGACTAGAACTGCTGCCCATGTGGGATGCCGGTGCTTCAGTCCAGGGCTTTAATCCACTGCGCCACAGCACTGGCTCCATACAATGCTTTTTAAATTATTACAGCTTTGCAACATATTTTAAGTCTGGTGGTGTAATATTGCCTTTTTTTTTTCTATGGATTACTTTGGCTTTTGGGATCTTTTGTGGTTTCACTCAGATTTTTAGTATTGTTTTGTAGTTCAAATGTCATTGGGATTTTCATAGAGATTTTACTGAATTTGTAAATTGTTTTGGTTAGTATGCACATTTTAATAATATTGACTCTTCTGTTGTATAACCATACAATATCTTCCCATTTTTTTGTGTCCTCTTCAATTTGTTTCAGCAGTGATTTATAATTTTCATTGTAGAGATCTTTGATTTTCTTTGTTAAATTTGTTTCCAGATAATTTTGTTTGCAGCTATTGGAAATGGGATTGCTTTGTTGATTTTTCTTCCAGATGATTCACCACTGTTGTATAACAATACTAATTTTTTGTGCATTGACTTTGTATCGCGGCCCGCGCCGCGGCTCACTAGGCTAATCCTCCGCCTAGCGGTGCCGGCACACCGGTTTCTAGTCCCGGTCGGAGCACCGGATTCTGTCCCAGTTGCCCCTGTTCCAGGCCAGCTCTCTGCTGTGGCCCGGGAGTGCAGTGGAGGATGGCCCAAGTACTTGGGCCCTGCACCTTGGGATAAGCACCTGGCTCCTGGCTTTGGATCAGCGTGGTGCGCCGGCTGCAGTGTGCCGGCCGCGGCGGCCATTGGAGGGTGAACCAACGGCAAAGGAAGACCTTTCTTTCTGTCTCTCTCTCTCACTGTCCACTATGCCTGTAAAAACAAAAACAAAACAAAACAAAAAACAAAAAAACAAGACCTTGTATCCTGAATTTTTGCTGTTTTTGCTCAATAGTTACGGTTTTTTATTATATTTTTGGGATAGTCCATATATAAGATCATGTCATCTGCAAACAATGACAATTTTATTTCTTTCTTTATAATTCAGATGCCCTTGATTTTTTTCTCTTGCTAAATTGCAGTGCTCTGTTGAATATAAACAAAAGTGAGCATGCTTGTCATGTTCCAGATCTAAGAGAAAAGTCTTCAACTTTCCTTCATTCGTTATAATATTAGCTATTGCGTTGTTATATATGGTTTTTATCCTATAGAAGTATTTTCCTTCTATATGTAACTTGTTTAGAGTTTTTATCATGTAGCGATATTGAATTTTATCAAATGCCTTTTATGGAGGCTGGCATTGTGGCAGAGTGGGTCTGCACATAGAAGGATTAGTTGCAGTAACCTGACTTCCTTTGTGGCTGTCCTTTTAGAAATTCTAAGCAATCTGCTTGCTTTCTCTGAACCTATAGCTGTTTCAACTGTTTCAGCACTGGATAGATTCCTAGATCACAGTTTTCCCCAGGTCTGCTGTTGAGGTGTTTTCACCGATTCAGTTTTACAGTGCTCGCTAAACTCAAATTGTTCCCACAACTGCAGTTGATATGCTATCAGTATGAACTGAGGAAGTGCCTAAAATCTGCTATTATATCCCTACAAGCCTCTTCCTAAACTTGTGGTAAGCTAAGACTCCTTGTCCTCTGTCCATGAATGCCATGATGTTAGCTCACACTTAGAGCCCTCAG
The DNA here is from genome assembly GCF_051225735.1 of Oryctolagus cuniculus. NCBI lineage: Eukaryota > Metazoa > Chordata > Mammalia > Lagomorpha > Leporidae > Oryctolagus > Oryctolagus cuniculus. Next base: position 115,072,799 of record NC_142869.1, on the reverse strand, counting down.
CTCACCAAAACACATGTGGCTTGGGGCTATGGTTAAAACTCATCTTGCTACGGTCTGTCTGTTGCTCAGTGGGCATCTTACCCAATAACGCATCTAACAGCCCTGATTATGTTGGCTGGAGTATGTGACTGCTCAGTGGAGACCATGGAACTACACTGGGCACTAAAGCAGGTCCAGAAGCTCTGTCTGCAGGCACTGGCTATGGGACAATATCTGTTAGGATTAGCTCAATTCTGAGTTTATCAGCCTGTCACTGAGTCCCAAAACAGTTCTCTAATTACTTGCTGTCTTTTAGTTACTCAGGCAGGCCCCAGGAGGATCACACCTGGGTCTCACAGTCAGCAGGCCTTGTGCAATCTTTGGGATGCACACTAGGCTTGCAAGGGGTTAATGGTGCTACACATCAAAACAGGTATGTCTCACCAGGGTTCAGGTCTCTACCTCATACAGGAGCAAGTCCAGAGATTACTCATAGGAATGTGACTTGAGACCGAGACCATTAGGTTCTGCTCTGTGCTGGGCTTTATCAGGCTCATATTGATTCCAAGGTATAGTTCTTTAGCTGCTGCTGTCTGCCCAAAGTTAGAGAATAGTGATAAATGCTGCCTTCCTCTGGTTGGTCACACATGGGTTCCCCAGTCAAGTCCTTATAAAGCCCCACAGATGTCTGACAAGCCCATCAGAGGCCAGCAGGGACACATATCAAAATGAGTTCTGATCTCTTAGAGTGCAGGTCTCCAACTGATGCCCAGCACAACCAGAGGCTAAATCTGTAAGTCATGACTGGGGCTTAAGGACTTTGACAAGTCAGCATAGTAGGAAGGGCTCTCTCTGAGCTTTGAGGTGGGGTCCTAAGTACACTATCCTGGCCACCAGAAAAGAAAGGGTGTCAGAGGATGTAGGACTATAAAATTCCAAGTATTCACTCTACAGATATGTGCCAGGAGCCTCAGTCTAATGGAAATTTGTGGGCTTGTCCTGCAAGGCTCACACTCTTGGGATGGTGGAGTGACAGTGACGGCAGAGACAGTTTTGGTGAACATGTTCATTTATTAGCAGTTAGGCGCAAGCTTTTATATAGCAGGAAAAAGGGAGTAGCTAGCTCAGCGTAGCAACACTAATTCTATAGGATAAAGCTGATACTGGCAATGCTATGCTTGTCTAATCAGCTTGAAGATCACGTAGCCCAGGTAGCCTTGTAGGTGGTCTTATGGGTCTGGGCCACATTAGAGAGCTGTTTATCTAGCTAACAGTTACAAGATTCCGCAATAGGAAGCGGGGGTAAGGAAAATGTGCCTGGGGCCCTCGCCGCCTGCCAGCAGTCAGATCATATGTGGGTCTCAGTGTGCCGAGTCCTCAATTAGGTTTTTCCTGGGGGGGGAGGGGCATGGTGTGCCATACCGTCTTGACATCCTGCTTAGGCTAGGCAGGCCATCTTCCAGCCTGACACAGGATCACCCCCAGAAATTTTTCACAACAGGCCTGGTTCCCTTTTCCTCTCCAAAGTGGGAGATGTCTCCCCATACTTCCCTCCTTTGAGCTGGGGGAAGGGTGACACAGGCACATATTTCCTTCTTGCTTTCTTCAATGTGAATTTTCTTATGATTATAACAAGAGGAAGCACAGTGGTCTCTCATCTGGCTTCCATAGCTCTTGCGAATCTGACTTGGTGAGTGCATAGCTGTTACACTGGCATCTATGGGGATTTGTTTGGCAGACTTCTTATTCACCTGCCATTTTGATTCTGTTCTGACCAAATTTATAATTAACTAATATTCAAAAATTAGATAGTAGCCTCTCAAAATTTGCATTTAGAATTTGAGTTTTACCTTAAATTTAAAAATGAAAATTTGAGTGTCTAGTTTGTTTAATGACTTTTTTAAAATCTTAAATCTGAGAAAATAGGACATTCACAAGGATTTGTAATAATGAGAAGGAATCATAAATTTGAATTCAGTAAAACTTTTAAAATGGCTACTAATCATATACTCTGTATCTCCTTACTATTTTGAATAAAATTAAGAGTCCGCTAATTTTTACTCCAGGGAAGCAAACCACCCTGATTCCAATGTCAATGGTTACCTTTATTTATATCTGATATAGTAAAGAGTTAAAAATGTGTCTGTTGTGCTACAGTCCTAATAGAGAGGTACTTAATGATACTATTTTTTCACAAAGAAAATAAATAACAGGGAAAAACATTTTAACACATATAACGTTATGTACCTCACACAAATGAAGGGTAGATTTGATTTCTTTTAATAAATTAACAATTATAGATGTGCAGTGATAATAAGGACTTACCAGGCATGATTTGCTAAATTCTCTTAACTTTGGAAACAAATGTAAATTATCCTAGAGGGATGAAAATTAAGGTAAAGGACAAATGAAATGTGGAGAACTCATTCACCTTATCTACATTTCTTGGGTATATTTAGGACTTATTAAAAATATTTTTCAAGTGTATAACTCTATTATATTATTAGGAAACATGATTATGCAGATTAAACAATTAATTGTAGAATGACTTTAGCAGGTATTTCCAAGTCAGAATTAGAATTATTCTTTAGAAGAGAAAGATATCAAATTAATTCCTTACTTTATATTTTGAAGAATCAGGAAAATAAGAGCAGATTACACCTAAATATAGAAGAAGTAATAATAGAGTGAATATAAAATACAGAATGGAAAAGAAAAAGTAAATCAATAAAACCAAAAACAGTTTTCTGATTGATGAACAAATTTGATAAACCTTTAATTAGATTGACCCTGCAAAAAGGAGACAAAATTAGATGATTAAAATCAGGGATGAAGACGGAAGCATTCCTATTGACCTTATATAAATAAAAGGATTTTAAGAGAATCCAGTAACAATTGAACACCAGCAAATTAGATGATCTAGATTAAATAAATCCCTATAAATACACAAGATTTTCTAACCTAATTCAAGCAGATAAAGATGAAAATAGAAAACTTAAATAGATCTATAATTTCAAAATTGTTGAATTGGTCATTGTAAGCAGAATCTGACCAGGTAGCTTCATTGGTGAATTCTACAATATATCGTTTTTAAAGGTTTTATTCATTTATTCAAGGGGGGAGGTTACTGAGAGAGGGATAGACAGAAAGAAAGGTCTTCCATTCACTGATTCGCTTGCCAAATGGCCACAATGGCTGGAGCTGAGTAAATCCAAAGCCAGGAGCCAGGAGCTATTTCCAGGTCTCCTATGTGGGTACAGGGGCCCAAGCATTTGGGCTATCTTCCACTGCTTTCCCAGGCCATAAGCAAAAAGCTAGATCAGAAGAGGAACAACAAGGACTCAAACCAGTGCTGGTATGGGATGCCATATATTTTTTAAAATATGTTTTTAAATATTATTTTTCTCAGATTCTTCTAAAAATGAAAACTTACTGAATCATTTTGTGAAGTCAATTTTACCATGATATTAAAGAAAGATAAAGACATTATATGACAAGAAGAGAAAATTGGGGACCAGCTTTTATTCTGAATGTAGACAAAAATTTACTAACAAAATAGTGGAAAAGCAAATCAAACAGTCTTTAAGAGGATTATACTTCATGAGCTTGTGGATTTATCTCATGAAAGAAGAGTGATCAGACATAAGAAAATCAGCCAATGTAACAGGTCACTTCAATGGTAAAAAAAAATGAAAAAAGAAAACCTCACATGGTCACTTCAATTTATTTATTTATTTATTTATTTATTTATTTTTATATAAAGATAACACATTTCATAGGTACATTTCACTTTTTCATTTTTATTTTTAATTTTTAACAAATTCAATATGATTTGTAGATACAAATCTAAGAACATAATGATATTCCTTTCATCCCTTCCTTGCTCCCATCCACTTTCCTTCTAATAGGTACAGTTATAAGATAACCATACTTTCCTCTCTCATCATCTCCCTCCAACCAAACCCCTGTTTACCTACCTTCTTTTCTTTTCATTGATTTTTGCCAACATAGTTTTAATGCACTCTATAACTCTATAATCACAGGCCTAATTCACCACCAACCATAATACCCAAAATGTATTTGATAAAATCTAACACCATTCTGTAATTAAAACACAGTTATTCTTAAGTGTTGAAAATTAACTGAAATGTGATCCCTGTTAAACATAAGAGTGGGAATAAGAGAGGGAAGAGATATATAATTTGGGACATGCTCAAGCTGACTTGCCCCAAATGGTAGAGTTAGAAACATACCAGGGGATTCCAAATCAATCCCATCAAGGTGGCATGTACCAATGCCATCTCACTAGTCCAGGTGATCAATTTCAGTTCACAATTGATTATAATGAAAGGACTAAGAGTCAAAGGGATCACATAAACAAGTCTAGTACCTGCTAAAACTAACCTATAGAATAAATAAAGGGGAGAGTGATCCAACATGGGAAGTGAGATACTCAGCAGACTCATAGAATGGCAGATGTCCTAAATAGCACTCTGGCCTCAGAATCAGCCCTAAAGGCATTCGGATCTGGCTGAAAAGCCCATGAGACTATTTCAGGCATGGAAAGCCAAGACACTCTGGCAAAAGATCTCTGTGAGTGAGATCCCAGTGGAAAGAACAGGTCTTCAAAGAAGGAGGTACCTTTTTCTGAAGGGAGGAGAGAACCTCCACTTTGACTATGACCTTGTCTAAACAAGATAAGAGTCGGAGAACTCAGAGGGCTTCCATAGCCTTGGAAACTCATGACTGGAGCATAGGGAGATTACTGATGCCATAGACAGGAGTGTCAATTGGTAAAGTCAACAACAGGAGTCACTGTGCACTTACTCCTCATGTAGGATCTCTGTCCTTAATGTGCTGTGCATTGAGATTTAATGCTATAACGAGTACTCAAACAATATATTTCACTTTGTGTTTCTATGGGGGGTGCAAACTGTTGAAATCTTTACTTAATGCATACTAAACTGATCCTCTGTAAAAAAAAAAAAAAAAAAAAAAAAAAAAAAAAAAGAAATTATCAACTCCCAACTTGACTCTCACTGGGATTAAACATGACAATAGGTCTGATCTGATTTCATCATCATTTAAAAAAATCATCTATTATTTTTCACTTTATGTTTCTGTGTGGGAGCAAACTGTTGAAATCCTTACTTAATGTATACTAAGCTGATCTTCTGTATATTAAGATAATCGAAAATGAATCTTGATGTGAATGGAAGGGGAGAGGGAGTGGGAAAGGGGAGGGTTGTGGGTGGGAGGGACAGTATAGGGGGAAGCCATTGTAATCCATAAATCGTACTTTCGAAATTTATATTCATTAAATAAAAGTTAAAAAAAAATCTAACACCAACAAGACTATGAACACTAAGAAGATAATGAGGTTTCCTCAAGATGATAAAAGACATATAACATGACATACACTGAACAGTGAAAGATTGAAAGCCTTCCTCCTGTGGTCAGGGATAAAACTATTATATTTGTCTTCACCACCACTGTACAACATATACAGGATTTCATGTCAGAATAGTAATATCAACAGAAGAAATAAAAGTCAGCTACATTGAGAAGAAAATATATGGAACTATCTCTATTTGAAAATACATGGAGATTAATAAAGTAATTCCACTTACAATAGTGTCTAAATAATAAAATCACTCTTAAGGCATAAAATACCTACAAATAAATTTAATCAAATAAATTAAAGACATAATAAAACATTGATGAAATAAGTTGAAGAGCACCCAAATAAATAGAAAGATATACCATGTTCATGGATAGGAACATTGAACTTTGTTAAGAAGTCAATATTTTTCAAAGATTCAATGCAATAGTAATCAAAATACTCATGAGCAGTTTTTTATTTTTCTTGCAGAAATAGACAACCAATCTTTTAATTTATTTAGAATAGCAAAGGACCCTAAGTATTCAAAATAATCTCAAAGGCTGGCACTGCAGCTCAATAGGCTAATCCTCCACCTGTGGCGCTGGAACACCAGGTTCTAGTCCCGGTCGGGGCACCAGATTCTGTCCGGTTGCCCCTCTTCCAGACCAGCTCTCTGCTGTGGCCCAGGAATGCAGTGCAGGATGGCCCAAGTACTTGGGCACTGCACCCATATGGGAGACCAGGAGAAGCACCTGGCTCTTGGCTTCAGATCAGTGCGGTGTGCAGGCCGCAGCAGCCATTGGAGGGTGAACCAATGGTTAAGCAAGACCTTTCTCTCTTTCTCTCTCTCTCACTGTCCACTCTGCCTGTCAAAAAAATTAAAAAAAATAATCTTGAAAAAAAGAAAGCTTGAATACTCACTGTTTCTGATGTGAAATTTATTACAAAGCAACAGTAATCAAAACAATGTTATAAATCTGTATGAGTAGACATAAAGATTAGTAGAATAGAACTGGGGTTGCAGAAATAAATCTGTAAACCTATAGCCAATTGAGTTTTTACTTGGCTGGCAAGTCCATTCAATGTAAAATGAATATCACTCTTACAATGGTTCTGGGACAACTAGATTTCCATATGTAATAGAATGAAGTTGGGCCCCTATCTCATATCATATACAAAAATGAATTAAAATTGGATCAGTGTAATGTTTTCCAAATTCCTAATAGGGATCACTTTTCAGTTAAATAAGCCAGTCCCAAAGGGACAAATACCACATGTTCTCCCTGATAGGTGACAACCAACCTAGCACCAAAAAGGAAACCTGTTAAAGTGAAATGAACACTATGAGAAACAGTGACTTGATCAGCCCTTGCCCTGACTGTTGATGAACAACTTGATATGTTATCCCTCTTAGTATTTTTTTTTGTTTGTTCTACTTAATACTTTTGGTTGAATACTGTAATCAATACACAATTCTTCTTAAGTGCTGAAACTTAACTGAAAAGTGATCGCTGTTAAATATAAGAGTGGGAATAAGAGAGGGAAGAGATGTGCAATTCGGGACATGCTCAAGCTGACTTACCTCAAACAGTAGAGTTAGAAACATACCAGGGGATTTGAATTCAATCCCATCGAGGTGGCATGTACCAATGCCATCTCACTAGTCCAAGTGATCAGTTTCTGTTCACAATTGATCATAATGATAGGACTAAGAACCAAAGGGATCACATAAACAAGACTAGTGTCTGCAAATACTAGCTGATAGAATAAAAAAGGGAGAGAATGATCCAACATGGGAAGTGAGATACACAGTAGACCCATAGAATGGCAGATGTCCTAAACGGCACTCTGGCCTCAGAATCAGCCCTTAAGGCATGTGGATCTGGCTGAAAAGCCCATGAGAGTATTTCAGGCATGGAAAGCCAAGACACTCTGGGGAAAAAAAGAAAAAACCTAAATGAAAGATCTCCGTGAGTGAGATCCCAGTGGAAAGCATGGGTCATCAAAGAAGGAGGTACCTTTCTCTGAAGGGAGGAGAGAACTTCCACTTTGACCATGGCCTTGTTTAAATATGATCAGAGTCGGTGAACTCAGGGGGCTTCCATAGCCTTGGCAGCTCATGACAAGAGCCTAGGGTGATTACTGATGCCATAAACAAGAGTGTCAATTGGTAAAGTCAACAACAGAAGTCACTGTGCACTTACTCCTCATGTAGGATCTCTGTCCTTAGTGTGCTGTACATTGAGATTTAATGCTCTAACTAGTACTCAAACAGTATTTTTCACTTTATGTTTCTGTGTGGGAGCAAACTGTTGAAATCTTTACTTAATGTATGCTAAACTGATCTTCTGTATATAAAGAGAATCGAAAATGAATCCTCATGTGAATGGAAGGGGAGAGGGAGTGGGAAAGTGGAGGGTTGTGGGTGGGAGGGACGTTATGGGTGGGGGAAGCCATTGTAATCCATATTCTGTACTTTGGAAATTTATATTCATTAAATAAAAGTTAAAAATTAAAAAAAATTAAAAAAAATTGGATCAATGACCCAACTATAAGAGCTAAACAATAAAGTTCTTAGAAGAAAACATGGGAACAAATTTTGATGATATTGTGTTTGGCATTGAATTCTTTGATATTATACCAAACACATGAGTAACAAAAATTGAATAAATTAGACTTTGTCAAAATGTAAACCTTTCATGGATCAAAGGGTATTATCACACAATGGGAAAACCATCTATATAATGGTAAAGAATTTTTATTATATTCCTATTGCCATTTAAATATAATACTTATTTTAAAGTTATTGTCTGCTATTATTTTTTTTTGTTTTGGAAAGTTAAGTTATTTATTTATCAGCTTACTGTATTCACATCTTATTTTTAAGGTTTCTTAAATAAGATATCACTGTAGGGCTTGTTTAGTCTCACTCATGGCGTATGATTGTGCTAAGATTCCTGCAGAATATCCTGGATCTTCATAGACACTGCTTTAGTAAGGCTACTAAGAACTCACATTTCTCTCAGCTCTGTGTGTTCTCTGGTAGTTGTTTACTTTCCAGGCTTTTTTGTGTAGGTTACATCCTGAGACTTGTAGACTTACTTTAGGTATATAAAGTTTGGCATTTAGCTGAAGTTCCAAGAAAAATGCTAGATACATTTTTTTGGAATTCTTACTCTAAAGACAGCTATTTTCCACCATTCTGCCTCTTAATAATTACCTGGAATCAGTTTCCTGAACTATGACATCAAGTGGTTTTTTAATTCAGTGTGATTGCCAACATCACTTTAGATTCTGCATCCCTGCCCTCTGCTCCAGATATTGCCTCCTAACAGAAAGCTAGAGCCATTATATGGTTCACTTTTGCTTTCTTTATCTCAAAGATCACAACCTTACATTGCCAGTTGTATAATATTTTTACAAACAATTATTTCATGTGTTCTGTCTAGTTGTTTATGTAAATATGCAAATATGTAAATGAAAGTGCTCATTGTTGAAATATTAATGCATAATTTTATCTTATTTCCTGATTTGTCTATTCTGCTTTCCATGATAAAAACAGCCTGCAAGTTTCTGGAGGAAACAGAGTATATCTAATTCTTCAGTTGTTCTGGTACAGAACTTAGAACATATGTTCATAATGAATATTTGTTGATTCATTAAATGAATGTTTTATAACTCACATATATGCAGCATTTTATTCTTCTTAATAATATTATTTAAAATTTATTTATTTATTTATTTATTTTCATTTTATTGGAAAGGCAGGTATATGAAAAGACCAAGGCAGAGTCTTCCATCTGTTGATTTACTCGCTGAATGCCTGCATCTGCCAGGGCTGTACCTGACTGAGGCCAGGAGTGGAAACTCTATCCAGGTCTCCCACATGGGTGGCAGGGGCCCAAATCCTTGAGTCATCATCTGATGACTCCTATAGTGCACATTAGCAGAAAGCTTGATCAGAAGCAGAGGAGCCAGAACTTTTACCAAGCACTTGAATATTCAGTGTGAGTCTCAAGTGCCAACTTAACCATACGAAATATGTACCACACAACCTTCTTAATAGTATTGCTGCAGGTTTATCTCCATGAATCCCAGCCTAGATAAGTTCAATTTGGAATTTAAGAGCTTTTGCTTTTAATATGAAGCCTTGTCCTTTAATGCTGATTCATTCATCCAGAATAGCAGCATCTTTGATAAATTGTGACTTACTAGTTTTTTGTTCTGTTTTGTTTTTGTAAGAGAATTCCTGCATTGCTTACCCTGAAGGTTGTCAAGGACCAAAATAGATAATGGATATTTTAACTCTTGAGTAAAAAATGAAGGAAATTATAATTTAATCACAACTTGAATACTATGTACTCATTTTACAGATGCAAATTGTTCAATAAATATTGAATTAATTTCAGTGTATACACTAGACTCAGCGAAATTTAAATCGTATTTACTGCCTTTCATACTATTGGGATAATAATTTTGAAACTAACATTTATATGAATTTCCTATAGAGAGAAACACTGGAAACAAAGGTAGTTATTCACGCTTGGTGCCTGAAACAACCTTGCCAACACTGTATAACAAAGGAATTTGGCATAGCTATTTTTATTTTATTTAGATTTGTGTGGGTATCAATGGGTTGTTAATAAGAACATAGGACATCTGGCTATATTGTCCCTGACAATAAATGAAGAAGTGTGAGCCAAATACAAACATGAACATTGTCAAAGTCAATGATATCTTGCAATTATACTTTTCCAGCAAGTAAGAGGACCTCAAGATAACCCAAAGAGAAGAGTAATTAGGTCTAATGTGAGAGGTGTACACTGGAAAGACAAAGCTGAAATGGCAAAGGCTGTCAAGCAAACTGCTGAAGAATGTCTGATGCAGCATATAACGAGTACTCAAACAATATATTTCACTTTGTGTTTCTATGGGGGTGCAAACTGTTGAAATCTTTACTTAATGCATACTAAACTGATCTTCTGTAAAAAAAAAAAAAAAGAAATTATCAATTCCCAACTTGACTCTCACTGGGATTAAACATGACGATGACTTAGTGGAATGGAAATCAGCACAGAACTGATGGAAATATAAGTTTGCATTACGTTCCTAACCAGTTGTTTCTTAGTGCACTCTATGGACAGTAATTGAGGGTGAGGTTTTCAAGCTGCTCTCATTTAGTTTTGGTTTAGAATGCTTTGCCATCTATACCAGTTGTATGCTATGAGTGGAAGCCTGTGTTAAGATGGCTCTCAACTATGAAAGTTGTAGGAGTCAGCTTCCCTTCAGGGCTGGTATCAAGGTGCCAGGAATGACTGTAGATAATTTGGTGATAGTTTTGAGCTAGTAGCCATTCATTTATTTGGCTACATAAAAACTAGTACACACTTTCAGCTTTAGAATAAACAGAGTTGTTTCTTTTGGAAATGCAGATGGATCTCCCTAGACTGTCTCCAGCTCAACCCATTTTTCTCTCTATCTCAATTGTTTTCAGTCTTCCAGCAAAATGTGGTTCTGTATGTCTTTTAAGAGATTTCTTTATTTATGAATGGCAGAGTTACAGAGAGGCAGAGAGAGAGAGGGAGGGAGGGAGGGAAGGAAAGAGGGAGGGAGGGAGAAATGGGGAGAGACAGAGTCTTTCATCCACTGGATCACTCTCCAAATGGCCACAACAGCTGGAGCTGCGATGATCCGAAGTCAGGAGCCAGGGCCTTCTTCTGAAGAGATTGTTCTGCCTTAAGGCAAAGAGGGAGAGGGCTGAGTGTTTTGTTTTTTTTTTTTTTTTTATTAAAGATTTATTTAATTTATTTGACAGACTTACAAAGAAAGTAGATGCGGGGGGGGGGGGAGAGGAAGAGGAGGAGGAGAAGGGAGAGAGAGAGAGAGTGAGAGAGCGAGAGAGAGAGCTCCTCCATTTGCTAGTTCACTCCCTGATTGGCCACAGAGGCCAGAGTTATGCCAATCTGTAGCCAGGAGCCAGGAGATTCTTCTGGATCTCCCACATTGTACAGGGACCCAAGGACTTGGGACATCTGCCACTGCTTTCCCAGGCCACAACAGAGAGCTGGATCAGAAGTGGAGCAGCCAGGACTCGATCCGGTATCCATATGGGATACCAGCACTGCAGGCCAGGGTTTTAACCCACTGTGCCTCAGCACCGGTCACAGGGCTGAGTGTTATGTATTAGAAGCAGTCAGATACTGTCTACAGACCACCACAGCTTGTTTCCTTGGAGGGTGTGTGAATTCCTGTGCATTCCAGTTTGAGGTGGAAGCTCTTGTTGGTTGAGGGTAATTCTCCAGGCAAGGATGAAGCTGTGATCAGCTAACAGACAACAGTCATCATAGTTTGGGAATATGTTCACTAGCCCAGTGAAGAGCATCTGGGAGGGACCCAACGAATGTCTAATGAAGAGAAAACATTACATATAACATTTCATTATTTCTTTTTTTATAATAGCATTATACTTTGTACTATGGCATTTATTTGCATATTTTGTTGTTCTTGCCACAATTGATAAATATTAAAAGTTTTTCTTTAAATTTTTTAAATATTTACTTATTTATTTGAAAGGCAGAGGCAGAAGCAGAGGCAGAGGTGGAAAGAGAGACTATTCCATCTACTGGTTTAGACCCCACATGGCTGTAATGACAAGAGCTAGGCCGATATGAAGCCAGGAAACAGGAGCTTCTCCAGGGTCTCCCATGAGGGTGCAGGGGTTCAGGCACTCGGGCCATCCTCCACTGCTTTCCCAGGCCATAGCAGAGAGCTGGATCAGAAGTAGAGCAGCTGGGCCTCGAACTGGCATCCAAATGGATTGCCGGCACTGCAGGTGGCAGTTTCACCAGCTACATCGCAATGCTGGCCCCAGTGATTTTTTTTTTAATTTTATTTATTTATTTTTTTGACAGGCAGAGTTAGGCAGTGAGAGAGAGAGACAGAGAAAAAGGTCTTCCTTCCGTTGGTTCACCCCCCAAATGGCTGCTATGGCTGGTGCTGTGTGGATCCGAAGCCAGGAGCCAGGTGCTTCCTCCTGGTCTCCCATGCGGGTGCAGGGCCCAAGCCCTTGGGTCATCCTCCACTGCCTTCCAGGGCCACAGCAGAGAGCTGGACTGGAAGAGGGGCAACCAGGACAGAACCGGCGACCCAACCGGGACTAGAACCCGGGGTGCCGGCACCACAGGCGGAGGATTAGCCTAGTGAGCCACGGTGCCGGCCAGCCCCAATGATTTTTAATCTTTATAAATCATCACCCAACAATATTAGGCTACATTTGTCTTATTGCCCACATTTGTACGTGAATACGCCCATAGTCATAGATGTTGAACTAATTGATCAAAAGGTTTGTGAATAATAATTTTATTTCTTCTTTACAAATTGTACTTTATGGACATTTGAGCATTTTACCAATTTATTCTGGCACCTGCAGTGTAAAGATTTTGTTTCCATGTGCTCGCTGGAGGATATTACCAACCTCTGTTGTGTTTGCCAATCAAATGTAAAATATCCGGGCTATTTTGTGAAGATACTTCTTTGTGTCTGAACTCCTTCACATTCCCCAAATTGACTATTTGACTATTCATCCTTCCAATCTCAGCTGAAAATTCTTTAAAGAAAAAGTCTTTGATGTCCAGGCTAAATAAGGTGCCCCATTAAATGCCCCACTGTGTTCTACAAAGGTAGGGGATGTGGCTGACTTATGTAACTCTGTTCAATACATCCACATAGACTCTGGTATCTCTGGAGTAAATGATAAAATTAGTAAGTCATGTTACTAAGAGTCAACCTGGAATCTGTCAGACCACAGGGCTCACATTCTTTCTATTATGGAATTTCTCCATGATATTAGTCAAGCTTTGGTAACTGAGAATCTACATAACAGCACCAAGAGAACATCTGCCTAAGGTTTTGGGTGGTACTCTAATCTTTTGTTTAATTTCAATAAAAGCATGTATTAACTATCTTTAATCAGAAATGCTGGCCCGCTTTGTCCATCCTTCAGTGGACTTCATTGTTCCTCTCTCAGAACTAAATTCACTTATTTTTTAAAAAAGATTTTATTTATTTATTTGAAGCAGAGTTACAGAGAGAGAGAGAGAGAGACAAAGACACACAGGGAGAGAATCAATTGATTATTTAATCAACAAATAAGCATGGCAAGAGAACACACATGCAACCTAATGTCTCCCTGCTTTTTTCATGGAGATGCTATTAAGACAGAGGCTTGAGCTTTATGTGAAGTTAATATTTGTCTTATCTTAAGGTCTCAGAATCAGAATTCCCTGAATTTTCTCCTTCTTTAGGTTTTGGAGTAGCACAAAAATAAGTGCACATCAGTCAGACCTAACATTCAAAGTTGATGCCATAATATTTGAGTGCATGATAGTTATGTGACTTGGTTACTTCTAAGATGGTTTCTTTCTACACAGTTGGATAACTTGGTCCTTTAGAGAAGTGAGCTTACCTGTTCTCCAACAATCCTCTCCCTGACAGCCAGTGGCAGTTTGGGGAGGATTAGGGCAAGGGTGATGCCCCCAATTCTCTATAATTTGTAATAGATCCCAATAATGTAAAAATCCTATCTTTTAAAACAGATATTTTTAGTTGCAATGCATTGTTTCTTCCAACACAAAACAACAAATAACCTAGGAGCTTTTGTGCTATATAAACTATAAAATATGGAGCTGGCTCTGTGGTGCAGCTGGTAAAGCTGTCGCCTGCAGTGCCTGCATTCCATATGGCTGCCGGTTTGAGACCCGTCTGCTCCACTTGCGATCCAGCTCTCTGCTATGGCCTGGGAAAGCAGCACAAAATGGCCCATGTCCTTGGACCCCTGCACCTGCATGGGAGAACTGGTGGAAACTCCTGGCTCCTGGCTTCAGATCAGCACAGCTCTAGCCATTGCAGCCATCTGGGGAGTGAACCAGAAGGTGGAGAACCTCTCTCTCTGCTACTCCTTCTCTCTTTGTTTAACTCTTACTTTCAAATAAAATAAATAAATCTTTAAAAAAAATAAACTATGAAATAAACATATTCTAGTAGAAATAGTGCTTTGGCAGTAGTGACTGGTATAGTTGAACTTCATTCATCTTTCAACACTTGAGCCATAAAAGTTTGCAGATGTAAGCTGTATTTAGGAATTTAATTCAACTCATTATCCAGAGTTTATGAGTTTTCTGTTGATCTGTGCCATCATGCAGTTCTTCAAGTTTGTTTTCAAAGATTTATTTATTTATTTGAAATGTAGAGCATGAGAGAGAGAGAGAGAGAGAGAGAGAGAGAGATGAAGAGAGAAAGAGAGATATCTTTCATTTTCTGGTTCACTCCCCAAACAGCCTCAATAGATAGGTCTGGTCCACGCTGATGCCAGGAGCTAGAAGCTCCTTCTAGGTCTCTCTCATGGGTGGCTGAAACACAAGCACTTATACAGCCGCGCACTGGCTTCCCAGGTACATTAGTAAGAAGCTGGATCAGAAGCAGAGCAGTCACGACTAGAACCAGCACTCTAATATGGAATGCTAGCATCACAAGTAGCAGCTTTACACACTGTGCCACAATGACCACTCCTCTTCAAGTTGTATAGCTAATACTCAGTGTACTGTTGGGCTAACTCTCAGATGTGCATTCTTATGGATCCCTAGACACCTATGAACATCAGATACTCATGGTCTGCACCATAAGACACAAGCTCACTTTTATGTGATACCAAGTATGATTAGATAGCTTTTCTTCCCTAATTTCCTATTTTCTTGTCTCCTGTTTCCTCCATGCTATTACATGCCATATTGTACCACTTTAAGTGATAAAGAACCTCTATGCCCAATGTAACTCTCTACTCAAATGACTTAACATATCTTTGTAGAGTTGTGTCTACTCTGCTTCATTCACAGTGGTATTTACACTATTGATTTTACTATTTTAATGTTTTCTTTATTTTCTTGTTCTCTCTCAGTAGGTCCGTCTCACAGAGATGAGATGATGGCCTTCTCTGTGATCTTCATTGATTTATCCCTAGCACTTAAGGTGGGGCTGCTTTAGAGTAGTGTTAAATAAACGTTTGTTGAATGTGTGACTCCTCACATTCTGGCTCTTATCTTTTTCTAATTATTGACATTATTTCTTGAACCTTCCCCTAACCTACCACATTTTCTTATAGAGGCCACACTGTAAAATGAGCTTCCTTATGTCTAATAGTTCCTGGACCTGAAAGGTCTTGGGGAATAATTAACTGGTCTGCTAATCTGATCTTCCCTTGCATCTACCAGGGATCTTGGATTGCTTTACTATTTTTTGCCAAAATGAAGCAAAAATCTTGAAAGGCTATGTAGGCATATGTAAGTGTTATAGTCTTTATGCAGTCATAAAGTATGATAGAGTAGATGCTCATGAAGTTTTTATTATTCTATTTGTAATTTTTAATGAAAACAATGAAATTGTCCCATTTTTTTTCTTGACCAAAGACATGATTTGCAAAGTACAAACGTGAAGCCAAAAAAAGATGTGTAAATAAAGCTACACCAAGCCATGAGAAGGGATAGTTTTGAGCAAAGAAGACCTTTCAGCATCCTTTTAGCATCTTATGTTAACAGCCATCGACTTTGACTATACAGAGGATTGATCTGGCCTGCAGCTCTTAATAAGTTAATGCTTTAAATTACCCATGTCACAGACATGCTGCAAAATAAGGTTGCTGAATGCGTGAACAAGTGTAGCATCACACAAAGCTGAGCCTCTTATTCTTGTAAGTGGACACACACCTCAAGAAACTGGTGTATGCGAAGCCTGTTACACATCTATCATGCTCCAGAGTCTTCCTTTTTAGAAGAAGCATGAGATTTATGAGCAGCATGAGATTTATGAACACTTGTGCTGCCCTGGTGCCTGGGTGTGTGGAGTGTAGCACTCAGACTCACTTTTTCTTTAAATAGAGTGCAGTTGGCTTTGCACTTCTGATGCTGGAAGTTCTTAAATTACTCTCTCTAAAAAGATTTAGCTAGTATGAGAGGTAACTTACAGGGAGAGAAATGAAGGAGAAGGAAAACTTTATGTCACAAGCTTTCCGTTTTGTGACTTTTTCCATCAGTTACATGAAAAGATTGTTGTCCCTTGTATTTGTCATTTTTGACATGCCAGCCAAATAGGAATGCTGCAAAATCATACTAAGTTGTTGTAATTACTGAAATGGTGTGTGTCTACTTGAGTCTTGAAATTCCTACAAAGAACTGAAAGGTTATGCCTTTTCTGTGTATTTCTATTGTTCTAGCTGGGGTTAAATTATTGAAAAGCACATAGATCAGCAATATTCAAGATGTGAAATTGAAAGAAGTTTCATAGTCCTGAGATCTATCCTTCAAGAGCAAGGAAGACATGGGGAGCTTGTACCCAGCCTCCCAGCATCACAATTCACTGCTGTATGGAAAAGGGTTTGCCAGCTCTGTATAGCTGCATAGGATAAAGAGGAGGTAAATGACCTAGAAGCTTCTTCAGAAAGAGAGGATGGATTTAGAATTTGTGCACAATATCCTGGCATTTCAGTGAATTGCCTTAGAGAAGAAAAGTGGAAGGTTCACAGAAGCTTGCACGGCTCTGTTATACAGAGGAAATATATAAAACCCCAGGAAATCTTCTACATAAAAGGAAGGAGGAGAGTGGTAGGTTTATGAAGGTTTGGTAGGTGCCTACAGTCTCTAGCAAGAATGAATAGTGGAGGTCTTCACCTGCTTAAAAAAGTCCACATAGACTGAAGGGAGCGTCTACTTCCTCAAATGTATAGACACAAACATAAAGCTTTGAGGAACATGAAAAAATCATGGAACTATTTAACTACAAAAGAAATAAAATGAATCTCCAATAACTGATCTGAATGAAAGGTAGACCTCTGAATTGCCTGACAAGGAATTCAAAATAATTTTCTTAAAGAAACTTAGAGAGCTACAAGAGAACACAACCAGAGAACTGAATGACATTTAAAAGCACATGAACGCCAGCGCCACGGCTCCCTAGGCTAATCCTCTGCCTGCGGCACCAGCACACCAGGTTCTAGTCCCGGTCGGAGCGCTGGATTCTGTCCCGGTTGCCCCTCTTCCAGGCCAGCTCTCTGCTGTGGCCCGGGAGTGCAGTGGAGGATGGCCCAAGTACTTGGGCCCTGCACCCCATGGGAGACCAGAATAAGTACCTGGCTCCTGCCATCGGATCAGTGCAGTGTGTCGGCCACAGCTCTCCGTCCACGGCTGCCATTGGAGGGTGAACCAATGGCAAAGGAAGACCTTTCTTTCTCTCTCTCTCACTGTCCACTCTGCCTGTCAAAAAAAAAAAATTAAAATAGTACATGAACAAAACGAGAAATCATAAAATGCAGATCACAAAAAGCACATCAGAAAATGCAGAAATCGTTTTTTTAAAGATTTATTTATTTGAAAGGCAGAATTACAGATAGAGAAAGAAAGAGAGAGAGAGAAAGATCAATCTTCCATCTGCTGGTTCACTCTGCAAGTGGTTGCAAGGCAAAGGCTAGTGCAGGACAAAGCAAAGAGCCAGGATCTTCATCCAAGTCTCCCATGTGGGTGTAGGGCCATTTTTCATTGTTTTCCCAGGCATATTATCAGGGAGCTGGAACAGAAGTGGAGCAGCCTGTATTTGAACTGGTGCCCACATGGGATTCCAACATTGCAAGTGGTGGCTCAACGAATATGCCACAATGCTGGGCCTAGAAATCAACTTTTTTTAAAATCCCCAAATTCTGAAATTGAAAATGCAATAACTGAGTAGAATATTTCAATATAGAACTTCCAAATCAAGAAACTTTAAAGTAAATCATTTGAAATTATTCAAGAAGAGATAAAATCAAAAATAATAGAAAGAATTGAAGAAAGCTTTTGAAACTTACAGATGTAGCCAAGTGAACCAATTTATGCATCATAAAAATTGAAGAAGGAAGAGAAAAATAAAGGTCCGGAAACATCATTTAAAGAAATTATGGCTGAAAACTCCCTAAATCAAAGAAGAAAAGAGTATATAGACATTCATGTATTCCCCCAAACTCTAAACTGTTAATCTCAAATTAGTCTGCACAGAAATACATAATATCCAAGTTGTCAGAAGTCAAAGGCAATGGAAATTTTAAGAGTATCAAGAGAAAAATCATATCAATGTACATGCTAGTTCCAATGAGACTATTAAAATATTTCTCAACATAAATTTTGTGGGCCATAAAGGAGTGGGATTATTTTATCAATGTGGTGAAAGAAAAATAATTACAGTCAAGTGTGGGGAGCAACTCAGACTAGACTAAGTTACTGGAATTAAGACTTATTCTATGCATCTGCTCTCCCAGAATATGGCGCTGGGAGAGGAGTAAACAACTTTTACACAGCTGCCTCCAGTTTGACCAGTAACCTGCAGGAGCTGATCCTGCTCCTGATTGGAGGAGAGCAGCGTACTCGGCGTGTGGGTAGCAGAGTTGGGATTGGTGGAAGAGGACTATAAAGGAGGAGAGAGACAACATGCACCAGGAACATCTAAGGGGAACATCCGAATAACATCTGAGCCGGCCGGCGGTGTGCCGCTCCCCCGCGGAAGTGGGGAAAGTGGCAGGGGAGCCCGCCCCTCCATGGAGGTAGAGGGACGGCAGCCAACCCGGGAAGGACCAGCAGCAAACCGGGGAAGGGCCGAGCAGACAAAAGAACAGTGCAGGGTCCTGTGTCGTTCCTCCGCGAAGAGGGGGAGCGACAGTCAAGAGTATTATTCCCAGCAAAATGTTGTTTCAAAAATAAAGGATAAAGGCTTTTCCAAATAAAAATTAAAGAAATAAATTACATTGAGATTTGCCTAACAATAAATGCTACAGGAAAGTTTTCAAGTTGAAATGCAAGATGAAATAGCAATACAAAATTGTATGGTAGTATCAGATTTGCTGGTAAAGGTAAACAAGGATATCACAATTTTGTAGTGTTGCTTTATAAATTACTAAATTTTTGTATAAAAGTTAGAAGATCAGAACATTAAGAATAATTATAACTGTACAAATTTGCTTATGGATTTACAATGTGAAAAGTCACAAATTATTATATCAATAGTTTACAGAAATAGAAAAATTGTTATGTAATTTAAAAATATTTATTTATTTATTTATGAGGCAGGGAGAGGGGAGATAGAGAGAGAGAGGTACCTCCCATTCATCTGTTATTCTCCAAATGCTTACAACATCATTGTTCCAAAGCCAGGAGCCAGGAATTAAATTCAGGTTTCCACAGGGGTCTCACACCCCTATTTATATGGGCCAGTACCTGCTACCTCTCGGGTGCACATTAGCAGGAAGCTAGAATGTGAAGTAGACCCAGGTCTTGAACACAGGAACTCCAATATGGTATGCACATCTCAAGTAATGTTTTAACTGTTATGTCAAATACCTCCCCTAAAGTGTGGAATTTTTTTTTCTGCAATTAAAGTTGTTATCAGCTTTCATAACACTCTAGGAGCCATAGGATATATTTTTATAAATCTCTTGGAAATGACTAAAAAGAAAAAAGGGTACACATTAAGCAAACATAAAAGAAAAAGATAAAAGAATCAAATAATATCATTGTAAAAAATTAACAAAACACAGAGGAAAACAACAAGAGAAAAAGGCAATAAAATAATTACAAAACAGAGGAAACAATTAACAAGATGAAATAGTAAGTTCTTCCCTACTACTAACTACTTTAAATATAAATGTATTGTTAACCCTATTCTAAGTTCAACATAGTATGAAGAGAAAAAAAAAAGAAAAAATCTTTAAAGTTACAGAATAAAAATGTACAAAATTAGCTTGTATTCCTATCCACTACTAATTATCCATCAGAAAAAGAAATTAAGAAGACAATTCCATTTGCAATTGCTTCAAAAAAGAATAAAACACTTAGAGATAATCTTAACTAAGAGATAAAAGACTTGTAAACTGAAAACTAAGACATTGAAATGAAAGGAGATAACAATAAACAGAACACTATCCAATGTTCATCAATTAGAGGACTTAGTATTGTTACAATGTCCAAAATATCTCAAAATGATCTACAGATTTAATGCAATCTCCATTGAGATTTCAATAGCATTATTTAACTGAAATAGAAAAAAAAATCTTAAAAGTCCATATAACTCAGAATAGCCAAGGCAATGTTGAGAAAGAAAAAAACATCTCGAGATAGTATTTCAAAGCACATCACAAAGCTATAGTAATTAAAATACTTTGGTTCTAGCACAAAGACAGACATATAGACCAATGAAGCATAAAAGAGAACCAGAAATAAATCCGTGTATATAAAATCAACTGGTCTTGGACAAGAGTACCAAAAAAATACACTGGGAAGAGAACAATTTCTTCAGTGAATGATGCTTGGAAAGCTGGATAGACATATGCCAGAAATTCATGAAATTCCATCTTTATCTTAGATTATACAACAAATGGATTGAAGATAAAAACAAAGCCTCTCACCTGTAATTATCCTAAAAGAAAACACATGGAAAGATCTTTTTGACATTCACTTTGGCAATGATCACTTGGATAGGAAACCAAAGGCACAGGCAACAGATGGGTGAGATTACAACAAAATAAAGAGTTTTTGCAATCAACGGAAATAATCAACAGAATGAAAAAGCAAAAACCAAAATTAGAGAAAGTATTTTTAAGCCATATATCTGATTAGGAATTCTGACAATTCAATAATAGAGAAATCAATGATATGATTTTAAAAACCAGCAAAAGACATGGCAGCTATTTCTCCATAGGAGATAGTACAAACGGCCATGGGACACTAGAAAAGAAGATCATCATTACTGAAATGTGATCCCTGTTAAACATAAGAATGGGAATAAGAGAGGGAAGAGATGTACAATTTGGGACATGCTCAAGCTGACTTGCCCCAAATGGTAGAGTTAGAAACATACCAGGGGACTCCAATTTAATCCCATCAAGGTGGCATGTACCAATGCCATCTCACTAGTCCAAGTGATCAATTTCAGTTCACAGTTGATCATAATGAAAGGACTAAGAGTCAAAGGGAGCACTTAAACAAGTATAGTACCTGCTAATACTAACTGATAGAATAAATAAAGGGGAGAGTGATCAAACATGGGAAGCGAGATACTCAACAGACTCATCGAATGGCGGATGTCCTAAACAGCACTCTGGCCTCAGAATCAGCCCTAAAGGCATTCCGATCTGGCTGAAAAGCCCATGAGAGTATTTCAGGCATGGAAAGCCAAGACACTCTGGCAAAAGATCTCTGCGAGTGAGATCCCAGTGGAAAGAACAGGTCATCAAAGAAGGAGGTACCTTTTTCTGAAGGGGGGAGAGAACCTCCACTTTGACTATGACCTTGTCTAAACAAGATAAGAGTCGGAGAACTCAGAGGGCTTCCATAGCCTTGGAAACTCATGACTGGAGCATAGGGAGATTACTGATGCCATAGACAGGAGTGTCAATTGGTAAAGTCAACAACAGGAGTCACTGTGCACTTACTCCTCATGTAGGATCTCTATCCTTAATGTGCTGTACATTGAGACTTAATGCTATAATGAGTACTCAAATAATATATTTCACTTTGTGTTTCTATGGGGGTGCAAACTGTTGAAATCCTTACTTAATGCATACTAAACTGATCCTCTGTAAAAAAAAAAAAAAAAAAAAGAAATTATCAATTCCCAACTTGACTCTCACTGGGATTAAACATGACAATAGGTCTGCTCTGATTTCATCATCATTTAAAAAAAATCATCTATTATTTTTCACTTTATGTTTCTGTGTGGGAGCAAACTGTTGAAATCCATACTTAATGTATACTAAGCTGATCTTCTGTATATTAAGATAATCGAAAATGAATCTTGATGTGAATGGAAGGGGAGAGGGAGTGGGAAAGGGGAGGGTTTTGGGTGGGAAGGATGGTATGGGGGGGAAGCCATTGTAATCCATAAGTCGTACTTTGGAAATTTATATTCATTAAATAAAAGTTAAAAAAAATATAAGGGAATTGCAAATCAAAACCATAGTGAGATGTCACCTAACACCTATTAGGATGGCTACTACAAGAAAAAAAGACAAAATATAAACTTTGGTGCAGTGTGGAGAAAGGGAATATTTGCTCACTGTTAATGAGA
Source organism: Oryctolagus cuniculus (assembly GCF_051225735.1). Lineage (NCBI taxonomy): Eukaryota > Metazoa > Chordata > Mammalia > Lagomorpha > Leporidae > Oryctolagus > Oryctolagus cuniculus. The sequence goes on along the minus strand of NC_142869.1, from coordinate 115,050,304 downwards.
ATTTCAATTACAGCAACTATTATGGAAAATAGTGTGAAGATTACTCATAAAAGTAAAGATAAAGAAACCATGTGATTAAACAATCTCACTTCTGGATATAATTTTAACAGGTTCAAAATCAGGATAAAGAAACAACCTCTAATGCTTATTGCCAGGTAGATTGCTCATGAAAATGTTGTAGGTACATACTATGAAATGCATTGAAACTTAGAGGAAATTCTGCCATTTGTAACAAAATGGATGAACCTGGGGAACATTGGGTTAAGTGAAGTAAACCAGTCATAGAAGAATAAACACACTTGTAAAATATGTCTGTAATAGATAAATTCTTATTTTTATTTTATTATTTATTTTATTTAATCACTCCTGAGACAAAAACTGTGTTCAGTCTTTGAAGTAATGACTCAGACTGCTAACTTCTGAATTCAAGATTCTACCCTTGTCCAGACTCTTACATCCAATTTCTGTACTGTAGTTGACCTATCAATTAAAATGGAAATCATATATACATTTTCAATCTCATTTCTTTTTCTTTATTGCTTTTCTCAATCCTTTCTATCTTGTAAGGATGAGTTTTCTTTCCTTTTTTTTTTCCTGTTGTTGTTTTAAGCTACAAAAGCTTTCGTGGACTCCCCTGACCTTGCTGATCTATCTCAATGTTTCTCAATTTTTTTCCTAGGCCTTCATGAGATTATTTTTTAGATATTCATTTATTTATTTTCATATACTTGAAGAGTGAAAGAGATAGAGATAGAGAGATAGAGAGATAGAGGGGGTGGGGATAGAAAGTGAATCGCTTCACTGATTCATTTTGGAAATGACCACAACATACTAGCTTTGGGCCAGGCCAAAGCTTGGAGCACAGATCTCAACCTGCATCCTCCATGCTACTGGCAGAGGATCGAATGTTGTTCAATTCTTACAACATATGAATAGGTTATTAATTTAAAGTAAACATACACAAATTTTTAAATGGATTGGTATTATAAAATTAAAATCCAGTTCAATCCAGGGTGACATATTCCAGGCTCCTCCCCTTCTTTTCCTTCAGTGGATTTCTAGGTTGCTTCATAGATTGAAACACCTCAGGTAATGGAGCATGTTCTGCTCACTTGCTCACTCATAAATTTCTCCATTTTCTCCTTGAAATATAGAGTGTAATGGTTCCATTTTATTATCCCTTCATTTTCACTTGCTCCATTTTCTCTGGAGCTGGGATCTAGAAGAAGGAATAGCAGAACTGGCGTCAGTGCTTAGGTTAAGCAACTGGCCATCTGTTAGATATTCTCCCAGAGGTAGCTGTGTTTCTGGTTAAACCCAAATGGCAACAGGTGACCTTTTTGTGGCAGATATCCAAACATGGGCTCTTCTCTAATGGCATGCATGCGAGTTAATTAGAAACAACTGTGAAGCAGTCGCTCAACTTCCCCACATTCCCTGACATGGAGATTCTGGCATTACCATCCTAAACTTTCTCTAAAGTATTCTTTCAGAATACTTTACAGTCCCTTGAAGATGAGGTTGCTTTGCCTTTTCTCTTTGGTAGGATATCTGCTGCTCAACTCAATCTTTCCTCCCACAGTGTCTCCTTAGCCCATCAGAAACTCAGACGTATTAGATCAGAGGGGCAAATCGCATCTCTGCCCTACTAGCTGCCTTTCATGTTCCCTCTTCTGATGCTCCCACAGGTTTAAAAGGCAGGAAAGTGAATCTGCTGCATGAAGAAAAGCTTCAACTCAGGAATTAAGATGTCTTCTACCCTCCCTAAAGACAACTTCAATCTCTACAAATGAAATTCCTTGGAACTTTCCTTTTAACCATTGGTAGTAAGGAAGCACCATTTTCTCCTCTCTTGGAAAGTGCAGAGTAATGCCCCACCCAATCTACATAGCCAATAACTCAGCACTGCAATGGGTCTGTGGTCTACTTAGCCCTTTTTAAAGGAGAGAATGTGATATTGGCAGGGACTGAGATGGATATTAGCTGAAATATTTCCTGTTGCACCAGACTTGCTGATTAGAATGCAGTAGTGAAGACAGAATATGATGAATACCCTTTCAAATTGTCCTAAGGATGATATCTACCATTTTTTGTGTGTTTCTCTTTATTTTTATTTTATTTATTTGACAGAGTTAGTGAGAGAGGGAGACAGATAGAAAGGTCTTCCTTCCGTTCGTTCATTCCCTAAATGGCTGCCATGGCCGGCAGTGTGACGATTCGAAGCCAGGAGCCAGGTGCTTCCTCCTGGTCTCCCATGCGGGTGCAGGGGCCCAAGTACTTGGGCCATCCTCCACTGCCCTCCTGGGCCACAGCAGAGAGCTGGACTGAAGAGGAGCGACCGGGACTAGAACCCAGCACCCATATGGGATACCGGCACTGCAGGTGGAGGAATAACCAAGTGAGCCACGTTGCCGGCCTGTGTTTCTCTTTAAACTGAGTACTTCATAACTCTTTGTCATCACCATTGGTTTCTGTTACGAGGGCAACAGGAAATGTTCCAGTTAATAATCTGGGTGAGAATGACTCAAAAGGAGCACATGTATTTGCTTTGCCTTTTCCTTGAGCAGGGATGGGACTATGCAGAGTGTGATAATTGCCCATTGAATAGAAAGATGAGAGGTAGGAAAAGAGAAATCTATGAAAAAAATTCTAGGTCTATTGTTTGGATAGACCATTTTTTAGAATAGTGCAAAAAGAATTGTCTGCACAAATGTCACTTAAACAGATGAAAGCATGAAATATATCTTGATAGTCAATTTAAAGTAACAGAATATGAAGATGGAGAGTTGGAAAAGAGGTATACATTCATATTGGCTTGCTCTAATGACCTATTGCTTGCCTGTCCAGCATTCTAAAATCCATTAGTTCAATCAGATTGCACAATACAGTTTTCCTGTTCTGAATATTGTCAATACTAGTTTTAAAATAATATAATGTAGAGCAAAACAATATAGTATGCTAGAGAAAAAAAAAAAAAAAGAAAAGAAACCCTGGGCTTTAAAGTCATTTTAAGTAAGTCCCAGTACCTAAATTTAATGTCTGCAAAATGTGCTAAATTTGCATAAATATTTCAAATGACTTAAATATGGTTTTTTTCTTATTTTTTCATGAAGCAAAATGACTTACCATTTCATCATTCCAAATTCGTCCCTTACTGACCATGGCAAAGTCTTGGTTGATCAAATTCATCTCACAGTGACATGCACAGCAGAACTGCTAGGCTGTCACACAGTTTGAATTCATCCATCAGCCATTTAAAAAAAGATGAAATCCTGTCTTTTGCAACAAAATGGATAAAACTGGAGACCATTATGCTTGGTGAAATAAGCCAGTCCCCAAAAGACAAATATAATGTTTTCTCTGATTTATGATAGCTAATATATGGAGTAAAAATGTAATATATATGGGCAAAATTGACTTTATGAGATTTGAGTATTGTTTATAGCTCTTGTCTATAGTCTTGAGGAACAGTAGTTTTTATATTTAATAATTATTGAATTCTTTATTTAATGGAAGTTATTATAAAGAAAATTAAAAGCATTTAATTGTAAAAATTAAAAGGAAAATAAGAAAAGAAAGAGGAAGGGTGGGAGTAAGGGAGTGAGGGAGAGTAGATTGAAAAGGATCATCATGCTCTTAACACTGTATGTAATAAACACATGGAATTTGTTCCCTTTATATAAATAAAAAGAAAAAAAGGAGCATATGAAATGGAAAACAAACAAAATTCATCCATTCCCAGGCAGTGTATCCAAAAGAGTAAAGAGAAGCATTTTACACTCAAGCTGCTATCTCTGACAATGATGGTTTTTTAGAAAATGGTAACTTTCCAAAAGCGAACTCTTAAAAATTGCAAATGCAGTATAATTTCTGTAGCTAGGCATGGGATTAACTATCTCAGAGTTGCCTTGTCCTCTAACTTGGCAAATTACTACACAAGTGGAAACTAAGTAGAGTAGTAAAGTTAGTTACCGCTGAGACATAGAAGATGCCGTTTTGGCTGAAGCTTTCCATCACTTTTGTCTTGAAGCTTTCTGTAACTTCTTCAAGCTACATTATTACTTGTGTTTCCACTCCTTGAATAAGTCTTATTGTATATTCCAATTGCATACAACTTTTCTTAAATAAATGTAATTTGTGAATTTTTGGTGATCTTTTCTTTATTTACTCAATCAACTTATGTTAAGTGTGAAGTACACAGTACTGAGAGAAGACCGAGAGGACCCTTCTGTTCAAAGGCTTGCAAATTCAGAGAAGCACAGGCAAAGGAACCAGAAATTGTGGTTTTGTAGGGAAAGAAGTGTGATAGCATCAGGGTACAGCACTATGCGAGTGCAGAAAAAGGTTGTCAACCTCAGACTGGGGAGTCAGGACTTGATGCAGAGCTGAGTCTGACCTCTAAGGCTTATTTGATACCAATAGGATGCCATATCTTTGAGTTTTAGAATACTGAATTATATTCCTTGAAACTTTTTGAATGGATAGTGATGAATGAGTCCTTTCTATGTGTGATGAAGTTAAGTAATGGAATTATTCTTTACAAAGTAAAAAAAAAATTCAGCCTAAAGTTTTAGTAGTTGGGAGAAAATGTCATTGTTCAGGCAATTCCCTAAGTGTAACTTTCTAGTGCAGACTAGTAAACAAAACCCCCACATTAGTTATGATTGACCAGCAAATTTCCTTAATAACCATCTGTCAGGCAGCATATTTCCTACCTGTGTCTGCTGTTAAATAGCAATGGATACAAAAATAATATGTTGTGTTCCTGCAACTTTGCTGGGTGTCTAGCTTAGGTGTCAAAGCTATAAACCCAGCAGATGTGAGAAATTAGTGTCAGAAAGCAGCAGGTACAAATTCAGAATAACAATAATAATAGTATCAAGTTTCACATGAAAGTCCTAACATAAGTAGTATGAAGAGATGAAATTTGTAGTTCTTTATCTGAATAAATAACCAGAAAAGTTACATTTAATTTTAATCCATTTAGTTTGGTTATATTTATATATTGCTCTTAATATATTGCTACTAAATTCAAATAATTAACCTCTCTCTTTTGTAGACAGAATACCTAGTGTTAGCACTTAAATAGTCACTTCCAAAGGAGGAAAAGCAGAAGCGAAAGAGGGAAGAGAGTTCATTTTTACTGATGATCTACTATGGGCCAGGCAGTTACGTTTATATTCTCCCTTTCTTCTTTCCCTCTTTTCCTACCTTCACTTTGTTCTCTCCTTTCTTATCCTTCCCTTCCTTCCTGTAGTTGAGACTCCTGTTGTGTCTTAATACTTATTTTCATTTTATTTTTCCATAATAGAAATGGAAAACAAACAAAATTCATCCATTTTAATGGATCCATCCATTAATGGTAGCTGGACAGATGGTCACCCCAGATAAAGGCTACTGTCCCCGACCTTCCACAGCAACACTCTGATCCATGGGAGGAAGCGGGAATGCTGGGGTCTGTGCAATAGTCCTCAGAGGTGGGATGTCTGGAATGCTTCCTGCCTCCCCTCCTTCCTCCTCCAGACTAGATGAGGCTAGGATGACTGTAACTAGGGCTGCTATTTTGTACTTCAAAGAAGAACCTGTGGTCTTGAGGTTGGTAAATCCCTTGTGTTTATCCACTTAAAGTGGGGTGAGTGCTTCTATCTCATGAAACATATGGGCATATTAAGAGAGTGGATACTCAAATGTAGTCTAGGCTCCATTATAGACACCACAGGGAGAAGGGTGGTTATTAAGTGGGAGGCTAATCATGCCTGCTATTGACACATAGTATGTGACAAATACTGCATAAGAGTTAAAGATAAGGATGGCCTATGTACTATAGAGGTCTCAGTGAACTCTGGGGGAGGGGAACATAAACAAACAACACCTGTGCAGAACAATTTACTATACCACAGAGTGCCATGATGCTAAGCAAAGTTTTTGCTGGTAGCAAGAATGATAAACAGTTTAATAAACGTATATCAGTAATACAAATGAACCTAGGAATTGAAAATAGAGAAGTTGTCAATAGTGATTTGGTTTAAAAACAGTAATAATGTGAGGACAAATTTTAAAGAGAGAGAAATTCAAGAGGGAGAGAGTAGATTCATTTTCTGACTCTTTCTGGGAAAAATTAGAATGCAAATTACCACAGTGTGAAAAAATAGGGGCTGGCACAGTGATGCAGTGAGTTGAGCTACTGCTTGTAATGCTAAATCCCATATTGGAGCATGTGTTCACATTCTCATTTTTTTAAATTTTCTTCTCTTTTCACATTCTCATTATTCCACTTCTGATCCAGTTCCCTGCTAGTGTGTCCGGAAAGGTTGCCGAGGATGGTTCCAGTGCTTGAGCCCCTGCTGCCCACATGTGAGACCTGAATGGAGTTCCTGGTTCCTGGGTTCAGCCTGGCCTTTCTTAAGCCTTTGTGGCCACTGGGGGCAGTGAACCAGGAGATGGAAAATCACTCATTTTTCTCCCTTTGTCTTTATCTTTGAAATAAATAAGGGAAATCATTTTCAAAAATAACACATAAGGAGAAATAATTGTGAAGAGGCGATGTTGGTACAACTTTGTCTATACTGTTCATCCTACATTATTGTGATAGAAATATTCAAGTTATGTGAATATTATACATATAGTTTATTTCAGGTTAATATTGTGTGAATTTCCTGAGCAGCCTATCATATATGTCACAGTAGTTTTTCATTTCCTAGACTACACAGATTTTCTGATGTTGGTCTTTAAGTCTGCATCTTTTGTCTACTACATTTTGTTTCTCTAATTTCACCATGTGTTTAAATCCTGCCTCTACAGCTATACTGAAAGGTTTTCAATGGAAACTATTTAAACAGGTGTTTCTGTATCCTACCCTATATAGCAAGAAACACAGTAGGAATAAAAAGGAATAAAGGGAAATGACATCAAAATCTCTCTTCCAGTGGCAGTGATAGTGCTGAGATGGATTCAAACTTTTGTCACTCAAGTCTGTTCATCTTTGGTATAGAGGATTTTAGTAGAGTTAAAGAATGTTAAATCTGGGTACTCCGTTACTACTTTAGGTTTTTTTTTTATCTATTTCTTTGAGAGGTAGAGTTACATACAGAGAGAAGAAGAGAGAGAGAAAGTTTTTCCTTCCATTTATTCACTCCCCAAATGGCTGCAACAGCTGGAGCTGGGCCCATCCAAAGCCAGGAGCCAGGAGCTTCTTCCAGGTCTCCCACATGAGTACAGGAGCCTAAACACTTGGGCCATCTTAACCTGCTTTCCCACATGTGTTACCAGGGAGCTGCTTTGGAAGAGGAGCAGCTGAGAAAAGGAAAGGCGCCCACATTGGATGCATATGCTGCAGGTGGAGGCTTAGCCGCAGTGCCAGCTCCCAAGTTTGGGATTTTAATTTTATTCGTGATAAAGGTGGTGATTGAAGGGGAACATGAGTTGCTTCAAATCCCACAGCTCTTTAGATTGTGAGTGGAAACAAGATGCCAGGATGCAAATACATGGCTCTGGACCAGCTAAAATGTTATGCACACAGGCAAGCTTCATTTAGTTTAAGATTCAAAACTGTTAACACAACTATTCATTCACATTGTTTTCTCATTTCTTTGTGAATGTTGTGAGATTATCTTTTTGGTTAGTCCTTGTGCTTTGAAATTCTTCAATATTATTTTCTTTTTTCAATATTTATATTGAGCCTCACTGACAAAATCCAAGCACCTCCAATAGAGTTGCAGGGACTCTTCTTTTGAATATCTCTTTAATGTTTTCCAACCAGTAGTGAAATTTCAGAAGATTTAATTTAGCCAAGTTCAAAGTTCTTAGCTGTGGTCTTTTACTTTCTTCTTTTTCTTTTTTCATCAAGTTTGCAGAGGGAGGTTTGAGATCTATCTTAACTTAATTATTTTTGACAGGCCAACTGTACCAAACAGGATGAAATTATAACCTTTTCAGTTAATTGTTGTGATTATCTACTTAGCATAATGTGCTTGCCGGGCACACTAAGGAGATGCCTGCTGTGAGACTGCAGCTGGTGGTTAGGTGTGAAGGGTATGTCTTAAGATTTCATTAAAAAAAATCAAAACATGTGTGCACATTAGGGTTTAGAACAGAACAAGATCAGCATCTGAATAACTGGCCCACAAAATAGTTTTATGCAGATGAGTGAATGACTAAACACATTCAACTGACCCTTTTGTATAATAAGAACTGGAAATAGAATAGTGAATTAGGGATTATGGTACACTAAAATTCATTTTCTTATAAAATACTGTAAGAGGCACATTTTAAGTTAGGGTGGAGTTCATGAAGGAATTTAATGAGTTACAGTACAGAAAGGGACCAAAGTCATAGCTAAGCAAGTGTCCTCAATGAGTTCTTCCCAATGTCAGCAGTGAGGTGGTCTTGCTGTGCATTGGTCAAAGAACATAAAGGGAAAATGGGAACTTGGGAAAAGAAGAGTGATAAGTTGGAAAAATACAACTTGAGAAAGGGGCCCTTTGGGACATGTTTCCATCTTATTGATTTCATCAAAGGACTCCTTCATCTTTTATTTTGGTCCAGACTTATTATGGTATTGAAGGACAATCAGGGTATTCATTATTAGTTAATTTTTTCCATGAAGGGATAATAATGTCCATATTACAATTTCAATTTCTATTAGCCAAGGACAAGGAGAATCAGGACTTCTGATTATATATAGGTCCAGGACTAGGAAAGCTTATGTCTAAAGGCTCTCTTGGTGTTTGCTGTGAGAATGAGAGGCTGCATTTTATGGGTCCACCCTTGAAACTGTAACCTTATTCTAATTGGCTTCAATATTATTCATAATTCAAAGATAATTAAAGTGTGTTCAAGATGTTAGAGAGGGCACCAGAAGTCACACCCTTACTTAGGGGTTCCTGATATATTGCTTCCACAGTGTGTGACCTCAGAAAAAGTCAGCACAATATCAGTTGGGCTTTGTAGCCCAGTAACCTTGCCTAATTTCCTTTAAAAAGCCGATAAGTTTTGCCTTTCTCTCTTCTGAACTACAGATGTTAAACCAAAATTGTTGTCCCTCATTTGGGATAGAATGAAAGACAAAGTTAAAGTAATATCTCAAGGCCTAATTTTCTTTTGATGAAGTTTCTTAGACACCGGGCAGAAAAGAAAGGATTATTCTATATCAAGTATGATGGATACATAGTACACATTTGTGCTGAGACAGGTGGTTTATCCATTCTTGTGATATGCATTTGCTAGCTGTGTGGCGGACACTGCACTATTCCTTTAACTTTAATGGTATTTGTGTTTTGGACCCATGTCCCCATGTTGCTATGGGTTTAATGTGCTTAAAACATGTTATTAGAATTCATTCATTCATTTGAGTGTGTCAATAATAAATTCCAATGGGACTGCTAAATTAAATTTAGTCCCAGTTAAATGCTTCATGGACATATCGGGTTATAAGAGGCATTTGGGTGTGAAAGTGAGATTGGATTAGAAAGGCAGGAAAGTTGTAGAGAACATGGCTATGGAGTCAGATGAGCTCTGTATCCATGGTGCACCATTTGCTAGCTAGGTGACCATCAGCAAACTGACATCTGTATGACGCAGTACACTCATTGAGACTAGGAGCATCATAGCACTTATCTGTAAGGTTCTTTGATAGTTCGCAGAGATAACACAGATAAAATGACCAGAAAAAGATGTATAGCCCATTTAAGGGGTCAGAAATTTTCAGACTATTGATTAGTGCTTTAGGGTTCCCTCATCCCCCATCAGAAGCCATTTTATAAGGAGTTAGAAATTTCATTCTCCTTGGTGTGGGTTGTGGTTTTAGATCATGAAAGAATTGAGTTTACATAGTTAATAACTATAAAAACTGAGAGGAGCCATGAGTTATTATGACTATAAGGTTCTGCCACCCACATGCTCTTTTAGGACTCCTCCTGGGCAGGACGACACTTGTTTCTCAGTTCTGCAATTTTTCTTCTATAGACTCTTCTCTTTCAGTGGACTGCTAACTTGTTTATAATATTTCAGGCTCTTTTTCCAGATAGATTTCTGTTATTTTCTGCCAATGGGAAGTACCAGAAGTTAGAAAGTAGGAGGAGAAAAGAAGGTATCTTTATATATCAACAGAATAGTGCTATCTATAGAAATGCTAGTAGCATTAGCAGCACATTAGCAAGAACACCAGTGCTCATGAGACTGGGCTCTAGCAGATCTTCATTTCAGAAATAAATTGCATCAAATGGCTGGTCAGACTGTAGCAATTATGCTATATGAAATCTCCTGGTTATAGAATGGAGCACATCCTTTTGATGCAGTTTGCCCTATAGAATGGTAAAATGGACCTGGCCACTCACTTAACACCAGTTAAGAGACAGCACTTTTTGAGGGTGAGTTGTTATTCTTATTTTTCTTCTCTTTTGATTTAGGATTTACTTTATTTATTTTAAAAGCAGATTTAGAGAGAGAGAGAGAGAGAGAGAGAGAGAGAGAATCTTCAATCCACTAGTTTACTCTGCAAATGGCTGCCACTGCCACAGCTGGGCCAAGCTGAAACCAATAGTCTAGAGCTTCCTCAGGGTCTCCCACATGAGTTCAGCCTTCCTCTGCTGCTTTCCCAGGTACATTAGCAGGGAGGTAGATTGGAAATGGAGCAGTCTGGACTTGAACCAGTGCCCATATGGGATGATGGCATTGCAGGAGGCAGCTTAACCCACTATTCTACAATACTGGGCCCTAACAGTATTTTTTTGGCCATGATACATGCCTTGGATACTTGTTGAATATATATGCTTTTTTTTAAAGAAATATACAGAAGTCTAGGAAACAAAGAAGTGACTCTTGTGATAAATGCCTCTCTAATGACACACTGACAATTTTTACTATTTTCTGGCTTAGGAGAATTCAATCCCTGGAAGAAAACTTCTAAAGATCACAATTTTTAAATAGATTTGAATATCAGAATGCTTCCTGGTTATTTTGACTTACTGATGTAATAATCAAGAGGAAAATTATGGGATTTCTGTGAGTCTGGGGTTCATTTATTTTTATTATAAAGCCAAAATGGAATTGTATTGTGCAGTAGAGGCAAGGGAAACTTGGAAACCTGGGGATTCTTTAAATGTCTCTTAGTACTACTGCTTACAGTAGTAAATATTAGTGTGAGGTGACAGAATACAATAAAAGTAGGATGAGTAAGTATCAGTACTTTCAGAAGCAAATATTTAGCTTATGCATCAGATAAAAAATGCTAACCAACTGAAGGAATGGCTAGGGTAAAGGGATTATGGAATAGGTTGTAGGCTAAGGAAGTTATCCATATAAACTATGTTATAATAGATCATTACAGAAAAAGAACTGTAGTGATTACTTGTAATTTCCTGTTTGGTTGTCATGGATATATTTTATATATCATTCATATTTTCTCCATATTTTTCCATTTATATGAAGGTTCTTCAAAAAGCTCATGGAAAAGTAGAATTCAAAGATAAGTCTAATTTGGTACAATTTTTTTGAAATCTATGCATACTTTTGAAGATATATTATGTAAGAAGAGTGATAATTTTTTTAAAGATTTATTTATTTATTTGAAAGATGGGGCCAACACCATGGCTCACTAGGCTAATCCTACACCTGTGGCGCCGGCACACCAGGGGTTCTAGTCCTGGTCAGGGTGCCGGATTCTGTCCAGGTTGCTCCTCTTCCAGTCCAGCTCTCTGCTGTGGCCCAGGAGTGCAGTGGAGGATGGCCCAAGTGCTTAGGCCCTGCACCCACATGGGAGACCAAGAGGAAGCACCTGGCTCCTGGCTTCAGATCTGTGCAGTGCGCCAGCCGCAACACACTGGCCATAGTGGCCACTTGGGGGATGAACCAACGGAAAAAGGAAGACTTTTCTCTCTCTCTCTCTCTCACTGTCTAACTCTGCCTGTCAAAAATAAATAAATAAATAAATAAATAGAAAGATGGAGTTACAGAGAGGCAGAGGCAGAGGCAGAGGCAGAGAGATCTTCCATCCATTTGTTCACTCCCCAAATGGCTGCAATGGCCGGAACTGAGCCAATCCAAAACCAGGAGACAGGAGCTTCTTCCAGGTCTCCCACGCAGGTGCAGGGACCCAAGGACTTGGGCCATCTTCAACTGCTTTCCCAGGCCATAGCAGAGAGCTGGATTGGAAGTGGGATGCCGGTACTGCAAATGGCTCCTTTACCTGCTACATCATAGTGCTGACCCCTACAATTTAGTTTTAGATAATAATACATCTAGGTGGTTTAATAACTAAATCAGAAGTGGAATTAATAATAACTGGTGATTCATTTTAATTTTGGGATGAATGAATGAGTTCATCTTCTTACTTTAGAAAGATAATTACTATTTTATGTAACTTGATGCTTTTAAAGTTATCATTTGGAAGTCTAACTATGGAAAGAAAAGTGGGTATGACGGAAGGGATTAGAGTAGACTCTGCTAAATGGTGTATATAGTCTCTCACTTTCATGGTCACCCTTTTTACACTCCTTGCATACCAGGGCTGAAAACTTATAGACTATGTTTCTCTAAAAGCCCTTGCCTGCTGGTTTCTTGTCATGTTCAGCTCGTGGAAAATATTGAAGGCATAATATTGATTAGAAGGAGGAGACAAGAAATTAATTTTTCCTGGCTTCCTACAATGCTTTCCTAAAGAGTAGTGATGTCAACAGCAGAAGCAATGGAGACAATAGCAGTTGCTAATGCCAGGTGTGTTCTTTGATTCCAGATAAAATAGCTTAGAGCTAATGGCAGCATTTTCTTTTATTATTATTAAGAGGTAGACAGAAAGATACAGAGACTGAGAAAGAGGGAAAGAGGCTGACATACACACACACACACACACACACACATACAGAGAGAAAGAGAAAGAGAGAGAGAGAGAGAGAGAGAGAGGAGAGAGACCGAGATCCCATACACTGGTTTATGTCCCCAAATGCTTATAATTCCCAGTATTGGGCCAGATAAAAACTAAGACTAGGAATGTGATCCAAGTCTCCTACACAGGTGGCAGAAACTCAATTACTTGAGTCATCACCACGGTCTCTTAGTGTCTTCATTGGTAGAAATCAGGAGCCAGAGCTGAGATTTGAACCTAAGCACTTTGATGTGGGACATGGGCGTCTGAACCAACAGGCTAAATGCTCTTTCCCCAATGACATTCTTTTCTTCCTTTTTTTTTTTTTTTTTTTTGGACAATATTTTCTTTTCTTAGCATTAAAGAAAGAAATATAAACAAACACAAAAATATGAAAAAATCTTCCATATTCGTGGATCAGAAGAGGTAATATCAAATGTAGGAAGAGCAAATGTAGGTAATATCAAAATGTCTATACTGCCAAAAACATTTTACAGATTCAATGCAATCACCAGTTTAATCTCATCCACTTCATTTTTTTCTTTCATTCCACTCAGTTCTAACCTCTATTTCTATTGCATTATTACTTCTGCAGTCCTATGGTGTTTCTGAAATATTTATTTAAATTTACTACAGGTCTCTGGTTGAGGAGATGGACTCATTGTTCTGTACATTTCCATTATTTTCCAACATTATTTAGCTAGAAATAGATAAAATATGCCTGGTTACATTTAAATTTCAAACAAACATTACTTGATACATAATTATAATAAAAATCATATGGTATGTATATATGTATAGACATGTATATTTGTATTTAAGCCTCTTTCCTTTCCTTTCATTTTCTTTCCCTTTTTTTCCTTTTGCTAAGGCTGGCAAACCCTAGTGAGAGAAATTCTATAAGAAGTTCCACTGAAAGCTCCTTGTCTGTAGCAGAATAATATTAGGCTTTCTACTTCATAGGTCCAAGAACAGCGTGGATGTATTTAGTCTTCAACAGAGAGTTCAAGGCAATAGGTATATGACTTTCATGTCCTTTCAGTCTTCAGCCACAGATGGTGGATATGATCTAGTGCTCAAGATCACAAGGTCAATCATTCTTAAAATGTGTTCCCTGGGTGGCAACAGCAGCATCACCTGAAGACGCCAAACCCCACACTTACTTAGAAACCCTTAGGTTGAGCCTCAAAATTCTATTTTAATAAACCTTCCATTCTTTTTTTTTTAAGATTTATTTATTTACTTGAAGGAGTTACATAGAGAGAAAAGGAGAGGCGGGGGGGGGGGGAGAAAGAGAGAGAGAGGTCTTCCATCGCTGGTTCACTCCTCGATTGGCTGCAAGAGCTGGAGCTGCACTGATCAAAAGCCAAGAGCCAGGAGGGTGCAGGGGCCCAAGGACTTGGGCCATCTTCCACTGCTATCCCAGGCCATAGCAGAGAGCTGCATCAGAAAAGAAGCGGCTGGGACATGAACTGGTGCCCATATGGGATCCCAGTACTGCAGGCAGAGGCTTTACTTGCTAAGCCACAGTGCTAGCCCCAAACCTTCCATTCTAGTGCAAGTTCATATTTGGAAAACAGCACCAATGTCAAGTAAAATATGGAGCACTTGTAAAGTTATCCTCTCCTCCTTTGCCCATTGCCCATGTTCGAAGTTTTTATCTTTTTTTTTTTTTTTTTTTTTTTTTTTTTGACAGGCAGAGTTAGACAGTGAAAGAGAGAGAACGTTCTTCCTTCCATTGGTTCATCCCTGAAATGGCCACCACGGCTGGCGTGCTGCGCAGATCCGAAGCCTGGAGCCAGGTGCCTCCTCCTGATCTCCCATGAGGGTGCAGGGCCCAAGCACTTGGGGCCATCCTCTACTGCCCTCCCGGGCCACAGCAGAGAGCTAGACTGGAAGAGGAGCAACTGGGACCGAATCCGGCGCCCCAACCTGGACTAGAACCCTGGGGTGCCAGCCCTGCAGGTGTAGGATTAGCCTAGTGAGCCGTGGCACCGGCCCAAAGTTTTTATTTCTTAACTATATCATTTATTGCTAAATCTTTGTCTAACCTTTTATCATAATCCATTAATCAGGTACAACCAATTTGTCTCAGGTATATTTCCAACTTCCCATTCTCAACCTACTTTTCTTAGAATAGTACTTTTTGTTTTGAAATATCCTTCCTTACTACCTGTAGTGACTTAAGATGTAAGTTTCTATCAGAAATGGATCAAAAATATCTAGGTTGATAGTAAATTTTAATAACTTCATGTAGTTGGCTTTTATATTTGGATTATTTGGGTCTGGCTCCTGACTCCAGTTTCCTGCTAATGCAGACCCTCAGGGGAGTGGTGATGACTCAACAACTGGTTATTGCTACATATGCAGGATAATTGAACTGATTGCCAGCTCTGAATTTGGCTCAACTCAGCCCCAGCTGTTTCAACTCATAAACTAGGGTTGGGAAGTTCACTTTTTCTTTGTCTCAAGTGATAATAATAATAATAATAATAATAATAAAAGATCATGTGTAATTCTGATTCTGGAAACACACAGAAAATGAAAGCATTGAAATTCATTAGCCACGGATTTTCTATAATGGTAAAATTGAAGACACTGTGGAAAATCAGCTAAATAAATTACTTTTGGTTGGAAGAGATTTAACAGTGGCCTAGAAATTACATTGAAGCAAGTAATAGCATATTATGTGAGTGTATAAATTGTACTTTTGTTTAGTAATCCTGGGAAATCTGAGGTGAAATTCCTTTGCTAAATCTATTTGGGTTGATTTGGAGATTTGGATAGAGATACTGTTTGAGTTCACAGAGCAGAATTCTCATTTCCCCATAGATAAACAATTCCTGAAATAAAGTCATTATAAATTGTGCTGTGGCTTATTTTCCACCAGCACACACCCTCTTAATTAGATACAAGCTAGATCAATTGCAAGACAATACTGGGCCTGTCAACATTAGAAAGAGAGTGATGAGGAGTCCCTTGGCAAAACGCCAGTTCTAATGAATAACCTTGAAGTGTTTTCTTTCTTCATGCAAAGGCAGGATTCACACCCCATGGCTGTTACATTATCTGAGAGTCAAGAATGTTGGGTAGAACATGTGTGTAAGAATTAGTCTCAAAGTACAGGAAAATTGATCAACTTCATACTAATAAAAATATTCACGCTAAAACCATAATAGAATATTATTCATCTATATTCTTGCCAGTTTTTAAATTTTTAAAAGATTTATTCATTTAAAAGGCAGAATGACAGAGACAGAGGGAGAAAGGGATAGAGAGAGGAGAGAGGAAGAGAGGTGAGAGGAGAAAGAGAGACAGAAAGAGAGAGAATGAATAAGAATCTTCCATCACTGATTCATTCCCCCAAATTTTCACACAGCCAAGGTTGTGCCAGGGTAAATTCAGGGACCCAAAACACAGTCTGATTCTCTCTCATTCTCTCTTTTGCCAAACAATTCATCCTCATTCTCTTGTTGATATTGACCTGGTACTGTCTTGCAATTGATCTAGCCAACATTGCCAGGATACCTGCATCACATTTTGTTAATGACCTGCTTTGGCACAATGTCTGCCCCTGCCCCTGCCCCTGCCCCTGCCCCTGCCCCTGGCAAGTTCTTTTTTTTTTTAAACGAATGAATAATTTTGGACTTTCAGGGTATAATGCTGTCTAAATTCTCAGATTGCACTTTCAGAAATGTTCATCACTACAAATTTTACAAATATTAGTTTGGTTATTTCCATCAAAAGTCTTTGGAATATGGTAACTCTAATTCTTTTGCTATCTAGTGGTTAAGACTTCTACATTTAAGCCAGTGCCATGGCTCAAGAGGCTAATCCTCCGCCTGCGGCACCAGCACCCCAGGTTCTAGTCCCAGTTGGGGTGCTGGATTCTGTCCCTGTTGCTCCTCTTAGTGTCCAGCTTTCTGCTGTGGCCTGGGAGTGCAGTGGAGGATGGCCCTAGTCCTTGGGCACTGCACCCACATGGGAGACCAGGAGAAGCACCTGGCTCCTGGCTTCAGATCAGTGGGGTGCACTGGCCACAGTGTGCCAGCCGCAGCAGCCATTTGGTGGGTGAACCAACGGCAAAGGAAGACCTTTCTCTCTCTGTCTCTCTCTCTCACTGTCCACTCTGCCTGTCAAAAAAACAAAAAAACAAAAAAAACAAAAACAAAAACAAAAAAAACGAAAATGACTTCTAAATTCCACTGGAAAAGTTGTCTGGGTTCAATTCCCAGCTCTGGCTTCTGGACAATTCCCAGCTCTGGCTTCTGGATCCAGCTTCCTGTCAGTGCAGACATGGAGCCAGCATCAATGACTCGGTAATTGGCATCCTAAAATTCAACCTGGATTATGTCCTTGGCTCCTCTAGTCAGTTCTATCCCAGTCCTAGTGTTGTGGGCATTTGGGGATTGAATCAACAGTTAGGTGCCCTCTCCATCTGCGTGTGCTCTCTCTGTCTAACTTTCTTTGTATCTCCTGTTTTTTTTTTTTTTTTTTTTTTTTTTTTTTTTTTTTTTGACAGGCAGAGTGGACAGGGAGAGAGAGAGAAAGAGAGAAAGGTCTTCCTTTGCCGTTGGTTCACCCTCCAATGGCCGCCACGGCTGGCGCGCTGCGTCCGGTGCACCGCGCTGATCAGAAGGCAGGAGCCAGGTGCTTCTCCTGGTCTCCCATGTGGATGCAGGGCCCAAGCACTTGGGCCATCCTCCACTGCACTCCCTGGCCACAGCAGAGAGCTGGTCTGGAAGAGGGGCAACCGGGACAGAATCTGGCGCCCCGACCGGACTAGAACCCGGTGTGCCGGCGCCGCAAGGCGGAGGATTAGCCTACTGAGCTGGCTCTCTTTGTGTTTCTTAAGTAACTGTTTTGTTTTTTTTTTTATTTTAAAAAACAATCAAAAGAAAGTTGAAAGACTCATGTACAAGCAACTTTCATTCCTTTTAAAATAGTTTAAAGTTTACTTTGGATGTGTTACAGTAAGAGAATGTCTAAGTAAATCATGGTGCTTGTATTAGAATCATATGTATGTTAAATTATTTCTATACGAATATCTTATACAATGAGATGGAAAGGCAGGGTAGAATTTTTTACTCATGAAATTCTCAATTTTTTGTATGGGCATACAAATATACTGACATCAAAATGAAGTAGAATAAAGTACATTAAACTACCATAAATCACTTTCTGTTTTTAATAGACTTAGTATCATCTTCCTGAAGAGAGATCACATAAACATGACTAGTGTCTGTTAATACTATCTGATAGAATTAAGAAGGAGAGAATGATCCTACATGGGAAATGGGATACACAGATATGGGAAATGGGATACATAGAATGGCAGATGTCCTAAACAGCACTCTGGCCTCAGAATTAGCCCTTAAGGCATTCGGATCTGGCTGAAAAGCCCATGAGAGTATTTTAGGCATGAAAAGCCAAGACACCCTGGTAAAAAAAGAAAAAGAAAGAAACCTAAATGAAAGATCTCTGCAAGTGAGATCCCAGTGGAAAGAATGGGGCCATCAAAGAAGGAGGTACTTTTCTCTGAAGGGAGGGGAGAACTTCCACTTTGGCTATGACTTCGTTTAAATAAGATTGGAGTTGGTGAACTCAAAATGCTTCCATAGCCTTGGCAACTCATGACAAGAGGCTAGGGTGATTACTGACGCCATAAACAAGAGTGTCAATTTGTAAAGTCAACAACAGGAGTCACTGTGCACTTACTCCTCATGTGGGATCTCTGTCCTTAATGTGTTGCACAATGTGAATTAATGCTATAACTAATACTCAAACAGTATTTTACACTTTGTGTTTTGGTGTGGGTGCAAACTGTTGAAATCTTTACTTAATATATACTAAATTGATCATCTATACAAAGATAATTGAAAATGAATCTTGATGGGAATGGAATGGGAGAGGGAGCGGGAGATGGGAGGGTTGTGGGTGGGAGGGAAGTTATTGGCAGGAAAAAGCCATTGTAATCAATAAACTGTACTTTGGAAATTTATATTTATTAAAAAAATTAAAAAAATAAACTTGGTATCATCTTCCTAAATATATATTCCCATGTGATTTCAATATTTATAAAGTGATAACACTGTATCTTAAAAATCAGAAATAGAGTCATAGAATTTCTTTTTTTAGATTTCATTGGGATGGGCTTTGTGGTACAATGGGTAAGCCCTCACTTGAGACACATGCATCCCATATCTGAGGGCCAATGTGAGTCCCAGCTCCTCCTCTTCTGATCTGCCTTCCTGCTAATGTGCCTGGCAAAGCAGCAGATAGTGGCTCTTTTACTCACATAGGAAACCCAGATGGATGTGCAGGCTCCTGACTTCGGCATTTGGGAGTGAGCCAGCAGATGGAAACCTTTCTCTTTTCTTCCCTTCCTTTCTTTCTCACTATAAGTCTGACTTTCAAATAAAAATAAATAAATAATTTAAAAAACCCTGAAGTTTCATTGAAATATTCCTAGGAATCTCATGAGTAGGTCTTAAAATAGTTATTCATTATTTTATAAAATTGTTTATTGAGTGCCTGCTATGTATTGAGCACAGTAAAATGCAGATATGCACACAGTAAAGGCTAGCATTTTGTTATTGTTGTTAACAGATTTTATTTTTTAAAAGCAGTTTCAAGTTCACAACAAAGCTGAGCAGAAAGTACAGAAGGACCCAATGTATTTTGATCAGTATCTTTAAAAGGGCCATACTACTCATAACATAAAGGTAGGTGGGTTTTCTGGTTTGTTTCATCTTTGTTTCAATAGCCCTTTAAAAGAGACATTTTGAATTGGTAGGTTCCACATCTGTTGATTCAACTAACTATACATGAAAAATATCTGTACTGAACAAATACAGACATTTTTCTTTTCATCATTTCCTGAATGATACAGTAAAACAACATTTTACACAGCATCTATATTGTGTTAAGTATTGTAAGTGATCTAGAGATAATTTCAGGCATATAGGATGATGTATGTATGTTAAATGCCAATTCTACACCCATCATTTTGGCATCTGCAAATTCTGGTATCTGTGAGGACAACTTTCCTATGCACAAAGTAATGACTGTGTGTTGTTTGCAAATCTACATTGAGCATATATAGTCTGTTTTCTCTGCATTTTAGATATGTAAGATATCATCTAGAAGTTAGTCTTTTAACTATTTAGTGAAAAAAAATAACACACTTCTATAATAGCAGAAAAGAACCTAGATAAGACTTTTTGAAAATAGTTCTTAAGTAATTTCAATGATTTTATTTTCAACAAATTTTCCTTACATTTTGATCTCATTGAGTTGGGTTTTTCTTGCTTCCAAGTAACAGGAGAATGAACTAGAATTATATCTAGCAGGTTGTTAGTGACAGAAGTCCTGAGATAGAAGGTACATTGTCCATGTTTTACAGATGATGCCATTGAGTCAAAGTAGTGATATGTCATGACTAACATCATCCCAGGAGTTAGTATTCAAAGTATTCTAACTTCAAGGACAAAGGGATAACTTAAGATCATTTTACTCAAGAATTAAAATTTTGCCAACCATAACTTTCTCAGAACTACTTAATATATTTTAGTTATTTTTTTGTATTTTTATTAAAAAGATGTGTATTATAAAATGAAGAAAACAAAAACATCTGTAACTGACAATGGTGTAACATCTGTTAAAATTATACTGTGTCAATCATTCTGTTTTTTTTTAATTTCACATTCAGTTTTAAAGAGGACAACCATGGAATAATACTTTTCACACTCTTGCAATTTGTTTTTCTCCTTAAACATTATTTTCTGGGTTTCTTGACGTGAGAATCTTAATATTTGAGAAAAAACATTTTACATACTGTTATACAGTCTTAATGTAATTAATTATATCTCTATCACAAGCATTATATTTATCTCTGTCATTCTTCCTATCTATACATGTTAACTTTTGATATTAATGTTATTTATAGTTTAAAAAATATCAACATTACGTTAAGCTGTATAAGATGTCTTCAAAAACTCCATGGAAAATGTGCATTATGAAAAAAATATGGATTTCAAAAAACTGTTTACATAAAAATAAGCTTATTTTTAATTCCATTTTTTCAGGTTTTTTTTTTTTTTTTTTTGACAGGCAGTGTTAGATAGTGAGAGAGCTAGAGACAGAGAGAAAGGTCTTCCTTCCGTTACTTCACCCCCCAAATGGCTGCTATGGCCAGCGCACTGCGTCAATCTGAAGCCAGGTGCCAGGTGCTTCCTTCTTGTCTCCCATGCGGGTGCAGGGCCCAAGCACTTGGGCCATCCTCCACTGCCCTTCCGGGCCACAGCAGAGAGCTGGACTGGAAAAGGAGCAACCGGGACAGAATCCAGCGCCCCGATCGGGACTAGAATCCAGGGTGCCGGTGCCGTAGGTGGAGGATTAGCCAAGTGAGCCGTGGTACCGGCCATTTTTCACAAATTTTATGAAGCACTGTTGTATATCATTATCAGTATTTGTGCCAATCTAAGATTATTTTCTTAGATCAATTTCCTGCAGATGGGGAATCTGTTGAGATTTTAAAAGTCAAGAATATTCAAGATATATGTAGCAATCAAACCACAACTGTTCAAAGTGGAGAACTTGAAGTTTATAAAAGGAGTAACAGACAAACTGCCTTTTTTTTTTTTTTTTTAATCTGGCTTACTTGGTTTGGATGGAAAATAGGGATGATTACAAGTGAATATCTCAGATAAGAGGACTTTGATTTCTAACATTTGTAAAACAGTGTTTCAGAGTAATTAGTATAAAAGTCTAACTTTTTCAACTGTTTTAATTGTTCCATATGTTTTGTACATTCTTGTATTTCAACCACACACACGAAGCAACTCAGTGAATTGTGGGACGATGACTCACATGTGGGGAAGGAGGAAGTCAGCATATTGTAGATGTTCAGATTAGCCATTATATTTGCACCGAAATAATTGCATCAAATATTAACAGCTAATTAGTGGCAAATCTATTTCTGGAACTTTTCTACTCAACTGCTGCTTTCTCTTACATTCATCAAAGTTTTAGCCATAAAACCAAGTCATTATCTTTTAAAATGAAATGCCTCCAAGTCACAGGTTTAAGTAATCTTGGTGAAATATGTGGGTGGAAAGTGTAGATTTTTAAAATTTTTAACTGAAGAGGTAGAAGAGTTATTTGTAAACTGAGTTTTATAAAATATAGTAAATTTATAAATGTACTAGGGAAAGTAGTTCATTTAAATAACTGTTTGAAATTTGGGACATGCTCAGGCTGACTTGCCCCAAATGGTAGAGTTAGAAACATACCAGGGGACTCCAATTTAATCCCATCAAGGTGCCATGTACCAATGCCATCTCACCAGTCCAAGTGATCAATTTCAGTTCACAATTGATCATAATGAAAGGACTAAGAGTCAAAGGGAGCACATAAACAAGTCTAGTACCTGTTAATACTAACCGATAGAATAAATAAAGGGGAGAGTGATCCAACATGGGAAGTGAGATACTCAGCAGACTCATAGAATGGCAGATGTCCTAAACAGCACTCTGGCCTCAGAATCAGCCCTAAAGGCATTCGGATCTGGCTGAAAAGCCCATGAGAGTATTTCAAGCATGGAAAGCCAAGACACTCTGGCAAAAAAAAAAAAAAAAAAAACTAAATGAAAGATCTCTGCGAGTGAGATCCCAGTGGAAAGAACAGGTCTTCAAAGAAGGAGGTACCTTTCTCTGAAGGGAGGAGAGAACCTGCACTTTGACTATGACCTTGTCTAAACAAGATAAGAGTCGGAGAAATCAAGGGGCTTCCATAGCCTTGGAAACTCATGACTGGTGCATAGGGAGATTACTGATGCCATAAACAGGAGTGTCAATTTGTAAAGTCAACAACAGGAGTCACTGTGCACTTACTCCTCATGTAGGATCTCTGTCCTTAATGTGCTGTACATTGAGACTTAATGCTATAATGAGTACTCAAACAGTATATTTCGCTTTGTGTTTCTATGGGGGTGCAAACTGTTGAAATCTTTACTTAATGTATACTAAACTGATCTTCTGTTAAAAAAAAAAAAAAGAAGAAATTATCAATTCCCAACTTGACTCTCACTGGGATTAAACATGACAATAGGTCTGATCTGATTTCATCATCATTTAAAAAATCATCTATTATTTTTCACTATATGTTTGTGTGGGAGCAAACTGTTGAAATCTTTACTTAATGTATGCTAAACTGATCTTCTGTATATAAAGAGAAACGAAAATGAATCCTCATGTGAATGGAAGGGTAGAGGGAGTGGGAAAGGGGAGGGATGCGGGTGGGAGAGACGATATGGGGGGGAAGCCATTGTAATCCATAAGCCGTACTTTGGAAATTTATATTCATTAAATAAAAGTTTAAAAAAAATAGCTGTTTGATGTGCTGGCGCTGTGGCATAGTGGGTGAAGCCACTGCCTGCAGTTCCGGCATCCCATGTGGGCACTGTCCCGGCTGCACCACTTCTGATCCAGCTCCCTGCTATGGCCTGGGAAATCAGTAGTCCTTGGGCCCCTGCACCTACATCGGAGACCCAGAGGAAGCTCCTGGCTCCTGGTTTCGGATGAGTGCAGCTCTGGTCATTGTGGCCTTCTGGGGAGTGAACCAGCAGAAGAAAGATTTCTCTCTCTCTGCCTCTGCCTTTCTGTTACTCTGCCTTTCAAATAAATAAATAAATCTTTTAAAAATGCCATTTGAAAAAAAAAACAAAAAAAAAAACAAAAAACAAAAAAAAAAAGCCGGCGCCGTGGCTCAATAGGCTAATCCTCCACCTTGCGGCGCCGGCACACCAGGTTCTAGTCCCGGTCGGGGCGCCGGATTCTGTCCCGGTTGCCCCTCTTCCAGGCCAGCTCTCTGCTATGGCCAGGGAGTGCAGTGGAGGATGGCCCAGGTGCTTGGGCCCTGCACCCCATGGGAGACCAGGAAAAGCACCTGGCTCCTGGCTCCTGCCAGGATCAGCGCGGTGCGCCGGCTGCAGCGGCGGCCATTGGAGGGTGAACCAGCGGCAAAGGAAGACCTTTCTCTCTCTGTCTCTCTCTCTCACTGTCCACTCTGCCTATCAAAAAAAAAAAAAAAAATGCCATTTGACAATTCCTTTGTTATATAATCATTAAATACTTTCTCAGATTTATTTTCAACAACAACATTCTTTAAATAAAGAGTTTCTAGTTGTAGAAGGCTCTGACATTTCATAGATATTGCTCTAGTAAATGGTAATTCTTGTATACCTTGTGATGCTATCTTACAGAACCACAAATGAAAATTATCACATTTTCTTTATGAGCATTGCCAGACTGATGGGATTAAATAAACCAAGAGATTATGAAGATGAACAAGTTAATAAAGTAATAAGCATTTTTCTGAAAATCTTTTCCAGACTGCTCTCTAGGGCCAGAGTTGTGTTATAGAGGATAAAGCCTCGGCCTGCGATGCCAGCATCCCAAATAGATGCTGGGTCATGTTCCAGCTACTCCACTTCCAATCCAATTCCCTGCTAATGACTTCAAAGAGGCAGTGGATCCTGGCCCAAGTGCTTGAACCCCTGCCACCCAAGTGGGAGACCTGGATGAAGTTCTTGGTTCTTGGCTCTTAGCTTTGGCCTGGCTCAGGCCTGAATACTGAGGAAATTTGAGAAGTGAGCCATCAGATGAAAGATTTCTCTGTATCTCCCTCTCTCTCTGTAACTCTGAGATTTAAAAAAAAATAAATCTAAATATGAAAAATAATAAAGGCTGCTTGTCAGGGATAAAAATGAGGAGAAATTGAAAGGGTTGATCAAGAAGTCTGAAGTTGATCTTTCTATCATCATGGGGTCAAATTCCATACATTAAACCAAAGACATTACATAAGCCTTCCATTAAACAGTAGATTGGAGGGATCTCAGAAGAGATTTAGTCTGATACCTTCATTTTATGAGTGAGGAGACTTGAGGCCTAGAGATTTCTTAAAGAGCATCAGACAGTTTCAACAGTTTGGGAATTAGATTCTGGGTCCCACTTTTCACAATCTAGGGCTCACCTCACACATTAATTTCATCATGAGACTCAAAGCCAACAGTGCAAATGCTGGCCTAGTACCTTGACTGAAAGGCCTGTTGGGTTGCTTTCCCTTGACAGTGTTTGAGTAGATAAGCAGTATTAATGACCTCTTCTCTCTAAAACTAGGTTGTGCTGTGTGAAGGCATTACTTATCCCCTCCTGTCTCCTATTCCCATTTTCTTTTTATCTGTCTGCAAGCCGATTTATGTTGGCGCATTTAATTTTCAGGCCCTGTCTGTGTTTGAATCTATGTGTCTTTCTTCTCCCACCTTTTCTTTTTGTCTACCACTACGCATTCTTTTTATCTTCATTGTCATTAGGTATTTCATTTGCTCAGTGATTTTCTCATTTGTAACCTATAACTTGATTTTATTATTTTCTTTCAGTCTCAGGATCATTTTGAGTAATGTGTTTTTCTCAGATTTTTTTCTCACAGGAAAATAAAGAGGAAACACAAGGCAGAAGAGTAAAGCATCATTTTTATAAAGAGTGAAAAGCAAATTCTCAGTTTGGCTAGAGCTATATTTCCTTTTTCCTCATCCTCTTTATTTTGTAAATCTTTTTAGAATAAGTAGAGAAGCCCAGATTATACTTGAATTTGCTGACATTTTCAAGTCAATAATGGACTCTCTAATATACTCTTTATCCACTGAAAAATACCACTCAAGAAACACATCCAAATACAAATAAAATCAAGAAGTTCTTGTGCCAATTAAGTTGTTCCCTTTCTATTATAATTCCTTATCAAGCTTGTGTTTATAACATGCAGTTTGTTAATACATCAATTGACATGTCCATCATAGAGCCATATTTTAAATAAGTCATATTGGGAGACTGGTAAATTTTCTTGATTTTTGGGGGCAAGATATATTTGGAAGTAATTTTGGAGCCACACAATAAAGCTTTCTGCCCCTCATCTCTCATGCTCTGAATGGCCTTGTCAAGACAATAGCCTTGAATGACTTCACAAAACTTATGAAATCTCATGTGTACCTACAGAAGAGAATGAGGGCTTGTGACCAGTAATGATCTATAATGGAATTTTGTAATGTTTGTGAGCCCTAAAGGCACATATAAACAAGGGTCTTCAAAAAGTTTGTGGGGAAAATGGAATTGAATATTTTATTTTGGCATAAAAATTTTTGAAATCCTTGTGTGTTTTTTTTTTACATAATGCACATTCACCTCCCAAGAACTTATTGGAGGCCCCTGATATTAACTATGTCCCTGAGTTTATCATGAAAACATCCAATGGACCAAGTGTTTTGAAAGCAAATGTGCAACGTATCCACTGCCAGCCCAGATGCACAACTGAGAATAGCATAAAATAGATGAGAATCCTTACATCTATTTTATTCCATTCATCTGCTGGGTGGAAGAATATCTAGTTTATTTCTATTTCTAAATTTGATTGTATGATGTTTCACAGTCCCAAATAATTGGATTTATTCAGATTTAAGGGTTGGCTCACAAAATGTTACCAATTTATCTTCAAACTCAATATCAGCATAAATCATGATTCCAGGATCTGTTGCTCCTTGCTTCATCTTCGTCTCCATTTCCTTATCTCTCATCCATGTTTTTCCCACTCTAGGCTGTACAGACACTTTTGCATTAAATCCATCTCCTGACACTGAAAACACACTGTTTCACATTTAATTTACTCAGTTCAATTGCTTAAGCCTGAACAACTTGGAAGAATCTTTGAATCCTTTCTTCTTCCCACACCCTACGTCTATTACATCAATGAATTCTATGGTTTCTGCTTTCAATTTATCCACTGCAATAACACACATAAAACCATTCATTATTTCCCACCTAAATTATTGTACTAGCCTCCTAGTTAGTTTCCCTGTTCTATGTACAGAGGCCAGAGTAAATCTTTTGAGATGTAAGTCAGCTCATGCCCTGACTTTCATCCATATTGGACAGTGATTTCCCACATCACTCAGAGCATGAGTCTTTGCAATGGCTAGGTTATCTGCCACCCCACTGCTTCTATAACCTGATTTCCTATTATTCTTGTCCTGTTGCTATGCTCCGTTTGAACACGTCATGTCTGTTGCTGCCTTAGGTCCTTTCCACATGCTGTTTTCTCTTCCTGGGATGATCTGACTCCAGATGTCTACATTGCTGGAGGCAACACCTTCCTTATGTGCTACTCAGTTGTCACCTTTTCAATAAAAGCTTCATTAAGGTGATCATCTCTTTAAAATATATCTGCTACACTTCCTATTTTTATTGTGCTTTATCCCCCCCCACCTCCAAAGTATTTATTATCTGAAAATACTATTTATTCACTTACTGTCTGTCACTTCATGCCATTTAAATACACATTTCATGAGAGCAAATAAGTTATTTATTATACAGAACAGAATTGATAAATATTTCTGGATGTAACCCCCCCCCACTTATTTATTTTTGCTTTTGTTGCCTGAACTTTTCATGTCACATTTAAAAAAAATATTGCTAAGACTAATGGCCAGGAGATTCATTCCTATGTTTTCTTCTACAGTTTTATGGTTTCAGACTTTACACTTAAAAAAATAACTACAGAGCAAAGGAAATAATCAGTAAAATGAAAAGGCAACCTGTGTAAATGGAAGAAGTATTTGCACACTGTGTATCTGATAAGAGACAAATATCCAAAGGATTCACACAACTCAACAGCAAAAAAGCAAATAACCTGACTAAATGTGGGTAAATCACTTCAATAGCCATTTTCCCAAAGCAGACATACAATTGACCAACAGATAACATGAAATATGTTCAACATCACTAATCATCAGAAAAATTCACACTGGAGCACAATGAGATATCACTTCACCCCTATTAGGATGACTACTAGGAAAAGGATGAGTTAACGAGTGTTGGTAGGGATATGCAGAAAAGGGGACCCTGTACACTGTTCGTATGAATATAAATTAGCACAGTCACTACAGAAAGCAATATGGAAATTCCTAAATTCATTAAAAGCAGCAATAATATGTGATGTAGCAATCTTGCTTTTGGGTATTCTACAAAGGAAATTAAATCATAGTCATAATAGCTGTCCCTCCATGTTCACTGCAGCATTATTCACAATAGCCAGGATAGGGAAATAATCTAAGTGTTCGTTCTAAGTGACAGGTGAATGGATAAAAAAGTCACAAACATAAATGAAATGTTTTTCGGCTCTAAAAATAAAAAAAAAAAAAACAGAAATCTCATTGTTTTAAAAAACATGGATGAACCTGGTGTGTATTGTTAATTATATTAAATAAGTTTAATAAGTTAAATATGTCAGACACATAAAAACAAATATTTTATAATCTCACATAAATGTGGAGTCTAAAAAGGTAATGTTAGAGATGCAAAGAACAGAATAGTGGTTGCCAAGATATCAGACTGTGGGAGATGGGGAAAGCTTGCTCAAAGAGTATAAATTTTCAGTTACGAGATGAATAAATTCTGATGATCATAGATAGTGTAGGCAGAGATGGGTATGTTAATTAAGTTGTAGCAACAATTGCAAATTGTGTGTTTGTCAAATCATCATGTACACTGTGAATATATTTTGTATTTATCAATTAAGTTTTTTTAAAACTAGATTAGAAGGAAAAATTGTTGAAAGAATAAAGGAAATATTTTGAAATTGTTCAAAACCAGGCTTTGTTATAGGATACATGGGATCCAGTACTTACATGATCATTCCAAAAGCACTCCTGCGCAAAAATGTAGAATAGTATCAATTTCATGGGCATTCATATGGATTAACTATTTTATTATGTGAAGAGATTATCAAAATGTCCATCAACAGCACTCACACTGAGCTCTTCTACTGCTGCCATTCATACTGTCCTTTGAATTTGAACCTTCACTTGAAGAGTAGCAGGACAAACCCTGAACACTTTCAGGTGAAGATAAGCTGTTCACCTGCCTTTTATTCTCCCAGGATATCTCAGTGGGGTAACAACCTGCAGACCTGCATCCATGAAGTATTTTGTTATTGCACGACTGATACATCATCTGTTTTCACTAAGCCATTGATTAAAAAAAGCAACTGTCTCTGTTGGCTTTTTTTCCTGTTGAAATAAAATCAGGGAATCAATAAAACTAAAAGAAAATACATCTTTAAAATCTATTTGAAGTTGACATCCTCAGGGAGAAACTTGATCTTCTGACATGAGGTTATTTACTATCATTGCCAGATGAATAAGTGCTTCTCCTCCTATTGTGCCTCTTTCTTTCCAAAGTAAATACATGTGTATAATCTTCAAGTCATATATTCATGCAAATAAAGTGTTAATGTTCTCTTAGCTAAAATTAAAAACTCTCAACTCTCTTAACTTTAGCAATCATGTTATGTTTGTGGGGGATAGATAAATGAACTTGGTGATTTAGAATGGTGCCAACATATAAAGAAAGAACTGACCAAAAAAAAAAAAAAGAAGTATAATTTCCATGTAATAACTAAGGCTGAGAACTGCATTTTCTAAAACAAATGTGAGTACATCATGGTTGTTGTACACTTTACTAAATTGGACGATTCTTTTGTAAAATTTAAATTTAAATTTACATGCTGTACGCTTTACTAAATTGGAGGATTCTTTTGTAAAATTAAGGCACTATAATCATGTGTGAATGATTTTTTTTTTTTTTTGACAGGCAAAGTGGACAATGAGAGAGAGAGAGACAGAGAGAAAGGTCTTCCTTTGCCGTTGGTTCATCCCCCAATGGCCGCTGAGGCTGGTGTGCTGCGGCCAGAGCACTGTGCTAATCTGAAGCCAGGAGCCAGGTGCTTCTCCTGGTCTCCCATGGGGTGCAGGGCCCAAGCACTTGGGCCATCCTCCACTGCACTTCCAGGCCACAGCAGAGAGCTGGCCTGGAAGAGGAGCAACCGGGACAGAATCCAGCGCCCCGACCGGGAATAGAACCTGGTGTGACAGTGCCGCAGGTGGAGGATTAGCCTATTGAGCCGCGGGTGTGAATGATGTTAACAAGTGACATAGACACAACTACCCCAGGCATAACTATCATTTGTTAAGTGCTAGGTCTTTGCCAAGACATATAATAAACTTTACAGCAATTGACCCTCACAATGAACAATCAATTAGGTGTTACATGTGATAGTCTATGAATGCAACCATAATAAAAATTATGGCAGGATATGTAAAATTAGCAAGTGGCAGAGTCTGGGCTTTTCATTAAACCTGCCTTGACCATGAGAGCTAGGTTTTCCTGCAATGTCTTCCATCAGAAGCCAGAATCTCTTGTAATACATACCTGATAATAGAGGAACTAGAAATGTATTGGTGACATGGAAGGGATCAGTAGATTAAGACAAATGAGCCTCTCAAACAGATATGAAGCTTTTCCAGATCCCACCTGTGAATCATATTTGACTTTGCCATGGATTGGTGGTTACCTTATCAACATCTTTTCAGGTTTCAATAGATATGTCCATATGTCCATCATAGTAAATTTTCTACTTATTTTTCTTTGTTTTCTGTTGCAAATGTGATTGCAACATCTCAATGTTTTTTTTAAACTTTTATTTAATGAATATAAATTTCCAAAGTACAGAATATGGATTACAATGGCTTTCCCCCCATAATGTCCCTCCAACCCGCAACCCTCCCCTTATCCATTCCCTCTCCCCTTCCATTTACATCAAGATTCATTTTCGTTTCTCTTTATATACAGAAGATCAGTTTAGCATACATGAAGTAAAGATTTCAACAGTTTGCTCCCACACAGAAACATAAAGTGAAAAATACTGTTTGAGTACTAGTTATAGCATTAAATCTCAATGTACAGCACACTAAGGACAAAGATCCTATATGAGGAGTAAGTGCACAGTGACTCCTGTTGTTGACTTAACAAATTGACACTCTTGTTTATGGCCTCAGTAATCACCCTAGGCTCTTGTCATGAGCTGCCAAGGCTATGGAAGCCCCCTGAGTTCACTGACTCTGGTCATATTTAGACAAGGCCATGGTCAAAGTGGAAGTTCTCTCCTCCCTTCAGAGAAAGGTACCTCCTTTGATGACCCATTCTTTCCACTGGGATCTCACTCGTGGAGATCTTTCATTTAGTTTTTTTTTTTTTTTTTTTTTTTTCCCAGAGTGTCTTGGCTTTCCATGCCTGAAATAGTCTCATGGGCATTTCAGCCGGATCCGCATGCCTTAAGGGCTGATTATGAAGCCAGAGTGCTGTTAGGACATTTGCCATTCTATGGGTCTGCTGTGTATCTCACTTCTCTCCCTTTTTGATTCTATCAGCTAGTATTTGCAGACACTAGTCTTGTTTATGTGATCCCTTTGGTTCTTAGTCCTATCATTATGATCAATTGTGAACAGAAATTGATCACTGGGACTAGTGAGATGGCATTGGTACATGCCACCTCGATGGGATTGAATTCAAATCCCCTGGTATGTTTCTAACTCTACTGTTTGAGGTAAGTCAGCTTGAGCATGTCCCGAATTGCACATCTCTTCCCTCTCTTATTCCCACTCTTACATTTAACAGCGATCACTTTTCAGTTAAGTTTCAGCACTTAAGAAGAATTGTGTATTGATTACAGTATTCAACCAAAAGTATTAAGTAGAACAAACAAGAAAAATACTAAGAGGGATAACATATTAAGCTATTTCATTCTCATGTTGTACATGTGGTTCAGTTGATGTAGGGAGGGCTTGGCTAGGCCAGGCTGGAATTCAGCTTTCCAGTTGAGTTCAGGTCTGTGTCTTCACGACTTGAGAAATGTGCTTCCCATAGCAGCAATCAAGAGTCAGAGAGAGAGAGAGAGAGGATATGTGATGTCTTATAAATCCTCTCTTCAGAATTGGACACTGCCACTACTATCCACATTCCATTGGCCAAAGAGACTTCCCATCAGTGGGAGAGGAACATTCTCCATCTACATCGCCCTGAAAAGTCATGTCAAGTGCATGAATATGAGACTCTCACAGAGAGAAGGACTGAAGAGGTTACAATAATGTGGAAACAGTTTGTGTAAATGAAGAAGGGAGGGGTGACCATATGGCACTGCAGTTAGGATGCCTGTTGAGCTGCCTTCATCCCATATTAGAGTGCCTGGTTCCAGTTTTCTGCTAATGCTAACCCCAGAAGGCATCAGGTGATGGTTCAAGAGGTCGGGTCTTTACCACCTACATAGGTGACCTGAATTAAGATCAGAGCTCCCAGTTTTGACTTTGTCCACCCACAGCTATTGCAGGCATTTGGAGAGTGAATCAGAAAATGAAAGTTCTCTCTCCCTTTCTCTCCTTATTTTTCTCACTCTGTTTCTCTGTTTCTAAATAAATAAATAAAATTCAAAAAAACTTAATCAGAAACTTTAGAGCACATGGTCTTATGGCATGAATTTCTCTATTCAAAATGTAGGGGAGAACATTTATCTCATGGAGATCTAGTGATGACAAAGAGAGATAATGTGTATGAGCCACAGATGATGACATCTGACATAGTAAATGATAGTAGCCTTAATAATGGTTTTTATGCTATAATTCTAAAATGTTTACATTATTATCTGTTTTTTTTGTGAATCAATTGATATTTGTTTTAACCTTATAAACATTTATTGAATAAATATTTATTGGACTGCAACTTTTGGTTAGTCTTGCCCATTAGTACCAAAATCTGTTTTTATTTGCATACTTGTTTTTTTGTTTGCTTGGTTTTTTTTCTTCTCCAACAAAGCATAGTTGACTTAATCTCTGACTTATGGTTTTATCTGAGTATATGTTGTGGCTTTTAATGGCATTTAATTAATTTTGGATCTCTAAAATCTAAATCTGTGAATTTTGCTTATTTAGAACATTCTAATTTCCTCACTTAAACAAAAGCAGATCTTACTAAAAAAATTCTAGGGGTCAGGAAGTGTTTCAGGAAGATTTTATTGCAGAGCTCAGTTTTTCTCTCCTCTCCCTACTAGAATTTTCTGGTGTTTGGGTCCTGTTTTTATTCAGATACAATTTCCTCTTTTGAAAACAAGATGACTTCAGCAGCTCCAGGCTAAATACTAGCAAGTTCCCATACTCTCCCCAGATGTTTTTCCTGAAGTTTCAATGTGCTTTATTAACTCTATTGAGAAGAAGCAAGAATACTGATGAAGAGATTACTTTGAATTACAAACATATTCTAGTTCACTTAAGCCTAAATCACAAGCTCTACTCCAGGAATTGAGGACTGAGTTACGTTCATCTCTGTCTGGGAGTAATAACAAGGAAAAGATGGTTCACCCAAATCAACACTGAGAGAAAAAAAAAAAACCAACCAATAAAATGTTTACTATCTTTCTCATCTCTCTTAGTTTTTAGGCATTTTGTCTAAACATTCTTGAATGAAGTAAAAATCTAGTAATATCAGATTAGGTATACTTGTATCGATAGAATTCTGGACGGACCTGCTTCCTCTCTTCTCTTCATCTACTCCAATCCACAACAGTAAATATCTCTGGATGAATCATGTATTCATTGCACAAAAAATTCAGATTTGCCTTAGGAACTCTATAGACCACATTACTAAATGACTAGTTTTAAGTTTTTCAAAAAATTTGAAATCTGACAAATTGTTTTTGTCTTACTGAGCTAACAACAAGGATGATGTGGTCAAACATTATTATTATTCCACATCTGTGTTTCCTAGATTGATAATGGGATAGTGAAAAGATTGACCTGCAGCTTTCAGCACCTTATGGGAAATATATTCTTTCTCCCTTTGGCCTGTCCCTCCAGTGAATTATTTTTGTATTGTGGTAGGTTTTTCAATGTCTATTACTGATAGTAACAATACTAATGTTTGAACACATATGTGCGTGGGTTGGTGTTGTAGCATGGCAGGGAATGTTGCTGTCTGCTACACCAGCATCCCGTATGGGTACTGAGCCATGTCTTAGATGCCTTACTTCTAATTCAGCTCCCTGCTAATAGCCTGGGAAAAGCAACAGAAAATGGCATGTGTGCCTGAGCCCTGTCATCCATGTGGGAGACCCAGAAGAAGCTCCCTGGCTTCAACTTGGACCAATGCTGGCTGACGCAGCCATCTAGGGAATAAACCAGCAGATGGAAGATCTCTGTCTGTCTTTCCCATTCTCTCTGTAGCTCTGACTTTCAAATAAATAAATAAATCTTAAAGACATATGTGCAATATTTTGTACCTTATTGCAGTTTCTCATCTATACTTTTATTTAAACTTCATAAAAATCCTGGAAGGCAAGTATTTTCAATTAAAATTGAAGCTAAAAAATTTGCAAAAAGCCATGCTAAAAAATATGTGGTTAAAATGATCTGACATAACACACTCAATATTCTTCCAGCACTATTTTATATTATTTTTAAAGGTTGTCTCAATCAGGTGCCTTCTGGAGAAGAACTGTAAGTTTCTATGCACTTGGTCAAATCATAAGTGGAATTAGGAAATCCCATATTCCCCACAACACACACACGTGTGCACGCGCACACACACACAGACTTCTTAATGAAATAAGTTTTGTCTTTGAAATGGATTTTATTTGATATAATTATTTCTTCAGAAAAAAGAGAATTAATGAAACTACTCTTTTAAAAAAGGCAAGGCACAAGTATAGTTTAGAAGTTTGAAAGTATTATATGGGGTTATAAATCAATTATTTCACATCCATTGCTTTTTATATTCACGTTAACACACTGTAAGAACAGATTACACTTTAGGAATTTTACCATATATTAGAAACCATAGGCTCTGTAATTATACAATAATTCATCTTGAAAAATTACAATGCTAGATAATATTTTAATTACAGCCACATATTATCTAGTCCTGCTTGACTAGACATGAGCCAATGAATTATTTTCAATATCATTTCTTTGCCTATGAATTGAAATGTATCCTTTGCCTGGTTCTTAATCCATAGGATTGAGCTAGCTTAGTATTATTGTACCTATAAAATCCTTGCACATTTTTATTGCAAGGGTTATTTATTCTTTCTGATATATTGCTTCAAATAATTGTTTATTCTTGACTTAATTGTAGCACCATTCATTGGAAAACTAATTTGCATATCATTGTTATTCCCAGTTTAGTTTTTAAAAGTTCAATGTCTTTTACTTTTTTTTTTTTTTTTTGGACAGGCAGAGTGGACAGTGAGAGAGAGAGACAGAAAGGTCTTCCTTTGCCATTGGTTCACCCTCCAATGGCTGCCGCGGCTGGTGCGCTGCGGTTGGCGCACCGCGCTGATCTGATGGCAGGAGCCAGGTACTTCTCCTGGTCTCCTATGGGGTGCAGGGCCCAAGCACTTGGGCCATCCTCCACTGCACTCCCTGGCTACAGCAGAGAGCCGGCCTGGAAGAGGGGCAACCGGGACAGAATCCGGCGCCCCGACCGGGACTAGAACCCGGTGTGCCGGCCCCGCAAGACGGAGGATTAGCCTAGTGAGGCGTGGCACCGGCCATAATGTCTTTTACTTTTAAAAAATTTTATTTATTTGAAAGTTTGAAAGTCAGACTTACACAGAGAAGGAAAGGCAGAGAGAGAGAGAGGTATTCCATCCACTGGTTCACTCCCCAATTGTCCTAAACAGCCAGAGCTGCACTGATCTGAAGCCAGGAGCCAGGAGCTTCTTCCGGGTCTTCCACCCGGGGTGCAGGGGCCTGAGGACTTGGGCCATCTTCTACTGCTGTCCCAAGCATACCAGAGAGCTGGATAGGAAGTAGAGGAACCAGGACTCGAACCGGTGCCCATATAGGAGGCTGGCACTGCAGGCAGCAGCTTTACCCGCTATGCCACAGCGTCGGCCCCTCAATGTCTTTTTTGTATAAATAACATGTATAGTAATTTTCCCAAATCATTACTTTCTTCTAAACAGTTTTGATAATTGGCAGTTCACCATAAATATGGATATATGGTAGCAAATATACATGGAGACACTGTGTTTTCTTAGTCTCACTGAATAGAAGAGGACTAAAATGAGATAATGATTTTTTCAGATTATGTCTTGTGAAAAACAAACTCAAAGACAAAAATGTAATTTCAAATAGATGTGAGTATAATCAGAGACTGAGCAGCAGCTGCTCTGGTGCAACAGCAGAGATTCTGGAAGGCTGGCATCACTTCCTTTGATGTCCTAAAGAACCTTCACATGCTTGGAACACCACTTTACAGAAAAGGAAATCAAGGCTCTCACCAGTAGTGAAATGTAAGAAAGAATGTTAGTATAGTATTTGTTTGTTTGTTTCGTGACTCAGACAGCCTCTAATTTAAGTGACATATTAAGTCCCTTTGATTTCTGTTACATGATAATGAGAGTTAAGGGACAAGTATAAAGATTCCCTTCTCCCTAAAGAATTGTTAAGCATAGGAGAACTGTCTTCCTCTTTCTTAATATGTTTATATGGGCACCAAAGTTATAAAAACTCTTTTGAATGCAGATCTTCAGAGAGTTCATGGAAATGTGTGTTACGAAACCAATGTCTGAATTTCAAAATTTTTACACCAAAACAAACATATTAACTCTATTAATATTTGCTTTATTTGAGAGAAATAGAGAGGACTCTCATCTGTTGATTCAGTCTTCAAATAATGATAAAGAATGACATCAGAGCAGGTGGAACTTGGTGAAGTTATCTTTGAGAGAAAGGAATTTTGGGGGTAGCCAGTTACTTCCATTTGGGAAACTAGAGTTTAATTCATGAAACTCTAGTCTCAGGACTAAATTCACCTCATTTATTTACTCATCTCTTGTATTTATGTCTTTCTTGATATTCATTGATATTCTAGACTCCTTAATGGTCTTTTGAGAAACTTAGATTCTCCCATAATTTTATATTCAATAATCTGAGGATATGATAATAAATTCTCATTACTACTTGATATTTGGACTTTAGAACTTAAGAAAATGAATTCATTATTTCAAATATTTATTTTATATTTACTAGTGTTTAAATAAAAAATTGTGAGAAATTACAGATGCAGACTAGGTATTTGTACTAGATCCCATAGAGCAAACCAATTATGTTAGTCAACTTTTTGTTACTACAGATAAATACCTAAAGCAAGTTACTATAAAGAAGAGTGTATTTCAGTTCACAGGTTTGGAGGTTCGCAGTCCATGATCCCATGGGTCTTTGGTTTATCATCTGGTGAGACTGGAAGATGGCAGTGGAGGAGTACACATGGAGGAAGTATCACACGGCAAGCCAGGAAGCAGAGGAAACACAGCTGGCCCAACTCAGGTTTGTATAACCAGTGTTCCCATGAGAATTACTTTATGAGGATTTTCTCCAGTTGACCCTAGGAACTACAAATAGGCCCACTTCCTGGACATGATAATAGACTCTGTCTTCCATCCTGTTAGTATCATCAATCCTTGACTTGGAACTTGACCATCTGCATGAGTTAAGGAGCAAAATCATGTTCAAACTATAATACCAATGTAGAGTTTAATTGCTACAACTGAACTTTGATTGGTTACTAGAAGCCCTGTGACCAATAAACTGATTACACTATAAACAATTAACTAGCTGAGTTGTAACCAATTGCCTACTTGGTTAACTAAGCTATAGCCAATTAGGTTGCTTTTTATGTCTCACTTGCATTTTTGTATGAATTCTGTCTAATACTATTGTTGGTTGAAGTTCTCAGAATCTGCTCTGTTCTGAGAACTTCCTGACCAGTAAATTATTTTTCTTTTGTTATGCTTTGCTGAGATAACCTGTGCTATATTTAATGGGTTTAGAATTTTAATTCTAACCTAGTAAAATAATAGATGAGTCAGAAAACAGTTATTTCTATCCTTAAGGTAAGATTGTTTTTTTTTTTTCCTTTTCTTTTACTTCTCTTTCTTTTCTCCTTTCTTGTCAGAGATGTAGATTTAAAATTTTCTCTAGATGAGAATCTCAAAATAAAAACCTATTTTGGGTTTTTGAATACCAGGTGTCATGTAATTTTTTTTAAAATTTCTATGTGGTTGGGTGTTATGAAGCTGGTTTTGAAAGTTTGATACTGTGTGAGTTTATCAGTTTTTCAGCTTCCCCAAATTGCAAAACTGATGGGAGACAGATAGGACCTGTGTTGGTCAGTCTTGTGAAGGAAACCACAGAAGCAAATTGAAGAAGACATGCTGTCAGCATGTATAATATGCACGTAAGTGCATACTATAATGTATACTATGCATGCAAGTGATAGAGATGAAGAGATTCTGCATGAGGAGAGAGGACGATATGAGTAACCTGCAGAGACTCATTCCATGCTACAAGCCAGACGGCACATAATCAGTTTGCCCATTGCTTATGGATCTGGTGGTCTGTAGTCAGCCTTGGTCCATGAGGGAGTAAAACAGGGCCATATTTATATATGTCTGTATTAGGTATGAAAATCAACCCTTATCTTCAGAGAGTTTATGCTGCAGTAAATAACATTCACTATCTGATTTTCAACACACTTGTCGAAGAGATGTATCCCAACACATCTAGATTTTTCTCTCTTGTTTTGGTATCACCTCTCCCAGTTACAAGTTCTGGTGAGTGTCCTTTTCTGAGGCCAGAGAGATGTTATGTTGCGGCATCAAAAATCCCAGGGAACTGCCAAGAGTCTCCTTAGTGCTCAATCACCTTCAAGCCTCTGTCTAATGCAGTCTTCACAACTCCGTTACACTCCAATGCTTGAGGGATGTGTCTGAAATCCAAACAAAGGAAGTCACTCCTCTGTGAGAACTTTCAAAGGCTTTCATTTGTCTGCAGGATAAGATCACACTCCTGGAATGGAGTGCAATGCCCTTTGCACATGTCTTCTATGCTGTAGGCCTCACCAACTGTCACAGTGTTGCTGCTACCACATCTTTAAGCCACAGTCACTAGCTTGTCTGGAGGCAGTCTTCTCGGTGCTCAGCTGCTTTCCTTTCAGCTCAAGAGCAATTCCTCAAGCTACTCCCAGCACCGTATTCTGCTGGAAGGCATCCACTCATTCTTCTCGACTCAACTCATCTATCACCTCTTTGCTAACGTTTTTCTGACTTACTCATTCTTGCTATACAGAGAGCAGATATTCTTCATCTTTCTTCTTCACTTTGAGCGTTTTCATGTTTTGTCATTTAAATATAGGGTTAGCATCTCATGAGACTCAGAGCGGAGACTTTGTCTGTCTTGTTTCCTGTAGAATTTCATGCTTGGCACAGGACCTTGTTCATATTCAGCTCTCCAGAAACTGTACAGATGAACAAGTATAGAATGATAATATGAGATATTATCAGGTTATAATTTTACTTTTAGTAATTTTTAAAAAAAATTACAGTAAGTGTTATTTTGTACAAATATCATGAACCACAAATTCACTAAATTCTAATCTAGTTTGTGTAGGAAAGAGAGTAGAACTTAGTCTCTGACCTTCACACTGTTTGGAGGTCAGGAGTGAGCCCAAGAGATGAACATAACTGTGGTCTCCATGTCTATCGTCTTGTATTCTTCAGGACAGTGGCTACATCCCACTTGGTCCTTGGGACATTTGTACCTATTACAGCACATGATACTACAGCACTAAGTACATAGCTCATTAAATAATTGTTGAATGGATAAAGAGCATTTGTAGTCTGATATTAGACATGACAAGTGTGGGGAGCAACCGGACTGGACTGAGTTACTGGAATTAAGACTTATTCTATGCATCTGCTCTCCCACAATATGGCGCTGGGAGAGGAGAAAACAGCTTCTACGCAGCTGCCTCTTGCCAACTTGAGTGATGACCTCCAGGAGCTGATCCTGCTCCTGATTGGAGGAGAGCAGCGTACTCGGCGTGTGGGTAGCAGAGTTGGGATTGGCGGAAGAGGACTATAAAGGAG
The DNA here is from genome assembly GCF_051225735.1 of Oryctolagus cuniculus. Lineage (NCBI taxonomy): Eukaryota > Metazoa > Chordata > Mammalia > Lagomorpha > Leporidae > Oryctolagus > Oryctolagus cuniculus. The sequence continues at coordinate 115,010,580 of NC_142869.1, read as the reverse complement.
GAGAGAGACAACATGCACCAGGAACATCTAAGGGGAACATCTAAGGGGAACACCTGTGCAGCCCCCAAGAGAGCCGGCCGGCGGTGTGCCGCTCCCCTGTGGAAGTGGGGAATGTGGCAGGGGGAACCGCCCTTCCACGGAGGTGGAAGGGACAGTAGCCAACCCGGGAAGAACCAGCAGCAAACCCGGGGAGGGCCGAGCAGATGAAAGAACAGCGCAGGGTCCTGTGTCGTTCCTCCACGAAGACGGGGAGTGACAGACAAGGAACACTTATCTTTAATAAGCTTATGCTTTAATAAACAGCATTCATGATCTGATTTTAGGGTCTGTCAGTCTCAATGCACTTCTTCAGGAGATAATGTTTCAATATTGTAACACTTAAAGATTTTCTTCTTGGTGTGGGGTTAACAGTCACAGTTAGAGTGTCAGTCTTTTGATGTTTCTATTCTTGAATCATTTTCTCATCCTCTGACCTAAGCTACTTTGTGTGCCCCACCCCATAGTCTACCATGTGTATTTTCACACATGTTCTTCCTTCCTTCCTGTAAAACCCTTAATGTGGCCAAGTTTCTTGTGCTGAAAAGAAATGTCTTAAAAAAATCATAAATGAGCGAAAAATGTCTACTGCTGAATTTTGTAGACTCTGTTTTTGTTCAGAATTATATAGGCTATCCAGATTCCGATGCTTTGTCTTGTTATAATTTATACATCTTCCTGATTTCAGGCTGTCCAACTAGTTTCAATCATTCTCTACCATGATTCCAACAACTTTAGGGTCTATATTGCCCCTCCACATCATCTTCCTCCAGCACTCAGTCAGAGATTCCCCTGCCATAAATTTGTACCCAAAGATATAGCAAAAATTGATGCTAAAATTCATATATGAACACAAGACACCCTGAAAAGCTAAAATAATTTTATACAACAAAAACAAAGCTGGAGGCATCACAAAACCAAATTTCAAGACATACTACAGGGAAGTTGTGATCAAAATAGCCTGGTACTGTCCCAAGAACTTATGTGTAGAAAAATCTAATAGAATAAAAACTCAGGAAATCAATCCATGCATCTACAACCAACTTATCTTTAACAAATGAGCTAAAATCAATCTCTGAAACAAGGACAGTCTCTCCAACAAATGGTTCTGGCAAAACTGGATTTCTGCATATGTTAGCATGAAACAAAGCTCCTATCTTACACCTTACACAAAGATGCACTCAAAATAGATCAAAGACCTAAATCTATGACCTGATAACATCAAATTACTAGAGAACATTGGGGAAACTCTGCAAGACATTGACATAGGCAAAAATTTCTTGGGAAAGACCTCAGAAGCACAGGCCATCAAAACCAAAATTGACAAATGGGATTGCATCAAACTGGGAAGCTTCTTTACTGAAAAAGAAACACTCAGCAAAGTGAAGTGACAACTGACAGAATGGGAGATAATTTTTGCAAAGTATGCAACTGCTAAAAGGCTAACATCCAGAATCTATAAAGAGCTCAAGAAATTCAACAACAAAAAATAAGCAATCCAATTAATAAAAGGGGAAAGGACTTGATTGGGCATTTTACAAGAGAGGAAATTCAGGTGGGCAACAGACACTTGAAAAAATGCTCAGGATCAAAAGCCAGCAGAGAAATGCAAATCAAAACCAGGTGAGATTTTTGCCTCACCCCAGTTAGAATGACTCTCATTCAGAAATCAATATTTGACAAATGCTTGTGAGAATGTGGGGGAAAGTGGTACCCTGGTCCACTGTTGGTGGGAATGTAAACTGGTATTAAAGATTTTATGGAGATACCTCAGAAATCTGAATATCAACCTAGCATTTGATTCACCCATTCCACTCCTAGGAATTTACCCAAACTAAAAGAAACCAGTATATGAAAGAGTCATCTGTAGCCCCATGTTCATTGCAGCATATTCAAAATAGCTAAGATATGGAATCAATCCAGATGTTCATCAACTGTTGACCAGATAACTTATGATATACATGTATATATGTATACATATATGTACATGCATATCATAATTTATCTAGTCAACAAATGATCTAATATATATGTATATAATATACATAAGTGAAATACTGTCTTTTGTAGCAAAATGGACACAAACCAGAAACCATTGTACTTAGTGAAATAAGCCAGTCCCAAAAAGACAGATACTATATATTTTCCCTGATCCAGGGTAACTAATAGAGTACCTAAAATGCAATGTTTTGGAATGAAATTTACATTTTGAGATTTGATAATTGTTTACAGCTCTTATCTCTCCTGTTGAGGAAGTGTTTTATTTTCTTCTTATTATTTGCTGAACATTATGCTTAGTGCAGTGTTAAATTTATGATTAAGGAAATTGAAAATAAATATTTGTAAATATTAAGAATGGGAATAGGAGAGAAAGGACAAAGAAGGCTGGAGAGTGATCAGGAGGGAATGTAGGGTGGTAAATACTGCTATGTTCCTAAATCTGTATATTTGAAATACATGAAACTTATATAAATTAAATAAAATAAAAAAGAAATTAAATAAGCAAATGAAAGTTATTTTCTTATTTTAATAATACCATTTATTTTCATTGCATTTCTTCCACATTTTCATAAACTATATATTTTATAGTTCTTTCTTTTTAAAATGTAAATATATGGAATATACCAAGAGGGTTCTCTGGCTGCTTGCTCTTTTAGTGTAATGAAATGTAGAGAATGGGCTGCATAGGAATACACAGCTATAGGCCATTCCTTCCCACAGCTGTAGGACATTCCATTACTTAATGACAATTGATCTGGCCAGTTATCTTCAATGATATCAAGTGAATTCCGTGTGTGTGGGGATGTGGGGGTTCATGCTGCCTGCTGAGTTATCGGGTGAGTGTAGGCTTCATATTTTTAAAGATATTGAAGCATTTTTTAGATCATTTGTTAGAAATTTGTATTTTGTTTAGAAGTGAAAAAGTGTTCCCTTTCTTCATGTCATTTGGCATATTTTGAAATGATTGGTTTAAATCATCATTTCCTTGATAAACAAGTAACCATTTACATTTATATATTTATTCATGTCTTCTTTCTTGTGCTAAAATCTTTATTCAAATCTTCTATCCTCTTCTAATTAGATTGAATTTTTACAAATTCATAAGATCCTTAAAAAGCCAGGTATCTTCTCCTAGGGTGACTCTATTATACATTCTATTTTGGGTGTTTCAATAAGTATTCTCCATATTTTACACAGTTAAGTGTATCGAGATCTTCTTTTATGGTTTGCATTTTCTAAGTGCAAGGTCCAAAACTGTTTTAGATTTCCATCTAAAAGATTTTAGGTTTCATGTGTTTTTTTGCTTTCCATTTTAAAGGTTTATATTTGCAAATTATATATGTGGATGAGGGAAATGTATGATTTGTATATTTTTATATATATCTTTAATAAGGTTAACATATTTTAATATGAATAATCAGTAGTTTCTTCAATGTAACTACTGATATTAAATTTTGAACTATTTTTATATGTGTTCTATTTCTGGAGTCTCTATTTTATTTATTGTATATTTTAAAGGATTTTTAAAATTTATTTGAACAGCAGAGTTACAGAGAGACAGAGGCAGAGAGAGAGAGAGAGATAGGTCTTCCATCCACTGGTTCACTCCCCAAATGGCAGCAATGGCTGGAGCGGGGCCGGATCCAAAGCCAGGAGCCAGGAGCTTCTTCCAGGTCTCCCACACAGGTGCAGGGGACCAAGAACTTGGGTCATCCTCCATTGCTATCCCAGGCCACAGCAGAGAGCTGGATCGGAAGTGGAGCTGCCTGGACTCAATCCAGCACCCACACGGGATGCCAGCACTGCAGGCACCGGCTTCACCAGCTATGCCACATCAGTAGCCACTCCTCTATTTTATTGATCTCTTTATTAATCTGTCTATATGTCACTACTACACTTCATTAATTAATATAGTTTTAAAGTGAAGTGTTATTTCTCAAAGAAATTTTCCAGTCTGATTTTTTGAAAGTTTATCAGCTTTTTGTATAAATTTAGATTGTGAATTTTTGAATCTGACTTTAAATTCCATTAAAACTCAGGTGAAATGTTGCTGAAATTTGTTTTAAACCTATAGGTAATTGAACAAAACTTGTATTTTTCATATTGAGTTTCTAGAACTCCGAACACAATATATTAATTTAGATTTTTTTAAAAAACTTAAAATTAGGGTTTACAATTTTGGGGACAAATATATCATTTTTACATTTTTCCTAAAGTCCTTATACTTTCTACTCTACATATTATTTTGTTTTAAAATTCAATTTTGAGGAATTTATCAGTGAAGGTAATTGAAATAGGTCTTATTATATTAGTCTTGTACCAAGAGAATTTTTTTTATCCTTGGTATCATTTATTTATAACTGATACATAAAATTTTACATATGTGTGGGTCTGTGTGATGTTTCTAGATATTGTGTATATATATATATCGAATGATGTTCAAATCAGAGTAAATGTATCTATTTCCTCAAGCATTGATTATTTCTTCATGTTGAAAAGCTTTAAAATCCCCCTTCCAGCTTTGCTCTCTTGCATTACCGCTTTTATTTTAGATCAAATTATCCATGTATGTTATCTGCTCCCTCTGAACTCTCTTCCATTGCATTTCTGTTTGTATTTATTTGCACTAAACCATGATGGTTTAATTACTACATCTTCATAATAAAACTTTCTATTCAATAGAATCCACAAATTCAATCCTCTTTGCAGCTGTTTGGGGGCCGTTTGACTCACTATAGTTATATTAGAATATATTTAATATTAGAAATATTAAAAGCAGCCTATCAAGTTTTTACGCAAATACTGATCATGTGTTGTAAAAAAACTAAGTATAATTACATATAGTAAATTACACAGGTCTGACTATTCTACATAAACAATACCCTAAATCTTCTCATTTTAGTGATTTTTTCATGGTTCTTTCTAGTTTTGCTTCCCTCAAAATTATGTCAGTTATAGCAATGCCTTCTTTGTATTTTCTTAGTTAGAAAGGAGAAAAATTGCCTATGTTCCTTGATGTGTTAAGGATTTGATATTTTCTCAGCTCTCATACTCTCCATTTGCTCACAGCAGTGAGAGGATGTCTGACTTACTGGCAGAATTGCTGGGAAAGCACTTTGTGCTTAGACCATACGGTTGTTTGCCAAAGCTCAGAGGGTTGCTTCTCTATAGTACCTCTTTCTTCAAAGCTTCCACAACTCGTTATCCTTCTCTTCCCCACCCCTGGGGTTGGCAATGATGCCTCTCCTTGAAGGAGAGTCCGTTTGTAAAACTCTGGTTGGTCTAGAATAGCTCACATCTAAAATCCCTGCTGTCTGTACCCTTATTGTTCAAATCTTTGTAAACTGAAACAGATCTCGGTAAAATCTTTGGTATTTTTGACTTATATTATACTTTTTATCTTTGCTGGCAGCGAATCTAAATTTTTTCTGCAAGATCCTAACATGTAGCAATAAGAACATACCTTGATTTCCAGAGTAATTATTTGGATTTTCAGTATAGCAAAGACATATATAAATATGTGTATAATATCCATGTATAACTTGCATTTAAGTAGTAATGACCCTATTAATGTTTTCCACTGAATAACATGAATTTATAAATATTGAAAATCTTGGGTTTTTTATGTAGATATTGTTTTTTAGTTTTACTCTCAATTTAAGAAGTAAAGTATGGAGAATATGACATTTTAAAGGAATGCTCATAGGTGTATAATGTAAGTAGGGAATCAATGACATGAACTTTAACAACCATTGTCAGAGCTCTGGTCTGCCTGAGAAGTGAGCACATGAGCTAGTATCACACAAGACATGTTTTCAGTTGCATTTGCTCTTTCTCAGAATAGATGCCTTTAGCAGAATGTAGCACAAATTTTTTGGTACAGAAAAGCATATTTATTATGCTTAAGATAGAAACTGACAGTTTTTATTATTGCTGGTAGAAAAAAAATTAAAACAATCTGAGAGCAAGAACAAACAAAAGAATGAAAATATGGCATAAAGTCTGGAGAGGGCTATAAAATTTGTTAGATCACTTTTAAGAATTTGACTGGGGCCAGCGCTGTGGCATAGTGGATAAAGCTGCTGCTTGAAGTGCCAGCATCCCATATGGGCACCAGTTCGAGACCTAGCTGCTCCACTTCTAATCCAGCTCTCTACTATGGCCTAAGAAGGCAGTGGAGGATGGCCCACTGCACTAGCGTAGAAGACCTAGGGGAGGCTCCTGGTTCCTGGTTTTGGATCAGCCTAGCTCCGGCTGTTGCTGACATTTGGGAGTGAGCCAGAGGGTAAAAGACTCTGTCTCGCTCTTGCTCTCGCTCTCTCGCTCTCTCTCATTCTCTCTCTCTGCCTCAGCCTTTCTGTAACTCTTCCTTTCACATAAATAAATAGATTTAAAAAAGAATTTGACCAGTTAAGAGAAATGAATGTATACTTTATTTGGCACATCCCAGGGATAGGAAAAGATCAATATTAATTTTAAGTCAGGGGATCCCAAATTTACAGGAAAAGGTGTTGCAATATATTACATATAGCACAAAATTCAGAAATTTGTATGCTTAAACAAATCTTCTGGTAATATTTTTGTGTGTGTAAGAGAGCTATGTTTAGATGTTAAAGGGACTGCCAGTAGATCTCTTTCTAGGATTATAAGCACAATATACACAAAGAACAGGAAGAACAGAGGGGCAGAGTTTTCTAGGTTAATCATCCTGAAGTCCTTTGTCAGGTACCTATGATGCTTGTGCACTGTGGAAGATGAGAGAAGGAGCAATTCCTCGTCCTCTAAGCCATTCAACTAGTCTCCTTTTCTGTTCTACTAAATTACTGTTTTGATACTGGGGCAAAAAGAAACCAGATCCATAAAGTGTATTCTGCCTTATGAAAAGATACCACCAATGAGTTTAAGCTATGACAGCTGTATGCATCTTTTACTTTCACATTGAATGCACTTATATTTCAAACAGGAACTTGAAAAGAACAATATATTGAATGTAATACCAGTTTTTAGTAGGTTGCAAATATTCTACCTCTTCTCTTATCCTGTATCCATTACTCAGAAAACGAATTGCCTGTCTTAAAGCTGTCTTCTTATTCAGCATCAAGCAGCTTGTGGAAGAAAGTGTAAACTTGACTTTTACCTTTGTTTAATATGCTATTCTGTAGTATTTCTTTCCGTTAATATGTCAGAATGATAATCACATGTGTTGATGCAGATGACTGCATCACAAAACCCAAATATTCATGCACTTCCTAGAGTCACCCAGTTAATACCCTCAAAGTCTAAGAGATAACTGACTGGGGTAAATATACTAGAATCTGAGTATCCCTACCCAGAAATAATTCAGATTTCAGATATGTTCATATTTTGGAATATTTGCATATATCTAATGATATATCTTGGGAATGGGACCTATGTCTAATCTCAAATTTCATTTAGGTTCATATGTACATAGCTTGAAATATACATTTCATTAATGTTCATATATACATAAGCTGAAAGTAATTTTGTACAATATTTTAATATTTGATGCATGGAAGAGAGGTTGTGCACATTGAACCATCAGACTTGTTGCATCACATAAGCACTCAAAAGGCTTTGGATTTTGCAGCATTTGCAATTTCAGAATTTCAGATTAGGAATGCTTAACTCATAATATGCATAAGATTTGGACGATCATATTCAAGTAAGAAAGAAATTAAGACACTGGTCTTATTTTAATATTGGAAAGAATGAGGAGGTGAGGATAAACTGGTAACAACCCAAATGTGTGCAGTGATCCATGTGGGAATCGATGTGCATTTTCACCTTGGTTACATCACATCTAAAGATGAGGAAGCCCGGGACACCAGAAAGTAACTATGACTATGGGTCCATACTGTATTAAAACCTCCAGCTGAAGTAGAAACACTCTAATAGGTAAAATGGAAGACAAGTTTAAAATGTTTAGTCCACCAGACTCACTCTTGCCTTGTAAAGATCTTTAAGATTCAGAAGTGGAAGATATAAAAGTCAAATCAAAGCTTCTGAACCTTACTCATCATCCACTCAACCCACACTGAGTGTGAAATCAGAAAGCCACAGGAGTCAGGGAAACTGGAACAAAATATATCCAGTTGGTTATCAGCTTTTGGCTGTAAATGAGGATTTAGAGGAAATTGAAATTTTAAATGTGATGCAATCAGCAGTGAACATATGATGCACAGAGTGTGCTTGTCTACGGGGAACCACAAGCAAATTGGGTACAATGAACATGATCTTGTCAGTTGCCCACCTCCAGAAACATCTGCAAACTGCTCGCTTGTTCCTGGGGTATTTCTGTTTCTATTTTTCGTGTAGTAAGTTGTAATTTTGCCAGCAGCCATTTTCACATTTGGGGATTATTGGCTGAGCTACAAAGGAGACTTTCAGGTTGGATTTTCCAACCTATGAGAGCCTGTCTATGACATTTCCACTAAAGCTACTTTGCAAAGCCCCTGTGCTCTAAGAAACTTACTCCTGTTGACTCTGGTCTTCTCAGAAGTGTAGAAAGAGATGGAATCAAAACAAAAGTCACATCGAATTAACCTTTAAAGCTGATTTCATGGAGAATAATTCTGCCCCTAAAGGTAAGTAATTGAGCTGGAACTATTCCAACAATAGCTAGGACTTGGAAATTATTCCTGCACATTTTAACCTAATAATATTGAGATTAATTGAGATCCTGGTATATTTTAAGGACTGTGTGGATAAAGAAAGCAGTATAAAACCTTTCCTGACTTTGAAGATCTTAAACTATAGTGGTACCTCTCTATCTCTCCCTCTCTCTCTCTATCACTCTGCTGCTTATATAAATAAAATAAAATAAACTTTAAAAATTGGGAGGGTCAGCATTTTGGCACAGTGGATAAGCTACTACATGCAATATGGGCCTCCCATATTGGAGTGCTGATTCTATTGTCAGCTGCACTTATTTTGATCTATCTCTCTGCTAAAATGCACCTGGGAAATGTTGGAAAATGGCTCAAGGACTTAAAGCCCCTGCCATCCACATGGGAGAGCTAGATGGAGTTCCTGGCTCCTCACTGTGGCCTGTGGAGCCCCAGCTGTTGCTGCCATTTGGAGAGTGAACCAGCAAATAGAATATCTATATTTTTGTCTCTACTTATTTGTGTCATTCTGTCTCTCAAATAAAAAAAAAATCTTTAAATAAATACATAGTATAAAAATGCAAAGTGTGAATTCTAAAACATTATAGGGGGTATTATAGATGGTTATGAGGTATTGATAATGAAAAATAAGTGGGAATTGAAATAGGGTATATTTAGTATTAATTTTATGAATGGCTAAAATGACATTTTTAAAAGGCTATAATTAGTGTTGCGATTAGATATGAATTGAAGAAAGGAAAACACCTACAGAAGAGATAAAATGATAAAAATCATGAACACATTGGGGGTTTTAAAAAGGAGATTCATTTGTTTTAAAGGCAGAGTAACAAAGGGAGAAGGAGAGACAGAGAGAGGAGGAGATTTTACACCTGCTGGATCATTCCCCAAATGACCACAAAAGCCAGGGCTGGGTCAGGCCAAAACCAGGAGCAGGGAACTCCATCCAGGTCTCCCTCAGAGGTAGCAGAGGCACATCTAATTGGGCCATCTTCTTCTGCTTTCTTAGGCACATTAGTAACCAGATGGATTGGAAGTGGAGCTGCAGGGACTGGAATGGTGATTCTAGTATGGTCTGCAAGTAGCAGACCAGCACACTGGGTCCCAAAGCCTGTGTCATACATCTTGTTTTTAAGAGGAATGACTGTGAGTTTGAGATGACAACATTCTGAATGCTGTGTAATTAGCATACAAGATTGTATGCTTGGATTGTGGTACTATGGCATAGCGCCAACCAGTACATGTTAAATATCATGCTAATGAGTCTTGATTTGCAGGTGACAGGAGCAAAACTGCTTCAGGAAGATAAATATGGTACAAAGTTATTATCACAGAGAATAGAATCTGGTGCCTGACTTAGAAGGTTTGAAAGTATTCAGATTGTCTCTGAGGGCCAATAGTGGGACAATGGTGATGATAATGGAATAGATGGAAGTGTGAAATAATTGTGGAATAGGAATAAACAGGACTTGATGACTAAGTATTCATAGTAAAATGGGGGAAAAATCATTTGCTGTGGTTCCTGTAGTCAAGAGACAGCAGGCTGGTCTGATAACACTCTTAACCAAGAAAGATCTTTGCAGTCTATGCAGGAGTGAATGTGAAGCAAAAGTTGCCATGTCTGGTGCATGGAGTGAGGAAGAGCTGAACTGGAAAAGAAAGCCAACAGGTTATCAAAATGACTCAGTGTTAGATACGGTCTCTCATATGTGACACCCCTGAATCCTCAGGAATGGTCTTGCCCTCACAATCTTGTTGATTCAAGAAGATACTTTGTGGTGGGTTTTGAGAGGATCCATGCAGGACGAAATCAAGATGACATGCAGAGGGAGAAACAGAGTTGAAAAGGCATAGAAAAAAAAAAAAAGAAAAGGCATGGAAATATGTCTGGAATTAGAACATAAGGCTGAGAGATATTTAACTATTTGAGTTGATAAAATAGAATTCAGATTACATTCAACTACATACTCCAGAGGTAAAAGTCCCATTTACCATTTGAATTATTTTGATGCAGACAATGAAGAACTAAAGGCTTTGAAGTGAAATCAAGTTTTGACTAAATTCCTTCATTTTTTTAATGGATTAGACAAAAGGCATCAAAGCATGTCAAGGAGTATGTTAAATTTGAACTGCTGCTGGCCAGACACTAAAAGGTTCAGGAATACCAATCTGAGACTCCAGTTACAGGCTGGGGCTAACAACTACTAGTAAATCATTACCGTAGAGGGGTCAAATAACACTAAGGGAAGAAGTGAAGAGCAAATGAAAGAGGACAAAATGTTGGAATTAATCCGAAATATATTGATGGTGCCAGAGCCGTGGCTCACTAAGCTAATCCTCCACCTGCGGCGCCGGCACCCTGGGTTCTAGTCCCGGTTGGGGCGCCGGATTCTGTCCTGGTTGCTCCTCTTCCAGTCTAGTTCTCTGCTGTGGCCTGGGAAGGCAGTGGAGGATGGCCCAAGTGCTTGGACCCTGTACCCGCATGGGAGACCAGGAGAAGCACCTGGCTCCTGGCTTCGGATCGGCACAGCGCACGGGCCATAGCAGCCATTTTGGGGGGTGAACCAATGGAAAAGGAAGACCTTTCTCTCTGTTGATCTCTCTCTCACTGTCTAACTCTGCCTGTCAAAAAAAAAAAAAAAAAAAAAAGAAAGAAAGAAAGAAAGAAAAAGAAAATTGATTCCGAAAAATATTGATGAAACATATGAGACACATCAGAGACTCATCTCAGTGCTAGGAATATAACAGTGAACAAAGGAGAAGAAAGTAGCCTCTTTTATTTATGACGAATATGGCTGCTGTGAAAGTCTGTGTAAAGATGATTTGGCAAGAGGAGCAAGCAAGAAGGGACAGAAACAAGAAATTCTTCATAAAGAGAAAAAGATTCAAAGAGAAAAAGAACATGTTTTGCGGTGAAGCAAAACAGGGTGAATCCCATTTCACCACTTTGTAGAAACTGATCTTGGTTGTGTTACTGAGCCTCATTTTTATCACTTGTGTAATAGAAATCATTTTATTGGGGCCGGTGCTGTGGCGCAACAGATTAACGCCCCGGCCTAAAGCACTGGCATGCCATATGGGCGCCAGTTCTAGTCCTGGCTGCTCCTCTTCGGATCCAGCTCTCTGCAATGGCCTGGGAAAACAGTAGGAGATGGCTCAAGTCCTTGAGCCCCTGCACCCACATGGGAGATCCGGAAGAAGCTTTTGGCTTCTGGCTTTGGATTGGCGCAGCTCCGGCCATTGTGGCCATCTGTGGAATGAACCAGCGGATAGAAGGCCTTTCTTTGTCTCTACCTCTCTCTGTAACTCTGTCTTTCAAATCTTTAAAAAATAAAATAAATATTTTAAAAAGGAAATTATTTTATTGTGAGGGTTAAATAACTAAAATATGTTGAGTGCTCCCTCCTACTGTAATGTATATTCAACTTTTTTTTTGGTGGCTTTCTTCCATTTCATTACTGAGGAGCATAAAAGAGAATCAGCACCTTTATGTCCTCTATATGCTAGTCTAGCATAATGGCTTCCTACTGTCCACAACATAAATTTTTAACTTTTCCAGTGGCTCCTAGGGTGTATATTGATCTCTTCAATCTCACTATAGACCTCTGTAATACTATGTGCATGCTGTATTGACACTGGTCTTTATGTGGCGACTTCAACATGTGCCATTCCTGGTTAGAATGGTCTGTAGCCTTCCCAGTTCACCATTCATATCTCGATTCATTCTGATTTTATCTTCATTTCACAGAGAGTTCTGGGATCCCAAACTGGTCAGGCCACACAGCTGTATTCTCTCTTTGGACCTAATTCTCCTTTTGGGAACTTTTGAAGTTGTAAATAAGTAATTAATATTATAACTAGTTACAATGTGATAGGATATGCACTCTGGAACTGTCTGCACCTGAATTAGCTTCATGCATGTTCCTGACACAGAAGCTTGGCCTACATCTGTTGCATCAGTGAATGAATGTCACAAGGTAGATGCTCAATAAATGTTTAAAAAACTAAATGACAATATAGGAATAATATATCAGGATGCATGTCATTGTAAATACAATCTATGTTCTATCTCTATTTGAAAGCAGAAAAATTAAAATTTTATTAGAAAATTAAAATCCTTTTCTCACAATATTATCTTTAGGGTCTATGGTCATGACATATAATTTATTCCAATGATTTTGTATGTGTTTATCACCCAAAATCTTTCGTGGACATTTATGTCATTTATGTGTTTAGAGTGGACTAGCTCTTGGATATTCTTGTAGAAATTTGCTTCTCCAATTTTAATATAACAATTATTTTATGTGCAACCATTTATTCTCTCAAACTGGAAGATTTCTTCTCCATGTAGTATAGTTCAGAATTTCTGGACTTAGCTCACAGCTCTATCACCTTTTGTTTATCTAGATAGAAGATTCTGATACACTATGCCTGGCCTCTTGCCTTGCAATATATAGAATTTTATATGGAAGGCTTTTGCATTTATATTTGACTGGTTAACAAACCTCTTCCTGGAGCTCCACTGATCTTTTTGCATATTTATGATGTCTTCTCAGAGGTGTAAATGCAATGACACACAATGTGCTTATCCACACTATCTGCAGGTGGGAGAATGAGTTCATACAAATCCAAAGTTCTCTGATGAGACCCTGAGTTGGTTTAATACTTTCTTCCTGATAATTGCAAATGAATGTTATGTAGTCACTCTAAATTCTTTTTTTTTGCAACATGACTATTGAATTTTTAATAATTAATGAGAAGCATAAATGCTGATACAATAATGGCCAAACTACTAATATAATAAATGGGGTTGATATCCAGGAAAGCAGAACACACACACATATTCTGAAGGAAAATCATTTGAGCATGGAATTTTATGTTTATAAAAAGATAATGACAGCCGGCGCCATGGCTCACTAGGCTAATCCTCCGCCTTCCGGCGCCGTCACACCAGGTTCTAGTCCCGGTCGGGGCGCCAGATTCTGTCCCAGTTGCCTCTCTTCCAGGCCAGCTCTCTGCTGTGGCCAGGGAGTGCAGTGGAGGATGGCCCAAGTCCTTGGGCCCTGCACCCCATGGGAGACCAGGAGAAGCACCTGGCTCCTGGCTTCGGATCAGCGCAGTGTGCCGGCCTCAGCACGCTGGCCATGGCGGCCATTGGAGGGTGAACCAACGGCAAAGGAAGACCTTTCTCTCTGTCTCTCTCTCTCACTGTCCACTCTGCCTGTCAAAAAAAAAAAAAAAAAAAAAAAAAAAAGATAATGACAGGGGCCAGCGCAGTGGCACAGTAGGTTAATCCTCCACCTGCAGCACTGGCATCCCATATGGGCGCCAGTTCTAGTCCCGGCTGTTCCTCTTCCAATCCAGCTCTCTGCTATGGCCTGAGAAAGCAGTAGAAGATGACCCATGTCCTTGGGCTCCTGCACCCACGTGGGAGAACTAGAAGAAACTCCTGGCTCCTGGCTTCAGATCGGCACAGCTCCGGCCATTGCGGCCATCTAGGGAGTGAACCAATGGAAGGAAGACCTCTCTCTCTGTCTCTCCTTCTCAATGTCTGTAACTCTATCTCTCAAATAAATAAATAAAATATTTTAAAAAATAAAAATAAAATGACCAAAATAAGAGGGAGAATAAGAGATGAAGGAGGTAGTCTATAACTGTGAAGCAGTATAGTTCTGCATTTTGTCCTACAAACTTACTTCTAAGCGTACAGCCTAAAAACTTGTCACAGGACTACAAACCCATAAAAAATCGGTGGTTTAAAGCCATCTTAACTGTTAAGATGATCATATTAAAAGTCAAAGTCAACATATAGATGGGTTTACGTGTAAAAGTGATCAGATAAATAACATCAAATGCCTGGTAATAATAATAGAATTAAAAAGGAAGGAAAGTCCAATATGGGAAGCAGTGCACACAGCAGACTCCTAGAATGACATTTACTGTAAATAACACTCTGACCTCATAATCAACCCTTAAGACCTTCTGGACTGGCTGAAAGGCCTGTGAGAACATTTCAGGCATGGAAAGTCAAGACTCTGTGGCAAAAAATATCCTACACAGAGGATCTCTGTGAGACCTCAGTGAAAAGAAAGGGTCATCAAAGAAGGATGTACTCTTCTCTGAAGGGAGGCAAGAATATCCACTTTGTTTATGGCCATGTCAAAATACTGATGGAGTCTATGGTCACAGAAGACTTCCATAGCCTTGGCAGCCTATGGCAAGAGCCTCCCGTGACCATTGACGTCATAAGAAGAGTATTAATTGTTAAAGGAACAACAGAAATCACTGTGCACTTACTCCCCATATAGGTTCTCTCTGTCCCTAATGAGTTGTACTATGAGAATTGACTACAAATTTTGTTCCCAAACTGTACTCTATATGTTGCATGTGTGCATGGATGCAAATTGTTGAGGTCTATGCTTACCATGGAGTTGGACCTCTGTATATAAAGTCAAACTAAATGCTTTCAAAACACAACATAAATAAATGATTTTAAAACAGCTCACCACAACAAAATACATTACAAAGTAAAACAACTGAATTTTTTATAATCACACTATAGTGCAAAAAGAATGTGTCTTAGAAGCAAATAGATGTACATAAAAACTCTAGTTTTGTCATATATTATTCATGTGACTTTGGTTAAGGCACTTATATTTTTTTTTTTATTTCAACTTCATCTTGTCTAAAAATGGACAGTATATAGTCTGTGCCTTGTCTATAGGGATAAAACGATAGGTGAAGATTAAGCAGAGGCAGGGACAGTCCTTTACTTCTTTCCTCCTCTTCTCAAACCAAAGTATCTATATCAGAGTGTTCTTTCCCTGCACCTTTTTTGTTGTTCTGTCACCTCCTTTCTTGTCAAATTACTTCCAAGTAAGTGTCTCTGTAAAGGGATCATCATTTGAAAATGGTGTCTTACAAATTTGTAGAGTACAAGTAACCATTGACTTTATCTTCAAGAACAGTAATATCTTTAGAAAATTTGCATTGCCACTTGTGTAACAATTAGTCAAAATTCAGTTTTTATTAGTAATTACTACTGAACCAGGAATGGCTAAGACAGAGGATTGGCCATGAGAAAAAGAGAGTAATTGGTTTTGAAAAGATTTCTACAGAGAGAATGTTTTAATGCCTGTGGGCCTTGTGGAGGGTAGGGATGATGCATATGATTGCAAGTTGGAGACAGAGAAGTCATCCAGCCATCCAACATGAACATGGCTAATGGGAGAATGTGTTATATAAACATTTTTTCAGAGTTACACAAGCTAGGCCTTCTTTATTCATATTTGTACTCCCAGTGCTCATAAGAGTATCTGGCACTTAATAGATTCTTCACATAAATTTATTGAACTTGATTGAAATTTACTACATTTCTTTATTATAAGCTTTTCTTTATGAGACTTTGTTTTTAAGTAAATGGTTGCTCATATAAAATGTGAATTGAAGTTGTCAGTAGCTAAAGTTAAATATATTCTTACATAATATTTGTATCACTAATTCCATTTATACATAAGAATCAAAACTCAAGGATATGATTGAGTTCATATCCTTGGAATAAATGCAATGCCATTTACACTTCCTTGCACCACAGATCAAATGGTTTCATTAGTTAAGCTTCAAACCACACTCCTCATTCTAAGCAATGATGGATCTGGCACAACGGAAATAATAGATTTGGCACGCTGAAATTTGATGGTTTGATGAACTGATTCAAACGCCAGTGAGAAATAAAGGAGATCCCAGTGTGAGCAATGCATTCATGAGCCAACACTCATGAAAATCTCTGTAGACACAACAGCAGCCCCAACCTTAGCAACAGTGGTAACAACACTAACAATAATCTACTGCTCTAGATACCAACAGCTACCAGAACTTCAGCACTACTGTTTAGTCATTTATGACGGCAGGCTTTGTGCTGAGTGCTTTCCAAGCATTTTCTTGTTCAATCATCTCAGCTATTCTTTAAGCTCAACATTATTAATTAGCTTAAATGAAAGAGGAGACCGAGGCCTAGCTAATACATCACCCTACTTTTTATAAACGTTTCCATTTCTCCTACATTTCCATTAGTCATAGGAGTATTAATATCTGCACTAAATATGGACTAATAAGCTAATGATTTAACTCTTTGAGTTAATTGAACTCTTAACTTAATTAATTACTGTCTTTCCCCAATCAATAATGGTACAATGGATAGTAGTAGGGTGGGGAAAAAAGAGATGAAGCATTGACTACTGAAAATAATCCTGAATGCAGCTGGTGTGTACATCGAGAATTAGGATCTGATGTTGAGTTGGTGTCAGGAAAGTTAGGGTATGATTGGGATACTGAAAGCCTTACTGGAGGATTTTACAAGGACTAGCTCTGTCTTTCCATCTTCTTACGCTCAGTGCTAGCTCAGTATCTGAATTTTAGAGGAACTCAATATATCTTCATTATACTTAATCAAATTTTATTCATTCCTCTCTTATCATTACTCCACCATATATATTATAGATTCTGCAGTCATATACTCATTTGTGAAATATGTAACTTATTTCATTTTCCTATAGTATCTTAATTTCTCTGTAGAACTTCATTCTGCCTAATAGCAAAATATTTAATTTAGTTTTTTTCCAGGAAAAATCAATAATTCTTCTGCAGTTGTTTCAGACTTCAAATTATTCAAATTTATTATTTTATCCTTCCTGGGCTTATTTTTATACATGGCTATTGGGAAAAAGACATCATTTACATGTGCTCAAATTCAAGCCAAAATTGTTTTCTGCAAAGTTATATACAAAAAAAGGAAAATTATCCTAGTTTTCATCCATCTCAAATCTTTTCACATTATATGGAGGCTTTCAATTCCTCATGCCATCTTGAATTGCATTGTTCTAAATTTATGTATGTCACTTGACAGAGTTTGTGGAAAAAATGAACAAATAAATTTAAAACAGATTTATCTTGGTTTCCAGGGGGTAATATCTGGTAGTTATAAGTTAGTAGCTAGAGCAAGTAAACTTTGATAAAATATATTTGAAAACTATAAGCGGTTATACGGCAGAGTTCAAAATTTTATATCAAGTTCAGAGAGGAGAAAAGCCAACTCTCAAAGTTTTTCAGAAGGGAAACAATATACAATCTCCAGTAACACATTTTTGTATAAGAGTCAAAACATGCTGCATTTCAAACAGCTTGGATGAAAGTGAGAGTGATATGTCATAGAATACAACAATAGAGTTTTTCAGCAAATGGCAACGTATCACCAGATATCATCTCTCATTTCACAAGGGCATGTCAAGAATGTGTACATCAGAAATATGAGAATGGAACATTATTGCATGTGATTGTAAATGTGTACATATAAGAAATGCATTAAAAATTTTTATAAGTGGGTAGTGAGTGATTTGTTCTATATCAATAAATGTTTACATTTATATGTCCAAGTGGACCAAAATGCATTTAAAAATTATCTCATTTGAAAAGTAGAATAGGGGCTAACACTGTGGCTCACTAGGTTAATCCTCCACCTGCAGTGCTGGCATCCTATATAGGCACCGGGTTCTAGTCCCAGCTGCTCCTCTTCCAGTCCAGTTCTCTGCTATGGCCTGTGAAGGCAGTGGAGGATGGCCCAAGTCCTTGGGCCCCTGCACCTGCATGGGAGACCAGGAGGAAGCACCTGGCTCCTGGCTTCAGATCGGCGCAGCACGCCAGCCTTAGTGGCCATTTGGGGGTGAACCAACAGAAGGAAGACTCTTCCCTTTGTATCTCTCTCTCACTGTCTAATTCTATATGTCAAATAAATAAAAAAAGGAAAGAAAAGTAGAATAAATGCCTTGGTATTGCAATCACCTTATGTTTGGAGAACACTTGCTTCTCAGTAGAAATGAGAGAAATGAGATCAGACTATGTAGTTCTTGGCTGTTAGCCCTCTTTCACATGAACATCTGCAAAACCTCTGTCATTCTAGTGTGTGGTCCAAAACTGATATATTCCGACCTCTAGGTATGAGGATACATCAAAGAGTATGAAGAAGAGTAGATGTTTGGCCAAGCAGTTAAGAAGTTGGTTACTGACATTCCACTTTAGGGTTCTATACCTGTGTCTGGCTTCTGACTTCATCTTTCTACTGATGCAAACCCTGAGAGGTAGTGATGATGGCTCAAGTAATCGGATTACTGGCATCCACACAGGAGAACTGGATCGAGTTCCCATCTGCTGATTTCTGAGTTGGCCCAGCTCACAACAACAGAGGTATTAGGGGAGTGAATCAACAAGTGGGTTGGGAAAGAGCTGATTGCATCTTTCATCCTCTTGAGATTGAAGTTATAACAGTATGAAACATTAAAGTCCCCTGGGCTGGGTCTGTGGCTTAGTAGGTTAAGCCTCTGCCTTGTGGTGCCAGCATCACATATGGGCACTGGTTCATGCCCTGGCTGCTCCTCTTCCAATCTAGCTCTCTGAGAAGGCAATAGAAAATGGCCCAAGTGCTTCGGACCCTGCATCCACATGGGAGATCTGGAAGAAGCTCTTGACTCCTGGCTTCAGATTGGCCCAGCTCAATAGCCATCATGGCCATTTGGGGTGTGAACCAGCAGATGGAAGACCTCTCTCTCTGTCTCTCTCTCTATGTCTGTAACTCTGCCTCTCAAATAAATTAATAAATCTTTAAAGAAAACATTAAATTTCCCATCAATTGAGGATTCTGAGAGTAGAGATTTAAACTCCCTCTCTCTTTTTCTTTATCTCCCTCTCAAATAAAACAAAATGTTGAAAATGCAAATAAAAGGGTATTTGAGACTTTCTATACTACTTTACAATTTTTGTTTTTCAAATTTAAAACTATTCAGAAATAAATTTTTAAAATATTTTCATCAAAATTTTGAAATCTATGTAAATGGGGTCCTCAAAAGCTTACAAAATACATTATATAAAGACTGTACACGGGCCAGTGCCGCGGCTCAATAGGCTAATCCTCCACCTGCGGCGCCGGCACCCCGGGTTCTAGTCCCGGTCGGGGTGCCAGATTCTGTCCCGGTTGCCCCTCTTCCAGGCCAGCTATCTGCTGTTGCCAGGGAGTGCAGTGGAGGATGGCCCAGGTCCTTGGACCCTGCACCCCATGGGAGACCAGGATAAGTACCTGGCTCCTGGTTTCAGATCAGCGTGATGCTTTGGCCACAGCGCACTGGCCGTAGCGGCCAGTGTTTGGTGAACCAACAGAAAAAGGAAGACCTTCCTCTCCATCTGTCTTTTTCACTGTCCACTCTGCCTGTCAAAAAAAAATTAATTAAAAAAAAGACTGCACATGGGGCCTGGCAATGTAGCATAGCAGGTGGAGCTGCCACCTGCAGTGCTAGTATCCCACATGGGAGCAAGTTCAAGTCCTGGCTGCTCTACTTCCAATCCAGCTTTCTGCTATGGCCTGGGAAAACAGTAGAACATGGCCCAAGTCCTTGGGCCCCTTCACCCACATGGGAGACCCAGAAGAGGCTCCTGGCTCCTGGCTTCAGATCGGCACAACTCTGGCCATTGCGGCCTATTAGGGAGCGAACCAGCAGATGGAAGACTTCTCTCTCTCTCTGCCTCTGTTTCTCTTTCTCTGTACCTCTGACTTTCAAATTAATAAACAAATCTTTTTTAAAAAAGTTTTTTAGAAAGGACATGGGATTCAATCTCCAATAACACATTTTTGTCTAAGAGTCAAAACATGCTTCATTTCAAACAGCTTGGATGGAAGAAAGGGAAAAAAAGATTGTTAGAGATCAAAAAAAAAAAAAACCCTTAAAGGGTGACTATATATGCAATATGTGGGTCTTGTTTGAATCCTGAATAAAAGCAAATCAACCTTAAAATCATTTTTTGAGGAAACCATTTTAATTTGGACATAGATTGACACTAAAATAATAAAAAATTCTTTCTAATTTGGTGAGGTATGATAATGGCAGTGTATGTGTATGAACAACTAGTAAATGTAATAAGAACAAGTAACACGTGGTGAAAAACTGATTCTGGAGAAAATATGTCTCTTGAATTCTTCTCATTAACATATTAAGACTGAGGCCAGCCTTGTGGCATGCAGGTTGAGCTATCTCTTGCATTGCCAGCATCCCTACAGAGTGCTTTCAGGTTCTGACTAGTCCACTGTGATCCAGCTTCCTGCTGATGCGTCTGGGAAGGCAGCGGATCACGGCTAGAGTATTTGCGACCCTGCAATGCTTGGAGGAAACCAAGATGGACTTCCTGGTCTCCTGGCTTTGGCCTAAACCAAACCAGGTATCGGGGCCATATGAGGAATAAACCAGCGGACTGATGACTTCTCACTCTTTCCCTTTCTCTCTGTGGCTCTTTCTTCCAAATAAACAAATGTTTAAAAATCATAGGATTAAAAAAAAACCTGAGAGTTAACAAGTGTGTCTAGTAGTAGAATCTAGTCTAGAGAAGGGTCGGTCATTTTATTTGTCCTGCTTTTGTAAAAATTTTAGTATTTCCATAAAAATTAAAATCCATGAATTTAACAGCTGTGCCTCCCTGCCCCAACATAATGACCAATATCTGATGGCAGCAGGGACTGTGCTGGGGGAATTTAAGGAACACAGGAAAGAAAAGTTGTTGATGAAAAGCTCAAATTTCATCCCACCACATACGTTTTTTCTTTTTCATCCTTTTCAATTAGAAGTAAAATAGATCTGAACATTTTCTGTAGTTCAAATCAGCATATTTCACACCCATATTGTACAGTTTCTCAAAATCATGTAGATGTTCTTGTGATTAATTTCACAAACATTTATTCTAAAATATTTTATGCAGTTAATTGGTCACTGTGTATATTCTCAATTAATTAATATAGACCCTGAGTGTAATTAGTGTCATGGGGAAATTCACAACTCGTATTGTATGAAAGAATTCTCATACTTGAAAAGTTTGAGATCTACTTATATAGACAAAGGTAAGAGTTTGAAAGTTTTTTTTTTTTTTTTTTATTTCTACCCTAGGCGTTTTGACCTTGAGATAAGAGAATTCCAGAAATAAATGCCAGCTTTCTGATTGATGTCTGCAATGAGCTTCTGTGCCGTGCGCCTGTGCCTATTAGCCGTTCTGTTTGCATCTCTGCACTGAAGCCTGCCAGCTTGAGGGGCCTCTGCAGTGTTATTAGACCTGCCTGTGACCAGCCCGAACCCCTGAGGATGGAGACGATGTTATCTGAACTCACAGAGAGATAATCCCACTGACCATGTTACAGCGCAAGCAGAGAGGGATAGTGAGATGCTTTGTGTGACCTGCTATCCTGAGAACGCTTTGAACCTCTCTCCTTGGTTTGCCCTTTGGCCACTCTTAGGAGCAGTTTCCTCCCTCTTTTCTCCATGGGCTGCAAGATGAATACATTCAATAGAAAATCTGCTCCAGGATGACTTTCCTTTCATTGCCCGAACTCCAGTTCACTGCTGGGTCTTCAGGGTGTATTTTCGTTTCTGCATTGTGTGCCTGTGTCAATGTCTTCTTTGCCATTTAATGTCTATTGAGACATCTAACACCAACCATTTGGTTATCCCAGTGGCTACAAGTGAAGAGCAGGAGGTGGAGGAAGGGAGGGGACTGAGAACTCAGAATTGGTTAGGGAAAAACCAGCTCAAGATTCAAGAAACCCTTCTATTTTCATTTCTCCTAATAAGCATTTCTATGACTTGGTAAAAAGTTGTGACCTTACAAAGGGAAGAGGAGGGAAGGGGAAGGAGAGGAAGGAAAAAGAAGGATGGAAAGGAAGAAGAAGGGGAGGGGAGGGGAGGGGAGGGGAGGGGAGGGGAGGGAAGGGAAGGGAAGGGAAGGGAAGGGAAGGGAAGGGAAGGGAAGGGAAGGGAAGGGAAGGGAAGGGAAGGGAAGGGAAGGGAAGGTGAGGGAGAACACATACATATACACTGGCTATTCTCCTTATTGGAATGGTTGGGTAAGGAGTCTACAATCCAATTAAAAAAGAACAAAAAGCAAAATGAGAGTTATGAAAAGGCGGAAGTTATTTGAGAAAGGGACATTTTACTTATGAAGACTGTAATTACATAGGATTAAAGATATGGGTGATATTTGATATTGAGCTGAAAGTTACTTAATTATTCAGTTTCTGACAGTAACACTTGATTGTTGGCATTTGAATCCTCATTGTAAAGACAAGATTAAAGATATTTTTCCAATGATCATTAAGTGTGTCAGATATTCAGCTGTGTTTGATATTTCTCTGTTTTCTAATGCCTTCAATTATTTCATTTCCTGAATAACAACAGGAACTTTTTCTGAATTATATTTGGAAAAAGTAAACTGCAAAAAACCTTAGTTTTATGGCACAGACTTCACTTCTTTCACAAGCCTCTTTTGATCCATGCCTACATGAATTTATAAAATGATGATTCAAGGGAAAATGAATTGGGTTGATTAAAGGAACAGAGAAACTAAAATTCTATTCCTTTCCATATTAGATTTGGGCTGGAGGGCCTTCTGGCCTTATGGATTCATTTTGCCTCTTTCATTTTCTTATTCTGCATGCACAGTGCAGCACTTTCTACAATGGTTGCATGCCCCGCCCTGCATTTTTTGACTCTGGCTTCATGAACAGTTCATTATGGATGGCTGATGCCCTTGATTTAGTGCTTTGATATTTAGTTACCATGGTTTTAAAATCATTTATGCAACAACTCCCCTTCTTCATGTCTCCTCACTCCCTATGTGCCCTCTGGACCATACAAATCAATGTAACTGTAAATTAGGTCACGACTTTCATAACCATGGAATACCTTGGTGCTCTCACATTCACCCCTCACCCAAAGGGCATGCCGACTTCCATCGGCACTGAGCTCTGCAGGACCACGTGGTTCCCACAGGTTGATCTCGTGATGCCAGGTCAGTGAAGCAGAGAACCTCAGCCTCAGGGGATGATGGTAATCAACTCCCAAGCACCAGGCAGCTGCTCTGTGCAGCATATTTAATTCACATTGCATAGTAATGCTCCTAAGATGAGGTCCCTGGGGATATGTTACCATGCAGGACTTTTCACAGAGGCTTATTGCTTTTCTCATCAGTATCTAAGACTGATTATGAATTCCACATGGGCTCTTCTTTCCCCACAGGACGACATTTGCATAAAAAACAAGCCACTGGGTAAACAAGACTTCACCAGTTATCATTCCTTTTAACTGCATATGTGGAGTGGAAGAATGATGGATGTGCTTTTAGATGCAGCTTACATATTGCACACACCTCAACTGGATCAACCTACACAGCTGCTTTGAAAACCCGTATTCTTTGTGTTTTTTGTTGTTGTTGTTGTTGTTGTTGTTTGTTAGTGTTTTTTTTGTTTTTGTTTTTTTTTTTGCCCCAAAGGAAGTCTCATACCTGAAAACTAGAGAGAATTATAAGAAACAATGCCTTTTCCTCCTTTCATCTCAAGGATTTTCTGCATCTGCTCCAAATGACACCATTGCCTTGTTCAATATTCTTGGACACTACTAGAAGTTGCTAATTGTGGTTGAATGTCACAGAAACAGACCAGCACCAGGTTCAACGTGTCCTGCTTATGTTTTTTAACCAATTGGAGATGATGAATCACATATAAAATAAATGGCTTCTGATAAAATATAATTTCAAAGGAACTGGGAAGGCTTTCCTGGCCAAAAAGTCTGAGTACACCTGATATTTTGAAATGTGCATTTCACAAGGCAGAAGCAATGTGTATCAAAGCCATTGGTTCATGTCCATCCACTTTGTTCAAGTCTGTTTTTAGTCAACTTCCAATTAGAGGTGGACATTTAGGAAGTCCTTAGCTTTATTTCTCTTATCTGTAAAGATAAACTATTACATTTTTATTCTATTAGTTTAAACTTATCAGTAAAAGCATGGCTAATAAGTCTTTTTTTAAAAATTAATTTATTTTTATGTTTTACAATTATTTTATATATTTTATTAATATATAATAATTGTATATATGCATGGAGAAGATTTTTCAATACATTTATAGAACATACACTGATCAAATCACAGTGATTAACATCTCTATTTCCTTATCATTTCTTTGTGCTTGGAGTTTTTTAATTCCTCTCTTCCAGTTCTGAATAAAATATACAATGGGGTATTGTGGACTATAGTCAATATTCCTTCTGATTGTGTTTTGGTATCCATTATCCAATTTCTTTCTTTAATCAAAACGTGATTTGTTAATTTAAAAGGCAGAGCAACAAAGATGGAGAAAGAGAGATCTTCCATCCGCTGGTTCCCTCCCAAAATGGCCACAAAAGTCAAGTCTGAGCCAGGCCAAACCAGGAACCAGAAACTCCATCTGGGTCTCTCACACGGGTAGCAGGGGCCCAAGTACCTGGGCCATCTTCTGCTGCCTGCATAGGCTCATTGACAGGAAGCTGGATCAGATGCTGGGACTCAAACTGGCACTCTGATATGAGATGTCCATGGGATACGTGGGCCCTAATCTGCTGTGCCACAGCAGCAGTGCCTTTCTATCCTCTAGGCCTCCGTACTTTACTTAACCCATAGTAATCACTGATCACAGTGGTCATAGTAATCACAGATCAACTTTTTCTTTTCTTTCTTTTTTAGCTTCAAGAAGTCTGAACACTGCAAACATTTATAATGAATATGGGGAGCACCAGCACTGTGGCATAGTAGGTTAAGTCTCCGCCTGAGGCACCAGTATCCCATGTGGTTGTGGCTCAAGTCCCAGCTACACCACTTCTGACCCAGCTTCCTGCTATTTTTTAAAAGAATAAGTTGTTTCAATTATTTTTATTTTTTGTTTAAGAAGCAGCGAGACAGAGAGTGACGGATGAAGAGAGATTTTCCATCCATTGGTTCATTCTTCAAATGCCCTCAACAGCTAGAGATGGGACAGAAGCCTGGAACTGCATCTGTGTCTCTCATGTGAATGGCAGGGACCCAAGTGATTGAGCTATCATCTGTTGCCTCCCAGAATGTATTAGCAGGAAGTTGGAACTCAAACCAAGCACTTTTCGATATAAAATGTGGGCATCTCAAGGGGTGATTTGCTTGCCCCACCAGATGCCTACAATAAATTTTCAAGAGTGCATAGATTGCAAAGATTGTGAGTTCAAAGATTGTTGAGTTCATAGAGTTCAAAGATTGTGAACATTTTAATGTGGTCTTTATTGCCAGACAACCTTTAAAATTGTACCAAACTGTTACCAGAGAAGCAAGGAGTCCTTGTCTTAGTGCAAGAAAAAATTCAGGCTTGAGACAGAGAGTAGTGGAAAGCAAAATAGCAAGGTTTATTTGGGTAGGGACATCGGTAAGAATGGATGGGTGCCTCTCCAGACAGAACCTGAGAGAGAGTGTGCAATTTACATTTAGGTGGGGCTTTTAAGGGGTTGTGTCTTGCCTTCCCGCCTCTTCTCCTTCTCCTCCTCCTGAACAAAGGACTTGTTGGATGTAAATGCGAAAAATTCCTTTCTGAGTTATCAGACAGGGCGGCGGGGGGGGGGGGGCACTGGCTGGCATCGCCCCGCCTTAGAGGGAGAAAGGTTATGGGTTGGAAGGGGCAGGACCCCCTGGAAGGTCAGGATCTGGGCAGAACCTTTGAAGTGCAGATACTGGGCTGCATCTGGAAGGTTATTGGGATGACTGAGATGCAGATGCTGGACCTGGATGTCAGTTCCTTAGGCCTTTGTCACATCCACATTAGCTCATTTCTGACTTCCTACCTAGCAAAACCACATTCACATCTGCAATGTATGATGGATCCCATTTTTCCCAACTGCTTGCCTAGGCTAACTATTATCAATCTTTTTAAAGATTTATTTTAATTATTTGAAAGGCACTGTGTCACAGAAAGAAAAAGGAGAGACAGAGATAGAGAAAGAGACAGAACTAGATCTTCCTCTGTTGTTTCACTCTCCAAATTGCCAGAAAAACCAGGGCTGGACCAAAATGAAGACAAAGAAATTGAAACACTATCCAGGTCTCACATGTAGGTGGCAAGGGCCCAAGTCCTTGAGACATCTGCTGCCTTTCAAGACACATTAGCAGAGAGCTAGATTGGAAGTAGTTTGCAGCCAGGACTTAAACCAACGTTCTCATCTAGGATGCCAGTGTTGCAAGTGATGGTTTAACCTGCTGAACCATAGCATTGCCTCTTTCATTCTTTTTACGTTACTGACAATCTGATGATTAAAGATGGTATCATGGCATGAACATGTGGCACAGCTAGTTAAGCTGCCACTTGGGACACCAGCATCCATATTAGAGTGCATTGTTGGAGTTCTGATTATTCTCTGTGTGATCTAAGCTCTTGCTAATGTGCCTGGGAAGGCAGCAGCAGATGATCCCAGTACTTGGGCCCCATCCACCTCTGTGGGAGACCTGGATGGAGTTTCAGGCTCCTGGTTTGGCCTAGCCCAGTCCTGGTTATTGTAGGCATTTTGGGAGTGAACCAGAGGATGGACGATCTCTCCACCCCCCCCCCAACCTTCTGTCATTCTAATTTCCAAATAAAGAAATATATTTTAAGAGTATACTATTTTTGTTTGAAACTGTGTTTCCAAAAATCTAAAATGTGTAGTAGGAATGTTCACAACAAAGTCATGTGTTTAAAAAGTAGGGTGATGAGCATGAAACCAAGTTTACAGTATAATTTTTGTTAAAGCAAAAAACAACACATTCACTTTCTTTTTCAAGTTTGGGATATAACATGTAAGCCTGGGACACTGAAGTTATACCAAGTAGGGAAACAGAGCAGAGAGATAGCACTAGGACAACCCTGGGGAATATTCCTTTCCATGACATTCCAGAGAACTAACCAGGCAGGTGACATTAGAGAAATTTAAACCCTAGTGTATTCCTTGGCCTTTGTCTCTGACCCCAAGTTAGCACAGATTGAGTTTTCAAGAAGTAATTTGACAGCTATGAACCAAGGTCGTGTTATAAGTGTTGTGTCACAAATCCAGATGAGATGCTTAAAAAAATAAAATTACTTCATGCATTTTTATGGTTCCTGCTGATTGACTAATGCCTCATATGCTAAAGAAATCATAACAGTAAGTTCACATTCCCAGATTGAAAGCACTACCTTTCCCACATACCGGAGATGAACTGCTGACACTAATTAAGGCTCACAGCACATGCCTTATCCTAAGCACATGTGGATTTGGTTCAAGGAAAAAAGATGATTTGCCAGATTGTAACTCAGAGGTTAGATGAACTCATTCAAACTGTAATGAGAAATTCACATGCCCTTACTCAATATGTGTTAGCAATAAAACATTATATTTCCAGATATGCAGATTTACATGGCAAATGACAATAAGAACACCAAAATGAGCTGAGCACATATTATGGGACAAGTATACTTCCAAGTGTTTTGTTGTTGTTGTTGTTACTTCTTCTAATCCTCATTACAACCTCATGAGTTAGATGCAATCATTACCCTCATTTTACAAATAAGCCATGGAATGGTTTAGTCATTTGCCCAAAGCTACAGAATTGGTAAATACAGGTGTTATGGTTCAAACTCATGCTGTCTGAGTTGGAGAACAATTCATCATCTGTGATCCTCTGACTGCTAACGGATCTAAGCTTACCAAACAGTGGACAGCAGTGATATGATCATAGCTCTTTCAAACCAAACACACACACTAAATGTTAAGTAAAGGACCAGAGAGTTGCTTAATGGTGATATTGGGCCATTAGTCTCATTGGTGCATTCATTCATGACCGCAGTTTCAATGGATATGATTAAAATTCAAAGTCATTTCTTGTCATGAGACCTCCTAAGTATCCACTTAGTATTAAGAAACAGAATCAGTTATTTCAATGAAGATAATTTAAACAAGGGTTTGTCCACTCATTATTAGAAAACTGAAAATGATAAAAGGAGACATGATACTGCAGAGAAAATAGCTGCAAGAAGCAAATACAGAGGTTAGGACCTTGGAGGAGGGGCCTGGCAGAATGGGAGGAGGGGATGCCTGCTAGCAAGTGTGCTCACAGGCATTGTGAGGCTGACTGGGGAAAGCAGTGGCAGATGGCCCAAGTCCTTGGGCCCCTGCACCTGTGTGGGAAAACAAGAAGAAGCTCTGGCTCCTGGATTCGGATTGACACAGCTCTGGCTGTTGTGGCCAATTGGGGAGTGAACCAGCAGAAAGCTGGATTTGAAGTGGAGTAGCGAAGGCTCGAACCGGTGCTCACACTAATATGTTATATACAATATAAAGAATGGGAGGAGAGGAGCTGACAGCTCCACACGTGCAGGAAAGATGGAGAGGCAGGGACAGAGACAGAGAGATTGATCTTCCATCCAATAGATAGCTACCGAAATCGCCAGTGGCATTCTGGCACTGCAGGCAGCAGCTTTACCCACTACACCACTGCACCAGCCCTGAAACAGAATCTTGTTGTGTTATTGTATGGAAGTTAAAATATGTATAGAAATATCTCAATGTATGCTGAGTAGTCAAAGGAGTTGAATATAAAGCTTACTACGCATGACTCACTGAACATCAGACTCCCTTTCCTATACTCCTTTTGATGCTAGGGCTGGAGCTCTATAAACCCCATTTCTTCTTTGTCATCTGTGTACTGTTGGACTTCATCAGCAGTGGCTCCTGGGATTGACAGGAAGGCTGAAAGGAGGAAAAAATAGTCGCACCTTTCATGTTGCTCCCTATTCCTATCCATTGTGCTGAATTACTCTGTAGCAGCAGTGGGCTTTTTTTTTTCTAATTGTTGAGTTTACCACAATTTTTAAAAATGTGAATCATTGTGGCATAGCAGGTAAAGCCACCGCCTGTAGTGCCAGCATCCCATACAGGCGGCTGTTTTAGTCCCTGCTGCTCTACTTCCAATCCAGCTCTCTGCTTATGGCCTGGGAAAGCAGTGGAAGATGGTGCAAGTCCTTGGGCCCCTGCACCCATGTCGGATATCAGGAGGAAGCTCCTGGCTCTTGGCTTCAGACAGGTGTAGCTCCTGCCATTATAGCCATCTGGGGAGTGAACCAGCATGGAAGACCTCTCTCTCTCTCTCTCTCTCTCTCTCTCTCTCTCTCTGCCTTTGCCTCTCTGTAACTCTGCCTTTCAAATAAGTAAATAAATCTTTAAAAAAATATGAATCAAGGGACCAGATTGTGGTGCAACAGATTAGGCCACCACCTGTGATGCAGGCATCCTGTATGGGCACTGGTTTGTGTCACAGTTGCTCCACATCTGATCCAGCACTCTGATAATACACCTAGGAAACAGTGGATGATGGTTCAACTCTCTGCGACCCATGTAGGAAACCCAGATGGAGTTCCAGACTACTGAATTTGTCCTGGTCCAGCCCTGGCCATTGCAGCGATTTTGGTAGCTATCTACTGGATGGAAGATCAATCTCTCTGTGTCTGTCCCTGCTTCTACATCTTTCTTCCACGTGTAGAGCTGTCAGCTCCTCTTCTCCCATTCTTTATATTGTATATAACATATTATTGTGAGCTAGAGCCGCCCCACTGTGCTGTGAACACTGGCACCCAGCACTTTTCTGTGTGTTCTTTTTTAAAGATTTTATTTATTTGAGAGGCAGAGCTATGTGTTTTTAATACTCATTTTCCAATCCAAGAGCTTGTGCCATCTTCTACTGCTTTCCTAGGACAGCAGAGAGCTGCATCAGAAGTTGAGCAGATGGGACTCGATCCAGCACCCATATGAGATGCTGGCACCTCAGTTAGTGACTTTACCTGCTGTGCTGCAGCACTGGCCCCCAGAATCCATTTTTAAAAGCAGGCTTCCCAGGGATGGGCATTTTAATGTAGCATGTTAAGCCACTATTTGCAAAGTTCCCCTCCCTTATCAGAGTGCTCTTTTGAGTACAGTCTCCTCCATTTCCCATTCAGCTTGCTGCTAATGCACATCCTTGGAGGCAGTGGGCGATGGCTACATTGCTTGGGTTCCTGCTATCCATGTAACAGATCCAGATGGAGTTCTGGCTTTTGACTTTGGACTGGCCCAGTCCTGGCTGTTTTGGGCACTTGGGGGAATGAACCAGTATATGGAAATTTCTCTCTGCTCACTCGAATAAATAAATAAATAAACCTTATAAAGAAAACACACTTCCTGTCATGGCCTTTCAAAGTCACATGCTCCAGCTCTATTCTTCCTTTATCCATGGAAGTTGTCTCCATAATCCTATCTCGGATTCTGCTATAGTCCCAGTCATTTTACTTTGTGAAACAAAGCTTCCTTATATTTTCCACATCCGTTGGCCCAAGAAGAATCCATTATGTCTTTGAATCATTTACGGATCATTCTAACATATCTTTGTTCTAGCAGGTTGGTATTTTCATTACTTCTTTTTTTTTTTTTTTTTTTTTTTTTTTGACAGGCAGAGTGGATAGTGAGAGAGAGACAGAGAGAGAAAGGTCTTCCTTTGCCGTTGGTTCACCCTCCAATGGCCGCCGCTGCAGCCGGCGCACCGCGCTGATCCTGGCAGGAGCCAGGAGCCAGGTGCTTTTCCTGGTCTCCCATGGGGTGCAGGGCCCAAGCACCTGGGCCATCCTCCACTGCACTCCCTGGCCATAGCAGAGAGCTGGCCTGGAAGAGGGGCAACCGGGACAGAATCCGGCGCCCCAACCGGGACTAGAACCCGGTGTGCCGGCGCCGCAAGGTGGAGGATTAGCCTATTGAGCCACGGCGCCGGCTCGGTATTTTCATTACTTCTACAAGTAGATTCCAAGTTTCTTGAGAGCAGGACCTTGGCTCCTACTGCTTTGCATCACCTCAATGTTAAAACCTTCACACAGTACTCAATATTATTTGTGATTGGTTAATGAGTGACTGTTTTACAGTTCATTTATGTGGCATAAAATAGCATTAAAGATTAGACAAGTAGAAAATACTGAAAACCTTGATTTTTTCTTCTTTTAATTTTTTGCCAATTTACTAGAGTATTACCAACATGCCTGAATAGCATAATAAGTAGCAATATCAAGAATAATTCTTGACTTTAGCATCATTATATGAATGTGTAGTGCTATATTTAATATCAGTGATACTTTGGCAGCCTGGCAATGAAGCAGTAGAAGAAAATATGTAATCGTGTTAGAATCTCTTACTGAATTCCACCTCTTAACATTAAAGAAGTTCGAATGCTCAAGTAATTTACAATTCAAGAGAGGATAAGAAACAGAAGAAGGCACATATGTGCCATATATTTAATTAAAAAAAAGACCAGCATCCATCTATTCCTCATACCGTCATGGAGGTCTTATGAAAAGCAAATAAAAGCAAATGTGTCTTCTTACACTCCACTGACATAACAGATGAAGTCCAAACTCATGGATAAGTCGCTGTCTACTTCTCCAGCCTCAGATCCCATCATAACATGACCATGCTCCTCAGAGACTTTCAATTTGCCTTTCCTTGTCACAACTGCTCTCCTCTTTTGTACCTGCCAGGCCCTCAGCAAGGAATATGCTCTCCCTGCTTCCTCTGCTTTATGAGTAATTTGTGACAATATATAAATTTATGAAAACTAAACTGAGGCCTTCCCTTCTCTGTGTAATCTCCCTTTCCCTCCTACAATCCCCACTTGAATGAAGTGTTCTGTTTCTTTCATCTCTTTGTTCTCATGGCATAATACACATGCCTTGATTCCAACATTTATCACCTACTCTTTGTCTATTTTTCTCAAAATAGTGTGAACTCTTCCAGAGTAAGAATTTGTTGGGGGCCAGTACTGTGACATACTGGGTTGGGTCTCTGTGAGGTGCTGGTACCCCATATGAATGCTGGTTCATGTCCTGGCTGCTGTTCTTCCTATCCAACTCTCTGTTGGTGGCCTTGGAGGGTGGTGGAGGATGGTCCAGGTGCTTAGGCCCCTTCATCCAAATGGGAGACCCAGAAGAAGCTCCTGACTCCTGCCTTCAGACTGCACTGGCCATTGTAGCCATTTGGGGAGTGAACCAATGGATAAAAGACCTCTCTTTCTGTCTTTCTGTCTATCTAATGGCTCCGCCTCTCAAATGAATAAATAAATCTTAAAAAGAATTGTCTTTCTGGAGCTAGTATGAAACAGAGGCTCTGGATTATAAACATTAAATAAGTTGATTTGAACTCAAGTCATAGCTAAATTAGTGAATGTGCTAGTCCTTGTGACAACAGTGTAACCAATATTGTAGTTTTATGTAAACAAATATTTATTGATTTATTTGAAAATCAGAGTTATGGAAAGAGAGGAGAGAGCAAGAGAGAGCAAGATCTTCCATTCATTAGTTGTCTCCCCAAATGGCTGAAATGGCTGGGTCTGGGC
Organism: Oryctolagus cuniculus; assembly: GCF_051225735.1. Lineage (NCBI taxonomy): Eukaryota > Metazoa > Chordata > Mammalia > Lagomorpha > Leporidae > Oryctolagus > Oryctolagus cuniculus. Next base: position 114,977,629 of record NC_142869.1, on the reverse strand, counting down.
CTTAGCCAGGCCAAAGCCAGAAGCTCCTCCAGATCTCCCACATGGGTGGCAGTAGCTCAAGCACTAGGGTTATCTTTTACTGCTTTCCCAGGCCATTAGCAGGGAACTGGATCAGAAGTGGAGTAGCTAGGCCACAAACTGGTGCCAATATGGGATGCTGGCTTCTCAGGTGGTGCCTTTACCTGCTATGCCACAATGCAGGCCCAATTAATAAATATTTTGACATACTATCAAATACACCACTCTACATAAGTCAATGAGAAAATTAAAAGTAAAAAAAGTGCAAGATATTATATTTTTTCTCTTTTAATAATTTTAAATTTGCTCACACTTAGTCTTGACCGTATTTGAAATTTTTAAATAATTAAGAGTACTGTATTATATAAGATTAATCTGAGGTTGTGTTACAGCCTGTTAAGCGTTGCTGACATCCCATATGAGCATTGGTTCCAGTCCCTGTTGCCCTACTTTTCATTCAGCTCTCTGCTAATGTGCCTGGAAAAGTGCCGGTAGATGACCCAAGTATTTAGGCTCCTGCCACTCACGTGGGTGACCTGGATGGAGGTCCGGGTTGTGGCTTCAGATTGGCCCAAACTTGGCTCTTGCAGCCATTTTTGGGGAGTCATTCAATGAGTGGAAGATCCCCCTCCCTCCCTATACCTCCTTCTCTCTCTGTGACTCTGCCCTTCAAATAAATAAATAAATGAATATTTTTTAAAAATTTAAAATAATAATCTGAGGAAATGTAATAAAATATTAATTACTATTAGTACATCAAATTTGTGAGGAAAATCAAAAACCACTTGGTTTTTCAGCTCTATCAAAGAATAAGCGCATGGCCTCTGCAGTGCAACCACCCGTTCTCAGACCCCTGCTCAAACACTTCCTTATCTAAAAAAGCCTTAACGGACTTGTTCCAGCTCTTTCTGAAACTTGATTTCATCAGGTTAAAAAGGCAGAAATATGGACCTTTTTGAGACTTACAATATGAATTAGGAATATAATGAAGGCTTTAAATGTGAGGAATGGATAATTATACAGTCATAAAGTCATGATAACAAGGCATATGTAATAATGTGCCAAAATTTAGTAGATTCCAACCATAGGAGAACAACAAATTTTAAAAATCCATGCTCTTTCTAGTAGTTCTGAGGAGTGTGGGTTTGGAATTCAAAGGGAATGTACCAGCGTGTTCAAAAATACTTTCTTTGAGTTACTGGGATTATCAGCATATTTATTTTCTCATTTTTATGCTTTCTTCATTTTCTGAAATAACAATACTACTACTGTAATTAGATTATGAAAAATTATAAAATGAAGAAAGAAAAGAAGGATTTGGTGCACTATCTTTATCTTATCAAATGTAATTAAAAGTCTCAAAAATGTAGGTCATGTTTCCTGTTTTTAAGGAGCCTTGAATCCTAAATAGACATGATTAACAGATGCGAAACAGTTGGAGAATTATAAGAGACAAAAATTAATCATGTTAATTTGTTTAACTTAATCTTTTCTAGGCAACTTTGAAAATGGAATGACCTGCCAAAACTGTGCTGGAGCAAAGAGTTCATGCCCAAGGCTGACACAGCAAACACTTCACTAGTGTGTTAAATGGAGGTGGGTCAAGGTCTCCTTCCTTGCCATCAAGAATGTGAGGACTCCTGAGGTTCCCGACTAAGTTAAGAAGTCTGTGAGCAGGGTCTTTAATACACACGCAGTGGCCATTTCTGGCACAATTTGATGGAATTTCCTTAATTTAAAATTATGTCTAATTTTGAATTGGCAAAACAGACAATAAAGTCTATTGCAATGCATTTTGAAGATATCCCTTTGAAAATTTTGCCTTCCTAAACTATTTTTAATCTTTCATTTTTTAGTAACCTGGGGAATATATCTGAGGAAGTGACCAGTATTGGTGATATATAGTAACTGTGTGAGTTTTATTGAATGTTCCTGTTGCATAGTTGGGCGAATTATTTGACTTTCAGTGTCTCAAAAATCAAATTTAATATTGAATAATGCTTGGAGGCTCTGCTTTCTTTTTATGAAATAAGTTTGAGCAGCACATCATGATTTTTATTCCACATTATATCATAATATTTATCCTGTTATTACAGAAATTAAAGGAAAAATGCATATTCTGGTAAACACTTAACGGTGTGAGATCTGGGGAGGGTGTTTAGCTCACCTTCCACATCAAAGTGTCTGAGTTTGATTCCTCACTATGTTTCCTGATTCAAGCTCCCTGCTAATGCAAACTCTGAGAAATAGATCATGGTGATAGCTCAGATGATTGGGCCCCTGCCACCTACATGAGTGATCTGGATTGATTTCCTAGGTCCTAGTGACTTCATTGCAGACAATTGGAGAATGAATCAGTGGCTGAGAGCTCTCTGTCTTGTCTGTCTCTCACTCATACAAATAATTATTTTTTTTCAAAAGGTGAGACCTTCTCACTGTGAACAAATGACCAAATATTTTGCTACTAACATCTAATCTCTAACTGAAATGTCTTAAATGTCTTAGTAATGATTAGTTTATTAGCTTTAAGGATACAAGGAAATGTAGAGTAGGGTTTAAAAAAAAGAAACCTAATTAACAGTTGCTTGTTTTCCTAATATTTCTTTTTACATTAAAATCTAATTTGCAAACTGTTGAAATCTTTACTTAATGTATGCTAAACTGATCTTCTGTATATAAAGAGAATCGAAAATGAATCTTGATGTGAATGGAAGGGGAGAGGAAGTGGAAAAGGAGAGTGTTGCTGGTGGGAGGGACGTTATGGGGGGGAAGCCATTGTAATCCATAAGCTGTACTTTGGAAATTTATATTCATTAAATAAAAGTTAAAAAAAATTAAAAAAATCTAATTTGTAATTCTAAAATGTTTGCAATGGAAATATAGATTCCAATGATCTCAGTTTAAAAAATACTACAACAAATGTTAGAAAGCAATTAGCTTGCTTTATTGTACTTTTATCCAATTTTAAAATCTTTGTTTAAATAACTCAGGTAAAAAGAAAGCTTGAGGTGACTTTTAAAAATTATTATCTAATGTTAGTAGCAAGCTAATGTTGTATGATTTATGTTTAAGAAAAATTTGCATTTTGCATCATTAACATACTAATATGAAAGCATACATTTCTAAAATAAACTTTCAGGAGAAAGCATTTATCTTAATTAGTTCAAGCTACTTAGACCCATATCTGTTTTCTCCCAATGTTTAAAGCATACATAAGTATTTCTCATGTAGTTTGCATGTGTATGTACAGGTACACACAGGTAGAAAGCATAATATAAAAGCATATATAAAATATAGGTGTGTTATATTTCAGTGGGTCAGCTCTAAAGAAACTTCATTTTCTTTCAAATTTCCCCAGAGAGCTTGGGAATCTCCTTAGTGTATTCTCTGTGTTCTCCATTGTCCACTCATCCTGTTGACCTCATGGCATGCCCTGCTTTCTCATTTCTTTCTTTGATGACCTCTCAGATACCTTCCTACCTAAGACACTAGTTACAAAGTTAATACTTTGAAAGAGGTGACTACCAATGCTGTCCATCAAAGACTTTCATAGCTGTTTCTGGTGCTCACCTACATCAGAAGCAAATGTCCGCATTTGCAACGTTGAACGTGCAGAAGTGTGCAGTAAATTCACCTTGTTTAACACTGCTGGTTCCATAAATCCTTCCTGCAGAACTTTGCACAAAAACTTCATGAAACAGTTCAATACAGATTTCATCATCCATCAGTGAATATTCTTTTTTTCAAATTCTATGTATTTAAAAATCAGTTTTTAAAAGGGAGGGAGAGAAGAAGAGAATAATACAAAGGATCATAAGAAACTGCTATGAAGAAATGTATGCTAATCAGCCATAAAATACTGAAAAAAATGGATAAATTCCTGGATTCACATAACCTTCCCCAAATTAATCAAGACCCTTAACAAGCAATGATATTGAATCAGTAATCGAAAGTTTTCCATCAAGGAAAAGTCTGGGATCTGGTGGATTTAGTACTGAATTCTACAAAGCATTCTAAGAGGAAAGTAACTAATACTCTAAACTATTACAAAATATTGAAAAGGACAGAATTCTGCCAAACTCTTTTTATGAAGTCAACATTACTTTGATACCAGAGATCAGATGAAGACACAATATGTAAACTAAAGCCCTATATCCTCAATAAATATAGAGGCAAAGATTCTCAACAGAGGGCTGACACTGTGGCTTAGTAGGTTAAGCATCTGCCCGAGGTTCGGGCATCCCATATGGTCATTGCTTAAAGTCTTGGCTGCTCCACTTCCAATTCAGCTCCTTATTAATGGCCTTGAAAGCAGTGGAATATAGCCCAAGTGCTTGGACTCCTGTCTCACGTAGGTGACCCAGAAAAAGCTCCTTACTCCTGGTTTAGGATTAGCCCAACTCTGGCCATTGCAGTCATTTGGGGAGTGAACCACTGGATGGAAGACCTCTTTCTCTATGTCTCCATTTCTCTATCTCTAATTCTGCCTTTGAAATAAATAAATAAATCAATAAATCATTTTTTTAAAAAAAGATTCTGAACAAAATACTTGCAAATGGAATTTAAAACCAAATCAAAAAGTTCACTCATCATGATCAAGTGGGACTTATCCCAAAAATGCAAGCTTGGTTCTACTTTCACAAATTAATGAATGTCAGAAATCATATCAAAAGAATGCAGAACGAAAGACATATGGTCATCTCAACAGATGCAGAGAAAACATTTGATGAAATTCAGCACCCATTCATGATAAAAAACCCTTCACAAATCAGCTATAGAAGAAACATTCTTTAAAATTATGAAGGTTATATAACACAAACCAACAGCCAACATCATACTGAATGGGGAAAAACTGAAAGCATTTCCCCTCAGATCTGGAACAAGACAAGGATATCCATTTACTCGAACTTTTAGTATGAGCAATTAGGAAGGAGAAAGAAATAAAGAGCATCAAAATTGGGAAAGAGGGAATCAAATTATCCATGTTTGCATATGATGTGACTTTTGTAAATAAAAAATTGAATTTGAAGTGACCTATACTGTTGCATTCACAAACATTAGCCTTATGTGGTGTATAAGGAGCCAGAAAGTCAGGCTAGCCACTGATTTCAAATAGGAAGAGTTCACAATGGAAGGGAACACAATTGGGGCTTTCCAGGTGATAATGGTATTCTTATTCTTGACTTCACTGATGATTGTATTTGAATGCTCAGTTGGCACAGACTCACAGAGTTGTTCTAAAATTTCCATTTCCCGGGCTGGTGCCATGGCTCACTTGGTTAATCCTCTATCTGCTGCATCCCATATGGGCACCAGTTTCTAGTTCAGGTTGCTCCTCTTCCAGTCCACTTCTCTGCTGTGGCCTGGGAGGGCTGTGGAGGATGGCCCAGGTGCTTGGGTCCCTGCACCCGCATGAGAAACCAGGAAGAAGCATGTGGCTCCTGGCTTCAGATTGACACAGCACCGGCCGTAGTGGCCATTTTGGGGGTGAACCAACGGAAGGAAGACCTTTCTCTCTGTCTCTCTCTCTCACTGTCTAACTCTATCTGACAAATAAAAAAAAATTCCATTTCCCTTCCATGTGTTATATTTCAAGGCAATAGTATGAGGGCATAACATTTTCGATTATGTGGTTCAAGGTTATTATGAAAGGCTACATCTTTACACACCTAGAATCTTCTTGTTTCTTGCATTATGTTACATGTCATAACTGTTAATGTGGCTTGAAGCTGCCTTTGTACATATTTTAAGTTTAGCTTAAAGATTTATCTATGCACAGTGAACTGTAACCTAACTTGATGTGTAAACAAACGGTAATCTACTCTTGTAATAAGCAGCTGAATCTCAGTCAATCATATGTTGTCAGCTATTTAAATCACGTTCAGTAATATAGATGGGAGGTGTAACCAATTGGGTTGCCTCTACTTCTATTTAATGTAAGACATTCTCATTTCCCTGGCAATCAATATAACCTATCCATGTGGTGGGACTGTATATGCTGAATCTTTTGGTCCAGACTGCTTCTCAATTCTGGAATATCAAATAAATCCAGCTAACATTTATAAAATTAGATTTGTAATAATTTCATCTTTTAACGTAGCAGGAAGTTTACCGTGCTAACTTCTTGGGACTTAGAACAAATGTCCCAACTCCATAAACTTCTTAGAATGGGATCTTTCTTATCCTTGGCCAGACACAAAATGCCAATGCTTTCTCATTTCTTTACTGCTATACAGAGGTGGAATTCTCAGAATTTTTAATTCTTAACCCATTTATTTTCCTGCAGTCATCCTAGAAATTGTACACTTTCTAATATTTATTTTATTTCTAAAATTGTATTTGTCTTATTTTGAAAGACAGATATGAGATGAGAGAGAGACTTGCATTTTCTTTTTCAGTTTTCAGCCAGACTGAAGCTAAGAGCTCCAAACTCCGTCAGGGTGTCCCCAGATGGTAGAAGGGACCTAAGCACTTGAATGATCATTCACTTCCTCCAAGGATGCATCAGCTAAAAGCTGGATCAGAAGCAGAAATCCTGGCCCGGAGCCGTGGTGCAGTAGGTTAATCTTCCGCCTGTGGCACCGGCATCCTATAAGGGCACTGGTTCTAGTCTTGGCTGCTCCTCTTCCAATCCAGCTCTCTTCTGTGGCCTGGAAAAGCAGTCCAAGATTGCCCAAGTCCCTGGGCCCCTGCACCGACATGGGAGACTGGGAAGAAGCTCATGGCTCCTGGCTTCTCATTGGTGCAGCTCTGGCCGTTGCGGCCATCTGGGGAGTGAACCAACGGAAGGAAGATCTTTTTCTCTGTCTCTTCCTCTGACTATCTGTAACTCTACCTCTCAAATAAATAAATAAAAATCTTAAAAAAAGCAAAAGTTCTAGGACCCAACCTGGCACTGCAATATAGGATGTGGGTACCCCAAGAAGTGGCTGAGCCCCCTGTGCCACAATGCCTGTCCTGACCTTCTAGCATTAGATTATTGTAACACTTGATTGCTCTTTCATAGCCATAACTAAAGTGTGTATGTTTTTTTCTTTATTTTGCATTCTGCTTAGTAAAAGTTAATTGCTGATTTTATAATTAATTAGACTTATGTTTAACTTGACAGATATGTCATGTTTGCCTAAGAATTCCATAGAACAATTTAGGGGAAATTGTGACCACCAAGCCTAAGGCCATAGGGGCCTCCACTTGAGCAGGAACAACCACCCCTGTAAACAGTCAACTCTCAGGTCAAAAGATCAGCATCAAACAATCTCAAACTAGCTTTGGAATTTACCTGATAATAAACTTCTCCCATCATCCACTCTAATCTCTCCCATCTCCCTTTTTCTCCTTTGAAAAGTTCTCCTGATAACTATCAGGTTGGGAAAAGTCCTATCTGTGACATAAGCATTGATTTTTCCCTCCAAGATTGTAATCCTCTTAAATAAACCTGATTTCCTTGTGTCAACTCTTAACTGGTAAGTTGGCCATCTGGTGACAAACAGCATGGACCTAATGTTCCAGTAGTATTATCAAACCTGAAATCTGGTCTTTGTAAAAGAAACCAATGACTCAGAGGACAAGGATTTAGGGAAAAGAAAGAAAGTTTATTTAGGATCAGGAAGGTATCAGGCTAGAGCCTCAACAGCCAGCTTTTCCAGCGAAACAAAGCAGTGGGGGTTTATATAGGGAAACACAGATTTAGCTTCATGATTACACTCATATAGAAGGCATATAGAAGTGAGGGCTTTCAGTTGTTCCATTGCTAGCTGAGTCCTTATCTTGTGAGCATGCCATTAGCACCCAGACTTCAGAGAAATGCAAACAAAATCATTAACCAAAGAGGGTGTTGGAGTCCTGGGTCAGACCTAGGTCACTCACATGTTTTAATCCTCAAAATAGTGTATTGTTAGTCTCTGTTTAACAGTTTAATATCTATGCCTAATTCATTTTCTAACATAATGGAGTACAGCTCAATTAGCAGAAAATTCTGTGTCATGCAGATCTGATTTCAAGTCTCACTTGTGCATTTTTAAACTAAACAATTTAGGGTAAGTTAGTTAAATTCATTTAGTTTCAGTTTTCTCATTTCAGAGTAAAACTGGCAAAAACAATTATTAGCATATTCTGGAGGGGAGGGAAACAACATGCTTTCCCATCACCCTCCTAGGATCTTTAGCTGCATTATGAAGTTGACATGAGATGGAATAGAAGAGGAAACTCATATTTAATTAGGTGCTATGCATATAAATCCCAAAATATGAGATTCAATGTAGGTTCAAATGATTGAAGCTTATAGAGCATCCTGAATTGCAGAAAGGAACAGAGGCTTAGAGCTTTGTGGGAGTGGTAGCTAAAGGGTGGGGAAAGGTAGGATTATATGGTGAGTAAAGGTTGTCCTGTTATGCAGGTAAAGTCTTGCAGGTAGTAAAAAATGTCTTGGTGTAACCCTCTTCCTCATAAGGATACTTTTTACTAATATAGATTTCCTTGATATATGGAATTTTCCTTTACAAAAGTAAGGCTTTTCAGAGCTACTCCTGTGTCTGCAGTTCCTCAGGAAAAATGTGCTTAAAAGTGCATTTTAGAGCAGCATATTGTGGTTTCTTGCATTCATATTTTGGGGTATGTGTTCTAAGTCTTAACATTTGCTTAAAATAAGAAATGGGATAAAAGAACTATGAAAGATAAATTTGTCTGAAAGAATATTAATTGTACACCCCACATAAATTATTTTGACTAAATGTGATCAATGGAAAATATCTTTTATAGAAGAGGAATTTATGTCTTTCTTTGTAAGAGTATAGAATATTTAGAAGACACTGGTATTTTTAGGATGAAAAATGCAGAATGAATTCAATGCATTAATGTTTAATATATTCTCTAAAATAATTTTTTCATAATATTTTACTTGTCAAATGATAAGATTCATGTAAAAAGCCCACAAGAAACTTCAATGAATTAAAACTTATTAAAAATATTATTAGCTCTTTAATGGGATTCTAGTTTTAATATTTTTGTAAGAATTTTTTAAAATGTACCTGGAGTCTCATTAAAATAAAAATTAAAAAAAGAAACTTTTATAGAATACCCTCAGAACTGGTTGGATGTATTCCTATAGAACTCTCTAAACTTGGTCTACTTGTCCCAAAATAGCAAACCAGTTGCTGACACCCTGGCAGTAGAAAAAAAGTAGGAACTCATTGCATAGTGCAGAGAAAGGAGATAGACAACTATCACTTAATTCACAAGCTCCTCAAAGGGTTTCTTACAGATTGAAGTTGGTGTTGACGGGTACATGTTCAGCTTGCATCCAGATCCCTGGTTCTGTGGTGCGTCTTGCCTTCCTTCTATCGGTCAGTGATATCGCATTCTTATGGGATTTTCTGAAACGGTAAAGTGGGCTCCATTCAGGTAGATGGTAGATACTCTTGGTCAGGTCCAGGAGTTCCTAAAAAGAAACATCTAAGACAAGACTGAAAAGCAAAACATGGGGTGGAGGGAAGATACAAAACCTTATGAGTCATGTGTTCAGATTTCTCATAGGGTCAACTGTACTACTCACCAGTTTATAGTGTTAATTTTATTCAAAGTACAGCAAGGAAATGTAAAACTAAGGGGAAGAGGCTGAAGAGTATATCATTGTGTATACACACCATTCATCTGTTAATATGCACTTAGGTTTTTATATTTCTTGCATATTATGAGTAGTTCCTTTTGCTACAGATCCTTGCTAGCACTTGCTATCTCTTGTCTTTTTAATAGCAGCCATTCTGACTAGAGTGAAGTGGTGTTTCATCATAGTTTTGATTTGCATTTCCCTGATAATTAGTGATATTGAGTACTTTTTCATATATCTGTTGACCATTTGTGCACCTGTTAAAAAATATATCTTTAATTCTATTGCTCATTTTTAAATTGAATTATTTGGGTATTTGTTGCTTCTGAGTTGAGTTCCTTAAATATTTTATATATTAAACCCATGTCATCCATATAGTTTGGTGCAATACCATTTGGGATGTTGAAGTTCTCTATTATTAATGCATCTGAATCAATTTCTTCCTTTAGGTTTATTAATATTTTCTTTATACATTTAAATGCTCCACTATTTGGTATATATACATATATGTATATATATATACATATATATTTTTTAAATTATTATTTCCTCTTGCAAAACTGGTCCTTTTATCATTATGTAGTGATCCTCTATATTTCTTTTTGTTGCTTTTGATGTAATATCTGTTCTGTCTAAAAAAACTAAGGCTATTCCTGCTTTCTTTTCTATTCCATCTGCACAGAATACATTTTACCCCTTCCTTCACATTAGTTTTTGCATATCATAGAGGTGAAGGTAGTTTCCTATAAATAGTATTAGTTATCTTTTTTGTTTATTTTCCTATATAGTCATTCTATATTTTTTCTTGGAGCTTTTAACCCATTAACATTTAATTATCAAAATTGACCTTAACAATAAGTAAGGTCTTATGAGTGTGATTTTATTACTGACTTTTAAATGTTTCTTTTTGACTTTTTTTTCTCTCTCTCTTATAGTCTTCCTTAATGGATCAGGTGATTTTCACTAGTAGTCTGTTATGATTCCTTAATCATTACATTTGGTGTGTCTGTATAAAGTTTTTGCTATATGGTCACCAAAAGTATCTTTTGATTATAAAAAGCTACACTAAATTTATAGCAATTTTACATTGATTATAAATTATTCTTGGTCATTTAAATTTAACTGAAAAGTGATACCTGTTAAATATAAGAGTGGGAATAAGAGAGGGAGGAGATGTACAATTTGGGACTTGCTCAATCTGACTTGTCCTAAATGGTAGAGTTAGAAACATGCCAGGGGATTTCAATTCAATCCCATCAAGGTGGCAAGTACCTATGCCATCTAACTAGTCAAAGTGATCAGTTTCAGTTCACAATTGACCATAATGATAGGATTAAGAGTCAAAGAGATCACATAAACAAGACTAGTGTTTGCTAATACTAACTGATAGAATTAAAAAAGAGAGAACAAAACAATATGGGAAGCAGGATACACAGCAGACTCATAGACCGGCAGATGTCCTAAATAGCATTCTGGCCTCAGAATCAGCCCTTAAGTCATTCGGATCTGGCTAAAAAGCCCACGAGAGTTTCGCAGGCATGGAAAGCCAAGACCATTGTGGCAAAAAAAAAAAAAAAAAAAAAAATGACCTAAATGAAAGATCTCTGTGAGTGAGATCCCAGTGGAAAAAACGGCCATCAAAGAAGGCAGTACCTTTCTCTGGAGGGAGGAGAGAACTTCCACTTTGAATATGGCCTTGTCTAAATAAGATCAGAGTTGATGAACTCAAAAGGCTTCATAGCCTTGGCAGCTCATGACAAGAGCCTCAGGTGATTACTGATGCCATAAACAAGAGCTTCAATTGTTAAATCAACAACAGAAGTCACTGTGCACCTGTTCCCCATGTAGGACCTCTGCCCTTAATGTGTTGTACTATGTGAATTAATGGTAAATCTACTACTCAAACAGTACTCGATACTTTGTCTGTGTGGGTGCAGTCTGTTGAAATCTTTACTTAGTATATACTAAGTTGATCTTCTATATAAAAAGATATTTGAAAATGAATCATGATGAAGAATGGGGTGGGGGAGGGAGGGGGAGATGGGATGGTTGCGGGTGGGAGGGAGGTTATGCGGGAACAAGCTCCTGTAATTCAAAAGTTGTACTTTGGAAATTTATATTTATTAAATAAAATGTGAAAAGAAAAAAATTAGGAAAAATAATTTGTTTAATCAAAACTTTAAATGACACAATGAAGATTCAAAGACCCAGAGAAAGCTGCCCAATTTTATGCTAAGATGAAGAATGGGAGCTAGGTAAAAATGTGATTGGACAAAAAGTTCATGGCCTACTGGTACTAGACTAAGAGCAGGAACCCAGCAAGTCCTGTCTTTTGGATGCTTCTTGATTCCCTATGTAACATTATTTCTTCCTGAGTATAGGGCAAGACCTCTTCTATATTGAGGATTTTCTAATTTACTATTAGAAAGATTATGGCAGATTATTTCTTTATAGCTTTTACAGGGAATGTCAGAGGAAAGTGAGTATAACATTTATACATTTTCTATGGTAGAAGGGTTGTAGTTTCCTTGCCTTGAGGAAGAAGAAATCTAATTTCTATGACTTGCCTTGGAGAAGAAGAGCAGGAGAAAGAAGGGAAGGAGAAGGTCAGAAAGAAGATTTTTTTTTTCTGAAGCCCTTCTAAAATCTTTTAATTTAAACATTTCAATTAACCAAGTGTCACACTTGGTATACCATTATCTGGAGGTGATATTTGACTGGAGTCTTGATTACAAATAGCTTTCAAAACAAACAAGGAAGAATCTGGTATTCCATGTACAGGCAATCACATATGATAATAATTACAAAACATATCATTTTGCTGAAAGATGGATACTACATATTCACCCACCTGTCAGTTATCTATTTCTGGACAGTTCTGTTTCTCTGTAGCAGTTATTGCTATTTGTTCATTCTATACTTTCTTATTCAGTTTGATTTGGGAGGAGGTTACATGGATAAATAAAATCTTGACTTCCTTAGTTGATATGTTTTAGTTAGAATTGGCTATAAAGTCCCATTCTAGAAGGAGAAATCTAAGTGAACATATTGGTTAGAGATTCTAGGAAAGCAACTTCATTCCACATAAAGAGGGACAGACAGAGTTGGCAAATATCATTCCTCTTTGTGCTTTTTCTCCCCTATTTCTTGGAACATGGATGCTATGCCTGGAATTTTTGCAGTCATATTGTGAGAATAAAGCTGAAAGCCAATTACTAAGGATAGTGAGGCAATAAAACAAAATAGAGGTATTTAAGTTGCATTATGGCATCATTGAGTCATTGAACCTAGTCTGTGCTACTCAATTCTTGGTCATTTTCTTTATGAGAAAAAAATAAACCTGGTAATTTTTTAAGCTGTATTTTCCAGATTTCCTATTTCTTGAAACCAAACACAATCCTGACTGATAAAACCTCCAGTCATATAACATATCCTGAAAATCTATAATTTCTATTTCTAAGAGATACACATAGAGCAAGGATGCAATATCTGCATCTCTTCAAAATATATTCAAGGAGAGAAACTTTTGCTTTTAAATTAAATTCTTGACTCTACCATGCAATTACCAAAGTACACAAAAACAATCCATGAAGCCTCTCTGTAAGGCTCATTCACAGCGAGTCCTGTATACATTTACAACTTAATTGATCGACCATTCCTCATAACAATGTTTTGCCTTGGGAAAGAATCTACACCTTTTGAGACACTCTGGCTGATCATCAGCAAGTAGGGACCTTGCTCTGCCTATGATCCTTGCATCGGTAGCAACTTCTAATTAGCAACCTTGAAAAAATTTATTCATTCTGGGATTTAATTTTTTTCTGCATACAAAAAAGGGTTGCATACAGGTCACATACACCATGCTTGTTGGAAATAGGAGGGAATGATTGGTGAGGTGGGCCTCCTGTTGAGAGGGGTGGGTTGACAAGACTGAAAAAGCATTCCAAAAGAGGAAGACTTCAGAACATATTCATTTTCAGCAAAGCTGTTATTTTCCAGTGAAGTATACAAGAACATATTTTGGGCAGGTTCTTGCATATACATTAACCTTCGACATCAAGTGGGGAATATGACTGGCATTTCTCTCCAGGTAAATTCGCTTCTGTTTCTCCCAAATACCTGCACAGCATCAACTCAATTACTTCCTATGTGGGAGTAATAGTTGGAGATTTTCTTCCTCAGTTGGAAGGAAAACTTTCTGCTGTCTGTAAACAATCTGAGAAGAACCCAAACCCCAGGCATGTGTTTCTTCTAGATGATCACAGCTGGGCCTTGGTGATGGTTTGATTGAATCATGCACCTTGGATCTCCCCAGCAGGGAAAACTAATGCTGGCAAGAGCAGCTGTGCATCTTTAGAAGGCTGAAACATCCTCATTTTCTCTACTGGGGATGAACATTTTCAGACAAAATAAGACACAACTGTGATCTGATAAAAAATACTAGTTTTCCAAATGGGAATAAATTATAAGATTCCCTTTTTTCTTTCAATGGTAAGCAATTTTATGTTTTATAGACAATTTTTGTTGACTGCAGCAATCTAAGTTTGAAAGCCTTCCTGCTTAATGTCATATGTTTATGATTTTCTTACAGATCAGGCTGTGTTCAAGTCTTATACCACTGAGCTGCAAAAGTTTGAAAATAAAATATTTTGGCTTAAATGTGCTGATCCACCAGAGAGAATTGCCTTTATATCTATGAGAAACTGTATATTAGAATAATGGGAATTAGAAAAATTATATTCTAGTAAAGACATGGCTTTAGAGGTCATCTAGTTTGACTTTTAAAGTGAGTTTTGAATGACATCTGTGTATTTGGATGCTAAGAATGTTTTAACTCAGACTGCTTTAAAGAAGAAATTTTCATCAAAATAATATGAGCACAACTAAATGTCATACAGAAAGTTTTCTCTGGAAAAGGTACTTTTGGTCCCTTTTGTGATATTAATTAATTTTTTATACACTGTGTTGAAAATCATTCAATTTATTCTTATTGAAAATTTTTTCATTAATACAAATGTTTGCTCAGTTTAACTATTCATTAAAATTGTCATTTCCTAATGAGTGTTTGATCAAAATAAATTGTTTCTAATCATTAATTCTGATAAGTTTGCTCTTTTGTGGCTATTTTTTCTACTGGTTCCAATTTACCTGGGTCACAACTAATCATGTATTTGTCTCTTATCAAATGTAAAATCTCTTGTAAGAAAAAAAAGGCAGACATGGAGAGAAGAGTATGCTAGTAAGAGAAATGAGAGAGAGAGAATGATGAGAATAAACAACAAAAAGGAGAAACATGAACACCAATAGAGTGTATGTGATGCCTGCATAAAACAAAGAACCATTCATAATGTGAGTATTGGTAATATCACATCTGGTGGCTCAGCTCAGTTCTTTGGAGTAGATTGAGCTCAAGCCATAAAAATGTGAAGTTGAATATGTCCTTTCTTCAAGGAGTATGTGAAGGAGCATCTTTAGATCTCTTTTCCAAAATGAGTTAACACTGCACTCTTTGCTAGTTTCTGGACCCATAGTCAGGGAGATCTCCCACTACCTGTCTGCATTTCTGCATCACAGAGTTTCATCTAGTGTTTGAGAGTGGCTGCATTCTTTTTACCAACTATCTCTATTTTAGTGGTCACCATTTATAATTAGATGAGAGAGAGAGAGAGAGAGAGAGAGAGAGAGAGAAAGGGGTGGAGACCTGGCAGTAACCTTTCAAACCATCCCAAATATAAGAAAAGCTGACATCACATTTAAATCATGAAAACAGGTAACATGTGTCACTAACTATACAGTCAGTATTTTAGTGAACAGATGTATTTTACTTTATCCTTGGCGATTGGCAGTGTTGAATGCATTTTAATGTATCTTTAAGTTTGTATCTTTTATAATTGTATTCATTCTTCTGTTTCAATAATTTGCATTAAGTTAGTACTGTTTCTATAAGCTTTTAGTACCATGAAAATATATACAGCAGAAAAATGGTTTTCTTAAGTAGAAATATTTTAGTCAAACTACACTTCAGCAAAATTGTCTGAATATCTACAATATATCAAGCTATTTAGTTGTGTATAGAGATTTGGGAAGCTTACAAATTATTTGGCTCTTTGAGCCATTTACAAATGCACTTTTTATTTACTTGACAATGCTGTTCATTTTCTCATAAAAGAATGATTTATGTTGGCTTTCATTTTTACATTATCTATGGATCCTTGTCTAAGTGCCAATGTCACCTACCAGTTCCTGGGAGTTATGAATTCTTCCCTTAGAGAGTCATTTCTTTAATTAGAGTGATAGATTCTGGAACTGCTCCCATGTTTTGGCTTGTAACCCTAGGGTGTCCTTAAATGTTATGTTGTCATCAATTATCCAAAACAAAGCCATAACAACCTATCCAAATCATCAAACGATGGATGAGCTTTCCACAGAAAGAATAGTGAAGACAGCTGCAGGTTGAGATGCTAGCCAAGATGCATAATCTGTGATCACCAGGACATTAGGAAAAGAAACAGACTGTGATTCAAAATCATGGCAAATACTGCTGAGGCTTTGTTGCATCTGATACATTTCTGAAACTCAAACCCTTTTATCTAATTACTACAGTTGAGTAAAGAGTGCCAGAAGCCGGAATCAGGCATTCAGGCTTTAATTTGGTAGTAACTTTAATTTTTCTCATCCAACAAGTATCTACTGTGTACCCACTATAGGCTTGGCACAATGCAAAGTCATAGAGATATATTAAGAACAAGATCCTGATTTCCCATAGTTTAATTGTGTAAGGATAAAATGATTATTTAGATACAAATTGATGAGTGCTACACAGAAGTAGAGCATGCTGTAAAGGCCTAGCATGAGAAAGCTGCACCTAGGTTAGGAATAGAGGGTAGGTGTTGTGGAAAGTATCCTGGAAGAAAAAAAAAAAAACTTTAAACAGATACTTGAAAACTTGAGAGAGTCTGAGTAAAGTTAGAACAAGATGCAAAGGTTAATAGGGAATTCCATGCAGAATAGCATGCCTAGCACACAGAGATTCTATGGGCCAAATAAGCTGCTATCTCTAAGATATTTCTAACTATATATCTATATCTTCTATAAAATATCATGAGGATGATATTCTAGGACTGACATGAAAGAAAGGAATGAGCTAATTACAGATAACATATACCCATACACTCATACAGGCAGAGAGTGTCAAATATGATCACAATTTTGAAATGTGAAACTGAATTTTATGTGTATTACAGAAATTTTTTTTTTGACAGGCAGAGTGGACAGTGAGAAAGAGAGACAGAGAGAAAAGTCTTCCTTTGCCGTTGGTTCACCCTCCAATGGCCGCCGCGGCCGGCGCGCTGCGGCCAGCGCACCGCGCTGATCCAATGGCAGGAGCCAGGTGCTTCTCCTGGTCTCCCATGGGGTGCAGGGCCCAAGGACTTGGGCCATCCTCCACTGCACTCCCTGGCCACAGCAGAGAGCTGGTCTGGAAGAGGGGTAACTGGGACAGAATCTGGCGCCCTGACCGGGACTAGAACCCAGTGTGCTGGCGCCGCAAGGCGGAGGATTATCCTAGTGAGCCGTGGCGTCCGCCTGTATTACAGAAATTTAGAAGTTGAAAACAAACATTGAAAATCGCCCTGAATGACATTTTCTTTATGGATAAAAGCATTAAAGCAGAACTAGTTATTTACTTTAGGTTACAGTGTCACTCAGAGGCAGAGCTGATACTATTTTCCGAACTTGAATTTATTGCTTTTTTTCCTATACATGTTTCAAATTGAATTACTTATTTGTATAACATATTAGTAAAGATTGCATATTAAGTATTTAAATCAGAATTTGAACCCATTCTGTTTGATATCCACATTCCTCACACAAAACCACAGTGATATTCATTATAAGGATGAATCAAATTGTATGAATGCATACATGAATGAAGCTACACAATCTGTTATGAATTAGCCAGTGCTTTGATTGAGAACACAATGATGGTTTTGAAAAGAACATTTATTTTATTATTCAAGATCTTTTCTTAAAAAATACACAATCCAACTCTGGCTACATTAGATAAAAAGGGAAATTATTGTAACAGCCTAAGAAGCTTGGAGAATAAAGACTTAGGAATTCTAGAGCTGGGTAGCAAGAGCAAAATTAGTCCAAGATTTCATTGCTGTCTCCATTAATGACTACACCGCAAGAGAGAATACAATACAGTCATTAATCCTTTCTGTGGCGTTTGCCATAGATTCAAAGACATAATGGGAATGTGTGGTTAGTTAAGTAAGGATCAAATGCTTCTGCTTGGGAATAGGGATGACAGAACACCCATTTTCAATTTCTATTGAGGGAAGAAAGACGTAAATTAGGACAGATCAACTTACTGGCTAAACAAACTGATAAAAGATTCTACAACAGAGCCTTTCCTAAATAATAATGGAAATAGGAAGTAAAGTAAAAGCTAATTTTAATTCAATATACTTCAATAAGCTTTAGGAGAGGGTTTAAGTTATGTCCTGAGAAAGTTATGAATTCTAAAAATTATCTTAAAACAGGAGAGAAAATAAGTCAGCATCAAAACAATTGTAATTTGGGATCAAAGAGAAAAGCAAAGCATTGAATAATATAGGCAAATATTCCCCTTTATATAAAAGATAATTATTTTATAAGCATCAACTGCCCTATGCATGAGAGTACAGAGGTGTTAGTAAGAAAGCAAAGAGTGAAAAATGGAAAAATAAGGGCTTTATATATTAATTTTTTGAAAATAAGCTCTATTAGAGGCCCTAAACATTACCCAAAGGTGACCAAATTAAATTAGTCATTTTGTGGAAATTAATAAGAGAAAGGCTTACTTTTACAGTATTTTTCAGCAAAATGTTGCTAAACAAAACATAAACACCCATCCATATATGTAAGCACATGCAATCATAAAAAGCATTTTATAATCATTGACTGGTATAAGGTTTGTAAAACTTTTGAGTATCAATTTTCCCTTATTTAATGTTCTGCATCATTGCAGACAGTAAGAAATTAGCTTATTTAATTCTTTATGTATTGGTGAGATGCTTTGACACGGAAGTCTCAAGATTCCACTGCACTTCACTGTACTTACAGTTCATAGAATGCAATTCTCAGCTCTCAGAGGATTTGAATAAATTCCAAGGTTATGAGTGTTTTTAGAATGCTAGAGTGTTTTAGAATTTCTATAAAGAGAATGTTTCAATGAAGAACTCACTCTGTCTACTGTCTGTACCTTTTCCACACTCCACATGTCCACTGTCGCCATAGTACCTTCTCTGTGACTTTAATAAGCTAACAAAGAATAAGAGATATATAGATCAGTAGAAAAAGAAAATATAAATGATGGTTTACTACATACAGGTCTTAACATGGTATCAAGTGAGCACCTTATGCAGAATCAATTAATCCTTACAAAGTCCCTATAAAATAGTATTGTTCTATTCAATAAAAATACTGAGACCCAGTAGGTGAACAAATCATTTAATGTTACAAAGCTTCCACATGGTGGGTTTAAACATAGGTCCCTCCATGCCTGCATTTGTTTTCTTGACTACTTCCCCTTAGGCCTGCAAACTCTGACACGTCTGTTTTTTGCTCATCCTTGGCAATCAAGCACCTCTCATTATATTTATTTTGTGCCTTCCCTAAATGTGTTTCAGCATTTGGACTTCACTGTTTTGCTGAAAAATAATCAAGTGAAAATGGGGCTTTACATATCATGTATATTTGGAAAGCACCTTAATTCATTATCAACACTTAGCCCTATCTTACGGAATTATTCAGGGTTGGCGTGCAACCTCCAGGAATTGCCAAATAGGGCTAAATTCACAAAAGGACACCAACCAAACGGTTCAGTGTGTTTTGGACCACCTTCACATTCCCCATTATTCTAATCCTCATTATTTTCCCTAACATGCACATAGCCACCTGGTAGTTAGCCATACCGTTTTCAGCTCCACTCTCTCATCAGCAGCTATTTGTTGAATAGTTACAGTGTTACTCATGACATTTGCAAATTTTATGCAATATTGAATATTTATGGTCATGTGCCCTGTGCAAAAATTGATGAGAGCTATGAAAGTTTCTCTTTTCTTCCTACGAAAATAATCTATTTTACACACAAATATTTGAAATCTAAAATTAGCATTGAGAGATGAGATTCTTGCATGCATGAAAAGAACAAAATATTCTCTTTTCCCAAATGTGTGAAACTGGGAAAATAAAACAAAAATAACCATTCAGACTTTGGAAGTCAACAGAAGCCAAACAACAAATTGAGAATCATTTGTTCATAAAAATATTACCAGGAGTCAGGTGAGGACAGTAGGTTCCAAAACCTTCCTGCGTGGAACTGCCGTCATACTCAGTTCAGGTGAAGTGACAGCTTCACTCTGAAAACTGGCAACTGTTTTTCCAGAAGGGACTGACTTGATTCATCAGAGAGGTCAGAAATCATGTTCATCTTATTAGTAAAAGTAGCAGTTTTGAGAGGAAGT
The DNA here is from genome assembly GCF_051225735.1 of Oryctolagus cuniculus. Taxonomy (NCBI): domain Eukaryota; kingdom Metazoa; phylum Chordata; class Mammalia; order Lagomorpha; family Leporidae; genus Oryctolagus; species Oryctolagus cuniculus. Next base: position 114,957,496 of record NC_142869.1, on the reverse strand, counting down.
GAACAGGGAAACCTGCCTGCCTGTTAGCTCCAAATTGCAGAGGTATGAGTCATCCACACATTGAATGTGAAGACCCTAGGTGCGAAAGAGCCAGAGAAGGACCTGGTAGATTCTTCATGCCTCCCTGTGTGGCCAGGGATATAAACACCTGTGAAGGAATAACAGTGTGAGTCCAGCTGCATTTAAAACCAGGGGAGGTTTGAAAACTGGCAGAGTGTATAATGTATTCCTCAGAGGAATCCTATTAGCAGAGGGTGAAAGCATTGTGGACTCAATGTGTTCAAGGATAACCTCTGCACTATCATTGCTTGGTCAGTAAGCTATAAATCCACAGAGGTGACCAGATAGCTGGGTTAAAAACAAAAAAATGAAGCCCCCAAAATAATAATCAAGTGCATCAGTGACCATATATCATGAGAATTTAAATTCAGGCAAGTCACCAAATAAGCAAAGAAAGAAACAATAGCAACAAAAAAAAAACCACAAATCTTAAGGGAAGAATCTTTCAATTCCACTGAAAATCTGTAACCTCACTGTTTGTTCCCACAATTTAGGCACAGTGAGCCACGCATATCAGTTCTGGAAATTATGGGAACACCTCTTAAAATCCAAGTACCCAGAATGAGCCATAGACCAAACTAGAAAGCAGGCCTTTCCAATGACAGCACTCTCAGGCTTACTGTGTTAATTTTTTTTTCCACAGTAACCAAAAATTTAGCAGAAAACATTGGTATGTTAACAAATACTTGGAAAATTAACTTCATGAGCCCTTAGTAGCAGCAGCATGAAAGAATAAAAAAGTTAAGTTAATTTTAAAAAGTATATATATGCTTATATACATTATATATATTATATGCATATATAAATATACATAACATATATAAATTAATATAAAATATATATAATACATATTACATATATAAATTATATATAACAGTACACAGTTATTTTTTAAGTGTTGAAATTTAACTGAAATGTGATCCCTGTTAAACATAAGAGTGGGAATAAGAGAGGGAAGAGATGTACAATTTGGGACATGCTCAAGCTGACTTGCCCCAAATGGTAGAGTAAGAAACATACCAGGGGACTCCAATTTAATCCCATCAAGGTGGCATGTACCAATGCCATCTCACTAGTCCAAGTGATCAATTTCAGTTCACAATTGATCATAATGAAAGGACTAAGAGTCAAAGGGAGCACATAAACAAGTCTAGTACCTGCTAATACTAACCGATAGAATAAATAAAGGGGAGAGTGATCCAACATGGGAAGCGAGATACTCAGCAGACTCATAGAATGGCGGATGTCCTAAATAGCACTCTGGCCTCAGAATCAGCCCTAGAGGCATTCCGATCTGGCTGAAAAGCCCATGAGAGTATTTCAGGCATGGAAAGCCAAGACACTCTGGCAAAAAACAAACAAAAACAAAAAAACAAAAAAAAAAAAAACAACACCTAAATGAAAGATCTCTGTGAGTGAGATCCCAGTGGAAAGAACAGGTCTTCAAAGAAGGAGGTACCTTTCTCTGAAGGGAGGAGAAAACCTCCACTTTGACTATGACCTTGTCTAAACAAGATAAGAGTTGGAGAACTCAAGGGGCTTCCATAGCCTTGGAAACTCATGACTGGTGCATAGGGAGATTACTGATGCCATAGACAGGAGTGTCAATTGGTAAAGTCAACAACAGGAGTCACTGTGCACTTACTCCTCATGTAGGATCTCTGTCCTTAATGTGCTGTACATTGAGGCTTAATGCTATAACGAGTACTCAAACAGTATATTTCACTGTTGAAATCTTTACTTAATGTATACTAAACTGATCTTCTGTTTTAAAAAAAGAAAAGAAATTATCAATTCCCAACTTGACTCTCACTGGGATTAAACATGACAATAGGTCTGATCTGATTTCATCATCATTTAAAAAATCATCTATTATTTTTCACTTTATGTTTCTGTGTGGGAGCAAACTGTTGAAATCTTTACTTAATGTATGCTAAACTGATCTTCTGTATATGAAGAGAATCGAAAATGAATCCTCATGTGAATGGAAGGGGAGAGGGAATGGGAAAGGGGAGGGTTGCGGGTGGGAGGGACGTTATGGGGGGAAGCCATTGTAATCCATAAGCCATACTTTGGAAATTTATATTCATTAAATAAAAGTTAAAAAAAAAAGAAAGAAGAGAGGCACAGAGAGAGAGAGGGGGGGGGGGTCTTCAATCCGTTGGTTCATTCTCCAGGTGGCCGCAACAGCCAAAGCTGAATGAACCAAAGCCAGGAGCCAGGAAATTCTTCCAGGTCTCCCACGTGCATGCAGGGGCCCAAGGACGTGGGCCATCTTCTACTGCTTTCTCAGGCCATAGCAGAGTGCTGGATAGGAAGTGAAGCAGTCAGGACTCAAACTGGCACCCATATGGGATGCTGGCATTGCAGCAGTGGCTTTACCAGCTATGCCACAGCTCTGGCCCCTCCAAACTCATTTTAACATATCCTTATTTTAAGGATGTCTTAACCTTCTAATTGATTATGAGTAATTGATGATGACTGCTGTTTGCATCCACTTGTATGATCCTATTCACCAGCAGCTCTTTTATTAATATGTATTTTAATATCTCCTTGTCTTTTTTCAAATTTTTTCAAAATTTTCAAAATTTTTTAAAATGTTAACCCTTTGAGATTTTATATATATATTATAAATCATATATTATTACAGATTATTTTGTATTAATCTTATCATTATATAATTTAAACATATAACACACAAAAATATAATCTAATTATTATATAATAATATAATCTAATTATTATATAATAGTTTAATTATTATATAATATATCAATAACAAATATATCATTGATTAATTATAAATATATATTTATATAATTCTTTTATAATTTTATATAAAATATATATCACATATTCACATATAATTTATATTCTATTATAATAGATTATTATTCATAATTATATAATATGTATGGAATAATATATATATTATATGTAATAACAGATCATTATATATTTATTATATATAATATAATATGTGTTATATATAGTATAATAGAATATTATATATAATTTATAAATATATGATATATTTATGCATAATTATATATTATATGTGATGTATATATTATATTATATAATTAATACATAATTAACTTATATATAGTTATATATAATTTATATATTATATACTGTTATATATAATTTATATATGTAATATGTATTATATATATTTTATATTAATTTATATATGTTATGTATATTTATATATGCATATAATATATATAATGTATATAAGCATATATATACTTTTTAAAATTAACTTAACTTTTTTATTCTTTCATGCTGCTGCTACTAAGGGCTCATGAAGTTAATTTTCCAAGTATTTGTTAACATACCAATGTTTTCTGCTAAATTTTTGGTTACTGTGGAAAAAAAAATTAACACAGTAAGCCTGAGAGTGCTGTCATTGGAAAGGCCTGCTTTCTAGTTTGGTCTATGGCTCATTCTGGGTACTTGGATTTTAAGAGGTGTTCCCATAATTTCCAGAACTGATATGCGTGGCTCACTGTGCCTAAATTGTGGGAACAAACAGTGAGGTTACAGATTTTCAGTGGAATTGAAAGATGAATTCTATTTTGAAAAATAGAAAATGATATCTTACTATTGGTGATTAATAATCTTTTCTTATGAGAATTTCTCCAAGGAATTATTTTTGTGTACTACTGATGGTAAGGCATATTTCTACCCCTAAATCAATGAAATATTTGCATTCTAGGACATTGTTCTTAGAATATGGATGTATTACAAAATTAGATTAATCTAGACTTTTTAAAAAGATCTATTTATTTATTTGAAAGTCAGAGTTACACAGAGAGAAAAGGAGAGGCAGAGAGAGAGTTACAGAGAGGCAGAGGCAGAGAGAGAGAGAGAGAGAGAGAGAGAGGTATTCCATCTGATGGTTCACTCCCCAATTGGCTACAACGGCCGGAGCTGTGCCGATCTGAAGCCAGGAGCCAGGAGCTTCTTCCAGGTCTCCCACATGGGTGCAGGGGGCACCCAGGACTAGAACCAGCACCCATTTGGGATGCCAGCACTGCAGGTGTCAGTTTTACCCGCTATGCCACAGCACCGTCCTGTAATCTAGACACTTTTGTTAAACCAAAAACTTTCTGTTTTTGGTTTCTGGTCTGGTGTGGTCTGTGGAAATAAAATCTGCTTTCAGTGAAAGTCAGATACCCCCTCACTATACATGCACAAACTTGTATAATGTCTGATACCGTTGACAATGAGAGTGAGGTATGTTCCTTATTGAGTTCCTTCCTCTCTGAACATGGCGCAAAATTATTTCCTCTCTATATTTCCCAGGTTTCATTAATCTTCTTCCTTCTCAAATCTAAAGCTTTATCAATGTTTTTGACTACTAATCATGTAGATATATATTTTACTTACTTTGGTGAAATTTGAGAATCACACAATCCTGGAAAAAATATTAAAATATTCAATATTTCTATGAAATATGATATGATAAATTACAAGATTATTTTTAAAAAACAATGTAAAACCAATTTTTTATTATAAACACCAACAAATTTTGCCCAATTGCTACAAAAGTTTCTAAACATTCAATTTTCATGCTTATCACAGACTGGAAGCAAATGTTTCAGGGAATAACAAAAGCCCACAATACAAGTTTTGAGTGACTCGAGTTAAAAAGAATACCTGCAATGGTGGGAATTTGGTGCAGTGGTTAGGAAATTGCTTAGGAACCCACATCCCATATCATGGTGCCTGGGTTAAGTTACTGGTCTGCTTGCAATTCTATTTTCTTTGTGTGTGTGTGTGTGTGTGTGTGTGTGTGTGTGTGTGTGTGTTAACCACAGAGCTCAACCAATAGTATTAACCAGAACAACAAAAAAAAAAATACTAAAAGGGATAAAGTATTACATTGTACATCAACAGTCAGGACAAGAGCTGATCAAGTCACTGTTTCTCATAGTGTTCATTTCACTTCAACAGGTTTCCTTTTTGGTGCTTGGTTAGTTGTCACCGATCAGGGAGAACATATGATGTTTGTCCCTTTAGGGACTGGCTTAATTAACTCACCATGATGTTTTCCAAATTCCTCCATTTTGTTGCAAATGACCGGGTTTCATTGTTTTTGACTGCTGTATAGTATTCTAGAGTACATGTCCCATAATTTCTTTATCCAGTGTACTGTTGATGGGCATTTGGGTTGATTCCAGGTCTTAGCTACTGTGAATTGAGCTGCAATAAACATTAATGTGCAGACAGCTTTTTTTGTTTGCCAATTTAATTTCCTTTGGGTAAATTCCAAGGAGTGGGATGGCTGGGTTGTATGGTAGGGTTATATTCAGGTTTCTGAGGAATCTCCAGACTGACTTCCATAGTGGCTTTACCAATGTGCATTCCCACCAACAGTGGGTTAGTGTCCCTTTTCCCCCACATCCTCACCAACATCTGTTGTTGCAATTCCTTTTTCTAATAACACATGTTATTAAGGGCAGCAGGTGATTGCTCAAGTACAGGAGTCCTTGCCACTCATGTGGGAGACCATTATTGAGTTCTGGGCTCCTGGCTTATCCCTGAATGTTGTGGGCATTTGGAGAATGAACCAGTAGATCAAAGATCTCTTTCTTCCTGACTTGCTCTCTCTCTCTTTCTCCACCCACCACCATCTTTCCAGCAAAATGAAAAAAGAAAAAAAAAGGTTCAAAGAAAAATAAAAGACCACCTCTTGTTTTAAGGACAGCATCTTTGAACACAGTGTTCAAAGAATTATTATTTGAACTCTATCAGCCACCTAGATTTATGTTACATAAAAGCAGATAAATGGTAAAACATGAGCACACAATGTAAAATCAAAATGCTTGTCCCTCATTCCAATTTTAACTTGAATAATGCCGAGTATTCCCACGTTTTTTCACTTTAAGCATGTGCTCCCCTCCAAAGGTGAAAATATAACTATAATTTGAGCATGGCTAAAAGATCAAAAAGAACATCTTGCAGAAGGAGAAAATAGGATTACTAAATCTGCTGAGTAGAAGGGTGAGGACTAAGGGTACAGGGGCAGGGGAGTAAAATAATCTCACCCAAGAACTGGAGTCAAAAACAAAGTTTATTGCCTAAAGATGTTTGCTTGGGATGGTAATAAAACCCATATTCCCTCAACCAGTAATGAACTTCTTTAACATACATTATTATACCCTACTGTACCATGTATGATCCAGGTAATAGATGCTTTTGTTTACAAGTGAATCTCTGTGCCCTTTAACTGAGTTCAACAATAGTTAAAGAATATCTTTCATAGAATGTGGGTATTAACAATTCTCTTTACAACCTAAAAAGATACCTTTCTAATTGCTAGAAGGTAGCAGCTTTTTTTTAAAGAAAAGAAGATTAAATTTTGAAAGCAGTACAAATCAAATAGAAATGAGGAAATTCTGCATGATTTAAATTTATTTTTAACACTATCATTTGTTTTTTAGATATAATCAGTTCCTGAGACATTTCTGAATGTTGTTTGTGTTGCATATAAAATCCCTTTTAACTAGGGGTGAGAAGAGTTAATGGCTTTCTTTATCAATGATAGAATTGGATGAAACTGCAAAGATAAATTTAAGTCTATGAATGCAAAAATCCATAAATAAAACAGAAAACAAGTGTTTGTTATGGATAGAAACTATTATGGTTGAATTTTCCTCTGAAGGCTAGTTCTCAGTTTAGAAAAGCTTCTTTATAAATTTACTAAACACTCAATTTCTTCAAGTTATGTTCTGTGAGTCAATGAACAAACACGTATTGTGATAAAAACTGAGAAGTGTGGCCTTGCTTTAATGCGGGTTCATGTGCAGCCAGGATACAACAGCATTGAGAAATTTAGTCTAGTCTTTATAAGTGTGATCTGAAAAAGACAGAAGAATAAATGAATGGATTGGTGGAATTCGGCCAATATTCAACCTTGAACACTAGGTCATTATCTTTTCATTTAGATTTATTTTACAAGTATTTATTTAGCATCTATTATGATTAGAACCCATTGATAAAATGTTCATTATATTGGATCTTTGTTCAGTCCCTTATTGAAATTCTTGAAGAATCAAATGTAAGGGAAAGGAATACGCCTATATTTAGAAGAACCCAAATAGAATGGGTTTTCCCATAGTGAAACTCAACATAGTTTAAATACACAGTAGACACCTAATAAGAAATATTGACTGAACAGTTGAATTCATTCTGGCTGCTATGACAAAATAGTGTAAACTGGGTAACATTAATTTCATAAATCTATTTCTTACAGTTTTGTAGAATGGGAAGTCCATGATCTAGGCACTGGCAAATTTGATTTCTGGTGAGGGCCAATGTTCTGCTTCACAGAGGGTGACAGATCACTATATCCTAATGTAGTAAAAGGGGCAATTCAGCTCTATGAGGGTTTCTTTCATAAAGGCCCTAATCTCATTTATGAAGATTCTCTTCTCATGACCTAGTCACAGGCTCCACCTACTAATATCATCAACTTGGCAGTCAGGATTTCATACTACGATTTTGGGGGGCAAATATATGAAGACCATAGCATTCTGCTCTCAGACCCCTAAAATTCATATTCTTCTTGCCTATAAAGTACTTTCATTCCATCTTAATACTGCCAACAGATGTAACTCATTCCAATATGAATTCAAAAGTCCAACATCTCATTTCAATATCATCAAAAATCACATATGGGTGAGATGCAGGCTCAAATTCATCTTAAGATAAATGTTCTGCAGGTATGAGCCTGTGAAATCAAACAAGCTACATGTTCCCAAAATACAGTTGTGGGACAGACACAAGACAGACATTCTGTCTGTCAGTGTAGGAAGAATGGGAACTAAGAATGAATGTTGAGACCAAGAAAAGAAGAAGAAAACTGCACAAAGAAGATAATTTTATTATGGTAACTGACAAACAGAAATGCAGATTCGGGTAGAGGGGCATTCTGGCTACACAAGATATAACAAGGCTTTTCCAAACAGAAGTGTACAGGAGGCTTGGTTTATACCTTTACAAATCAATGGGGAGTTGGGTTTGGAAGCTGTATTACAACATTTCTTCATGAGTCTTCAGGAGTTAGGCTTTTAGGCATTTTGTTGGTTTTGACCAACAGAACGGTTTGTGATAAGACTTAAACTATAGGGGTTGGGGAATAGTTCCAGTTAGTCTGACAACTGGCTAACACTTCCTAAAAGAGACATAAGTATCAACATGGTGTTACTATGGTTTATTGTCACACATATTCCCAGTACACAAAGGAGAAAGAAGAAGGAAAGAATAAAGGAATGATAAGTTTCAAGTAAGTCCAAAACTTTAAGGCTCATGAATAATAAATGTACAATAATTCATGGCTATTTAGTCCATAAATTTTTTCTCTATGGAGAAAATATTTACTTTTTTCACCAGGAAAAAATTGTTAATTATTACAGCAATGAGTTTTTCCTTAGTTTTCTCAGTACATGATTGTTACCCTAGTTGATTCATACTAAACATGTCCCTTAGGCTTGTGTAAAGGAGAGAGTAAATTAGAAATTTTAATATTCAACCTCTCTTCCATCCAGAAATAGAATTTTTAAGAGGACAATTATGTTCAATCTAAGCTATCTTTTTGAGAAATAATTGCTTAAATTCTATTTTCACCTTTCTTTTTTAGGAATATTAGCAGACATATCTGTTTAGATTTTGCATAAGGAATGTTTTAAAAGAAAAGATGATGAGTAAAACTAGCCTATTTCTTGTCCAAAAGTACTCAGAGAGAAAAGGGAGGAAAAAGAGAGGATAATGAATAAGTCAAGTAAATATCTAACCAAGAGCTGACTTAGATATATGAGAGGAATTTAGAGAAATCATTTGCCATGCTATTGAAAGGAGACCAAATCATGAACATTCCTGTCCCATCAATCACATTCTGCAATGTGACCAAGGAGAGGGATCTGAGCAGCTTAGTTTTCCTGGTCACTCTCAGTTTCTATGTGATATGAACACTGATTTGAGTGACAGAAGCCATGTTAAGGAGGGAAGCTGGTGCATAGGCAAAATGGCCTCTCAACAGAGGCTGTGGGGAGATACCTGTGCCAGGGGACAGCTTAGTGAAAAGCAGCACCAGCTAACACTGAGTTCAGGTGAAGACAAGGAAACAACCTCAAATCACTGCTGAAGTCCATAATGACCAAATGAAGATTTAAACTAAATGTAGGTTTTTGCACTCATGTCAATAGGGCATGAAGAAGCTGCAGAGATACTAAGGCAACAACATACTAGAGACCCAAGGATTGGCATGAGGTTGGGGAACCCCTATCTTCCACTTGCAGAAACATAAGAAATGTATTTGAAAATGCATTTGGATTCCAGTAAAAATAACTCAGGTTTTAGGAAAGGATCATCCAGAGAATGAGCACTTTTGTGCAAGAGACACTGAAAACTCCCCAATGAGGAAGCAAAATGATTGAACTTTACTAAAAGGAATCCATATTAGCTACTTAGTAAATATTTCACTGTCTATTGAAGAGTGATGCCTTATATAGAAGACCAAATCCAGTTTAAGGAAGAATGAACGGGGTGGCACTGTGGCATAGTAGACTAATCCTCCACCTGTGGCGCTGGTATCCTATATGGGCGCCAGTTCTAATCCTGGCTGATCCTCTTCCAATCCAGTTCTCTGCTATGGCCTGGGAAAGCAGTGGAAGATGGCACAGGTACTTGGGCCCCTGCACCCACGTGGGAGACCTGGAAGAAGATCCTGGCTCCTGGCTTTGAATTGACACAGCTCCAGCCAGTGTAGTCATTTGGGGACTGAACTAGCAGATGGAAGACCTGCCCCTTGTCTCTGACTCTGACTCTTTCTGCCTCTCTGTAACTCTGTCTTTCAAATAAATAAATCCTAAAAAAATGGAACTATCATATGATTCAGTAACCCCACTTTTAACTATATATCTTAAGAAAATAGTATCTCAAAGAGATAGGTGCATCTCCATGTTCATTACAGCATGGTTCACAATAGTTAAGATTTGGAATCAACCAAATATCTGTCATCAGATGATTAGATAAGGAAAAAATGGCTTGTTGGCTTTTTTTAACCAAGGAGTTGAATCTCCCAGGAAGTATCACAAAACAGATGCACAATTGAAGAAGCAGACTTCTGTCTTTCCTGCTAAAAGATGATGGGTCATTGCAGAAGCTCACACAGCATAGCACAACATATTAAGTGTGATAATGTGATTTTATATAAATGTCATGAGAACATGGAGGAAGAGACGACTTCCTGCAGTCAAGAAAATTTTGCAGCATGAGTGATATTTGACCAAGATCTTGAAAAGGCAATAATAACTGACCAGAATCTAAAGTGGAAATAAGATCCCAAACAGCATATCCAAAAGGACAGAAATAAATAAACAACAAGCATGCTTGGGGATGTTTTGAAATTTTGTTGTGACCGAAACATATGGAGCATTCCTGTAGTAGTAGAGAAAGATTAGCTATATGGATGGAAGCAATGAGCCAGAAATACAAGCTTGTGTACAATTAAATATTGAATAGTGAGACATTCAACATTTCTGTATTACAGGGGTTATGAGTACTGTGGGAGTTTAGAAAAGAGGAAAGCTAATGAGGACAGAAGGAATGCTCAGTGAAGGTTTTGCAGAGCAGACATGTCATTCTTGCAGATGGCCTCTGCACTGTGATTCTTATCTTAGCAGTGTTCTTCTCACACTTTCCAAAATCAATGGGCATCAGTCCGTGTAAGTACCATGACAGGATGGACAAGCACACCAATGTTCTGAATGAGATGTGTGATTGTTAGACAGAATGATAAGCGGTAGGTTCAGGGGAAAGCCTAACTTTTCTGATAGCTTCAACAATTATGTTTTCTAGAGGCTGCTCTTCAGGTATCATTTCCATTTCCATTTATGGTTAATAAATACTTCTGATAAAACAATTTTATGTGCAAAATGCAATGGAGTTCTGAGATGTCCTTTATTAGTACTCATAGCTGTTAGGATGCTTCATGTGGTGAAGATAGAAACAGTGTCTCCTGAGTAAATCTGACCACAGAACCTATTCTCTCCTGGAACAACACAATTGCTGCATAGGTCTCATTTTAAGAAACACAGGCATGGTCTGGCTTTGAGAATAGGGAATCTAGCATATCATCTGGAAATAAAACAATTCAAAATGTAACAAGATGAGGAGTTTTGCACAAGGAAATATAAAGAAAACTGATACTTAAAAACAGAAACAAGAAAATGTAATTTCTTTCTTTCTTCCTTTCTTTTTCTAACTGGAGATGGTTGACAATAACCTCTCCTCTCTAATTAAAAATCATTAGTTCCCTGTCTTCCATCATCTGTCTCCTTGTATCTAAAATTTGACAGGCAACCAAAGCTATTCTCAGTCTTGCTCTTTGGTCTCTGATTCAACCTCTGAGCCCTTAAGCCTCTCCTTCCCATGTTCTCACTTCTCTTTTGCACTCATGACTTTTTTAAGTGCTTTCTATTGGCAAGATTAATGCATTAAAATTATAGCATGTCTTATGAGACTGTAGGTAAAAATTCTTCCACTGTCCGCAGTGTCCTTCATACACGTGGATGGACCCATCATTTAAAGCAAACCATGGCTAGTAAGTTAGAAAATGGACCCTAGGAGAGAGTTAAGCAAAATCTCTGCTTGTAATGGACTTGGAAAGCAGTAGGGAGCTTGCCTAAGCATTCAGGCAACGGAAGGAGGATTAGCTTATAGTTCCCAGAGCTTGGGAGCAACCTAGGGACTGCAGTGAAAAGTGAGAGAAGCAGCAGTTCCTTGAAATTCAATATTAGTGTATTGGTCTGACATTCCTTACATCCCACAGCTAAAGATCACAACATTGGTCTAACTATAAGTAAACTTTAGTATAGCAGAGGCCATGGATATCATTTTATTATTAATAGTGTTATTTGAAAGCCAGAGATACAGAGAGGTGGAGAGAGAGAAAGAGAGATCCATTTTCTATCTGCTAGTTTACCCTTCAAGTGCCTGCAAATGGAAGGGGCTTGGCCAAGCTGAAACCAGGATCTGGTAACTCAACCCAGGTCTTCCGAGTGGGTGACCAGGACCCAACTACTTGAGTCATCATTTCTGACTTTAAGGTATACATTAGCAGGAAACAAACTGGAAGTAGAGACAATACTCAGGTATGAAATGTAGGTACCTCAAGTGACATTTTTTTTAAACTTTTATTTAATGGATATAAATTTCCAAAGTACAGCTTATGGATTACAATGGCTCCCCCCCATAACGTCTCTCCCACCCGCAACCCTCCCCTTTCCCACTCCCTCTCCCCTTCCATTCTCAAGTGACATTTTATCCACTCTGTCAAATGCCCACCCCAGCTTTTGTCTTTCTTGATCAGATCATTGCATTTCAGTCACTAGCACATAGAACTCACTATTTTCTAAATGGATGGATGAATAACTAACCAATTAGAATTCAGGCATTTGGAGGGTGTTACAAACACAGACTATGCAGTATCTCATTTTTGCACAGAAAACTACAAGATGTTCATTCTGATGTTGCTGAGTTGTCTTTCACTGAAGCATTTTTAAAAATATTTGCATATTTGAAAGCCAGAATTAGAGAGAGAGAGATCTTCCATCCAGATGAAATCTCCGGATTCAATCCCCAGACCTTGTTGTAGACCCTGTTTGGATTCCTATTTAAACAAATAAATAAATAAATTGCACATTTATGTGACAACCCCTTTAATACCTTACTTAATACAATTAAATTCTATTTAATACTTTATTATTTCCTGGAATATGAAAAATATCACTCGAGAAGTTCAAGTTGGACAGACTGATGTTCCTATAATAGCCACTGGATATTTTTTATAACTATTTTAAAACATCAGTATGTAAATAAACTTGGAAAACTGATAGGACTATAGACTATTGCATATAAAGACATATTATTATTAGTTGCCAAAATACTCTCAGGGAAGCTAAGAATTCTAGGAAAAAAAGCAGCTGTAACCTAATCTCTCAGCAATGTTACAATGATATTTGTTAGAAATCTTTAGGAAATTACACTTGTTTGTCATTTGGAGCTTACTGATAATGAATTGATGTAAAGTGCATAAAACAGTTGAGAGCTATATACGGTTCTGTTAAAAGATTTTGTTTATTTGAAAGGCAGAGTGACAGAGAGAGACAGAGAGATGAAGAGAAAGAGACCTTATATCTACTGGTTCACTCTCCAGTGGCCATAATGGCCTCAAGTTGGACAAAAACCAGGAGCTAAGAACTCCATCCTGATCTTTCACGTGGATGGCAGGGTCCCAAATGTTGGGTCATTCTTTGTTTCTTTCCCCAGGCATATTAACAGGGAGTTGGATCAGAAGTGGAACAGCCTGGACTGGAATCAGCACTCTGATATGGAAGCCAGCATTGCAAGGCAGTGGCTTAAACCACTGTGCCACAACACCAGCCATAGCTGTATGTTTGTTGCAGCTACTTTAATCTATTGCATGTCTCCAGTTATTATTAATGTTAAAATATAACTTGTGGTTTCTTTTTTTTTTTTTTTGACAGGCAGAGTTAGACAGTGAGAGAGAGAGAGACAGAGAGAAAGGTCTTCCTTCCATTGGTTCACCCCCCAAATGGCCACTACGGCCAGTACGCTGCGCCGATCCAAAGCTAGGAGCCAGGTGCTTCCTCCTGGTTTCCCATGCGGGTGCAAGGCCCAAGGACTTGGGCCATCCTCCACTGCCTTCCTGGGCCACAGAAGAGAGCTGGACTGGAAGAGGAGCAACTGGGACAGGATCTGGTGCCCTAACTGGGTCTAGAACCTGGGGTGCCGGCACCGCAGGTGGAGGATTAGCCAAGTGAGCTGCTGTGCAAGCCCAACTTGTAGTTTCAAAAGCTAAAATATTAGAACAATGGATAAAGTGGTGAGTTGGCTTTGGTTAGAGTCTTCCTTTTTGTAATGCATGGAAGGAGCTAGTAGAGACAAGATAAATGCTTACTGCAGATAAAAGTCCAATGTTAGTCTCCAATTTCCAACTTGTCTATATTCAAAGCTATTTTCAAAAGCATAAAAATTAATTTCATTAAGGTCACTTTTTCTATCTCTTTTTCACTTTATTTTCTGTGAACATTTTACTGATTGAAGAAAAAAACACAATGCCTGACAGTAAGAAAATGATTGAAAAAAAATGAGCTCAGAATTAGAATATTCAGCCTCTGGATAGTCAAGAGTTACCTGTCCTGATGCTGAAATAGAATGGTTGTTATTCATGTAAATCTTTCTATATATTATGTATATATGTGTTAATACTATATATGTATGAATAATATACACATACATATATATAAGTACAAAATCATGCACACATCTCTGTACGTTACATACATAGTCTGCATATAAGTAGAACAAATGAGAAAGAAAAAGACAAGACACGCAGAAGTAATGAAATTTAAAGCATATTTCCTTAAAGAATGATTTATCACAATTCTTTATTTCCTAAATGAATTATGCTGCATATATAACATGAATTTTAAGGGTGTAATTGTTTTAACAAATTTTTATTAATGAAGTATAAAATATTTTTGTTGATACTAAATATTATTAAAATGTGACATCACTGATAATAAAATACTTTAAAGGAAATGATGATAAATGTTATTTTTTATTTCATTGGTTACAGTTATCAATAAGCAAAACATGTGAAAAGTAATGCTCTGTCCATTGTTACTAATTTCCCGAAGGTGAAACACAAGGGAACACAAATTCAAAGCCCAAACCAGGCTTCATAAATATAAGAATAAAAAAGAAAATGTTTTCATATTTAAGGTTATGAAAATATAAGATGGCTTAGGACTTTGATGCAAAGAAAAAGACATCCATTGCCAACGAGAACTGTAAATTTTAGAAGAGACGTCTAAACCTGTGTCTAGCACAGACTCGATATTCAAGATTTGTTTACTGAATTATTTAAATAACAAGGAAATTAAAGGCTGATGAGGGAAGTGGGGAAAAGAACATGATCATATTTTTTTTTTGGTAAACACGTTTCATGTTTTTCCTATACACAGATTTAGGAACAGAGTGATATGTCCCACTCTGCCTTCCCCCTAGCCTACTTTCTCATTCTTCCTCCTCCTCCTTCTCTTATTTCCACTCTTAATTTTCACAATAATCTAAGAAGAAAAGAACACTGTCTTCAGCCATAGAGACAAGGCCTGTAACAATCACCAAAAGCTCAAAATGTGGATTTCACTCCTATACATTACATTTTTAGTATTCTATTAGTTACCACAGTTAAGGAAAAATATGGTATTTGCCTTTTGGGGACTGGCCTATTTCACTAATTATAATGGTTTCCAGTTGTATCCCTTTTGTTGAAAAAGACAGATTTTCCTTCTTTTTTATGGCTGAGTATTATTCCATAGTGTGTATATACCATAATTTCTTTACCTAGTCATCAGCTGATGGACATTGTGTTGATTCCATCTCTTAGCTATTGTGAATTGAGTTGCAATAAGCATAGGGGTACAAATCACTCTTTCACATGTTGATTTCATTTCCTTTGGGTAAATTACTAGGAGTGAGATTACTGGGCCATGTGGTATATCTGTTCTCAACTTTCTGAGATATCTCCATACTGTCTTTCACTATGTACTAATTTGCATGCTTACCAACACTGGATTAGGGTACATTTTCCCCCACATCTTCCCTAGCATTTATTGTTTGTTGATTTTGTAGGAGAATCATTATAACTGTGGGGAGATGAAATCTCTTTGTGATTTTGATTTGCATTTCCTGATGGCTAGTAATCCTCAACATTTTTTTTCCATGTGTCTATTAGCCATTTGAATTTCTGCTCTTGAAAATTGCCCATTCAAATCCTTTGCCCAATTCTACACTGGATTATTTGTTTTATTGTTGTTGGGTTTCTTGAACTCTTCATAAATCCTGGATATTAATCCTTTATCAGTAGCATAGTTTGCGAATATTTTCTCTCATTCTGTTTATTGCCTTTTCACTTTGCTGAGTGTTTCTTTTGCAGATTTCTGGAGTTTCTATTCTATTGTGTTGGTCTATGTGTCTATTTTTGTACCAGTACCAGGATCTATTTATTATAGCTGCTGTGTCATATGTCTTGAAATCTGATATTGTGGTGCTTCCAGCTTTGTTTTTGTTATCTAAGATTGCTTTTGTTATTCAGCGTCTCTTGTGTTTCCATATGAATTTTGGCATCATTTTTTTCTAGATCTGAGTTAATGTCATTGAGATTTTGATTGGGATCTCCTTGAATCTGTAAGTCACTTTTGGTAGCACGGACATTTCGAAGATATTCTTTCAACGCATGAACATGTTAGAGTTTTCCATATTTTTGTGTATTTCTCTATTGTTTTCTTTAATGTTTTATAGTTTTCATCATAGAGGTCTTTGAGCTCCTTGGTTGAATCTATTCCAAGGTATTTAATATTTTTAGCTATTATGATTGGGATTGATCTTAGAAGTTCTTTCTTAGTCACAGTGATTTCTCAACTGGATTTGTTGTTTTTAGTTTCTTGAGATAAGATGGGAACAAAGCAATGGAGCCAAAATCTTTTCATTCAAAATATAGGAACCAAGTTGAACCAACTTGAGGTAATGTTAGTGTTTTACCTCCCTTCCAAGAGAAGATAGTTTCAAAAGACATTTTAGCCCAGTTGTTAACCAGGAGATATTTTGCTGCAGAGTTTTAGGTCTGTGACTTCCACACCTGTCTTTCTGAGTGGTGTAAAGGATTAAGGACTAGGTATGTGATTAAAACAAGAGTCCCTTGAGAGAATCCAGTGAGGTGTATGTGACTGCAGTCTAGAGCAGAATGGCTTCCACAGCTGTGGAACTCTTATTACCATTATCATAAATATAGTGATTACTAATAACATGTGGAACTATGCCTCAAAAATTCACATTGCTTAAATTAGACTCAAATATTTCTCTTTAATCATAATAGCAGTAATTGTCCCATTTGTCATACTAAATAATTACTAAATTACTAATTATTAAAGGGCTTTTAGACCTGATTTTCAAACCTATCATTCAACTGCCAAAATAATGACAAACCTATTTCCACCCCATCTAATAAATGCTAGAAACTTTTGCACTCCTCTAATGACATCTTACATATAACCCAGTATTCTACAGTTTGTATGCTTTAAGAAACAAATACAGTTCTGTGAAAACATTTCAATTGTATTATGGTCTTTATGTTTTAATTAGTTCTCTTGGGAAACATCCAGGTATATGAATTAAAAGTAAAATTTTAAGGCGGCAGGAACACTCATTATCTGATATCTGTAGATTTAATAGATTTCATTATACTTTGGGGTTGACTACTTTATCATAAGCTTTGCAAAGGAACATTTTACCTGCAGCTCTAATTTGCAAAATGCAACCTCACAGGTTTGCTTGATTCTTAGGCTAGATCCAAGTTGATTAGCATTTAGTAATATAGGTTCTCAATAGGCCAGCTGTGAGCAGCATAAAAAATGTCATCAGCCTTGTTCCATGCTGCCTTATTTGTTAGCAATAGCCTGAGGACAGATCAAACTAATAGGACATTTTGCATTATTGTATTACCTAGAAACTCTTTTCATCCTTTTCCATTTTAATGCCCAATATAATTTTCAAATGTAAATTCTTTCTTTGATTTCTGCTAATTAGTTTAGATCAACAGGCTAAGTAGGAACTTATATCTGAAGTGTTGTACACCAGTGTTACTTGGATAAATGTAAATATGAAATACTCTGTACCATTAAGGAGCCCAGGGTCAAGACTGTAGAGCAACCTGTAATTAATCTTTTGTAATGTGAAAGAATGCATGTTTTAAATAATTATGGAAAGGTTATACATAATTTAAATCTTGAAGGTGCTTGTTGCTTTCAGTATGCCATGTAACGAATTTTGCAATAAGATTTGTTTTAACTATTATCCTCTAAATTACAACCTTCTGTGGCTTATATCCTCTGTTTTTCCCAGCACAATATGAATTGATATCTCTCATAATGAAAATGAGTTTAAGACAGAGAGTGTAGAGAATGTTGCATAAGTGTTTCTGGGGGGCACACCCCCCTGAAATTAGAGGCAAGGAAGGTCCCAGTTTCTGCTCAAGCCAAAGCAGGCCAGGGATGGGCACACCTGTGCCCAAAAGAAGGTGACAGCAGGAGCAGCAGGGGGCTAATGGACATGAATTGGTTCCTGGAGTGTTTTTGAGATTTTGTAAATTTGCAAGAGCTTCTAAATGGGCCTGTCTCTGAAGATTTATAACACAGTTCTAATCCCTATCTTGGACCACCAGACTGAATTCCTTTTCCCAAATCCTTAAGTTGATGCATAGCCCTGCCTTTGTGCCTGTTGGCTTGTAGACTTGCTGGTACCCTCTAAATAAAAGTGGGAACGCATAGCTATCCAGAGGTGCACTCTTAGAATGGATACTCCCATGTCCATTTTTCTTTTTATTGAAAACCATATTTTTATTTTATTTGAAAGTCACTGAGTCAGAGACACAGAGACAGACAGACAGACAGAAAGAGTTCTTAACCTGCTGGTTCACTTCCTAAATGCCTGCAACAGAAAGGGTTGGCCAGTTTGAAATTAGGAGCCCACATCTCAAGCCTGGCCTCCCATTTGGGTGTCTGGGACCCAAACACTTAAGCTGTCATCTGCTGTTTTTCAGGGTATACATCATCAGAAATCAACATCAGAAACAGAGTTGGGACATAAGCCAGGCACTGCAACACGTAACACAACACAAAGGAGAGCTCAACCATGGTGCCAACAACCACCCAGTCCACAATATTTTCACTTACCAGTTTATAAGGAGAAAGCAGTAATAAAGTTACAGTTTCTCACACTTGGTTAGGATTAAAATAACAATAATCTACCAAAGATTATCCACCAGCCCTTAAACTCCACTTGTGCTATATCCATAGTGTTAAAATTATTTGGAGTGAAGAGAATATTATATATGCAGACTAACTGTTTATAGGGAGCACTAATATAGATTCCATGCTGCCATATTTTTATGTTATACAGAATTCCAATCTCTCCAAATTTTCTGTCTGCTTATGCCTAGGTTCCTGAGTTTCAATGCAGAAATTTCACATTGCTGAGAAATGTGAAGTCAAATCAATCACGTTAAACAAAATCACCTAGGATATCAGTGCATCTTTCTAACTCTATGTTTCCTGTATCATCATCTCTCCTGTGCTAAGTTCCCTCTGTCCTCTCAGCACTTTAAACTCAAGTGGGCTTGAAATTCCAAACTCTTGCTCACATTTTCCTTTATGGTCTGAAATAACTTGCATTTGTAGTTATTAGTAGTAAAGTGCTGGGGCAAGGATAACGGACCTAGGATATTGCGTAAAATGTCTCTCCACTGTACTATTTGAGAATCCCCTGGAAATACCTGTCATGTATAAGAAAATATGGTAAACCTTTGTTTACCAATCTTTCTTCTCTATTGAATTATGAGCGACTTGAAAATAGACACTGAGTCTTTCAGCCCTGTTTTCCCAACCACTTTCCATACTTAACAATGATTGTACTGCTAAAAATACTGTCTAGGTAAAATGGATCCATTTAAGTATTTTGAAGATGCCTTACAGAGACATTTAGACTCAATGACAAGCAAGAGTATTTCACACATCAGATGCTGAAAATCTCAGGTGCTAATGAATGGGCCTTAGCATTTTGTTGAGGTAATGCTGAATGCCCAAGGTTACTGAAATGGAAACTAAATCTCATGAAATTTGGATAAGGTCATTAGATACACTTATGAATCAATTTATGCTCTGCCCTTGATTAAAATCACTTATTTGAGAATTGACTTTCAACAAACTAAGAACTTTGACTGTAAAGTTCCATATTTCTCAACAAATAGAAACATGAAGTAGAAAAATACATAGAGTATATAAAGTAGTACAAATGTTTCCCCAGAAAGGTAAAAACACAGATAATTTCTCAGAAACCTAACTATTATAAAGTATGATTTAGGATATGTTCCATATAAGATAATATTCTTTAGCTACTTGTGAAAATGCAGCTTAAAACTTCATAGCTGAATTCTCAAGGAATAAAGGAGTCTGCAATGCATAGTAGTTGTCCATTTAATAAGATTTCACCTTCTGCAGTTTCAGTTGCCCATGGTCAACTCTGGTTCAAAAATATTAAACAGAAAATCCCAGAAATAAACAATCCATGAGTTTTAGATGGCATGATTTTTCTTTGACAGAGAGAGAGGAATATTCTATACACTGATTCACTAATGAAATTCCCACAACAGCATTGGCTACAACAGGTAGAAGTCAGGATCCAGAAATTTCATCCATGTCTCCGATATGGGTGACAGGAGCAGAATACCTGACCTATCATATGCTCATCATTTGTTGCCTCCCAGCTCAATTAGCAGGAAGTTGAATCAGAAGTGCAGGATAGCCTATGAGATGTTTTTTTTGTTCTCAAGATCATGTCATTCATATTCAAATAACCATTCCTGTTTTCTTTCGGTAATTGTCTCTGATATGTCCTTTTATATTTTTCCAACTTCTATTTACCTTTGTTGTATTTGAGATAAATTTCTTGTGGACAGCAGGTAGCCGCATGATATTTTTAATCCATCCTAATTATCTGTCTTCTTATTTGTGCATTTAAATAATTTATAATTACTGGATTATCAATGCACTAGAGCTTATATGTTCAATTTGTTTTCAGATTTTTTTATCAGATGTTCTCAGATCTGGGAAAAAAATGAACCTAAAATTCATATGGAATCACACAAGACCCCTAACTAGCTAAAGCAATTCTGACCAATTAAAATGAATCTGGAAGCATCACAATACCAGATTTCAATACTTATTACAAAGCATTTATAATCAAAACATTTTAGTTTTGGCACCAAAAATAGAAATGTGGAACAATGGAACAGATTAGGGATCCCAGAAATTAATCCACGCATCTACAACAAACTAATATTTGACAAACAACCTAAAGTCACTTCCTTGAGAAAAGACAGTTTCTTCAACGAAAGGTGTTCAGAAAATTGAATCTCTGCATGCAAATGTATGAAATAAGACCCCTACCATTTATCCTATACAAAAATGTACTCATAATGGATCAGGGATCTAAACCTGATTCCTAAAACCATCAAATTACTAGTGGAAAACAAAAGAGAAACATTACAAGACATTGGCATAGTCCAAGTCTTCTTGGATAAGACCCAAGAAGCACAGGCAATAGACAAAAATAGACAGTTTGGATTACATCAAGCTAAGAAACTTCTTCACAGCAAAGGAAACACTCAATAAAGAGGAAACTGACAGAATGGGAGAAAGTATTTGCAAAGTACACATCTGATCCAGAATTAATAACCAGGACATTAAAGGAATATGAACATTCAATAATAAATCAAACAATCTAGTTAAGAAATGGTTAAATGATATGAACAGGCATTTTTCAAAGGATAAAATACAAATAATCAACAAACACATGAAAGCGTATCTTTTTTTTAAAAGATACACTGATTTATCTATTTATTTATTTGAATGCCAGAGAGTTGCAGAGAGAGTGGACAGACAGACAGACAGATACTGATCTTCCCGCTGCTGGTTCATTTTCCAAATGGCTACAACGGCTGAGGCTGTGCCAGGCCAAAAACAGGAGCAGAGATCTCCATCTAGGTCTCCCAAGTGATGGCAGGGTCCCAAGTAGTTGGGCCATCTTCCATTGTTTTCTCTGCTGCATTAGCAGGGAGCTGGCTCAGAAGTGGAAGTCAGGATCTGAACAAGCATTCATATGAGATGCTAGCTTGGTGGGTGGTGGCTTTATCACATTGTGTCACAAGACAGATCCCAGAGCATATCTTTTTTTTTTAATTTAATGGTTGATGTAGGTATTACATTATCTACATATATATCTTAATTATCACATGTGTTTTGTGTTATTTTGTAATTTAGTTTGATTTAAAATCCTTTAATGTCCACTATTTATATCAAATACTTCTTAAAAGTTTATTCTGTAGGTATTTAAGTCAAATAAAATATAATAATTTTTACTTCAATCAAAATATAATTTAGGAACCATAAAAGGCTATGGAAAGGTTATTATATTTTTGCTTAAGATTTTTTCTAGTTTCCTAATGCTTCCAGAATTATTACTTTTATTATTTCTAACATCTTAACAGAAATTTATTTAGCCATTTTTTTGGATTGTCTCTGGTGGCAAAAATTTCTTTCCATTTTCCTTTATCTGAGAATAGCCTACTTCTCTTTCATTCCTAAAGAATGTCTTCATGGGATATCTGAAGACATCTGAACTGGCATTTCTCTCAATTCTTGTAAAACATTCTGTACTTCTTCTATTCTCCATCGCTTTTGATAAAGAAATCCTCTGTCTTTTATAATATATCCTCTCACAGGTAAGATATTTTTCTCCGACTGCTTTGAAGATTTTTACTTAGTTTTTGGTTTTTAGAGTTTTAATTATGATGTATCTTCACAAAGATTCCTTTTGGTTTATCCTATTTGAGGTTTCCTCAGTTTTCTGAATTTGTTGGTTGGTCTCTTGTCAAATACAAGAAAATTTAATTGATTGCTACCTTAAGTGGTTTCCCTTTTCTCCTCTTCTCCAAGTACCCTGACAGGATGAATGTTGTTTATAATCTCACATTTCTCAGTCTCTGATCATGAATTATATTTATTTTCTGTTTAGATTGGATACTTTTTATTGTTAAATCTTCCAGTTCATAGACACTTTTGTTCTCTGAGTTTTTCATTTTGTTTATTGCATTTTTTGTTTCTAAAATTTCTCCATCATTCTTTTTTATTTTATTTTTTTTTAAGATTTATTTGAAAGTCAGAGTTACATAGAAAGAGGAGAGGCAGAGAGAGAGAGGTCTTCTTCCATCTGATGGTTCACTCCTTAATTGGCTGCAACGGCTAGAGCAGCGCTGATCCGAAGCCAGGAGCCAGGAGCTTCTTCCAGGTCTCCCACATGGGTGCAGGGGCTCAACGATTTGGGCCATCTTGTACTGCTTTCCAGGCCATAGCAGAAAGCTGGATCAGAAGTGGAGCAGCCAGATCTCGAACCGGCGCCCCTATGGGATGCCAGCGCTTCAGGCCAGGGTGTTAACCAGCTGTGCCACAGTGCAGGGCCCCTCCATCATTCTTTTTTATAACATCTCTTTCTTTGCTGAGATATTCTTTCTCTGTGCTATGGTTTCAAGCATATTAAATGGCTTGCTGATTCAAGGTTATAGTGTTAGGTAACTCCAACAGTTCTGTTAGCTGAGTGTTAATATACATTGTTTATACTTCTCATTCTAGCTGAGATATTCCTGTTTCAAGTGAAACCTAGATATTTTTCTCTAATGGTATTTACATCTTTGTTTTAGTTATTTTCTGTGGAATTACTCCTGCACAGAAAGGAGAATGTAGATTTGTAAATCCAGGTGGAGGTATAATCCAGTCTCCTTTAGCACTGAGAGTAGGGTCCATCTTCCTGTACCACATACAGTCTCCATCAGCTGCCATATGACTGGCTTCCTTCCTGCTGAGTGAGAGTGAAAGTATTGATTCTCCAGATCTCACATCACCCTAGCCAAGCACAGGTGAGGGCCCCTGTGTGCACTGCTTTGTGGGAGGGGAAGTGAAGTAACCTTCCCATGTGTTCCTCACTGACCTGAATGGGGAAGAGTGTGGAAATTCACCTTCACTGATCTGTGAAGGAGATTCCTGACTCTCTTCTTTATTTTTAACAACATCTAGGATGACATTGGGCTATATCATTGCATTCTTGGCAATGTGGAAATCCAGAATTCCCACTCATCACTTGCTGGCATGGTTGAGGTTTCTCTGCAGTTATATTTATTTATTTATTTATTTATTGAAATTGGCTGTAATAAAGCACTTCTTGTCTGGTACTTTTCTGTCTTACTAGGCTGTGGTTTCCTGGGCTTTTGGCAAAGGAATGAAGACTCAAAGTATTTTGCCTATTCTCACTGACTTTGAAACTGGCTAGACTCACCCACGCATTGTCAAATAAAGATGAAAGTGTATCCTTGCTATGGATCCAATTTGAGTGTTAATTACTCTTGTTTGGGATTATAGAAAATAAAAACAATATTCAAAGAAAGGGCATGATTTATTATACCATGCAGGTTTTATTCATTGGAATTTTGCGTGTAGAATGCTTATTTTCAGGGTATCATGAATTACACATGACACATATTTTCAAATTTGTTAACTTTTGGCAAAAGCTTTTATAAGAATTTATGCAAATTATCAACTTATAATGTTCTATAACTAAAATATCCATAACAGGTCAGAACTAAGTAAAGCTTCTAACTAGGAAAAAATGACAGAAACAACAATAAAATTGTAATAGTAACTTATTCTGTGCGACTGGATTATGGAGATTTATTTCCGTTCTATTTTTATACATGTAGTGAATTGGTACAATAATTACATGCTTTATAGTGGAGAAAGAAGTAAAATACATTGTATATATTTAAAAAGAATAAGTTTTAGATGACAATTCTGGGTAACAACTATTAAATATACAAAATTGGCAATAAAAGTAAAGTATTATTAGAAGGCACATCCTTAAAACTACCAACACTGGTGTAGACACTTAGGCCTGGTGGTCAAGGTGCTGTTTCGGAACCATGCATCCCATATTGAAGTTATAGGCTTGAGGCTCAGCGCTGACTCCTGACTTCAGCTTCTTTCTAATGCTGATACTGGTTTGAATTCTAGCTACTTCACTTCAATTTTTAGTTTTAATATCCTGCTACTGTGTACCCTGGGAGGCAGCAGTGATAAATCAAGTAATTGTGTTCCTGCTACCCACATGTGAAAGCTGGACTGAGTTCCTGGCTCCCAGATTTAGCCCAGGCCTGTCTCAGTCATTGTGGACATTTGGGGAATGAGCCAGAGGATGGGAGTTCTTACTATTTCTCACTCTCTCTACATCTGTTCCTCAACAACAACAAAGAAAACCTCATGAATCCCATCAAGGTCATCAAAATAAATTCACAATCCTAGAGTTAGGTCAAAAAGTGAGTAAACAACAGAGTCAGGCTTTGACTCTAATTTTAGTCTAAAGTTCATCATCTGAATATTATAGTGTCTTTGTTATTTATACTCTGAAATAGTGATCCCTAGGTGACCAAAAACTGAACAAAAATGTAGGCTTTTTTTTCTTTTTTTCTTATTTTTATTTAGTAAATATAAATTTCCAAAGTACAGTTTATGGATTACAATGGCTTTTTCCCCCCAATAATTTCCCTCCCACTCACACCCCTCCCATCTCCCGCTCCCTCTACCATTCCATTCACATCAAGATTCATTTTCAATTATCTTTATATACAGAAGATCGATTCAGTATATATTAAGTAAAGATTTCATCAGTTTGCACCCACACAGAAACACAAAGTGTAAAATACTGTTTGAGTACTAGTTATAGCATTAATTCACATTGAACAACACATTAAGGACAGATCCCACATGAGAAGTATGGACACAGTGACTCCTGTTGTTGACTTAATTTGACACTCTTGTTTATGGCGTCAGAAATCTCCCTAGGCTCTAGTCATGAGTTTCCAAGGCTATGGAAGCCTTTTGAGTTCGCCGACTTCGATCTTATTCTGATAGGGTCATAGTCAAAGTGGAAGTTCTCTCCTCCCTTCAGAGAAAGGTACCTCCTTCTTTGATGGCCCCGTTCTTTCCACTGGGATCTCACTCACAGAGATCTTTCATTTAGGTCTTCTTCTTTTTTTTTTTTTTTTCCAGAGTGTTTGGCTTTCCATGCCTAAAATACTCTCATGGGCTCTTCAGCCAGATCTGAATGCCTTAAGTGCTGATTCTGAGGCCAGAGTACTATTTAGGACATTTGCCATTCTATGAGTCTGCTGTGTATCCTGCTTCCCATGATGGATTGTTCTCTCCCTTTTTGATTCTATCAGTTAGTATTCGCAGACACTAGTCTTGTTTGTGTGATCCCTTTGACTCTTAGACCTATCAGTGTGATCAATTGTGAACTGAAATTGATCACTGTGACTAGTGAGATGGCATTGGTACATGCCACCTTGATGGGATTGTATTGAAATTTTTCATAAAATTAACAAAACACAAATTTTTCTAACTTTGGTTGTTTAAACTACTCATGAATCAAAGACAACATATATAGTAGAATGGTAGATTTAAGAACCACAAGAATATTAAAAAAAATCCATGATTTGCCAGATAAATGAATGGCTGCATAAGAAATACACAAATAAGTAAGACATAAGATTGAAATAATTATGAAGTGAGGCCAGATTCTTTGTGCATCAGAAGGATTCAGTAAGGTACTGGAACTTTGACCAACTAGGAATGACAATGAGGTTTTTTACTGAAAATGAGAGGAAAGCAGAGGGCTGAAGCTACAAACACCTGTGGCAAGAAAATTGAAAAATCTATGCTCATGAATTCTAAGCATTTGTTTAATGTCTCCAAGCACAAGCAATTGGGCTAGAAATGTAAAGTTAAATGAGGCAAATGACCTTGAGCATTTCCAGCTTTCACAAATCATCAGGAAGTGAAGACAAAAAGAGCCCATTGATAATTCCCCAAAGCACACACATATGGTGCCAAAGGTTGTGAGGGCTTCAGTTTCCCAGGTTGTTCACTTCATTTGCTTGAGTGAGAATGGGAACTCGGATTCTATAAGCTACAGATCCAAAAGCTTCTTGTGGCCTAATCTTCAAAATGTTCATTATCAAGGAGCAGGCATTTACCCCAAAATTAAGCAGCCCACATCCTGGATCATAGTATCTGGACCCTGACTCCAGCTTCTTGCTAATGCAGACCCTGGATGGCAGGCAGTAGTGATAGTCCAAGTGTTTGGTTCCTGCCACCTACACGGGAGATCACGACTGAATTCCTAGTTCCCAGCTCCAGCCCTGGCCAACATATGCTAAGCCCACCAAGCCTCACCTATGGTGGGCATCTGGGGAGTGAACCAGGGGATGAGATTTGTCTCTTTTCTCTGTTTCTTTGCAGCTCAAATATTTTTCTGAAAGTCTATGATTAACCTTTTATTAATCCCTTACCTAAAATAGCCAGTTTTAATTGATCACGTACACTTGTTACACAAAAATGTTAGGTTTCTATTACAAGGCTGTAGTGCAGAGTAAAGTTTCATACTATATATATATATATATATATACACACACACATTATATATATATGTATTTATATATATACATAATGTTTATATATATACGATGCCATGTAAATGTTTTGAGAATGATGCTCTTTGTTTACTCATTGCTTAATTGATTGGTTTATTAATGTATTCAAGAGACATCCAGTCCCACATGGGCAACTTCTGAGGAAAAAAAAAGAAAGAAATTTCAATAAATGTTTCAAAAATATGCTCAGATAATCAGGATGCTACTTGGGACACCAGCAAGTCATACTGGAGTGCCTGCTACAAATCTGACTCTGTTTTTTATTCCAACATCCTACAAATATGCACCCTGGGACACATCAGTTGATGGTTCAGGTACTTGGGTTCCTTCCAACCATGAGAGATACCCAAAGTGAGCTCTCGTCTCCTGGTTTCAACCTCGACTAGCCCCATATGGGGGAGTGGGCCAGTGTATGGAAGATCTCTCTCTCTCTCTTTCCCTCTCTCCCACATACACACATACACACATCTGGCTCTGTCAATCTGTCAACTGTCTTTCAAATAATATTTCTTTAAAGAGTAAAATCTTGATCAGTAAAGAAAAAAATTCAACTTCTAAACTTCAACTCTAGAATCAAAATAAAATAATGCATGCTTTCCTGGTGTTCCTGTGAAATATTATCCTGTTGTCTTCTTTATCCATTTTCATTGATAGTAGCTATCATTTACTATTAAACTACTTGAATGATGTGTCTGGAAGGCAGTCTGTTCCCTCTCTATACAGATTTAAGG
Organism: Oryctolagus cuniculus; assembly: GCF_051225735.1. Classification (NCBI taxonomy): domain Eukaryota; kingdom Metazoa; phylum Chordata; class Mammalia; order Lagomorpha; family Leporidae; genus Oryctolagus; species Oryctolagus cuniculus. Next base: position 114,929,455 of record NC_142869.1, on the reverse strand, counting down.
TAACTGAGGAAACCATGTCTCTTTTTTTTCTATGATTTGACTTTATTGTATAATGATGATGTTGATTAATATTATTATCACTGCTACTTATTGATTGCTTCTTATGGACTAGATCCTTAACTTAACAATATCATTACGTTTACTCATTGTCTGGATCCCCTATATGTGATTATTTTATGTTATCTCCATTTCACAAGTGAAGGAAAGTTATCCTGAAAACCAAAAAATGCTTCCTAAACCAGTAAATGATAGGGAGACTCACAACTGAAATCTTAACACAAGAGATTCCAGACTGCTACAATAGCTGCAGAATTTTGGAACTTAGGGTCCCACGGATCTCTTTGAAAGTGATGCATGACACAATGGAACAAAAATAATAAATAAAGTAAGTTTTTATACTTAGCAGCACAAATTGTACTCTCCAGGATTAACAACAGATTTTGTTTTTCATTTCCATAAGAAAGATTGAGATAATTATCTACAGAAAAAGAATGGAATTGTCTGTCTATCTGATTGTCCATATAGCAGACAGATTGTTATTTCCTTCATGTCACTCACATTATTTGAGTTTATATTGTTGGTTGCAGTGTTCTCATAGTGCAATATCATTCAAGTGCAAAGTAAAGACAGACTGGTTTAGTTTATTCATTAATTTTCACAGCAGTTAGCTCTCTGCTGCCATGTAAAATCAACATAAGGAAAAGAAGTTCAAAAATTTAGCTTCATTTCAATTCACATTTAACACCATGATTTCTAGAAATGCTGGAAACTGATTAAATTGTATTAGTGCAAGATAATCACCCTGCAAAAGAGGAAAATATAAAACACAATATATCCTATCTCATTTCAAAGGCTCGCTGTTATGTAGTATCAAAGATAATCTCCGGTTAACACTGTGTACCAAAAAATTAGAGCTACAATGACAAATCAGTGGGCAATTCATAGGACTAATCTAACCAACAAAAAATGTAGTTTAGGGGGTCAGCATTGGGGTGTAGTGGTTAAGTTTTGCTTGCAATGCTATCATCCCATATAGAAATGCCAGTTTGAGTCTCAGCTGCTCTGCTTATGACACAGGCCCCTGCTAATATGCCTGAGAAGGCAGCAGAAGATAGTCCAAGTACTAGGGCCCATGTCACCCACTTGGGAGACCCATATGCAGTTCCTGTCAGCTGGCTTCAGCCTGGCCCAGACCTGGCTGTTGAAGCCATTTACAAAGTGAACCAGTGGATGGAATCTCCCTCTCTCTCAGCCTTGCAAATAAATAAATAAACCTCCTTCTTTTTTAAAAAAAGAAAAGGTGGGTTACAATAGAATTTAAAAAGAAGTCTTAGTAAATGTACAAGCTATGTTGAAATTACATTGCTCAGAAAGATAAGGAAGAGACAACGAGAGAATATGTTTGCTTAACACTCAGATCCAAACAACATATTGAATGAAGGTGCTAAGACAGTAGATATGAAGAGAAAATAATTTGTCACTACTCCTAGGAAAACTCTTAAGTTCTTTTTCTGGCCAACTCAAATTCATGGACACCAAAGAATAGCAGATATTTTTAGGATCTGACACTGTGGCTTCGTGGATTAAGCCACAGTCTGCAGTGCCAGCATCCCATATGGGTACCAGACGAAGGGTGGCAACTGTCCGTCACTGAGGTGTGTGCATGAAAGGGCCTGCTCAGTGAGTTACTTCGGAGGACGCTGATGATATCTTTCAATAAAGGATGTGTTTTAGAGATAAAGCATCAGAACCCACATCCAGAGCAGGCACTTACAGATAGACAGTTTTCTCACCAAGCCCAACAAGAGGGAAGGAAAACCTGTGATATCAAGATGATATCAAGATCATGTGTCTTTTTTTTTTTTTTTTTTTTTTTTTGACAGGCAGAGTGGACAGTGAGAGAGAGAGACAGAGAGAAAGGTCTTCCTTTTCCATTGGTTCACCCTCCAATGGCTGCCGCGGCCAGCGCACCGCGCTGATCCGATGGCAGGAACCAGGTACTTATCCTGGTCTCCCATGGGGTGCAGGGCCCAAGTAATTGGGCCATCCTCCACTGCACTCTCTGGCCACAGCAGAGAGCTGGCCTGGAAGAGGGGCAACCAGGACAGAATCCGGCGCCCCGACCGGGACTAGAACCCGGTGTGATGGCGCCGCAAGGCGGAGGATTAGCCTAGTGAGCTGCGGTGCTGGCCAAGATCATGTGTCTTAGAGGCAAGGTGAGCTCAGGAAATCCCTGGGAAGATTCCAGTTGCTTCTTGGAATATGGACATCTCAGAGCTAGTAGCCTGCCTGCAATGCAGTTTCCCCCTCCTCAAGACAAAGAATGAGTTCAGAACAGACCACAGGGATAGTGCTAGGAGTCTGCATTAGGGTGAGAGTGAATGGGGGCTTAACAAGAAACCCCCAAGTGGTTCATTTTAACAATATGTAGATGATGTGCTAAAATCATGTATAAGATGAGAATGGGGCAATAACTGAAGTAAAGGAAGACGGTCTACTTATCCAACACATGATTGTAACAGCAGTTAGATGTTGAGACATTGAGAAAAAGGTATCAAAATGTAGTGCCTTTCTAATGTGCTATCTGTTCCTCCAAATAGCAAGGGTGGGGAATGTCCAGTCCACAGGCCATATTAGTCCTGCAAAATCATTTGTTCTGGCCCTGCCAAGGCAACTCTGGGTGGGACTCAAATTCAGTAAATCTAAAGCAGGTAAATTTTTGAATTGATAATTTTGCACAGCTAATGAATGATGTTATAAATATCCAAATGCCCCTGGCAACTTGAATAGATGTATTAATGTCTCCATATTTGGGAAACTTGAGTAAAACTTGCCATTAGTTTCTTAAAGTAATTACATAATGTAGGTGGCAGATTGCACAACTCCTTCTGGATGTGGTGCACCACTGACTTTTATCTCAAACTGGCAGTTCTTTAAATGCGCATCTATTTACTTGAATATAGTGAAGTCTGCCACCACCATCAAATGGACCCAATGCTCTGAAACCAAATAAAACATGAGACAGTTGCTTTCATGCTTTCGTTGGAACTCAAGAATGGCCCAAGGCCCTGAGCTCTCAGAGTGAAACAGTCCATGTTGTTGGTTAGGGTGTTGTAGTGTCAGTATTCCATCAATAGGCAAAGTAGGCAAAGTGTAACAAACTTGTCTAGATGGAGAGCATCATTTTGCACAGGTCTCCTTTGAGTGAATACATCATTGTATAACAGTCAAGAAATCATGCTCCAATAAAGGAACTTCAAAGTTAACAAAAACAAACAAACAAGTAAAACAAAAGAAAGCAGCAACAAAAACAAATGGCCCCTTGCACTAAAATGTTTCCCCAGCTGTGATGGGAGGAAGGCCTGCCAGCTTGTAGAGTAATGAGCTGTCCTGCTAAGCCTTCTCGTTTGATGTTACAACATGAGCCTTTTGGACATAGACTGATTGCATGGTAAATTGAGAGTTCACCGGGTCTCCAGCATGGCACAAAACTGAGAGCTTTCAAATGTTTAAGTGTCAGAAGGAAACCCATCCAAGCCTCTGTGCATGAACCCACAATGATGGTCACAGTCTGGGAAACTCATGACGGGGCTGCTGACTAACGGCTCATTGCAAGATGATAATCTCTCCACTGGCAGAGTTCTATCCCAGCATCAGCACAGAGCCAGTGCTCAAAAATGGTGGGAAGCACACGGTTGTGGGTGATGTGCAAGAGAACTGGGATAGCTGGGCATCCGTGAGGAACATTCAAGCAAGGAACATGATCCACGAATGAAATAAGAACCGTGTCTAAAAATGATTATAAAGCATTAAAGACATATTGATGATATTTATTAGATACACACACACACACACACACACACACGAGAGAGAGAAAGATAAAACTTTCAAAATAATTTTCTGCCTTTTCTTGTGATTTTTGTTTTGCTATTTTCGGATTGATGTTAGGAATAAAAGGAATTCATATGTATAGATGTCATAGTTATTAATTAAAGCTCGCCGCTCCTGAGAGATGTTCATCAGTGCAAGTTGAAGTATCTAAATCTTTTAAAAGTCATGGTATTATTAGTTCTAAAAGAGCAATTGTGTTAATTTAGTATCTGTCTGCTCTATTTTAGGAAATTTTCCCATTAAACAGAAGCTTAACCAATCCAGTTATTGAGGAATTCCAAAACTCAAGAAAAAATCATCATCATGAAAACAAACATTGGTGGGGCCAGCGCTGTAGCGCAGTAGATTAATTCTCTGCCTGCAGCGCTGGCATCCTATATGGACACCAGTTCTAGTCCTGCCTGCTCCTCTTCCAATCTAACTCTCTGCTGTGGCCTGGGAAAGTAGTATAGGATGGCCCAAGTCCTTGGGCCCCTTCACCCACATGGGAGACCAGGAAGAATAACCTGAATCCTTGCTTTGGATCGGCACAGCTCTGGCCATGGCGGCCACTTGGGGAATGAACCAATGGAAGGAAGACCTTTCTCTCTGTCTCTCCCTTTCACTGTCTGTAACTCTACCTCTCAAATAAATAAATAAAATCATTTAAAAAAGAAAACAAACATTGGTGTCTAAAAATTAACATCTAGTCAGTCTGGAGATTCCTCAGTAACCTGAATATAACCCTACCATACAACCCAGCCATCCTACTCCTTGGAATTTACCCAAAGGATATTAAATTGGCAAACAAAAAAGCTGTCTGCACCTTCATGTTTATTGCAGCTCAATTCACAATAGCTAAGACCTGGAATCTACCTAAATGCCTATCAACAGTAGACTGGATAAAGAAATTATGGGACATGTACTCCATAGAATACTATATAGCAGTCAAAACCAATGAAACCCGGTCATTTGCAACAAAATGGAGGAATCTGGAAAACATCATGGTGAGTGAATTAAGGCAGTCCCAAAGGGACAAATATCATATGTTCTCCCTGATTGATGACAACTAACCAACCACAAAAAAGGAAACCTGTTGAAGTGAAAGGGACACCATGAGAAACAATGACTTGATCAGCCCTTGTCCTGACTGTTGATGTACAATGTAATACTTTATTCCTTTTAGTATCTTTTTTTGTTCTAGTTAATACTATTGGTTGAACTCTGCAATCAACACACATATATTCTTAGGTGTTGAAATGTAACTGAAAAGTGATCCCTATTAAATAGAAGAGTGGGAATAAGAGAGGGAGGAGATGTACAATTTGGGACATGCTCAATTGGACTTGCCCCAAATGGTGGAGTTAGAAGTGTGCCAGGGAATTCCAATTCAAACCCATCAAGATTGCATGTACCAATGCCATCTCACTAGTCACAGTGATCAATTTCAGTTCACAATTGATCACACTGATAGGTCTAAGAGTCAAAGGGATCACACAAACAAAAGTAGTGTCTGCGAATACTAACTGATAGAATCAAAAAGGGAGAGAACGGTCCAACATGGGAAGTGGGATACACAGCAGACTCATAGAATGGCACATGTCCTAAACAGCACTCTGGCCTCAGAACCAGCCCTTAAGGCACTCGGATCAGGCTGAAGAGCCCATGAGAGTATTTTAGGCATGGAAAGCCAATACACTGGAAAAAAAAAAAAAAACCTAAATGACAGGTCTCTGCAAGTGACATCCCAGTAGAAAGAATGGGCCATCAAAGATGGAGGTACCTTTCTCTGAAGGGAGGAGAGAACTTCCACTTTGACTATGACCTTGTCTAAATAAGATTGAAGTCAGCAAACTCAAGAGGCTTCCATAGCCTTGGAAACTCATGATTAGATCCTAGGGAGATTTCTGATGCCATAAACAAGAGTGTCAAATTGTTAAGTCAACAACAGGAGTCACTGTGTCCATACTTCTCATGTGGGATCTTTGTCCTTAATGTGTTGTCTAATGTGAAGTAATGCTATAACTAGTACTCAAATAGTATCTTAGACTTTATGTTCTGTGTGGGTGCAAACAGATGAAATCTTTACTTAATATATACTAAATCAATCTTCTGTATATAAAGATAATTGAAAATGAATCTTGATGTGAATGGAATGGGAGAAGGAGCGGGAGATGGGAGGGGTGCGGGTGGGAGAGAAGTTATGAGGGGGGAAAAAGCCATTGTAATCCATAAACTGTACATTGGAAAATTATATTTACTAAATAAAAGTTTTAAAAAAATAAAAAAATAAAAATTAACATCAATATCTGCAAATGATATCCAAATATTATAATTCTAATTTACACATATATACATGTATGTGCAACCATTTTATAACATTTAATTTCACACCACATGTGTAAAGATATTTTGTAACTGGTAAATATTTTAATTAATTGATATTGTCTCAATAATTACATTTTAATGAAAAATTATTTATGTGTTATTTCATTGTTTGTCAACTTTAATATTTGCATAATGTCAATACAAGATGCAGCACAAATAAGAAAGAAAAAGTTTTCAGTCTCAAGGTATTTATACTCTAACTGCAGTATATGAATTTCAAATTCCAAATACAAGTTCCAAATCATGAAAGGCATCATCCAAAGAAGAAGGGAAAGCTGCCTAAATATCAGTGCTAAGGGTGAGGAGCACATTTCTGAATCATACAGCAAAAAAGGAGAATCGTTATAGAAAGCATTTATCAGCATTTAATTTACAAGGTAAGAAGAAATAAAAGGGAAAGTAAACATTAATGAGGTGAAGGAAATTGGATTTTATTGATTAATGTACTAAATTGGTAATGAACCATGCATATTTATATTTGGAATCAAGATCCTAAATAGATTTTCAAGCAACAGTCATCAGTAATGCGCACATATCTAAATTTGACAAAAGGAGTGTTCTAGCTATAAAAAGATTTATATAGATAAAAATGTGCTATTTATTGGAGTGTATTTTGATCATTTTCTCATAATGGGAATTGCTTAATGTTATTATAAAAAATGTACTTTGGAGGCTGGCCCCGTGGCTCAATAGGCTAACCTCTGCCTTGCGGCGCCAGCACCCCAGATTCTAGTCCTAGTCAGGGCGCTGGATTCTGTCCCTGTTGCCCCTCTTCCAGGCCAGCTCTCTGCTGTGGCCCAGGAGTGCAGTGGAGGATGGCCCAAGTCCTTGGGCCCTGCACCCGCATGGGATACCAGGAGAAGCACCTGGCTCCTGGCTTCGGATCAGTGCAATGCTTTGGCCGCAGTGCGCCGCCCGCGGCAGCCATTGGAGGGTGAACCAATGGAAAAGGAAGACCTTTCTCTCTCTCTCTCTCTCTCTCTCACTGTCCACTCTGCCTGCCAAAAATTTAAAAAAAAATGTACTTTGGAAATTTATATTTATTAAATAAAAGTTAAAAAAATACTAGTACCTAAACTGCTGTATTTTTCCTTCGCAATTTCTAATGAACATAATATTTCACTTCACAGTACATACATAAAGATCTTAGTAAAGAATTCTGTTAATGGAATTTTGAATAACAGATAATTTCATGTGTTATTGTTATAATATCTTTCTTCCTTTTTTAAGATAACAATACTTCAACCCCTCCCTTCCCTGACTAATTTTAAAAATAGCTTTCAGGGCCAGCACTTTGCATAGTAGGTTAAGCTTCCACCTGAAGTGCCTGCATCTCATATGGGTTCAAGTTCTGGCTGCAACAAGCACCACTTTTGATCCCGTTCCCTGCTGGTGCGCCTAGGAAAGCAGCAGAGGATGGCTCAAATGCCTGTGCCCCTGTAACCACATGGGAGACCTGGAAGAAGCTCCTCGCTCTTCACTCCTGGTTTTGGCCTGGCCCAATCCTGTCCACTGCAACCATTGGGAGAGTGAGCCAGCAGATGGAAGATCTCTCTGTGTATCTCTCCTTCTCTCTCTCTCTTTCTCTCTAACCCTGCCTTTCAAATGATTAAAAAAAATCTTTAAAAAAAAAAAACTGGCTTCTAGAAATCATCCAACTAAATGAAATTTTTTGATATTACTCAAATTTTTCAAACAGTTTATTTTTAGAAGAGAAAAATTTAAAAATTACAAAAATAGTATATTTATCATATATACCATCCCCAATTTCTTCTATACTCACATCTTTCATTATGGTGATACACTTGTTACAATTAGTGAAGTGATACTTACACATTATTAACTACTTGGTTTTATCCAATATCCTTTTTTTCACTCCAGCATCCTGTCCAGTATACCATACACCATTTTGTTATTGTGTCTCCTTAGAATCTTAGAGATGGTGGTGGTTGTTAAGAGACATATACTCACCTGTAAAATGAGGTAATAATAATATTAATCTCAGGGAGATGTGGTGACAATTAGAAGATGCAATGTGTGAATCCCTTATGTCTTTGTCATTGAGAAAAGACACATAAATGTTAGCTGTTTTCTGATAATCATTTTAGTCATTATTTTTTAATTCTTCATGAGATTCATAATACTTTGATAAGAATTCTAAGTTTAAGCATTTATATATGCTGCTCTCTTATTGATAGTCTTTAAAGTAATGAATTCATTTCACTGTCACTAATTCAATGTTCCACTAAATATGTTTAAATAGCATAAAGCCTAAAAACCAGTTACTACACATTCTCCATGTTAGTCTACTTAGCTTTAGCATCTGCCTAAACAGAAGTGTTCTGTATGTTGACTGAACTATTGTATGTTAATTCTTGATTGCTCCTTTCCTCAGATTTACTTTAGATGTCATAGTTATGGTGGTGGAAGCATTGCTTTCAGCTAAATAAGTTGATTAGTTACCATGATGTCACCAACCATGTCCCATTATCCAGTGGAATTTGGTACTTTGCACCTGCATAGCTGAGTATTTCTGCTCAATGTGATTGCAGGTGCAAGGCTATCAGCACAAAATGTGATTCTTTGTCACATTTTGATATAGAATAAAATGCTATGGAATTTATGAAAAATAAGTGACGTGTATTTGGAGAACAAGAAATATTCTTTTCTAATTTGAGCATCATTCTATTCTATCAGTTCTATTGCTGTAATAATATATACAATAATCTTAATTATTCACTTAGGTGGGCCATGCAAAATGCATGTGACTAAAAAGGCTTATAAGGAAATTGTTCTTCTGGGTGTAGAAACTGAACTGTGGGAAAAATTATAACTTTCTCTTGGATAAAGTTCTGGCAAAGGCTGTGAACAGTCTAGAGCTCAGGCCTTTGATAATAACCCTGGGATGATTCTGCTGCTTGTACCATGCACTTCTTATGTGCATTTATTGATCTCAGATTTGTTGACAGATTCACATCAAAGTTTGATTATAACATTTGTGTCTATCCCATTCATAAGAAACTAGCCTGAGATATTCTGTCCTCCCAATTTGAAAATCATTACTTTTCATAAAGTGGCTAGGATGCATGAATTTAAAACACTTTTAGCTGACAGTGATGTTTCCAAAAATAAATATTTTTAACCTATGTGGTATAATCTTGCTTCTTAGTGTATTCAAAAATAAATCTGTATAAATGAAATATATATTTAGAATACAATAAGTAAAACAATACTGAATATACGATTAAATTTTTGCTACTTATTTAGGTTAGCTTGGATTATGTGTTTTGAATCTGCAAGTATATATATCCTAGAAAAGAGGTCATTTTTAGTTGAATTCTAATGATTTTTTTTTGACAGGCAGAGTGGACAGTGAGAGAGAGAGACAGAGAGAAAGGTCTTCCTTTTTACCGTTGGTTCATCCTCCAATGGCCACCACATCCAGCGCGCTGCGGCCGGCACACCGCGCTCATCTGATGGCAGGAGCCAGGTACTTATCCTGGTCTCCCATGGGGTGCAGGGCCCAAGTAATTGGGCCATCCTCCACTGCACTCCCTGGCCACAGCAGAGAGCTGGCCTGGAAGAGGGGCAACCAGGACAGAATCCGGCGCCCCGCCCCGACCGGGACTAGAACCCGGTGTGATGGCGCCGCAAGGCGGAGGATTAGCCTAGTGAGCCGCGGCGCCGGCCATAATGATTTCAATTTTAAAAATTGATGTGCTGTGTTTTATTCTACCTAGTAAACAAAAAGGCTACAAGAACATAATTATTGGGGCTGGCATAGCACATTAAGCTGCCACTTGCAATTCTGGCATCCTATATAGGAACCAGTTTCCATCCTAGCTGTTCCACTTCTGATTAAGCTCCCTGATAATGTACCTGGGATAGCAGCAGAAGATGACCCGAGTTCTTGGGCCCCTATTCCCAGTAGGAGACCTGTATGAAGCTCCTGGCTCCTGGCTTCCACCTGACCCAGCCATGGCTATTGCAGTCATTTGTGTAGTAAACCAGTGGATGGAAGACTCCCTCTCTCTCTCTCTCTCTCTCTCTCTCTCTCTGTCTCTCTCTCTCTCTGTCTGTCTGTCTCTCTCTCTCTCTGTCTCTCCATTCTGGGTAACTCTGCTTTCCAAATAAATAAATAAATCTTTTTTAAAAAAGACAATTACCCTTCATGCATTTGATTAAGATTTAGATGGAAGAAGAAGAAAAAATGTGATGTTTTAAGTGGTATTATAGCACTGCTTTAGTTTGGAAACCATCAATATCTCTTTTATGAATCTCCTTGGCAAGGCTTTGCAAAAAGTACTATCCTAAGCATTTAGTAAGTATTTGCAATGCACAATATGAATTGAAACATTTGATAAAATCTTCATTCACAACAACAACTAAGGATAGCATGGCCTGAGTTCAGCCAATAAGGGAATAGTAGGTAACTTCTGTGTCTCTCCCTTCTCAGGCTTCTCCCAATTAGTCTACCCAATTTTTCAGGTTAATAAAAATTCTTACATTTTGCACTTTGAAAAATGGAAGCAAAGTTTCAGCCTGGCATTCTTTTGAGGCTCTCCTCCTTTTTGTCATGAACCCTTACTTAAGTGATGAGCCATGCATCCATGAAACATGAGGAATCTGGGCCACCGACTTCAATCAAAAGAACATGGTATATGGGGCTGTGGCATAGATGTTTAAGCCTCCACCTGCAGTGCCACCATCCATAAAGGCACCAGTTCTAACCTTGCTGCTCTGCTTCCAATACAGTTCCCCACTAATGCTCCTGAGAAAGCAGTGAAAGATAGTCTAAGTTCTGGGGCCTCTGCACCGACGTGAGAGACCAGGAAGAAATTCCTGGCTCCTGGCTTTGTCACGGCTCAACCCCGGCCCACTGTGGCCATTCAAAGAGTGCACCAGTGGATGGAAGATCTCTCTTTGTCTTTCTCTCTGTCCCCCTCTCTCTGTATATTTCTGCTTTTCAAATAAATAAATAAAATCTTTTTTTTAAAAAAAGGAATGTTGTACTGGTATAAAAATAGACACATATACCAGTGGAACAGAATGGAGATCTCAGAAGCTAATCCTCATATCTACAGTCAATTTTTGTTTGACAAGATGCCAAAAGCATACAGGGAAGAAAAGACAGCCTTGTACATTAAATGGTGTTGGGAAAACTGGATATTTGTATGCAGAAGATTGAGGTTTGACTCTTACCTCTTACCCTATACATAACTACTCAAAATGGATTAAAGATCTAATGGTAAGACCTAGACTATGAAATTCTTAGGAAAAAATATAGAAGGATTGCTTTAATACATTGACGCAGGCAATGATTTTTTACATAAGACCCCAAAACACTGGTAAAATTGGAAAATAGAATTATGCTATACAAAAAAAGCTTCTGAACAGCAGAAGACAACCAACAAATTAAAGACACGACTGACAGAATGGGAGAAAATAATTTCAAAGTATGCATCTGACAAGTGCATATATGGGACTCCAGAAGTTCCATAGCAAATGAAACCAGCAAGCTGGTTAAGAAAAGGGGACAAGGGTTCTGAGAAGACATTTCTCAGATGAAGAAATACAAATGGTCAACAAATACATGAAGAAAACGCTCAATATCAGTAGCCAATGGGGAAATGAGAATCAAAACCACAATGAGATATAATCATACTACAGTAGGAATGGCAGTTATCAAAAAGAGAAAAAGTAACAAACGTTGTTGAGGATGTATAGACCGTTGGTGGGAATGCAAATTAGTACAGCTATTGTGGAAAATAATATGAACGTTCCTCAGAAAACTGAAACTACCATACCACTCAACTTTTCCACTTCTGGGTAGGTATACCGAGGAAGAATACTCAGCATATGAAAGAGATCCGTGTACTCCTATATTCCTTTCAGCACTATTCACAATAGTGAAGATATGGAAACAAGATACATGTCAATCCATGAATGAATGGATGAAGAAAATAAGGTATATACACAGGGAGTATTGTTCTGCAGTAATAAAGAATAATCCTGATACCTGCAGCAAACTGATGGAACTGGAGATCTTTATGATTGGTGAAATATCCAGACACAGAAAGAAAGAAACGTGCCACATATTTCCTATGTGAAAGCTTAAAAGAAAGTCGATGTGAACTTAGATGAATGATTGCTAGAGGAGGAATTGAAGGAGAAAGGACAATGGGTACCAAAACAGCCAGTGGCAGGCATTTGACCTCGTGGTTAAAATGCCATCATTTCGTGTCAACTGGGTTCCAGCCATACTCCCCAGCCAGCTTCCTGCAAGGTAGTATGTCATGGCTGAAGTTACAGTGTTTTTTTCTTCTTAATATTTGTTGAAAGTTTTACTTAGTATAGGGTTAATCTTATGAATATAAAGTACACTGAAAGTACATCATTGTAAAATTAAGAGAAGGATTAGGTGAGGAAGGAATAGGATGTGAGGGAGCATGGGAAGGAGGGAGGGTAGTTAGAAGTATCACTATGTTTCTAAATCTGAATATATATGAATACTGAAATTTATATACATTAAATAAAATTTAAAAATTAAATTTAATGAAACAATAACACTTGAATCCACTCTACCCACAGGGGAGCCCTACACTGTCCTGGCCAAACCCTTGCCATTGCAAGCATTTGAAGAGTGAACCAATGAAGGGAAGCACTCATTCTCATTCTCTCTCTCTCTCTTTCTGTCTCTCTCTCTCTTTCTCTGTCACTGTCTCTGTCTCCCCATTTCTCTGCATCTGTAATAAATAAATAATAGCACACAAAAACACATACACACAAATGCAAACATACACATTCAGATTGAAGTAACAAGCTCTCATGTTCCACAGTGGGGAAAATGTGGTTCACAGTAGTGAATTATATACTACATAAAAGCCAGAAGATGCTCGTAAGCCACACAGAAAGGAAAGATTAGGAAATGGAAAGGCTACTTGCCTGTTTTGATTGGTTTATGTTGTGCGTACGTGTTGAAATACTGTACTTAACACTAAAAGTATACAATTTTTGCATGTTAATCAAATAATTTAAGGTAAAATATAAAAACCCATTCAGCCTGTCTGGTTATCTTGGATACATCACTTTTTAAGTAAACATACCTTGTGAAAACAAATGTTCGCTTTTCTAAGGGAAATCAGAACCTAGCTTTACTTTAGGAAATTCATATTTATCTTGTTAGAAGCATTTTAACACAAGGGCGTGGTATTTCAGGAATAAAAAATCCTTTCATAATAATACAAAAACGCATTAGGAATTTTCTGTCTTGCATGAGATGAACTTGTCGTTTAAACTCACCAACTAAACTACAAAAGATATGTATTAAACTCCTGGGAGTTTAATGAATTCTGTTCTTTTTTTTTTCTGCTTTTTATTCTAGATTTTCTTCTGCTAAAATAATTTTTATATATATATATGTAAAGTTTTCTTTGTTTATTTTATGTAAAAGTACTTTAGTGACAAAGAGACACTAAACATGATGTTCTATGATGATCTTGGAAGGGAAAGAAAATGTCTCTGGTGCCTGGAGATCAGGGAATGTGATTAAACAAAAAGTCTGAAATCACATTGAAAAACTTCAATCATAAATCAAGATGTAGTAGAAACGTAGCTAGATTTGTAGTCAGGGAGACCTAAGTTCACATCCTGGTTCTCCTATGAGTTCGTTTGAAGATGCATTTATAACCGAGTCCACCTGTTGTAGCCTCGATTTCCTCAGCAGTAAAATGGGAACATTACCGCCTTGTTATATAATGTACGTGGAGCACTTGGCACACTGTAGGTTCTCATGTGTGCTAGAGGCTTCCCTTCCACAGCCCAGGCCACATAATGTAAATCAGCCAAATTCAGTTAATCATTCAGTTGTAACACTTATCTCTGTGGTGTCACATAAATCAGGGCGTCCTCTACTTTACTTCCCCCTAAATGACAGGGTGTTTTGTGGAGCACCGATGAGGTAATGCATGTGAACATGGTTTGTAAGCTAAAACATAACTTAAAAAATATAGTAACTCATTTTCTCAATGTTTTTCATACTTGATATCTGGTTTAATCTTTGTGATTTCTGTGAACAGGTAGGATAAATGTTAGATTTCACATTATATAGAGCAGAAACATATCAAAGTCCACACTATCTGATGATGGTTAATTCTTGAGTAGAATCCAGATTATTTACCCTGGTCTTTGGATAAATTGCATTCTCTAGTGCCCTTCTTGCCTTTTTGTTGTTGTTGTTGTTGCTGATGTGTTGAAATTCCTCATTAATTTAGTTTTCTGTGTGATAATTCATATTCCTCCCTCCTTGGCCTCCCCTCATTCCTTTATGAGTTAGTGATCCAGGAGAATATGACTTTTATAAACTTTTTTGAATTCCTGCTGTATTATGGCCTCTGCTATTTTAGTAACAATTATAAGCAACCAAAAGCAACATAGATTTCCCTTTCTTCCTGAGATTTTAACTTGAAATCATAGATACACAGAATGTATAGGCCTCAATTAGAATGAGTGATTTAAAAACTTCAATTAAATTTATGGTTCAGGGGCCAGCGCTGTGGTGCAGTGGGTCAACGCCCTGGCCTGAAGCACCAGCATCCCATATGGACACCATTCGAGACCTGGCTGCTCCACTTCCTGTCCAGCTCTCTGCTATGGCCTGGGAAAGCAGTAGAAGATGGCCCACGTCCTTGGGCCCCTGCACCCACCTGGGAGACCGGAAGAAGCTTCTGACTCCTGGCTTCAGATCGGTGCAGCTCCAGCAGTTGCGGGCATTTGGGGAGTGAACCATCAGATGGAAGACCTCTCTCTCTCTCTGCCTCTCCTCTCTCTGTGTAACTCTGTCTTTCAAATAAAATAAATAAATCTTAAAAAAAATAAATAAATGTATGGGTCAATTAAAAATAAAATCTGGAGACAGATATTGTGGTGCCATGGGTAAGATACCACTTGGGATGCCTGAATGTCATATTCAGTACCTGTACCACTTCTAACCCAGCTTCCTACTAAAACCCTGGGAAACAGCAGGTGAAGGTCAAGGCCTGAGTCTCTGCCACTCACCCGGGAGACCCCGAAGCAGTTCTGAGATCCTGGCAACCCAGAGTGCCAGTTCCAGCTCCAGTTGCACCATTTCCAATTTGGCTCCTTTATAATGCATTGGGAAAACAGTAGATGATGACACACATACTTGGTCCCTGGTACCCATATGTGAGACTCAGACCAAGTTTCTGTTTCCTGGCTTCGACCTGGCCTAGCACTGGTCATTGCAAACATTTGGAGAGTAAACCAGCATATGGAAGAATTCCCTCCCCCTCCCTCCTTCTTTCTGTATCACTCTGGCCTTCAAATAAATATAATTATTTAAAAATTCTGAAGATTTCTTGCTAACATAGCAGACTAATGTTGTCTCTCCATTCTCTTTTCATTGGCATGATAAAACACAAAATCATGAAAAGAAACAGGAAATTAAAACTGCTTTAATAAAGAAAAAAATTTCCATATCTCAGGAGTATATATCATAATAAAAGGACTCCAAAGACCATATAAATTACTCCCCACATTTCTGCGGGGTGAAAATGTCCAGACTCAAATCTGTTTCATCACTGTGTGACCACATGACTTTAGGCAACTTACTTAGTTACTTTCTGAACCTCAACTTCCTGATGCGTAAACCAGGTATAACTCTGGACGCCTCATATGGGTGCTGTGAAGAATAGCTGAGTCCTACACATGTACTGCTTGGAACAGAGTCTGTCACATAGTAAGCACTGGAAAGTTATGCATATTTCCGTCTACTACAGATAAGAAGAGGCACAGAGTTTCCCAAGGAAGTCATCATTTGAAGGGCAAATCAATCATAATTTACAACAGCAGAGCTGGTCGAGAGGAAGATGGCTGCCAGGAAGTGTCTGGATACTGTTTCATGTGGTGGAGGGTTGAAAAGTCACACACAAGCATGAGGAAAGCTATAAGCATATTGACTTGTAAGGTATGATAGAGGAGATATTTTGGGAGAAATAGCATGCTTTTTAATTTTTGATTAGTAAATAATAAAAAAGAACAAATCACCACATACATTACTTAGACAAAAAAAGGGGATGGGAAGTAGAAAGAGCCTTCACTTGGAGCGTTGGAGAATTCCGGTAAACACAGGATGGAGAAATATCTGCTAGACCAAGAGTTGTTTTGCAAATTAGCAGTCTAGAGACCGAAAGTTAATCTCTTGTAACCAAATCTTAACACTGTATACTTAACTACCAAGCCATGGGAGTTACTTCCTTCACATGTGTAAAAACAACAAATAAGCAGATGATAGGTTTTGATAACGTCCCCAAATTGAAAACAACGCAGAAGTCCACCAGTAAGAATGTAGAAATAGCTTGAGAACAAACACTGAAAAAAGAAAGACAAATGTCTTCTGAAATATTAAAAACAGATTTAGAACAAATACTGGAATGAACAAATACTGGGGGCATATACTTACTAGTGTTTGGATTCTTATTTTATTTCATCAATGAACAAGCAAAATCATGAAGAGATTTCACAGACTTTTTTTTTTTTTTTTTTTTTTTTTTTTACAGGCAGAGTGGACAGTGAGAGAGAGAGACAGAGAGAAAGGTCTTCCGGTCTTCCTTTTCCATTGGTTCACCCCCCCAAATGGCCGCTGTGGCTGGTGTACTACGCTGATCTGAAGCCAGGAGCCAGGTGCTTCCTCCTGGGTCTCCCATGTGGGTGCAGGGCTCAAGGACTTGCGCCATCTTCCACTGCACTCCTGGGCCACAGCAGAGAGCTGGACTGTAAGAGGAGAAACTGGGACAGAATCCAGCGCCCCAACTGGGACTAGAATCCGTAGGCGGAGGATTAGCCTAGTGAGCCGTGGCGCCGGCCTTTAACCTTTTCTAATCTGTCACTCTTGCTTCCTAAGAACACCTCCCAAATAAGCTACCACAAGAAATCCTTTGCCTCAGCAGAATTGTAATTAAAATAAAAACTTTTAGGATCTACTGGTGAAATGGTCCCTGGGAGAAGTGAATCTGACCAGAAGGATAAGGTCAGATAGTAAAATTTGGTTTTATTTACAGATCTTAGGTGAAGCGAATGCCATGAGCTTGCCCTCTTGGATAAATTACAGACAACTTTCCAGCTTAAATAAAACAGAAACTCACTCTGAAATAGATTGGAACATGAAAGAATATAAATGCCTTTAGTAGTCCAGGAGAAGTTACAGCAATATCAGAACAAAAATAGCAAGTTAGGACATTTGACGAGGTCCCTTTATGTAGAGGGCATGAGAAACTATTGTACAAAACTCCTTTGCTGTTTGAAGCAATGAAGTGATCGCTAATGGTGGCTGCTTTCTGAAATACCACATTAATGAGATTCCATTTTAAACACTTCCCCAAATGTCTTCAGTTTATTTCCTCATTAAACAGAAGTCCCAGAGTGGCAGCTGTGACTTGTTGGGTTAATGATAGTTTAACAGGAAAAAAATATATGTATATGTATATGTATATGTGTATATATATATATATATATATATATGATGTATATGTATATTCCAGTCTTTGAGGGGGTGAAAGGCTGTGAGCCTGCATAATAATCTAGATGAACAATCATTTCTTATAGTATGTTCACACAGGAAATTTCAAAAATGATTCATTTCTGACAAAATGGCTTTTAAGAATTTATTTTATGTTTTTCCTAGGTGCCTTCCCCCTACCCTGATTTATGTAGCGCTCACTCCCCTAGGGAAAGTCTAGTCTGGCATTCACATCTGATTTTTCACGGAGGAAGTGTGAAGTGTTTTGATTTAACTTTGAGGGCAGGCAGGTTCCCTCATTATCATACCAGCGCATCTCCAGGGAAGAGTGGACAGTGAGTGGTGTGTCTGGATTCGAGGCACTTTTCACATGAACCTGTTTTAAAAGCATGATGACCTCACTGGGGGCTCTCTGGCTTTTCCCATCCACTCTGCCTGAGAATCAAAGTCAGAACAAAAGCAAACCAGCTTCATGAGATGAAGCAAGCATCTTTTTCTATGTTTTAATGCCAAAAGTTAACTTTGTATAACACCATAGTTTGCAAAACATTTTGTTATTCCTATAGGGTAGGAACAAAAATCACTTTAGCGAAGCAAAGGACATGGAGGGTAAGAAGTTAAATAGCACGACTGAAATCTCAGCATTTATAAGGGGGAAAGCAACGGTTCGAACCCATGAGTACCATCTTTCTTTGTCATAAGGTTTCTTGTTTACACGTCCTTAACAAATATGGGTTGTCTCATCTTCTCCAATCTTTTTCTTCTTGTTATGCTTTTTTTAAAGATTTATTTACTTGAAACTCAAAGTTGCACAGAGAGATAAGGGGAAGCAGAAAGAAAAAGACAGAGAGAGAGAGAGAGAGAGGTCTTTCATCCATTGATCACTGATGGCCACAACAGAACTGGGGCTGGGCCAAAGCCGAGAGTCAGAAATTCTGTCTGCTTCTCCCATTTTGATGAGGAGGGCCTGAGTACTTGAGCCATCCTGCACTACCTTTCAAGGCACATTATCTAGGAGCTGAATTGGAAGCGGAGCTGGCTGTCAGGATTCAAACTGGCGCTAGGATTTGGGATGCTGGTGTGACAAACGGTGACTTAACTCATTGCACTATAACACTAGTACCTGGACCATGTATTTCAAATGAAAAGTCATGTAATTGGAACAAAATTGCTAGCTTTGAAGAGAGAAAGTGATTTACAATTTGTTTCCTTTAAAAGACAAAAATGCTAATTATACTCACATGTTGAAAAAAAAGCATTTTGGACTATTTCAATCAAGATACTTTGGATTTCTGAAAATATAATAGATATCCCTCAAACACACATCCAGGTGTCCTTCTTGTCTAGGACATAGCTGGATATAAAATAATTATTTAATAAATGCTTGCTAATTGATTTGAAATCATTGAAATGTAGGATTAATGATCTTTGTGAAACATAGAATGCTTTTTATCAGGAAATGCTGTTTTTTTCTCTGGGAATAAATAACTGAAAAATCAATGTACTACATATTAAATATGTTTGAAAATTAAAATAAAGAATTGTTCTACTTCTATAATAACTAAAATACTTAAATGGCAACAAGATGGATTAAGGAAGTCTAATTAAGAAACTTCAAACACTGAGTTGTGATACAATGGAAAATACTAAAATTCTTTTAAGAGAAAATTTGAAGAGCTATTTTTATTTTTTGTGAAAAAAAGTATGAAACTAGATTTTATAGCTCACAATGCAAGATGTACGAGTTGACACATGTGTTAGCTTTCTGCTTTAAAATGAAGTCTTCATTCGCTCTGCTTTGTGTCTTGAGGGCTGCAAAGCCTGTAGCTATAGCCTTTTTTTTTTTGTTTGTTTTTGACAGGCAGAGTGGACAGTGAGAGAGAGAGAGACAGAGAGAAAGGTCTTCCTTTGCCATTGGTTCACCCTCCAATGGCCGCCACGGCCGGTGCACTGCCGCTGGTGCATCGCACTGATCAGATGGCAGGAGCCAGGTGCTTCTCCTGGTCTCCCATGCAGGTGCAAGGCCCAAGGACTTGGGCCATCCTCCACTGCACTCCCTGGCCACAGCAGAGAGCTGGCCTGGAAGAGGGGCAACCAGGACAGAATCCAGTGCCCTGACCGGGACTAGAACCCGGTGTGCCGGAGCCGCAAGGCGGAGAATTAGCCTAGTGAGCCGCGGCACCGGCCAGCTATAGCTTTCTTTGTCCAGTGATGTCTGATTGGTTTGGACCAAAAGGATGGCACCTGCAGGAGACTTGAGTTTAACAGTGTATGACTATTCATTACTCACTCTATCAGGTTATCTGTTTCTCAGATTTCTTTGCACATCCTTTACCTTAGAGAGAGTTAGTGGACCTGCAGTGTTGCCAGACACTGCTAGTTTGGGACAAAGAAGAGATTAGGCAGCTGGCTGCTGCTGCTTTTCTCTCTGTTTAATAATGAGATATTACTAGGTAAAATAATATAGCCCTGGTCTAATCAACAAACACATAACCAATCTCCTAGTAAGTAAACTAAAGGTATTTAGAATGCTTTAGGTCTGATCACTTAAAGGATCACTTCAGGTTCGCAAAACCTATTATTCAGAGGCATAGATCCCTTTAAAAGCAATGCAAATGATGTAACTATCTGGGCATCAAAAGAAGATTTTTAAATGTCCTGTGCTACTTGAGGATATGCTTTACTTGAAAACATCATCTTTCAATATGTATCAGGGAATACATGCCTAATACAGGGTATAGGGACCTTGAATGTCAGACTTGATGCTCTAGATGGCCTTTCCTCCCCCTGTCTCAAGATTGCCTCTATCCTTGAACCTGGATATGATTTCTGATTAGTAAGAACCAAATTTGAATATCTCATTCTTTGTGTCAGCCCAGATTTTCTAAACCCTTTAACACTTCCCTTAATTAAACTCTCACTAAATGCCCAGTCTGAGTGTGCCATGGTTCTCTGTTTAATTTTCTTTACTCGAAGTGATGTGACATAACATTAAAAGCACCTTACTTGCTCTAGAAGAAAGGTAGCAAATAAAAAATTTTTTAAAGAATTATTTATTTAATATTTGAAAGAATAACACACAGAGTTAGTGAAAGAGAGAGAGAGAGATTTCCCATCTGCTGGATCACTCCCCAAATGACCACAACAGCTGATCTGGGCTAGTCCAAAACCTGGAACTAGAAACCCCATCCAAGTCTCCTACTTGGGTGGCACCTGGGCCACCTGGAAAGGTAGGAGAAGATGGCCCAAGTCCTTGAGCCCCTGCACTCATATGGGAGACCCAGATGAAGCTCCTGAGTCCTGTCTGTCCTGGCCCAGCTTGGGTCATTGCAATCTTTTGGGAAGTGTATCAGCAGAAGGAAGTTCTCTCTCTGTATCTCTCCCTCTCTGTCGTGGTAACTCTGCCTTTTAAATAAATGAAAAAAAAAAACTACCAGGATTTGGTGAACTATATTCCTATAATCCTTCCTCAATGTGGGTAATAGTAGGAACTTCTTACTCCTATCTGACTCTGATCTGATACTCTTTACCCAAGATATATGTTTCCCTATCCCTCCCAACCTCTAGTAATCACCATTCTGTGTTCAGATTGAGTTTCTGTTTTCGTTTTGACCATAGCATGCCTTGGAGAAGGTTATTTTTGTTGAATCTGGCTGGGACCCTTTGAGCTTTGTGTTTCTGGATAACTATATCTCTTTCAAGACTTGAGAAGTTTTTAACTATTTAACTACCACATTCAGTAGATTCTCAATGTCTTTTTCCTTTCTTCTCCTTCAGGCATACCTATAATATAAATATTTATCTGTTTAATGGTATCTCATACCCCTCATAGGATTTCTTCATTAATTTAAATTAGTTTTTATTTATGTTTCTTGACTGAGTTATTTCAAAATTATTATCCTCAAGATCAGAAATTCTTCTATTTGCTTTATTTTGTTATTGAAGCTTTCATTTACATTTTTACTTCATTAGCTAGTTTTTAGCTCCAAAATTTCTGTTATTCTTTTTAATGTTGTCTATGTCTTTGTTGAATTTCTCAATTTTATCATAGTTTTCCTCCTCTTTAAATTGTATGTCTGTATGCCCTTTCATCACATTGAGTTTCCATAGGATTATTCTTTTGAATTCTTTTCCAGGAATTCTATAGATTTTCTTCAAATCAGTATTCATGTATGGAGAACTATTGTGTTCTTTTGGATGTGGCATGCTTCCTTGTTTCTTCATGTTTCTTCTGTTCCTTCATTGATATATGAACATGTGGTGTAACAGTTCCTTCTTTGTGGAGTAAATTAGTTGGAAAATTCTTTTTTATTCAATGGAATGCAATGGTATATTTGCTGTAGTTTGATTCCAGGCAGCATCTAAAGTATGAACTGAACATTTGGATTTCCTCTTTTAAAAAATGCCTGTTTAAGTCTTTTGCCCATTTTTTAACTGAGTTGTTTGTTTTGTTGTGTTGAGTTTCTTAAGCTCTTTATAGATTATGGATATTAATCCTTTATCAGTTGCAAGTTAACAAATAAATTCTCCCATTCTATCAGTTGCGTCCTCTCTTTGCTGAGTTTCTTTTGCAGTACAGAAGCCTCTCAGCTTGAAGTAATCCCATTTTTCAATTTTGGCTTTGATTGCCTGTACCTCTGGGGTCTTATCCAAACATTATTTGCCTATGCCAACGTCTTGCAGGGTTTCCTCAATGTTCTTTAATAATTTGATGGTATCAGCTCATAGACTTAGGTCTTTAATCCATTTTGAGTGAATTTATGTGTAAGATGTAAGGTAGGAGTCTTGCTTCATATTTCTGCATGTGGAGATCCTATTTTCCCAGCATCATTTGTTGAAGTGACTGTCCTCAATTTAGGGGTTGACTTAAGTTCCTTTGTTCAAAATAAGTTGGTTATATATGCATGCATTGATTTCTGGCATTTCTATTCTGTTCCATTAGTCTATCCATCATCTGTTTTTGTGCCAGTAGCAAGATATTGTGATTATAACTGCCCTGTAGTTTGTCTTGAAATCTGGTATTCTGATGCTTTTGGCTTTGTTTTTGTTGTATAAGACTGCCTCAGCTATTCGTGATGGTCCATGTTTCCATATTAATTCAAGCATCATTTTTTTTCTATACTGAGAAGAATGTTCTTGGTACTTTGATTGGTATCACATTGAACCTATAAATTGCTTTTGGGAATATGGACATTTTAATGATATTGTATTTCGAATCCATGAACATGGAAGATTTTTCCATTTTGGGGGGTTTCCTTCTATTTCTTTCTTTGATGTTTTGTAATTCTCATCGTAGAGATCCTTGATGTACTTGGTTACATGTATTGCAAGGTATTTGAAATTTTTTGTAGCTATTGTGAATGGAATTGATCCTAGAAGTTCTTTCTCAGCTGTGACGTTGTCTGTGTATACAAAGGCTATTGATGTTTTTTTTGTAAATTTTTTATCCTGCCACTTTACCAAACTTTATGAGTTCCAATAGTCTCTCAGTGGAGTCTTTTGGATCCCCTATATATAGTATCATGCCATTTGCAAAATAGGAATCGTTTGACTTCCTCCTTCCCAATTGGTATCCCTTGGATTTCTTTTTCTGGCCTAATAGCTCTGGCACATATAAATATCCTCAAGATCACTAACCATCAGGGAAATGCAAATCAAAACCACAATGAAGTTTCATTTCATCCCTGTTAGAATGGCTTTCATACAGAAATCAACAAACAACAAATGCTGGTGAGTATGTGGAAAAAAAGGTAAGCTAATCCACTGTTGATGGGAATGTGAACTGGTATAGCCACTATGGATGATAGTGCAGAGATACTTCAGAGATCTGAATACAGACCTACATGTGACCCAGCCAACCAACTCCTAGGAATTTACCCAAGGGAAATAAGAGCAGCATATGAAAAAGTTATCTATACCCCATGGTTTTGTAACTCAATTCATAATTGAGTTAATAAGATACGGAATCTTATTGATAATAAGATTATCATAATTCCATAATAAGATATAGAATCAACCCAAATGTCCAAATGTCCATCAACTGAAGACAGGATAAAGAAATAATGGGATCTGTATGCCATGGAATACTACACAGCTGTAAAAACTGAAATCCTTTCATTTGCAACAAAATGGATGCAACTGGAAAGCATTATACTTAGTGAAATAAGACAATCAGAAAAGGACAAATACCATACATTCTCCTTGATCTGAGGGAAGCAATAGGGTAACTACATTTTAATCTATAGAAGTAAAATTGACACTTTGAGATGTAATGCCTTTGAACAGCCCTAGTCTCAACTGTCGAGGAACAGTTTCTTTTTTTCCATACTATGTGTTGATCTTTTTACGTAGTATATGGTTAATCTTATATGTATAAATTTAGTCTTATGTGTATTAATTGAAATAGACTTTATAGTAAAAAATAAGAATGACAATGGGAGAGGGAGGAGGAAGAAGTGTGGAAGTATGGATGGGAGAGTAGGTAGGGTTGGAAGAATTGCTATATTTCTAAGTTTGTATTTATGAAATTCAGAAAGTTTGTACACCCGAAATAAAAGGGTTTTGGATAAAAACAGCATGAAGCGACCAGTATTATAATAAAATCTACACTTTATCATGCTAGAAAAAAATATAAACTGAGTGATTTGTTTAGCTATATTCAATGTCAGAAGTGTCTATGAGTTATCTAGTATGCAACTGTTCATGGAGATAATAATATAACCTTGACATTGATGTGGGCTTCCAAAGGTGCATGTCCTCAGGCCCCAAAAAGATGAATGTCAGTCTCACTAGGGTTTATAATGGCGATAGCCACATTCCTGCTTTGGGACCAGGAAGGAGATGCCTTCTTTTTGACACCAGGCAGGCTTGAGTAATTCTGGGGATGTGGCACAAATAACTGTGTACCTTGATCTGTGTAATGTGTATGGCAGGTCCTGCTGAATGGGCTTATAGCACCAAATTGATTTCCAGCATGAAAAATGTGAAAGGAAAGTTTCCCTGGTCACTTGTGGTAAATATACGTTATTCTAGAGATTGTGCAATGTCATTTGTAGATCTGGAGCGATAGAATGCAGGCAAGGTCTTCGTAGGTCCCATAGGGTAGATTCTAGTAATTCTGAAGAATATGTTACTAATAATCATAGCCCCAGAGATGCAGGGAAGGAAAGGAACCTTGTTTAGGTCCCACAGGAAAAAAATACTGGTTTCTCTAGGGATTACACCCTGGAAACCATAGATTTGAACCAATGGAATAGAGAGACAGACTTTTCCAGATCCTCCAGGTCAAGCACAAATGTTCTCAGCATTTAAAGGCCAGCAGCCACAGTCCTAGAGGTGCAAGGTGCAGGGGAATCCTTACCCAGGCCTCATGTTTCACTCACAGGCTATGCTGGTAATTGTGTACTTGTAGATGTGGGTTTGAAACATTAGAATGAAAATAGTTCATCACTCACATCCCATGGAGAAAACGCATGTGAATCAGCGGACTAACTATCCTGAAGTCTCAATTGCAGAGTGGCAGTACTCAGACAGACAATAACTTGTACCTGTCACACAGGCTGATCACAGGTCATGCTGGGGATGATGCAATAGTTGGTGCCAGTCTGGACCACTGGAATTTAGATATTCTATAAGTTTCACAGGCAAGCCCAATTGCCCTTCAGTCTCAGAATCAGAGCTGCAGGATGTAGTAGGGTCCTTATCCAGATCCCTTGAGGTTAAACTCAGGTGGCTCCATGGAATATGGCTCCAACAGTGCCAGTCTCAGAGCTTCAGGTCACAGAGAGTTCCTTACATAATCCCTATACTAGGGATTATGATCTGGCAGTCACAGGTCTAAGGCATAGGACTGCAGGTAGGGCCTTCCCCAGGCTGTACATGGGAGTATATGTGTCCCTGCAACTTATAAAATACAGACACGTTCTAAAAGCCATAGGATATAGTGGGTTCCCAACCCACTTCTCACACGTTGAAAGCTGGTTATGCTGGGTATGACTGACCCATAGCTACAAGTCTGAAGCAGAGAGGGCAGAAGGTATCCTCCGTGTTCCAGCAGTGAGTACAAGTTTCCACAGGGATTACACCTACAGTCACAGTCCCAGAACTTGAGGACACAGAAAGGATTGCCCCAATCCCCACAGGGCATGCAAAGACAACACTGGGGCTTATGCTCTGGCCACCCAGTACCCTGTGCTGAGCAAAATCCTTGTCCTGTGGTTTTGTGTATGGTCTGTGGTTGGTGCCAAAGACCATGAAACAGAGAGGAAATTTCCTCCATTGAATGGAGTAAGTAAGCATGGCCTGGGACTTATGCTCAGTAATTTTGCTTTTACAGGGTGCAGAGGGGTCTTCTCTTTGCTCTTTGAAGCACCCTGCCCTTGCTGGGGGCTTCTGGTGGCAGCAGGATTGCTGTCCTCTAAGACAGAATGGAGTTTAGCAGTAGCCATATTGCATCAGCTCAGGGCTAGGTTTTGAGTGTGGGAGAAGCAATATGGGTTTCCTTCTTCGGAAAAAGAAGTAGCTTGGACCCCAGTCATCTTCTTAGACTGAATTTAAAAACAATGGAGAATATGAGATTCTTCTGTAGTTAGCCCTATCAGTCTTTGGCCAGAGTTATAGAGTTTTCAACATAAGGTTTCCTGACAAGACAGAGTGGCCCCAACTGCGGTGCCAGAGAGGACTAAGATTTTTCTTAGTCAACCTCCTGGAAACACAGTTCTTCCTTTGTTGTTATGGTTCTTCTCTGTGGTGGAAGCCAGTGCAATACCTTTATTCAGGCATCTTTGGTCCCTCCAGCTAGGATGTACTTTTATAATGTTGAATAATATTCCACTACATTTTGATATCAAATTTTAAATCCAGTCGTCCATTGGTGGGTATTGTGGCTTTTTCATATCTTGGTAATTAATAAACATAGTAATGCAGATATGACCTTCCAATACTGATTTCCATTTGTTTGGATATATACATATATATGAAGTGTTACATATGTTGTTATTTTTGAGGAAGCTGCAGAGTGTTTTCCACGTTACTGTACCATTTTACATTCCTACCACTGACAATGACATCATGGATGAACCTGAAAGTTGAAATAACCCTGTGATGGACAATAACTGCATGATTCCACTTCTATGAAGCATCCAAAATAATTAAACTCATAGAGAATAGAATGTCTGCTGTCAGATTTTGAAGCAGAGGGAATGGGAAGTTGTTGGTAAATAAAAGTTTCAAATTTGCAAGGTGAAAAAGTCCTAGAGTTTTGTTGTACATCACAGTACTTTTAGTTTGTAATAATAGATTGTGCACTTAAAAGTTTAGGTTGGGTGCGCATCTTGCCAAGTGGTTAAGGCACAGCTTGGGATGCCCACATCCCATATCAGACAACTTGGGTTCAGGTGCTGGCTCAGCTCCCAGTTCGAACTTCCTGATAATACAGATCCTAAGAGACAATAGGTGATGGCTCAAGTAGTTGGATCCCTGCAAATTACATCTCTCTCTCTCTCTCTCTCTCTCTCGATTTCTGTTTCTTTCAAATAAATAAAACAAAATAAAGTTCACTAAGTAGGCAGATTTCATGATTTCTTAATACAAAAAAAACAAAACATAACACAAAAGGGCCACAAAACTTTTGAAGGTGATGGGTATATTCACTTCTTTGATTTTGCTGACAATTTCATGGTTACATGCACATGCTCATATTAGATATATACAGTTTTTGTATATCAATTATTCCTCAATAAAGCTGTTAGCTCTGGTGGGTTTGTAGTAAACTTTTGTGTGATCAAATCTCTGTATTGTGATCTTATAATGGCACTTGAGGCAAATTGTCTATTTGACTAAATCCTTAATAGAACTGATAGTATTGGCTTTATCGGATTGGGGTGGGACACAAATTCAATCACGTTTCTATGGGAGTTAGTGCATCTTTTTCAACTCTCTTCTTACCGGATGCATCTTAGTGGAATTTACTCAATGGAAAACAAAGAAAAACAAAACAAAAGAACAACCTAATATTTAGCAAAAGTAATTCAATTAAATTCTTAGTTTTTCAGTAAAATGGGGGTTTTTACCTCTTAAAATTGTTGGGAAAGGCCGGCGCCACGGCTCAGTAGGCGCGGAAAATAGGGAGAGTCATGGAGCAGAAAATAGGGAGAGTCATGTTGTATAAATAAAATTACAAGGGTAATAGAAAAAGAAACCCACTTTGGAGGCATTTATCTGTTACCAGCTTTACAAGAACATTGATCAATGGTAAGAATGAGTGAAACAAGAAAAAATTGACAAGGCAGATCAAGGTAGATGAGGAAATACAAAAATAGGAAGATAAGTGCGAAAGGGAAAGAAAATGACCTTGGTTTGCTATGTCCCATAGACTCTACAGTGGTTGATATAAAATAAAAATGCAAGTCAGAAAATTGTATTTATGTTACTTTATTTTAAAATTTTATTTGTGTACATATTTTATGTATACAGATTAATAAACACAGTGATACTTCCCACCCCACCCACACTCTCATCCTTGTTCTCCCTGTCCCATTCCCACTCCAAACTTTCACAGATATATATATATATATGTGTGTGTGTGTGTGTATATATATTTGGACAGACAGAGATAGACAGTGAGAGAGAGAGACAGAGAGAAAGGTCTTCCTTCCGTTGGTTCACCCCTCAAATGGCCGCTACAGCCGGCACTGCGCCGATCTGAAGCCAGGAGACAGGTGCTTCCTCCTGGTCTCCCATTCAGGTGCAGGGGCCAAACACTTGGGCCATCCTCCACTGCAGGAACTTCCTCCAGGTCTCCTACGCAGGTGCAGGGGTCCATGGACTTGGGCCATCTTCCACTGCTTTCCCAGGCCACAGCAGAGAGCTAGATTGGAAAAGGAGCAGCCGGGACTCGAACTGGTGCCCATATGCGATGCTGGCGCCTCTGGCCAGGGCATTAACTTCCTGCGCCACAGCCCTGGCCCCAACAAAGTTCTATTTTCAGTCTACTTCATACTCTGAAGATTAACCCTATATTAAGGAAGGAGTTCAATAAATAGTATGAAGAAAAAAACACTGTTCCTCAACAGTAGAAACAAGGGCTGTAAATGTCATCAAATCTCACATCAATTTCACTCCAATACTCTATTAGTTACCAAAGATCAGGGAAAACATATGTTGTCCATCTTTTTGGAACTGGCTCAAGGAAAAGTATATTTTAAGTTTTGGAACATCCATATGCAGAGCAGGAAACTGACCTTGACAAAGATCAGGACTGCCAGTACAGGATTGGATGAATCCTGAACAAGCATGACAAATATCCAAGGAATATTATCTTCAGTCATTAAAATTCCAAGGCTTAAGGAGTTTGATGTGAGTCTTCAGATGCACAGAAAAACCAGATTAATTTTGATGACCTCATAAGGAGAAAATGTAGCAGCATTCCCTAGAGCATCATATGGGTGATTTCAGTGAATGTGTATTGATAAAGATACATAATAGAGTATAGAGCCTAAGAATTGAAATATGCAAATTGTCAAAATTAACCAGATAAAAAGAAATTGAGTTGCAATGAGAGAGGAAAAAGAAAATTAATGGCAGGAACATAGATCAACACAGAATTGACACCATATTGGGGTTGGCAAGATTTCCTGTAAAGGACTAGAGAGCAAATAATTTTCAATTTACAGGCCATATGGTTTCTGCCAAAACTACTCTGCCCTTTTAGTGCAAAAGCAGCCATTGACAATCTGTAAACAAATGAGCATTACTGTTCTAATAAATCTTTATTTATAAAAACAGATGGCATATGGGTCATAGTTTGCTGACTTTGCATTGTATTTCTACCTCCAATGGAGAAAATAGAGTATAACCCTAATAAAAAGAACTGTAGGATATCAAGCAGAGAGATAGGGATGTGCATTTAGGGTAGATTTGGGAAATATCTCCAATTCCATGTGAATTTCTTCATCACTTATTTTAAAAGGTTTAGTAAAGTTTTCCAAAAGGTTTGTCTGTCTATTTATGACAGTAACTGAATTTCTGAAACCATGCTTCTACCAAGAACTTTTTGTATATTAATTCATAATAAACAGCCTGCATGTTTAAGATTTCATTAAACTATATAAGTTTGAATGGGGGGAGGGGAGGCATAATGATCAGCCAAGTGTGGCTTTTTTTTTGTTTGTTTTAATTTAGGAGTTACTAATGGTAGAACTTTTCCAGAAAAAAGAAGTTAAAAACCCACCACAGGCAGCCTCAAGAATGCATAGAAATACACCAGGCTGTCAGGAAATGTGCTCCAGGGGTGGAGGAACAAGGATATCACTGGGGCTTCTGCAGAAACAGAATGAAGTGCAACTTTTTTAATGAGAAGGTCATAGTTATGCAAAATTCATAAAAGCAAGTCACCTGCAGAAAGCAGCCAGCTAACCTGGCAGAGAATGAAAAGAGATAGGAAGCAGTTGAGCTGGTCACACCTACACCAGTGGATTTAGCTGTAGGGGAGAGGTGAGCCTTTGAAAGGTATTTGCAAGAAGACATGGAAAGAATAAAGAGGATGGATTTCAAGTTGTAGATGGGTTGCTGAATAACAACATAAAATAGCTGGGGAGCACAATACACAGAGCAAGGCAAGTCAGGGACTAGAGGGGGAGGAGCTGGCTCCTGCTGAAGAAGGAGCCATGCAGGGACCGTTTTAGTACAAATGGGCTTTTGTGAGAACCACAGGAGAGGGAAGGGAGGAGAGAGGACACAGAGGGAGAATGAGGGAAGACAAGAGCAAAGGGGGAGGCAGTCCCTCCTCCAGCCCTGGAATAGAAGCTTCCCCAGGAGAACCACAATAAGGAGGCCCAGGAGGAAACTGCAGACAATCAGATCTCTGAGGAAATGGAACAAAGAAGTTAAAGGAGAAAATAAAAGGGGTAGTTCAAAGAATATTTCAATCAACACAAAATTTGTAGCAAAGCATCACTGCGGATAGGAATATATACTCCTGCTAGTGCAGGGATAAAGGACTCTGAAGGCCAAAAAGCCAAGGAGATGGGAAAGAAATGGACACACGTGATATAGGGTTCTTCAGGAACCAGAATGCAAGTGAGGCTTCTAAGATTTTGAAGGCAATTTGTTTGCTTTGTTGGGGAGGAATTATAAATAGCTTTTTGTCTCATCAAGACTGGCAGCTCTTCCCAAAGCACTCTACAAATGTAAGATATTATTATACATTCAAATCCATATCCTAAAGTACACATTTATGTCAAATACTAGATTTGTTGATGTGATAGATAAGGTGTTAAGTATATATATAAATGGAGAAGCAAATATATATGCATGTAATGTGTTATATACATGCATATTTATAAACACTCATATATGTACACATTATTTATTTTTTTAAAAAAATATTTATTTGAAAGCAAACTTACAGAGAGGCAGAGGGAGAGAGAGAGAGAGAGAGAGAGAGAGAGAGGGAGGGAGAAAGTCTTCCATTTGCTGGTTCAGTCCCCTGATGGCTGCAATGGCCAAAGCTGAGCCGATATGAAGCCAGGAGCCAGGAGCTTCCTCCAGGTCTCCCATGTGGGTGCAGGAGCCCAAGGACTTGGGCCATCTTCCACTGCTTTCCCAGGCCACAGCAGAGAGCTGAATTGGAAGTGGAACAGCCAGGACTCAAACCAGCGCCATATGGGATGCTAGAGCTGCAGGCAGTGGCTTTACCAGCTATGCCACAGTGCAGACCCCTATATGTACATATTATATGCAAAAGATCAATTAGC
Organism: Oryctolagus cuniculus; assembly: GCF_051225735.1. NCBI lineage: Eukaryota > Metazoa > Chordata > Mammalia > Lagomorpha > Leporidae > Oryctolagus > Oryctolagus cuniculus. Next base: position 114,897,907 of record NC_142869.1, on the reverse strand, counting down.
AATTATGAGTACCTATTAGACATTTTATTTATTAAAATAAATAAAAGATCATAAAAATGAATTATGCAGAGGTGTGTCTGAGTCACTACTCACAGAAATTGAATAGTCATTCAATGACGTGCAGAGGAAGACGCAAAGCACATTTAGCTCATCATAAATTTTCACTGACAAGAATAATAAACTGGCATATTTTTCCCCAAAACAATGAGTTGACTTTTTCTTATGCGCAACTTCACTGCTAAAATATTTTTTACACATTTCAGTAGTTTTTTTTTCAATTGGCTATTTAAATTCTTCAGAGTCTGAATACACCTTCTTGTCTCTAGAACCATCAGTTTCTCTTCCTCTGTCACTTATACATCCACAGAATAGGGAAGGAAAGTTTGAGGCCACCCAGGGAAAGAGAGCTGCTGGGATGTAATTGGATAGGGTAGTTGTGGCAACAGCTCCAATTGGATATTCTGTAAATACTACAGAAAATGGACTCTGTTTTGATTTTATCCCTGCAACACTTTATATGGAATATTCTTTATGTTTAGCATCTTTGTTTTTGCTATGAAGAAGATTTTTTTGTTTTATTCTTTCTTTTTTATGAAGAAGGTTTTATTTTTTTAATTTATTTTTTAAGGAGTACAAATTTCATAAGTACAACTTTAGGAATATAGTTGTTCTTACTACCATACCTGCCCTCCCTCCCCCACTCCCACCCCTCCTCCCTCTCCCCTTGCCAGTCTCATTCTCCATTAAGATTCATTTTCAGTTAGCTTTGTATGCAGAAGATCAACTCTATACTAAGTAAAGATTTCAATAATTTGCACACACACACAAAAAAACTGAGCATTAGTTTTATAGTTAACTCTCATAATACAACTCACTGAGGACAAAGGTCCTGCATAAGGAGTTAGTGCACAGTGACTCCTGTTGTTAATTTAACAATTAACATTCTTATGTATGACATCAGCGACCACCCGAAGCTCTTGACATGAGTTGCCTAGGCTATGAAACCTTTTGAATCCACAACTCCATCAGTATTTGGACAAGGCCATAAAGAAAGCAGAAGTTCTCTCCTCCCTTTAGAGAAAAGTACATCCTTCTTTAATGGCCACTTCCTTCTGCTGGGATTGCATTCACAGAGATCCTCCATATAGGACATTTTTGCCACAGTGTCTTGGCTTTCCATGCCTGAAATGCTTTCACAAGTTTTTCAGCCAGACTAGGAAGACTTAAGGGCTGATTCTGAGGTCAGAGTGTTACTTAAAGCAATTGTCATTCTTTGAGTCTGCTCTGTGGACTGCTTCCCAGGTTGGAATATTCTCTCCTTTTTTATTTACTTATTTAAAGATTTTATTTATTTATATGACAGGAAGAGTTACAGACAGTGTGAGAGAGACAGAAAGAAAGGTCTTCCTTCCTTTGGTTCACTCCCCAAGTGGTCACAATAGCCAGAGTTGTGCTGATCTGAAGCCAAGAGCCAGGTACTTCCTCCTGGTCTCCCATGTGGGTGCAGGGGCCCAAGCACCAAGGGGTCAAATATTATATGTATTCCCTGATCTGTGAGAACTAATAGAGCACCTAAAATGAAATCTGTAGAAGTGAAATTGATACTTCAAGAAGGGATGACTTGAGCTACCCTTGTCTTGACTGTAGAGGAACAGTCTTGTTTTTTTGTTTTTGTTTTTGTTTTCAGGGTTCTTTCTTAATACTATTTGTTGAACTCTTTAAAACATCGAGTTAATCATATGTATATGTAAATTGAAAATAGATTTCAGTAAAAATAAAAGTAGAAATAAGAGAGGAGGAGGAAGTTTGCAACTGTAAAGCTGTATAATTCTGCATACATTCCTATGGACTTACTTCTAAGGATACAGTTTAAAAACTTGTCAAGGACTCCAAATCCCATTAAGCTTGGTGGTAAAAATTCCATCTTGATTGCTAAAGTGATCATATTAAGTGTTAAAGTAAACATACAGATAGGATTAAGGGTTAAAGTGATCATATAAATAGGATCAAGTACCTGGAAATAATTATAGATGGAATTTAAAAAGAAGAAGGTTTTAACCTCATAGAAAAGATTCAAGAAACACTGCCATGAATTTTAATATACATTATATATAGGACATAATATTGAATATTGTCTAATTTTTCAGTAACGGGAACTTGAAAACATTATGACCTATAAATACTACAAATCTTTCTTAAAACAATTCTAGGATATTAAGCAGATGGTTTGTGAACAAGTAGAAACCATTTGTTCAGTCCTTCATTTATTTACTCAGTAGATGTTCATTGAGCAAGTACTTGTGTCAGGTGCATACGGTTAATCAGGCCTTAGGTAAAGGTCTTTTCTCATGATTCTTCCTTTAGAATTATAAAAGTGGGGGCTAGTGTTGTGGCACAGCATGTAAAACTGCCATCTATGACACCTTCACTGCATATGGGCTACAGTTTGTGTCCCAGCTGCTCCACTTACGATCCAGCTCCCTGCGGATATGCCTGGGAAAGCAGTGGAAGCTTGCCTAAGTGCTTGGGCTCCAGCACCCATGTGGGAGACACAGATGAAGCTCCTGGCTCCTGGGTTCAGATGAACCTACCTCCAGCCATTTCGACCATTTGGGGAGTGGACCAGAGAATGGAAGGTCTCTCTCTTTCTGTAGTCTTCTCTATAATTCTTCCTTTCAAATAAATAAAATAAATATCAAAAAATATAGAAGTTATTCATAATATAGCATCATACTTATTTTAGAAGTTTTGTTATTTGAGCATATATATGATGCAAGAAAAGAAAAATAAAACCTACCAGTGTTAATTTTACAATAAACCATTATAGTAACCATGGTGTTGCTTGTTAGTCATTGATAGAAAACAGGTTTACTCCTAACTCCTTAGAGTACTTGTTTTCTGGTTTTATAACATCTGAGAAATTGAAAATGTCTCTGGAACATATAAAAGTGTATTGCTTCTTAAATTTTTATGTAGATTTCAAATCCCTAAGAAAGAAACATTTTCATAATGTAATTTTTCAAGACTTTCTCCTCAGAGTCTAAACTGTTCCAAGTTCAAGAGAATTTTCTCTCTAATCATCTGAATATTTCATGTAACTATAATATTCCATTGTATTAAGATAAATCAAGCTTGTCTCAAAAATTTAAATTTGGGCAGATTCTTCTTTGGACAATTTGTTTGATGTTTCCTTCTAATTCTGCAGGAATATTCTTTTCTCAGAGTTCAGGATTCCTTTGAATTTCTGAGAATAAAAAGGTAAGCAACTTATTATTCTTGCCTATAAGGAAAGGAACAAGCAAGGATAAATAAAATCCAAGAATAATCACTGCAATTCATTTAAATGATTACTTTTCACTCCTTTAATAAAGTTTCTATGGTGAGGCTCACAATGAGAAGAAAGTAGTGCCTATAGTTTGCATTCTCACTCCTTCTCCCCACCTGGGGCTGAAAGGACTCCCTGGATTTCAGGAGTAAAGCCAGTCATCAGGAGATCAAGAAAGGGAAGCTTTTGGATGAAGAATGCCTTAAATTCTCTCCTCTGTGATTCCAACATGTTACATTCTACTCCCACTATATCCCTCATTAGGTATTTGCCTGGATCCTCTGTCATTAATTCATTAAAAACATATATAGTGAGTGCTGTCTATTTTCGAAACCCTGGACGTCACGAGAGAATGATGGGGATTTATTGTATTTTATTGGAACATTTCTTATTTTGGAACATTTAAGTTACCTTTAAAAGGAACAGAGATGTCCATGGGTTCAATATGTTAAGTCAAATTGCCAGGTAAAGCATCAAGAAGAACAGGGATCTCTCTTGTCCTCATGTATGAGCTTCGCATTAAGATGGGTCACATACTGGTCTCTGAACAGGCTTACATGTTTTCTTTCAAGGGTAACTATAATTTATTTTAAAGAAGTGTGTAAAGACAGGGAAATGGCTGCCATGAAATAGTAAGATTTTTTGATACTTATGGATCCCTATAAACAGGAAGGGTCTTGTGCCATTCCACACAGAACTATTTAAGGAAGCACTAGGAACAGTTAAGGAGCAATGGAGTGAAAGGATCGATTGTGGTACAACCACACAAAAGGCTGGGTTTGACAGGAAGTAAGTATATATTTCTTTTGCAGAGTGAAAAGCAAGGAGTACGAATGGTTATTAACTTAATCCCCAATCCTCCATCGATTAAGAATAAGTAATCTTACAGACTGAAGTTGGAGTTGATAAGTGCATTATCAGCTTATATTCAAGTTTTTGGTTAGTCTGCAGTGAGTGCTTGTGGCTTTCTGTTGATTGCTCAGAAATAGGACTTTCATCACATTCTTTTAGGAATTTTAATGATAGAAAAGTAGGCTCTGGTCAGTCTTGGGACTTTGTGTAGGATGCTATAACTTTGCTTACCCAAGTTCTGTGATTCCTAAAAAGAAAAACCCTTGGGGCCTAACACCAAGACATTCTTTATAGAGGAGGTCAATTTACTCCTGAGTCTTTTGATCTGTAACCTTGCAGGGCAGGCTGCATCAAACATCCCAAACTCCAAATTTAGTGAGTTAATCTTCAGTGAGAACATGATGCACAATCATCAAAGCAGGTTAAGGAAGCTGCATGCTAAGGGACAGAGATACGACAGCTCTACAGAATCTACATGAAGGGCCTGGGATGGGGGTCTGTGTGGGGAGCAACCCGGACTAGACTAAGTTACTGGAATTAGGACTTATTCTATGCATCTGCTCTCCCACAATATGGCGCTGAGAAGGGAGTAAGAACTTCTATACAGCTGCCTCCAGTTCAACCAATAAACAGCAGGACCTGCTCCTGATTGGAGGAGAGCAGCGTACTCGGCGTGTGGATAGCAGAGTTGGGATTGGTGGAAGAGGACTATAAAGGAGGAGAGAGACAGCATGCACCAGGAACATCTAAGGGGAACACCTGAGGAACACCTGTGCAGCCCCCGAGAGAGCCGGCCGGTGGTGTGCCGCTCCCCCGCGGAAGTGGGGAATGTGGCAGGGGGAACCGCCCTTCCACGGAGGTGGAAGGGTCGGTAGCCAACCCGGGAAGAACCAGCAGCAAACCCGGGGAGGGCCGAGCAGACGAAAGAACAGCGCAGGGTCCTGTGTCGTTCCTCCACGAAGAGGGGGAGTGACAGGTCTGGATTCAGGGAATTCATGGACATGAGCCTTATTGAGGTTTCCAGGAAAAGGAAGGAGAGAGCCAGAGTAAGTAGGTTTAGCATTGAGTACTTTGAATAATTTCAATGAGTTCTGAGTCATGGAAGTTGTTTCCAGTTGTCTGCTACCTCACCCTGAGTGATTCATTCACGGGAATAGTGCTGCTGAGTATAAAAATCTCATAGGGAGTTTAGTGAGTTGGGCTCTGAATTGTTGCTCAGTATATAAGATACATTCCTAGGAGAGTTGCTTCTTATTTTTAGGAATTAGCTAAATTTATGAAGCAGAGAGAATCCAAGATGTCAAAGCATCAGAGAATGCAAATGCCATGCTTAATAACCCTTTTGGTATAGTCTCGGATTGTAAATTTCCCCATTACTGTGAACTTTGAGCTCTGGTTTCAGACCAGTCAGATTCTAGATTTGGACCATTTCTATGCCTCAACACAACTTGACCCTTATTTCAATTGTACCTATTCATGCCAACATTTGGCTGATCGTTTATACTTGCTTCATTATCACACTTACACAAACACAGCAAGGGCACTCATTGCAATAATATCAAGAAAAAAAGTGTAGGAATAACTTTAATATCTTTTGAGTCTTATTTAGTTAAATAAGTCATGATACATCCATGTGATGGAATTTAGTAAAACATTTTTAAAATCATATTTTTGAATAACTAAATTAATAACATTCAATGACAAAAGTTCATGACAAGATGTGTTATACTAGTGCCAATTTTAATGACAACATAAGTAAATGATAAGCAGATACTTCAACATGCACATTTGTTGGGAAACTGAGAAAATTATGTCTGAATATTATTAATCTTTTAATACTCTTATGTATTTAGCATTTATTATCTCTATAAACAGAAATGTACAGTTTATTTTACAGTGAATGATTACTGTTTAATAGAAGTAGAACTAAATCATTCATTCAATTGATATTTTTGAACACCTGCTAAATGATGTCATTAAGGTGGATATTGAAAATTCAGCATGAACAAGCTCCTGCCATCCTGGAATTTAGAATGGTTGATGCTGATAAATAAACAATTGATTACAGTATGTCAGTCAATATTTTACACATATTGAGTATATAATCAATTCTTACTTAATGTTAAGAGGAGAAATAATGTTAGGTTCACTATACACGCAAGGAGCTCATTCAGATTTTCACAAGCGCATATTGCTAACTTCAGGGATGCCACAACTTTTCTGTCTTTTTCTACTTTACTGCTGTTTGAATATATTGTAAGAAAAAAACTCTAATTGACATACTACAATAAGTTTATGACTAACTCTGAAGCATCCCTATGATTATATAATTCTTGTTTCTTCCAAATTTGAACCACAGCAGTATCTCTTGAGATTTTCTCTAAGCCTTAAAATGGATGGAATGTTAGAGAATAATACATGATCTGTAGTCTAGGGAATTCTGATAAATACAAGGGACCACAGACAGGGCAAATAAGGCAGGAGAGGAACTCTTTTTCTGCAGGAAGAGTGAGAGCTGGGGAGTCTTATTCAGGAGAACCTGCTGATCTTATTTGAATGCAGTCAACAGGTCCCAGTTGCAAAGTTCAGCTTGCTTCTAAGCACAGACACCAGAATAGTCCAATGTCAGGACTCTGGAACTGATCTGTAGGATTGTCTGACTGATTGGAAACCAAACCCAATTCTTTTTTTTTTTCCTAAGATTTTATTTGTTTATTTGAAAGTCAGAACTACACAGAGAGAGAAAGCCAGAGAGAGAGAGAGAGAGAGAGAGAGAGAATCTTCCACCTACTGGTTCACTTTCTAAATGTCCGCAATGGCCAAGACTGCCAGACCAAAGCCGGGAGCCAGGAGCCTCATCTGGGTCTCCCATGTGGGTACAGGGGCCCAAAAATTTGAACCACCCTCCACTGCCCTGTCAAGACATTAGCAGGGAGCAGGATTGGAAGTGGAGCATCCCATATGGGATGTCGGCACTACTGCAGATGGTGGCCTAACTTGCAACACCACAGCACTGACCCCAAATAAATCCAATTCTAAAAGTGGCCCAAGGGTGGCAGTGGGTCTTTAATTCAAGGATCTAATGGATCACCAGGGAACACTTTTGGTCAATTAAGTTTTTTTTGTTTGTTTGTTTGTTTGTTTGTCTGTTTTGACAGGCAGAGTGGACAGTGAGAGAGAGAGATAGAGAGAAAGGTCTTCCTTTTTGCCGTTGGTTCACCCTCCAATGGCTGCCACGGCCAGTGCACTGCGGCCAGCACACTGCGCTGATCCGAAGGCAGGAGCCAGGTGCTTCTCCTGGTCTCCCATGGGGTGCAGGGCCCAAGCACTTGGGTCATCCTCCACTGCACTCCCGGGCCACAGCAGAGAGCTGGCCTGGAAGAGGGGAAACCGGGACAGAATCTGGCGCCCCGACCGGGACTAGAACCCGGTGTGCCGGCGCCACAAGGCGGAGGATTAGCCTATTGAGCCACGGCACCAGCCAATTAAGTTCTAAGACTGGTCTAAGGAAGGAGAATGGGGCAGGGTGACCTTATTTTTTTTTTTTTTTTTTTTTGACAGGCAGAGTTAGACAGTGAGAGAGAAAGACAGAGAGAAAGGTCTTCCTTTCTGTTGGTTCACCCTTCAAATGGCCTCTACAGACAGCGCGCTGCAGCCAGTGCACTACACCAATCCGAAGCCAGGAGCCAGGTACTTCCTCCTGTTCTCCCATGAGGCTGCAGGGCCCAAGCACTTGGGCCATCCTCCACTGCACTCCCGGGCCACAGCAGAGAGCTGGGCTGGAAGAGGAGCAATCAGGATAGAATCTGGCACTCCAACTGGGACTAGAACCCGGGGTGCCAGTGCCATAGGATTAGCCAAGTGAGCTGCGGTGCTGGCCAGGGTGACCTCGTTTTAAGCATAACACACAGAAGTCAGCTAAGCCCTGGGTTTATAGCCTATCCTGGCCAGGACAGACTGAGGAATTTGGACAAGGCTGTTGATAGCACAGACAGCAACAATAAAAGTGAAATATTAGATTTTTATCTCTTGGGTACGTCATCTTTAAGAAAAATAATACATTGTACAGATACAAAATTAATATTAAAGTGAGCAAAGAAATTGAGACAAAATACAAGCATAAAAAGTTGACAAAATCACCATATAGCAGAAGTCTAGAAAAATAACAATGTGGTTTTTCAAGTTAACTTTATATTTTTGAACATTGTATTTTTAAATTATTTTTGATGGATAATCATGTATTTCTCCATGTAAAAATACAATGATTGGGTAATACTTTTTATTTTTTTTATTTTTATTTTATTTTTTTGACAGGTAGAGTCAGATAGTGAGAGAGAGACAGAGAGAAAGATATTCCTTCCGTTGGTTCATCCCCCAAATGGCCGCTAGGGCTGGCTCGCTATGCTGATCTGAATCCAGGAGCCAGGTGCTTCCTCCTGGTCTCCAATGCAGGTGCAGGGCCCAAGCACTTGGGTCATCCTCCACTGCCTTCCCAGGCCACAACAGAGAGCTAGACTGGAAGAGGTGCAACCAGGACAGAACTGGTGCCCCAACAGGGATTAGAATCTGGAGTGCCAGCACCGCAGGCAGAGGATTAGCCTAGTGAGCCATGGCGCTGGCCTTATTAATACTTTTTAAGATGAAAGGTCACTTTTTGGTAATAGGCCAAAATTTCATTAATATTTTTATTGATTATTGATTATCATTATTGACATTCTTTAATTTTAAAATTGTAAGCAATTAATGTCTCTTTAGTTTTTCTTTTCTTTTCTTTTTTTTTTTTTTTTTTGACAGGCAGAGTGGACAGTGAGAGAGAGAGACACAGAGAAAGGTCTTCCTTTGCCGTTGGTTCACCCTCCAATGGCCGCCGCGGCCACTGTGCTATGGCCGGCGCACCGTGCTGATCCGATGGCAGGAGCCAGGTACTTATCCTGGTCTCCCATGGGGTGCAGGGCCCAAGTACTTGGGCCATCCTCCACTGTACTTTCCTGGCCACAGCAGAAAGCTGGCCTGGAAGAGGGGAAACTGGGACAGAATCCGGCGCTCCAACCAGGACTAGAACCCGGTGTGCTGGAGCCGCAAGGTGGAGGATTAGCCTACTGAGCTGCAGCACTGGCCTCTCTTCAGTTTTTAATGTAAGAGTTAAAACATATTAAAATTTTGTTCATTCTTCTTTATTGTAGTTCAATTTTTGCCTTTCAGTAGTCTATTTGTTCTTGCTGTATTTAAATTTGATACAGCCAACAATTTTGATTGAAACAGAAAAGTAATCTGAAATTCAAGTACATGAGTTTTAATTATTTTAATGATTTATTTATTTATTTGAAAGTCAGAGTTACACAGAGAGTGGAGAGGCAGAGAGAGTGAGGTCTTCCATCCGTTGGTTCACTCCCCAATTGGCCACAATGGCTGGAAATGTGCCAGTCTGAAGCCAGGAGCCAGGAGTCTCTTCCAGGTCTCCCACGTGGGTGCAGGGGCCGAAGGACTTGGACCATCTTCTACCTCTTTCCCAGGTCATAGCAGAGCAGAAGAGGAGCAGCCAGGACTAGAACCGGCGCCGATATGGGATGCTGGCGCTTCAGCCCAGGACATTAACCCACTGCACCAAAGCGCCGGTCCCCATGAGTTTTAATTTTAACTTTGTACTTTTTAACTTTATATATGTGCTATATGTGAATATGCAAGAATTAGTTTTCAATAATTAAGCTATGTATTTGCATAATAAAATTAGTTTCATACTACAAAACCAACTTTTTGGAATAAATATGCAAAAGTTGTTTGAGTAGAGCACTAATTTCTTCAGGCTGTTAAGACAACTTCATGTGTTTTTCCATTTGGACAGAACTATGTATGCTAATGCACCAGGATGGATCTAATACATGAGTCTTCACAAAATACCAAATTTCCAGAATAAATGCACTCATTGTTCATTATATATGTGTGTGTGTGTGTGTGTACATGTGTGTATGTAACTTACAATCGAAAAATTTATATATCCTATTTCATATGAACCCTATCAAATAAGAGAAATATGTGTTATAAATCAGTTTTTTATTTAGTATTATCAAGCATTTTCTCGACAAGACAAAATATATGTTTTTCTAGGCATAAGTGATTTATAAATAGTATTTTATATATCTAATTATTAGAACAAATCTCCACAGTTCTAATTCTGTACATTTCAAATAGTGTAATCCATTTACACAATTATAGTTCCTACTAATGTTAAGATATGACCATGTAATGATATGTCTCTTGCCTTGTATTCCTAGATTATGACACAGTGGTCATTTGGAATATTATTGAAAAATATTCCTATGCCATGGCAGATAGCAATATACTACACAGGAAACTAACAATAAATCACCTAAAATGTCCCACTGAACTCAATCGAGTATTTCTTGACCTCCTTGTTATCTTGGTCAGATGTTAAAATTGCCCACCATCATACCAGTGTCCTCTACAATAGGCACGTGATGAGTGGAAAGAGCAAGAACCTTTAACCAGTTGGCATTTGAAATATGTTTTGTCAAATTCCAGAAGCATATGATTATATATAACCATTGTTTAAGTGTACCCCAGAACCTTGGAAGGGGTTCATTAAAATGAGGGGCATTGACAGTCTGTTAGTTTCATGGAAATCTCCCATTGTCTAGGGAACATCAGAGTACCTAGTTTTGAGGCACTAACACAGCACAAAGTAGGGATTTTGTTAAATTAAATAACCAAGAAGTCTGCAACCTAACTTTGTAGGTCAACAAACCACACCTAACTTAGAAGCGTATTTTTGTATCAAATGGCTTCATTATAGTCAATTACAAGCAGCTGAACTTTAGCTAATCATTGGCAGCCAACTAATAGCACCATGCCCAAATAACGGAAACCCCTATAACCAGCTGGAAGATTCGTCTGCTTTGCTTCTAAACTTGGCCTGAAAGCTTCCTGCTCACAATGCTGGGTACTTTCTGAACCTTTTCTGATTGCTGCACAATTCATGAATTGTTTGCTCCAATAAATCACTAAATTTGTAGAAAGCTTTTCTTTCACCATGTTACACAAGGTAGAAGGAATATGAATTTGTTTTGTTGTGTCATCACACAGAATTGAATAGTCTCACATATTTATTTACTTTTGGTGCATAAACAATTACTGCCGACTTAGCTGTGTAAAACAATATGCAGGTATTATCTCACTGATCTGTGGGTCAGAAGTCCTGCATGGTTCAGCTGGATTGCTTCCTTAGGCTCTTGCAGGGATACAGTCAATACATTGGTCTACTGGGCACTTATTTGGAGAGTCTCTGCAAAACCTCATTTGTAGGCTCAAACAGGCTATAGAAAGTATCCATTCCTTACTGCTGTAGGCCTCAGGCTCCTGTTTCCTGGCCAGCTCTCAGCTGTGAGTCTATTCTTTGCTCATAAAGGCCTCCTGTATTCCGCTTCATGTGGTCTTCTCCAGCTACAGAACAATAGTGCCCAGGGTTCTCAGTTTTCAAACATTTCTGACTTGTTTTCTGACACTTTTCCCATCAGTTAGCCAGAGACCACTCTCTGCTTTTAATGCTTATGTGAATGCATAAGTAACTCAGCAAATATCCCTGTCGTCAATTCTACTGTACCGTATAACATAGAGTACTTGAGGGAGAACTATGTTATAATATTCACAGATTGTGGGGATTAGGAGAGCCATCTTTGGGGACCATTTCAGAAATTTTGTCTGCCAAACATAATTCACAGAAAATTATCTTTCTCTACTTCCTGATTACTGAACTCTGACTCCGTTCCAGATACTTTGCTCTGTGCTTTATGCCTATTATTATTTTATTTAATTCCTTTAGCAAGTCTATAAAGTTATTGCTAATCTATACAAAATGACAAAATCCACATGCTACCTTCAGATGTACAAAAAATAAAGCATATTTTTTTCTTTTCTTGTACAACCAAATTATTTTAGTTCAGACTAATAACATTACTATGAGTTCATAATCCAAAATTTCTATTTAGGTAAAATTTTACCTTCTCTTCTTAATAAAATGGAGTCTTTCAGAGTTTCATCCCTCCCTTCACCTTTCCATGAGGTCAGCTGATGGGAGAAGGAGTGGTGTAGTTTGCAATTAATTATGCTAAGAACCTGATCCTTCTGCAGGCAAATCTGCCCTTGCTCAGATATGTACAATGCATTCCTCCTCTCTCTCTTCCTACCTCCCCTCCCCTCTCTTTATTTTCTCTTCTGTTTACCCCTTTCTACTTCCTTTCATTCTACCTCCTCATTGGCTCGGTCATCTGCACTCTGGACTCAGCTTTGCCTATACCCTTTGCTAGTACTACAGCATATCCTAGTTTAGAAAGCAGTCTCTCTGACTTTAAGCTTCCTCTTAACAGTTCAAGGGTATCTCTGACCTTGGCAATAAGTTCCTAAAGAGAGGCAGACTGAGGCTTGTGTTGGACTGCCTACTTCCTTTTGTCCCTTTTCCCTTATTTCCCTACTGTCAAACTGAGTCCAAAGAGAAGGAGGCTTTCTTTCATTTCTCTTTGATTTCTGTTTCAGATGTCCTCTGCACTTACAGGCTAGAAAGACTGTGTTCACTTTCTCTCTACCAAGCCCACCTTCTTCACAGTCAGATGTTAGTAGGGACCAGTAGAATGAGGGTAAAGCAGATGAAGGCAGTAGGTCTCAGCCTCAGAACTACTGATATTTTTGTCTGGGTAACTTTATTTGGGGAATAAAGTTTGTTCCTAATGAATAAAATTTGTGCTAATGCATTGTAAGATGTTAGCAGCACCCGTGGTCTCTACCCAGTACAAACCAGTAGCACAATCCTCCCCTTTCCAATCATAACAACCATATGTATCTCTAGTCATGGCTAAATGTTCCCAGGAGGGCAACATAACCTTTATTTGAAACCCATTTGTTTAGAGACAATGGGGACGAGAATGAGGGGATTAATGTGTGTGTGTATGTGTGTGTGTGTGTGTTCATATGTACTCATTAGACTTCTCACTTCCAGGATTTAAACAACTTCCATCTCTTCCATCTACCAAACACGTCCGAAGTAGCAGAATAGGAAGTCATAATAAGATCTGGTTTCATATCTCATTTCCAGGGCCTGTGGTGAGACCCAGTCTTCATTCACTGTCTAGTTCAAATAAGCTTCGGGTAACATTAGCATCACAGGCAGCCGGAAGGAAGAAATGCTGACTGGGAGAAAGAGAGAGCAAGAAGAAATTCACCAAGCTCACAATGATTTTGAGCACCTGCCATTCCTATGAGACTGAATTGGAAATGCCCCCTGGAGGAAAGAAGGGCAGAGCATAGGTAGGGCGTCCTTAGAATCTCAACATGCTCGATTATCCGAGACTCAGAATTTCAATTCCCACAAATATAAGAGAAAATTGGTCTTTCTCCGATTGATGCATAAAGCATGAATGCACCTTACGCATAGCAATTCTTATGTCTTCAGCAACAACAAAGTAGGCTTTAAACAAAAAGTTCCTACTTTTAAAAAGAACATTTTCTGAATTGCTAATGTGCTAGACACTTGCAATCGGATCCAAGGACGAAGGAATGATGTCATCTTTCCTGTCTCAGGACTCAACACCCAGTGACTATATGATTGACAAATTTTTAGTGAGTAAATTCATACTGACCCAGTGCCTGCTCCTCTTGAAATCATGTCAGCAGCCTCATATGATGTTCTGCAATTAGATTTTCTTTCTATCATTCTCTAACTTTTTTTTTCTTCTTTGGAAATTGGAGTCTGAAGTTTGACATAAAGTGACCATTGACCTGTAGATAAAGAGTTCCATTATTAGACAAGTAAAAGCATTATCCCAGGAGTGACAGCCTGGGAGAACTGTTTGAAAAGCAAATGTTTGGGAAAGGTCAGATCTTAATTAGCAAGCAGGATCTATCTACAGAATGATACCTACAAATGATGAAGCCTTGGCTCTGATATTAAACATGCTTGTGTTCAAATGACAGCTTCATGTTTCACTGCGCAAGTTGCTTAACCTTCCTAAGTTTAATTTCCCCTTTTGCAAAGTGAGCAACCTTTAACATCCAATGATGTTGCAAAGTTTATTTCAATGAATGAATATAAAGCACTTAGCATATTGCTGTCTGTATAAAAATAGTAATTTTGGTTGGGATGTACTATTGTATATGAATTGTGAAATTCAGGAATAACATCCTATCACTTTTCTTCAAAAAAAACTTTAATTTTTTTACTATGAACTATCACTTTCTTAAGATCTTCAAACTCTATTTAGTAGTTGACTTTCTTTGCAGAGCTCCTTCACTTAAAGTATTTAAACCTAATCAAAGACAGTGCGTATGGCATGATGAAAACATTAAAGCTACCTTGGAATAATTAATTTTTAAAATTTTATTTATTTGAGATACAGACAGAAAGAAAAGGAGAAAGTGTGTGCAAAAGAGCTCCCATCCACTGATTCAACCCCCTAAATGCCTATAATGCCTAGGATTGGGTCAATGCTGAAGCTGGGAATTGAAACCTAATCTAAGTCTCCCTCATAGATGGCAGGAACCCAATCACCTGAGCTATGAACATTCTTCCCTGGAGCCACATTAGCAGAAAGCTGGATCCAGAGATGGGTATCAAACCCATGCATTTTGATGTGAGATGTAGACATTTTTAACTGGCATTGTCACCTCTAAGTCGAATGCCTGCCCCAACAGAGTGAGATTATCATATTTTATTTTCCTTGGTTTCTCATATTCATGAATAGATCATCATCTCACAGTTGCTTATAGAAAAATTATGCCTCTAAAGAATGAATCCAAGGGCCGACACTATGGCATAGTGGGTAAAGCCGCCACCTGTAGTTCCTGCATCCCATATGGGCAGTGGTTTGAGACCTGGCTGATCTACTTCCAATCCAGCTCTCTGCCATGGCCTGGGAAAGCAGTAGAATATGGCCCAAGTGCTTAGGCTCCTGAACCCTGGAAGAAGCTCCTGGCTCCTGGCTTCAAATCAGCGCAGCTTCGGCCATTGCGGCCAATTAGGGAGTAAACCGGCGGATGGAAGAACTCTCTCTGCCTCTCCTCTCTCTGTGTAACTCTGACTTTCAAATAAATAAATTAATTGATCTTTTTAAAAAAGAAAATAGACTAGTATCTCTTTGAATAGTAACTGTACTATTAAATTTATCAGTAAATATGTGTTCTTACCATTTAGTAAACCCTAAGGGCTTACTAGTTTTTTCATGCACTATTACAATGAAGACTATCCTTTTCCCCGTATGCCAGCCTCCACACACACGTACATGCAGCACATACCTTTCCTTAGCATGGCTCTCTGGGGCCAACAGGGCACCAGTCCCTACTCCTGAAGCTGGATACACTTCTCTTGAATGCCAGATTAGAGACTTAACCCAGGGATGGCAGTCTTCCATTTTCAGGCCAATGCTGAACAGTTAAGTAGCTTTCCTACACTGTGGTTTTGGAAATAATCTAAAGGTATATCCTAGTTTATTTGGAAAGAAATCTTGTGCCAGGTAAAAAACTGCTTGTTATGAATAGAAGGAGAGAAAGCAAGAGCTAAGTAACCCAAGACTCTGTATGTGAGGGAGATGAGAGACAGCCCTTCTTAAAGTGACACAGTTTTAAAAAGATTCTGAACTTTATCCTTCATTAAACTACACTTACTATACTCTGTAATTCAATGTACAGTGGTGACAGGTGGTAAGAGTACACTATTTATTCAGAAGTAAAATAAAATAAAAGTCTAAATAAGGCAATTATTATTAAATAATAAACTAATCTAAAAGTTGGTCTGGTTTTTATTGTCACTATGCTTCAGCAATTAGAAATGACATCAGTGAAAACACCTTCGTCCTTGTTCCCAATACTAACAAGTACTAGGGTTCTTATGAATTTTTTAATAATATGTACCTAAGCCCACATTAATATACTTTTTTTTTGGGACAGGCAGAGTTAGACAGTGAGAGAGAGAGAGACAGAGAGAAAGGTCTTCCTTTTTCCGTTGGTTCACCCCCCGCCAAGTGGCTGCTATGGCCCGTGTGTTGCGGCCACCAAGCTGCACTGATCCAAAGCCAGGAGCCAGGTGCTTCCTCCTGGTCTCCCATGAGGGTGCAGGGCCCATCCTCCACTGCACTCCTGGGCCACAGCAGAGAGCTGGACTGGAAGAGGAGCAACCAGGACAGAATCCGGCACCCCAACTGGGACTAGAACCCGGGGTGCCGGCGCTGCAGGCGGAGGATTAGCCTAGTAAGCCGCTACGCCAGCCAATATACACTTCCAATATATAACCCTTAATAAACTTTTTGTATTCTACTGGAATTTAATTTAGGAAACACTCAGTTATACAGTTGGTACTTGACGTAATGAGAGTGTTTTTAAAAGATCATTGAAAATGGGTTTAAAAGAAATTTATTTTGTTGCAAAAACATTTAAAATCCATGTGTTGATTTTTTGTGAACTTTTTAAAGACTCCTTATATGCTTGGATTTCAAACTGTTTTACAGTGACATAAACTTATTTTTTAGTTCTGTTTTCCCAGGAGCTTTTTGAAGTCCCCTCACATGTACACTTGGCTCCTTAAACTGATTTTTATAGTGAGCAATAAGGGTCAGTCAGTCAACAAAAAAAATTCATACATGCTTGTCTCAGATGCAGCCTTCACCTCCCACAACTGTCATGCTATATATTTCTGCATAGATATCAAATTTGAAATAAATAATCAGAGCACAGTGATTGTAAGCATGAAGAAATAGAACCTGAGTCATATCCATTCCATTAATAAAAATAAAAATCATTCTGTGAACTCTGAGGAATTCACTCTTTTAGAAACATGTTTTACACTTCTCATTTCTCAGCTCCTTTATAAAAATGGAACCTACGTTATTAATCCAATATTTTTTATAATTATAAAACATATACAGGCTTAGCTATAACTAAGAAAAATTCAATAAAGATCTTATAATTACTTATTTTCATGATTAATACTGAAAGTAACTCAGTTCTCTACAAGAGAGTATACTAAAAATATATCCACTTTAGATGTCAATAATAATGGGTGAACTTGGCTTTCAATGTTCTGCCCTCAGTACTGTCCCACACTGTCACTTCATTGGAGATAGACTACTCAGTAGCTACGGACTGGAACAATTTCCCAATTATGTTATTATGCTTCTAAGCAAGTTGATTTTTCTTTGCAAAAATGGCCTGCATTTAATAGAAATGAGCCCTGTTTGATTTTAACAGTCTTACAATCACTCTTTCATGTAAAACTGTAACAGTAATTTCTATGTTAACTTACACAGAACCATAGATATGCTATTTTTCCTAATATGTAATTTTTGTTATTAACCATAATAATCATCTATCAAAGACTATAATGTGCTAAGACTTCACATAATTTACTTTCCTACATCAAGGAATTTACATTTAAAATAGATATAATACAGGCATACAGATGGTGAGGAGAATGGTGCCAAATGCTCTTCTCTCACAGGGAAAACGACTTTCAAAAAATGTATGCACACAAGTACACAAATGTGTAGCATAACTATGAAGTCATGCAGCTGATTAGTAAATGTAGAGCATCATTATCTAAACATCTGGGGCTGTCCTCAAAGGAAGCTCTTTGGGGGCCTTACACACATTGCCTTTGTTCACATCAGTTTTGGAAGTTATCTTTGGAATAGGAAGGGTCTGTTCTTTATTAATTTTCACATACTGATATATGTTCTTGTGATTTATCACCATATGGCTCCACTCAGATGTTCTTGGACTCATAACTAGAAATTAAATTTGTTAAAGGCAGAATGTAAGTCCACTAAATGGATGGCACCATTTTAAGCCTATGATCATTACTATGTAGAGAGCAGACGATGTGGCTGGGATGACCAAGTTCAGATGTAGTAATGGCATGTCCATTTTCACAGTCAAGGCCAAATATCCTTTAGCCTGGTTGGATGGCTGTCCAAGTCTTCTGGACTCACCGGCAGTGAAAGCAAGAATCCCTACTTCCCCATAATGGAAACTTTGACATGCTCCACATATGGAGCTCCCAGTGTGGGCAGATATGCTGCGACCCCAGTGGTGAAGCTGTAGATGTATAAGAGGAGATGGCTTGCCACCTGCTTGCCTGTCTTTTTCTTAGTTTCACCAAAACATTTCTTCATTTTTGAGTTAATGAATGCCTTTCGTACAGCACATGTGGTATGAAGGGTTGAGTGTAATGTTTATAAGGTGTGCAATCTGAAAGAACAGCCCCCACTTTCCAATAGAGCTGAAGCCCTGGGATAAAGCACAAAACAAAAGTAGGAGTCAGAGAATCCTCCAGAATCCAATGAAATCGAGGACTTGGACAGAGGACTCATCCTCACTGCTGATGCATCACCCCAGCTCTGGACGCACATGATGAGTCAGATGCTTCCCCAGCCATGGTAATCATACCCTGGGGAGATGCATTAGGAGATGTCAGGTTTTGAGAAAAGAGGCAGATCCTGTATGAGAGTATTTTAAAAGTTTGTGGATAATTGAATTACAAGATAAATTTATGATAAATGGGGTCTAGTCTAGCAGTTAAGCCATCTGTATCTTGTATTGGACTACCAAAGTCAATTCATGACTTTAGTGCCTAATTTCAGCTTCCTGAAATGTAGACCTGGAGGACAGCAGTGCCAGCTCAAGTAATTGAGTCCCTGACACTTACATGGGAGACCTGGATTTTGTGTTCCTGGATCCTCCATTCCCCTCCCTGCTGCCTCCACTTTGGTCAGGCCCAGCCCTAACCATTATGGACACTTAAAGAATGATTCAGAGTATGAGAGTTATCTGTCTCTGTTTATCTGCCTATCAAAAGATATATAAAAATTTTAAAATGAATATATGTAAAAATGCATTTTGATGGAGTTTTGAATTCACGCATTGATTTCTCATAATACATATTTCCATTAATTTTTGAACTCCTTTGAAGTCAATAAGAATAAAATCATGGATGTCTCCTCATTACAGAAAGGCTTGTTTGCATTGTGTATTGATGAACTTCAGGAGTCATCTGGAACATTTTATAAATTTGCAGCTTCCCGGTGCTCCATTGTATACATGGCAAGGAATCAAAGCTAGAAAGATACACTTTTACTAAGGCTCAGCTCAGAGTTCCAAATCGCATAACAGGGACCCAATTTCTTAATTATCAGCTGGTGCTTCCCAGAATGTGCATTAGCAGGAAGCCGGACTCAGGAATGGAGCTGTAATGTGGGTGACTAACTGGTATCTTAACTGTACATCAAATGACCCCTTTCTATGTCTTAGTTTTAACTTACCAGTGATGTCTAAGATTTTTCTTTTATGTATCTGCTATTGATCTTTCTTCTCATGTATGTTCCACACATCAAAAAACAGCAGCCACCAAAATGAATATGTATCTTATCTGTATACATACTATAAACAAATATTGTAACTCTAAAATGAGATTGATTATATATACTGAAAAGTATAGCTTTTTTTTTTTCTACATGTTCTGTGACAATATGAACACTTCTGTTTCTTTCATGTGTTTATTTTAAACCAGGCAAAGAGTTGGTTTTCAGATTTCCAGGCTGGGACATTTTTAAAACATCATGTGGCTCATTAGATTTAGCCATTAGCTCTTTAGCCATTTAGTTCTTCCTTTTCCTTCAAACGAGCTACTGTGGTGTGTAATTGCTTTAACCATCTTGAATATCTATGCATCTATTATCTGTCTGTCTGTCTATCATTTATCATCTATTTATGTATTCACACAGAGAGAGAGGAGGAGGATCAGAGGGGCTTCATTGTTGAAGAATTTTAAAGATTTACAAAAGTAATTAAGTAGAAGACTATATTTCAAGCTGCTAGAGCTAAAAACTGGGGAGGGGATGTCAAAGCTCTGTGCATCAGTTGCAAACTAATTTATCAGCAGCTTAAATTTGGAATGTACAGAAGTAGCTGCTGCAGAATTTTAATTTGAGAAACATGAAAAATACGCTAATCACACGGGCTGAGTCCTTCAGGGGAGATTAATGCCAGTAGCCTGCATTTGAAATATTCAACCACACATTTTTTTAGTGATGCTGCTGCCGACGTTGTCAACTTTCTTGCTTATTAGGTATGTACAAGACAATCCATCTGCAAAATATGGAGGTGGTGGGATGCCAATTACACGCTGTGATTATTGTAATTCTAATCCTTAAGAAACCAGGAAATGTGATTCAAGGTGAGTCACAGATGGACAGCCTGAGGAAGTGGGCAGACTCTTCCCGGATTGCTGGTGCAGGGACTTCTGCCTGACTCTGCATATGTGAGTGCTGGCTTGGTTTTCATACCAGCTGGCAGAGCCATCCTTTTTGGCTGATTACTTCCCCAAGTGTGTGTCCAGCCAGAAGTAGCATATGGCCTACTCTTCTACTTGATTCAACTGCCTCCTTGACCCTCTCCCCATTTCATACCATGAGTCCCTCCGTGGTGTTCCCATACCAGCTCCCTGTCCTTGATTGTATCCTACGGTTTAGCACATGTGGTGATTGCCTACATGCCTATCTTCTTGACTATCTGTGACTATCTAGTTTTATGCAGAACTTTCTTTCCTCTCTGTAGCCCTCTTTCTGAGCACAGCGTTTTCTACACAGTAAGCACTAAGCAAATGTGTTTGATTAAATAGATAATGAGTGGAGGAAGATCTCATTAACACACTTTTTATTTGACCAAGTCTTCCATAAGGGTTGGGTGCTGATCTAGGATATTGAGGTTTCTGTAAATGACATGCAGAGTTACACAGGTGAGTTCCCCTGGGAAGCTGTCTCTGAAGCAGAGATGAATGTGCAGAATTTCTATAGGAGTGTGTACCAGATTGGTGCTTGCAGTGGAAATGAAGGAAGAATGAGCAGCCACAGTCTCAGCCACTCTCGTAGCGCTCTGCCTCTGGGATGGCCTTGCACAGTCATTTCCAATTGACCAGGTCCCCAGGCCTCTACACACACACACACATTAGTTTGTATTTCTTCAGTAGTTACTGGCTCAACATCCATGTATAGACCTACCATAGTTTTTGAAACCCAGGTGTACTCTGTCACCCTTGGTCCCATGTACTTGTTTGAGACACAGTCTGCTTGTCCCTCATCCCACTTTCCCAAAGCCTAGCACATCTCCCGACTGCTGGCTGCCTGTGATAAGAAAGAAGGGTCAGCCCCGGAGCCATGTATCTAAATACCACCCCATGCATACTTCTTGAAACAAGCCCAGGGTTAACACCTGTGGACCTTAAAAAAAGACACAGTCCTTTAGGTGTTCTCTCTTTTCTGATCTCTGTGTGCTTATTGAGCTCCTTTTCCCCTTCAGACTGTGCTGGCCCCCATAGGCATCCCTAAGTTCCCTTCAACATCCTTAACTCCTCTGGGCCTGTGAGTAATACATTTCTTCTGTTTCACTCACTTTGGTTTCACTTCCTCATTGTACCTCATCTAATACACACCAGAACCTAACTTTCCCCAGGTCAGTACTCTACTTAAGAGCAGCTATCTTGGCTTATAGCCATTCTAAGGAAGGATCTCAAGAATAAATTAGAAAGAAATCGTAACATTAAAATCACAAGCAGTCATTATGTCTCTGTGAAACTATAACTTCTCAGTAAGTGCTTACTGAGTCATAAAATCCTAAAGAGAAAATAAAGTTCACCAATTTGGGAAATCCTCTTACATTAGCAGTGTTGAAAAGAGTAGTTCAGCAAGCCAAGACTATCCTCAGCTCACTCTTACTCTGTCATGTGCCAATCTGGGGTAGCACTGTACTGTCAGCTGCCCTGCAGCTGCAGCTCATCTGAGGCTGGGATCAGACAGCCACAAAGCTAGCTGATGTCCCTTGACAACCCTCTAGCTCACTCCTACCTCCCCACCTTCAGTCTCACTTTCCACAAGGGAGTGGGTGCTTTCTCAAGAATGTGACTTTTCCCACATGCCTTTGTCATCCTGTCACCAGGCCCTGATCAGGAGGAAAGCAGCTCAGCAGGAAAATTCACAGCATCATAAATTCATAATCCATTTTTCTCCATATGCTCTGACCAACTTATGTCCGTAATTAAAACTTTATGCAGACTTATGGCGACTGAGACAGGTTGATTCAGTGCTGGTTGTATAGCACCATAAATCACTGCAGGTTATTGTATAATTGGGCCCTAATAATTATTCTATCAATGCTAAGCAGGGCTGGCAATGGGCAAAAGTGAGGCAGCCACACTCTTTTTTCAGGGCCCCACTTGCTATGTGATGACCTCTTAGCACTGCTGTCTGCCTCAACACCATCACCACATTTTTTTTCAGGTTCCCAAGACTTCTTTATTATCAAATTTCACCTTGTTCTCTGGGCTCCACTGCACTGCACATCTACCAAGAGACCATCTCTGCAAATTCCATCTGCCAGCCACTTGAGTTCCACTGGATGGACAACTATTACTCACATGGATGTTTACCTTACATTGCCTTATAGTGAACTCTGTAAAAGGCCATCAGGCTTCGTTTTTTCCAAATGGCTTCATATGCCTCAAGCCCCTGCTATTTTGGTTGCCATCAAAATGAACTGTTTCCTATTTCTGAATGTATTATAGATGGCTTGATATCGTGGGAGATTGGATGTTGATGGGGGCTCCATACTATGCATATGCGTCGCTCATTGGCTGTGAAACTCTGGAAGTTATGTTTTTAGCTGCACAATAGAGATTATGCAAATCCGATTCTTGTCTTTGCCTTTAACTGTTCAATTTTAAACAATTCTTTAAATTCTCTCAGCCTCATTTTCATAGCTATGAAATATAGAAAATAATACAAATCGCATGGGTCTTTTGCTTTTCTTATGAGGATTAAAGTGAAGAAATACATCTAAAGTTCTTGTCACTAAATGTGGGATTAATAAACATTGTATTTACCATTTCTCTTAACTGCTACTGATAGGTGAACTGATGATCATAACTGGTGATAGGTGAATCATGCAAATGTCATAATAACTAATGAAGGAAAGATTTTTGGCCCTGGAATAGTGAAGGGTGGAAAAGACTTCAGCATTTTGGAGACTGTTGTTTGTCCCTCGGGTCAGTCAATATAGGATAATGGTATACTGAGGCATCAAAGCAAAATTTCTTGACGATAGTTTTAAAAGCACTTTAACACTACACTGCTATATTGTGACTTCATTGTTAGAGGATTTATACATAATTTGAATGGATTGTTTGTATTATTTTGGTAAATGCAGATGGGGCTAATGGAAAGGGTGTCTGGAGCAGTTCAAGGATGGCCTCAGTGTGATACCTCTTGTAATATTTAAACTCTGCTTCACCCAGCTGTGATAGGAAGACACACTGTCTTCTTAGAAATCACAGCAGAAGCTTCATTTATGGCCGTTAAGTGCTGGAGCAGAAAGTCTTTACAAAGTCATTGGCCTGCAGCACCAGTGCTGGTTCAAGTCTCAGCTGCTCCATTTCTGGTCCAGCTCCTTGCTGATGCTCCTGGGAAAGCAGTAGAAGATGGCCCAAGCTCTTAGGTCCCTGCACCTGCACAGGAGACATGGAAGAAGCTCCTGGCTCCTGGCTTCGGCCTGGCCCAGTCCCAGTCTTGTGGCCAGTTGTGGAGTGCACCAGCAGATGGAAGATCTCTCTCTCTCCCTCTCTCTTTCTCTGTCCCCCTCTCCCTCTCTCTGTAACTTTGTCTTTCAAGTAAAAAAAAATAAATCTTTAAAACAAAGCAGAATGATACAAAAAAATCATTATTTTAGATCTCAATCCTAGCACATGCAAAGTGAACCCAAGGCCCTGCTTGCTGTACTTAGTACTTAGTACTGCTATCAGTAAGATTTTTACAAGTAATATTTATTAAATTTTATTAACTACTAGTTAGAAATCAGAGAATGGTGTGTGCTTTTTTCATAAAATAGCAGTTCAGAGAAGATCTCTAGACTGACATTTACCAGAGTTCTGTAAAAATCAATCATTTTGTCACTATTATATTCGTCTTTTGTTGTTAACATCACTTATAGTGGTCAACATTATAATGTTCTTCATGGTGGCATTTCACTCTTGTTCAGAGCTTTATGATACCATGTAAGGTTTTGCTCAGATATCACTTTCTCAGGCAGTCTTGTCTTAAAGAAGCTTATTTAAGAGTGCAAAACCATATCCTGACACTGAAGTTACCTGTCGTTTTCTTCTTGATTTCAATCCATAACATATAATCTGTAAAAATTAATATACTTTGTATTCTACTTATTTATTTATGGTTTGTCTTGTCCAGTTGGAATGTAAGCTCCTGCATCAGGGGTTTTTGTCTCTTATTAACTGCAATAACTCGGCACTATATAGACATATATATATATAGACATATAGTAGACTATATAGACAGATATATATAGACATATAGTAGATATTCCATAAATAATTGAATGAATTATGAAACTGAAGATACTGTCTCCAAGCAATTATTTGTATAGCTGAATGCAATGGTTCATAAAAACACTTAACATAACACATCATCTGACACAGTCACTATCATTCCCTCATGGAAATCTACATTTGAAATAGATACATTTTTTAATTTATAATCTGTAACTGATTTCTCATCTGTTAGCGAAGAAAACTTGTTGACTCCTTCCCCAGCACTTACAGATGAGAGTACAGATGAGTTGTGAACTTCTCTAGAATTTTCAGGAACTGACAAATTATGTATTTGCAAAGTTGCAGTTTGATTTGAAAGATTTTCCTGAATTGTACTGAATAGTAAAAAATCGGAGTCTAGGAAAAGAAACAACCAACCTTCCCCTAGTCTAGAAATAAGAAGAAATGACATCGATCCTGAAGATAAGCCTGTTCTACCCTGTGGTAGAGATTTTCCAGTATAGGAGCAAAGTCTAAGGCAGTCTCTTAACTGGAGAATTTTTTTTCTTCCTAACATACCACCAACTTCCTCCCTTCCTCCCTGCTTCCCTCCCTCCCTCCCTCCCTCCCTCCCTCCCTCCCTTCCTTCCTCTCTCTCACTCCCTCTCTCTCTTTCTTGTTTTCTTTTTTTTTTCCCTGGCTTCTTTGAAGACCACTTTCCTTCTATTCCTTCTGCCAACAGCTGATGCAATGAAACAGGCATACACACAAACACACACACAGAGAGCCAATTTATAGGTACAGCAGGACTTGTCTCAGCAAAACCCATGTAGATATTAATGTTGACCTCATTGTGGAGGCTAGGAGATAGGGATGGTGGGGATGGTGGAAAGTGGTTCTTGTGAGTGGTTTGATACATTTTAATTCAAATTCAGCTTGAATTACAGTTCAGTTCAGTTCTCTCTCTCTGCTGCTTATCATCATGTGATCAGTCCTCTGCACCCAGCATGACCAACAGCTACAGATGTCATACTTGGGACCACTTGATTCTAAGCTATAATCTCTTCAATGTAAGTTGAGATAAACCTTTTCATTCCCAAAAAGCTCCTCTCACGTATTTTAGTTAAAATAACAAAAAGCAGGCTGACAGGACCATATATTGCCTCAGAAAATGGCTATCAATTTGGAAGACAATGTGGGTAGTACAATGGACTTTCTTCCAATCATCAGATTTGGGAAAGTTACATGGACTCAGAAGCCAGTGAGAGCCCATGAATGTGGTTAGTAGCATCAGGGACTCGTAATACCTGTCTCTACTTGAAAGTGTATGCTCTGCCTAGATGCATTCTAAATTCTTTTGTTTTTACACTTTTGATGACTGTATAAAGCATACTATTTAGTATTTTTTACTTTATTGAAAGATTGGTTTGAAAGGCAGATATAGAGAGAGTGAAGGAAGAAGAGGGGAGGGAGAGAAAGAGAGAGAGAAAGAAAGAATCTTTCATTTGCTTGTTATCTTCCCAAGTGGCTGCCCATGTGGGGACTGGGTCAGAGAAACTCTGGAGCCTGGAGCTCCATCTGTGTCTCCTGCACAGGTGGCAGGGCTTAAGCATTTGGGCCATCCTCTGTTGCTTTCCGTGGCACATTAGCAGAGAGCTGAATCCAAAGTGGAGAAGCCAGGACTTGAAGTGCTGGTCATATGAGATGCCAGCATCACAGGTGGTGGCTTAACCTGCTGTACCACAATGCCACCTCTATAAACCATATCTTTGCCTACAATATGCCAGTATCCTTTGTAACCTCTGTCTACCCAGAGGGGAAGAGAAAGCTATTTCCCTGAGTTCCATCAAATGCATCAAGAAAGCATCAGGAGGCCGGCGCCGCGGCTCAACAGGCTAATCCTCCGCCTTGCGGCACCTGCACACCGGGTTCTAGTCCTGGTCGGGGCACCAGATTCTGTCCCGGTTGCCCCTCTTCCAGGCCAGCTCTCTGCTGTGGCCAGGGAGTACAGTGGAGGATGGCCCAAGTGCTTGGGCCCTGCACCCCATGGAGACCAGGATAAGTACCTGGCTCGTGCCATCGGATCAGTGCGGTGCGCCGGCCATAGCACAGTGGCCGCGGTGGCCATTGGAGGGTGAACCAACGGCAAAAGGAAGACCTTTCTCTCTGTCTCTCTCTCCACTGTCCACTCTGCCTGTCAAAAAAAAAAAAAAAAAAAAAGGCATCAGAGTATCCAGCTCCAGGTTGATGGTGAGGAAGCAGAGCAGCCCTCAAATATTACATCGGGAATTGTTCCACCTTGCTCCTTAAGACAGGAGACCATCCAGGGATTCAGGCCAAAGACCTGACTAGGTAATACGGTATATTGATTGACTGGGAGAATTTTTTGATATGCTTCATGAGCAACTGAAGTGTGGATGGCTGCTTGTGGATTAGGGGATTTACAGTGCTAACACATTTTATAAAGCCAACTGCTAAAACCAAATAAAATGAAATGTCAAGGCTTTTGAGTTATCTCCTGTTTTTATTTATCCATGTCTCGTAACTCTATTATTGCTGATCTTTGATCTTTGTATGATTTAGTGGTCTACTTTGATTAAGCCAGAACTTATTTGCTGCACATATGCTTGAGGAATAGTGCTAACTCTCATGTCGGGCAGTAGATAATCTTGTTGATCAAAACATTTATCTATATATCATAGATAAAGTTTGTGATAGCTAATTGAGTGTGAATCTAAATGCTATGATATAATTCTCCTATATTAGTTTAATGGAGACTATGTAAACATCGGATAAGAAAAGACTAAAACGGATAAACTGAGGAAATAACAGGACTTTTACAAGCAGAGGAAATGGGAAAGCAGTTTCAAGGCACAGTAGATTGTTTTCTGCTTAAATGATACTAAGAACCATCAGAGGTATTGTGTTTTGCATATCACTAGATGTGGGACTTTGTTCGCCAAATTGTTTCCTATTACATCACTGACAGATTTCATAATTAGTTTTGTTCATGTTTTCTTTTTACCATAAAACATAGCTATATTTCTGCGTTTTATATACTAATAAAATATATATTTTTTTGACAGGCAGAGTGGACAGTGAGAGAGACACAGAGAGAAAGGTCTTCCTTTGCCATTGGTTCACCCTCCAATGGCCACCGCGGCCGGCGCACTGCGGCCAGCGCACCGCGCTGATCCGATGGCAGGAGCCAGGTACTTATCCTGGTCTCCCATGGGGTGCAGGGCCCAAGCACTTGGGCCATCCTCCACTGTACTCCCTGGCCACAGCAGAGAGCTGGCCTGGAAGAGGGGCAACCAGGACAGAATCCGGCGCCCGACCGGGACTAGAACCCGGAGTGCAGGCGCCGCAAGGTGGAGGATTAGCCTTGTGAGCCACGGGGCCCGCCCTATACTAATAAAATATTAACTAATAGTCCCCAATACAAAATTTACCTTTAATTCAAAGTGAAAAGAGAAAAATAAAGAATAATTCCCTATAAAATGATAAGAGAAGCAAGTATATACTTTATCTGTAATAACAAATAACTACAAAACAAAAATATCTAGTTACATAACTGTAGTTAACATAGTGTTCCATTCCTCTTCATGGTTTTCTCATTAAATTACTCTTTAACTTCAGCTAGTAATAATTTCTCCAGTTTCCCAAGTAAGATTCTTCTACACTGAAATCACTGATACAGCAAAATGACATATATCTTCCCAGCGTTTTTAAAATAGATCTTTGGATCCTTAAAATTCATAATAAAGTTAGTATTTGTAGAATTAACTTGATTGGTATCTATATAGTGCATTGAAAGAAATTTATCTTTTCAAATTTAAAAAAAAATATTTTCAATTTATTTCAAAGACAGAGAGACAAAGAGAAGGATACAGAGAAACACCTTACATCCACTGGTTCACTCCCCAAATGCCTTCATAAGCTGGCCAGGGCAAGTTGAAGCCAAGAACCCAGAACTCAATCCAGGTCTCCCCTGTGGGTAGTAGGGATCCAAGTACTTGGGCCATCACCTGCTGTCTCCAAGGATATGCATTAGTAAGAAGCTGGGTCAAAATTTGAGGGGGTAGGACTTGAATCAGGTACTCTAATATGGGATGTGGGCAACTCAAGCAGGAACTTAAATGCTGAGCTAAAAGTTTGCTACCAAGGAATTGATTTTGGTTGTGTAATCTATGGTTAGATGACAGAAACCTTTGTCTCATTGAATGTGCATAAATGAATTCTGTGGAATATGACTAGTACTAACTCTAAATATTTACAACTTAAAAATATTTATAATGGCTATCATTTATTAAGTGTGTGCTGCTACAGTTTTCACTAATCTTTATAATAGCTTGTTTGGTTATATTTCTCTAAAGTAAATTAATTTATTTGAGAGGGAGAGAGAGAATGGACAGAGAGAATTAACCTATCTGCTAGTTTACTCCCCAAGTGACTATAATGACCAAGCAGGGCCATGGCAGAAGCCAGGAACCTCAAACTCAATCCAGGACTTCCGTGTGTGTGGCAGGAAATCCACTACTTTAGCCATCATCACTATCTCCTAAGATCTGTATTAACAAGGAACTGAAGGTAGAAGTTAGAGTTGGGAATTGAAACCAGATACGCTAATGTGGAATACAGGTGTCTTAACTGATTAAAAGGTTGATATCCTTGGTTGTATTACAATTTGGAAATGGACTTATCATCTTTTGAGAGAGATAAACTGAATTAGTTTGTTCAAAAGAAGAGGCTCATGAGTTATGGCAAGAAGTGAGACATAGAGGAATCACTAGGGACAGAAGAGAGAATGCAAGCTAAGTTCTCCACCTGGGCAGTTGAGAACCAGAGCCTAGGGTTTCTATTGCATCTGTTCCAACAATTATGTCTTTTGTAATTGTCTTGATTTTTTACATAAATACAGTTATAAGTGACAAGAGTTAAAAACCAAAGTAAGGACAATGGATTAAGTATATAAACTTAACACCTAAAACCATCAAATTACTAAAGGAAAACAGAGGAAACTCTGCAAGACTTTAGCAAAGGCAAGGAGTTTTTGAATAAAACCCCAGAAACATAGGCATTAAAGGGAAAAATAGATAAATTGATTATATCAAGTTAAGAAGTGTCTTCACAGTAAAGGGAACACTCAATAAAGTGAAGAAGCAACTGACAGAATGGGAGAAAATATTTGTAAACTATACACTTGCATGCAAATTTTTAAAAATTGTAAAAAGAAATAAAGGGAAGAAATTGTAAGGGTTATACCATGTTACCATGCTGGTCTAATTCTAAACCTCTCTAATCAGGATTGTGTTGTTATTTCCACATGCCAATTTTCTCCTATATACTCTATGAAGCTTTTCTTAAACTAGAAAGGCATTCTCCTGCCTCTTTACTCAAAGGACATGGCTCACAGAGCATGGCTGGGATTTGAGGGCAGGAACTCTATAATACTTACAGGAAGAGCTCTACCAGTACCTTGATTGTAGTTCTTTTAGACCCATTTCAGATTTCTAACTTCCCAAAGTCTACTATATAAAGTGTGTGCTGTTTCAAACCCCTGGTTTTATGCTAATTTGTTGTAGGAACAATAAAAATTAATACAGTCTCTTCAGGTCAAAAATGAAATGACCAACACTTTATTTTTACTTGATAGAAATTGCAGATGAATGCATTGGGAAGTTAATAGGGGAATGCATCTTAGAGCAGACCACAGAACTATTGGGAGCCAAGAGAAACCAGAAAGTCTTGAGGTGAAAACCACAGCTATTAATGGAATGTCATAAGCTTTAATCATAGTAAGTGTTAAACAAATATTTGCTTAATGAATAAACAAAATGAGTGAGTGAAAAACCCACAGGGCAGTAATTAAGTACCAATTTATGTTTTATCAGCCTTACAGAAATATAATTGTTATTTTACAGGTGAAGATGATATCCCATTGTTTTAATTTGAATTTCTTTGATTACTTAAGTTGCAAATCTCTCATATGTTTACTAGTTATTTGTATATTATCTTTTATGAACCTCTGACTAGTGAGAAATTAAGGTCTTTATTTAATTTGAATTTTATAAACTTTTTAGAGAGCTATTAACCTTGTATTTGGCATTATTTTTGCAAATATAATTTTTTAATTTGTTGATTATTTTTTCAGTGTTTTAATATTTTTGAAGAATAGACATTAAATATTTTGAATCAAACCTGCTGGATTTTCACATTGATGACTTACTCCATTATTTTAAAATTGTAATCCTTCTATAATTTGCTTGACAATATTATATGAATATAATATTTATATTTTAAAAAAATAATTCACTTAATATTTACAGTAGCATTTGTTAGATAATCTCCTTCCCTGTAATTTGCTTGGATAGTTCATTTTAGAAACTATATTACATTTTATATATTCTTGCTTTTCTTTATTTTTATCTATTTTAGTTTATGGCTTTCTTTATTATTCTGTCATCATTTTAAAATACTTAAAATTATTGTCAATCTGTATTGTGCTTTAATATAATTTATCAATTTATTTTAACAATATTAATTGTTCAATTGCTTCAACTTCTTTAATCTCCCGTGAAAATATGCATTTTTTGTAACTTTTGATTCAGACTGATTTAAAAGTATAAATGGACTTCTGAAGATTCATCACAATTACAACATTGTACTCCTGAAGAACCATACAATGTCACCATTTTTCTCAAGTTCCTTGTTTGCCTGTTGTTACTTACCTGTAATTTATATTCCTCTTCTTTAACCTTGTTAAGCACCTTTTAACAAGCTTTAAATTAAAATTTAAGTATTTGGGAATGAGTATTGTGGTGCTGCCAGTTAAACCACTCCTTTAATTTCCTGCATCCCATATCTGAGTCCTGGTTAAAACCAGGATCCTCCCATTCAAATCCTGTTTCTTAATAATACATGTCAGACTGGAGCCTAGGGTGATTACTGATGCCATAAACAAGAGTGTCAATTTGTAAAGTCAACAGCAGAAGTCACTGTGCACCTACTCCTCATGTAGGATCTCTGTCCTTAATGTGCTGTACATTGAGATTTAATGCTATAACGAGTACTCAAATAGTATTTTTCACTTTGTGTTTCTATGTGGGTGCAAACTGTTGAAATCTTTATTTAATGTATACTGAACTGATCTTCTGTATATAAAGATAATTGAAAATGAATCTTGATGTGAATGGAAGGGGAGAGAGAGCGGGAAAGGGGAGGGTTGTGGGTGGGAGGGAAGTCATTGGAGATTGGAGCGGGGGGAATCCAATGTAATCCAATGTAATCCATAAACTGTACTTTGGAAATCTATATTCATTAAATAAAATTAAAAAAAAAATAATGCATGTCAGAAAGCAGTGGGTGTTGGCTCTGGTCTTAGGCAACTGAAACCCATAAGACAGATCTGCATGGAATTCTGGGCTCTGGGCTTGTATCTGGCCCAGCTCTGGTTGTTGTAGGCATTTGGGTTAATGAGCCAATAGATGAGAATTCTAGATACCTTTGTCATTCTCTCTGACGGTTTTTAAATAAATGAAGATAAATAAAATTAAAATAACTAGATTATCACTTTTGGAATTGTTTATTACATCTTTAATTATTAAAATATCATAATTGACTTTTTATTTTAAGTGATTCACGTTGTTGAAATACTTTATTATTTGTAATTATTCCTAATAATGCAATGTTAAGATTGCTTACTCCTAAGAGCAAAAATTCCTTTCATTATTTAAAATAATCTGACCAATTACTTATTTTCATGTTTTATTTCATTAATTATTTCTCTAACCATGTTAAATAATAGTGGTGATAATATTTTCCCTTTATTCCTTGTTTTTATGAGAATGCTTTATCTATGCTTTATTAAATAGAATGAGAATCAAGACAGGCATTTAGCCTAGTGGGTAAGATCCTACTTAAGAGACCTGCTTATCTCTTCAGAGTGCCATGGCTCAGGCTCTTGTCTCTGGGGACCTGTTAGTGCACATCTTGGGAGGCAGCAGTGATGGCTCATGTGATGGGTTCCAGTTTTCAAGTGTGAGATCTAGAAACAGTAGCTGGATCTTGGCTTTGGTTCAGCCCAGACTCCTATATAACAGGTATTTGGGGAATGAATCAGCAGATGGGAACTTCCTTTCTGTCTATATGTCTCTTCCTAACACTAAGTCTCTTGAAGAAATTAACAAACAACCAAAAAAAGAAAAAGAAAATAGTTTAAAAAAATAAATATAATTGCTTTCAAAAAGTTCATAGAAAACAAGTACTGTGAAGAGACTAGGCATGAATTTCAGTATTTGTTGCACCAAAATGAATTTATGTTTTAATTCCATTTTCCACAAACTTTTTGAAGTCCTCTTGTATATTGTTGACTATAAACAGTCAATAGTTAATGATAAAAAGTTCAAATGATTCTCCACTAATTTATTTAGTAAATTTATTAATTTCATGAATTTCATAAAATTACCTAAATTAACATCTTGTGACTATGTGATAGCCAGCAAAACGCTGTCAATGGGTTGTTTGTTAAACACTGTTTAGATTCTCAGTTGCTATTTTATTAATCCTGTTGTAATGAACAAAATTCATTCTTCCTTAACTATTCATGATCTTCATTGGAGAGTTTTGTTACTGTCTAGGTGTGAATTCCTGATGAGTCCTTACTGAATGGACTTCATATTCTTTTACTTTTCAAGTTATTTTATCTTCCATGAATTGTTTGTCTATCCCTGATGTTTCTTTCTGCATTTTTAAAGAGAAATGTTTGATGTTAACCTGAATTTTTTTCTGACATTTCACAAACAGAGGTTCAAGGGATCTGTGATAGCAATTGTATTGCCTTATAAATAAAGAACTGAAGAAAGGAAACAGAACAAGAGCAGACATGGCAGGGGCAGGAAGCCAGCAATGGTAAGAAGACATCAGAACAGGCTTAAGAAGCAACGGGTTTACTGAAGGTAACTTTCTCATGAAATTGCTCACGCTGCTATATACAAGAGTCCTGCAACATGTCACAAGAACTGGAATGAAAAGGCAATATGCATTTTGAAAATTTTAAACACACTTGACCAGTGGGATCCAAACAGAAAATAATTTTTATAACTTGCTGTCTCTTTTTAACAGTTCAAGACAGCTAATGACTGGCTCCCCCTTTCCCTCCTCAGCCCTGTTACATGAATATTCAGTCAGTTTTTGAGTGTTTTTGTGACTTTGACAAATATGGAATCCTAGAGTCATTTTAAATTCTAAAACACAATTGGATTAGAAATTGGAAAGCCCCATCTCATAATCATCAACCTTTCCCTTTCCTGGTAGGGCTGCAGGCAGGTGAGAAACGGCTCTGGAGTAGGACAGCCAGCTTCCCTCCTGGCTCCAGTCCTCCCTCACCTCTTACCAAAGTGGGTTAATCATAGTTTAGCTTTGCATTCCCTGTACTGACAATTATTTAAATAAGCCTCTTCCCCTCTAGGGGGCTGTTAGAACTGAAATTAGTGTCCTCTAAAACATCCCTCCACCTCAATGACTAGAGATCTTCCCACATTTCTTAAGGGACCACATGTTTATACCTAGTTGACAGGTGGCATATTAATTCTCCTGCAATGACTCAGAAGTGAGTTGCCTATTCTATTTGATCCATTTGGATTCCTTTGTCCTTGGCAGTCCCATACTAAATGTATACTAAAATGATCTGTGCTAGCTGTCTTTTTTCATTACTGAGATTCAAATCTACTCATCACTAAGTTGTAGCGTGTACTTATAATGTCAAACTTGTGGATTAAGTTTTTGAGTACCTTCCCATTAGATGTTAGAAGGATCTCTGTCTTAGAAAGTTCTGTTCCTCCCCACCTTAACTCTCTGCCCTTCCTTTGTCCCTGTAATACTCTCCATGGGGAGTGGGGCATTTCAGGAATATCTGAATTGTAGGTCTGGTCCTCAATTTGTTTGGAATTTCTTATCTGCCACATTAGGGTCACCATGCAAATTTTTATTTTGACACTTTGCCACTGACATGTTTTTTTTGCTCAAACTCCTACTTAATGAATTTAAATCTATCTCCCTTTTGGCTGGGATTTTCATATATGCATCATTCCCAATGGACCTAGGGTTTATTAGCTATAGTGATAGAAAATATGATGCCACAATATATTTTGTATGAGAAAGAAAATAGTTTTGAGTTGTGTATGTAGTGCTAATACTTCTAAGAAAATAGA
The DNA here is from genome assembly GCF_051225735.1 of Oryctolagus cuniculus. Taxonomy (NCBI): domain Eukaryota; kingdom Metazoa; phylum Chordata; class Mammalia; order Lagomorpha; family Leporidae; genus Oryctolagus; species Oryctolagus cuniculus. The sequence goes on along the minus strand of NC_142869.1, from coordinate 114,863,154 downwards.
TCAGTTCTCATGTTAGCATACCAGAGAACTCAAAATGGAAGAAAAGGCAATTGAATTATCATTTCTTAATTGTTCTTTTGGCAGTTGAGAAAAACAACAAACATCATAAATATCAAAACTGAACAGCCTCTGGAGGATAAAACTTTTCATATAACTTTAAAAATATATTCTTTTATTTATTCTACTTTGGGGTAATTTTTAAAAATCTTTGATCATTTTTCTGTTTTACAATTAGAATTAAAGTTACAGAAGATTTTTCCCTTAAGATATTTTCCCTAGAAATTAAATTGCATGAACAAAGTGATATCATTTTCTCATATTTGTATTTCACTGAAACTCAATTGCCATTTCCCTCTCTCTCTTTGTGGGATATCTGCAAAGAATCCATGAGTCCATTCCCCCCATCAACTGCATTGATTTTTACACTGAGCATATTTTTTCAATAGATCAATAGATAAATGTCAATAAACTTCTCCCCACTGCAGTGATTTTCTTCTTCATCAAACTAATGGTACAGATGTTGAGAACTTAGCTTTCTTCATTGACATATTTCCTTGACTGAACACTGAGTCTGCTTTCTATGAGAATCCAGTTTAAAATTTGGGAAGCTGGAAATGAGACTGACTTGTGGATCAGAATAAGGCCCAGGAAATCAGATCCAGTGACCTTTTGTGAGGTAGTGTTTTTGACTATCTTAAACCTAGTACAGAGGACAAGCACCTCAGGATCATTGCTTGAAGGCCAGGTCACTGATGCATTTCCAAGTGCTCAGGTTATAACAATCCCTGCGAACCATAAACACGCAAATATTTTATTGATGGGAGTTTTGAGCAAATTTTACATTGATAAAATTTCAGTAGATTTGAAACATAAGCCAAACACTTAGGCTCTGAGAATCCTGAATTTAGGTACTTTGATTTGGATTCTATTTTCTTGCCAAAGTTTACTCTCGGTATTCTAGTTTGAATTTTGATCGCTACTTCCAAAGTAACAAATTCCAGGTTCATATAATAGAGCAAGAGGGCTTGAACCAAGGACCATATGATTTATGTGTCTTCAATTATGTTGGTCAGAGAGAGAGCTAATATTTTGGAGAATCTGGTCGGATCAAAGCAAATTAAACTTAGATCACAATTAAAATACAATATCTAAAATAAAATAAGCATCACAAATTTAAAGGGTACAGTTTAATGTGTTGACATAAATATACACATATATGTAAATATATATATATATATATATATATATATATATATATATATACATCAATGAAACCATCACCATAAACCAGATCGTGGACAATTCCATCACCTCCAGTTTCCTACTACCCCTTTCAATGTCTCCCTTCCACATTCCCCTGCCCACCACGTCCTCAGGAAATGCTAAACAATTTCCATTCAACATAGATTAGTTATGTAAGACTCTCTAGAGTCTTATATAAATGCAACTGTATAATAAGTATTCTATTTTGTTTGGTGATTGTCATTAGCATAATTGAGAATTTCCCGTGTTGTTGGGCTTATAAACAGTTGTTCATCCCTTCTTACTGCTGAGTTAGATTTCACTATATGTATGTATCACAATCTATTTACCTTTTCATCCTTCAACTTTTTAAGTTGTTTTTTTAACTTTTATTTAATAAATATAAATTTCCAAAGCACAGCTTACGGATTACAATGGCTTTTTCCCCCCATAACTTCCCTCCCACCTGCACCCTTTCCATCTCCCGCTCCCTCTACCATTCCATTCACATCAAGATTCATTTTCAATTATCTTTATATACAGAAGATAATTTAGTATTTATTAAGTAAAGATTTCAACAGTTTGCACCCACACAGAAATGCAAAGTGAAAAATACTGTTTGAATACTAGTTATAGCATTAAATCACACTGTACAGCACATTAGGGACAGAGATCCTACATGAGGAGTAAGTGCACAGTGACTCCTGTTGTTGACTTAACAAATTGACACTCTTGTTTATGGCATCAGTAATCTCTCTAGGCTCTTGTCATGAGTTGCCAAGAGTATGGAAGCATTTTGAGTTCGCCAGCTCCGATCTTATTTAGACAAGGCCATGGTCAAAGTGGAAGTTCTCTTCTCCCTTCAGAGAAAGGTTCCTCCTTTTTTGATGGCCCATTCTTTCCCCTGGGATCTCACTCACAGAGATCTTTCATTTAGTTTTTTTTGTTTTGTTTTGTTTGTTTGTTTGTTTGTTTTTGCCAGAGTGTCTTGGCTTTCCATGCATAAAATACTCTCATGTGCTCTTCAGCCAGATCCGAGTGCCTTAAGGGCTGGTTCTGAGGCCAGGGTGCTATTTAGGACATCTGCCGTTCTGTGAGTCTGCTGTGTATCCCACTTCCCATGTTGCATTGTTCTCTCCCTTTTTTATTCTATCAGTTAGTATTAGCAGACACTAGTCTTGTTCATGTGATCCCTTTGACTCTTAAACCTTCCATTATGATCAGTTGTGAACTGAAATTGATCACTTGGACTAGTGAGATGGCATTGGTACATGCCACCTTGATGGGATTGAATTGGAATCCCCTGGCACGTTTCTAACTCTACCATTTGAGGCAAGTCCGATTGAGCATGTCCCAAATTGTACATCTCCTCCCTCTCTTATTTCCTCTCTTATATTTAACAGAGACCACTTTTCAGTTAAATTTAAATACCTAAGAATAATTGTGTGTTAATTACAATGTTCAACCAATAGTATTAACTAGAACAAAAAAATACTAAAAGGGATAAAGTATTAAGTTGTACGTCAACAGTCAGGGTAAGGGCTGATCAAGTCACTGTTTCTCATAGTGTCCATTTCACTTCAACATGTTTCTTTTTCGGTGCTTGGTTAGTTGTCACCAATTAGGGAGAACATATATTTGTCCCTTTGAGACTGGCATAATTCACTCAGCATGATGTTTTTCAGATTCCTCCATTTTGTTGCAAATGACCAAAGTTCATTGTTTTTTTTACTGCTTTAATATGCATTTTGACTGTCTCCAGCTTGAGAATCCTACAAATAAAGCTTTTCATTTTTTGTTATCTGTTAAAAATCGGTGTCTTGAAAATGTTTTTTTCAAATCATTCTGGTCTTTTTTCATTGCACATGAATTTCAGTATTTTTTTCAAATAGGCTAAGCCTCTGCCTGTGGTGCTGGCACTCCACATGGACTCCGGTTCATGTCTTGGCTGCTCCTCTTCTAATCCAGCTCCCAGCTAATGGCCTGGGAAAGCAGTAGAAGATGGCCCAAGCGTTTGGGCCCCTGCACCTGAGTGAGAAATCTGGCAGAAACTCCTGGCTCCTGATTTCAGATCAGCCGAGCTCTGGCCATTTCAGCTATTTGGGGAGTGAACCAGTGTGTGGAAGACCTTTCTCTGTCTCCTTCTCTGTCTGTAACTCTACTTCTCAAATAAATAAATAAAATCTTTAAATAAAAAAACTTTCATTGAAATTTTGATGGTGATTTTATTGGCATCTATAGATCACTATGATAGTATGGAAGACTTAACAATTTTAATTCTTCCAATCTACAAATACAGGCTATCTTTCAATTTTATTTCTATTTATATACATACATATCTATATATGCATATTTCCAATTTGAATACTTTTTAAAAATATATTTATCTTGCTTAAATGTTCAAGTTATGACCTCCAGCATAAGACATCCCTGTCTTATTCTTAATTTGGAGAAAATTTTTCATTTTGCCATGGACTATGATGTTAACTGTGGACTTGCTCTGTGTGACCTTTTCTGTGTTGAGGGACATTCCTTTCATACCTACTGTGTTGAGAGTTTTTATCATGAAAAGAAGTCTATTGCCAAATTGTTTTATGCATCTATTGAGATCATCTTAAGCATTTTTTCTTCAGTCTGTTAATGTGAATCACTGCATTTGTAAATTTACCTTTAGTGAGCCATCATTGTATCCTTGGAATAAATCCTACTCAATCCTCGTGAATGATCCTTTTACAGCCCCACTGGCTTTTTTTTTTTAAGATTCTTGAATTGATGTTTATTGGTCTATAATTTTATTTTCTATAGACATATTGGCCTATAATTTTATTTTCTTGTCTTGACTTGTCTGACATTGGTATCAGGGTAATACTCTATCTTGGTTGACCATTATGGGCATTTGGGGAATGAGTCACCAGGTGAGAGTGGAATCTCAGCCTCTCAATAAAAAGAAATTTTTAAAAAAGCATTATTGAAAAATACCATGGACATCTACCATGTAACGTGAGTTTACAGTACATGCATTTATCCATTCAGCATTGTCTATGATTCATTCATAGTCTGTCTTTCCAACTAGACTGTGACTTTCCATGGTTCAGAAACCATCTATTACTCCTCCCCTCCCAGTACTTAGCACACAGCTAGATTTATTATAGATGTTTTTTTCATTGTTATTTTTGGGAGCAAATAAAATAAACTTCATTAATGCATTCACTGACAACTATTTATTGAGCACCAAGAATACTTGTAAAAGCTTAGGGTATATCAAAGAACAAAATAAATACACTTCTGTCCTTTGAAACTTACATTCAGGTAGGGGGTATAGATAATAATTAATAAACATGAACATCAATAATAATAATTAAATATGGTATGTTAAAGGTTGATTATGACTGTGGGAAAAAAGTGGAGTGATGTCAAGAAGATTAATGGTGTGCAATGGGGGCTGTAAAAGACTCCATTAAAAATGATGTTCAACGTATTATCAAGTGATATTTAATCAAGAACCAAATAGAGGGAATGTGCAAAGTTCCAAGCTGTGAGTGGCTTACTGTGCTGGTCCAGGGGAGAGGAGACTGGTGTCCTTGGAGTGGAGGGAGTTTGAGGGAGGACAGCTGAGGTATTCAGCGAAGCACATAGTGCAGTGCCTCTTTGGTGCTGGGACAGTTTTTCAATCAATTGTTGGGGAGGTAGTTGGAAGAGATTTTTGTCATATGTTTATAAGGATCCATCTGAATATTATGTGGTGGGGAGGAAGTAAAGTAGTAGGGATTGATGATGGAAACCTCTTGAAATAATTCAGGTGCGAAATAAGATGACCCAGACAAGGTGATCGCAGCAGAGTAAGAAGGATCAAAATTCTACATAGGGTTTGATTGTAGGGCAAGTAGGACTCCTGAATTTGTAGTTGAATCTGGAGGTGAAAAGAGGCAAAATTCCAAGGCTCCTAGCTTGAGCAGAAGGAAAGGTGAAGTATCCTTGAGACAGAATGCTAAAGTTTCAAGTGGATCAGGTATAGCTTAGAGCTAGCTAAAACACACAACCATTTTTAATGGATTTTTATGCTTGTCTTATCCTTTGCTTTCCCAATTACTACCCAGCAGGTTACTCCATCTGTCACTGTTATTTATCAGTTGTCCAAACAAAATATGTTTCTACTTTTTAAGGCTTTTAAAATATGTCTGAGAAGGATGCAGTCAGCCCACTATGACTGCAATTAGGAAGATTATCTGGAGAGCCGCATACTGTTACACTTTTAGTCCAGGTATATCTTATTAGGCTATCACCATGAACCACATTCAAAAATAATAAAAAATGAGGCTTAGGGAACTGGTTACTACTAATAGAAAACACACCATGATATGTGCTTAGGGAAGATATCAACTACTACATATAATGACAATAATGTTTCTCCAATATGTACAAGTAGGGGAATTCTTAGGGCAGAAAAATACTTATTTCATCTGTTTTTAGCTTACCTGACTTAAGAAATGCCTAGATGAGATGCCACTATGAATCGTGTGATAGTTACCAAAGCTTAACCGTGTTTCTGAGGTGTTTACTTCATTTATTAATAATGGCAATGCCATAACATGAATGTGCTATGTCCCCGGGAACTGAAAGACACTGACTCAGAGAAACTCATATGATGTGAAGGCAGTGGTGAGAAAATCCACCTGCTTACTTAAAGGCTTTTCTGAAATCTAGATGGACAAGTAAGACTACCCTGGGATTCCCTAGGAGAAAACAAGCTGGAGTGACCAAGGGTGCTTTTTAATTTGCTGTTTGTAAATTAGGAACAGTCTGTAGAAAAGGTAGCATGGGAAGTCACCATTGGAAAATGACCTAAAATAGCAGAGAGTTGCTCACCATGAAAGAAACAAAATGTGTAAAAATAGGAAATAACTCAAGGTCTCTTTAGAAGTCTAATGCTACCTTCTTTGCAGGTGAAGGAACTGAGATCCAGAGACAGTCATTCATATGGTAGGATGACCACTGAGGTGGTCTTAAGCCCACATCCAACCAGTGTTCCCTTGTGGCAGTGAGGAGGAAGTAAATGTAAGATAAACTGGGAGTCAAAGGGCCCAGAAGAACACGAGGGCCTCATTTCCTACTAAAGTTAGTATTGTGTACAGCAAATGATTAAGCAGCACATCATTCTCTACCTGTGAAGAGGGAAAACACCAGGAAGGTGATCCAGTCACATCTCCATGTACATCTGCTAATAGCAAATGTCCTGGCAGCAACTGCAACTTTTGATGGGGAAGTTCTCACCGTGAAATGCTTCTATCAGGATGGTTCTGGTAGTGGAGCATTGCTCATGATTAACACACTTGGGATTGATATTTTTGAGGCATGGTTTCCTGGAAAATGACACAAAACCCATTAAGTGAACATAAAATGGAAATGTGTTTTGATCTAAATTCTCTTCTATGCAAAAAAATATGCAACCAGGCACATTACTTAGAGGATTGGCTTATTTGAGAATCAAGTGTTCATCTGATTTCAGTGCATCTAGTGCCAAAATAAAGGACCACAGAGCTGTATTTAAAGTCCCAGGCTTCTCACTGCAGGATCTATGTCTCTGTTTACTTGTATTCTATGAAATTTTTACTAAGGTTTGGTAAAGTACTATTTCTCTAAGTTTTGTGACTGTGACTTGTCAGTTCGATTTTTGTGGATCTTTATGGGCTTTAATTAGCAATATGAAGGACGTATACTCACCTACCACCATGAGAGAGTAGAGAATGTAAAGAGAAAAGGTCAAGAAAATAACACAAAGATGAATGATGTTACAAGGACTGAAACACTGAATCATTTTAATACTGCCACAAAATTAGGAAATTCTGTATATCGGTGGTATTACGTAAAAGGTAGAGTTGAGGAAGTAAGAAAGCACATTAACAACCATCAGACTTTGTTGTTTAATAGCTCAATTTGTTAATAAATAATCTCTGTAGGAGTCAGCACTTTGGGGTAGTGGGTTAAAACTGCCGCTTGCAATGCTGTCATCCCATATGGGTGCCGGTTCCAGTCCTGGCTGCTCGATAAGGGATGCTGGTGCTTCAGGCCAGGGCATTAACCCACTGAGCCGCAGCACCAGCCCCTCCTTGAAGTCTTTTCGAGTTTCTTCCAAGGTAACATCTTAAAAAAACTATAGCAAAATCTTGTAATCAAGATACTGACAGATACAATACATTTAATCAGTAATAGGATTTCTCATGCTGCCCTTTTATATACATTCTCATTTCTTTCACGCCACCACTATCTATCAAATCTTTGACAAATAATTTGCATTCCTGTAAGTGGTATCATCTCAAAATATTATATCAATGAAATCATGTAATATATGATCTTTTGAAATTGTTTTTCCCTAATAATCATGCAGTTGAGATTATTCAAACTTGCTGAATGTATTGACGGTTCACTCCTTTTTAATTCCTGAATAGTACTTCATTATAAACATACACTTATTTGCTGAATGCTTCATCTGTCAAAAGACTTATGAACCATTTCCAGTTTGAGGTTATAATGTATAATGAATATAGGTCCTATTAACATTTGTACACAGATTTTTATGTGCACACAATTTTTGTTTCTTTGTGATCAAGCCCTTGGGTATAATTTTTAGGTTTCCTGGAGGTGGCTGTTTAAGTTTTTAATGAAATTGCCAACTGTTTTCTAAAAGTGTTGTGTCCCGTCCCGCGGGACAGCAACTGGGGCCGAGCACCTAGAAGGAGAAATGAAAGGGACAGGAGACACAAAGATGGCAGCAAGACAGGTGCCGATCAAGCTGCGACTTTATTTTTCAACCACACACTTATATATCATCGAGGCAGGGTATCGGGAGGGGGAAGGAGGGTGGGCTTATCTTGTAGCTGCAATGCTAGTGCAAGTAGGGGAAAGGTTACAAGGCCTTAAGGCACAAGGTCACACAAGGTTGCGTTATCAGTACTATCAGGTCTGGCCTGTCCAGCCCTGTCTCTCAACTAAGAGGTCACATGCTGCGTGGTCCCCGACATATCCCCCTTTCTTATCAATTAAACAGAAATGGCTACCGGTTAGGCCAACCGTGATGAGCGAGCAGTGCCTGTCTTAGGAATCGACCCGGAGCTCCAGCACCTCTTACCCGTCATTGGATATCCTTGCCAGTCCCCAAGGACTCCTGTCTTAGGTGGGTGAGGTTCCAGGAAGGTGCCTGTCATTGGCTTACTGCTCGTTTTATTGATAGGCCTGGGGCCCTTCCTGGGCTCCCGACTGGGGCAGCGGCAGACCGAAGGGGAGAGTCAGTTGTTGGAGGGACCGTGACCTCACTGGCCAGACTTCACCGGCCGGAGAGAGAGATAACGTTTTCCATGGGATCTTCCATGGCCAGACTTTGGTAATGTATTTGAATTGGTCTGGCTGCTAAATTATCTACTTGTTGTCTGATAAAGGTCATCAGCCTATTGAGGAGACAAGGACCTATAGATAGCACAACAAGCAACCCAACAATGGGGCCTAAAAGCGGTAGCAAATAGGGAAGCAGTCCATTCCATCCAGTCCAAAAGGGATTTTCAGCCATGGCACGTCGACGACGCTCCAGATCTTCTTGAAGTGTCTTGATTTTATCACGAACAATGCCGGACTTGTTAGCATAAAAACAGCATTTTTCCTGTAAAGCCAAGCAAATACCTCCCCGTTCAGCAGTAAGCAAGTCTAAGCCTCTACGATTTTGTAGAACCACTTCCGCTAGGGAATCAATTTGATCTTGAAGGTCCTGAATGGTGGTGGATAGGGTCTGCACATCATTAATAAGTTGTTGGGACAATTCTCTATATTTGTGGACCGCGATTCCTAGTCCTGTGGATCCTGTAACCATAGCTGAGGAAATTCCCAATGTGGCTAATAAAGGAATAAATTGAATAGCTCGTTTTTGTCTCCCTGCAATATAATCAAGGGAGGGGATAGGAACAGGGGTATCTCCATTGATAATCTCTATATCAGGAAAAAGTATAGCATGCATGCAATTACCGGTCCAATTTGTTGGTAAAATGGTATAAGCTAAATTATCCCTACATACAAAAACGGTGGAATTAGGGGCATAAAGAGGGTAGTTTACTGTTACATTATTTGTACAGAAAGGAGCAAGGCCTACATCGATATCGAAGGGATTGTTGTTGGGAGGTTTATAAAGGCAAGTGATATTTTCCGTTGGGACAGGAAGAACAGGAAAGGGCTGCATAGGGGGGTGGCCCAAGAAACTATTGAACTCAAGGGTATTATTAAGCGGTAGAAAAATGGCAAGAGGAAGGGGGGGTCCCTGGCGTAAACAGAGCCAGCAGTCTCTTGCAAGGTTTGGGGCAGAGAGATTAAGCAGTTTATGGGTGTTGGTAAGGATATCGATGGTATTGACATCCAAGTCTTTATTTCCTCTGGAATGAACTTTAGCCAGGGGGTGGTATTGGAGGGAAGGGTAAAGGCTTTCAAATACAGTTTCGAGTACCTTTTGTGTTTTTAATTTAGTAAGGGTATCCTGAGGGCCTCCACCGTCAGACACTCCCACAGGGGCTATAGGGTACCAGCAGGCTACTTGTCCCTTAGTGGGGCAGGAGGGGGAGCTGAAGCGTGAAGAGGACAACTCTCCTCCGAACGTTCCCTCATAATCTCCTGATATAACAGCAAACAGTAAACGCTGATTTCCCTTATTACAGGTTTGATACTGTGTATAACAGGAGGAGTGCACGGAGTAATGGATAGTTTTATTGCACTCTGATGGGCACTGATCCCCAGTGCGGTAAGAGTCTAGCTTAGGTTTGGGAACACAGAACCATCAGGAACCCGGGACGGTCAGATAAGCAGTTTTATCTCCGCAGTCTTGTGTAAAATGCGGCTTTTGAGCACGGCCACGGCCACGGGTTCGTGGGAAGGATACTATTATGCCCCCTGAGCAGGTACAAGGGTGATGCTGCTGAAGGTATTTTTGAATGCCCTGAGGGTTGTCAAGCCCTGCAAAGACTGGTGGAGCCCAATGGATGGTGTAGATTGCCATCATCAGGAGAGCAAGGCTGAGGGCCATTGTATTAGGGCCCTTTGGAGGGGTTAATCAGTGAGCCCTCAGGAAATGTAGCAGGGGAGGAGAGAATAGAGAGAAGATAAGATACACAAATAGCAACAATGGCAACAATTCCAGCAATAATAAGGAGTCCTGTAATGAGTCCCAGTAGCGTCCAGCCGGGTCTTTTCATTCCTGTGGGTATAAAGAAAAGGCGTTCTCAGGGCCAAGTACAGGCTCTGGAACAACATCATTATTTGTAGGAATTGGCGGATTAACTTGTTTAATTAATCTTTCAGGTAGCCATCTTGGTGCCGATTGTTTTTGGTCCAGGATGCAGGCTGAGCCACGTCCCCAAATGAGTACTGGATCTGGGCCGTGCCAGCTACTGGTGAGGGGGTCTCGCCACATTACCATAGGCGGAGCCGTATCAGGGGAAGGGTGCCAATGACGGTCCGCAGCTGAATGATTATTATTATCCAAGGTCAGGAAGTTTAGCACAAAGAGCGCATGATTCAATCGGTCGCGGGGAGAGGCAAAAGACAAGGAAGTGGCTTCAAGCCGAGTGAGCCAAGTTTTTAGTGTTTGATGGGCTCTTTCAACAATTCCCTGTCCCTGTGGATTGTAGGGAATTCCTGTAATGTGGTTAATATGGAGCGCCTCACAAAATTGTTTAAACTTAGTGCTGACATAAGCAGGACCATTGTCTGTCTTAATCTTAACAGGTTTTCCCAGTACAGAAAGAGCTGTGATAAGGTGCGAGATAACATCCTTAGCAGCTTCTCCTGTGTGGGGGGAGGCAAAGACAAAGCCACTATAGGTGTCTATAGAGACATGGAGATACTTTAGTTTGCCAAATTTTGGGAAGTGTGTGACATCCATTTGCCACAGTTGATTAGGGAGAAGACCACGCGGATTGACTCCCAAATGCGGTACAGGTTGGCTTGTAACACATGAGGGGCATTTTTTGACTATTTCACGAGCCTGTTCTCGTGAAATTTTACAAAACAAACGGAGAGATTGAGCATTTAAGTGATGTAACCTATGCAAGTTTTGAGCTTCCTGTACTGATCCCACAATTATGGGGAAGGTAAGCCTTGTAGCAGCATCTGTCTGGGCATTACCTTCTGAATTCTGAGCTTCCTGCACTGATCCCACAGTTGTGGGGAAGGTAAGCCTTGTAGCAGCATCTGTCTGGGCATTACCTTCTGAGTTCTGAGCTTCCTGCACTGATCCCACAGTTGTGGGGAAGGTAAGCCTTGTAGCAGCATCTGCCTGGGCATTACCTTCTGAGAGTGACCCTGGTAGGCTTGTGTGTGCCCTAATATGTCCCAAATAGAAGGGCTGTTGTCTTTCTCGTATTAGCTTTTGAATTTGTATAAACAAGGGCATAGCGTTGGAAGTTGTTTTAAGAAAAGGAGAAGTCTCAAGCAACGGAATGGAGTGAGCTACATATGCACTATCGGTATAAATATTTACAGCCTGACTGGAAAACTGTGTAAAGACTTGAAGTATGGCATACAGCTCAACCAACTGAGCCGACTGATAAGATGTTTTAAATACGTGGGAACGGTTATCTGCCATGAAGGCAGCCATTCCATTGGAGGACCCATCTGTAAACACCGTAACAGCCTTTGGAATGGGGTTACTTTTTGTATTTTTTGGGAAAATAAAGGAATAGGATTGGGCAAACTGTAACACAGGGTCATCAGGGAGGTGATTGTCAATGACTCCCATAAATCCTGACATGGCTATTCCCCAGTCATCAGAAGTTTGAAGAAGGAACTGGGTCTGTTCTCGGGTATATGGCACTACTACAACATCGGGGTCTTTTCCAAAATATTGGCGGGAAAGGAAACGAGCCTTGATGATTATTGAAGCAACCTGAGACAAATATACTGCAATTACCTTGGATGAGGAAATGGGGAGATGAACCCAGAAAAGAGGTTGACCCTTTTTATTGGGCATGAGGGATTTTTGCCAAAAAACTCCAGTGGGCGTATGTGGTGTGGCTAAAACTACAAAAAGCAGGGGGAGAGTATAAGAAATCTGTGAAACAAACTGTTGGCTGATGGCTTGCGCTACTTGGTTTAATGCGTCTCCCGCAGCAGGGGTGAGCTCGCGGGGGGAAGAGGGATCTGGGTCTCCTCGCAGAATGTCATTGAGGGGCAAAAGGACATTATTAGATATTTTTAAATAGGGCCTGAGCCATTGAATATCTCCTAGAAGTTTTTGAAAATCATTAAGGGTATGGAGGCAATCCAAGCGGAACTGGATGCGGGGCACAAAAACCAAATCCTGTTGTAATTTTAAACCTAAATAGGTAAAGGGGTCTTGTAACTGGACCTTATCAGGAGCAATTTGTAAACCAAGGGCAAGAAAGGCTTTAGAAAGTGCTGTAAAGCAATCTTGTAGGTCTGACTTGTTTTGAGCCGCCAGTAAAATGTCATCCATATAATGTAGAATATAAATGTGCGGCCAGTGTAAACGAACCGGGTCCACTGCCTGTGCTACAAACTTTTGACAAAGGGTGGGGCTATTGGCCATTCCCTGGGGCAAGACTTTCCAATGAAATCTTTGCATCGGTCCCTGGAAATTAACACGGGGGAGGCTAAAGGCAAAATAAGGACGATCATCAGGGTGTAGAGGAATAGTGAAAAAACAGTCTTTGAGATCTATAATTATTTTGTAATAACCATTTGGGATGGCCACGGGGGTTGGGATGCCAGGTTGGAGGGCACCCATGGGTGCCATGACCTTATTAACGGCGCGCAAATCCTGTAAAAGGCGCCATTTACCAGATTTTTTCTTTATGACAAAAATGGGCGTATTCCAGGGAGAATTGGAAGGCTCTAGGTGTCCAGCCGCGAGCTGCTCCTGTACAAGCGCTGTAGCGGCATTTAGCTTTTCTTGAGTAAGCGGCCACTGATCCACCCAAACAGGAGTTTGAGTATTCCATGTGATTTTATCTGCATGGGGTACAGGAAGGCCAGTGGCCGTTACTAAAAATCCGAATATCCGAGCCCATGTCTATCTGTTTTAGAGGGGGCTGTAATAGGTTGAGTTATGCCCTGTCTCATTTTTCCAAGTCCTGTGCCAGGCACATAATCCATGCGCAGCATTTGTTGTGTGACCACAGCATTAGGGCTGCACAGGATAACTTCCATTTGGGAGAGAATGTCACGTCCCCACAGGTTAACAGGAAGGCCTGGTAATACAAAAGGAGTCACAGTGCCCTGATTGCCTTCCTTATCTTTCCAGCGTAATACCCTTGAGCTGACTTGGGGGTTATTGGACTGGCCTATACCTCGCAAATCGGTGAGAGATGCGGTCAGTGGCCAATGGGCGGGCCAATGATCTTGAGATATGACCGTGGCATCTGCCCCTGTATCCAAAATGCCCTTGAAATCCTTTCCTTCAATAGTAAGGGTTAACACAGGCCTATTTTTTGTAATTGGCTGGACCCAATAAGCATCCGAGGAGCCCAAAGGGGTAATGCCTCGGGGCCTGGAAGAAATTGAGGATGTACTTCCAGTAATTAAAGGCAGAAGAACCACTTGTGCTAGACGGGTGCCCTGTGGAACGGCAGCTACTCCATTGATAGCGGCTGCTAGGATTTTTATTTCCCCGGTAAAGTCACCGTCAATAATACCGGGAAAAACTTGAATGCCTTTAAGGGTGGCTGATGCTCGGCCAAGAATAAAAGCACAGGTACCCGAAGGCAAGGGGCCCCACACCCCTGTAGGGATAATTTGTGGGCCCTGGGTGGAATCTAATATTGTATCGGAGGCGGCACAGAGGTCCAGTCCTGCGCTACCGGGGGTTGCTCGTTGGAGAGAAGCAATTGTTGAGGTATTTGCTGAGCCTGAGGCTGGGAAGGGACAAACCGTACTGCCCCAGGGTTTGTCCTTTGAGAAACTGGGGCCAGGGGCTGGCCCCTCTGGGAGTTTCCCAGCACACTAGGAGGGAGGGGTTGGCCTGAAGAATTAGTCTTTGACCTGCATTCATTTGCCCAGTGATAACCCCTATGACATCGGGGGCATGGGGTGGAGGGGAGCGGCCTACCTGGAGGAGATGGAGCCGCGCCTTGGGCCATGGGCCTGTTTGATAAGGCAGTTGGACATTCGCAGGCAAAATGTCCAGGCTGTTTACAGGCGTAGCAAGTGGAGGTCCCCTTGGAGGGATTTTGCGTCAGTTTGAGTGCGGCCCCAATTGCCAAGCCCATGGCATGGGCCGATCCCACACCAGCGCAGAGCCTCACATAGTCTGAAAGATCACCCTTATGTTTATGAGGCCGAAGAATATCTTTACAAGCTGGGTTGGCATTTTCAAAGGCGAGGTGCGTAACAAATGCACTTCCATTTTCTCCTGGGCCAACTAGTCTCTCAGCTGCAACATTAAGGCGCGAGACAAAATCACTATAAGGCTCGTCGGGCCCCTGCTGAATCTTAGCCAAAGAGGTAGTGACTGCTCCCCTTTGAGGGAGCTTTCTCCAAGCCCCTAGTCCGGCAGTTTTAATTTGCGCCAGAAGTCCATCAGGGAACTGGGCTTGTGAATTGTTGGAATTATACGGGGCATCTCCCAAAAGTTTTTTGAGGGTCCAATTTTTAGATGAAGCTTTAGCAAAATTTTGTTGGGCTATTTCTTTACAAATTTGAACATAATCAGCCCTCCACAGGACATAGTCACCTCCGCTGAGAGCAGCTCTGGCGAGGAAGTCCCAATCATTAGGTGTAAGCCACCGGGCACTCTGGCTTTCCAATAAGGCCTGAGTATACGGGGCAGTAGGACCATACTGGGTGCAAGCAGTTTTAAGTTTTTCAATAAATCTGAGACTAAGTTTTTTATAGGGTGGCGGCTGTCCATTACCAGGTCCTTGATTGGGGACCTGATCTTCCTCCTCCGACCCAGGTTCCTCACTATCTTCCTCAGAGTGGTGGGGCGAATTCTCCTCAGCCTCATTTTCCCCATCAGCGGCAGGCTCAGAATGACCTCCGGCTTGCCTCCTGGTTACAGGGAAAGCTAGAAGGGGTTGGGTTTTGGACCTGACTTTACCTTGTTTAGGTTTTGGAAGGGGCTGCTCTAAGGCAAGGTGGCGGAGCTCCTTGTCAAGGGATTTTATTTCCTTAAGGAGCTGGATGTGCTCTTGTCTCTGTTGAAGTGACTGTCGCAAGGCCGACAAGTCAGGCACAGGAGGGTTAAAGTCATAGAGAGCGGGGGCACAAATGGGAAGGTGCGGGTGAGTATTGTATGGCGGGGGATTTTTAACATTTTGGGGCCAATTGGAATTATGATAGTGCACGACCTCTTCCTCTGGGGCAGCTTCCTCATCTGAATCTAATTTGTCTCGGATGGCAGGATATAGTCGGCTCGCTTCGTTGGTAGGGGCTAAAGTGGACTCTTTAATTTTATTGTTGGGGTCATCATCAGTGGAGGGTATATCTAGAATGACAGATGGGCATTTAGATGCAGGTCGGGAGGATTGCTGTAACATCTCCTCACCATCCCTTACTAGGGCATCAATAGTCTTATCTAGGTGACGGGTTTTTAGAATGTCATTAATCAGGTTCCAATATGAAAAAATCGTAATAGGCACTTTTGCAGGGCCAAAGATCTCATGAAAATCCTTTAAACAACTTCCAACTCTTTCCCACTTGATCTCGTCAATTGTTCCTTCCTTGGGGAACCAGGGACACAATCTTTCTACATACTCAAAAAATGCCTTTAGATCCTTATTTTTAACCCGAACTCCTCGTGTCTTGAGGGCCTCCCTGAGACCTGAAATGAACATTTCCCGTGACGATAATGCCTGTCCCATGGCTGTCACTTACCTTGCGCCGTCTTCACTCCGCAGCGTCGACCGATGCTAATGATCTCGGGTGGGCAGTTCCGAGCCGGTCGCACAATCACTTGGATCCAAGTTTTCCTCCTGGAAGGCGGCGTTCCTCCAATCTTACAGGCACTTGAACCCCAAGGGCCGCACTCGAGCCCCACGTTGGGCGCCAGTTGTCCCGTCCCGCGGGACAGCAACTGGGGCCGAGCACCTAGAAGGAGAAATGAAAGGGACAGGAGACACAAAGATGGCAGCAAGACAGGTGCCGATCAAGCTGCGACTTTATTTTTCAACCACACACTTATATATCATCGAGGCAGGGTATCGGGAGGGGGAAGGAGGGTGGGCTTATCTTGTAGCTGCAATGCTAGTGCAAGTAGGGGAAAGGTTACAAGGCCTTAAGGCACAAGGTCACACAAGGTTGCGTTATCAGTACTATCAGGTCTGGCCTGTCCAGCCCTGTCTCTCAACTAAGAGGTCACATGCTGCGTGGTCCCCGACAGTGTTGCACCATGTTACAATCTCAACAGCAATATATGAAAGATACAGTTTTCATCCTGACAGTGTTTATGTTGCATTTTTTTTTAAAATATTTAATTTAGTATTGTGTAGTGACATTTTTACTTTACTTTTAATTTACATTTCCCTAATGGCTAATGTTTTGGCCTGTTTTATGATACTGTGACGGAATCTCTGAGATTAGGCTGTTTATAAAATATAGAAATATATTTCTTGTATAGTTCTAGGGGCTGGAAAGTGCAAGAACAAGATACTGGAAAGCTAGGGTCCAGTTTTTAGTTTCCAAGCTGGTGCTTTAAATTCTATGTCCTTTGGAAGACAGGAAGCCATGTCCCCAAATGTCAGAAGCCCAGGGGAGAGAGAAAAAAGAGAGCATACACATCCACAGTCCCCTTTCATAGTGGCATTCGCATGAACTTGGAGACCACATCACCTAAGTGATTTCCATTAGACCTTGTCTTCCAACACTGCTACATTGGGATTAAGTTTTCAACACAAGAATTTTGGGAGAAATGCTCAAGTCATAAAGGCTGTAATTTTCAAAATATTTCATGGGCCAGCAGTAGGTTAATCCTCCACCCATGGCAGTGGCCTCCCATATGGGTGCCGATTCTATTCCCGGCTACTCCTCTTCCCATTCAGCTCTCTGCTATGGCTTGGGAAAGCAGTAGAAGATGGCCCAAGTCTTTGGGCCCCTGCACCCATGTGGGAGACCTGGAAGAAGCTCCTGGCTCCTGGCTTCAGATGGGTGCAACTCCAGCCATTGCAGCCATTTGGGAAGTGAACCAGCAGACAGAAAACCTTTCTTTTTGTCTCTCTCTCTCTCACTCTACCTCTCAAATAAATAAATAAAAATTTTTAAAAATGAAAATATTTCATATGCTTATATTCCATCTTTATAATCTCTTCAATGAAATATTACTTCATGTCTGCTTGAAATTTTTACATGAATTGTGTTTCATAGTAGTGTTTTGAGAGCTTTTTATATGTTCTGAGTACTAGCACTTCTTGCCATGGGAGATTCTGTCACTGATTTGATACCTTTTCTCTTTAGTGCTGTAAATTTCACTTTCAGCACAGCTTTAACTATTTCCTTTTTTTTTGATATTTTATGTTTTCATTTTCATTAAATTCATGGAAATTTTATTTCCATGAGGCATTTTCATTTATCCATGAGTTACTTAAAAGTTTGTTTACTTTCAAACAGATTCTTTCTATTAATTATTTTTAGTCTTATCTCATTGAGATTGTATAACATATTCTGATTGATTTCAATTCACTTAGACTTATTGGGACTTATTTTATGGCCCAGCATATGGTTTATCTTGCTAAATACTCCATTATCATTTGGTAGCAATGTTTATCCTATTGTTGTTGGGGCAGTGTTTCATAATAGATGCTGTTAGTTGATAATGTTTTTAAAAAATATTTATTTATTTGTTCATTTGAAAGAGCAGCAGAGAGAGGGAAAGGCAGAAATGGAGAGAGATATTTCACCTGCTAGTTCACTCCTCAAATGGACACAACAGCCAGGGATGGGCCAGGCTAAGGCCAGCAGCCAGGAACTCCATCTGGGTCTCTCATGTGGGTGACGTGGGCCCAAATACTGAGGCCACCTTCTACTACCTTGCCAGGTGTATTAGCAGACACCTGGATTGGAGGTGAAGCAGTTAGGATTGGAACTGACACTCTGATATCAGATAATAGCATAGCAAGTAAAAGCTTAATCCACTGTGCCTCAAAACCAGCCCCAGTTGAAAAAAAAAAAAAAAAAGAAATTATCAATTCCCAACTTGACTCTCACTGGGATTAAACATGACAATAGGTCTGATCTGATTTCATCATCATTTAAAAAAAAATCATCTATTATTTTTCACTTTATGTTTCTGTGTGGGAACAAACTGTTGAAATCCTTACTTAAGGTATACTAAGCTGATCTTCTGTATATTAAGATAATCGAAAATGAATCTTGATGTGAATGGAAGGGGAGAGGGAGTGGGAAGGGGGAGGGTTGTGGGTGGGAGGGACGGTATGGGGGGGAAAGCCATTGTAACCCATGAGTCGTACTTTGGAAATTTATATTCATTTAATAAAAGATAAAAAAAAAATTTTTCCTATATCTACTTCTTTCATATACTTTTTTAAATGAATTATTGAGAAAGGGTGTTTATATCTTCAGATATTATTGTGGATTTATTTATCTTCCTCTTAGTTCTGTCAATTTTTGCTTCATATATTTGTAGCTCTGATTTTTGTAGAATACACAATTAGGATTGCAAATGATTTTGGTAGATTGACCACTTGTTATTATGCAATGTTTTTCTATATCGCTGGTAATTTTTTTACGTGTAGTCTTCTTTATTTGTTTTATTAATATAGCCAATCCTGCTTTCCATTTAATGCTTACATGACATATCATTTCTCTCCTCTAACTTTCATCCTACCTACTTTATATTTTAAGTGAATTTCTTTTTGATAGCACTACATTAGGTCCTGATTTCCAATCTACTCTCCCTATCTCTTCTTTTGGTGTATTTATGATATTTCATTTGATGTAATCAGTGATATAGCATGAGGCAAATCTGCTACTTTATTTCGGTATGTTTTCCATATGTGTCTTTTTGTTGTTTCTTTACTTTTTCTTTCCTTATATAGGCAACTTTCATATCTCTGTAGAATTTCATTTTGACATATCTATAATTTTTCATCTCATGTGTTCAAGTAAAACAGAAAATGTCACTGTCTTTGTATAATTTTCCCTATTTGTTGTAATTGTCTTAGATATTTTCTCTACATCATTTAGAATACAATGACACTGCTACATTTTTCTTTTAACATTGAACACAGTTAAGAAAATTTAAGAGGAGAAAAAATGCCTATTGTATTTACCTATATTTGTGCTTGTGATGTTTTTATTTTCTGATTGGATTAGTTTTCATTTTTCTTTTTTTTTTTAAATTTATTCATTTGAGAGCTGGAGTTACAGAATAGAGGGAGAGACAGAAAGGTTTTCTATCTGCTGGTTCACGCCACAAATGGCTGCAACAGCAGGAGCTGAGCTGAGTGGAAGACACGAGCTGGGAGTTTTTTCCATGCCTCCCACAAGAGTGCAGGTGTCCAAGCATTGGGTCAACCTCCACTGCCTTCCCAGGTCAATAAGCAGATAGCTTGATTGAAAGAGAAGGAGCCAGGATACTAACCAGAGACCACATGGGATGCTGGCTTAGTCTACTATGTCACAGCACCAGCTCCTGATTAGTTTTTATTGGTGCCATAACCAAACACCACAAACTTAGTGGTTTAAAATTTAAAAAAAAATTATCTTATAAATCTGGAAATCAGGAGTCTAAAATTAAGGTATTGAGAGTTCTACAGTTATTCTAATAGCTTCAAAAGTGAATTAGTTTCCTTGTCTTTTTCAGCTTCTAGACATAGCCTCTGTAGCTTGATTCCTGGCTCCTTTTTTCTGTCACTTCAACCTCGTGTTTCCATTAAGACATCTCCTTCCACTAACTCTAGTACTCTTTTTTTTTCTTTTTATTTATTTATTTATTTATTTTGACAGGCAGAATGGACAGTGAGAGAGAGAGACAGAGAGAAAGGTCTTCCTTTGCCATTGGTTCACCCTCCAATGGCCACCATGGCCGGCATGCTGCGGCCGGTGAAATGCGCTGATCCGATGGCAGGAGCCAGGTGCTTCCTCCTGGTCTCCCATGGGGTGCAGGGCCCAAGCACTTGGGCCATCCTCCACTACACTCCCTGGCCACAGCAGAGAGCTGGCCTGGAAGAGGGGCACCCGGGACAGAATCCGGCGCCCTGACTGGGACTAGAACCCAGTGTGCTGGCGCCGCAAGGCGGAGGATTAGCCTATTGAGCCGCAGCACCAGCCTAACTCTAGTACTCTTACTTCCTCTTTACAAGAACATTATACTTACATTTATCTCATCAGGATATTCTAGAATAATTTCCCTGTTTAATATCCTTAAACACATTCGTAAAGTCTGTTTTACCATGTAAGAAACAGATTAATAGTTTGTTCAGATTAGAACATGAGCATCTTTGGAGAAATTTATTCAACCTACCACGTAGATGTTCCAAAGAAATTCTTTTAACATTTCCTTTATACTTGGAGAAATTCCTTTACTCATTTTTATTCATTTAAATATTTTCAAAAATTATTTGAAAGGCATAATTACAGAGTGAGTAAAAGAGAAGTCTAACTACTGGTTCAGTGCCCACATGGCCACAATGGCCCAATGTTGGGCCAGGCCATTGCCAGGAGCTTGAAATTCCATCTGGGTCTCCCATGTGGGTGGCAGGGGCCCAAGCATTTAGGCATATCCACTTCCTTCCCAGGAATATTAGCAGGGAGGCAGATCAGAATTGGAACAGCAGGACTCAAACCTGGGCACATGAGGTGCCAGCATTGTAAACTGCAGCTTACCTACTGTGCCATACACAGGTTCCCCTTTACTGATTTTTTAAATTTCATTTCTTTCAATAGAGAGAGAGAAAGAGAGAAAGAGAGGAGAGAGGAGAGAATGCTCCCATCTACTGGTTCATTCTCCAAATGTCCATAATGGGGGCCAAAATTGTGAGCCAGGAACTCATTCTAGCTCTCTTATATGGGTGGCAGGAACCCAATCACTTGAATCATCACCACTATCTCTCAAAGTCTATATGGCCAGAAAGCTGGTATCAGGACCCAGAGATGGAAACTGAACTCAGATACCCTAATGTGTGATGACCTGACATCTTAATCTCTAGGTGCAAGGCCTTCCCTCTCTTTTTTAAATGTAAATCTGTTGGAAATAAATTCTTCAATATTTTATTATCTTGAGAATATCATGATTTTCCCTTATTCTTGAAGAATAGTCTAAATGGAAATAGATTGAGAATTGAGAATTCTTTCTTTCAGCATGTGAGAATTTTTGCATCAATTCTTTCCATTCTATTGCTGCTAATCAAAAATCTGCTATCATTACAATTTACTGCTCTACAGTCAATTTTTCATTTTTTATTGCCTTCAAATTTTTTCCCTTGTCTTTGATTACTACAAATGTAAACTTGATTTGTCAGAGTTTATTCTATTTTGAATTTACTAAGCTTCTGGAATCTATTTTCTTAGTTTCTTTACTCTTAGAACACTTGTTATTGTCCACTAGATTCCTGAGGCTCTGTTTTTTTTTTCTTTTTTGCATACTTCTCTCTGTAGTTTAGATTGATATCTATCAATCTATATACAAAGTCATTGATTAATTCCTTTTTCTTCACTTATGCTGTTGAGAACATGATGTGTGATTTTAGTTTCACTTGTATTTTTCAGTTCTAAAATTTGTAATTAGTTCATCCTTATTTATTCTATAACTTGATGAAGTTTCCTCTTCTTTTGTTAGAAAGCTTTTATTTAATGAATATAACTTTCATAGGTACAGCTTTAGGAATATAGCAGTTCTTCCCCCCCCCCATACCTGCCCTCCAAATCCCACTCTCTTTCCGCCTCCTACTCCCTCTCCCATCCCATTCTTCATTAAAATTCATTGTTAATTATCTCTATATACAGAAGACCAACTCTCTACTAAGTAAAGATTTCAACAGTTTTCACCCACCCAGACACACAAAGTATGAAGTACTGTTTGAAGACAAGTTTTACCATTAATTCTCATAGTACAACTCATTAAGGAATGAGGTCCTACCTGGGAAGTAAGTGAACAGTGACTCCTGTTGTTGATTTAACACTTGACACTCATGTCGTGAGCTGCCAAGGCTATGGAAGCCTTTTGAGTCCACAAACTCCATCAGTATGTAGACAGGGCCATAAGTGAAGTGGAAGTTCTCTGCCTTCAGAGAAATGTACCTGCTTCTTTGATGGTGCTTTTTTTCCACTAGGATCTCACTCACAGACATCCTTCATGAAGAACATTTTTTGCCACAGTGTCTTGGCTTTCCATGCCTGAAATTCTCTCATGGGCTTTTCAGCCAGATCCGAATGCCTTAAGGGTTGATTCTGGGGTAAGAGTGCTTTTAGGGCACTTGTCATTCTGAGTCTGCTGTATGGAGTTTCCTCTTCTTTTGTTTGTTCCAGGCAAATTTACAATATTGTTAAAACGTTTGGAAGACTATGGCTGCTTTAAAATTTTCCTGATAATTTTGTCATCTCAGTATTGCCATCTATTATCTTTCATTTAGTTCAGGATCTTCATATTTCTTGGTTTAACTGATTTCCTCATTTTTGATTGGTCTTTTATAAAACCCAGAGTCTTATCCAAATCTTCTCTTTGTTGTAGCCAAATGATAGTAAAATTCTCACCCCCATGTTGGCTTCCACTGATAAAAAAGGAAGGGCACTCCTCCTGACTTCTGGATGGGGTCAGGAATTCCAGCTCCTCTTTCCGCCTCCACTGATAATTCCTTTGCTGATTAGGGGGGTTGGAAGTGCCTTTTTACAGTCCCTAAATTACTCAGCCCTATAATCATGGGTAATGAGACTGGCTCTGCTACCACTCACTCTGCAGCAAAATCCTGACTCTCAGATCTTCTCTGATAGCACCCAGTAATGAGGGGACCTCATTACTGCCAGTCAGGAGTGGAAGTCAGCGGCTTCCCATATGGCCTCCTCCAGTGCATCCAGGCGGTAGAAACCTTGCCTAGTATCTGGCTGGGAAGGAAGTCATAGCTCCCCGAGGGAACTTTTCTGACACTACCCTGGTGGGAGGGGTGGAAACATCTAACACAGGCAGAAATCTAGACTCAAAATGATGTGGGAAAGCTTAGATAATTTAAGTTCATGAACTGTAAGCCACACCTCCTTTGCCCCATGTTGCCTTGTTCACCTACCTGTCAAGCAAGTGAACCCTCCCCAGGAAGTACTTCCTCTTTCCCAGGACGTTAAGGTAGTGCCGTGTAAACACTTCCATTTTTCCAAGCTCATAAAAAGCCGGGTAAAGGAAGCTTACTCTTTCCTCCTTGTGGACTCAGGGCAAACTGAGCAGGGTATGAAAATTCCCCTTTACCTGCCCTGGTCCACTCTCCCTAAATAAATCCCTCATGTGCCTGTGTATTCTTCTCACTTTGTAAATAAACCTTATCACACTGCGTTTTGTGTTTGTGCCTTTACTTAGAATTCTTCTCTAAGTGAAAGGCAAGAGTCTGGAATATTAATTTAGGCCCACTCTAGCCCACAACAGTAAGTTAAGAATATTGACATACAAAGTGAAGATATGGCTCCTGTTTACTTTCTGCTGTGCTTGGCTTTAGTAGAGCACTGGTTGTCCAAAGTGTTTGCCTTGCCAGGCTAACCCTTTTAAGATCCTTGGATGGGACAGACTAACTTTTTGTGGGAATTTTTTTTTCTTTCTTTTTTTTTTTTTTTTTTTTTTTTTTGCCAAATTGCTGGTTCAATTTTGGTTTAGATAAGACAAACAAAAACTCAGTGAATGACCACTGTATGCCAAAAGCCTTAATTTGCATCTTTTTTCCTCATCTTTCTGAGTTTGTTTATGTATGATTTATGTACAATGCCCACCTTTATTAGTGGAATTTAGCAGGAGGGTCTCACATTTCACCAGAAGTGAGTCTTCCTCATGGTTTTTCAAACTCATTCCTTTTGCATTTATTTTGCTTCTATTATTATTTTGATTTTATTGTTCCATAGGAGAATGTGTTCTTTAGATTCATTCAGATTGTGTTAAATGACTCATTGCCCTGGGATTATTATACAATAATGTGACTTAGCAGTTTATTTGACAATGCATTTAAGCCTCACTAGTATCTTTCTGTATTTAATAGAAGGTTTAAATCCTGAGAAATGAGGTCTCTAATGAGGACAATTGGCTCATCTCTTAGGCTACTGTCTAATTGATAATCTGAAACATGTGGTTGAAAATGCATTTCCATAGGGTATGACCACCTGTGGTGAATAAATGCTGAATCTCTTTCTCTTGATTGTAAGTAACAACTGAAACTAATTGATATATCCAGTCATCTCCACAACTAAAACCAGAATGAAAGAAAACATGTTTATCATTTATGAACTGGCTTATATTTTAAGAAACATATACTTAATTTTAAGTGTTTAATTAAAAGTTCAACATGTTTCGTTGTCTATATTTGTTATATATTTTTTAATTTTGGACATGAATATTGTGATAGAATGCATTATTGTATACAAATATTCATTCTCTCACTCACCCTGTAAGAAGCCATTTTCCCTTCCCTTAGCAAGGTTGGACTTGGCCTTGCAAATTGTTTTGCTGAATGGGATGTTAATGTGCTTAACATAGGCCATATGGAGGAGAGAGAGAGAGAGACAAAGAGAGACAGGGAGAGAGAATATTATCTTCTATCTACTGGTTCACTACCCAAATGGCTGCAATGGCTGGAGGTAGGCCCGTCTGAAGCCAGGAGTCAGGAGTTTCTTCCATGTCTCCCACATGGGTGCAGGGGCTCAAGCACTTGGTGCATCCTCTGCTGCTTTCCCAGGTGGATTAAAAGAGAGCTGGATTGGAAGTGGAGCCGCTGGAACTCAAAATAGCCCTCATATAGGATTCCGGTGTTGCAGATAGCGGTTCTACCTGCTATGCCACAACACTGGCCCCCTTTCATTCTTATTATAACTGACCTTCATTATCTTTTTAAACCATATAGGTTGCATTGCCCATAATTTTGTTCAATTTTATTGACACATATGGATTTTCTTGTATTTATTCAGTGTTTTGGACTGCCTTACTTTCAGAATTTTGCCTTTCTTGATGTGAGTACTTTGTCATTTTCTGGACATTTTAACTCTCAAAAATATTTTCACAGTTACATGTTGAAAATCAAAAATTTGAGGCTAAGTTTTTGCCTCCTGGCCACAGGTTTGTCCTGTATAGAAATAATTTAGAGATACTTGATGCTGAAGATATTTATCTTTTATTATTAAACAAAATTAAAATTATGTATGTAAATTCAAATAAAAAACAGTTATTGTGATCTAAGTTTCATTATTTGAAAACATAACAAATTGCATAGGTAATTTAGGGGTGAAGTACCTCATTGTAACCTAGTTCAGTAGATGACCATAAGTGTTCAAAGCTACATATTGATCTCTGGAGAAATCATTATTGATCACCAGTTAGCTAGGAATAGCTTTTCTCCTAGTATTTATGGTATCATAGGCAACTGTCTTCATAATGCATTTCTTCTATGGGTTACAAGAAGGGTAAGAAAAATGTGGGAAATCAAATTGTACGTATGCTTGATACCTGTATATTATTTAAATAAGAAAATAAATTGTATGAATCTTCATTTTGAATATTTTGGCTGATGTATGGGGTGGGTTGAAGGTAAACTAATGTTTAAGTTTGGAAATCTGGATTATAAGAACAAGACTCTTCATGTAGCTGGGTATAGAATTGTGCCCTTCTAAGTCTGTTTCTTCATGTAATAGGGATAATCAGATGCATCTCAAAGTTCTTATGAGAATGTCAGCATATTTTTATGTAAATGCTTTATTTACTATTACATTTTTAAATCCCATTACTGTCTTGGTCACTTTAGCTTTATCAATGATTAACATAAGGTACTAACACATAATTGAATTTCAATAAATATTTAATTAATTGATAGTCCACTAAGCATCATGAATATTTGCCTTCCCTTAAACTATTTTATTGTTTTAATATCTACCAGAGCCTGGTTATAAGAAGATAGTCTCCATGTTTTGACAACCAAATAATACAATTAGTAGCTCACACTTTCTTCAGTGCATTTTACTCTGCAACATCTACTGGTATTTATTCATTTTTTTTTCATTTTCTCACATTTTCTTTTTTTAATTTATTTGATAGATAGAGTTAGACAGTGAAAGAGGGAGAGACAGAGAGAAAGGTCTTCCTTCCGTTGGTTCACCCCACAAATGGCCGCTACAGCCGTTGCTGTGACGATCCAAAGCTGGGAGCCAGGTGCTTTCTCCTGGTCTCCCATGTAGGTGCAGGGGCCCAAGCACTTGGGCCATTCTCCACTGCCTTCCCAGGCCACAGCAGAGAGCTGGACTGGAAGAGGAGCAACCGGGACTAGAACTGGCACTCATATGGGATGCCGGCTCTGCAGGTGAAAGATTAACCAAGTGAGCCATGGCGCCGGCCATTTTCTCATGTTTTCAAAGATGAGTTTTGATAATCCTTTTTCTGAATTATGTACTCCTATTGTTTAGTATTTTCTGTTTTGTGCAACATTCAAAAGCACATTTTGTTTTGATAGTAAATGAATATTATTCACTATACATATCAGAAATTTTGAGGGAAAATCACTCAGGTTTATTTATTCAGGGCAAATATTGATATGACTATAATAAATAATAATCTTAGAGCATGCTAAGAGACGACTGAGTATGCATATATGAATGTCAACAGGGCAAAATTCATGTGCAATTTCATAAATAAAATGAACATAAATTCCTACTCATGTATATGCATCTATTAATTGTCTCCTTATGCTATTATTTAAAGTTTAATGGTGCCTATGTTTAAAACATGCAAATATAGCATTTCATTATTAGAGGTATTTATTCATTTTGAAAGGTGTGTGGAGAAACTAGAGTATTTTTCCAGGCTCAACTGTTTGGTAAAGAAAGCATAAACACTCCAGCAAAGATAAGGATAAAGAAGAGTGCAGTGCTTAAGATGGAGAAGAGGATTATGAGGTTACTGTAAAATTAGTTTTCAGGACAGTTTTTTTTTTTTTTGTAAAGGATATGAACATGATATTTCTATCATTCAAAGATATAGCATGGTTTTAATAATGAATGGAGAGTTTCTTGAGGCTTTAGGCTTATGGCAGTAACTTCAATGGAGAAATAATCCAAACAAAGGAGATTTAAGATCTATTTTCCACAAAGATCTTTAAACAGAGAAAAAATAAGCCTCTTATTAATGGCTTAATTGAAGGCTTGCTTAAAAACATAAAAGAGAGCAGTTAAGATTGTTCCAAAATTAAGATAAAAAATAAAACAAAGTCAACAATGTTAACGGATATAAAACCAATTTACATAACACAATAGTGTTGCTAATGTGCCCAAAGTGAATTACCTGAAATAAACCAACTCAGAATTCCCATTTTAAAATCTACAAAAAATAAAATTCATAGAGCTAAATTTAACAAAACATATAAACGATCTATAATGAAAATTATAAAACAGTGATGAAAGGGGCCAGCACTCTGGAG
This sequence comes from Oryctolagus cuniculus, assembly GCF_051225735.1. Taxonomy (NCBI): domain Eukaryota; kingdom Metazoa; phylum Chordata; class Mammalia; order Lagomorpha; family Leporidae; genus Oryctolagus; species Oryctolagus cuniculus. The sequence continues at coordinate 114,835,324 of NC_142869.1, read as the reverse complement.
TAGTAGGTTAAGCCTCCACTGGCAGTGCTGGCATCCTATACGGATGCCAGTTCAAGTCCTGGCTGCTCCACTTCTGATCCAGCTCCCTTTGATGGCCTGGGAAACCAGTGAAAGATGTTTCAAATGCTTGGGCCTCTACACTGACCCGGGAGACCCTAGAGAAGTTCTTGTCTCCTGGCTTTGGATTGGCCCAGCTCCAACTGACCATTGCAGCCACTTGGGGAGTGAACCAGCAGATGGAAGATATCACTCTCTCTCTCTCTCTTACTCTCTCTGTAACTCTCCTTCTGAAATAAATAAATAAATTAAAAAAAAAAAACAAAGATAAAACATTGATGAAAGAAATTGAGGAGGACAAAAGAAATGGAGACATCTTTTGTTCATAGGCTAGAAAAATAAATATTGTGAAAATGTGCATTCTATTCAAAGTGATTCACAGATTCAACAATATCCCTATTGTGACAACAATGACATTTTTCAGAGAAAAATAGAAAAACTAATAATGAAATCTGCATGGAATTACAAAAGGCCCCAAATAGCCAAAGCAAACTTGAGCTAAAAGAACAAAGCAAGAAACATTAGACTACCTAATCTAAATATATTACAAACGTACAGTGTTCAAAGGATGATAAAATTATAAAAACAGATACACAAACACACAGAATATAATACAAATTTTCCTTTGTAATGCAAACCATGCAACTACAGAAAACTGATCTTTGCGTGGTACTAAGGACGTGAGTAAAAGGAAAATCTTTTTAGCAATCATGCTGGAAAAACTGAATATCCTCAAATGGAAGAATGAAACTAGCCCCTATGTATCACCATGTGCAAAAATCAGCTCAAAATGAATTACAGATCTAATTGCAATGTTTACTACTTTGCAACTATCAGGAGAAAATATATGGGAAGAGCTTCCGGACTTTGGAATAGGCCAAGAATTTTTGGATAAGACCCCAAAAGCACAGGAAACAAAAACAAAAATAGACAAATTGTGAATTCATAAAGCTAAGAAGCTTCTGCACAGCAAAAATATAATCAATAGAATGAAAAGACAACCTACAGGATGGGAGAAAAATATTTAAAATCTATACATGTGACAAGAAATTTGTAACCATTATATACATAAGGAACTTTAACAACTCAATAGCAAACACAACAAAACCAAAAACAAACAATCCAATTAAAAATGGACAGCAAATCTAAACAGACACTTCCCAAAGAAGTATACAAATAGCCAGCAGGTACATGAAAAAGTGCTCAACATCGCTAATCACCAAGGAAATGCAAATCAATACCATGATGAAATATCACCTCACTATATTTAGTTTGGCTATTACAAGGATTAGAATTGTTCAAGAAGATGTGAAGAAAAAGGATCCCTTGTTCACTGTTGGTGGGAATGTAAATTAGCAGAGCCATTGTGGAAAACAGTATAGAGGTTCCTCAAAATGAAAACTAAAAGGAAGGACCATATGATTCATATAATTCAGCATTGCTATTACTGACTATATATATAAGTCAAATGAAATAAACATAACAAAAAGGTACATGCACTCCCATGTTTGTTGCAGCACTCTTCACAATAGTTAAGAAATGCAAGCAACCTAAATGCTCATCAATTAATGATTAAATTAAGAAAATATGATATATGCACACATACTACTCAGCAATAAAAAGAACATTTTTTTAAAAGATTTATTGTATTTATTCAAAAGGTAGAGTTCCTCAAATGGCTGCAATGTCCAGGGATGGGCCAAGCCAAAGCCAGGAGGCAGAAACTTCTTCCTGGTCTCCCGTGTGAGTGCAAGGGTCCAAGCACTTGGGTCATCCTCCAAGGCTTTCCTAGGTGTATTAGCAATAAGCTAGATAGTAAGCAGAGCAGCTGGGACTCAAACCAGCACCCAAATGGGATACTGGCACTGCAGGTGGTGGCTTTACTCAGTAGGTTACAATGCAAGCACCAAGAACAAAATATTGTCTTTTACAACAATATAAGTGAAACTGCTGGTCATTATATTAAGGAAAATAAACACAGAAAAATTATATTAAGGAAAATAGCACAGAAAAACAAGTAACATAAGATTTCATTCATGTGTACAATCTAAAAAAAAAGTTGGTCTCAAAGAAGTTGAGAGTATAAGGTTAATAGAGATTGGGGACCCCAATAGAGAGGGAGTAATGGGAAAATATTATTTAATGGATTCTAAGTTACATTTAGATAGAAGTAAGAAGTTCTGGTGGTGAACATAAATAATGATAATGCACTGTATTTGTTCTTAATCATCTAGAATTTGAATGATTTCACCATAAAGGAATAGTAGATGTTTGAAAATAAAGACAGACTTACTCTGATTGGACATTACACAAAATATTTAAACATCACATGATACCCATAAATACTAATAATTTTTGTGAATCAGTTAAACATTTGTGAAATTATTTTTAAAAATGCATTGACGTATACTAGATTAATGCTGTTTCATGTGTCTCGCATATTATCTAAAATTTTTAAGTTACGTTGATTCATTTACTATTCTTGATATGTGTGTGACTAAGATATCATTAAGAAAATTAAAAGACAAATCATGGATAGAAAGTATTTCTAAATCATATCTGATGAAGAATTTGTATCTAGAGTATATAAAGGACATAAATTCAATTATGCAACATTTAAAATGGATTAAAATCAGCAGATATTTTAATGAATATTTTGGATATAGAAATGGCTAATAAGCATGAAAATTAAAAATGATATGATCAACAATTCCACTTCCTAGATATTTCCACAAGAGAAATGAAGATACATATTCATGAAAAGACTGGTGCTCAAGTGTTCGACAGCAATCCCTGAAAAATGCCCCAAGTTGAAACAATTCAATCCATTATTAAATGAATGAACAAAATGTCGGATCCTGGCACCTCCACTTCCAACCAGGCTTCCTGCTAATGCATATCGGGAGGCAGCAGAGGATGGCTCAAGTACTTGGCTCTGCCATCAGGAGAACTGATTGAGTTCCTAGCCTTTGGCTGCAGCATGGCTCAACCCAGGCTGTGGCAGGCATTTGGGGAGTGAACCAACAGATGGAAATTCTCTCTCTGTCTCTCTCTCTCTCTCCTCTGTGGTTGTGTCTCTGTTGCTCTGCCTTTCGGGTAGATGAAAACAAATAATTGTTTTTAATTGTGGAAAATACATCCACAATTGTGATTACAGGTATCAACGATTCTTCCAGTAATTGGTAGTTTACATTTAAAAAATCAATAAATGATGTGTAAGATGCATTGATCAAGCTGATTTAACAGAGTATATCATATAACTACTGGAAAATATGTATTATTGAATTCCCATGGAATATTCACCAAGAGCATCAATGTAGCATACTGTGAAAAATTTTAATAACGTACAAGTTTGGTGTAGCTTTTGCTGATATATTTGTTTTTTCACCATATTTGTAAAATCAAAGAGAAAAAAAATCTTACTACCAATTCAATAGATGCTGAAAAGTCATTTGAAAAATGGAAGCACTAATTTCCTTGATCTAAGCCAGGTATATCCAGTGTGCCTATATTAATGCTAACCTGTACAATGAAATAATTATTTCTTTGTGCAATCAGAAATAAACCAGCAATGGCTGCTATTGTCACTCCACTGGAAGAATTAAACTAAAGTGAACTAAAGTAAACTAAGTGAACTAAAGAAAGAAATAACAGTAATACATACAGAAAAATAAAATAAGTAATATTCTTTATTCTCAGATGCAATGGTTTTTATTTATATATATATAATGAAGATTCAACCATGTTGTCTGCTAAAAATTTTTAAAATGACAGAACATCACCATCACCCTAAATAACATCACAATAGTTGGCAAACATTAACACATGTGATAATATAAACTCAAAATGTGGCATAGAGACCTACATCTAAAAGCTAATGTTAGAAAATTTCCTCGGAGGGGGCTGGCGCTGTAGTACAGCAGGTTAATGCCCTGGCCTGAGGTGCTGGCATCCCATATGGGCACCGGTTCGAGTCCTGGCTGCTCCTCTTCCCATCCAGCTCCCTGTTATGGCCTGGGAAACCAGTAGAAGATGGTCCAAGTCCTTGGGCCCCGGTACCCATGTGGGAGACCCAGAAGAAGCTCCTGGCTCCTGGCTTCAGATCGAAGCACATCAGGACATTGCAGGCATCTAGGGAGTGAACCAGCGGGTAGAAGACCTCTTTCTCTCTGCCTCTCCTCTCTCTGTGTAACTCTGAATTTCAGATAAATAAATAAATCTTTAAAAAATTTCCTTGGAGAAAATGTCTGCCACCTAGAAACATACTGATATTTCTTAAATAAGATGTAAAAATATACATGAATCGCAAAATAAAAGTTATGACAGCTTGTGTTTTATTGAACTAAATTCTTATATTGTTCAATAAACTAAATATATTTTGATTCAAAAAGAAAAAAAATTTGTTGCACCTTTAAGTACCTTTAAGTGCATTTACACTCATACCTCAATAATCAAAAGGTACTAGCCCCCCAAAATCAGAGGAAAACTTTAACATTTAATGTAGAAGATATAAAAATTACCTATAGACACATGAAAAAACAGCTTTTGTTTCTTTAAAATGCAGTCTAAAGCCACAATGAAAGACCAGCATTAGTGCACTAAAATGGTTTTGATTTAAAAAACTGACAATATCAAGTGTTAGTAAGAATTGGAACAACTACACCACACATCCATTCCTAGTTAGAACATAAAATTATATAATGACTTTAAAATAACAGCTTGTTAAAATGTCAAACATATGCTTACAACATAATCCTTCAAATTTACTTTTGGTTATTTATCTAAGGAAAGTGAAACAGCTATTTCAGGCAATGGCTGTTTATCAACAAATACTTATGGCAGCTTCATTAATAACAGCCAACACTATTCTTAGGAAAATATACGAACAAAGTGCTTCACATGTATACAGTAGACTGCCACTCAACAATAAAATGAAATGAACTTTCCTCACTCATAAAATTAATGCCCAAATCTATTTATAATAAATTATCCAATCTTGAATGTTAGCAAAATAAATAGAATAAAAAATAAATAAATAAAAGGAAAAAGTATGAATGACCTTGAGAAAAAAATACATATAATCAAATTACTGATCACTTACAAATATGGAATTTAATCATGTAATAGATTGCAATTTATATTTCCACCTCAACTATAAAACAAAACATAGATATACAAAGCAAGAAATCTAACTATACTGAATGTTGGCAAAAACATGGCATAGTGGATACACTTTTATATTTCTAGTAGAGGGATAAATGATTCACATTTAGAACACATTAAGTCATAAATGTGGAAAAAATATGAAAGTACATCAGAAAGTTGTGGAAAATCAATTTTAATTTATTTTGGTGCCAATACTTTTGATATTCATGTGTACTAGGAGTCTTCAAAGTACATTTTATGAAAAAAATACATGGATTCAAAGATTTTTGTACCAAAATAAAAATCTTTTTTAAATTTATTCTTTATTTAATTGAGAAGCAGAGAGAGCAACGCAGAGAGAGACAGGGAAACATGACATAAAGCCTGCCCATCTACTGATTCATTACCCAAATGCCCAAAACAACTGGGTTTGGGACAGGCCATGGCCAGGATTTCAGAATTCACTTTATATTTCCCATGTGAGTTGCAGAAATCCAGTCATTTGAGCCATCACTACTGTCTTCAAGGGTTCATATTACCAGGAATCCAGAGCTGGAGGCTGGAGTCAAACTCAGTTACTTCAACATGAAATACCTGTGGCTAGGCTAAATGCCCACTTCCAACCTATTTATAATTCCAGTTTACCGTGAATTTTTAAATACTCTTGTTACATAAAACTCTACTACTCTGTTTTTTTATTTGTACTTTTCTGGGAACATGTTCACTAGAGAAATGCTGGTTTTCCAGGAGACTGGCATAATAATGTACAGTGTCTTATTTACAACAGCAAAAGCATGCAAACAAAGAAAATAACCCCTGAACACAAATTGAAGCTCCCTCTGGAGAAAATTATAAGTAAATTCTAAGAAATTCAAGCAGTAGGATACTATCAAACACAGAAAATGAATGAGCTACTACTACATGCAACAGTATGTATGTTGGGGGAAAAGCTCGATATCTAAAAAGATATTTAAAGTGATGTATCATATAGGATATCATGTACATGTGAAGAGCATCATAACAGAAGTCTGAAAAACCATGAAAATAAAATTAATGATATTGGTTGCCTTTAGTGGTGGAAGAAATGTGGAATCAGGGAGAATATATAAAGCATCCAGAATTAACAATTTAGGGCATATACTTATTCTTATGTTGAGGGGTGGTTAACGGCTTTTCATTTTATAATTAGGAAAAATCATGCATTTATTAATGTATTTTTGAGTACATCAAATGTTACAGAAACACATGCAATACTTTCCCACAGAGTTTATAATGAACAGAAAGTGCAGACATATCCACAACTAATAATTACACAATATCATATAGATTGCATGCAAAAACATTAAAAAAAGAGTTGTATTTTTTTAGTTAATTGCTTACATTCTAAACTTAAAAAAATAGGAAAGTTGTAGTTTACAGATTTGACAAACTGTAATTACTCAGTACAGCACTGTGGCATAATTTATATCAGTGCTTTACTTTAATTAATTTTGGGGGTCAGCAGAAACATGGTTGGGTTTATATTTCTCATTTGTTCTCTCCTTGGCTAACACTTCCTAAGTCTTAGAAACAAGGATTGCATGAAAAATAACTAGATGTTCAATAACTGATTAGTGTAGAATTACTTGTCAAATATTTATTTTGAATTACTTAGGATAAGGCAATACTCCTCTTTGCTGTATGAAATTCAATCAAGATTCTGTTTGTGATACTATGTACACATTGTTCTTTGGTGCCTTTCTTTATTAATTCCTCTGAGAACACAGATTTTTATCATGGTTTGGAGCTTGTCATAGTCGATTATAGAATGAAAGAAAAATCTGGTTCCTCCAGTGCTTATTTGTTTATATTTTAATGGACTTTATTTTTAGAGCAGTTTTAGTTCCCAAAAAAACTTAGAGGAAAGGGTGATGATCTTACATATTACTTGAGCCTCCCATCCCCACACATCCTTAGCATCTCCCATTATCAATACTCCAAACAAATTAGTACATTGTTTACAATCAATGAACCTGATTTGACATATCATTACATCCAAAGACCATAGTTTAGTTAGGGGTCACTGTTGCTGTACATTTTATGACTTTGAACAAACATGCGGTAACAGGTATGTACTATTTTAGCACCATACAGAATAATTTCACTGTCTAAAAATACTCTGTGCTCCACCTGTTCATTCTTCCCTCCCCTTCAATCTCTGTAAATTACTGACCATTCTTTCTATTCCATAGCTTTGACTTTTCTGGAATATTATATAGTTGGAATAGTAAAATATATAGCCTTTCAGATTGGCTTTTTTATGTAGTGGCATTTATTTATGTTCTTTCTGTGTCATTTCATGACTTCACAGCTCATTTCTTTTCTATGTTGAATAATCCATTGCTACCATTTATTTTTTCATTAATTTACTAAAGGACATCTTCATTGCTACCAATTTCTGGCACTCATGAACAAAACTTCTACAATCTTCCATGTATAGGCTTTATTGTGAGCATATGTTTCTGACTCTTTTGGGCAAACACCAAGAAACAAGATTGCTGGATTGCATAGTATGAATACCTTTGAAAGAAATCCCTAAATTGTCCACCAGAATGGCTGCATCATATGTATTCCTACCAGCAATGAGTAAGAGTTTCAGTAGCTCCCCAACCTCACCAGCATTTGGTGTTTTAGGGTTCTGGAATTTGGCCATTCTAGTAGGTATGTAGTCGCTATTCATTGCTATTCCATTTGCGTTTCCCCAGTGACATTGACTGTGGAGCATCTCTTCGTGTAGTTACTTGCCACCTGTGTCTTTTTGGTAAAGTGTCTGATAAGATGTTAGCCCATTTTAAAACCAGGTGTCTGTTCTTAATTAATTAATTAATTAGTTTTGTATTTTTATTTATTTATGAGGCAGGGAGATGGGCAGAGAACTCCAATCTGTTATCTTTCAGGAGCCAAGAACTCAATCTGGTCTCCCATGCGGGTTGCAGGAACCCGACTGCTTGAATCATCACCTGCTGGTTCCTTCACAGCACATTGACAGGAACCTGGAAACAGGAGTGGAATTGTGATTTGACCCCAAACCTCCAATATGGGATGCAGGTGTGCCAAAACCATGTGTTACTGCCAGATCGGACACATCTACCTTGTGTTCTTGTTAAGTCTAAGGATTTTTTTGTACAGCAGTCCTTTATCAGATATCTCTTTTGAAAATACTTTCTCCCAGTTTGTGGCTTACCTTTAATGTTAACTTGGCAATGTGCAGAATATAATTTTTTACTTTAATGAAATATAAATTATTAATTTTTTGATAAATTATACCTTTTGTGTCATATATAAAATTTTATTGCAAAACCCAAGATTATCAATGTTTTCTCCTATGGTAATTTTAAAATGTAATTTTGTGTTTTACATTGAGGCCTATAATCCAGTTTAAATTCATTTTTGTTGTAAGTTCTGGATTTCTCTTTTTTCTTTTTTCTTTCTTTTGTACATGGATGTCCAGTTGTACCAGCACCATTTGTTGAAAGTAATTGGTCTTTACTTGTTTTTCAGACATCTTGAAGAAAGTTTAGCAGAACATGTAATAATGATACATATAAGATATATTCTGTTTTGTAAATGTGAGGTATATGAGGCATCCTGGAAGAATTGCCTGATTTTTCTGTTCATGTTTATTTTCAAAAATCTTGGTGGATTCTCCCCAGGGTTTATGACAGGGAAGGTCTGGGTTTGGTATTTCACGGGGGGATGAATAGGTAGAAAATATTTAAAACTTCCATCTACTGTTTGCCTATTAATTTAGGACAGCCCCTTGATAGTTTATTTTATTTCTTGTACATTAGGATACTTTCTACTATAAGACTATGTGGCATTACTTAGAAATATAGTTTAAGGATTGTTGAATACTGAGCTGCCTTTTTTAAATTTTATTTATCTGAGATGGTGGAGAGAGATACAGATTCATCAATATATGATAGAAAGATAGATAAAGAGAATGAAAGAGAAAAGCTCCTATCTGTTGTTTCACTCCCTAAATTCTTGCAACAGCTTCAAACTGGGGCCAAGGTCAAGTACTTGGAACTCAATCCAGCTTCTCTATATGGGTTTCAGGAACCTGATAACTTGAGTCATCACTACTCTCTCCCAGGTTCTGTAATATCTTGCAGCTGGTTTCTGAAGCAGAGTCTGGTAACCAACTTAGGTATTCTGATATAAGGCACAGATGTGTTACCTAGCATCTTAACTATATGCTAAATGTTCACTCTTGAACTGTTTTTTGATATATGGAGAATGTATTATATTTACCATATTTCATGGATACTAAAATGAAAAAAAAATAGAAACACACTTTATCAGTTTCTGAAATTTGGGTGCCACTGTAATGAAATACTATATTTTTGTTAGTGTTATATTAAATAATGGTTGTCATGAAAATTATTGGTGTCTTATATTAATAAAATAAGGCAATAACTAATTGTGTGGTTGTTAAAATGAGAAACTGTTTAACTTGTTTCATTATTTTCTTCTTTATAAAATTTATAACACCAAATTACATGATGGTAAGGTAGTTAATAGATACATATATAATGTGAAACTGCAATAGTGGTTATGTGCATTAGTGAATATTGGAAAACACAAATTGCCAGACTGTAATTAGGAAGAGTCCCTATTGAATCATTTGTATTGCAGTTTTGCAAAGCAATTAAACTTTTCTGTTCAGCAATTACCATGCTAAGTAAGTTAAGTTGATGGGTCAATATGGGATTTTAGAGTAAATGAATGAGGCATGATCCAAACATAGTTCTGAAGGACATTAAGACAGTTGGAGGGCCAAAAGAAAAGGTTTTGATTTGCTACGAGCAGACGTTACTACAACAATTAAGGAGTATGGACTAAATGCTCCAGTGTGCAAACTGTACCACTATATCAGAGTCAAGAAATTCTTCAGTAAGGGAAAAGAATTGTATATGTTACAGAAAATATTTGCCAACAAGGAGTATTTTTAAGTTCACAAAATCTTTAAGATGTGAAAAGAAAGTTAAAAGTTATCAGACTGTAATTTGGATAATCTGCCAACCTTCATCTTAACTGTATGCTTTCTCTGTGTCATCTGTTTTAATCTCTTACTAATATGAAGACACATACCAACCAATGAAACCCTCACATCAGATTTAAAAATAGGATTTCTTGTAATACTTTTGGAATTATTCTAAATACAGAAGCTTCATTTTTAATATTTGCCTAATGAGTTGTTCAAATAATGAATGTGTGACTTTTAAACTCATTAAATATTTCACAAATGCAAACATCAGTTTTTGTGAACATGTACCAGTTTATATTTGAAGTGGTCATTTATACAATATGTTTCTACTTTACTATGGTTTGTAAATTTCAAGTAAGTGCCAATAAACTATGAAGAGCTTTGAATAACAAAAAAAGCAATGTGTTTTGAAAAGACTTGAAATAGTAAGTTACAAATGATTTACTAGAAAGTATGCCTATAAATATAAACCTATTGGAAAATAATACCATAGATACAATTTTAATTTGTATATTATTTTATTCATTTTAAATTGAAATTAAGTTAAGATTCCATAATAATTTGAATAGATTTAAGTGCCTACCAGTTTGAGAATGAAAATTCTAGTCACTGGACCAGGGGCAGGTAGTAGAATATACAATCCAATATGGTAGAGTTTATTGGTATAAGGTCACACTTGAGTTAGTATTAACATCTTGACAAGGGCACCTTGGATGGATTCTTTGCAATGAAAAGGCTTCTTAAAGCTAGAAAATAATGGTGAGTTACAATCAGTGAGAAGTATTGAAGATTTCATGGTCAGGTTATTAGGAGGGATAAGGGACAAATGGTTCAGAAAGGAATATATCCTAGGAAGGATGTAATGTAGAAAATGAGAAATCCAACCATCAATTGTGTTTGCTGGCAGGGTCCAAAGGATGTTTCTTTATTAAAATGATTAGAACTATATTAGTGAGAGGAAGAAGGACCAGCATCATTGAGAAGTTGGCGGTGACTGCTTTTCATAGTCAAGTGTTGCTTTCCTGGGAGCTGCTATTAAATTGGCTATCAAGTGTTAAGGAAGCTCATGAAACTCTGAAATATAAAATGTTTGGTACCATTATGTAGTCATCAGAATTAAAGTGGCATAATTACTATAATGGGCAAAGCATCTAGCAGATTCTGGTCTACATATATGGTAAAAGCTAATAAACTATAATGTTTCAAGTGATAAAATGGTGTTGGGGTTGATTTTATGTTTTCAACTTGAAGAATATTTTTGGAGAAAGTTAACATTTAAATATCATTTTATTTTTTTTAAAGATTTTTAAAACTTTTAGAGAAGCAGAAAGAGAGAGAGAGACAGGGAGACAGAGATCTTCCATCTTCTAGTTTACAACTCAAATGTTTGCAATAGCTAAGACTGGGCTAGGCTGAAGCCAGGATCCCAGCACTCAATCTAGATCTCCCGTTTGAGTGACAGAGACGAAGTATTTGAGTCATTACCTTCTGTCTCCCAGGATGTGAATTTATCAAAATGCTGGAAGCAGATGTCAAGTTAGGACTCTCATCCAGATACTCTAGAATGGGATGAAGGTATCTCAAGTAATATTTTAGTGATTAAACCCATCAGTCTTCCCAAGATTAAGAAGTACATTGGTGAACTGAAATAAAGCACATTGGCTTAATTTCTTGGGTAGGGCTGATCTAATCAACTGAAGCCCTGAATAGAACAGAAAGTCCAGCTTCTAAATATAAAGAATTCCCTAGCATACTGCCTTCAAACTTTGTATGCACCATTGATGCTCCTAGGTCTCAATCTGTGGACTCACAGAATATTCTGGATTCTCTGAACTCTATGATCAAGTGAGCCATTATCTATAATAAATCTCTGTCTCTCTATATGCACATCCTAAGACCTCTCTTTTTTCTCAAAAATCCTGGTTGAAATAGAGAGAAACTTACAGGAGGATTTCTTGACCTTTTGAACAAAATATTATCAAGAGTGAGAAAGGAAAAAACTCAATGGAAAATCATAACCTATTGTCCAGTTTCTCTAACTGAACTAATCAGATCAAAATCTCATTTAATAAGGGATTTCTTGAGGAAAGTGGAAAGGATTGAAACAACATGATTTTTTTTTTTAAGATTTTACTTAATACTTTTGGTTGAATACTGTAATCAATACACAATCCTTCTTAAGTGCTGAAACTTAACTGAAAAGTGATCGCTGTTAAATATAAGAGTGGGAATAAGAGAGGGAAGAGATGTGCAATTCGGGACATGCTCAAGCTGACTTACCTCAAACGGTAGAGTTAGAAACATACCAGGGGATTCCAATTCAATCCCATCAAGGTGGCATGTACCCATGCCATCTCACTAGTCCCAGTGATCAATTTCTGTTCACAATTGATCATAAGGATAGGACCAAGAACCAAAGGGATCACATAAATAAGAATAGTGTCTGCAAATACTAGCAGATAGAATCAAAAGGGAGAGAATGATCCAACATGGGAAGTGAGATACACAGCAGACCCATAGAATGGCAAATGTCCTAACAGCACTCTGGCCTCAGAATCAGCCCTTAAGGCATGCGGATCCGGCTGAAAAGCCCATGAGAGTATTTCAGGCATGGAAAGCCAAGACACTCTGGGGAAAAAAAAAAAAAAAAACTAAGTGAAAGATCTACACGAGTGAGATCCCAGTGGAAAGGCATCAAAGAAGGAGGTACCTTTCTCTGAAGGGAGGAGAGAACTTCCACTTTGACCATGGCCTTGATCAGAGTCAGTGAACTCAGGGGGCTTCCATAGCCTTGGCAGCTCATGACAAGAGCCTAGGGTGATTACTGGTGCCATAAACAAGAGTGTCAATTTGTTAAGTCAACAACAGGAGTCACTGTGCACTTAATCCTCATGTAGGATCTTTGTCCTTAGTGTGCTGTACATTGAGATTTAATGCTATAACAAGTACTCAGACAGTATTTTTCACTTTATGTTTCTGTGTGGGAGCAAACTGTTGAAATCTTTACTTAATGTATGCTAAACTGATCTTCTGTATATAAAGAGAATTGAAAATGAATCTTGATGTGAATGGAAGGGGAGAAGGAGTGGATAAGGGGAGGGTTGCAGGTTGGAGGGACGTTATGGGGGGGAAGCCATTGTAATCCATATTCTGTACTTTGGAAATTTATATTCATTAAATAAAAGTTAAAAAAAGATTTTATTTATTCATTAGGGAGGTAGAGCTACAAAGAGAGAGACAGAGAGGTCTTCCATCTGCTGGTTCACTCCCCAAATGGCTACAAAGATCAGAGCTAAGCAGATTGGAAGCCAGGAGATTCTTTCAGGTCTTCCATGTGGATACAGAGACCCATGCACTTAGGCCATCCTCCATTGCTTTCCTAGGCCATAGGAAGAGAGCTCGATTTGGAACAGGAGAAGCCAGAACATGAACTGGTGCCAATATGGGATACCAGCTCTGTAGGCAAAGCCTTAGCCTACTAAGCCACAGTGCTGGTCCCCTTATGAGAAATTTATATGATATTTATTTTCTCTATTCCATTCCCAAAGGAAGATTTGGACATTTACCTAAATAATTGTTCACTTGAGAAAAAAAAATAGCCACATATTTTGTGAGTTGTACATGACAGTGCTTCAAAAAAAATCATGAGAATGGAATTTAAAGGACAGGAGAGGTTTTTTTTTTGGTGAAAAATGTTTCTAAAACCATTGTTTTCTTAAGACAGCCTTTCCATGAACTTTTGAATTTCCATGAACTTTTTTGAACACGTATTGTATAAGGTCTGAATTGTCACTGGTTATATGTTGGATATTCGTGTTCTCTGTTGGAATAGAAACATAGAGAATACTTTATACTTGGAGTCCAGACAGAAGATTTTTGGCATTCAATTAATAGGAATTCCTTGAGAAAGGACATGAAACACCAAGGCAAATGTATAGGGTTGTGATTTCCTCCATTCTATTCCCAAAGGAAGCTTCAGGCTTTTACCTAAATATTTGTGGTTCATAGACCCATGGACCAAACATCAGGCCATTTCTTCTGTACTGAGGGCATTACTGGCATGCATATACTTGGCAATTGGAAAAGTCTTGTTCTATTATGCCATTATCTGTGGAATAAGAGTCATAAATTAGTAAAGTTTAAGTTGAACTTCCTGAAACTGCCCCCTCCTCCCTAGCCAATATAGTAAATAAACAGAAACACCACAATCTTTGTGAATTGGTAGAGTTTTGTGTCATTCTAAAAGGCTACAAAGTCACAGACATTGTGGTCCCTGACATACACCCATGATGATAGCCCACTGCAAACTTAGGTCAGAGTTTTAATTGTAGCTCTTGAGCTAGATGTGTTAATCTTTATTAGGAGAGTGTCTAGAATTAGTGTGTGACCATTGATCTAGTGAATATAGTATTTTCAATGCCCCAAAGAGAAAACAGTACCAATTCATGGTTTTTCTCAGAGTTATATCTGCAGATTTTTGTTTGACTTTTTGATCACTCATCAGAGTATTAGTATAATTAGGATACTTTGATGATCAAAATTGAGAGCAGAAATCACAAGTAATCAGTATTCCCTGAGAAATCAATATTGCATCAGAGGGTATAAAAAGGACCCATAAAGATTCAGAAACCTGAACAAGGTGCAGATTTTAAGGATTCAGTGGTTCAGAATGACTTGGAGTGTTTCAAGATATGATCTCTAAGAAAGGGAAATTTGGCCAAATTTTGTTTGTTTGTTTTTTGAAAACAGTACACTTCCTGTATTGGAATGCTTTCCAGCTCCTTTATTTATTAAATCAAAAGTCTGTCAGGTTTTTTTTTAATGAGAGGCTCAATGCAGAATAGGACTTTGTGACAAGTTTAGTTTGTGGTTTAAGGAACCTTACTACCTGTATACAATGACCCAGGTGAGCCTTTTATGCTTTCCTGGTCCCATTCCTTAAGTTTTGTTGTAATAGACACATCCTAGCTCCCAGTTATCAAGGTGGGGGACACAGCAGTATATCTACTAAAGTTAAAAATGCTAACCAGGAACCTATGCTAGTGGACTTGCACCCAGGTAGAGAGTGACTATATTGGCAGGGGAAATTGATCCAAATTGCAATGCTGCTATGTAATGGAGAAAGCAATTGGTGTGCCTATCACTTGGGGAAATCAGTGAGACAGGAGGAGAATGCTTGGTGTTTCCATGCCTAATGACTGAACATAACTAGAAATTTTCAGCAACTACAGCCTAGGAGTGCCATAACCAGGTACTCTCAGGCAAGGATGTATTTGTGTTATCCCCACAGGGAAAGCAAACCAAAGATAAGTATCTAGAACAGGTGGGAGAGGAAAGAGATGATGAAGGTCAGCTTTCCAGCAAAGGGAAATTTGTCCCTCCATCTCCACTTTGGTTTTATTCTTTTAAGAAACTTATAATATAATTCTGTAATTAATACTCAGTTATTCTTAAGTGTTCAAACTTAACTGAAAAGTGATCCCTGTTAAATATAAGAGTGGGAATAAGAGAGGGAAGAGATGTACAATTTGGGACATGCTCAAGCTGACTTACCCTAAATGGTAGAGTTAGAAACATACCAGGGGATTCCAATTCAATCCCATCAAGGTGGAATGTACTGATGCCATCCCACTAGTCCATTTGATCAAATTCTGTTCACAAGTGATCATAATGATAGGACTAAGAATCAAAGGGATCACATAAACAAGACTAGTGTCTGAAAATACTAACTGATAGAACAAAAAAGGGAGAGAACTATCCAACATGGGAAGCGGGATACACAGCAGAGTCATAGAATGACAGATGTCCTAAACAGCACTCTGGCCTCAGAATCAGCCCTTAAGGCATGTGGATCCAGCTGAAAAGCCCATGAGAATATTTCAGGCATGGAAAGGCAAGACACTGTGGCAAAAAAAAAAAAAATGACCTAAATGAAAGATCTCGGCGGGTGAGATCCCAGTGGAAAGAACAGGTCATGAAAGAAGGAGGTACCTTTCTGTGAAGGAAGGAGAGAATTTCCACTTTGATTATGACCTTGTCTAAATAAGATCGATGTCCACGAACTCAAAAGGCTTCCATAGCCTTGGCAACTCATGACAAGAGCCTAGGGTGATTACTGGTGCCATAAACAAGAGTGTCAATTTGTTAAGTCAACAACAGGAGTCACTGTGCACTTAATCCTCATGTAGGATCTTTGTCCTTAGTGTGCTGTACATTGAGATTTAATGCTATAACTAGTACTCAAACAGTATTTTTTCACTTTGTGAGGCTATGTGGATTCAAACTGTTGAAATCTTTACTTAATATATACTAAACTGATCTTCTGTATATAAGGAGAATTGAAAATTAATCTTGATGTGAATGGAACGGGAGAGGGTGTGGGAAAGGAGAGGGTTGTGGATGGGAGGGAAGTTATGCGGGGGGGAAGCCATTATAATCCATAAGCTGTACTTTGGAAATTTATATTCATTAAATAAAAGTTAAAAAAATAGCAACTGCTTTAAAGAATCCATGAAAAGGCAAAGTGAACTTAGTGATGTGGGGCACAGGGACTCTGTGCTGTAGCAAGCATTTTTGGTTTCCGCTCATGTTTTTTTCTCCCTGACAGCTTCATTGTACAGCAGTAGGACTTTCTACTCTCATCACTTGCCCGTTTTTCCCTAATTGTTGAGTTTTTTTTCTGAAGCCCACTTTATATGCCTATATAGCAGATGAGTCTTCAAGGACTTCCCTTAGTAACTGATGGACAGGGAGCTGGAACGTAAGTATTATTTACTAATAATATGAACTGTATTTTGGTTACTGTAAGTTCAGTGATAGTCTTATATTCATTATCAGAATTTCTTTTCCTTCTTTGTTGAGCTTCTACATGCCAATACTGGAATTTTCTTCTTTTTTGTATTAGTTACGTGTATTTGAATACTATATCAGGATCAATATCTTGGGAAAATAACTGTACACAACTGTATTAGAATATTTGGCAAACTTCCAAATTTTTATGACAAACCACCAGATTTCTTCTGTTTTTGGAAAGTGGACTTTCTTAATTCTTTTTCTCAAATGTTACAAAGACATAAATAGAGACTTGGAGATTGATTAGCTGAAGTTGAGAGGGTGGTTGATGACTGATATAAGGTAATTAAGGAAAAGAATCATTACTCGTTCCTTCCCCCATTTGCTTCACATAGTCTCTCTCACTCTTGTTTTCTGTGCTCTTTATCAGCCTGCATGCTCTCCCTTCTTCTAGCTTTTTTAGCCAATTATTCCTAGGGTTGTAATCTTTGAAAACTTTTTTAGATAATGTTTCAGTTTTGTTTCCTCTTTCTTCAGGTAAGTAGAGATAGAAGGATCACTTTAGAAACACTCCCTCTAATCTTGCAACCTCAACTATATTTCTTATTGGTAGTTTTTGTCCTTTATGAGTAGATGAATTATCCAGGTGTCCAGGTGTACAAGTAGTTTCTCCACGAGCCGGAACCCAGTAATATACTGTTGCTTTATAAAATCACATTTTTTTTCAGATTAAGTACATTTTCCAAAGTCACAGAGGTCGGATCTGGCACTTTCACTGATTTTAATCCGATTCTTTCCACCTTTGCAACTTGAACTCTTTTTTTTTTTTTTTTTTTTTTTTTGACAGGCAGAGTTAGTAAGAGAGAGAGAGAGAAAGGTCTTCCTTTCTGTTGGTTCAGCCCCCAAATGGCTGCTCCGGCCGGCTTGCTGTGGCCTGCGCGCTGCACTGATCCGAAGCCAGGAGCCAGATGCTTCCTCCTGGTCTCCCATTAGGGTGCAGGGCCCAAGCACTTGGGCCATCCTGCACTGCCTTCCCGGGCCCCAGCAGAGAGCTGGACTGGAAAAGGAGCAGCTGGGACAGAATCTGGTGCCCCAACCGGGACTAGAATCCCATGTGCCGGCGCCGCTAGGTGGAGGATTAGCCTAGTGAGCAGCGACGCTGGCCTTGCAACTTGCGCTCTTAACCACAAAACAACCCTTCATTGAATCAGATATATGAAGGGACAAACAATACTTTCATCTTGGTGGGTTAGGAACACAAGTACTTCATAGTTCACCTTAATGACTTTTGCTCTGCCTTTCTATCCATTCTTTTCTTTCCCTCCCATCTGCCCTGCCTTCCTCTCTTTGAGAGTACACATCATATGCAGGGGAGAAACCTGCAATGAGAATCTTATCTTTCTGGAGTCCCAGACTGAACACTATTGAGATTATCCTTAAGGCAGCATGCCTGAAGCAGTTTTTACCATCCTGCTCAAAGAACTCACTTGGATGCTGTCCCTTGTCCATGAGGAAAGTGATAAGCAGCTTCAATAGGACCTCTCTCATTCCTGTGACCCCAATGAAAACAGCCAGGTAACTGTCTGGGTCTCCCATAGGGGCATGCAATCAACATGTCCCAGTTGCCACAACTGTAAAGGTCCCGTTTTACTCTTGATTGATGCCCTGTTAATATTACTGGAAAATGGCTTTCTGGATGAGTCAAAGACATAAATATGGATTGGAGGAACAGGTGTAAATGTCCATGGTCACATTTTAGGGGGATTTCCCGCCCAAATGACATTGGAAGTGAAATAATAGACACTCTCCTGGCTGTGTTCATTCTCTATTGAATGTGTCAGAAGCTCTTGGATGACAGGAGTTCCTAGCACATAGGATACTTAGCAGTGTTTTATAAACCAGCTTGACAGAGCCAGGGAAGATTGGGGACAGTTACCTAGTAATGTTCTTAGAGAAATTTTAAATTTTATTATAATTTTAAGTATGGGTTTTATTTTACCAAATTTTAAATTAAATTTAAGCACCTCCTGTTATTTCTCCCCACCAGAGTCAGGTTTTTCTGCTTGGCTGAGGGTGGGCACAGCCCTGAAGTGGCGCAGCTGTTACATTTGTCCAACATGGCGCCTGTTCTTTGTCTTGCTCGCCTTTGTAAGGTGAATGGAGAGAATTGTGTCCATACCGGTCCCTTTTATTTATTTATTTTTCTCTCCTCTAGTTAACCTGATGAACTTTCGCACACGGGGCTTTAAGCCTCGTTTCCTCTAGGCTCTTTCCCGCCAGTGTCTTGGGCTACTGAGGTTTTGCCTCACCTCCCTTTCCAGCGCTGGTGTGTAGACTCGGCTGCTTGAGTCCCGAGCCATGGGTGCCCATGCCCTCCACGTAGGTCCACTATGTCCCACTAGTTCCGGAAGAGTTTCCTCTGCAGTTTTTTTTTTCCCTAACTCTTCCCTGAAACTACAGTATCTCCACTTTTATTAAACTATCTTTTCCCGGACTATCAGTGTGCTCCCTCCCTATTCCACCATCTTGGAGGATGGCATTTATCCTTAGTCTAAGCATAATCAAGAGTTGCTACATGTTAACCTTATGATGTATTACTAACATATGGAGAGCCTGTTTGACGTGTATTTGTGGCAAAATAAGTGATAGTTAAAACTATTGTCTTACAGTGGAAAACAACCAAGCAACATCAATTAAAACAGTAGATCCTGCTATAAAAATTACAATTCTTTTCACTGGTGAAAATCATCCATTATGCATGAGTTACAAAGTTGTTCCAAAGAAAAAAGTTTTAGGGAGAATCAAGTAGTTACATTACATTGAGTGTTATATTCTATCAAACAAACAAAAAATTCCTGTACTTTGTGTTCAGAACTGTTTTGATATTAAGAATAACCATTTACTCTCATCAAATGACATCATGTTACACAGTAAGTAAATATCACTGATACTGAATTTGTTTTTGTAGTGTTGTGTTTTTCAACATTTTAAGTTATTTTGGTTGTATAAGATCAATAACCATGAAACTGTACATCTGGTTAGGTCATATTGCAATAAAGAAAATCCAATAAACACTACACTACGGAAGTCTTAGAAACACCAAACTAAAATACAGAGCTACAGTTTTGCTCTCAAGTAGCAGAGTATATGGATCATTTCTTAGGTAGTGGAGTAGTTATAGATGTTACTTCGTGTTCATATATTTTTGTTGTGATTATCCTTTTTTTTTATTTCCTCACTACAACTTTATTTCTGGCAAGACAAAGGGCATTTTAAAGACTATGAAAAAATAATCCTTTCTTTTTCCTCACAGGTTCACTGGGCTTGAGATGCTTTCCCACTGCTGACTTGGAGATTAACATAATAGAAGAGAGAGCATCCTGCAAGCACGTAGCCACCAACTACCTGACTTGCATCAAAAACCTCCCTGGACCTGGTGCTGTGGCATAACCCAGTGAGACTGCCACCGGCAGTGCCAGCATCCCATATAGGTGCTGGTTCGAGTCCTGGCTACCCCACTTCCAATCTAGCTCTCTGCTTTGGCCTGGAAAAGCAGTGGTGGATGACCCAAGTCTGTGGGCCCCTGGACCCACATGGTAGACCTGGAGGAGGCTCCTGGCTCCTGGCTTCGGATCAGCACAGCTCCGGCAGTTGCGGCCATCTGGGGAGTGAACCAGCAGATGGAAGACCTCTCTCTCTCTCTCTTGCTCTCTCTCTGCCTCTCCTTCTCTCTTTGTATAACTCTGACTTTCAAATAAATAAATTAATAAATCTCTAAAAAGGAAAAAAGGGCCAGCACCATGGCTCAATAGGATAATCCTCCACCTGCAGCACCGGCACCCCAAGTTCTAGTCCCATTCGGGACGCTGGATTCTGTCCCCGTTGCTCCTCTTCCAGTCCAGCTCTCTGCTGTGGCCCGGGAGTGCAGTGGAGGATGGCCCAGGTCCTTGGGCCCTGCACCTGCATGGGAGACCAGGAGAAGCACCTGGCTCCTGGCTTTGGATCAGCCAGGTGAGCCGGCCGTAGCGCACCAGCTGCAGTGGCCATTGTGGGGTGAAACGGAAAAGGAAGACCTTTCTCTCTGTCTTTCTCTCTCACTGTCTACTCTGCCAATCAAAAAAAGGAAAACAATTCTCTTCTCTGACTCTCAGTTTCTCAAATATAAAATTGTTAGCATTAACTCAAGAATCTGCTTTGCGATGTGACTAACTCATTGTGGATATCTAACAAATCATTCTTTGTTGCTGTTTTCCCCAATGTTAAGAGCCAGTTAAAACTCACATATGAAAATAAGTGCTGCCATATTATACTCATGACTTCCAGTTGAATAAGCAGTTACCCATATTATCATATCTGGAAAGAAAGCCAGTATTTCTCAATTTGTTGGTATCTCCAAAGAGTACCTGCTGGTATAACAAACCATCATTTCAAATATCAAAGGGTGACGATTCTCCATCTCTAAAAAAGCACCAAAAAACCAAAAACCTCAGATTTCAAGGAAAGAGCAAGTGTAGGAAGTTGTGCTAACGTTTGGACCCAAATATAAAGTCAAACATGGCTGGGATTAAAAATAAGTCATATTAGTTCAGTTCCTCTTTGAAACTCACTTAAGTTCACTTGACATACTAAGAACTGGGAACTGAGTACCGAATGAGACTGAGAAAATGTCAGTTTTTAAAGAGCATGTGTACTACTTGGGGTTGGCTGAGGAAGAATATAAGCCAATATATTTGCTATATAAATTGAGAGAGTTACAAATATTAAGGAGAAAAATAAAGTATATTAAAGAAAATGGACTTTCGTCTGGTAGAAACTTTAATAAGACTTGAAGCTGAGGACTAGATTGTGGCAAGCGTTGTAGATTTCTTGACATCATTCATTAACAAAGGATGGCCAGTGCCGTGGCTCACTAGGGTAATCCTCTGCCTGTGGCCCCGGCACCCGGGGGTTCTAGTCCCTGTCAGGAAGCCAGATTCTGTCCCAGGTGCTCCTCTTCCAGGCCAGCTCTCTGCTGAGGCCTGGGAAGGCAGTGGAGGATGGCCCAAGTGCTTGTGCCCTGCACCCGCATGGGAGACCAGGAGGAAGCACCTGGCTGTTGGCTTCGGATTGGCGCAGCATGCTGGCCATAGCGGCCATTTGAGGGGTGAACCTGAGGAAGGAAGACCTTTCTCTCTGTCTCTCTCTTTCACTGTCTAATTTTTCCTGTCAAAAATAAAAATAAAAATAAAAAAGACTTTAATCATTAACAAAGGGAACAATATTTATTGAGTGCCAATTGTACTGTTCCAGATGGAGAGTTATGGTTTTGTGTAGATCATATGCAACAGAGAAGACACTTTAAAAAATAAGCAAGTCATACACACACACACACACACGCACACACAGTGCCAAGTTGTGTGAATTGAAATAAAATATATATGGGAATAGCAAGTATACGATTCACAGTTTAAATATAAAACACTGGAGACTGGACTGTCCCTGTGGCACAGTGGGTTAAAGACCCTGCCCATACGCTGGCATCCTATATGGGTGCCGATTCAAGTCCTGGTTGCTCCACTACAGATCCAATGCTCTTCTGTGGCCGGAAAAAGCAGTAGATGGCCCAAGTCCTTGGGAACTTGCACGCATGTTGGAGACCAGGAAGAAGATCCTGGCTCCTGGCTTCAGATTGGCCTACCTCTGGCCATTGCGAGCTTATGGGAAGTGAACCAGCGGATAGAAGACCTTTCTCTCTCTCTCTCAATCTCTCTGTGTGTGTGTGTGTGTGTGTGTGTGTCTACCTCTCTCTGTAACTCTGTCTTTCAAATGCATAAAATAAATATTAAAAAAAATTCTTGATGTTATGTTTTGTAATGATTCACTCTGATGTGCTGGAAGGTTTAATAGTCATCATGATCATCAGAGAGTAAAACCAAGGTTTTGGATATGGAAAACTTCTTGTGGTGTGTTAGTTTGTTGTCAACAAACATCAGCATGGTAACTCAACACAGACCCCGGGGCCTTCTGAGAAAATATCTCATGATCCTTACTGGCAGTCTTGAGGTAGTTGTCCAAGGAGACATTGATTGCATTGACAAGAATGCTGAATCCTGATAAAACTGCAACTGCAAAACTCGAGTCAGTGGCATGATAATACACCCTAACTCAAAAAATGTTGTATAAAGTTATTCAAGTCAGGCCAAATAAATAGAGCACACCCCTGATCTTACTCCTGCTGTTGAGACAATGCAGTGTTGACAGTACATTCAATTCTAATAAAAAGAAAAAAGGAATTGGAAAGTCTAAGCACATTGGCCAAAACAAATATTTTCTCTCCTGCCAAAGGAATTCCCCAAAGAATACCATAAAAATCTAACAAACTTATTAGGAAAGTATGATATTATAATAGGATACAAATAAAAATTTGGTTTCATCCCAGTTTCCTAGTACACATCTCCTGGAATCCATGAAATCTATAAAGAGATAACTGTGGTTCCTTTATAATAATGAGTTGGCTGATTACTGGAGCCTCCTTAAGAAGATAGAATAAGATTGGTTGCTAGGGCACTAAGGAACCATATAGGTGATTAGGGTGTCTTGGGAGTTTCAGTCCCATAGGACAAATTCTGGGAAGGGCAGAGACACTGAAGATTAAGTTGAGACCAATGGCCCATGATGTGATTGTTCATGCCTATGTAAAAAAGTCTCCGTTAAAATCCAAAAGAACAGGAACAGAGTTTTGGATAGTTCTGCATAGCTGCACAACTCTTGGAGAATGGCATGCTTGAGGAGAGTTTGGAACTCATGTTCCCTCTTCCCCTAAAACTCACCAGTGCATCTATTCCTTATGGCTGCTAATCACTCTCCTTCATAATGCACTTTATAACAAATAGATAAACATAACCAAAATGTTTCTCTGCATTCTATGAACTTCTTGAGCAAATTAAGCAGGCCCACCCACTGACTTATAGCTGACTGATCAGAAGCCTGTATGGTATTCTACTTCCTACAACTGGGATCCAAAATGGAGCCACCTTGCAGGATTAAACTCAAACTGTGGTATCTGAAAATATCTCTAGTTTATACAGTGTTGAGATGGAATAGAAATAGAGCATTCTGATATCATCTGCTGCAGAATCTATTGTTGGTAGAAAACAATATTCACACAATTTGATGACTGTAAGTGATGTGTTGTGTGTTACCTGTATTCTGAGGACACACAGAGAGAAAACACTGTTCTTGCACAGAGCTTCTTCAAATATCCCTCTTCTCAAAACACTTAGTGTTATGGTGTTAGATTGAGGGATTAAATGTAATTAATTGATACATATAATTCTGAAAGAATCTGTGCTCTAGAAGACCTTCCTTACAATCAAGTTGTAATGAAGTTCATTTACCTAAGGAATATTAAGTGGAGGAAATTAGTCAGGGATCTCCAAAAAGAGAGAACCAATAAGAGATTTACTATATACATGGATCCTGACATAGACATATTAGACCAAATTTATTAGAGGACTCGGCTCACATGATTATTGAGGTTGAGAACTATCCTAGTATAAGATGTCTGCAGGCTGGAGACACTGAGACATCAGTAACATGGCTCATACCTCATAACAATGGAAGCTGATGATAGAACTTTAAGTCCAAGACTGAAAGCCTGAAAACTTGGAATTGTGTTGTTTAAAAGAAGGAGAAAAATGGCTCCTAGCTCCAGAAGGGAGAGAGCAAATTCAGCTGCCTGTTTTTTCTACCTGGAGCCTCGGTGCACTGAGGGTGCACCTTCATTAGTCTACTGATTCAAATGCCAATCTATTCAGGAATATATTCCACATAGATAACCAGGAATAATGCTGTATCTTCTAGCTGGTATGTCCCTAATACCTCCAAAGTTGACAACTAAAATCAACATTACAGGAAGGCCTGGACCATCTGGAAGACAAAGAGGAACAGGACACTACACCTGTAAATCATCTTTCTGAGATCAAGATTATATAAAATTCAGGGTCTAATACTGTGGTACAGTGAGTGAAACCATCACTTGTGACACAACATCCCATATTGGAATGGGCTAGAATTCCAGCCTCTCCACCTCTGATCCAGCTCACTGCTAATGCATCTGGGAAAGTGATGGATAATGACCTATGTACTTGCATTCCTGCTACCCAGAGGGGAGACCTAGGTGGAGTTTCTGGTTTCTGGCTTCTGCCTGATCTAGCCCTGGAAATCCTGCTGTCTTGCTGTTATGTTCATTTGAGGGAATAAACAGCAGATGGAAGATTTCTCTCTCTCTCTCTTTTCTCTCTCTCTTTCTCTCTCCCTCTCCATCTCCATCCCTCCCTCTCTAAAACACTCTTCCTTTTAAATAAATCAATAAATATTTGTTAAATTGACATAAAATTCAGTTTAAAATGTTCGTACAAGGGTAACACCAGCCAACTGACTCTTGGGACATCAGTGTCACCTGATAATGCCAATATTCACAAGGAAACACTGATTCCGTATCAGTAGAAACCTCCTTACCCTCCACAATCCTTGTGTTTCTGAGGCAACATAAATTGGTACACCTTAAAAATGGAACCCTTTTAATCTTTGGCCACAAAATCCCATGTCACCTAGCATGAATTTAATGGATGAGTGTGCCTCATCATTTATACCCTCTGCAGAAAGTGAGAACAGTCAGATGCTGAAATGGTTGTCTTGAAAACAAATTGTTCTAATTAGGTGTTACCACTCACTGGTACGTTGGCTGGATGCCAAGATACAGCCGTCACCTGCAGGGATCCACCAGCTCTCAGCTGCCTGTAGCAACTGGAATGTCAGGCTGTAAGAAGGTGTCTGGAGCAGAGCAACAGGGATATCTCTGCATACAGCTCTTTTACTTCTTGCCCTTTCACTCTTAGGCTATTAGAAATCTGTATACCATCCTGTGCCAGGATGTGAATGGATGCTACCTGCTATTATTGCAGTCATCTTGTTGGTGACACATGGTCACTACTCCAGGAATGTGTCTGTAATCATTACACATGGAAATACAAGCTATTAAAAACAATGTATTATTTTTTCAAAAAAATTGCATCAAAACAAAAATATATTTCATTTCTACTTTTCTGTGAAATTTTTGAATCTCCCTCATATTGTGCTTCTTGTCCAGATACCCCTGCCCGGTGAGTACTGAGCTATCCCACCTCCCTCTCACAGTGCATGTGTATGTGAGTGCACTCAGACCATCACATGATATCCAGGGAGAGAGTGTATGGTAGCAAGAGGAAAAAGAAGCCTTGTGTATAATTTGGATAGGAACATCTGAAACTTTGGGAGGGGATAGTCTGGCTGTTTAAAATGATTTCTATTTAAATCTTTCAAGGAGGAATGTCTCCTAGGCTGTCTTCAAATTTTAGTGATTCTTTCATTGGATAAATTCACAGGAAAAGATTTGAACTTCTGAACAACATTGTCATACAGGCTCCTAAAGATAGGAGAGAGTGAGTTTTTACTCTCACTGATGGATTCTCCCATAAACTGAAAGAAGCCCTTCCCAGATTGTACATTGTAGATAGCTGTCTGTGCAGGCTCCTTTGGTACAACAGTTTCCGGAGAAGTTTTCTCATCATTGTTTAGCCTCCCAAATTACGCTATCAGCCAGATCACTATGCAACTATGAGTTCCACCTTCTCTTCCTTGAACAATTATGCTAGGTTCCCAGTGCATTTCTGAGAGTCCATCATCACTTTCCTTTGGTATAAACCCTTGGACTGAATGTCGTTTTACAAACCATTGAGCCCTTTCTATACATTTGTAGATAGTCACCATAATCCTATTGAGTTCATTTTACAGAAAAAAGATTTAAGACTCAAAGAAATTAAGTGGAATTCCTTCATTAAATCAAGAAATAAGTAGTTCAATTGGGACACAAATAGGAAAGTTTGTCACTAAACCCAATGGCCATTCCATTACGACAAATTACCTCCTTAATTGGAAACCCAATTGCTAAGTTAGAAACTACTTTCTGTATGTCATTCAATGGCTCCACACTGCATGCAAATTAAAGTTCTAACACTGGGGTCTGGAGTCACTCTCTGTAGTGTCCTTTCCCCATTTCCTCCCAAATCTACCTACACTTATGCTGTAGATTGAGGTTAAAAATTAGCCTTCTGGGGTTCATCTCCAGCACATGGATATATCATATTGGGCCACACACTATCCTTCATAGAGGAAATTAGTGATAATCACATGAACAATTGCCTAGAACTGGGCTGAGATGATACCTCATTTTGCTTTTTATTTGCATTTCTCTGATGGCTAGTAATTCTGAATATTTATCTTTTCTTGTGTCTGTTGGCCTTTTATATTTAACCCTTTCAAAAATGTCTGTTAATATCCTTAGCCCAATCATAACTGGATTCTTTGTTGTTGTTAAATTTCTTGAGCTTTTTATACATTTTGAATATTAATCCTTAATCAGATGTATAGCTTGCAAATATTTTCCTCACATTCTGTTGGTTTTCTCTTCGCATAGTTGAGTGTTTCCTTTGCTGTACAGAAACTTCTTAGCTTGATATAGTCCCATTAGTCAATTTTGCTTTTATTGTCTATACTTCTGGGGTCTTATCCAAGAAGTCTATGCCTATGCCAATGGCTTAAAGTGTTTCTCCTTTGTTTTCCTATAGTAATTTTATGGTCTCGGTATTAGATGCAGATCTCTGATCCATTGTGAGTTAGTTTCTGTATAGAGTGTAAGGTAGAGGTCTTGTTTCATATTTTTGCATGCAGATATCCAATTTTCCCAACACTACCTGTTGAAGAGACTGTCGGTACTGCAGAGTGATTTTAGCTCATTTTTCAAAGATTAGTTGGTTGTAGATACACGGATTCATTTACTGGGGTCTCTAGTCTGTTTCACTGGTTGACATGTCTGTTGGGCCAATACTAAGCTGATTATAACTGCCCTGTAATACAATTTGAAGTCAGGCATTGTGATGCCTACAGCTTTATCTTTATTGTTTGAGATCACTTTAGCTATTCAGGGTCTCTTGTGATTCCATATGAATTTTAGGGTCATTTTTCCAGATCTGAGAATGTCTTTGGTGTTTGGATTGAGATTACATTGAATGTGCAATTGGTTTGGGTAGTATGGCCATTTTGATTATAATAATTTTTTCAATCCATGAACATGGGACATTTTTTCATATTTTAGATTCTTCTCCTATTTCTTCCCTAATGTCTTCTAACTTTAGTTGTAGAGACCTTTCATGTCCATAGTTAAATTTATCCTAAGATCTTTAAATACTTTGTAGCTATTTTGAATGAGACTGATCTTAAAAGTTCTTTCTCAGCCATGGCATTGTTTGTGTATACAAAGGCTATTTATTTTTGAGTTTTAATTTTATATCCTGCATTTTTGTTAAACTGTATTATGAGTTCCAATAATCTCTTAACCAGTCTCTTGCACTAGTTCTCTCATTTTTCCTATTTTCTAATTGTTCAAGATGCTATTGCAGGGCTGGCACTATGACATAGCAAGTAAAGCCGCCTCCTGCAGTGCCAGTCTCCCATAGGGGCGCAGGTTTGAGTCCTGGTGCTCCACTTCTGATCCAACTCTTTGCTATGGCATGGGAAAGCAGTAGAAGATGACCCAAGTCCTTGGGTCCTAGCACCTGCACTGGAAGACCCAGAGGAAGCTCCTGGCTCCTGGCTTTGAATGGTTGCAGCTCCAGCTATTGTACTCATTTGGGGAGTGAACCAGCTAATGGAAGACCTCTCTCTCTCACTCTTTCTGCCTCTGTTTCTCTACAATTCTGCCTTTTAAATAAATAAATAAATCTTAAGAAAAAAAATATGCTATTGCACATACCTGTGATGACGAGTCACCTCCTCTTGTCTAAATAAAGTCTATTTCCAAATTTTGTAACAGTTACACATTCCATTTAGAGCCTATGAGCATAGAAGTGTGACTTTTTAAAAAGAATTTAATTATTTATATGAAAGTCAGAATTACAGAGAGGCAGAGGCAGAGATAGAGAGAGAGAGAGAGAGAGAGAGGTCTTCCATCTGCCTCTTCACTATCCAAATGTCTACAGTGTCTAGACCTGGGCCAATCCAAAGCCAGGAGATAGGAGACTCCTCTGGGTCTCTCACAGAGGTGCAGGGGCCCAAGCATTTGAGCTGTATTCTACTGTTTCCCTGGTCATAGAAGAGAGCTAGATAGGAAGTGGAGCAAACAGGACTTGAACCAGCACCTGGATGCCAGAACTGTAGGCAGTGACTTTATCCACTACGCCAGAGGGCCAGCTTCTGAAATGTGACTTTTTACTTGGGGTCTTTCCTGTCTTATGTAGAACATGGCTGCTGTCTTAGGCTGTTGTTGATTTTAGTGCATGGTTCCAGGAGTAGTTACATGAGAACACTTAAAATCTAAGCTGTTGATTAACAAAACGAGAATTCCTGGGTACTCTCAGTAAGTTTTCACATTGAAGAGATTCCGACTTCTTGTATGCACCATGAATGTGCATGTACAAGTATATCTGTGCAATTTGTGAAGATATGATACTTGGTAAACCAAATAAGATACCTAATTTTCAAATATTTTCATGTTACCCTAAAATGTTCTTCTTCATGTAAAATTTTTCTATATTATATTCCATGTGGGAATAATTATAATCTTATTATTACCATAGCAAATGGAGACTTCATGAATACACTTGTTCTCTAAGAACAGCCTATTACAATCCAGACCCTAAAGTTGAAAGGACTCAGCCACATGTAAAAACATATCTGTGGGGCTGGTGTTGTCCCATCCTCTAATGCTAGCATCCCATATGTGTGCCAGTTTGTGCCTGACTACTCCACTTCCAATCCAGCTGCCTGCTATTGGCTAGGCGAAAGCAACAGAAGACAGCCCAAGTGTTTGGGTCCCTGCCATCCCTGTGGACAATGTGGATGAAGCTCCTGACTCCTGGCTTCAGCCTGGCCCAGTGCAGGCCATTGTAGCCATCTAGGGAGTGAAACAGCAGATGGAAGATCTCTCTCTCTTTCTGTTTCTGCCTCTCTCTTTGTAATTCTGACTTTCAAAAATAAATAAATAATTTTTTAAAAAAAGAGTAAAGCATACCTTGTCATGAAGCTGTTTCCTCACATGGCTTTATTTGCTTAATACCAACAGGGAGAGGCTCTGTGTTGTTCTGTAACTTTGCAGGAGGTCAAGCTTAACATACTGCTGGTTTATTGCAGAAAATATCTTACAACTGGAAAGATTCTTCTTTTACACTTTTTTGAAGAAAATCATCTCGTTCTTTCCCCATCCTTATTACACTTCACCAATGACACAGCTACAATTTAAAGATCCTCAGAGTGCTTTGCTACTCTTCTAAATTAGAGGTACCATCTCCCCTATCTTTGTTTTTCTCATTTTTCCCTCCTGAGAAGGAAAAATCCAATCCCTTCCTTGGACATCCTGATGTTCTTTAATATATCATTGTAGCATTTCAACTGGATGATATATTAGCCTCGCCCATCAAGAGTGCCCAATCCCTTTGGTGATATATTACTCGTGACAAATGCCAGCTGGCAAGAGCTACTTTTGTGATTCTCACCAAGAGTTGCCTCATTATTTAAAACGATGAATTGCTTTTGAAAGAATAACTACTAATTGAAGAAATGAACAGTGCATTATTGCCTAAACGAAGCAGGCCCCCATTTCTACACAAATTTTTTAGAAATCAGACTTAATAAATAGGCATAATGCAACCAAGCTATTCCATTTTTGCAAAGTGAATAAGACTTTCTTGGTCACATAAAAACCAATATTTGTGAGGGATTCACTGAAGATATTCAAGTTCCTTTCCCTTGCTCAGTTAGATTAGAATTAAAGATGGTAAAAAAGCTTCCCAACGGAAAAAATTAGACATGTGCCTCAGTCTGAAAGGTAGTGCCCTCTTTGCAGATGAAGTATTTTTTCATTTAAATTTGAGTAATTCCTCATCTCCCTTGCTTTCCATAATTAAGAACATATTACTAAGGGTTTAGTCATTATTTTATCTTGACTTTAAAAAATGACCCCAAATCAATTTGCAATAAGATTATAAATAATTTCTTAAAGATTTATTTATTTATTTGAAGTTATAAATAATATTCCAAATCCATGTTCTTTGTGCCTGATTATATACCATCCCAAAGTCTATATGTGCAAAATAATATGGTAGACAGCAATGAGTAATATATTTGGTACTAAACGATTTTTTCACATTGCCTTTTTTGTCTAATAAACATACCTTCGTAAAAACTTGTAACTTCCTAATCTTTGAATGTTGAAATTTTATGTTTTGTAGATCTAATCAATTTGTGATTTAACAGAGAATTGCATTTGCTTCCACATCATTGAAGGAAGCTCCTGGTTTCATAACGGAGCTTTTTAATGCTTGAGCTGTGTATTCAAACTCAACATTGTGCAAGGGATATGTAGCTAGAAATTTATAATACTAACCAAATGTCAGTTGGCAATACGCTTTTGTATTGTAATCAGTATACCTGATATGTCACAACTCATTTATAAGGGTATTAGCTCTATGTCATTGACCCTTGTCCTTACACACACACACACACACACACACACACACACGCAGGCACAGACATGAGCAATAGAGTCAAAAAACAGGAAAAAAAGGAACCTTTTTGGTAACAGTGTCTGAGAAGTAGATAGGATTCCATGCTTTAATCCCTGCTCCAAGGGAATAGAATTAAAACACAGTGAAAGTACAAGTTACCATAGATATCATCTAGTTCAATCACTTTGCTTTTCTCTTCTTTACAAATCAGAAATTTGGAGTAAGAGCCTGTCCTGAGATTGTGATTGCTGGAGAATGCACTCTGAATACAAAAGAAGCAGACTATAGGAATAATGGGTAGTTGGGTATCCTTAGGCAATAAATTAATCATTTTGAATATTTCATTTGTTGCAGAAGTCAAATGAGAGCACATATAGAATAAAGTTTAATAGGCTGGAAAAGTCTATAAAATACAAGCATCATCCAGGTTTTTTAAAAATATCATAATGTTTTGACTAAGAAGAGTGTGTTGTATAATAGCAATAGGACAATTTTGGAAACAAAACAGGGCTGAATTCAAATGTTAGCTTTGCTGTTTACTTCATCTTTGAGAATCTATGTCCTTAAACATTGCTGATGAGGTTGAAGATAATAGGTCACTCTTACAGGGAAGTGTACGTTTGTGCATGTTTAGAATGCAATTGTCAGCATGCATCATACATTAAAAGGAAGGAGCCTTTTCTTAGGCATCCAGCTCTACGATATTGACCACACAGGTGAATTTACAAAGGTTTAGAAGGCTTTGTATATTAAGATAATCGAAAATGAATCTTGATGTGAATGGAAGGGGAGAGGGAGTGGGAAAGGGGAGGGTTGTGGGTGGGAGGGACGGTATAGGGGGGAAGCCATTGTAATCCATAAGTCGTACTTTGGAAATTTATATTCATTAAATAAAAGTTAAAAAAAAAAAGGTTTAGAAGGCTGTGTATACCAGATTACTCACTATAACATTTTTCAATAGTAGAAAAATATTGAAAATGTGATGAAATTAATTGGTAGATGATCAGTTAAATCAATTTTGGGGCCGTGCATTGTGGTGTAGTGGATTAAACCACTGCTTAGGACACCGGCATCTCATATTAGAATGCTTGGGATTGAATCCTATTTATTCCTCTGATCTAGCTTCCTGCTAATGTGTACTCTGGGAGACAGCAGATGATGATTCAAGTACTTGAGTACTTGCCACCCGCATGAGAGACCCAGATTGAGTTCAGATATCCAGGCTTCATCTTGGCCCAGCCCTGGCTATTGCAGGCATTTGGGGAATAAACCACACAGATGGATGATCTCTGTCACTTTTTCTCTATCTTACTCTTTATTTCAATTAAAAAATAAACTTTTAAAAATCAATTTTGAATTACTCTTATTTTTATTCCTTGTTTTATTTAGAAAATGGGGAAAAAGTATATTTAAAGAGGTGTGGGGGCCGGTGCTGTGACCTAGTGGGTTAAAGCCCTGGTCTGCAGTGCCAGCATCCCATATGGGCGCTGGCTCTATTCCCAGCTGCTCCACTTCCAATCCAGCTCTCTGCTGTAGCTTGGGAAAGAAGTAGAAGATGGCCCAAGTCCTTGGGCCCCTGCACCCACATGGGAGACCTGGAGGAAGCTCCTGGCTCTCGGCTTCAGATCGGCACAGCTCCGACTATTGTGGTAATGGGAAGAGTGGACCAGCGGATGGAAGACCTTTCTGTGTGTCTCTACCTCTCTCTATAATTCTTTCAAATAAATAAAATAAATCTTTAAAATAAAAAGAGGTATGATGAAATAATAATATATGTACCCATTCAAGAAATGAGAGAGGAAATCTATTATTAACCATGAAAAGCCTGAACAGAAAACTGTGCATATAGGATGACTCCCTTTATAGTATGTCATTTAACTAGCATGTACTCATATATAACTATATGTTATATGGTTATATGTATATATATATATAATGTATGTTTGTTTATAAACAGAATTATGTATCACTATATATATATATATATAAATATAATGTAAAAGCATAAAGCTATTTCCAAAAAGTGAATCAAAAGAAACTATTATCTGTAGACCCCCTAGAGATATAACTGGGCTAATGAATGGAGTAAATGCATTTGTGTGTGTGTGTGTGTGTGTGTGTGTTTGTGTGAGTATGTATCTGTGTATACACAGAGGAGTTCTCTGTGTGGTAATTTTGGAGCATTTTTGTTTTAATTAAAAAATTTCAAATATGCAGTATATTAAAAAACATAAAGATGCAAGAGACATCACTATAATGTCCTAACAGAATTGTAAACAGTAACATGATAATGTGTTAAAGAAGTTAAGACAGCACTGATTTAATCAGTGATAAAAGATTATTTCTCTTCTTTACCTCTAATCACTTCTTTGGACATTAAAATACAATGTCAATATATTTTTAAACTTATGTCTCCAATAGTTAAGGTTTTATTTCTTGCCAAAAATAAGAGAGTATAAGGGGAATACAATAGAAGTTCATGCATTCATTAATTTAAAAATGAGTGGGTTTCTGTGAATTAAAAATGTAAAATAAATTGTCCCTTTGCTGAAAAAATGAATATTTATTACGGGTAAGAGTCTGTTGAACTCTGGGGTGCAAAAACAGCCAAGACTCTCCCTGCCTTTGAGAAGGTTACATTCAGGTGTGACCTGCATAGATAAAGACATTACATCAAGTGTGATCAATTTACAGCCAAGAAAAGAATATTAAAATAATGGTACAAAGTGAGGGAAAGCTTTTGAATGGAGTTGCACTTGTTCTCAACCCATGCCAAGGTTGGTGCCACAAGTCCTAGAAGTGCTGACCCTGGTAAAGCATTTGAACTCAGTGCTTTATGCAGCATCGAGCCAGGGAAGTGTTTGAAGCATAGGAATGAAGCGATCCATTTCTTCTCTAGAAAGATCAATTGATGAATAATTTGGCAGCTAAATTGCAAGGCAGAGGTCAATTCGGTAAGCAAAAGCAACTGTTGAAAAGTGATTATAATAATGCAAGGGAGAGAAGACCATGTTCTGAGTAAAAGGAATAAGAGTGGAGGTGGGTGCATGCCATTGACTTCAGAGCTGCTTATGATGTAAAAAAGCAGACATAATTAGACACAGGAGTGAAGTCTGGGATGACAAGGGATGCCAAATGAGGATAATTAGATGTTTTGTGGTCCTCGTAGAAAAAAATCAAGGCAAAGACTGGATGGAAACGGCAAGGTGGTAAAAACCGACTAGCTTGGGCACATTGAATGTAAAGTGCTGCTCTGTAGTCATCTGATTAGAAATGATGTTTATAAAGGGTTCTTGCAAGTTTATGGAAAATTTATATTACAGAAAAAATAAGTATGTATGCATTTCAGTTTTTTTGCATCAAAATAAATTTACCTATTAGCTCTATTTTTCTCACAAACGTTTGGAAGCACTCTCATGTTAGGTGTTACACATACTTGCAGCTCAGTATCACTTCTGTTATGAAGTCTGCCCTGATTTCTCTTTGGAAAAGGGCTGGGTATCTTGACTTCGAATTTGGGAAGAAAAGCAAAGCAGGAATGAGTGAAAAGACTTAAGCGACAGATATTAAAAAAAAAAAAAAAAAAAAAAAAACCACGTTGTGGAGGCAGAAAAGTGCTAAGGTAAATGCCCTGTCACTTTCTTGGAAAGGAGAACCCACAGGACATCAGAAGCAAACCACTCTCCCTTTAGAAATGAGGTTGAGGCCGGTGCCGCAGCTCACTAGGCTAATCCTCCGCCTTGTGGCGCCGGCACACCGGGTTCTAGTCCCGGTTGGGGCGCCGGATTCTGTCCTGGTTGCCCCTCTTCCAGGCCAGCTCTCTGCTATGGCCCGGGAGTGCAGTGGAGGATGGCCCAAGTGCTTGGGCCCTGCACCCCAGGGGAGACCAGGAGAAGCACCTGGCTCCTTCCATGGGAGACCAGGAGAAGCGCCTGGCTCCTGCCATCGGATCATCGGCCGCGGTGGCCATTGGAGGGTGAACCAACGGCAAAAGGAAGACCTTTCTCTCTGTCTCTCTCTCACTGTCCACTCTGCCTGTCCAAAAAAAAGAAAAAAGAAAAGAAAAAAGAAAAAGAAATGAGGTTGAGCTCCTTCAAAATCCGGAAATGTTACGGAATGCCTTCTGCTATGTAACTGGCTGCTAGCTGCTCTGTATAATTAAACAGCACTTACTGTCATTAAAATTTGATGTAGCCTCTAGCAACCTTCATTTTTAATTCTTTGGTCAATCAAGTTCCCTGGTTAAAGGAGTTATTTCCTTTTTTAATAATTGATTTTTAAAAGATACTATTTCTGCTAGAGAAAACCCCTTATAAAGTAACTTCTTACATATTCCAATAATGTTTTTAGACACAATTTTACAATGTTTCATGATGACAAACATTTTCTCAAAACTCCATAAGGGTCTCAACTCTCTTACTCCCCAAGAACTAATACCAGAGAGAGAGAATAATGTCATGGCCAAGATTTTCACTGCCCTCTGGAGAGTTGTTGGCAAAGATAATATAGTAGGAACCTCATCTCAACCTCAATAACCCTCTGTCTTCCTGGGATCAATAAGGCAAGGGAAATCGTCAGAGGACCTGGGTTTGGGTTTAATATTGCCCTGCTAGGGTGTTTCCTGGTCCAGCCCACACAGGTATTAGCAAATTAATTGGCACATAAAATTTTTCTCTCATACATAATTTTAGTATACAAAAGCTTTCAATTTCAACAAAACCTCTTTCACCAAAATACCATGTGAGCCAGTTTCTCTGATGTCCAAGCAGTGAGAATCAGAATGCTCATTAAATTGCTAAATAGTTAATACTTTAGCCTGAGACTTGAAAATAATATACTTAAGTGACAAAACCCACTAGTGACTTCTTTCTATTTTGCATCTGAGAATGGTCTTTGGAGGAATGTTTTAGCAATAAGCATTCATTTTTCACCTAATTCTCTATGTATCTGCTTTCAGTTCCTGTGCATTTGATGGAAACACAGTATTAAGATGGTAACCAAACCTGTTTTCATGTAGAATAATGCATTACAAAAACAAATGCAGAAGGTTTTAAATTACCCACTGTTTGCTTTGTCTAGTTACAGATACACGCATTTAATGTAGGTAAAATAGCTGATGTGCAGAAAATTTTTATGTAACTGAAATGCAAAAGCCTTTGAATACTATCTAAACACAAATCAATTGCAAATGAAGCAAGAAGGTAAGCAGCATTTTGGAGGGAAGGGGAAGTCATAGTAAATTCTATTTAATTTGGAACCAAATTTCTGTTTAATATTAATTGTAAAAATCAATACACAATGATCTTTAATGATTAAATGAAGCCAGTTAAGTCCAGTCATGAATTGTCAGATAGGAGTAAGGGTGCCATGTGTAGCATTGTAGAGATTAAACATATTTTTCAAAAAATTTAACTCACACAAGAATTTGAAGTTTAATTTTAATGGCTTGTGTGTTAAAGACATTGCAAAATTTTTTATCATTCGTAATCTACCTGAAGAGTTTTAAGGGGATAGAGCTCCTAAACAATTCTTGTTGTGGAAACTTCAATGCAGATGTGTTCTGTGCAAGGATATGAGAATGTCTGATTAAAAACACATAGACAAGACAAACAATATTCCCTGCAAGAATAAAATAGTGGCTAAGAAACCTGGTTTTGGACAGACTGCTTTAGGTCAAGGTTCAGCCTCATCTTTTACTAGTTACATGGCCTCGGGCTAATCATTAAATATTTCATGCTTCCATTTCCTATTTTCTAAATTAGAATAATAGTATTGGCTACCTCACAAAATGGTGATGAACTAAATGAACTAACGTTATTAATTATAAATGAATATTAGTTATTGTTAGAATTATTATTTTCCTTAGGCTATACATTGATTGAAGCACAGATATAAGGTAAAGCACGGGAAATAAATGAAAGATATTGAATTTTCCCAAAGGCCATAAGAATTATCTCTTTATCAAGCAATGCCAACTTTATTAGATCTACGAGAGAGAGAGAGAGAGAAATACCCTCTTTACAGGATCTTAATATCTCAGAACAGGAGATCTGAAGAGGACAATTATATGACTAGGGGATCTAAGAACAAAAGATTTAGGGTGAGTCTTTTAAGGTACAAAATTGATTATAAGCAGGTAATTATTCATGGCATAATAGTTTAGGAATGACAGAAAAGCAAGGAAGGATCTTGAAATCAGTCTCAATAAATTAACTGTTGCTTATAAGCAAGGAGTTGAACATACATTCTACTTGTAGAAGAGCTTTTTTTTTTTTTAACAAGTCATTGAATTGTTTATATTGATAAATTTGTTTGCTGGAATTTCCTGACTGTCGCAAAGTATTTATGGGTCTTCAGGTTCATCCTTTTAGGTCAGAGCTTTCTGCAGCAATTAAGAAAGCTATGATGTCCTAGACGCCTTCAGTTCTAAATCTTGTTAGTTTAACTGTAAGAATGCAGAAAATCAGTGTTGATCTTAAAAATAATAGAATACCAATTTTGTGCATATGATTTTAGGGTTTTTATTATTATTTAATAAATGTGAATATACAAAGTGCAACTTTGGTATTGTTGTGGCTTTCCCCCCCAAACCTCCCTCCCTCCTGCGTCCCTCCCCTCTCCCACTCCCACTCCCATCCCGCCCTTCATGGAGTTTCATTTTCAATTACCTTGCATATGATTTTAAGAAACACATGTCTGTGGGTCTCTGCTTTAAGGACAAGAGAGTTAGGGGAATTTGGAAGAACCTGTTATGGATTTGATGGAGTCCAGATAATTCCACATGACTGAAAATACTAGAATTTTATATGTATTCACTGAAGCAAGAAACTTGGAAGTTGAGGCACTTCTAGGTTATACCACCTGTGTTTCAAGTGCATTCAGACATATAGGAAGAATTCAAATCCTTTACCTAAGGGAATCACTAATGGCTATGGCTATTGGAGCAAAGTAGATAGAATGTGCACACACTATTGGAATTTATGACAGAACAAAAGCATGCTAAGTGAAATGTCTGTAGCATAGAATACTAGACAGCTCTTAGCCAGAGCCAAAAATAGGAGTGGGGGATAATCTGGAATTATCTGGCAGAGTCTCTGAGAAATCTAATATTAACATCTTGTAGCAAATACTTATAAATCCGTAAGTATTTTAAATGGGAATGCAATAGAATTATGCTCTAGACTTTTTGTCATAAGGGCAATTTTAGATAACTTTCTGTATGTATCTTGCACTCTAAAATAAATATTGGTGTTTACTAATATAAGAGAGAGAAACTATTTTTTGCCTTCTACTCTTAGTTTCTCTGTCTAGGGCCCTATGTAGTTAAACAGACAAAAGACAAATTAACAAGAGAAAAACAAACAAGTTCATTGACACATACATCACAAATATACAGGGAACTAAGCAGAAATGAGTAGCCCATGGGATGATTAGCACTTGAGCATATGTAGAGTCTTAACAAAAGATAAAATATTTTTTAGTGAAATAAAAGCACAAAATAAAAGGAGAGTTTGTAGGATGGCAAATTTGAGGAACCAAAAACATGGGGCAACAAATGGTTGATTAAGGCTGGTATAGAGGGTAGGGACACTAATTTTCATAAATTATTAGTTGGGACAGACCCGAAATACAAAGGACAGATAAAGGCGGGGCATTTGGCACTTGGTATGCCTGAATTCTGTATTGGAGTACTAGATAAGTGCCAGCTCTGCTTTGTTTCAAGCTTTCTGGCAATGACATTCTGGAAAGCAGCAGTGATGTCTCAAGTAGTTGATCTCTACCACCCATGTGATGGACTTGATGGACGGAGTTCAGGACTCTAGTTGTTGAGGATATTTAAGGAATGACCCAGCAGATAAGAAATCTCTGTGCCGGCGCCACGGCTCACTAGGCTAATCCTCCACCTTGCGGCGCCGGCACACCGGGTTCTAGTCCCAGTCGGGGCGCCGCATTCTGTTTTGGTTGCCCCTCTTCCAGGCCAGCTCTCTGCTGTGGCCCGGGAGTGCAGTGGAGGATGGCCCAAGTACTTGGGCCCTGCACCCCATGGGAGACCAGGAGAAGCACCTGGCTCCTGGCTTCGGATCAGCGCGGTGTGCCGGCCGCGGCGGCCGTTGGAGGGTGAACCAACGGCAAAGGAAGACCTTTGTCTCTCTCTCTCTCACTGTCCACTCTGCCTGTAAAAAAAAAAAAAAAAGAAAAGAAAAAAGAAATCTGATGTCTGATGTCTCTGTCTCTTTCTTTCAAATAAATATAGAAATAACATAACTTTATTTTTAGAAGGCAGATTAATAGTAGAGAAACAAAAAGTTTATTAAGCTGGGGCCACTGCTGTGGCTTAGTGGGCTAAGCATCTTCCTGCGGTGCTGGAATCCTATATGGGTGCCGGGTTAAGTCTGGGCTGCTCCACTTACAATCCAGCTCTCTCCTATGGCCTGGGAAAGCAGGAGATGACCCAAATCCTTGGGACCCTGCACCCGCATGGGAGACCCAGAGGAAGCTCCTGGCTCCTGGCTCTGGAACAGCTTAGCTCTGGCCATTGCAGCCATCTAGGGAATGAAACACCAGATGGAAGACCTTTCTCTCTCTCTCTCTCTCTCTCTCACTCTACCTCTCACTACCTCTCAAATAAATAAATAAAAATCTTTAAAATTTTTATTAACCTGCACAGTTCCTATATACCTGGGAGCCACTCAGAGAATGACTTCTCCTAGAGATGATTTTGAATTCTAGCTCATAGAGCATCTTGGAGAAGTGATAAGACAAAGGAAAAGTAATTTAGTCTCTAGGCTAACACAGAGCCCTCAGGACAATAAGGGTCTAGAATGTCTTCAGGGGTTGACCTTTGTTCTGCAAAGTAGAGAAGAGAGTGATGTACTTTTTGTCTTTGTAAATCTATGTCCTGCATCTATGCTAACAGGAAGACTGAAAGCTTTCCTGCATGTTTTTTCTTCAGTATTTTCACCAATCCTTCATGTATGGGGAAGCATAGTCTGGTTTCTTGCATCCCTTGGCAGTTTGTTAAGAATCTTCCTCTAGGGGCCTGTGCCGTAGGTTAATCCTCCACCTGCGGTGCTGGCATCCCATCCCATATGGGCACAGGTTCTAGTCCTGGCTGCTACTCTTCCAATCCAGCTCTCTGCTGTGGCCCAGGAAGGCAGTGGAGGATGGCCCAATGCTTGGGCCCTGCACCCGCATGGGAGACCAGGAGGAGCACCTGACTTCTGACTTCAGATCGGCGCAGTTCCAGTTGTTACAGCCATTTGGGGAATAAACCAATGGAAGGAAGACCTTTCTCTCTATATCTCCCTCCCACTGTAACTCTACCTCTCAAATAAATAAATAAATAAATAAAATCTTTAAAAAAAGAAAGGAATCTTCCTCTGGGGCTTTCTGTGGGCGGCTGAGTGTCTAGACTTCTCAGTGATGATTACCTTCTTTCTTTCCTAGTGAAGAAGGGTGAGGGGCGACTTTATGTAATTATGTTTCACTTTTGGGCAAATAGAGGGAAAGCAAGAGCCTTTCTTAAATTTGCAACTCAATTGCCTTCAGCTTAAATTAATAAGGCAAGGTGCAGTATTTGGAGGTGATATATTCTGCTGTACATCATGGAGGTCAGAATAGCCAGAACATCCTTCCAAAGGCAAGGATAGGATTCTAGGAGCAAGAACGGCCTTTTCATCTCTTCACCTCCGTGCAGAGAGTTGCAAGGACAGGGAATTGCTTCTTGAGCATCCCTGAGGCATAGCCACCCACATGAGGGTTGTAGAAAAAGTTGGGGTTTACAGTGTCACAAGCTGTGACTCTTCTTTGCTCTGTAGATATGAAAATGCTCCCTCCGAGAAAGAAAGGTCCAGCTGTGGGAGTTCTAGCAGAGTCTGTGGTTTTGATGCTGTTTTCCTTTGGCCTGCTTTGTTCATGACAAGTCAGGGGATGCAGTGTGGAGCACAGATGCCGCTTATTGGCTAATGGGAAACAATTTACTCAGCCTACCGACAGGGGCACTGCAGAAAACCTACTCACTTACATATTGTTTTTATTTGCTCACATTTTCTAGCCAAGTAAGCCAGATATCTCTCAGCTGTTTAGAAGAGGAGATTATTTTAAGATTCCCATTACAGAGGGGTTTTCAGCCCCTCTTCATTCCCTGAGGAGGCTTGTTACTTTTCATCCAGGAAACAGTTCATTGTGCAGGCCAGCATGAACTTGCTGAGCTCTGAACCCCCTTGGCCAGCCTCAGGGAACACCAGGGAATTGAGATTCTACAGCAGCTTCATCTTTGTAATAAAACCATTTTTCCTGAAATTGATTGCTTGCTCTCTTGGAGACCTAAGTCATTTCTTCGGGTAACTCTTATTCTTCAAAGTGTACTGGTTATCTCTGTGATCCTAAGAGGGATTGTTTCTGTGTTTAACAAGAAAAAAGGATAGGGATAGACATTGGCATCTCTTACTAATGACGTACTGTGAATTTCTCACAGTAACAAAGAAAGAAGACTTGTATCTGGCACCTTTCTTTTCTGTCATTCTCTAGCCAATACATAGCCTGGTATTTTCAATCTGTTGTTCAACATTTATCTAGAACCTAGCTATTAAAATGAGATAAGAATCAGTCATTACATTCTAGCCATATGAAATGTGGCCGAGGAAATGACTTATGGTAAGGGAATAATGATACAAAAATAATATGAAAATAATAATCAGCATCCATAAATAAAGTTTTATTGTTCGCATCCCAAAGGCAGAGAGAAGCAGCTGTGTAGGAGAAAGGATGTTCTACAAATCATAAAATATTGGTTATCTGACCAGGAATAGAAGAAAAATACCAACTCCCCTAAAATTACATAAATTATAGTTTACGGTATTTAATCCTTCAATTTGTCTAGCTCCTTGAAAATCTATGAAAATGATGTTATTGTTACTAAAACCATATAAATTAGGAAAGCAGGTATCACTATCTTCATTTGACATTCAAGGACACTGTTGTAACAGATTCCAATTAAACAGACTCTCTACATCTGCCATGCAAAAAAATGCACCAGAATGATGGCTCATACTTGCCAACATTTTAAACTGATGCACTTCTGTTTTGCAAGCTTTAAATTGGTGTGCGAAATCCTCCTGCTCTTCTTTCTGTGCTCAATCCCCTCCCTGCCCACCCGCCAAGGTTACCTCTCCATCTCACCCTGGGTAACAAATGAGAAATTTTGAGGACTATTGAGCACTATAAATTTTCACAGCAGGGCTACTTCGCAGTCCAGGAACTTGGGTAATTGTCACACATTGGTGAAATTCATAGGAGACAATCGCCCTCAAATCAACAATTCCATCTGCAAGCTGCTGCTGGGGGGTGGGTAGGGTAAGAAGCTTGTCCTCAAGCTTCTGTGTAGTGTGAAGATTTTTTTGTTTTGGTCTTTTGGGGAAGTTTTCTTTCTGTTGTTTGAATTGGTTCTCTATCAATTTACTTTAAACCCTATATTCATGCATAGAAATACTGGAGAGAAAGGCAATGAATACTGTAAAATTTTGCCTTTTGGGGAAGGATGATGTAGATTTCCTCTCTTTAGTATTCTATGCTTCTCACATTTTCTATGACAAGTATTTCTTTTGAAGAGTTTATTTCAATAGGTAGACATAAACATACAAGTATACATGCATCCTTAGAGGAGTCTTAACAGACCATCTTCCTAACCAAACTTTAGTCAGGCTCAGCTGAGACTTCTTTTCCATTAGGCCTGTGAAATTTCACTAAGTCAACTTAGGGAGAAATCTCCAACCCTGAATACTCTCATATCTGATCAGTTTCCATTCCTTGTTATCTGATCACCCTGGCTGCCCTCCACAAGAATCCTGTCAAGTTAGATTAATAAGAATAACCTGCCTTTGATGCCTCCTCCTAGTCCTTTTGCATATACTGCCACTCCTCCCACCACCTCACTATACTCTTGGG
Organism: Oryctolagus cuniculus; assembly: GCF_051225735.1. Classification (NCBI taxonomy): domain Eukaryota; kingdom Metazoa; phylum Chordata; class Mammalia; order Lagomorpha; family Leporidae; genus Oryctolagus; species Oryctolagus cuniculus. The sequence goes on along the minus strand of NC_142869.1, from coordinate 114,791,776 downwards.
CTATAAATATCCAACTGTCCTTGCCATATTCTGAGGTGAGCCTCAACTCTTTCTGCTGTTGTGATAGTCTTGACATTCATTACAGCATTCTAGAGTAAAGTCTGCTTTATTATATTAACAAATGTCAAAATAACATATTTTCAACATTCAGAAACCCCTATATCCTTTGAGTTGTCTTTGAGCACATGTCTCATGAAGTCTGTAAAATCCCTTCAACAGACACTGTACTTTATAGAGTTCCTCACAGAAACCATCAGCTTCTCCACCTCTCTGTCTTTGCTAGCAGCAACAACCAAGGGGAATTTTATACATAGTGTGTCAAAAATATGTAAATGTAAAAAGATTGTTCTGCTTAATACTATTGGTAGAACCCTTTAATTAAGACAAAATTATTCTTATGTGTTCAAATTTAACTGAAAAGTGATCCCTGTTAAATATGAGTGGGAATAAGAGAGAGAGGAGATGTACAGTTCAGCACATGCTCAATCGGACTTAGCCCTAAGGGTATACTATTAGAAACATGCCAGGGGATTCCAATTCAATCCCATCAAGGTGGCATGTACCAATGCCATCTCACTAGTCCAAGTGATCAGTTTCAGTTCATAATTGAGCATAATGATAAGATTAAGAGTCAAAGGGATCATATAAACAAGACTAGTGTCTGCTAATACTAACTGATAGAATAAAAAAGGAGAGAACAATCCATCATGGGAAGCGGGATACACAGCAGACTCATAGAATGGCAGATGTCCTAAACAGCACTCTGGCCTCAGAATCATCCCTTAAGGCATTCAGATCTGGCTAAAAAGCCTGTGAGAGTATTTCAGACATGGAAAGCCAAGACACTGTGACAAAAAAAAAAAAAAAACAAAACACCTAAATGAAAGATCTCTGTGAGTGAGATCCCAGAGGAAAGAATGGGCCATCAAAGAAGGCAGTATCTTTCTGTGAAGGGAGGAGAGAACTTCCACTTTTACTATGACCTTGTCTAAACAAGATCGGAGTTGGAGAGCTCAAGAGGCTTCCATAGCCTTGGCAACTCATGACAAGAGCCTCGGGTGATTACTGACATCATAAATAAAAGTGTCAATTGTTAAATCAGCAACAGGGCCGGCGCCACGGCTCACTCAGCTAATCCTCCACCTGCAGCACCAGCACTCTGGGTTCTAGTCCCGGTTGCTCCTCTTCCAGTCCAGCTCTCTGCTGTGGCCCAGAAAGGCAGTGGAGGATGGTCCAAGTGCTTGGGCCCCTACACCTGCATGAGAGACCAAGAAGAAGCACCTGGCTCATGGCTTCGGATTGGTGCAGTGCAGGTAGTGGCCATTTGGGGGGTGAACCAATGAAAGGAAGACCTTTCTCTCTGTCTCTTTCTCTCACTGTCTAGCTCTGCCTGTCAAAAAAAAAAAAAAAAAAGCATAAAAAAATCAACAACAGGAGTCCCTGTGCACTTACTCCCCATGTAAGATCTCTGTCCTTAATGTGTTGTACTATGTGAATTAACAGTATAACTAGTACTTAAACAGTACTTTATACTTTGTGTGTCTTTTTGGGTGCAGTCTGTTGAAATCTTTACTTAGTATACACAAAATTGATCTTCTGTATATAAAGATAATTGAAAATGAATCTTGATATTAATGGGATGGGAGAGGGAGTGGGAGATGGGATGGTTGCAGGTAGGAGGGAGGTTATGGGGGAAAAAGCTGCTATAATCCAAAAGCTGTTCTTTGGAAATTTATATTTATTAAATAAAAGTTAAAAAAATATTTTCCTTTATCAAAGTGTCCTTTAAATGCATCCTTTGTCATCTTAATACAGAATACTCTCAAAATTAACTGGAAGAATTTCTGGAAAACTCTCAAATCCAGGCTCATCCACCAATATGCAGAAAACCAATCCCTGACTCTGGAGTGGTGGAAAACTGGAGATAGTTTATCTCAGAGCACAGAGCAAGAAGCTGGGTGGCAATTGCTTAATTCTAGCATTTTCCAAGTGGTTAAAGGTGAAGTTTCTTACAGATTAAAGTTGGAATGAGAGATGCCTGCTTAGTGCATGTCCAGGTTCCTGGCTTAACAGAAGTGCTCATCACCTTCCTTGACTGATGGGCAAGACCATGTTCTTAGGGAATTTTGATGATGGAAATTGGGCTTCAGTCTGTCTTGGGAATGCATACATATGGCAGTTACTTTTTGCTCTGGGCATGGGGTTCCCTGTCCTTGCAGAGACAGTGATTAGGAACCTTGTAAGCTCAGCAGTACTATTTTCTACATTACTAAGAGCTTTATTTGTAATCACCAAAGCAGGACAAGTGGACTCTAAGCTAAAGGAGAGAGGCTGAGAGACGGTGAAAGACTAGACCTGACTAGCATCTGCGTCCAAGCCACCATTTAGGATCACAGCTTCACTATTTCCTGATAAAGGCAATGACCCATAGCATACACGTATCAGTTCATAATTATGAAGGACAATTATTGTGCCTTACTCAGACCTTTACATGAGGACAGTTTAAGTTTTGTAAATCACATCAGCTCACGAAGACCCAGCCTTGAATTGCTGTGGTGACAGTATCTTAATTCTGAACAAATTTTCTGACGTGTAGAACTTAGAATAGTTGTTTAGAGAAATAGGCATTATTAACAACCCATGTTTTAGATTGGTAAATATCTTCCAATCTCAAACACCCAAAATCAAAAGAAAGAAAACGATTGCTGATTAGATCAAACCAAGTGTCAGTCTCTGTATAATCTGTAGAAGGCCAAGACAGGTAAGCCATGGCCTAAGTGTGCCACTGATGTGATTAGCAGTCCTCATGCTGCAAATGAGAGAATGGACCTGGGCCAAGAAGAATCATTTCTTTATGATTGGGTCAGCTATGCAAGAAAAGAGACACGGGATCGTTTAAGGGACATTAAGAAGCTTGCTCTGTGGCAGTCTAACCACAATGTCAGAAACCTCTACTATCCTAAATAAATTATTTCTTTGTAAAGATATTATGATACTAATGGCCCTAGTTAAAATTCGATTAATTTCTTAAATGGAAAGAAACATTAAACCATCATTCATTACAATCCCAAAAGCATTTTGAGTACCTGCGGAAGGTGTGGTTTGCACTAAGGCCTCTGGGGGACATTCAATAACTTGGAATGAGCTAGGAAGTTAGGAACATTAAACATTGCATCCTGAAGGAAAAATTTTTTTTTTAAATTTTAACTGCTTTTCACTTCATCGTGAATGGATATGTGATATTTGAACATGATTCATCAAGTGAGCTGACAAGCACCTAAACTGATCTATCCATTATTTAATGAGAGTTATTCATGAATCACTAAATTGGATACCATAGCAATGTCAATTGCTATAAATATTTTAAATGTTTATTTATTTATTTATATCTACTTGAAAGGCAGAAAGAGAGAGAGAGAGAGTTCTTGTATCTTCTTGTTTAATTCCTAATGTCCAGGGTTAGGCCAGACTTAAAGTCAGGAACCTGGAATTCTATCTCAGTCTACCACGTTGGGGGCACGGGTGTAAGAATTTGAGCCATAATCTGCTGCTTCTGTATATGCATTAACAGGAAGTTGGACAGGAAGAAGATATGCCAAGTCTCACCCTGATATGGGATGCAGGTGTCACAGGGCCACTATGTGTGCCCTGTAAACACTTTTAAATGGTTACTTTCAATGTGACAATGCATCTCACGATTTCTGAACAAATCTCACCATGGACTGCAAGGAAAAATTTAGGGACAGCCATGTATTAAAAGTAGTTCTTTCTTGCCTCGCTCCAAAATTAGTAATTCTGACTGCACGTTAAACACAAATGGGAGCTCTAAAAATTACCCACTCTCAGCCCGCACTTCAAACTCATTACCTCTCTGAGGAGAAAGCGTGACATCAGTGTGTTTAAAATGTCAAAGGAGTGAGTTCTTAAAAGCCAAGAACTTACAAAAGGTTTCAACGGCATTCTACAATACCTGTATGAATAGAAACTTACCTTTTCTTTTTAGAGAGTTTACGTGACAAACCAATGTAAGGTACAAGCAAACTCCCACATACCCTGCTACAGCATTGCTCTGCAGTGAATGAATGGCTTTGTGTTGATCAAGTTTAGCATTAGCATTTAGAGGACAAGTGTCAGCTAGCAGCTGGTTCAGATATATGTAAAAATATTTGTTTTTTTTTTTCTTAATTGCAAAGCAATTCAGTTACTATAAATCATTTGGAAAATATGGAATGGTTTAATGAGGAAATAAATGATCATCCATAATTCTACTACCCACAAGATAGTCACTGCTAATAAGGTGCTGTATTACTTTCTAGATATATACAATTTTGTCCCACGAGAAGCGATACACAATACTGTCTTTTCCCATATGCCATTTTAGAAGAATTTTATCACATTAATAAATATATACTTCATTGTTTTTACAATTATCTATTTAACTTGGATTTTATATTATATATATTATATATATGATATATATATGATATATATCATATTATATAATGATATAGGCATGGGCATATTATATATGTAACAAATCCTTATTATAAACCTTGTCTTTCTGCATTTTTGTTTGTGTATTTATTTTTTGAAGATTTACAGCAAACAGCGTCATTTAATCAAATCAATTCAATACAAATGATAAAGTGATGGATTCAAATCATCCAATCTGAATGATAAAATGAATGATCCAATATGCTTTCTGAATGATTTCTTCTAAGGTATTCAAATTTACTCTTTCTTTAGCAGGAGATGGGTGCACATTTTATAAACTGATAGATCACTGGTCTACATTATTACTTCAATATTTATTGAATAACAAGTGGTATCTCATTGTAATTTTAAGTTTTTAAAAATATTTATTTATTTGAAACTCAGAGTTACAGAGAGTGAAGGAGAGACAGAGAGAGACAGAGACAGAGAGAAATCTTGATCTTCCATCCACTAGTTCACATCCAAGGTGGCTGCAAAGGCCAAGTCTGGGCCAGGAGGATACCAGGAACCCGGAGTTTCATGAGGGCCTCCCAGATGGGTGCAGCAGCCCAAGAACCTGGACCATCTTCCACTGTTTTCCCAGGCACTTTAGCAGGGAGCTAGATCAGAAGTGGAGCAGCTAGGACTCAAACTGGCACCCATATGAGATGCTGGCACAGCAGAAGGCAGCCTAACCCAATGCATCATAGCACCAGGCCCTGTAATTTTAATTTGCAACTCTTTTAGTAGCAATTTGGTTGAATATGTTCATTATCATGACCTGCATTATGATGGTCACAATGATCATAATTAAACTGATGCATTAATCTGCCTGCAGACACACTTTCTTCAATTCTGTTGTATGGATATAAATATTTGCCAAATATTTTCAATTTCTCTTAAGAGACTGTCTTTAGCAACTGCTCCAGAAACAAATAAAAAATGTGATAGTAGGTGTAGACTATAAAAGGTATGGACTCATGGAAACTGGTGTGCTGAACTGCTTAGCAAATAAGAACGGCTAACCTTACCTCAAGACATTAGAATACATATTAGCTGGGCTGACACATCTACCTTTAGTAACGTGAGGCAGCATACAAATTAACTTTGGGGATTTCTGTGAAATTGAGTTAAGAAAGTTACAAACATCTAGAGGCTGTGTGGGTTATTTGAAGCAAAGTTCAGGCTAATGAATCATGGAAAACAATAGAGCACTGACGTGACATTTCAAGGTATTGTGCATAATAAAGACATAATACAAAAGCATTGTGGGACTGACCACCTGCTTGTTTCCTTTGAACATCTGCGCTCTACCATTTATGTGTCCTGGCTGTCTGTGATTGAACAGCAGTGCAGCTTGTTACCTAAGAGATGGGTCCTGGCAATGTGGTTCTGCCCCTACCTGGAGGGCTGGGCCCAGCTCACAGTGGGACGGTTTCCAAAGACTGATCTAGATTTCCTTTTTGGTGGTAGCTTTTGTGATAGCAGCATTTGATCTGACACCCATCTGTGCATAAACAGTAGGAGCCCCTCTGCAACACAGGATAAATGTGAAACGAACACATTTTTTTGTTGTTTTGTTTGTTTTGTCAATTTAATTACTAATTTCATTTTCTAACCTGAGCCCATTAACTGTTGGTTGGTTCATAGAATGCAATGTTTAGGAAGTAATCATTAATTTGAAGTGACAACAACACAACTTACTCAAAAAGATTGACAAAAGACAGCAGCAATGAAGGCTTAAAATGTTGGCTTTAGTTTATGATTCTATCATTAGAATATGTCTTTTATTCAACCTGAGATCTGGTGTAAAGTGGGCTTGGTTACAGTTGAAGGCAAGTGAGAAATTATGGGCCCTCTGCTGAATGGAATCCTGTAGACTTCCCTGCAGAACAGTAAGCTGCTTAACTTCTTTGGGTCACTTTATGACTTAGTCCAACCCAATGATTCCACTCATCCCTCACCACCCATGTTTTCCCTTTAACTCTGGATCCTCAGCTTACCAAATATTTTTAAGTCTCCAGAGCCTTTGATGCCAGTAAGGTGACAAAAATATTCTTTTTTCATTCCTGTGCCCAAGAATTTTCTATTTACTTCAGATGCTGCTAGAAAGCATTTATTTGATTCCTTGTCTTTACTCATTGATTTTCCTTCAACCCCTTATGCCTTTTCCAATCTTCCTTCTTTTTACGTGTACCCGTCAGTGGAAGAGAACCCTACACAGTACCTCAGATGCAGATGGTAGATACCATCAGGTCCTAATACAGTCTCATGGTCTACTTGCTTCCCGCATTTAGCTTAAAGTTGTCTTCTCTGCAATCAATCCTGTGCTTAAATTAGTTCACTGAACTGAGGGGATGGTGCAGCTAGTGAGATCATGCAACTCCCTTATAATTAACACCTTGATGTTCAGCCTTGTCTTAAGGGGTTTCTTTTCCATGAACCCCAGGCTCCAACAAAAAACAACTACCACCTGCATGCAGCCCCCAGATGAGACTTAACCCCATTTTGCCATTATCAAATTTCTCTAAAGAACATGATGTTGCTGATAATTGAGGAGATCCTCAAGTAATGCAAACTGAACCAGACACTTAGACATTTGAATACACACTGCTAAACTCCAAAATTGAAGCAATCTGTGAGAACTTTTGTTCCTAACCCTAGGGATGAATGGGAATTAAATGATAGCTTCCTGGCTCCTTTCTCTGCACTTCACAGTATATTCATACTTTCTTCTCCCACCCCAGTGTCAGTAATTGGCTTGCTGTGCATCCAGTGAGTGGACCCAGTTTTAGGGGTTCTGTGCAATTCCTGTAACCAGTCTTAGGGATGCCCTGTAAGTTCGATATAGCACTGACCAAACTGCATAACAATTACTTATTGTTTTTTCATTCATCTTTTGGGGGTAAAGCTGTGCTCATAGTACTATATTCAACAATAGAAGGGCCTGAGATAGATATTTCCTTAGCTCTCAGCATGCTTAAAATTTAATGGGCAAAAGAATGTAATAGAAAAAGCTATAGTACATTATTTCCAAATAGAAATATCAGAGATAAAAAAGTCTCTGTAAGTTCAAAAAGATTTATATAAATATGTAGCTGTATGAAGACAGAATTTAACACTGAAAAAATTCTCCAAATATTTTTCTGAAAATATGAGAGTTTTCCACCAAGGATTATCCCTTGTAAAGTCAACATCACGCATAATAGCACTTGAAGTCATTTCTCCTTAGAAAAGAGAAAAGGGGAAAAATTCCTAAGATTTGTATTGTTGATTATTTACAAAGTCATGATAATTTAATCTCATATAATATTTATATATTAAAATTCTTAAATGTGTACTCTGTAATACCGCATTAAGAAACAGTCTCAATGTACAATATATGAGTGGTTATTTCTAAAAATCACATAATATCAGTTTCTGGTATGACCTGAGATAATTTTACTGGCAAATTTTGAAATGGAGGCAAAAAACATACACACATTATTTGCAGCAAATGACATATTTAAAAAGTGCTCTTTCAGTTTGTTCCAGTGCATTGTGGGTAACTTAAGTCAGCTTGTCTAAGCACACAACCAAGGCTCCATCTTCACCAGCATCTTGCTTTGGAAGACATTTCTATCCTAAAAGATTTTATTGGACTGTACTGAATCTCTTCAAAAGCTCTTTGGGTAGGCTCTAGTTAAGTACAATTTTGTCTCATTTTCTTAACTCCCACAGTTTTGTAGCTTCATTTTGAATGTTAGAAAATAAAATGTTTCTGCTTCTTGTTTTCCAATCCCTTTGGAAAAAGCTCCCCGCCACACCCCACCCACCCAACTCCATTGTGGTCAGAATCCTGTTTATGCTTTTTCATCAAACTGTGAAGAAGAGATAGAGCTGGCTTGCTGTGTTACTTGGAGTACTGCCAGAGCCTGGTGTTCAATAAATATTGGTACAGAGAATGGGAGAGACAGGTTGAGGTCTAACGTCAAAGGTTTGGAAAAAATACATTAACAAGTAATGCACATTGTTTTATAAATTTTATATCTGATGAAGGTCAAACTCATAAGAGTAGAAATTTGGCCGGCGCCGCGGCTCACTAGGCTAATCCTCCGCCTTGCAGCGCCAGCACACCGGGTTCTAGTCCCAGTTGGGGCGCCGGATTCTGTCCCAGTTGCCCCTCTTCCAGGCCAGCTCTCTGCTGTGGCCAGGGAGTGCAGTGGAGGATGGCCCAAGTGCTTGGGCCCTGCACCCCATGGGAGATCAGGAGAAGTACCTGGCTCTTGCCATTGGATCAGCGCGGTGCGCCGGCCGCAGCGCACCATCCGCGGTGGCCATTGGAGGGTGAACCAATGGCAAAGGAAGACCTTTGTCTCTCTCTCTCACTGTCCACTCTGCCTGTCAAAAAAAAAAAAAAATTAGAAAATTTTCCTTCAAAGTAGAGGATAGGCACAGGGAAGGATACAAGGAGGGAAAGCAACAGGGGCTATTGCAGGACATAATCAAGCATTTCATGTAGCTAAGTGCAAGGTGCAAATCCCTATCAATGTACTGAGAGCACAGAGTGATTGGAGACATAGTAAGGACTCACTAGGAGAGATTAAGAAGGCTACCAATGAATGACATCTGAATTTCATCTTGTGGATTGATGACATGGGCAATTGGTTAGGATGTCTCAAGTCCAAAAGGCACCACCACCAACAGGGAAAAAACAGTGAAAAAGCATTTGTGGAAGAGTGGGAGTTGTTTTCCAGACCCCTAAGTAGCAGGAGATGCATACATGAGCATTCTTGGAATTTCTTAGCAGGGAACTGACCCCAGGATTTTCTCCATGCCCACATTCTTTTCTCCTGTTGTCTTTGTGAAGTGGAGTTAGTGCTGAGTTTCTCAGAGTCTCACTAGCAAGCCGCCTAGAGATTCATATAGTAAGTTTGAACAAAGCTTGGTTCACAAGGCTGCTCAGTTTGACTTAGAACCCACATTCTTTCCTTTTGTTCTTGTGTCTCCTTATGGAAATTAAGTCTTCACCTGTCAAATTGGATTCTCACAATCATTCAGCAAACATTGCGGTTGCTCTTATTGACTCTTATGAAGAAGTTCAGAATGGGCCAGTTCCAAACTTACCACTTTGGCATAAGGAACATTTTGAGTTGCAGGCAGTTGAGCAATTTTTGGAGGAGTTTCTATGCTCTACCTCTGTGAAGCACGGCATAAGTTTCCCTTATATAAATGGAGTTTCCATTTGTAAGTTATACTCATATTCCCCACTAGGGAGAGTTGTTTACTTGAGATAACATAAGAAGCCTTATCAGAAAGACTTTATTTACTATACACTTCATAGTTACCACTCTACCACTTGTATTCCTTCACCAGGAACCCAGACCCTCATTTTATTGGCTTTTATTTCTTCTCCAAAAGTTATCACCTTTGTTAAAATAGTATATAAGTCGTCAGGTATAATTGTCCTCCATGTGCACATATAATGCTCTATGTTGTTAATCTCTCTTTTTTTTTATTGAATTTGCAGGCCCAAGCCACTGAACATATGGCAGCAGAAGATTTCTTTTACTACTCTATACTTGATTCTATTGTCTTACTATTTCCAATTAAATTTTATGCTCCTTGGTTTGGCATTTAGAATGTTTTCACATGACTTCACATTTCTTGTCTGTCTTGTTCTTTGTAAATCTCACTAACCACCCTAATGAACTCTGTACTCTTCTTCATAGGTACCTCACAATATTCTGTTCCACACTTGTAGTCCACATAATTTCATTGCCATGAACTACTTTTGTTACTATGTGCATATCCATTCTCCATAGTTTCCCATATCTATGTGCTCAGTTTCTATTCATTCTTCAAATCTCATGTTCAGCTTGAAGCCTCTCCTGATAATATGATAGGAATTTCCCTCTTCCCTTTGATCTCTGCAAGATAATTACAGGAAGTAGAGTGAAAGTGGGGTGAGCCAGATAAGAAAGAATGAAATACAATCCAACACAGCAAGTTGATTGCTATTTAAAAGTTTCAAATTTTTTTAAAAAAGATTTATTTATTTATTTGAAAGGGAGAGGGAGGGAGGGAAGGGGAGAGAGGGAGAGATGGAGAGAGGGAGAGAGAGAGAATCGAGTTTTTATCCATTGGTTCACTCCCCAAATGATTGCAACAACTTAGTCAAATTGAGGCCAAAACCATAGAGCCAGAACCCCATCCAGTTCTTCCATATGGATGCCAGGAATTCAAGTACTTGGACCATCAACCACTGCATTCTCAGGCATATTGACAAGAAGATAGATATGAAGAGGAGCAACTGAAACTGAACTGGCACTCCAACATCGGATGCTGGTGTTGCAAGCAGTGGCTGAACCCACTGAACAACAATGCTTGCCCTAGTTTTAGATTCAAAAAGGAAGCATCTAGGATGGTGGGCAGGAAAAGGAAGAAGCTTTAGCAATAAACAGCAGGGCTCAAATGTAGGTGAGAGATTCCAGATATTTAGAAGACTGGGGAGTGGAGAGTGGGAAAGGCATGATCTTTGCTTTCCACCACTGGGCTATAACAAGCCCAGGGATACAAAAATGATGAAATACAGTACTGGGGGTAGGAGGTTTGCCTGAAACAATCCAAAATTATGCATACCCATTGTTCTGATATACATTTTAGTAGCATTTTCTTTTTGTTTGTGAACTTACCTTTTGCTTACAAACATATGCAAACATAACTTATAACATACAAGGGTATTTTGCAAGATTAATGAGAAATAGGATTAAAAGATTCATTTAGGGGAGCGCATTATATGGCACTGTGGGTTGTCACCACTTGAGACTTGTGTATCTCATATCAGAATACCTTGGATACAAGTTCCACCTCTGCTTCCAATTCAACTTCCTGCTAATGCACCTAAGAAGAGGTAGCAGATGATGGGCAATGTGCCTGGATTCCTGTAACCCATGAGGGAAACCCAAATGGATCTCCTGGCTTCTTGCTTTGGCCTAGCTCAGCCCTGGCTGTTGAAAGCATCTGGGGAATAACCAGCATATGGAAGATCTTGCTCTGAGGAAGGAAGGAAGGAAGGAAGGAAGGGAGGGAGGGAAGGGGGAAGGGGGGGAGGGAGGGAGGGAAAGAAGGAGATTTTATATGGCTGCAAAATAATTAGGAAATCTGTGCACAGGTGTTTTTTATAATAAGCATCTCACAATTTCAAAATATTTGCATCAAAATAAATGTGTTTTAATTCCATTTTCCACATCGTTTTTGAATTATCCCCATAGGACTACTGGAAATAGCTATTGAATGAATCAGTAAATTATGCAGTTTAGACGTAATACATGATAGCAAACTTGGGAGAGAATACTGCTACAGAGGTGGTAGCACCAGCTTGTAATTTATGATTTGGTGATTAGGCCTTCATTGGATGGTGACATTTGAACAGAGACTTGAAAGTGTTCTGGAGTGAGCCATGCCTGGCAAAGGCAGTAGTAGGCCTGACATTCCGTGGAACAGCAGTGGGTCCAGTGGTTTGGAGAAGAGGGAAAAGAGGAGCAGAGATGAACAACGAAAGCTAAATAGGTTTGTAATATAGCAGAATGTGTAGCTGTATAGTTCCTTATAAGGGCTTGGGGGCTTCTCTCCTAACAGTTTTTAATCTCATTGTCTAATTCATCTCAGGAGTTCACAACCAGGAATTATTTTGATCCCAAGCTGACATTTGGCAATGTCTGGGGATACCTTTGGCTGTCACAACTCTGAGGAGGTAGTGCTACTGGCATGTAGTGGAAAGATGCCTGGAATGAATACAGGACAGCTTTCACCTGTTCCAAAGTATCAATAGTGCTACAATTTGGGTAATCTGATTTAACTGTTGTGACTCTGGCTTCTGTCATGTGAATAGAAACAAAAAAGGGAAAGGGTGACAACAGTGAGGGAGTCAAGAGGCAACTATGGTAATCCAGTGAGGGATAGCCTTGGTTTTGATCACAGTGACAGGAGTGATATTGCTGAGAAGCAGTTGGATTATAGATATGTTATGAAAATAAAGTCATTGGGGCTGGCGCTGTGGCGCAGTGGGTTAACACCCTGGCCTGAAGTGCCAGCATCCCATATGGGCGCCAGATCTATTCCCAGCTGCTCCACTTCTCACCAAGCTACTGCTATGGCCTGGAAAAGCAGTAGAAGATGGGCCAAGTCCTTGGGCCCCTGCACCCACATGGGAGACCTGAAAGAAGCTCCTGGCTCCTGGCTTCAGATTGGCGTAGCTCCAGGCATTGCTGTCAATTGGGGAGTGAACTGGCAGATGGAAGACCTCACTCCCTCTCTCTCTTTCTTTCTCTCTGACTCTGCTTCTCTCTCTGTGTAACCCTGCTTTCAAATAAATAAATTAATCTTTAAAAAAAAAAAAAAGGTTACTCTAGGCCAGTGCCGCGGCTCACTAGGCTAATCCTCTTCCTGCGGCACCGGCACTCTGGGTTCTAGTCCCGTTCGGGGCGTCAGATTCTGTCCCAGTTGCTCCTCTTCCAGTCCAGCTCTCTGCTGTGGCCCAGGATGGCAGTGGAAGATGGCCCAAGTCCTTGGGCCTTGCACCCACTTGGGAGACCAGGAGGAAGCATTGGCTCCTGGCTTTGGATAGGCGCAGCTCCGGCCGTGGTGGCCATTTGTGGGGTGAACCAACAGAAAAGGAAGACCTTTCTCTCTGTCTCTCTCACTGTCTAACACTGCCTGTCAAAAAAAAAAAAAAAAAAAAAAGCTTACTCTGATCTTATGTCTCTCATTCCTCTTCTTCCATAAGTGAAAGCTATGAAACCTAGGGAGATCTCTTTCTGATCTGCCTCTCCTGCAATTTAGATCATAAAACTCTTAAATGGCAGATGTGCTATCCTATACCACAGGGGAAGGTACACTACACAGTGAGACAAAGAAGAATCTGAACAAACGTTGCTAAGTTCCCCCAGTTTAACACTAGGTCATACCTCATTTTGTCCAATCACGTTTCTCAACAACTCTTTTTTTCTTTTTTCTTTTTTTCTGTTTTGAAGGCAGAGTTAGTGAGAGAGAGACAGAGAGAAAGGTCTTCCTTTTCTGTTGGTTCACCCCCAAATGGCCATTACTGCCGGCGCACTGTGCCAATCCGAAGCCAGGAGTCAGGTGCTTCCTCCTGGTCTCCCATGCGGGTGCAGGGCCCAAGCACTTGGGCCATCCTCCACTACCTTCCCGGGCCACAGCAGAGAGCTGGACTGGAAGAGGAGCAACTGGGACAGAATCCGACACCCCGAACGGGACTAGAATCCGGGGTGCCAGTGCCGCAGGAGGAGGATTAGCCAAGTGAGCCACGGTGCCAGCCAACAACTCCTTTTTTCTTCAGACTTAGTATAAAAATGCAGTTTTGCCTGGGTTTTTAGGTCTTTATTTCTGAAGGCTTCTGTATCATGTGAAAGTTTGTTAAATGAATTTGTTATCCCTTTATGTTATTATAGGGATGTGAATCACAGACCTCACACTAGGAAAGTAAAAGATACTATTTTTTTAAAGATTCATTCATTTATTTGAAAGGCAGAGTTACAGAGAAACAGAGGCAGAAAGAGAGCGAGTGAGCGAGAGAGAGGTTTTCCATCTGCTGGTTCACTCCCCAAATGGCCACAACGGCCGGAGCTGTGCCAATCCAAAGCCAGGAGCTTCCTCCAGGTCTCCCAAGTGGATGCAGGGTCCCAAGCACTTGGGCCGTCTTCTACTGCTTTCCCAGGCCATATCAGAGAGCTGGATCGGAAGTGGAGCAGCCAGATCTCGAACCAGCGCCCATATAGGATGCTGGCACTGCAAGTGGTGTGTCTTTACCTGCTATGCCATAGCACTGGTGCCAAAGGCACTATTTTTTTTTTTTTTTGTTCCCTACAACACCTAGGTTTACCTATCAGATGTACAGTCAGACAGGTGGATCTGCAGTAGAGAAGAAATGTCTAGGCTTGAGTTATATTTTTGGGAATCAGCATCTGTGTCATATTTAAGGTAGATCATAAGAAAGTGAATGCAGAAAGCACAAAAAATGAAGAACTGAACACTATGAAACACGTATGTGAAGAGGTTAGAGTGAGTCGTGAAGGGAATGCAGGGAAGTTGAAAACATTCATTTCCACCACACTTTCATAGAGCTCCAGGTCTTCAAATAATTGAATTCCATTTTTTTAATCTTCTTGCTCTATCTTGGTGCTTGGGGGCTGTTTTCAGTGCCCCAAGCATCCATCTGTCCCAGGAAAATGAGTCTGGATTCTGCTTATCGCATATCTCTGTTTTCTGTTTTGTCACTTCTCTGTTTCCCAACACTTGGTCATTTGTGCTGTTGCTTCTGTTGTCAATGTACTTCCCTTTTCCCCTTCTTCCACAGCTACCCCTGCTAAGCCTGGGCTGGACATTATTATGTCCACTCAACACACTGCATTTCCAGTTATACAACCACAACTCCTGGGCCATGTATGTGTGTGTGTGTGTGTGTGTGCGTGCACAACTCTCTATTTAATATGCCTTTGGAGTTTTCAATAATGTAGATATGATCCCTGTTTCATGCTAAATTCTATCATGCCTATGAACATTTGAATGTGCTATTCCTAATACAGAAAACCTCCAAAACTAGTTAGAGGAATCTATAGAAATCCCCAAAACTAGATCTGCTCTCCCAGCATGCAACAAGCCAATTATTGACACCAGGATGAAGGAGGAAATCAGTACTTTATTTTCAATGCATATCTCAAGGAAGCAGGTAACCCATTCACTCAAGTCCAGGGCTCCCTGAGGGAAAGGAATAAATCTTATGGTTTAACGTGGGTAGTGATTAATACATGATCAGCTGATTTGTGGCCTTTGGTTGGTGCACAGGGCACATAGCATTTTTTTTTTTTTTGACTGGTCAGTGATAGTGGCCAGTGTATTTCTTTTGAAATAGCAATGGTAGGTTCTGGTCTCTCTGGGTCTGAGAGTATTGTGTGTATTATTTTGTTTGATTGGGGCCTTTGAGCTTCTGAATTGTTCTCAGAATAGATGCCAGCACTGAGATAATAACTTCAGGGGCAATCTCAGTTTTTGTGATATAGGGTTTGGGCTTTAGTTTTACCTTGTGTCATACTCTTAAGAACTGCAAGATAAGGACAAGATACTAGGGCTTGTAAAAGTCTACATCAAATCATGAAGGTAGGGGATCAGCTTCATTTCCAAGACTGGATACTCTCTCTTTCTCTGTTTCGCTTCTCAGATATCAGCTAAAAGGCCACAATCCTCAGAGGTTCCTGGAGCTTCCATGAATGGTTTTGGTGACTCTATGCTCATTTTTATACTAATAGTCATCACATCATATGACAATTTTATTTTTCCTTTTCAGCATCCACTATGGTGAATGTCTCTGTCCTGTTCATGCTGCATCTCTATTATATAAGACATGTGCTCCAGAAATGTTTTTGGATGAATAAATAAAATAATGAATTAGTTTATATGTTTCATAACTTTAATCAGTCTGAGTGCAATTCATGATGAAATCTCATGAATTTATTTGCTTCTGCACCTAGTATATTGCATAGCATAAGGTTGAATGTAGGTAAATCAATGTTGATTGATATAACTGAGTTCATACTATGAGTTATTATATTCGTATGAATTTCTACACCCAGAATATTCTTGCTGAAAAGGAAGTCATGCCCTGAATATTGCCTTGGGTCATCAGTTCTGAATTATATACAATTTAAATTAAACCTGTTTCTTCTTTTGCTGTCAGTAGTGTGACTAAAATGAGAAAGGTGAGAAGAACAGAGAGAAATGATCAGATTAGCAGCTTTGAAATGGTACAGATTTGTGATAGTTCAGCAATCAGATATGAATATTAAAGTGTTATATAAAGGTCAGGCAATGTGAAAATGCTGCAGGCAAAGTAGAAATGTTACTACAGTAAACAATGTGCTAACTAAATTTGTGAAGCTCTGTAAGATAACCCCTGTGTAGCTTTGACTTTGAAACAGGTCGATTGTCAATGCATATAAATATCCTTTTTTCTTTCTCAAAGGTCAATCAGCTTTTATCTGAAAATGAAACAAACAAAATCGGATCAAAATATGGAAAGTCCAAAGAGAAGAGCAAGGCTGTAAAATTAATGAAATGTACGATTTTGCTTAACTGGAGATGTGAATCTGAATACTCTTCTGACAGATCAAGTGGATGGAGTTATTTATGGATTCCTAAACCTTATGCAAGTCCATGCTTTTGTCTTTTCTTGCAATGCCCTTAACAGTCCTCAACCACAATATATGTGACTCTTTTCTACTCATCTTTCAATGTTTAGTTCCTTGACAACACCCCCACACACACACATGCACACATAAACACACACATACACACACACACACACACACCCTTGGTTTGATTCAGATACCCCTTCTCAAAGTTGCTTTAATACTGTATCTATGGCCATTGCCGTGGCTCTATTGGCTAATCCCCCACCTGCGGCACCAGCGCCCCGGGTTCTAGTCCCGGTCGGGCACCTGATTCTGTCCCGGTTGCCCCTCTTCCAGTCCAGCTCTCTGTTGTGGCCCAGGAAGGTAGTGGAGGATGGCCCAAGTGTTTGGGCCCTGCACCCACATGGGAGACAAGGAGAAGCACCTGGTTCCTGGCTTCAGATTAGCACGGTGCGCCGGTTGCATCGAGCCGGCCGCAGCGACCACTGTGGGGTGAACCAATGGAAAAAGAAGACCTTTCGCCAGTGCCACGGCTCACTAGGCTAATCCTCTGCCTTGAGGCGCCAGCACACCAGGTTCTAGTCCCGGTCGGGGCGCCGGATTCTGTCCCGGTTGCCCCTCTTCCAGGCCAGCTCTCTGCTGTGGCCAGGGAGTGCAGTGGAGGATGGCCCAGGTGCTTGGGCCCTGCACCCCATGGGAGACCAGGAGAAGCACCTGGCTCCTGCCATCAGATCAGTGTGGTGCGCCGGTTGCAGTGTGCCAGCCGCGGCGGCCATTGGAGGGTGAACCAACGGCAAAGGAAGACCTTTCTCTCTGTCTCTCTCTCTCACTGTCCACTCTGCCTGTCAAAAAAAAATAATAAATAAAATAAATTAAAAAATACTGTATCTGTAATCTTTTTTAGAGCTTACTCTACTTTCTATAACTTGATGCTATATCTCTGCTAATAAGCTGTGACCAATTGCAGATCATGAAAACATATTTTCTTCATATTTTTCTGTGCCTATGAAAATGCCTAGAACTAAGTAGATCCTCATTACACATTGAATGTGTCTGGCCAAAAACGAATGAGTCTGTGTATGATCCCGTGGAAACTGATTTGAAGATATGTGATAACATGACCATTTGATGTTAGAATTTTATTATGGAGGTCAGGGTTATGACATGGAGGTTTAAGCCATGGCCCATCCTGTGAGCACCATTTCAAGTCCCTGCTCTTCCACTTCTGATCAGCTCCATGCTAATGCATCTGGGAAAGCAATGGAAGATTACTTGAGTACTTGGATCATGGCCACCTATGTGGGAGACTTGGATGGAGTTTCAGGCTCTTGACTTTGGGATGACCCAGCCCCAGCCACCATTTGGGGAGTGAAATAGCAGATGGAAGATCCAGCCCTCCCTCTCTCTCTCTCTATCTTTCTCTCTCTCTATCCTATCCTGTCTCTGTAAATCTGCTGCCAAATAAATATTTTTTAAAATATAATTTATTATGTAAAACTCAATTTTCATAAATAGAAAACACTCCCATCTCTTTTGTATCAAATTACCTTAGGATTATTTCTAAATGTATTCATTTTCCTTGTAAGAGACCATGACACTGATCATTTGGGTTTGAATAGGCTACAGGATGCCTTGCTGTTTCAGGGTCTATCAGAACTTGATTGTATTTATAGGATTTCTGCTTCTCTAAACTGAAGCTGTTTTTGATCTCTGACCTATGTGATTAGCTGAGTCATGACTAACAGGAAATACTAACTAAGGACAAGGGAAAAAAGAAAGGTCTAGAATTCTTTTGTTTTTAATGTCGTTCTTTTTTGTGTATTTCTGGCTTGTCCTCTTGATTTTCACCACACTGAGTAATGTTTGCATCCGCTGCCTCTGAAGGACATTCCTGGACCTACCAGTTGATTATTGGCCCTGAAACTCAATACACAGACATCTATCCTCATGCAGCTAAATTGTTCTCCTCATTTTAACAGGAAAGAAAATGAGGCTGCTGCAGCAACATTTCACGCTTCACATGAGACAGGATGGATGGCAAAGTGTTCTTAGGTAAGTGATGAAGTCAGAGTCTTGTCTTTTCCTTTGCCAGGGATGAGAAACAGTTGCCGGCTTACCTATGTCCATGCCTGCTCTTTAAAAGGGATATTACAGACTTACATAGAGACAGACATTGTAATATCTGACAGTGAGTTTTTGAATTAGCTGTGTAAGGGAAAGAGGTAAAACAGGCAGACTTTCAAGTCAGAAAACACAAATTCAAACTATAGCTGCAAAGTGGATGGAATTATGGAATTTTCCAATGGCTGGGAAATTAACTGTTAAGCAGAGGTATCCTGGGAAAAGTATTATTTAAACACATTAATTAAAATTCAGAGATGGCAGCAGGGTCAAAGGGAACGAACAGTTGTTGAGCAGTTCTTGCTTGCTCAGTTTCCTAACTGAAGCATTGTAGTAGATGACGTATTTTAAGTTTAACTTCTGTAACTATTTCAAAGCAGGCTCTACACCTCAGTAAATCACAAATGATATAGTTATTTTTCTGCAACATTAATTTCCCAAATGAATTATTTGCATTGGAATTATGAACTTTTAAGTGCCCACTACTTCTAGATTTCTTCTTTATCTCACTTCTTTGATAATTAGTTTAGCATTGGCCTGGTAGGAAAGCTGACATTGGTTCAAATCCAGGCTCTGGCTTTAATAGCTATGTGGCCAAGGGGGACACCGTTCTCACCTCAACTTGATATACAGCCCAAGTTCCCATCACAGCTTCTCAAAATGCAAATACAATAAAATGGCATAATACGTTATCTCAAGCTCATCTAGTTCTCCTTTAACACACTTCTACAATGGGGATAGTCTAAAATTCTTCTTCTGTGATGGTCATGCCAAGAACTGAATGAATCTCAATATTCCAAAATAGGGCCCATACACTGGGCACCAACTCATTAAGAGATTCCCAGATTGATGGCGGTTGTCCCACAGCTGGAGCTATCAGTCACCCACAGTTAGTGTCCAACTTGGGTTGTATGGCTCAACTACCAGCCTCTTTAATCCTTGCCACCACCCCAACTTTCATCAGGTTAACTTCGGAGACACTGGTCATTCCACTGACCTGTTAGTAACATGGTATCACATTTTTTGTGATTTTTATTTTTTGAATTCCACTTGCTACAATATGGCATGCCTGGTATTGCTGTCAAATACCAATACCTACCTTTAGGGGCGCTGTGACTAATAAGTGAGTTCATTACATAAGACCCTTACCACTGTGTCTGGCACTCAGCAAATGAAAATAAGTAAGTGGTGATTGGTTTATATTAGTTGAAATACAGTCCCAAATATAAAAGAAAGTCGTATTTAAGTGATGTTTCACTGTCTTTTTCTTTAAGATTTAGTATTTTATCTGTTTTAAAGGCAGAGTTACAGAACATTGTCTTTTTTAAAAAAATTTAATACTTTTTCTTATATTGGCATGCTAAAAATCAAAGATTATTAATCAGAACAATTATACACATATGTATACACGTGAGGATACTGAAGAAACATTGTGAACAAATTTAATTACAAGATATTTTATTTTGGTACAAAACATTTGAAATCAACACTTGGACTTTTCAAAATGAGTAATTCCCATGAACTTTTTGAACCTCTCATATGCATAACTTAAAAAAATCTTTTGCATCAAATAAATGGTTCCTTAAATTCTGTTTCCACAAACTTTGTGAAGCCCTCCCACCATGCGTGTGTGTTTGTGTGTGTATATGCACATGTTGTGGTTTGGATCTTAGTTTAGATGTTGAACACCCCCAAATACCCTTGGGTTAAAGATTTTACCCATGGTGGTCCTATTTAAAGTTGGAATAAACTTGGGAACTTTAGATGGTAAGATTTAATAGGAGGTCCTCAGTTCATTATGGATATGTCCTTGTAAGAGAAGTTTCCTGAAAGACTTGTTATAAAAGTCTGAATTTTGAACCATCTGTGTGCTGGTTTGCCATGTGATACTTACTCTGTGTTCACTCCATGATCTGCCATGGGTCCCTCACTAGAGCAAAAGCCTGTATCATGCAATTTTGACTCTGACGCTCCATTAGTATGAGCTAAATAAACCACTCTTTTCCTTCATAAGTAGATTGCTTCAGGTATTTCATTATAGTGACAAAAAATGACTAATATAATACATATAGTCAATATCCATATCTATTAACCTGCTCCCAAACAGAAAAGTTAAGTGCATCAGGCTATACAAATATCAAGGATAATAAGATTTAAAGTGATATGTTAATATATCTAGAACTACCGTACCTTTCTGGGGGCAAACAAATTTAGACACTCTGGGTACAGTTGTGGGACCATAAGAACGCTCCATAACGGGGACAGTGTATAAATGAATTGAAGTGAAAAGGCTGATCTGAGGTATGAGGCACCTCTGAAAAAACAACTAATGCCCTGTTTAAATAATTTATATGTGAGAAAAAATTTGATTCTTAAAGTGATATTTGTTTATTTGAAAGGCAGAGTGACAGAGGGAGGAGAGAGAGAGAGATGGAGAGAAAAGGTGAGATCTTCTATCTACTGGATCATTCCCCAAAAGAAAGCAATAATAGGAGCCAAACAAGGCCAAAGAAAATAGCCTGGAACTTCACTCAGGTTTCCCATGCTGGTGACAGGGACCCAAGTCCCTAAGTCATCATCCATTGCTTTTCCATGTGCATTAACAACAAGGTTGATCAGAAGTGGAGCTGCCAACATTCCAACCAGCACTCTGATGTGGAATGCTGGTGTTGCAAGTGGTAGTTTAATCCACTGCACCACATCAGCCCCAATTTTGACTTTTTTTTTTTTTTTTAAACTTTTATTTAATGTATATAATTTTCCAAAGTACGACTTATGGATTACAATGGCTTCCCCCCCATACCGTCCCTCCCACCCACAACCCTCCCCTTTCCCACTCCCTCTCCCCTTCCATTCACATCAAGATTCATTTTCGATTATCTTAATATACAGAAGATCAGCTTAGTATACATCAAGTATGGATTTCAACAGTTTGCTCCCACACAGAAACATAAAGTGAAAAATAATAGATGATTTTTTTTAAATGATGATGAAATCAGAGCAGACCTATTGTCATGTTTAATCCCAGTGAGAGTCAAGTTGGGAATTGATAATTTTTTTTTTCTTTTCTTTTTTTTTTTTTTTACAGAAGATCAGTTTAGTATGCATTAAGTAAAGATTTCAACAGTTTGCACCCCCATAGAAACACATAGTGAACAATACTGTTTGAGTACTCGTTATAGCATTAAATCTCAATGCACAGCACATTAAGGATAGAGATCCTACATGAGGAGTAAGTGCACAGTGACTCCTGTTGTTGACTTTACCAATTGACACTCCTGTCTATGGCATCAGTAATCTCCCTATGCTCCAGTCATGAGTTTCCAAGGCTATGGAAGCCCTCTGAGTTCTCCGACTCTTATCTTGTTTAGACAAGACAAGGTCATAGTCAAAGTGGAGGTTCTCTCCTCCCTTCAGAGAAAGGTACCTCCTTCTTTGATGACCTGTTCTTTCCACTGGGATCTCACTCGCAGAGATCTTTTGCCAGAGTGTCTTGGCTTTCCATGCCTGAAATACTCTCATGAGCTCTTCAGCCAGCTCTGAATGCCTTTAGGGCTGATTCTGAGGCCAGAGTGCTATTTAGGACATCTGCCATTCTATGAGTCTGCTGAGTATCTCACTTCCCATGTTGGATCACTCTCCCCTTTATTTACTCCATCAGTTAGCATTAGGAGGTACTAGACTTGTCTATGTGCTCCCTTAGACTCCCAGTCCTTTCACCATGACCAACTGTGAACTGAAACTGATCACCTGGTACAGTGAGATGGCATTGGTACATGCCACCTCGATGGGATTGAATTGGAATCCCCTGGTATGCTTCCAACTCCACCACTTGGGGCAAGTCAGCCTGAGCATGTCCCAAATTATACATCTCTTCCCTCTCCCATTCCCACCACCATGTTCAACAGGGATCACATTTCAGTTAATTTTCAACACTTAAGAATAACTGTGCATCAATTACAGATCTAAACCAGTCATATTAAGTAGAACAGATAAAAAAACTACTAAGAGGGATAATGTATTAAATTGTTCATTAACATTCAGGGCCATGCTGATCAAGCCACCATTTCCCATAGTGTCCACCTCACTCCAACAGGTTTCCCTCTTGGTGTTCAGTCAGTCGTCACCGATCAGGGAGAACATATGGTATTTGTCCCTTTGGGACTGGCTTATTTCACTCAGCATGATGTGTTCCAGATTCCTCCATTTTGTTGCAAATGACTGGATTTCGTTGTTTCTTACTGCGGTATAGTATTCTAAAGAGTACATATCCCATAATTTCTTTATCCAGTCTATCGTTGATGGGCATTTAGGTTGGTTCCAGGTCTTAGCTATTGTGAATTGAGCTGCAATAAACATTAGGGTGCAGACCTCTTTTTTGTTTGCCAATTTAAATTCCTTTGGGTAAATTCCAAGGAGTGGGATGGCTGGGTCGAACGGTAGGGTTATCTTCAGGTTTCTGAGGAATCTCCAGACTGACTTCCATAGTGGCTTGACCAGTTTGCATTCCCACCAACAGTGGGTTAGTGTCCCTTTTTCCCCACATCCTCGCCAGCATCTGTTGTTGGTAGATTTCTGCATGTGAGCCATTCTAACCGGGGTGAGGTGAAACCTCATTGTGGTTTTGATTTGCATTTCCCTGATTGCCAATGACCTTGAACATTTTTTCATGTGCCTGTTGGCCATTTGGATTTCCTCTTTTGAAAAATGTCTATTGAGGTCCTTGGCCCATCTCTTAAGTGGGTTGTTGGTTTTGTTTTTGTGGAGTTTCTTGATCTCTTTGTAGATTCTGGTTATTAACCCTTTATCTGTTGCATAGTTTGCAAATATTTTTTCCCATTCTGTCGGTTGTCTCTTCACTCTCCTGACTGTTTCTTTTGCAGTACAGAAACTTCTCAATTTGATGCAATCCCAATAGTTGATTTTGGCTTTGACTGCCTGTGCCTCCCGGGTCTTTTCCAGAAACTCTTTGCCTGTGCCAATATCTTGAAGGGTTTCTCCAATGTTCTCTAGTAACTTGATGGTGTCAGGTCGTAGATTTAGGTCTTTAATCCATGTTGAGTGGATTTTTGTGTAAGGTGTAAGGTAGGGGTCTTGCTTCATGATTCTGCACGTGGAAATCCAATTTTCCCAGCACCATTTATTGAATAGACCGTCCTTGCTCCAGGAATTAGTTTTAGATCCTTGATCAAATATGAGTTGGCTGTAGATGTTTGGGTTGATTTCTGGTGTTTCAATTCTGTTCCATTGGTCTATCCATCTGTTTCTGTACCAGTACCATGCTGTTTTAATTACAACTGCCCTGTAGTATGTCCTGAAATCTGGTATTGTGATGCCTCCGGATTTGTTTTTGTTGTACAAGATTGCTTTAGCTATTCGAGGTCTCTTGTGCCTCCATATAAATTTCAGCCCCATTTTTTCCAGATCTGAGAAGAAGGTCTTCTGTATCTTGATTGGTATTGCATTGAATCTGTAAATTGCTTTTGGGAGAATGGACATTTTGATGATATTGATTCTTCCAATCCATGAGCATGGAAGATTTTTCCATTTCTTGGTATCCTCTTCTATTTCTTTCTTTAAGGTTTTGTAATTTTCATCGTAGAGATCTTGAACGTCCTTGGTTAAGTTTATTCCAAGGTATTTGATTGTTTTTGTAGCTATTGTGAATGGGATTGATCTTAGAAGTTCTTCCTCAGCCATGGCATTGTCTGTGTATACAAAGGCTGTTGATTTTTGTGCATTGATTTTATACCCTGCTACTTTGCCAAACTCTTCTATGAGTTCCAATAGTCTCTTAGTGGAGTTCTTTGGGTCCCCTAAATACAGAATCATGTCATCTGCAAAGAGGGATAGTTTGAGTTCTTCCTTCCCAATTTGTATCCCTTTAATTTCTTTTTCTTGCCTAATAGCTCTGGCTAGAACCTCCAGAACTATATTGAATAGCAGTGGTGAGAGTGGGCATCCCTGTCTAGTTCCAGATCTCAGTGGAAATGCTTCCAACTTTTCCCCATTCAATAGGATGTTGGCTGTGGGTTTTTCATAGATTGCTTTGATTGTATTGAGGAATGTTCCTTCCAAACCCAGTTTGCTTAGAGTTTTCATCATGAACGGGTGTTGTATTTTATCAAATGCTTTCTCGGCATCTATTGAGATAATCATATGGTTTTTCTTCTGCAGTCTGTTAATGTGGTGTATCACATTGATTGTCTTGCGCACATTAAACCATCCCTGCATACCAGGGATAAATCCCACTTGGTCTGGGTGGATGATCTTTCTGATGTGTTGTTGCATTCTATTGGCGAGAATTTTATTGAGGATTTTTGCATCTATGTTCATCAGGGATATTGGTCTGTAATTCTCTTTCAGTGCTGCATCTTTTTCCGGCTTAGGAATTAAGGTGATGCTGGCTTCATAGAAAGAATTTGGGAGGACTCCCTCTTCTTCGATTGTTCTGAATAGTTTGAGAAGAATTGGAGTCAGTTCTTCTTTAAACGTCTGGTAGAATTCAGCAGTGAATCCATCTGGTCCTGGGCTTTTCTTTGTTGGGAGGGCCTTTATTACTGTTTCAATTTCTGTCTCAGTTATGGGTCTGTTTAGGTTTTCGATGTCTTCCTGGTTCAATTTAGGCAGGTTGCATGTGTCCAGGAATCTATCCATTTCTGATAGGTTTCCCTGTTTGCTGGCATACAAGTCCTTGTAGTAATTTCTGATGATTCTTTTTATTTCTGTGGTGTCTGTTGTTACATTTCCTTTTTCATCTCTGATTTTATTGATTTGGGTCTTTTCTCTTCTTTTTTTAGTTAGTTGGGCCAATGGGGTGTCAATTTTGTTTATTTTTTCAAAAAACCAGCTCTTCGTTTGGCTGATTTTTTGTAATGTTTTTCTTGATTCAATCCTGATGATTTCTTCTCTGATTTTAATTATTTCTCTTCTCCTACTAGATTTGGGTCTGATTTGCTGTAGGTTTTCTAGATCCTTGAGGTGAATTGAAAGCTCATCTATTTGGTGTCTTTCCAATTTCTTGATGTAGGCACCTATTGATATAAATTTTCCTCTTAACACTGCTTTTGCTGTGTCCCATAAGTTTTGGTATGTTGTGCTGTTATCCTCATTTACTTCCAGAAAGTTTTTGATTTCTCGTTTAATTTCTTCTATGACCCATTGTTCATTCAGGAGCATGTTGTTCAATCTCCATGTGTTTGCGTGTGCTCTAGGGATTCCTGAGTTACTAATTTCCAACTTCATTCCTTTATGGTCTGAGAAGCTGCATGGTATGATTCTAATTCTTTTGAATTTTCTGAGACTTGCTTTATGGCCTAGTATGTGGTCAATCCTAGAGAAGCTTCCATGTACTGCTGAGAAGAATGTAAAATCTTTAGCTGTAGGATTGAAAGTTCTGTATATATCTGTTAGATCCATTTGGGCTATAGTGTCGTTTAAATCTACTGTATCCTTGTTGATCTTCTGTCCTATTGATCTGTCTATTTCTGAGAGTGGAGTATTGAAGTCCCCCAGTACTACTGTATTGGGGTCTAAGTCTCCCTTTAAGTCCGTTAATAAATCTTTTAGATAAACTGGTGCCCTGTAGTTAGGTGCATATACATTGATAATTGTTATATCTTCCTGTTGAATTGATCCCTTAATCATGATATAGTGTCCCTCTTTGTCTCTCTTAACAGTTTTTGTGGTAAAGTTTATGTTGTCCGATATTAAGATGGCTACGCCCGCTCTTTTTTCATTTCTGTTGGCATGGTATATCTTTTTCCAGCCTTTCACTTTCAGTCTGTATGGATCTTTGTTGGAAAGATGTGTTTCTTGTAAGCAGCAAATAGATGGGTTTTGTTCCTTAACCCAATCAGCCAATCGGTGTCTTTTAACTGGACAGTTCAGGCCATTCACGTTCAATGTGACTAATGATAAGTGGTAACTTTGCCCTGCCATTTGCCAAAGATAAGTTCTAATATATGCTTTGAATTCCCTGTGATCTTTTGCTGTGAGGTTTCCTTCCTTGGTTTCCTTCCTTTACCTTCTTTCATATTGATGACCGTGTTTCTGTGTTTCTGTGTGTAACACATCTTTAAGCATCTTTTGCAGGGCTGGACGAGTGGCAACAAATTCTTTCAATTTCTGTTTGCAATGAAAAGTCTTTATTTCACCTTCATTCACAAATGATAGCTTTGCAGGATATAATATTCTGGGCTGGCAGTTGTTCTCTCTTAGTACCTGGGCTATATCTTGCCATTCCCTCCTAGCTTTTAGAGTTTCTGATGAGAAGTCAGCTGTGAGTCTGATTGGAGATCCTCTGAGAGTAATCTGACGTTTCTCTCTTGCACATTTTAGGATCTTTTCTTTATGTTTCACTGTGGAGAGTTTAATTACAACGTGTCGTGGTGAGGATCTCTTTTGGTCGTGTTTATTAGGGGTTCTGTGGGCTTCCTGTACTAGGATTTCTCTGTCCTTCTCCAAACCTGGGAAATTTTCTGCTAATATCTCACTAAAAAGGCCTTCTAATCCTTTCTCCCTCTCCATGCCTTCAGGAACTCCTAGAACCCGAATGTTGGGTTTTTTAATAGTATCCTGAAGATTCCCGACAATATGTTTCAGATTTCTAATTTCCTCTTCTTTTCTTTGGTCTGACTGTATCCTTTCCTGTTCTCTGTCTTCTAAGTCCGATATTCTCTCTTCTGCTTCACCCATTCTGTTTGTAAGGCTCTCTATTGTGTTTTTCATTTGATCTATTGAATTCTTCACTTCAGTCACTATCACAGTTTCCTGTTGTACTAGTTGTTTTGTTTCATTTTGATTCCTCCTTAATATTTCATTTTCACGAGAGAGATTTTCTATCTTGTCCATTAAGGATTTGTGTAGTTCCAGAATTTGTTTTTGAGAACTTCTTAATGTTCTTATCAATTTTTTGAGATCTGCTTCTTGCATTACTTCTATGTCATCATCTTCATAATCTTGAATTGGGGTGTCTTTTTCATTTGAGGGCGTCATGGTGACTTCCTTGTTTTTATTACCTCGGTTTTTGCGTTTGTTATTTGGCATATTGGAGATATTTGGTTTCTTCACTGTGGTGCTTTTTCTTGTTATACTATGACTCTAGATTAAGTGGACTATCTGTTTTTGATGGAGCCTTAGGGCTTGAGATGGGTGTGGCCTGAGAGCTCTGTTTGTTGTGCCAAAGGTGACACTCCCAGGTTAGGCGTGGTAAATCTCTCTCTCTCTCTCTTTTTTTTTTTTTTTTTGATTCAAAAGGGAAGTAATTCCGCACAGCTGAACGAAGTTGGAGGTAGTTAGCAGGCAAATGATATACCCACAGGAGCCAGAGATCGGAAGCTCTTTCCCAAGATCCCCACAGGGAATCTGTTCAGCCCTCAGAGTGGGCTCAAATTCTCCTTCAGCCTCCCACTGGGTTGCCAAAGTTACGGAATTGTAGCGTCTCTGGAGAGTGCTCACGTGAATTCCGTGAGTTCTCTCCCCCACCGTCTCTTTTTTCACAGTCTCAGTTCAGTAGCACCACAAATTTACTAGCTCCTAATCTCCTGTTAATTCGCCCCGCCCAGAGTCAGGTTTTTCTGCTAGGCTCAGGGCCGGTGCAGACCTGAGGTCGCTCTGCTTATGACGTATGTCCAAGATGGCGCCTGCTCTTTGTCTTGCTCGCCCTTGAGAGGTGAGCGGAGAGAGAGAAACCCGTGTCCGTTCTAGTCACCCTTTTTTTTTTTTTCTCTCTCTCGCTCTCTCTTCCAGTTAGCCTTGTGAACTTCCCCCCCCGGGGGTCGTTCCCTCTAGTCTCCTCTCTCCGCTTGCCTGCCGGTGTCTCGGGCTATTGAGGTTCGGCTCACCTCGCGTTCCAGCGCTGGTGTGTTGAGTCTGCCGCTGATGTCCCGAACTGTGGGCTCCCACGCTCTCCACGCAGGTCCGCTGTGAGTCACGCGTTCCGGAAGAGTTTCTTCTGCTGTTTCCTCCCCTACTCTTCCTTGAACCTGCAGTATCTCCACTTTTATTAAACTATCTCTCCCCAGACTATCAGTGTGCTCCCTTCCTATTCCGCCATCTTGCCGGAAACCCAATTTTGACTCTTATATGTAGCTTTGAGATATTTTAAACTTTCATTCAGACATCTAAATTCTGTGTCTTTCTATTAGAAAAAATTAAATAAAAAGTCTGTTTGGTCTCTTGCCTGAGTTTTTTATGTTGTTCTCAGACTGAATGGGAATATTTGTATCACCATAGATATGATTCCTTGCAATACTGTAATAAAAGGTAATAAATATGTATAAAGATATACATGTAATGGCACATGCAATGGGAAAGAACAAAATGAAAAAGTCAAGTCATGTGTGCCTAACTATGGCTTGGAGTTTGTATTGCAAATAATCATTATCAGTTCATTTTCCTCCTCTTCCTCTACCTCTTTTTCTTCCTCTTCCTCCTTCATTTCTTCCCCATCCTTTGTGTCCTGATCTTTGTCTTTCTTCACAAGGCACCAGAAGCCACTTGAAAGAATGTTAAAACTAAAGTTTTTAAAATCCTTCATTAAGGGATACAGCCTCAGTCACCACAACATATGCCAACAGGATCTCTCTTTAATTTTTAAACTCTAAAAATTTGGGTGCAGTTAAAGAAATATCTGGGCTATTTTAATACCCATCAGTCTTTTCATTATATTTTTACATTTTAAAAACATGTTTACTTATTTTCATGTAATTGAAAGTCAGAGTGCCAGAGAAAGATGAGAAATTGTTCATCTGCTGGTTCACTTCTCAAGTGCTCACAACAGGTAGAGCTGGGTGAGGCTGAAGTGAGTGGCCCAGAACTGCATTCATGACTCCATCATGGGTGGCAAGAACCCAAGTACTTGAGCCATTCTCTGTGCCTCCTGGGATTCATCAGAAGAAAGCTGAATTGGAAGCAGAGCAGCTGGAACTTGAACTGATATTGCATCAAGGGATTCAGGCTTGGTTGTGGTTTAAATCACTGAGCCACAGTGCTTGCCCCTCTATTTCTCCTTTAAATACAGTAAGCTATGACAAGTATTATTTTTTGAGGAAATGCGTTAATATACTAGCTGCTTTTTAACTGATCCTCCTATCTGTGCATTCCAAGGATTTATTTTAAACTCATCTGAGAAGTTGTGCACATTCATAGCATGTGTGTGTGTACACATGAACACACATCCCAGCACCTGAATTGTTTTAACCACTGTGATTGTCCTCATATTCATTTTCTAACTTTGGCAATGATCAATGCAGAGTGCTGGCATATCTATGACACTACAAACAAATCATATGTAAGTCATGAGTTACTGATGTACATTGCACCAATGAGCCACCTCTAGATCAATTTACTTAGAAGTTTTCTTCCAGTGCCGGCGCCATGGCTCACTAGGCTAATCTTCCACCTTGCGGTGCCGGCACACCGGGTTCTAGTCCCGGTCGGGGCACCGGATTCTGTCCTGGTTGGCCCTCTTCCAGGCCAGCTCTCTGCTGTGGCCAGGGAGTGCAGTGGAGGATGGCCCAAGTGCTTGGGCCCTACACCCCATGGGAGACCAGGAGAAGCACCTGGCTCCTGGCTTCGGATCAGCGCAGTGCACCGGCCGCAGCGCACCGGCCGCGGCGGCCATTAGAGGGTGGAACAACGGCAAAAGGAAGACCTTTCTCTCTGTCTCTTTCTCTCTCTCACTGTCCACTCTGCCTGTCAAAAAAAAAAAAAAAAAAAAAAAAAAGAGGAATATGTGCAGTATGCCAAATGTTTGGAAAAATACAATTGATATCAGTAACATGATACTTGGGATTTCCAGGTAAAGGGTAGATGAAAAGAGTGTCTTTTTGTCAGAAATGCTGGACTTTGGATTAACAGCTGCATGGCCTGGAGATAAATTAGTTACATACTCCAGGCCTCTGTTTTGAACTGCAGCATAGGAATCATGGTGACTGTTTTGCAAGATTGTTAAGGGAATTTGAGTGAATCCAACACCATTATCCATGTGAAAGGAAGCTCTAGTTTTACTGCGTGTAAGAAAACTGAGATTAGATCTGAAAAGAGCCTAGATGCTGAATGACACATGGTGGATTTTCCCATGAACAGGAGCCTCTCCCTGTCCCCATACACACACACACACACACACACACAATTTCAGAAAGCAGTCATGGTAACAAGGCAATATAATTTTAGCTATTTTCCTTGAAAGGAGAGGTTATTCTTATTCTTTTATGAAAAAAATTAATATATATGATTTTTTGGCATTTAGATGTAAATAATCTAAACTGAACTACTTGCATTTGAAATGGACATGTATATGCACACGTCTATTGGAGCAACTTTTTGGTGACAGGTAGTGGTTTAATGACTGAATAAAAATTTCTACAATAGTTCTACAAATAACACTTCTAGACCAGAATTAAAAGAACTTCCAAAATAGTTCCAAAGTTGTAATTCGGTGTGATCAGTAATTCAGCTTCTGCAGATCAATTGCAAACATTAATTGTTTGGGCTTTTGTAAAGCCTGCAAAAGCTTCATGCAGAAGAAATATATTACTGAAGAGACTTAGAAGTAGTTTTATTTGGAATCAATTACATATCATTTCTTTAGAAATTTTAGAGAATTCTTAAAATCTTTTTTGCCTTATTTCAATTGAAATCTATAAATGTATCAAGAAAGAAGCAGTTTGCTATATGTATCTGGAATTATTCTGTCAAAAAGAAAATCATGAGAGGAAAATTGCAGTATTTGTTCAAAATACTTTCTTCCCTTCAGAAGAGGCCTTGTCCCAGTGGAACAACTGCACTTGCTACCCCATCGATTTTGGACTTGGCCACTTAACTTGCTTTGATCACAACTTGTAAGTGAATGGGGCCTGCTCCTTTCCTGAGTCCCAGCATAGAGATGCATCATGAGACTGGATCTGTTTTCTTCCCACTGCAAGATGGGAATATCCAAGAAATAAGTTCCTCCTTCAGAGTTAGTCTTGGAAACAGAGATTATTGGAGCCAATTGCAGCTAAAGCAGAGTAGTCATGCGCATGAGCACTTATCATTAGTGAGCAGCTTGATGGATTTTTATAACAGGAATGCAAACATGAAATGACCACAAAATGCAAAGGAGTGAGTTTTACCGACACCCCCTGAAACCCACCACATGACTCCTTCCCATTGCCACTTTTCCCAAAACACAAACATTTTTCAGACTTCTCTTTCCATGGATTGCTTGCTGCATGTATCCTGTTGGATCCGACGTCCTTCAATATTAAGTTTTTGATACTTATGATTTTATGAGCAGTTCATTCTCATTGCTGTATATACTCCACTGTATAAATAAAGCATCATTTTTTACCCATTTTAATTTTGATGAAATTAAATTAATAGCTATTTTGGGGCAATTAAACAGTGTTACTAACACCATCTTTGTATGTAATATTACTATTACAACTTACTATTTTATTCCTTTTAGTATTTTTGTTGTTGCTGTTGTTGTTGCTCTGTTTGTTCTACATAAGACCACTGGTTGAACTCTGTAATCAATACACAATCATTCTTAGGCGTATAAAATTAACAGAAAAGTGATCTCTGTTAAACATAGGAGTGGGAATAAGAGAGGGAGGAGATATATAGGTTGGCACATGCTCACTCGGACTTACCTCCAATGGTGGAACTAGAAATGTGCCAAGGGATTTCAACTCAATCTTACCAAGGGGGCAGGTACCAATGCCAGCGCACTTGGTAAAGTGGTAAGTGTAAGTACACAACCGATCAAAAAGATAGGGTATGTGTTGATCAGATTTCACAAATAAGACCAGTGTAAGCAAATAATGAAGGATAGAATTAAAAGGGAGAGAATGATCCTGCAGGGGAAACAGGACACACAGCAGACTCATAGAATGGCAGCGCTCCTGCCTCAGAATCAACCCTTGGGACATTCGTATCTGGCTAAAAGGTCCATGAGAGTCTCACAGGCATGGAAAGCCATGACACAGTGGCAAAAACAATCTATTTTATCTATTTATTGACAGGCAGAGTGCACAGTGAGAGAGAGAGAGAGAGAAAGGTCTTCCATTGCCGTTGGTTCACCCTCCAATGGCCGCCGCGGATGGTGCGCTGCGCCGGTGCACCGCGCTGATCCGAAGCCAGGAGCCAGGTGCTTCTCCTGGTCTCCCATGCGGTGCAGGGCCCAAGGACTTGGGCCATCCTCCACTGCACTCCCTGGCCACAGCAGAGAGCTGGCCTGCAAGAGGGCCAACCGGGACAGAATCTGGCGCCCTGACCGGGACTAGAACCCGGTGTGCTGGTGCTGCAAGGCGGAGGATTAGCCTAGTGAGCCACGGTGCCAGCTCATCAATCTAAATGAAAGATCCTGGTGAACAAGACCCCAGCAGAAGGAAAAAGCCATCAAGGAGAGAGGTGCCTTTCTCTGAAGGGAGGAAGGAACCTCCACTGTGATACGGCCTTGACTAAACAAGTTCAGAGTCGGTGAACTCAAGGGGCTTCCATAGCCTAGACAGCTCATAGCAAGAGTCTTGGGTGATTGCTGACGTCATAAATAAGAGTGCCAATTGTTAAATCAACAATGGGAGTCACTGGGTACATGCTCCCCACATAGGATCTCTGTCCTTAATGTGTTCTACTATCAAACTTAAAAACAACACTACTAGTCAAACAATACCCTATACCTTGTGTGGTTGTGTGAGTGCAGCCTGTTGAAATCCTTGCTTAGTGTATACTAAGTTGATCTTCAGTATATGAAAGTAATTGAAAATGAAACTCGATGAAGGGCAGGATGGGAGAGGGAGTGGGAGAGGGGAGGGCCACAGGAGGGAGGGAGGTTGGGGGGGGGGAGCCACAACAATACAAAAGTTGCACTTTGTAAATTCACATTTATTAAATAAAAAAAAACTATATAACAAACAAAAAAAAGAAAAAAAAAAGAACTTAATACTTTACCCTTTTAGTATTTTTTATGTTCTACTTAAAACTATTGGTTGAACTCTGTAATTAATAGACAATTACTCTTAGGTGTTTAATTAATGCTATAACTGGTACTCAAATAGTATTTTACACTTTGTGTTTCTGTGTGGGTGAAAACTGTTGAAATCTTTACTTAATATATGCTAAATTGATCTGTATATAAAGATAATTGAAAATTAATCTTGATGTGAATGGAAGGGGAGAGGGAGTGAGAGGGGAGTGTTGTAGGTGGGAGGGAAGTTATGGGGGGGGGAAGCTATTGTAATCCATAAGCTGTACTTTGGAAATTTATGTTCATTAATTAAAATAAAATATAAATATATAAAAAAGATTTATTTATTTCATTAATTTTCTATGTGCTGGTTCACTCTCCAAATGGTTCCAACTGCTGGGGTTGTTCTAGCCTGTAGCCAGGAGACAGAAAGTCCATCTTGGTCTCCCACACGTGTTGCAGGGGCCCACGCAGTCATTTCTGCTGCTGTCCCAGGCACATTAGGAAGGGGCTGAGTCAGGAGTAGAGCACCCAGGGCTTGAACTGGCACTCCAATATGGGATACTGGTATCACAACTGGAAGAGTAGCCCACTGCACCACAATGTCAGCCCCTAATATAGTCTTTGATACGCATATGCACACACTTCTGCTGGGTGCATTTGTAGGAGTGGAAATCCTGAATTGTATTGTGCAAAAGCTCTGTTTTAGTAGTATAGTAAATAGTGTAGGATTTAGACAAGAGTGGAACACAGGAACAAGGGGAGAGAATCTCTAACAGTTTACTTGCAAGAGTTGGTTTTTCAGAGGATGTTCGAGGAAAGGTATCCCACAAAATTATAGGAGGCCACAATCAACTAAGTCAACTGCCCATCAACTAAGAAAAGCTGTAGGAAACCAGCCTGAGTCTTTTTTAAATAAATAGTTCATGAAGATATATGATGCTTGATCACAGAGGACCTTCCTTTTTTGTTTAAAAAATTATTTATTTATTTGAAGGACAGAGTTAGAGAGAGATAGAAGGAGACACACACACAAACACACACATGCAGAGAGAGAGAGAGAGAGAGAGAGAGAGAGAAATATTTTCCAACTGCTGCTTCACTCCCCAAATCTTCCAACTGCTGCTTCACTCCCCAAATGGCCACAATGGCCAGAACTTAGCTACTCTGAAGCCAGAAGATTCGTCCAGGTCTCCCAGGTGGGTAGCAGGGGCCCAAGGACCTCGGCCATCTTCCATTGCTTTCCCAGGAGCATTAGTAGGGAGCTGGATAGGAAGTAGAGCAGCTAGGACACAAACTGGCACCCACCTGGGATGCTGGTGTTGCAGACGGTGACTAAACCCACTACAGCACAATGCCAGCCCAACAAAACACCTTCTTAGTCCTTCTTATCTACATCCTGAACACTCCACCTAACCCTCATTAGAAAATCATTTTCAGGGAGGTAGCTTCTTTTGGGAACTCTACCTTCCTATTGTCTCCTTTACTTATCACAAGTAAATAAACATTGACTTTGAGCAATTTTTACTTGTGGCTAATTATTTGATGCTATCCCTAGTGAGTGGACCTCTGGTGTCTATTAACAATATTGATGGAACCTAGGATCATGGCAGCTGGGAACCAGAAGTGAAGAAAATGGTGACAGCAGCAGCTCATTCAAGAATTGCTCATTCTTGGGGAAGGGTTGCTCCATCCTATTGTCACAGGCAGTTTTATTTGGTGCCCAGCAGTTCTCAGTTGCTGACTTGGAGAGCCAAGAGATGAAATGGCCACTTGAACCTCCTTCTATCCAGCACCTCACGGAATGACAGTGAGTTTGGGGTTGATACTCAGTAAGTGTCTAAGAGTGGCTGAAAGTGAAAGCCAGGTCAGAAATTCTATAGGTAAGAACTCAGGAAAAGAAACATCCCTTTCTGGGACGCTGGAATCAAAGTGTCAGTTTTGCTCTGATAGACTGAGAGTCATTAAGAGAGTTGTCCAGGACGTGTACCAGCCATGTCATTTGTTCTAGGCCACATGACCCTTCTCTTCCTCAGTTCACCTGTGTGATACCATTTTCTTCAGGTTTAGATATCTACACAAGGAATAAGTAGAAAATGATAAGGGATTTCATGTTTTTGAACTGATAAAATTGTCATGTCTTAATTCCACTTTCCACTACTTTTTAGCCTTACATCTGGAATTTTATTCTTTCTTATTTATGAATTCCATGACAGTTTTTGAGCCCCTCCAGTTGTCTATGCCTGCTCAGTTGGAAAGAACCTTTTTCCATCATGTCTCTTGGAGCACCATTGCTTGGTCTTGACTGACTTCCTCTGTGAGTTATTGTCCTCATCTTTGTGTGATGTGAAATTGTCTGTGTTCTTCTCATTTGGTCCTTTATATTCCCAAGCATGAAGAGAAAAATATTGAATAAAAAGAGATTCTAGTAATTTTGAAAACCACACAATGAGGATAAAGAATCATTTGAAAGAAAATCTCTCCATATCTCTAAGGCTAGCTCTGTCTATGGGACCAGCACCATATTCACCCCTTCCTGATGACATAACTAGCATCACCCATATGGAACCAACAAAAAGGTCACTGGCTAGCTTAGGGCCTACCAGGCATGCATGTTTTAAGCAGGAGGGATGTTGGAAATTGGAGTGTCCAAATTGCCTCCAGACTGGGAGGGTTCTGGGCAAACCTAGTTCCTTTCAGCTCCCTTAAGAGACTGAGAAGATTGATAAGACCAGGGATCTCCCCTGTTGGATCCTCATAGTAGAGTCCAAATATCCCCTGAGTATCCCTTGATTACCCTAGAGATAGTAGGGAGGGAAATAGAGTTTTTGCTCAACACTGGAGCCATGCACTCTACATTGACTATTCAAAGGGTATCTCTCTTAAGAGACCTGAAATATTAAAGGAGTGTCAGGGAAGAAAGATATAAAGCTATTTCTTCAGCCTTTGGACTATGAAGTATGCTATAAATTTTTGACTCATTTCCATAAATTCTCACGTATGCTATCCCACTCTTGGGTAGAGACTTGCTAACTGAATTGGGTGTTTCTGTGTATTTATGTCAAAGCTGAATAGAAATGAAAGTCCCAAAGAACCAGGAGGAAGAATTTTTGGCCCTTCTCCATAAGATACCTAAGGATCCCAAAATCATTCCAGAAAACATTTTAGCCCAGGATAATGCAGAATTATGAACCCACAGTCAGGTTTGATGGGCTGACAATACTTGACCTGTAAAAACTCTACAAAAGGGGCCGATGCTGTGGCACAGCAGGTAAAGAGGCCACCTGCAGAGCCAGAATCCCATATAGGCCCCTGTTCGAATCCTGGCTGCTCCACTTCTCATCCAGCTCTCTGCTACGGCCTGGGAAAGCAGTAGAAAATGTCGTTGGGCCACTGCACCCACATGGGATACCTGGAAGAAGCTCCTGGCTCCTGGCTTCGGATCGGAGCAGCTCCGGCCTTTGTGGCCAATTGGGAAGTGAACTGGCAGATGGAAGACCTCTCTCTCTGTCTCTCCCTCTCTCTGTCTGTAACTCTACCTCTCGACTAAATGAATAAAATCTTTAAAAAGAAAAAAATGAATTCCTAGGAATGATTGGCTTATGCTGTTTTTGAGTACCCAATTTGGGGCTAATAGCAAAACCCCTCTACAGCATGTTAAAAAGTGAGGAAACTGACCCCTTTGGACGGGATAAGCAATAAAATAAGACATTTAAAAGCTAAAGCAGCTTCTGTTGAGTGCACTGCCTTAGAACTGCTTGATCTAGAAACATCTTCCATGTGTCCATACATGGATAACAGGGAACTGCAGTGGGGGTCCTAATCCAAATGTTGAGATCATTAGAATGAGTGGTGGATTATTTTCCTCAACAATTAGGTAGAGTGTCCCAGGGATGGCCACAGTACCTGTGTACAGTTGCAGCCATCTGTTTGCTGAGTAGAGAAGTAGAAAAATTAATTTAGGATAACCCCTATTGTCAGGTGACAAATGTTTGGGAAACAATAGTGCACCATTGGTTGATTGATGGCCAGTTGTTGAAGTATCCAAATATCTCTCTAAAATATCGTGAGACTGAATCCTGTCACACTGCAGTCTGAGTCACACTGAGTCCTGTCACTCTGAGTCCTGTCACACAGTGTCTCAGTCCCTTAACACATGATTGGTCTGAAGTGATAGACCTGCTATACTCAAATAGGAAAGATCTTGCAAGTGAACCTCTGCCTTATGCTGAAGCAGTAGGATTTGTAGATGTAGCAGTTTTTATGACAAATGCTCAATGGGGGATAGGGTATGCAACTGTGCCTTGACTTGGCACTGTTGAAGGTAAGAGTCTCTCCCTGCAGGGAAGTCTGCACAAAAAGCAGAAACAGTAATAGAGCTGGGACTGGGAAAGATTTGAATGGTCTCTGCTGACTCCAAGCGTGCCTTCTCAGAGATGATGCCCATGCTGCCATCTGAAAAGCAAATAAATTAAATACGATAAAGAAATGCTTAGGTTCCTACAAGCCGTACAAAAACACAAGTAAATCGCTGTTGTGCATTGCTGAGGACATCAAAAGGGAGATTCTGAAGAGGAACAGCTTAGCCAAAGCTGTTGCAATGTAGGCAGCTGTGAAAGGTGAGACCCTCCAGTGACTTCTGATGACTTCCTTGTCCTTTTACAAGTTTGAGCCTAATTTAAAATTTTACTTTATATGAGTGAACATCTTTTCATTTGGTTATTGTTCATAGTGCTTGCCTATTTTCTTGCTGGACTATGGTCTTTTTTACTGCTCCGTTGCTGCTGTTTTTGAACTCTCTATTTGCTAGGGGCAGTAAGTCTATGAGTAAAGTGTATGTTAAAAGTATGTTATATGAAAAAACAAATAAAAGAGAAAATAATTTGAGACTGAGAACTCTTAGGAATACTCACACAAAGCCCAGTGTGAAAATTTTCAAGGAATCACTGTCTCAGGGATTTGGATAATAGACAAAGGAGGAACTGTATAGATACACTAGAACCTAGGCAAGGCAATTATTGAATATACCCATGATTCCACCCATTACAGTAAGATACCATAAATAACTCACTACTTGAGGTAATCAAAACCCTAGAGATGAAAGAATTGGTAGGTAAAATTAAATAAGATAACAAAACAGTACAATATTTTTGAAAAAATTAATTATTTATTTGAATGTCAGAGTCAGAGAGAGAGAGAGAGATCTTTAATTTGCTGCTTCACTCCTCAGATGGGCACAATGGCCAGGGCAGAGCCAGGCTGAAGCATGAGCCAGCAGCTTCATCCTGGTCTCCTAGGTGGGTGAGAGGGGCTCAAGACCTTGGGCCATCTTCTGCTGCTTTTTCCAGGCCATTAGCAGGGAGCTGGATTGGAAGTGGTGCAGCCAAGACTCAAAGCAGGACCAATATGGGATGCTGGTGTGGCAGATGGCAGCTTTATCTGCTACGCCACAAAGCAGTCCTCAAAAACAATGCAATTCTTGTCTTAAAAATAATGTGCAGACCAGGCCTCTCACATCCCTGCTAGCCAAGGCAGTGCTTCCCCCATGATCAGCTAAATCCTACTTGGTTCTGCTAACCATTTGTTGTTCTCTTAAATTACAGGACTTGATTCCTTTAATTCACCATACAACTGGAAAGATCTCCTGAACCTACCCTGAACCCTTCTGATGTACACCCTTCTGAGTTGGTTTCAGACCTAAAATCGTTCTTCACAAGAAGTCAACATTGATAAGCATACATCTAAATTCCTTGCCATGTGTCTGGCAGCCTCTGTGGGCTACTCCTGGGGACCCAAGGCTTACCCTAGTCTGGTAGCATTAGAGCATTACTCCTTCTTTAACCTGGAAGAATGAAGACTGAAATGTCTTTAGGGAAAACTTTGTAAGCAATAGTGTAACACTTAAGCAAGAGATGGGGTCACAGGAACAGGTACTGGGAATTAGAAGCAGTTTATGGCTAGAGCTTATCTTTCATAGGATGTAACAGGAGAATTTATCTTCCAACATTATAATATGAAGAAGCCAGACCACCAATCAACGAAGGAAACCTGCAGAAACCAATTCCTCAGGTTTTAAACCTACGGTATTGAAGATGTATATTGATTGAGCGAGAAGGCTCTCCTGCTATGGCTTTTCTACATGCTGGACGTGCCCCTATCCCTTGCTATACAAGCCCAGAAAACTGTATCTCAGTGAGGCAGTTTCTTTAGGAAAGTCGGCCTTCCCACAGTTTCCTTTTCTTGTCACAGATAAATAAAGCTTTCCTCAGAGTAACTCCTGCTGGAGGCTGAGTTCTGTTTTTGTTAATGCCCCAAGAGAACGTATCCCTTGTGTCTGCTAACAATAGCTATTGCCATCAGGTTTCCAAAGTCACTGCTCTAAAATGCCCTTTAGCCAGCAAAATAGGAAAGTTGTTTTTGTTTCAAATTCTTACCAATACTAATCATTTTGTCATGTTATCAATTAAGTAGCTACAGTGGTACGTCATTGTGGCTATTATTTGTGTCTACTAATAACCAGTTAAATTGCTCATGTTTTAATTAGACAGTGAGAGAGAGAGATAGAGAGAAAGGTCTTCTTTCCGTTGGTTTGGTTCACCCCCCAAATGGCTGTCATGGCCGGCGCGCTGCGCTGATCCGAAGCCAGGAGCCAGGCGCTTCCTCCTGGTCTCCCATGCGGGTGCAGGGCCCAAGTACTTGGGCCATCCTCCACTGCCTTCCCAGGCCACTCTTTTATTAAGGGTCTGATGTAGTCTTCTGTTCATGTTTTATTTGGATTTTCCATATTGTCCCTTTTTATGTATCATGGAGTAAGGCCATTGTCAAACATATGTAATTCATACACTTTTTCTTGATATTTTCTGGCTTGCCCTGACTTCCCGCTCTCTTTATGACATTTTTTGTCTAACAAAAGTTGTTAATTTTACAAAATTTAATAACAACATTAGCATTTTTTCTTTATGGTTATTTCCTATTGTGTACTCACTCCATAATCATAAAAATATCCTCTATTGTCTTCTATGACTTATATTGCTTTGTCATTAACATTTAGAAATATATGTATGTGTTTATTTAGGGCTAAAATAAAAAAGTTGACTAACTCTAAACTTTAAATGAACTTTCTGGTACAGATATAAACCTTATATGCATTCTAATATATTTGATTTTTATATGTGTTAATTTACCTTTATTCACTACTAGATATGATTTTCTAATATTTTGTCTAGTGCTTTTACATCAAGGTTCATGTGACAATTTGTAAATACTTTTCCTTGTAATTCACCTATGAGATCGTGATACTAAGATTGTTTTGGCTTTACTTAATGAGTTGGAAAGCATTACTTCCTTTTCTCTAAGAGAAGTGAATGTAAGATTGATATTATTTCTTAAAATGCCTCAAAGGAAAGACTGGCTATGACGTTAGGATGTTAGGATCACATTTGTTGTCGTCCTTGTTGCTGTTTTTTTTGTTCTGGGGCACAGGATTCCCAAGTTGCAGCTGTCTTGGTAGTTCTATGATGTTTTCATACAGATGTACTTTGCATCTTACAATGCATTTATCCTTGTTGGTAAAAGATTGGTGTGGTAAAAGTTAATCTGTTATACACAAGAAGTGAGATTACAGCACATACTCAAAATTGTACATTACATTAATGAACAATCTCTTCAAAAGAATGAAAATCATTTCCCCTAGGACCAAGCAACAAAAATCAAAAATTTTCAGATCATGCATATGATCCCATCTTTAGGCTCAATCTCATTCCCAGCTCTACCCACACAATGAAGGTGTTAAAATAACAACACAGAGAGATTGTGTGCTGAATCAGGCAACAAGGGAATCTGACAGACACTAATAATTAAACACTAAGAGAAATAAACAGTTTCAATAAAGAAGGAGTGTAAATAGCAGCTTCATAATAACCACTGTGATCTACCAAAGAAATGAAACCAAAAGCCAAACAACTTTCATAAACTTTGATCAACACTGCAACAAATCTTTCACCCAGGTCATCGCATTCATTTGCTATTTCATGGTTGTAGTAAAGGTATAAAGCCTTAAAAGTAGTTATAGCTCCTTTTCTTTTGGGGCTAAGATATTCCTGGATTTAAATCCCAGTTGTACCTTTAAAAATCTGTGTGCTTTGGAAATGCCAATTGACTTTTATTCATGTTTCATTATGTATAAATGGGCTAGTCTCCTACAGTGCATTTCCACATAGTTGCTAGAATGATTTTATGCATCATACTCAGATCATGACACTCCTTATTTGTGAAATCTTCTGCTGGGCTCTATCACCCTTGCATCAGAATACAATTCATGTTGCCAAGGAATGTCCTACCTTAGTCGCAAAACCTGTCCTTCATCCTGGTGCTGAACTGCAGGTAGATTTTGATCATTCCCATGGCCTCCACCTTCTGCTGTGCTGATGGTCCCATTGGGAACAGTCTTCCAGACCTTCACAGGAGGGCTTCCATCTCCTCATCATTCAAGTGCTTGCTCAAGTGTCCCCCCAGAATTGCCTGCCCCTCACAACCGCACTCCAGCATGACGCTCTATTGACTTGTATTTATAAAATGTATTGCTCTTTCAAATCATCTTATTTATTTTTCATGTTTGTTTTCTTCCTCTCCATCCACTGAATAGCAGCCTCACTAAAACTTTTCTGTTTTCTTCTCTATTAAATCCCCAGTAACTGGAATGGCATTTGCTATTGTACCAAGAAGACAGTTGGTGAATGAATGCATGGATGATGGTTCTTAAAAACAAAACAAAACAAAAAGTAAGACATGTGTCTGGCTAAATATCAGGCACTTACTTAAAAATAATTTTCTTTCCTA
Source organism: Oryctolagus cuniculus (assembly GCF_051225735.1). Taxonomy (NCBI): domain Eukaryota; kingdom Metazoa; phylum Chordata; class Mammalia; order Lagomorpha; family Leporidae; genus Oryctolagus; species Oryctolagus cuniculus. The sequence goes on along the minus strand of NC_142869.1, from coordinate 114,749,200 downwards.
ACCTAAATCCCCCTCCTCCAGACTGGTGCTAGGTGCAGAATATCAGTTGTACCTAATGCTTTCTTTCTTTGTTGAAGACAGATGTCACTACCTTTGATCAAGAACATATCACTCCAAACGTGGGTCTGTCTCCTATAATTCATTTTCATGGTTCATTAGGAAATAGTTTGGCAGTTGTGTTTTTATAATCAAGAGTGTAGGATTCAGGGCACAGGGACACAGGGACATGGGCAGAGGACCTAAAAAGTCTACTTACTTGAGCTTGTTTTTCAGAGGATGTTCCAGGGAAGCTTATCTTGTAACATTGAACTCTGAGGAGGGCAAAGTTCTCATTTCATTTTATTTTCTAAAAATTATTAATATAAAGGTAACAGGTTTCATGTATTTTAAAATATTCATTTTATTTGAAAGGTACAGTTAGAGAGAGAGAGGGACAGATGAAAGAGAGGATTTCATGTATTTCATAGATACAATTCTAGGAAGATAATCATACCTGCATCCCTTCCTCTCTCCCTCAAACTGCCCTCTTTCTTTTCTTTCTCTATTGTCCTTTAATATTTGAATAACATATTTTTGTATCTTATATATACAGCTAACGAGTATAATGATACTTCCCAGCATACCCTCCCTCCATTACTCCCATCCACCCTCCTCCTTCTTTTCTCATTTTCCTTTTAATTTTTATAGTGATATACTTTACAGTTTCTTTTTAATCAGAAGCTTAACTTTCCATCAAATAAAGATCAGGGGCCAGTGCTGTGGCACAGCAGGTTAACACCCTGACCTGAAGCGCCAGCATTCCATATGGGTGCCAGTTCAAGTCCTGGCTGCTCCTTTTCTGATCCAGCTTTCTACTATGCCTGGTAAAGCAGCAGAAAATGGCCCAAGTCCTTGGGCCCCTCCACCCACGTGGGAGACCCAGAGGAGGCTCCTGGCTCCTGGCTTCAGATCGGTGCAGCTCTAGCTGTTGCGGCCATCTGGGGAATGAACCAGCAGATGGAAGACCTTTCTCTCTGTCTCTACCTCTCTCTGTAACTCTAAAAACGACTGTTTTTCAAGAGAATAGACAAGGGCTATACACAATGTCAATTTTGCTCATAAACATTACATTTTTGTACTTTCTACATTAATTACCACAAATTAAGGAAAATATTTGTCCTTTGGTACTGGTTTATTTCACTAATCATAATTGTCTCCAATTGTATCTACTTCGTTGTGGAAGATAGGACTTCATTTTTTTACAGTTGGGCAATATTCCACCATGTATACAATTTCTTTGTCTAGTCTTCTAGTCATTCATGAACATCTGGATTGATTCCATATATTAGATATTGTGAGTTGGGCTGCTATAAACATGTCTAAAGATGTGTAATGCTTGGGCCAGAGCCGTGGCTCACTAGGCTAATCCTCCGCCTTGCAGCGCCGGCACACCGGGTTCTGTCCTGGTTGCCCCTCTTCCAGGCCAGCTCTCTGCTGTGGCCAGGGAGTGCAGTGGAGGATGGCCCAGGTGCTTGGGCCCTGCACCCCATGGGAGACCAGGAGAAGCACTGGCTCCTGCCTTCGGATCAGCGTGGTGTGCCGGCTGCAGCGGCCATTGGAGCGTGAACCAACGGCAAAGGAAGACCTTTCTCTCTGTCTGTCTCTCTCTCACTGTCCACTCTGCCTGTCAGAAAAAAAAAAAAAAAAAGATGTGTGATGCTTGTTCGGGAAGAGCCCTCTTACTCTCTGATTCCTATATTGGATGCTCCCCTAATCTTTGCTTTAAACAATCTGCCAATGTGCCTCCTGCAGAGGCAGTTTCTGTGGAGAACTCTACCATCTCATTTTCTCCTTTACTTGACAGAAATACAGTTTCTCTTGAGCAACTGCCACCAAGGTAATGGACTCCTTTTGTCTGCTAATATTATTTCAAACATATCTTGCCTGGGTATACCATTGTTTTAATCAATCTCAGTAACTTGATCAGACTCACGTTGATGAATCCTGATGGAAGGACTGAGGGCGGCCTATTTCCACGCAGGCTGGTGAATGGAGCTCAGTCATCCATGGGGAACAATCAGCCATAGCCTGCCAGTTACTTTCTTAGGGAATTGCATCAACCAGATAGCCTCCAGTTAGTCTGTTGCAGTAATTGCTGTGATGGATACTAACTTGTAAGACAAGTAGGGGCAGTGAGTCTGATTCTTCACTCATAGCGGAAGTTAGAGGAGCATTTTGGGAGCTTGGGATATCCGTGAATGTCAATAATAGTTACACTATACTATTGAGGCTGAGTGTGTGTGTGTGTGCATGCATGTGTGTGTGTGTGCTGTTCAATGATGGAAGAATAATCTGTAGCAATTAAGAATGAAAACTACACACGGTTACCAAATTGAGGTGTTGCACCCAAAGCAGTGAAAGGTGTCAGGGATTCAGATGCAAGTTATTGTAACCCACCTAGGCTTTGGAGGACAGCTGTAGGACCAACCAGTTATTTAGCAATGTGACTTTAAACATGTTTTGATGAAATAGAAGATGATGTATGTGAAGCACTTAGCATTTTTCAATCATATAATTGTCACTCACTACAGAGGAACAGTAATTTCTCAGATCAATTCTACTTCTTTAAATCATACATGAAAAGTTCACAAATGGAGACATTTTTGAAAGCAAGTATCTTTTGCCTTTCTTTCTAAAATTGTTGGATGATTCCAATCTGCTTATTGCTAATAAGCCTAGTTGCATTATCAGAGACAGGAGCAGGTGGCTAAGACTCAAAAGGAGAATGTTGATTTTCTATAGTGACTTAATGGTTTCCTGTGCTTGTTATGGGCAGCTGATCCACTCTTTAACTCCCACATCTAATGACACTAGCAGAATTGAGTGGAGCACAAATATAGACTAGAAAGCCACTGAGCAGCAGTCATGCTTCACCTTCATTCACATTTTTAGCCATCCACATGATAAAATCTTATTTAGGAGGAATGGATTTTTTTCATTTTCATTAAAACCCAATGGTAATATGAGCAATGATTTTGAATACATTGAGTTCCTCATAGCATATAGTCATTCAGAATCTCTGTGTATGCTTATAATTCAATGCTTATTTCTACCTGAATATTTATATGTATGTATGTATATGCTTATAAAGATGGTATCTCTTTATAATATGTAAAGTTTTGTATATGCAAATGTAGATGCGTATCAATGTATCTTTATGTGAATGTGCCTCATGTGTTTGCGAGTGGAGTTGTGTTTGTATTTCAAGTAATTGTGTTCAAATATATCTCAACATATCTCTAAATAGTAATATAGAATAAAGCTTTCTGAAAATTCTTATAATGTACAAAAAATGGGAATTGGAATTGGGTTCTTCCACTTCTATGATCCGTAGGTTTATTATATGATACTTAAACTTTTTGATATGTGTAAGTGTAAAATAGATTCCTTTAAAGTCACAATAAGGTTATGTATTTTTTTTTTTTTGACAGGCAGAGTGGACAGCAAGAGAGAGAGACAGAGAGAAAGGTCTTTTCCGTTGGTTCACCCTCCAATGGCCGCTGCAGGCCAGCGCACCACGCTGATCCGATGGCAGGAGCCAGGTGCTTCTCCTGGTCTCCCATGTGGGTGCAGGGCCCAAGCACTTGGGTCATCCTCCACTGCACTCCCGGGCCATAGCAGAGAGCTGGCCTGGAAGAGGGGCAACCGGGACAGAATCTGGCGCCCTGACTGGGACTAGAACCTGGTGTGCCAGCGCCACAAGGTGGAGAATTATCCCATTGAGCCACAGCGCTGGCCAAGGTTATGTATTAAAACACTATGCCTGGAACATATTAGGCATTCAATAAATAATATTTCTTTTTTTCCTTTTCTTCACCTGTTTACTTCCATTTCCCTTCCTTTAGAAAAACTTGTAAAAGGCATCATTGACATCTAAATTGTATATACTCATAGAGCATGGTAATTGCCCATTAGGACAACGTATCTTTTAAGAACACTAATGGATTTTTGGAACCCTGAAAATGAACAGCAGAATTGAAGAAAGTCATTAACTACCTTTCAATTTTGTTATGAGAATCAAACTTTTGTTCATCTAGGGACTCTGAAACGCAGAAACCAAATAAGATAAATATGTAAAAAATAAAGTTAGAGAAATGTTTGTTAAAGAAAATGGGAGGAGTGCTGGGAATTCATGGAGAACTAACAAGCCATGATGCAAAGTCGATTCTGATTGAAGGAGAAAGGAAAGTGGTTAAAGGAGGAAGAGGGTAGAGTCAGGAGGGAAGAACAGAGTGAGGGATAAAGGAAGAAAGAGAGAAAATAGGTTGAAGGTAAAGAAAGCAAGCTAGTGGAATAGAAGCAATATAGACAGGTGCAGTTCCAACAAAGATTAGACACAGCCATTGGAGTGTTCTTCAGCCAAAACCACCATCAAAGGAATCTTACGTCTCCCAGGGATGAGAAAAACAGCCTGGATTTAAAAGCAGTAAAGCATTTCAAAGGACAGAAGCTGGCACCTAGTAGTAGAAGATGTGAGAAACATGTTCTCTGGGTGAGAAGGATGCAGAGCAAGTGCATTGATCATGATAGGAGCCTTGATACACACTGCCCAAGTCTTCCACTCCCAAACTCTTCCTTTAACTGACAGCATAGTATCATTAAGCACATGTGGGCTTAGTAATCCGTGTAACCATATGATAATGTAGAGAGTGGCTACTAAGGTGCTTAAAGAGGAAGCATAAATATAAGGAACTTTATCCATGAAGTACAGTAGGATTTAAAAGAATATAGAATAGATTTGGGTATAAAAGCAGGGAACTTTTGGAACTACAGAAAATGAAATTTAGCTCACTATTTGACTATGTGACTCTGGGAAAGTGACAACCTGCTTGAATTTCTCATATTTATAGATTGGGCATCATTATACACACTTCAATAGAATTTTTGCATAATTAGGGTTAAATACCAAGAAATTAGCATTTATTGACATTTTAGTCTATGCCAGATACCATCTGATGTACGTTATAGTAACTTATCACATCCTCTTAGAAAACATGCAATGGTATAAACTTTTTTACTATTATTTACAGCCATTTTAATTTTCATGGTTTTAACACATTTCATAGATAAGGAAATTGAGATACAGAAGGGTTGAGTATCTCATTGATCCTAGGTTTTGCAAACCTCAGAGCCAGGATTAAAATCAGGCAGTTCTTGCAGGGTTCTTTTCCAAACCCCTGCTCCAAACTCTTTAGCTTCTCAAATGCTGTTGGCTCTCTGCATCTGCAGGCACCATAACTGCAAATCCAATCAAGGACAGATTGAAAATAGTTTGCTAAAAAATTTTCAGGAGTTTCCCTAAAAGCGAAATTTAGATTTTCTGTGTGCCAAACATTACATCAAAACCACTCAAATAAAGTGACATGTTGGCACATTCTGCTCTGTAGCCTCCTGCCATTTTACAGTTCCTTGGTCTCCCTCCAGTACCCATTCGAATAGTATTTGTCTGGTGTCTCCTTCTTGCGCTATGTGGTTAGGCCTAGGATGCATCTGTACTGAAAATGTGGACATTTCTCGTGTCATCATTCCCTAAAATATATAGTAACCAACTATTTACATACAATGTGCATAGTATAAGGTGTTATAAATAATCTAGAGATGATTTAAAGCTTTAGGATGCTGTACATAGGTTACATGCAAATAGTGTGTATTTTGTCTAAGGGCCATGTTCATCTCTGGAATTTGGTGACTGCAGGGTTCCTGGACCTGTGGATACTGAGGGATGACTGCATATCTGGTCAGAGGAAATGTCATGGTTTAGGTATCACTGCCTGATTTTGATTTTAAGGTAAGAGGGAATGGATGTAATGGGACTCTCCAGAGGAGGAGAGAGCTTTGAAAGCACAAGTCATGTTTCCCCAAGAATCTCTTTGGAACCTTAAATTATATCAATATAATGTCCTGTATCTTCAGTCACTCCAAAGGTTATAACCATTATCAGAAGACCAAGGATTACTCTATTATGCAGATATAGTCTTGAAATTATATCAGCATTTCTGACATTGGCATCATCTGATTAAAACATCTTTAGGATTAATATCTAATGCAGATATTTCAGGTATCTCTGGGGAATCATTATCTGGGCAGCTGAGACCCCTTCAAAATCCTTTCACATGCACCACACAGGCAGTTTCCTACTCAGAGGATATATCTGAACTCCCCTCCTGGACAAGTGGAATGTAGTGCTTTAAATTTTTTTTAAGATTGATTTTTATTTATTTGAAAGAATTACAGAGAGAAGTAGAGACAGAGAGAGGTCTTCCATCTACTGGTTCACTCTTATTTATTTGAAAGAATTACAGAGAGAAGTAGAGACAGAGAGAGGTCTTCCATCTACTGGTTCACTCCAAAATGGCCACAACAGCCAAAGCCGAGCTGACCCAAAGTCAGGAGCCAAGAGCTTCTTCTAGGTCTCCCACGTGTGTACAGGAGCACAAAGACGTGGGCATCTTCTCCTGCTTTCCCAAGCCAGAGCAGAGAATTGGATTGGAAGAGGAGCAGCCGGGACTAGAACCGGCACCCATATGGGTTGCTGGTGCTTCAGGCTTTAACCTTCTGTGCCACAGCAGCAGCCCCTGTGGTGCTTTAAGTTTAAATAGGGGTTCCAGGAGCTGCCACAATGAAAGAAGAAATGAAGCAGAGTCTTCAGCTCCTGACTGTAGCACTCAGACATTTCTTAAATCCCTGGAGATGTCCATCACCCAAATGTCAGAAAAGATGAAGGGTTCCAAGGAGATTCCAATATTACGGACTGGCTCCAAGATGGAGACCTATTACCAACGGCTCTAGACAGCCCCATGAGAGCGTAATGAGCATGGGATGTGGCTGAGGGCTGAGCACTCAGCTGACCCCTCCCACCACAGGCTCCTCCTTGGGGCCAATACTCCGTGTTTATTGCACACACTTAGAAGAGTTGTGCTTCTGTTTCTGTCCCTTTGCAGCCATGGCAGTGAGAAGTCACCGAGACAGCAGAGTCACCTCTGAGCTCTCCCAGTCAGTGCCAGGTGGCTTCTTTGGAGAGTTATTTGTCTCATGATGCTTCCTGTTGCCTAGGGAGCTGTCAGTCTATTAAAGGAAGGGAAAGAGAATTAACAACACCTTCTTATTTTGAGAGTGTAATAACCTGTCCAATAAATCCACCAAAGTCCTGTTGTGAATCTTTAGCATATGTGGGAAGCAACTGCTGTTATTGGTGCTGCATTGAGAATAGGCCACTTTATTAGCTATGGATGTCATAAAAAACCTCTCTAGCTAGAAGTGAGGCTAATTCTGTAAAACCATTTGGGTGGATGCATTGAGGCCCTGAGCCCAATAACTGGTTTTGAAAGCAGAGTGGTCATCCAGAGGAGGCAAATACAGTTCTAAGCAATGGCCTTGAAATGAGCCATGCTAAAAAGAAGTAACTCTTAAGGGTCTATCAAAGAAACTGTATGCATGTGAGGCAGTGTTTCCCAACTGAACTGCACAGAGTTGGCATTTTGTAGGACTTTTGTGAAAACAACAACGACCACAAATTGTTCCAAAGTCAAAGAGTTTAGGGATCTATATTGAGCATATTTAAAACATTTACTGTAAATTTTCTGAGCCTCATGACAAAACTCTGGGTAATATATGGTAGGCAATGTTCCCTAAATGTATTTCCTCTTGGACTACCCTTCTAAGTAACATGTACTGGCTTGTGTGCTATTTATAAAGCTATTCAAGATATGTTTTTCTATACAATATCAACTAATGACAATTTTAAACTATTGTGGTTATGAGTTTGAAAGGAAAAAACAATCAATAATAATTTTTATCATATATAATTTTCCAATATCTAAATCAGATCCCTGGTAAGTCTGATGCTTGGTAAACAAAGCTACCCATTTGTGGAATACTGATTTTTTTATTTAAAAGCAAAAATGTTGCTTAATTATCCAGGAACACCTACCAAGCCGACTGAGCTGCATGAGTGCTCTCTTGTTATTGGGATTTATTCTTTGATAGTATCCCAAGCATTTGGAGTTGCCTCCACAGTTGTCTTTCTGTAAGTGACTTTCCTGAATAAAAGCAAAAATTTTTAATTATAAGAAAGTAAGAGAAAGGCAGGGAAAGGGAGACAGCCTGACCATCTGGATATGTTGGTCTACGTGATTACTCATAAGACAACCCAAATAAGCAGATGCCAGGGATGGTAATTAAACCTTTCTTCTGTTCTCACTTGAATGTAAACTTGTGTTTCTTCTGATGACAAGGATCTGTGTCACACATTCAAGGGTAATCACAAAATGGGTAAATAATAACCCTGTTAATCATCAGAGAGCAGGGACATTTCTGGCAGCAGCACTTTCTCAAGGTGATCACGTTTGCTTTACACACAGAGCCAACTCATCTTATGAGACACTTGTCAGACCTCAAACAGTGCGTGCACTTGCCTGCTCTCCCAGGCATCCAGCAATTAGCTAGCACGTCCCTTTAGTCTCAGGAAAATTTTTTTGTCTCTTCAGATAGTTGTTTGTCCTAAGAGATAAAGCAATATCTACTTTCAAAGGGGTGCTCCGCCGGCACTCTTAGAGCTTTTTTTTGCTTGTTTGTTTGTTTTTTGACAGGCAGAGTGGACAGTGAGAGAGAGAGACAGAGAGAAAGGTCTTCCTTTTTGCCGTTGGTTCACCCTCCAATGGCCGCCGCGGCTGGCACGCTGCGGCCGGCGCACCGCGCTGATCCGATGGCAGGAGCCAGGAGCCAGGTGCTTCTCCTGGTCTCCCATGGGGTGCAGGACCCAAGCACTTGGGCCATCCTCCACTGCACTCCCTGGCCACAGCAGAGAGCTGGCCTGGAAGAGGGGCAACCGGGACAGAATCCGGCGCCCCGACCGGGACTAGAACCCGGTGTGCCGGCGCCGCTAGGCGGAGGATTAGCCTAGTGAGCCGCGGCGCCGGCCTCTTAGAGCTTTTGAAATTGCACAGGTTGTCCTTGCTGGCTAGACCATGTTCTTTTCCTGAATAGATGAAATAGGAAAGTTGGTAAATTCCTGGTGAGCGTAAAGTCTTTACTGAGTTGGTTATTTCTTGCTTTCCAAGAAAAGTATTTTGCAAGGAAGTGTTGGCTACCTGGCACAAAATTAGAGGACAACTTTTCAGAAGGCTCTGTGTATACAGTCATCTTCTGTCGATCCAGGCCAACGGCCACTCTGTAGGCAGTGCCCCTCCAACTGGGGTATCTAAATAGGATTCTGGACAAAGAGAAAAAAAGATGCCATAGTTACATGATGTTTGAGGCCACTTTTAAGTTACATGATGTTTGTAAAATATGTTTTCTGACTGTTCCTCAGTGGAGTTTAATTTATTTATTTACTTATATAGAGAAAGACAAAGAGAAAGAGAGAAAGTGTACCTCATCTGCTAATTCATTCCCCAAATGCCTATGTTGACAGGGTCTGGGCCACACCAAAGGCAGGGGCTGGAAACCCAATTCAGGTCTCCCATGTGTGTAAAAGGTTGCCACCTACTTGAGCCATCCCTTGCTGCTTCTCAGGAAGCTGAAACAGGGAGTGGGGCAAGAACTTGAATCTTTGCACTCAGTATGGGATGCAGGCATCCAACTAGCATCTTAACTGCTAGGCCAAACATCTGCACCTCAGTGGAGTTCAAATATGATTTTCTTAACCACTATTTCTTCCTGACTTGCTATGTCCTTCAGATACATAAGCGAAGAAAGACAAAAGCACACCCCCATCCCAGGTACTTATGAATAGGTACAGGTGGTTGCTATATAACTCACATTAGGAAATGTTTCTTAGTTTTTGTAGTTATTCTCGTATATCAATCGGATTATATTGCTCCTTTTTATGAATATCACATCATCCCTTTGAGCTGATACTATTATTATCCTCATTTTACACATTAGAAGATAAGAGAAATTGGAGACATTTTACCCTTGAGAACACAGATAGTAAGTAAAAGAATTTGTATTTAAATCTGATCCCTAAATTAATATGCTTGTTTCTGTGGGGAGCAACTCGGACTAGACTAAGTTACTGGAATTAAGACTTATTCTATGCATCTGCTTTCCCACAATATGGCGCTGAGAAGGGAGAAACAGCTTCTACTCAGCTGCCTCCAGTTCAACCAATAAACTGTAGGACCTGCTCCTGATTGGAGGAGAGCAGCGTACTCGGCGTGTGGGTAGCAGAGTTGGGATTGGTGGAAGAGGACTATAAAGGAGGAGAGAGACAACATGCACCAGGAACATCTAAAGGGAACATCTAAGAGGAACACCTGTGCAGCCCCCAGAGAGCCGGCCGGCGGTGTGCCGCTCCCCTGCGGAAGTGGGGAAAGTGGCTAGGGGGAACCGCCCTTCCACGGAGGTGGAAGGTTCGGTAGCCAACCCGGGAAGAACCAGCAGCAAACCCGGGGAGGGCCGAGCAGGCAAAAGAACAATGCAGGGTCCTGTGTCATTCCTCCACGAAGACGGGGAGCGACATAATGGTGCCATGACTCAGTTATGAAGCCTAGGCAGGGTTCAGTGTCGTTCCTCCACGAAGACGGGGAGCGACAGTTTCTAACCCTAAACTAGTCTCTCACCACCATCAATCAAACCTGTTATGTAGATAGTGTCATGCAAAAGTATTTGATGCTTCACCTTTGTAGGTTATTTCACAAATAAGTTGTCTTCTGTATCTGATGTACATTTGCCTTTAGAATGGTCTTGAAAGGACATGCATTCTCTAAGAATTCCATAACAGAATTCAAGTAACTTTCCTGGATAGGAACTACTCACTATAGTAATTAAACTCACAGTGCATGGGGTTACATACAGCTGATCTTAGTCCTTGTGTAACCATCTTCACTAGCATATTAGTTTACTAGTTCTGTCCTAATAAAATATCACAAACTAGGTGGCTTAAACCGCTAACTTTATTTTCTCACACCTCTGGAGGCTGGAAGTTTACAATCAAGGTGCCAGCAGGCTGGCCACCTGACATCTCTGTTCTCAGCCTGCAGGTGCCTGTTTTCTCAAGAACTGTGTCATCATGTGGTGTTTCCTCTGTGCATGCACAACTCTGCTGTCTCATCATGTGTCCAAATTTCCTCTCCTTAGAAGACACCAAACAGAGTGGATCTGGCCCACTTAAATGAATTCCTTTTAATTCAATTATCTGTTTAAAGGCCCTATGTCAAAATATAGTCCCATTCTGAAGTCCTGAGGGTTAGGACTTCAACATAGCGATTATGTGAGCTTACAGCTCAGCCCCTAGCAACTAGTGTTCCAATTACTTGATGTATAAAATGGAAGTAACCATAGAACTTAACATTTTTTAAATATTTATTTATTTATTTGAATGACAGCGAAACAGAGAGAGAAGGAGAGAGAAAGACAGACAGAGAGAGAGAGAGAGGCATCTTCCATCCATTGGTTCACTCCCCAAATCCCCAAATGACTGCAACAGCTTGTATTGGGCCAGGCAGAAATCAGAAACCACAAGCTCCTAGCTTTCCCATGTGGATACAAGGGCCCAAGCACTTAGGCCAACTCTGCTGCTTTCCCATACTCATTAGCAGGTAGCTGGATGGGAAGTGGAGCAGCTGGTTCTCAAACTGGCACCCATATGTGGTGCTGACACTGCAGGTGGAGGCTAAACCTTCTACACAGTATCAGCCTCAGTACTTACCTTTTTGAAGATCTAGTGTTTAATGCATGTTATGAGGATTAAATAAGACCACCATCTGCTTAAAATATTAAACAAATGAAACTGGGTGTTTTCTGTCCCTTTTGTTTAAAATAGTGCTTCATTCTTATCTATCAAGTTTTAAATCAAACATAATCTAATAATTAGTTTTTGGCATTTCCTCTTAAAATTATTTATCTATTTTAGAGGCTAAGTGACAGATTGAGAGAGATTTCCCATCTGCTGGTTCATTCTGCAAATGGTCACCACAACTGGGCTTTGACAGACTGAATTAGGAGCCAGAAACTTCAACCAGCTGGACTGGAAGTGGAGTAGCCAGGCACCTTAACTTATTGCACTATAACACACATTTTCACAGCACTTTCAAAACCAGAGATCGGGCCGGCGCCGAGGCTCACTAGGCTAATCCTCTGCCTTGCGGCGCTGGCACACCAGGTTCTAGTCCCGGTCGGGGCGCCAGATTCTGTCCCAGTTGCCCCTCTTCCAGGTCCAGGCCAGCTCTCTGCTGTGGCCAGGGAGTGCAGTGGAGGATGGCCCAAGTGCTTGGGCCCTGCACCCCATGGGAGACCAGGAGAAGCACCTGGCTCCTGCCAATGGATCAGCGTGCTGCGCCAGCTGCAGCGGCCATTGGAGGGTGAACCAACGGCAAAGGAAGACCTTTCTCTCTGTATCTCTCTCTCACTGTCCACTCTGCCTGTCCAAAAAAAAAAAAAAAAAACAAAACAAAACAAAAAAAAAAAAACAAAACAACAAACAGAGATCATTATTTGTAAGTTACCTCTATCATTCCACTAGAATGTGGGCTCTATTAGAGAAGGAACTCTATCTGTCCATCTCTCTCTCCAACCTGCCTTCCTAATGTGGAGTTGACCTGTATACAGGTTCCTCTACAATATTTGTGAGATGAATATATGCAAATAATTTTTTAAAACTCAGTGACATTTAGCTTCTTTCCCATCGTTTTCATCAGAACTCTGAAACCTGTTTCTTTTGCTCATTCTACCATTCCTGTTGACTGTTTCTTGGCAGCAGTTTGGCTCCCTCACATTTATGTGATGGATGAGTCTCTCCCCAGGAGGACTTCCTCATTACAACCCTAGGCAGGGACAGTACATCAGAGGGGCACCAGTTCTGCCTTAGGAGTTTTGGCATCATTCACTCAAGGCCTCCTCATCATTTTCGTCCTAATATTTTATATTGTATGAAATTAAATATATTTGGAATAATACTTCATTAAATCATTTCTTCCCTTAGCAAGAAAAACTCTTTAGGTATTGTCTAACTTGATGTGTAGCTGAGGGGAAATTTTAATAGACAGAGGACATAGAAGGTATATAGATATGGGCACTAGGTGTAGGAATGTTATGGAAGAAACATGGAAAGACAGTAGGTAGCATAATGTTGTGCTTTTCCACTTACCTTCTGAAAACTGAAGACCTCCTCTTAACTTTCTCATGGCCATTTCTAAAAAAAAAAAAAAAAAAATTAAATCGAAACACTTATTTATCTTTCTTCCCAACTAAATTTATTTGCCTGTAGTTCTTGGCTCAGAAAGGATACCACTCCCCGTGCAATGACTCAGATGGAAATCTGAGATATTTCTGAGATGATTTTTTTTTTTCATTCCTCCTCTAGCTAGTTGGTCGTGAAGTTATGCCATTTCAGCTTTTCTCCACAAATACTAATCTGGATAAGGATCTCTCATTTGGATGACCATATAAGAGATAGATTCCATTGCAAAGGACTTTTCTTTTCTTTTCTTTTCTTTTCTTTTCTTTTCTTTTCTTTTCTTTCTCTTTTCTCTTTTCTTTCTTTCTTTCTTTCTTTCTTTCTTTCTTTCTTTCTTTCTTTCAATTTGACAGATAGAGTTAGTGAGCAGTGAGAGAGAGACAGAGAGAAAGGTCTTCCTTCCATTGGTTCACCCCCCAAATGGCCGCTATGGCAGGAACTATGCCAATCCGAAGCCAGGAGCCAGGTGGTTCCTCCTGGTCTCCCATGCGGGTGCAGGGCCCAAGCACTTGGGCCATCCTCCATTGCCTTCTCGGGCCACAGCAGAGAGCTGGACTGGAAAAGGAGCAACTGGGACTAGAACCTGGTGCCCATATTGGGTGCCGGCGCCACAGGCGGAGGATTGACCAAGTGAGCCATGGCGCTGGCCCAAAAGGATTTTTTTCTTGCATCAATCCTTCACAGATTCATAACACATTCCAAATACATATGGCATTCAAGACACCACAGGGACCTCCACCTCACTCCTTCTCTACCTTCCCGTGTTCCACACATTCTCATAGATGAGTGGGTGTCTCATTTCACATTCCTCCATGGTTAATGTATTCTATTAACTTTTCATTTTAAATACTTCTAGAATTACAGAAAAGTTGCAGAGATCTTGTATAGAATTCCTCTGTATTCCTCAGTCACTTCCCCCTCTATTAACATCACAGATTATCATATACAATTGTCACAACTAAGGAAAGAAGATTGTTCCATTGCTATTACATTCCTATTAACTAAACTATGCAAGCCCACAATTAGCCTGGAGCTGACTAGCCTCTCCCTAACATGATTTTGTTTCCATCCCATCCAAGACACCATGTTATGTTGAGTTGTCACATCTTCTTAGCTTCCTCTGGACTGTGACTATGATGGTTTCTCAGGCTTTCTTTGTTGGTAATGATCTTGGCGATTTTGAGGACTAGTAATCAGATTTTGTAAAATATCTGTTAATTTGAATCTTTCACATGGTTATGGATTTCTGTGAGGACAACCACAAAAGTGAAATGTCATTATTAACACATCATATCAAAGATATATTAATATGTCTTAGAAGTTAACTGCTTAATACGTGGCTTTGCTATGGCTTCCAGGTGGTGATCCATAACTTAACCATCTGGCCAAGATAGTAATGACCAGGATTTTCCACTATAAAGCTATCCCTCCTGTCTACTTTTCCAGCCTCTACTTTTTGAAAGAGCAGCCACACACAGTACAGGTGGGAAAGAGAGTCTAAAGCCCCATCTCCTGGATAGAGAAGACATGCAAAAATTATTTGTGATATTCAACTTGTGAAATATGTGTTCTCTAACTCTATTCATTTAGTTTATTCAATCATTTATATCAAAGCCATTAGATATTTAAAATAATATATTGGGATATAATTTAATACTATTTTATTGATTTTGGCCCTCAAATTGTCCAGGCTTTGGATTTTGGTGTTCTTTCAGGTTGGTTTCTGTATCTCTTCATCTCTGAGAACTTATTTTCTGAAACTATAAGATGCTCCATAAGAATCTTGCATATTCCTGCCAAAAATTGTATCTGTAATAAAGATCTGTCCACAGCAAGACTCCAACTCTTGGTACCGGGGTATTCTTGTCCATAGTTTCTCTAAGTGGACAGAGCTAGAAAATATGTATATGCATACTGATATGCTTATATACATGTGTCAATAACTATTTTCAAATCTACATCTGTATTAAGTGTTTAAGCATGGCTAATTCTGCTGTTGTTGAGTCTAATACTGTAGCTGATGGTTTTCAGCCTTTTTCTCCTACTTATCTGTGTTTTCCCTCTCCAGCAATGAGAAAGGGTACTTTTGTTACCCATCATGCATTTGCTACCTGTTTAGTATATTTTCAAAGTAATGTCAGAATCCTTACCTGATAATCCATGAGACATAACTTTACCAACCAGTTTTTAGTTTGTGGGCATGTCAATCACTGTCTTTTTAGCCTTACAGTTTCCTGTCAAAGTCTCATTTTCCAATCTTAGGACAGAAACTTCTTTAGTGAAGTTATCGGACATTGCATCCTGGAATTCCCCTAATTCTTCATTGATTTTTTTCTTCTGCGTATTGTCATATCTACACTATTATAGAAAGCTTATTTTTTTTTCAGCAACTTAAAAATCCTCTATACTTTCTACTTGATTGTACTCCCCTTTCCAAACCCATGTTAACCACTAGTATATTTCTGTCCTGTAATTTTACTTTTCCAGAAAGTCATATGAATTGAATCATCTTACATAGAGTTTTTTCAGTCTGTCTTTGTTCACTCATCCATATTTTTTGTGTGAATTGTTTCTTTTTATCACTGAAATGAATAGTAATCCATGGTATAGTGGAGCCATGCTTTATCTATTAATGGATTGAAAGATACTGCAGTTACCTCTGAGTTTTGGAAATCAAGAATAAAATATTTTTTAAAAAATATTTATTTATTTGAAAGGTAGAGTTACAGATAAAGAGAAAGAGAGACAGAGAAAAAGGTCTTCCAACTGCTGATTCACTCCCCAATGTCCATAATGACCAAGACTGGGCCAGGCCAAATCCAGAACCAAGAGATTCTTCCAAGTCTCCCATGTGTGTGCAGGGGATTCAAGGACTTGAGCCATTCTCTCCTGTCCTCCCAGGCACATTAGTAAGGAGCTGGATAGGTAGAGGAGAAGCTAGTGGAACCAGCACCCTTATGCCTCTGTGGCTCTAACCCTCTGCACCACAGTGCTGGTTCTTGAATAAAACTCCTGTAAATAATATGCATGCATGTTTTTTTTTTTTTTTTTTGACAGGCAGAGTGGACAGTGAGAGAGAGAGAGAGACAGAGAGAAAGGTCTTCCTTTGCCATTGGTTCACGCTCCAATGGCCGCCGCGGCCGGCGCGCTGCGGCCGGCGCACCGCGCTGATCCGATGGCAGGATCCAGGTGCTTATCCTGGTCTCCCATAGGGTGCAGGGCCCAAGGACTTGGGCCATCCTCCGCTGCACTCCTGGGCCACAGCAGAGAGCTGGCCTGGAAGAGGGGCAATTGGGACAGAATCCGGCGCCCCGACCGGGACTAGAACCTGGTGTGCCGGCGCCGCAAGGCAGAGGATTAGCCTAGTGAGCCGTGGTGCCAGCCTGCATACATGTTTTCAAATCAGTTTTATAAGCGACTAAAAGTGTGATTGCTGGATTGTATTGCAAGTCTTTGTTTAACCACAAGTAATAATTTGAAACTGAGTGCATTCCACTCTCATAAGCTTTTGGACTTGTGCATTTGATTTTCCTTTTGCATGGATTGCTCTTCCCACTGTCCTATTTATTGTCCATTTCTTTCTTGCAAATGTCTCCTCAAGTGTTTCCTTTTCTCGCACATCTTTTCTTCTTGTCTTTGGACTACATTAGTTGTATATTACTTACATCTTACATCTTATACAATTGTCATTTTATTTTCTTTTATTTCCTTGTCTTGTTCCCTAACAAGCCTATGAACACTTCCAGAGAAAGTGCCATGTCTTTCATTTCTATAACCTCAGATTTTAATACAACCTTCAGTATAGAGTGAGAAAGCTATTAATTGAACATTCAATCATGTTTATAGATTATTCTTATGAATAAGCTTCATCCACACCCAAACTTTTCTTGTTCCAGTTATTCTTGTTATAGGTACAATGTGCCTGACATTTTTATTTTGCTGATAAGTTAACCCATATCTGTTAATTCGTATTCATCTCACTCTCAGCATTTTATATGAATTTATAGATACACTTCAACCTTTTAAATGAAGAGATACAACCTTAATTAATTTTATCCTTTGGTGTTGTTTTCAGATGCCAAATTTATTTTTCTAGCACTGAATGTTTTCTTCTTTCCTCAGAAGTACAAGAAACAGGGAACAGGTGTTGTGGCATAGCAGTTTACGCATCCACTTAAGATGCCTGCGTTCCATACTGGAGTTCCTGAAATCAAGCTCTGCCTCCAATTCTGATCCACCTTCCTACTTAGACACGGAGGGGAGGTAGCAGGTGATGGCTCAAGTTCTTTGGTTCCTGCCACCCATATGTGAGATATAGATTGTGTTCCAGGCTCCTACGTTTGCCCTTAAAAAAAAAAAAAAAAAAAAAAAAAAAAAAAAAAAAGAAAGAAAGAAAGAAAGAAAAGAAAAAAAATGCCGGCGATGCGGCTCACTAGGCTAATCCTCCGCCTTGTGGTGCCGGCACACCGGGTTCTAGTCCCAGTCGGGGCTCCGGATTCTGTCCCGGTTGCCCCTCTTCCAGGCCAGCTCTCTGCTGTGGCCAGGGAGTGCAGTGGAGGATGGCCCAAGTGCTTGGGCCCTGCACCCCATGGGAGACCAGGAGAAGCACCTGGCTCCTGCCTTTGGATCAGCGCGGTGCGCGGGATGCAGCACGCCGGCAGTGGCGTGAACCTACGGTAAAGGAAGACCTTTCTCTCTGTCTCTCTCTCTCACTGTCCACTCTGCCTGTCAAAAAAAAAAAAAAAAAAAAAAAAAAAAAAAAGAAAGAAAAAAAAAAAAAAAGAAAAGAAAGAAAGAAAAGAAAAGTTTTCCCTGGCTATTGTAGACATTTGGAAAGTGAACCAGAATATGGAAGATCTCTCTCTCTCTCTCTCTCTCTCTCTCTCTCTCATTCTGTCTCTCCCTTTCTCTCTCTGTCCACCTTTCTTTTAAAAATGGGAAGACTTGGAAATCTCAGGACATCAGATGAGAAAAGTAAAATTGATCTCTAAAAAATATTTTTAAAATACTCAAGCCACAGGCATTTCTTGAGGCTTCAGAGAGAGAAAGTCAGGATGACAGTCGGACTCTCTCCAAATGCAGTATTACTTATTGGCTTTCTTGCATATGCAACTATCTAGCAGTGTGGTGAGGAACGGAGGTTCGGGAGGCACAGAACTGGGACACGTGATGAATTGCTCAGGGCTGAGCTGCATCTTACCTCTGTGAAGGGTACTTGTGTGCCCTATCAACATTATTGGCAGTTCAGGAAGGCATCAAGGGGAAACTTACACTCTAGGTCATGTTGTAAAACCAAACTGAACAAAGGAAGAAGTAATAATATAATGTCTCTTCCTTCCTAGGTGAACGGAAAAATCATTTTAAAGGCCTCAGGCAATCTTTAAGTTCAAAAGTTTGTTCGGTCCTCTCGAGGTGCGTATTCTGAAAAAAACGTAAGCCTTTCTTGTATATTTACACACAGAGACCAGGAGAAAATGCTGCTACTGAAGCCTGCGGTTAGGATGCAACTGAGCAGGTTGGTGTTGGTGCTCAGCCCTTTACAGTACCCTTGTCAGGAAAAGCTGGGAAGCTGGAAGGTTGGTATGGGGAAGAGGATGAGAAAAAGGCTTGCGATCTAGCTATCTTTTCTTTTAAAGATTAATTTATTTACTTCAAAGGCAGAAATACAGTGAAAGAAGGGAAGAGATACACAGAAAGAAAGAGACCTTGTATTTCTCAGGTTCACTCCCCCAAATAACCAAAACAACCTAGGCTGGGCTATGCTGAAGCTGGGAGCCTGGAATTCCATTTGGGTCTCCCAGGTGAGTGGCAGAGGTTCAACCAATTGGGCCATACTCTGCTACCGTCCTAGCACATTACTATGGAGCTGGCTCAGAAGTGAGGCAGCCAAGACTCGAACTGGCATTCCCATGGGAGTCCAGTGTCAGCTGCTTAACCACCGTGCCACAACACTTAATGCCTGAAATGTTGCCTTCAAGAAGCCTCCCAGCCCTAGCTCCAAACCAGCTGTCAGCTCTGCACATACAAACATCTGGAATGAACCTAACTATAGGTAAAGGAGAAAATCCATTCATTTATAGTCAAGGTTGAGGATAGCTCTTTGTGAAATCATGGAAAACTTGTCCAAATGAGAAGAAAATGCCAAAAGTTGACCTTTCAATATTGAGAACAGGCAGCCTAGAGTCGGGGATGCCTGTGGTCAGCGAATTTGCAGAGGACAGGTCCAACAGCAAGAAAATGTAGGCTCTAGATCCATACTTACCCTTTTCATATTCTGGCCATTGATGAGTTAGGAAACCTCTCTGACTTTAGTTGCATCATCTGTAACCTGAATTCCTGAGAGCTGGCATGAGACACTGATCTGTAATTCCACTGAAAACATTTAGAGGACTATGGCATGTTCAATGCACTATTAGCTCTTCTCATTCCCTCTCCAACTTTGTCCTCATGGGGGTGACTCAGACCGGCCAATTCCCCACTTGAAACTAAGGAGAGGTCCTTGCTATTGCATCAATTGAATCTTCAGGCTTTTGCTCTAACGTCACCATCAAAAGAGAGGAGCTTCCTCTCAATACAGATTTGTTGGAGAAAGAGAATTTGTTGAGCCCTGCTGGTCAAACCAAGAGCAACAGAAAATGCCAGCATTGTGGTGCAGAGAGTTAAACCATCACCCGCGATGCCAGCTTCCCATGTATTATTTTGCTGGTTGGAGTCCCGACTGCTCCAGTTTCAATATAGCTTGTTGCAAATATGCCTGGAAAAGCAGCAGAAGATGGCCCAAGTGCTTGGATCCTTTTCACCCATGTGGGAGACCCAGATGTAGCTCCTGGCTTTTGCCTAAATCAACCCCAGCAGTTATGTACATTTGAGGAGTGAACTATGTGATGGAAGATCTCTCTCCCTCTCTCTCTACCTATCAAGTATGTAAATAAATCTTGAAAAAAAGAGCAGCATCCAGAAGCACATCACTGCCCCCTTTTTAAAGAATGGAGTCAAGGGTATACATTGTGGCACAGGGAATTAAGCTGTTGCCTGTGATGCCGGCATCCCACATGTGCACCAGTTTGAGTCCCAGTAGCTCCACTTCTGATTCAATTCCCTGCTAATGCAGGTGGGAAAGCAGCTGAAGATGGCCCAAGTGCTTAGGCCCCTACAAATTATGTGGGAAATCTCACTGGCCTTCCAGGCTTCTAGATTCAGCCTGGCTGAGCCCTAGCCACTATGGCCATTTGGGAAGTGATCCAGCACTCTTTCTCTCTTTCACTGTCTCTCTGTAATTCTGCCTGTCAATCAATAAAACAAATCTTTAAAAAAATAAAGGAAGAGGAAAGAAGGAAGGAAAGAAGGAAGGAAGGAAGGAATCAGTACCAAAGAAAAAATAAAAGCACTAAGCATCACAAAAATCAGTGCAGCTTGTTCCCATTTATTACTTTTATTTCTTGTTTCTGTGCTGTAATGCTCAGTGGACCTTCAAACCAGATGACCTGTGAACTTAGATTTGGCAGGGAAGATGGAGAGATTGTGGATGGCTCTGCCACTGGGATTTTGTTTAAATAGAAACTTAGGGAAGAAGATAGTTACCATTCCTGAAGGGAAAAGGAATCACCCTGAGAATCTGCATTCTATTCCTGGGACTCCAAAAGGTATCCCATTGCTCTTGTTTCAGAAAGACTAGGAGTGGCATGCCTTGACCTAAAATATGTTTTTGCTCTTTGTGATAAAGACAGAAACACAGATTGTGAGTTATGGATCTTTTTAGGGGCATTAGCGCAAACAGAATCAACTGGTTCTTTTCCTTTCTGTCCACTTCTTCCTTTATCTTCTGGTATGAAAAGAGTATTATTTTTCACTTTATGTTTCTGTGTGGGAGTAAACTGTTGAAATCCTTACTTAATGTATACTAAGCTGATCTTCTGTATATTAAGATAATCGAAAATGAATCTTGATGTGAATGGAAGGGGAGAGGGAGTGGGAAAGGGGAGGGTTGTGGGTGGGAGGGACGGTATGGGGGGGGGAAGCCATTGTAATCCATGAGTCGTACTTTGGAAATTTATATTCATTAAATAAAAGATAAAAAAAAAAGTAAGTGGAGATCCCAGGTGAGTAAGCAGAGAGATGCAAGGGTTACCACACTTGGACACAAGCTGTATTCCAGGTGATAATATAGGCTGATCTGAATTGTACTGAATCCAATTTCCCTAATCAATTATTGGTGGCTGGTGGGAAGTGATAAATGGCCTGCCAGTGAGAAA
Source organism: Oryctolagus cuniculus (assembly GCF_051225735.1). Classification (NCBI taxonomy): domain Eukaryota; kingdom Metazoa; phylum Chordata; class Mammalia; order Lagomorpha; family Leporidae; genus Oryctolagus; species Oryctolagus cuniculus. Next base: position 114,727,732 of record NC_142869.1, on the reverse strand, counting down.
ATCACACTATTTCAGCTCAGAATGGGAACATATGATGGGATTTTCAATATACACAATGAGACCTTTCCAATATACATGATGAGACCTTTCTTTCCACTGATATGCCACATCTCTGAATGTCATTCTAAAGCTGCAGGACTTTTCCATTTTAAAATTTCAGTGTGTTTAGGAAGAAAAATATTGAAAATTCCCAAACTAAAAGGAAACAGTTACATGAAATGGTATCATTCTTTCTATTTTTCTCTAATTATTTTATGAACCTTTATTTTATCATTCATTTTCATTTTACTTGAAAGGAAGAGAGAGAGAGAGCGAGAGCGAGAGAGAGAGAGAGAGAGAGAGAGAGCTTCTTTCCACTGGTTTATTTCCCAAATGCCCACAACAGTCAAGTCTGGAACAAGCTGAAGCTCTGATCCTGGAACTTAACCTGAGTCTCCTATAAAAGTGGCAGCAACACAAGTACTTGAACCATTATCTGCTGCAAATTATCAGGCAGCTGAGTCAGAAGTACAGCCAAGACTTGAACTCAGACACTCCATGCAGGCATCTGAACCACTGCATCACATGCCTTCACTCTGCTCTACTGTCAACAAGCAAATAATTGGGGTCGCTTTGTGGTGTAGCAGGTAAAGCTGCCGCCTGTGACTCTGGCATCCTTTATGGGCACCAGTTCTGGTCCTGGAAGCTCTACTTCCAATGCAGCTCTCTGCTAATGTGCCTGGGAAAGCAGTAGAAGATGGTACAGGAACTTGGGTCCCTGTACCCAAGGCAGAGACCTGGAAGACGTCCTGGTTTCTGGCTTCAGAGAGGCCCAGCTCTGACCATTGCAGCCCTTTGGGGAGTAAATCTGTGGATAGAAGATATCTCTCTCTCTCTCTCTCTCTCTCTCTCTCTGTCTCTCCCTCTCTATCTTTGTAACTCTGCCTTTCAAATGAAATAAATAAATCTTTAAAAATAATGTGACTATTGATGGAACAACTCAAAGAATAACTGGAAACCAGAAGAAGGTCCACAGAAAATATTAAATTTGTTGATTCCCTGCTGTGGTATCTTGTGCTAATTTCATTTTCTGTGCCTCAGTTGCTTCATTTGTGAAATGAAGATAACAATTTTATGAAGTATAATAAGGATCTTTGTATGCTTCTGCAGAAAATGGGACCAAGCTGGTGTTCTTTCCTACTCTGTTGTCCCTGGTAGGGCTTTCTATCTTACCGGTGTGACAAAGATTAAAAACTTGCCTATGGCCGGCGCTGCGGCTCACTAGGCTAATCCTCCGCCTTGCGGTACCTGCACACCGGGTTCTAGTCCCGGTCGGGGCACCGGATTGTGTCCCGGTTGCCCCTCTTCCAGGCCAGCTCTCTGCTGTGGCCAGGGAGTGCAGTGGAGGATGGCCCAAGTGCTTGGGCCCTACACCCCATGGGAGACCAGAAGAAGTACCTGGCTCCTGCCATCGGATCAGCGCGGTGCGCTGGCTGCAGCACGCCAGCCGCGGCAGCCATTGGAGGGTGAACCAACAGCAAAGGAAGACCTTTCTCTCTGTCTCTCTCTCTCACTGTCCAATCTGCCTGTCAAAAAAAAAAAAAAAAAAAAAAAAAAAAAAAAAAACCAACTTGCCTAGACTTAAATCTTTACTAAAAAAAAATAGTAAAAATATAGACTTAAAATCCTCAAGTTCAACCCCAGTTCTTCTGAAACAAAATTTCCAGGGAGAGCACTGGCAACGTATTTTTATCCAGACCTCCAAGTACTGGCCCTCAATTTGTTTTTAGCTACTTGTATTGTAATTCCGTAGGCTACACCCGCCCAAGTGTGTCACCTCCATGGGCCTTTGTTCATGAAGAGAGCAGGCAGTGTAGGGCTAGGGCTGTCTTCAACAATTCAGCATCCTCTAGTTTTCAAATGGCCCCTGGAGGACAGGTAGGATGAATGAAACTTGGGAGGTCTAGGATTGGGCAAAAAAAGTAGAAAACCCTAATGCATTCTCAAATCCTGCACCACTGGAGCAAATTCATTGCATTTTGTCCGTATATTGTTCTTTTTGCTCTTCTCAGAGGGACAAGGTTACAAGAGTATATAAAGAATTACAGGCCTACTGGCACAAGTTCTTTTGGTCTGTGTACATGCTGGCAGTTGGTCTACCTCTGTGAGTTTATTTCCTCTGAATAAATTCGGTCTGGCTGCAAGTTCATATTCTCTGTATTCCTCTCTGTTCCGTGCCTCTTTTCCTTACATTTGGTGCCCCGTGTGAGGGGAGAAGCAGAAGACCTGTTGTCTGGGTAAAGCTGTGATCTCCCCCTTTCTCCAAACTTTCTTCTCCTTCTAATTTTACTGTCTCTGCCCACCCCTTACCTTCTCTTTCCTACAATCTCCTTTCTCCCTTCTGACCCAGACAGCCCTGAGAGATGCCTCTCCAGAACACTTCCTCACCCCGGCTTGTACCTCTCCTTTTCCAGGAAACTCACAGCCAGAGCCCTTGCCAGGTTTCATTGCTACACGCCCACATTGGACCTAACTCCACCCCATCAGATTGGTAAGAGAGGTCTCTGTTGCCTCATGCGTGCTGGGGTGATGCTCATGACTGGTTCACCCCCAGCCCCCGCAGGGTCTGAGGTGTTCCATCAGTTTCCCTCACTGGAGGGAAATGCTCATCCACCACAGCTTAAAACTGGGACGCTGGTCAAAATGTGGGGATTCTTGCTGTCTCCTCTGAAAGGTCTCAGAACTTGGGTTCTCAGGTGGGTGATTCTTTCCAGGGGCATCCTGGGAAAGGACCCTCTTCCATCAGACTGTGTTTTGTTTAATCCATGGGTTCCAAGTTTTGACCCCCCGCTCTGGCCTGCCTCTCAAAAGACTTGAGCAAGCAGGGCCTGCAGCGGGAGATAAAGCAGAAGCAATGAATCCAAATTTGGCCTCAATATAAATTGGACAATGATTCTAATTTGGCATTTTTGTCTCAAAATTCCCTAAGATTTTAATAACTTTGCACAGAGAAATGGCAACTGGTCAGAGGTGCCCTACATCCCAGCCTTTGTCCTCCTCTGAGGTCACCTTCCCTCGTTCCAAGCCCTGGAGCAGGAGGAAGACTTGGAGCCTCCTCTTAAACCCTTGACTTTCCATTCTTCCACTCTTGCTCTTTCCTCAGGGGTGCTGCTGCCTCAGGAACAGGACCCTCTACCAGCCCTGTCCCCTTCACTGGCAGCTGGAACTGCCTCTCTCCTCTTTCTGACTCCTCCCCCTCCTCCATCCTGCCACTACCTCCTTCTGAGCTCAGAAAGGTAGTGGAAAGGCTAGTAGGATGTTTATTTCTCTGGAAAGCCCTGCACCTGGGACATTTCAAACTCCTAAGACAATGCACAGTAAACCTCACCCAGGAGCCTTTCTCACACCTTCCTTCCCCCCTTACCAGGGTCTGTGTGGTGCTCTGCACCTTCCCCAACAAGCAAACAAGCAGCTCCAGAAAGGACTCTGCCTGCTGTTCAAGTGCAATGAAGCCTGATTTCAAAACCCCCAGCCCCACTCTGGCCCTCTGTCTGGAAGAGCTCAGGTCCTACTCTCTCTTCACCTCCCCCATGCTGTTCTCCCTAAAATAAAGTTTCCTTTAACTAGCCACCCCTGCTTTTTCTATGAAGACTAAAATCCTAAAACCTAACACAATGGAGCCACATCTCTCACAAAGATGAAACCTCTGTTCCAGCCATCTTCAGTAGTGTATTTGGCAGCGATAGCAAAGAAAAACTTCAGAACCATGGTAAGTCCTGAGCAACTTTGCTCCAAAGAATGCTCCATGCCTAGCCTTCTTCCACCTTATACCCTGTGTTGTATAGTGGCAGCCAAAATTTCTTTGCTATTAACTGAAATTGTTCTGTTGTTTCTCTCCTGTAATGTATCATACTGGTATACATATTGTATGTCTATACGGGAAAATTTATTAACAGCTCTGTTTTAATTGACTTACACTTGTATTAGATATTCAAGAAGTATTTCTAACTATATGTACTCTAAAAATTTATACAAGGGCCAGGGCTGTGGTGTATTGGGTAAAACCACCACCTGTGGTGTCAGCATCCCATATGGGCACTGGTTTGAGTCCTGGCTGCTCTACTTCTGATCTAGCTCTCTGCTATGGCCTGGGAAAGCAGTAGAAGATGGCCCAGGTCCTTGGGCCCCCGAACCCCCATGGGAGACCTGGGGGAAGCTTGTGGCTCCTGGCTTTGGATAGGCACATCTCCAGCCATTGTGGCCAACTGGGGAGTGAACCAGGGGATGGGAGACCTCTCTCTCTCTCTGCCTCTCCTCTCCCTGTGTAACTCTGACTTTCTAATAAATAAATAAATCTTTTAAAAAAAGCTTATAGAAGGCATTGGAGCTTTTGGTAAATGTTTTTGTAGGTTATTTAACAGTTAAAGTTACTAAGTTTTCACTTGATATTAAGCAACCTGGGAAGCCTGACTTGTTCTCTCATTGCTCTGTTCTCCTAAAGATGGAAAACTCATTCTGTTCTGAAGGACTCTCCATGTACAGTTTGATCTTTAGACCTTATGTAAGACAGCTTGGATAAGATGGTCTTAACGTTTGATCTTACATAGAAGGCCATAGCTTTCCTCATGGACATCGTGTTATCTCACAAGAATATTGTCATAACATGCCTGTGACCACAGATTTCTAGCTCAGGACACCAAGATTAGGGTTGGAATTGAGCGCTCCCTCCCTTGGCTGACATTCCTAAAGGATTCCTCCGTGTTCTACTTTAAGAGAGATCAAGAGAAAGAGGAGTGGGGTGGCAGGAGCAATGTAGGAATAGGCGGTAGGCTGGTTAATGGCTGCTTTTCACAATGATCTACTATCAAGGAGACCCAACAAGGCTAGTCCACCTCAAATGGAACCTGTTTTCGATATGAGAAGTCGGGACATTGGGCAAGCAGCTGTCAGCTCAATCAGCTCTGCCAAGAGCCAGGTCACTGGAAACAGATGTGCCCTAGGGGTTGAAGGACTCCTGGGTAAGAACAGCAGAACCTATGGGCCCCAATCTGACAAAAGTCCTTCCCTCTGCCCAGTTTCCAAAGTAACCACTGTCATCAGAGGAACAGCCTAGGGTCAGTAACAATCCAGGCAGAGCTGTAGATTTGCTTTTAGCGATGCCACCTATTCAATACTAACTTCCAGTGCAGGCAGCTCTCCTCCAAGGCCAGCTAGGTAATGGAAGTCAACAGGTTGCCTTCCCCAAGGAGGTTCACACCTCCCTTATGATGTCTCATCCAGTACACATGTGAAGAGATGTATAAGTCTGGACCTCACATATACCTGCCCAGGCCTTAATGTCCATCTGATTATTATCAATCCCCTTCTATCAGTTTCTGTTTGCATCTCAATGGAAAAACTCCCTCCTGGTTTGGACAGCAACTTTCCTAGATTCTCTAATGATTCTGTCCTTAGTTTTGGAAACAAAACGGGAGTGCTCTTTCCCTGTGACAACAAGGCACATATCTGTCTTCCCACTAACTGGACAGGATTGTTGCTTTCCTATTTTCTCCTTTGTCCTACTCATTTTGGCCATCTTTTCCACCAATGGCTGTCTCTAGTATCTCCTTTTATCCTCATAATCATAGTGCTCCTATTTCTAGCATGTATAATTAACTTATTCCAAAGGTTCTTGCAGGAACAAATGACTGCTATATCCCAAACCATCATGTAGGAGCAGAACAAGAGTGCATTTCAATCAATCCCATCCTGAATATAGCTACCTCACGAAGTGTCAATGCCCCATATCAGCAGGAAGTAGCCAGAAAGAAATCAGTGCCCCCATCTCCTTATCTATACTCAGAGTCAGGTTTGATGGAACAAGACATAAGTCTCAGCCATTTTAGGTTTCTTGTTACCCTTGCCTTCTTTCAAGAGGCCAGTGCAGTCTCACATCCTGTATTGTTCCCCCCACCATCCCTTGCATTCTTCCCCAGGTTTGGAAGCCAGTGGGCTAAACCTGAAGAACTAGTTTGGAGAAGCTTATCTTTGTCCACTGCCATCTACCCCCACCCCCAGCCCACCTAAGTTATAAAAATGCCCAGCCTGTGGGGTCTGGGCCCTCTGCTATGTGTTCTTTTGGTCTGTGTACATGCTGGTGGTTGGTTGATCTTTGTGAGTTTATTTTCTCTGAATAAATTTGGTCTGTCTGCGAGTTCATATTTTGTCTCCTTTCTCTATTCTGCACCCCTTTTCCCTTACATTTGGTGCCCTGTGTGAGGAGGCACCAATCTGCAATCTTCTTACATCTTTTCCTTTGTCTTTCTGTATCTTGGTCTTCCTTGAATTCTTCAGCATGTCTACTGTGCTTGTCCCCAGGTTTTCCCTACTGTGTGCATATAATAATCCTGTGTCATCTGCTTGCAGGTATGGTTTTATATTTGACCTTTAGCATGACATTTCATGTTTCTAGTTGCCTTCCAGCCTAGATAATCATGAACTGCATGGCCTGGACCCTTGGTATCTTACTTGTTGGTAACCCTGTCTCAAACTTGTGGATATCTATAATATTACAGAAGTAAAAATCCTACCAACATCGCTAGCAGTGGGTAGCTTTACTTGCTATGCTACAATGCTGGCCCCAATAATAATTTGTAAAACAATTATAAATTTAACAATCATTCTAGACTTCCATAAATACTATCAACTACAAATGCTGTGGCATTATAGATCATTCAAAAACTTCAAACGCTTAACATGCTACTCTTTTGCATAAATTTATGCTTTCCCGCCCAGAGGGAATGCAGTTGTGTATTTAAAGTGAAAGACAACTGTAAGGGAAAATAATTCACTTATTCTAACTTTGGTGGGAGATTTTCAGCCTTATTTGTCTCATTTGGTGGGAGATTTTCAGTTTTATTTGTCTCACAAACTAAACTATTTTTTTTTGTCTTATGTGTTTCACAGTCTAAATATCTTTTACATTCAAATGTGTTCAAGAGCTTATGCAATATGCAGAATAGAATTTCTCAAGATCATTTGTTTGAATTCTACTTTTGTACTTTGACTTTCTTATGGAGTTGTGCTCTGTTGTAGCTCTTTCAGCTTTCAGGAATAGGTTCTAGCAGCTGAGTCAGGTAAGAGTGAGAAGAGAGCTTGAGTCTCTTCCTTCCATCCACTTGATATTTAAGCTGAAATTCCATCTCCAAGTGAATAGCATTCGGGAGACAGCAGTCACATTTCCTCAAATGGCTCTCTTTCTTTGTATTAAGGCAAGACATTTTGTATACAATAATATAGAGATCATGGAGAAAATATTAAAAAGACAGACTACATTGGTGATGCATTCAATTATATGATCCTTCTTGATTTTAAGGACCAAGAAGTTAATGGCAATGACCTTGCAGTTACAGACAGATACATAAGCATAAGAAGCAGTTGGAGTGATAGAAAAGCATTCATATGTTAAAAATTATTTCAATGTTCTTATCTAAAATAGCAACATGTAGAAAAATGTGAGTCACGATTAACTAGAGAGAAAAAGTTTCGCAAAATTACAAAAGTTCAGGATGTTAAATTTATTCCTATCTTTAAAAAAAATTAAAGGGTTTATTTACTTATTGGAAAGTTAGTTACAAAGAGGGAGAGGCAAAGAAAGAGAGAGAGAGAGAGATCTATCCACTTGTTCACTCCTCAGATGGCCACAACAGCCAGAGCTGGACTGGGCCAAAGCCAGGAGCTTCTTCCAGGTTTCCCACATGGGTGGCAGGGGCCCAAACACTTGGTCTGTCTTCCACTGCGTTGCCCATGCCATCAGCTGGGAGCTGGATTGGGAGCGGAGTAGCAAGGACAGGACCCAGAGCCCATTTGGGATGCCAGCATTGCAGGTGGAGTATTACCTGTCTTTTAACAAAATTACTGAGATAATCTTTGTCCACTTTTTACAATATTAAGTCTTGCAGTTCTAGAAGTTGCATTAATCTGTGATTATTTTTTACAAAATTATTAGGTGATTAGGAGAAAGCACAAATACTTTATAATAAACCTTTGCAATTTTGTGGATGATTACACTTCACCTACTTTGTTAATTTCTTATGAGAATCTGATGCAAGTTATAAAAAATACAAACCGGAATATATCAGATGTTTTTAGCACAATGTGACCTAGCTGAAATAGGTTAAATTCTATTTATACATGACATAGAAAATAAAAGAATTTGTGAATCACCTGGGAGTCTGGGATTGTGTTTCTTGCTCCTGGCCCAGCTAGGGTACTGTGAATCAGTGGTAGAATCTCCTCCCTTTATCCCGCTTCTATCCCTTACATCTCTGCCTAGCAAACACATAAATTAAAAAATAAATTAAAATGATTTCAGTTTTAAATCTCTAAAATCTACTAGAATACATTAAGGGTAAGGAAACATGATGAGAAGTCTACAAAATGTTCAAAGAAAATATGTTTTATGAAAAAAAAAACTTTAATCCATTTTCTGCGAACTTTTTATTTACTTTATTTTTTTAACTTTTATTTAATGAATATAAATTTCCAAAGTACAGCTTATGGATTACAATGGCTTTTCCCCCCCATAACTTTCCTCCCACCCACAACCCTCCCCTCTCCCACTCCCTCTCCTCTTCTATTCACATCAAGATTCATTTTCAATTCTCTTTATATACAGAAGATCAATTTAGCATATATTAAATAAAGATTTCAACAGTTTGCACCCAAACAGAAACACAAAGTGAAAAATAATGTTTGAGTACTAGTTATAGCATTAAATCACAATGTATAGCACATCAAGCACAGAGATCCTACATGAGGAGTAAGTGCACAGTGACTCCTGTTGTTGACTTAACAAATTGACACTCTTGTTTATGGCATCAGTAATCTCCCTAGGCTCTTATCATGAGTTGCCAAGACTATGGAGGCCTTTTGAGTTTGCCGACTCTGATCTTATTTAGACAAGGTCATAGTCAAAGTGGAAGTTCTCTCCGCCCTTCATGAAGAGAAAGGTACCTTCCTTCTTTGATGACCTGTTCTTTCTACTGGGGATCTTTCTTTTTTTATTTAATAAATATAAATTGCCAAAGTACAGCTTTTGGATTACAGTGGCTCCTCCCCCCCCCATTATTTCCCTCCCATCTCCCGCTCGCTCTCCCATTCCATTCACATCAAGATTCATTTTCAATTATCTTTATATACAGAAGATTGATTTAGTATATATTAAGTAAAGATTTCAATGCTCGCAAAACAATCAATGTGATACACCACATTAACAGACTGCAAAAGAAAAACTATATGATTATCTCAATAGATGCAGAGAAAGCATTTGATAAAATACAACACCCTTTCATGATGAAAACTCTAAGCAAACTGGGTATGGAAGGAACATTCCTCATTACAATCAAAGCAATTTATGAAAAACCCACAGCCAGCATCCTATTGAATGGGGAAAAGTTGGAAGCATTTCCACTGAGATCTGGTACCAGACAGGGGTGCCCACTCTCACCACTGCTAGTCAATATAGTTCTGGAAGTTTTAGCCAGAGCCATCAGGCAAGAAAAAGAAATTAAAGGGATACAAATTGGGAAGGAAGAACTCAAACTATCCCTCTTTGCAGATGATATGATTCTTTACCTAGGGGATCCAAAGAACTCTGCTAAGAGACTTCTGTGAACTTTTTAAAGTACTCTCGTGTTGTCAGAATTTTGTATTTCTTTATTTTAAACAATTTTATGGCTTTTATCTTCAGCAGACATCTAAAGGTGATAGATGAGAGATATTTTGTAAACATTGGAGGCTAGAAGACTATTCTGCTCTTGGTATGAAAGCAGACTCAAAAAATGCATGGGACCACATGGGTAAGAGGGACTGACCAATTTATATTGAAGATGTCAGACCATTGCTTCTCCCTGCTAGGTTTCATGGAAATCAGTTCATAAATTCTTTCTTTTTTTTTTTTGGACAGGCAGATTTAGACAGTGAGAGAGTGAGAGAGACAGAGAAAGGTCTACCTTTTCCATTGGTTCACCCCTCAAATGGCTGCTATGGCTGGCATGATGCGCCGATCCAAAGCCTGGAGCCAGGTGTTTCCTCCTGGTCTCCCATGCAGGTGCAGGGTCCAAGCACTTGGGCCATCCTCCACTGCCTTCTTGGGCCACAGCAGAGAGCTGGACTGGAAGAGGAGCAACCGGGACAGAATCCAGCGCCCCAACCGGGACTAGAACCCAGGGTGCCAGCGGGGCAGGCGGAGGATTAGCCAAGTGAGCCACGGCGCCGGCCAGTTCATAAATTCTTAAACATTAAAAATGTTTTTCTTTTGTATTTTGAGTTTAGCATGATGCTGATTCTTCTTCTAAAGATAAATTATGTCCTTCTTATATTTTTTGTTCAATTTTGCATTCTTATATGTGTCCAGAAATGCATATATCCTTATTTCATTTGGAGCATGTTTTGAGTGCATTTGGCTACTTGACTTTTAGGGGAAGAGCCAAAAAATGTCTCAGGCAAATTCTTTTCTTTGGCTTTTCACTGGGGCCTAGGCCCAGCTGTTAGAACCACATGTGGGGCCGGCACCACGGCTCACTAGGCTAATCCTCCGCCTTGCGGCGCCAGCACACAGGGTTCTAGTCCTGGTCGGGGCGCCGGATTCTGTCCCAGTTGCCCCTCTTCCAGGCCAGCTCTCTGCTGTGACCCGGGAGTGCAGTGGAGGATGGCCCAAGTGCTTGGGCCCTGCACCCCACAGGAGACCAGGAGAAGACCTGGCTCCTGCCATCGGATCAGCGCTGTGCACTGGCCACAGCGCGCCGGCCGCGGCGGCCATTGGAGGGTGAACCAACGGCAAAAGGAAGACCTTTCTCTCTGTCTCTCTCTCTCTCTCACTGTCCACTCGCCTGTCAAAAAAAAAAAAAGAACCACATGTGGAGGCAGTTCCACAATGGAAGGCATCTTGGTTTCTGCTTCTGGGGGTAAGTGCCTTATCAAATACCAGGAGTGTGTATTGTGTGACCCTATTTCCAAGTCTTGAGACTCAAGGTAGAGAGGAATATTTTCATTCTTTCAGCTTCTCCTGAGCTCTCGGGGGGTCAGCTCTGCCCTAAATCTCAAATATCTCCAGGGTCAAGCACTGATCAGGAAGAACAGGCTTCTATTCCTTGTCCTAGGACATCCTATGGCTGTCTCTGGGCTGCCCAAACCTGTGGCCTCAGTCTCATTTATCTATGGGTAAGCTTCCAAGGTTTTAGTTTCCCAATAAGATTGGTAAGAGTCATTTCTGACTCAAAGGTTGGGGTGAGGCCTGAGATCGGCATTTTGCACAAGCTGTCGGGTGAAGCCTTTACTGTTGACCCACTTGTTTCTGAGTAGCACCTGAAGGCCCTGCAAGCCTCAGGACTAAGTGGGTAATTAGCTCAGGTGGATTGGGATTGGAGTGGAGAGAAGACATGTGAGTTCAGACTTCTATCTCCCCAAACCCCAAATTCCTAACTGGGTTGAAAACCAGAATTCCAACCTAAATTGTATTTCTAATGCATTATTGAATCCAGTTAATTCCCCTTAGCCTTTTGTTCCACATTTTAACATTGGAAATATAATCCCCATATCATAGGCTTGTTATTAAAATTAGTCATTTGTCCCTTAATGAGGGGGTCACTTTGTGAGAAACACTTTGTCAGGTGAGTTTATCATGTTGCATACAGCATGAAATGGACTTAAACAACCTTAGAGGTTATAGCCAATTCCACACCATGTTCTCTGGTACAGACCATTGCTTGTAGAACCATGACGCTAAAACATTAGATGAAATCAAACACAATAGAGAATAATGTGATCAAAAAACAGATGTGACAAACATGAGATATATGATACTGCTAACAACAAAATGCAACACATTGTTTTATAGTAAACCTTTTTAGAATAAGCAGTACATTCTAAAATAACAAAACCACAGTATAGTAAATGCATAGAGAAGTAACATAGTCATTTGTTATCATTATCAAATATTATGTATTATACCTAATTGCTATATGCTATATTTTTATATAATTGGTGGCATGCTGGTTTCTTTACACCAGCATTGCCACAAACAGAAGAGTAATATACTACATTATTACGTTATGATGCAAAGAATCACTAGGCAATAGCAATTTTTCAAATTAATTATAATTATTCTTGATTTAGATTTATTTATTTGAAAGGCATAGTGACAAAGAGAGACAAATCTTCCATTCATTGATTCACTGCTCAAATTATAACAGCCAGGTCTTGGCCAGGCTGAAGCCAGGAGCTCATCCTTGGCTCCTACATGAGTGTCAGGACCCCAAGCAGTTGGGCTGCCGTCTGGTATCTTTCCAGGCACACTAGTAGGAAGCTGGATTGGAAGCAGAGCAGCTGACACTGGAACTGTCTGATATAGGAGGCTGATATCACAAGCATCAGCTTAGCACATTGTACTACAAGACTGGCTCCAGGTCCACTGCAATGTTATGGAACTACTGCTGTGTATGTCATTTGTCATTGACCAAAATGTCATCATGTAGCACATAACCATGTATACCAACTTGTAAGAAAGAATTCTGGAAACAGAAGCACATGAGTGTGATATTATTTTATAATCATTACCAAAATATGAAGCACTATGACTTCTGTTACCATCATATTCAGACTGAATCAATCTTGCTATCATAAGTTTTTGTGAATATGATGTTTCATATTTTTTTGATGTCACATCAATTGTTTCTTGTTTCTGGACTTGATATAAAAAGAAGAAACCTGGAAAATAGCAAACTTAGATTAAACCAAATATAATTCAAGTATTGTTTAGGAAGTGCACTATAATCCATTTTAAAGGTAACAAGTTCAAATTTTTCTTATTTTTTAAAATATATTTATTTTATTTATTTGAAAAGTAGAGTGATGGAGAGCCAGAGACAGAAATCTTCCATTCCCTTGTTTACTCCCTAAATGGCTATGACAGTTGGGACTGGGCCAGACTGAAGCCAAGAGCCAGGGACCACATCCAGGCCTCCCACGTAGGGTGCAGGGCCCCACATACGTGGGTTACCATTCACTGCCTTCCCAACCACATTAACAGGGAGCTGGGACAGAAGCAAAGAAGCTGGAACTTGAACAGGCCTTCCAATACGGGATAATGGTGTCTCAAGGAGTGGCTTAACTTGCTATGTCACAATGGGGGCCCCTGTTCAACTCTTTAAACTTTTACCAGTATTCCAAACTGTTAAATCAGGGTAATAGCTTTTGGGTGTAATTAGAACCAATGACCAATGCATGGTAACAATTGGATCTAACCAACGCAAAGCAAATAGAATGATCCTGAGTTTTTGCATCTCTCTGAGTTTCCTAGATGAGGAGAGATAATTTCAATAAAATCAGGAAAAAATCCATCTCGATGCTTGCCTTGGAAGTTTGCAGATGCTTTGGCATTAATTCTGTCCCAAACTTTAGAGAATAGCTTAAAATATCATCAATATAAAGAATTGTGTACAGATAATAAAAATAAAAATTTTACTATATAAAATTAAAGAAAAAGAAAAAATACAGAGCCATCCCAGTAACAATAAGAAAAATGATCCAGTAATGTTCCTTATACCTTAGCCAGGTTTCATGTTTGGAAAGAAATTCACATATTTTTAATAGCTTTTTATTTATTTATTTGACAGAGTTAGAGAGACAGAGAGAAAGGTCTTCCTTCCATTGGTTCACCCCCTAAATGACTGCTACGGCCAGAGCTATGCCGATCCGAAGCCAGGAGCCAGATGCTTCCTCTTGGTCTCCCATATGGGTGCCGGGCCCAAGCACTTGGGCCATCCTCCACTGCCCTCCTGGGCCACAGCAGAGAGCTGGACTGGAAGAGGAGCAACCAGGACCAGAACCCGGCACCCATATGGGATGCTGGTGTTGCAGGCAGAAGATTAACCAAGTGAGTCACAGTTCCGGCCCCAAGAAATTAACATATTTAAGCACCCACTGTGTGCCAGGTACATTGTACAAGTCACCAGAATCAATGCTCATAGCAGCCCTGTGTGGTAGGAATTATTATCCACATATTACATATGAGAAAATACATTTAGCAGTACTTAGGCCTTGCCCAAGTTTTTAAGATAACAGGTGCTAGATCTGGGAATAAAATTTATCTGACTCAGGGACTGGGTATTTATCCCACTGAATAAGACATCCATATCCCACATCAGAGTATCCTGGTTTGATTCCTGGCTCTGGCTCCTGAATCCAGTTTTCTGATAATGCAGACCCTGGGAGGCAGCAATGATGGCTCAAGTAACTGCATTCCTGCCACCTATGTGGAGAACTGGACTGAGTTCCCATTTTCTGTCTTCAACCCTGGTCAGCCCTGACACTGTGTGCTGGGAGTGAACCAGCAAATGTGAGCTCTCTCTTTGTGTCTGCCTCTGAAATGGATAAAACACAAAAAAAAACTGTCAACATTTTTGGCTCATTACACTGAAAACCCTGCACCACCCATGTGTCATCATAGTCTAAAACACCTAATTTGGAGAATGCAGACACAAGAATAGGAGTATTTAATACAATATAATATATTGTCAAGTCATCTAATATTGCATTGTTTATGTTATTTTCTTTAAAAGAATGTCCCAAAGGTACAAGAACATATTTCCATGCACTTATTGTAAAAGGAAGGTTTGTGCTATATCATGCATTTGTGATAATACAACTTGGGTTCATTAGGGGAAAATTCATTCTCTTTATAGATCATTTCAACGAAAATTGGAGACATTCTCTACTTCAAATAAGCGAGTCAAAACCTCTGAACTAAAATGCCTTACAGTTCCAACTCCATCACCACAGAAAAGTGGGCTTCATAGGGTGCACCTCACTCAAAACCTCCTCCATCTTGTTTTCCTGAAGTTTCTCTTCCTATAGTACCTTATTTTATCCTCAAGGCAACACAGAAACTATACTGTCTGTGTTCACCAGACTGGTACCAGTATATATCTTAATCCACCCCTCATAGCCTTTCTCCCACTCCCCATGTCATGATTTTAAAAATATTGCTGAATCACTGGGATTGTGAAGCTAATTTGATAAGTGTTTCACATTAGAGAGTAATGGTATTTTAGACTGGAAGGGATGTTATTTTGAAAAATTCTCTTATTTAATTTTTTCATTTTTTCAAATGTTTTTATTTATATAAGGTGACCAAATTTTATGTATTTCATATATACAGACTTAAGAGCATAATGATACTTGCCACCCTTCCTTTGTTCCTGCCCATGCTCCCATCTGCCCTCCACCTTCCTTTCTACTGTTTCTTTTTCTTTTTACAATGACATAATTTCAGTTTATTTTAGAATCACAAGCTTAACCCTCCATGAAATAAAAAAATTAACAAATAGTGGAAAAACCACTGTTATAAAGAATAACCAAATCTGAAAATGTCATTTTTGTTCATGTATACTACTTTTTTGTATTCTGTATATTAGTTACCATAAATCAGGAAAAATTTACAATATTTGTCTTTTGGGGCTAGCACATATCACTAAACATAATGGTTTCCAGTTGCATCCATTTTGCTGCAAAAGGCAGGATATATACAGAGTAACACAGATAAACTCAAATGAGTTTTTATTTGAGCTTATGTATCATATACTTATTGTTTTTTCTCAGATACTAAGAGATAAGCTATGATACCATGGTGAATTTAGGTTGACCTTTCAAGTGAAATAAGACATATTGCATTTTATATTGTTTCTATCCTCAACCAGAGAGGGACTTAATAGTCCTAATATAGTAGGATTAATTTGGGGTGGTATATATATCAGGTATCTCTGGACGCAAGTGTATATATATATATATATACACATACACACATACATGTAATTTGTATTCATATATACATACATACTGTATGTGAATAAAATGTCATTTTTCCATTTAGTTAGTGTTTATAGCTGTCACCTAAATTCCCACTAAACTAGGGTCTTTTTGCTTTTTACTTATTAAACTTCTTATTTGGTGAAGCATTAAGACTTTTTACTGGAATGTAAATTTAAGAGATGTTATCCTAAAAATCAAAAAGCAGAGATAGAGAGGAAGGAAGAGGGTGGATCCGAGGAGAAAGGGGAGGATGCGAGGTGTAGAGGGGGAGGGAGGGAGTAAAGGAATATCAATATATTCTTAGAATTGTATCTACAAACAATATTGAATCTGTTAAAAACTAATTAAAAATTAAAATTTAAAAAATAAATAAGAAACACAAACTACTTTAGGAAAAATTGTGGTATTTTCAGGCACACATAACCAAAAACAGCACAGGTGTGGAGAGTTATGAATGACTAAATCCAAGAAATTAAAAGTTATCAATTGACTTTTTCTATTTCTTCCTAATTTATTGTTCTCTTCCTGGCTCTCTCTGTCCTGCTTGCTCACCACTGATCTATGCCTCTATCATATTCATCATTATATTCTCTTCCATGCTCTCTTTATTTTTATTTCTATTTTTTTGACAGGCAGAGTGGACAGTGAGAGAGAGATACAGAGAGAAAGGTCTTCCTTTGTCATTGGTTCACCCTCCAATGGCCGCCACTGCAGGCACGCTGCGGCCAGCACATCGCGCTGATCCGAAGGCAGGAGCCAGGTGATTCTCCTGGTCTCCCATGGGGTGCAGGGCCCAAGGACTTGGGCCATCCTCCACTGCACTCCTGGGCCACACACAGCAGAGGGCTGGCCTGGAAGAGGGGCAACCGAGCCAGAATCCGGCGCCCCGACCGGGGCTAGAACCCGGTGTGCTGGCGCCGCAAGGCGGAGGATTAGCCTAGTGAGCCACGGCACCGGCTAGTTCTCTTTATTTTTTTTAAATGTTATACATTGTCATTAAAGCTGAAGGACTTTTGCCATGAACCAGGAGATGAGGCCAGCCTCACTTCCACAAAGAGAGGTGATTCCCTGACACTTCACCAAAAATGTCCCATAGAAAGGTTCCAATTATTTTAGTTTAGCTCAACAGTCCACTTGTGGACCACTGGCCAGGGACATGGGGTATTAGGATAGGCTCAACTCACTCTGGATTAAAGCCTGGGTTACAGATCAGAGGCACAATAGACACACACTGAGCTACCTACAGGGATGCCCATGCAAACTCTGAAATTAGAGTTTATAGGCTGAGAAAGCCAAGTATAAACTTAATCATGTTAAAAGCTGGGATATGCTAATACTGTTGTTACTTTTGTTCCCAGCCCAATTGCCAACCTTTGGTGAGAAGCTATTTTTTTAAAGATCCATTTATATATTGGTTTGTTTATTTATTTATCTAAAAGGCAGAGAAAGAGCATTTTTCTAAAGATGCATTTGTGTTTATTTGTTTTGAAGGCAGAGTTACAGAGAGAGGAAGGCACACACAAACAGAGAGAGAGAGAGAAGAGATCTGCTCGATCTCTTCCCAGGTGATTGCAATGGCCAGGGTTGAGCCAGATTGAAGTCAGGTGCCACGAGCATCTTTTTTTTTTTTTTTTTTTTTTTACAGGCAGAGTGGACAGTGAGAGAGAGAGAGAGACAGAGAGAAAGGTCTTCCTTTGCCGTTGGTTCACCCTCCAATGGCCGCCATGGCCGGCGTACCGCGCTGATCCGAAGCCAGGAGCCAGGTGCTTCTCCTGGTCTCCCATGGGGTGCAGGGCCCAAGGACTTGGGCCATCCCGCAGTGCACTCCTGGGCCACAGCAGAGAGCTGGCCTGGAAGAGGGGCAACCGGGACAGAATCCGGCACCCCGACCGGGGCTAGAACCCGGTGTGCCGGCGCCGCAAGGTGGAGGATTAGCTTAGTGAGCCATGGTGCCAGCCTCAGGAGCATCTTCTGAGTTTCCCATGTAGGTGCAGCGGTCCCAAGTACTTGCACCATTATCTACTGTTAATCCCATGTGCATTGTGCATTACCGGGGAGCTGGTTCAGAAGTAGAGCAGCCAGGACTGAAAACCACACCCATATGAGATGCTGGCTTTGCTTTTGGTGGTTTAACTCACTAGGCCACAATCCCAGCCTTGAGAAGATATTCTGTAGTTCACAGATAACTCAAAACCACATAAAAAAAATGTGACAGACCATGAGCTTGTTATTGAAACTTAGCTTCCAGCTGAAGCTGCACTACCTCTCTGTCTTTTTGTAACTCTTTGGAGTAAGCTATGTAATAGATCTGAAATTTTCATTCTTCCGTTATAGACCTTGAATATTAACCATTCCAGGCTGTGAAGATAGAGAATTCACAGCAGCATGAAGCCTCCTCCTCTTTCCTTTTCTTTCCTTTATCTCCTCCTCCCCAAAAGATTATTTTACAGGAGGCTATGGGAAAATGCTGTAGTGGAATGTTCTAGTAGGGTGAGTCCACACAGTCAGAAGAAAGAGGATCTCAGAAAACTGAGATTAAGGAAAATGGATAAAATAAATACAATATAAAATGCCTACTGACGGTGAAACTGTCCATTGGAGGGTGCTGGCGATGCCATTGAACAAGAGAACATCCATCATCCTCTGAGAGATTAGTCTACGGCAAAGGCGTCTCATTTCAGCAGAAGACGAATAAATCAACACTGGTTGGAGGAAGAGATGTGTGACAACTGGAGATGAGAGGGAATGCCAGCTGTCTTTCTGAGGGAGTGGGTTCGTGTGTCATCTGATTTTTATTTCCTGTTTTTCAGAAATGAAGAGGCAGATAGCCCTGCATGAGAATGAGGACACAGCTCCGAGGAGTACTGGTCAGCTGACTTTGGCCTAGGTCTCATTGTAAGTTCAAATCCACAGAGGAATCCATCTACAAAGCTGCTGAATTAAAATGAAGACAGATCACAAGGGCAACAATTAAACAGTTTATTTATTTATTATTTATATTTTATTTGAAAGGCAAACAAACAGAGTAACAGATGGAGAAAGATCTTCCATCCATTGATTTACTTCCCAAATGTCCACAATAGCCAGAGCTAAGCTAAGCCAAAGCCATGAGCCTGGGACTCCATCCAAGCTTCCCTGGTTGAAGGCAGAGATCCAAGTATTTGGCCATCACCTGCTGCCTCCCAGGGAAACTGAATGGAAAGCAGAGTAGCCCAGACTCCAATCGGACTCTCTGATATTGGCTGCGGATGAACACTGTACAAAATGCTACATGAAACACCCACCCAAGAGCAACAATTTATGTGGTAAAGCCACTGGAGGCAGCAGCTTTGGGAATGAATGCTCTACGGGAGGAAAACTAGTTCTATTCACTTTCCCACCAGATATAGGAAAGGAGGTAGGAAGTGAGCTGAATTTCAGCATATCTTGCAAAGTGCCATTTCCATTTAAGAGTCAAGCCTCAGAATTAGAAGTTTGGTATTAAACGTAGTCTCCCATTTCTCATGTGCTAACTACAGGAATCTTGACTTTTCCATCAGCTACATTCCTCAAAGTTTCAAGCATGATCTGATAATCTTACAATATTCTTGTGGTCAGTATGGTACTTTCAATATTTGTGTTTCTTTCTCTCCTTTTTTTTTATGCCCTTTTTCAACTCAGTTATCAAGTTAATGGCTACACTCAGAATGCATGATGTTCCCCGGATCGCAGCACTGAGAATTTTGAGGGTAAAAAACTTTAATTACAGTATGATGATCTAACTTCCTAATGCTATAACTCTAGATAATGAAAGAAAAATAAATGTGACAAACCTATGATGTCCTGGTTGCAATTTTCTCAATACTGTTGGCCTTAATTCACTTTTTAAATAAGATGTATTCCTGCTAAAGCTGAAATTGTTAACAAACACCAAGGAGCCAAATGGTTGTCATAACTTCTAGCTTTGATATCAACCTTCGTAATTTGTTCTTTTGTAAATTAGTAGTTCTTGTTTTCACACCATTCTGATGTCTTTCTCATGTTGGTTCCCATTAAGGAGATTTGTATGAATAAAATAAGCAAAACTAATGCATCGCAGGAGCAATAACGTACTGTCTTTAGAGGAATTTTGGTCAACAATTAGAAGTTTCCTTTTCCTTGACATTCAATGAATAAATTCATACATTTTAAGAAAGCAATCAATGAAAGATCATTAAATAGAAAGTAGATATTATTTGGAAGGGGATTTCAAATGTATCTCTATTTCTTATTTCTTAAATATTAAATCATAATAAAATATTGTCTTCAGTTAATACTTCTGTTAGCAAAGTCTCTTCTTTGTTTTGTACACAAGAGTAGACCTAGCAACCACCTCCTTAGGCACAGAGGAAAAAGTGGCCCATCACTGCATCTCAGTGACATATCCTTTCAGAGATGACACAATTTCCTTTCTTTTAAGTTTTAAGCATGATAATAAAATTATTTATTTATCAAATTTGACAGGTGGAGAGAGAGAGAAAAAGTGGGTATGGGGGAAAGAAAGAGAGAGAGTCTCCTATACACTGATTCGCTCTCCAAATATCTCCAATGTCTGGGAATAGGCCAGGCCAAAGCCAGGAGCCAGGAGCTCAATCTAGATTTATCATACGGGTGAACAAGACCACTTGAGCCATCTCTGTTGCCTCCCAGGGAATGCATTAACTGGAATTAGGAGCAGAGCCAGGTCTCAAATTCACACACTTAGATTTGGGTTGGAGGCATCTCAGGAGGAATCTTGAGTACTGGACCAGTTTCCTCTCAACTTTCCCTTTCTTATTGGGGTGCTTTGAAATTCTCACAGGAGTACCACACAGTGAGCATGGATTTTTTTTTTACGCAATGTATTTGAAACTTAAAAGTTTAATATCACACTTTCTCTCCTTCATCTTGTTCTTATTTATCTAGTAGATGGGAGGGCTTCAGATTCCTGTACTGTGCTTTCATACTGATTCTTAGAAGGTACATAAGGTACAGAAGAAGTCAAACATGCAGTGGTCAAAACCTGCCCTGCTGAGGCAGACGTTTCCTGTGGTCCCAGGAAAGGTATACTCTTTGAGCTGAATCTCTTCTGGTTTTGTAGCTTTGCACTCTGAAGTAACTTGACAGTTCTATCATTATGGATTGGAACCCTCAACGATATGGTACCATCCTATATTTTCAGATTTATCTCTCATTCTGTTAATGATTGCATTATTTCCAGGAATGGTTGATTGGCTTTTCTCTGAACACTAATATATTACCTAGTATTATCAAAATTTATCTTATTTTTTATTTAAATGCTAGTGTAGGTTTGAGATGTAGTTTATATTTCAGAATCATTTAAGGGAATTGCAAATGAGTAAAGAAAGTAAAATTTTATCACTGTTCAAGGGTAGATGGAGATTTGTTGTCTCTTTTTAAGAGATTTTATTATAATCAGTACCTACAAAAGAGGAGCATAAGTATGAAAAATGTGGATAGAGGAACCTATGATTTTCATGGAGGCGGGTGCTGTGGCATAGCAGGTTAAAGCATCAATCTGTGGCTCCGGTTCAAGTCCCAGCTGCTCCTCTTCCAATCCAGCTCTCTGCTATGGCCTAGAAAAGCAGTAGAAGATGGCTCAGGTCCTTGAGCCCCTGCACCCGCATGAGAGACCTAGAAGAAGCTCCTGGCTTCAGATCAACTCAGCTCTGGCTGTTGCGGTCATTTGGGGAATGAACCAGTGGAATGAAGACCTCTCTCTCTCTCTCTGGCTCTACCTCTCTCTGTAACTCTGTGTCTCAAATAAATAACATAATTCTTTTAAAAAATGATTTCCATATCCATAAAATTAAAAATTGAATATGCAAAGCTAAGAATGTAGCAGAGACTATGATAACAATATGCCTCACAATTTTCAAGTGGTAGATCCAGGTGTTTTGTATAATTTGTATAGGATCTTCTCTTTGGTATCAATTATCTTATGAATTCCTTTGCTCTGTATGCAATGTCTAAAAGAAGAAAATATTAAATTAAATAACTCAGAAGACAAAGATACATAGACTTGAAGGAGAATATTTCCCTATCTATGCAACATTATAAAATTGCAAACTAGATAGCAGATTATTGTTCAGAGACTGCAGCACTTACAGAGGAAATGGAAGTATATAGCATGCTCATATTTGAGGATGCATGGAAAGGTATTAAAATTTTAATACTTTAGCCTATGAACTGCATACAAAATTCAGTATGTTGAGGGAGCATCTTCACAACTAACCACCAAAATGATGAGAATGTAGCACTTTTTATGAAAATGCAATATGGAAACTACGGTTAATTGGACACTTTTAAATAACTATTTTTTAAAAAAAATATTTATTTATTTATTTGAAAGTCTTTTCTTGAAGTCTCCAGACTTATATGGTCAGAAGGAGTGGTTGAAGAAAAGGAGAGTTCAGTGAGTGATCATTACCATTGAATGATATCTTGTAGGATTGATTTAACTCCTAAGATGATTGACATTCTTGTTGGCTTGCACATGACCAACTGCAGTGTAGGAATGACAAACACACAACAGAGAAATGTTCATAATCATCTACTCAAAAGCTATTCACGAATCTACTGTCAGGTCTTAGAGAGGTTACACAGCAGAAATTAAATATTATCCTTCCAATTTAAAAATGTTCCAATAGTTCTAGCATATGCATTTATTATAGATAAATGCACAATTAAATAATTATTTTACCTTTAGTACTTTTCCTTGTAAATTTAAGAAAAAGAATTACTTTTTAAACCTACATAATGTCTTTTTTTAAAAAATATTATTTATTTAAAATGCAAGTTGAGAGAGAGAGGGAGATATCTTCTATCCACTGACACACTCCTCAAATAGTCACAATGGCTGGCGGGCTGGGCCAGGCCAAGCCAGGAGCTTGGAGCTTCTGGGTCTCCCAGGTGGGTGCAGGGGCCAGCCCACTTGGGCAATCCTCCATTATCTTCCCAGGCACATCAGAAGGGAGCTGAATTAGAAAACATATGATATTTGTCTTTTGGGGTCTGGCTTGTTTCACTAAGCATAATGATCTCCAATTGTATACATTTTCTTGTAAAAGACAAGCTTCTATTCTTATTTATGGCTAAATAGTATTCCATTGTATATATATATCACATTTTGTTTAACCAGTCATCAGTTAATGAACATTTGGGCTGATTCTATATCTTAGCTATTATGAATTGAGCTGCTAATAAACATGGTGGTACAGGTAACTCTTTAATATCCTGATTTCATTTCCTTTCGGTATACACCCAGGAGAGGGATGGATGTTTTCCATAATGGTTGTACCAGTTTACATCTCAGTATGTTTCTTGCAAATGTTAGGTAGATGAAGAAGTTTGTAGATAAGGATAAGAATGAACACAGATGTTACTTGCAAATATTCAAAAGCAGATCTGGAGCATTCACCAAAAAAAAAAAAATCTGCTTACTGAACAATTTGCAATGTTTACCTGTTAGTATATTACCAAGAACTGAAGGATTCAAAAGTTTCTGGTGTTTCTATTCTGTTCCATTGGTCTATCCATCTGTTTCTGTACCAGGACCATGCTGTTCTGATTTCAACTGCCCTTTAGTATGTCCTGAAATCTGATATTGTGATGCCTCTGGCTTTGTTTTTGTTGTACAAGATTGCTTTAGCTATTCAAGATCTCCTGTGCCTCCATATTAATGTCAGCATCATTTTTTCTAGATCTGAGAAGAATGTCTTTGGTATTTTGATTGGTATTGCATTGAATCTATAAATTGCTTTTGGGAGAATGGACATTTTGATGATATTGACTCTTCGAATCCATGAGCATGGAAGATTTTTCCATTTTTTGGTATCCTCTTCTATTTCTTTCTTTAAGATTTTGTAATTTTTGATTCACTACATTCTCTTAGATCTCTACTTTATCCCACAAATTATTCAGCAATCTTAGTGATTCTAATTTGTATTCCTTTGATTTCTTTTTCTTGTCTAAAGATTCTGGCTAAAGCTTCCAGAACTACAATGAATGAATGAATGAATGAATAGTAATGAATACAACGAATAGTAATACAATGAATAGTGATAGTGACAGCAGGCATGCTTTCCTGGTTCTGGATCTCAGTGGAATGCTCCTACATTTTCCCAATTCACTATAATGCTGACTATGGGTTTGGTGTAAATTGCCTTGAATGTGTTGAAGAATGTTCCTGCTATACCCAATTTACTTAAGGTTTTTATCATGAAAGCATGTTGTATTCTATCAAATGCTTCCTCTTTATATGTGGATATAAGCATCTGGGGTTTTTTTTTTTTGGTTCAATTTGTTAATGTGATGTATTACATTTATTGATTTCTGTGTGTTGAAATTTAAGTGTAAATTCCACTTGGTCTGGGTGGATGATCTTTTTGATGTTATTTGATTAAATTAGCTAATAATTCTTGAGTATTTTCACATCTATGATTGTGACTATAAAGTAAATTACAAGTATGTCAACCTAAAAATTACAAGAAAAATTAAAAAGAAAGAGGAAGGATGGTGGGAGTGGGGGGACAGGGAGAGACAGAAGGGTAAGAAGTATCTTATGCTTTTAAAACTGTATATGAAATGCATGAAATTTGTTCCCTTTTTAGAAATTTTAAAAATAAAAATGAAAACATCTTTTTTCTTTAAATTAACATAGTCTCCAATACTGCTGAGAGTCTGAGACCAAAATTCTCTCATTTCTTCCTTTCCTGATTTTACAAAGAATATCGGACTGAGAAAATGAAAATAGGTCACTAATAGAATTACTTAGTACTTTTGAATCAGAATTAATTTTTATATCAAACATCAATAGACTATGTGTCTTTGGGGATAAAGCTGAATATTCATCATCTATTTTTAGACCCCTAATGGTTTTGTGGGATGGATTTTGAATGGTTAATGAGTTACCAGTGTTGAAAAAGGTATGGTAAAAATTCATGATATGAACTCCATGAATTGCTCAGGACTACTTAGTGAGAATTGTATGCCATTTCTTTTCTTATATTTAATGACTTTATGTTATTAAATAATCTAGGAGAGAGACATGCAGTTTTGGCAATGATAGGGTATCTATTCTCAAACCAGTATCTCTGATGTCAACAATTATAAACGCAACAAAATGGAGGAATCTGGTAAACATCATGCTGAGTGAATTAAGCCAGTCCCAAAGGGACAAATATCATACGTTCTCCCTGATTGGTGACAACTAACCGAGCACCAAAAAGGAAACCTGTTGAAGTGAAATGGACACTATGAGAAACAGTGACTTGATCAGCCCTCGTCCCAACTGTTGATGTACAATTTAATACTTTATCCTTGTTAGTATTTTTTTTTTTTGTTCTAGTCAATACTATTGGTTGAACTCTGTAATTAACACACAATTATTCTTAGGTGTTGAAATTTAACTGAAAAGTGATCTCTGTTAAATGTAACAGTGGGAATAAGAGAGGAAGGAGATGTACAATTTGGGACATGCTCAATCGGACTTGCCCCGAATGTTGGAGTTAGAAATGTGCCAGGGGATTCCAATACAATCCCAATAAGGTTGCAGGTACCAATGCCGTCTCACTAGTCCAAGTGATTAATTTCAGTTCACAATTGATCATACTGATAGGTCTAAGAGTTAAAGGGATCACACAAACAAGACTAGTGTCTGTGAATACTAACTGATAGAGTAAAAAAGGGAGAGAATGATCCAACATGGGAAGCAGGATACAGAGCAGACTCATAGAATGGCAAATGTCCTAAACAGCACTCTGGCCTTAGAATCAGCCCTTAAGGCATTCAGATCTGGCTGAAGAGCCCATGAAAGTATTTTAGGCATGCAAAGCCAGGACACTCTGGCAAAAAAAAAAAAAAAAAAAAAAAAAAAAAATGTGCTAAATGAAAGATCTCTGTGAGTGAGATCCCAATAGAAAGAACGGGCCATCAAAGAAGGAGGTACCTTTCTCTGAAGGGAGGAGAGAACTTCCACTTTGACTATGACCTCGTCTAAATAAGATCAGAGCCGGCAAACTCAAAAGGCTTCCATAGCCTTGGAAACTCATGATTAGAGCCTAGGGAGATGATGACACCATAAACAAGAGTATCAACTTGTTAAGTCAACAACAGCAGTCACTATGTACTTACTCCTCATGTAGGATCTCTGTCTTTAATGTGTTGTTCAATGTGAATTAATGCTATAACTAGTATTCAAACAATATTTTACACTTTATGTTCTGTGTGAGCGCAAACTGATGAAATCTTTACTTAATATATACTAAATTGATCTTCAGTATATAAAGATAATTGAAAATAAATTTTGATGTGAATGGAATTGAAGAGGGAGTGAGTGGGAGAGGGGAGGGTTGGGGGCTGGAGGGAAGCTATGGGGGGGAGCCATTGTATTCCATAAGCTGTACTTTGGAAATTTATATTTACTAAATAAAAGTTAAAAAAAATAAAATTCACTTAACAAAATAATTATTTGAAAGCATTGTATGAATAATCCATACATCTAGAATTTGAAAGAGTAGTATCCCAGAGAGGAAAATATATATTTAGGTGAGTCCAAAGTCTTCTATATATTTTTTTCACCTGAAATATTTGTTGATTCTAATTGTGATGTCATGACATTATTGATGTTTAATTAATTGTAAATTAAAGCAATCAACAAATAGTTTAGCTAAAATTGAAAAAAAAAAAAAAACAGACCACAAGTTAGGAAGGCTGTGGAACAACTGGAACTCTGTTATACTTCTGGCGAGAATGTGATTACAATTAAGCTGTTACTTTGGAAAACAACTTATCAGTTTCTTACAATGTTATAGATAATGCCACTAAAGGATCATACCATTTCATTTCCAAGTATTCACACAGAAGTAAATAAAGAAAATAAGCATTAAACATAGTCACACACACACACACACACAAACTTGTGTACAAATGTTTTTGTCAGTTTTATTTTCAATATCCCTAATTTGGCTAAGTTAATGATTAGCAGATAGAGTGAGGGAAGATTTGGGGATGCTGATAATCTATCTTGGATTCAGTGATGCAGGCTTCATCAATTTGGTTACTTGTAAAATTTCATTGAGTGTGTATATATGATATGTGCATATTTAAGTATTTGTCATACTTAAAATATTTAACTTTAGATATACATATAAGAAATTCAATTATATACTTTCTATTAATATAAAATAATAGTATTTTGAAATATTATAAAATACTATCAGGTTTCAGTTATCCATATGAGCATTTTTTCAATGTTTTAGTCATTCTGAAAAAAATAATAATGCCAGATGGATTTTTTTCTCATTATCAAGTCCACTCTTTTGTGCCTCTACATCATTTTTATTTTTGCATTTTAATTTCACAATTAACAAAAACAGAATAATTTGGAAGGCATAGCTAATGCTTTTGGAAAGCATTTGAAGAATACATGCCAAACAAACATAAATGAACTTCAGATTATTTACTCTTGTACTTTTTCTGCATTATTCTCTTATGTTTAGCAAATGAAATCCAAAGTTGAGTATCTTGAGCTCATATCTTTTTTATTTTTAATTTTTGTGTTCTTATTTCAGGAGGCAGAGAGAGAAAGAGAGAGAGAGAGAGTTTCTTTCCGTTGGTTTACTCTTCAAATACCTAAAATGTTAAAGACTGGGTCAGTCCAGAGCCAGTAATCAGTAACTCAATACAGGTCTGCAATTGGACAGAAGGTACTCAATTACTTGAGATATTATTACTGTCTCCCAATACCTGAATTAACAGAAAACTGGAGTCGGGAGGTAGAGCCAGAGATCAAACCTAGGTACTCTAGTGTGGGATATGTGTATGTTAAACATTAGAATAAACTTCCCTGATTATTTTTAGAAGGAGGATTGATTCCATATAAACTAATCAAATGAGTCAAGATTTGATAATACAAATTCTTCTTAAGGATGAAACATATGCTCTGGGACAATGATACTTGAGAGCAGTATATACAAAGAAGGTAAGAAGGTTGCTACTACAAAAGAAGTCTGAAATATGGCTACAAAAAGGAATCACACACTCTATTAATGTCCACGTCTAGAAAATGTGTATGCTTGCCTGAAGTTGTTAATATTTAACTTTACCATCTCAGATACAAAGTTGATTTGATGATGTTCACACCCAGTATAGGAGAATAATAATAAAATATTCAGATCTCATATCATAGTCCTATTAAATTAAGGTGCCTGTAACCATCCACTTTCATAAATATACACTACAGTCCCATATAGTGTTTCCAGGGGTAAGATCTCATTGGACAGAGGACCTAGTGTACTGCAATTATATATGGCCCCTGGCTTATGCTTGGCCACGCCCCAGCCATTGCGGCCATTTGGGAAGTAAACCAGCAGACAGATGATTGATCTCTGTCTCTTTTCCCCCCGTCTCTGTAACTCTGCTTTTCAGATAAATAAATAAATCTTTTTTTAGAAAAAAGATTAAGGAAACATGAATAAAATATGCACTATTTATGTTGGTACATAAACTAGATCTACATGTTAAACTGCTTCTGAATAGTGCAGATGGTAAATTATTCCTCCCCATCCAAAGTTTCCATCTCACTCTCAGTAGAGAAAGACCCAGGACATTTGGAGGCCATGTTAAGAATTTAGCTGACAGGTTCTCCAAGATAGTCATGTGAGAAGGGCATGATGAAAAGGTTAGACTTCAGAGGCAGCTCTCTCTGAATTTGCCTGCATTCTCTACTTTCTATGAGTAGTTCTTAACTCCTCTGACTCCATTTTCCATTTATGGAGTCATGGAAATCAATGGTTGATGTTTGTAGGGCACTGACAATTAAGTCAAAGTACAATTATTGATTAAAAATGGATTAAAGCCACTCAGAGTGACTTCCCACCAGAAGACATTATGAAAAGACAGAAAGAAGAGCAACTATCCAGTAGAGAAACCTGACAAATACTCTCATCCAGATGTTCAAGGTTACCATCAACAGTGATGAATATTATTAAAAGTATAAGTATATCATCTTGATATGATGTGATCCAAACAGCATTTTAAATCATGAGATTTTTCTCCCTTACAAATCTGTTACCACTGTTTAATCATGAGAAAAATATTGAATTCCACTAGAAAGACATCTTATAAAATGCCTGACCAGTAGTCCTCAAAGCTGTCAAGGTCATCAAAAACAATGAAAGCCCAAAATGTCCATGGCCACAAGGATTCTAAGGAGAAATGAGGATTGAATACAATATCACACCTTGATTGAGATCCTAGGACAGAGAAAGAACATTGGATAAAAAAAACAAAGAAAATTTGAATAAAGTATGGACTTTGGCTGATAGTAATATATCAGTATGGGTTCATTCACCTTAAAAAATACACCATACTAATCTGTTAATAATGGAAGACACTGTGTGCGTGTGTGTGTGTGTGTCTGTGTGTGTGCTTGAGGGAAGGGACTGTAGGGAACCTTACTATCTTCTCAGCGTTTCTGTAGATCTAAAACTATTAAAAAATAAATCCATCAAAAATTTTTAAAAATTATATATGGATCTTTTGTTAGCATCTGTGCTGAAAAGCTGAGACTTCTCATCTCTGGGCTATGAGCAGTGTATGCCTCTGGTCTTTCAGAGTAGAAAGTTCAATTTATAAATTAGCCAAGGTGATGCCTCTCTGAAAGATAAGCACCTTAATTTGAATGTTTGTCATAAACATGTGTATCTATATTCGTACACATACAATAGAAGTTTATTAGAAGAAAAACTCAAGAAAACTAGTATGTAATGGAAATATGCTGTATGGCAATCTTTAAACTTTGCAACAGTTAAACACACACACACACACACATACACACACACACGCATTTCTGATTTTGCTAATAGAAGAACTAAGAGTAAGGGAAAATACATTGTCTACTGACAATTATATAATTTGCACGAAGCAGAGACTGGATTTCAACCTAGGTCTGCTTCACTTTAAAAACCTTTTCATTATTCTGGGGCACTCTCCAGGTTCTGCATAAAATAATGGACAGAAGTGATTTACGGATTCAAAGACCCATTCAGGGCCAAGGAGACCTCAATTATGTGGAATAGTTCTTTAATTAACCTGTTATGTACATTGAGCAAAATGACTTCTACAGCTAGTCATTTTAAAATCCAGGCCAGTCATTCTTGCTGTGGGAGGCTTCTAAAACATTCTGTAAATATATATTAGGATAATGTCTATAGAGTACTCCGTAATTTGAGCAGAATCGTATAGACATTTTCAGAAGCAGCTAGGGATGCTAAATATTTATTTTCTGTATTTCACTCTCTGGAAATTATTCTCCACATAAGTATTCTAAGAAATGCTGACGTAGAATGAATTTGACATTTTCAAGGACTATGGAGGCACTTTACTGGACAGCTCGGTGTAACTTTAGAGTGGGTTTTTAAAGCCTTAGATATTTTATGACAAAGCCTCTGACTTTGTTTTATGGAGTTTTCCTTTTAAAAGGACCGCATTTGTTACAACCCGATCTCTGGCAGGGACAAATGATCTTACATTCTGTCTTACACACTGTCACTATTAATAAATGACAGGGGAAAACAACAATAATAATTTTCAGAGAGATGAAAAGGGTGTGTTCAAGGGAAATGCCAATAGAGATTTTAGCATAATCATCATAATTAAAGGGAAAGCATGGACACTGTAGCATATGAAATTAACTAAACTTCCATTTTAATGTGTGTACACTAACTTATTTGTGGCCAGTGATATAATCTGATTTGCACATTTTACCTTGAAATGTATGTGCCTGGTTTGCTGTTGCCTTTCATCTGTCACACTTGAACAGAAACTAAACAGTTTTGACTTTGTAAATGAAGTAGCATTAACAGTTGCCTTCCTGTGTCAACTCTGCAAGAATTTGGCTTTCTACATTCCTTCTTTCTCATGGTTTTCCTGTTGGGCATACTGATATTAAATTCCAAGCTTTTCTGTCTCTGTACATTTCTACCCATCACTCATTCCTTTCATTCACTTAACACCTTGGGGATAAAACTTTTTTATTGCCTGTGATTATTTTCTGATGTCTGATATATTTAGTTGGAGGCCAAGCTTTTACATACAGAAATCATTCTGAAAAGGTTTTAAGGAATTTCATTGACACTGCACTGACAAGAAGATAATGCAATTGAAACATACAACTATTCTTTGATCATTGGGAAATGTTCAGGGTATCCGTGCATCCACAAGAATTTTTATCTTCTTTCTAATTGAACAATCCCGGAAAAAGAAGGGAATTGGATTGGATAAGTCAGTTAGAAATCTTTAAACTTGAAGCCATGTCTTTCAACTCCATGATGCACATAAACAAAATTGCATAGCTGGGCCAAAATAAATTCCTGTGACCATTCCCTTGTTTTGGTTAGAGGTTAGAAAATGCTGTTGTCAGAATAATCCTCTCACAGTAATTTTGTAAATTATGTAGCACAAAGGTTCAGTCTACCCTTTGAGTAGAAAATAAAATTTTTTTAATTGTAAGTCTACAAGATCACGAAGAAGGAATAATATGTTACTGAACTGCAGGGAGTGTTGTTTACCTTTCTGTTTTCTCATTTTGATCCCATTGTTTGTAACACTTCATGCCGCACTCAGGAGAAGCACCATATGATAAGGCTGTTCTGTGGATTGTTTTCTAGAGATTGTGCTCTTTCCAGTGAAGTATAGTGAAAGTATTTGGTTGGAGACAGTCAAGTGTGCTACAACATTCCAGAGGGGCATTCCCCTGCCTGTCATAATATGCAAAGTTATAAACAGATGTGAGCTTATTTTCTTTCATTTCAAACCAAAAAAGTGGGGCAAGTGTTTATTCTAGTGGGTAACACACCCACATTCCACACAGGAGTACCTGGCTTCAGTTCAGCATCCTGCTAATGTAGACTATGAGAAGCAGCTGTGTTAATTAATCGGCTTCCCACTACTCTCACTGGAGACCTGAATTGAGTTCCTGCCTCTCATCATTGACCCAGCCCAAACCTGGCTATTGAAAACATTTAAGAAGTGAACCAGTTGTTGAGAGCCCTCTCTCTATTTGAGCATGTCACACACATCCCCTGCCCCACCTCTCAAATAAGAACCTCTTTTTGTTTTTGAAACATGCATGTCTTAGGACTGTGTGGGCCATGCAGCACATTCTCTCTCTAGTATGCAGGACTATTATGGCTAAATTTTACCTTAATAATAAAGTGATAAAGTACCCTATGTATGTGTCTCAAAACAGTGATGGTATTTTGCTTTGAAGTACAGTACTCTAACAGTACAATCTCTGCATAAGGAAAGATCTTTCAATAATCCTAGGTTTTTAAAATTTTAATGGCTCTGGGAGGGCAGTGGAGCATGGCCCAAGTGCTTCGGCCCCTGCACCCACATGGGAGACCAGGAGGAAGCACCTGGCTCCTGGCTTCGGATCAGCGCAGCACCAGCTGTGGCGGCCATTTGGGGAGTGAACTGATGGAAGGAAGACCTTTCTCTCTGTTTCTCTCTCTCTCTCTCTCTCTCTCTCTCACTGTCTATAACTCTACCTGTCAAATAAATAAAAAAAAATTTAATGGCTAACCACCCTTCTCCAAATTTGGTTGAGACTGAGATGAAGTTATGATTATTTACTACTTTTAAATCCAACAATTACTCAAATTTTCCCACAATTTATTATCTTTTGGTGTCGAGTCTACATGATAGCTTTAGGTACAAAAAAAGTGATATAAGTCAAATTAAGTAAAATTGTGTTCATTAGCTAGACACTGGTGTAAACATGGAGGAAGAATCCTGGCAGGTTTTCTGGAGTCCCATGTAGGGCTCCTTTACCCAGGGTCCCATTCAATCCTCAGAGGCTCATATCAAACCAGACCACAAGAATGGCAAGGTTTCACCTCCTTGTTCTAGTCTCTCTCTGGGACTGTGCCAAATCATTGCAAAGGAATTGAAACCAAAGATAGAGATGAAATCTGTGTCCTGAAGGCCTACTTTAAGTTGAACAAAAGTTACAGATGGGCCAGATACAGACTGTCATCCCAGATAATGAGAGTCCAAGGAAAGACAGTTAAACCAGGATGCACATCCAGACTATTACACATCAGAAAGGAGCATGAATGATTATCCAGTGGTATGGACCTTGTAAACTGGTCCAGTCAGTGTCTTAGCATTTGAAAACCGAGATACTTTTCTTGGAAAAATCAGAAGCATTAATGTGAGAGGGATCACATCTTCCACCCCAGGGCTCTGTCTCTGGAACCACATTTGGGCTGATCTTTTCAAAGATTTGCCTTCAAGTTTCTCCTTGTGTCTTCATTTCCATTGCTTCTCAATCATACTTGGAATGCCACATCTTTTATTTGATGGTGTAATTAAAATATTATGTAAATTTATAATGGAATCATATCTAACCCAAGGACTAGATTCTATAATCAACAGTTTAGGCAAAAGTTGCAGCCGGAATTACTCTTGAAAGTCACTGGAATTATGCTGCAAGTATTAGGGCATGGGCCCTATTGGCTTAACACCCAAAATTAATTTCTTTTATGTATCTTTAAATTGTTTTGTGATTTCCTGTTTATTTTACTAGAACAGAATAAAGTGTCAAATCCAGAAATTAACACTTTTCTCTCTCTCTTTTCCTCTCCCATTTTTAAGTAGTTATATTCAAAAGGATACAATGCATACACTATTATACCACCAGCTCCTGGAGTTGTAGGAACTCTTTTTTGCTAAGGTGACTTTACTGTATATATTCTATTCCATTGCAGCCTGATTTCCTTGTCTCACTCTCAGAACGCATCCTTATTTCCAACTAATTATAGCTCTTGTGTAAATCCTCAAAAATGATGACTTGACAAGGTAGAAAAGCACACAGGTGATAAGTCAAGGGGATGACACATGAGAAGAAGGGGAGGAATGCAGAAATAAAGGAGATATGTGGAAAGTAGGGAAAAAAAAAGAAGAGAAAATGAAAGGAATGGAATAAAATGGGAATGATCAGATGTAGGAAAGAAACAGGAAAAGGAGGAAACGCGTATGGAAAGGATTAAGATGAATAAAAATAGAAGGTAGAAATTCTGTCTTCTCTCATGTGGATAATATAAATGGAAACATTTCAATTATAAAAGGTGTTTTGGTTGTTACAATCCCAGATAGTCAGAGACCTTGTGTTGATCTCTGTGGCCACAGGTGGGTTCTTGGTGTCAATAGGAGACAGAAATCAATCATGAGCCAGAAAAATGAAATAAATAATTTTATTGAGGAAAGTGACACAGAGCAGCCTGTTTCAGAAACAACACAATGTGGGGAGCAACTCAGACTAGACTGTTACTCGAATTAAGACTTATTCTATGCATCTGCTCTCCCACAATATGGCACTGGGAGAGGAGGAAACAGCTTCTACACAGCTGCCTTTCACCAACTTGACAAGCTGCAGGAGCTGTTCCTGATTGGAGGAGAGCAGCGTACTCGGCGTGTGGGTAGCAGAGTTGGGATTGGTGGAAGAGGACTATAAAGGAGGAGAGAGACGGCATGCACCAGGAACATCTATCTGAAGGAACACCTGAGCAGCCCCCGAGAGAGCCGGCCAGCGATGTGCCGCTCCCCCACGGAAGCCGGGAAAGTGGCAGGGGGAATCGCCCTTCCACGGAGGTGGAAGGGTCGGTAGCCAACCCGGGAAGAACCAGCAGCAAACCTGGGGAGGGCCGAGCAGACAAAAGAACAGTGCAGGGTCCTGTGTCGTTCCTCCATGAAGAGGGGGAGCGACAACACAACACCTGTACATTGTCTTAGTTTGTATTGTATGGGCTTTGTTAAATTTATGTTAATATATTTGCAGAAGATTCATCTTATTTCTGTGAAAGGGGCATCAAATTTCAGGAATTACAGATCCACCTCTTGTCTCACCTTGTATGATTACTTTGCTAAGTTTTCATGGCAATTGTAAACTCTCATGGCACTAAGGGGAGTGGTTTTTACTATGATAATGCATTACAATGAGGGTATAATGACGCTGAAGAAAGGGCACCAGTTAAACTGAATGCCATGTTAGATCCAACTTGGTTGTACCAATCTCTGATCTGCCCCTGTTATCTTCTAATCTTTGTAAGACCTTGGTTTTGCTGTCTGGTTTCTGGTGGGTAGGAGCTGGGGCTAGCCATGTACTGTCTTTGTTATCTGCTTAAAATTTAAAATAAAATTCAAAATAAAATGAATGGAATATATCATGCTTTTTTACTATTAATAAATTATTATTTACTAGTTGATTAAATGTTTGTTGATTATATGGTGGAAAAGCAAAATATGGTTAATGTTCATAACTATATATGAGACACAAGTAAATGAGGACAACTTTGTAGTGACAATAATAGAAGGGAAAAATTCCATCAGTGTTTACCAGTGGTTGGAAGCTCATTAGAAAGATGCCTCAAAGAAGAGACCAAAATAATTCAATGGAGAACTCTACACTATTTTGAATGGGAAATAATGTGTTTGATTTTAAAGTGATGTGTTTATGTTAACATTATGACTCTGAGCCAGAATTTTTTTAATTTCTATTCATATAAAGGGAACAGATTTCATATATTTCTTAATACAATTCTAAGAATATAACTGTACTTCCCTCCCTGCCTCAACCTGCCCTCCTTCCTTTTTTTCCCTTTAAGTTTTGAAATAATTTCAATTTACTTTATAATCATAAGCTTAAGGCACCACTAACCATAATGCTTAACAAGTAAAAAGTAGAATGACTATTTTCCCACAGGAGTATATAAACAGTAATTAAATTATGTAAGTTTAATTTTTATACATTGTATTTTTTTGTATTTTCCTTGAAAACCTGTGATATTTGTCTTTTTGGGACTGGCTTATTTCAGTAAGTACAATGGTGTCCAGTTGCACCCTTTTTGTTTCAAAAGACAGGATTTTTCTGAGCAGATGTTTTATCTATGAGAAAGATAACATTCTCTCTATAACCCCAACTTTCAAACTAGCAAATAAATATTTAAAAATAGATAACGTGGACACAGTCATTTAGTTCACAGTGAGAAATATTTGGTGTTTGCACATAATACGTAAGACACATGTGTTTAATGGTAGGGGGAGTGTATCTCAGAACAATAAACATCTTCCAAGTGGGAAGAGGTGAGAGTGATCCCTGAACTGACCAATAAAGCTAAAAATCTGTTGAGTGGCCAAATTTATTTGAAGTTTTCAGTGTCTTTGTTGTGCATCTCTATGACTCAGAACAGCATACATACTTTGTTTTTCCCTATCGGGACAACTATCCATGGTTCTTTCATATTTCCACCTGTGAGTTTGTGAGCAGAGGCGCTGTTGGCCTTTTTCAGAAGTATCTCTTCAAGGATGGTTGCATGACAAATAGACTTGAAAGACAAAGACAGTGTCTCCTCCAGGAATAGAAAGCAGGTTTGCTTGTCAGTATGATAGAATGTAAGCATCTAGAGAAGAGTTGGGGAAGGTTTGTCTGCAGCCCCTTAGATACCATAGGGTTTTTCTAAGATTAATGTTCTTCTGCTGCTATACAAATGCATTGTTATGCACAGATTCTACCTAGGATCCCACCTGGACAAGGTGGGGGCCAAAGCAGAAAATCCATGACCGTGGAGCTCATGCTACTTACTGTACCAAGCCCTTTTTTTTCTGACCCAGGAGTCTTTGTGCCAGTATCCCTGACTGGTGTGAAAAGTTAATTGCTTACAGGTAAAGAAAAATCTCAGAGCTTTCAAAGTTAAAGACAGTTTTTAGAGGCAAGAATGGATGAAAAGAAAGGACGTGGGCATTCACAGTCTGAGTTAGAAAACAGAACATTGTCCAGGATCTGGTCGTAAACACTCATACCCAAGTAGTAGGTGTAGCATGAAGGGCAAGTCTCCTACTGCTCCATTTGTTACTGTGTATTTAGAGGCTGAACAGGGAGAGGTAGTATTATAGCAGACCAACTGAAGTTACAGGCCCCCAATGAGTAGATGTTACTAAGAGAGTGGAACAGCAGGGCCTGCAACCCTGGTAACAGGGAACAGAACATGGCTGTAGATCCCGAGTCAAGTGGCCTCCAAAGCTAAAAGAAAAAATGATGTGTTCCATGAGGATCTGGAACTTTGGGTGGATTAAACATAACAAGTTTGATAGGGCCGGCACTGTGACGTAGTGGGTAAAGCCACTGCCTGCAGTACCGGCATCCTGTATGGAAGCAGGTTCAAGTCCCGGCTGCTCCACTTCTGATCTGGCTCTCTGCCGTAGTCTGGGAAAATAATAGAAGATGGCCCAGTGCTTGGGCCTCTGCACCTGCATGGGAGACCCAGAAGAAGTTCCTGGCTCCTGGCTTCAGATAGGCACAGCTCTAGCCGCCGCAGCCATTTGGGGAATGAACCAGCAGATGGAAGACTTTGCTCTCTCTCTTCCTGTCTCTCTCTCTCTCTCTGCCTCTCCTTCTCTCTCTCTGTAACTCGGACTTTCAAATAAATCAATAAAATCTAAAAAAAAAAAAAAAAAAAAAAAGTGAAGAACTTTGCGTTAATTGCAGCTGCCAGAATGCTGGAAATTGAAAACAAATGTCTCCTGTTAACATTCCTGATCATCCTGTTAAGTAGCGCAAAATCCAAGATTTTTCAGAATCCTGATATGTATTAACTCTAATAACATTTATAAGGGCAAGTATTTGGCATAGTGGTTGGGACATGACTTGGGATGCCTACATTCCATATCCAAGTACCTGGGTTTGAGTCCTGGCACTAGTTCCTTACTCCTGTTTCCACCCAATGCATACCATGGGAGACAGCAGGTAATGGTTCAAGTAGTTGCATCCTTGCAACTCATGTTGGAAACCTACATTGAGTTCTTGGCTCCTAAATTCATGTTAGCCCAACCCTGGATGCTGTGGGCATTTGGGAAGTCAATCAGCAGATATGTGCTAGCTCTCTCCCATGCTCTCTTTCCCCTAAAATATATAAAGAAAATGAAAATTAAAAAACAACTTTTAAATAATTTGAAGCCATTAAAATATTGTATCTAACCTTCTATTGAAAAAGATGTCTATAGGGTTGTTCTCCAAAATTTTAATCATGATAATATCTAATTGAAGGAATATGAGGATGTCCTTTGTTTTGTTTCTTTGTGCTAGTTAAGTTAGTGTGCAGCTTTTAAAATAACCATGTGTCTTCTCCCTCCAACAGGTATGAAACCACAATATAAAAAAAGATTAACATTTAAATACCCAAATGTTAATCAGCAACTATTTAGGCAATAGAGAGAGATGTTGAAGTGATTTTCAGTGAGGCAGAACATTAGCATGGAGCACGCGTCTTTCTGCCTGGGTTGCGGCTGAAATGCTGTTCCGTGGTTCATCTCTCTGAGCTTCCATTTTGAGTGCCCCTGCACTCCCTTCTCCTTGGAGGGCCTGCCTCCCTGCGTTGTGAGCATTAACAGCCTTGTTCTTGGCATTGCAGAGAAATGAATTGTGCATTCTCCACGACTTCATGCCTTCCAGTGGAGCAGCACTTCCCTAGGGGGTAAATGCTGAGATTTTTTAACAGTTTTGCATGTCAAAGATTGGTAACTGTATATATCTGGAGTGTTTTGAAAGCCTGTGGCTTCCTTTCCCCCAGCACTGCAGCAAAAAAGTGTGAGCTGAGCAGACATTAAACAGACACACGATTTTATGTTGGCTTGATCTATGCAAAGAATTTGGCTGAAAAAACGTGGACTTTGACAATAAGTTGCTGGCAGTGGCATCTTTTTTTTTAAGTTAAAGATAACTTTATTACAACACTTTTTCAAACTCCAAAATGCATTTATTACTCAATTTAGATCTCATTTATAATACATTATATTACAAGGCAGAAAGCATTTCTGATCAGATATTTAGCTTCCATGTATTGCCCAAAACAGCTTCCTAGGAATAGCAGCAATGCACAACAGTTTACATCACCAAGAAAAATACTTCTTTGATGTCTCACAATCATTCATGTTGCAATTTACTTTATGTTCTTTTCCTCCGAGTTAAAAACAAAGCAAACTCATCTTTTCTATATTTTACTAGTTAATGTCTGGAAATTTTCTAAATACAGCTATCAGCTTAGAAATTTGTTGGTAGAAAACAGCATTTCTGAATCTAACCAAATCAAAAAAAAATATTCTATATCCCCCACCGCAAAGAAGGGCAGAATTCTCTTCTTGCCTTCTTTCGGAGCCAAATCAGGGCCTTTTCTTCTTCATACAGCCGTCCTGAATAGTATCTACTTAAAGAGACAGCTAAATCTACAAGGAGCTATTCTCTAATAAAGTCTTCCATGTGTAATCTTGCCTCCTCATATCGGCTTACTCAAAATAATTTACAATCAACTTTGAGCATTACATAATAACAAAATTAAAAGTAATTTGGTGAAATGTAAGAACATAAAGGAAGTAGTTTCCAATTTATGCAAGGACAGTATTTGCTCATCCCCTTCTGATTCAAACAACCAACCAACCAAATTCAACATACAATAATAACTCCTTTTCCAGGGTTACTGCCCAATAACAATGGAAACAGATGTAAATCCACTGAATATAGTCCCTTAATTTTTTCTTTAGTTTTACATTTGTGAGCTCCTGACTAGCACAAAACATGTTCATCTTTCTCATTTTCACAACAGTAGTAAGTGGTTAGAAAAGTATAGAAAAGGCTCTATTTTTCATAAAGCAAATTTAATACAGATTTTACTATGAAGTTGAAAAAAGAGAGAAAGTGAGTGAAAACGTATGTGCTGGCTGTCTGGGGAACAAGACTCATAAATCACTGCACGTTAAGAGCGTGTGCTGAAACTTCATGGTGCCAGTCACGCAATTTTGTGTATTTGGGACTAAAGACGTGAAGGGGTATCTTTTCCTTTGCCTTCTTTGTATTATCAGCTTCAGATTCTTTCAGGTGTTCAGTCCCAGTGATCTGGGCGAGGATGTGGAAGGAGCGGGACTGAGTTGTTCCCGTTCTTGGATGCCAGTCTTCAGTATCCTCAATCAGTCTCTTCTTGCTGGCAGCACTGTGAGTGGGTATGTGATAAAACTCTGTATTGCACTCCACAATGTATTTTCTTGGTGGACCATTTTGCTGTTTACTGTCACCTTGGGATCCTCTTCTCTGTCCCTCTGCTAGCTCCTGAGCAGTCTCGGAACACACGCTGGTGACTGTGGGCTGCCGTGGGACATTTACTGCAGTTTTACCAGTGCTCAGTGCCGAGGAACACTGGTCAGCACTAAGATTGGCATTAACATGCAGTCCAGGTGCAGCGAATGGGGGAGGAGTGACAGCAGCCACAGGCGGAGGGCAAGCATGTGATGAAGTGGCTGCATGGGCTGGGGTGAAGGCAGACGATGGTGATGGGATGGATGTGACTTTTGGTGAAGACACAGAACCAAAGGGTTGTGGTGCCTTATGGTAGGCCATGTTGGCTGTGGAAGTGACTTTGGACACATCAGATGTAATAGGCTCAGGTTTAACTACTTCTTTAGGTTCTCCCTTGTGAACAGGAACTGGCTCAGGCTTGACTGTGGCAGATGCTCTCTGCAGAGTCATATTCAAAGAGCCTGTACAACCCTTAATCTTGTTCTGGGCTTCAAGATGAGTCATTCCATGTGCACTTATTCCGTGGATGCTGAGAACCACATCACCTATTCTCACATTGGCCTGGCAGTCGGAAACCCCAAGGAGCTGGGCCAACCAAGGACACGCTGTAGTTGCTCACGGTTCTAATGGCTGAAGAGCCAATGCCAGAAAATGTAAGAAACTCGGGTCCATCCTACGCAGCGCTGCTTCTGCCCCAGACGAGTGCTGACAAGTGACTGCGGCAGTGCCATCTTAATTCTGGCAAGAGTGAAAATGAAGATGATGTTCATTGTATACCCCATGCCAGGGCACCAAGAGCATCTAATGAATCCTAAAATAATCATTTTCTCCAGCTGAATGTGAGAGTTTATTGTAACACCATGACCCAGTCACCATTCAGGATAGACAGCACATCACATCAACAGGGAATGGAGAAAGAGGTGGGAGTTTTTAAATTTAGGGCCCTGTCAGTAATGCCAGAAGAGACTGAGATATAACCAGGAGTCAGTTGTGGTGGTTAATTTTGTGTGTCACTGTTACTAAGCTAATGAATGCCGATATAGCTTGCAAAGTGTTAATTCTGGGTGTCTTCAGTGTGTCTCTAGGAAAGATTAATATTTGAATCAGTAGACTGAGTAAAGAAATCTGCCCTCACCAATCTAAGTAGGCATTTCTCAGTCCACTGAAGACCTGAATAGAACAAAAAAGCAATCAAAGGGGCATTCCCCCCCTCCCCCCAATTCTGAGACATTCGCTTTCCATGACCTCAGACAATGGGGCTTTTGATTTTCCGGTCTTTGAACTCTGGCACTTACATGAGGACTCCAGACTCATAATGAAACCCAACTTTGGCTTTCCTGATTCTCCAGCTTGTGGATGAGATACCCTGTCTGTCCATTATCATGATCATGTGAACTAGTCTCTGTCTCTCTCTGTCTCTCTGTCTTCTTCCGAATCTCCCACATGATTTGGGTTGCAGGATCCAAAGGAGTTGGGCCATCTTCAACTGCCTTCACAGACACATTAGCAGGGATTGGATTAGAAGTGGAG
Source organism: Oryctolagus cuniculus (assembly GCF_051225735.1). Lineage (NCBI taxonomy): Eukaryota > Metazoa > Chordata > Mammalia > Lagomorpha > Leporidae > Oryctolagus > Oryctolagus cuniculus. The sequence continues at coordinate 114,686,229 of NC_142869.1, read as the reverse complement.
CAGCTGGGGACTGGAACCAGCACTCATATGAGATGCTGATGTCTCAGACAGCAGCTTTACCCTCTGTACTTAGCTGGCCCCTAAACTTATCTTCTACTCCCATTGTCTGTGAGTTTTTTTTAAGTTCCCCTTACTTTCCTGTGGACTGTACCTAAGTTTTATATTGGGTCTGTTTCCAACAAAAGTACTAACTGATAGCACTGATACTGCCTTATGTATGGATCACAAAGTTAATGCTCAATAAATGTCATTCTGGGTTCCTTTGGATTTCTGTACTAATGAAGTTAATATGTTCGTGTCCAATTATGTTGAAAATATGATTCCATGTACAGTAAATTATAGAGTACATATGTACAATATGTATGGTGAACATTTCAGGTTTTAAGACAATATAATTGGAGAAGGGACTATGAAGTTTTGGATAAGAAAGCTAAGAAGTGCCACTCATATACAATCCAGACATTTATTCATTAATTCAGAGGACAACTGGTAAGCTTTATAAAATTGTTGTACGCAAAATTCACCTTTTTTTTAAAAAAATTCATTTATTTACTTTAGAGGCAGAGTTACAAAGAGAGGGAGAGACAGAGATAAAGGTCTTCCATCTGCTGGTTCACTCCCCAGAAGGCTGCAATGGCCTGAGCTGGGAGGCTCCAAAGCCAGGAGCCAGAAGCCAGGAGCTTTTCCAAGTCTCCCATGCTGATGCAGGGCCATAAGCACTTGATCCATCATCCACTGTTTTTCCACGCCATCAGTAGAGAGCTGGATCAGAAGAGAAGCAGCCAAGACATGAATCAGTGCCCATATGGGATGCCAGCACTGTAGACAGAGGCTTAACTTACTAGGCCATAGTGTTGGCCCCTTGAAATTCCTATCTTTATTTCAGCTTTTGCACAGTAAGCTATCTTTACAGACAGCAAATCCCAGCAGCAGTGCCTTTCCTATTGGTAGTGTGTCTCGTGACAAGGAATGAATTCCCTTTGTCAGTTTCACGAAGGCAGTTTTCTGCTGGAGCAGAAATTGGGTAATGCTGAAGATACCTCTTAAATTGGTCAAATGATTTAATAAAATGTCTGTAAAGGCACTTTAATAAAAATCCTTTAACTCACATTGGGGAAAGCAGAAGGTTTAATGACTCTAAGATTAACTTCAAGTGCTGGTTCCAGTCTGTGATTCTAGGCCTGGCTTATGGGAGAGAGCTGGCATCTTTTCATGTGGAACTGACATGGTGCCTCGGTGCCCAATGCCTGCAGCTGCTAAGCCTGCAATCTGTCTAGTGGGATGACATATGCTGGGCCTCAGGTGGACCACATTGGGCAACATACAGAAAACACTGAGAGCAAGAGAGATGACTGTTGCTTTTTCAATCTGACAAAATAAGAGATACATATTTTAATGTCATAATTTTAGAATGAAAATGCCAGGACATGATCCCCTTTCCTTTGTTCAGGCAGCTGGAGATACGCATGCTGTGCTCCTGCGATACTCTTCCAGGAAGTCTGAGGATCTAACTTACATCACTTTTCTCTAATTCTCCATGTTAAGTTAATTGTGCCCTTCATACTGCTAATAAGCTACTGTCTGAATCCATTTTCTGTGGTTATAACACGATACCTGAGATTGGTCAATAAAGAATACATATTTATTTGACTCATGGTTCTCCAGGGTGGGAAGTCAACGAACATAGTGTCACATGAAGTGAGAATTCTCATGTGCTTCATCATAATACGGCAGAGGCCATGCCATGGTGAGACAGAGTGGGTGCATTATCTTGGGTCTCTCTTTATACAGCCACTAATACTACCATGGGCAGCGCTACCCTCCTGATGGTATTTAACTGTAATGCTCTCCAAAAGACCCCACCTCCAAATACCACTTACATATGAATGCGGAGATTAAGTTTCCAACACATACACTTTTTTTTCCCCAAAGAAACCTTTATTTAATGAGTATAAATTTTATAAGTACAACTTTAGGAATACAGTGATTCTTTCCACCATACCTGCCCTCCCACCCCTACTCTGTCCCCCCCATTCCCAGTCCCATTCTCCATTAAGAAAACAAACAAACAAACAAACAAACAAACAAAATCCCTGTTCCTCCACAGTCAAGAAAAGGTCTGTTCAAGTCATTGCTTCTCAAAGCATCAATTTCACTTCTATGGATTGCCTTTTAGGTGTTCTATTAGTTACCACAGAACAGGGAGAACATGGTATTTGTCCCTTTAGGACTGACTTTTTTCACTCAGTATGATGTTTTCCAGATTCATACATTTTGTTGCAAATGACTAGATATTTTTTTTATCACTATGTGGTATTCCTTAGAGTACATTCTCCAGTATTCAGTTGATGGGCATTCAGGCTGATTTCACTTCTTAGCTATTGTGAATTGAGCTGTAATAAACATGGGGGTGTACATAATTCTTTTATTTGCTGATTTCATTTCCCTTGGGTAAATTCGCAGGAGTGGGATGTCTGGGTCACATGGTATGTCTATATTCAGATTTCTGAGGTATCTCCAAACTGACCTCCATAGTGGCTTTACCAGTTTATATTCCCACAAACAGTGGGTTAGGGTACCTTTTTCCCCCACATCCTCGCCAGCATTTGTTGCTTGTTGATTTCTGTATGAAAGCCATTCTAACAGGGGTGAGGTTTTCACCCCAGTTTCATCTCATTGTGGTTTTGACTTGCGTTTCCCTGATAACTCATGATCCTGATTCTTCTGTAGTGGTGACCATGTTTCTGTGTTTCTGTGTGCAGCACATCCTTAAGAATCTTCTGTTGGAGTGGATGGGTGGTGACAAATTCTTTCAATTTCTGTTTGTCATGGAAAGTCTTTATTTCATCTTTGTTCATAGATGAAAGCTTCACAGGTTATAGTGTTCTGGGTTGAAGTTTTTCCTCTTAAGACTTGGAATATATCTTGCCATTCTTTCCTAGCCTATAGGGTTTATGATGAGAAGTCTCCTGTGAGTCTAATTGGAGATCCTCTGAAAGTAATCTGGTGTTTCTCTCATGCACATTTTAGAATCTTTTCTTTATGTTTTACTGTGGAGGGTTTGGTTACTATGTGTCGTGGTGAAGATCTTTTCTGGTCATGTTTATTAGGAGTTTTATGTGCTTCCTGTACTTGGATGTTCCTTTCTCCAAATTGGGGAAATTTTCTGTTATTATTTCACGAAAAAGGCCTTCTAATCCTTTCTCTCTTTTCGTGCCTTCAGGAACTCCTAGAACCAGTATGTTTGGTCATTTGATAGTATCCTGTAGATTCCCCACAGTATTTTTTTAGTTTTCTAATTTCTTCTTCCAGTGTTTGGTCTGAGTGTACAATTCCCTGTGCTTTGTCTTCTAATTCCTAAACAGCACTCTGGCCTCAGAATCAGCCCTTAAGGCATTCAGATCTGGCTGAAGAGCCCATGAGAGTATTTTAGGCATGGAAAGCCAAGACACTCTGGAAAAAAAAAAAAAAAAAAAAAAAAAAAAAAAAAAAAAAAAAAAAAAAAAAAAAGAAGAAAACCTAAATGAAAGGTTTCTGCAAGTGAGATCCCAGTGGAAAGAATGGGGCCATCAAAGAAGGAGGTACCTTTCTCTGAAGGGAGGAGAGAACTTCCACTTTGACTACGACCCTGTCGGAATAAGATTGAAGTTGGAGAACTCAAAAGGCTTCCATAGCCTTGGCAACAAGAGTGTCAAATTGTTAAGTCAACAATAGGAGTTACTTCTCATGTGGGATCTGTCCTTAATGTGTTGTCCAATGTGAAGTAATGCTATAACTAGTACTGAAACAGAATTTTACACTTTGTGTTTCTGTGTGGGTGCAAACTGATGAAATCTTTTCTTAATATATACTAAATCGATCTTCTGTATATAAAGAGAATTGAAAATGAATCTTGATGTGAATGGAATGGGAGAGGGAGCAGGAGATGGGAGGGGTGCCAGTGGGAGGGAAATTATGGGGGGGGAGCCAATGTAATCCATAAACTGTACTTTGGAAATTTATATTTACTAAATAAAAAAAAAAAAGAAATGTCAAAAATGGTGCCTGCTCCCTTTCAGCTTGTTACATGATGCCTTTGCAGGATGATCAGGGAGAGAGAAAATATGCCCTCTACTTTGTTTCTTCTCATCTAGTTTGGGGGGTACACCAACCCCCATGGGGCTCCAAGCCAGATTCCCTCTAGGCTCTTCCTGCAGCTTTTTTTGCCAGTGTTTTGGCCTGCTGCAGTCTGGTCTCACCTCACTTTCCAATGTTGATGAGGAGGCTCTCAGCTGCTGGGGTCCTGAGTTGTGCTCATCCTCGCCCTCCACTTACGTCCACTGTTTTCCTCCAATTTGGGTAGAGTTTCCTCTGCTGTTTTCTTCCTAACTCTTCCTTGAGACTGAACTCTGCCCCCCCCCCCTTTTTTAAACTATCTTCTCCTAGATTTGAGCAGCAAGCTCCCTCCCTAATCCACCCCAACACATTAACTTTGAACATTAACATATTCAAAACACAGACATTGGGCTGGCGCCATGGCTCACTAGGCTAATCCTCCACCTTGCGGCGCCTGCACACCAGATTCAAGTCCCGGTCAGGGTGCCGGATTCTGTCCCGGTTGCCCCTCTTCCAGGCCAGCTCTCTGCTGTGGCCCGCAAGTGCAGTGGGGGATGGCCCAAGTGCTTGGGCCCTGCACCCCATGGGAGACCAGGAGAAGCACCTGGCTCCTGCCATCGGATCAGCATGGTGCGCAGGCCGCAGCGCGCCGGCCGCGGCAGCCACTGGAGGGCGAACCAAAGGCAAAGGAAGACCTTTCTCTCTGTCTCTCTCTCTCTCACTGTCCACTCTGCCTGTCAAAAAAAAAAAAAAAAAAAAAAACACAGAAATTGTTGAATTTTTGATTTGATCATTGAATAGATTGTATTATCGTCATAAAGAGATGACAATTTTCTTCTGGATACAGCTAGAAGTTAAAGAGCTATGTTCCCTGAAAATAGCCCTGTACTTATATATGTATTTATGTTTCCTGAACAGAATGCAATTCCTGGCCCAATTACAGTCTTACTTTAACTTCCTGCTGCTACCTCACTTTTCTTTTTTTATAGGAAAATTCCTAAAAGAATTTTGAATCCCTCTATTTCCAATTCCTCTTCTGCTGTTCTATATTAGACCACCTCTCATTGAGCTTTGACTTCTACCATTCCAACAACTTCACTTGTCGAAATCACTGATAACTTCCGCATTGCTAAATTCCCAAATCACTCCTAAATCTTCCTTTTAGCCGGCTGAGCAGCTACATATATTATAATTGCTCATTGTCTCCTAATTTGATCCACAGTTTTCAGTTAGCTCATTGCATACCATCTTCATCTGGCATCTCTCTAGCATTGCCATCTCAGTCTCGTTTGCTTATTTTTCCTCATTTCCATTAACTATTAAATGCTAAAATTCCCCAGGGCCTCAGCTCATTTCATCCCACACTGCCTCCTTAAAGATCTCCCCAGCCTTATTTCTTTACAGACCATCTATATCCTCATGACTTCCAAATTTAAATCTTTACTTACATGCCTCACAAGAACTCCAAAATCTGATTCTCCTCCTGACTACTTTACATCTCTACTGAATACCCAGATATGCAAAATTCACCTGCTAAAATCTGAAACCATAATTACCCACTCCTCAAACAGCTGCTCTTACAGTCACCTTCACTTGTTAAATCCATCTTTGATTTTATACTTCTGCATGCCCAAAAGTGTTTAGGTTAATTCTTGAATCCTCTATGATCCTCTTACCCTACATTCAATCCATTAGAAAATAATGTAGGCTCCACCTCCAAAATATATCCAGAATTGAATTATGTACTATCATCTCATTTCCTATTGCATCAATCTCTTACACGTTTATTGTAAAGCGTCTACTACATAGTCTAATCGTTCCACTTTTGCCCCTTTCAACTTGGTCTCTACACGGTAGTATCTACTGTTATGTTTTGAAAACCTAAGTCAGTTCATGATACACAATCTGTTTAAAACTTTTCAATGGTTTTTCATCTTACTCACAGTAAAAGTCAAAGAATGTCCTTAAGAACTTGCCCAGATGGCCTCTTTTCCCAATTGACTGCTGGAACCTCATTTGATGTAACTAATTTTAACTCACTCTGCTCCAGCAGGAGTGCTGTCTTGCTGTTCTTCTAATGTTTCAGCTACTCTTATTTTAAGATCTTATTCCTGCTGATCCTTCTTCCTAAAACACACTTCTCCAGATAATCCAAATAGTTTTCTTCTTTGCTCCATTAGATCTTTATACAAATGTCATCTTCTCTGGTCTAATAGTGTAACACACTCTCCAATTCAGACTGCCTATCCCCTTTCTCTATTTATATTGCCATAGAATTTGTCTCCATTCCACAAATGAGTGCAATGTGTTACACTTATTTCTTTAATCTGTGTTTTATCCATTTTTTCTAGTAGGTCAACTTTAGAAGGGTGCCATCACTTTTTGTTGTGTATTGTTTATTGCTGCATATACACTGGAACTGTTTCTGGAATATAGTAGTTACTTAATTAAAACTACATAGTAAATAATTAAGAAGTGAATATATAATTCCTTAGTAAGCATTTAGTTGATTAAATGTGAGGGTGCCAACCAGGAATTAATGACCTGGAAGACTAACAAATAATCTAGTCCTCTCTGACAATTAGTTTACTCTGTGAAGGAAGGAAAACACAGTATAAGAAATGTAGTTTGAAAGACTTTAGCTCTACATCCTGTAACCACAATTCACTCAATATATATTAACTTGGATAATTTATTCATCTTCTTTAAGACTCACAGCATCTATACCACATGTGAAATGATATTAGTATTATATTATTTTTAAATAAACTATGTAAAGTGCTAGTTTCAGTACCCAGATCATAATAGGCCTCTCCACTGAGTATAGTTATCTTAGACTTAAGTGAAGTCAATTCAACTAAATAAGAAGAAATGATTGGTGTGGAAATATTGTATCAAATATTTCCAAAATAAATGAATATTGTCTAAAAACATCCCAATCCAACTTTCCCCAATACTTTTTCAGTTTGAATTGCTGGTATCATATTTATCTACAAGGAATCATCCAATATTTGTTCTGCCAATAAAATTGGTGGAAAAGCATATCCTAAAAGCATGCTTCACAATTTTTCTAAGATTTTCTTCCTACTTTCTAATATATACCTTGAAAACATTTTTATGTTTTCTTGTCCATACTCTATATGGTTTCAATATTTATAAGTTTACTGAGATTTGTTTTATGGACCAATATATGTTCTATCATGCTGAACATGTCTGTCCACTTAAACAGACCATCAATTTTGCAGTTATTTTGTCACAGTGACTTAGTAATTGTTGATATAGGAATTTTAAAATTCCAATTACACTCAACACTGGTTTCATTAAGAAATATCCTTCTTTCTCTTAGATAATTTTGTTTTTCTTGACAACCATGTTGATACTAATATAGTTACTCCAACCTTCTTTTGTTTACAGTTTGCATTTTATATTTATATATATTGTAAAGATTCTTGTTTTTTATCTATACCAACAGTCACTGTCTTTTAATTGCAGAGTTTAATTCATTTATATTTAACGAAAGTATTAATATGGTTTGGTTTTACTGTTAGTTTTATCTTTCTCTCACCTAGTTTTACTCCTTTTTTTCTTTTATTCTGCCTTTCTCTCTCTCTCTCTCTCTCTCTCTCTCTGTGTGTGTGTATGTGTGTGGAGGAGTGTTAAATGAATATTTTTCAGAATTCAATTAATCTATTCCATTATTAACTATGCTTCTTTGGTAGCTTTGGGATCTGCAAGGAGGGAAGGCCTATACTTCCGGGAATGGAGAGTCCCTACCTGTACTTCTGGGGAAGAAAAGTCCTTGTCAAGGTCCCCACGGGTGCCTAAAGGTCAACCAATGAGGATCAGACCCACCTCAATCTTTAACCCCCATGCCCTGAATCTTAAAAGGAGCCCTCCCAGCCTCTGACACACGACTTCCCGGGCCCCTGCTCTGTTGCTCTATTGGGACCAGTGAACCTTGCCTGGGAGAGGAATCTCGATAAAAGATTGCTAATCAATTGATTTGTCTGCCTGGAAAGATTTGTTACGCGCAAGACACCTTGCACTCTTTTCATTAAATATTTAGTGTTTGCTTCTGGGAATATAATATGTGGTTACCTCAAAAGTTTTGTGGAAAAAAAATTGAATTAAAAGATAAGTTTAGTTGCAAAATTTTTTTGGAATCCATAGGGATGGAACAAGGACATAAGCCTCAAGCATTTTAGGTTCTTGTTACCCTTGCCTTCTTTCAACAGACCAGTTCAGTCTCACACCCTGTATTGTTACCCACACCACCCCCTGCATTCTTCCCCAGCTTTGGAAGTGGGAAGGTAAAACCTAAAGAACCTGTATGGGGAAGCTCATCTCCACCTGCTGCCCCCAACCCAAACTCCTGCCCACTTAAGATGTAAAAAGGCTCAGCCTGTGGGGTCTGGGCCCTCTGCCATGTGTTCTTTTGGCCTGTTTAGATGCTGGCAGTTGGTCAACCTCTGTGAATTTATTTTCTGTGAATAAATTCGGTCTGGCTGCGAGTTCATAATCTGTCTCCTTTCTCTTTTCTGTACCTTCTTTCCTCACATTTGGTGCCCTGTGTGAGGGGGCACAAATCTGCACTTTTCCTTACATATTTAGTTTGTAATCAAAATAACATAATTAAGACCGAATTTATGTTTTTGTAAGATTTATTTATTTATTTATTTGAGAGGCAGAGTTACAGACAGAGAAGGACACACACACACACACACACACACACAGAGTGAAAGGAAAAGAGAGAGAGAGAGAGAGAGAGTCTTCCATCCACTGGTTCCCTCCCCAACTGGCCTTAATGTTCAGGACTGCTTTAATCCAAAGGCAGGAGCCAGGAGCTTCTTCTGGATATCCCACATGAGTGCAGTGGCCCAAGCACTTGGAACATTTTCCACTGCTTTCCCAGACCATTAGCAGGGAGATGATGGAAAGTGGAGCAGCCGGGACTTGAACTGGTATCATAAGGGATGCTGGTGCCACAGGCAGAGGCTAAACTTTCTACTTCACAGCACTGGCCCCTGAATTTATGTTTTAAAAATATTTCTTTCCCTTTTTTTCCCCTAATTTATTGTCTTAAATACATATAATTAAATGCTGTCTTATACCTTTGGTGACACTAACCCAAAATATTTTAAAAATGTGCTTTTAAGTCATTTAGTTTACTTTTTTACATGTTCAATGACATGTCTGATAGTAAAAAGAAAGGTCATTATAACTTTGTGTTCATGAAGAAAATTGATGGGCTTGAGTCAACCTACAGGCTCTATTCAAAGTTTACTACAATTTCAGGGAAGCTCAAAGAGGGCTAACTCAGATCCGGAAAAGGACAAAGTATAGATTTATAGAGAGATTTTCCTGTAGAATACATAAATACAAGTTGGAAGCTTAGAAGAAGTAGTTACTTCTGTGAATTTCTACCTATTTCCCAGTGGATCAAAGCAATCTCGCAGAGGTGGGAACCAGAGATCACTGTGGACTGACAAGAGTGTCCTCTTTCACCACGATTTGGAAACTGCAAAGGAAGATTCAGAAAAGGAAAGAAACTGTCCTTCATTTGAGCAAGAGGACTAAGTGCTAGGACATTCACTACACTAAGGGAGAGGCCATTTATAATGCAGATACTAAGCATTCAGAGGGTGCCCTTTAAATGAAATGGCTTCTATTGTTCTTGGGATGCACAGTTTGAAAACTTGGTTGTATAAAGTAACTGTTCCCTTAATTATTCTTTGCCTTCATTCATTTAACCAATTAAGAAACAGTCATTAAATACCAATTACGTGTATTCTAGGTGCTGAACACACAGAAATAAATCATAAACTTTCTTTTAAAACTTTTACTGTTGAATTTCTACACCATCTTTAGTTCAAAAGCAATACTTAGCTTACAAATAAAATACAATGATCAAAAATCATGGGTCAATGGTTTGTTAATCAGTAGATCCATGCATCACTCCTTGAGCCTTGTTTTTTTCACATAGGAGAGATGAAAATGTGAATGGAATGTATATTTAATTGTAATGAGGTTATTGTACAACTTCACTTTTCCTCCTATTGTTTCTTAAAAGGCAACATAAAAATAAGTGCAAGGTTTGCCTCAGGGAGCCATTTGCAGCTCTTGTTAGGGTAAACTGATATTAACATTGGTGTAGGAGATATCAGTGATATCCCTTTGTTAGAGAAGCCCCTTTCTATAGATAGCCCAAGGCATTTACTCTGTGAGCTGTAAATGTATTTTCTTCAAAAAGATGTCAGTCTTGAATTGGGTAATTCATATTTGGTGCATTCTAGAAATGCAATAGGAAAATAAGTACAAGCTGATGCTGTTGATGGGGAAATACAAACAAGCAAGTAGGTAGAAAAATAAGTTCAGGGGCTGGTGCTGTGTCAGAGTGGGTTAAGACACCAGCCTGCAGTGCTGGCATCCGTATGGGTGCCGGTTCAGGTCCCGGCTGCTCCTCTTCCTATCCAGCTCTCTGTTATGGCCTGGGAAAGCAGTAGAAGATGGCCCAAGTCCTTGGGCACCTGCACTCACATGGGAGACCTGGAGGAAGCTCTTGGCTCCTGGCCTCAGATCTGCTCAGCTCTGGATGTTGCAGTCATTTGGGGAGTGAACCAGAGGAATGGAAGACGTCTCTCTCTCTGTGGCTCTACCTCTCTCTAACTCTGTCAAATAAATAAAATAATTCTTTAAAAAATATTAAGTTCAGAATATAGACAAAATAGATGCAATATATTTAGTTATCTCTAAATAATGCATCCTGATACGTACATTATGGCAATCTATGAAGAGAATGTCACATATTAGTGCAGAGCTGATATATTAGGACATGAGTTAGAAAAATATCTCTCTACTTTACTTATCTAGGCATAGAATACAGTTTATGATGTGCCCATTACATACTGGAGCTTGTCCAGTTGAGTACTGTAGCTTTGAAAATGTTCACTAACATACTACACAATTCTTAGGTTAAATGCCATAGTCAGAATGAAGCCAGTTCACTTATTCATTTGAAAATGATACCTACATATAGAAGGAAAGGGAGGGTGGGGGAGAGAAAAAAAGAGAGTGGAGTTGGGGAGAATCTTCCATTTGCTGGTTCACTCTACAAATGCTCACAACAGCCAGAACTGGGCCAGGCCTAATCCAGGAGTCTGAACTCATTCTGGGACTACTGTATGGGTAAGCACATCCTTGAGCGATCACTTACTGCCTCCCAGGATGCACATCAACATTAAGCAGTATTCAAATTGAAGCTAGGACTCAAACCCAAGCACTCTGAGAAATTTGGATGTTTGTAGAGAAGCAAAAAAATATGGAGAAAGTGATATAGATAACTGAGTTTCTAATTCACATGCAGTTGGTTGTTTATACCAACAACACATCATTCAATTGTTTCTTCAGTTATTTTGATTGGGCTTGTGTTCAATGTGTTAAAATGGACAGGATTGTTTATGTGAAAAAAATATTTCCTTTTTCTTTGTAGGTGAAAAATGGGCTGGTAAATAAAATATATTTAGGAGGTTACTGGCAACAATATATAAATTTTACTGTTATTTGTGATCCCCAGAGCAAGATTCCATTTTCTATTTTCAAAAATCTAAGGATCTTAGAGATGGTAACAAACTATTGATGGAAAAAGTCATTTCTTCAGGTATCACAGAAACATTTATGCAGAACAAAAAGAAAAAAAATCTTGCAAATGAAATATCAAAATATTTTAAATGCCAATTAAAAAGCTCAGTTCCTTGTTTCTGTGTTATATTGTCATGCACTATGATCACAGCATATTTTCATTTGTTTTAAGAAATGAAACACTCAAGGAAACAAGGTAGGACAACAAAGCAAATTACCTAATTTATTTTAATATAAATGGAAACATAATAGAGTGACATTAGAAGAAAATAAAAATGGGAACTCTAGCCTACACAAAATTATGTTTCTTGGGGGTTTCTTGTACTAAGAATTTCTATTTGCCTATGCATCTACTCACAGTGGTTATCTCATTCACATTTATCATTTTTGAAGCATCTGGATACTTAACAATCATGATGATTCTGTTTAAAAAATAAACGACTTAAAGTCAAATAACTTGCCTTGCTTTTATTTTTTAGATATACGAATTCCCATATATATTTAAATATACAAATACCTCTTGGCAGACACTCTTTCCTTGCAACTTGAATATAATCCCACTGAACACAGTATTCTAGCAATTCACACATCCACTCCCATCACCTCTCACAGGGGTTGTGTTCTTCTTGATTGGTGCTGCCTTTGTGTGATCAGAGGAAAAAGAAAAACATTTCACTATAATATCCCCTGCTTGAGGTTTCAGTTTTAGTTCTCAAACCTGTTATTTGCAGGAAGAAAAAATAAAAGGCCCAAACACTACTGTGAATATTGCTATTCCATTGTTCTGTATATACTCATCACCTCTATCACAATTTTAGCAAATAGGTGTATTCTGCATTTCATCACTACTTCTTGCTTATTTTTAGGGGTAACACTTATTCCTAAATTAAATTAGGTCAACAATAGTTTCCTACATCATGTCTTATTTTTTCTTTTCTGGACTTCTAGTAGGCAGTGATATGCTTAATCAGAAGAGATACACATTGCTTGGTACTGAGTAGGAACAAAAAGGACCCATGAATGCTTATGCCAAACCTTTCCTTGCACTGATTTTCATCAAATTCTTTCTTTCCATTCCCTTTCCTTTTCTTCATGCTTTTATTGAATTTTAAGATAACAGAAGATATGCATTGCATGCATTTCTTAAAAACTTTAAAAACTACTTGATGATTTATTGGTGAATTTGAGGAATATGTTGCATACTGGATGGGAGGCTGCTTCCCCTGCTCTGTGGACTTGTGAGTTTGTATAGAAATAAAGAGAAAATTCCAAAAGAGTGAAAAAGCAAAAGCTAGTTTATTTACCATAAGCAGAAACATTTTTCTATATAGAGGAGAGGTCCCAAAGCTAGGAATCCATTGGCCCAAAGGGGTTGGTCTCTCTTTATCTTAGTTCCTTTTCCCTCCCCTCTGTTCTGTGATGTACTGATCCTTTACCCAGTGCAAGCAGTAGGGTCTTATTTGGAATGGATGCCCCACCTCTGTCCATGAGTGAGGAAGGGGTTGGTAATTGGTTAATATTTTCTACCCCATCATTTCATGTGCTATCCTGTACCTCTTCCTCTTTTTTTCAGATCTATTTAAATTGCAGGTCTCTTTTTTTTAATTATTTTTTAATTTAAAAATTTAATGAATATAAATTTCCAAAGTACAGCTTATGGATTACAATGGTTGCCCCCCATAACTTCCCTCCCACCCACAACCCTCCCCTTTCCTACTCCCTCTCCCCTTCCATTCACATCAAGATTCATTTTCGATTCTCCTTATATACAGAAGATCAGTCTACTATATATTAAGTAAATATTTCAACAGTTTGCACCCACATAGAAACACAAAGTGAAAAATACTGTTTGAGTACTAGTTATAGCATTAAATCACAATGTACAGCACATTAAGGACAGAGATCCTACATGAGGAGTAAGTGCACAGTAACTCCTGTTGTTGACTTAACAAATTGACACTCTTGTTTATGGCATCAGTAATCACCCTAGGCTCTTGTCATGAGTTGCTAAGGCTATGGAAGCCTTTTGAGTTCACCGACTCTGATTATATTTAGACGAGGTCATAGTCAAAGTGGAAGTTCTCTCCTCCCTTCTCAGAAAGGTACCTCCTTCTTTGATGACCTGTTCTTTCCACTGGGATCTTACTCGCAGAGATCTTTCATTTGGGTCTTTTTTTTTTTTTTTTTTTTTTTGCCAGAGTGTCTTGGCTTTCCATGCCTGAAATACTCTCATGGGCTTTTCAGCCAGATCCGAATGCCTTTAGGGCTGATTCTGAGGCCAGAGTGCTGTTTAGGACATCCGCCATTCTATGAGTCTGCTGTGTATCCCGCTTCCCATGTTGGATCATTCTCTCCCTTTTTATTCTATCGGTTAGTACTTTCAGACACTAGTCTTGTTTATGTGATCCCTTTGACTGTTAGTCCTATCATTATGATCAATTTGTGAACTGAAATTGATCACTTGGACTAGTGAGATGGCATTGGTACGTGCCACCTTGATGGGATTGAATTGGAATACCCTGGTATGTTTCTAACTCTGCCGTTTGGGGCAAGTCAGCCTGAGCATATCCCTAATTGTACATCTCTTCCCTCTCTTATTCTCACTCTTTTATTTAACAGGGATCACTTTTCAGTTAACTTTCAACACTTAAGAATGACTGTGTATTAATTACAGAATTCAACCAATAGTATTAAGTAGAACAAGCAAAAATAATACTAGGAGTGATAAAGTATTAAGTTGTTCATCAACAGTCAGGGTAAGGGCTGATCAAGTCACCATTTCTCATAGTGTCCATTTCACTTCAACAGGTTTCCATTTTGGTGCTCAGTTAGTTGTCACCGATCACAGAGAACATATGATATTTGTCCCTTTGGGACTGGCTTATTTCACCCAGCATAATGTTTTCCAGATTCCTCCATTTTGTTGCAAATGACCAGATTTTATCTTTTTTTTTTACTGCTGTATAGTATTCTGTAGAGTACATGTCCCATAATTCCTTTATCCAGTCTACTGTTGATGGGCATTTAGGTTGGTTCCAGGTCTTAGCTATTGTGAATTGAGCTGCAATAAACATTAAGGTACACAAAGGAAGAGTAGGGAAATGAGGCCATCTTGTGGGGCTAAGGGTCTGTGGGCCCCTCAGACATAGATAGAATGTCCTGCACAAACAGGTTGTTAAGTTCTATGCAAGCAGGCTGCAAGCTGTCGTTGGGAAACTTGTTTCCACCTGCGGGCATCTGCCCTGCACTAGCCTCCTGTTCAATATGCATGAGCCTGTAGTTATAACCACAGCTTCAAGTAAGTTGTGATCCTCCACCCAGAGCTGGCAGAGGAGGGGGCTGAGGCCCTCAGGGGATCAGGCTGCCTACAACAGACTCCCACTATCCCCATGGGTTGCTCCAAGTCAATCAACATACGGTATGTGAAACCCTTGTCCAATGGGCACTCCCATAGAACGAGCCAATGAAAAACCAGTAATAACTTAAAAACCCGAGCACTTCCTGAAAGCCAGTGTTCTTTTTGGGTACTCTCATCTCCCCTCTTAGTAGATGCTTTACTGTCACTTTGCAAACATAAAGCTTTTGCTTCTTTGCAAATTGTTCCCTAGCTTTTTATTTCTATACTAAGCTGAAGAAAAGAACCCACTAAGTTCACTCTGGTAACCAACTGCTTCTCTGTGACCAGTAGTAGGAAATTATCACAGTTCTGAAGGAGATAAATATAGTTCAGGTCCAACTCCTCAGAGCATTCATTAAGGAGCCCAAGCACATTTCTTGGTTTAGATTTTGATTGAGATTTTCTTACACCTTGATTAATCCTTTGAGTTTAGTTGGGCTACATGCCCTCTGTGGGAGTGTTTTTATCCAGAAATCAAAGTGTGTTAAGTATTGCCCAAGTTCTGTCCACATTGGTGCAGAGTAGGTCAGGTTCTTCTCTGTTTTGGAAGACTAACTCAACTAGAGAATTTAGGCTTTTTTTTGGGCCTTAATCACTGCCACTGTGACTTTCCATGATGCCCGGATGGCCAGGGAGAGGTTATGGATGGAAGCATGGGTGGCTTGAACTCCCATGGGTCAAAAGAGTCTGCAAAGAATCTCTCATCCTAGTCCCACTTGCTCAAAGACTGGATTTTCCATTCTCAGGGCTGCAAGCAAGTGAGTGAGACAGACTGGGTGGGTGGGGATATTGTAGGGGTGGGTGGGATGCTTCTAAAAATTGTTTGATGTGGGCCAGTGCCCATATGGGTGCTGGGTTCTAGTCCCGCTTGCTCCTCTTCCAGTCCAGCTCTCTGCTGTGGCCCGGGAGGGCAGTGAAGGATGGCCCAAGTGCTTGGGCCCTGCACCCTCATGGGAGACCAGGAGGAAGCACCTGGCTCCTGGCTTCGGATTGGCTCAGTGCCGGCCATAGGAGCTATTTGGGGAGTGAACCAATAGAAGGAAGACCTTTCTCTCTGTATCTCTTACTGTCTATAACTCTACCTGTCAAATAAAAGAAAAAACTGTTTGATGTTTTATTGGTAGATTTGAGTATCATAAGTAGGAACACTATCATTGTTAAAATATAATCAGACTCTTCATAATAAGCAGGAATATTTAACATAGATATTAATTATTAAATTAATAATTATTAAATTATTCCACAGCTTTTGTGATTTTTGTCATTGTTTCCTTTGTTCTCCAAAATTTATTTTTATTGTGGTATAATTTGCACAGAGCAAAATTCACAATTCTTAAGCATATAGTTTGATCAATTTTGACAAAAAACAACATCAATTTAATTCCACCTTATTAAAGTACAGAGCATTTCATCACCCAAGAAGTTTTCTCATACCTCAGAATTTTCAATTCTACCATCTAAGTAAACAATGATGTGATTTTCACCAAAATAGATTGATGTTACTCATTCTTAAACTTCATGGACTTGAAATTACAAAGCACATAATCTTTATTTTGTATCTCTTTCATTTATTATATTGTTTTTGAGATAGAATCATGCTGTATATGACAGTCTCTCATCAATATTAATGCTGAGTATTATTTTTTTCTGTGAATAAACAACTATTTATTCATTGATATATTAGTGGTAGTCCTGTTTCCAGTTGACCTGTTATAAATAAGCTGCTATTAACATAGATAAAAGAGGCTTTTGGTGAGCATATGGTTTTATTTCTCTTTGAAAACATAATTCAGTGAATTTGTTCCTCATTGAACATTGAGTGGATGTGTATTTAATTTTTTAACAGTATGTCAAACATTGCAAACAATTTATACATCTTGTATAATTTAAAATAGTTTTCAGCCGACACAAAAAATACACATACTTGCAGAACATTGTGTGATGTTTTGATACATATATACATTATGCAATGTTCAATCAAAGTATACATCACCTCATTTATTTTTATTCATGGTGAAAACACTCAAAATCCCTTCTTCTATCTTTTCATCTCATTTTTAAAGAAAAATACATTTCATTATCATTATCTATAGTCACTAGAATACAGAAATTTATCTTCTCAAAAACAATGCATGAGTGTTTCAATTGCATTGTATCCTTGACAACTTTTGATGTTATCTGTTTCATTTAAAAAATTGTTTATTTATGTACTTTATTTCAGAGAGAGAAAAACAGAGGGAGAAAAAGAGAGAGGAAGAGATATCTCTTTTGCCCTGGTTCACTCTTCAAATGCCCTTGAGGATCAAGTCTGGCCAGACAAAAGCCAGAAGCCAAGAAATACATCATGTCTCCCACATAGGTGGCAGGGACTCTTGATGCATCACCTGCTGCCTCCTTTGGTGCAGATTAATAGGAAGCTGGAATTGGGAATGAGCTGGGGCTTGAATCCAGGCACTTCAATATGGAATGCAGGTGTCCCACTGAGTGACTTAGCCTCTAGGCATGTTTTTCTAATTTCATTTCCACATTTATTAAAATTATCACATAATTTTTCTCTTTCAGCTTATTAATAATGTGGTGAATTATATGGACATATTTTATTATATTAAATCAACACTGAATTCCTGTAATGCACTTCACTTGGTTATAATGTATGAGCCTTTTGAAGATATTCAGTGTGCTAATAGTAGTACATAGAATTAATTTTGTGTCTATGTTCATGAGCTCAGAGGGATCTTTAAAAAATTTATGGTGAATGATTATTATGGGAAACCAATATCTCTTATAGGAGTATGTGGATTCAACTCCCAGCTCTGCTCCCAATTCCGGTTTTCCGCTAATGTGTACTCTGGTAGACGGAAGGTGATAGTGTGAGTACTTGGGTCTCTGCCATCCTGTGGGAGATCTAGATTGAGTGCCCAGCTCCCAGCTCTGGCCTAGCCCAGCCCTGTATATTGCAGGTATTTGTGTAACCAGGAAAGGAACTGTCTCTATCTGCCTGTCTATCTTTCTGTCAGTTTCTGCCTGTCAACTAAATAAAATAAATTTTAAAAATAAATGTTTGATAAAATTATCTGAAATTATTTGACCTCAGATTTTCACTGTGTGGATTTAAAAATACAATTTTAAATCCTTTAATAATTTATAATAATTACAAAAATAATATTGTCTTCTCCCCTTTAAATTAGTTTTAGTAACTTACATTGTTCAAAAAAATTGTTTATTTCCTATAAATTATTGGATTTATTGCCCATGTTTTTTTTTTTCATTTTCTTTTTTTATCTGTAAAATTTGTAGTGGCTGTCTTATTTCATTCCTGATAATGCTAAATTGTGTTTTCTTCTTCCATTCTCTCTCCTTCTCTCTCTTTCTCTCTTTCCATCTCTCATTCTCTGTAGTCTTGCTAAAAATAATTGTTACCAAAATGTACAAAAAATCATCATTAGGTATATTGACATTTTACTATTTTTATTGGTTTTCTGCTTAATTTCTTTATCTTATTAATTTTTAGGGTGTTTTAATCAATTTTTAGTAATTCTGGGTTTACATTTTCATACTTTTTCATTTCATTTTTTTGTGGTCCAATGTGTTTGTTAGTCACAAAAGAACTATGGTTTTTTGTTGTTTATTCAGCTTGTTTTCATGGTTAGGTGAGGAGGAAATAGCTTTAGTAACTATGTACATCACATATTATAAATAAGGAAAGCTATGACCAGAAAAACATTTTAAACAGTAAAATAAATAATGTTTAAAGAAAGAACATGACTTTGTAGACAGAAATGCAATGTTGAAAGTAGGAATTTGCTATTGCTTTTCATGACCCATTTAAAAGTTAAATGCGAATTTTAAAGAAGCTTAAACTGATGACATAAAACATAGATTGGAAAAAGAGACAGAATCACTAAAATGCTAAAAGCTGAAAAGTATATAAACAAGTAGTAACTGGATTGACTCACCTAAGAAAATAGAACACTTGAGAAGGAACTGGAATTCTGTTGTAGAATTCAGAAGACTAAGGAATTGCTAAGAAGAGTCTTTGAAAGATATGTTCAATATGGATCTAAAGCTAAAAGAAGGATTTAAAGCAGGCCTGTCCCTGAAAATTAGTATTTCGGGCAGGAGTTTATAATGACCTCATGTAATGGACTGCATTGTGTCCTTCCAAAATTCATGGGTTCAAATCCAAAGCCTCATAACTTAGAATGTGTCTCTATTTAGAGATGGTACCCGTCGACAGGTCATTAAGTGAAAGTGACACATTAGGCTGGACACTAGTCCATTGGGACTGGTATTATAAAACAGAATGAAATTTAGACACACAGGAAGGCATCAGGGATACTCGTGCACAAAGGAAAACCATGTAAGAGCATGGGAGGAAAACAGTTGTCAGCAAACCAAAGAGAAGCAAGCAACATAAACTTCAAAAGAGACCGAACCTTCTGACACTGCCATCTTAGGTGTCTAGTCAAAAGAACTGTCAGATAGTGAGGTTTTTTTGGTTTGTGTTTAAGGAACTATTAATGGTAGTTAATGGTAGCAGCCCTGTCAACCAAGAGATGCCAGGTGGGCACATATCTAATTTGTCATATATTTTGGAATTTTCAACTAAGCAAAATAAAATAAAATAAAATAAAATCATCAAATAATCAAATCATCAAATAATAATATTTAGTTTGCATTGTGGTTTTATAAAACATTTCATGACTATTTTTGAAACTGAGGTATGAGTGTTGTGCAGCAGATTAAGCTGTTGCTTGTGATGTCTGCATCCCATGTCGGAGCGCTGATTTGAATCCTGGCTTCTTGGCTTCTGGTCCAGCTTCCTGATAACTCATTCCGAGAGGCAGAGAATGATGATCCCAGTACTTGAGACGCTGTGACTCATATAGGTGATCCAGGTGGAGTTCTTAGCTCCTGGCCCAGCCAGCCCTGGCTGTTGCAGGCATTTGAAAATTGAACTAGCAGATGCAAAATTCTCTCTCTCCCTGCTTTTCTAATAGGTGGAAATAAATATACAGTTGAAATAAGAAACTGACATTATTGGACTCAGAATTCTTTCCTGGAATGTGGCAATAAAGGGGAATTTGAGCAGGAATTTCAGGTTCCTAGATACCCAAACTAAGATCTAGAAGAGGAGTTTCAGACTCGAGAAAGACACACTCTCTTCATTCTCTGACCCCTAAATGTTATGAAAAAGGTCTGCCAGAAAGGACAGAGGTCTGCTCAAAAAAAGGCAAAAGCAAGGAGTCCCCTGACCACACTGAGAAAGATCTGCAGGTCTGCATCCTGGCTGAATATTAGCCTGGATTGTAATGGCAGCGTTTTATAGGACTAACAGCGAAGTGATCAAAACAGTATCGATATCTGTATCTCCCCTTTCCTACTCTGTTCTTAAAATGCAAGAAAATGTTGGAAGATCTGGGAGAGCAATCTTCTCTCTTTTTTCCCAGTTAGTCTAGCTAATTCTTAGTCAATTTTGTTATTCTTTTCAAATAGGATCTCTTTATTTCAGTGATTCTTTTAGATTCTGTGTCATTTTGTGTTCTGAGTTTTATTCTTTCCTATTAATTTTGAATTTCATTTATTTTTGTTTCTCTAGTTCCTTGAGGTGCACTGACGTGTCACTTATTTGAGATCATTCTACTTTTTTGTGGGTTTCTTTTATGTAAGCATTTATTGCTATAAACTTCCCTCTTTGTCCTGCATTTGGTGTATTATTTAAGTTTGTTACGTTGTATCTTTATTTTAATTCATTTCAAAAATTCAAAATCTTTCTTCCAAATTCCCCCTTGCCACTTTGACTGTTCAGAAGAAAGTTGTTTAATTTACATGCATTCTGCAGTTTTCAAAGATTTTCTTGTTACATATTTCTAGACTTCTCACAATGTAATCACAAAGATATTTAATTGAGACTTTTTTGTGATGTACCATATGATATACCCTGAATTATGTTCTGAGTCCTTGTGAGAAGAATATACTCTGCTCGTTTTAGACAGATGTCTGCTAAAGGCTGTTAAAGGCAACTTTTCTTCATTGTAATTCAACAGCTTTCTTGATGATTTTTTTTTCATTTATTTTTAAAGATTTATTTATTTGAAAGTCAGAGTTACACAGAGAGAGAAGGAGAAACAGAGAAAGAGAAAGAGAGGTCTTCTATCCACTGGTTCACTCCCCAATTGGCTGCAACAGCGCTGATCCAAAGCCAGGAGCCAGGAGCCGGGAGCTTCCTCTGGGTTTCCACACAGGTGCAGGGGCCAGAGGACTTCGGCCATCTTCTACTACTTTCCCAGGCCATAGCAGAGAGCTGGATCGGAAGTGGAACGGCTTTCGATGGGATGCAGGCACTGCAGGCAGCGGCTTTACCTGCTATGCCACAGCGCCAGCCCCTCTTGTTGATTTTTCTATCTGGATGACTCATCTATTTCTGAAGGGAGAGTGTTAAAAGCCCTCTACTATTAGTGTATTGAAGTCTATCTCTCCCTTTTGATTAACTGACATCTACTTTATGTATTTCGGTACTCTGATATTGGGTGCCTATTTATTTACAATTATTATTTCTCTTTTTAAAAATTTATTTGACAGGCAGAGTTATAGACAGTGAGAGAGAGAGACAGAGAGAAAGGTCTTCCTTCTGTTGGTTCACTCCCCAAATAGCCGCCACGGCCGGCACTGAGCCAATCCGAAGCCAGGAGCCAGGAGCTTCTTCCTGGTCACCAATGCGGATGCAGGAGCCCAAGCACTGCCCTCCCAGGCCACAACAGAGAGTTGGACTGGAAGAGGAGCAACTGGGACTAGAAACCGGCGCCCATATGGGATGTCGGCGCCACAGGTGTAGTATTAACCTAGTGCGCCACGGCGCCGGCCCCTACAATTATTATTTCTTCTTAGTGGATTGAATCCTTTATTATATGAATTTCCTTGTTCATTTTAAACTACTGTTAATTTCAAATATATTTTATATTATGCATATATAGGTATTCCTGTTTTATTTGGGGTTCCCTTTGCATGGAGAGTCTTATTCCTCCTGTCACTTTCAGTCCATGTGTGTCATTAGAGATGAAGTATCTTGTAAGCAGCGTATTATTAGGTCTTATTTTTCTTTCTTTCTGATTCATTCAGCCACTGTATGTCATTTATTTGGACAATTTAACACATTTATATTTAAAACAATTATTGCAGGTGAGATCATATTGCTGCCAATTTGAAAGTTATTTTCTAGTTTTATTATAGTTCCATTCATTCTTTCTCCAACTCATATCATCTTCCTTTGTTGCTAAGTAATTATATCTAATAGTATGTTTTGATTTCTTGCTTAGTATTTTTGGTAAGTCTGCTGTAGCTTTTTGCTTTGTGACTTCAATGAGGTTAACAAAAACTTCTTTCTGTTGTTTGAGCTATTTTGAAGCGATAGCAATTTGACATTTATTATAGAGATAAGAAAGAAATAATACAAAATACCAACAAATTCTTCACTTGTACTCCATTTCTTTCCATATATTTAATTTTTGACATCCCATTTTACATCTTTCTATATTCTCTCTCTTAACATTTTTTGTAGTTATTATTATTTGTAATTTTACTTTTTTAGTTTTTACACTGAAGATACAAGTGTTTTGTGACCATGTTCACAGTACAAGAACATTCTGATTTTTATAGCCATGCTTAACAGCGAGTTTCTACCCTTTGATATTTTCTGTTACTCATTAGTGCTTCTTTATTTCAGCTTGAAGATTTTGCTCTAGCTTTTGTTTTTATTAATATAAACAGCACAGATTTCATATAGTTCATAGGTACAGTTTTAAAAGACTAGCTGACAAACCATCTCAGGTTTCGTGTGGCTGGAAATGTCATTATCTTTCCCTCATGTGTTAAGGATAGCTTTGTTGGTTACAGTATCCTTGGCTGGCACTTGTTTTCCTTCAATACTCTGAAAGTCACATCCTTGCCTCCTGCCCTTAAGGTTTATGCTGAGAATTCTGCAATCATCTGTTTAAGGTTGATCGAGGGGTGATAATTTGGGACTATCTGGGGTTACACCTGTAACTAGGCCTCATAATGTCTTGGGGTACACACAGGGTCCACTTGGAGCTGGTGATGATACACACTGAGATGAGTGCATCCCACTGGAGTACAGGTCTCATGCGTGATGCCAAGGTAAGTATAGAGGTACTGTGCAGGGGCACAGGCTGGGAGTAGAGGCCTCTGGGCTTGACCAGGTGTTTATTCTCACACTGGGGTCCCAGCTCTGAGCTCCAAGTCAAGGTCCAAAACTCTCTCTGGCACCATTTCTTAGTGTCTGTAATTTTATTCCCTGTTATGTCAGGGATTGTGGGAATTGTGTTTAAGGCAGTCATTTGGCCAGCTGGTGATGAAGTGTCCCAGTACTCAGCCTGCAAATATGGGTATGGGAGCACTGGTACTTGGATCTCCATCCAACTCTGATTTTTCTCAATGGGCCTGGCTCTGAAATTCAAGTCTTAAAACTAGACTTAATTCCTTCTCTGTTTCCCAAGCAGGTAACATCTCTCACCACAAGCACTGATTAGAACTGGGGATGGGCGATATGAGCAGCTTTCTTTCCTGCTTTCTTCAGTGTGACTTTTCTGATTATTATGCTAAAATCAGGCCCTGTGGTTTCTCACGTGGCTTCCAGGGCTTGTGAAGGTGACTATTTGCATGAATTGGTCTCTATGGGGAGATGATCACTGAAGCATCTTGCTGAACTGCCAACTTACTCCAATTTCAGTGGAAATTTCTGAGGACATCAATGTATTACAAAATTATAATGTAGCTGGAATTCGTTGTTACAACCATATGCTGCACCATCAACTTGAAATATTCTACAAAAACTTTTTGAATCAAAAACAAATGTCACTAATTCCTTTCCTTACAAATTTTGGCCTTCCTATAGAAAATAAAATTGTCATCTCCTTGAAGGAAGCTATTATTTTGCTATGTCTCAAATGAAAAAATGAGAGTGCACATTGAAATTTACAAATAAAGTATGTTTTATTGCCATGGGTACTTCCAAAAGTTTGTGGAAAATAAAATTTAAAACTCAGCTTATTTTGGTGCAAAATGTTTTGAAATAATATGGATTCATTATCCTGGTGTAAGGATTGTAATTCTGAGGGAGGGAAAGGAGGGTGAGAAAAGAGAAAGAGATCAAGCGGGTAAGGGAGGAAGAGGCAAAGTGAGGTGAATAATAAGGACAGAAAGGCAAGAAATGAAATGCAGGTGAGCTATGGCCTCACCAGTCACTCCATTTTGTCCCTGGATGTCCTCCAACCAGTGGCACAACTGCAATCTACTCAAAAACTAATCTTGTAAGAATGCTATCTGTAAGGTTTGTTAAGTGCTAGGAAACCCCTAAGATAAGCTAACCTTGCTTGCTCTTAGCTTCTGTAATCAATGCTTGGTTTTGTAATTAACTTCCAAGAAGATGTGGTTTTTGCCTTTATAAGCTTACCCCAAGCTCAGTCAGGGCTGCATGATTTGGAAAGCACGTGCCCCTGTGCAGCCAGTGGCTTTCAGAAATAGACTCCATAATTCGGCCCTGAGACTTCGGTGTCTTCTGTAACTCGGTGTTCTGAATAATATTCAGAAGCAGAGACAAATAAAAGAATAAGGAATGACTCAGTTTGAGTGTGGTCAGATTAAACTAATATTGGCAGCAAACTTATTCTTTTAACAAATCTAAACTGAAGTGTTTGTTTTAATAAAAGCTTCTTCCTTCACATAGTAAACAATCTATTATCAAGTGTTGGTGACTTGGGGCTATGACTCTAAAAACGATCAAGCTTAAAGTCAGACTAGCTAATCAATACTTGGTTCAAAATTTTCATAAATGAACCAAGTTATCACTTGATTTATATGAGTTGAATTGAAATTTTACAGTCTATGCTTCTTACCACGATTTCCCAACTACACTCAAAAGATATCACCAACCTGTACTAAGGGGAAAAAATTACTGTGGTAACTCGGTGTTTTCTCATGTGGCCTGGGATTTGTTGACCTTTATTTTTGCATTATTTCTTTGAGATGAGTTCCACATTTGAAGAAAATGTTTCTTGTATTTTGGCATTTTCTTTCTAAGTCACTCTGAGCACTCAAGTCCACTTAGCCTCCAAAATAAAATTTTAGAAATGTAGTGTAAAGATGCCTCATTTAAAATTTTCTAAGAGTAGGTGTCCATGCTTAAGGAGTGTGTCTTGTATCTCAGTTATAGCTTTTCTAATACTTATCATCTTTCTTAATTAGTTTAGTTTTTGTAAGAAAAGCAAAAACTTAAATATTCTTTCTGCTTTTTGGTAAATATCATATCATAGTCTAAAAGTTCAAAAATGACTTTGACAGCATAGGCAAAACTCAAAGGCTGGTAGCAAAGTAATAATAAATGCACCAACAGAAAGAAGTAAGATAAATCTACGAATATGCAAAAGCATTTTGATAGTTGAAGTGAGTTCAGATGGGTATTATTCAGCAAAGCAAAGAAAATATACAATATGTAGACCAAAGATGGAAAACAGTGATATCTTCAAGAGTTCATTAGATTTAAGTGAGGGTTGGATGAAAAGTGAGTAAAGCCACGGCCTTTCACACCAACATCCCACATAGGCACCAATTTGAGTTCTAAGTGCTCCACTTCCCTTCCAGCTCCCTGTTAATGCACCTGGGAAAGCAGAAGAAAATGGTCCAAATGCTTAATCCCTGCACTCATATAGGATACCCAGATGAAACTCCTGGCTCCTGGCTTCAGCCTGGCCGGATCTTGGGAGTGAGTCAGTGGATGGAAGATAGCTGTCTCTGTGTCTCTCCCTCTCTCTCTGTAATTCTGCCTTTCAAAGAAGTAAATCATAGAAAATAAAAGAAAAATAGATTCTTCTTATATTCAGAAAACTCCAAATCAAAATCTCTAAGCATAAAATTTGGGGAATAGAACTTTCTCAGGTGATTTTGCATAAAATCAGAAAAACTGAGCACCTAAACTATAGCGGAAATTTTTATAAAAATACTCTAAGGCAATATATTATTTCTGAATTAGGAAGAAAGAATGGCCAAAAGACATGATTTAGTTTGGTTGTCTTGTGCCATCATTGAACCATATGCTCTTTTAAAAAATTTATTTATTTGAAAGACAGAGTTACTAAGAGAGGAAAAGAGAAGAGAGTCAGAAAGAGAGAGAGAGAGAGAGAGAGAATCATTCCTTTGCTAATATATTCCACAAATGGCTGCAATAGACTGGTTTGGTGGTGGACCCAGCTATTTTGGCCATCTTTCACTGCTTTCTTAGGTGAATTAACAGGGAGCTTGATTGGAAATGGAGCAGCCTGGGTGGAAACCAGCAATCATGGGATGCCAGCATTGCAAGCAACACTTGAACCTTCTATGCCACAACGCTGGTTGTAAACCAGAAGATTTTTATACTCATGTGTTCCCATATAAACCAACAACGTTCAATTGTGTATGTTAGCAATTCAGTATTAAAGATGAAGATTTTGAAGATTAAACTTCTTTTAAAGATTTATTTTTATGTTTAATAAAGGCAGAGTGACGAAGAGAAAGTTGAAGAGACCGACAGAGAGAAAGAGATCTTCCATCTATTGGTTCTTTTCCCAAATGGCTGTAAATGCCAAGGTTGATCCAAGCTCAAGCCAGGAGCCTGGAATTCCATCTGAGTCTCCCATGTGGGTGGCAGGGGCACAAACACTTGGGCCATCATCTGCTACTTCCCCAGGTACATTAGCAGGGAGCTGGATTAGAAGTAGAGCAGCCATAACTAGAACTGGTGCCCTTATAAGGGATGCAGGAGAAAGCTTAAACATCTTTGCCACAACACTGGTCCCAGAGATTAAATTTCTTGATATAAATCTCTACTAGAAGAAAGTCCAGAACTTGAATACCGTCTCTGATTTATCTCACTCTAACAATCAACTCTACCACAGTAAGATTTTATTCACTAAGATTTTAGCAGCTGCTGTTTCAGTGAGTTTTTATCATGTCCAGGTAGTTCTTGAAAGTAAAGTGTCTTTGGCAATTCTAAGCAGCTTAGTCACCAGATGATATAAAAATCTTGATTCATTTTTTATAAGTCCTTTAGGTAAAAGTATCATTTCTTAATTAAAGAGACTTTATACTAATACCCCCAGAAGGATAGATCCAGGCTGCATGCCAGCCAGCAACATTATTACTGTCCTTCTAATTCAATGAAATCTTGCATTCAGAAAACTTTTTTATATTCAACTGTCCTTCTATATTCTTCAATAAAATTTTTGATTGTGGATTGTAATTTGATGACTTATTTTGAAGGAAATAACAGATATCCATTTAAATGATACCAATTAAATGAAAGACTAATAATCCTGACTTTATTGAAAAGCATAACATGTTTGTACTTTTCAATCCAGTTGGCAGTTCAAAAGATGTTAGACATTTTGGCTATGTGTGTGTATCACTAACTCTGGGAAACCAGGGAGAACTGACTATTACTAGACGGGGAGCCAACATTTGGGTGGAGTTCCTTCCTGGCAATTATTGCTACTGTAACAATCTGAACTTCACAGAAAATTGGGAGACATTTTGAAAGTGTAAGTACTATCATCCTGCAATATTAGGTATTTACCATGCAGTACCTACTTCTATAGTTGTATTTTACAAACTTTTTTTTTTTTGAATTATTTGTTTTACAGGTCAAGAGGCAGGGATGGAGAGAGTGAGAGAAAACAAGAGCTAGGACTCCCAATCTGCTGATTCACTCTTTAAATGCCCACACTGAGCCAAGCCTAAGACAGAAGCTGAGAACTCAGGTCTCCCAGGTGAGTGGCAGAGATCCAATCATTTGAGCCATCACCACTGCCTCCTAGGATTTGTACAAGCAGGACATTGGAATCAGTGGCCACAGCCACATATTGAACCCAGGTACTCTCCTATGACACGTGAACACTATAAGAACTAAGGTAAAGTACCACACTTGTGCAGTTCTCTGTTGTAGTTTGGAGAGCCAGGTTTAAAGGCAAGCCTTGAGCTCTTTTATGTAGCTGTACATGACTGATTCTTCCTAGCTGGGGCAGCGGGGCTATGGACCTTATAAATCCAGGCCCTTCAGACTTGAATCACTCATGATTTAGTGCCATCTTCCTATATCTAAGTCTCCAGTGATTAACATGAGTTCAACTTTTTTTTTTTTTTTTTTTTTTTTGACAGGCAGAGCTAGACAGAGAGAGAGAGAAAGGTTTCCTTTTTCCGTTGGTTCACCCCCCAAGTGGCTGCTACGGCCAGCGCATTGTGCCGATCCGAAGCCAGTAGCTTCAGATCTGCTTCCTCCTGGTCTCCCATGAGTTCAACTTTTAAAATTTCTATTTTCCTTGTGTATTACCAACAGAGAAATAGTGGCAGCTTGAAAGTATTTGGGCTTCTGTGAAGGTGAGGAAGTCATATTTTAGACATTCATTCCCTAAAGTTTTCTTTTAAGTCTGGTATTTCCTTTCTCCCTCTTTTTTTTCTCTTTCTCTTCCTTTCCCCGCTCCTTCCCTTCCTTCCTCCCTCTCTCCCTCCCTCCCTCCCTAATCTCTCTCTCTCTTAATATTCTGGGTGATATCCTATGCATGTAACTTGCTTCTGCTTGTTTGCATTTTGGGTTAATGACCATTTCTTTGTCTCTATAATCTAAGAGAATATTTGCTGACACACCTAGAAATTCTGATGTCTTGAATGCCAATTTGCTTAAACTTGTGACAGAGTAAGATAGTTCTCTTTCCCTTGAGTAAAAACAACTCACTGTGGTTTCCTGACTCATGGATGTATTTTCTCATAAACATGATAGAGAACTGTTATTATATATTAAGAATAAGAAATGGGGATGCTTACTTGACGGGAAGTCATTCTTGATTACAAAGTTAACCACCAGCTTTGATCACTGTGGCTAAGAAAGCAATCAGAAGTGTGGGCAAATGTCTCTATGAGAGCATACCCACTGCAGTAATATTTATAAATATTTTCAACAGGGGATGGCACGGTGGCATAGAAGGTAAAGCCTTGGCTTGCGGTGCTGGTGTTCTTTATCGGCACAAGTTTGAGTCCAGTTGCTCTACTTCCAACCCAGCTCCCTGCTAATGCACCTGGGAAAGCAGTGGAAGATGGCCCAAGTACACGGGCCCCGGCACCCATGTGGGAGATCCAGAAAAAGCTCCTGGATCCTGGCTTCAGCCTGACAGAGCTCAGGCCTTGGGACCATTTGTGGAGTGAACCAGCAGGTGGAAAGTCTCTCTCTCCCTCTCTTTATCTCCCCCAACCCCAACTTCTCTCTCTGTATTTCTGCCTTTCAAATAAATACACCTTTAAAAAAATTTCAGTGATAAATAAATCAAAATCAATATGTAACAGAAGTAATTTTAAGTAAATCATGAGGTATCAATGATAACATATTTTTCATTCTTTAAAATCAGTGTGAAAGCTACTTTTTTAAAGACTGTTTTTAATGTTGTTGTAAAATACTAAATGATCGATGAAACCAAAAAGTAAATAATATCTGCAAATAAATTCATAAAGAAATGGATCATAACACAAAATGTATACTTCACCCTGAGATTAAGATTGGCAAAATATTACAGTGACAGAGTCACAGTGGCATCTTCAATCTTTCTTGAAGAAGCCAGAAGCTCTCACTCCAGGTGTTGACCTTGAACCCCCTCTCCCATCAAGTATAGTTTGTTTCCTTCAAGTCTTTGCCATAATATTATCATCATAATGAGTCTTTCTTTGCCCAGTCTTAAAATCGCAACATTAATCATTGTATATACCCTTGCCCTCCTGTCTGCCTTTTTGCTTTTCTATTGTTTTCACCAGCTGTAACACATATTTTTTTTTCTTATTCATGTCTTTCTATAATAATGAATATTTCATGGAGGCAAGGGTTGGGGTTCATTTTGCTCTTCACTCTGTCTCTGGCTACATATTATTATTATCTTTTTGATTTATTTGAAAAGTAGAGTTACACAGAGAAAGAGATATCTATGGCCATGCCACCCTGAACTCACCCGATCTCATCTGATCTCCAAAGAGAGAGAGAGGGAGAGACATAGAGAGAGATTTTTCATTCACTGCTTCACTCCCTAAATTGTTGCAACAGCTGGAGCTGAGCCAATAAGAAGACAAGAACCAGGAGCTTCTTCTGGGTCTACCACATGGGTACAGGGGCCGAAGCACTTGATCCATCTTCCACTGCTTTCCCAGGCCATTAACAGACTGCTGGATTGGAAGAGAAGCAGCCAGGACAGGAACCAATGCCCATATGGGATGTCAGTGCCACAGGTGGAAGCTTAGCCCACTATGCCATAGTGCTGGTCCCTGGCTGCATCTTGTTGTCTGACACTTTGTAGATTGTTAGTAAATATTTGTTGAATGTTGAGATAAATAAATGGAAATCATTTTTGTTTTATGCTTTTAAATTTAAATTTTAATTATTTTCCAAGTTTCAGTCTACTTTAAATTTAGAAAGAAAAAGGGAAAAAATCATTTGGTTAAGTGTCTTCAATTCCTATAATAATATCTTACTTTTTCTTTAATTGTAGACACTGAAAACTAGAGTAAATCTAATAGGTTTCACCATACTATCAAAAATAAAAACTCCATTTTTTTAATGAAGAAATAAAAGAAAGTAAGAAAGAAAGTTGTTGCTCCAAAATGGTGTATTCATAATTCTTTTGAGGAAAGCATATTATAATATATATCATATATTATATACAGTATTATAATATATGATATTATATATAATGTATATTACAAGAGTTGGCCAGCACCGCGGCTCACTAGGCTAATCCTCCACCTTGTGGCGCCGGCACACCAGGTTCTAGTCCCGGTCGGGGTGCCGGATTCTGTCCCGGTTGCCCCTCTTCCAGGCCAGCTCTCTGCTGTGGCCCGGGAGTGCAGTGGAGGATGGCCCAAGTGCTTGGGCCCTGCACCCCATGGGAGACCAGGAGAAGCACCTGGCTCCTGCCTTTGGATCTGCGTGGTGCGCCGGCCGCGGCGGCCATTGGAGGGTGAACCACCGGCAAAGGAAGACCTTTCTCTCTGTTTCTCTCTCTCACTGTCCACTCTGCCTGTTAAAAAAAAAAAAAAAAGTCAACCAAATTAATAAGAATTAGAACAATTGATTTTTAGGGGCCAACGCAGTGGTGTAGCAGGTAAAACCGCTGCCTGCAGTGTCAGCATCCCATATGGGCGCCGGTTTGAGTCCCGGCTGCTCCACTTCTGATCTAGCTCTCTGCTATGGCCTGGGAAAGAAGTGGAAGATGCCCCAAGTCTTTGGGCCCCTGCACCCAAGTGGGAGATCTAGAAGAAGCTCCTGGCTCCTGGCTTTGGATCGGCACAGCTCCAGCCATTGCAGCCAACTGGGGAGTGAACCAGCAGATGGATGACCACTCTCTCTCTCTCTCTCTGCCGCTCCTTCTCTCTGTGTGTAACTATGACTTTCAAATAAATAAATAAATCTTAAAAAAAGAATTATTTCTTAAATGACTGGAAAATTTAAAGATGCCAGAAAATAATTAAGTTCAACACATAAACTCTATAAGGTTTTTAATGACTTATGAAAAGTTTTAAAACTCAAAATAAGCACTTAGATTAAAAAAGGAGGAAAATAAAAAATAACTGTTTAATTAAATGAATACAAAATATAGCAGTTTTCACTTTCTAATCCTTTTGTTCATTTACCAGTCATACATTTACATACATTGACACAAAAACATATACAAATTTTTCCAAGGTTTCATTTTCTGGGGAATTATTCCATATATTTTCTAGAACTATGTTAAGTCATCATTACACTACCTCTACATATCGTGTGACCCCTTCCTAGTATATGATACATTTTTTGGTTAAAATTAAATGATCAAATAGTGTTTAATACTTATGGAAAGAATATTCCAATAAAGATATTTCAAAAATAGCTAATGGGTTTAAACTTATAGTAACAAGAGAGATGATTTTTTTGTCTAAGCGGTGTGGGAGAAGTTTAGGAGTGCTGGAAATATTATATATCCTGCTCCAAGTATACAATGTAAACATGTGTTGAAATTCAATAACTGTACACTTAAAATGAGTGCAGTTCATTTTATGCAAATTATTCCTCCTTGATGTTGATATCATTAGAAGAAAACTATCAATGAAATGAATGAACTTCGGGAAGATTTACACTTTTCCTTCACACCCTACAGACCACAGTTTGTTTGCTATTCAAAGGCTTTAGTGACTTCAGCTGCACAAAACTTTCCGCAGTCACTTTCAAGCAAACTTAAACAATTCCACCTCTGAATGTGCTCCTATCCTAGATATTCACCCACATAACATGTCTTGATCATTCCTTACTCTCCCCTCTTCTTTATAGCATTATTTTATCTCTGCTCTTAGTCTCTACTTATCAATACATAACTGTCTATCATGTTCCCACATGAAACTCCCTTTGTCCTATGAAACTTCCTTGGCCTCTCAAAGAGGAGTCTCTCTTAAAAAATCGTTTAGAATGCAAACTAGTACCAATATTATGAAAGACAGCATGAGGATTCCTCAGAAATATGAAAACAGATCTATCATATGACCCAGTCATCCCACTCCTGGGAATTTACCCAAAGGTAGTGGTGAAATCAGCATATGAGTTACCTATAGCCCCATATTTAAAGCAGTTTAACTCACAACAGCTAAGATATGAAATCAACCCAGATGTACATCAACTGATGACTGGATAAAGAAGTGTATACATATATATATATATATATATAAAAATGTGTATGTGTGTGTGTGTGTGTGTGTAATACTATTTAGCTGTAAAAAAGAATGAATTCCTTTGTTTTACAACAAAATGGATACACTGGAGATCATTATGTTTAATGACATAAGCAAGTCACAAAAAAGACAAATATCATATATTTTCCCTGATTTGTGGTAACTAATATACAAAGTACAAAAATGTAATGTATATGAGCAAAATTAACATTTTGGATTTGATGATTGTTTATAGCACTTGAACAAACTCTTGAGGAACAGTTGTTTCTCTACTTTCTACTTGTTGAATTCTTTATTTAGTGGAAGGTTAAGATGGTGATTATAAAGTAAATTGAAAATGTGTCATTGTAAAAATTAAAATAAAATTAATAAAAGAAGGAAGAGGATGGCAGTGAGGGAGGGAAGATAGAGTGGGAAACATCATTATCCTCTTAAAACTATATATATGCAATGCATGAAAATTTTCCCTTCATCTAAATAAAAAATAAAAAAGAAATCTGAAGATTTTATTGACCTTCCTTCTAAATCTGTATTCATTGGCTATTAATTTATGCCTCAAAATCCAACTGGACTTTAATCTTCCTGATTTAAAATATGTTATTTTGCAGCTATTAAGTTCTATGTCATGTTTTGCATATGGTAAGTGTTCCCTCGTTATCTACTGATTGATAACCTGCATGTTTTAAACAGCTTTACATTGTATGGATATAAAAGATGCCCAAGAGCCAAAGACATTTTATTTCTGCTTTTGCAGATGGGTAAGGTGGATAATTGTAATTAAAAACAAAAGAAAAACATAATGAATCAATTTGATAGCAAATAATAACACAAGGAGATCATTAGGCTTTCTTCTTCTCACATAGTTCAATGGAATAACATAGATGAAGAATGATGGGGGAAGAGATAAAAATATTGTAATTACAGTTGCTTCAATTTCATCATATTAATTTAGAAACCCTGGCAACCATGCTCCACAGGAGACAAAAAGTGATGAATGTGGCACATTACTGCTTCTTATAGCAATATGAGGGTATTACTTGAACTAATTCTTATCAATGGTCAAAGCAGGACCAGCAAATTAGTGTCACTGAAGTGAAACCTTTCCAATTTAGTTGTATTGGGTGAAATCATGAAATCAAAGCCAATTATTTACAAATACAATTTATAACTCTCAAAGAAATTGGTCAGAACACTAGTTCAAAAATAAGTGAATTGTGCACTTGGAAGATAGATGCCATGAGAAAACATGAATATGCAGATTCAGTAAATACCTATTGATTGTATGATACAAACTTTCTTCTGTGTGTGTATATGTGTGTGTGTGTGTGTGTGTGTGTAGACAGAGAGAGAGAGAGAAAGATAACTCCAAATATTTTACATCTTCTATATCCATTTTCCCTCAAGTAAATCCAGTTAGTAATTCAAAAGGACAATAGGGAAATTTTAATGGAAGGTCAAATGGTTAAAGTAGTGCAATGGTATGGGAGCCTACAGACGACGGTGTAGCAAAAGTGGGTGTTGGGGAAATCATATCCCATTTGGCATAAATATAAATTTTGTTGTGGTTGCAAATAGGGCAGACGATAATAGGGAAGGCCTGGCAGAAGGAATAGTATGTGTGGAAAAATGGTATTGTATGATGCCATATTTCTCTAAGACTTGTTCATCAGCTTCTTTGATATCCTGTTACAAACTGAACTAAGATAGTGTTGGCCAGTCAAAAGCAAGTCCTTTTGTAATTGGGAATTCAATCCTTGACTGGGCTTGTTCCAAGCTTTTGCCCCCACACAATAAAGATTATAAGCGGAGTATAAAGCAAGATTTATTGAAAGGAATAGCATATTTCTTGTTATGAGTGCTTGCAGTCTCTCTTCACCAGAAAAGAATAGCCGCTTCTGTCATCAAAGTTGGCATCATCCTTTTATAGAGTGGAAAGGGTGCCCTATATTGAATATTTTAATGAAATAGGGTTTTGGGGAGGCATGCTGTGCCCATAGTAATCTCTAGAAAGTATCATGTCATCTGCAGCATGATGGAAATTGAGGCTCCGTGCATGATGCTGAATGGGTATGCAAAGCCTGCAGTCACATAGCATACTTGGAGCTAGCACTCACAGGAGAGGCTGGGGCTCACTTGGACATGCCCACAGGTACTGCTGGCAGTCCTCAGTTTCTCATCAATAACTAGATTCTTACCTGCCCATATAATTTTTTAAAAGATTTTATTTACTTGTTTGAGAGGTAGAGTTACAGACAATGAGAAGGAGAGACAGAAAGGTCTTCCTTCTGCTGGTTCACTCTCCAGATGGCTGGAATAGCTGGAGCCGCGCTGATCTGAAGCCAGGAGCTAAGAGCCTCCTCCAGGCCTCCCATGCAGGTGCAGGGACCCAATGACTTGGCCCATCCTCCACTGCTATCCCAGGCCATAGCAGAGAGCTGGATTAGAAGAGGAGCAGCCTGGACTAGAACCGGTACCCATATGGGATGCCAGCGCCGCAGGCAGAGGATTAACTCACTGTACCATGGCACCAGCCCCCATATCATTTTAATGTTATTATTGATAGTCCATGATTCTGATAATAAGGAGAGAACTATATGCGTCTTTTTACATGGTTCACTTGTGGTAGTATGCTAAAACTTATGCAATGCTCAGAAAGAAAATGCCGCATTTTAACTTCTTTATTGGTATCATATATATAATTGGGTACTTCTGGAAGGTAAACTTAGTGCAATCTGCTCATTTCCTTTTGGTTTAATTGACAAACACACACATTAAAAAAATAATCCAATTTTAATGCAACAATATTGTGATGGTAGAACAGGAAACTTCTAGATGGATTAGATGGCAGATTCCTCTATTAAACAGACAGGTGCATGATCAAATGGAGTCTAGATCCAAGGTGCTGTTTAAACACTAAATATCCATGAAAGTCAGATCATTATATCCATTCATAAGTGTCATCAACAGTTATCATTTTACTAAAGAAAAAAATTCATCATAAAATTCTGTTATGTAAATTTTTATCTTCTTTGGCAAGTTTATATAATGATATTTGAAGTATTTTCCCTAGGTGTCTTCAAGAAGATAGATTCATAAGTAAGACACTTCAAACTTTAATTGACTTGTTGGGTTTAGATTAGAATTAGCTCACAGGGGCATATGTTTGGCAGAGCTGTTAAATCACAGCTTGGGACACCTACATTCCATATTGGAGCTCCCAGTTCAAGCTGCAGCTCCTCCATTTTCGATCCAGCTTCCTGCTTTTGTGCATCTAGGGAAGGAGATGATGGCTCAAGTGTTTGGGCCCCTACCATCCTCGTGGGGGATTTGGGTGGAATTACTGGCTACTTGGCTTCAGCTTGCAGGTATATGGAAAGTGAAACAGTAAATGGAAGATCTCTTTTTCTGCTGCTCTCTTTTTCTCTGTTTCTCTGTCTTCAAAGAACAACTAAGATGAATACATTAAAATAGAACTCATATATTCATAGTCTAATGTCGCCATAGAAGTACATTAACAAATATAATAAATAACATAATTCTTTAAAAATACAAAGTTTTCTCCATATTTGTTGGAATAGACATGTATATGTACCACTAACTACAACATACAATGGAGATAAACATTGTTGATTTTGCCTTAGTGCAACTGCCACAAAGATATGATGTATCAAAATCTGTCTGGAAAAGAAAATAAATTAGATTTCATAAACAGAAATGATATTTGTATTAATATTGCTTGATACATAGCACCTCAATGAACAGAAAAAGAAAATTTCATACCAACTCACGAGGAATAAAATGAATAAAGTGGAAGAAACCAAGGCTCACAGTATCGCAGTTATAGCAGTGGTAAAAGTGGTAAAAGCCCATGAGAGTATTTCAGGCATGGAAAGCCAAGACACTCTGGGGGAAAAAAAAAAAAAAACACCTAAATGAAAGATCTCTGTGAGTGAGATCCCAGTGGAAAGAACAGGTCTTCAAAGAAGGAGGTACCTTTCTCTGAAGGGAGGAGAGAACCTCCACTTTGACTATGACCTTGTCTAAACAAGATAACAGTCGGAGAACTCAAAAGGCCTTGGGAACTCATGACTGGAACATAGGGAGATTACTGATGCCATAAACAGGAGTGTCAATTTGTAAAGTCAACAACAGGAGTCACTGTGCACTTACTCCTCATGTAGGATCTCTGTCCTTAATGTGCTGTACATTGAGGCTTAATGCTATAACGAGTACTCAAACAGTATATTTCACTTTGTGTTTCTATGGGGGTGCAAACTGTTGAAATCTTTACTTAATGTATACTAAACTGATCTTCTGTAAAAAAAAAAAAAAAGAAGAAGAAGAAGAAGAAATTATCAATTCCCAACTTGACTCTCACTGGGATTAAACATGACAATAGGTCTGATCTGATTTCATCATCATTTAAAAAACCATCTATTATTTTTCACTTTATGTTTCTGTGTGGGAGCAAACTGTTGAAATCTTTACTTAATGTATGCTAAACTGATCTTCTGTATATAAAGAGAATCGAAAATGAATCTTGATGTGAATGGAAGGGGAGAGGGAGTGGGAAAGGGGAGGGTTGCGGGTGGGAGGGACGTTATGGGGGGGAAGCCATTGTAATCCATAAGCTGTACTTTAGAAATTTATATTCATTAAATAAAAGTTAAAAAAAGGAAAATTTCTTAACAGCAAAATATCAGACTTAGACAGTCATAGAACTCCATCTTAATATATATGTACATATTATATAAATATTATATAATGCACATAAGTATTCTATAAAATCTGAACAAACATTACATAACAATAAGCAATCAATGATCAAAATCTTTTGTTATTTATTGAAAATGTACTTATTGTGAATACTACTGCAATAAAAATGGTAGTGAAGATTTCTCTTTGATATAATGCTTTCAAGTATTCTGGATATATACCCAAAAGTGGACATATGGTAGTTCTATTTTTAGTTTTTCAAGGAAACTAAATATTGTTTACCATAGTAGCTATACTAATTTACTTTCCCACCAGCGGTGTGAACATGTGAATAGATAAAGAAAAAGTGGAATACACACACAGAAGTGTTGGAATATTAGTCACCCTCAAAAAGAATGAAATCCTCTCATTTGGTTGAGGTGGAAGGATACTACATTAAGTGAAATAAGCCAGACACAGAAAGAAAAACACCATGCGTTCTCCCTCACATGTGGACACTAAGAAATGTCAACCTGAATATAGAGTAAGGGTTATTAGAAACTTGTAATATGGGGAGGGAGATTCCTGGGAGGTTATATAGTGGACAGTACATCAGAGGCAGGTAGAAAGAATAAGCTCCTAGTGTTGCCAAGCACAGTGGCATGGCTATAATTCACAATAACCTATTACATATTTTTGAGCAAATAGAAGAAAGGAGTTCAAAGGCTCTCATCATAAAGTCATGGTAAAGAGAGGGAAACATTAATTACTCTGACTTGACCAGTGCACTTTATATACACTTATTAAAATGTCACAATGAACCCCACACACAAATAATTATCATTAATCAAAAAAATTTTTAAAGAGACAGAAATGCTAAAAAAATTGATTTGACCTTCAGATAATCAATACGTGTATATGTATGTATGTACAATTAAGTTTTTTAAAAATTAAGAATTTGATGCAAGTTACCACTAAAAAATGTACTTATTGGTGATTAATTTTGGGAATTGTTACTAAACTATCAACTTTTCCTCATTCTGTATGGTAATTCCTCATAATAAAATTGTATAGATGCATTTTGACAAGGCATTGCATATACATAAAAAACTGAATTTTTTTTACATGTTCCTTCTTTTTTATTTTCTTCTTTTCAACTTTTATTTAATAAATATAAATTTCCAAAGTACAACTTTTGAATTATAGCAGCTTTCCCCCCCATAACTGCCCTCCCACACACATCCATCTCATCTCCCGCTCCCTCTCCCATCCCACTCTTCATCATGATTCATTTTCAATTATCTTTATATACAGAAGATTGACTTAGTATATACCAAGTAAAGATTGCAACAGACTGCACCCACAAAGACACACAAATTATAGAATACTGTTTGAGTAGTAGTTTTACCATTAATTCTCATAGTACAACATATTAAGGGCAGAGGTCCTACATGAGGAGTAAGTGCACAGTGACTCCGTTGTTGATTTAACAATTGACACTCTTATTTATTAGGTCAGTAATCACCTGAGGCTCTTGTCATGAGCTGCCAAGGCTATGGAAGCCTCTTGAATTCAGCAACTCTGATCTTATGTAGACAAGGCCATATTCAAAGTGGAAGTTCTCTCCTCCCTTCAGAGAAATGCACCTGCTTCTTTGATGGCCTGTTCTTTCTGTTGGGATTTCACTCACGGAGATCTTTCATTTAGATTTTTTTTTTTTTTTTTTTTTTTTTTTTTTTTTTTTTTTTTTTTTTTTTTTACCACAGTGCCTTGACTTTCCATGCCTGAATGCCTTAAGGGCTGATTCTGGGGCCAAAGTGCTGTTTAGGGCTTTTGCCATTCTATGAGTCTGCTGTAAAAAAAAAAACAAAACAAAACAAAAAAAAAACAAAACTGAATTTTTAAAGTGATAGCTTGTTTCTTCCTTGTTCATTTACCTCGTATGGGTTGTATTAAATGCATACCAAAAAATAATTCATGTTTTGCTTTAGAATATTTGATAAGAAATAATTACATCAATAGGACTGGAAGTAGAAATTTTAAGCCGATTTTATCTAATTTAAGATATTCATAGTTATTTTCTATCCAAAATTAAGAAATGACTTTCTTTTCAAAACTAATCTTTTGTAAGTAATTAGTTCTTATAGTATAAATTCTATCTTATAAAATTCTTGTTAAATTTATTATATTTTCCTGAAAATACAGTATTCTAGAACAGGCTCAGGAGTTTCAATTCCAGAATGGCAATGGGAAGAGCTCCATGGACACGCTCCCTAATAAAGCCAGTAAAAATAATTTCAAAAGCAAATGCTCTTTTAAAGTGTATCAGAGATGGACATTTAGCCTAAGATGCTAGTTTGGATGCTTGTATCACACACCGGAGTGTCTGAATTTCATGCCAGTGTCTGCCTCCTAACTTCAGCTTCTCATTATTGAAGTTCTTGGGAAGCAGTGGTGATGGCTCAAGCAGAGTCCCTAACATCTATGTGGGAGAATTGGGTTCCTTTCTCCCAATTTCAGCCATTTAGCTTAGCCTAAGGCCACTGTGAGCCAGAGCCAGACTGCAGCCAGGAGCTGGGAACCCAATCCAGGTCTCCCACTTCTGTAGTAGGAACCAACCCAATTGAGTTCTCCCAGAGTATTAGCAGGAAGTTAGAATCAGGAGTGGAGCCAGGACTTGAACCCAAGAACTCTGTTATGCGTTGTGGGCTTCCCAAGTAGAATCTTAACCACTATGCCGAATGCCTGCCCCTATTGCAGGCTTTTTCTGTGACATCTGAACCATAATACTCTCCTTCCAAGAACAGGAGTTTATCCTAGTGCACACATTTTCTCTCTTTCTCCTTCCCCATCAATAAATAATTTATATTATTAAAAGGAACAATCTCAATCTATACTCTTTATTCATTCCAACGAGAGGAAAATTTCACCACAAGTAGGTAAAGTTCAGAACATAGGACTCATTTTTTAAGAAAATAATTAATTAACTAATTTTATTGTTTTAGCTGTTCACAGAATCAATATAGTTCATAGAATTAATTCTAATATAATGATATTCCCTTCTTCCTTCCTCCTTCCTACTTTTCCCTCTTCTCTCTTTTAGCTTTTGATATGACATATTTTTAATTTACATTGTGGTCAAGGGCTTCATGCTATACCAAATAAAAAATTCAAAATTTATCTCAGATTGCAAGCATGTCCTCAGCAGGGATGAATGAGGTAAGCATTTTTCTTCCCCCAGCTACCAGTTGCAGAACCTAACTCCTGAGCAAGTGCAGCCAAGAGATAGGGACTTCCTTCTCTGCCCGCAAACCAATAATATAACAGAAGCTGTATTTTAGCTGCAACACACCCAGAATCCTGGGATTCAACTCATTCCTACCCCAGATTGTTGAGTATTGAATCAAGCCACAAGGATGAGATTGCAGTTGCCTTCCACCACACCGTGTTCCCTGGTCTTAAAACAGGGTTTGCACAGAGACACACACACACTGCTGTCCTGACCTCTGTTCCAAGGATGCGACTCTTATATTTTGCCCATTGGGAGAGATAGATTATAAAATAGGAGATTTCAAAATGCTTCATTCAAAGAAATTGTCAGAGATATTTCTGGATCCAGGATATACTAGGTCTTTTACATCCCTCTATGAATACCTCCTTTTTTTCTTATTAAAATTTGTTTGGACAGAGGCAAAAATAAAGTTGTGCTTTACTTGGCCTTTGTCAGTTTGCCTTCTCTGTGTTAGGGACTGTTGTATAGCAAAACAAAATAGCTATTTTTTTTTTTTTTTTTTTTTTTTTTTTTTTTGACAGGCAGAGTGGACAGTGAGAGAGACAGACAGAGAAAGGTCTTCCTTTTGCTGTTGGTTCACCCTCCAATGGCCGCCACTGCAGCCGGCGCACCGCGCTGATCCGATGGCAGGAGCCAGGATCCAGGTGCTTTTCCTGGTCTCCCATGGGGTGCAGGGCCCAAGCACCTGGGCCATCCTCCACTGCACTCCCTGGCCATAGCAGAGAGCTGGCCTGGAAGAGGGGCAACCGGGACAGAATCCGGCGCCCCAACCGGGACTAGAACCCGGTGTGCCGGCGCCGCAAGGTGGAGGATTAGCCTATTGAGCCACGGCGCCGGCTCGCAGCTATTTTTGTCTAGATTCAAATTAATCAAAAAGAGAAGTTCTTATCAGTTTGTATCCCATGGATTTGGTGAATTATCTCATTTCTAAAGCAGGGCCTCCATTCATTATATGCCTGCATTGAAGATGAGGAGCCCCATACTTGTATTTGGTCCATTCTCTATATCCAAGGCAATATGCATGTTCAAAAAGAGACAGTGAAATCCAGAGTTTCTTGTGACTTAACAAATGAGAGGTGGGTTATCTTAAACAGATATGGGAATACTTATGGGCAGAGGCCAGACAAGTCCTCCTTGGGGTTTGTTGGTCCTCAAGCGCTTTGTGAGCTCAGTTTGAGCCATTGTTGCCCAGCTATCAGTGTTCATTTAAATATTGACTCAAAGATATATGTATGATGGAAGAACACAGAAATTTCCCAACAGCTAAAACTAAATCAATTTTTCATTTGTGTTGGTTTTATAATTGCAGATGAATGAAAAGGTTGTCACTCAAAACAGCTTTGGCCACATTTTTTAAGCAGTCCATTTGATCTTCCAACATTAAGTGTGTTTCATTTTATTCCTTAATTAAAAATAAAAATCCTGGGAGTGATGTGCCCTGATACTGACTGAACTTCACTTTGAGGGCAGGTCGGCAACTGTTTGGCATTGTTATCATGGTAACTGAAGTCAATTTATGAAGCAAAGGACAGAAGAGTTGAAGCAATCAAAACATTTCTACATTTTAACTTTTCTTAAATCATTTCCTTCAGTATTTCACTGAACTATTTCCTTTATGGAAAAATGTTCTTACTGAAATAAATGACAGGTAAATGTGGGTGTGGTATAAGAAATATGGTAGACCAGGAAGTTCTAACTGTCTCTTAACAAAAACACTGATTAATAACTATTGACAAATGAGAACAGCTCTTAGAGAACTCCAGAGGATAATTATAAAGCTCAAGTAAGTGATTCAACTTTACATTCCTAGGAACTAGAAAAGGAGAACAAATAAGCTCAGACTTAGGAGAAGGAAGGATATCTACAGCACAGAACAGAAATAAATCAAATAATAGAAAACTTTATAAATTCAATAAAACCAATAATTAGTTTTTTGAGGAGATAAAAAAGTTGACAAACTATTAATTACACAAATTGATAAAATAGAAATTTCAAATAAAATCAGAAATGAAACAAAAACATTACAAAAGATTATTTTCAAAATTATTATGAATATAATTTGCCAAAAAATTGGATAGTCTGGAAGAAATTAATATAGTCCTAGAAACACAGAAATTTCTAAAACTGAATAAGAAAAAAGGCTAAATTGTTCAACAACCAAAGAAATTGGAAAGATATTTTAAGACCTTCCAATAAGCAAAAGATAGGACCAGATGACTGCATAAGCATTTAAAAAACAATTAACACCAACACTTCTTAAGTCTTGCCAAAAAAATGGCTGAAAAAGAAATCCTTGTAAACTCATTTAAAAAGATCTACATCACACTGATACCAATGCCAGAATAAGACATCACAAGAAAAGTAAAGTACAGATCAGCATCCTTGTTGAATATAAATGAAAATATTCTCAATAAATTAATAGGAAACTGAATACAACAGCAGGCTGGTAGGGTCATATACCATCACCAACTGGGATTTTTCTCTGGGAAGCAAGAATGATTCAACAAACACAAATCAATAAATTTGATACATTATATTTACAAAATGAATGATAAAAACTATATGATCATTTAAATAAATGAAACTTACTTCAGTTATAATTTTAGGAGGAGAAGCCTAGAGGCTTCTTAGGTTCTTGGGTCATTAGGGGCTGGGCCTTGAAAGGTAGTTCTCATGACAGACTTTTTATAAAACTCTGAGTTGTGGGGCAGGTGATTGGTGCAGACATTAAGAAATCTCTTGGAAAACCCACAAGTTATATTAGAGTGCCTAAGTTTGAGTCTGCTCAGCTTCCAATTCCAGCTTGTATAATATTTTATGTATATACAATTTTCTGATAAGGAAAAGTGTTATATATGTGTGTGTGTGTGTGTGTGTATGTTTGTATATATATATATATAGATATAGATATATACAAATAAAATAAGGCATTATATGTATATATTCCATAGCGTATATGAAATAAAGAAATGATGTATATATTGGATAATGAATCACATATAATGTTCCCATATATGAAAGTATACCAAAAGGTTCATGGAAAATTGAATTAAATGATAAGCTTATTTTGCTGCACAAAGTTGAAAATCTCGTGCAGGTATTATGGCATAATAGGTTAAACTTGGATCACCAGCATCCCATATTAAAGTGCTAGAATTGAGAACTGCCTCTGCTTTCAAACCAGTTTCATTCTAATATGCCTAACAAAATAAGTGATGGCTCAACACATACAAGTAGGGTGTATGATACAAGAACCACAGGATTTTATGAACTCTGCATGAAATCAAACTCTGGACTTGACTTTATTGGCATAATGCTTTATCAACAATTATATGATGGCATCTTTTGGTTTAATTTTATTTATTATTTAGTTTCTGCTGTAAATGAACATGTCAAATTATATTTTAGCTTTTTGGAATTTGGAATATTTTCCCTATGCTCTTGGCAACTGTATACAAGAGATATGTGAAGGAAAATA
Organism: Oryctolagus cuniculus; assembly: GCF_051225735.1. Taxonomy (NCBI): domain Eukaryota; kingdom Metazoa; phylum Chordata; class Mammalia; order Lagomorpha; family Leporidae; genus Oryctolagus; species Oryctolagus cuniculus. The sequence goes on along the minus strand of NC_142869.1, from coordinate 114,641,856 downwards.
TTTTGGAAGAAAAAAAAAATTCCTGTAATTGCTTCTGTGAACAAAAAAAAACTAAAAACATTAATCTTTTAAGGTTTCATTTTTCTATGTTTATATGTATGTATTCTTGTGCTTATGCACACTTGTAAGCTAGCCTTTTGGTCTGTATTTTCTGCTTTGTTTAAGCTTAATACATCTGTGAACAGCCTAGCATGACAGTATTTGCAAAGCCGTGCCCCTGAGAATTTTTCATTTCATACATCATTTACAACTGGCCCAAGTGATCCCATATATTCTCGACCTATATTCTTTTATCACAGAGAGGTAAAATAAAAAATATACTTATTCATAAAAATCTAGAGCAATCATGCATTACTTCTTCTTTTCACTGAACCTGTTGTAAGCTAACTGGGAAAACAAAAAGCCCGAGGCTCCTCCACGACAAAAACCGAATTTGAGATTTCAGTACCTCCATTCGTTCTTTATGAAGGAACTGATCTCTCCTGCATCCTGACTCGCTGACTCAAAAGTCTAGCCAGCAATAAGGAAAAAATTAAAAGACATTTGGGAAATAAATAGCATCAGGTCATTGGCCAGTCAGACATTCTTATGTTCAAGTCTCAAAGATCAAGATGAGTTCTTCTCCAGGTCAGTTACGTCAGGTCACCATGACTGAAAGGTCCACAACTTTCCTGCGTTGTGTGTGACTAAAGAGATTTAAGTCCAAAAGTAAATTCTAGGAACAGTGTGGGACCAATGCCCATATTAGTGTAGGGGCAAAGGTGATCTCCACCACACTCCCAGAAGGTTTACTTCTTTTGTCTGCTGAAATAAACTGGCAATAGATTAACAGGGGGAAAGGATATATAAGACAGTGAGTACCCAATAACCTGATGAGGTTTAGAAGCTTGTATACTCTTGTTCTTAGGAGAGAGGAAAATGGTGAAATCAGTGGCTTAGGCAATTGTAGAGAAGTATTAAATACTTTTTAGGAGAGATAAATAGTCCTGAAGGCTAGACAATGGCCTGGGGCAGATCTTCTCTAGGTTTTGAGTGCAATGTTTAATTTTTAGTCTCTTCCTCTGTGTTTGGAGTTTAATCTCCCTTCATTGATGCAATTACAATATAAAGATTCAAGGTGGGGCCGGCACCGTGAGCAGTGGGTTAATCCTCCACCTGTGGTGCCAAATCCCATGTGGGCACCAGTTCTGGTCCCGGCTGCTCCTCTTCCAGTCCAGCTTTCTGCTGTGTCCTGTGGAAGCAGTAGAAGATGGCCCAAGTGCTTGGGCCTCTGCACCCACATGGGAGACCAGGAAGAAGCTCCTAGCTCTTGGCTCCTGGCTCCTGGCTTCAGATTGGCACAGCTCCAGCTGTTGTGGCCATTTGGGGAGTGAACCAGTGGAGAGAAGACTTCTCTCTCTGTCTTTGTCTCCCATTGTCTGTAACTCTACCTCTTAAATAAATACATAAAATAAATCTTTAAAAAAATAAAAAAAAAGATTCAAGGTGACTGTGCGTCTTTTACATGGATCTGGCCTTTAGGTAAATAAGGAAACTTCAGAAAAAAAGTCTTGTCCAGAGTCTGCTAACATAAAAGTGCCTTTAACTTAAAATGATCAGCAGACAAAGGAGTCATGTTATGAGGTGACATTTCCTGGACTTCCGTATTTGCAATGAGCATATTGGAGCATCCAGACTCCTTAAGGCAGATTCCTTACTTGCCCTACTGGGAACTTAAATGTACAATTAATTGGAAAAATTGGAGAGGCAGAGCAAGATGGCAGCTAAGAAAAATGCTTACGTGATCATCTCCCCACAGAGACACCAATTTGAAGAGCTATTCACACACCAAGTCACCTTCACAAGAATTACAGAAACTAGGCAAGAGATCACGGTGCCTGGTTTTAGTGTATCAATAAGAAAAGAGGCATTGCAGAAAGTAGAAAGGAAATAGTTGCTCACATTACTACTCCCTAATATAGCAGGCTAAGTAGCACAGAGTAGAAACAGGCACCTCTTAAATTTGAAATTCAATAGCAAACTTGCTGCCATAATACAGACTAGTGCCCAATAGATCTCCACAGCATCTGCCCCCGTGCCTATACTTGCAAACTGATAATTAGATTCTCCTTAGCCAGGAAGTTAAGGGACTGCCTCCCTCATTCTTCCTCAAGCCTCCAATAGATAGTGGAACAAGACTTCAGCTACCGGGAAATAGGGCAGGGAAGGAAAGTTAGGATCTGGACTTAGAATTCAGAGTTGGACCACTGCTGTGAGACCTAGTGCCTAATAATGCTGAAATGCTATATGCCTACAGCTATATGCCAGTGTGGACAGAGACATCCTCTAGAGTTGCCCTGGAACCAGAGATCTGTGTCTCAGTAGGAAGACCTGTTTCAGCATGTATTACTGCCAGTCTCATGTGGGCCTGATGATCACGCCTGCAATTGTGCAGCCTCTGATGATTATGAGACCTCATTGTAACCCAGCCTAGTGCCAACCAGGGAAGCCATGGCTTTGCCCTATTTCTAAAGATTTATGTATTTGAAAGGGACACACACACACACATACACACACACGTAGGCAGGGAAGGAGGTTTTCCATCTGCTGCTTCATTCCCCAAATAGCTACAACAGCTAGATCTGGATCAGGCCAAAGCCAGGAGCCGGAAACTCCATCTGCATCTCAGTGTCAGGGATCCACGTAGTTTAATGACCTTCTGCTGCCTTCTCAAGCATTTCAGCAGGAATCTGGGTTAGAAGCAGAGTAGTTGAAACTCAATGCAACACTCTGATAAGGGATTCAGGCATAGAAAGGACTAGCACCATGTCACAATGCCAACCCCCAAGGTTCTGCCTTTATTGCCCTTCCTCCAACATTGTGCAGACAGCAAGGACTAAAAGGAATATGTTCGTGGATGATTGTTGTGCTGATAAAAAACCAACACTGGGCATTTACTAATAGTCCCAATCTCTAGGCCAGTGTCTATGAACTTGGCATCAGGTAGAGTTGCATTGCAGTAGCATCCTTTTTGAACTTATGTGTGCCAGTCCTGCATGTCATCCTAAAGTAGAATCTTGAGATTTCACAATATTTCTTGTCTGTGAGATCCAGATGTGTCTTAGCTTAGTATCAGCCTGGACGACCAAAGGCTTACTTTATCACCCTCACACATCCTTAGGCAGACAATAAGAAAGTAGAAAATAGTATCTTGGGCCTAAGATCTGTGGAAGCTGGAAAAACCCAAGACTGACAGGCCCTAACAGTCTGTGTCCCAATCAGAATGTGCAGATGGAGACTCTGAATAGGCCCTTGTGCCAGATGGAGTCCCACTGCTCCAGCTGATTTAACTTACTATTAGCCAGCATCACTTATGGTTACTTGCAGCAGCCTCAGGCTTTTAGTTCCTCTCAGCATAGCAAAACGGGCTCTGATTCTACACCCAGGCTTCATAGGCCAGGATAGGCTATAAGCTTTGGGTGTGATCTGTCATTGGCATTAGTAGCTATGAGGTTTGGGTATCTCTGAGTTTCCCTGTCCCTGGCAGAAGGCATTGGGGAGAACCTTTTATGGATGCTCCCCTGGTTCATTCTAAGAAGAATGCCAGCTGCAAGTTTGGGACAAGTCATATGTCACAGAACTATCTGGAACAGAGGCAGTAATGGTACACTCACATAGGGCTTGCAATCAACACTTCCATCACATAGTGCTGAAGTAGTGGAGGTATCCACAGACTCAGAGAAAACAGGTAGATGATTTACAATTTCTGGAAGCATTGCTATGAATAAAGCAGTGTTCTCAAGACTGGAAAAAACAACCAATCTTTTAAGCACAGACAATGTTATATGCCAACAAGAAGGATAACATCATTTAAAAACAAAAATATACCACAAACAACAATCTATGATCTGACATTGCCAAGTTCTTAAATGAATAATTTAGATAGCTATCTTAAGCAATTTCAACAAATTTCAGGAGAACACAGAAATACAACAAAGTGACTTGACTAGGAGATAGAATATCTTTCAAGTCAACTGTATCCTAAGAAATATAAAAAGTGCATCAGAGGGCATTAATAGCAGAATAGATCAATTAAAAGAAAAAAAATCAATGAGCTAGAACAGGCTATTTAAAAATACATAAGGATAATAAAGAAAAAGTCAAGTTAAATTAAGAAATCTTATAGGAACCTTGGAATGTCATGAAAAAACCAAATATCCGAATAGTTAAGATTCAAGAGGGCCTTGAGTACCAAAGAGGTAGAACACAATGTCAAGGAGATAACAGAAAACTTCTTCAGCCTAGAGAAATATACAATTATTCAGGTATAGGGATGTCAGAGTTCAGTAGTCATATACAACTCAAACAAGGCTACCATAAGCCACACTGTTATCAAGCTCTCAAGCTTAAAGATGAAGAGAATTCTTAATACTTTGATAGAAAAGAAACAAACAACACATAAAGGGGTCTCAAGTTATCTGAACACAGACTTCTCAGCAGAAGACTTTGAGGACAGGGTGGAGTACAATGATGCTTTAATGGTACTGCAGGAAGAAGACATTGCCAGTCGAGTATACCATACCCAATTAAATTATCCTGCAAACATGAAGGAGAGAGAAAGACACCCTCAGGCATACAAAAGCTTTAAGAATTTATTACCACTAGATCTGTCTTTCAAGAAAGGCTAAAGGAGGTTCCCCAAGCAACAAAGAGACTCTAAGAAGACAATACCAGAAGGTAGGAAACTTAGTGGTAAATGTAGCTATAAAGACATTTCAGAATGCTCTAATACAACAAATATGATGCATAAATGATTCATGTCTTTAGTATAAAAACTAAACAGAAACATTATAAAGAATAACCATGGAATTAACATATTAACAGACAGCATAGAAACAGATCAAATTCAAAACAGGAGTGTAGTGCACCCAGAGAGTTTTTATTTGTTTTTCTGAGCATTTTTTTGTTTTCTTTTCCCTACTGTTATTACTGTCAAGTTGATATTATTTCAAAATAGCTTATTAAAACCAATTTTTATAACCCTCATGGCAACCACTTTAAAGAAAAAATAAATAATAGACTTACCAAAAACCAATAAGCAATGAAACAAACTCTGGAAGAGAGTCATTTAACCTCAAAGAAAGATGGTAAGAAATGGAGAAAGATATTACATAAACAAAATTAGAAAATAAATATCAAAATGACAGTAGTAAAGCTTACATAGCAATAACTACCTTATATATAAATGAATCAATTTCTCCAATCAAAGACATTTAGTGACTAAATGAATTAAAAAAAAAAAACACATGCAAGACCCAACAATATGCTGCTTATGAGAGATTAATTCATGTCTAAGGACATCACACATTGAGAATTGAAGAATGGAATAAAATACTCCAAGCAAATAAAACACAAAAGAAGACAAGAGTAGTTGAATTTGTGTAAGATAAAACAGGGGTTGGCACTGTGGCATAGTGGGTAAAGCCACTGCCTACAGTGCTGGCATCCAATATGGGTGCCAGTTCAAGTACCAGCTGCTCCACTTCTGATCCAGCTCTTTGCTATGGCCTCAGAAAGCAGTAGAAGATAGCCCAAGTCCTTGGGCCTCTGCACCTGCATGGGTGACATGGAAGAAGCTCCTAGCTTTGGATCGGGGCAGCTCCAGCCATTGCAGCCAATTGGGAGTGAACCAGTGGATGGAAGACCTCTCCATGCCTCTGCTTCTCTCTCTGTGTCACCCTTTCAAATAAATAAATAAATCTTTAAAAATAAGATAAAACAGATTTTAAATTAAAAGCAGTCAAAAGAAAACAGAGAGATGATTGTGTAATAATAAAGGGTTAAATTCCCCCAAACCAAATAACCATTGTAAATGCATATTCATCAGATATAGGAGCACTCAAATACATAAAAAAAAAAAAAACTTAAAAGGAGAGATAATCTCCAACACAATAATAGTAGTGGACTTTCATATCCCAGTTTCTAAAATGAATAGATTATTTTGACAGAAAATCAACTAAAAAATAGCTGAATTACATTGCCCACTAGATCAAAAGAATATAGGAGACATGTAGGGAGCTTGCCACCCAACAGTTGTGGATATATTCTTTTCAAATGCACATAGAACATTCTCCAGGACAGTTCATATCATAGATCACAAAATAAGTATCAACAAATTAAAAAAAAATAGAAGTGATATCAATATCTCTGACTACAATGCAATGAAACTAGAAATAAGGAAGTTAGACATGTTTCATTAATTGTGATAGATATAGTAATATGAGATGTTAATAACAGAGACAATAACTTCCTCCAGGTCTCCTACATGAGTGCAGATGCCCAAACACTTGTTCCATCTTCTGCTGGTTTCCCAAGTACATTAGCAGGGATCTGGATTGGAAGTGGAGCATCCAGGACTCGAACAGACCTCAAATGGGGTGCCAACACTTCAGGCAGCAGCTTTACCTGCTATGCCACAGCACCAGCCTCAATTCTGTGCTGTTTTGAAGAGAATACTCTTCAGTCTTATAATCTTTCAAACCTGTCTCTCCTAATGATATTTGTGACTGAGTTATGTTGTATACCTGGGGAGTTCCCTCAAAATTTCCTCCCTCTCAAATAAAGAACATATCCAATAAAAACCATGCCACGCAAAATATACTTTAGTTTTTGCAAGTGAGCCATAGGACTAGCTTGTTTTGAGAAGCATAGTAACTTGCTTCATTCACTATAAAGCCAATTGTTTCTTCATCCAGAAATAATGCAGTCTCTTGGTATTCAGGATCTATGGAATCTTTCATTTTTGAAAATCTAACATGCAACACATTGAAAATCTGGTCTGATGTCCCTCTTTGTCCATTACTGCAGAGGAATCCTTGACTTCAGCTTTTCTCCTGGCAGGTTCTATCCCTGGAACAGTGGTGATGTCACCTGGAAGGTAATCCTCCAGGTATTACATGGTAACCCATGCTGCTGGAAAAGCTTTTTCACATAGACTGCTTTCTCTCCTTCTGAGTCTTCTTCAGTGTTGACCCCATGCTGTAGTCTGGAAGTGAGAGTGGGGGTGATGTTGGTGGGCTGATCCTGTAACGTAGGACATCCTCCACTAATGCACTTAGAACACATGCCAGTCTCACAAGCCCAGCCAAGAGAGATGGTAAGACTTGATGGTCCCCTGAAATATTGGTTATAGTTCTCAGAGAAAGAGAGGTTAGCCAGAACTGGGCCAAGAAGACATTGTTTGTTAAGGAATACAGGCTGGAGAGAGAAAGTTTGTCTTCAACACCTACCAGATTGTCCATGTGGCTTCTAGTCACTCTTTTGGCTAATGTTTTCTTGAAGTCACTATTAGAGATTCAAAATGCTCATTGTGAGGCAGTACAAAACAAGTAAACACACAGAGATGGAGATTACGAGACAGTGAAAAATGAGTGTGAATGCAGTGCTGGATGGAGCACTGGATTAGGATGGGTGGGCACTCTTGTCTACTTGCAGGAAGGATGAGGCTATGTTGCCATAAGGGAAGAGGCATGTATATTATTTATAAAAATTCTATGTTCTTGTTCAAAAGCTGGCTGCAAGCCAGTCTTGCTCACCAAAACAGGTATCTATCCATCAAACATAGTCAACTTACAAGGTGAGTGCAGTACAAAATTAGCTCTCTAAGGGTAAGTGATGGCTGCTTGCCAAAGGAATCTTCTGTGTGCAGAGGGTGATAAAATCCAAGACCAATTCTGTTATGTAAATTCCTTCTCTCTTATATATATATATATATTTATTTATTTATATACATATATACATATATGCATACATATTATGCATATATATGTATACACACAAAAATATCAGCTGTAATTTATCACTTTCAGTTCTAAATTCTAATATAATTTGACATCAGTCCATTTTCTCAGTAAGTCACATTGTGATAGTGAACAAACATTTATTAAAATATTAGACTGATAAGAATATGACTCTACTCTGTCCTGAAGTTCTTATATTAGGTATTGAGAGGTTGTAGTTATTTTAATAAAAATTGCAGAGAAAGATAAAGGATTTGGACTTTGTAACATGTCTGATTTTATTTGAAATAGTTTTCAATAAATTCTTATATTTTTGCATACTAAAGGATGAGCCTTAAACAAAACTGAACATTTGAGAAAGTATTTCACCATCTCATAAACAGAAACTGATAGCTTTTCACGGATTTATTTTTTCTTCCCATAAATGCAGAACTTTATAACAAATCCACCATCCTTCTTAACTAAGGGAAATATATCATTGATTATTTTTAACCACTTACTAAGCAGAACTGCAAAGGAAAGTATAAGGAACTCTAAGGGATATTAGAAGATATCCTTGCCTGGGAGACCCTGAAAATCCCTTCATAGAGAGAAAACAGACATTCATGAAAAATAGGAATGATACAGTGCATCATGTGAGGAATTATCATGAACCGAATATAGACTTATAGACAAGACACATAAAGGCACAGGGTGGAACGAGACCCTGGATTTAGTTTTCCTTCACCCGAGGATGGCTTCCAGAAATTCTATGACAGAGATTATTGAGACAAAATATTCTGTGTTTGTTTGAAAAGTTACTAACAAAACTCTACCTGCTTTCTCTTTGATCATCTCCAACGACGCCACCTATGAGAGGCTGGTGATGAATTCTGTTTCTCCACCTCAAAATTTGCTACTAGAGAGTTACAGGAAATGGCAGAAGACTGTGATTAATGTGAGGTTAAGGCTGCAGCCAACTTTTCATCAGTCTTCCTTCCTCCCTTCCTCCCTTCCTCCCTTCCTCCCTTCCTCTCTCCCTCTTCCCTTCTCCCCCTTCCTCTGCCTGCCTTCTTGCTTGTCTTCTTTTCTTAAGTTAATTTTAAAAATATCTCAGCAACCCATATACAGAGCAGCAAAAAACAGCATTTCATCAATTCGGATACACCAGCCTCTCTTAGGCCCCAGGCTCTTCCTTCAGGTTCCACCATCTAGTAAGAAACAAAGGTGAAGGAAATTGAAGGCTTTTGCAGGTCAGCAAAGCCCATCAGCCAGGCACTAAGACATCATTGGCTTTTTAAATGCATTCCTGAAAGCCAGGAGCTCCTTCACTCACATGAAGCTGTGAAGCTCTTTGAATTCCATGGGAAAAGAAACCCTTATTTCAAAAATAAACTTTGAAGTTGTTTGAAGATGAAAGAGACTTGCCTCTGAGCCAGTGCCTAAGCAGTGGGGAGGGACTACCAGTATTTTGAAATATACTTTAGAAAAACCTTATTAGAATTTAAAAGCACTGTGCAAACAGAGCCTCTATGGTGCTGTCCCACTGAAAGTATGTGACAGGGTTTTAAGAGTGCACTGAGTCTTCAGCTGATGCTGACTAGTATCAAAGTCTTGTTATTGTATAAAATAATTTCTCATTCAGCAGAGAGTATAAGACACAATTATCTCAGAACCTTGCCTGTGAACTTAATTCCACTTACTCCCTCAGTCTAATTTAATATTAGAGAAAAATTGAAAGGCATTGCAACTGCATTCAGTGTGATCATGGTATATCCAACAAGTTAAAAACAATCATCCACTTAAAGTCTTTTGCTTTGCTGTTGGTACTTAATTGAACTATTCTAATTTACAAGTTATCTAACAGAAAACCATAAATTTTGTCATCAATTACTCGAGGAATCATGAACCCAAAAACTTCATTTAAGATGCTACTAATCAGTAGCATATCATTTCATATATTAAAGGTAACACACACACACACACACACACACATGAAGAAGCATACACATACACATATTGAAATCTTTAGAGTGCATGGAAAAGTGAAATTAACTGATGAGTTTATTATGATGCAAAACTTTTTAGTTTTAGGATGGAGCTGTGCCAATCTGAAGCCAGGAGCCAGGTGCCTCCTCCTGATCTCCCACGTGAGTGCAGGGCCTAAGTTCCCAGGCCATCTTCTACTGCCTTTCCAGCCACAGCAGAGAGTTGGACTGGAAGAAGAGCAACCAGGACTAGAACCGGCACCCACATGGGATGCTTATGCCGCAGGCGGAGGAGCAGCCTAGTGTGCCATGGCGCTGGCCCCAAGGTATATTTATTTCTTTAAGAGGCAGAGTTGCAGACAGAAAGAGAGACAGAAAGAGAGGTCTTCCATCTGCTAGTTCACTCTGAAAATAGCTGCAATGGCTGAAGCTGTGCCAATCCAAAGCCAGGAGCCAAGAGTTTCTTCTAGGTCTCTCATATGTGTGCAGGGGCCCAAGCACTTGATCCATCTTCCACTGCTTTCTCAGAACATTAGCAGAAATTTGGAGCAGCCAGGGGCATGAGCCAGTACTGGTGTTGCAGGTGGAGGCTTAACTTACTACACCACAGTGTGGTCCCTCTGCTGAACTTTTTGAATACCCCCTTGTGATATGGGTTAATAGGTAGTCAGAATGATCCTAATAGAATTTGGGGTGTAAAACATTTGCTTCATCTCCAAAAAACATTATTTTTAGCAAGACCAAACAGGCCACCCAGCTTCCTTCAGAATCTCCAAATTTGCCATGAGAATAGCAAAGGAGCTCTTCCTGATGTCAGCTTATTGTGAAAACAAGTTACCTGTCCCACCCTGCTGGATGGTTTTTGTTTTAACATGAGCAGGCCAGACAGGATGGAAAATTATAAATTAGGTCTTTTGATGGGTTTTGTCCCTGCCTGCTAACTGAATGCCAATCTAATTGTCCAGTTTGTTTGTTTGTTTTTTTTTTTTTTTTTTTTCCCCATTGGATATTGTTCTTATAAAACCACAGTACCAAGAGGTTCTGGGTATTTTTCCTCTCTTGGAAGCCCCATCCATGCCACTCTGGCTGGAGGTCTTTGAATCTCTCTGCATGTCTGCTTGGAAATTCTTCTTCCATGTGAGACAAAGAAACCAGGTAATAGTAATAATAATTTCTCCACCACTGTTTTCCTGTAATACCCTGGTAATACCCTTCTCACATCCATCTTAGTGGTGGATTTAACTAACCTTACTCCAAAATTGCATAAATTTATGAATTTATTTTATTGCAAAAATTCAATAAAAAGAGAGGGAGGGAAATGTGTTCTTAGAACTATACGAACTACTTTAAATCTATTCTCTTTATATTGATAAAAATTAATTACAAAATCAAACAGAAGAAGAAATTGACTCAGAGACATCAAGAAATTCCTTCCAATACATTCAGCTGTAATCAGGGGAGCTGAGATTTTTGAATCAAGAATAAAAAGTGTATGCTATTTCCTTTCACTTTGCACTTAACTCTCATATGAATGTTAGCAGTTAAAGATCTAAAACTGTCACTATATCCGCTTTCATCTTTAATCAATGTCTTGAACGGTCAGGACACTAAATCAGTCCAACAGCGTTAAAGATTATCATGTGCAGAACTGAAATTTCAGCATTTCTCGCCCGTTTAGGTCTTTCAACGTGACGCCACTATTACCAATTAGTGCTGTCAATCAAAAAATGGCAAAATAAATGGAATGGTGCCACAGAAGTAAGAGGTTAGAATCAACTGAGTGTTGAGAATAGTGTCAAGTAAACTATTTGTTTGATGGATTTTTCTATCTTTTTTCTTTGACAAAACATAAAAATAGCCTTATAATGAATAGTTACAAAAAGAGTTAATGATTTTTAAGTACACTTGTATAATGTGCTTAAAATTATTGAAATATTTCCCAATATGTATTCCCTTCTCTGATTTTTAGGATTTGGCTCGTCAGTCTCCCTGATATTAAGGACAGAATTATGAGGTCAGAATAGGGACCAAGGAAGATGTGTTCTGAATTAAGGGAAAGTAGAGGAAAGGCCTAAAGGAGAGAGGAAGTAGGGGAAAATGACATCTATGAATGGCTTCATATCTAAACTCTGAAGGTTAATATCATCAGAAAATGTGTTAGAGATTAGGCTCTGGAGGAATCCCACAGTAGGTCAGCTCTCTGGCCTCCTTATGCTCTTCTTGGAGGAAATTTCAAGCCCCTAAGAGAAGACTTACTCAGCATGGAGCAAGAATGAGCTATATGCTCCTCTCCAAGAGTTAGATTTGAAAAGAATTCAGGGAATTGTAAAAGGGGATGGATCCAAGGGAAACACCACAGAGAACAGCAGCTGAGAATCCAGCACAGAAAATAAGGAGAGGCGCAGAATCAGCCCTAAAGGCATTCCGATCGGGCTGAAAAGCCCATGAGAGTATTTCAAGCATGGAAAGTCAAGACACTCTGGCGAAAAAAAAAAAAAAAAAAAAAAAAAAAACACACACACACACACACAAACCTAAGTGAAAGATCTCTGTGAGTGAGATCCCAGTGGAAAGAACATGTCTTCAAAGAAGGAGGTGCCTTTCTCTGAAGGGAGGAGAGAACCTCCACTTTGACTATGACCTTGTCTAAACAAGATAAGAGTCGGAGAACTCAAAAGGCTTCCATAGCCTTGGAAACTCATGACTGGTGCATAGGGAGATTACTGATGCCATAAACAGGAGTGCCAATTTGTAAAGTCAACAACAGGAGTCACTGTGCACTTACTCCTCATGTAGGATCTCTGTCCTTAATGTGCTGTACATTGAGACTTAATGCTATAACGAGTACTCAAACAGTATATTTCACTTTGTGTTTCTATGGGGGTGCAAACTGTTGAAATCTTTACTTAATGTATACTAAACTGATCTTCTTTAAAAAAAAAAAAAAAGAAGAAATTATCAATTCCCAACTTGACTCTGTGGGGAGCAACTCGGACTAGACTAAGTTACTGGAATTAAGACTTATTCTATGCATCTGCTCTCCCACAATATGGCGCTGGGAGAGGAGAAAACAGCTTCTACCCAGCTGCCTCCAGTTCAACCAATATACAGCAGGACCTGCTCCTGATTGGAGGAGAGCAGCGTACTCGGCATGTGGGCAGCCGAGTTGGGATTGGCAGAGGAGGACTATAAAGGAGGAGAGAGACAACATGCACCAGGAACATCTAAGGGGAACATCTGAAGGAACACCTGTGCAGCCCCCCGAGAGAGCCGGCCGGCGGTGTGCCGCTCCCCCGCGGAAGTGGGGAATGTGGCAGGGGGAACCGCCCTTCCACGGAGGTGGAAGGGACGGTAGCCAACCCGGGAAGAGCCAGCAGCAAACCCGGGGAGGGCCGAGCAGACGAAAGAACAGCGCAGGGTTCAGTGTCGTTCCTCCACGAAGACGGGGAGCGACAGACTCTCACTGGGATTAAACATGACAATAGGTCTGATCTGATTTCATCATCATTTAAAAAACCATCTATTATTTTTCACTTTATGTTTCTGTGTGGGAGCAAACTGTTGAAATCTTTACTTAATGTATGCTAAACTGATCTTCTGTATATAAAAAGAATCAAAAATGAATCTTGATGTGAATTGAAGGGGAGAGGGAGTGGGAAAGGGGAGGGTTGCGGGTGGGAGGGACGTTATTGGGGGGAAGCCATTGTAATCCATAAGCCGTACTTTGGAAATTTATATTCATTAAATAAAAGTTAAAAAAAAAGAAAATAAGGAGAGGCGAACAATAGGATTCTGAACTCAAATCTTGGCCTGGGGGATAATTCTTCCTCAGGGAGCCTCTGATTGGAATAAAGAGAAATGCACCTTAAGACTACAGGATAAAGCAGGATATAGCAGTGCTCACAGACTTCAGAGGTCTGTGTAGGGTAATTTGTAAATGAAGCAGGAGTTGTAATACACACAACTCAGTGAACACCAGCACAGGTCATCCAGTTGCCAAATAGGCTGATGAACATATTCTAGGTGGTCAGCAAGATCCAAACAAATCACAGACCAGGAGCAAATCAGATCTCCCTTTTCTTGATACCAGGATTGATTATATTAATCTTCAGTGTATTACCAATCCCATATTTTACTATTAATGTGTTAAATTCAATTTTATTATAAATATACATGTAGGCAGTGGGAGGTAAAATATACTCATAGTGACATGCAGTTTGCAAAATGATGTTATATCTGAATTAAGTATTTGATTTTTTTTTGTAGTGAGAATAATACCCTCACTCCAGTAGTTATCCAAACTTACACACTTGAGCCCTCATGTGTTTTAACACAAAGTTCAGCCTTCCTTCTTCAGCTACATTATCTCTCACTCAATAGTGTTTCTGTACACCTGTGCACCCATTAATATCCAGGGAGTTCAGGAAGTTGTTTCTTCTCACGTGTACTTTACACATTTGAAAACCATTCCAGGTTCTCATTCATGTATAGTGAGATTGACTTCAATACAAGGAAGGCACTCTGATAAATAATGTGGTTTCCTAGATTCACATATCTCTCTGTTAAGTTTAGATACCATCTAGATCCATCACCTTGAAGATCAAGGGCTGTGTTCACCATCTCTTTGCCTATTCAGCAAAAAATCTTGCCATTGGGTACCATACATTAAAGAAAGCACACAACAAGGAAGGCTTGGAGGCTAGGTTGCCTGAGTATAGATGTTGGCTCTGACAACTATTAGCTCTATTTCTTTCAAAAATCACCTGACTCTCTTTGTGCTTCAGTATCCTCATCTGTGAAGTGTACATAAGAAGAAAGACTAACACAAGACTTTTCTTAATATTAAATAAAGTTATACTTACAAAGCATTTAGAAAAGCCAACAATCTCTTTTTCACATAGTGATAATTTTTTCAATGTTCTGGTTAGTCCACTTTTCCTGGTCTCCCTAAATTCAAGTCTGTAGTCTAGAAGAAGACTTTTATGTCTGGATTCTTTGTTTCCAATAGGTTGCTGAGTTCTACACAGAAACAGGTTCATCCCTTTTTCCAAAGTTCTGCTTTGGAAATGATCCATCCTAACGGGGTTAGGATGGGGAAACTTTAAAAGTTTCACTCACATAGATCCTTAAACACTAATAAAACTTCTTAATTATGTATCTGTTCCTTAGGGAAATGTGTTCCTGCTTTTCTCACAGGAGCATAACTGAGAAGCTATAAATATTAGATTTATGATTATAAAAGTCATCATTTTGTCTCTAGGAGAAGCTGGAACAGTCTTTGCATACTCTGTTACCAGGAACACATCACTTACAGCAGCACTGTGAGGTGTATAGTAGTGTTTGCATTTTAGACATGAGGAAGCCAACGTTATAAAAGGGCAAGTTAACACCATTATGTAAGAGTAGTGTGCTGAATACTTAATACATAGCATATCACTGAATTTTGCCAGGGAGATCTCATTCTCTTCATTTTCAAGATGTAGAAATGGAGCAATAGCTGAGCGCCACATAGGAACTCAGGGAGCAAGCATGTGAACTAAGTCTTGGACACTATCAAAGCCCTTTCCCATGATGGTTGGATAGTGGAATAAAGAAGCCAACAGTGGCTCTTTGTTGCCTATTTCAATTTTAAAACTTCAATATTGAATAGATAATTAAAAATTATTACAGAAACCCTAATTTGATATAAATTATTTAATTATAATCTTCCACAAATAAAATTAACACAATGATGCATAAACTATTGGTTTTTAAATGCCTTATTCAGTTGTTAAGACAATATACTAATGTGTTAAATAAAAAACAAGCAAAATCTATAAAATCCAATTAAATGTTTTAATTCTATGTCATATATTCCATGTCACATGTAAGAAAACAAAGAGACTTGACATGGAAATGTGAAACTCAGTGCTGAAGTACAGGTTTTTCTGAGTCCACTGTGTCAGTCACGACCTCTGGGGTCACGTGATCACTCTACTCCCCACAGAGGTCTACATTCTAACCACAGAGCTTCTCTATGTGTTCAGCAACTGTCTGTCATCCTTGCCAGTATTTGCCCTCTGTGAGTATCACAGTTGATCATGTGAGGCTCTCATTCAGTTTCTGATATTTTGCCATAGGTTTGTTTAATGATTAAATAACAGTATTCCAGAACATATAATTTTAAGATACTAAAGAAATGAACAAGAGAAAGTTTCAATTTTTTTTTTGACAGGCAGAGTGGACAATGAGAGAGACAGAGAGAAAGGTCTTCCTTTTCCATTGGTTCACCCTACAATGGCCACTGTGGCCGGCGCACCGTGCCGATCTGAAGCCAGGAGCCAGGTGCTTATCCTGGTCTCCCATGCGGGTGCAGGGCCCAAGCACTTGGGCCATCCTCCACTGCACTCCCTGGCCCCAGCAGAGAGCTGGCCTGGAAGAGGGGCAACCGAGACAGAATCCAGCGCCCCGACCGGGACTAGAACCCGGTGTGCCGGCGCCACAAGGCGGAGGATTAGCCTAGTGAGCCGCAGCGCCGGCCCATCAATTTTTTAAATATATAAAAAAAAGTCTTAAATTTATGAAAATTTCACACTTAGTAGAAGAGAAAACATATCTCTTCTACTGCTAGGATAATTCAGAATAAGTATAAAGTGGGGATAGAATACCTCTGAATAATTTTAGCATGAAGATATACTAACATTAATTATTAAGCAATGTGACAGCATATTAAATATTAAATTTTAGCACTTTGAGTGATCTCATTTGTATTTTGACTGAAAAATAGCATGTTCCTCCTACAAAATGCTTGCATGCAATGCTAATACATGCTAATATTTATATTACCTTCATGCAGATAATTCAATATTTACATATACATGTGTATATACACCATTGTGCTTTGTGTGTGAAAGGATATAAAATGCTTTGATTGTTTTCCAAATTATTGCTAAAATCTACCCATACACACATAATGAAAAAGTTCCAAATAGATTTCTTTTTTCTTCCTTTTTTTCACAAAAGTATTTATTTATTTATTTATTTGAAAGGAGGGGGGGGAGGGAGAGAGACAGCGAGAGAGAGAGAGAGAGAGAGAGAGAGAGAGAGAGAGAGAGAATCTGTTTGCTAGTTTACTCCCCAAGTAGCCACAATGGGAGGGCTGAGCCAGGCTGAAGCCAGGAGTCTGAAACTCCATCCCAGTTTCCCTTATGGGTGTCAAGGGCCCAAGCACTCTAGCTATCTTCTGTTGCTTTCTCCAGTGCATTAGCAGGGAGCTGGATCAGAAATGGAGCATCTGTCTAAACAACTTTTCAACCTTATCTTATAGAATTCTCCACCTGTCCCTGTTTTCTTTACTAATACAAAATTCTATACATTTTATTCATGTAAAATGTTAAGACTTCATAACTTTACATATACTGCTTCTTCCCTTGAAATGTCCTGTCTTCAGCAAATGCATGCAGATTCCATTTGGATCAAATCATGTGTATCCTTTATAAAAAATGCTTCTCATCATCAACCAAACCAAAGAATAATTGCAAACTTCTTGTCTTTTGATATTCTGATCATTTGTTTTTGTATTTTGAGGCATTTAGCACACTGGGTTAAATTCGTTTTCATCCCTTCCAACAGATAGCTTGCTTCTTTAATACAGAGACTACCATTTTAACTTGTGCTTATATAACATCTATTACAATGAATGGCACATCGTAGGTACTCATTAAATGGTCATGGAGGGAACAGATGGGCTAGTTTCTGTGAATACAAAGCAAAGAAAAGAAATTTACTAACAAGAAGCTCAAACCTAAGTTACTTTTTAAAATGTAATTTAATTTTTTAAATGAGCAAAACTATATTGTTCACTAAAGTTATACACATCCTTTTTTGCTTTATGCAGTTGTAAACATATTTAAGTGGATAAAATTCTTGGGTAAAAACATATTCCAGAACTCTTGACATATGCACTTCTGAGTTAAGACAAAAGAAAGCTTATGTAACTTCCATTAGACCATCATCATACAGCAAAACTGAATTAGTATATGCTGCTTTTGAATTAACATCTGCCATTTTTTAAAAGACTTTTTGGTTATTGTTAAAAAAATTTGGTTATTTAAATTTTATTTAAGTTATACAAATTTCATGTATTTCATATATGTAGCTTTAGGAACATAGCAACACTTCCCTCCCTCCAACCCATGCTCTAACCCTACCTCTTCCCTCTCTCATTCCCACTCTTAATTTTTACAGAAACCTACTTTCAGTGTACTTAATGATCATAAGGTTAGCCATACATTTAGGAAAAGAGTTCGACAAGCAGGATGAGGAAAACAAACAAACAAACAAACAAACATGTTCCTTAATGGTTGTATTTGTACTGTTTTAGCAGAAAACAGATACCTGAATTAGTAAGACTCAGAGAAAAATTGCTAAAGGATATTTAGGGAAGTTAAAGATTATGAAATGCTTTATGAAGACAGCATATTATAAAACAAAATGAAATCCACAGAAAGCTAACTTAGTCATTCTCACAGTGATGAAATAAACAGTAAGCTAACTTAGTCATCATCACAGTGTTGTCTACCTCTATGTTTGGGGAAACATATACAAAATAGAAGTAATGACAATGGATAAGAAAGAAAAAAGCAATGGAGAGAATAGTGTGTATTTGAATATACAGAGCCTATGAGACACTTCAGTGTACAAGGTGGCTATTACCACTCAACAATTCTCTCAATTAGCGTGAAAAACACAGTATTGCTTTGTTATGCTGCCAATATGGTGATGCTCAAGTGGGACTACACAGATTGTCAACACTGTTGGCTATTCATGTCTGCAAACCAACAAAGATAAAACATGTGCAAAGCAGGGAGAGAATTGAGGCTGGGGATTCTGGAACACTGTCCTTGCTCATGCACTGAACAAAGCTGGTGGGCAAAAACACATGAGCCACATACATCAAGGTAGGACAGCAGCTTAGAACAGATTTACAAAACTTAAATAAGAGGTCTTTAGAGGGAGAATATTTCAAAGCAATGTGCTTAGTGAATTTTACAGCCTGGGGCCTGACATCTGCAGACAGCCAAATGCCTGTAGGAAACTAACGAGGAGAACATACAACTTAACAGCACGCAATCTAAATTTATAGCATTTCTTGAGAGAGGCAAAAACATGATCAAAAGAAAAATGCAAGAAACTAGGCAACGTTTTTCTATTACTCTTAGTGGTAGTATTCTTTGCTTTTATTGTACAAGGATATAAATAATTTTAAACTTGATGGTTTTTTCTTCTTTAATAAAAAGGACATGATAGAGAGAAGGCTCTACAATTAGATACATTGGGGCTTATTCTCTGATCCTACTCACTACAAACTGGTTTTCTTCCTCGATCCACTAATTTATCATCTACAAAATGAACAAAACACTTCTTACCTTTTAGAATTGTAAAAAATAACGTGCAGCATTCTAAACAAGTCAATAGAAGTTGGTAGGACCTCAGCTATTTTATTGTAAGCATTTCAGATTGTTTTGTTAATACTTCATAAAGAATTGCAGCTCCCTAACCAAATCACTTATTATTATTACTACCAAATTAGAACCCACAGAATTTAATGACTCATACTTGCTTACATTGCTTAAATTGTCCATTCTTCTTGTTATCCTTCAATCTGAAAAATGTTGTTTTTCAGACTTACTATCCTTATACCATCTACTTCTGGACTTAAAAGGGAACCATTTGCGTTACCCCATGCTGTGTTTTGAAATTTTACAGCTCAAATGATGGCATTTAAGAGGTGGTGCCTTAAGAGGTGATTTGGCCAGGATGACTTTTTCACCAATGGGGGTAAGGCCAATATAAAAGGGGATTCATCCAGCATTTGCCTTAGCTTTTCCCCTTTTGTTTTTTGAAGACACAACTTTCTTCCTCTCCAGAATGCAGCAACAAGGTGCCATCTTGGAAGCAAAGATTAGCTCTCACCAGACAATGAAAGGTGCCGGAGCCTTGTTCAACTTGCCAGCCTCAGGAACTGGATACATTTTGTTCTTTATAGACCACTCAGTCTCAAATAATTTGTTATTGCTGTACAAATGTACCAAGACATCTCAGTCACATTCTGATGCCGTTTTTTCTTTTTCTTTTTGGGCCAGCATATAAAATTTTTCTCTTTGATGTAATATGTTGATGGTCTTTATTTCAGGAATTTA
This sequence comes from Oryctolagus cuniculus, assembly GCF_051225735.1. NCBI lineage: Eukaryota > Metazoa > Chordata > Mammalia > Lagomorpha > Leporidae > Oryctolagus > Oryctolagus cuniculus. The sequence continues at coordinate 114,621,930 of NC_142869.1, read as the reverse complement.
GATGTTAGCATTTTTTCTAACACCTTTTACTCCTAAATAGCCACACAGAAATTCGAAGTATGTTACCAACAAATGAGTATTTTTAACTTTATTCAGTAACCAGGAATCAGTGGGAAGGAACTAGTATTGAAGATGTGTTTTAAGACAGTAGTAACCATATTATCACTTCCTTAAAACTTTATTAGTTGTCCAGAACAATAATTTTCAGGGATTGCCTATTTTATTGTCCCAGTCTATCTGAGTGGGAAAATCATACTCTTTGTCACCGGTGAAGGATATTTCTCCTGCCCGTCCTTATTGGAGAGGGAACAGTGGTACAAACACTTTCACTCTCTGACTCCCCATGATAAATGGCCAGGTTCTGTTCACAGCCCAAGGGCTTGTGGTGTTTAAAGTCCCTGCTCCCAGAAGGAGTTTTTTTTTTTTTTTTTTCTTCATTTTTACTTTCCAGGGTCCAGACAAAACTCTCTTTCTTTGAACTTCCTTGCCTTAAGCGTTTGCTATAAAAACCCAAAGGAAAAAAAAAAAAAAAAAAAAAAAAAAAACTTTCCCATGAGGGTGGGAAGGTATGCTATCCAGGCAGCTTTTCATCTCCAACTCTGAGATAATTCAGCTTTTGCTCTCACAGCCTATTTATACTAAATGTCAGGATTTGTTTGAATTTAAATTGGCAAGTGGAATATGGGCTTGTTAGAAGCATCAATAAAAGTGCTGTTTTGATTCCTGATAACAAGCTATCATTGGATTTGTTCTACTGTTAGGAATTGAAGGAATGAAGGAACTTCCTCCCAGCACACTGATGCTCAGCATACTAAAAGGCAAGATTGGAACCTAAAGCTATAGTTCAAATTGTTACATGGGGACACTTCTCATATACAAAAAAATTAAGTGAATAGTTCAATGTATATTTCTGAATAGCTACCACTATCATCATCTGGAACATTTCCCTCATGACTCTAATAAATGCCTTGATCTTGAGAGGAAACCATCATTCTGATTTTTATTGCCATAAATTAGTTTTATTTTTTTCTTGGAATCATATAAATGAAATCAGAAAATGTGTACTCTTTAGTATTCATTCAACATAGTACTGAGGTGCACATGTTGAGGTATGTATTAGCTGTTTACTGTACTGTTTGAAGTACTTTTTTATGCTGAAGCTTCTGAGTTTGATGTAATCCCCTTTGCTTAGTTTTGCTATTGTTCCTTTTGCTTTGGGGATCTTATCCAAGAAGCTGTCACCAATGTCTTGGAGTGTGTCCTCTATGTTTTCTTCCAGTGATTTGATAGTCTCAGATCTTAAATTTAGGCCTTGGAACCATCTTTGTTTGATTTTTGTGTATGGTGAGAGATATGGATATACTTTTATATTTATTTATTTTTATTTCTTGACAGGCAGAGTGGATAGTGAGAGAGAGAGACAGAGAGAAAGGTCTTCCTTTGCCGTTGGTTCACCCTCCAATGGCCGTCGCGGCCGGCGGGCTGCGGCTGGCACACCGCGCTGATCCGATGGCAGGAGCCAGGTGCTTCTCCTGGTCTCCCATGGGGTGCAGGGCCCAAGCACTTGGGCCATCCTCCACTGCACTCCCTGGCCACAGCAGAGAGCTGGCCTGGAAGAGGGGCAACCGGGACAGAATGCAGCGCTCCGACCAGGACTAGAACCCCGTGTGCTGGCGCCGGAAGGTGGAGGATTAGCCTAGTGAGCCGCGGCGCCGGCCGGATATATTTTTATATATATCATCATTTATTGAAGATATTATCCTTACTCTAATGTATGATCTGGACACTTTTGTCAAAAACCCGATTTTGTATGTGGATTAATTACTGGCCTCTCTATCTATTCTGTTCCATTGATCTATGTGCTTGTTTTCATGTCAGGACCATGTTGTTTTAATTACTATTCCTTTGTAATATGCTTTGAAGTCAGAGTCAAGTGTTGTGATGCCTGCACTCTTGATTTGCCCCCCCTCCCCCACACTTAGGATTGCTTTGGCTATGCTGGGTGTTTTGTGATTTCATGTGTATTTTAGGATTTTTTTTCTAATTCTGTAAGGAATGGTATTGGTATTTTGGAAGAGATTAAATTAAATCTGTAGATTGCTTCAGATAGTATAGACATTTTAGTGATATTTATTTTTCCAATCCATGAGCAAGGATTATCTTACCACTTAAAAAGAAAGATATTCTATCATTTGCATCAAAATGCAACTGCAGGATATCATGTTGAGTGAAATAAGCCAGACACAGAAAGACTATATAGTCTCTCCTGTATGTGGGAGCTAAAGTTAAAAAAAAAATGCTTTTGTGTACCAGTATTACTGCAAATATATTTTTTCCAAACTTTATTTTTTTCTGTTTGTCAATCCAATGGTTAAGAATGTTATACTGCTGTAGTTTTTATGATCTGCGATTATTTTAAAATTTACTGTATATGGGTGAAATGGTTATCTTTCCATTTGGTTATTGTTTATAGTCCTTCCCTATATTCCTGCAGAACTAGGATCATTTGACTTTTTACTTTTTGGTCTCCTTATTTAGTGAAGCATTAAGCCTTTGACTATAAAGTTAAATAAAAATACAATATCTCAAAAACTAAAAAAAAAAAAAAGTAGGAAGGAATGAATGAAGGAAAGAAGGGAGGAAAGAGAGAATGGGAGAGAGAGTGAGAAGATGGGAGGGAGGGAGGAATGGAATATCAGTATATTCTTTTTTTTTTTTTTTTATGACAGGCAGAGTGATAGTGAGAGAGAGAGACAGAGAGAAAGGTCTTCCTTTGCCGTTGGTTCACCCTCCAATGGCCGCTGCGGCCGGCGCGCTGCAGCCGGCGCACAGCGCTGATCCGATGGCAGGAGCCAGGTGCTTCTCCTGGTCTCCCATGGGGTGCAGGGCCCAAGCACTTGGGCCATCCTCCACTGCACTCCCTAGCCACAGCAGAGAGCTGGCCTGGAAGAGGGGCAACCGGGACAGAATCTGGCGCCCCGACCGGGACTAGAACCCGGTGTGCCAGCACCGCAAGGCGGAGTATTAGCCTAGTGAGCCGCGGCGCTGGCTGAATATCAATATATTCTTATAATTGTATCTATGAACTACATTGAATCTATTCTCTTTGTATTAATATTAACACAAACATAAAGTATCAGAAAAATATATACATAAAAGAAAAAATATTATGAGCTTAGTTAAAAAATAATTTATTAGAAAGGCATAGTGGAGGTGGTGTTGTGGCATAGCATTTAAAACATCCAGCATCCCGTATGGGTGCCAGTTCTTGTCCTAGCTGCTCCACTTCTGATCCAGCTTCCTGCTAAAGGTCTGGAAAAAGCAACAGAAGAGAGCTTGGACCCCTGATGTTCCTGTGGGAGACCTAGGAGAAGTTCCCGGCTTCTGGCTTCGGCCTTGCCCAGCCCTAACTGTTGTGGCTACGGGAGGAATGAAATAGTGATGGAAGATCTCTGTGTTTCTCTGTCTCTCTGTCTCTCTCTCTCAATCCCTCTCCTTCTGTAATTTTGAGTTTCAAGTAAATAAATATATCTAAAAAAAAGGCAGAAAGTCAGACAATAGGAGAGAGACAGAGAAAGAGAGAGAGATGGAATGGGGTGGGAGAGAGAGAGAGTGAGAGAGACAGAGAGAGGGAAATCTTCCATCTGTTGGTTTATTCTCCAAATGCCCTCAGCAGCTGAGCCTGGGACAGATTCCAGTCAGGAGCCAGGAGTTCCATCCTGGTCTCCCACATGAATGACAGGGGCCCAAGCACTAGAGCCATCTTCTGCTGCCTTCCTAGGAGCATTAGTAGGAAGCTGGGTCAAAAGTGGAGCAGTGTGGGGCCGGCACTGTGGCCCAGCGGGTTAAAGCCAAGTCCTGCAGCGCTGGCTTCCCATATGGGTGCCGGTTCGAGTTCTGGTTGCTCCACTTTCGATCCAGATCTCTGCTGTGGCCTGGGAAAGCAGTACAAGATGGCCCAGGTCCTGTGGCCCCTGCATCCACATGGGAGACCCAGAAGAAGCTCCTGGCTCCTGACTTTGGATCAGCTCAGCTCTGGCCATTGCAGTCATTTGGGGAGTGAACCAGCAGATGGAAGACCTCTCTCTCTCTCTCTGTCTCTGTCTCTCTCTCTCTCTATATATATATATATATTTATAAATCTGGCTCTACCTCGCTATGTAACTCTGTATTTCAAATAAATAAAATAAATCTTAAAAAAAAAAAGATGTGGAACAGTCTGGACTCGAATTAACATTCTGATATGGGTTGCAGGAATCCCAAGAAGGGACTTAACCCACTGTACTACAACAGCCACCCTGGTACTTTATTCTTTATGCCATTAAATGAATATATAAAAATGTGTTTATTTATTCTTTTTTCATGAATATTTGGATTGCTTACAGTATATCCCCATGCATGTTTTTTATGGACACTTTTTTTCATATCTCTTGGTTAAACACTTAGAACTGGAATTACTAATGTATAGTATAGTCATAGTTTTTGTTTATTTTATTTTATTTATTTTTTTTTGACAGGCAGAGTGGACAGTGAGAGAGAGAGAGACAGAGAGAAAGGTCTTCCTTTTGCCATTGGTTCACCCTCCAATGGCCGCCACGGCCGGCACACTGTGCTGATCCGATGGCAGGAGCCAGGTACTTCTCCTGGTCTCTCATGGGGTGCAGGGCCCAAGCACTTGGGCCATCCTCCACTGCACTCCCTGGCCACAGCAGAGAGCTGGCCTGGAAGAGGGGCAGCCGGGACAGAATGCGGCGCCCTGACTGGGACTAGAACCTCGTGTGCCAGCGCCGCAAGGTGGAGGATTAGCCTAGTGAGCCGCGGCGCCGGCCAGTATAGTCATAGTTTTAAATCCCTAAGAAACTAAAATAGTTTGCCCTAATGGCAAATATTTGCATTTCTATCAGCAATGTTTGAGTCCTGGTTGTTCCACATCTTCATGAATATTTGTTGTCAGTGCAGTACTGTGTGTTTGAATTGATGTTTCACTGTGGTTTTAAGATACATCTCTGTAAAGATTAATAATCTGTGGGAGAAAAAAATGGCAGGGAAATTATTATGTAAATAGAAGATGTGGAGAAAGTAGAGCTTAGAGATCTTAATAACGAATTGTATGTAAACACAGGGGAGAATAAAGATTATGTCATGTTAGTATGAAATGCTTTTAATGAAGCTGTGACTAGAGGGAGAACAGCAAATATTAGCTACTCTTTGAAGAGATTAAATTATAAAACCTGAAATACAAATCATTCTTTAATACAAATAAACATTATTTAAAGGGAAACTTGGAGCAAATAATTGGAACTAAAATTTTTATGATTTTACTTCTGCAAGGCCTAGTTTGAATCCAGTCTTTATGATATAAGAACAACAGGCTGAATTGAAATTATGTTTTGTGTATAACATTTTTTAAGATTCAGTAAAATATTTGTTTTGAGATGTCTCTAATTTGCTCTATATTTCCTTCCCGCACATATTTGCAATACGCTTGTACCAAATACAAATCCTTGAGACAGCTTCTCAGGCAAAAAATTTTGTGTGAAGCTTTGTTTCTGTTTTGATACAGTATCCAGATTGCAGTCAATTAGGAAGTGATTATGTAGTAAAAACATTGACACAAGGAGACTTGTTTTATAATTTTTCTTCTACATGAGTTTTAAAGGCATGTGTGAGGATTTCAGAGGGAGAATTTAAAATTTTGAATATCTCAGTATATTTCCTCTATGTATGAGTGTGTTTTTGCTCATGTGTGTATGAGACAAAAATCTTCACCAAGTCAGGTAGTTCAGTCAAATAAATCAGCATTAGTGGGTCATTAGGACAGTGTGAAATTTCAAGGGATACCCAATTCCTTCATTTCTAAGAGGATAAAGATGAGTAAGGAGCCATTATCAGGAACTGATAGGATCATATGATTGTTTAATTGTTTGTTCTTGGGTGAGGGGATGTCTACTGTTGAGGACAGAGGAAATAAATGATTTTAGATGAAAACAATAAAAATAGATATTAAAATGCTGAGAAAATATGAATTTCTGAATGAAGGATTAAGGAAGAAAAAGAGCAACAGATTTGAGAGCACAATGAGAAGGATGTAAAAAAATGTTTTGCTGGCCAGTGGCAACTATTTTGACTATGTTCTCTCAATATAGAAATGAGTATAAAGTAACTGTTGTTTTAGGGTTGTGGTTATTACCAATATGATCTCCCAGTAAAACAGTTAGGATCGATATTACAAAATAAAAACTTGAATGTTTCATTTTATGAGATATGTATTTACTCACTTTTACAAATAATAGAGTATATAGTATTAATAGAAATTTGCCATTCACAGCACCAGCTGTGGAGTCATTTGGGGAGTGAACCAATGGAAGGAAGACCTTTCTCTCTGTCTCTGTCTCTCTCTCTCACTCTGTAATTCTACCTGTCAAATAACTAAAAAAAGTTGCCATTAAGATATATGTTTCGATATTCTCTTGGATAGTCTCAGACTGAAACTAATTGCTAATTTCTTAAGTTAAGAAAGTAATCTATCTAATTAATGGGAATGAAGATGAATTTGGTTCTTCTTGCTAACTTTGGTATACCTTTCCTCATTCTTTATTATTTCAAATATTGTCTTTTAATTTTTTATTTTAATATTTGTAATTTTAATATTGTTCATTTAATTTGAAGCATATCTTTCTAATTTATTGCTCTTGAATGAGACTCCTGGGAAGAAATGAATGAAGGGAGCCATGTAAAACAATACTTGTTAGAGCCTTTTCTGGTTCCCTAAAGCTGACATTTTCCAAATATTCAAATTGTAGGTCCCCTGGGGGGTTGGGAAAGTGGCGTAGCTAAAGAAAAGAAGATGTGGCCTAATAGAAAATGAATTCAAGCACCTCCCTTTTGGACAGCTTAGGTAACTCAACTCTTGGACATGTGGAACCCTCAGTTACTTGGAATATAAAACATATTATAACTTCTATTAAAGCTCTCTGAATAGAATTAAATATTTCTGGAAGTGTTACTGCAACACTTGATTATTACTCCCTGCAAACTATGGTAGGATCTCCTTCCAAGGAGACCCTTCCCCCTCGAAGTTACAAAGTCTGCCTAAAATCTCTTTAATTCTCTTATAATTGCAACCTCTTAAAAACCAATGTAGTTTTGTTTTGCATAAAATCCTGATTTTCTTTATTATATGATAACCTTGGCAATATCACATTAAAAGTGTAAAATTGTAAGTATATAACTATATTAGAAAATAAAATAAAAAATCAAACATAATTTTAAACTGCATGTGAATCTGTAAGTACCTCAAGTTCAAAAATAAAAGGATCAAATAATTATATTTAACAGCGGAAGTAGTAGAGGAAGAATTAAAGCAAATTAAAATAAAATGAAAATTATTATGAAGCTTGTAAAAACAACACTAAGCAAGTTCACTGTGCATTAGTTACCAATTTGTCTACATGTGCTAACAAAACACCCATGCACACAACGGGTAACATGAAGCAAGTTGATTATTTCCAGAAAGACGATGAGGGTGACATAAACATCGATATTGCTGTGAGCCAGTCCCACATGGCTGAGGAAAGCTACCTGAGCTGGATGGAATCTCATGTGCTCCTGCCATACTTGTACCACAGCTGAGCAACACTGTAATGCAACCCTCCCTGGGTTTTATACCCTGGAGAAATGTACCTTAGTGGGCTAATGTGCTGAAAAAATTGTGTGTGTTTGTTTGTTTGTTTTTTGCAGGGGCAGGGGATTGGTGGAAATGGTGGAACTTTAAGAGGGCCTGGTCTGCTCTTGCCATCCTTGCAGGGATATGGGAAATTAAGACTCTTATACAGTGTAGCTAGAAATGAAAAATCAATGCAGACACTTTGTAATATAATTTCACAGTACTTATTAATTGCTACTTAGTAATAGGCTGCTCATGAAATAAAACATATATGTTCCTTAAACTATAATTGCGGAGCAATTTTATTCAAAATATCCAAACACTGGAAACAATTCAAACCTCCATCAGGAAAGAATAGATAAATTGTGCTGTGTTCACAGAAATAAAAATAATAATTTACTAATACAATAAAATGGATGATTCTCACCAACACTACCTTTAGAATCTTGAACAAAAATATCATCAAAAAAGAGTGAAAGCTATATTTTTATTTATATGAAGATCAGGAACATGCCAGATCTCTTGACAAAGTTAGAATGGAGGTGTTATTGATGATGGATAAGCTCGAAGGAACATTCTGGTATACTTGTTGTTACATGTACATTGAGTTACAATGTTAAGATTTATAAACTCTATAATCACCACTTTGACTTGTTGCTTGATTTTAAATTTTTAATTTTTTTTCATTTTATTAGAAAAGCAGGGGGATCGTCTATTCATTCGTTCATTCCACACATGCTCTCAACAGCCCAGCTGGGTCAGATTGAAGCCAGGAGTCCAGAACTCAATACACGCTCCCATGTGAGTGACAGGAACCAAGTACTTGAGCTACCATCCACCATATCTTGGGGTGCCCGTTAGCAGGAAGCTGTATTGGAAGCAGGGGACTCGGGACTGGAATCAAGCACTCTAATATGGGATGAGTGTTTCCTATGTGGCATCCTGCATCCTAACTGATGTACCAAATGTCCACCCTAATATGCCTCATTTTTCCAGATGATTTTTTTAAGTGAATATGTGATAAACTACTCAAATACATATAGAAACTAATACACCTCTTTCACGTGACCAAATGCCTGGGAAAATATTCATCATAACAAAATTTTCCTGGGTCAGTTGAAATGTTAGTAATTAATTTTGCAAATTTACTTTTACATTATAAATAACAAAGCTTCCTATATGCAAAAGCAATCCTAAATCTTGAAATACAATGGAGGAAGGAGGAACTCCACACTGCCTCAATTTCTGAGGGCACCAAATGCTGTTAGAATGTACAATGCTGTTAGGATGTCCATGGTAATGACTCCGTCTCAAAGATGGTGCTTTTTTCAAATTCTCAGTTTAAGGAGTTAAGAAAGGATGTGATACATTTTAGAAATATTTTCATCAAAGAGAAGGAAAACTTGAGGAATATGCCTCAGTTTCTCAATGCATTTACCTATTTGCATTCCTTATATGCTAGGTGAATAAGGTTTCCATAAAGTTATCTTCAATTCAGAAAGACTTGATTCTTGGAAAAACAGACTGCAAAACTCCCTGGGGTTTCTGAGAGGTTCTGAACAACACTTTAAGACATGGGATTAACCAAGAGTCTGAAGTAGTGAGGTTTCCACCTTAGCCATTTGAAGGGCTTCAGGTTACCTTTGTATAATCTTGTTTCTTTGTATTTGATCTACTCCACTAGACCGGATGAGAGGGAGATTTTAAAGAAAATTAAAGATTTAAGAGGGTGAAAAACAATCTCTCCCATCTATAAAAAGCTTTGAACAGCAGAAACATGTTCCCCTGACATAGGTTGTCAAAACTTAAAATCTTCAGGGGATTCAGAGGCTGATGATATTCATAGAAATACTCTTTTCCAACTCTTTCTTATCCACAGGGGAAGAGAGGCTAACAGTTGCTGACACACACAAACAATGAAAGATATGATGATTTAAGATCAAATAAGGCAAAATGCAGGAATCAGAGTCTGAGATCTGTTCTCCCTTCATGGGAGACCAGGTGGCTGATAGGACACACCTGCCAGCTGTAGCCTTGACAATTGATTTCAGAGCTCCTGGGGACCCTGACCCAGAACTTGCAATCTAATAGCATGTATGGTGCCATGCATACTACTTAGGAAATTCTTGTCCTCTGAGTTATGGGTTATTGATTAGAGGTGATATGAACCTGACAGCTCAGTGTCAGAAACAGCTCAGGTTAGTTAAACGTTGAAGATGAAAATGTCTTTCTCTCAATTTACCACCATGCACTCTGTAGAAGCCACCGACCTTCAGCAAAACAAAACTAGCTCCATACCAGCCCTCAGAATGAATATTCTTGCTTCAAACAACAGGAAGACTAGAACTATGCAGGCTTGTAAGGGCATCTTTTCTTCAGTCACTTCTGAAGTACTAAGGCAAATATTTTTGACCAGCAAATTAGGGCGAAAATTTTGTCTCCTATGTTTTGAGGGCCTTATTATAATCACGAACTTGCTGGATATGTATGTTGAAATACGTGGTTACCAATATCACATCATCTTTAAACTCTCAGTTTATGATGATTAACCGAACTTTTTTCATGTTATATAAGGATATAAATGGAGGAATGTGCAGAGATTCTGCAGTTAATATCTTAATCACAGAATTACCCTAGGTATGTAGGTAACAAGAAAGTATACAGTGACTCAGAGATATAAATATGCAAATTGTCTCTTTCTCCTTCCATGGGATGCTATGCTCTCCTGTACTCCCCTGGAGCTTGTAGGTATTCTGTCCAGTAGCTGAACAGGGTTGACATCAAGACACTCCTCAGTTCATGGCACAGATGAACCACTGGTCCCTCCAATCTGTCATTGTATTTCATTATGGTGTATTTATTTCCAGTTTATGTACCTTGAATGTTTTCTCTTGGTTTGTTTTGAAGTCATACTTTTATATCTCAAAATAATATACTATTTAGCTTTGCATAGCTTTTGAAAAATTTACAAAGTGCAGAAATAGATTCCAATACTTTTCCTTACTTAATATCATGTTCCTGAAAGTTATCCCTGTTGTTGAATGTAAGTAGAATTCATTAGTTTTCACTGACATTTGTGTACTTTTTCATATCGCTTTATGTACCCCATACTGGTAAATATTTTATGTTTATATTTTTTCTATCATATTATGCTAAATTTTTCTACAATGTGCAATGAAATCCTTCCACATGTATTTTGAGGAACACATGCAAGATTGTATTTATGGTATGAAAATACAGAGGAATTTCTAGATCTCATAGTGTAAATGTTTTTAGTCACTTTCCTAGAGTTTTTTGTTTTGTTTTATGTTTTTACAAATTTGCATACTCAATAACAGAATGTGAATATTCTTAATTCTCACTTACAGTGTATATTATCAGACCTAGCCTTTCCCATCTGTTGGCAGAAAATGTTATTTATTATGGTTTTACTTTTAAAATTCCTTGATTATTTTGAGATTACATATCTCTATATATCTTGATGGGCTACTTGTGAATTGTTTTGTGTAAGACATCTTTTAAGAATATTGCTTATTTGTTTCATATTAACATGCAGATGTAAAGTTCTTCATATATTCTACATATTGTCAGTTTTACATATTCCAAATATTTTCCAAGTTATTACTTATCTTTTCCTTTTCCTTTTGTTTTGTGTAAAGTGCTGATGTTAGTTTTTTTTATAAAAATCTATCAAATCTTTCCTATTTTACTTAGTGCTACTCTATCCTCTTTAAGAAACATTTCATATATGATGTTAGAGATTCCGTTTTGATTTTTAAAATTTCAGTTTTATTTTTGACATTTATGTCTTCTAATCAAACTGGAATTTATATTTACATATGACATAGAATGTGACCAGTTTTTCATTTTCTAATGATTGCCTCAGTAGTTTTATTATATAGTTTGCCTTTTAATTACTATTCATCATCACTAACTGAAATTCTATGTTCCAGCCTCTTTCAGTATGCATTATTTCAATTGTCTATCCATGTTCATTTCCTCACTTTTATCATTACTACTTATTAATTATAAATCCTTATGGCAAGGAAGAAAAATTTCGATTCTTGCTTCATCTCCATGATTGTTCTGTCTACTCTTAGATCTCCGGATATTTTAGACTCTACGTGTGCATTTCTATTTAAAGAAACTGTTAGCTTCTTGGTTAGGACTACAGGAAGTATTTAGTGAAATTTCAGGAGAACTGAAACATGAAGTTTTTTTTCCCCCCAAAGAACATGTAATAGAACCCTGTTTATAAGGACACCTTTATTTATTCTTAATGACTTAGGGTTTTTTGATAAAATTCCTCCATATTTTTAAAATATTTATTCCTAGGTTATTTATATGATCAATGTTATTATAAAAAGTGTTTACATTTTTCTGTTACTATCTTATAGCTATAAAAACTAATCAAAATTTCAGACATTATTTACATAAGAATTCTCAAAATTTCTAATTATTTATGGTAGGTATTATAGACATTCACACATAGGCAGTCATATCATCCATAAATAGTTTGTTTATTTTTTACAATTCATATTTAAAATATATTTTTACTTTCTATTCTGGTACTTCAAACTCATTGGTGAATAGAAGCAATAGTAGGGAATTTTATCTTATTTCTCTTCATAAAGGAAATTTCCTACTGTTGTTTCAGGTACAGAGAGTTTGTTGTAGACTTTTGGTAGTCACTCTTTGTAAAAATGGACATTTCTCTTCCATATCTATTTTGCTAAGAGGTTTTGCCAAGAGCAGATGTTGGATTTTATCAAATGCATTATTGACATCTACTGAGATAAACATAGGACTTTTGTTTTAAAGCAGTGAAGCACTTTTTTCACAGATTATGGTTTTTTCCGTAAACTCTCTTTTGTCTAGTATTAAATTGCCACTCATTCTCTTACTTTTCCTTTGATGCCACTCTATTTTTCTCATCTCCTGGTTTTGTTTGTACATTTTGCTTCTCTTTAGATGTTTCATTGCTTTTCCTTGACCAGTGTAAGTGAGAGTAACAAAAACAAAAGGAAACAAATGAAGCAAACACACACCAACCACTGTTTTGTGTTCTTGCTAGCTGTCTGTGCTGGGGAGCTCATTTAATGGAGAACTCCGACAGTGACAATCTTGGCCAAGCTACTCATGCACTTACCTGACCCCCAAAGATATCCCACCTCAAGAAAGCCCAAGTATTTCTGCTCAGTTTTGCTGTTTTCCAGAGGCTGCTACCATTTGTTGACAGTTCTCAGTTCAGGATATACAAAAGAAGAGCAGCCTCTTGAACTAATGAGAATTTGTTCTCATTATCTGCTTTCCACCCTAGCCAAGGTCTCACACAGCCCTGAAGTTATCTACATGCTTCTAGATGGCCCTTTCTAGTTCTGTTGTATTCCAGTCTCATGGGTGATAGAGAAGGCCTTCATTCATCCAGAACAATGACTGTTCTTTCCTAGCATAGCTCATCTTTGGCATCCGACCTTCACGCACTGTAGGCTGCAATTGCCTCTACACCAGATAATTCTCTTGCTTCCACCTATATAAGGATTTTTGGTGATGAAATCTAGGATGACTCACACTTTCAATTCATGGCTTCTCCAGGCTTCAATTTAGGGAAGAAATAGTAGTCCATGCTTAAGCCGCCATTCTTATTCTCATTGATATATTCAGCAGGGTAAGGCAATCCTTCAAGTATTGTCAGATATGCAATGTCACAATCCTTTGACTTCTAAAGGAGATGACACTTAGAGTGTTTCAACAATGTGCATCAATGCATTAGTAAAAAGTATACATGTTTATAACAGCAAGATTATATATATTAAAAGTACCCTAAAGAACACTTATAATTTTACTTTTAGCTAATATGAATGTTTATGAAAACAAAAACTGAAACATGTGTATAATTTTTGCCTCAGAGGAATCCATGTTGAAATTGCTCTTTGTTAAATCATCTTTATGATCGTGTTCTTTAGACCATTTTCAAATTTATCTTAATTCTGTTCAGTGTGCAATGACTTGATTTTTGAATTATTGTATATGATTTAAGTTTGATGTGTCAAACTTTTGAAAAAAAGTCCAAACTCTTAACATGCAATTTTTTATTGCCTTACACATTATCATTATCATTGTATAATTTACATATAACAAAAAGAACATATTTTAATTATACAGTTTGATAACTTCAGCAAACTAATATATTCATGTAATATCACTACTTTGAAATCAACCAGTGTGCCTAAGGCATTCACTGATATGATTTCTCCCTAGAGATTACTTTTGCTTATTGCATAACTATTTTATTTTATTTTATTTTATTTTATTTTATTATTTTAGACAGACAAAGTGGACAGTGAGAGAGAGAGGCAGAGAGAAAGGTCTTCCTTTTCCATTGGTTCACACACACACACACACCCCATGGCCGCTGCGGCTGGCGCACCGTGCTGATCCCAAGCTAGGAGCCAGGTGCTTCTCCTGGTCTCCCATGCGGGTGCAGGAACCCAAGCACTTGGGCCATCCTCCACTGCACTCCCAGGCCACAGCAGAGAGCTGGACAGGAAGAGGAGCAACCAGGACAGAATCCAGCACCCTGACCAGGACTAGAACCTGGGGTGCCGGGGCCACAGGCGGAGGATTAGTCTATTGAGCCGCGGAGCCAGCCAATAGCATAACTTCTTGTACATTTAATTATGTAATATGGATTGTTATATATCTGAGTTCTTTAACTAAGTGTAATGTATTTTTTGAGATTTGCCTGATTTTGTGTGCTCCTTTTTATTGTTGGTTACTGTATAATTACAAGATATACCACATTGGATTTTCTATTTACCAGTTGGTGGACATTTGAGATGCTGATTAGTAAATTTGCTGTGAATATTTGACTACAAGTCTTTGTGTACGCATATTAGTTAATTTCATGTGAGTAAGCAAATACCTAGGAATGGAACTGATTGTTAATATAGCAGATGAATTCTGAACTTTGTAAGATACTGACAAGCTTATTTCTTGCCTTTCTTTCAGCAATGCTGGAGAATTCTAGTTGGCCTACGTCTGTGCCTACATTTGATATTCTTCAGATTACTCTCATTTGTTATCAGAGGCTGACATTATTTTTCATATTGCTTAGGAGAGAAGGAAAGATAATAATATAAGGCTAGTAATAAGCTGCCTTATGATTTGTGAACATGGTGGCTTCCTACCTAATTTTGGGCACAAAAGTATAAGAGAATTAGTTAATCATTGCAAACACTTCAAAAAGCAGTTTTTGATAAAATATTTCTTTGGTAGTATTGCTATAAGGAAAGGACAGGGTGGTGAGTTTCCCTAAAGCTATTTCTAATTAATTAGTTATTAATTATAAATGTGGGGAGACAGCGAGAGAGAGAGAAAGAGAGAGTGCCCACCTGCTCGTTCATTACCCAAGTGCCCCTAAGTGCTGGGACTTGACTGGAGTCAAAGCTAGGGGCCAGGAATCCAAACCAGATCTCCTACATGATGGCGGGAACACAACCACCTAAGCCAGCATTGAGTAATGGGTCCATATTGGTGGGAAACTGGAACCAGGAGTCAGAGTTGGATATCAAACCCAAGTTCTCCACTATGGGATTTGGGTATCTTTATTGCTAGGCTGAATGCCCACTGCATAAGGCTAATTGAAAAGATATGTACTTTATTTTGATATTGTGATCTCTTTTTCATGGTAAAAACGTATATTTAAAATTAGGCAGTTGGAAAGTTTAGATGATCCACGTTTTGTTGCCTACATCCAAAGCATCGTAATCAGGAATCAGGCCTGATCACAGTGTTGAACTTGGCCACATTAAATGTCATTGAGTTTATTCTCAGCCTGTTTGATCTGGTGCTTGTTTGCTTTGACATCCACAATGAACACAGTGTGTTGTTCTTTTCTGTCTTCTTCATGGCAAAATCAGTGGTCAGAGGGAACTTGATCATGGCATGGTTTTCAAGTTTGTTTCTCCTGGGGGCGCTGTTCTGAAGATACGTAGGCTACAGACAAATTCAGAGTGTCTTGGGCCACAGGAATATGGATGTCCTGAGAATTAATGGTAAAATTACTACTCAAACAGTACTTTATACTTTGTGGGTGCAAACTGTTGAAATCTTTACTTGGTATATTTACTTAGTATATACTTAAGTTGATCTTCTGTATATAAAGGTAATTGAAAATGAATCTTGATGAAGAATGGGATGGGAGAGGGAGTGGGAGATGGCATGGTTGCAGGTGGGAGGGATGTTATGGGGGGAAAAGCCACTATAATCCAGAAGTTGTACTTTGGAAATTTATATTTATTAAAAAAAAAGTTAAAACAAACAAATTTTTTTTTAAAAAAAAGAAGCTCATTTTCTTAGGAGAAATTCACTCTACCAGTGGGCAGGGTGAAGCAGAAGTCTTAATTTTTTGTCAGAGCCTTCAGACATGTTGGTGATGTGTGAGACTGCCTGTTCTGTCCATGCAGGAGGTTGAGAGGCTATGGTGCCATTCCCCACTGGGAGCGGCCCCACAGCCTGGCTGCTGGCAGGCGACAGGAGCCCCAGGCACATTTCCCCCACCTCTGCTAATCAGGTAAACTGCTCCTCCTCCGGGTGTGGCACAAGCCCATCAGGAAAGCTTCCATAGCCTAAGTGACCTTCAAGTTGATTGGAGAAGCATAGAGGCGCCAGTATCAGCTGTATCCTATAGAATTAGTATTGCCCTGAATTAGCTACGCCCCCTCTTCCTGCCCTTTAAAAGCTTACGCTTGATCCTTAATAAACGGACATGCTCACTGAAACTTTTTTCCAGTGTTTCTCGTGGAAGAACGCAGTTTCCCCACTATCCAAGCAGTGTGCTGGCCTCTCAGGTTGAGCCCACACAAACATCTCATTTTGAGAAGAAAATAAGAAAAGAGCATTTTTTTTTTTTGATCAATACCTATTGGTTCCATGTTAGACAAACATACATGCTTTGGTAAACATGAATTTCCCCATGTGAAGTGGTACTTTTTTTCCCCTCAGAAGCCATTGTCTAATTCCCTTTTTAAATTTACATTAATCCAGTTTTCAAATAAAACCTGGCATTTTATATAATAGGCATGCTTCCCTTGATAAATACTTTTATGTTATTTATGATAATCCCTCAAAGATGTACAATTTTAAAAATCTTTTCCAAATATTGCACAGCACAATCATGAGATACTAAGTCTCTATCTTTTTTTAATTTTTTTTAATTTTTTTAACTTTTATTTAATGAATATAAATTTCCAAAGTACAGCTTATGGATTACAATGGCTTCCCCCCCCCATACCGTCCCTCCAACCCGCAACCCTCCCCTTATCCACTACCTCTCCCCTTCCAATCACATCAAGATTCATTTTTGATTCTCTTTATATACAGAAGATCAGTTTAGCATACATTAAGTAAAGATTTCAACAGTTTGCTCTCACACAGAAACATAAAGTGAAAAATATTGTTTGAGTACTAGTTATAGCATTAAATTTCAATGTACAGCACACTAAGGACAAAGATCCTACATGAGGAATAAGTGAAACACATTTTTATTGACATTTTTAAAATCTTGGTTTGTTTATTTCATTTACTTCAAAGACAGGGAAACAGAAACAGCCAGGCAAATAAATATACATTTCTCATATGCTAGTTCACGTCTAAATGCCTTCAACAGCCAGAACTGGGCCTGGTCAAAGCCAGGAGCTTGGAATTCCATCTAGTTCTTCCTCATGAGTGGCAGGAATGCAAGTAATTAAACCATCAAGTGCAGCCTTCCAGGGTGTACATTAGCAGGAAGGTAGGCTAAGAAGTAGATCCAAGATCTCAACACACAAAGGCTAATATGGAATATAGATGTTTCAAGTGACAATCACTTTTTTTTTAAGATTTTATTTATTTATTTGAAAGGCATCCACTGTTTCATTCCTCAAATTTAGCCACGGTCACAATGGACCAGGCCAGAGCCAGGAGCTAGGAAATCCATCCTGGATTCCCACAGGGTTGTAGAGGCCTAAGTAGTTGGCATATTTTCCACTGCCTTCCGAGGGGCATTTGTTGGTGCATTCAAAGCAGGATTCTAAGAGGGCATGTGAACCTTTGCAAGCTACACTTCAACTTACTGCACAAAATTCCAGCCCCTCAAGTGGCATCGTAACCATTACACCAAACACTTGTCCCAGGTATTATTTATGCACAACAATATTTATCTGTTTGAATTTTGAATTTTGATGCATTTAAAACATTATAGAAAAAACTCTAATCAAGATACCAAATATTTCCTAATTCTAGAGTTTCTCTCTGTTAACCTTTGATTCTGTTCTGCATTTCAGGCCGAGTCAGCCTGGATCTGCTTCATTAATAAAGCTCTGTGGACCTGGAATTATCTTTATGAACAGAGTTTAAATATTAAAGTCAACTTCTTTAACTGATATAGCAACAAGTTTACTTTTTATTTCTTCTTTAGTTTTGAAAAATTTATATCTTTCAAGAATTTATTTCATTTTTTTTTTTAGCTTTTACTTAATATATATAAATTTCCAAAGTACAACTTTTGGATTATAGCAGCTTTTTCCCCCATGACCTCCCTCCCTCCTGCAATCATCCCATCTCCCACTCCCTCTCCCATCCCATTCACATCAAGATTCATTTTCAATTATCTTTATATACAGAAGATCAACTTAGTATATACCAAGTAAAGATTTCAACAGTTTGTACCCACAAAGTATACAGTACTGTTTGAGTGGTAGTTTTACTGTTAATTCATATAGTACAACACATTAAGGACAGAGATCCTACATGGGGAGAAGGTGCACAGTGACTCCTATTGTTGATTTAACAATTGACATTCTTGTTTATGGCGTCAGTAATCACCCTAGGCTCTTGTCATGAGCTGCCAAGGCTATGGAAGCCTCCTGAGTTCACAAATCCTATCCTTATTTAGACATGGGCCATAGTCAAAGTTGAAGTTCTCTCCTTCCTTCAGAGTAAGGTACCTCCTTTTTGATGACCCATTGTTTCTGTTGGGATCGCACTCACAGATATCTTTCATTTAGGTCATTTTTATTTTTATTTTTTGCCACAGTGGCTTGGCTTTCCATGCCCGAGAAAGTCTCATGGGCTTTTTAGCCAGATATGAATGCCTTATGGGCTGATTCTGGGGCCAGAGTGCTGTTTAGGACAACTGCCATTCTATGAGTCTGCTGTGTATCCCACTTCCCATGTTGGATCATTCTCTCCCTTTTTAATTCTATGAGTTAGTATTAGCAGACACTAGTCTTGTTTATGTGATCCCTTTGACTCTCAATCCTATGTTTTTGATTAATTATGAACTGAAATGGATCACTTTGACTAGTGATTGGTACATGTGGCCTTGATGGGATCGAATTGGAATCCCCCAGCACGTTTCTAACTGTTACCTTAGGGCTAAGGCCGCGTGAGCATGTGCTGAACTGTACATCTCTTCCCTCTCTTAGTCCCACTCTTATATTTAACAGAGATCACTTTTCAGTTAAATTTAAACACCTAAGAATAATTGTGTGTTAATTAAAGAGTTCAACCAATGGTATTAATTAGAACAAAAAATAGTAAAAGGAATAAAATTGTAAGTTGTTCCTCAACAGTCAGGACAAGGGCTGATCAAGTCATTGTTTCTCATAGTGTCCATTTCACTTCTACAGGTTTCCTTTTTGGTGCTCAGTTAGATGTCATCAATCAGGGAGAACACATGATATTTGTCCTTTTGGAACTGGCTTAATTCACTCAGTATGATGTTTTCCAGATTCCTCCATTTTGTTGTAAATGACTGGATTTCAGTTTTTTAACTGCTGTATGGTATTTTATAGAGTACATATCCCATAATTTCTTTATGCGAAGTTATCAACTTCATTGAAATAAAGGTTTTCATATTATTTTCTTGTATTTTCAATGTCTATTGCAGCTCCATTGATATCCTCTTTTTCTTTTCAGACATTGGTAGTTAACTTATTTATTCTTTTGGTCATTTAAAAATAAAATAAAAACTACCTTAAGGGCCAGCATTTAGCACAGCAGTTAAGACACTGATTGGGACACACCCACTGCCCAAATTAGAATGCCTGATTCAATTCCTGGCTGATTCCTATCCAGCTTCCTACTAAGGCACATCCAGGAAGGCAGCAGGTGACAAATGCTTGCATCCCTGCTACCCACATGAGAGACCCACATTGAGTTTCAGGCTCCTGAATTAGGCCTGGCCCATTCTGGCTCTTGAGGGCATTTTGAGAGTGAACCAGTAGCCAGATTTTGGGCTGTACCTTTTCCTGCTTCTGTCTCTCTGCAATTCAAACAAAATTAAAGTAAATGAATAAATAAATAAAAGATTCCACTTGGGGTTCCTTCATTTTGTATTTGAGTGCCATGCCCCTGAGTGCAGTGCCATGCTGATGTTCACCCTGGGAGGCAGCAGGTGATGGTTCAAGTTATTGGGTCCCCGGCAACTACCTGAATTGAGTTTTGTCTCCTGGCTTCCATCTGGTCCAGCCCCGGCTGTACCAGAATTTGTGGAGAGGATGGGAGATATCTCTCTCTCTCTCTGTTTTCAAATAAATATGTTTTAAAAAACCCTTTAGATATCAACAATATTTATTTACTTAATTAATTTTCTTCTTGAGTTTTTATTTTATTATTTCCTTTCTTGATATTTAGTTTTCTTACCTTTTTTTTGATTGTTTCTTAAGATAGAGGTTAAAACATCTATTTTAGATCATCCTTTCTTTCTAACATAGGCAACAGAATCTTTAAATTTCCCCTTGAGCACTTTTTCTCTGCATTCCACAAGTGTTGATCTACTACCATTTCATTATCATTTAGTGCATAATATATTTTTAAATTTATTTGTGTCTTCTTTGAATCAATGATCATTCTAAAGTACACTGTTAATTTCCAAAAATTGCAGGGATTTGGAATTCTTTGTTTTTGGATTTTAATTTTATCATGGTGACAGAACATAATTTCCAAAAATATACATTAATTAAGATTTGTGTTATGACTCATGATCTACTCTGTCCTTTTAAACATGCCTTGGGTATTGTTTTTCTCTGTGAGGTAGAGTTCTATACATGTATACTAACTAAATCAATCTTTGGATTGTGTTATGCATACTTTCATTACATTTGCTTTCTTTTCTAGCTCTTAGATCAAGTGGAAGCAGAGGGGTGTTAGCATCTGCAAACATTGTATGAGCATTATTGATTTCCTACATTAATTCGTTCAATTTTGTTTCATATTTTCAAGATTCTTTATATGGAATTTGCACATATAAAATTGTTATGTCTTCTTGATAAATTGACCCTTTTATTTTTATGAGGTGATTTTCTATCTCTGGTAATGTATTTTGTCTTCAAACATTTGTATCCTGGGGATTATGAATGTTAAATTGCTGATTTCTGTACTCTCATTTTTTCCTCCAATGAGTGATGTGTTTGGTTTTGGCAGGTAATTTTTTGTTGGATTTGCACTGGCAACTATTTCTAGTGCAACGGTTCCAGACTGAACTCAGCTCTGTAGTCTTTGGATGAGCAACTTGAGCTTATTCCACATAGGTATACCTCAGAGGTCCATCATGGCTGTGCCAGCAACTATGGGTGGATTCCTTTTCCTGCTCATTTTTTTCTAGGATCCTTCATTTTTGCAAGATTCATAATTTCCGTCCTTCACTATTCCAGTTCTCCAGCCAGAATACATAGTCTTTGATCATATTTCCACTGGAGTCATTAATTTAGAGAGTAGATGGCATTAAGAACCTGGTTGAAAACTGTAGAACTCTGTTCCTGGTCACCATAAGATCACTCTCCAGTTTGTGCTCTGCTATTGCCATTCATTGTCTCCATCAGAGCGTAGATCAATGGGGTCACCCAATTTTGGAATTCAACCTCAAAAATCTGTGAGCTAAATAAATGCTTGCAATAAGTTACTGACCAGGAATTATTGTCTATTAAATCCTAACTGTTCAATTAGTATTTGTCAGTACTGATTCAATAGTTACTAATACTTTCTGCATCTTCAAATAGAGTATGCTGCGGTTCCATATTGTTAATGATGAGGAAGGTAATCTCTGGAGATAAATTATCTGACTTTGTATACAGATCTGTAGTTTATTAATTAGTTAGCCTTGGAAATTTCACTTAACACTAATGTACATATTTGATATGGTGATTGTTAAAATAAATTAGGTAGGTAAGTGCCAGCAGAGTGGCAGTGGATTAAGCCACAGTGTGCAGTTCTGACATCCCATATGAGTGCTTGTTCAAGTCCTGGGTGCTCCACTTCAGATACAGCATCTTTTTGAAGGCCTAGGAAAGCAGTGGAAGATGGCCCAAGTCCTTGGGCCCCTGAACTCACTTGGGAGACACAGTAGAAGGTCCTAGCTCCTGGCTTCAGCATGCCCAGCTCCAGCTATTGAGGTCAGTTGGGGAATGAACCAGCAGATGGAAAATTTCTTTCTCTCCCTTTCTCTCTCTTTCTTTCTCTCTCTCTCTCCCCCTACTCTGCCTTTCAAATAAATAAATCTTAAAAAAAGATGGCAGATGTCCTAAATAGCACTCTGGCCTCAGAATCAGCCCTTAAGGCATTCGGATCTGGCTGAAGAGCCCATGAGAGTATTTTAGGCATGGAAAGCCAAGACACTCTGGCAAAAACAAAACAAAACAAAACAAAACAAAACAAAACCCAACTAAATAAAAGATCTCTGCAAGTGAGAACCCAGTAGAAAGAAGTGGCCATCAAAGAAGGAGGTACCTTTCTCTGAAGGGAGGAGAGACCTTCCATTTTGACTATGACCTTGTCTAAATGAGATCAGAGTCAGCGACTCAAAAGGCTTCCATAGCCTTGGCAACTCATGACAAGAGCCTAGGGTGATTACTGATGCCATAAAAAAGAGTGTCAATTTGTTAAGTCAACAACAGGAGTTACTGTGCACTTATTCCTCATGTAGGATCTCTGTCCTTAATGTGTTGTACATTGTGAATTAATGCTATAATGTACTCAAACAGTATTTTACACTTTGTGTTTCTGTTTGGGTGCAAACTGATGAAATCTTTACTTAATATATGCTAAATTGACCTTCTGTATATAAAGATAATTGAAAATGAATCTTGATGTGAACGGGATGGGAGAGGGCGTGGGAGAGGGGATGGTTGTAGGTGGGAGGGAAGTTATGGGGGGAAAAGCCATTGTAATCCATAAGCTGTACTTTGGAAATTTATATTTATTAAATAAAAGTTAAAAAAAGAGATATGATAATGGAAGCAAGAAGTTAGGGTGATGTGCAAGTCAGGGAATGCTGGGAGTTCCAAGAAGCTAGAAAAAATTAAGAAGTGGACTTTCCTCTAGAGACTCCATAAGAAACAAATCCTGACAACAACTTGAATTGACTTAGGGTGGTCTCCAGAAGTATAGAAAAATGAAATGTATTGTTTTAAACTACCACGTATGTGTTAATTTGTTACTGAAACCATAAATAACAAGTACAGCCTTCATTTCTCTTTGAGTCAATTAAAATATTTGAAAATTAAAAAAAAAAACAAAAAAACTAAATTAGGTAACAGAATTAAAAGGCTTAGAATTATGTATGGGACATAGTAATAATTTGAGATGTTATGATTATTGGCTTAACAGAAAGTTAGGTAAAATGATGAAAAGTGAGTAAACTTAGTGGCAGTATAATTTCAAATTTTGACTGGAATAATCCACCTGAACAAATTTAGACAAAAATATAGAGGCGAGTCAGTACTAAGATTCTATTAATAATGTATATGGTTCCTTAATTTATTCAAATGCCTTTTTTTGTTCATTGCTGGTGGTGTGAGAGGGAAGAAGAGTTTGGTATTGCCCATAATTTTTCCTCAGTGTACGTTTGTAAGCCTAGTAGATCTTGAATAGTTATTGTCAGTCAGGGTAGGTTTGTTTATGCTGCAATGACCAATAGGAACTGAACAAAAGTTTATTTTCTGGTCTTGCTACTTTTCTTCTGTGAGCTGGCCAAGGCCTTGTTCTGTATCATTATCCTCCTTACTCGGGATTTTGACTGATGGAGGAGCCCCAACCTAAAACAGTGTGGCAGAGGAAACAGAGGAAGCACTAAAGTATCTCATGACTGGCAAGTAGATGTTTAGCTGAGGATACGACAGTGTACACATGGCTCATTAGCCTGAGCTTCTCACATGGCTGCATTTAAACATAGGATGACAGTAGTTTAACTAGGGAGCATCTAGATACTAGAACAATTAATTACCATTACACTGCCAAAATAATATGAATAGATGGTATATGCTAATATTTCACTTTAGAAAACAGTTACATACAATTCTTTCTACATTCAGTACCTAACAAATATAATGATTCACTTTATTAAAAGCATATAATTTTCAGTTTGTCAAAAATATGAGATATGTATTAAAATATATTGCTGCAAGACATTAAAGTAGGCATAAAATTATTCAAAATATCTTTATTTACTATGTTGTTATCCAGCCATTGGATGTTATTAACTTCTTATAAGTAATCACAAATTATTTATGCTGAAGACATGTTAGGATTGTGTTTGAAGTATATGCAAATGATTCAAAAAATTTTGTGGAAATGGAATTAATAGATAAGTTTGTTATGCTACAAACATTTGAGATTCATGAATAAATTTTTTGTAATAAACATTTTCATGAACTTTTGGAAGACCATCTAATAAATATGTAATTCAATAATTATCAATTTTCTTAAATATTCATATAGATTATATGACATATGAGTACCTCAGCCTGAACATTTTAAAAAGTTAACAGGCATTTCTTTATTCCTACAACCATTGAAAGTATGATTATTTTTGACAGAAATGATCAGGTGAAAATGATCATGTAGTCATCTTGGGAGAAAATGATGCCATTTATCCTCAAATGAGCATCATCATCATTACCAGAAGCTTTCATCAAAAACATTGAGAAATCCAATTAAATATCTAAAAATATATAGTGAAATATTGACTAAGTTTAACAGTGAAATGGAAGGGTCAGTATGTGGGAAATTCAAAATAATAAAGTCAGAGAATATTAAGACTCAGAGGCTTTAAGTAACATCTATTTGGATGTCCCCCTCTTATACATGAAGAAGCAGAGTTGAAGTGCCTGAGATTAAACTAACCAGTTATACAGTTAAGATTGTAACAGAGTCTAGGAACCACCAACTAACTAGGTGCTGCTTTTGTTGAGCCATGGGTTGCTCCTGGCAGTGAGGATTATCTTACAGAAACTTGAGCAATGCATATTTGTGGCATTCCATTCTCTCCCATAATATACAACTAGTAAAGTATTACCTTTGACATATAGGCTTCCATGTTTCAGTTTTCACATATTTCTACTGTGTCTCTCTAGCAGTCATAAACATGCTACAATTTTGTTTGTCCAAGGAGTCCGAAATTCCATATCTCTGACCACTAGATTCTAAAAAGTGTGTTTCAAATCATCATCACTCTGGTTCCATTACACGACAGCTTTATGTCCCCTCATAGTGACTCATGTGACATTTCCTAGCACTGTCAACATTCATCCAGTTGAAGTTCCCCTAACTGTCAATGAGAAGCTTCCTCAGGCACCACAGACCATTTTGTGAAACACAGTTTTAGCTAACCTCACATAACATCTATCTAAAGCTTACCAGCTTTCATATAAATATGTTAAAATAATCAGGCCACAAAGTAGGTATATGCTATTGTTCAAATATATGAATAAACTCAAACTATGAACACTATGCTAGCCTTGTACTAACTCCAATAACACAGACACACACCAAGTTTAAATATACTAGGAGGATATTTATAACTAAAATGAAATGATAATTCAGCAAGTTTCATATAGAAAAGTGGAATGTGCTTCTGAACTACTGTTTTAAAACTTCAATAAGTCTGTTTTTTTTTAGCAAAACTTAATTAATGAAAATGCATGAGGTTAGATGTAAAAATTGCTGGATGTGGATTCATGATACCATGTTTTACGCCTGGTTCTTCAACTCAACAATAATGAAAAGTTGATTAAATCATATTCATTACTCTCATTCCACCTTCCTCATCAGTGAAATGTGAAGGTCAGATTTGCTAAGCCCAGTGTTCCCTCTAGCTCTGAAATGCAGGATTCTATCTTGTGATAGGCACCACATATACCATGTAACCAAGCTAATGGAATAAATATTCACAGGTTAAACGCAGTGACTTCTCCATTATACAATGCCTTGGATCATCTGTTCAGTTATTTTCATCAGATTCTATGAATAAAAAGCATTTCTTTCCAGTATGTGTATTCATAATATCAGCCTTCTAAGAAAGAGGTTGCAAAATTCCTCACCTTTCACTTAGAAAGTTGGGAAACTAGAAACAAAGCAGATATCGTTGCACTGGCCACAAGGCCTTTGTGAGACCACTTGAAGCTTTATCTTTCTTGAGGACCATGTGCTCATAAATGTTTCAGAAATACTAAATATTCCTTAACAAGAGACTTTCCTTTAGCAAGACTTCCTCCTAAAGCACAATAGGTAATGCCTTACATAGAACATGAATGCCACTATTATAGCCATTATGGATGGTTATTACTTTTGATTAAAATTAAATTAAATAGCACTTGAGAAATAAGGAGAGATTTAATTATATCATAAAAACTGTCAGCGTTTCATTTTTAACATCTGTTAGACATGCTTGCCAATAGGAAGGGTCTGGAATGTTTGCCAGACACCTAGTCAACAAATCCAGATGATTCATCTGAGAGCAGAGGCAGTATGATTTCAAACACGGCGCTTTCCAAATCTAAAGCCTGACTCCAAGTTAAATACATTTAAGGACTTGCTGATTTCAATTTTTCTTCATTTGGTGGGGAAAAAAAGAGAGTGTTTCCAGGCTTTTTTGTTTCACTGTTCATTATGATGGATTTGATCTGTCATGTCACGTGTGAGATTCAGTGAAATGCTGCAATTACTCAGAGAAGAGAAGCTTGTTTCCCTGAAAGGTGCCAAAAATGGAGTGTTTGTTGCCCTCGTGTGATGTTTCTGTAAAGGTTATTTTTAACTCGGATACTTAAAAGGCAAAATCGCTGAAACTTTCAAATCTGGAAAATGCTTTTGGCCTAAACAGGCTTGGATCGATGCTGACTAATTAGCAGACAGGCAGGACAGACACAAGCTGGAGCTCGTGATGCATTTCTGATCAGCAGAGTCTTTCCTTTCGGTTCTGTTTCCAGTCATCCATACAGGCAGGGAAGCATCACTATGTTCTTGAGATCCTATCTATGAACTGCACTGAGTCTGTTCTCTTTGCAGTAATATCACATTAACATGAGAATCGTGTTGTAGTGATTATCGTGCATTTGCTGTAAACTTGAGATCAAATGTATTAAAAAATTCCTTTAAAAACTTAAAAATTAAAAAAAAATATGTGGCCTCATGAGCTGGAATGTCACCTTGCGAAACTGAAAGCCTTCCTGGGTCTCTTCACTTGCAAAAAGCAGGTTTGTAGTAAATGAACATTCCCAGCTGTAAAAATATACAATCTTCAATAGTCATGACGCCAAGAATATGCTGCTTGTGAGTCTTATTTCCTTATTATGGTCTTCCAGTTTTTTTATAGGTAAGATTAGATTGTTTTAAAAACAATAAAAATTGGTATGTGTGTATAAACCAATTTCTATTTTTGAGTTCTTATCTCTGTCTCGTATCATGTGGTGTGCCTAGGCAGCATCAGGGCTCCACCTTCTCTGTGGCTTCCCTTATGTCACTAGGGAAGTGTAACGCAGGTCTTCGACAATTGTGGTTTATAGAAAGGGCCTGTCGGGGTTTGGCTGGAACATTCAGTTTTTGGTTGAGTCTGTTTCATTTCCACGCAGGCTCATGTGCCTTAGAGGTATTCTGGTTCTTTCTTTCTTTCTTTTTTCTTTTTTTTTTTTTAAGATTTATTTATTTATTTGAAAGTCAGAGTTACACAGAGAGAGAAGGAGAGGCAGAAAGAGAGAGAGGTCTTCCATCCACTGGTTCACTCCCCAATTGGCCGCAACTGCCAGAGCTGTGCTGATCCAAAACCAGGATCCAGGAGCTTCCTCCAGGTCTCCCACAGGATCCAGGAGCTTCCTCCAGGTCTCCCACACGGGTGCAGGGGTCCAAGGACTTGATCTTCTGCTGCTTTCCCAGGGCACAGTAGAGAGCTAGATTGGAAGTGGAGCACCTGGGACTCGAACCGGCACCCAGATGGGATGCGGGCACTGCAGGTTGCGACTTAACCCGCTACGTCACAGCGCCATCCCTTTTTTATTCTTTTTTGGGACCTACTGTACCATCAGCTATCATATTAGTCATGAGTGACACATATTCATGGATATCCATAATTGTTATATTTGAATTTTGTATTGTTTGTTCGTATAAGACTTCTGCATTTAATCTCGGAAATATGCAGGTCTATTTATCAATTAGTTAACAAAGAGTCACTAGACATCTTTTGTGTGATGGGCACTGTCCAAAGGCCCTCGTGTCCACCATGCATTTCCTCATGGAGTTTACATTTTAAGCATGGAGTCACCTTGCAATTCCACAGTCTTGTTTTCCCATAAGTTCCACTTTGGTGACAGCTGGGAAGAATTAGAAGCCAAGGGCCTCTACAAATTTATAGGAAAAGGACTGATAACTACTTATAAAATGAAAAAGGAATATATCATTTATTGAGTTGTTTGAATGAGTATGAACGGATGTAAATTTTTCTAGTTTTCCAAGTAATGCAAGCTAAGTACTGTCATTATATTTGAATAATTTGGCACCATTTCACAGATGAAGAAACTGAAGCTAATGCATTTATATCACTCATTCGAAAATCTTGGAAGATATATAACCAGGATTAGATCTGGTTCTCCTGGGTTTCAAAGCCTTGCTCTTATATTTATACCATATTGCAGCTAGAATAAACAGCTGGCTGAGCTGTAAGAATTGGGGACAGAAAGATATTCCTGGCTACAAACACCTTGGAATAAACTTAACCAAGGACGTTAAGGATCTCTACGATGAAAATTACAAAACCTTAAAGAAAGAAATAGAAGAGGATACCAAAAAGTGGAAAAATCTTCCATGCTC
This sequence comes from Oryctolagus cuniculus, assembly GCF_051225735.1. Lineage (NCBI taxonomy): Eukaryota > Metazoa > Chordata > Mammalia > Lagomorpha > Leporidae > Oryctolagus > Oryctolagus cuniculus. Next base: position 114,593,147 of record NC_142869.1, on the reverse strand, counting down.
ATGGATTGGAAGAATCAATATCATCAAAATGTCCATTCTCCCAAAAGCAATTTATAGATTCAATGCAATACCAATCAAGATACCAAAGACATTCTTCTCAGATCTGGAAAAAATGATGCTGAAATTCATATGGAGACACAGGAGACCTCGAATAGCTAAAGCAATCTTGTACAACAAAAACAAAGCCGGAGGCATCACAATACCAGATTTCAGGACATACTAAAGGGCAGTTGAAATCAGAACAGCATGGTCCTGGTACAGAAACAGATGTATAGACCAATGGAACAGAATAGAAACACCAGAAATCAATCCAAACATCTACAGCCAACCTATATTTGATCAAAGATCTAAAACCAATCCCTGGAGTAAGGACACTCTATTCAATAAATGGTGCTGGGAAAATTGGATTTCCATGTGCAGAATCATGAAGCAAGACCCCTACCTTACACCTTACACAAAAATCCACTCAACATGGATTAAAGACTTAAATCTACGACCTGACACCATCAAATTATTAGAGAGCATTGGGGATTTTTCGTACTATCTCCCACCATGTAGAATAAGAGAATATTGACTTTAGTGTCAAATTATTTCTGTTCTTCCTTTAGTAATTAATAACAAATAAATCTCCTAAAATCAACAATTATCAACAGTTTCCTGTAGTTATGTTGTGGAAGACTTCATTGTTAAAACTGTGAAGAATTAGAAATTATTTTCATCTCCTGCATGCTAATAAATGCACTTGGTAAAGGTTCATTGATACTGACAGATGACAAGAAACTCATGGGTCATATAGGCACTGGCTTCCTTCACTTGGTTCTTCCTGGCTCCTGCAAAGAGAAGTAAATGATTTCTAAATTCACAATGAATTGCATTGCAGCAAAGGAATTCTGAGTTTAGGGAACCTGAATATTTCATATTCGTAGTTCCTAAGAGGACATAGTCTCTATTTTCCAAGGATCTACACTATAGTGTAGTGTAAATTGTCAGGCTCTCCCCCTCCGGGAACTGGCCAGGTTGCCAAGAAGGAAGAGTCAAGGAGACTGAGGAAGGTCAAGCTAAACACACTTTATTGATACTCTAGGCGACTAGGAGGAGAGATCGCTCAAGCCTACTCCTGCGGGCACTAGGCACTACGGACCAGGAGCTTCTCCTGGCGTGCACTAGGCACTATGGAATGGGGAGAGAGGCTGAGCAACCTCTGGTTTACAGTGGCTGAGGGTCCCCTTATATACAGTTTCTAGAGGCTAGCCCCGCCCACATTCTGACCTCCCAGTGTCCCATAGTCACGGCAATGACAGTTTGTGGTTAGGCCATCCCTTTTCAAATCTTACCAGCTAGAGTGGTTACCTTTCTACTTTTCTTTCAAGCTGCCCTACTGCACAGTTACTTTCTTTCAAACAGCGCTACAGTTACTTTCTCCGTGAATGGTTCCCTAACAGTAAATATCCTGAAAAGATATTCCAAAACAAAGGCAGACAATGTGCCTTCTTGGAAAACATACACAAATCTAAGACATCCATGTAGAATTTTATCTCACTCTTATGAAATGACAGTGCCCCTACTTCATGGAATAGCACTCCTAGGCCTGACTATTTTTTGGACACTATACGTAGATATGAATCCATGTTTTTCTATCTATGCTCATCTTATTGGTACTATATTTTCTTTTTCTCTTGATAGCTTAAATTATTTTCTTTGATTTTTTAAAATTTATAATGTATTTTTGTTGGCCACTTGAAAAACCCTTTTTTGAAATCAATAGAATACTACGTAATACACCACCCCAAAACTTAGTGACTGAAAGCAACAACAATACATTGATTATTGCAACTTTCTGTGTTAAGTAGATGAGTCCTTGGCTTCTTTGCCTATGCTCATTTTATACTGCTTCCTTCTCCTGGGGAGTAGGATGGTCTGGAATTGGATCATCACATACCCAATCATATCTTTGGTAGTGGGTATGAGTGTTCACTCTTCATGTGATCTCTCATTCTCCCATAGACTAGGCTGGCTTCTTTAGCCGGTGAGTTTGGGAAAGCATTTTACAGGAGCAAAGGCAGAAATGACAAAGGCCCTTGCAGTCTAGTCTCTGGAACTTACTGGGTGTTACTTCAAGTTCTATTGATCAAAGCCAGTCCAAATGTCAGACCAGATCCAAGGAAATGAGGAAAGGGAGTTCATATTTTCATAGAAGGAGCTACAAAGAAATTGTCATTATATATATTCATTGTCAAGTGAAATTTCAATAAGCAATCTTTCTTCCCTATGTCTTTCAGTCAATAATTTTACCACTTTGGAATTTAGTTTCCCAACCAATGAAATCCAATATCAATTTAAACAACAGACAGGGTCCCATTCAGATATAAGTATTTATGCTTCTGTCATTTTCTAGGGTGCCATTATCTGAGAGTAGTTAGCCAAGGCATAAACACAAAAGAAGTGTTTGGGGAGCTACTGATCAGTGTGTAAGCTTGTAAGTAGACGAGGTCATAACTACATTATTTTGGGTAAATTCAGAGAAGCTGAATATGATCATTGAAAGGAAAGTTGTGGAAGCATATGAGATAAAGCCAAATCGGATATTTAATAGCTTTGTTCAGAATGAGTTATATAAGTTGAATCATGCATTGACCATGATTCAAGTGCAATTGCAAAACCACTGAATTTAGATTCTGTATTTCTTCAGCCCTCATGCCTCTAATGAGGAAAGTTACATTTTAAAATAATTAGATATTGGAGCTGGTGCTGTGGCATAGTGGGTAAGGCCTCCACCTGCAGTGCTGGCATCCCATATGGGTGCCGGTTCAAATCCTGGCTGCTCCAATTCTGATCCAGCTCTCTGCTTTGGCCTGGGAAAGCAGTAGAAGATGGCCCAAGTGCTTGGGCCCCTACACCCATGTGGGAGACCTGGAGGAAGCTCCTGGCTCCTGACTTCAGATTGATGCAACTCTGGTTGTTGCAACCAATTGGGGAGTGAACCAGTGGATGGAAGACTTCTCTCTCTCTTTCTCTGCCTTTCCTCCTCTCTCTGTGTAACTCTGACTTTCAAATAAATAAATAAATCTTTGAAAAATAATTAGATATCAAGATGATTTGACAACAGGCCTTTAAAAAATGTCCTCAAGATTGCATCAAGATCCCAAGAGCTAGATTTGCTATTACTAAATAATGCCTCTGTGTCTCAGAATCTTCAGGTGTGAATCATATAAAGATATTAGGAACAAATTCAAGTAAAGCCAATTCACTGGAAAATCAGTTTACCTGTTGATAAAAAATAGCAAATGAAAAAATTGCAAAGTTGATTGGGATTTTTAAAAAATAATTGATTATTCATTGCCTCTCAGAATTTAATTTCAGCATTCTTAGTCTTGTTTAAGTGAATGTCAGGTTCATGCATGTTATATATTTCTGTCAGTGCATTTTATATTCAAATGGGTATTACCATGTTTACAATCACCCATCTTTTTCTTTATTTTTTTTAATCTTTCATTGTGTTTCCCTCATCTGCCTGCCTCTGGAGACACAGTGACTAAAAAGATTGTCCTATTTCCTCATTAAGATATGTGATGTTTTAGTAACTAAAATCACTCGGGAATTGATCACATGAAACATTAATTTTCTGCAACTTAGCCTTTGAAAAATTGGGTTTTGACAAATTCCTCATTCTGTAAATTGGTTAGTTGACAGATTTGTCATTTGATGAGTTGGTCATTTTCTGAGTTTGTCATTTATTGAATTGGTCATTCCAATAATTGGCTGTCATTGAAATGACCTGGAGCCAGAAATGTGCTGGAATCAGTCAGCTTGCACCAGTTCATGAGAGCTCATTGTACACAGGGTTTCCCAATTTTTGATTCTGTAACATAAAATTGGTAGATTGAAATTAGCCATCATGAGAGTATTTAAATTGCAGAAATCTGCAGATGATAGAAACAATGGCTAGTTTCTTTGTGGAGAAGCAGTTTGTTAACACACCATTGTCTGAACAAACCAACTCTTAGAGAGAAAACCAGTTCAAATTTTACCTCTATATAAAATATTATCAAAATATTCAATATAGTCAAGATATTCTGAGATTTATCCAACAACTCAATTTTTATGCACTCCTACTAGTAAGTGAAAATGATTTTTTTTAATAATGAAACTACCATGCTATGAACTTAAGCCTCTTCTATGTATCACATATTAGAGAAGATCCTTTACATGTGCTTTTCTACTCAATCTTAAAATAAAACTGACAGATCAGTATTATCATTACCACTTAATGGATAAAAAACAGTAACTCAATAAGATCTGCAATCTAATTTCAAAATTAGTTTTATTTACATCTTTCTGCAGCTGAAATCCAATGGCTCCACTGCTAAAAATACATTATCACTTTTTTTTATAGGAAAGAAATAAGGAAACTGGGAGAAGTTTAAATGTCATCATGATTGCCCAGATTGAAACTTATATTAATGATGTGATCTGCATAAATTCACTTTTAGTCTAAGAGTATAGTGCTTCAAAAGAACATGCAGAGTTTCTAACTTTTTGTGTAAGTTCTGCAGTCCATTAAGCTGTGTCTTGATTTGGACCATTAGTCGCAAATTTCTAAACATATGTCACCTCTAAATGATATTTCTGTATCAGCTGGAGAATTTTGAAAATGGATGTTGCTCAAATAAGCACATTTGAGAATTTAATGATAGTTTAGAATTTTTGAGATTTTTTTAGTAATGGGACAAACATTTGTTCATCTCACTTGATCTATAAACACATGCCTCAGAGCACTGTTGTAAATTATTGACCATTTAATGTAGAGAAAAATCACTTAGGCCGGCACCGCAGCTCACTTGGCTAATCCTCTGCCTGCGGCACCAGAACCCTGGGTTCTAGTCCCGGTTGGGGGCAGGATTCTGTCCCAGTTGCTCCTCTTCCAGTCCAGCTCTCTGCTGTGGCCCGGGAAGGCAGTGGAGGATGGCCCAAGTGCTTGGGTCCTGCACCTGCATGGGAGACCAGGAGGAAGCACCTGGCTCCTGGCTTTGGATCGGTGCAGTGCACCAGCTGTAGCAGCCATTTGGCGGGGGTGAACCAACAGAAGGAAGACCTTTCTCTCTCTGTCTCTCTCTCTTTCTCTCTCACTGTCTAACTCTGCCTGTAAAAAAAAATCATTTAAAGTTATCTATATCTCAGGGCAAAGATATATATAGTGTTCTCTGAAATGGGACCAATGGTTGGAGAACAAATGCACTGCGGGCTTAAAGTAAGGGTATTTTTACAACTACCATCAAGGAATGTCATTCCAAATACCAACATAAAATGAACCAGATTCTCTGCTAGTAGGTTATGTGCTTCAAGTTACCCTCCAGGGAGTGAAAATTTGGAAACAATACAACTATATTATACTACCTGGAACAGTTAAGATATTAAAAGGCAAATTGCTTGAGTCTTTTGTGCTGTTCTGGGTTGTCTTTAAAATGGTGCTAAGCTTGTCTGAATCATGGTTTAAGTTTGGTTCTGCTTATTGACTCTGCAGATTTAGTTGTTCAGAGAATAAAGAGACCTTACTCATTTAAGATTTAAAATCAGCCCCAGGAAAATAATCAATATTTTTAAATCTCAGATTAATAAAATAGATAAGCTTAAATAATTTATGCTTATTTTTCTAATATAAGAATAATTTATTGAATAAATCACCAGAATTACAGGAGCATTTTGGGGGTATAGCTTGTAGAAGAGAACTGTGCAAAATATGGCCCATATTCTATTCAACTTTTGAGTTATTGAAATGTGGCTGAGAATGTAAAAAAATAGTTTTTTCCTACAAAATTTAGTAAGATACCAGAAATCAATATTAATTTCCAATTTTAGAAGATATCACATAGCAATAATTAGCTAACTATGCTTACTATGCTTTGAATAGGGACTTACATCTTGATAGAACAAACTCTTTTATTGTTGAATAGATAGTGGCATATTCTTGTTCACTCAATTGCCTGATCAGCAAAGCATAACCTAGTATTTAAAGGCAAGAGATATTTGGTTGCATCTGTGACATTGCTGATGTAATAGGTTGGGAGACATGACATGTGACAGACTTGTCAACCCCAGCCGTAGCCACTGGCATTCTTAAAGAATTGATTTAATTTAGAAAAGATTTTCCTTTTAAGAAAAAGTGTTTGGATTTTCATGCTCGGACAATAAATGAAATGGGAAATGACCGTATTGAAAGAAAAACAGAAAATGATCCTAAATGAATTTATAGATTTCATGAGATAATTAGAGATATTCCCAATATATTTAATCTGTTAAGATTTATTAGTGACCAGTAATTTATTTCCAATCTAATGTAATTTATTGAAGTTAGACATTTATAGACATTGGATGATTGACTTACGTAATTCTGCTTCCCATTTCTATATTGTGTTTGATTGTTTTAAGTTTAGAAACCAACTTTGGTGTTCTTCCACACATAAATCTAATTAGTTGCATGATTTTAGAAATGTAATATTGTCTCAAAGTATATAAATAATTGGATTTTTAAAAAAATACTAAAAGTAATAAAGGTGAATAGTTTTGATAATAAATACAAAAATAAAGTTTTATATATTCAAAAATTGCCTCTATATATGCATACATTACACACATATGCATAAAACTGACCTGTAAAATATAAATGTGAACTATAAGCTGGGGAAATAGTTTTACAGGAAATGAACAGCAAAATGTGTACCAAGGAGTGGCACTATTGGTATAATGTAAGAGTTTTAGAAATGCATACTCGGGCCTACTCTAAAGTTATTGAATAGAAATCTGTATTTTCAGGAAGTCAGCAGAGTATTGATTTGCGCATTAAAACTTCAGGGTTGATTATAATATTATGTAATAATTCCAATTTCCTCTAAAATGACATTATTTTTACTTAACAAATATCAAATAAATTATGATTTATGTATATATTCATTAAAATCAAAGGTTACAAAGTTTATACAAATAAGGGCATTTATAAAATATACTGCTAATCAAAATTATGATTTCACTGGTAGATATTTTGTGCAGATGTCTGAGATGCCTGCATTGCATACTGCAGTGTCTTGGTCTGATCCTAGCCCTGCTTACCATTCCTATTTCCTATTACTGTGAAACCTGTGAGGCAGCAGGTAACTTGGATCCTGCCACTCACATTGGAGACCCTAGTTGACTTCCAGGGTGCTGGCTTTAGTGTGGACCAGCCTGGCTGTTGAGAGTATTTAGATAATAAATCAGTTGATATGAGATCTGTTTCTCTGTTTATCTCTGACTTTCAAATAAAATCAATCAATCATTTATGATTCCACTTAAATAAAATTTTTATAGGGACTATCAAAATATTTTTCTTGGATTTTTGTTATGGTTCATTTTTTTTTATCTTTTATTTAATGAATATAAATTTCCAAAGTACGACTCATGGGTTACAATGGCTTTCCCCCCCATACCGTCCCTCCCACCCACAACCCTCCCCTTTCCCACTCCCTCTCCCCTTCCATTCACATCAAGATTCATTTTCGATTATCTTAATATACAGAAGATCAGCTTAGTATACCTTAAGTAAGGATTTCAACAGTTTGTTCCCACACAGAAACATAAAGTGAAAAATAATAGATGATGGTTCATTTTTAACACTTCTTTTTTTTTTACTTTTTTTTTTAACTTTTATTTAATGAATATAAATTTCCAAAGTACGACTTATGGATTACAATGGCTTCCCCCCATACCATCCCTCCCACACACAACCCTCCCCTTTCCCACTCCCTCTCCCCTTCCATTCACATCAAGATTCATTTTCGATTATCTTAATATACAGAAGATCAGCTTAGTATACATTAAGTAAGGATTTCAACAGTTTGCTCCCACACAGAAACATAAAGTGAAAAATAATAGATGATTTTTTTAAATGATGATGAAATCAGATAAGACCTATTGTCATGTTTAATCCCAGTGAGAGTCAAGTTGGGAATTGATAATTTCTTTTTTTTTTTTTTTTTTTTTTTTTACAGAGGATCAGTTTAGTATGCATTAAGTAAGGATTTCAACAGTTTGCACCCCCATAGAAACACAAAGTGAAAAATACTGTTTGAGTACTCGTTATAGCATTAAATCTCAATGCACAGCACATTAAAGACAGAGATCCTACATGAGGAGTAAGTGCACAGTGACTCCTGTTGTTGACTTTACCAATTGACACTCCTGTCTATGGCATCAGTAATCTCCCTATGCTCCAGTCATGAGTTTCCAAGGCTATGGAAGCCCCTTGAGTTCTCCGACTCTTATCTTGTTTAGACAAGGTCATAGTCAAAGTGGAGGTTCTCTCCTCCCTTCAGAGAAAGGTACCTCCTTCTTTGAAGACCTGTTCTTTCCACGGGGATCTCACTCACAGAGATCTTTTGCCAGAGTGTCTTGGCTTTCCATGCCTGAAATACTCTCATGGGCTTTTCAGCCAGATCCGAATGCCTTTAGGGCTGATTAACACTTCTTTTTGAATTACCATTTTTACTTCATGATTATATTAGTAAAAATTACATACCTTGAGCTTAATTTGCTAGTGTAGAGTGGGAAAAAGATGATAGAAATATAACAAGAATGACCATTAACTAGACCTGGATAATGGGTATATTTGTCATTCATTGTACTACCCCCTGTGCTTTTGTTCATGTCTGAACATTTCCAAAACAAGAAATAAGTGAATGTAAGGGAATATGAATAACCTGATAAATTTGGAATACATGTCAATGAGGATAACTGTCAAAATTATCTTTGAATGATAGCTTTCTTTAATCCAAGGTGTCTCTGGAGCTAGAGGGAGAAGCAGAGTTAAAAATACTCAATATGAATATAAGGAGCTATAATGTAGATCCTGGTAGCAGATGATGATTAAGTTCCTGTTTCCATGTCTTCCACATGGGAGGCCCCTATGGAGTTTCTTGCTTCTTGTTTTGGCCGGTCCCAGACTGACTGTTTTAAGTATTTGGAGGGTGAACCAGTGAATAAATGATCTCTCTCTCTCTCTCTCTCTCTCTCTCTAACTCTCCTGATCTTTCTTTTTCTCTCATTCTTTCAAATAAATAAATATTAAGAAAACTATTATTAATAAATAAAATGTGGAGACAAAAGGAATCATACAGTTGAAGCAATTAGGATAAAACTAGTTCATTGGTTTTAATGAAGGAATTATTATTTGTATAACTTTAATGGATAATGTGTTTTCATGGGATTCATATTATGCTTCCATTTCTTTGTGAATGATTCTAAAGTATTATTAATGTAGAAATTATTTTATTGAACCATGGATGGAATTTTGTGAAACTATCATATGAGAAGTTATTTAGTTCTTCAGTTGATTTGCAACCAGCCCAAATTTCAAATTTGATTCATGTTTGTCACATAGTTTATGATCTCACTTTGTTTTAAAGGCATTTTATTGACCACAATTATCAGAAAGCTGTACACTATAGTGCTTTGTTTGCAGATCCTTGAGGTCTTTAAACACCATTATTGGAATAGTAAAAAGATCTTGCAATGGAAAGAACATACTCATACTCTTGCGCTATCATGGGTTACTAAATGTACAGTTTTGTGTGGATTTGTGTTGGGCTCAGGGAATGAATTTAGTATGAAGTGGACATCTGAGAAAAATTTATTTTTGACATGTTTTTAAGGTGCAGATAAAAGATAATTCCAATGATGTTATCTGTAACCACCTAGAGATTATTTTCCTAATAATCATGAGCCTACATTAAAATAAATTGGATCATCTTAGAGTTCCTAAGTAGCTGTCTTATCAATTGATAGCCATCATATTTCTGAAGGCATGATACATTAAAAATTTGTATATTTTAACAATACGGTAGCATCACAGAGCCACATTGATTTCAATACATCAAAACATCATAGATCATCTTGTCAAGTCATATAATCACAGCAATGCATCAGATTTGGAGATTTATTAAAACAGCATCATGGTTTTCTATCCTTCCTAGAGACAGACTAAAAGTTTTCTGATCAAGTTAAAAAAAATGAAAATAAAACAAAATCTGCAAGTACATACAAATATGTGACCCATATTAGATTTAAAGATTCTTGTCAACTGTTTGTGGCTACAATAGTGAATGCTCACCTCTACTGATAAACCATGATTCATATATAATATTTAAAGGCATCTCTTTGTGTTGCTTGTCCTTCACCATGCTGATTCAGCATATCCTGGAATATTGCTTTGGGGATGCATTATTTCTGGAAATGTAGTCGGCATGGCACAGGATGCTGATTCAGCAATTTGGTGATGAGCAGTGTGGGGAAATGTGAGGATTTATTGCTGCTTTTAAGATGAGGGCCAGATCTTTGGGATGAGGTAAGGTTGATAGTTTGCTTGCTATTACTCCATTTGTTCAGTATATTGGGGATGTTGGGTATGATAGTTTAGACAAATGTGGTTACAAGTTCTAAAATAAGCTACCTGGAAAATGGGTCTCTGATTTTAACTACAAAATATATTTCAAGGCTTATGTCTTTGTTGTTTTCAATTCAATTTTTAAATAAATTAGAAGTCAAGCTATGCTGCTTGGAAATGTGCATATTTTATATTTGACAACCATTTACAGTACTAAGTAACCAAATATATTTTTCTGATAAAAGTGTAGAATGTTAATTTTACCAATGCTAGTTTCTCTCAGCTATAACTATAATTGCACACCATTATACATACAAAATGTCTTAAAGAATATGATTTGGTATGTATACAATCTGTCAGAATTAAGAAAAGAAAAAGGCCAATGTGCAGTAAAGATTAGTAAAGCAGTGGATGGGGTTTTATGATGCCTTTTATGCTATATGGAATTAGAATTCTTAAAGTTAAACTTGAAAAATGGCCAAAGAGCATTACACATTATTAAGCAGGATTTAAAGCAAGTTAAATCAACGGGAACACTACAAAGTCATATAAACTATCAGAAGGTAAATGATATAGTACAAGGCCTTGTGACCCAGATGTACTATTTCTAAACATGTTTAGGAGTCAAGTTCAAAATCCAATTTCCCTTAATCTAAACTGAGACATAAAAGAGTTGCTACAAGATCAGGACACACTAGATGGTGTTGCTTGGAAATTAGCAAACCTGCTAAGGGCCTCGACTAATGTGATCAGGTCATTAAAAGAAAGTGGTAAGAATCTAAATGAGATATGTTTTTAAGGGCTATCTTGTCGAACATTATAAATGTCTGAAGGCCTATTTTAATATTTTGAATTGAGAAGATGAAAATGGAAGAAAAAAAGAAATAAGAACAAATGCTAGAGAAAAGTGAGAATGTTAAATGCTAGGCAGGATGATTATTTAAATTCCAGTTTAGGGGTTGGTGTGGTGGCACAGCAGATTAAGCTTTCTCTCCCCCTCTTCAAACCCCCTGCAATGCTGGCATCCCCTGTTGGCAGAGGTTCATGTCCCAGCTGCTACATTTCCAATCCAGCTCCCTGCTAATGTGCCTGGGGGAGCAGCTGAAGATGGCCCAAGTGCTGTTGCTTCTGTACTCATGTGGATGACGCAGATACAGCTCCTGGCTTTGGTGTGGCTCAGCCCTGGCTTTTGTGGCCATTCGGGGAGTGAAACAGCAGACAGAAAATCTCTCTCTATCTCCTCTTTGTAACTCTTCCTTTTGAATAAATTATATGAACTAATCTTTATTTTAAAAAAAGAATCTAGTTTAGAGATGACCTTCAATGTTCTTGATGAATGGAAGAAAGGAAGAAGTAATAGGAAAATACAGGCAATGTGATTAAATGATTTGTTTTAGGGAAAGTCAGTCACTGTAGTAATTATTTTTATCCAAACATATGATCAATATTTTTATCTATCTTTCCTCTTTTGTCCTATAACAAATGAAAAGAGAAATATTTCTAGTACTTTTGGTGAAGAGGAACATGTAAGTATCATCTTTTACCCTGCTACTCAACTCCTTAAGGAATCATCTATAACAAGTTGTGTTTTGTTTTGTTCTGATCATTATCCAGCCAGCACTCTACATTTAATAATGGGGATGTACTCACATTTGTCTCTTATTAAAGGTAAGTGTAAATCTTGACTTTCTATATTAAATTAAGGCATCTACCTGCTTTCCACAATCCCATATTGTTAACATTGCATGTGAATTGTTTTTTGCTCTTACCTTAATTTTTATCTTTAACTTTTAGCTTTCCAGGATTTGGTCCTCTTCTAAGTCTTGCATCATGTAATATAGTGGAAAAGTCTCCCAGGCCTTGGAGTCCATGAAACATGTTTCAGAATCCTGTCATTCACTTGTTCATTCAAGCTTCTTTGAACTTCATTAATGAGTCTATAAAACGTGATATTTAATAATATCTCCAATAAATTATGATTAAATAGACTAACCAAGAAATCTTAATCTTATTCATAGAAATTGCTACATTTGTGATGATTATTTTTAAGTATTATGTAATCTTGAATTTGCTAACATTTTATTTTGTCTCTGATTTATATATATATATATAGATGTATGTATATATATATATATATAAAGATTATTCAGAAGGCAGAGTGAAAGAGAGAGAAAGAGAGAGAGAGAGAGAGAGGAGAGAAAAATGGCTGCAACTTCTGGGGTTGAGTCAGGCTGAAGCCAGGAGTCCGGAACTCCATTCTGGTCTCCCACATGGGTAGGATGGGCCCACATACTTAAACCATCTTCTGTTGCTTTTGCAGGTGCATTAGCAGGCCACTGTATTGGAAGAGGAGCAGTGTGGATTCACACTGGAGCCAAAATAAGACGCCAGTGTTACAGTGGGCATCTCAACCTGCTGTGCCACAATGCCTGTTCCTATATGTATTTTTTAAGAAAATAGTTGCCAATCCAGTCTCTGAAGCCTTTAGAAGGTTTGCTAATTGAGTCTATGATAGTAGGATGGTTAATATCAGAAAATGTATTGTTTGTGGGCATCACATGAAAGAAAAATGAGCACCTCAAATCCAAAAATTTATACCTTCTTCATATAGGAGAGGGGGAGGGGATGTGAGAAATTTAGAGGATAGTAAATCATTTCTGGGGAAAATGAATAGCTCCTCAGAAGAAAAGGTGATATGACCTGTGTCAGTGGTGTCAAACTGAAGCCTCTTCTGTGATCCTAGCTAGCATCCTCCGGTTCATGAAATTCCTAGGTAGACAATTCATAACAGTTGAACTTCTTTTGAAGCATCCATCTTCAGACAGATAAGTGGAGCTCAGAGAATGCTTCTGCAGATGACTGCTGCTTCCCTAGTGCCCTCAGTTCAATGTAATCAGCACACCAATAGCTTATGCCGGGGTGGTATTTCTTGGACTCCTTCTTATTGACCTGCCTACTTATCTGATAATCTTTATTTTTATCTAACTACCCACTTCTCAAATGACTGTACCTCTGAAATATATGCAAATTAACTTTCTCATTGTAAGAGTTCAGAAAAAGGTGTAAGTCAGGGTGGAACAGCTAATGTTTGAAGTTTAAGGCTGAATGTTTTCTTTGAAGCTACCATTTATCACCAAGCCAAAAGCTATCATTTTCAATGTACTGAATAGAATCTGCTTGACCCATCAGTCATCTGAATAAGATGTATAACATTCATTATTTATAAGATGTGTATATTGGATTATTTGTCTTTTAATGGATGATATAGTTTTATGGTTAACAAGAGAAATGATTTGAATTGGATATGAAAAATTTCCCTTATGTCTTTACTGAAGAAGAAAACAAAAACAATTTCAATGTGTTTGATTAACTCATAGCCATAAAAGATTTTAAACTAATAATCCTATAATACTTTCCCAATATACTCTAAAGAACATACACAAACACACACACACACACACACGCTCACAAAAATGCCTCTTCTTCAGGCTTTGTTATTTGCTACTGGTATAGTTGAGAATGGAACACTCTATTCTAGTTAAAAGGGTAGAATATATATTTTCAAGAATCTTCAATTCAATTTTAAATAAGAACCCTGCAAGCCCTAGGCTACAAAAACCAACTTCAAACAGAGAACAAAGATAATTATGATGTTTAGAGGCCTATTTAGCCATGATTTCTAGTTTGGGATTACTATTCTAAAATATTTATATTTTCTCAGTGCAATTTATGGATATTTATTCCATCTTTATTTTGACAGTTCGTAAGTTGAAGTATCTGTCCAGGTAAAAAGTACTGGGTGAAATACAGGAAAATAGACTTAGGAGAGGCTGAACTTCCAGAAAGGATGGGAGTGACGAAATCCATGTTCTATTTTTTGCTTCTCTTTCTTCTTGGTAATTGTACTCAGAACTAAATATAAGTTCAGGAAATGCACAGTATCATGATGAGAATAAAGTCTAGGCTTCAGCAGCAGTTAAGGAACCATCTTAAACTGACAGAATATTGGAGAGATTATGGAAAGACTAAAGACGAGCATTTGGCTATCCAGGAAAACTCTTTTTTAGATGCCTCCATGTTATATTGAATCATTGCAGTTCAATTCCCATCTCTAACTCTTGATTCCAGGTTTCTGCTGATGCAGACCCTGGGATGATATGACTCAAGTAGTTGAATTCCTACCACTCATATGGAAGCTCCCAGCTAACAGTTTTGCCTCTGTCCATTTCAGGTATTTGGGGAGTGAACCAAGATATGGGAGCTTTGTCTGTCTGTCTATCTCTGCCTCTGTCCCACTACCTCTTAAAAAAAGAACATAATAACAGAAAATAAAAAACAAGAAAAAAGGATGGCTGAGAAGGAGGTGCATCTCAGGACTTATCAAAGAATATCCTAAGGCAGAAGTAATTTCTATCAAAACAGGAAAGCAAACAAACAAATAAAAAATCTTTCCATAGTCATTAAAGAACTGGAAACACTGATATAAACCATCTTTTGCAAAGTTTAGAGTTGCAAGTTGACTTTGAAAATGCAAATATTCTAAAAGCTAAATCCATATTTTAGTTCTAAATAAATTTTTCAAACCTCTGTGAGATATAAAAAAAATCCTTTCACACAATGGCAGCATGTTATAGGCAAAATGCATAAGGTTAAGAACAAAACCTAAATTCTAGTATCATTGCTAACTAATTATATAGACTTGGAAATATCAGTTGTCCCCACTGATATTCAATTATGACAAAAACCTAGCATCAGTGTTATGTACTAAAAATGCTTAGATCATATTAGTAATGAAAGGAAAGCACAATAATCACCTTTCATATAAATATTCAAACAGTCATACAACCCCCAGGCATGGCTAAACTTATCATTAATGGTTCTTTATTTTTCTTTATAATTGAATAGCTTTTTCATATATATTAACTCATTTTATTTAAATGTAGCTCCAGGGATATAGGCAAAAATAATGTCAATTTGCATTTTATCATTGAATTTATGTAGTGCCAATTTATGATTCCATTGCATCTTATTACTGCCTAGTGAGATAGATAGGAAATATTATTCCCTTATTATTCACATATTTTACAAATGAGAATACTGAAGGTCAAATGCTTTAATTGAATAATATGTCTAAGCCTGCACTTTATAACATGAAACAAAAACTAAAGCCAAATTATTCTGACTTAACATCTGGTATTCTTTCTTTGCATCATTCTGTTGTATATTGAAGGATGCAATGATGTACTGGAGGTTTAATTAATGCTCAGTGAAGGATAGGATTCGTGGGTTCTGCTTCCCAGCCACACACCATACTTAATACAATCTGATTTACCTATCACTATTTAATCATTTGAACTTGAGAAAATGATAGTGCATTTTATAGCTTTATTGTTAGTTCTACATAATGAGAGCACTACCTTCAATTCATCAATTCATTTATATATAAATATAGCATTAGTATGAGGAAGGCACCAATTACAGCATAATTGTAGAATGTAGCAAGCATAATATATTAAATATTATTATTTTATTATTATGATGACAGTGCCTGAATTAGTCAGGATTCGCCAGAGAAACAGAACCAACAGAATATGCATAGAATATACATACACAGATTACAAGGGGAGAGAGCTTTTTTTTTTTTAATGGGAATTACCATATGTGAATTTTTGTCTCACAATCTAATGTCAACTAGCAGGAGAGCCAGGAAAGCCGATGTGGACCTCAGTCTGAGGCTGATGATCTGAGAACATGGAGTCCTGTATGTGAAGATGAACATCCCAACTCAAGGAGAAAGAGAGGATTGCTCTTCCTCTGCCTTTTCCTTCTGTCTGGGCAACCAGTTAATTGAGGTTGCTTTCTTGCATTGGTGAGGGGTGTTTATTTTTACTCAGTCTCCAGATATTTCTGATCTCTTCCCAAAATCTTCTCACAGACACATCCAGAAATGGTTTTTCCAGGTACCTGGACATCATTTTGTCCAGTCAAGTTGACATATGCAATTAACCATCACAGAGTTAAACATTATGTAACTTGTGTGGGTATCGAGACATCACTAAACATCATTGGGATTTGTTTCTTGGTGTGTTCTGTCACCACCACTCCTGATTATTTAGCTGATGTCGGTTGCACAAAGACATGTAGATGAGCTGACCTGGTCATTCATAATCCAGGATTAGTTCTTGCTCTGATAGAAAGTCTCCAAGGGTATTATGTGGCAAATAGCTTTCAATGGAATAAAAGAGATACAATGATTGTTTCAGATTCAGTCAGACCACTGTCATAATTCAGTGTACTCTGTTACTTGCCTTGGGTACTTAATACCTTCATACCTGCTAATCTGAATGTGCTCTACGCTTGATTTTGTCTTTTGGGAAAAAAAATGGGGCCACAGAGACACAGGATCAAATGCTAGGTCTGCCAGTTAATCGCTCTGTAACGAGTATAGTATGTAATTTCTTCAGACTCTTTCTATGAGTAAATTATCAATTTTTTAAATTATAATATAATTCAATTCAATGGCATAGGATGTGTAAAACTTCTTCCACATACCTCACAGTGGATACTAAGAAAATGTTCCACTTCTCTTGTCTTCTTCCTTTCTTCCTTCAATAATCATGGAACTCCTTTGGTTTATTTTTTCTGGATTTCTGAACATGTCTGTGTATTCCCAAATCTGATAACTGAATTGTTTTTAGTCCCTAAGCCTGACAGGATATTTCTCATCTTGACTATTATGAATGAGAGCAATTTGTATTTATTGAAGTATTGCTAAATATCAGATGGCGATAATTTCATTAAATGCTTTAGCCTTTCAAATTCTCGTGAAAATCACTTACAGTATATATTAGCATTATTTCACTATATGATTGAGGAAAGAAAGGATTAAGAAGTTAAATAAACTGGTAAAGTTTACACAACAAACAGGTGGCAGAGCCTGGATGAAAATTCATCTATGTCTGAAATAAAATAAAAATCTGTGCTTTTAAGCTATCAGGCTAAATTATTTCCTCTAGCAAATATGAGCATTAAGCACCCATCTCCTCAAATACTGGAACCTGCTTAGAGACCCTTATGACATTTAAGGCCATTCTCAGCACAGTAGTTCATTTTAACGTAATAACTAGGTAATGCAATGCCTTTAGATGCAGCACACAGAGCTCTCTAAATTTGAAAAGAGAAACACAGGGTGAGTTTGGCATCCCCAATTACTATATGAAAATGATTAGTGATGATAGAAGCCTAATAGTTCATACCTGGGGCTCACCATACCATATTTCTTGAGAAGTCATTTCTTATCCATTTAGAACAACATGAGCTAGAAACACAGGGACAATCTCACAACAAATGTGTCATGAAGGTTTTGTTAGATGAAACTCCAAAATTGCTTTATTTAAGCATTTGCCATAAACACTGGAGATGTTTCCTCTGCTGATATGCAAATATCTAATTATTCTCTGACATTAAAAAATGATAATTTGCTGTTTTCCCATCATTGAACAGTTTGATTCCAGTTTAAGAAAACAATAAAACACCAACTGAAATCCCTATAATTTGGAGAAGCAAAACAGTTTCATTTTTACGTAAAGATAACAAGGCACACAAGTAACTGTGCATACTGAAAGTTAATCGAAAGAAATAAGAGGATAGAAATCGTGACGGTGGGTATTGAAAGGCAATTAGAGGGGCCAGCACTGTGGTGCATGGGTTAAAGCCCTGGTCTGAAGCACCAGCATCCCATATGGGCGCCAGTTCTGGTCCCAGCTGCTCCTTTTCTGATCTGGCTCTCTGCTGGGGCCTGGGATAGCAGCAGAGGACGGCCCAAGTCCTTGGGCCCCTGCGCCCACATGGGAGACCCGGAGGAAGTTCCTGGCTCCCGGCTTGGGATCCGCTCAGCTCCGGCTGCTGTGGCCATCTGGGGAGTGAAGCAGCGGGTGGAAGATCTCTCTCTCTCTCTCTGTCTCTACCTTTCTCTGTAACTCTGTCAAATTGTATAAAGATTTTTCTCTGCAGACCTGGACATTTCTGATCTGTTTAGTATATCATATATTAAGATTATTGTGAATTTCTACAGTTAAATATCAAGACTAAACTCATCAGTGAAGTATTAGTTTTTTTAACTTTTATTTAATAAGTATAAATTTCCAAAGTACGGCTTTTGGATTACAGTGGTCCCCACCCCCCATAACCTCCCTCCCACCTGCAAACATCCTATCTCCTACTCTCTCTCCTATCCCATTCACATCAAGATTCATTTTCAATTATCTTTATATACAGAAGATCAATTTAGTATATACTAAGTAAAGATTTCAACAGTTTGCACCCACACAGAAACACAAAGTGTAAAGTACTGTTTGAGTACTAGTTAATTCACATAGTACAACACATTAAGGACAGAGATTCTACATGGGGAGTAAGTGCACAGTGACTCCTGTTGTTGATTTAACAATTGGTACCTTTCTCTGAAGGGAGGAGAAAACTTCCACTTTGACTATGACCTTGTCTAAATAAGATTGGAGTTGGCAAACTCAAAAGGATTCCATAGCCTTGGCAACTCTCATGACAAGAGCCTTGGGTGATTACTGATGCCATAAACAAGAGTGTCAATTGAACTATTAGTATATTAAGAGTTTCTTTAAGTAAAGTTATATAATGTGTTTATTGCTTTAAATTTTATCAGCCACTACTTTATTTTATTCACCTGTGTATCCTAGGTAACCAGGTGCATAATATGTTCCCAGTAAATACTTCTTGAATAAATACAAGACTCTTTTCCCACATTATTCTATTTATTTATATAATAACACTGTGAAGTGGTTATTATTACCATATCTTTTGTTTTTCAGAAGAGTTAAGAAGTCTGACTCAGATAAAGAGTTACTTAAGGTCATCAGGTAGAAAATTGAAGGTAAGAGCTTGTACACTGTATGGTCTCCAACTTCAAAAGTCCTATCCTTTCCATTTCTCTTTGTAGCCTCTCTCTGGAGATATGAGCTGACCTGTAAAACTTTAGAATGCACAAACTAAAATTCATTCTTACTTTTCCATTCTAGGTCAATGTAGAAAATGATTTCCATATTGTTTTAATTATCTTGTTTCATAACTGACTATTTTCAATATTTGACATACATTCTTTTGATCCCTGACCATCTTTTCCTACTGACTTTCTAATAAAGCCTTAGAAATATCCAAGGGTGCATGGATGCTAACAACAAGGTGAAATAGCCTCAGCACAGTTACACGGTTATGACCTGGGTGAGATTCATCTACAGAAACGCACTCAAAGGAAAAGAGTGAGTTTTTTTATATCTAATCATATTTCTGTTTCTCATTCAAAAGAAAATCTAGAGTTTGGTATATATTTTCCAGAGTATACAAAAATATTTGAAACAATGTTCATTTGCTCCTGATTACAATTGAGATGTAGAAGATTCATTCTATTTCATAAGAAATTACTACGAATTCCAAACACCATATAATAGGTTTCTAATGAATGCAAGAAATTCGTTCAAATATGTATAAACCATTAAAGTAAATGAATTTTGAGCCTTAAGGAAACTACCAACATGGAAAACATAGTTTGTAAGTTTGAGGAAACTGAGTGAAAAAAATACTGCCTTGGAAATATGTCTTCAATTGGGATGGTGGAACTTTGGCCACAACAAAAAAGTAAGTCATGACAATAATCATAGTGCTTTTATATTGCTGTTGAATTTCTATTCATTCAGAATTTCTACCATCAATGTTTTCCTTACTATGTGTTCTTATAGTCAAATGCACAGTCATCTATCTCCTTTTGCTTATTTTTTTCTTGCCCAAGGTATTTTTTATCATAGATGCTTTAGAGCTAAAGGTAACACTGATATTACTTTTTCAATTTACTTCATTTGCTGAAAATCACCTTACAGCACCTTGTGGGATGACTACAGAGCCTGTGCCTGAATATATCCCTGTGGAGAACATCATTAGCATAAGAAGTAGTTCATACTCAATTTTGCTTTTATGGAATATACTGCATCTCTGAAATTTCTACCCATTTGTCCTAATTTAATTCTCTTAAGAATATAAAATCATCTGAGTTTTTCTTTTATTGGATAATGAAAAAGGAAAAGACAGTAAATACACCACACACACACACACACACACACACACACACAAAAACACAACAAATCCCCATAAAAATACAGTGAATAGCACAGGCGATTAGTAAACACCTAATAACTGTTAACTTTTATTATTACTAATTGCCTAATTTCATGAAAGGAAACAAGTCTTCCTAAGTGCCAGGTTTTCTAATTGTAAAAAACTCAAAAAGTTTGTGGAAAAATGGAATTAAAAGTCGTTTATTTCAATGTAAAACACTTTAAAATCCATGCAGTTTTTTCTTAATATGTATTTCCATGAGCCTTTTAAAGATACTTTACATTTTGGAGCATAACATAGATCCACTGCTGATCACTAGATTGTATGGATTTGGAAAGAGGAAATGAATAATGAATTAATTATGTGCTTAACACAGTGATCGTGGGTTGTAAGGGCTCATGTACAATGTTAGTTAGCAATTAGTGGCCATGTAAAAAATAAATTAAAGGTGATATATGAATTCAGGGAAAGTTTTAATAAGAAACTGAAGTCAAACAGAGATCCAGGGAATAAATCCAAGAATGAACAGAGAACAAATGTTAAGTTGTGGATGATTGCGAAGAAAATGGCTTGCTCC
The DNA here is from genome assembly GCF_051225735.1 of Oryctolagus cuniculus. Classification (NCBI taxonomy): domain Eukaryota; kingdom Metazoa; phylum Chordata; class Mammalia; order Lagomorpha; family Leporidae; genus Oryctolagus; species Oryctolagus cuniculus. The sequence continues at coordinate 114,572,016 of NC_142869.1, read as the reverse complement.
CAAGAGGAGGTCCACATTTCACACTTCAACTTTCCAGCAGTTGAGAGCAATCTGGGACAGAAATCAAAAATAAAACCAAAGGGGAGATTAAGACAACAAACACTGAAGATTCCCAAGGAGTAAGAGTAAAATGATATGGTTTAAAACGTCCAGTACATAAAGCACAAAAAAATTCAATAACACGAAAAGTATGATTGAAATGACATGAGTAGTATCAGAATTGAGTTCTTTGCATGCAAGGCAGGAAAAGAATGATACCAAACCCTACATCCTAACTCTGTCTGAGAGTAAGTATCTATGGGACATAACAGTGACAGTGAGGTCATGTCATTCTTGGACACAACAGGAATAGAGGCAGGTATGAAATGACATAAATAAGAAGAAGATCCGCACATGGCAGAGGTCGAAGGCTAAGGAAATGCCCTCTTTTGTCCTTGCCAGAGAGACATAATGAGCCTCATTACTGAGATATCATCATTATGCCTTCCAATGTTAGCATAATAGAGGGAACTGATGAATCCAATGCAGAGTTAAATGACCAAACCATTTCAGAATAAGGCAGGAGAATGGAAACGTTCATGAGCACCAGGATGAGATACTCAGGTTGTAGTATTGCTGCTGCTTCATCTAGGTTTCTAAACCTGGCATCATCACTACCCCCATAAACCCTGTGATTCTGCTAATACCTTTGTCTCCTGCAAGATATTTAGGGCACTGCATATTTAGACAACTGAGAAAGGGTTGGGTGGGCCAGGCATGAGGGAGTAGCTTGGGAGGTAAATTCCTTTAGTCCCCTTACAGAAGCTTCTAGTTTCCAGTTGAAGGAATAAAGTCCTCTAGTTTCCAAGTTGGGAAGGTGAGGAAATTTCTCCTGAGAGGTCCCTGTCCAATGACAATAGCCAGGAATTGAGAAGCTGGCAACCACAGTGTTTATCTCCATCCCTGTAGAAGTAGTTGTGTGACTTTTTGTTACTCATTAAAAGATTTTATTGAATTAAATATCTAATTGCCAAATAAACATATGATGTCATTTAAATATGAAGTCCAAAAATCTCTCATCCATAAAATAGTTAGGATGTCAGATGGCTTTAATTACTAAACTAAGAAAAACAAAACAATGAATGAACATAAGTTACATTCCCATCACAGGAGCACCAGTAAAATCTGTGTATAATGCTGGCCTCAAGGGGCAGATGTAGCATCTGTGATTTAGATTAATTGTGCTGCATTTATTAGATTCCAAAAGCTTGGAATCATCACAGACACATTGAGAAAATGTCAAAGTCTGTCTACCTCAGAAAACTTTTGGGAAATGTCTTTTATGATATCTATGTACTAATCAGTCCACAAATCCATCAAAAATTTTTCTCTCACACAATCCCAATCACTTTGTTTCCTTATTCTTCTCTGTTGTATTATACAAGCCTAAAAAGCGTTCACACTGCACAATTAGGCATACAAACCCCTCAAACATGTTCAATAAATCTCAAGTTCAAAAAGAATATCTTTCTCTGATTTTCCGGATTCTGGTTTGTCTCATTTCCATAGATACCCAGTGAGTGCCTGGGGCTTCCCCATCATTGCCACCATATCCTACTCCAGTGATTCCTCCAGAGGATACCTGTGAATTCCATTTTAGTGGAATTAAGGGGATATAAGTGAATCAAACTAGTTGGCAAATACTCCCACTGCCCTGTTTTATTTTTTAGTTTTAGTTCCCCCTCTGGCTTTAAAAATGTTGAAGTTCTGGACCAATATTAGTTGTGGCTTAGATCCAGCAGAGGGCAAGCAAAGGTAGTACTGGATCTGCCTTGAATGTAGAAACATCTAAGAGAATGGTCTTAGCCAATGTGCAGTCCAACCGGGTACATCAGAAAAGCAAAGGTGGGATGGGTGTTTGGTGCAGGGGTGAAGACACCACTCGGGATGCTCACATCCCATGTTATGGTGTCTGGATTTGAATTCCAGTTCTGCTCCCAATTCTAGCTTTCTGCTAAAATACACCCTGGGAGGCAATAGGTGATGGCTTAAGAAGGAGTCCCTGCCACTTATGTGGGGGACCTAGACTTAGTTCTGAGATTCTGACTTTAGTTTTACTAGGATTCAGCTGTTGCAGGCATTTAGGAAGTGAACCAGGAAATGGTTTCTTTCTGTCTCTCTTCAAAAGAAAGAAAGAGAGAGGAGAGGAGGGGAGAGGAGGGCACGGAAGGGAAGGGAAGAGAGAAAAAAGTTTGAGGTATTGGGCCAATACAACGTAAATTTAATTGCAGTGTCATATGATAACTATGTATTCTTCTGATATCTTTAGCACATAATTTGGAATTTCAAGAATCAATTGAAATGACTGCATCAAGGCCAGCGCTGCGGCTCACTAGGCTAATCCTCCGCCTTGCGGGGCCGGCACACCAGGTTCTAGTCCCGGTTGGGGCGCCGGATTCTGTCCCGGTTGCTCCTCTTCCAGGCCAACTCTCTGCTGTGGCCAGGGAGTGCAGTGGAGGATGGCCCAGGTGCTTGGGCCCTGCACCCCATGGGAGACCAGGAAAAGCACCTGGCTCCTGGCTCCTGCCATCGGATCAGCACGGTGCGCCGGCCGCAGCGCGCTGGCCGTGGCGGCCATTGGAGGGTGAACCAACGGCAAAGGAAAACCTTTCTCTCTGTCTCTCTCTCTCACTGTCCACTCTGCCTGTCAAAAAATAAAAAATAAAAAAAAAATAAAAAAAAATAAATGACTGCATCAGAGTCACAAGATCACTGAAAATACAACTGTCCATACTTTGTCCTTTTTTTTTAAATTTTATTTCTGAGTCTCGGCATGGAAATCTTTCCCAATTGAGCCCAAGTCTGCAAATTTTTGCTTGAGGTTGCTTCTTATGAAAGGTAACTATGTGGCATTACTGCGTCTTTCAGCTTGTAATGTGATGAGGTTCCAGAAGGCAGATGGGTTGCCACCATTTGGAGCATCAGTTCAGGTCCTGGTTAACTTCACTTCCTATCCTGTTAATGTACCTAGGGTGGCAGCAGAAGATGGCTTAAGTTCTTGCCACACATGTGGGAGGTCTGGCTGGAGTCCCTGGCTCCTGGCTTCAGCCTGGCTCAGTCCTGGCTATTGCAGCCACCTGGAGAAGGAATCAGCAGATGGAAGATCTCTCCATCTCTCTCCATCTCTGTTTCTATTTCTATCTCTATCTCTCTTTCTCCCTCCCTCCCTCCCTTTCTTTCAAATAAATAAAATAAATCTTCTTTAAAAAAATCACTATAATTCTTTTTAAAATACAATTTAAAGGGTGAGGTTTGGCAAGCAGTTAAAATGTTACTTCGGATGCCCATATCCCCTGTGAGAGTGTCTGGGTTCAAGTCCTGGCTCTGCTCACAATTCCAGATTCCTGCTACTACTTACCCTAGGAGGCAGCAGATGATGGCTTAAGTCTTTGGCCCCTGCAACCTTTGTGGGAGAGTCAGATTGAGTTCATCTCCTCACTTTGTCTGGCCCAGTCCTGACTGTTTATTACATTTAGGGAGTGAACCAGTGAATGAGATTAATGAGGTTTCTCTCCCTCCCTCCCTCTCTCTATTTCTCTCTCTTTCTATCTGTCTCCCTCTCCTTCTTTCAAATAGAAATAAATATAAATTAATATATTTATATAATTCTAATTTTATTTGTTCATAAGAGGGAAAACTGCTGCTAGTGGGGTCAGGAAATAAAGCAACAGAATTGAAAACTTTTATTTTTGTTTATTTTCACATAAAAGAATAAGGGCGGCAGAGCTCCCCTCTGACAGTGGCACTGTGATTTGACTTCAGACAGCCTCATTTCATGCTGGGTTTCTGACAGTTTGACAGATTCCGTGCCCTGTGTGGAAATCTGAGCCTGCGGAGAACCTTGTGATGGCACAGTTGCGTGCTTCCTCTGGGGAACATCATTCCTTTCAAGGCAGCTCCATCTGGCAACCTCACTTGGGTGTTTCTGTATTTTAGGTGTTTCTGCAGGGGGTCTGAAGTGAACTGCTGGGATGTGGATGAATTATATTAAGGCTTTAGAAGGTGGTAGGACACCTGACATTCAAGAGCCATGAATAGTGCTGGGAGACATTCAAAAGAAGAAGGATTAAGTCCTCTGAAGCAAGGAATAGGTAGGGCATTGCTATTCAGTTCACCAGAAATATCACACAAACCAAGTACAGCTCACTCCAGTGCCTGTAAGGATGATATGTACACATTTTACAGAGTAACCTAGACAATGAAGTATTGAAAGATTGTAGCGTGCCTTCATTTAGGGATAGAAAGAAAAATGGACAGAGTATTCAGAGGTGATCCCTATGGCTAATTCTAATTGCATATGGCTGAAATAGACTATTTGTTTCAAAAATAAATAGCTAATTTCTTTGGATAAGACATCTGTTTCATCACTCTTTGTATAATAGTTATGATATTGGGGCCGGTGCTGTGGCATAGCGGGTTAAGCTGCCACTTGCATCGCCGGCATCTCATATGGGCACCTGTTCAAGTCCTAGCTACTCCACTTGTGATCCAGCTCTCAGTTATGGCCTGGTAAAGCAGTGGAAGATGGCCCAAATTGTTGGGCCCCTGCACTCATGTGGGCAACCCGGAAGAAGCTCCTGGCTCCTGGCTTCGGATCTGCGCAGCTCTGGCCATTGCGGCCAATTGGGGAGTGAACCAGCAGACGAAAGACCTCTCTCTATATTTCTGCCTCTCCTTCTCTCTGTGTAACTGACTTTCAAATAAATCTTAAAAAAAAAAAAAAAGCTCATGAGAGTATTTCAGGCATGGAAAGCCAAGACACTCTGGCAAAAGATCTCTGTGAGTGAGATCCCAGTGGAAAGAACAGGTCATCAAAGAAGGAGGTACCTTTCTCTGAAGGGAGGAGAGAACCTCCACTTTGACTATGACCTTGTCTAAACAAGATAAGAGTCGGAGAACTCAGAGGGCTTCCATAGCCTTGGAAACTCATGACTGGAGCATAGGGAGATTACTGATGCCATAGACAGGAGTGTCAATTGGTAAAGTCAACAACAGGAGTCACTGTGCACTTACTCCTCATGTAGGATCTCTATCCTTAATGTGCTGTACATTGAGATTTAATGCTATAACGAGTACTCAAACAATATATTTCACTTTGTGTTTCTATGGGGGTGCAAACTGTTGAAATCCTTACTTAATGCATACTAAACTGATCCTCTGTAAAAAAAAAAAAAAAGAAAGAAAAAAAAAAAAGAAATTATCAATTCCCAACTTGACTCTCACTGGGATTAAACATGACAATAGGTCTGCTCTGATTTCATCATCATTTAAAAAAATCATCTATTATTTTTCACTTTATGTTTCTGTGTGGGAGCAAACTGTTGAAATCCATACTTAATGTATACTAAGCTGATCTTCTGTATATTAAGATAATCGAAAATGAATCATGATGTGAATGGAAGGGGAGAGGGAGTGGGAAAGGGGAGGGTTGTGGGTGGGAGGGACGGTATGGGGGGGAAGCCATTGTAATCCATAAGTCGTACTTTGGAAAATTATATGCATTAAATAAAAGTTTATAAAAAAAAAAAAAAAAAAGAATATGACATCTACAAAAAAAAAAAAAAAAAAAAAAAAAAAAAAAGACAGTGAAGCTTTCCAGCAGGTTTGAACTGCACTGGGATTGTGGCAAAAAAAAAAAAAAAAAAAAAAAAAAAAAAAAAAAAAGAAAGAAAATAGTTCTGATACATGGCAGATAGTAACTACAATATTGTTTTTTCTTCTTCTTATTTATTTTTGAGCAACAGAAAACCAGAGAACTCTTATCCACTGGTTCATTGCTTATATGCCTGCAACAGCTGAGAATGGCCTCATCAAGTTCCGGTCAGGAATTCAGTCTAGGGCTCCTGTGCAGGGGGTGAGGATGTAATTATATGAATGGTCTCCTGCTGCCTTCCAGGGTGCACATTAGCAGGAAGCTGTTTCAGGAGCAGAGCTCTGGCTCGACTTCAGTGTGGGACGTGGATGTCCAAAGAAATAGCTAAGTAGATATATCCTGAGAAAACTCCATTTATGTATAAGACATAAGAATAAGAATACAATGGGATTAAAACACAATCGAGAGGATGGCGCTCTGGTGTGGCTGGTAAAGCTGCCACCTATGGCGCTGGTTCATTCCCTTCCCTCTCTATAATTGCGTCTTTCAAATAAATTAAAAAAAAAAACCACAATCAGGAAGAAATGCCATATTTTTTTTTTAGTTCAGAAATACATTAAGGATTTTCTATATATTGGACTACTGACAGAAATGTTAAAATTTGCACAAACATAAATTGTATAGGTAAAAGTGACCATAATCACAAAGTAATAAATTGTAAAGTAGAAAAACCACACTCATCACAAATACAAAAGTTCAAAGATTAATAGGCCGAATGGATGAAGATTAATAGCCTTAATTTGTTTTTTTTTTGTTTTTTTTTTTTGCAGTATTATACATTTATTCTGAGTTGCATTATTTCAAGTAGTATTCCATAAACTTCAAAGCAGAAACAAATAGTTGGGATTCATAGTGTTGGTGTAATTCACAGGTTGATATTTTTTTTTTAATCTTTTATTTAATGAATATAAATTTCCAAAGTACGACTCATGGGTTACAATGGCTTCCCCCCCCCATACCGTCCCTCCCACCAACAACCCTCCCCTTTCCCACTCCCTCTCCCCTTCCATTCACATCAAGATTCATTTTCGATTATCTTAATATACAGAAGATCAGCTTAGTATACCTTAAGTAAGTATTTCAACAGTTTGCTCCCACACAGAAACATAAAGTGAAAAATAATAGATGATTTTTTTAAAATGATGATGAAATCAGATCAGACCTATTGTCATGTTTAATCCCAGTGAGAGTCAAGTTGGGAATTGAAAATTTCTTTCTTTCTTTTTTTTTTTTTCTTTTTTTTTTTTTTTTACAGAAGATCAGTTTAGTGTACATTAAGTAAAGATTTCAGTCGTTTGCACCCCCATAGAAACACAAAGTGAAATATACTGTTTGAGTACTCGTTATAGCATTAAGCCTCAGTGTACAGCACGTTAAGGACCGAGATCCTACATGAGGAGTAAGTGCACAGTGACTCCTGTTGTTGACTTTACCAATTGACACTCCTGTTTATGGCATCAGTAATCTCCCTATGCACCAGTTATGAGTTTCCAAGGCTATGGAAGCCCCTTGAGTTCTCCGACTCTTATCTTGTTTAGACAAGGTCATAGTCAAAGTGGAGGTTCTCTCCTCCCTTCAGAGAAAGGCACCTCCCTCTTTGAAGACCTGTTCTTTCCACTGGGATCTCACTCACAGAGATCTTTTTGCCAGAGTGTCTTGGCTTTCCATGCCTGAAATACTCTCATGGGCTTTTCAGCCAGATCCGAGTGCCTTTAGGGCTGATTCTGAGGCCAGAGTGAATAGCCTTAATTTGTAAAGAATCTTTCTAAATAAGTAAAACAAGTATTCCAATAAAAAACAGGCAAAGAACATGTGGAGTAATTTTCAAAAGAAGAGACATAACGGTAAGTCATATCTTAAAATGTTTAGCCACTGTAATAATCAAAGAAGTGCTACTTAAAATAATAGCCTATTAAATTAGAAGAAAGTGTAGATGAAACACAAGGTATCCTGTGTAGTAAGCACTCTGTGACATGAGCTAATTTGCCAGTGGTCAGAATGCAATGACTTCCCGGAAGGCACTGTTCTATGAATTAAGAACAAAATTGTCCATAACAAAAGCTGAAGGAGTAGTGATTTAGTAATTTTAGGTGTTCTATTTTCTCGCATGAGAAAACTGTAAACAAAGTCCAGGAATGATATGTAGATCATGAAGTTGTCAGCCACATTTTCTCCCTTGGCTCCACCACACGAAAGCACACACACTCCCTCTTTACATGCATATCCCACCATCAATTATTTCTAGATTGCTGCTCATTTTTCCCAAGGCAGGTGTTGGTACTCAGCACTAGAATGATGGTAATCACTTTCAAGTATCAAAAGGCAAAACAGAAAGGAGTCAACAAGGTCAGACTTCCCTTAAGAACTTTCCCGGAAGTTCAATTTCAGTTAGGTCAGTTTGGGTAGGCAGTTAACAGTCTTTGTTGTTAGAGTCTCAAAAGATCTTTCAATTTTTTTTGAGGGGGAGGGTGCAAATTTTTTTGCAGTTTGTATGCACTTCATAATATGCACTTTCCACGAACTTTTTGAGTATTCCTCTGCATGGATTTAAAAAATTGATCTCGTAGTGGAATTTAGTCTTGGAGTTAAGATGCATGCCTTGTTGGAGAGTCTGAGTTTTTTTTTTTCTTTTTAAGATTTATTTATTTATTTGAAAGTCAGAGTTACACACAGAGAGAGAGAGCAGAGAGGCACAGAGAGAGAGGTCTTTAATCTGCTGGTTCACTCCCCAGTTGGCCGTAACAGCTGGAGCGGCGCCAATCTGAAGCCAGGAGCCAGGAGCTTCTTCCGGGTCGCCCACGCGGGTGCAGAGGTCCAAGGACTTGGGTCATCTTCTATTGCTTTCCCAGGTCATAGCAGAGAGCTGGATCAGAAGGGGAGCAGCTGGAACTCAAACAGATGCTCATATGGGATGCTGGTGCTTTAGGCCAGGGCGCTAACCCACTGAGCCACAGCAACGACCCAAGCCTCAGTTTTCATCCTCAGCTTTCTCCTGATTTCAGCTTCTCACGAATGCAGATTCTGGGAGGCAGCTATGATTGTTCAAATAATTGTGTTGCTGATAGCCCTGTTGAACAACTGGATTATGTTCCCATGTTCCAGCTTTGGTCTGGACCAGTTCCCACCATTGCTGGTGTGTGAAGAGCAAGACAATGGGGTCAGTGCTTAGTGGGCTAAGACTCCACCTGGGGCACCAGCATCCCACGTGGCTGCCAGTTCTATACCCATTTGCTCCTCTTCTGATCCAGCTCTCTGCGATGGCCTGGGAAAGCAGTGGAAGATGGCTCAAGTGCTTGGGACCCTGTATTGAGTGGAGACCCAGAGGAGCTCCTGGCTCCCAACTCCTGATCAGCCCAGCCTTGGCTGTTGTAGCCATTTGGGTATTGAACAAGTGGATGGAACACCTTTATCTGTGTCTCTCCCTCTCTCTGTCTATAATGCTACCTCTCAAATAATAAATAAAATCTTTTTAAAAAAAGAGTAAAACAACAGATGGGAGCTCTCTCTGTGTATCTCTTTCTCTATTGCCTTGCAAATAAATAAATTTAAAAATTTTCGAAAGTAGATATATCCTGAGAAAACTCCATTTATGTATAAGATATATTATTTTCAGATATGTTTATCACACAGAGGTTAGGGTAGTGAAAAACTAGAAATGATGTAACTTTAATAATAGCAGAATAATAGTGGAATGAAATTATGCCAATAGTATTCATATACTAAAATAAAGTTTATAAATATTTCAACAAATAATCCTAAAAATCAAGTGATAATAATACTGTGCATGAAAAAATGCTTAAACTTATCTTCTACCCAGAAATATTTATCATGTACCAAATACCCAGTATAAGATATTAGTCATTATAACAGATTTGGGAGATGGCAGCTATTTTTATTTACTTTTCTTTGCTTATCAATTTTTCCTAATATTATATAACATTTTTTATTGCTTTGATGTTGAAAAATATTTGATAGGATATTTGTGATGAAAGCTAGTCAATTTTTATAACAAATATACTTTAACAGGAATTCTTAGATACTGGTGAGAATGTGCACTGGCCATGTTATGTCGGGCATACTGGAGAAAAGGTTTTTGTGCCTCTTTTCACCCTTTTACCTTTGTGACCCTCCATTGTTCTGTTCCCTGGTTGAACAGCACCCTCTAGTGACAGGATCAGTTCTGCCCTCTCAGATGCCCAAAACTTCTTAACATCAAACATTTTTAAAAAAATTTTTTATTTAGTAAATATAAATTTTCAAAGTACAGTTTATGGATTACAATGGCTCCCCCCCAGGACTTCCCTCCCACCTGCACCCCTCCTATCTCCCGCTCCCTCTCCCATTCCATTCACATCAAGATTCATTTTCGATTCTCTTTATATACAGAAGATCAATTCAGTATATATTAAGTAAAGATTTCATCAGTTTGCACCCACACAGAAACACAAAGTGTAAAATACTGTTTCAGTCCTAGTTATAGCATTACTTCACATTGGACAACACATTAAGGGCAGATCCCACATGAGAAGTAAGTACACAGTGACTCCTGTTGTTGACTTAACAATTTGACACTCTTGTTTATGGCGTCAGTAATCTCCCTAGGCTCTAGTAATGAGTTTACTTTTCTATTATAAGATAATTCTATTTAATACCACACAATGTAGTTGCATTTTCATTACTTGTGATATATAACATATGATATTTTGAAAAATGTACATGAATTAAAAATACTCTACAGAGGCTGGCACTGTGGTACAGTAGGTTAATCCTCCGCCTACATTGCCAGCATCCCATGTGGGCTCCTGTTCTAGTCCCGGCTGCTCCTCTTCCCATTCAGCTCTCTACTATAGCCTGGGAAGGCAGTGGAAGATGGCCCAAGTGCTTGGGCTTCTGCACCCGCATGGGAGACCAGGAAGAAGCACCTGGTTCCTGGCTTCAGATCGGCACAGCGCCGGCCGTTGTGGTCACTGGGGAGTGAAGCTACGGACGAAGACCTTTCTCTCTGTCTCTCCCTCTCACTGTCTGTAACTCTACCTCTCAAATAAATAAATCTTTAAAAAATACTCTAAAGTGAAACTCTATCATTTACAAAATTTGAAAATATTTCAAAATGTAAAAATATATGGTAATGTGTTAGAAGGGGATTTTAATAAAATGCCTTGGTGAATTTTTAAGTAAAATAATACATTGTGAGGGAGTGATGATAGTAATGATCATGAAAAATTTTTATTTTACCAAATACTAAGAAATTATCTGATTAAATAACATATATATGGGGGCCAGCGCCGTGGCTCAATAGGCTAATCTTCCGCCTAGTGGCGCCGGCACACCGGGTTCTAGTCCAGGTCGGGGTGCCAGATTCTGCCCCAGTTGCCCCTCTTCCAGGCCAGCTCTCTGCTGTGGCCAGGGAGTGCAGTGGAGGATGGCCCAAGTGCTTGGGCCCTGCACCCCATGGGAGACCAGGATAAGCACCTGGATCCTCCTGCCTTTGGATCAGTGTGGCGCGCCGGCTGCAGCGCACCAGCCGTGGGGGCCATTGGAGGGTGAATCAACGGAAAAGGAAGACCTTTCTCTGTCTCTCTCTCTCACTGTCCACTCTGCCTGTGAAAAAAAAAAAGAAAATAATATATGTATGGATATACTAAGAGTTTCAAAAATTATATTTATTTTTGTTTTGCAAATGTATAAATACAAAACCATTGGAATTTGTTTTTTTTTTTACTTTTATTCAATAAATATAAATTTCCAAAGTACAGTTTATGGATTACAATGGCTTCCCCCCACCCATAATTTCCCTCCCACTCACACCCCTCCCATCTCCCTCCCCCCTCCCATTCCATTCACATCAAGATTCATTTTCAATTCTCTTTATATACAGAAGATCAATTCAGTATATATTAAGTAAAGATTTCATCAGTTTGCACCCACACAGAAACACAAAGTGTAAAATCTTGTTTCAGTACTAGTTATAGCATTACTTCACATTGGACAACACATTAAGGGCAGATCCCACATGAGAAGTAAGTACACAGTGACTCCTGTTGTTGACTGAACAATTTGACACTCTTGTTTATGGCGTCAGTAATCTCCCTAGACTCTAGTCATGAATTGCCAAGGCTATGGAAGCCTTCTGAGTTCGCCGACTTCGATCTTATTCCAACAGGTTCATAGTCAAAATGGAAGTTCTGTCCTCCCTTCAGAAAAGGTACCTCCTTCTTTGATGGTCCCGTTTTCTCCACTGGGATCTCACTCACAGAGATCTTTCACTTAGGTGGTGGTGTTGTTGTTTTCCAGTGTCTTGGCTTCCCATGCCTAAAATACTCTCATGGGCTCTTCAGCCAGATCCTAGATGGGCCAAGTTCTTGGGTCCTGTACCCGCAATGAAGACCAGGAGAAGCACCTGGCTCCAGGCTTCGGATCAGTGCTGTGCTCTGGCTGCAGCGGCCATTGTGGGGTGAACCAATGGCAAAGGAAGACCTTTCTCTCCCTCCCTCTCTCTCACTGTCCACTCTGCCTGTCAAAAACAAAACAAAACAAAAAAACCTTTATCCTTATGGAATTTGTTTTGTAATGATTGATTTATTTATCTGAAACTTGGAGTTAGAGACAGAGCAAGAGAGGGAGAGAGAGAGAGAAAGAGAGAAGAGAGAGAGAGAGACAGAGAGAGAGACTCTTCCTAGACAGTGTCAATAGCCCGTACTGAGGCAAGTGGTAGCCAGGAGCCAGGAGCTTCATCTTGGTTTCCTGTGTGGTTGGCAGGATCCCCTTCCACTGCTTTCTCAAGCCATTAACCTGGAGTTGAATTGGAAGTGGAATAGACATGAACTAGTGTCCATATAGATGTTGGCATTGCAGACAGCCCCTGTACTGCCCATTATCACCCTTAATTTAAAACAAGAACAAGAAAACTTCAAGCGTTACCATCCATAATATGCTTTTATTAATAATTTAGCTGGGAAATGATGCTTCATAGGTCATGAGGATTCAGAGTGCTCTCATTAACTTCCAGGCACCAGAGGTCTGTGTGCACAGCGGCAAACCATGGCCGGTCCTTTCCTCCCACCTTGAGATTTTCAGTTATCACTCTGAGACCACTTCAGTGTCTTCTCTAACCAAACAGACCAAGATTGGGTTCTGTTAATAGAAGCAGCCACCTAAAGTTTCTGGATTCTAGTAGGAATATGACAGCCATTGAAGCACAGATCTCATCTCATTTCCTTACGAAGCGATAGGTAACTAGAGGAATAAATGAAGACCCCGAAACTTGTATATTCACTAAGACCAAGGGGGAGAGAAATTACAAATAGTACACAAGGCATGAATTGTGGGAAATTTCCCCAAACCAGTAGAATGAGAGCTGGAATTCAAAATCATACAGTGCGCCTCAGCTGGATTGGCAGACTCAGGGTGACAATCCCAAAGTGATAGGGGATCTGGAGAGAGCACAATTTACAGAACGCAGGAAGCATTATTTTCGGAAGAAGAAGTGGGCTGCCATGCCTGAGAAATACTGTGGGATAGTGCAAGAGGAAAAAGGGGATAAAGAAGTAAAATAGCAATCTTATAGATCAAGGAAATTTCTATACCACTGTAGAGATAGCAGAAGCAGTCCTTGAAGAGAGCACCCAAGAAGTAAGCCCAACCAACCATCTTTCCATGCCCTTCTCCCACTAAGAATTCACCCCAGAGGCTGGCATTGTGGCAGAGTGAGTAAAGCCATTACTTGCAATGCCAGCATCCCATATGGGTGCCAGTTCATGTCCCACCTGCTCCACTTCCAGTCCAGCTCCCTGTTAATGGCCTGGGAAGGTCAGTGGAGGATGGCCCTGGTATTTGGGCCTTTGCTACCTATGTGGGAGACTGAGATGAAGTTCCTAGCTCCTGACTTCAGCCTGGCCCAGTGCTGGCTGTTGTGGACATTTGGGGAGTGAAACAATGGATGAAAGAGCTCTCTGTCTCTCCCTTTCTCTTTTAACCCCAGCTTTCAAATAAATAAATAAAGCGTTATTCTCAACAACTTCATCACATAAAGGCTTGACTCTACCACCTTGGTGAAAATATTTTAAAATTTAAAATATATAAGACCATTCAAAATTTCCCTTCAGTTTTATTTTTAAAAATATAGATATGTTATTTTAAGCTAATTTCTTTAGTATACTTAATAAGTCAAAAACATAATTATAGTAATGATATTAAGACACAATTTTTATGATAATAGTAAGGAAATACAAAGTCAAAAAATAAGTGAAATCATTGTGCTAAAATTGAATTGGAAATATTATGAAATGACTAAATCCACTCATAATTATCTATCTACCTAGCATATAACTGATTTTGATCTATCTCTCTATAATCATCTATCTATTTATCTATCTATCTATCTATCTATCTATCTATCTATCATCTATCTACCTTTAGCTCTGTATATGGAAACGGCCCAGAAGTAGAGATAGCTTGGTAATAATGAGCACCACTAGTGTCTATGGTCTTTTTCTTAAAATTTATTATTTATTTATTTGAAAGGCAGAGTCAGAGGAGGGGAGGGGAGGGGAGAGGAGGGGGGGGAGGAGAGGAGAGGAGAGGAGAGGAGAGGAGAGGAGAGGAGAGGAGAGGAGAGGAGAGCGAGAAAGATCTTCCATCTGCTGGTTCACTTCCCAAATGGCTGCAATGGCCAGGGATGGGTCTGGCTAAAGCTAGGAGCCAGGAGCTTCCTCCGGGTCTCCCACATATGTGCATGGGCCCAAAGACTTGGACCATCTTCTGCTGCTTTCCCAGGTGTATTAGCAGAGAGCTGGATCAGAAGTGGAGCAGCTGGAACTTGAATTCATGCCCATATGAGATGCTAGCACTGCAGACGATGGTTTAACCTACTGCTCCACAGTGCTGACCCTAGGTTTGGTCTTTTGTAGAACTTCTTAATAGAATTAGAAGCTTTTTAGCGAATGGCTGATAACAGATCTGGGACTGAAACATCATTGTGCCAGAAAGCAAGTAAAAGTTTTCAAATCTGAGGTAGGCACTTATGGAAGGTAACTGAAGTGGTGGCATATGTTTTTTATAAGATGCATTTTAAAGCTATTTTACGTTAGTTAGAAGATCGAGAGAAAAGTAAAGATATGCCCCATATGCCCTATGTGTTCCAGCTATTCATCCTTCTCTCTTGTAAAGCCCCTGAAAACCATCAATCACTTAACTGTCTCCAAAGCTGTCTCTTTTCCAGGTCATAGAGATGGAAGCATAGAAAATGTAGTATTTTCACATTGGATTTTTCACCTATTAATATGCATTTAACATTTCTCTAAGTCTTTTCACAATTTGATAATTTATTTCCAACAAATACAAGAGAATAATCACCATTTCTCTTATCTTCTATGAGATCTACTTTTTTTTTTAGTTTTCCCAAATGAGTGAGACCATTCAGTACTTATCTTTCTGTGCCCAACTTATATCACTTAACATAATTACTTCCTGTTCCTTCAAGTTATTGCAAATGATAAGATTTGATCCCTTTTAATGGCTAAATGATATTCTATTCTATATATGTATCACATTTCTGTATCCATTTATACATTATCTCCAATTCTTGGCTTTTTTAAAATAATTTTTATAGATTTATTCATTTATTTGAAAGAGTTAAACAGAGAGAGAAGGAGAGACAGAGAGAAGGAGACAGGTCCTCCATCTGCTGGTTCACTCCCCAGTTGGCTGCAACGGCCAGAGCTGGGTTGAGCCAAAGCCAGGAGCCAGGAGCTTCCTCTGGGTTTCCCATGCAGGTGCAGGGGCCCAAGGACTTGGGCCATCCTCTACTGCTTTCCCAAGCCATAGCAGAGAGCTGGATTGGAAGCAGAGGTGCCGGGTCTCAAATGGGCACCCATATGAGATGCTGGCACTGCACTCGGCGGCCTAACCTGCTATGCCACAGCGCCAGCCCCCAATTCTTGGCTTTTATGAATAATAGTATAATAAAAAAAATTTATTTTTAATGTAATCTATCTTATCAATTTTTTTGTTCATGGATTTTGCCTTTGGTGCTAAATATATTAAATGAACACCAAACTGAAGAAAATCTCAATTTTTCTTTCATCAACTAAGATTTGAAATTTTATATTTTACATTTAGGTGTGTGATCCAATTTGATTTAATTTTTGTGAAGGATATAATGTCTGCACCTACATTCATTTTTGTAATGTGGATGGCTCATTATTCCAGCTGTGTTTGTTGAAAAGACTTTCTGCTTCATTGTTCTGTGTTATCTACATTCCTTTTTCAGAGAGTCGTGTATTCTCTATTCTATTCTATTGAGCTAGTAGTTAGTCTTTCATCAAAACCACACTGTCTTGATTAATACAGCTTCATAGTAAATCTTGAAGTAGGTCTGTATCTATCTCCCTATTTGTGTTTTCCAATAGTGTATTGGCTACTCTGCCTTTTGTTTCTTCATTTAAACTTTATAATCAGCTTGTTAGTATTCACAAAATAACTTGATGGAATTCATATTCATATTCCATTGACTCTAAAGATTAAGTTGGGAAGAACTAGCATCTTGAAAATATGAATTCTTCTTATCCATGAAAATAGACTATCCATTTATTTTATTTAGCTTTTCTTTGATTTCTTTCATCAAATTTTATTGTTTTTCTTAAATAGGTTATATATATATATAGTTACAGTTAATACCTAAATATTTCATTTTTGGACAGTATGATACAGTCTAGCAACTTGACATAATATTGCACAAATTGTACATACTTTAAAGTAAAAAAAAAGTGTCCAACTGAAACATTAAAAATTTGTGATTTCAAGATTTTAAGAGAAAAAGTCTGTGTGTGAGTATGTGCATGTCTGTGTAAGAGAGTTGAAAAAACTTAAAAACATAAATCATATATCCTGATTTTGAATTAGAATTTGTGTTTTATAAAAGAAGATAAAAACAAAAATTGTGTTTTGCATAACTAAATAAGCCCTGCTGATGAAGGAACGTTTTATTTTAGATATGAATGACAACTAATAAAATAGAATTGAACAAACCACTATTTCAGAACTCCCTCTAATGAAAATATTAAGTCAGACAAGGATTACGAATTGATGTCTAATTCATTAGTCATATAATTGATGAGAAAAGAGGAAATTATATGATGATATCAAAGTTATACCACATTTTATCTTCTAGCTGCAAGGAGGGAACTGTTAGTTTATAGATGAGGGCTTAGACTGTCATTACCCTAATCAAGCAATGAGCCTGATCAATATTAATGATAGGGCAAATGAAACAGAATGAATTTTTTGATGAAATGGAATATAAAGCACACTATATCACTTGGGATGTAGTTTAACAAATGTGATTAACTTAAATTCTTGAGCCTTTATATCTCATTTTCAGATGACAGAATCCACGAAAGACAACTTAAATGACACCATGAAGAAGCAAACGCACAATTGTAGAAGGCTGACATTCTTTAATGTCTGGTCAGATTTTGCCCCAAAATAAGACCCATTAAAGATGACTTGCAAAAGTAAAAACAAAGGGAAAATAAAAATAAAGTGTAATATATGCCTCTGGAATAGAGCTTCTTCTGGGTCTCCCACATGGGTGCAGGGGCCCAGGCACATGGACCATCTTCCACTGCTTTCCCAGGCACATTAACAGGAAGCTGGATCAGAAGTGGAGCATCCAGGTCTCAAACTGGTGCCCATAAGGGATGACGGTGCTGAATGTGGAGGCTTAACAAGTTATGCCACAGGGCCCTAAATACAAAGTTTCTGAAAGTATATACCCTAATGTAAGAAAAGTAATTCTATCTTGGAGGTGGAAACTAGAGTTTTTTATTTTTTTGTGGTATGTAATCTCAACATTTCTGAAGAGTAGAAATTATTTTTGTTATGAAATTATTTTATTATTATTAATCTATATAACACAGTAGCCTGTTATGAGTCATAGTTATCCAAAGTGGTGGCTCATGTTGGACTAAACAGACATAGCAACAAGCCAAAGGAAGGTTATTCTGAATGTATAGAAAGGAAATATCTCTCTGAGATATTTTTTTCTGGTGATATCATCAAGTGCCAAAGATTTATCTGTACATTCTTATCTTGACTTTGAAGACTGAGCTGCAATGAAGCTAAACGCTGAAATCCTTTGAATGGTGACAGATCATGAAATATTCAGGATGACAACAGTTCACCAGTCTCCTCAATCTCATTAACACTTTATGTTAGTTTTTATGTCTGTCTGATTCTGGACAGCTTTCTCTCAATGGGAAGGAAATATCTGAACTTCCTGACTGGCAAAGCAATAGAAAATAAATGCTTTTACTGAATTTTCCTCTTTGGGCTCTTTGTGTCTGTCTGCTTGATTTAATAAATTTCCTCATTGTAATAAGCTTGCTAATCATATAGCTGGAATAGTCAGCTGATAACATCTTTTATCTGCTCCTATAAATAACATCTCTCTGAAATGTAATTGAATAAATCAAGTAAATATCAATTCTAAAGTCCATGGACATTTAATAAATAATAAATATTTCCTAAGCATTCCCATAGACCCCTATTCTTGAAGAGCGTAACACTTAGCAGTTTTCTATTCTTCAGACACATTTTTTCTAAACCACTCTTTTTGGAGGAACAGGCCCCCCAGATCATTTTCACGTCCTAGTTACAATACCTGGAAATCAGTAGTTGCCTTGCTGTGCAAAGTGTTTGCTCCCAGGTTTGGGAGATATCTGTACTAATAGCAAAGAATTTTATTTTCATTTGAAAAAAAAAAAATGTGCTTACAAGGCATCTTGATAGTTCTAGCGATGATAACATCGTGTATGTGTATGCACACACACATACACACACACACACACACACACAAGAACTCCAAAATTTCATGGAAAATATAATTAAAATGATAGGTTTACAGAGTAAACTTTCGACTTCCTGCTAATACTTACCATGAAAGGGTGCAGACAATGGCTTATACTATTGGGTTCCGTCCACCTATGCGGGAGACCTGACTTGATTTTTCTGGCTCCTACCTTCAGCCCTGCCTCAACTTCACACATTTTGAGCATTTGGGGAGTGCATGAGTAGAATAGAAAACATTTTTATTTAAAAAAGGTAAGTTTAGCCTGCGCTGTGGCTCAATAGGCTAATCCTCCACCTGCGGCACTGGCACACCAGGTTCTAGTCCCGGTCGGGGCGCCGGATTCTGTCCTGGTTGCCCCTCTTCCAGGCCTGCTCTCTGCTGTGGCCAGGGAGTGCAGTGGAGGATGGCCCAAGTCCTTAGGCCCTGCACCCGATTGGGAGACAAGGAGAAGCACCAGGCTCCTGCCTCAGGATCAGCGCAGTGCGCCAGCTGCAGCAGCCACTGGAGGGTGAACCAACAGCAAAGGAAGACCTTTCTCTCTGTTTCTCTCTCTCACTGTCCACTCTGCCTGTCAAAAAAAAAAAAAAAAAAAAAAGATGGTAAGTTTATGTTGGTGCAAAAAATTTGAAATCCATGCATAGATTTTTCCACAATGCACATTTTCTGAGAACATATGTAGCTCTCTCAAATGAATGAATTTCAAAAATTTTGCAGGGTCTGGCACTATGATATGGCCAGTAACCTGTCGCACCGCCATTCCAAATGGGCACCTGGCTCCACTTCTGATCCAACTCACTGCTAATGTACCGGGAAGGCAATGGAAGATGGCCCAAGTGCTTGGGCCCCTGCTTCCATATGGGAGACTCAGAGGAAACTCCTGGCTCCCGGATTTGGCCTGCCCCAGTCCTGGCTATGTGGTCATTTGGGGAGTAAACCAGAGGATGGAGGATTTCTGTCTCTCCCTCTGTCTCTATCCCTCTCCATCTCTTTCTTCCTTTCTTTTCCTTTCAAATAAATAAATAAATCTTTCAAAAATCTTGTAGCAAATTAAACATTTTATTCTGTTTTCTAAGCATTTTTTGCAAGGAATCTTGTGTGTGTGTGTATGTGTGTGTGTGTCCAGGTACACAACAAGGGAGGTTTATGCCCCTCAGAGGGACTTGGCAGTGCATGTAGACATTAGTACAGCTGAGAGAATGCAGGGCCTGTTACTGTTATCTAATGAGTAAAGCCCAATGATGCTGTTCACATTTTGTAAATACACAGGAAAGCTCCCAGTAACAAAAAATTAAACCGCCAAAAATCACTTCAATGCTAAAGTTTTTTTAAAGGTTTAGTTTTTTATTTGAAAGTCAGAGTTTCACAGAGAAGGAGAGGCAGAGAGAGGTAGAGAGAAGTCTTCCTGGTTCACTCCCCAGTTGGCCTCAATGGCCAGAGCTGCATGGATTCAGAACCAGGAGCCAGGAGCTTCCTTTGGGTCTCCCATGACTTGTGCCATCCTCTACTGCTTTCCCAGGCCATGGCAAAGAGCTGGATTTGAAGTGGAGCAGCTGAGACATGAATCAGCACCCGTATGGGATGCTGACGCTTCAGGCGGCATGTCTACCTGCATCAACACGGCACCAGCCTCATACAAAGCTAAACTTGAATGAAGTCTTTATCTATCTTGACAGAGAAAATATGAATCTTATATATTTAATTAAATAAAAGAAAATAACTAAACAGGACATTTGAAAAGGTCCCATAATAGACATTAAATAATCAAAACACACCTATAATTTTATGAAGGTAAAATGGAGACACTTGACACTGTGCTAGGTGCTTGATATGTGTATTTTCGCAAAAGGAATTTAAACCACTGGCACGAGGACACTAAGCAAAACTTGGACTTCAATCTATATAGGGGGAAAAGACTTACAAAAAGATTTTCTCTGAAGTAAGAATTGGAAGAATCAGTTACACTTTACAAATTTTTGTTAATCCATGAAATGTGCATGTTTTACCAAATTAGGTAGTATTATATGGCATCTAAATAAAAAGAGGGCAATTATTTCCCTCACTTTTTCCAATCTCCATGCCCCATTTCCAAGAAATAACTTTTTTAACTTGCTTATCTATTTCTTTTTTCATTTACTTCCATTTCTCCAAATAAGCTAATGGTTTTATCTATGGACTCCCTACTGTACAATATTTTAACTGACCTCCATATACCATGACTCAACAACAAATACCTAATTCTGGGCCTTCTATTGTGCTATATTGTAATTTTCAGTAAATGTATATCACTAACTTTATTACACAAGTTTATTAATATACATCTGAAATGTATTTTCATTTTGCTTCTGTTTTTTCATCAGGTAATAAATTAAGTAATTTTGTTGTTGGTTTCCTTTTCCCTCTCATTAATTTCTTTTCAGACTGTTAATTAAAATTCTCATTTTAATATGTAAATGTCTCAGGTAAGTTGTCTGTGCCTTTTTTCCCCTAGAAGTCTTCACTACCAAGTTTCTCTCTTCTACTGCAATCAGTCCTGATTTTTTGAGGCCACATGCATAGCATTTATCCCTGCCTGCCCCTCCAACACTTGGTAGAGTTCATATTCTCTCTCTTTTGTGGATACCAACACCATTTTCTTGAAACCCCTTCCCCAAGACTTCCTGTGTATGTATTCCTTGAAAATTCGTCACGGCACTGTCTTGGTCTTTTATCACTCCCTAGACATCTGCTTTCCCACAAAGACCCATTTTGTTCTCTGTTGGTCTGTGATACAAATTAGCTTCCCTGGCCATATTCCTTTTTTTAACTTTCAATATTAACTTTGCCAGACATGCCATGATGGTTAAAGGATGAGATGAACTTTCCAAATTGTGAAACGTAATCAGATTCATCTAGTTCCAAATTAACTTAATTAAAAAAAAAAAAGCACAGAACAGGGAGAAGACCATATTGAGATAGAAGCAGCCAGAAGACGTCTCATTGATTTCCAGGGGGAGATTTCAAATTCCCCAGTTATTCCCTGTTGAACCCAAGTCACTTAAGTAATAAAGTGGAGGAAACCTGCACTCAGGGGTGTTTATGCTTCACTGTCTCTCATTCCCTGGTGAAACCCCATCTCATCATTAACCTGCTACTCCTCCATCACTGCTTGTTCATCAATTTCACTTTTCTCATCAATAATAGGTTTCTTTATGAATCATCTGCACAACCAGGTACATGAGTTTGATTTGCTGCAAACCAAATGTAGCAGGATCTTCATTTATCTTGGAGACAGAAAACTTCTAGACATTCCTTTCGCTGGTTTTTCAAGAAGAATTTATCTAAGGTCAAATCCTCAGACATTCCTAAGGTTGGAGGAAGAATGACTGATTAGCTGTTAGTGTTGCCACTGGCATTCAAATGAGTGGAAAAACTAAACCATAAAGTCACTTTTACTTCTCCTCCCAGTTTTCACTTAGTAAAACTTTTCTGTTGTTTCTCTCCTTGTTCATTTAGTTCCTCAACTATTGGAATGTAAGGGAAGAAACAGAGACATGTGCTTATTTAATCTGCCATATTTAAATATTAAGCCCACATCAATTCTTGGAGCCCACCCATATTTTACATCATAGAACAAAACACTGAAACAAGATTTGTATATAATGAATTTCTTAGAATAAATGTATTGTTACATCCATTTTCCTTTGGATAATGATGGAGATCATATGAATTTACTCATATGAAGGCTTCGCTCTCTGCCCTCCTTATTGTAATTGTTATGTAGAATTTTCATTTTTATTCCTTGAAAAAATATATATATGGGCACTGCTATTTGATGCAGTGGTTGATTTTGCTTGGTGTCCCCACATTCTATATCAGGGATATCTGGGTTCAATTCCAGCTCCACATTCAATCCAGCTTCCTGCTAATGAACACCACAGAGGTAGCAGTGATTACTCAATTACTTGCATCCCTGCCACCCACATGGGGTTCCTGGATCCTAGCTTTGACCTAACCCAGTTTCAGCTGTTGCAGGATTTGGGGGTGCTAACCAGAGGATAGAAGATAGCTCTTTCTGACTCTCATGCTCTCTCTCTGCCTTTCAAATAAATAAAAATAATTTGGCCAGCACCGTGGCTCACTTGGCTAATCCTACGCCTGCGGTGCTGGCACCCCGAGTTCTAGCCCCAGTTGTTCCTCTTCCGGTTCAGCTCTCTGCTGTGGCCTGGGAGGGCACTGGAGGATGGCCCAAGCGCTTGGGTCCCTGCACCCACATGGGAGACTGGGAGGAAGTAGCCAGCTCCTGGTTTCGGATCAGCGGAGCACGCCGGCCATAGCAGACATTAGGGGAGTTAACCCACGGAAGGAAGACCTTTCTCTCTGTCTCTCGCTCACTGTCTATAACTCTCTTTCTCTCTCACTGTCTAACTCTGCCTGGCAAAATAAATAAATAAATAGTTTAATTAACATCTTTTGATTTATACAGTCATAAAGAAGTATATATTTTAGAGTTGATAAATTGTGTTCTATCCTTTTGTGTGTTGTTTCTTGTATCCCACCACTTCTCTCTGGTAATGCAACCATAATGAAGGCATCTTCTCATCCCTTTTTATGATTTGGTTGACAAATGGTTGGGTGCTGGTGTTGTCAATTACCTGTGATTAGTGAATGCTATTGTTTAATGTGAATTTCAGAAGCCTACTGAAAGGAGAAGACTTGGAAAGGCTGGGGAGAGGGTCTGCAACCATCAACTGCAGACAGCTGAGTGCCATTATCATGACCCCTTCACCTGGTCCCTCATCAGGAAAAAGTCGGAAAATCTGCTTGTTTTTCAGTTGACAGGCTTTTTTCCTAATCTCCACCCACAGCAGCTCCTTCCCTTTAAAAACCTGTTTTGCTGGCTTTTGGGGCCAGGAAGAACACATTTCGGATGCAGAGATCACTTTTCTCCCAACACTGTTGGCTTCTTGACATAAACTCTTTCCTCTCCCCAACTCGTCTCTGCTGAATTGGTTGTCCAGTGGTGAGCACCAAGGGCTTGAACATCTTGTCAGGTAAGAGAACCACTTTCTCATGTTGAAACATCATAGTTCATAACTGTTTTAAGTCAGACCTTTGACAAGAGTATTGTTTTTTCATTTAAAGTAACTATTTTGTGCTTATTCATGAATGATAATGTAGTTGCATATGTGTTTTCCTTATCTCTTTTTAGGTATCACTCTAACATCTCCTAGCCTCTGTCGCTCCTGATAAAAATGAATCCTTGGTCTTACTGCTTAGTGGATTATCTTTTTTTTTTTTTCCTGAAAGATATCACTTTGTCTTTAGTCATGATTTTTAAGTAATGAGTCTCTTTATGCACCTGCCACTTATTTCTCATACTTCTTTACAATTCTGGAAAGTTCTCAGTAATTACTAGTTCAAATATACTTTTCTCTTCCATTTACATCTTTTCAAAATCCTCTGAAACAAATATTGAAATCTCAATCTATTCATGTCTCAATTCATAGTTCACATGTTTACTTCTTTGTCCATGCTATTTTCTAGATTCAAAACCATATTTTCATAGAAGTTCTATAATGATACCTAGTTTTGTAATTATATCCTGTTTCATTGTTATGTTAATGATTGTATTTTTTCATTTCCAACATGTATAGCTAGTTGTTTTACATCTGAGATTTTTTTTTTCTCTGAGTCAACTAGAATGCAATTTTCTGTTAGACAAATGCAGAGGGCTTTAAGTTTGTACTTTGGAATCATTTTAAAACTTTCTGATGCTGAGGAATTGCCCCAGACAAATGGTCTTGTGTCTTTAAAGTGATCTTGGCAAGCTCTGAAACAATTCTAATATACAGTCAATATTGAGAACCAATGCTATAAACCATAGTTTGGTTTTGCAGTTCTCAAATGTTAGCAGATATTGGAAACACATGTAGAGCTTGTTTACGCATAGATCACTGAGTCCCATACCTGAGTTTTGATCAAGTAGGACTAGGTGAGGGTGTGTCGAATGTATATTTATAGCTAATTCCCAGGTGATGCTGATGCTGCTGGTATTGGGACTAATCCATAATTAAGTGTTCTGCAGTGAAATCTCTGAAATACGGGACAGCAATGAACAAAGCAAGTGAAGAGGCCAATGAGAGTTCCCTGGAGAGAATGAAATGTGTTTAGCCTGAAGGAGCTTGACCATGGATAGCCTGTAAATTTGCTTGGTGGTTAGCCCATGTGGTATACTGAATAAAATTCCTTGCCAACTCTTAATCATGATTTGAGTGTACAATTGATGTAATATCTTAAAAATCAGATTTGACAACTTTAGGCATGTATTCCTTTGAAAGAACTGTGAATTAGAGTTTAGAAGCAAATACCCATTCACTCAAAGCATGTAGACTCCAATTTGAAAATGTCCCTGCTGGCACACTTCACTTGCCTGTTTTTCACCTGACTTCCTCAGGCATTTGAGTATGAGACCCTATATTTATACCTTATATTTCAAACTTGTAGCTATGTTTCCAAGGGCAATCATAAGGAAAGTACCGCTCAAACTTTACTAAGGTCTCTAAAGCACACACACAAAAAATGATTCTAGAGGTTAACAGATCAAACTGGAAAGCTCTAAAGATTGGTAAAACTGTGCAAAACTTAGAGCCGGCAGGAACTTTAGAGATCTTTGAATTTCAACCAAATCATTTTACAGATAAATCTACTAAATTCCTGGTCAATATACTGAATCCTAGAGCAGTTAAGTACTCATCTAATGTCTCATCTAATTATGAATAGGATGAGGTCTGATGGAGTTACTCTTCACTCTTCTGTTGGTATCCAAGGTCAGCTGCTCAGGGGTTCTTGTCTTGAAGAATTCAGATGTGAGACAGTAGTGGTAAGTGAGGTAGGAAAGCTTAATGAAAAGAAGTAATAATACATTTGACATACCAGATGGACATCTCTGTAAAGAACAGAGTGCAGCTTATATTCTGGGGCTTATAAGTAGATGGGGTCCAGGTCTTCGTGCTGGTTTTCCTCCCTGCTCCCCTGCCCCCTCCCACTGCCCCCACCCCGTTATCATGCACAAGGCATTTGCTGAGGCATGATGTAGGTGAAATTCCTCCCAAGGTGTTATTACCCAATGTTGTCAGACTGGGCAATCCATCTGGCACCAGGCAGAAAAGATTTCCCCTAGGCTATCTTCCTTGGGAGAAGGCTGAAGATTTATTACTCAACAGCATAGTCCATCAGGCCTAGGAAGAGAAGATTCTCTTGGGGAGCCCTCCTTGAGGAGAAACCTGGGACCACCTGGATGTTATAGGAGTATGGCAGCATCTTAGAGTGTGAAATGCTGGGCTGCTTCCAAGGCTCTGAATTCCTTTACCTTTCATGGTGCCTTGTTTTCCTTTGGCCCCCTCTTTCACAACCAGAATAATTTCTAACTACCTACTTAACACTACATTCTATTTGGGGGTCAGAAACTCAAATCTTTCAAGGTTCAGTCGGGTAAAATGCATTAGCACTGTCCGAGTACCAAAGCAATGGCAAATACAATCCAATTATGCAGCAATTCGTAAATACCTATTTACTCAATACTGGCCAGCTGGAGGTCAAGTGGAATAAGGACCTCGAGCTAAATCAGAGGTTCTAATTGATTTCAGAAGATAGAAAGCTGTTTTCAAATCATTAGCAAGCCGAACAAAACAATAAAATTACAAAATATGAAGTTGGTCTGCCAACCTCAGAAGGCACTGATCCTTTGAATATGTAACTTTAATCATTGCATTCTAGTAGTGCGGTAGAATCATGCTTGATCAGCACTTGTGAGACTTTGTTTGCCAGCTGGAGTCTTTTTTTTTTTTTTCCCCCACCTTCTCATTTGCAGATACTGGGAGCTTGATGATGTTTAATCAAGTTCTACCTCATTTATCAGGACTTGATCTCCAGCTTGGTCCTATTACCACATTAAATGACCATCAGAACCTCATTTTTTCTTGCATATCTCTCACTATAGTTTGTATGTTTATCTTTGTGCCTCCAAATTCTAGTCTCATGGTATTTCTGTTGCTGCAGTCTCCCTGACAAATAATACATGTTTCTAATGTATGGAAGAAATGAGCAAAGAGAATGTAAAAGCATTAAAGTTCTGTACCTTTTTTCATCACAAAATGCACTCTCTTGACAGTTCTGAATTTTTTGGACTCCAGTATTTCTGAGCAAGTTACATGGTCTTGTGTGGGTCCCAGCAGGCAGCAAAGTACTTAGATTTGCCCTCAGTGGAAGGTGTTATGGCCCTTTCCCAGTTGCTCATGTCTAACTATCTGCCTGATTGTATTGTGATACGCCACCCATATTTCTAAAATCTGCCTGCCCGTGGACTTGTACCCACTCCTGAAAGTGATAACAAGGACTTTCCCTTTTTTCTGTCTTAAATTTGCATATTTATTTGAAAGTTAGAATGAGGGAAGAGAAATTCCATCTTGTTCACACCCCAAATGGCTGCAACAACTAGAGATTCTTCCAAGTCTATCACATGGGTAGCAGGAGCACAAGGACTCATATACCAAATTCCACTGCATTCCCAGGCTCATTAGCAGGGAGCTGGATGAGAAGCTGAGCAGCCAGGACATGAAACAGTTCAAATGTGATACCTGCTTCTCCATGTGGCTTAACTCACTGGAAATGCCAGCTGTGAAACTTGCATATATTTCTTTCCCTAAAATAAGTTACCCACTTCCCCTACTCTAGGAGGGTTGGTCTTGGACATTTTTCCCTGTGAACTCTTTGATGCAAATATATAACTTTGTGTGACTCTCCATTCTAGAGCATTTCTTAGTCTCTGGGACATGGGCCCATGATTTTAGGTGGTTAATAACAAGTAAGATAGCAGATTGGATGAGTAATGGTTAAAATGCTTATTAGGGAAAGATGTTGTGGCAAAGCAGTTTAAGCTACCACCTGCGACTCCAGCACCCCAAACTGGAGCTGCAAACTGGCCAGCTTCTGATTCAACTCCCTGATAAAGTACCTGGGAAAGCATTGGAAAATAGTCCAAGTGCTTATGAACTGGAAGCTCCTGGCTTGGACTTCACCCCGCCCCAGTCATTGCTGCCATGTGAGGCATGAACTAGCAGATAGAAAATAACCGCCTCTGCCCTTATCCATGTGTGTATGTGTAACAGACTTTAAAATGTTTTTAAAATGCTAATTAAATGGCTCCTGAGTTGGTAAAATGTAAATACCTAAGGGCATTATGGATGAAAAATTAAGTCTAATAAAGGTTCTTGGTAGCCCTTAGCAATTTCCCTCAGATGGGAGGATACAAGTGTTCCTTAAAGTTGCTTATGAATGTATATGGCAGAAATAATACAAATAAAAGTGACCTGGCATGATATATTTTTTTAAGCTTAATGATTTTAACTGAAAAGCATAGCAGGGTTCTGGCCTTTTGTTTCTTGGCTGTTCACAAGGCTTTCTGTACTTACTCTGGCAAAGGGTTTCAGAAAGGTTCCTCTACTATATGAAAGGACTCAAGTCTCCTTGCTATAACATTTGAAGACAAATGCCACACTTAATGTAGATTTGATAGGATCGCCACGCTGATTAAATCATATCATCCTCTTTCAAGTTTTCACTGATCTCTTTGAGCAAAGTTTTGTAGCTTGGTTCCTAAGTCCAAAACAACTTTTGTAACTTTTGTACTAATCTATGGAGCCTTTATAACTTGTTTACATATTTACCTTTAAAAAATGTTAGGGTAGTGGGTTAAGCCACCGTCTGTAGAGTTGGAATCTCATACTAGAGTGCTGGTTTAAGTCTTGGCCGCTCTGCTTCTGATCCGCTTCCTGCTATCGTGTTCGGGAAAGCAGAGGAAGATGATTCTAGCACTTGGGCCCCTGCCACCCATGTGAGACCTAGGTGGACATCCAGTTGCTCGTTATGGCTTGGCCTAGCTCTTGCTGTTGCTGCCATCTGGAGCGTGAACCAGCAGTTGGAAGATTGTCCTCTCTGGTTTTCTTCATAGCTCTGGTTTTTAAATATTTTTAAAACTTCAGTGAAATTTAACACACAGATATGTCATTTGACAACTAATTATAACAATCTGAAAATCATGAAATGCAATGACGATAATTAAACATCCAGTTAAATAAGATGCTCTCAGGAAAACAGATCTTCTGATTCTTTTCTTCCAAGTGTTATCAATATTCTGTCTATCTTCTGCCTGTTATTGGTACTTCTGTAAATGGAAGCAAACAATACATCTTTTGTTTTCAGGATTACTCGTTTACTGTATTTGATCATCACTATTTCTGGTTTCTCAATTCTAACAGATTGATTTGCTTTTCTTTATTTCTTTATGCATTTTAGCTTTTACTGTGTAGGGTATATTTCCATGTTCATTTGTATTTTATCATTGCTGTCTCTAATTTGTACTGTTCTACATGGCTTCTCCTGTAGTGTTTTAGAGAACATACATACATATAAAATTCTGCTTATTTAAGCATATTTTCTAATTTTTTAAAATGGAAAAACATTAACTTCGACTTTGCCTTAAACCACATAAGAAAATAATTATTGACCCACATTGGTAACATATGCAGATTTATACTCCTATTTAAGCCCAGATTGTTACCTTGACTACTGATTTTTATAATGTTTTGGTTCTTGTAGTTATGGAAGAAACTGGCTTTTATTTCATCAAACACTTTTCCCTTACCTACTTAGACTTTAAGTCAATATGATAGTTGCACTCCAGGCATAGCAGAAAAACCTCTTGTGATTAGTTTTAGGCTTTCCCCATCATGTAACATTGTAGCACAACAAGTTAACCACCATCTGCATGCCAGCATCCCATACAGGAGCATGGGTTTGGGTCCTAGCTGCTCAGCTTCTAACTCAGCTCCATGCTAATGTTCCTAGGAAAGTAGCTGAAGATGGTCCAAGTAGTTAGGTCTTTGCTGTCCACATGAGAGACCCAGATGGAGTTCTATGCTCCTAACTTCTGCCTGGGCCAACACTGGTCACTGCAGCCATTTGGGGAGTGAACCAGTGGATGGAAGATCTTTCTTTCTGTTACCCTTCCTTTTAAATAATTCTTTTAAAAATGAGGTACATGATTCAAAGGTTTCAACATTTGCTAGTCAACCTATTCTGCTACAGTCACTTTGGTTTGGGATTTTTAGGTATGTTTTATGTTGACTTAAATTTTGAAGAACATCTGTTATGAAGCTACTTTTAAAAACACTTATTATAAAACTGATAAGTTAACTTCCTTAATACACAAATGCTTTTGTATCTGGGTATAACTTGTTAGACCTAGCTGTCAGTGGCAAATCTCATGCATCTAAACTATCAAAGCTTGTTCAGTGAGGATACATGTGCTTTTTTATGGGGAAAAAACTACTGTGTTTTTGCTAAGAAAAAAAAAATGCACATGGGGATCCAGGAAGGAGTAGACAGAGAATTTGGTAATGAAGATGTCTGCTCAGTTCCTGTGCTAGTCTTTAGTGAACTCGCACCTGTCATCTATAGCCCTCTTGTAGGCCTGCTCAAGCTTTTGGGAACTTGCAAACCACTGCTATATTCACATGCTATTTCACAACTATTACAATCTTTTCCTTTGCTATAACATTACTGAAATTTCCTGTATTGTCATGATTCATTTCTATTACATCACTCCATTAAAAAACAGGATTAGTCGCTTTTATAATTTAATCAGTAATAAGACAATATTCTGTAATAAGTAGACTTCTTCTACCTGCTTCCTGTTAATCTTTTAAAGCCAGCGCTGCAGCTCAATAGGCTAATACTCCACCTGCAGCACCGGTACACCAGGTTCCAGTCCTGGTCGGGGTGCCGGATTCTGTCCCGGTTGCTGCTCTTCCAGTCCAGCTCTCTGCTGTGGCCTAGCAGTGCAGTGGAGGATGGCCCAAGTCCTTGGGCCCTGCACTCGCGTGGGAGACCAGGAGAAGGACCTGGCTCCTGGCTTCAGATCAGCACAGTGCACTGGCCACAGCGGCCGTTGTGGGGTGAACCAACGAAAAAGGAAGACCTTTCTGTCTCTCTCACTGTCCAATCTGCTTGTCAAAAAAAAAAAAAAAAAAAAAAAATTGTTAAAAAAAAATCCAGGGGCAGGTGTTTGGCCTAGCAGTTAAGAAAACTGTTGGATTATTACCCACATTCCACACTGGAGCACATGGATTTGAATCTTCACTCTGTTCCTGACTACAGGTTCCTGGTAATGCATACCCTGGAACACTGCAGTGATGGGTAAAGGAATTGGATTCCTGCAGCTCACATGGGATTCTCAGATTGGGTTCCCAGCTCCCAGGTTTGAGATGTGGGGACTTTGGGAAATGCACCAATGCATGGGAACTCTGAGTCCTAACATTAATAAACTTATTTTCAGGTTTATTGAGGTATACTTGATAAAACTTGAATAAATGGTATAACATATATATGTGCATGTGTGTCTATGTACACACAATCAAGATAGTTGTTGGCCACATTCCTATCATATATTTAACCATGTTTATGAACAGATTATCACTGACGTTTTCAATTTTTTTCAAGCCTTTATTGTGTTAAACATGTTCTTTAATAAAAGGAATTTGAAAGTCTGATCCAATTACAACCTAAACCATAACTATTACTTTAAAATATTTAAGTTTGAAAAATAGTCAATAAATATAAAGTCCTTTTTTAAAGATTTACTTGAAAGATTTACAAAGAAGGAAAGAGAAAGATGTGCCATCTGCTGGTTCACTCCTCAGATGAGCGTGATAGCTGGGACTGAGTCAGGTCAAAGCTAAGAGCCAGGAGCTTCATCTTGGTCTCTGACGTGAGTAGCTGGGACCTAAGTATTTGTGCCATCTTCCACTGCTTTCCCAGGCCAAGATCTGGGATCTAGATTGGAAGTGCAGCAGCTGGGTCTTGGACCAGAACCTTTATGGGATTCCAGCATCACTGGAGGCAGCTTTACCTACTATGCCAAAGTTCCAGCTCTTATCACTTCTTTGTAACTAAAATGTCCTTTTGATTGTTCTACATAACTCAGGAATCATCCTCACAAATTGCATTTTGTTAACTTATGAGCAATTGCACTATGAATTCTTGTCTATCTGTGATAGTTTGAAGTTTAACATTTTTTAAATTCTCTAATATTCCTTTGTATTTACCATAGACTAAGCAAAGACCAGTTTGTTTTCTTCTATGAGTTGATTAATCTTCAATTGCATATAAGCACATTTCTCTAAGCCTTGATACTGATGGACAGTTATCCCTCTTATTAGTGTAGTCTAAGACTCAGGTATTTATTATTTTGGAACTCCTTATAAGGAGCACTGTTTCTACAGCTTTGAACTCTGGCATTTGTCCCGTGTATGATTTGTTTTTTTCATGATATTCAATTCCTTGTCATTTCATGTGTTTCAAAAACATCAGTTTTGTCTTTTAATTTGGATCTTTACAATTTGATTCATATCTCAAACTCAACTTGCCTCGATTTTGTGTTTTCAAATATCTCCTTGTGATTCTACTTTTATGTCCATTTGAGCTAATTTCATGGAAGCTATAAAATAATTGAATTTCCTTGGGCACAAATTGGATATCTTGCATAATTTTCTTAATGCTTGTGTAAAAACATTTTTTGGGACCGGCAGAGTTAGACAGTGAGACAGAGAAAGGTCTTCCTTCCGTTGGTTCACTCCTCAAATGGCTGGTACGGTCGGCATGCTATGCTGATCCGAAGCCAGGAGTTGGGTGCTTCCTCCTGGTCTCCCATGCGGGTACAGGGCCCAAGAACTTAAGCCATCCTCCACTGCCCTCCTGGGCCACAGCAGAGAGCTGGACTGGAAGAGCAGCAACAGGGACAGAGTCCAGTGCCCCAACCGGGACTAGAACCTGGGGTGCCAGCACCGCAGGCAGAGGATTAGCCAAATAAGCCACGGTGCCGGCCATAAATACATCTTTGAAGAACGAGTTTTGTCTGAGTTCTCAGAGTTAGTGTTCTCTGCTGGTGTTCATGAAAGTTTGCATGGTCTATTCTTACTCATGGAAGGAGGAATTTGTTTTATCTCTTTCCAATGCTGTAGAAATGCTAAAGATCTAGTGATAAATTGCTTCATGTTCTTGCCAAAGTATTTCACAGTGGCTCAAAGATCTAGATTCTACATATGTGTGTTTTTTGATCTAGAGACAGATAAGGAAAATGGAAAGATGCTTTGCAATAATATTGTTGTGATCATTTATCAATCTGATGCTAATATAATGATAATTAATGGAAATCTTTCCAGGTTTTATTTACCTTTTTATGTAATTTTTGGTGGCAACAAACTGACAAGTTTGTACAAATGTATGTTTATCCATTCATATAACATATTTTCAAATACATCTTCAGATTTAGATTTAGAAGTATGAATCAGATTTAAAAGTGTGAATCCACAAATATTTTTTCAAAAAATAATTTGGGAAAGTACATATGGTTGTCAGTTAAATGGAGAGCAACACTAAATGTCTATGAACATGTCATCTTGCCTAGAAATCACATTTTTAATCATAACTAAAGACATTAAGTTACTGCAGAAAAATTGTAAGTAATTATTAGCACTGGAACATTGGAGCACAGACCATTCTGGCCATCATAGATCTTGCATTAAGAACAGAATGCAGTTGTTAGCCTGGCGTGCTTACATGGTGTTGGCATCTGAGGTCCAGTCTAGGAGTCTTTGAAAAACATGAGTGATGCCCTGGCCTGAATTCAGTTACTCAAGCTTTCTCCCAGTCCTGCACAATGCACCAACCCCCATAAAGGGAAGTTGAGTCAGAATAGGATCAGCATTCCCAAAGCCAACTGGCAGAGGGGCATTGATCAAACCTTCCTCAGCAAACCTCACCCCTGAGTCCTAAGACTGGCAGCTGCACTGGCTGCTTTTAACTGGCTGACAAGAACCCAGTACTATTGAGAAAAAGTTGCCATGAAGAAGAGTAAGGCTCTCTGAAAAACAGGTAGAAACAGCCTGCTTACTTGCCCATACAATGAGGCAAACTGATCCTGGTATGAGTTGGATCTAAATTGTATGAGTCATGGCATCATGCTATTGCGGAACTATGTGATCTTGGTTCTTGTCTCACACAGTACAGGAATTTCCATGCAGATAGGGAGAGAAAGTGAGGTTTATTGGAAGAAAGAAACCACCTGGTATAGCAGTCAAGGGGGGTACTCCAAAGGACGCGTTACCAGTGAAGCCTTGAGTACTGACTTCTATATATACAAGGTGGCTCCTTCTCATTGGCCCCTTTCTGAAAACCAGACCTACATCTAACCAATTCAGAAAGGAACAGAGTAAAAGCCAATCAGATCAAGAATAACAACTAATCAGAGGGCCAAGATACCAATCATAAGGCAGGAATCAGAAACCTGTCTACCCTTTTCTCATGATAAAGCTAAGTGTGACTATGACAGCTTCCAGTAAGAAGCAAGTACTTCATTGACTCTTTAAGGGAATATGTTCCTTTATCACTCCCACCAAGGACCTAACCTAACTACTTATAAGCCTATCCAATTTCTCATGCTATTTTCCTGATTGGAGATAAGAGAAAATGTATGCACATATAAGACGAATAAAGCTTAAATAAGAACTTAATTGATAGTTAATGCTCCTATTTTTAGCAGTCTTTCTTAAAAGATTCATTTTCAATAAAAATCAAAACATAATTTAATTGTACTTCTGGCTTAGAACCTGTCAAAACTTCAGAAAAGGAAATTTAGGCAAAGCTTATTGAAAGAAATCATGAAAAGAAAAAGGCAAATTGTCAATATCTTTAAGTGATTTGTCCTAACTTTAAAAGTTTCATGTTAGCCTAGGCTGTCACTTTGCAATGCAGGAATCATTTTAATATCTGTCATTCTGTCAGTGTTCCGGAGTGAATTTGCACTTGAAAACAGGCATTTCATTTCTATTTGGTTGAAGTTAGAAATTATATTTTGCAAACCTGTGAGAATATAAGGTACTATCCTGTCATATGCATTACATAACATCTAACTTGAATGTTATATTTCTGTGACAACATATTGGAAAATATCTGCTAGCAATCAGTCTGTAGTGTCCTGAATAATGTAGTTTCTTTAACATTAGACAGTTCGCATTTTCAAAGATCACATACCATTTTAAAAATGCGCTAAGGTTGATAACAATGTGGCAATACTAGAAGAGTAAAAACAGTAAAAATTTGGTAGCAGGGATACATTTTTAAAGGCACTTCACTTTTCCCAATATTTTCCAAACTGAAGAAATAGAAATGCCGATTCTTAGTGCCAATTAATTCCTCAACGAATGGCACAATAATTATGTCTACACATATAGGAAACATATCCTTTGTGAAATAAAAATGATATGCAAATATAAAATAAGCAATTCAATTTTTCCTACCACATGTAGTTAAATTTGACAGAATTAAGTTATAAGTGGAGAGGAAGCTCTTGATGATAAAAAGGAAAGAACAGACAAATGCATATTAATTTTGCTCATCTTGCATAACTCAAATATTCATTGATGCTCTGCATCAAATATAGTCCAAATGTGCTAATAACGAAGATAATCTCATGTGTTTTTAGACATGTGATCTTGGGTCTTTTCTAGCATTGTGTCTAATCCAGAGATGTACTTGATTTATTACTTTAACTGACCCTATTTTCCTAGGTTTTTGCAGAGACCAATTATATAATCATCAACTCCCTGTATCTCTAACATTTGGGATTCCTATTCATTCCCCAAAACTGCTAACTGGTGATCAGTTCCTCTCCTTAACTCCATTCCTTGTCAACACCATGACCATTTTGCTGTTACTTTCATAATGTTTTGTAATTTTGCCCCTAATGGGAAAAATAGAGAACAAGGAAAATATTAAAATCCTGTAGGGTGTGTGGATACTTCTTATCCTGATTGCCTGATTTCAACTTTGATAGTAGATTGGGAAAATGTAACTTCATATTATCAAGAGACTCAATTACTTGACAAAATTCCTTCATAACTTATTTCCCCTATTTCATTTAGCTTCTTGCAATTACCCTTAATACAAATAAATTAACCTTCTCTTAGAATTAGGATACATCTATTTCTTGAAGTCTCTTTGTGAAATTGTACAGCACAAGGGAGTATTTGATATGACTTCAGCCACCTTGGTTGTAATTGCCATCTTGCCCTTTAGGTGGCACTAGCAATCATCACAATCATACCCATGGGATAAACATAAATGATCAATATAGTTTTCCCAGAATTTCATGCCAGGCATTGATACCTGGAATATCTCTTACCTGACCCATGCAATCTTAATATTTCTTGAAAGCCCAGGTGCAGTCTGTTGAACTACAGAGCCACCTTTGTCAAAACATTTTCTTTCCTGCCTTGTAATATACAATATCCAGTATGTGGCTGCTAAAGACTACAGGCCAGCGCTGCGGCTCAATAGGCTAATCCTCCGCCTGTGGTGCTGGCACACCGGGTTCTAGTGCCGGTCGGGGCGCCGGATTCTGTCCCAGTTGCCCCTCTTCCAGTCTAGCTCTCTACTATGGCCCAGGAGTACAGTGGAGGATGGCCCAAGTCCTTGAGCCCTGCACTCGAGTGGGAGACCAGGAGAAGCTCCTGGTTCCTGGCTTCGGATCATTGCGGTGCACCAGCTGCAGCAGCCATTGGGGGGTGAACCAACGGAAAAGGAAGACCTTTCTCTCTCTCTCTCTCACTGTCCACTCTGTCAAAAAAAACTATTTCTGTCTGTAAGTCCCTATTTACTGTCACTAACTCTGGATTTGTCTCTCTTCAGTCTCTCTGAATCTTCTGTTTTGGGATGCTGGTTCTGATACACCAGTTTTTATCAAAACAAGAACTCAGCTGATTTGAATTCACTTTAAATGAAGAACAAGACTTTCAAGAATTTCATGAAGGGAAAAAAAGCAGGAGTTCTTCCAACTTTGACTGTTTTCCTTGGTATTTCTCTTCTATTTTTCCCTTATGCCTTTTATGTTTTTCTCCCAACTTTCCAAAGGAATGCAGATATTTGTCCCTTCCTCCAGATCTTACTAAAACTTTGTCATCAGCAGGACAGGAATAAGACTTGGATGCTATAATTTAGAATAGAATTTCAAGGTGCAGACAGGTGTGAGTGGGATGTGGGTATAAAAAAACCCAGTAGAAATGAGGTTAAGGATGGGGAAATCATCTAGACAACAAGTAAGGCAGGTCTAAAGATCTGAAAAGGCAGTTTCAGGAGTTGTGGAGAAGAGCAGGAATAAATCTTGTTTCCATAATAATACATTCTGACTGCTGGGCAGAGCTAGGAGGCTCAAAGTGCTTCCAGATGTTCCTCAGTGATGACTACAAATGTTTGTGGGTTATCTTTGCAGCCAAATCAAGAAGAAATATCTGGTGGCTCAATGTACTCAAGTGAAAGTTAAGAGTCTAACAAAATAAGAGCAAAATTAGTTTTACCGTTAGAAGTTGGGTTTGCCAAAACAGGACATACTCCAATTAGCTTTATTTCTACCCCCATATATCTCTTTAAAAGTCATGTTATTTAATATGCCTTCATTAATCATTTGTACTCCATTGATTTTTGTTTCCAGTTTCTGCCTTCACACTTATACTCTGGACATGGGGAAGCCAAGAGAATGATATGACTATCATAACTCTTGCTCACAAATGTTTGGATATTTTACATGGCAAAACACATGAGAAACACCAGGGATGAAAAGAGTAAGTAGCTTAGATATTGTTCATCTCCTCCAGGGAGTGGAGCTTGAGAGGGATATGTGTAGAACTTACCTCATTCATACCTGTGTCTTTCAGAATGGGAAGCAGACACTTACCAGAGAGGGAAACTATGGGTATTTTCAAGTTGGCCTGCTAAAGCTAGGAAGATCTCAGAATAAATACAAATGATGAGATACAAGTACATTAATTTTTTTGTGAATTTGCATAAATATAGAAGATTTTTTGTTCTTTCAAATCACAGGGATAATTATACTATAAACTTGTTACAATGCAATAAAATTTTATAAATTTCATTATTTCTCGTTTATAAAGTAAATTGAAATTATGTTGCTGCAAAAATTAAAAAAATTAAAGGGAGGATTGTGGACAGGGGGAATATGACTATCTTCTTAGAACTGTACCTAATGAAATACAAGAAACTTGTAACTGACTTAAAAGCCAGCGAAGCTCTCAAATCTCAGAGCTCCTCCTGAGTCCTTGCAGGCCAAGAAGCTCTGCACCAGTGCTGGAAAGTGAGGTGAGACAAAACTGCAGTAGCCTGAGACAATGGAGGAGAAGTGGCAGGAAGAGCCTAGAGGGAACAAGGCTTGAAACCCTGTGGGGGAAAGTACACAGGCCTAAATAGAAAAAAGGGACAGTACAGACATTCTCTCTCCAATCATCTCACAAAGGTGTATGAGCCGATAGAGTAGGCACCATTTTGGACATACATAACAGTTGCACCAGCTCAGGGCTGGGCCCAGCAATCAGCAAAAAACCTGACTGGTGAGGAGGGGGAGTAATAACAGGAGACTAAGACCTAATGAATGTGTGGAGCCTATGAACTGGTATGGGGTGGGGGGCAGGGAATGGAGGGTGTGTGGGAGAACTCACGGTGTGGCTGAGATTTGAGTAGTCTCAGTGGGAGACGCCACAAGTTCTGGCTACCTTGTGAGACATTGCAGGGGAATCTGAGCTTATACTGAGGACTGCACAGATCCTTTGTGTGGTCCTCGGGACAGAGCAGATGAATAGTGCACCCACTGGGGCTAGCGCTCAGGTGCTGATCTCCATTGAAGAGCTTGGCTGAGCGGAATTACTTCCCTTCTGATTAAAAAGATTTACCACACCAAACCTAGGTGTGTCACCTTAGCCATACACTTAACACTGAAGAATTGAACAGAGCTCTCTGGCGACACCCACCACAAGCCTCTAGAGATTCACTGAAAGAAGACAGTCCACTTATCTAGAGTCATAGTATAACGAGAAAAGATGCCACAGCGGGGGAAAAAGAAACCAAAGAATATCTCCACAATGCTGAACTAATCCAACAACCAAAGAAACAAGAACAAGGAAGACAACATGATGCTCCCAAAAGAACATGACTCTTAAAGATTATGAAGATGATTAGATAGAAGAAATGCGAGAAATGGAACTCAATTTATAAGAATATTTAGAGTAATCAAATGCATGAACTAAAATCCATGCAGGACATGAAAGAATCTAATGAAAATGAAATCTTGAATCAATGAAATGAGGAATTTAATAGAACATGAAACTGAGATATCTAAGAGAAATAAAAAACTCAGTAGAATAAAACACAGTTGAGAGCCTTAAACAATCAGTGAGCTAGAAGAGAATATCAGCCTTAGAAGACAGAGCACAGGAAAGTATACAGTCAAAAGAAAAGAAGAGGAAATTAGAAATCTAAGAGATTGTCAGGAATCTACAGGATAATATTATCTAGAAGTTCCTGAAGGCATGGAGAGAAAGGATTAGAAAGCCTTTTTAGTGAGATAGTAGCAGAAAATTTCTGGGGTTTGGAGAAGGACAGAGACATCCAAGTACAGGAAGCACGTAGAACTCCCAATAAACATGACCAGAAGAGATCCTCACCACAACACATTGTAATCAAACTCACCACAGTGAAACATAAAAGGTTCTAAAATGTGCAAGAGAGATGTCAGATTACTGTCAGAGAATCTACAATTAGACTCACAGCAGACTTCTCAGAAAACCTACAGGTCAGGACAGAATGGCAAGATAGAGCCCAAGTACTAAGGAAAAAACTGCCAGCCCAGAATATTATATTTTGCAAATCCCTCATTTGTTAATGAATGTAAAAGACCTTTCACAGCAAACAGAAATTGAAAGGATTTGTCACTACTCCTCTAGCCCTGCAAAAGATGCTTAAAGATGTGTTACAGAGAAACACAGAGACAGTCATTAATATGAAAGAAGCGAGATACATAGCAGACTCATAGAATGGCAGATGTCCTAAATAGCACCCTGGCCTCAGAATCACCCCTTAAGGCATTCGGATCTGGCTGGAGAGCCCATGAGAGTATTTTAGGTGTGGGAAGCCAAGATACACTGGGGGTGGGGGGGAAGGACCTAAATGAAAGATGTCTGTGAGTGAGATCCCAGTGGAAAGAATGGGGCAATCAAACATCAAAGAAGGAGGTACTTTCTCTGAAGGGAGGAGAGAACTTCCACGTTGACTATGTGATACCAATCAAAATACCAAAGACATTCATCTCAGATCTGGAAAATATCCTGAAACTCATGGAGGCACCAGAGAACTCGAATTGCTAAGGCAATCTTTTACAACAAAACAAAGCCAGAGGCATTACAATACCAGATACCAAGACATACAACAGGACATGAAATGAAAGATCTCTGCGAGTGAGATCCCAGTGGAAAGATGCCATAAACAAGAGTGTCAATTTGTTAAGTCAACAACAGGAGTCACCGTGCACTTACTCCTCATATAGGATCTCTGTCCTTAGTGTGCTGTACATTGAGATTTAATGCTATAACTAGTACTCAAACAATATATTTCACTTTATGTTTCTGTGTGGGAGCAAACTGTTAATCTTTACTTAATGTATGCTAAACTGATCTTCTGTATATAAAGAGAATCGAAAATGAATCTTGATGTGAATGGAAGGGGAGAGGGAGTGGGAAAGGGGAGGGTTGCGGGTGGGACTTTTTAACTTTTTAACAAAAGTTAAAAAAAAGATAGTAATTGTCTCTCCCAATTGACAGCCTCATCATTTGAGAGTTACAGTGATCTAGATGGAAGCCTTAGAGACAGTTTTAGAGCTTTAGATGTAAAAATAATTGTCAGAGGTCTAAATGATTTGATCAAAGTAAAAGTTAGACCTGAGCATTTCAACCAAAGTTGCAGACTAGATCTAATCAGAATTGTGATAGATAGAATTAACTCCTTTAAGATTCAAAATGTTAAAGCAATTAAACTCAAGGCAATAGAAAACATATGAAACTTCCATATGATACAAAAAAAGTACCTATATCAGCTACAAAGCCTAGAAAAAACCTTGATTGAAACACTTAGCATGTGATATTAGCATATAAATCCATCACTTAGGACAATTAAATACATCTTGGAACAAAGAGGTACAGATTCAAGTAATCTTGCTGTATTTTAGAAGAGCTATGTGGTTTTTCCCCCACAGAAATATTTTAAATAATACAAACCATGCATTTCATAAATACAAACTTTAGGAACATAGTGATTCTTCCCACCCTACCAGCCCACCTAAAAATATTCCCACCTCTCTTCCTCCTCCCTCTCCTATTCCCAGTCTTTTTACTAAGATCTATTTTCAATTAACTGTATACACAGAAGATTAACTCTATACTATGTAAAGAGTTCAACCTATTGTATGGGGGATGGGGAACTGTTCCTCAGCAGTCGAGACAAAGGATGCTCAAAATCATTGCATCTCAAAGTTGATTTCACTTTGTTTTAAGCATTACTTTTTAAAAACTTAATTAACTTTGTCTCTTTTACCAATTTTTGTGTGAAACCCTATTTTCTCTGATATTAGGAAGGCTACACAAGCTCTTTTTTGATTTCTTTTTAGCATGGAATATCTTTTTTCCATCCTTTCACATTTTTATTTTTTATTTTATTTGACAGATGAGATAAGCAGTGAGAGAGATGGAGAGAAAGGTCTTCCTTCCATTGGTTCACTCCCCAAATGGCAGCTATGGATGGAGCTATGCCAATCCAAAGCCAGGAGCCAGGTGCTTCCTCCTGGTCTCCCATGCGGGTGCAGATGCCGAAGCACCCAGGCCATCCTCCACTGCCTTCCTGGGCCACAGCAGAGAGCTGGACTGGAAGAGGAGCAACTGGGACTAGAAACCGGTGCCCATATGGGATGCTGGCACCGCAGGCGGAGGATTAACCAAGTGAGCCATGGTGCTGGCCTCTCCTTTCACTTTCAGTATGCGAGTATCTTTGAGATGTTTCTTGTAGGCACCAAGTAGGTTTTGTTTTTAATCCATTAAGCCAGTATATCTTTTTTTTTTTTTTTTGACAGGGAGAGTTAGACAGTGAGAGAGAGACAGAAAAGTCTTCCTTCCATTGGTTCACCCCTCAAATGGATCACGCTGTGCCGATCTGAAGCCAGGAGCCAGGCACTTCCTCCTGGTCTCCCATGCAGGTGCAGGGCCCAAGAACTTGGGCCATCCTCCACTGCCTTCCCGGGCCACAACAGAGAGCTTTACTGGAAGAGGAGCAACCAGGACAGAATCCGGCACCCTGACCTGCTAGAACCCGGGATGCCAGCATCGCAGGTGGTAGATTAGCCTAGTGAGCCGTGGCACTGGCCAAAGCCAGTCTATCTTTTAACTGGAGAGTTAAGGACATTTACATTCAAGGTGACTATTGATAAGTAATGACTTTGCCCTGCCATTTTTCCATGAATATTCGTATTTTTATATTGGATTTCCTTTGTGCTTTTACTGGGAGTTTTTCTTCCTTTACGTTTTTTCATAGTGATGATCATGCTTCTGTGTCCCTGTGTGCAGCATATCCTTAAACATTTTTTGGAAGGCTGGAAGACTGGTGACAAGTTTTTTCGATTTCTGTTTGTTATGAAAGGTCTTTTTCACCTTCATTCATAAATGAGAGCTTGCAGTATATAGTATTCTGGGTTGACAGGCTTTTTTGTCTTAAGTCTTAGAATAGAGTTCACCATTCTCCTAGCCTGTAGGGTTTCTGACAAGTCTGAGTCCAATTGCAGATACTCTGAAAGTAATCTGGCATTTCTCTCATGCACATTTAAAATCTTTATGTTCTGTGGTGAGTTTGATTACAATGTATTGTGGTGAAAATCTTCTGTGGTCATGGAGTTCTTTGTGCTTCCTATACTTAGATGTCCCTTTCTTTCTCCAAATTATGGAAGTTTTCTGTTATGTCACCAAAAAACCTTCTCTTCCTTTCTTTTTTTTTTTTTTTGACAGGCAGAGTGGACAGTGAGAGAGAGACAGAGAGAAAGGTCTTCCTTTGCCGTTGGTTCACCCTCCAATGGCCGCCGCTGCAGCCGGCGCACCGCGCTGATCGAATGGCAGGAGCCAGGATCCAGGTGCTTTTCCTGGTCTCCCATGGGGTGCAGGGCCCAAGCACCTGGGCCATCCTCCACTGCACTCCCTGGCCATAGCAGAGAGCTGGCCTGGAAGAGGGGCAACCGGGACAGAATCCGGCGCCCCGACCGGGACTAGAACCCGGTGTGCCGGCGCCGCAAGGTGGAGGATTAGCCTATTGAGCCACGGCGCTGGCTCAACTCTTCCTTTCTTTCCATGCCTTCAGGAACTCCTGGAACCTGTATGTTAAGTTGTTATAGTATTCAGTATATTTCCAACTGTCTTTTTTAATTTTCTAATTTTTCCTTGTTTTTTGTCTGACTATATAATTTCCTGTGCTTTGTCTTCTAAGCTGATATTCTTTTTTCTGCTTCACGAATTCTGTTAAGGCTTTCTACTTCATTTTTTATTTGTTCACTGATTTCTTCATTTCCTGGTTTCATTTTGCTTTTTCTTTAAGATCTCAATTTCTTGGAAGAAATTCTTTCACATCATGAACAGATTTCATTACTTCATGCATTTGCTTCTGATTAGTTCTAAGTAATCCTATGACAAACTTTTTGAATTGCATTTCTGCCATTTCTTCAAACTCTTCATCTTTACAATCTAGTATTGAAATATTATATTCTTTTGGGGTGTCATTTTGTTCCTTGTTTCTTGGATTGTGTTTATTCTTTGCCATATATGAAGCTAATCCTTGGTTTCTTTTTCTTTCACTGTGGCAGCTTTCATCTTTGGAATATATCTGTGGATAAGTTGAGTGTCTGCTTTCAGCAAATACCTAAAGGCATCTGATAAGTGTTGCCAGGGAGCTCTGTTCAGTGATCCAGGGTGAAGGGAGTATTAAAGT
The DNA here is from genome assembly GCF_051225735.1 of Oryctolagus cuniculus. Classification (NCBI taxonomy): domain Eukaryota; kingdom Metazoa; phylum Chordata; class Mammalia; order Lagomorpha; family Leporidae; genus Oryctolagus; species Oryctolagus cuniculus. The sequence goes on along the minus strand of NC_142869.1, from coordinate 114,528,520 downwards.
GAAACCCAGATTGGGCATGGTAAACCTCCTCTTTAATCAGGGGGTGTTGTGCTCTGTTGTAGACTCAGTTCATTTCCTCTCCTCAAAGGACACCAGTGCCAGGGCACTAGCCTCAGTGAGTATAACATTCATCCATGCTTCCCACAAGGACTATAAAAAGGATCTGTACTGTCATCAGTATAAGCAGATGCCCCAGCACTGTCCCTCACCAGGGAACTAGAGAGCCCTGAGTATGTAGAGCTTCCCACAGTGACTGCCCAAAGACCCAGCCATACCCTGAGCCTTCCCACACAGCCTCAGTATTTTCAGTCCTGGCACACAAGTCTCCCATACTCACGAGCACCCAGGTACCTGTCAGTTCTCCCTGCCAGACTCTGGAAACTCCACTCAGCTGGTTGCTAGGCACAGACACAAGCTGGCATAACTATTATGTATATCCAAGATGGTACCAGCTTCCTAACAGATTGTTACAGGATGCCATTGCAGGGTGATTAGAGAGAGAAAAACATCCCCCCACTTTTTTCATCCTCTAGTTTGGCAGGTACACTATCCCCCACAGGGCCCCTCTCCAGGCTTTTCCTGCAGCTTTATTGCCAGTGGCTTGGGCTGATGCAGTCTGGTCTCATTTCACACTCCGAAGCTGGTGGAGAGGCTCTTGGCTGCTAAGATCCTGATTTGTGCATGACAAACCCTCCACATAGATCTGCTGTGTCCCTCTAATTTGCATGGGGCTTCCTCTGCTATTTTCTCCCTAACTCTTCCCTGAGACTGTACTCTCACCACTTTTTAAAAACTATATTCTCCTAGACTAGAGAAGTAAGCTCTCACTACTCTACCATGTTGCACAATTATACTTCACCAAAGTCCCTCAAGCCCCGGGAGTCTCAGGAAAACGTTTATCCCAGAAGATAACACATTTGAGCATAATAGCAACACTGCTTCAAGACATAAATATTATTGAGAATCACATTATGGGTGGCAAAAGATTTAAACTAGTTATGATTTACAATAACTCAACCACTTATAGCATTTTAGGAAGTATAACATTTTCACAGACCTTTATAATTTTGAGGGTAGTAGCATTCAATTGGAGACCTCTACAGTTTAATAAGGCATGATTGACAATTGAACAGAATAATCTTAAATAGGTAGGCAGAAAACCTTCTATAATTTAACAAGCTGGAAGATGTGAAGTCAGGTACCCACCCTCTTTAATGTAGAAAAAAAATTAAGTTATACGAGTTTCATGTGTTTCATATTTACAGATTTAGGAACATAGTGATACTTCTCACCCTCCTGCTCACAATCCAGCACTTCTTCCTCCCTCTTCTCCCATCCCCACTCTTTAATTTTTACAAAGATCTACTTTCAATTTGCTAAATGATTAAGATTAACACTAAATAAGAGTTCAAAAAATATTAAAACTGTTCCTCAACAGAAGAGACAAGGGCTCTAATCCATCATCGAACTTCAAAATGTCCATTTCACTCCAAAACATTACCTTTTTGGTATTCCATTAGTGACCCTTGATCAGGGAAAACATACCTGTCTTTTTGGGACTGTCTTATTCCACTAAGTATAATAGTCCCAGTTGCATCTATTTTGTTGCTAAAGACAGGATTTCATTTTTTTAACAGCTGAGTTCTCCATATTTTATATATTTTTATATATATATATAAAATCTCATACCTTCTTTATCCAGTTGACAGTTGATGAACATCTGGGTTGATTCCATATTTTAGCTATTGTGAATTGTGCTGCAATGAACATGGAGGTACATGAGGGTTTCATATGCTGATTAATTTGGTTTGGGTAAATTCCCAGGAGTGGGATGGCTGGATCATATGGTAGGACTATATTCAGATTTCTGAGGTATCTCCATACTGTCTTCCACAATGGCTACACCAGTTTACATTTCCACCAACAGTGGATTAGGATACCTTTTTCCCACACATCCTCACCAGCATTGTTTGGTTGTTGACTTCTGTATGACAGCCATTCTAATTAGGATGTGGTAAAACTTCATTGTGGATTTAATTTGCATTTCCTTGATGACTAGTGATCCTGAGCATTTTTTTCACATGTGTTAGCCATTTGGATATTCTCTTTTGAAAAATGCCTGTTGAAGTCCTTTGCCCATTTCATAACTGAATTGTTTTTTTGGTGTTGAATTTTTTTCTTTATAGACTATGGATTTTTTCAAAGAAATTTATTTGAAAGGCAGAGTCACAGATAGGCAGAGGTAGAGAGAGAGGTCTTCCATCTGCTAGTTCACTCCCCAAATGGTTGCAATGGCCGGAGCTGTGCTGATCTGTAGCCAGGAGCCTCTTCCAGGTCTCCCACGCAGGTGCAGGGGCACAAGCACTTGAGCCATCTTCTGCTGCTTTCCCAGGCAACAGCAGAGAGCCGGATTGGAAGTGGAGCAGCCAGGACTCTAACTGGTGCCCATATGGGATGCCAGAACTATAGATGGCAGCTTTACCTGCTATACCATGGCACAGGCCCCATAGACTCTGGATATTAATCCTTTATCAGTAGCATAGTTCACAAATATTTTCTACCATTCTGTTGATTGCCTCTTTTCTTTGCTGTTTCTTTTGCTATGTAGAACCTTCTCAGCTTGAAATAATCCCATTTGTCAATTTGAGCTTTGATTGCCTATGCTTCTGGGGTTTTTCTGAGAAGTCGTTGCCTATGCCAATATCTTGCTAGTTTCCCCAACGCCCTCAAGTTATTTGATGGTATCGGGTTGTAGATTTAAGTCTTTGATCCATTTTGAGTCAATTTTGTGTAAGATGTCTAGTTTCAAATGAAGGAGATGGGGTAATGAAGAGTCCCTGGTCTGATCAGGCAAGTTGAAGTCAGTAGAGCCTAGGTAAGGAATTTTGAGAGTGAATGAGTTGGCTTAGGCCTCTCTTAAGATACTGCTACTGCATGAGTACGGTCAAGAGACTTTGGCTGTAAAAGAGGTTTTGTCTTCACTCAAAGAATCTAGATGTGAAAGAGAGTAGCAATAAGCAAGATAGTAAGGCATAAGGATTAGTAACCACAGAATGTATGGACACAACTTCCTGATTTGGGCGGTGGAGATCCTGTACTAGTCTCCATTCTCCATTTGGTGTTTGAACTCCTAGAACTGGATTATGGCAGAGACTATCAGGTGCCTTTCCCCATCAGAGACAATAGCTATTAAAGCCTGAGACTTGGAAAGGACTAGGAGCCATAGACAATCTTAAGGTACTTTAGTGCATTTTGTCACTGGAGAAATGACGATGGGTCTTTGACATAAATCTGGTCAGGCTGAGCAGTTATAGATGAATTAGCTTTTCCCTGGACACCCCAAACTTCAGTATTGAAGTCTTATCTCTGTCAGAGGAGGCATTATGTCTCTCCTAGTCCTATAAGAACTGAGGTCTTCCCTGGATGAAGCTTTTGGCTCCAGCTTTGGTGCAGCTCCAGCCGTTGTGGCCAACTGGGGAGTGAACCAGAGGATGCAAGACTCTCTCTCTCTCTCTCTATGCCTCGCTGCCTCTCCTTTTCTCTTTGTGTAACTCTGAATTTCAAATAAATCTTTAAAAAAATGGTCTTCAACAGAGCCAGGAGGTATATAAAGGTCAGTAAAGTTGCTGGGTTCTCTGTTATGATCAAAAGGGAGTAAATATTAGGTCATTCCAGACAGCTCAAAGATTGGATTAAATATCTAATTGGGTTAGGAGTCTATCATTTAAAATCACATGCTCTTCTAGAGAGTTAGGATCTAATAGAGTATATTCCTCTTTTTTTAAAAAGATTTATTTTCACTGATTCACTCATCAAATGGCTGCAATGGCCAGGACTGGGCCAAACTTAAGCCAGGAGCTTCTTCTGGGTCTCTCACATGCATGGCAGGAGCCCAAGCACTTGGGCCATCTTCTGCTTTCCCAGGCACATTAGTAGGGAGCAGTATTGGAGCTGAGCAACAGGTACTCAAACCAGTACAATATGAGGTGCCGGTGCTGCAGGCAGTGGCTTAACCTGCTAACATCACAATGGTAGCACTGAGTACATTTTTTTAAAGTCTCCCTCAAACTTTCTAAGAAGATAGGGGATTTTCCTGTGCCCCCCGATACATCAGGATGGTTTAGCCTGCATATAAGATCTCAACTCACTTAGGCTAACTTTCTCCATTGTCTAGCTTGTAGCTAGGCCTGATGGCAGTACAGAAAAAGATCAAGCATTTTTTTATGTAAGCTCTGGGGGTCAAAGTGATCCCAATGTCTAAGGATCCATCCCAGGAGAATGCCTACTGTACATGGTTTGTTTCTTATCTGGAACGAGAGAATAAAAACAGAAGCATCTTTCAGTTTTTATTTCTCCTGAATTTCAGACATCTCAAAACTTTTTGCTGCCTGTGACATCCAGATGTGCACTAAATCCCACAGGGAAGGGAGGAAGGTACAGGTGGGACCAGCAGAAATTACCCACAGTTGCTCAGCCTTCCATGCCAGTAATCTAGGATATATATGTATATGTATATGTTCGTGTGTGTGTGTGTGTATACATATGTCAAAACAGTACACTTAAGGAGTGATCAGTTCTCTTTGCCATCAGTGTGCAAGAACTGGGCCTCTGCCTGGTCAAATATATATCAACATTTTCTTTCCCTACATGAAGTGAAATAATTGAACTCCTCTTAACCTTGAGTCATATCTCATGGGCCTGATCTTGACAATGAGCTTTCATAACAGGAGCCTTAACAGAGGTGTTTTGACTTAGATTTGGAGGGAGGGTGCCAATCCTGATCACTGTTTATTGTGATAATTATGAAGGTGAAGGAACAAAGGAGTTTAGTGGGAGAATAGAAGTGATCCCCAGTATGCTACCTCAGAGGTATGGACTTCATAGGAAATACCTGATAGAAGTGAACCCAAAAGAGGGAGATACTAGAGAAGGAAGGGTACATGATGGAGGACCCATCTGTACAGGTTCAGGTCATGAGGGGATCTATACCTTATGAGGCATCTAGATGGAAAAGCTGACTGTGAAAGGGACACTTAAAGTCTGACCCAAATCTAACCAGATGTCTAGGGAAATACTAGCTAATGAGACCAGGAATTTGAGTATGTACAAATTGCAGAGTTTTGGCAGGTGAAGGAACACATCAAGAGGAGAGTTGCAGGTAGAAAAATAGGTGAAGATCTTTCAGGCTCTGAGGTAAATAAAGGATTCACTGGGGCATGGAGCCCGCGGCCTCATTCCAAACTGTGCCTAGTCACCGACAAGTTGAACTCCGTGGGAAGAGGAACAGAATCAGTTTCAGCCCAATACCCTCGTGGGCTACTGGAGACTGGTTTCTAGTCAAACTTTTGAAAAATACCAGAGTGTTGCCCTAGCATGTGTTTTGAAATTACTCCAAGACCATTTTTCAGTCCCACATGATAGGCCAATCCTTGCAAAAGGAAACTGAGTTGAATGTGGCCAGTGTTCCTAGAGCTGAAATGAGACAAAGAGTGGAGTATCTAATGTTTGGGAAGCCTCCAAAACAGTAGATAGTGAGCACTTGTGTCTGGGGTAAAATATGGAGTCACTGGGGCGATGGAGCTCCTAATGGCTTCACTCCAAACCACACCTAGTCTCAACAGTAACACTCTCGGCTGAAAGTGTGCTGTATAGTCTGACACCCAAGCGGGCTTATTGGGGACTGGGATGCAGCCAAGAAATTTTTGGAAAACACTAGGTTATTTCCCAGCCAGAATTCCTCAGTCATCTCAGGTCCTTTCCCTTTGCATAGTGTCGATCTACAAGAGAGATTAGAAGAGACTCTCAACTCCGAGGGATTGTTTCAGCCTCGTAGCAAGTCTGAACCCTGAGTCGTAAGACTAGTAGCTGCCTAACTGCTCTTAACTGGTCCATAGACTCAATGTCCTTGAGAAAGTGAGAGTTCCTATGGAGAAGAGTGAGGCTGTCCAAAACAGGAAAAGGAGGGACCCACATGCTCACCTATCCAGTGAGGTGATCCGATGCTGGCTGGAGTCAAATTCAAACTGGATTCAAGTCATGTTGGAGATGTATCCCAGTCACGGTGCCAAGCCGTCATAAAGAATTAGTGGTGAAGGTGCTTTCAGTACTTGTATTGCGTAGAAAAATTTCCACATGGACAAGATAGTGAGGAAAGCAAGATTTACATCAGAAGTTTCCCACTGCAGCATCAGGAGGGGTGTTCCAAGAGAAAATCCACCCCTTGTATGCTCCTGCATTTTAAAATTACACATGTAACTATAATGTATATGCATTCTGTATACTCTTAAAATTACCTAAAATATCAATTTTAAATGGATACTTCACATTTCCTATCCTGCTTTAGGTATCATACCCTTCCCAGGTTGCCTGAATGTTTGTATAAGAGTTTGTGATCACTATCCATTTGAAGTCTTTCCTGTGTTTTTACTACATGTTCTTCTTTCCCATGATATTGGCCTCTTTCCCTTTCCATAGTCTCCTACATTTGAACCCTTGCTTCATTGCCCAATGGATTGCTAATGAAGGTCAGGTATTCATGTCTTTATGAAAGTGTGGGGGCAGAGGCCACCACTGTCTGAGCAAGTTGGATAGTAAAGATGTCTTCCTGGTCTTCTGGTCTCAGAACTACAAAGAAGCAGCAGAATAATGAAACTAGTTTTTTTTGCAACTTTGTTAATTTGGATTCTATGGTATGGTGTCACAGTTCAACCCTTCATACCCATAAAGTTTTATTAGTTATTTTATAAAGTTTTTTCAAATATACATGGAATTAAAAAATCTCAGACCCTAATAGTAAGAATACTTATTTTGGAAAAGAATAAACTCATTTCACATTTACCTCTAATCATAGTAAACTTATTTATAAGAACAAAAATAGAAGCTTAATTAACATCTAAATTAGTCTGAGTACCCTAGATGATTAATTGGCAAGCTAAAACTTGCCTTCAAATAAAGTTTTTGTCATAATCCATTTCTTGATTACTACCATCTTTCACAGGGTCAAACATACAAAATGTCTTTCTGACAAGTTGTAAATAGGATTAAAAAACAAAAGTCAGAAGAATTATTGACAAGGCATCGTCCAATATGGTTTAATTTTAAAAATGTCATCTGGCCAAGCAGCTACTGGAGTTTGCCACTGATAGAACTGCTAGCTGCCTTAATGGAAATTCATATTTTGCTTTAGAAAAAGTCTGCTTTTTGTTCCCAAAAACAATTTTTGCAAAAAAAAAATATGCATCTCAAAATGGTATAAGCTTGTGGCCAGCGCCATGGCGCAGTTGGTTGGTCCTCTGCGTGCGGCGCCGGCATCCCATGTGCGGCGCACTGGGTTCTAGTTCCGGTTGCTCCTCTTCCACTCCAGCTCTCTGCTGTGGCCCAGGAAAGCAGTGGAGGATGGCCTGAGTGCTTGGGTCCCTACACCCGCATGGGAGACCAGGAAGAAGCATCTGGCTCCTGGCTTTGGATTAGTGTAGCGCCAGCCATGGCAGCCATTTGGGAGTGAACCAGAAGAAGGAAGACCTTTCTGTCTCTCTCTTATTGTCTATAACTCTGTCAAATTAAAAAATAAAAAATAAAATAAAAATAATGGTATAAGCTTACCAGGTACAATCAAGCTTTCCTTTTTAACATTTTTTGAATCTTCTCAAAATTTAAGGTATACAGATTTCATGCATTTCATACATACAGATTGAGGAGCGTAATGATGCTTCCAACCCTACAAACTCTCTTGCTCATACTTCCACACTTTTCCTCCCACTTTCTATTATTCCCACTCTTAATTTTTACAAAGAACACTTCCATTTACTTTGTACTGATAGTATCAACTCTACACTAAACAAAGATTTGAACGAATAGTATGAAGAAGCAAGCAGTATTCTTCAACAATCGAGATAAGAGGTATAAATAATCGTCACAAACTGTCAATTTCACTCCTATACATTACATTTTTTGGTACTCAGTTACCACAGATCAGGGTGAACATATGATTTTTGTATTTTTTTGACTGGCTTATTTCACTAAGTATAATGCTATCCTATTGCATACATTTAGTTGCAAAAGTCAGGATTTAATTTTTTTCTACAGCTCAATATGTCATAGTGTGTGTATATATATACACACACACTATGGCATATCATATATATATATAAAATATATGAACTTTTTTAATCCAGTCATCAGTTGATAGAGATCTGGATTGTTCCATATCCTAGTTATTTTGAATTGAGCTGCAATAAACATGGGGGTACAGATCACTGTTTCATATGTTTGCTTAAACTCCCAGGAGTGGGATTGATTGGCCATATTGTATATCTATTTTCAGTTTTCTGAGGTATCTCTGTACTGTCTTCTACAATGGCTATACCAGTTTTCATCCCACCAACAGTGGGTTAGGGTACCTTTTCTCCCAAAATCCTTGCCAGCATTAATTTGTTGATTTCTGTATGAGAGCCATTCTAACTGGTGTGAGGTTAAAATCATTGTGGATTTGACTTTCATTTCCTTTGACTAGTGATCCTGAGCATTTTTTCATGTCTGTTGTCCACTTGAATTCCCTCTTTTGAAAAATGCCTATTCAAGTCCTTTACCTATTTCTTAACTGGATTGTTATGTTGTTGGGTGTTTTGAGCTCTTTTAGTTTCTGGATGTTAATCCTTTATCAGTTGCAATGTTTGCAAATATTTTCTCTCATTCTGTCAGTTGCCTCTTCATTTTGAGTGTTTCTTTTGCAGTGCAGAAGCTTCTAAATTTGCAGTTCCATTTGTCAATGTTGTGTTTGATTGCCTGTGATTCTGGGGTCTTGTCTTTGCTTATGCCAATGTCTTAAAGTTTCCCCAATGTTTTCTAGTAATTTGATGGTATCAGGTGATAGACTTAGGTCTTTGATCCATTTTGGGTGGACTTTTGTGTCAGGTGTATGGTAGGGTCTTGTTTCATACTTCTACACATGGCAGTCCAATTTTCCCAGTACCATTTGTTGAAGAGAGTGTCCTTGCTCCAGGGATTGATTTTTTTTAGCTCCTTTCTCAAAGATAAGTTGGTTGGGGGCCGGCGCTGTGGCACAGCAGGTTAACGTCCTGGCCTGAAGCACTGGCATCCCACATGGGTGCCGGTTCTAGTCCTGGCTGCTCCCCTTCATATCCAGCTCTCTGCTATGGCCTGGGATAGCAGTAGAAGATAGCCCAAGTCCTTGGACCCTTGCACCCACATGGGAGACCTGGAAGGAACTCCTGGTTTCTGGCTTTGGATCAGTGCAGCTCTGGCCGTTGTGGCCATGTGGAGTGTGAACCAACGAATGGAAGACCTCTCTCTCTGTAACTCTTTGAAATTAAAAAAAAAAATTTAAATGGTTGAAGATGCACAGATTGATTTCTGAAGTTTATATTGTATTACATGAGCCTACACACCGACCCCCTCCCCAGTTCCAAGTTGTTTTAATTAAAATCATCCTGTAATTTATCTTAATCTGCTATTGTGATGTCTCTGGCTTTGTTTTTAAGATTGGTTTAGCTACTCAGGATTTCTTGTCTTTCCCTATGAATTTTAGCAGTGTTTTTTCTAGATATGAGAAGAATATGCTTGATATTTTCATTGGTACTGCATTGTGTCTGCAAATTGCTTTTGGTAGTATGGAAATTCTGATGACACCAATACTTCCTATCCACAGACATTGAAGATTTTTCTCTGTGTGTGTGTGTGTGTGTGTCTTCTATTACTTTAATGTTTCACAACTTTTATTGTGGCGATCGTTAATCTCCTTCATTAAACTTATTCCAAGGTATTTTTTTTTCTACCTATTGTGAATAGGATTGATCCTTGAAGTTCTTTCTGAGCCATGGCATTGTATGTGTATACAAAAGCTATTGATTTTTGTGTTAATTTTTGTCATACCACTTTACCAAACTCTTATGAATTACATTACTCTTTGTTTTTAATATATTTTGACTTATTTGAGAGGAAGAGGAAGAGAGATCTCCCATGAACTGGTTCATTTCCCCAGTGTCTGCAGTGGTCAGAGCTGGGCTGATCCAAAGCCAGGAGCCAAGAACTTCCCTGAGGTCTCCCACATATTTGCAGGGACCCAAGGACTTGGGCAATATTCCAATTCACTAATTTCCCAGGAACATTATCAGGGAACAGGATCATAAGTGGAGAAGTCAGGTCTCAAACCGTACCCATATGGGCTGCTGGAACTGCAGGTAGCAGCTTTACCCCCTATGCCATAGTACTAACCTCAAGTTCCAATAGTCTTAGTGGAGACTTTTGGTTCCCCTATATGTAGAATCATGTCATCTGCAAATAGGGATATTTTAACATCATCTTTTCCAATTTGTCTCCCTTTGACCTTTCATTTCTTTTCCTTGCCTAATGATTCTGGGTAAAACTTCCAGGACTATTTTGTTTCCTTTCTTTGAATATGAAAAACATTTACTTCTTTTTTTTTTGGGGGGGGGGCAGGCAGAGTGGACAGTGAGAGAGATACAGAGAGAAAGGTCTTCTTCCATTAGTTGACCCCCCCCCCCAGTGGCCGCTGTGGTCGGCATGCTGCACTGATCTGAAGCCTGGAGCTAGGTGCTTCCCCCTGGTCTCCCATGTGGGTGTAGGGCCCAAGCACTTGGACCATCCTCCACTGCTTTCCCAGGCCACAGCAGAGAGCTGGACTGGACGAGGAGCAACCAGGACAGAATCTGGCGCCCTGACCTGGACTAGAACCCAGTGTGCTGGCGCCGCAGGAAGAGGATTAGCCTAGTGAGCTGCAGCGCTGGCCTCCAGAACTATTTTGAATAGCAGTAGTAGGAATGGCATTCTTGTCTGGTTCTAGATCTTAGTGAGAATGCTTCCAACTTTGTCCCATTCATTAAGATGCTGGCTGTGGACACTACGAGAAACAGTGACTTGATCAGCTCTTGTCCTGACGGTTGATGTACAATGTAATACTTTATCCATTTTAGTATTTTTTTTTGTTCTAGTAACATTGGTTTAACTCTAATTAACACACAATTATTCTTAGGTGTTTAAATTTTAACTGAAAAGTGATCCCTGTTAGGAATTTGGAAAACATTATGCTGAGTGAAATAAGCCAATCCCAAAGGGACAAATACCACTTGTTCTCCTTGATAGGTGACAACTGAGCACCAAAAAGGAAACCTGTTAAAGTGAAATGAACACTATGAGAAAGGTGACTTGATCGGCCCTCACCCTGACTGTTGATGAGCAACTTAATATGTTATCCCTCTTAGTATTTTTTGTTAGTTCTACTTAATACTTTAGGTTGAATACTGTAATCAATACACAATTCTTCTTAAGTGCTGAAACTTAACTGAAAAGTGATTGCTGGTAAATATAAAAGTGGGAATAAGAGAGGGAAGAGATGAGCAATTCAGGACACGCTCAAGCTGACTTACCTCAAACGGTAGAGTTAGAAACATACCAGGGGATTCCAATTCAATCCCATCAAGGTGGCATGGACCAATGCCATCTCACTAGTCCCAGTGATCAATTTCTGTTCACAATTGATCATAATGATAGGACTAAGAACCAAAGGGATCACATAAACAAGAATAGTGTCTGCAAATACTAGCTGATAGAATAAAAAAGGGAGAGAACGATCCAACATGGGAAATGAGATACACAGCAGACCCATAGAATGGCAGATGTCCTAAACAGCACTCTGGCCTCAGAATCAGCCCTTAAGGCATGCGGATCCGGCTGAAAAGCCCATGAGAGTATTTCAGGCATGGAAAGCCAATACACTCTGGGAGGGGGGGAACCTAAATGAAAGATCTCCGTGAGTGAGATCCCAGTGGAAAGAATGGGTCATCAAAGAAGGAGGTACCTTTCTTTGAAGGGAGGAGAGAACTTCCACTTTGACCATGGCCTTATCTAAATATGATCAGAGTCAGTGAACTCAGGGGGCTTATAGCCTTGGCAGCACATGACAAGAGCCTAGGGTGATTACTGATGCCATCAACAAAAGTGTCAATTTGTTAAGTCAACAACAGAAGTCACTGTGCACTTACTCCTCATGTAGGATCTTTGTCCTTAGTGTGCTGTACATTGAGATTTAATGCTATAACTAGTACTCAAACAGTATTTTTCACTTTATGTTTCTGTGTGGGAGCAAACTGTTGAATCTTTACTTAATGTATGCTAAACCGATCTTCTGTATATAAAGAGAATTGAAAATGAATCTTGATGTGAATGGAAGGGGAGAGGGAGTGGGAAAGGGGAGGGTTGCAGGTGGGAGGGACGTTATAGGGGGGAAGCCATTGTAATCTACAAGCTGTACTTTGGAAATTTATATTCATTAAATAAAAGTTTAAAAAAAAAGATGCTGGCTGTGAGTTTGTCATAATTTGACTTGATTTTTCTTGAGGAATGTTCCTTCTATACCCAATTTTCCTGAGGCTTTCATCATGAAAGGATGCTGTATTTTATCAAGTGCCTTCTCTGTATCTATTGAGATAATTATATGGTTTTTTTGTTCAGCTTGTTAATGTGATATATCTCTGTACTGACTTGCAGATATTTACCATCCCTGTATACCAGGGATAAATTCTTATTGGTCCAGGTTAATGATCTTTCTGATGTTTTGTTGGATTCAATTAGCATTTGGTTGAGAATTTTTGTATATATGTTCATCAGCAATATTGGTCTATATTCTTTCTGTGTTGTAGCTTTTTCTGGTTTAGGAATTAAGGTACTGCTGACTTCATAGAAGGAGCTTGGGAAGATTTCCTCCCTTTCCATAGTTTTGAATAACTCGAAGAATTGGAATTTGTTCTTCTTTAAATGTCTGGTAGAACTTAACAGTAAAGCCATCTAGTCCTGCGCTTTTCTTTATTACTGATTTAAACTCTCTCTCTCTCTCTTTTTTTTTTGACAGGCAGAGTTAGTGAGAGAGACAGAGAGAGACAGAAAAGTCTTCCTTCCGTTGGTTCACTCCCACAATGGCCACCACGGATGGTGCTGTGCCGATCCAAAGCCAGGAGCTGGGTGCTTCCCCCTGGTCTCCCATGTGGGTGCAGGGACCCAAGCACTTGGGCCATTCTCCACTGCCCTCCTGGGCCACAGCAGAGAGCTGGACTGGAAGAGGAACAACTGGGACTAGTACCCGGCACCCCAACCAGGACTAGAATCCGGGGTTCTGGAGCCGCAGGTGGAGGATTAGCCTAGTGAGCCATGGTGTTGGCCTAAACTCTGTCTTGATTATTGGTCTATTTTGGACTTTTGTGTCTTCATGACTCAAATTTAGTAGATTGTATGTTTTCAGGAATCCATTTTATTTCAAGGTTTTCTGACTTGTTGGCTATAGCTCTTTGTAGTAATTCCTAATGATCCTTTTTATTTCTGTGGCATCTGTTATTACATTTCCTTTTTCAACTCTGATTTCTTCTATCACCCAATTCTCATTCAGGAGCATGTTCAGTCTCCATGTGTTTGCATATGTTTCAGTGATTCTTGAGTTGACAATTTCCAGTTTCATTGTGATCAGAAAAGATAGATGATATGATTTTGATTTTTTTTTTAATTTGCTGATTTACTTTGTTGCTTTAGCATATGGTCTATCATGGAGAAATTTCCATCCATTGATGAAAAGAATGTGTATTCTGCAAATGTGGTATGAAATGTTCTATAGATATCAGGTCCAATTTTTCCATAGTGTTGATTACCTATTTTGTGTCTTCGATTTTTTTATTTGAGTAGTTCATTGATGAAAGTGGGGTGTAAAGTCCCCCACTACTATAATGGAGTCTATTTCTCCTTTTGGACCCATTAATATTTCTTTTAAATGCTCATGTGCCCTAGCATTGGTTACATATATTTTTTATAGTCATGTTTTCCTGTTGAATTGATCCCTTAGTCATTACATAGTGCCCTTTCATTTGACAGTTTTTGTCTTAAATTCTATTTTGTCTGATATTAGGATAGTTACACTTGTTTTCTTTTTTTTATTTCTGTTAGCATGAAATATCTTTTTAGTTTCACCTTCAGTCCAGATTATCTTTGGTGAGGTGTTTCTTGTGGGAACAAAGAGATGGCCTGCTTACTCTTCCATTCTGTCAGCTTGTATCTTTTAATTTGAGAATTTAGACCATTTACATTTAAGGTTGCTATTGATCAGTAATGATTTGGTCCTACTGTTTTTCTGGAAATGTTTCTATGGTTTTAGATTTCTTTTGTACTTTTACATGAAGATCTCCTGTCTTCATATTTTTTTCATAATGATGACTATCTTTGTGTTTCTGTGTGGCACATCCTTAAGCATCATCTGTAAGGTTGGATCAGTGGAGACAAATTCTTTCAATTTGTTATGGAAGCTCTTTATTTCACCTTAATTCATAAATTAGAGCTTTTCAAGGTATAGTATTATGGGTTAGTAGTTTTTTCTCTTAAGACTGTACTATGTCTCTCCATTCTCTCCTAGCCTGTGGTTTCAATGAGAAGTCACCTGCGAGTCTAATTGGAGAACCTCTGAAAGTAATCTGGAATTTTTCTTATTTACTTATAGATTATTTTCTTCCATTTTTTTTTTTTTTTGTTGAATGCTTGACAACAATGGGTTCTGGTGAAGATCTTTTCTGATCATGTCTATTAGGAATTCTATGTGCTTCCTATATTTGGCTGTCTTTTTTTTCCTCCAAACTGGGGAAGTTTTCTGTAATTAATTCACTAAATATGTGTTCTAATCTATTCTATTTCCACACCTTCAGGAACTCCTAAGACCAAGTTTGGTCATTTGACAATATTCCCTATATTGCCAATACTGTTTAATTTTTCTTTTTTTAAACTTTTATTTAATGAATATAAATTTCCAAAGTATGACTTATGGATTACAATGGCTTCCCCCCCCATACCGTCCCTCCCACCCACAACCCTCCCCTTTCCCACTCACTCTCCCCTTCCATTCACATCAAGATTCATTTTCTTTTTTTTTTTTTTTTTTTTTTTTTTTTGACAGGCAGAGTGGACAGTGAGAGAGAGAGACAGAGAGAGAAAGGTCTTCCTTTGCCGCTGGTTCACCCTCCAATGGCCACCGCTGCAGCCGGCGCACCGCGCTGATCCTGGCAGGAGCCAGGAGCCAGGTGCTTTTCCTGGTCTCCCATGGGGTGCAGGGCCCAAGCACCTGGGCCATCCTCCACTGCACTCCCTGGCCATAGCAGAGAGCTGGCCTGGAAGAGGGGCAACCGGGACAGAATCCGGCGCCCCAACCGGGACTAGAACCCGGTGTGCCAGCGCCGCAAGGTGGAGGATTAGCCTATTGAGCCACGGCGCCGGCTAAGATTCATTTTCGATTATCTTCATATACGGAAGATCAGCTTAGTATACATTAAGTAAGGATTTCAACAGTTTGCTCCCACACAGAAACATAAAGTGAAAAATAATAGATGATTTTTTTAAATGATGATGAAATCAGATCAGACCTATTGTCATGTTTAATCCCAGTGAGAGTCAAGTTGGGAATTGATAATTTCTTTTTTTTTTTTTTTTTTTTTTTTTTTTTTTTTTTTTTTTACAGAAGATCAGTTTAGTATGCATTAAGTAAAGATTTCAACAGTTTGGACCCCCATAGAAACACAAAGTGAAATATATTGTTTGAGCTAATTTGTGTGTGTGTGACTGAAATGTCCAAAGATTTGCCTTCTAGCTCAGATATTATTTTGCCTTACTAAGTCTATTAAGGCTTTCCACTTTTCTTTCATTTGACATATTAAATTCTCTAATTCTGATATTTCATTTTGATTTAAGTCTTTATGGGAAAATTTTTCAGTTATGTCTTATGGATTTCATTTGTGAATTTGCTTCTCATTGCTTCTGAGTAATCCTATGTTTGATGTTTTGAATTCTGCCTCAGGCATTGCATCAATTTCTTCACCTTAACATTCTGATATTGAAGTGTTTGTTCTTTGGGGGAGTCATTGTCTTTATTCTTGAATTTCTAGGTTTATTTGAAATTTATAGAAATACTTGTTGGTTTTTCTCCTCTGATGGACTATATCTTTGAACTATGCCTCTGTGGCATACTGGAGTGTCAACTTTTCCATTGAATATCCAGAGGGATGTGCTAGATTTGGCCAGAAGGGCTCTGGTCCATGCTCCAGAGTGGGGTGAGTATCCAGAGTGACACCCAACATGGGCCTGGTAGATTTTGTTAACAAGGAGGGTATGATCACCTCTGTTTTAATCACATCCTCACCTTCCCTCATCCAAGGTGATTGACTAGTGGTGATTGACAGTGGATGCAATACTAATCTGTACTGCCATGTGAACAGCACAAAGGATCTCTATAGTCTTCATGAGCATGAATCCCTCTGCAGTGATCCACTCCAGGCACTCGGGGATCTGAGTGTATGGAGCCACATATAGTGATTGCCTGGAGACCAGGCTATACCCTGTGCCCTTTTGTGGAGTCAGTTTCCACAGTCTTGGCACACAAGGCTCTTAGTATCATGGGTGCAGGGAATCCATTCCACCCTACTAGCCTGTCCTTTCCACACAGAGGATGAGATATTCCCATACCCACCTACCTGTGAGTGCTCAACCTATGTGGTTTGAGCCCCAAAGCCTGTGATAGGTTGAGAGGATGGGGCACCTCACAGTCCCTACCTGGGTGTCCAACACCCTATCAATCCTCCCAGCCAAACTCAAAGTTGTGGGGAATGTTAACTTTTCCCTCTGGTAAAATCCCTGGATCACACATGTGCTCAAGATTTGACAGCCACAGCCCCTACTTGTTTCACAATCGCGCCTTCTCCCCACTGGTTGCTGGGTGTGTACAAGGTCTTCTACAGCTGCTACTGATGTCATAATGGCTCAATTTCCCCATTAGTTGTCAGGTGCAGGCACCTGAGCTTCTGTGGCTGCTATTGCTGCAAAGATGGCACTTTGTCCCAACCAGTTGCTGGGCATGTACACAGGAGCTGCTGCAGCTTCGACTTATATCCAAAACGGCGCCTTCCCTGTTTCAGCCAGTTTCCAGGTGCCATTGTTGGGGGGGGGAGAAATGTGCCCTAATTTTTCATTGAGTTAGTAAGTATACTGTCCTCCTTAGGGCTCCAGGCTGTTCTCAGTGTAGTCCACTGGACTCTCCCTCTATGTTACCAGTGGCATGGGCCACTGCAGTCTGATCTCACCTTGTTCTCTGAAGCTGGTACTTTGTCCAGCTCTCAGCTGCTGGGGTCATGTATTGTGTCCATGATCATTGCTGTGCATTTGCACCTTCCTCACAGATTCATGGCATCCATCCACCTTCCACAGAATCTCTACTGCAGTTTGCTCTCCAAATCTGCCTCAGAGAATGCATTTTCTCCTCTGACCCTGTGTGTGTATGTGGGGGTGTGTGTGACTATTTTCCCCTAGCCTAGAGCAGCATGCCTTTTCCCTATTCTGCCATCTTTGAATCTCTAATCAAGTTTTCAAAGAAATGAAGATGACACCAGGGGAGACTTTGAGTAGAAATATAGAAAATAGGTATGACTTGTTTGAGTGGTTATTTAATTTCTTTTCTCCTTCATGGTATTATGCTTTCTTGAAGATGAAACTGTATAGTGAACTCACCAAAAGTAACATCAGTGATTCACATAAGAGCCCTTTCACCCTTTTGTCAAAGACACAATGTGGACAATGCCTTTGCAGGGAGGCCCCTGCTTAGCCTCTGTAGAAGTAACAAACTAGGATGGAGTCCTTTCTTATGCTGCATATTATAGATGCTCCAAATTTTGTAAGACCATAAATTGAGAGGACAGCTCTATGAATTACATAATCTAAATCCTAAAATGTCATCACTATTCATTTTAATGATTTGAAGACTCCTTGGGTCTAATTTTTAATCTTCATCAAAACTAATCAGAAGTGGAAGAGGTCCTGAATAGAAATAAAAGATGGGAAGCTGAAAGTCACATTCATGACATTTCTTCTGTTGGGTTCCAGAGAGACCTTGTTCCTTTAGAAGTGTGGCTGGCCAGATTAAGAATTCTTTTATCTAGTTAGATTTGAATAATTTCTTGGATGAAAATGTTTTCCCATGCCATCTTTGAATACAAAAACCACCCCCCTTCCTTACTTGCCTGATATACTACCAGACTGGACTTTGCTGGCATGATTCCCATAGAATTTGAACATGGGGCATAATAATCTCTTAAGTGCAGGTGTGGATATATGTATACTAGCTAAGTATTGATGGGAAGGCAGTAACCTGGGGAAGGATCCCTTACAGGAGGATTCAAAATCACTTAAGATCTAAACTAAGAACCTGGGCTGGCACTGTGGTGCAGCGGGTTAATACCCTGGCCACTTTCCATCCAGCTCTCTGCTATGGCCTGGGATAGCAGTGGAAGATGGCTCAAGTCCTTGGGCCCCTGCACCCGCATGGGAGACCCAGAAGAAGCTCCTAGCTTCGGATTGACACAGCTCCAGCCGTTGCGGCCAACTGGGGAGTGAACCATCGGATGACCTCTCTCTGCCTCTCCTCTCTCTGTGTAACTTCGACTTTCAAGTAAAAATAAAATAAATCTTTTTAAAAAAATAAAATAAGAAGCAAGGTATTGAACAAAGGTATTGAAGAGGCGGGAGTTAGGGCTAGGAGAGTTATGCAAAGATATTATTGTGGAATTAACAGGGTAATTTTGGGTGAATAGAAGATTGCCTGACAATGATTACCCTTGCTTGGCTTTGCATCTGCACTGTGTTGCAAATCTTGCAGACTGGCTCCTTGTAATGAGTCAAGTATAAAGCAAGGATCTCAACTATCCTATATCAAGGACCACTGATTTTGATATCTTGTCAAGCCACTAACTACAGTTCTTTACACAGACCAAATCACCTTCGACTACATGATTTGCACATCCAATTTCCTTTCCTGCAATGACCTACTCTCGTCACCAAATGACAAAACTCTATGCAAAGTCTTCCAATCATATTTCACATGCTTACTATTCTATTGAACTTCTTGCATTAACTTCTTGAGTACTGTAAAATATAATGCAAACTGGTGATTTAATACAACAAACTCATTAAGCAAAGTCTAAAATCAGTATGTTGGCAGGGTCATCTTTCCTCCAGAGGATGTAGTGAAGAAGTCTTCCATGTTTCTCATGGATTATGGTGGCTACTTGTTTTCTTGGCTTGTGACAGCATGACTCCTACCACTGCCCCCAACTTCACCGGGCCTTCTCTGTGTATCTGTGCCTTTGTGTTGTTTCTTATAAGGACATACGTGATTGGGTTTAGGGCCCACTGGAATGCACTATCATCTTACTGATAACTTACATCTCAGTTGTACCTAAAGAGAGGCCTTATTTTATTTTTAAAAGATTTATTTACTTGAAAGAGTTACAAAGATGCAGATGCAGAGGGGGGTCTTCCATCCACACATTCACTCCCTGGATGGTCACAATGAGTGTAGCTGTGCCAATCTAACGCCAGGAGCTTCTTCTTGGTCTCCAACGTGGATCCAGGGGCTGAAGGACTTGGGCCATCTTCTGTGGATTTCAAAGGCCAATAAGGAGAGATGGATCAGAAGTGGAGCAGCCAGGACCTGAACCAGCAGCAATAAGGGATGCCAGCACTGCAGGCGGTGGCTTTTTTTTTTAAAGATCCCAAGATCAGACTTCATGATGTATTATCTTTATTGTGTATCATTGTCCCTAGTGTATCCTATCAAAATACATGCTTATATTCAGTGTGAAATCTTTTTAGTAGCAATTACATTTATAACTCTTTCGGATTTATATCTTCATATGTAGAATGACTTTTCTAGAACAAAGAGGAAACAGGCTATCCTTTTAGCAATATATAAGTGAAAGATGTTCTTTGTAAATGCTTATCTTCTAAAAATCAATTTCTAAAATAGTTTCCAAAACACTTAAATCTGTCCTGTTAAAGAAGACACTATGGTTTATTTAATATGCTCTTGATGAGTAAAATCTTCATTTTGAGCATAAAGTATTTTACTGAACTGAAGTAAAATTATACCTTCAGAACTTCAGATGTGTTTTCAGGTTTGCTTCAGCACAGAACTGGCTTTAAGTTGTTTTATGCACTTCTTATCATTTATTCTTATAAAAAAGAGATATAGTAGGTCCTCCCAGTCCCTTTCCACAGATTAGGAAATTGAGGTATAAAATTATCAAGAGACTTGATAGGGCCAGCACCGTGGCTCACTTGGTTAATCCTCCACCTGTGGTGCCGGCATTCCATATGGGCGCCGGGTTCTAGTCTCCATTGCTCCTCTTCCAGTCTGGCTCTCTGCTGTGGCACAGGAGGGCAGTGGAGGATGGCCCAAGTGTTTGGGCTCCTGCAACCACATGGGAAACCAGGAAGAAGTACCTGGCTCCTGGCTTCGGATCTGCACAGTGCCGGCCGTGGCGGCCATCTAGGGAGTTAACCAAAGGAAGGAAGATCTTTCTCTCTGTCTCTCTCTCTCTCTCTCTCTCTATCTATAACAGTACCTGTCAAAAAAAAAAAAAAAAAAAAAGACTTGATAAAGTCATGTGTCTAGGAAATGGCAGAACAAGGATATGAAACCATCATTGGATCCTAGACTTAGCACTATAATAATTGAGTGGTAGCACCTGGCTGTGCTACCCTCGACCAGCCTGTTCTTTCGTAGACTGCCAATGTTCACATAGTAACCTCATCTTCCTTCATCCTTGCCACTTCTGACTTTAAAAATGATTGTATGCCAGGAAGGAATTTGGGTGGCAAGACCTGGAAAGAGTAGCTATGTGCCTTGCTCTGCCTTGAGTGAATATTAACATACTTCTCATGGCAGTGTCCTGGATTGGTGGCAACTATATCTTCTCTGTGTATCAGCATCTTTCTCTGCTTTCATAGACAGGTGAGTAATCTTCAATTTAGTATTTCTCATCTAAAATTCCCATATGGGTTCCTTAGACAAAGTACCGTGAAAAGATATCTAGAGAAAACTAGTGAATATATACTCTAAGGCAATGGTGAAGATGGGTGAGTGAACACAGCAGGATTGATGGAGGTTGCTTGGAACATAGGGGAACGTTAGGGAAGATATTTATTCCCAGTAGGTGAGGAAATAAAAATTTTAAAAAGGATTCTTTTCATCATTTTGTGTTCAATTGTTTTACTTGTCCATTTTCTTCTAATCTGTAATTATCAGCCCTTCTATTAATCAAAAATTAACTAGGGGTGGTATTTGGCCTGTTGGCTAAGGTGTTAGTTAGGATGCCAATAACCCATATCAGATTCCTGGGTTTGAGTCCTGCCTCCAGCTCCTTATCCTAGCTTCCTGCTGACATGCTCCCTTGGAGGAAGCAAGTCATGGCTGAAGCAGTTGAGAGTGTGCCACTCAAGTGGGAAACTTGGATGGAATTCCTAGATCCTGGCTTGGCCAAGTCCAGCATCAGCCCCCAGCTTCAGTCATTACAAACACTAAGTAAGTTAACTAGCAAATATGTTCTTAAATACATACATACAGCAAATAATGTTCTTAAATACATTAAAGTCTTACCCCTCCCCTATAAGAATTATATTCAGACACAATTTTACAAAACCAGGTTGGGGAGGTGAGAGTGAGATCAAGAGCAAGAGAGGAGAGAGAAAATCAAAAGTTGTTTGGATTTTTGAGGAACCAAAAGATTAAGATGTCCAAGATGTTAAGCTCTGGAAAGCCTCTGCCTGTCTTTATAGGCTATCAACAGAATGATTAAAAAATATAAACTAAAATAACCTAGGTTTTGAGATTGTTCTATCAAATTGTTCTAGGTTAACTTGTTTCTAGATATTACTTGTCAAAAATAAATATATTTTCATATAAATTCTTAATCAGTAATTTTATCTTCTATGGTAGGAATATTTCCTCATGCTATTCTCAGTCTTATTTTCTTAATGACCACAAATTTGATTGGTGTGGAACAAAAGAGAATGTTGTCTCTTTGTATCACTTTGACTTTAATAATAGTTAACTTTTACCAAATGTTATTTTGGAAAATTAAAACTTTCACCTTCTGGGCTGGCTTAAGAACAGCAGACAAAGCACATGCCATATAATGTGTCCCAAGTCTCACAATTTCAGTTTTGGGTGATGTGGTCTAGAATTTTTGGCCCACCATGTGGCTCTACACTTCAGGCCCCTTACGTCTTTTCCCTGGTGGGCTGTCCTGCTGTCTTCTGAATTTTGAGAGTCTTCAGTCCAGCCTATTTAGGAGAAGCTCCTCTTTTCATTTCCAAGTCAACTTTTCTGACTGCAATGATCCGTATGCCACAAATAACTGTCTCAGAGGAAACTATTTCAGATTGAAACTAGGGCATAGAGATCATAATTTAGCCCACTCTAGTAATGTCTGTACTTCAAAGTTACCTACAACACACATCAAGGTGTAGGAACTAGTGAAGTAACATGTGAAGGACATATGAGTGACAGCTATTAATATCAGGATGATCTATTTCATATCCTTGAAATGTACCAAACTTTAGGTTCAGCGACTCTAATTTACATAAGTACAGTCTGTCCATTCATTAGCAGGTCATTAGTAAGTCTGTGAAGATGTCCTAAAGTCTTCTCGGGAAAGCCATGAAGGAATGAACTAGAAAATAAGATTATGTAGAAAGCTTACGTTTAGATAAGTATGTAGTGTTTTC
Organism: Oryctolagus cuniculus; assembly: GCF_051225735.1. Taxonomy (NCBI): domain Eukaryota; kingdom Metazoa; phylum Chordata; class Mammalia; order Lagomorpha; family Leporidae; genus Oryctolagus; species Oryctolagus cuniculus. The sequence continues at coordinate 114,505,906 of NC_142869.1, read as the reverse complement.
TTTCTTGCATTTAATCTACCTTCATTATTCAGTACTTCTGTTCACATCCTGTGGGTCAGCACCTAACCAGGGACCAACAGGAAAGTCAGTTCTGAGAATGGGCTGGGGATACATAGAGGCTGTTTTTTCCCCCTTTCTGAGCTTGACCTGTATGTTCATAAGTGGTTATTTCATGCAGTTATTTAAGTAATTTCACCTGAAATGATGGTTACTTGAATACATCTTGAACTTGATATTCAAGTTGAATTTCCCTTGTTTGAGGCAAAATGGAAGATAGGGAATAGCTTGTAAATGGTTGTATGTTTGTTTAAATGCTTCCCTTTCAACTTCAACTGCTGGATATGAAGAAAGTATTGTCCTACTGGTCAAGATCTTTGCATTTTAAGACATCATGTATACAGTAAGTGAGTAGAGGCTAAAAAGGCACGAGTATCTTGTGACTATTGAAGTTAAAGTCTAAGTGTAGTTAATCAATTGAGAAACTAGAACAACAAAGTAGAGGGTTGAGTGAAAAAGATAAACTATCAACATCTCAAGCAAACTGTCATTAATAAATAGTAATTAAAAACCATAATTCTCTTCTAGACTCTACAAGAGCTGGAAAATATTAGAGGAAAATAAATTTCTATCTTATACTGTAAGAATGATTATAGAGACTTGCAATATAGTTTCTTTTAATATGGCAGCAACAGAAAAAAAAATCCAGGGGAAAGCATGAAAATAGAAAGGTCATATTTAAGAAATTTCCGGAAGGCCTAGTCAAATCTGGGCAGAGATTCGCTTCTTCCAACTTATTAGAAAGTCAGAAGATCAAAAATAAAACAGGAAAATACATTCTACCTCTAGTAATGGGAATTGTCAGATCACAGGACAAAGTATCTGGAAATATTGAGGAATGAAGAATTGAAACAAAAATAGAATCTACCACACACTCCCTGTGGGTTGAATTCTTTCTCTCCCACATTAGAGGTCTTTATTTGTGAAGCAGAACTGAACTCATTGACAAGCATTCAAATATTGGAGAGCTGTTATAGTTACCATGCTTTATAAACTTGTTATCACAAGTTCTTTCATAAGTTGTGATGATCAGGAGATCCAGTCATCTGTACTCTCCTCAGGACTTGTGAACAGTCTGGTTCAACAGCTTTGCTGTTCATGTTGTACCAGCTACTGAACAGATGGGGGTGCTCTAGAATTCTGGTTCCCTTACTACAACTGAGGGTATGGCTATCCATTTAAAAGCCATCCTGCAATCCTTTTATTTTTCAGACTGATTCTATCCTCATTGAAATCTTTAAAACCTAATTTATAAGACTTGTCAAAACAAGCTTTTGAGAATTTTTTTCTTGATTTAAAAGTGTTTATTAGAATTGAGGACCTCCAGCCAGAGAGGCATGGAGGGGGGCTTCCAAGAGAGGAGAACCCCAAGGACGTTGGTGGCTGTAGGCTTTAAGCACAATTTCAAAGGAAAAAATACTTGACAATCAGATTGGCATTCAGTTACCAGGCGGGGACAAAAACCATCGAAAGACCTCATTTACAATTCTCCATCCTGTTTTGAGAATTTTTTGACAGGTTGATCTTGTTTTTCTATCTGTTGAAATTCTTTTTGTGATTCTTGTGATCATAAGTTAAAGGGAAAAGAAAATATAATTATTTGAGTAATGAGGATAGCCTTCTTAGTGTTTCATTCCAAAGTTTGTTTGTTTTTTTTTACTTATTAACATAAGATAATGAAACTTAAAATATATTCATGTTTCATTCCTGCCCTCTATGAATTAGTTTGAATCATTTCACTCTAATAGAAAGCACTGAACTTCTCCCTTCTGACATGTTATGAAAGTTGTATTTATTATTTAAACTCCAGTTTTATCCTGACAGATTACATTTTTAAAAAGTTACATAATTTACAATGGACTAGATTTTATGAAGTTAAAGGATAAGAGAAATTCATAATCAATACATAAATATTAAAAACTATTTGCACAAAATTATGTTACATTTAGTATTTATAATATCCTTTGAGAATATTACACATAGATACATTGATAAGCATATAAAAATACTTTGATTAGACATGGTAATTTCAATGTAGTGTTCAGAGATGGGTAAGCTCTAAAGTTTAAAAAAAACTTAAGATATAACCTTATAATTACTATTTTTGGATGAATTAAAATCCCTAAATATCAATGTTATCCATATAATTGACTTCTATATAAATATATCATTGTGTATTCAGAATGATTTTTTTGTTTAACTTCATAAAAATGTGCTGCAATTTGCACTTATGGAAGAATCTGCATTTATGTCTACAATAAAATAGGCAGTTTTTTCATGTTGCATTACTTAAATTTTAAACTTTCATAAATAACATTTCATTAACTTCAACTTTTCATCTAATATTTGTGAGCGACCTATACTGATATGTGTGCTTTATTTTATCTATTTCATTGTTTGGTTTTACATTGTAACAACACGTTGTAATCTAGTCTTCCATTGATAAACAGACTGCTTCCAATTCTTGGCTGTTACAATGGTTTCTTGACATTTTAATACATAAATTTTACTTCTATTTATATGCACTAACAAAATTCTCACATAGAAGTAAAATTCAAGAATTATAAAATAACTGACAAATTTGAAGTAAAAAATCTCTTATCAGGAGCATGTAAAGATAGCATCTAAAATTTGAGTAATATTGATTCTTGTCAGTTTTTAAGTTTAGGGTTTAAGAAAAATTCCCTTGGTGTATCAGTGATCTGATTATTTCTGGGCTATACATGGAAGAGATAGAGAATTAACAAAAAGACATAGTAGGCTAAGGACATAAAACTAATGGTATAGACTTTATTATGCTTATTTCATAGTATGTAAATATGTCAAGATATCAATAAATGTACCAATGAATTTTTAGAGTTTTCTACAGTTTTTCCTTTGTTCTGGAAATCAATCCCATTGATTAGGATTGTTTGGCAAATAATGAGTGTTCTTGCAACATTAGAAAATTGTGTACCTGGCTTCCATTTTCACAAGCATCACACTGCCATACTCATGATTCTAAGACAGGTTTCTTGGAATTATGGAATATCAAAACTAACAAAAAAATCAAATAACTTACTCCAATACCTCATAATATCAATGAGACAAATAAGTGCCCAGAGAAGCTAAAATAATTAGTTCAACGTTCCCTAGATATTTAGTAGTGGAGGAAGAACTGAGATTTGAATGACAGGGACTGTAAATTAAACATGCTAGTCCTCATTCTATTCTGGCATTTAAGAAGGTTCAGTTCCTACAGTGTAGCATCTATTGTCACTGTGTCATTTTTCTTATATCTTCAGTTTTTTTCAGATGACTGCAAAGAATTTTCAGATTTAAGTAGTCTTTTTTTTTTTTTTTTTGACAGGCGGAGTGGACAGTGAGAGAGACAGAAAGGGTCTTCCTTTGCTGTTGGTTCACCCTCCAATGGCCGCCACGGCCGGCGCGCTGCAGCTAGCGCACCACGCTGATCCGAAGCCAGGATCCAGGTGCTTCTCCTGGTCTCCCATGGGGTGCAGGGCCCAAGCACTTGGGCCATCCTCCACTGCACTCCCTGGCTGCAGCAGAGAGCTGGCCTGGAAGAGGGGGAACCGGGACAGAATCCGGTGCCCTGACCGGGACTAGAACCCTGTGTGTTGGCGCCGCAAGGTGGAGGATTAGCCTATTGAGCTGTGGCGCCAGCCTAAGTAGTCTTACGGAGTTTTTTGGTATTGAAACTCTATGAACGATGCTGTTGAGAAAGATGGTCACATTTTCCAAATAGCTATTATAATTGATATGCATACATATTAGTGTAACAGGAAAAGTGTTCAATTTTGTAATGAGAAAATAATGAAAAATATTCAAGTGAGAGGAAAATGAACAGTTCATGCGATACATACTCAGGTCTGATCCTCCCCAATTTCACTGCCCCCCAACCAAGAAAGGGGTAAAGTGCAGGCTACCTGGGCAATGATGGGGTGAGGTCTTGGCAGCTACAGCTAATGACTCTTACAGACAAACTGAGGAAGTGCTTGGGGACACTAGAGAGAAAACCAGGGTAACAGTTGAGCTCTGTCACCATGTGTTAGGGATAAAATTGGAAGCAAAGAGAAGATGGAATAAAAACGGGTAGTTTTAGCTTTGTAATATCATTCTCGAGATAATATATGTTCAGTTTTGGCACCCTGGGAATTTTCATTAGTGCTTATAGCAAAGGCAAAACAAATTTAACAAAACAGCAATAATAACAGCAGCACAACAACAATAAAGGTAACAGCTAGAAAGTTACAGGTCATCTTGTTTGGGTTCTACCTAGCTGTATTAGAACTTGGTGTGTAGGTTTTGAACCTAAGTATAGAGGTATGGTCTGAATATTTTATTCTGAAAGACTGAGCAACTGAATGGTTTCCTTTGCAATACCTACTATAAATCCAAGAGAAATATGATTAGCAAATTACACATGACAAATCACTGAGGAGAGGCAATGGATCATGTCCTTGTAGATATATCATTATGGTTTCAAAAGGACAAGACTCTGCAATGCTGAAACATCTTTGGAAAAATAAGTCGATACACTGAAATGTTCCAGTGATCAGAAATCATTGTTGAACAATTAAGCCACATGCCACATCGTATTAAGACTATTTCCTGGAACCTAATGATAATATCAGACTATCCCTGGAGCTTAATAGAATGTCCATTCAGAAATTGAATTCCCCACGAGTCACTGGTTGTGTTCCCTGGCTGTTATTTTCTGGTAGAGAACATCTGTGACGATTTTAAAAGAGGAAACTTATCCAAGAGGACACCTCTCAAGGTGGCCGCACATTTTATCGCTGAAATCTGGTGCCATCTGGATTTCTTAATTAAAGTAGTGACTCTAGCAACTTCTGCTTAATTAAACTGGAAGTTATGAATTTCCTGCTTGCTATGTATTTTACTGTCATTTTATATCACATGTTGACAACTAGAGCCAAACTGACATTTGTATGGAAAGCTGAAGTTTTGGACTTCGACTTTTATGTTAACAGCTAAAGTGATCTTAAAATCTTTGATATTTTTCTCAATCACTTGATTGATAAATGAACACATTCTTGAAAGCTTTCTTGATTAAATGAACACTGAAGAGCACTGACCTTTTATCTACTCCTTGTAATTATATTTTACTTAGTAATATTACATTGATGCAAACACATCTCTACACATAGTCAAGTATGTAGTTAAGGTATCTAGATATTTAAAATATCTTATATAAATCAATTCAGTTACCCTTGATCCAATCTTTGTGCATCTAGCTTCTTTGTAACTGAAAAACATTAAGAAAACCATTTACTGGACAAAGTCATAAATTTTAAGTAAAAACCTTTGACTTCTTGTTTTTTATCTTCCATAATTGTGGCTACCAATGAATCCCAAGCAAGGAACCTAAAGGTAATAGCAATATAGCACTTTGCTTGGTATAAATATTACATATATTATTTTGTAGAACAGATTTAGTATATGGTCATCAATTCCATAAACAACTTATCAACTAATTTTTATATTTATAATTCACTTCAGATACTGATTACTTAAAAGTGATTTTGAAATGTTGTAATGGTGAATGGATCTAGAGGTGTTCAGATCAGACATCCTAACTTTCTACCTTTGCAGAATCTACAATTCTGATGCAGAGCCCAAATGAGATGAGTAATTGTTTTACAATAAAACCTAATGGATGACAGTTTGTATTATACTCAAATTAACTTTTTCAACTTTTATCTTTTAATGACTATCAAAGTACCATTTTGGATACACGTTTAGTTATAGAGAACTTGGAGAAATAGTTTGTATTATAATGATGAGAGCTGAGAAGTAGAAAACATAATCATCAAAGGGTTTTTCATTCTGGAAATTAGGATTTTGTATAAAGAAATCAAATTGTAGATTTATAAACAAAATGAATGCTTTAATTAGGAACTGCTAAAAGTGCAGTACTATGTGGCATTCCAGCATCACCCTGTCATTTCTTGTGGTTACACTAACTCTTTTCCCCTGTATTTGAAAAGATATCACAGTTTCAACATACCCGAAACACATCAAAGAAGTATTTTTCATTACTTTAGAGACTACATTAAGAGCAACATCTTTATCTAAAATCCACTAAAAATTATATAATCTTCTACCATGCTTTGATTTTTTTTAAAATATTCAAGTTTAGCAGAATGCTCCATAAGGTATTTTATTGATTTATTAGAAGATTATGATTATGGCCAATCTTTGTAGTCAGTGAGTTCTTGATTTAAAGAGCTATGCATAAGATAACTCTTACAAAAGCAAAAATATTTTCACATATAAGACTAGTTGACAGGCCTCCTAGAAGTGTGGCCTAAGAACAAAAGCTGGCATGTTTCAAATTCATAGAAAGTATGTTTTTATATCTAAACACATCAAACTATATTCAGTTTTTCTATTTTGATCATTGAGTTGTATGCAGGCACATTGCTGGAGACTTGTGATTAGATATAAAAGATCTCTATCCTGAAGAACCTCCTGCTTGACTGGGGCTCACAGAAGGCTGTTGATGCCTATCTATAGTATCTGGAACAGATGGTCATAGATGACAAAAATAGCATGATGAGTACTACGGCAGAACTAAGAATTTACTTTTGGATAATCAAGGGAAATCATGTACGGGAGGTGATATCTTAGCTGTACCCAGCACAATAGATGGAAAGGTCACATTTCAGATTCAAATTGCTCTGAAATTAAATTTCAACTGTCAATACAATTTGTTCTGCGTTCTAATTAGGTTGAAATTTCCTCCTCTGTCTATATTAAATTTTATACCTTATATAGCTTTTCTAAGGGGACTTTTAACATTAAGAAACAGCCAAAAATTAGGTAGTTTGTCTAAATTCACAGAGCAATTGAGTGGTGTAAGAGGAATCTGAAGCCAAGGAATGATGACTCTAGATTCTGCCTTTAACCAAAGTCCTGTTAATGATCCCCTCAACATGCTTAGAACTCTCACTGTCTCATAATCTTTGAGAGGACCTCTTAATTCTTTCGAAACTGTTTAAGTTGCAATTATAAATGATTTTATTTGGAGACAGTTTTTACCGCATAGCTCAATATTTTTGATAACGCAAACTGTTGCTTTCCTTTGGAGGGTCAGGGATCAGAATGTGGATTCAGATAGATGAACCACACATCAGAAGAACTGTTATATCATAATGGAAGACTAGAGCACTGTATTTAGACTGAAGAATAGGAATTATGAATAGTATGTTGTTGAGATGGGCTAGTCAAAATGTTTCATTTCTGATCCCAAACTTTGTATCTTGTAAATAATATGACTGTTCAATATCTGTGGTGGCATGCTAAGGAGAAAGCTTGGAAATGAACTAAGTATGTTTGATTTACATTTTCTCAGGTTTTTATTTTTAAAAAGATGTTCATTCACATGTTTAAAAGGCAGAATGATATAGGAATGGGAGATAAACACAAACATGCATGCATATGTGCGCACGCACATACAGAGAGAGAGAGAGAGAGAGAGAGAGAGAGATCTTCATCTGTTAGTTACTCCAAGATTAAAGCTATGGTCAAGGTTTGCGGGCTGACGTCAGGAGCCAGAAACTCCATCTGGGTCTTCTATATAAGAGTCAGGGACCCAATTATTTGGGGCATCATCTATTGCTTTCCCAGGTGCATTAGCAGGGAGCTAGTTCAGAAGCAGTGCAGCTGTGACTAGAGCTGACACTGCAATACGGAATGCTGGTATAACAAGCTGTAGCTTAACTCACTGCTCCACAACACTGGCCCAAAGTTTTAATTTATACAGTGAATGAAACTTCAATTATACTGTTGGGAATAATTACAAACCTACTATTTAATTATAACAAATTCACAAAATGAAAGAAGATATAAAATGGATTATCAGAAAGTGAACACATGTATGCAATTTTCACGCTGGAAATAGAGTATCACAGGTCAACCTTGTGCCCTTTATTAATCATTGAAATCTTTCATCTCCTAATATAATCCCTATCTTGACATTTACCATAAATTTATACTAGTTGCTTTGATGTAGCAGATAAAGCCACCACCTGCAGTACCAGCATCCCAAATGAGCGCCAGTTTGGGTCCTGGCTCTCCACTTCTGATCCAGCTTTCTCCTGTGGCCTGGCAAAGCAATGGAAGATGGCCCAAGTTTTTGGGTCCCTGCACTGGCTTGGGAGACCAGGAAGAAACTCTTGGCTTTGGATCAGCGCAGCTCTGGCCATTTTGGCCAATTGAGGAGTTAACCAGCAGATAAAGATTCTCTCTCTGCCTCTCTGTTTCTGTATAACTCTGACTAACTCTGACTTCAAATCTTTTTTTTTTTTTAACTTTTATTTAATGAATATAAATTTCCAAAGCACAGCTTATGGATTACAATGGCTTCCCCCCCATAACGTTCCTCCCACCCGCAACCCTCCCCTTTCCCACTCCCTCTCCCCTTCCATTCACATCAAGATTCATTTTTGATTCTCTTTATATACAGAAGATCAGTTTAGCATACATTAAGTAAAGATTTCAACAGTTTGCTTCCACACAGAAACGTAAAGTGAAAAATACTGTTTGAGTACTCGTTATAGCATTAAATCTCAATGTACAGCACACTAAGGACAAAGATCCTACATGAGGAGTAAATGCACAGTGACTCCTGTTGTTGACTTAACAAATTGACACTCTTGTTGATGGCATCAGTAATCACCCTAGGCTCTTGTCATGAGCTACCAAGGCTATGGAAGCCCCTGAGTTCACCGACTCTGATAATTTTTAGACAAGGCCATGGTCAAAGTGGAAGTTCTCTCCTCCCTTCAGAGAAAGGTACCTCCTTCTTTGATGACCCATTAAATACTCTCACGGGCTTTTCAGCTGGATCCACATGCCTTAAGGGCTGATTCTGAGGCCAGAGTGCTGTTTAGGACATCTGCCATTCTATGGGTCTGCTGTGTATCTCATTTCCCATGTTGGATCGTTCTCTCCCTTTATTTTATCAGCTAGTATTTGCAGACACTATTCTTGTTTCTGTGATCCCTTTGGTTCTTAGTCCTATCATTATGATCAATTGTGAACAGAAATTGATCACTGGGACTAGTGAGATGGCATTGGTACATGCCACCTTGATGGGATTGAATTGGAATCCCCTGGTATGTTTCTATCTCTACCATTTGAGGTAAGTCAGCTTGAGCATGTCCCGAATTGCACATCTCTTTCCTCTCTTATTCCCACTCTTATATTTAACAGTGATCACTTTTCAGTTAAGTTTCAGCACTTAAGAAGAATTGTGTATTGATTACAGTATTCAACCAAAAGTAATCTTTTTAAAAGATTATATGATAGAAAACATACATTATGATTCCATCTTCTTTCACTGAAATCCATGGTGGTTTTTGTATGTTAGTATTTTATTTTCCTTGTATAGTACTACATTTTTGTGAATGTGTCATGATACATTTAGCTGTTACACTCTTGATGGTTTTTTGGGTGGTTTCAACTTTGGAGCTCAAATTAGACTCGTAGGGATTCTGTAATAAAGGCCACAAAATAGGAGGCTCAAAACAATAGAAATATATTGCTCACAGTTCTGGGTAATAGAAGTCTGAAATCAAGGTAACAGCAGAGCTAGCTGCTCCTAAAATCTGTAAAAGAGAAATCTTTGTCTTTTCTAGCTGGTGATGTTTCTTGGCAATCTTTGGCATTCTTTGACTTGTAAATACATAACTAATCTTTGCCTCCACTGTTACCGTCTTCTATATATCATTTTATAAAAACAGCAACCATGGTGAATCAAGCAAGCACTCTATTTTAGTCATAACTCATCTTTACTAATTATATATTCAGTAAATCTTCCAAATGAAGTATCATTCTGTTATTACTTAAACATCTTTTTAGGGAGCACAATCCACCTAATACAGGACTACTATGAATGAAACCATGAACATTCTCTTGAAAGTCATTTTGTGTATGCAGGAATGAATTTTTGTGAGGTATATGTTGGAGTAGGATTTTTGAATCAAAGGAAATGCATATATTCAGATTAATTAGTTACTTGCTGGTGTTTGTACTAATTATAGTACTAGAAATAGCATGCAAGAGTTCTGATTGTCCTATCCTTTCCCAGACTTGGTATTCTTCATATTCATATTCAGGTGTATAGAATCATGGTATCTCAGATTTTAATTTATATTTCCCTTCTTATTAATAAAATTGAACTCTGCATCATAAGTTTATGGATCATTCAGATATGCCTAATCACTCTTCTTGCCTTTTCCTCTATCAAGTTCTCTGGTTTAACTTTCTTAATGATTTGTAGTCCTCAATACAGTAAGTGAATAATTTGTTTTTCTCATATATTTCCAGTAATTCAATCTTATAACTTGTGTTTTTATTCTTAATGGTGTTTATGTATGAATATGACATCTTTATTATGATGTGATTCAACTTTTTTTTCTTTTTCAGTTAGTAATGTCTTAAGAAACCTTCTATTTTTGTAAAGCTGTATTTATTTGAAAAGCAGAGTTAGAGAGTGGGAGAGACAGAGAGGTCTTCTGTCCACTCATTCACCCCCCAAATGGCCTCAACTGCCAGAGCTGGGCCGATTCTAAACCAAGAGCTTCTGCATCTCCCATGTGGGTGCAGGGGCCCAAGTACATGGCCATCTTTGACTGCTTTACCAGGCAATTAGCAGGAAGCTGGATCATAAGTGGAGAAAGCAGGAAGGACATGAACCACACCAAAATGGCATGCTAGCATTGCAGGTGGAGGGTTAACCTATTATGCCATAGTGCCAACTCCTAACAAAAATTTTTCTAATTCAAGTTTATCAATATATTTTTTTCTAGTTTTTCTTGTATCATTTTTCATGTTTATATCAATACTCGTAGTATGGTTCAAAGACAATATTTTTCCCATGTGGATGTTTAATAATCCATCACTATTCAAAAGTTTATACTTTGTCCACTGTTAATTTGTACAATCTTTTTTCATGTCATTTGGTAATACATAGGTAGGACTGTGTGTGTTTTGCGATCACATTAGCTCAATCAGGAGGGACTGTATGCGCTTTCTGTTTTATGGTCACATTAGGTCAATAAGGAATTGAAGTGTTTGAAAAATGGACCTCCATTTCTTTGAGGTCTTGTGAATATCTATCTTAGTCTACACTTAGGAGTCAATCCTTGGGTGATTCTGTTGAAATCCTGGTGTTATTGCTGGAGCTGTTCTTCCCTAGCTGGTGCTGAACATCAGCTTTTACCCCTCTAACACTATAATTGAGCTGAAATTTGACATAACTTTCAGTCTTTTAGCTACCTCTTCCAAATTAGTAAAGGCTTTCATGGATGAGTGACTGCAAATGAATTGCTAGTGTCCCTGAAATCTTGGCCCACAGAATCAGAAATTGTCACAGCTGTGGAAGCTCTGTCATGGCTTCAGATCTTTGATATTAAAAAATAAAATAATGACAAATAATCACAACAACTTAGTTTTATCATTACTATGTTCAAATAACAATTTTTTGTATTTTATTTTAATATTGGCCAGATAATTTTCAAAATGTTTCCATTAATTTTTAAACTTAATAGAAAGAGAAACAGACAAGAACTTTCATCTGTTAGTTTACTTCCCAAATGCCTGTGACAGCCAATATTGGGCCAGGCCAAATCCAGAAGCTAGAACTCCAAGTGGGGTCTGACATGAGTAGCAGAGACTCTAGTACTTGAACCATCAACTGCTGACACTTGTGGGTATACCTTAGCAAAAAGCCTAATGGGAAACAGAGGCAGGACTTGTACCCTAGCATTCTGGTTGTCCAAAGTGGTGACTAACTCACTTTGCCACAATGACTGCCCACATTGGTCTTACTGTTAGTCTAATTTTTAGCCTTTTCTAAAATGTGACAAAGGTATTAGTATTAATGGGAGAAAGGAAGCATAATAAAATTATAGTGCATGGAAAACTTATTTGAAAAAAATTCAATTTTAAATATGTGGGTGGATTACAATGGCGAGTGGAAGAGAACTGGAAGAATCAAATGGCTACAGTATCGACACAGCTATCTCCATCCATAAGCCCAAAAGACTGAGTAAAGGAAGAGGTTGCTGAAAACAGAATACACACAAATTCTACCTTTAGAAGGAGCATTCAATGCCAAAAAACACAACTATGCATGACAGCCTCAAAGGCAGAGAGCAAGCGTCCTGACTTCAAAATATTTGCTCTCTTTTTACTGTGTGAATTCTTCAAACACACCTTGAAATCAAATCACACAGTAGGCTATTGATGTCCATACAGGGCAGCTTATCAGGGCAGTGAGGGAAAAAGAAGGATAGAGTAGAACTGGAGAAAATGGAAATTATCTGACAAAGTGCCTATTTTGTAGTTTAGCTCCCACATTTGTCCTTTATTCAGGAGAAAGCAGCTGACCCTAGAACAGGGAATACATGAAATTCCATCATGTAGTAATATCAACTCAGTTACACTCTCATATGCAACCTAAAATGTCTGTCACATCCAATATTCCTTACATGATGCAATAGAAGGGGAAAAAGTAAAGAAATTATACAATTGAGTCATATGAAACGTAGCTGTTATCATTCTTTTCCTTGTTGATCACTGCTGTTGGAAATAAAAGTGGTCCTTTTCCACCACCAATTTCAAGTTCTTCTAGTCCTCAGCTGACCCAATCCTTCATTCTCATAGACTATATCTCCTTGGATATTGTCTTCATTGGATGCATTAAAATTTCTGTTGACTTATACCATCAAATATGGAGATACTGGAGGTATCCCAGATGATCTTTCTGGTTCTACAAACAGTACTCCTTGCCTTTTCTGCGTGTTGTACAGCAGTGACTCAACTCTATGTCTCAGATTAGACTCAATCTACAATAGTGATATCCTTCTATATCTATTGGTGCTGAAGACTGAAGAACAGTAGTCTTTAATTCAATTCATTGCAAGCATTCCTTTACCCGCTAGTAAAATCCTTTTTCCGTGAGTCACTAGGACTCCATATTAGCCGTAGGATTCAAAGATACAAAAAAATTATTCACCCACTGTTTATTAAGTATAATATCGATACAGTTCTAATTTTCCAGGTCTATTCATCTTGTATGAAAGATAGCAAATACCAAATCTTATAGGTGATCTCTTCAACACTGTTGACTAGTCAGTACTGAGACCACCTCACTATTCTGTATCAAGTATTCCTGAATGACAAAATACATTGTGGATCCCTGAATTCAAGAAACTTGTTTTTTATATACTTCGTTTTACCCCCCAAAAGTCCCTTCTTTAGGTAATGGAAGAGATTGAAGAGTGACCCCTCAAAATCTATGAACAATTGAGACATTTGAATATGAATTAATTTGGTGATAGGGACTTTGGTAAGAATCAAGATGAGATCATGCTGAATAGGGTAGGGTCTAAATCTAATGATATTCTTATCAAAGACTGAAAAGTACATAAGGTATAGACATTGCAATGTGAACATGGAGGCAGAGAATAGAATGATCCATATTCAACAAGGAATGCTAAGGATTGGAACCACTTCCAGAACAACCTATTCTATCATTACCTTGTTACTTTTGAGCATGTGTTAGCCTCTCTGATAAGTAAATTGTGCTTCTGTTTGATATGGCAAACCTATTGCATACATAGTATTTTGTGGTTTTGATAGACCACCCAGTTTATGTTGTAAATTTGAGATGTGTATTCACTTGATATCTTATGATTATTCTTAGTTTTTTTCTGGGCAATGTCAGAAACTAACAGCTAATTTCCAAAATGTTATTTTAAAGGAAGGACTTGACCTTAACCAAAATTTTAGGAGTCAGTGCTGAGATTTCCCCACTGTGGCCTTGCACAAATTCTATTGAAATATTTCTCTACAATAGATATCGCTAATTTCAATTGCGTTTGAGTCACAGGACCCACTCCATCCCACTCAAAATCTCAAAAACCCAAACAGAACCACAAATTTTTCTGTATCTTCCTTTGAAACAGTTAGTGTAGAGTGCCATTTATATCCCTTTAGAATGGATGTGTCTAACTCCTTAATTCCAAGAAACTACTGAGATTGCATTTCTGAGTATCTTAAGGTTTTTCCTCAGCTCCTAATTAAGTAATGCTATTTTAAGGACTTAATTTATTGGAAAGGTAGAGTGACAGAGAAAGGGAGAGACATTTTCCGTATGCTGGTTCAGTCCCCATATAGACACAATGCATGGGGCTGGGCCAAGTCAAAGCCATGAGGAAAGAACTCCATCTGGGCTGCAAGATTTTTGGATGATTCTCTCCCATCCTGAAACCGGGTCTTCCCCACACAGTCTGCAAATGCATACAACAGTCTTCTCTGAAAACACCTTCATATATTCCTGAAGAATCCATGCTTTTCCAATCACCTAGATATCCCTTAATTCACTCAAACTGACACCCAAAATTAACAATCACAAGGTTCAAGAAAGATAATTAGGTTCTAGAGCAGACAGTAACCATCTGGACAAAATTCAATCTATCCTGTGACATTTCATGATACTTCCTCAAAGGACTCTAGCCCTTCTCTTGGAAAAAGGACTTTGGAACTAAAAGCTAGTTTAATTCTCAGAATGAGTAAAAGCCCATAAATCATCCATCAGGTAATTCCAGTTAGGCTTTTTCTCAGATGATCTTGATTCTTCCTCCTCCTCCATCTATAAGAAGCAACACATTATCTGACTTCTAGTCTACTTACTTCTAGAGATATCTTAATAAACGTTATAGCAAATCTATGAGTTAAAAATTATTTATACAATTCTACTCCTCTGGCTTATTGTGGTAATTAGCCTATACCTTGTCTGTGACAATCATGAATCCCACTACTCTGGGGCCTCATTAAAATTGAAGTCAGGTGATCTAATTTCATAGCTACCTCCTAGCAAATCATCTTGTAGGACACCAATGGTCTCCTTACCAAGCACCATAAATGTGTGCTTTAATGTCTTGAAGCCAGGACTATGTTTCTGATACTTTCACCTAATAGGTCAGTTCCATCATTCTCATTTCTCTGATATTCTGAAAACCTTCTATATAAGATGCCACTGGTATACCTACATATACATACTGTAAACTGTGGGCCATCATTGGTCCAGAATACTTTCTACCAAACTAGTGCCATGCTTACTTATGTCTTCCACTCGACCCATTACTTTTCCAATTATAGAGAATACCCCATCAATATCAATAACTTTGGCTCCACTGAGTCTCATATTTTCTCTCTAACAGCCAGGGAATCTATTTCCCATGGATTCATCAGGATCCTATTAGTACTTAATAGCACAATTTTTAAAGGATCTTGTAGGGCTGGTTTTGTGGAACAGCAGGTTAGGTTGCAACTTGGAATGCTGGCATCTCATATCATCTCACCAGTTTGAGTACCCACTTGCTCCACTTCTGACCCAGATCCCTATTCATATGTTTGAGAAAGTACCCATGGGAGAGCCAGATGGGGTTCCTGGCCCCTGGCTTCAACCTCACCCAGCCCAGGCTGTTGTAACCATTTGGATAGTGAAACAGTAGATCAAGATCTTTCTCTGATACTATGCCTTTCAAATAGATAAGTCACATATCAGATAAAACATGATATTTGTCTTTTTTGGACTGATTTGTTAAGCATAATGATTTCCAATTGAGCCTTTTGCAACAAAATGGATGCAAATTCATTTTATGACTCAATAGTAGTCTATCATGTATATACCACATTTTCTTTATTCAGTCATCAGTCGATAGACATCTAGGTTGATTCCATTTCTTTGCTATTTTAATTGAGCTGCATTAATATGGGTATACAGTTAAATGTTTTCTCTGATACATGGCAAAGAATATGAAAAAATATGTAGGAATTAAACAGACATCTTGTGATATGATTGCTTTTAGCCCTTATTTATATTACTATGGAACTCTGGTCTTCCTACTTATTTGTTGAATATCATGGTTAGTGGTGAACTGTCATTATAGAGTGGATTGAAAGTAGGTCATTGCAAAAATGAAAAAAGGAATGAGTGTGATTGATGGAAGGATGAGGAAGGGAGCAAAGTATGGTTATATTCTTAGAACTGTACGTATGAAATATGTCCTCTTTATATTAATGGAGAACTAGAAAACAACTACTAAAAGCTCTTTATTTGATCAGCCCTTTGCTCCCAAGTATGATTACTACAAATGAGTTTCACTTAGGTCTGAAAGCAATGAATGAGGCTAAGTCTTTAAAATAATCAGCAGTAACTCTTGTATCATATAACTATTTTTATACAGAGGAGGGATGCCCCCATTGGGAGACATTTTGAGATGCAAAATATCATGAATGCTTAAATGTTCTTGGGGAAATACTTGTTGGTTTTTTTCCTCTGATGGGTTTTATCTTTTAACTATTTCTCTGTGGCTTAGTGGAGTATATGTTCTTTCAGTGAATACCCAGAGATGTGCACTGGGTATGGCCAGGAAGCTCTGGTCAGTGCTGAAGAGTGGGGCGAGCATCCAGGATGAAACCCTAGTTGGGCATGATAGATTTGTATTGTCATCAGGGAGAGAGTATGACCACCTCTGTTGGTATAACCACACCTTCACTTTCTCTCTTCCAAGATGACCAATGCCAAGGGCTAGTCCACAGTGGGTGCAATACTCACCTGCACTGCAGCATGAACCACACAAAGGATCTGTGCAGTCCTCAGTGTGAGGACAGATCCTTTTGCAATGACCCACCCCAGGGAGTTTGGGAGCTCTGAGCCTCTGGCTCATGACACAGTGATTGCCCAGAGACCCTATTGTAAGGCTCCCACATTAAAAGGATGAAGAGGATCTGCTCTGCCCCACTAGGTGGTCCTGTCCATAGAGAGGCTGAAAAGTTCTCTGAGCCAGCTGCCTCTAGGTACTCTGCTTTGGCGTTTTGAGCTCCAGAGCCTGTGATATGTTGAGAGGATAGGGGCCCTCAAAGTTCAGCAGGGGTGCCCAACTCCCTGTTAACCCTCCCAGCCAGACTCAGATTCTGTGGGGAACAGATTTTTTCCCTCTGGGAAAATTCCTGGATCATAAATGCACACAAGAGCTGCTATAGCCGCTAGTAGTGACAAAATAGTGCCTTTTCACCTCTGGTTTTTGGGAGCCCGTGTGGCAGAATGGGGAGAAAAAAACATGCTTTTTGGTTTTCTCGCTACCATAGGCAGGCACCCTGTCCTCGTTAGGGGTCCTGGTTGGACTCAAGGAGAGCATGTTCCACAAAGCTCTCCCTTTGGTGATATTACCAGTGACATGTGCTGCAGCCTGCTGTCACCTCATGCTTCAAAGCTAGTGCATACTAAGCTCCTGGGCTGTGTGGATCATGTGTTGTATCTGCACTCATTGCACATCTGCATTTTCCACACTGATCCATGCATATCTCTTCCTTCTGTAGAATTATCACTGCAGATTTCTCTCTATCTCTCTCCTGGAAATGTACTTCCTCTCCTTTTTTTTTTTTTTTTCCTGCTATTTTCTAAGTGTTCTGATACTACAGATTGACATCTCATTCCTTAGCTATTTTAGCTAAAAGTATTAAAGTATATGAGTATAAAGTATTATATGTACTTATATATAAGTATATGTACTTATATAAAAGTATATACTTATGTAAAAGTATATACTTATATAAAAGTATATAAAAATATAAAATATTCTAAAATATAATGTGGCTATGCACTAAAGCAGCTGTATTACTTTGCATTTCTTCCAAACAGATCTAGGCCTAGAACTAAGCAATATTTGTCTTAGAATTATAAAAAAAATGATTTGAAGCTGCTATAGAGAGCATGTGTCTCTCCATATATGCTGTTAATTTGTATTAATGGTTCTTATATTTTTTCCTTATGTACATTTTTAAGTTATAAATACGAGTTTCCAGGTGATTCCATAAACACTATTCTTGTGTTATTAACTAAGCTACTCAGGCCTTTGATCTCCTCATGCTTTGTTCTCCAAATGCATTTCATTTCTTGCTGGCCTGAGTGATAATTGGAGTAATCATGATACCATCATACCCCATAGGTTAGCTGTTTTCCATCTGCCTATGATGCATCTCCTCTTTTACCCAAGAAAGGAAGTTATCCTGTAGTTCTCAGATATATGACTAACACTTCACCAGAATCTAATATTGAGGGCTTCTTTCCTGAAGCCATTTCAATACAAATTACTGTATCCGTCAGGGAGTCAGCAGGAAACAGATGGCACACTCAAATTAGGATAATTTGGGGAGATTTTATTTACAAAGTGACTAATTACAAAGGTATGGATGAGGAGTGGGGAAACCACAAGAGATAATTCAGGTACCTGGAGCTGGGAGCAATAGCAGAGCTGTCACTAACAACCAAGAAGAGATTAAAGTGGGGAGGATATCCAGCCTGCCTACGGCTATATCAATTAGAGAAAAAGGACAAATCCCTTTCTGCCAACCTCATCTAGGACAGTGA
Source organism: Oryctolagus cuniculus (assembly GCF_051225735.1). Lineage (NCBI taxonomy): Eukaryota > Metazoa > Chordata > Mammalia > Lagomorpha > Leporidae > Oryctolagus > Oryctolagus cuniculus. Next base: position 114,487,377 of record NC_142869.1, on the reverse strand, counting down.
TTTCCTCTTGGTACTTTGTCTTCAGGTCTCAGTTCAAAGCTCGCCTCAATGAGTTTTCCCTGTTCAGTCTGTCTAAAGTAGTACCACCATCCCCCTCTACTCCATTACCCTCTACCCTGTTTTTATAATGTGCATCAGCTTGTGTGTTCTTCTAACCCTACTACACTCTAACATTCCAATACAATCCCACGATGGCAGGATCATGTCTAATTATTTTCATAGCTTCAACAGTCAGAAAAATATACATTGTATAAAACATAATCAGCAAATATTCAGTAAATTATATAGATGAAATAATTGAAAAGTGTTTTCAAACAAAGACTAAGGTTGGTAGTATTCAATTGGAGAATAGAAGATGAATTAAAGCAAATGATAAAAGAAATTAAAGTAGAAGTAGAGAATAGAGATAAAGGAGTTAAAAGGGCCGTGGGTCAAACAGGGGGAATAGAACAATTTATTATGGTATTGTAAATTATTTGGAAATTAGGGCTGTATTGAGAGGAAGATTATGTTCACTCTTGGAAATCTTTTAAGCTTGAGGCTTCCAAGTGAAATGTATTTAAGATATATGGAAATAAGAAAATGGCCTTTTAGGAATCGCTTCAGGAATCAACAAAATAGAAATTGTATGAGTGACAGCAGATATATATTTTATATGCTACAAATACTTGATGTTTTGTTCAAACCAAGCAATATTACTACATCAACCAACAGATACCCAGTGAAATCCTGTCTGCCCAACTTGACTTGTTAAAATAACAAGTTTATTCCAGAAAACTTCAAGATATATCTATTGATGTAGGCAGCAAGTTATATCATTCTTCTCCTGAACCATATTAAGATATGAAGTTAATGACATAAACAAAGAATATACATTTAGATACAATGAAGAATATACACAGTGAGAAAGGAAGAATATATTGAGTGTTAGGAAAATGGTGCATGCACAGTCTTATCTGTGGCGTGATCTACACCTGATTTACATTCTATACGCTGGTTCCCACCGCCATTGCTGAAAGCCAGGTAGCCACATTGCCCAAACTACCTGTGCCAAGCTCCACCCCCCAAACTAATGGGATTGGCTAATTCCTATCTCACTGCCCACCCTCTGGAAAAGGTATATCAGACCCCCTTCCCAGACACGTGACCCTTTTTTCCCTTCGCCGCCCCACCCCCTCCAGTCTGCTGTGTTTTCCCCAATAAACCCTTTCCCTTACTCCAGTGTTTGGTGTATTTTGTGACGGCCTAATAGAAATATATAACATTGGTTCCATGACTCGGATAACCTTACATTGGTGATCCAGCGTCCCCCAGTGCTCTGGGATCCTGGATTTCTGCCAGTCGCAAAACACACCCCCAGAACTCCTTCCACACCACCGAACACTCTGCAATTTCCATCCACACATTGGCCTTCCCAATTTTGAGGTAAGACACGAACAGGAATTCCTCACAGTGACTCTTATTTGAGTTGCGGCCTACTGTCATCTGCTTATCTGAGGCTGTTCGAAGTCATAGCACTGGACACGAGCCGCAACTCCTACTTAAGGATTTTAATCTCTACGGACACTGTGTCCAGGCAACAGTGGGTGAGTGATGACTCAACCTCTGTTCCCCTTTTCACAGGGTAGGCACTGGGCTCCAGTGGGCCCTTGGGTGATGACCCCGCCTTCTGCTCCCATTCCTCTGTTAATCAGATGGCCAGGACTTCAAGGGCGCTTGCTGTCCACTGATCTGACCTATTGAGTCACCATGGGAAATTTCTCCTCCTGCATTCCATCTGATTCTCCTCTTGGTTGCCTTTTAAGTAATATGGTCCCTCTCAAATTGGCCCCAGCCCTCAAGTGGTGACACCTCATCTTTCTCTGTAATCAAGTGTGGCCCAAGTATGACCTTGATGGTCAACTGGAATGGCCACTTCACGATACCTTGTTCCTTTCTCACTTGCTGATCTTTCACAGATCGAACAAAAATTGGGTTCCTTCACCTCTAACCCAAAGTTGTACATTAAGGAATTTTGCTATTTAACCCAATCTTACTATCTGACCTTTCATGATATCTTTATGATTCTCTATAATACCCTTCCTCCAGAGGAGCAAAGGCAAGTTTGGAAACAAGCCTGTCTCCATGCTGATGAGATCCTCAGACAGACCCTGCCCATCCCATAGGTGCAGTTGCAGTTCTGGAGCAGGATCCCAATTGGGATTATAACTCTCCCAGTGGTAAAACAGCCAGAAATCATTTTATTACCTGCTTGTTAGCTGGACTAAAGAAATCCACCAGAAAGGCTGTAAATTATGATAAACTGGGAGAAGTTATTCGGGATAGAATGGAAAATACCTCTGCCTTTTTGCAGTGCCTAATGCAGACTCTCCTCCAATATACCAACTTAGATCCAGAGTCTCCTGATGGCTGCAGCCTTCTTATGAATCATTTCTTTGCTCAGAGTTTTCCAGATACTAAGGAAAAGTTAAAGCGGCTTGAGAAGGGTCCATTAACTCCACAGGCAGAAATTCTAGAGGTGGCCTTCAAAGTATATAACAGGAAGGGTGAGAGAGCCTGAAAGGAAAAACTCCAGATGCTGGCCAAGGTTTTCCAGCAACCTGCTGCCTCCAGTAACCCTACTAACCGCAGGAACCCTGCTGACAGCAGGAACCCTCTGGGTCCATGCTTCAAATGTGGCCAGAAGTGTCACTGGGCCTGGATGTGTCCTAATCCCAGAGGCCCACCGGGTCCTTGCCCAAAATGCCACCAGAAGGGCCACTGATGAGTGGACTGTCCTCTTGTCCATCGAGGCAGTAGGCCATCCTCCCCACCTATGCCCTGGGTTGACATTCTAGGGCTGGCTACTGAGGACTGAAGGGGCCTGGACTCTCACCATTCAACTACGGCCATCACTCCACAGGATCCCAGGGTAACTGTGACAGTAGCAGGTAAGCCAATTTCTTTCCTTATTGACACAGGGGCAACCTTCTCAGTCCTTACCCAGTATTGGGGGCCTACATCTGCTGCCTCATCCTCCATAGTCGGGGTGGAGGGAAAGCCTTATAGACCCTTGCAGACTCCAAAACTGATCTGCATGATTGATATGATGCCCTTCTCCCATTATTTCCTTGTTATACCTCAATGTCCCACCCCCTTCTTGGGGAGGGACATACTCTATCGATTTGGTGCTCAGGTGGTTTTTACCCTTCAGCCTATGGCCGTGTCCTCCAGCTCACCTTTGCCTCCCTTTTTACTATTTCTCTCTCAAGATAACCTGGTCCTAGCCATCCTACCCAAGTCAGAACCCCTGTCCACAGTCAACCCACGAGTATGGGACACCAGCCACCCTACGGTGGCAGCCCACCATCCTCCCATCCAAATAAAGTTACAAAATTCTTCCACATTTCCTTCCCAGCAGCAATATCCTCTACCCCTTTCCAGCCTCAGAGGTTTAAAGCCTATAATCTCTAAACTCCTCCATCAGGGCCTGCTACGCAAGACTAGCTCCCCCTATAACACCCCAATATTGGCAATCAAAAAGCCTAATGTGTCCTTTCACCTTGTTAACGCAGCAATAGTGCCAATACACCCTGTGGTCCCCAATCCATACACCCTCCTTTCCTCTATCCCTTCATCCACATCTCATTACTCTGACTTGGATCTAAAGGATGCTTTCTTTAATATTCTCAGGACATCTTTGCTTTCACCTGGACTGACCCAGACACCCGAGTGTCCACTCACCTAACCTGGACTGTGCTCCCTCAGGGGTTCCGGGATAACCCCAGCCTGTTTGGTCAGACCTTGGCAAATGATCTGGGCACCATGGACCTAACACCCTCCTTTCTTCTCCAGTACGTTGATGACCTCCTCCTTCGCAACCCCTCAGAAATAGATAGCCAACGATAGACTGCTACTCTCCTCAACTTCCTAGAAGCCAGAGGTTATCGGGTATCCTTCACCAAAGCACAGCTCTGTGTGCCTTAGGTATCTTGGGGTTCATTTTACCCCCACCCTCAATTCTATCACTGTTGACAGAAAGCACTCATAGCTGACCTCCCACCTCCTTCTACCAAGGAAGAAATTCTTTCTTTTCTATGCCTAGCAGGATTTCTACGATCCTGGATTCCAAACTTCTCCTTCTTAGCCCGATCACTCTATGAAGCAGCAAAGAGGCCCCTCCAGGAGCCCCTTTTGACTCCAATTACCTCCCAGTATCATAAGCTCCAGCAAGCTATCCTACAGGCCCCTACCTTACACTTACCAGATCTCACATGGCCCTTCCTTGTTTATGTAATTGAAAAACAAGGAACAGCCTTGGGGGTTCTCGGACATCAACCTGGTCCCTCTTTTGCTCCTGTAGCCTATCTCTCAAAAACTTTAGATCCCACAGTTAAGGGTTGGGCACCCTGCTTATGAGTACTATCGTCAGCAGTGGTCCTAATACAAGAGTTAAAGAAACTCACCTTTGACTCACCACTTACTATCCTCTCCTCTCACCATCTATCAGAGCTTCTGACTTACAAAGGCCTTCAGTCTCTTCCACCATCTCATATTCTGGCCCTTCAGGTAGCGCTAATAGAGGACCCTACCCTCTCTTTTAAACCTTGCCTTCCCCTTAACCCAGCTACTCTCCTTCCTCCTCCTCCTCCATCTGCAGATTATCCAGTACCTGTCCACTCTTGCATTGAGACTATGGAACATCTATTACTTCACCCCTTGAACATCCAGGAGGGTCCCCTTGTTAACCCCACTCTAGTCTGGTTCACAGACGGTAGCTCTATCTTTCATGAGGGAACAAAAAAGGCAGGATATGCTGTGGTTTCAACCACCGACATTGTAGAGGCAGGACCACTCCCTTCTAATACTACTAATCAGCAGGCTGAGCTCTATGCTCTAACCTGTGCCTTTACGCTGACAAGAAACAAAACTATCACCATCTATACTGACTCAAAATATGCCTTCCATATTCTCTTATCCCACTTGGCAATTTGGAAAGAAAGAGGCCCTCTTACTACTAAGGGGACAGCCGTCTCCAATGCTACTTTCATAACCCCTCTCCTAGAGGCAGCCTGTCTTCTGACAAAAATCAGACTTGTCCACTGTAAGGCTCATCAGACATAATTCTGCCATCACTGCCGGTAATAACAGGGCAGATCAGGTAGCTTGTCAGGCGGCACTGTCCTCTTCTCCTTCCAGTGCATCTTCCACTCCACCTGTTATACTAGCAATCCGCCCCCAGGACCAGCTGTCTCAACAGCCCTCCACTCAGGCTATCTTATTCTATCTCCACCACTTGTTTCATCCCAATGTCTCTTCCCTATTATCAATTTGTCAAACAGTCTCTTCCTCTCTCACCAGAAGATGCCAAATATCTTCAACAACTCACCTCTTCTTGTTCTGTGTGTCAAAGGACAAACCCTAACTCTAACCTCCATCCTCCACCCTTCCCTTCTCATCAGGCCAGAGGACACCTGCTGGCCTCTGACTGGCAGGTTGACTTCACCCATATGCCCAGAGTGAGATGTTTTCAATATCTCTTGATGTTAGTAGATACCTTCTCTGGGTGGGTCCAGGCTTTCCCTACTACTAACAAACAGGCACTAACAGTTTCCAACATCCTACTTCAGAAGATTATGCCCCGTTTCGGAGTTCCTAGCTCTCTGCATTCAGAAAATGGTCCTGAATTTACATCTCAGATAACTCAGCTGATGACTAAGGCGCTTAACATCCCTTGGTATTTCCATATCCCTTACCACCCTCAATCTTCAGGAAAAGTAGAAAGGGCAAATCTTACGCTAAAAATACTCTGAATAAACTTTCCCTTGAGCTTCAAATGACTGAACTAAACTACTTTCTCTGGCCCTGCTCTGTATAAGGGCCCTTCCAAGAAAACCTCTCACTATTTCGCCTTTCAAACTGATGTACGGATGTCCCTTGATCCCTCCAACTGTACACTGTCAATCTCCACTCCTACCATCCCATCTACTCTCACCTCTCCTCAGGCATCTCCGATCAGAGCTTGGAAATATATAGACACCTACTGCCCAGCTCCAAGTCCAACTACTTCAGACAGCTCTCCTCCCATCACAGTGGGAGATGAGGTCTTCCTGTCCTCTTCACACCCCTCCTTACCCCCCCACTCCTACTAAACTACAGGCTAAATGGACCAGACCTTACTGGGTTATTCTCACTACTCCTACTGCAGCAAAGTTACAGGGAATCCCTCACTGGATCCACTTCACCCACCTTAAGCATTCCCCTCCCCCTCATTATACAGTTACTCCCACAGGGCCACTCAAAGCCAAGTTCACCCAGACTCAAGCCCCATTGCCAACCGTACCTGAAAGCTCAGACCCTCCTGTGGTTAATGAACCCACCTTGGAGAAGCAATAATCATCCAGCCATCCACCAATTCCAATACCGGCTAAGTACTGATCCCCTCTTATATCGCTACCAGCTCTTCCTACAACTCGTGTGGGAAGAGTATCAGACACACTCCTTACCCATTGACCCCTCTCGGCTCCTTTTGGATATTGAAGACTTACACTTCCAGGGAACCTTCTCAGACTTAACTCCCTCTGAGATCTACACTTTCCCATACCTTCTCCTATTATCTCACTCCCTCTTTTATACACCACGATGAATCTCTCAATAATCTCATTCCTTCTGCTCCTCTCTGTCAATCCCACATCTACAGCAGCCCCCGGAATACATTATGCATGGCAATTTCAGATATACGCCACTTCCACCCCATCCAAACTACTCAATGTGACCTTTTGCCCCACCACTGGCTGTGCAGGCCCAAGCACTCTGTACTTCAATTTTGCTCAGGCCTGCACACATAACTATTATGACTGGGCAAGATATAGTTTACCTCACCTCATAGCAAATCCATATTATTTTTGCCTAACTTAGGATAACACAGGCTCATATAATGATGACTATTGGAAAGGGTGCTCTCCATGGTCCTGTAACTATTACCATACTGATCAGGGACAGGGCCTCCCCAGAAAATAATTTTATAAGGTCCTCTCCCAGGAAAAACCCTCTCTAAATAGGAGGCCACAGATAGGCCTTAACTACTGGACCCAACCACTCTTAGCCGTCACCGTAATTGACCCCCACCTTCAGGTCTGGCAAGAGGGGGTCAAGGGATCTGTCACTTTGTATAGAGGAAATAACCTGCGAGATCCCCATGGGACCATAAAAATTATCAGGATCTATACTCAACTCCCAACAGCTCCCATGGACATGGTGGTTGATATGGTAAAGAAATCCTCTAAACACCTGTCCCAGCTAATTAACCCAGCCAAACCTCCCCTAACATGGCTACACCTTATCAATCTGTCTCTTGCCTTACTTAATCAACTACACAACTCTACTTTACCCCTGGCTCTTTATAAACAACAATGCTTTATATGCACTCCTCTTCAGGAACCTCCTGTTGTGGCTACCCTACTTATCAATATTCCCGCTTCTAGGAACTCCTGTACCCCTACTCCTCAGAGAACCATCAGTCATCTTCCTTTGCATTCTGGAGGCCAGGACGCAACGTGCTGGATACCCACCATAACAGAACAATCTAACGGGATTTGGCCAGTTAACATTCCTTGTGTTATGTATTAACATAACAGTTCCTTCTCTAGCCCACATGGAACCTCATTTCTCTGTAACCACACCCTGTACACTTGTATTAACCATTCTACACCTGGCCCATGTGTGTTGGTGATATTCTCTCCCCACCTAACATTATATGACTACTCAGAGTTTCTTTTACAGGTTAATCCCCCTGTCCACAAGAAATGAGCAGTCCTCCTCCTGGTCCTGGTTGGAGTCAGCCTTGCAGGTTCTCTCTCTTCCGCGGTGGTCTCAGGAACTGCTCTGGGCCACAACATTATGTCCATCAACCGGTTCCAAGAGCAGCCCCAGCAATTACAAGAGGAGGTCTCTAGGTCCACTGAAACTTTAGCAGACACCATTGGAGGCCTCCAAAGGCAGATTACCTCACTGGCAGGTATAGTGTTACAAAATAGACAGGCTCTGGACCTTATAACAGCTGAAAATAGAGGAACATTTTTATTTTTCTGGGAGAACAATGTTGCTATTATGTTGATCAATCAGGGCAGGTAAAACAAAATGTTAACCAGCTCCAACAAACTGCCACCTCTATAAAGCAGTCTGCCCTTTGGTCTGGAGAATCTCTACTTTCATTTCCCTTATGGAATCCACTGGCCACTTGGTTAATGCCATTCCTAGGACCATTGGCTGCTATTCTAACCCTGTCTTTTGTACTACCATGTCTGTTCAAGTGTTTACAGGAGCTAATCATGAAGGAACCAAAGTCTTCACCAACCAGGCTGTCAACCAGATGCTGTTGCAGGGATATACTTGGCTCCCCACCCAGGAGATAACAACTTAAGACTCATTCATTGACCCGGGCCAGCAGGAAGCAGCTATAGAAGACAGACCATCGCCCCTTCTACCCTACTGGACTTTTGGGCCAATGTAATCCCATACAATGTGTGCTTTATAAAAAACAAAAGGGGGGAATGTTAGGAAAATGGCGCAGGCACAGTCTTATCTGTGGCACGATTTACATTCTATACCCTGGTTCCCACTGCCATTGCTGAAAGCCAGGTAGCCACATGGCCCAAACTACCTGTGCCAAGCTCCACCCCCAACCTAATGGGATTGGCTAATTCCCACCTCACTACCCATCCCCTAGAAAAGGTATATCAGACCCCCTTCCAAGACATGTGGCCCTTTTTTCCCTTCACCGCCCCACCCCTCTGGTTTGCTGCAGTGTTTTCCCCAATAAACCTTTTCCCTTACTCTCCAGTGTTTGGTGTATTTTGTGATGGCCTAATAGAAATAGATAACATTGAGTTAGAATACATTTCAGCATTGTGCTAGGTTTCACTTAACATCTCATTGTATCCTCACAATAGCTCCTGGTTCTAGAGATTATTGTGAATTTGAAGATGTTTCAAATGTAGATGAGAGAGGTTAGGCAAATTTCCTAAGGTCATTTTGCTGCTACAGCTGGAAATTTGATTCCAAGTCACCACAAGCTATTTGCCACTCACAGCTCCTGCACATGAAAAGAAAGGACATGAGCCCTTATTCATTAACTACGGATTATCTATGAGGCCAGGGAACTTTTTCTTATAGGACAATGGAGAGCTAACCTACCAAAAATTTAGTTTGTCTCCTCCAGTGTATATGCTGACATTTTAATAGGATTTCACTGTTTTATTTGCATTTATTAAGTTAGTGTTATAGGCTTAGACTCATTTCTTATTGAAGAATGTATCCTTCTTGTCATTTTCCTCCTCCCAAGCACTTGCTTATTTTCCCCTGGCTATTTCTTCCTGCTGTCCTCTATGCCTTTGATTGTACTCAACTTTACCAACAGCTTCCCATAGTGACGTGGGGATGTGGACAGCTCTGTACCAGAACTCTTTCCCTAGGCAGACAAAATGGAAGGGTGACAGAATAATGTCTAGAGTTAGAACATCATTCAGAATGTAGATCATCTGCAACACATTTTTGAAGTTCTACCCACTGAATCATTTATAATATGTAATACAGCTCCTTACCAATTAGCCTTTAATTATAAGCATGATTGACAGATTGCAAAGGGGCATTGGGCATGCACTCATAAATATGGTCATTCTGTTCCTTGCAGAGTTAGTGTCATAGGAGATAAAAATAGACATGTGTGGGAGGCATTACAGAAGCACAGGTGAGGTTATTCCTTCTTGTGGTATTGCAAGACATCTTCACAGACGACATGACACATGGACTGGGTGTTGAAGGATGATTAACATTTGACAGGTAGTTGTGCAGTGTAGGAAAAGGCAAAAGGATGGAAAACTGCAGTGAGGTAACTATTTTTGTAGATGGAAGACTTGCTTGAAAATCCAAAGTAAGAATTAAAATTACTGCCTAGACTGTCCTAATCAGTGTGGCTCTGGTTATGACACAATCCTGGCTGCTTTATAGATTACTGAGCACATGGATACTGATTTTGTAGGAGATTGTGAACCAAATATATTTTAAACTGTGAAATGTATCATAACTTCCCCTTATAGTAAGATGCATTTTGCTGAAAAGTTAAAAATTTATGTGCCCCAGATTTATCTTTTTGTGTCTGGAACTTGAGAGACACAAAGTTTCTTTGGTATAGAAAAAAGTCCAATAGGAATATGAAACAGCCTTGGGGATTTCACCTTGTCATTCTCCTTCCACTCATTCCTTCATGGACTGGCAGTTTTCATGACCATGGCTAATTAGCTATCTTCTTGGTGAGATCTTTACCACTTACTCCACTGGAAAGCAGATTATGGCATCACTGATATTCTCTAGGTCTAATATTCTTGCTCATCATCACCCCCTAAATAGAGTATCATTTTGATTACCTTCCTAGTGAAAACACTCAACTATTAGTTACAAAAGAATAGTTATCCTTCACGTATATTCTAATTGCCATGCATTACCTTTCACTCTGTAAATGCTGCTTGGAAATATGGCTCCAGCAGGTAGTTACTGGGAGAATTTACAGCATGCTTTCCAGAAACCTATAAAAAAGACGAATCTCACTTTGGTAGACTTTGGCTCTGCTTTTTCTGGGTTGTCTGTATTTTATATGTTCTATTTTGTGCTTTGTGATCTGGAGTATAACTCACTAAGGTAGTGGTTTTCATATGATTAAAAATGGTGTGTAGAAAGAAGAAAATACACCAATGCTGTGCTAAACTTGCCTAACATTGACATTGGGATGGCAGGGCAGTCTGTTTTGGCCTGTCAGAATCTGATCCCATTTTGTGGAAGCTGCTCATGAAACCTGTGCGTCTAATACCTGACTTCCTTAATCCCACGTTTTTAATGTTCTATTGAAGGTATACAAATGTCATGTGTACAGATTCAGGAATGTAGTGATACTCCCCCCCCCCCACATTCCCATCGTTTCTCCTCCTTCCTCCTCCTTCCTCTCCTATTCCTTCTCAATTTTTATAGTTCATTTTATAAGATTAACCCTACACCAGGGAAAGAGTTGAACTACTAGTAATAAGAAAAAACAATGCTCAGGGCTGTAAACAATCATTGAAGCTCAAAATGTCAATTTACTACTATGTATTTATATTTTTGGTACTCTATCACAGATCAAGGAAAATGGGATATTTGTCTTTTGGGAATGACACTTCACAAAGTATAATGGTTTCCAGTTGCATTCACACAGATTTCCAGTGTAAAAAATCCTCAGTGACAGTTTTTTAATGCCATAGCTGTGTGATGCAGCTGTGAGAATTGGTACATAAAAGTGGCATGTAGTTAAGAAACTTGGAAAGAGATGTCTACAGGCAACATTATAAATCTTGAACATGTTCATTTAGAAGTTCATGATTACAAGCAGGGTGGATAGAATGCCCAGCAACATTTACCTAAGTCCTTGTTCCCTAATCTGTGGAGCACCTTGAGACTTGGCACCAGCAGGAGATGAAGAATAAGGCAGAGCTGTAAACCACTAGAGTACTAAATGCTCTTAAACACAGAATCCTGAAGCAATAGTCTTTAAGGTATTTTCTATATAATCGGTAGCTAATTACAAAGCAAACTACAGAAAGTAACCACGCATTGAGTAACCACACATGATAAAAGAGACTTTGCAGAATGGATTCAGGAATGCCACTAAATGAACAGTAGTAGTAACAGTAAACTCAGGAGGTAGATTTGATTTTCAGACTTGACACTATTTTCCACATCTAATATTCAGCTGACAGGAGACATGTAAAGAAACAGGAAAGTTTGAGCAACATAAAGGGAAAAATGTGGGAGAGTGGGCATTGTAATATAGCACAAATTCCATAGATGAGTGCCTATATTGAGCCTAGCTACTCATTTTCTCATCCAGATTCCCCATAATTTGCACCCTGGGAGTTAGCAGGTGATAGTTCAAGAATTTGGTTCCCTATCATCCATCTGGGAGACCTGGATTGCAGTCCAGACCCTGAACTTCAGCCTGGTCCAGCTCCCCAGCTCTGGCTATTGTGGACAGACCCAGAAAAACAAAAGTAGATAGGGTGCCTGGGTAGCAAATATTCCCTACAGGAAATACCGAGAGGTGTCCTTTAAACAGGAATGAAGGGATAGTAGATAATAAATCACAGCCTTGTGAAGAAATAGCACTGGCAGCAGTAACTACACATGTAAAAATAAACCATATTTTATGTGTATTTTTTTTCTTGTTACTTGCATTTTTTTCTGTATAATTTAAAACCCAGCTGGATAAAAATAAGTATAAAATTGTGCTTGCAGTATTATAACACATAAAGATATTTTATATGACAATAATAGCACAAAGGAAGGAGGAGCAATCAGAACTTGATAGAGTTAAAGTGGTTGTATACTACTGAACGTAACTTGGTATTAGGCAAATCTAGGTTGTTATAAATTGTTAATTTTAATCCCCAGTACAACCATAAAGAAAGTGACTCAAAATTTTAGAATCTACAAATTAAGTGAAACACCTGAAAACACCCATTGAACATAAAATAGAGGAACAAAGGAACAATAAAAACCCTGAAACAACCTGAGACCACAGGAAAATAGTAGCAAAGTGACAAAAGTAAATCCTACTTTATCAGTAATTTCATAAATGGAGTGAACATTACAATTTAAAGGCAAATACTGGCAAAATGGACAAACATATGAAATCCCCTAATCAACTCTCTAACTTTGGGTCTGGTGAGTAACTTCAAGTCTTACATTTTTCCCTTTACAAGTAATATATCAGTAGGCTTTTGTGAAGATTGCAGAATTCGTGGAACATGTGGTAAATGGTAATTCACTGTGAATATATATCATTGCCATTATCACTGTCAACAGTAGGGACTGAAGAACTAGTAAAAAAGGTGACCCAAGTGACAAAAACATCAGTCAATTAAATGGAAGGTTTTTCACTTCCTTCCTTGTGTTTGCTTTGGGTTAGTTTGCTTTTATTTTTCTTGCTGTTTAAGATGGAATATTGGTTTTTTTCTTTTTCTACAGAAAGATCTCAAATAGTCATTTACAATCATATAAGTATTTCTTTAGTTGTATATTACAGTTTTGAGGTTTTTTTACTTTTGTTGTATATTACAGTTTTGAGTTTTTATTTTTGTTTTCATAAAGTAGTCTTCAAAATCCAAAATATTTTATTTAATTTTGAGCTTGTTCCAAAGCTTGTTTCATCACTTTTGCTTTATTTTATCTAAGCAAATGCAAGAATCACTTTTCTTAGTAGATAAAGCTAATTTTCCTGCCAAAAATACTGAGAATTTAATTTTTTCTGTAAAGCTTGTTTCATTCATTAGTACATGAGGCAAAACTTCTGCAGCTTGCCTGAATAACTAGTCAAGAGCTATTTTATGCTGAAATGCCAAATTGTTAATACGAAGGCATCTTATTCTGTCACCATGAAAAACAATATATTCATATATTGTTTCTTCCTCGAACCCCTGGGTGCTGTGAAGTAAACTATAACTTGGATAAGAGAATTTGTGCTATTTTACCTCCAATATAAATTGAAATGAACATTATAAAATCAGTTGCTGTAGTTTGTAACCTAAAACTTCCTTTTCATTTTATAGATTTTCAAAAGTTTCAAATGCCTCCCTTTATTTTTCCAAATCTGTTCTTACCCTGTTCTTCCTATACTGACATAGCAATGCATATTTTACAGTTTATAAATTTCTTTGATTAAACAGCAAGTTATTATTTCTTTCATTTCAGAATAATCTACCTATTATGAATATTATTCTGGATTTTTGTTGTAATCCTGTTCCAGTCTGCTGTTGATATCAGTTTATTTGCTTTTATATTTCTTTTTTGGTCTTGCTTTTCTCCTGTGTTAGGCTTCTGTCAAATGAATATGACAATTAAACTTACCTTCAGATTTTTTGTTTTGTTTTGTTTTACAGTAGGAAATGATCATGGTCTATTGTGTTAGTATGTGGAGAGATATTTGAGTTGTCAAATGTCTTTCTTTATTCAATCCCATTGAGGCAATGCTGATTTGGAAGTAACTTGAAATTTGGAATGAGACATGTAAGATGACTTAAAGTAGACAATTTTCTTTTTTAGAGTCACTCCATCAGTAAATTGCTTTTGTGCTGGGGTTTTCTTTGTGTGATATAGTATCACCAATTTTGAGAGATTACCTAAAAAGTAAATGAAGCGAATACGAAAACACTATAAATGGTGGTAAATGTTTATTATTAGCTGAACTATCTTTAATATATTCCCCTGGAGGAAAGAAAGGGTCTGACATATGGCTAATGAAATCAAGATGGCCTAGATTGGGGAATTCCTTGGAAGCAATTAGGTCTTCATTTTGTAGCCTATGAGAAAAGTTGCTAATGTTCTACTTTTAGAGGCAATGTAAAGGAAAGAACAGAAGATATTAAATACTTTATACTGAATTTCTGTGTTTTCTGTTGACTTGTTTTAATCAATGCAATCACCACTTTCCTATTTCATCACATAACCAGTTATTGGAACTGAAGTCCCCAGGGCTATGATAAGAATGAGGAATGAAAACATATTTTTCAACAATGACTGGGTCCAATTTTGCTCTCCATTCATATTCTTAACAAGAATTGATAGATTCAAATTTTGCACAATGTAGCAATGGCTTGTATTTAGATAGCTCCTGATTTGAAAGATTCAACTTTTCCTTTAGGTAGTATTTCATTTATTCTACCAACAAACCTGTGAATTATTAAAAATAAAGAGGGCGTGGGTAATAAAATAGTATTAGCATCCTATGATACATGCAGGAAGTCTAAGAAAAAAAAAGAGCCAACTAATGAGGCTGTTTGGGGAAACTTGAGAGATTATGTGTGTGGCCTTCCAGAATTGTATAAAGGTCTTCCTCCAGTCTGAAACATTTTCCTTGCCTGTGGATCAAGAGCCCCCACTGCCTGTGCTGGGCAGAGAGACTTGTTTGGGGAAAATTTTCACCTTTATTGGGCTTGATGTGTATTCCTAAAGTGTTCTACATTAGTATGCAGGTCATATGGCATCTAGCCAACTCCACTCCTGTACCTGAGACTTGCCCTGGAGAAGGGGTGCTCGATACTGAAGGTAATGTTGCCCTAATTCTTCTCTGACTAAAAGATGACTACATCCAGGGCCGGTGAGTCATGTTTTCCTTGGCAACTTTGATACCTGCACACCATGCCATGAGTTGACATCCTGGGACTGTTGCTCTGGGTGGTAAGCATTACTATGGGCTTTTTTTTTTTTTTTCCTACTTCACACAGTGGAACTCCATCTCTGGAGGTGGTAACGGGTGTCCTTTGCTAGACATCCTGTGGATCACTGTGTGAGCCACACAAGTCATTCTTGCAGACCTTGGTGCTGACATTAACAACTTGAGATGTGATACATTTGTTACACAAATTCACTTGATTTATTTGAAAGACAACGTGACAGAGAGATCTTCTATCCACTGTTTTAGTTTCCAAATGGTCACAGCAGCCCAAGCTAGGCCAGATCTAATTCAAGATCCAGTAAATCCAGCCAAGTCTCCCACATGGGTGGTAGGAGCCCAAGTAGTACTTGGACTTTCTTTGGCTGCTTTCCCAAGCATGTTAGCAGGAAACTGGATTTGAAACAGATCCACCAAGACTCAAACTGGCACTCTGATATGGGATGCCGGAGTTGCAAATGATGGCTTAATCTGCTGTACCACAGTGCCAACCCCTGGTACAATATTTTTCTCATGGCTTCCTCCTTATTGCTTGCAATTCATATTTCTACTTATAGATAAAGAAAAGTGACAAATTAATCATTGGTGTTGCTAAAAGTTTGTCTTTTAAAGCACTGTTGAATTTTCTTTTTCTTAGGTATGTTGCAAAAGTATTACATGTGAAGATTAGTTTTAGCATTTTTTTTTACCTAGAAACTTCTTACTTAAGGTATACAAACTTCATGCATTTCATAAATACAAATTTAGGAATATAGTTATTCTTCCCACCTTACCCTCACTCCCACCCACACTCTAGATGCAACCAGAAAACATTATACTTAGTGAAATAAGCCAGTCCCAAAAACATTCTCTTTTCCTATTCAGTCAGCTTTGTTAAAGATGCTTTTTCATAAACAATCAAGGAAGGTAGTTCAGATAGGACATGGGCAGGCAATCTTTAACAGTATATAGCTACTTTCAAACTCCCTTTTTCAATGGGCTACCATAATCAGCCACTGTAACACCCTGTGAAATGTATATTTGATTCTATGAAGAGGGGAAGTTTAGAGTAACTGTTGATATTTCATGTTTAGCATGTTGTTTAACAATGTCTCACAAGGCTGACTCTGACTTACAGGGAATGAAATGAAAAAGGCAGAATTATCAAATCTAAAGACCCACATTCTAGAAGAGGAACAATTACTCTTTTGAGGGATGCCAGATTTAGAGTATATTGCCCTTAGGAATGTGTGTTCTGTGGATTTCAATCAAATATGAAAATCAACTCCACCAGAAGTAAGGGTTCCACAGTGTGAGAATCTAGAGGCTATCACAGAATACTTCCTACTGGTCAGTTTAGGGCCCCTTCTGAATGGGGTACATGGACACTCGAATGCTATTTTGCAAAGACATATTGATGGTTATATATGCACTTTTAAAATGTTGTGAATTTCACCTAGTATTTCTTTTGTAAATAAAAACATGGCTATGGTATAATTCATGAATTATTTCATTATTTCCACTTGCTCACAGTTGTGCATGTATGGCTTTGACTTTAACAACATATACTTTAACAAGCTAGAAAATTGAGCTAACTGTTTCCTTTATGCATTTTTTCTTTATTAGTCAATATCCTGTCAGTAAAACTAAAGCCATTGTTGAGAAAGCTGGCTGAGAATACTGGGCATCCTGGAAGAGACAAATGGGCAGTGAATTAACTCAACTGTTGACATTTCCAATAAACAGGAGACACCTGCCCTTAGGGTACAGGGAGGAGGCACCATAGCCATTAAAGACTGAAGAGGGGCCACATGGACAGTACAGTAATTACAGTAGTGGGGCTTCCACTTTGCTGGGAAAAGAAATTGTGTCCTACTGTGAAAGTTAGGAATTCTTGGGTGGGTATTTGACCTAGTATTTAAGTGGCCAGTTAGGATGCTCACATCCCATTTCGGAGGGAATAGGTTTGAGTCCTGGCTCTGCTCCTGATTCTGGGTCCCTACTAATGGGAATTCTAGAGACAGCTGGTAATGCATAAACAATTGCGCTCCTGCTATCCATGTGGAGACTTGTATTGAATACCAGCTCCCAGCTGCACCCTGATCATCCCTGACTGTTGATATTTGAAGAGTGATCCAAGAGATCAGATCATCAGATCTCTCTCTCTCTCTCTCTCTCTCTCTCTCTCATGCATGCACTCTCAGGCTCTCTGCCTTGAACAAATAAATGAATTAATAAATAATAAATGCAATTTCACAAAGTTAGAAATTCTTAAGAGATGTGCAGAACTACAAATGCTGTCAGATGCAAACCGGAAGGAAGTGGCTGCTCACATTCTCATGCCATCTAATCTCCTATTACTGTCTCTTAACGCAGAAACTAAGAAACTGCCTGTAAAAGTAGAAAAATATAATCTGAATACTTAGCATTAAAAGGAAAGAAATTTGGAAGTGAGAGTGGAAAGTTTATTGAAATAATATCTGGGGCTGGTGTTGTGGTGCAGCAGGTTAACGCCCTGGCCTGAAGTGCCGGCATCCCATATGTGCGCTGGTTCGAGACCCGGCTGCTCCACTTCTGATCCAGCTCTTGCTATGGCCTGGGATAGCAGTAGAAGATGGCCCAAGTACTTGGGCCACTGCACCCGGGTGGGGAACCCAGGGGAGGCTCCTGGCTCCTGGCTTCAGATGGGCCCAGCTCCGGCTGTTGTGGCCAATTGGGGCATGAACCATCGGATGGAAGACCTCTCTCTCTCTCTCTTTCTGTATGCCTCTCCTCTCTATGTGTAACTCTTTCAAATAAATAAAAATGAATCTTTAAAAAAATCTGTCAGATGAGATTGGGCGCGTTCAGGGTGGTATGGCCGTAGACTTACCTCAAATGGTAGAGTTAGAAACATACCAGGGGATTCCAATTCAATCCCATCAAGGTGGCATGGGCCAATGCCATCTCACTAGTCCCAGTGATCAATTTCTGTTCACAATTGATCATAATGATAGGACTAAGAACCAAAGGGATCACAGAAACAAGAATAGTGTCTGCAAATTACTAGCTGATAGAATAAAAAAGGGAGAGAATGATGCAACATGGGAAGTGAGATACACAGCAGACCCATAGAATGGCAGATATCCTAAACAACACTCTGGCCTCATAATCAGCCCTTAAGGCATGCGGATCCGGCTGAAAAGCCCATGAGAGTATTTCAGGCATGGAAAGCCAAGACACTCTGGGCGGGGGGGAACCTAAATGAAAGATCTCTGCGAGTGAGATCCCAGTGGAAAGAACGGGTCATCAAAGAAGGAGGTACCTTTCTCTGAAGGGAGGAGAGAACTTCCACTTTGACCATGGCCTTGTCTAAATATGATCAGAGTCAGTGAACTCAGGGGGCTTCCATAGCCTTGGCAACTCATGACAAGAGCCTAGGGTGATTACTGAGGCCATCAACAAGAGTGTCAATTTGTTAACAACAGGAGTCACTGTGCACTTACTCCTCATGTAGGATCTTTGTCCTTAGTGTGCTGTACATTGAGATTTAATGCTATAACTAGTACTCAAACAGTATTTTTCACTTTATGTTTCTGTGTGGGAGCAAACTGTTGAAATCTTTACTTAATGTATGCTCAACTGATCTTCTGTATATAAAGAGAAACGAAAATGAATCTTGATGTGAATGGAAGGGGAGAAGGAGTGGGAAAGGGGAGGGTTACGGGTGGGAGAGACGTTATGGGGGGGAAGCCATTGTAATCCATAAGCTGTACTTTGGAAATTTATATTCATTAAATAAAAGTTTGAAAGCAAAAAAAAAAAATCTGTCAGAATGATAATTCTTATAAAAATCAAATAATTACTTTCTTGATAAACTCCAAACTTGGACCTGTGATTTGGTATATGGCTATACTTTTAGAACATTTTCTTGTTGATTTTTTTCCATTATTTCTTTTGTCAATTCCTCACTCTTCTAATTTTTATATTCCTACTATTAATATACTAAACAATTTATTATTGTACTACAGTTGTTGGACCATGTTAACTTTTATTTTCCTTGTGTTTCTGCTTGGTTAATTTCTGTTGACCTTTTTGCAAGTTAATGCGTTCCCTCCTTCTTTGAATTGAGTCCACTGAGGTGTTCACCAATGGCAATTTTTAAAAATCTCCATTACTATATTTTCCTTTTATCTCATTTCAAATTGATTTTTTCTAATTCAGATTTCTTTCTAAAATGTTCCATCTAATATTGTCTGTCATCTAGCTTTTCATCACAGCCTTTAAACTACTAATCATTTATCTGTTTAAATTTCTCATAAATCATTCCCAGTATCTGAGCAATATCTGAATCTTCTTTAGTTGATTATTTTGTGGCACTGCAAGTATGTATCTGCTTTTCCTTGTCTTTCCACATGCCTTAGATCCTTCTGGACCTCTTGTGTGAGAGCAGTGACCGTAAATATGTATTTTTAAACTGAATATGGGCATGACTTTTTTTCTTGCTTTTAGTGTGCGATCTCGGTATCATTTATTTAGGTGTTTTGAGCTTGAGACTTGATGTTGCTATGGTTACCCATAGGCTATACTACAACCTTCAAATTTCTTTAATGATCCCTCATGTTTAGTGTTGCAGTTAGGGAGTTGTCAGGGAGTTTTTCTCAATGTCGGCTCTATCCTGACTTTTGGGTTTCTCTTTGTACTGTGTCTCAGAGGATCTTTGTTCACCTTCCTGCACCTTTACCAGCTTTTTCTCCATTCATTCATTCATTCATTCAACCACAATCTACTCAGTGTACACTCTGTATATGATAGGACAAGGACCTGTGTGACTGTATTTTAAACTGAAAACTTAACAGCCTTATTCTATAAATGTTTAGAACTAATTTGATTATCAAAAACATGAAAACATGCTGGGAATGTGACTTCAGATGAATTTCATCCATAGATAAATTTGATGTGAATTTAATACTAAATAGGCTGATTGAGATAAAGGAGAGAGAGAATTCACTATTTTTTAAAGTCTAACTTTATGCCTGGAAGTGTCATTTTTGTACTGTTATATTAATAGAACTGTTACTGAAAGAAGTTTTTGTACTGATTTGCTAGAGGATTCTTTATGCAAGAGATTTTTTGAACAAGAACATTAAGGGGCTGGCGCTGTGGTGCAGTGGGTTAAAGGCCCAGCCTGCAGCACCGGCAACCCATGTGGGCACAGGTTCGCATCCTGGCTGCTCCTCTTCTGATCCAGCTCTCTGCTGTGGCCTGGGAAAGCAGTGGAAAACAGCCCAAGTCCTTGGGCCCCTGTACCTGCATGAGAGACCTGGAAGAAGCTCCTGGCTTCGGATCAGCTCAGCTCTGGCCATTGAGGTCATTTGGGGAGTGAACTAGTGGAATGGAAGACCTCTCTTTTTCTCTCTCTGGCTCTACTTCTTTCTGTAACTCTATGTTTCAAAGAAATAAAATAACTCTTTAAAGAAAAAACATTTACTGAAAGGAGGTACAAATATTACAATCTCACATTTTGTCAATAGGAGAGACCCAATAAAATTTGCATGAAACTGAATCAATAAATCAAGTAATGATGGTATAAAATATCCACTGCTAACACAAAAGAAAATTCATTTCTGCTTTTTGCTACCAATATTGTCTTTTTTTGATCTAGAATGGAGATGAAAAACATCAGTTAAAATAGCCAATATATGATTTTTAGCATATTATAATTATTCTGACTTTCACATGTTTACATATTGATTATTAATCTTAATATCGATATAAGCTGATGACAGAAAAATGTGAGCTTTGTTATATTTATCTGTCCAACCAATGTTATTAAGTACCTACTCTATGCTAGGCACTGTGAAACGGGATAAGGTCTTCTTAATCTATTTTCAGAAATAAGTTTTTATTCAGCCAGTAATCATATTTGATAGCAACACTTTTTATTGATTATAAAACCTAAGCCCATATACAAAATTTCAGTCATGTACATTAAATCTTATGGTACTCTATTACTTATCACAGATCAGGGAAAACATGGTAATTTTCTTTTTAAGTTTGGCTTATTTCACTTAGTATAATGGTTTCCAGTTGCATCCATTTTGTTGCAAAATACAGGATTTCATTTTTTACAGATCAGTAGAATTCCATTCTCTGTATATGTATATATAATGCATATTATAAATATTATATATATAATTGTGTGTATACCATATTTTGTTTATCTAGTCACCATTTGTTAGACATCTGGTTTGATTCCATATGTTAGCTATTGCACTATATGCACTGAGCTACAATAAGCATGGAGTTACAGATAACTCTTTCATATGTGGATTTCATTTTCTGTAGGTAAATTCCCAGAGGTGGAATAGCTGGGTTATACAGATCTATTTTCAGCTTTCTGATGTATCTTCACACTGTCTTCCACAATTGCTGTCCTAGTTTACATTCTCTGCAACAGAGGATTGAGCCAAAAAAAAAAAATGGATTGGGGTACTTTTTTCCCCATATTTCTATAACCCACTGTTCACTCAGGTGTACGTTTTTCAATGTCCCTGTGTTTGCATATTTTCTAGAAATTCTTGACCTGTTAGTTCCCAGCTTCTCTGCATTGTGACCAGAAAAGATGCATGGTATAATTTAATTTTTTTTAATTTGCTGAAACTGTTTTATGGCCTATCCAAGAGAACGTCCCGTGCACTTATGTAAAAAACACTTATTCTGCAACTGTTGTATGAACTGTTTTGTAGCAATTGGGTCCATTTGGTCCAAAGTGTAGAATATATCTTTTTGTTGTTATTTTTTTTTTGTATTTGATCTGTCCATTGATGAAAGTGGGGTTTTGAATTCCCCCATTACTATTTTGTTGGAGCCCATGTCTCATTTTAGATCCATTAATATTAGTTTTAAATAGCCAGGCACCCTGACATTTGGTACATATACATTTACTAAAGTCACATCCTCCTATTGAATTGATCCCTTAAGCCTCTGTGGCTTAGTGGGGGTGTCTCCTCCTTCTGTGAATACACAGAGACTTGTGCTGGTTATGGCCAGGGAGCTCTGTCCAGTGTCCAGGGTGGGACGAGTATTCATAATGACCCCAAATTGTGCATGGTGGATTTCTACTTGTCAGCAAGGAGCATGGTATGATCACATCTGTTGGTGTTATCACACCCTCAATCTTCTCTCTTCAAGGTGATCAATGCCCAGGGTTAGCCCACAGTGTTTTCAACAGTCACCTGCACTGCCACATGAACCACACAAAGGATCTGTGCAGTTCTCAGTGTGAGCATGGAACACTCTGAAACGGCCCACCCCAGGCTTCAGGGAGCTTGGAACCTCTTGTGCCACACATAGTGACCGCCCAGAGAACCAGCTATACTCTGTGCCAGTCGCAAAGTTCCCAAAGTCACAGAACACAAGTTTCCCAAGATGACAGGCTGCAGAGGATCTGCTCTGCCCCACTAGCCTGTCCCAACCACAGAGAAAGCAGACATTCCTGAAGCCAGCTACCTGTGGGTGCTCTGCCTTGGCAGTTTGAGCCCTGGAGAACTGTGGTCTGTTGAGATGGTGGGGGCACTTCACGGTCTTACATGGGTGCTCAGCCTCCTGTCAACTCTATCAGCCAAGTCAGTGGGGAACATGAATTTTTCTCTCTGGTAAAATATGAGGTATGATCTTAGTGTCTAGAGAAGATCAATATTGAATATTTACATAGTGATTGACACGCATGCTTCCTTAATGTGTGTTTTATTTTTTTTTCTTTTCTTTCCATATGCTTTGTAATATTCTAGATGTCATGTGGAGGATGGTAGTGACAGCAAATGTATTTCTTAATATGCAAGTGGGCATGAGTTGCTTTCCTATTTGCAAGAAAACAAAAGAAAAAGAAAAAAAAATCACCTTTTTGAGGGACTTTCCTTAGCCCTCCCCAAAGACTCATTATCCTGATGGCTTACATAGCACTTAGAATAGCAACTCCTTATCCAATTTTAAATTATTTAGTACTATGTATTTCATTGTATGCTCACTGAGGATATTCAGCCTCATATGTCCACAGTTTTTGGAACTATCAGGAAACCAGTAAATGTGGGAAATTTAAAGAAAGCAACTAAAGTATGTATATTTACCAGAGACTTTTCAATTCCTCTCTACCATGTTTTCCTGCTGTTTTTTCTGTTTTACTTCATTACCAAGATATTACAGTGTTGTTATACTGTCTTATAATTATTCACTATAATAGTATGACACAACATTGAACTACTTTATTACATGTCTTAAGGATCACAGTAAAATCAAAGTGGTGCACAATAAACATGAATATAGAAATTACTAGAAATTACTCCAAGGTAGTTCTTTCCATCCTCATAGCAAATGCATATGGTAAATGGGCATATAAAATATCTAGAACCTGTCTAATACAATTTGAAGTCTTGTATTGTTTTGCTTTGGAAAGTCCATGAAAGATAGTGACTCAAATTATTAAATGAGAATAGATGTGGCATATATTAGATATAAATACATTAATTTTAACATGAGAATGGAATTTAGCTGTTAATTTTCTTAATCACACTGAGTTGCATATCTAAATTATTTCCCCAGTCCTCTCCCAAAAAATGACAATGCACCACCACTCAAGTTAACCCAAAAAATGCTACATATTAAGTAATGGAAACATAATTTTCTCTTTGTAATCCGGTTTTATTAAATTGCTTTTTAAAATCCCCATGTCATCAAGATAAAAAAGTGTTAAGCTTAAGTAATAGACTACTAGGAAATCATGTTTTTTGTTTGTTTGTTTGTTTTTAATTACATAGAGGGGTTTACCAATGTCAGAAATAACAACACTTAGAAATCTGCATAATGTTAGTGGTAGCCCTAATTGTTTTCATGAATAGAAATAATCCTTATTGGTAAAAGGTGGTAACTTTTGGAAGATGTCATTTAGAGAATCAAGAGGACCACTAGCATAGCAGTTGCTTAGTGAGGTGCAGCCAGTAACTGTTTCATTCTAGGTTAATGACTATTGTTTTGGATTTCCAAAATCATGTGAATGAAGTCAAGTCACATAATTAAATTGACTATTTTAACAGATGTCTTAAAATATTAACAGGTTTATCTAAAATAGCAGCAATATTAAAATTTTGTGATAATTTCTGGAACATTCCTCAATTTCTCATTTTAAGGGGCTCATCATACTATGACTCAAGTTTCCATACTCACACGTAGTTGTGGCTAGCTTGCTAAATGACATCTAAGTAAGTTAAGCAGACTGGCTGCATCTTTTGAGAGAGTGTCCATGTACAAGAAACACAACAGTGAAAATATAACCAAAGCTTTCCATTAGAATAGTTCTTAGTTATGTTGTTTGATGCCCATTTAAGCAGTATGGTTGATAACTGTGAACATGATAGAATTAGACAGCAATAGTATAAAGGTAAGTGAAGTTTTTCCCAGAGAGCTGTCCTAGGTATGACTGTCCCACCACTGTGAGTTACTCAAGGCTGCCTTTCGAAAACTGATTTATTTAGTTAGGCCCCTTTGGCAACATATTATTTTATAAAGTATTGAAATGTTTGAATAGTGCACTCACAAAATACACATATGAATAGAAGTTCTACAAAATGTATAGAAATAGAATGAATACTGTTCTTTGGATAACATTCTAATTTTGACCTATCACAATTATTTTTTTTTCCAAAGTTTAAAACTAGGGGAGGATGGTTTAAGTATTATAATATATGTTGCTTGATGAGTAAAACAAATAAGAACATGTAAACTTCAAGAAAAGATAAATGTCTTTCATTTTGAGAATAGTTTTATTTTGAATGCAACATCCATAACACAAAAGCCCATTAGCAGTCTGCAGATAATTCACAAAATGCCTTTATTTTCTGCCATTTGTTCCTTTGCATATTTGCACTTATTTCTTGCAGATAATTTCATGGGGTTTAAAATATCTCCCTAGGAAAATACTTATAAACTGTTTTTGATTTGAGAGAATTTGTATGTTGAGGTGTCCTTTTATATTAAGGAAATAGTTGTGCTATTATTTTCTTGTTTGCAAATCTTTCCCTAATATTTCAATCTGCCAATATGGTTGAAAATCCTAAGCAAGTTGAATGCAGACTCCATTAATTTCCCAGTTGGAGAATTTGTGGTACATATGTGTATCTGGTGATTAAGTCATTTTCTTAGGGTGAAGATACTTTAACCCAAATCCAATGATTTGTTTAGATGTTAAGAGCTTACTTTGGAACAATATATGCTTCTTTTCATGAAAAAAAATAAATGCAAATCATTACAATTATTTTGCATATGTGTACCATCAGATTACAGTAAGATTGGAGATGAGGTATCTGGAGTTTGAGAATGAAACTAATAGAACCAATGGAAGAGGGATAAAAATGATCATTCAGTTATAACCTTCTAAGTGAGTTATCCAAGAAACAAGAGCACTAGATGCAAATAAAGAATAAACCAGGTGTGTAATGTTACACAGAAAAGCGTGGAAAGGGAAAGTGGAGGTGTAACAAATCAGTTTACGTCACTTTGCTTTGTATATTTGTAAAGAACGGGGTGAGCTGAGGTGGCAAAATTTTCACTTTTAAGTCTAGCACTTAGCATAATCAGTGTCCAGGTGGCTCACTGGGGGAAGCATGAGCACAGTCGGCAGGGGATCCCAGGTTGGGGCAAGACACAGGGATGTATGCTCAGGTTTCCTGTTTTTGATGAGGGTGTGAAAAGTGTAGAGTACAGTGAAAAGCAATAAAAATGCCCACATTGTCCTAGGTTGAGACAGGTTCCAGTTCTACCAGCAGGCTTGAAGGATGAGCCAGGAAATATACGAAAGAAAGGACAGGGCATAAACCTGGTAGTTTCAAGAATACAGAGCAGCAGGAGTGGAGGAAGAACTCCATAATCAGCAGGACCAAATACAAAATGAAAATGTGGAGCCCTTGTTACATATTATCCATACCAAGACTGTAACAGAAGAGCAGTAACCAAGCATGGATCCACCTGAGTATAGAGTCCTGTGGAGCTGAACATACATGAAGTTGACCCTGAAGTGAATAGGGCAAAGCCAAAGGGTCTGTATCATGACATCCTTGAATCTTATAAAACTATGTGAAAGACAATGAAAGAAAAACATCATATTGATTTTATATTTAAGTAGTCCCCTGAATCCTGAAGCTTTATAAAATTCGGTGGCCAGGTGATGCACAGGCAACTTTATCTCATATGACCAAGTGTAATTAGTTGTTACATCTTGTTTTTAGTTGATTATTGAATACATGGTGCAGAATAGCAATTTAATGATGTATTTAACTTTGTTTAGTTAAGATACATTATTTTATAACTTAGCTGTTAGCTAATTTAGTGTATGGACTAACTGGTAATGAAAATGATATTTGCATTATTCAAATTCAGGGAGATTGCATGGTGTATTAAAAATTGCATGTAGGTTGTATTATAAACATTAAATATGAGACTTATTGAATAAATTACTTTATGTAAAATTTATACTATTTATGTGGGCATCACTGAATCAAACTATTTGAAAGATAATCAGTGTTTCCCTATTTGAAAAGCAAGAATCTCTCAAATTCCATTGATACCAATATTGATATGGTGTGTGTGCGTGTGCATGTGTGTGTGTGTACTTTCTAATCTGCATGTTTCAAACATTTTCTCCAAGGGTAAAGAGATCAAGATATGAATCTGAGCCTCATAGAAAAGTTGTGTTAATCAACTGAAGGAGAAAAAGTCAATGATCTTTGAGGACCAAAAGGGAAAAAAATCTAATTTTTTTCTTTGCTAATTCTAGGGCTATTAAACCATGTCTGGCAGCTTGATATTTATGTATTTCCAAAATGGATAAAGGTCT
This sequence comes from Oryctolagus cuniculus, assembly GCF_051225735.1. Lineage (NCBI taxonomy): Eukaryota > Metazoa > Chordata > Mammalia > Lagomorpha > Leporidae > Oryctolagus > Oryctolagus cuniculus. The sequence continues at coordinate 114,460,297 of NC_142869.1, read as the reverse complement.
CCCCTGGGGTTAATTACAAAGGAATGAAAGTGGTATCTGTCCTGATCACATCACAGTTGTCATTTCTCTAACAACAATGCATTACAAATTAGAGTAGACAAAATGTCTCAGAATTATTGTAGGGGCCAGGACCTTTCCAGATTACTCTCTGTGCCTAAGAAACAACTACTGTAGGCAATTCACCCATGAGTTTCAGGCTTTAATACAAACATCAGTTTTCTTCTCCCAACAAAAAACATAAAGAAGCCTCTGCATCTAGAAATCTAAAGCGATTTTTCCCAACCCAGGCTCTTCCTAAGTGCTGCACGGGGAGGTTTTAGCAAGGACAGATCTGTGTGCCCCAGTCCCAGAAATGATGAATAGCTGATGTGTGTTTGGGCAGTTGCTGAATTTTGTGTTGCTGAAGTTCCCCAAATCTACGTTTAGAATGGTTTTGAAAACCATTAGTTCAGTAGATAGATCTGTCTAGTTTCTATTGTTCATAGAGGTAGACAGGAGAAGGAAAATGTGTTTCTTTTGATAGGCACAGGTCAAATTCCTCCGAACCCCTACACATTGGAATCTCTTCTCTGACTGTGGTTAGATATCTTAGATTGGGGACCTATATTCAAAGTGGGACCTAAGCCTCCTCCCATTTATCCTGCAGTGGCAAAACCTTAGAATGGTATGGTATATGAGAAGTGGGAGTAAAGTTGCAGGGTATTGTGTCTATGGGAGCCTTGGTAAAGGTATACCTTGTGAGCCCATGGGAAGTGGAAGCAACACCATGGAGACAGTTTCTGAAAGTTGCTGACAAGTAGTATTTGAGACTGCTAAGGTTAGTCCAAACATTACAGCATGATAGAGTTAGCTCACGTTTGCTCAATACAGAGGGACCAAGCAGAGATCCCATATCCCCTTTGCTTCTGACATTGCCTGATTAGGAATAAAGTTAGAAAATGGGAACCTACAATAGGAAGATTCATAAAATAACAATTTTGCTAGAAGAATCCACACTGACAATGGAAAACAGCCACATACAACCAAAAACATGTAATGGCTTTTATTCTGGCCTGATCATAGCAACCACCACGTGAGTGTTGGTAGCCAAGTAGCTCAAAGCTAAGTCTTGACCCTACCACTTATGAGCTGTAGATCCCTAGGCAAATCACAAGGTTTAGTTTACTCACCTTTAAAATACAAATGCTAACATTACCTAATTTAAGGAATTATTTGAAAGTTTCATTAAACATTAAATAATGTTTAGTATGTGGTGCATGTTACTATGTAAGTATTATATGTGCATGTGGTATAATCACTCAGCATTTGTCAGCAATTATAATTATTTTAAAACAGTGAAACCCTGGTTGTCTACAAAGATGGAGAATATTTAGCACTTGCTATTCTAAATAGCTTATAACTCAGAGCCAGTGGGACAAAACCACTACCAGGAGCTGTGAAGGGGGTGACTTACCACCAGGAGCACTTCCATCTGTTGCTGTTGATTAAACATGTTGTTGGAATTAAAGTTGTCACACGCTAATTACAAAGCTGGCGATGGTTAATTCATATGCCTTTGAAATACACTCCCGGAGTAGCAGGTAAACAGTGTCAACAATTATAGCATCTCATTAATCTGCAAAAAGTGATGATATTACTTTGAATTAGGTGGCTAATATGTTTCTTATTCAGAAAAAAACAAAAATTGCATTGGAATTGAAACACTTCCAGTCTGCTACCAGATGTGAAATTTAAGTGTAAGGGAGACTCCTAGAATTTAAAGCAGGGGTTTTCCTTGGCAAGCAGTCATTATGCTAACTGAGTTTAGTTTGATGACTCAAATATCACTTTTATAACAGCAAAGCTCAGTTTGTTCCTGGTTCAAAACAAGCAATTCCCCAGGGGGAGAGGCAAATGGAGGACTATCTTGCACCTCCACATTCACTATAGATATCCTGAGTGTCCCTGGGCTAGGGCTGCGAGCCGACACCAGTTATGAGAATTCTAGGACTCCACAGGGTATCGGGCCAGCTGCTCAGTGTGTGTCTCATTGTCTGGGTGATTAATGCAGTAGTTAAAACTGAGAAGGAAGCAATTCTGTCTGTGAAGAAAAAGTCATGGAATATTCTTACATATTTTAAATATGATTCTTATGGTCCTTTTATAAAGTGGGGCATGTCTCTTTTTATTTTTATCTCATCTTTACTCTTAGAAATTTTAGAATCTTCAAAATTTGCAGATGCTTTTTAATAGTCTCTTTTAAAGTGTACATATTTGTTATTGACAAAGGAATATCCCCTGATTCTTAGTGTACATTTAATTTCCCTAAACATGAATACATGAATTAATAGCCTCTGGAGGCCAGAGGTATATGTTTGAAAATCTACTTATTTTTGCTTTTATTTTACAAATGATTTATGGCAAAATTATGTTTATAATGAACCTAGTCATTACTTTTTTTGGGGGAGTGAGTTGGGGAGTATTTAAAATCACCATTGATTAAAAAAGAAAGGGAACTAGCACTTACTGAATATTGACTAGCATCTACTCTCTTAATTTACATTATTTTTTTAAATATCCTTATGGTAGGCATTTTAATTCCCACCTTAGAGCAGTGGAAAGAGTGATTTTAAGAAGGAATGCTACCCAAGGTCACACAAAAATGGTCGATTCCAAAATGGTAAAAATTTCCACTGCAACTTACTTGAGATCTCTATTGTTCACATTTATCAAAACAGAAAAAAAACAATAACAGTAAAACAAAAAGTAAACATGTAAGATTTTGTGTGATCTCAATGTCTGATTACAGATTTGGTTGGCCATTAAAATGAAGAACTTAAAATTCCTTTTAGTTCATTTTGTGAAGATGAAAACTTTACTGGAGAATATTTGAATATGTGGCTTGACTGAAAAAGTATATAAGAATGTAAACCTCTAATGTCATCTGAAACTGGTGTACTAAAATTAAAAGCTTGTTGCATGCCACATCAGTTCTGATCCTCTGTCTATAAAATGAGCAAAGCAGTATCTGAGTTTTCAATCTAACCTAATAATGCCTGGTTCTATGAACCTGGTTTTAGAGAAAGTGTCACAAAATTAAAGTTCTCAAACATTGGAATTGGTTATTGTGGCTCCTAAATTGCTTTAAATCTTCCCTTGACCTGCACACTGTCATCTTTGGATATTTCATAGCTTTTTTTTTTTTTTAAGATTTATTTATATGAAAGCCAGAGTTAAAGAGAGAGAGAAGGAGAAGCAGAGAGAGAGGGAAGTTTCCATCTGCTGGTTCACTCCCAAATGGCTGCAATGGCCGCAGCTGAGCCAGTCCGAAGCCAGGAGCTTCTTCCAGGTCTCCCACATGGGTGCAGGGGCCCAAGGACTTGAGCCATCTTCTATTGCTTTCCCAAGCCATAGCAGAGAGCTGGATTGGAAATGGAGCAGCCAGGACTCGAACTGGCATCCACATGGGATGTTGGCACTGCAGATGTGGCTTTACTATGCCACAGTGCCGGCCCCTGCATCTTTCATAGCTTTAAATTCAATATGAATTTCCTTTTAAAACACTTTGCCTAGTTTATTTGCACTGAAGTTTTAGAATTATTCTTTGGTTTTCACTTTGATGGCAACTCAGCTCTTCCCTGTAGTTTTAGGGAATCAAATCTTGAATAAACAGTGGATCTGGTTGCAATCACCCTGTATACAATTTCTAGATAGGAAGAACTCCAATCTAGCAACTTAAGAATTTTTTTCATTAATTGCAAGAAAGAAAGTGGGAGAAAAAGAGTTAGAGAAAGGGAGAAACTGGAAGGCAGAAATTCAGTCCAAATCTCCCAAATGGGTAGCAGGGACCTGATCACTTGAACCACCCTTTCTGCCTCTCAAAGTTGGTGTTAGGACCAGGATCAGGATTCAAACCCAGGTACTCCTGTATGAGATGCAGGAGTGTTAACCACTAGGCCAAATGCCTGCTGCCCCACCCCTGACCCCAGGATTTTACTCTTGATGCAAATGCCCTACAGATCAGGTCCTAAAAGAGAACTTCTGAAAAGTATGAATGAAATGCATATGCTAAATGGATGGCACTCCATAAAGAGCATTTTGGTAGAAATTAACATAGCTGAGTTGCAGGAAATCATACAAACAAATAATCTGGTTTCTTAAACAATAATATTGTTTATGGCATGTGGAGGAGGAACACTAATGAAAACTGAACCTAAGGGTTAAAACGTAGTTTAAAAGGCATTAAAAATATCAGGCAAAAATAATGATAGGTGTATGTGTAAAATAGCTATTTTTTAGGGTTAACAGCAAAATAGAGGAAAAGAATAGCTTTCACATGATCCCTGCCTCTCCCCATACACAAAAAGCCTCCCTCAGTGTCAACATCTTCTACCACAGTGGTACATTTATTAAGATCACAACCTACATTGATACATCTAAAATACATCTCATTATTTTTTTTATCCTTAAATGTTGGATGGGGGTGAAGTCCTTAACTATACTACTGATGTTCTTTTTAAAACATGATCAAAAATACTATACTTCATTCATCAAGTGTGGGCTTATTAAATGGGAGGAAAAGCAAAGAAAGTCTAGTATGAATGATATACATTATTAGGATAGTCGAACATCTTATTTTTGTAATCTCCATTTTCAAATAACTTAATGATGAGGTTTTTTTTTTTTTTTGTATTGTTGGTGGAAGCACACATCCTTACACATAATGTAAACTTTACCATTCAGCAGTCCAGGATTACATCTGTGGTGTTTATTGATTTGAATAAAATAAACATTTGATCAGGATGATTTCTAGAAAGGAGTCTTAGAATCATAGATGCAGGTTATGATCTTTGAGCCAAACTCCATAATCCCATCAATTTCTTTATCATGCTTATATGTTCACTCCCTAATTCTAGTAGATGTGTATAACTGTGTTCACAGAGTGATTTTGTATTTATTACCAATGCAGATGAAACTCAGGCTATCTCTGCTCTGTGGTGTATTCTGAGTGATTTTCCCACCTTAGCGGCATCCTACCTCACCTAGAGAGCTATGGTGCTATTTAAGCAAATGCCTTGATGAAGGGCCATAGCATCATGATGGAGCATTTTAATCTCATAATATACATTCTACTTTTGGAAATCACAAAATGTTACAGGTTAATGTGTAGCATTGGAAACAGGTGATGTAATGGGATTAGGTAAGGTAGCTATTGAATGAGCTGAGTATTATCTTTTTCTTTCTATTTTAATCTATTAAAACCAAAATGCAGTCTCCTTTCATAAAAACATCACTTTAAAATGACATCTCTAGAATTGTTCTAAAGATGCATAAATTTTAAATAATGGATTAGATATGTCTTGTCCTAGTTCTCTATTAATGGATCCACGTAAAGGTGACTGGACCATGATGAAGTAATTGAGCAAACCTGCTCCCTGTTAGGCCACAGTTCATCCATTGGAAAGGATAACATAGAGAGTCAGAAGATGAAAGTCATTTAAGAGAAGAAGGTAGAAAAAAGGTTGTGAAAAGGTAGAATATACATATCTTAGTTTATTTTCTTTTGTTACCACTAGATTCTTAAAATATGTAAATATGCAATTACAACACATTAAATCTGATGCTAATAAGTTGCTTCATGTATCCAGTGCTAACATGAGGGTTGTGTTAAGCTGAAGGTATAGAAGTTCTTTGGGTTGATTTGTGATGGTACATGCATTTGCACGCATATATGCACGTGTGTGTGTGTATTTGTGTTTAGTGGTAGTATTTTTTCTGTTTAAAATGTATACACTTGATAAGCTGTACATATAAGAATGGGTTTTTCTAATTTGTTAAGGTATGTATACACACACTTCTTTTTGAGCAAGTGAGGACATTGGTTGCCGAGTCTGCATGATACAAACTAAACAAGATGCAATTCAGGCTTTGGAGATTAGGTTTTGGAGGTATCAGGTGGAATTTGAAGAGGATTTAATTATAGACCAGGGAACATAAGATTTTTTTTGATACTTCAGCCAATCTTTGCATACTTGCTGATATGTTAGAAAGCTCTCTACAAATAAAGGGCTTTGTCTTCTCACTAAGACACTCTAGATCCAAGGATTGGACTGTTCTCTCTTAGGCAAATGTCTGTCTTTCCCTGTCAGGCTGTGTTTGTTCCGTTGGAATATGAGCTTGAGTCAGCCAGTGTTTCTCCAAAATACTAGATTTTATTCAGTTCCTCTTAATTATAACTAAAGGCTGCAGTTGATCAAATTAAAGTAACCAAAAGGAAACCTATGCTAAGATTTTCACAGCAGTCCTCACACATAAGTGGAAATTCTTCATATTAAAGCTAATCAAACACCACAAGTATAATTATTGACCCTTCAGCTCTGTTTAAATGTGGAAATATTTTCATGTTTTATCATTAGAAGATAGTTCCCCTCTCTCTTTTTAAAAATATTTATTAATTTGAAAGTAACAGTTATGGAGAGGCAGAGATCTTCCATCCGCTGGTTCATTCCCAGATGGCCACAACATCCAGTGCTGTGCCAGGAAGAAGCCAGGAGCCAGGAACTTCATCTGGTCTCCACAAGGTGCAGGGGCCCAAACACTTGGGCCATCTTCCACTGCTTTTCTCAAGCAATTAACAGGGACCTGGATTGGAAGTGGAACAGCTGGGACTCAAACTTGTGCCCATATGTAATGCCAGTGTCACAGGTGGTGGCTTTACCACACTACAGTACAATGCTAGGCACCCTCCCCTTTCATTTCTTATTACTGGAATACAGTCTCCCATCTCCACAATTGGAGGATAGACCAGTACTCCATATTATAATGTCATTGGCTTTCTGCATGTCTTATTTGATGTTCTCTTTAGATCAGAAATATCTATGACTAATGGTATCTTAGAACAAATATATTTGTAACCTGAGAACTTATCTGCTTCTTGTCATGCTGGGCCCATCAAAGTGCCCTGATTTTCCCAATAACTGTTAATAATTTCAAACTTAAGGATTATATGCTTTTTTAAAAAATTTTTATTTCTTTATTTTTTTGACAGGCAGAGTTAGACAGTGAGAGGGAGAGAGACAGAAATGTCTTCCTTCTGTTGGTTCATCCCACAATGGCCACCATGGCCGGCACACTGCGCTGATCCAAAGCCAGGAGCCAGGTGCTTCCTCCTGGTCTCTCATGTGGGTGCAGGTCCCAAGCACTTGGGCCATCCTGCACTGCCTTCCTGGGCCACAGCAGAGAGCTGAACTGGAAGAGGAGCAACCAGGACAGATTCTGGCACCCCAACTGGGACTTAGAACCCGGGGTTCTGGCGCCACAGGTGGAGGATTAGCCTGTTGATCCACGGTGCCGGCCAGGATTATATGCTTTAATCAAATGGCAAGCCACAACAGACACAGTTGTGGTGAACAAGGTTCAGCTGCTGCTTGTCACACAAACATCTCATCTGGGAGCATCAGTTCATCTACTTCACTTCTGATCTAGCTTCCTGCTAATGTGTCTGGGAAGGGAGCTGAAGATGGCCCAAGTACTTGGGTTCCTGCCATAGATGTAGGAGACTAGGATGGGGTTCTTGGGTCCTGGCTTCTGCCTAGCTTAAAGTTGGTTATTGAGGCCATTTGGAAAGTGATTCAATAGGTGAAATATTTGTGTCTGTGTGTCTTTCCCTTTCTATCACTCTCCCTTTCAAATAAATACATCATTTTTTATATAAAATGGCAAGGCACAGAAGGAAAATGCAGTTTCCCCAAATTAATTTCCTATAAGACACACGGAATAAATAAAAATAAAGCAAAAGTAAAACATGAAAAGATAGGGAAATTGGTAAAGAAAGTTTTTAGAGCAGAGTGTTAATAATAAACCAAACACTGGTCTTTAATGGAGGGAAATTTTCCAAATGTCGTGGGAATACATGCCCCTTCAAGGGGATACTAGATGATTCCAGATGCCATTAACCCATCAGCAGTGAACAACAGGGCTTTTCACTCCAGCAGTTACTCTGGTAGCTAATGCCTTTTTATAGTGTATTCTCATAGGGAAATGGAGTCACATCTAGAAGTGTCCCAAATGGCAGTTTGAAGCCACTAGCTTTTATTGCCCCACAAGGTGTATTAATTTGCTTCCAGAGGGCAACCTTGGAGGGATATGGCCTATGCTCAAACTGCCTCAGTTATATGTGTGTGCCCTCTTGTCCCTGTGGCTGTTAGTCAGCTAATCTAAAATAACTGGCTTCCTTTCTAGGAACCAACCATTTGATTCAGTTATCGTTTGTGTTACAAGGAAAAGCCCAAAATGGAATTAGGACTGTCAAAGCATGGTCATATTAATCATACTTAAACTATCCATTTAGTTAAATTTATCATAATCATAACACAGCAAAACACATATCACAACAGTTGCAATAGCTCCCAAGAACTTGTATAATGATGTTATCATTAAGTAAATGTTCTTTGCCTTATGCTTGAAAAATGGCAATTATTTAATGATGGAAATGATTAAGAACAACTTCTCAGTGTTGTAAAAAAAAAAAAAAAACAATCTTATCTTACCTTTTGTAGCAAACACACATTTGGAAGGGGCCTTGCTTCCTTTACATTCAATCTAGTAATCCAGGATCAGGTTATTTAAACTCAAAAGTCAGAATTTTAAAAATTATAGTTTCCAATTTATCAATTTAATTGAGCAAGAAAGGACTCTAGAGCCATGCTGCATTCTAGACAAATTCCTGAATATCACTACCCTACACCCCTTACAAGTGGTATTACTTTTGTAGCCAGGTAGACAAGAAATGACGCACAGAGAATATGTGAATGAGGCAGACTGATATTTGCCTTATTTGTGCATAATTTGATATGCTTCAGCCTGTGATTGGCTATTATGATAGGCTGAGGCTCAGTTGTTACAAACTGCTTTCACTTCAAGCTAGATTGCAGTTTACTATATATGGTGGGCCCTGTGGGCCAAAAATCATTATTCAAGTATATCAGTTTAGGCCAAATTATGCCAGTTCAATATTTTTAACTCACAGAAGCAGAGAGTATAGTGGTGGTTATCAGGGGCTGGCATGGGAAATGGGTTGGGAAGGAATTAGAGTTCCAAATTTCCATTAGACAGGAGGGATAAGTTCAGGAAATCTGTGTACACTTGGAGACTGTGATTGATAGCAATATATTGTATACTTGAAAATGCCTATTTTAATTTTTCTTACCACACAGAAAAATAAGAATGTGAGGTAACATAAAATAACTAGCTTGTTATAGCCATTCCAAACTTTACACACCTATCAAAACACAACATTCTACACTATACATATAATTTTATATATTAAAAATACATTTATTTTAAAAAACATCCTACAATATGAATGAATAGATGAGTGATCAATTTGTGTGAGGGATTAGGCATTCTAACATAGCCCAGTGGAATAAATCTCTTATTAGTAGCATTACTATCTCTACTTAAATGTACTCAGCTTTAGAACTCTTGTAGTGAGAAAATGCATGCAATTATCTATGGGCTGGCTACACCAATGGGAAATATAATGTGTATTCTATCTACAAATTTATGGATATTGAAATGGCATTTCTTATTTTTCTTTGTAATGCTTTCTCTGCATCTTGCAAGTGCCGGAGATTGCACTGACTGAAAAAGGTCACACAATAATAGGATGGCATATATCAGGAAGTAAACATACAGACACTCTCAGAAAGCTGTTACTGCTTCTTTATGGCTCTACAATCAAAATACAGTGGGGAATCTACATGCTGACACTATTCCTAGTCGAAGTAATGAACAGCATCAGCAAATGCTAAGCACTAATATCTTATAACATAATTTTAATCTTTATTATCAAAATGGCACTAAATATTATGCACAAATGCAACAAAGGGCTAAGTAATGTGGACAGATATGAGAAAGATGTATATCTTAAATGTGTAAGTAATTATATGACATTTCCCTCAATACCAGTGAATATACTTATATTACATATTGAGTATATACTAGAAGAGTCAATATTCATGATCTTTTTTCCAATAAATAGAATAGAAGTGTATGTAAGGCTAAAGCCTCAGATAATCTAGATTTCCATATGCGTAATGAAATTTGTCACCAGGCTTTTCCCCCTAGACTTTTCATCATTTTTAATTTGTTCTTGGGATGAAATTAATACAATATGAAATTGATTAAACTCTATAATTTCATGGCATTTAGTACATTTACAGTGTTATGCAAGTACCATTGCCATTTAGTTCCAAAATAGTTTCATCATCCAACAAGGGAACATTCTATCCATAGGAACCCTCATCCATAGGAACCTTCTATCCATAGGAACACTCTATCTATAAGTAGTTATTTTCCATTTCCCCTTTTCCTTGACCCGGCAACACCCAATCTTCTGTTTTTCATATAGATGCAATTATATAACATGTAACATTTTCTGCCTTATTTTATTCACGTAATATTCACTCTGATATAGTCTACGTAAGTACTTCATTCTGTTTTATGACTGGATAATAATCTATTGTATGTATATATTAGTTTGGATTATCCACTAGTCCACCAATGGGAATTTCCAATTGTTCTCTATTTCGACTAAAGTGAATATGCTGCCATCACCTTGAATGTGTACTTGATTTGCTGTTTTCAGTTCTTTCAGGTAAGTACCTAACATTGAAACTGAAGGGCTCTATGACTGATCCTGTGACTGGCTTTTGGAGAAAGCACCAACATATTTTTCTGAGTAACTGAACTATTTCATATATCCTGTACTAATGTACAAGTGTCCCAAATTCTCCAAGCTGCCCCCACCACTTGTTTTCCATCTCTAAGAAAGGTACCTCACTGTGATTTCAATTTGCTCTGATGACTAATGATGTTGAGCATCTTTTCATTCATTTGGCAATTTGTATATCTTCTTGATAAAAGTATCTATTCAAGTCCTCCTCCCATTTTTCAGTTGGGTTGTTTGTATGCTAAAAGAGTTCTATACATATTCTGCACACAGTACCCTGATAAATGCTATACATATTCTGTAGTTTATATTTTCAAATCATTGATAATGTTCTTAGACATGTGACAAGTAATTTTTATTAATAAGATTAGTTTGCCTTTTTTATTTTGTTGTCCATATTCTTCATTTCATTTCTGAGAATCCTTTGACAAATCCAGTGGGTTTGTCATGAAAATGTACCCCAATTTACCCTTATGTGTTACTAGTTTTATGATGTAACACTGATGTTATTTTGCTGTCTTATGCTTTTGCTTACATATATGATAGCACTGTTTGTTGAAAAGATCATTCCCCCCATTGATTAGTCTTAACACTGTTGCCAGAAATTGGACATCGACTTATGAGTTTAATTCTGTACTGTCAATTCTATTGTATTTGTCTACATATAATGGATCTTCAAATAATTCGTGGAAAATACACATTATGGGGGAAAAAAGCTATGTATGGATTCAAACATTTTTTGCTCTAAAACACCCATTTCTAAAATAAGTTAAGGAATAAAAATTTCAGTATTTCATATATACAGATTTTGGGGAAGCATCCTTAAAGCAAACATATCTTTTAATTCCATTTATCCAAGAATTTCTTGAATTCCCTTCACATGTGTCTTTATGCCATCACTATACTGTTTTGAAACTATTTATAATAATTTTCAGATAGGAAAATTTGAGCCTCTGACTTCAGTTTTCTTTTTCCATATTATTTTTAGTTTGATGTAATTCCAAATGTTAATTTTGCTTTTGTTGTCATATTCTCCAGACCAAAATATTTACTTAAACCAATACCAAAAATTTTCCCTTGTTTCAATTAGTTTTGTAATTTCACATCTAAAATTCAAGTCTTTAATCAATTTTGTGTTGAATTCTGTGATTAATATGGGATTGTCTATTTTTTTTAATGTGGACATCCAATTTTCCTGATACCAATTATTTTTTAAAGATTTATTTATTTGAAAGACAGAAACACAGATAGAGAAGGAGAGAGATGGATCAACCTTCCATCTGCTGGTTTACTCCCCAAAAGGCCACAACAGCCAGGCTGAGCCAGTCCAAAGCCAAGAGTCAGGAATTTCTTCCGGGTCTCCCATAGGAGTACAGGGGCCCAGCTTGGACCACCTTCCGCTGCTTTTTAAGGCATATTAGCATGGAGCTGGATGGGAAGTGGAGCAACCAGGACTCAAACTGGTGCCCATATGGGATGCTGGTACTGTAGGCAGAGGCTTAACCTTCTGTGCCACAGTGACAGCCTCACTTATTATTTTTTGAGATTTATTTATTTGCAAGTAAGAGCAACAGAGAGAAGGGGAGAGGCAGAGATCTTCCATCTGCTGATTAATTCCCAAGATGTCTGTGATTGCCAAGGCAGAAGACTGGCCAACACCAGGAGCTAGGATCTTCGTCCAGCCTCCAATATGAGTGCATGAGTGCATAGGCCCAACCACTTGAGTCATTCTCTGCTGCTTTTCTAAACCATTAGCAGGGAGCTAGATTGGAAACAGAGCAACTAGGACACAAACTGGCACCAATGCCGTCATTGCAGGTAGTGGCTTTACCCAGTATGCCACAGTGCCAGCCCCACCAACTTAATTTATTGAAGAGAGTATCATTTCTTTACTGTATATTTTCAGTACCTGTGTAGAAGATGAGGCAAACAAAGTTCTGGCTACTTATTCTAGTCTACTATATATATAACATATATATATATGTATGTATTCTAGTATATCTATCTATCTATACTATATATATATTCTAGTCTACATATATATACATATATATGTTTATATGCCAGTGCTATAGTGTTTAGATTACTATAATTTTGAAACAGGATTTGAAATCAGGAAGTGTGATGTCTCTAGATTTATTTTTTTAAATAACATTTATTTAAAAGGTAAGGAGGAAAGAGAGAGAACAAAGGTCGAGAAAGAAAGATCTTCAAATCTTTTATCTGCTGGTTTGTTGCAGTTGATTTCTCAACAATGTTGCAGTGGATTCGTTTCTGAGAGGAGGAGCGTGGTGGGGGCAAGAGGCGCGGAGTCACCAAACAGACCCCGGGAGTCAGGTGAAAGCGGGCTTGAGGCAAGCAGCCCACAGACTCGTTCATTTCGGTAGGTACAACATCTTATATAGCCAAGACCAGCCAATCTGGTCAAGGGGCGGTCTATGCCCCAACCAATCACAGCCTGTTGCCAGGCAGACTCCATTTGCCATGTGGGTTTCAAAGCCATTCCTGAGTAACTGACGTTCGCTTGCCAGCGGCCACATTGGCATGGCCTTCTCATTCCACCACACTAGTTCATTCCACAAATGATCCAAAAAAACCAGAGCTGGGTAGGTCTGAAGCTAGGAGCTAGAAACTCGATCCAGGTCTCCCACATGGGTGGAGATATTCAACAATTTAACTGATCATCTGGTACCTACTAAGTGTACATTAATAGAAGCTGGAATCAGGAGTAACACTGGGATGTAAACCAAAAAACTCCAATAGAGGATACAAGTAGCTCATGTGACAGCTTCTATGACAAACAGTCTTCGCCAGCTTTATTCTTCTTTTTCTACTGTTTTAATTCTTTGGAATTTTTTGTGTTTCAATATGAATTTTAGGATGTCTTAAAAATATTTCTGTGTGTGATCAATATTTGGAAGTTTGTTCAATATGGCACAGAACTTATGGATTTCTTTGGGTAATACAGTCATTTTAACAATATTATTCATATCCATGAACATGAGATATCTTTCCACCCTATTTTATTTCTTCAAGTTCTTTAATTGATATTTTACAGTTTTCAATACATAGATATTTCCCCTCTTTGGTTAAATTATGCCTAAATATTTTATTCTTCTTGATGCTATATTAAATGAGTACTTGATTTCTTTTCCATATTGGTTATTGTTACTGTATGCAAACACAGTTGATTTTTTGTATATTGATTTTTTATCTGGCAGTTTTTCTTTTCTCAATTTTCTCATTAGTTTTAATGGAATTTTTGTGATTTCTGGGGCTTTCTATACATAAGTTCATGTCATCTGCCAACAGAGACACTTTAACTTCTGCCTTTGTGATTTGGTTTCCTTTCATTTCATTTTCTTGTCTATGCTCTTGCTTGGATTTTCAGTAATGAATTGAGTGGTGAATGTGACATTGTTGTCTTGTTCCTTATCATAGATGAAATGCCTTCTGCTTCTCACCATTTAAATGTTAGGTACAAGGTTGTGACAGATGACATTTACTATGTTGTAGTACACTGTCTACATATGTAATTTATTAATAATTTTAATCATGAGAGGATTTTGAGTAGTGTCAAGTGCTTTTCTGCAAGTATGAAGATAATCATATGAATATTAACCTTCAGTCTGTTAATGTGGTACATCTCATGTATGGACTTGCTTATGTTGAAGTATCTTACATAGAGGGATAAATCCCACCTGACTGTGGTAATGATACTTTTTATATATTAATGATTTTTGTTAATATTTTGTTTAGGATTTTTGCATCTATGTACTTCAAGGATATTTACTGGCCTGCAATCTTCTTTTTTGATATTGTTCTTTTAGCTTTTGTATCACAGTACTGTCAACTTTGTAAAATACATGTAGAAGTATTCCCTCCTCTTCAGTTTTATGGAAGTAAATGGGAAGGATTAATATTAGATTTGAATCTTTGGCAGAATTTAGATATGAAGCCAGGAGCTTTACCACTAATTTAACTGACTCACTTTCTAGTGGTATTTTAAGATTTTCTACTTCTTAAGCAGTTTTGACAGTTGTGTGGTTTTAAGGATTTTGCTTTTCATCTAGCTCATCCTATTTGTTTATAGAATTCTTTTATAATATTGCAAAAATTCTCTGAGTAGAAATAAGTTGAATTGCCATTTCAAATACATCTTCTCTCATTTTCTTAATCACTTGATTTAAGTTAATTCTTTTTTTTTTCTCAAGAAGTTGTTTTGCTTTTTGATTCTATTTCATTGTCATTTTATTATCTCTTATCTTTATTATTTTACTCTGTTAACTTTGGTTTTAACCTTTTACTATTTTATTCCTTTGTAAAGTAAGGTTATTGGTTTTATAACATTTTTTTTTCTTTTTTTTTATTTAATGAGCATAAATTTCTAAAGTACAGCTTATGGATTACAATAGCTTCCTCCCCCCCGTAACTTCCCTCCCACCCACAACGCCTCCCTCTCCCACTCCCTCTCCCCTTCCCCTTCACATCACGATTAATTTTCAATTATCTCTATATACAGAAGATCAATTTAGCGTATGTTAAGTAAAGATTTCCACATTTTGCTCCCACACAGAAACACAAAGTGTAAAATACTGTTTGAGTACTAGTTATAGTATTAATTAAACACCTAAGAGTAATTGTGTATTAATTACAGAGTTCAACCAATAGTTTTAAGTAGAATATAAAATGCATCTTTTGTGTTGTTGTGGCTTTCCTTCCGACCTCCCTCCCTCCCTCCCGTGGCCCTCCCCTCACCCACTCCCTCTCCCATCACGCTCTTCATCACGTTTCATTTTCAATTACCTTTATAACACTTTTAATATGGGTTTTATAGCTGTAAATTTCCCTCTTACTACTGATTATGTTGCAACCTTTTCCTTTTGGTATTTTTTTTAAATATGTATTTGAGATGAAGAAAGGGAGAAAAGTCCTATCCACTGAACCATTAACCAAAGGCCCATAACAGTCAGAGCTAGACTAGAACCAAAATCAAAAGCCAGGAACACACTCTAAGTGTCTCACAAGGGTGACAGGAACCCAACTATTTGAAACCAACATTGCTTCCCGAAGTCTGCATTAGAAGGAGGTTACAATCAAGACCAAGAGTTAGAAATCAAACCCAGGCAATATGATGTGGAATGTAGGTATTTTAGAAACTAGGTTAAGTACTCATTCTTTACTTCATGAATCTATAAGTATTTTCTAATGTCCCTTGTGATTTCTTCTTTGATCCACTGATTGTTAAAGAATGTGCTATTTAATTTCCAAATATTTGTGAATTTTCCAGTTTGTTTTTGCTAATGATTTCTGATTTTTCTTATTGTTGAGACAGATAATATTGTTTTTTAAAAGTATGTTAAGGCTGGCGCTGCAGCTCAATAGGCTAATCCTCTGCCTGTGGCGCTGGCACACCAGGTTCTAGTCCCGGTCAGGCGCTGGATTCTGTCCTGGTTGCTCCTCTTCCTGCCCAGCTCTCTGCTGTGGCCCGGGAGTGCAATAGAGGATGGCCCAAGTGCTTGGGCCCTGCATCCACATGGGAGACCAGGAGAAGCACCTGGCTCATGGCTTCAGATCAGCGTGGTGCGCCAGCCCCAGCGCGCTGGCTGAAGTGGCCATTGGGGGGTGAACCAATGGAAAAAGGAAGACCTTTCTCTCTCTCTCTCTCTCTCTCTCACTGTCCACTCTGCCTGTCAAAAAAAAAAAAAAAAGTATGCTAAGACAGTTTTGTTGCTTAACATGGTATATCCTGGGACTGTTCCACATGTTCTCTAAAAGGATGCATATTTTGCTGTTGTTGGAAAGATTGTTCTCAGTGCTTCTGAGATCTAGTAAGTTTATAGTATTTTTTCATGTCCACCTTTTTCTTAGATCCATTCTGAGATCTTGCATGTGATTGTTCTATCCATTTTGGAAAGTTGGATTTGGAGGTCCTAAGTATTATTGGAGAACTATCTATTCATTCCTTCAAGTCTGTTAATGTTAGCTTCATATCTTTTAGGGATACCTTTTTTATGTGTATATATGAATGTAATGGTAATATTGATAGTGTTATCACAGTTTTTCATTGTAACAGGTTTTTACTTAAAATTTATGTTGTCTCATAATAGCATACACACATACACACACACTAGTTTGACTATGACCTTGTCTAAACAAGATAAGAATCGGAGAACACAGAGGGCTTCCATAGCCTTGGAAACTCATTACTGGAGCATAGGGAGATTACTGATGCCATAGACAGGAGTGTCAATTGGTAAAGTCAACAACAGGAGTCACTGTGCACTTACTCCTCATGTAGGATCTCTGTCCTTAATGTGCTGTGCATTGAGATTTAATGCTATAACGAGTACTCAAACAATATATTTCACTTTGTGTTTCTATGGGGGTGCAAACTGTTGCAATCTTTACTTAATGCATACTAAACTGATCCTCTGTAAAAAAAAAAAAAAAAAGAAATTATCAACTCCCAACTTGACTCTCACTGGGATTAAACATGACAATAGGTCTGATCTGATTTCATCATCATTTAAAAAAAATCATCTATTATTTTTCACTTTATGTTTCTGTGTGGGAGCAAACTGTTGAAATCCTTACTTAATGTATACTAAGCTGATCTTCTGTATATTAAGATAATTGAAAATGAATCTTGATGTGAATGGAAGGGGAGAGGGAGTGGGAAAGGGGAGGGTTGTGGGTGGGAGGGACGGTATGGGGGGGAAGCCATTGTAATCCATAAATCGTACTTTGGAAATTTATATTCATTAAATAAAAGTTAAAAAAAAAGAATTTGCTTGTAAAATATTTTAACATCCTTTCATATTCAAGCCATTTGTGTTTTTTGGATATAGAATAACTTTTTTTTAAGATTTCATTTATTTATTTGAAGATAGAATTACAGAGAAGAAGAGACAAAGAGAGATATTCCATCTGCTGGATCACCCCCACCCCCAGAAAACCACAATGGCCAGGGATGTGCCAGGCTGATGCCAGGAGCCAGAAACTTCTTCTGGATCTCCCACTTGGGTGCAGGGGCCCAGGGACTTGGATCATCTTCCGTTGTTCTCCCAGGTGTATTAACACTGGGATGGATTGGAAATTGATCTCAAAGATAAGTTTATGTTTCTTTAGAAATATCATAGTGGTTATTATTGGGCTTGATGTTATTGTCTTTAAATTTGATCACATGTAGACTGAATTGATACCAATTTAACTTTGCAATGTTCAAAAATTCTTCCTATGTAGTTTTACCCCCACTTTGTTGTTGGCAGAAATCACTTCCTTATATACTACCTGCCTGTTTATATACATACAATTATAATTCATTTTATGCATTTGACTTTTAAGTCCTACAGGAAATTAAAAATGGCATTTCAAACCAAAAAATATTGATTTTTCTGTTTACTTGTGCAGATACCTTTAATTTAGTTTTTAATTTCTTTCTATGCTTCACCTAGTTGTGTTAAATCCTTTCATTTCAGCCTGAAGGACTCCCATTATCTCGTAGGATAGATCTCATGGTGACAAACTCTCATAGTACTTAATCTGAGAACATCTTATTTTCTTCTGTACGTATGAACGATAGTTTTACTATACAGAATTCATTTTCTGGCAACTTCTTCTACTTGTTAGTACTTAAAATGCTAGCCTACTCCCCTCTTGCCTCCATGGTTTCCCATGAAAAATATGCTGCTGGTCTTACTGAATGTTGATTGTAAGTGACAAATTCTTTATCTTTAGATGCTTTCAAGATTATTGCTTTGCCTTTATCTTTTAAAAAAGTGGTTATGATTTGTCTCAATGTAACACTTTTTGTGTTTAGTCCTCAATTGTGTGCAATCACATAAAATTTGAAGTTTTTGGCTATTAGTTTAATATTCATTTAGTCCATTTCTCTCTTTAAGCTCCTTCTGAGATACCTGTTGTGCATAGTTTTGCACATTTGATGTATCCTACTGGTCTCCTGTGTCATTGTTCTTTATCTTTTTTTGTTCCTCAAACTGGATAATTTTCATCGACCTTATGCCATTAAAGAGGGGCTATTTTGTTACTTAGTGACTGATAACTAGGTAAGTAGACCTTAAGTAAGAATTATCAACTTGGACCCAGCTCTATGGCACAGCAAATTAAACCACTGCATATGACATCAGCATCTGGTTTCAGAGTGCTGATCCAAGTCCCAGCTGCTATGCTTCCAATCCAGCTTCCTGTTAATGTGTTTGCGAAGGCAGTAGAATACGGCCTAAGACCTTGGGCCATCCCACCCACATGGGAGACCTCAAGCTCTGGCTATTTACAAGAGGAGTGAACCAATGGATGGAAGTCTCCCTTTCTCTCTTTCTATCTCTCTCTTTTCTACTCTCTCAATATCACTCTCTTTTAGTCTGTTTTTCTCTGTCAGTCACCCTTTCAAGTTAATTAATATTTAAAAAAGAAATAGGAACATCACCTCATAGTGTTCTAAGATTTAACTTGTAAGGAAGCATCAAGAATGTGGCAATTTCTCACAAGTAACAGGTTCTTAACATTAGCCTCTCATGCATCTTGCCCAGATAGTTTATTCACTTTAACCTCACTTGATTTGGTAAGATGCATGCCCTTGCTGAGACTTGCCTCATAGTAAACTCAAGTCTTACCTGTATCCAGCCTGTATCCCTCCATCAAATGGTTAATATGCTGTGTCTCTTTATTTTTGCTTTATTTTTTAATATAACAAATATTTCCTACTTACATAAAACAAATTATTCTAGAAATACTTGTGACACAGTGAGCAGGTCTACTATGATGGGAAGTAAAAAAAAAAAAAAAAAAACTTGCAGAGTGAGCACACCCATCACTATGCTGTAATGAATAGTGATGCCTTTGATTTTTAAAGCAATGCCCATTTTTGGACATTATAAGTGTTTTGCTCATTTCATGCTTTCTTTCAGAAAGAAAAGAATTTGATGATAATTTTATATTGCATAACCACTTAACTTTCTCTTATAATAATTACAATGCAAGAGGTCTGCCAGAATAATTCTCTGGCAGTCCTTAACCATATACTTTACTCTAGAGTAAGGTAGAATATAATTTTTACAAAGTCTGAGATTTTATACCCTTGCTACAATTTAATGTGGACATAAGAGCTGAGACATGGGTGTTTAAAATGTATAATTTTGTAAAGTTCACATGGATATTACCAATGAAAGAAGCACTCAAGGAAATAGAGGAATACATAATTGAGTCGAGAATATTCACTGGGTGTCTATAGTATCCCTCTCATAAATAGGACTATGAAAGACAAAATATATCTCATTAAAGTGCATCTACCTATTATCTATAGAACATTTCCTGGGTACAGTATATGCGGTATAGTGAGAGGAGATAAAATGATTCCATGTACACTTATACTTCCTGGGAACTTTTAATTTCACTTTGAATAAAAGATGAAGCAGTTAAAAATAAAGTCAAACACAGCATAGGTAAAAGAGATAAAATGTGAGCTACTATAGGAATGATATTAAGAGTTTTGAAAAAGTGGAGTTAGTAATTCAGAAAGAACACATCAAATAGAATTTCCCATAAAGGTTGAGCTATACATGCATTTTTTTTATTTTTTATTTTTATATTTGACAAGCAGAGTTAGACAGTGAGAGAGAGAGACAGAGAGAGAGTTATAGACAGTGAGAGAGAGACAGAGAGAAAGGTCTTTCTTCTGCTGGTTCACTCCCCTAACGGCTGCTTCGGCCGGCACTGCACGGATCCGAAGCCAGAAGCCAGGTGCTTCCTCCCGGTCTCCCATGTGGGTGCAGGGGTCCAAGCACTTGGGCCATCCTCCGCTGCCCTCCCAGGCCACAGGAAAGAGCTGGACTGGAAGAGGAGCAATAGGGACTAGAACCCGGTGCCCCAACCAGGACTAGAACCCCGGGGTGCCGGTGCTGCAGGTGGAGGATTAGCCAAGTGAGCCACGGCACCAGCCTATACATGCATTTTGAATGAGGAAACACAGGGCTGGCATTGTGGCATAGCAAGTTAAGCTTCCATCTTTGTTGCTGGCATCCCATATGGGTGCTGGTTAGAGAACAGACTGCTCCACTTCTGATCAGCTCCCGGTTAGAGTACCTTGGAAAGCAGTGGAGGATGGCCCAGTGGGCTCCTACACCTTATGTGGGAGACAAGGAAGAAACTCCAGGCTCCTGGCTTCAGCATGGCCCAGCATGGGTCTCTTTATCTCTCCTTCTCTTTCTGTAACTCTGCCTTTCAAATAAATTTAAAAAATTAAAAGAGTAAACATGCCTCTATTCTAATTTTGAAGGGTTGTGTGTCAACTATTGAAAGAAATTGTAAGTAGAGAAATTGGCCATTGTTTGATGACTTAAGAATTGCCTTATGTAAAAGTGTCATACTTTACTTACAATAAAATTATTCTCATCCTTTGTGTTTCTAGATATTCAAAAATCTACATCTACCTTAGAATTTTACTATATTGAAATAATGTTTTGTGTTTTTCTTGTCCCTGTATTGCAAATATTTTGAAAACAAGAACCATCCCTATTCATGCTTATATATCAATTACTTTCCAGGGAACACTTATTTATATTGAAAAAATGAATCCTAAGTTGAGTAAATCAGAAAATGTATGTTAATAAAAGGAAGAATCGGCTAGCAACGTGGCTCACAAGGCTAATCCTCCACCGTCGCACTGGCCCCCCAGGGTTCTAGTCCCGGGTTGGGCATCAGATTCTGTCCCGGTTGCTCCTCTTCCAATCCAGCTCTCTGCTGTGGCCCAGGAAGGCAGTGCAGGATGGCCCAAGTGCTTGGGCCCTGCACCCGCATGGGAGACCAGGAAGAAGCACCTGGCTCCTGGCTTCAGATCGGCTCGGCGCTCTGGCTGCAGCGCACCGGCCATAGCGGCCATTTGGGGGATGAACCAACGGAAGAAAGACCTTTCTCTCTGTCTCTCTCTCTCACTGTCTAACTCTGCCTGTCAAAAATAAATAAATAAATAAAAGAAGAAATATAGCTTAAATCTAAAGTTTTGATTTATTAAAATCCACAGTGTTTTCACAAAATGTGCTGTTACCAAAATCATACAAGTATATGGATAGTTAAAAATCTCTCTGAGCCTCTTGGCTAAAGACCATGTAGATCTGGGACCACAAGGAAAAGTCAGGGATTATTGAATCAAGCTATAGGTGAGCACACAAAAGGAGGGGCCAGCAATATTTTGTCACCTTGCAAAAGAGGACAACCACAAAGAAATATAGAAATTACAGAAGAGAAAAGCCATTGCCTACATTGAGTTGTAGGATTAGAGACCAAGGTCACAGAAATGAAAGGACAGCCTGTGAATGATCTCTACGTGGATGAATTATGCACATGCCATTACTTATGTTCAGAGATATTTCTCTCCCTAAGCAAGCACTTTTTTTTTAGAAATAAAAACATATTTGAGCTTAATATGGGTCAGGTATTTTTCCTTTCCCAGATCAGTGAGAATAACAATTGGACTGTGGTTCCCACTGTGTAGGTAATGTCTTCAGATGCTCCCTCCTCAGGCATCAGCTTCATTTAAGGGGGTGTTTCATGATGTTTCTGGGAGCCAAATGATTAGCAGCATGGAACCAGTCCAGAGGAGGTCACTTGATCTGTGTTATATACTTGAAAGAGCTGATTTTTAGGGTCCTGAAGCTGAATAATTGTAAATTAAGACACACAAGGTAAACACAGAAGGCAAGTCTGTATCACAACCTCTCCCAAGCCTATCTTTCTCTGTCATTTTTTAAAAAAGAAAAGATCTTTTTAAAAATAGTGTTAAACAACTTTCAAGGCTACTTCTAAATTTTCTGGAGATTTGGGGAAGCATAGGTTGTACGTGCGAGCTATACTACAACCTCAGTTTTCACAGTTGCACAAGTTGCATGTTGCTTGCTTTGTACAGTTTGATGTATTTCTATGAAGTGGGTTAGAATGAATCAATTATTATCTGGTTTTGAAGAGACCTAATTTGGTGTTCAATAATTCAAGCATATCTTCTCAATATCAAAATATATTTGTTAGGCATTCACAATCAAAAGAATAAGAAAATGTTCTCCCTGTGTAGACCAGCATTCATGTCTGTAGACCTGAGCCTGCAGATGCATATGCCCACCTGCTGCTATCTCCCAGTTAATCACAAGGATTGTCTTGAATGCTTAATAATGCTGGATGGAGAGCTGTAGTGCCTTGCCCTTCAATTAATATAGTGAACATTTAGGTCTCAGTGACACTGAGTTTCAGCACATGATACATTTCAATGTAAAATGAAATCCAGATATGACTGTTTTTCAAAATAGATTTATTTCCTTCACTGAGAACTACTACAGTATGACGTATATAAAATTCATAGATACACTTTATTCAAAGGACCATAGACTTATAGAATGTCACAGTCATAGAAAAATCTAGAATTACTTTTCCGCTTGCTGAAACCACATTTACTGGGCAGCTGCACTGTGCCAGACATCAATATGAGCATTGAGGAAAGAAATGTGAATAGGGTTCTCACTCCATCAGAGAAGGAGACAGATAATAACTGTGTTAGTAAATTTATGCATGAGATCATTGTAACTAGTTATACGTATTATTAAGAAAATGAAAAGGATTTGGAGGGTAGAGACAAATGGGACAGAATAGGTATTTCCAACTTTTAAACAGTGGAGAACATCACCATAAAACTGCTGAAAGGAGATCATTTGGTCGTTATTTATGTATCTTCTCCTATTGCAACTTATACCCAATGGACTAATCACCCTTACCCTATGTCCGCTGCCCAAGGATAATGAACATTGCCGACTTGAGGATCTCAGTATTTCTTGTTGTTAAACAGTGAGTGTTTGATTTTAATCATTTGTTTGCATATTTTTGTTTCTCAGAGAATAGGATTTTCAAAGTCATATTTGATTCATTTCTGCATCCTATCCACTTGATACAAAGTTTGCAGTCCATACAAATGATTAATGAATGAAGGAATGAGAAATGAGCTAATCATTCTATTTTATACAAAATCCTATTTCTCAGAATATCCCATACTAAACTTCAAGCCTTGTCTTTATACCTTCCCCTTGAACCTAGTATTATTCTCTTAGCAACACTTGAAGGAATCTCATTATAGATGTTAATCTATCTCTCTTTCATGTCCTCATTTGCCCAATAACATGTAATATTTTCAGACTAAAAGGCATTTACTGCATTAATTCTGGATAATATTTAAATTTGCCCCATTCTTGACAATAATCTCATAGTTAACTCAGTTGCTTAGCTTTCTTTTCAAAGAAAATGTTTTAAAGCATTTCAGAATGATTAATATCACCATCTTACACCTTCATATCTCATCCCACTAGAAAGAATTTAAGTATAATAATATGCATGGAGTTGTCAACTCCTATAATGATTATGCCTCCTTCTAGATACTTCCTGAAATACTTGCCTATGTCTGTCTTAGAATTAACTATTTTTATAAGTAGGGATATATCCTAAGATAATTATAAACAGTAGAGTGAATTTATAAATAAGTAGCATAATTTATTATTTTCAAGTATTGTGCACTATACATAATTGTGTATGCTGTATAGCTTTATGCCAGCATTACCACAAACCTCTGAGTAATTGGTTGTGGTAGAATTTAAGATTGGTACAGTGTTATTAAGAAGGTAATGGAGATTACAATCAGATAGAATACTTGATTGGTAAGCCACAAAGGTTTCCTTTGTCTTTCTATATCTGTGCAGGTTGGCTAAATGTCTCTCTAAAGGTTGCATTTTCAAAAAATGGTAGTCTTAGCTTTTTAGGAGGATGGAAATTTTGACAAAAAGTCAGGAATCTTGCCTATTTTCCTGATCAGCTATGGCATTACTTTATTTGTTGAATTCTTCATTTAGTGGAGCATTAAGTCTTTGACTATAATATAAATTAAAATATACTCTTGAAAAATAATAAATAAAACATTAAATTAAAAAATTCACACAGTGTTTCAAAAGTAATGCCTGTGCTGTTTGTTAATCTGTTGTCCTGACAGGTTTTAGTAGCTTGCAGGAATTGCAAGGAAATTTCTTGTTTTCTGACTGGTAGGCTCTAAAATTTTAGTTATTTTTCTGTTTCTTAACCTAGTAGGGTACAGTTTCATTTCCATGTGAAATGAATTTTTAATGAAGTACATTTAGAATCTTCATTGTAATATAGAATACATGCAATTTGGTATGTGTTTGTGTGTGTGTATTATTTACAGGTATGTTTCTTTTTTTTCAATATTTATTTATTTGAAAGTCAGAGTTACAGAGAGAGAGAGACAGAACTTTCATCTGCTTTTTCACTCCTCAGATGGCTGCAATAGCCTAGGTTGAGCCAAAGCCAGGAGCCAGGAGCTTCTTCCAGGTTCAGGGCAATGAACAATTGGGACATATATTGCTTTTTTCATGCCATTTTTAGCAGGGAACTGGAATGAAAGGTGAACAGCTGAGTCATGAGCCAGCGTTTATATGGGACGCTGGCATCTCAGGAGGTGGTTTTACCATCTATGCCACAACAACGGCCCCGGTTCTATTTCTTTTGAATACTGACTAATACAAGGCATGGTATATGATTGTAGTGCAACCATCATGGGGAAGGCCAAGAATGAGCCTCCCTCTGAAATTCACTACAGTTCAGGCTGAATAGTCACACACACACACACACAGTTTGCATGTGAAACATTCCAGGTAGAATAGTAAAAATTATGACAGTTTCAACAACATAAAAATTGTGGATACAATGTTCCTGAAATTTCCAATTATGTCAGCAGTATATCTCCTGCAAGGATCAAATGATGATGGAACATGACAGTGGATTGCTGAAAACTCGATCTAGCAGGAATACTATTTGCAGCAATTATGATGCACATAGTATCTTTGTTAGAGTGGGTTGGCATGCTGTAAAATGAAAATAATGTATCTAGAAGCATACAATAGCAGTGTAGGAGATCAAGAGTAGACCATGTGAACTTAAAGCTCCTTGTCATCTACCACTTATGTCTTAGTAACTCTTCCTCTGCAGACATCCATGGCTTCTGGGGTCAACACCATATCAGGCTGACAGAGGAGTGACAACTTGCTGGCTTCACATGTTTGTCAGCTGCAATTTTAGGTGCATGTCAAAAGTACTCTGTGGTTGTACTGAAGCCTCCTTAAGGGTTGGAAGCAAGATAGCAGTGATTGGGAAATTGGGAGAAATTTAGTCTGTGTGCCCAGCTAGCTACTTTGAACATAAATTAAAGTTGTCTAAGAGTTGTGTGTATGCATGTGTACACATATCTCTACACACATGCAGGATTATGAATGATGGTTGTGAATTGACTTCATAGCCAAAAGCTTGGAAATTCAAGGTGAAAAATGCTTGAGGAATAGGCACATGATTGGCTGGGCTTACTGTGATTGAACATTAAGTGTGTATCACATATTAAAACACATTTTTAAAAAATTGGGAGGCTCTGAACCAAAGATAAACAAAAAATGTTCCAAGTTTCTATCAGCTAGTCTTGTCAACAGCCATATATCAGTCCTGGGGAAACAGGTATACGAAGAAAAGAACCTGGTGGCACAGGTAGAGATTATGCATTGATCCAACAACTAGAGCTCCCATTACTAAGAATGATATAGAAATATCCATTTCATGAGCTGCAGAGATCTTTCAAGACCATTTTGACATTCCTCCTGTTGAAAAGGCAATGACTGATCTGGATTATCAGTACATATTCCAAGCATGAGTTTTCATTTTCCACTTGAATGACTTCAGTCAGCACTCATACCTAAAGGCAGACACATATTTTACCTTTTAATGTAGGATTCTGAACAATATTGCAACAAAGTAGATGACATAGTACCTTACCTTAAGGATGGATAGCAATAAGTTTACAATTACAGAGTCCGCAGATTTCATACTATGTTCTTTAGAACCTGACAACTTGACTAAGATATGGAAAAGCCTGTTGGAGGTATGACTATGAACTCTACTTGGAGATACTACTTTGCATAGATGAAGTGTCATCCTCCAGGGCTCTGTGCATACTCGAAATGAGTAATATGCAATGCTATATTATCAATAGGCTAATTGGATTGGCTGAGGAAACAAAGAATTAAACTTAGGAGTGGCTATGCTTGCTAGCACTTCCAGTGACTCACTAGGGAAATTTGTGTTTGCTACCCTGCCACAATTCTGGGCTCTGTAAATTTAGACATCCTAGTTTCTAAAAGTGAATTTCTTCCAACAAGAGACTCCCATTAAACCTTCAGCCATGGCTCACATTCTGTCACACAGGGTTCCTCATGCCAAGAGACAAGGAAAGGAATTATCATCCTGGCAGATGGAATTAATCCTGGTCATTATGAAGACAGAACTACTTTTACCTAGTGGGTGCAAGGAAGATTGCTTAGCACCCAGATAATACACACTTTAGGATTCTTGTTCAATTTTGATGATAAGTGAACAAATTTACCAATCATGGCTTAAGAAAGCATGGTAAGCAGGGGCTTGGATTGGATTCTTTTTTCTGCTTTTTTGTTTGTTTGTTTTGTTTTTTTTTTTTTTAAACTTAATTCCCCACGGTGTACTTTAGCACTTCTAAGATTAGTTGAACATGTATCTCTGGGTTTATTTCTGGGCTTTCAATTCTGTTTCATTGATCTCTATATCATTGATGCTAGTTTCGTGTACTTAAATATTTATTTATTTGAGAGGCAGAGTTAGAGAGATAGAGGGGTCTTTCATCTGCTGGTTCATTCTCCAAATGGCACAACAGCCAGAGGAGGGCCGATCTCAAGCCAAGAGCTTCCTCTAGGTCTCTCGTGAGGGCGCAGGGGCCCAAGCACTTAGATCATCCTCCACTACCTTTCTAGGCCATCAGCATGGAGCTGGATTGGAAGAAGAGCAACCGGGACACGAACCAGCACCCATAATCCACAGCACTTGCCTGGGCTTGGATTCTTAATTCATGAGATTCTGGATTTCCTAATGAGACTTCCTGGTTCATTTTGGAGGGTAATAAAAAATGAGTAGCAGACATTTGGTGCAATGATTAAGATGCTGCTTGGGATGCCAGTGTCCCATATCAGAGTGCCTGGGTTCATGTCCCAGCTTTGCTTCCACATTCCCGATGAGGCAGGCAGTAGGCAAGCACTCAAATGTTTAGGTCACTGCCACGGAGTGAGACTCAAGTTGAGTTCCCAGATCCTAACTTCCCAGCCCTGTCTGTTGCTGATATTTGGAGAATGAATAACCACATGTGAGATCTTTATTTCTCTGACTTTCAACTCAAATATATAGCCATAAATTATTTTTTAAAAAACTGGTGGGAAAGTAACAGAATGTTGATCACTATCTGAGAACTAAAATCCTCTGAAACAGCTTTTTTTTTCCTTCAGACAAAATAATAAGCAAAAATATATTACAGTAGGAAGGGACTATCATTCACCTACTAAACTTCTCTAAGTTTTTGTAGGAAAAGAGATTAACTGGACTCCTGAAGGGGTAGCTCCTAAAATCCACTAAGTAAGACTAATGGGACTGAATGAAGTTAAAGTGGGTTAAAGAGAGTAGATTTGGTAGAATTCCCAAATATTCCTCATTTACAGGATGAAGCTTGCATTCTACTAGCTGCTGTGTTGTGGGTTAACAACTGTCAGTTTACCATTCCTTGGAAATTGCCCTCACCAGATCTGAGCCACTTATGGCCCCCTCCTAGCCATAGCCTTTGAGTAATGATAACATAAGTGCACAACAGTCTGTCCCATTTGCCGCAAAGCAGAATGACTCTGCACAATCAGGCCAGCTGCAGAGCTCTGCAGGACCATTTGAAGTCTTTATTGTGCCAGCATTGCAATTCAGCACTCTCTCTACCGAATACTGTTTCCACTTGTGGATACAGGTGTTGAACTTTAGAATTCTTTCCAGTAAATTTCTGCTGAAACACGTATCTTAGAGTTTGTTTCCCAACAGCATGTATGCCCCCACGGAGACTAAGAAATGAGTGAAGAAGGAGAATAACAGGGATCTGATGCTTGGAACATTGAATTCAGGAATCAGAGCTGCCTGGTGTTGCAGGATGTTTTTTGCCAAGCAGATGCTGAGATGAAATTTAGCCTGCCTGATATTTATTAGGGACCAACACCTTGACCTCCAGTGCAATGTCTGAATTACATTTGGACCATCAGTGCCATCTCACCTTTGATCAATGTCCTGTCCTTTATACACTTGCTTGACTTCATCTTTGGATGCAGGCAGCTCCAGGATGAAGTTGTCCTTAGACAGATCAGCTCTGAGACTCGGACAGGCTCTGAAGAAACTGTCAGCTGGAGGCTTGGGTTGACCATGCTTTTGGCACTTGGAGCATAAAATCTTTTTGTGAAGTGGGATCTAGGGATGACATTTCCATGTTTGTTACATCAGACAGTGAATGGGTTAAGGCTCTAACATTTATCTGGTTACCTTACTCAGATACCTAATCTCTTGAATTTTGCTTCTCCTTTTGAAAAAAGTTAATAATATTACTTAGTGTTTTTCTTACTGTGAAAGTAAAATCAGGGAGCACATGTGAAGTATTTTTTATAGGACTGCTTCATATGAGTTAGGCTGCTTTTATGGTAATGATTATTAAGTAATAAGAACTTTGTAATTCACTATAGAATTCACTACTTAGAAGTGTTGAGAAACAAGAAATTCCTTTCTGTTATACAAAAATGTGACCAATTACATTGTAAGGAACTTTAATGCTTAGGTTTTGGAGTTCCTATATAGTCACGTGTCAGCACTAACTAGAGGGCTCTTTAAAATACAAGTTTTCAAATCATTTCTGCAGAACTATAATACTATAAATATGGGGAAATATTAGTCCATGTTTATGCCGTCATTTTATTCTTATCAATATATTCAGTAGGGTAAGGCAATCCTTCAAGTATTGTCAGATATGCATTGTCACAATCCTTTGACTCCTAAAGGAGATGACACTTAGAGTGTTTCAACAATGTGCATTAATACATTAGTAAAAAGTATACATGTTTATAACAGCAAGATTATATATATTAAAAGTACCCTAAAGAACACTTATAAATTTTACTTTTAGCTAATATGAATGTTTATGAAAACAAAAACTGAAACATGTGTATAATTTTTGCCTCAGAGGAATCCATGTTGAAATTGCTCTTTGTTAAATCATCTTTATGATCGTGTTCTTTAGACCATTTTCAAATTTATCTTAATTCTGTTCAGTGTGCAATGACTTTATTTTTGAATTATTGTATATGATTTAAGTTTGATGTGTCAAACTTTTGGAAAAAAGTCCAAGCTTCTAACATGTAATTTTTATTGCCTTACAAATTATCATTATCATTGTATAATTTATATATAACAAAAAGAACATATTTTAATTATACAGTTTGATAACTTCAGCAAACTAATATATTCCTGTAATACCACTACTTTGAAATCAACCAGTGTGCTTAAGGCATTCACTGATGTGATTTCAGCCTAGAGATTACTTTTGTTCATTGCATAACTTCTTGTACATTTAATTATGTAAGATGGATTGTTATATATCTGAGTTCTTTAGCTAAGTGTATTTTTTTGAGATTTGCCTGATTTTGTGTGCTCCTTTTTATTGCTGGTTACTGTATAACTACAAGATATACCACATTTGAATTACTGTTTACCAGTTGGTGGACATTTGACATTTTTATTTTTTATCTAATTTGAGATACTGATTAGTAAATTTGCTGTGAATATTTGACTGCAAGTCTTTGTGTATGCATATTAGTTAATTTCATGTGAGTAAGCAAATACCTAGGAATGGAATTGATTGTTAATATAGCAGATGAATTGTGAACTTTGTAAGATACTGACAAGCTTTTTTCTAAGAGTTGGACTGTTTTGCATTTCTTTCAGAAATACTGGAGATTACTAGTTGGCCTACATCAGTGCCTACATTTGATATTCTTGAGATTACTCTGCCAGCCCAGAATATTATATCCTGCAGAGTTCTCATTTGTGAATGAAAGAGAAATAAAGACCTTTCATAGCAAACAGAAATTGAAAGAATTTGTCACCACTTGTCCAGCCTTGCAAAAGATGCTTAAGGATGTGTTACACACAGAAACAGAAAAACACGGCCATCAATACAAAATAAGGTAAAGGAAAAAAACCTCCCAGTAAAAGATCACAGGAAGTTCAAAGCATATATTAGAAATATCTTTGAAAAAATTGCAGGGCAAAGTTACCACTTATCAATAGTCATATTGAATGTAAATGGCCTCAAATCTCCAGTTAAAAAGCACAGACTTGCTGAATGGATTAAAAAACAAAACCCATCTATTTGCTGCTTACAAGAAACACATCTTTACAACAAAGATGCATGCGAACTGAAAGTGAAAGGCTGGAAAAAGATATTCCATGCCAACAGAAGAGCTGGTATAGCCATCTTACTATCAGACAAAATAAACTTTAACACAAAAACTGTTAAGAGAGAAAAAGAAGGGCACTATATAATAATTAAGGGATCAATTCAACAGAAAGATGTAACTATTATAAACATATATGCACCTAATTACAGGACACTGGTTTATTTAAAAGATATGTTAAGGGACTTAAAGGGAGAGTTAGACTCCAATACAATAGTATTGGGGGACTTCAATACTCCAATTAAGAAATAGACAGATCAACCAGACAGAAGATCAACAAGGAAACAGCACATTTAATTGACACTATAGCCCAAATGGATCTAACAGACATCTACAGAACTTTTCATCCTACACTTAAAGAATACACATTCTTCCCAGTAGTACTTGGAACCTACTCTAGGATTGACCATATTCTAGGCCATAAAGCAGTCTCAGCAAGTTCAAAATAATTGAAATAATAGCATTCATCTTCACAGACCACAGTGGAATGAAGCTGGAAATTAGCAACTCAGGAATACCCAGGGCAAACACTTAGAGAGTGAACAACATGCTCCTGAATAAACAGTGGGTCACAGAAGAAATCAAAAGAGAAATCAAAAATTTCTGGAGGTAAATGAGGATAACAACACAACATATCCAAACTTATAGAATACAGCAAAAGCAGTGTTAAGAGGAAAATTTATGGCAATAGGTGCCTATATCAAGAAATTGGAAAGGCACCAAATAAGGGAGCTTTCAATGTAGAAAAACCGCAGCAAACCAGATCCAAAACTGTAGGATATTAGAATTCAGAGAAAAAATCAACAGAATTGAATCAAAAAAAATTAAAAGGATCAGCTAAACGAAGAGCTGGATTTTTGAAAAATCAAAAAAAAAAAAAAAACTGACACACTACTGGCACAACAAATTAAAAAAAGAAGAGAACAGACCCAAATCCATAAAATCAGAGATGAAAAAGGGAATGTAACAACAGACACCACAGAAATAAAAAGAATCATCAGAAATTACTACAAGGACTTGTATGCCAGCAAACAGGGAAACCTATCAGAAAGGGATAGATTCCTGGACACATGCAACCTACTAAATTGAATCATGAAGACATAGAAAACCTAAACAGACCCATAACAGACAGAAATTGAATCATTAATAAAGTCCCTCCCAACAAAGAAAATCCCAGGACCGGATGGATTTACTGCTGAATTCTACCAGACCTTTAAAGAAGAACTGACTCCAATTCTTCTCAAACTATTCAGAACAATCAAAAAAGAGGGAGTCCTCCCAAATTCTTTCTATGAAGCCAGCATCACCTTAATCCCTAAGCCTCAAAAAGATGCAGCATTGAAATAAAATTACAGACCAATATCCCTGATGAACATAGACACAAAAATCCTCAATAAAATTCTGTCCAATAGAATGCAACAACACAGCAGAAAGATCATCCACCCAGACCAAGTGGGATTTATCCCTGGAATGCAGGGTTGGTTCAATGTTCACAAATCAATCAATGTGATACACCACATTAACAGAAGAAAAACCATATGATTATCTCAATAGAAGAAGAGAAAGCATTCGATAAAATACAACACCCTTTCATGATAAAAACTCTAAGCAAATTGGGTATAGAAGGAACATTCCTCAATAAATTCAAGGTAATTTATGAAAAAACCACAGCCAGCATCCTATTGAATGGGAAAAAGTTGAAAGCATTTCCACTGAGATCTGGTACCAGACAGGGATGCCCACTCTCACCACTGCTATTCAATATAGTTCTGGAGGTTCTAGCCAGAGCTATTAGGCAAGAAAAAGAAATTAAAGGGATACAAATTGGGAAGGAAGAACTCAAACTATCCCTTTTTGCAGATGATATGCTTCTTTGTTTAGGGGATCCAAAGAACCATACTAAGAGACTATTGGAACTCATAGAAGAGTTTGGCAAGTAGCAGGATATAAAATCAAAGCACCTAAATCAACAGTCTTTGTATACACAGGCAATAGCATGGCTGAGAAAGAACTTCTAAGATCAATCCCACTCACAATAGCTACAAAACAACCCAATTCCTTGGAGTAAATTTAACCAAGGATGTTAAAGATCTCTACGCTGAGAATTTACAAAATCTTAGAGAAAGAAATAGAAAAGGATACCAAATGATGGAAAAATCTTCCATGCTCATGGATTGGAAGAATCAATATCATCAAAATGTCCATTCTCCCAAAAGCAATTTATAGGTACAGTGGAATTTAAAAAAAATAGTTTACTTATTAACTTGAAAAATGAGAGAGCTAACTTTCATTCCAGTATCTTCACTCCCAGATGGCCATAACATCCAGGCCTGGTCCAGTACAAAGCCAGGAGCCAGGAGTTTCATCTTTTTCCCCAAATAGGTTACAGCAGTCCAAGCACTTGAGCCATGTATCTGGGTCGGGAATGGAGAGTCCAAGACACGAACGGGCACTCATATGGAATGCTTGCATCACAGGTGGCTGCTTTACCCAATATTCCATGACTCTGGACTCCAGAGCATTCTTTACAGAGGATGATATTGTATTCTCTTCAGGGATCAGTGCATTTCTATGTCAGGATTTGCTGTCCACTGCTCATAGTGTTCTTACATCCCAGCCTTACTTGAGCCTGAATAGCTAATTCAGAGGTACTGCTGTACTATTTTATGAAATACAAACAGCTGTTGAAAATACAAGTGTGTTCTTTGATTCTGAAGAAATTTACATGAGCTGTGAAGTAAGACACATGAAATTATTACAAGCTACACTTCCAAATTTCATCCAAATATTTCTCTCCCCCACCTCGTTTTCCCTCACACACTCACAGAACAGAGGTGGTAGTGCCACATGGAAAAAAAGGGGAAATAGTTGTCTAGCTTAGTTGTTTATAAAAGTCCCCTAGTTCTAGAAATACTTTCAAGTATCAAAATCATATAAATATTTTCTGTCTCTATCAGTGACATCAAGACTATCTTTTGACCACAAACACTTGTATATACAAACAAAAAGACTATAAAATTGTCAAACAATTTACCATTTGTACAAGGCATTTTTGAATGTCTAGAAAATGCAGACTAATAAAAATATGCATTTTATTTTTATATGAATTATTTTGCTGAGTAATATCTCCTATATTTAATAGTTTCATGCTACTAGAAATTATAGGTGTGAGATTCTGAAGAAAACTCAATATATATATATATATATTTTACTTGTAGACATATTTTTCTAAATACAGATTCACACATAATTTATTTTGGATGATTTCATTTAATATGGTTTAAAGTGGTTTAGTGTCATGTAGTAATTTCTCAATAATACGTAGATATTCTACATAATACTTAGATAGTATTTCCTGCATGTACTTACTAATATTCATCCATGTCTCAGGGTGCTATGGAATGATTCTTTCTATTTGAGGCAAATTTACAGCTATACCACCACACATAAACATGCTCTACAAACATCTGGCTATTTTTTTCTCAAAAGAACCAGATGTTTGGCTTAATCATATTGTTCCTCATGAGCAAGTTTTTAACATATAGAAACGAATGTGACTGATCCAGTTTTCTTTCTTTTTTTTTTTTTTTTTTT
Organism: Oryctolagus cuniculus; assembly: GCF_051225735.1. Taxonomy (NCBI): domain Eukaryota; kingdom Metazoa; phylum Chordata; class Mammalia; order Lagomorpha; family Leporidae; genus Oryctolagus; species Oryctolagus cuniculus. The sequence continues at coordinate 114,425,551 of NC_142869.1, read as the reverse complement.
TGACAGGCAGAGTGGACAGTGAGAGAGAGAGACAGAGAGAAAGGTCTTCCTTTGCCGTTGGTTCACCCTCCAATGGCCGCCGCGGCCGGCGCGCTGCGGCCGGCGCACCGCGCTGATCCGATGGCAGGAGCCAGGAGCCAGGTGCTTTTCCTGGTCTCCCATGGGGTGCAGGGCCCAAGCACCTGGGCCATCCTCCACTGCACTCCCGGGCCACAGCAGAGGGCTGGCCTGGAAGAGGGGCAACCGGGACAGAATCCGGCGCCCCGACCGGGACTAGAACCCGGTGTGCCGGCGCCGCTAGGCGGAGGATTAGCCTAGTGAGCCGCGGCGCCGGCTTGATCCAGTTTTATGAGGGGAAAAATGGAAACACTGGAAAGAATAGTTCTTTTAGGTTATGTTCCATGTTGCGTTAAGAACTGCTTTAGTGGAGCCAGCACTATGGAATAGTGGGTAAAGCCACCACCTTTGGTGCCGACATACCATATGGCACCAGTTCAAGTCCTGGCTGCTCCACTTCTGATCAGGCTCTCTAATATGGCCTGAGAAAGCAGTAGAAGATGGGCCAAGTCCTTGGGCCCCTGCACCCGTGTGGGAGACTCAGAAGAGGCTCCTGGATCCAAATCTGCACCGCTCCTGCCATTGCAGTCATCTGGGGAGTAAATCAGTGGATGGAAGATCTCTCTCTCTCTCTCAATCTCTCTCCAAACTCTGCCTTTCAAATAAACAAATCTTCAAAACAAAACAAAAAAAAAACAACAACTACAACAAAAAAAACTGGTTTAGTGGCCAGTGTTGTGATGCACTGGGTTAAGCTGCAGCCTGTAACACCTGCATCCCATATGAGTGCCGGTTTGAGTCCTGGCTGCTCCACCTCTGATTCAGCTCTCTGCTAATGCACCTGGGAGTGCAATGAAAGATGGCCCAAGTCCTTGGGCTCCTGGACTCACGTGGTGGGTTGAAAAATAAACTGTTGTATGCCAGGTAATTTTAGGGAAAAAAATAAAGACTACAAGATTGATTTCATTCCATGCTTCCTTTTATTCCCCTTGTTTCCAAATGTTTCATGGAGTTTCTGCATCTAAAATTGATTATTACATAAGATATTGTTTGACCTACCAGCTAAGACCCCAGTTAAAATGCCCAAGTCCCTAGAATATCAGAGTTTTAGTACCAGTTCTCTTGATTCTAGATTTATATTGACTAGACCCTGACAGGGTGATGGCTCAAGTGACTGGGTCACTGTCATTTCCTTTTTTTTTTAACTTTTATTTAATGAATATAAATTTCCAAAGTACAGCTTATGGATTACAATGGCTTCCCCCCCCCATAACGTCCCTCCAGCCACAACCCTCCCCTTATCCACTCCCTCTCCCCTTCCATTCATATCAAGATTCATTTTCAATTCTCTTTATATACAGAAGATCAGTTTAGCATGCATTAAGTAAAGATTTCAACAGTTTGCTCCCACACAGAAACATAAAGTGAAAAATACTGTTTGAGTACTAGTTATAGCATTAAATCACAATGTAAAGCACATTAAGGACAGAGATCCTACATGAGGAGTAAGTGCACAGTGACTCTTGTTGTTGACTTAACAAATTGACACTCTTGTTTATGGCATCAGTAATCACCCTAGGTGCTTGTCATGGATTGCCAAGGCTATGGAAGCATTTTGAGTTCACTGACTCTGATCATATTTAGACAAGGCCATGGTCAAAGTGGAAGTTCTCTCCTCCCTTCAGAGAAAGGTACCTCCTTCTTTGATGACCCATTCTTTCCACTGGGATCTCACTCGTGGAGATCTTTCATTTAGGTTTTTTTTTCCCCCAGAGTGTCTTGGCTTTCCATGCCTGAAATAGTCTCATGGGCTTTTCAGCCGATCCGCATGCCTTAAGAGCTGATTCTGAGGCCAGAGTGCTGTTAGGACATTTGCCATTCTATGGGTCTGCTGTGTATCTCACTTCCCATGTTGGATCGTTCTCTCCCTTTTTGATTCTATCAGCTAGTATTTGCAGACACTAGTCTTGTTTATGTGATCCCTTTGGTTCTTAGTCCTATCATTTTGATCAATTGTGAACAGAAATTGATCACTGGGACTAGTGAGATGGCATTGGTCCATGCCACCTCAATGGGATTTAATTCAAGTCCCCTGGTATGTTTCCAACTCTACCGTTTGAGGTAAGTCAGCTTGAGCATGTCCCGAATTGCACATCTCTTCCCTCTCTTATTCCCACTCTTATATTTAACAGTGCTCACTTTTCAGTTAAGTTTCAGCACTTAAGAAGAATTGTCTATTGATTACAGTATTCAACCAAAAGTATTAAGTAGAACAAACAAACAAAAAATACTAAGAGGGATAACATATTAAGCTGCACATCAACAGTCAGGGTGAGGGCTGATCAAGTCACCTTTCACATAGTGTTCATTTCACTTCAACAGGTTTCCTTTTTGGTGCTCAGTTAGTTGTCACCTATCAAGGAGAACAAGTGGTATTTGTCCCTTTGGAATTGGCTTATTTCACTCAGCATAATGTTTTCCAAATTCTTAACAGGGATCACTTTTCAGTTAAAATTTAAACACCTAAGAATAATTGTGTGTTAATTACAGAGTTAAACCAATGTTACAAGAACAAAAAAAATATACTAAAATGGATAAAGTATTACATTGTACATCAACCATCAGGACAAGAGCTGATCAAGTCACTGTTTCTCACAGTGTCCATTTCACTTCAACAAGTTTCCCCTTTGGTGCTCAGTTAGTTGTCGCCAATCAGGGAGAACATATGATATTTGTCCCTTTGGGACTGGCTTAATTCACTCAGCATGATGTTTTCCAAATTCCCCCATCTTGTTGCAAATGACTGGGTTTCATTGTTTTTGACTGCTGTATAGTATTCTATAGAGTACATGTCCCAAATTTCTTTATCCAGTCTACTGTTGATGGGCATTTGGGTTGGTTCCAGGTCTTAGCTATTGTGAATTGAGCTGCAATAAACATTAATGTGCAGACTGCTTTTTTGTTTGCCAATTTAATTTCCTTTGGGTAAATTCCAAGGAGTGGGATGGCTGGGTTGAATGGTAGGGTTATATTCAGGTTTCTGAGGAATCTCCAGACTGACTTCCATAGTTGCTTAACCAGTTTGCATTCCCACCAACAGTGGGTTAGTGTCCCTTTTTCCCCACATCCTCTCCAGCATCTATTGTTGGTAGATTTCTGAATGTGAGCCATTCTAACCGGGATGAGTTGGAACCTCATTGTGGTTTTGATTTGCATTTCCCTGATTGCTAGTGATCTTGAACATTTTTTCATGTGTCTGTTGGCCATTTGGATTTCCTCTTTTGAAAAATGTCTCTTGAGGTCCTTGGCCCATCTCTTAAGTGGGTTGTTTGTTTTGATCTTGTGGAGTTTCTTGATTTCTTTGTAGATTCTGGTTATCAACCCTTTATCAGTTGCATATTTTGCAAATATATTTTCCCATTCTGTCGGTTGTCTCTTCACTTTCCTGCCTGTGTCTTTTGAAGTACAGAAACTTCTCAATTTGATGCAATCCCAAATGTTAATTTTGTCTTTGACTGCCTGTGCTTCTGGGGTGTTTTCCAAGAAGTCATTGCCAGTACCTATATCTTGCAGGGTTTTTCCAATTCTCTCTAATAATTTGATGGTATCAAGTCATAGATTTAAGTCTTTAATCCATGTTGAGTGGATTTTTGTGTAAGGTGAAAGGTAGGGGTCTTGCTTCATGGTTCTGCACGTGGAAATCCAATTTTCCCAGCACCATTTATTGAATAGACTGTCCTTACTCCAGGGATTGGTTTTGGGCCCTTGATCAAATATGAGTTGGCTGTAGATGTTTGGATTGATTTCTGGTGTTTCAATTCTGTTCCATTGGTCTATCCATCTGTTTCTGTACCAGTACCATGCTGTTTTGATTACAACTGCCCTGTAGTATGTCCTGAAATCTGGTATTGTGATGCCTCCGGCTTTGTTATTGTTGTACAAGATTGCTTTAGCTATTTGAGGTCTCTTGTGCCTCCATATGAATTTCAGCATCATTTTTTCTAGATCTGAGAAGAATGTGTTCGGTATCTTGATTGGGATTGTATTGAATCTATAAATTGCTTTTGGGAGAATGGACATTTTGATAATATTGATTCTTCCAATCCATGAGCATGGAAGATTTTTCAATTTCTTGGTATCCTCTTCTATTTCTTTCTTTAAGGTTTTGTAATTTTCATCATAGAGATCTTTAATGTCCTTGGTTAAGTTTATTCCAAGGTATTTGATTGTTTTTGTAGCTATTGTGAATGGGATTGATCTTAGAAGTTCTTTCTCAGCCATGCTATTGCCTGTGTATACAAAGACTGTTGATTTAGGTGCTTTGATTTTATACCCTGCTACTTTGCCAAAATCTTCTATGAGTTCCAATAGTCTCTTAATAGAGTTCTTTGGGTCCCCTAAATAAAGAATCATGTCATCTGCAAAGAGGGATAGTTTGAGTTCTTCTTTCCCAATTTGTATCCCTTTAATTTCTTTTTCTTGCCTAATAGCTCTGGCTAGAACTTCCAGAACTATATTGAATAGCAGTGGTGAGAGTGGGCATCCCTGTCTGGTACCAGATCTCAGTGGAAATGCTTCCAACTTTTCCCCATTCAATAGGATGTTGGCTGTGGGTTTTTCAGATTGCTTTGATTGTATTGAGGAATGTTCCTTCCATACCCAGTTTGCTTAGAGTTTTCATCATGAACGGGTGTTGTATTTTATCAAATGCTTTCTCGGCATCTATTGAGATAATCATATGATTTTTCTTCTGCAGTCTGTTAATGTGGTGTATCACATTGATTGATTTGTGAACATTGAACCAACCCTGCATTCCAGGGATAAATCCCACTTGGTCTGGGTGGATGATCTTTCTGCTGTGTTGTTGCATTCTATTGGCGAGAATTTTATTGAGGATTTTTGCATCTATGTTCATCAGGGATATTGGTCTGCAATTCTCTTTCAGTGCTGCATCATTTTGAGATTTGGGATTAAGGTGATGCTGGCTTCATAGAAAGAATTTGGGAGGACTCCCTCTTTTTCGATTGTTCTGAATAGTTTGAGAAGAATTGGAGTCAGTTCTTCTTTAAATGTCTGGTAGAATTCAGCAGTGAATCCATCTTGGACATACGTCATAAGCAGAGCGACCTCAGGTCTGCACTGGCCCTGAGCCTAGCAGAAAAACCTGACTCTGGGCGGGGCGAATTAACAGGAGATTAGGACCTAGTAAATTTATGGTGCTACTGAACTGAGACTGTGAAAAAAAGAGACGGTGGGGGAGAGAACTCACAGAATTCACGTGAGCACTCTCCAGAGACGCTACAATTCTGTAACTTTGGCAACCCAGTGGGAGAGTGAAGGAGAATCTGAGCCCACCCTGAGGGCAGAACAGATTCCCTGTGTGGTCCTTGGGAAAGAGCTTCCAATCTCTGGCTCCTGTGGGTATATCATTTGCCTGCTAACTACCTCCAACTTCATTCAGCTGTGCGGAATTACTTCCCTTTTGAATCAAAAAAAGAAAGAAAGAGAGAGAGATCTACCATGCCTAACCTGGGAGTGTCACCTTTGGCACACCAAACAGAGCTCTCAGGCCACACCCATCTCAAGCCTCTAAGGCTCCATCAAAAACAGACAGTCCACTTAATCTAGAGTGATAGTATAACAAGAAAAAGCACCACAGTGAAGAAACCAAATATCTCCAATATGCCAAATAACAAACGCAAAAACCGAGGCAATAAAAACAAGGAAGTCACCATGACGCCCCCAAATGAAAAAGACACCCCAATTCAACATTATGAAGATGATGAGATAGAAGAAATGCAAGAAGCAGATCTCAAAAAATTGATAAGAACATTAAGAAGTTCTCAAAAACAAATTCTTGAACTACAGAAATCCTTAATGGACAAGATAGAAAATCTCACTCATGAAAATGAAATATTAAGGAGGAATCAAAATGAAACGAAACAACTAGTACAACAGGAAACTGTGATAGTGACGAGAAATAATAATGAAATGAAGAATTCAATAGATCAAATGACAAACACATTAGAGAGCCTTAGAAACAAAGTGGGTGAAGCAGAAGAGAGAATATCGGACTTAGAAGACAGAGAACAGGAAAGGATACAGTCAGACCAAAGAAAAGAAGAGGAAATTAGAAATCTAAAACATATTGTCAGGAATCTGCAGGATACTATTAAAAAAACCAACATTCGGGTTCTAGGAGTTCCTGAAGGCATGGAGAGGGAGAAAGTATTAGAAGGCCTTTTTAGTGAGATATTAGCAGAAAATTTCCCAGGTTTGGAGAAGGACAGAGAAATCCTAGTACAGGAAGCTCACAGAACCCCTAATAAACATGACCAAAAGAGATCCTCACCACGACACGTTGTAATTAAACTCTCCACAGTGAAAAATAAAGAAAAGATCCTAAAATGTGCAAGAGAGAAACGTCAGATTACTCTCAGAGGATCTCCAATCAGACTCACAGCTGACTTCTCATCAGAAACCCTACAAGCTAGGAGGGAATGGCGAGATATAGCCCAGGTACTAAAGAGAAAAACTGCCAGCCCAGAATATTATATCCTGTAAAACTATCATTTGTGAATGATGGTGAAATAAAGACTTTTCATAGCAAACAGAAATTGAAAGAATTTGTCGCCACTCGTCCAGCCCTGCAACAGATGCTTAAAGATGTGTTACACACAGAAACAAAGAAACATGGTCATCAATATGAAAGAAGGTAAAGGAAGGAAACCTCACAGCAAAAGATCACAGGGAATTCAAAGCATATATTAGAACTTATCTTTGGCAAATAGCAGGGCAAAATTACCACTTATCATTAGTCACATTGAACGTTAATGGCCTGAACTGTCCAGTTAAAAGACACCGATTGGCTGATTGGGTTAAGGAACAAAACCCATCTATTTGCTGCTTACAAGAAACACATCTTTCCAACAAAGATCCATACAGACTGAAAGTGAAAGGCTGGAAAAAGATATACCATGCCAACAGAAATGAAAAAAGAGCCGGCGTGGCCATCTTAATATCGGACAACATAAACTTTACCACAAAAACTGTTAAGAGAGACAAAGAGGGACACTATATAATGATTAAGGGATCAATTCAATAGGAAGATATAACAGTTAACAATGTATATGCACCTAACTACAGGGCACCGGTTTATCTAAAAGATTTATTAACGAACTTAAAGCGAGACTTAGACCCCAATACAATAGTACTGGGGGACTTCAATACTCCACTCTCAGAAATAGACTTATCAACAGGACAGAAGATCAACAAGGATACAGCAGATTTAAATGACACTATAGCCCAAATGGATCTAACAGATATATACAGAACTTTCAATCCTACAGCTAAAGATTTTACATTCCTCTCAGCAGTGCATGGAACCTTCTCTAGGATTGATCACATACTAGGCCATAAAGCAAGTCTCAGCAAATTCAAAAGAATTAGAATCATACCATGCAGCTTCTCAGACCATAAAGGAATGAAGTTGGAAATTAGCAACTCAGGAATCCCTAGAGCATATGCAAACACATGGAGATTGAACAACATGCTCCTGAATGAACAATGAGTCATAGAAGAAATTAAAAGAGAAATCAAAAATTTTTTGGAAGTAAATGAAGATAACAGCACAATATACCAAAACTTATGGGACGCAGCAAAAGCAGTGTAAACAGGAAAGTTTATATCAATAGGTGCCTACATCAAGAAATTGGAAAGGCACCAAATAGATGAGCTTTCAGTTCACCTCAAGGATCTAGAAAACCTACAGCAAACCAGACCGAAATCTAGTAGGAGAAGAGAAGTAATTAAAATCAGAGAAGAAATCAACAGGATTGAATCAAAAAAAAAACATTACAAAAAATCAGCCAAACGAGGAGCTGGTTTTTTGAAAAAATAAACAAAATTGACACCCCATTGGCCCAACTAACTAAAAAAAGAAGAGAAAAGACCCAAATCAATAAAACCAGAGATGAAAAAGGAAACGTAACAACAGACACCACAGAAATAAAAAGAATCATCAGAAATTACTACAAGGACTTGTATGCCAGCAAACAGGGAAACCTATCAGAAAGGGATAGATTCCTGGACACATGCAACCTACCTAAATTGAACCAGGAAGACATCGAAAACCTAAACAGACCCATAACTGAGACAGAAATTGAAACAGTAATAAAGGCCCTCCCAACAAAGAAAAGCCCAGGACCAGATGGGTCACTGTCATTTCCAAGAGTTACATGGACTGAATTCTGGGCTCCTGACTTCAGACTGGCCCAGCTCTGGTTATTGTGAACAGTTGGAGAGTAACCAACAGATGAGAGCTCTGTCCTTCTATCTGTCTCTGTCTCTCTGCCTATTAAATGGATTTTAAAAATTCATCATTTCAAAGTTAAAATTGGGAAAATAATTTGAATATACTGTTCTCCAAAGAACTTACTCAAAAGGTAAAAAATATTAAAAAATTCTCATTATTAATCATTATGGAAAAGTAATTCAAAACCACATTAGGCACTTCAATACCACTGTGACATATATGAAAATAGCAAGTGTTGACAAATGTTTGTAGGAAAATACAAACTCTGTATGTTGTTGATGAACGTGTTTAGGTTTAGTTGTTATGGAAAATAGTTTGATGGGTCTTCAATAGTGAAATATAAATTATCATATAACCCGGTAAGTACAGTGTCAAGCACACATCGCAAAGAAATGCATGCACACACATGTTCTTCCAGCAGTAATAACAGAACAAAATGGGAAACAGTCCATTCATCCATAAATAATTAACCATATTAACATTTTATATTAGTAAGTTTCAACTTAATTAAAAACAATAAACAAGATGCTTTGGATTGTTTTCTAGGGTAATTTTTTTGCTTTTTTAAAAAAATTTATTTAAAGTATACAAACTTCAGAATTTCATGTAACAAAATTAGGAACATAGTTTCTTCTAACCCTACCCTCCCTCCTACCATCACTACTACTCTTCTTCCTCTTCTCTCTCCTATGCACATTCTTATTTTTAAGATTCACTTATTTATTTGAAAGGCAGAATTACAGAGAGGCAGAGGCAGAGAGAGATGTCTTCATCCACTGGATCACTCCCAAGATGGCTGTACTGGCTCGAATTGCGACGATCAGGAGCCAGGAGCTTCTTCCTGGTCTCCCACATGAGTGCAGGGACCCATGAACTTGGCCCATCTTCCACTGTTGTTTCAGTCCATAGAGGAGAGCTGGATCAGAGGAGGAGCAGCCAGGACTCGAACCACTGCCAATATGGGATGCCTGCACCATAGGCATCAGCTTTACCGGCTATGCCTCAGTGCCAGCCCCCATATTAATTTTACAAAGATCTATTTTCAGTTAACTTTATACTCATAAGATTAACCCTACATTAAGTGAAGAGTTCAACACATAGTCTGGAGTCAAGACAAGGACTGTTCAAATCATTGCAACTCAAAGTGTCAATTTTACTCCTATAGATTATCTTTTAGGTACTATACTAGTTACCACAGATCAGATAACATGATATCTGTCTTTTTGGGACTGTATTATTTTACTAAATATAATAGTTTCCAGGTGAATCCATTTTGTTGCAAATGACAAGATTTCATTTTTTTCACTGTTAGGTAGTATTTTTGTGTATATCTACCATAATTTTTTTATCCAGTCATTAGATGATGGATATCTGAGTTGACTCCAAATCTTAACTATTGTGAATGAGCTACAATAAGCATGAGAGTACAAATAACTTTCATATGCTTCTTTCTTTTCCTTTGGATAAATTTCCAGGAGTGGAATAACTGGGTCATATTGTAGGTTTATATTGAGATTTCTGAGGTTTCTTCATTTTGTCATTCACAGTGACTGTACCAATTTACACTCCCACCAACAGTGGATTATGGTACATTTTTCCTTATAGCCTATCCAGAATTTGTTAATTTCTGTGTGAAAGCCATTCTAACTGGGGTGAAGTAAAACTTCATTGTGGTTTTGATTTTCATTTCCTTGAGGGCTAGTGATCCTGAGCATTTTATTATGTTTCTGCTGGCCATTTAAATTGCCTCTTTTGAATAATTCCTGTTTAAGTACCTTTCCCATTTCATAAGTGGATTGTTTGTTTTGTTGTTGTTGAGTTTCATGTTCTCTTTATAGATTATGGATATTAATCCTTTATGAGTTACATAGTTTGAAAATATCTTTTTTCCTTTTCTGTTGGTTGCCTCTTCACTTTGCTGAGTGCCTCTTTTGCAGTGTAGAAGCTTCTTAGCTTTATATAATCTGATTTATCAATGTTGGCTTTGATTACCTGTGCCTCTGGGGTCTTTTCCAAGAAGTCTTTGCTACGCTAATCTCTTGCAGAGTTTCCCAAAGTTCTCTAGTTATTTAATGGTATATGGTAGTAGATTTATGTTTTTGATTCATTTTGAGTAGATTTTGTGTAAAGTGTAAATGGAATTCTTGTCCCATACTTCTGCACATAGAGATCCAGTTTCCCCAGCACCATTTTTTGAAGAGACTATCCTTGCTGCAGGGATTTGATTTTGCTCCTTTGTCAAAGGTAAGTTGGCTTCAGATACATGGGTTGATGTCTGGAGTTTCTAATGTGTTCCATTTGTTTACAGTCTGTTTTTGTGCCAGTAACAACTGTTTTGATAATAAATGCCCTATAGTGTGTCTTCAAATCTGGTATTGTGATGTCTCTGACTTTTTGTTGTTTAAAATTGCTTTGGCTATTCAGGGTTTCTTGTGTTTCTATATGAATTCTGGCATATTTTTTCTAGATCTTAGAAGAATATCATTATTTTGATTGGGATCACTTTAATCTATAAATTGCTTTTGGAAGTATGGATATTTTGATGATAGTAATTCTTCCAACCTATGAAGATTTCTCCATTTTTTTGTTTCTTCTATTTCTTTCCTCAATATTGTATAATTTTCATCATAAAAATTTTGACATCTTTGGTTAAGTTTATTCCAAGGTATTTAATTTTGCCTCTAGCTATTGTGAATCAGATTGATCTTAGAAGATCTTTCTCAGATGTGGCATTGTCTTTATATACAAAGGTTTTGAGTTTTGGATGTTGATTTTATACCCTGCCAGTTTACCAAACTCTTATGAATTCTGATACCCTTAGTGGAATCTTTTTGGGTCTCATATATCTAGAATCATGCCATCTTCAAATAGGGATAGTTTGACTTCCTCCTTTCCAATTAATATCCCTTTGATGTCTTTTTTCTTGCCCAGCGGCTCTTGCTAAAATTTGCAGTACTATATAGAATAGCAATGGTGAGAGTGGTCATCCTTTTCTAGTTCCAGATATTAGTGGCTTCTAAGTTTTCCCCATTCAACCACATACTGGCTGTGGGTTTGTCATAGATTTTCTTGATTGTGTTGAGGAATGTACCTTTTATATAAATTTGCCTAAGGTTTTTATCATGAAAGAGTGTTGTATTTTATCAAATGCTTTCTGTGCATCTATTGCAATAATCACATGGTTTTTCTATTTATTAATGAGATGGATTGCATTCATTGTTGAAGCATTCCTGCATACCAGGGATAAATCCCACTTTGTTCAGATGAATTATTTTTTTGATGTATTGCTGCATTCAATTAGCTAGTATTTTGTTGAGGATTTTTGCTTCTATGTTCATCAGGGATGTTGTTCTATAGTGCTCTTTTCTCTTTCTCTCTTTTTTTTTTCTTGGTTTAGTAATTAAGGCGATGCTGGCTTCATAGAAGGAGTTTGGGAAGATTCTCTTTGTTATTTTGAATGGCTTGAAAAGAATTGGAATTAGTTCCTCACTTAATGTCTGGTAAAATTCAGCACTGAAACCACCCAGTCCTGGACTTTTCTATGTTGAGAGTGTCTTTATTACAGATGCAAACTCAGTCTTGATTATTGGTCTGTTGACATTTTCTATGGTCTCATAACTCAACTTTTGGCAGAATAAACGTATCCAGAATGTATCCATTTCTTCTTGATTTCCAGATTTGTTAGGATATAGCTCTTTGTAGTAATTCCTGATGATTCTTTTTATGTCTTTGGTATCTGTTGTGACATTTCCTTTTCCATCTCTGATTTTATTGATTTGAGTGGTTTTTTTTTTTTTTTTTGGTTAGTTGGGGCAGTGGTGTAATTTCACTGGCTTTTTTTTAATTTCATTTTGGTTATTTCTTCAACTTTAGCTGTTCTAATTTTCGATTTGGTTTGTATTTGTTTTTTTAGGCTCTTGAGATGCATTGATGGCTCATTTAGTATCTTTTCCATTTCTTGATGCAGGCACCAATTGCTATAAACTTCTCTCTTAACACTGCTTTTGCTATATCCCTATATCCCATAAGGTTTTATATGTTGTATTGTCATGTTCATTCATTTCCAGAATTTTTTCAATTTCTTTTTTGATTTCTTGTATATACCATTGCTCATTCAGGAGCATGTAGTTCAATCTCCATGTATTTAGATATGTTTTAGAGATTCTTGAGTTGTTGATTTTCAGTTCATTCCACTGTGTACAGAGAAGATTCATGGCATGATGTGAATTTTTTTTTGAATTTGCTCAGACTTGCTTTATGGCCTAACATACGGTCTATCGTAGAGAATATTCCATGCAACTATGCAATAAAATATTCTGTAGGTATCAGGTCCATTTGGCCCATAATGATTAGATCTGTTGTTTGTTGCTTTTCTGTCTAGTTGGTTAAGTGAGGTGCTGAAATCCCTCATTACTATTTTATGTCTCCCTTTAGATACGTTAACATTTTTTTTAAATGGCCAGGTGCTCTGTAATTGAGTGCATATACATTTATTATTGTCACATCTTCCTGTTGAATTGATCCCTTGATCATTCTTAGTGCCCTTTCTTTTTTTAATAGTTTTTGTGTGAAACTCTATTTTGTCTGATATTAGGATGGCTATACCACTTCAGTTTTGGTTTTCATTAGCATGGGATATCTTTTTCTAGCCTTTCACTTTCAGTCTGCTTGTATCTTTGTTGATGAGGCGTGTTTCTTGTAAGCAGCAAATAGATGAGTCTTTTTTGAATCTGTTCAGCTAGTTTGTATTTTTAACTAGAGAGTTTAGGCCATTTACTTCCAGGGTTACTATTGATAAGTAATGATGTGGCCCTGCCATTTTTCCACAAATATTTCTATTGTTTGGATTACCTTTGTATTTTACTGGGAGATTTTTTTTTTTAAGATTTGTTTACTTATTTGAAAGACAACATTACAGATAGAGGTAGAAACAGCGAGAGAGGTCCTCCATCCGCTGGTTTACTCCCCAGATGGCCGCAATGGCTGGAGCTGCGCCAATCCGAAGCCAAGATCCAGGAGCCTTTTCCGGGTTTCCCACATAAGTGCAGGGGCCCAAGGACTTGGGCCATCCTCCATAGCCCTCCCAGGCCATAGGAGAGAGCTGGATTGGAAGAGGAGCAGCCAGGATTAGAATTGGCGCCCATATGGGATGCTGGTGCTTCAGGCCAGGGCTTTAACTCGCTGTGCCACAGTGCCAGCCCCCTTGGAGATTTTTGACCTTTACATTCTTTCCTAATTATGGCTATCTTTCTGTGTTTCACATCCTTAAGCATCTTTTGTAAAGTTGGACAAATGTTGACAGATTCTATTTATTTGTTATGGAAGGTCTTTATTTCACCTTCATTCATAAATTAGAGCTTTACTAGGTACAGTCTTCTAGGTCAGCAGTTTTTTTTTTTTCTCTAAAGACTCTCCTTTCTCTCCTAGCCTGTCAAGTTTCTAGCGAGAAATGAGCTGTTAGTCTAATTGGAGCTCCTCTGAAAGTAATCAGGCATTTCTTCTGTGCACATTTTAGAATCTTTCTTTGTGGTTTACTGTTGAAAGTTTGATTAGAATGTGCCAAATTGAAGATCTTTTTTGTCATGTCTATTAGGAGTTCTATGTGTTTCCTGTACTTGGACATTCCCCTTCTTTCTCCAAATTGGAGTAGTTGTCTATAATTATTTCACTAAATAGTCTTCTAATTCATCCTTTTTGCATGCCTTCCAGAAGTCCTAAGAACACATATTTTGGGTTGTTTGATAGTATCCCATAAAATCTCTGGCACTGCATTTAAATTTTCTAATTGTTTTTCTGTCTTTCTACTGAATTTTTAATATAATCTATTGAATTCTTCATTTCTAATACTTCATTTTGATTTCTCTTTAAAATATCAATTTCTTGGGGAAAATTTTAATGTATGTCATGTATTGATTTCTTTAATTTGTGAATTTGCTTCTCATTGCTTCTGAGTAATCCTATGATTGATTAAATTTTACCTTAATTAAAAAATAAATGAGTAGCTTTGGATTTAATATTTTTCCTTTTAGCCATGGAATTGGACTGATAAATAGTCAGATATCAGCCTTTTATATATACAAATATTAGTGAATTTGCCTCACTGGTCTTCTTACTGTACAGAATGAGTACCATTATATTACAGGAATTTTAGCAGGGACAGGTGGAAGGTGTCATTTTTAAAGTGGAGCATGTTTAGGAAGGAGTCGCTGAAGAGGCTGTTGACTACTCAAATAGCACATATGCATGGGGAGATGTAGAATAGTATGAACTGTATGAAGAATATGGGTGGTGTTGACAAATGGAAAGAGAACAAGTTTGGATTCAAATTTTTCCATAACTTCTGTTCATTACTCCTAATTAAGGGTAAATATGATTCATCCTTTACAGGTCAGCATTCCTTGATAAGAGGTTTTCTATGGATTCTATCAATCAAAAACAGTAGCCCCTAGTGATATCCCCTTAAGTCCTTTCCCCATTCGTGTGTGTATGGGTGTGTCTGTGTGTGTGTGCAAGCTTATATGTGTTTCAATGTTTCAATTAATTTTGAGAACTTTGTTAACTCTCTTCTGATGAAGATTTGTAGTAAATGTACAACTAGAATCAAAACAAGACTGACTCGTTGGAAGTTCCTTGTTCATGAGGGCTTGATTATCCCATTGTGCAAGCTACATCATGTTTTACATGGTCTCCATTTGCTCACTTGTTCCCTGTTCATTTTTTATCTTACATATTGAACAAGACTTTTTAATTGGAATTTTTTGGCATGTGGCTCAATTCAGTAGGGAAGGGTTCTGTTCCCATTTGCTTAAAAGAGTGGATTTTCATTAACTTACTTTAAAGAAATGTTCTACATTTGCAGCATATCAATAAAATATAATTGGACTTCTAATCCAACATTCCGTTGTGACTCTCAACACGGGGCAGCAGGAGGGAGTGGTTTTAGTGGTCTGTTTCCATTGATAGAGAGGATGTTAGGTTACTATTTTTTATTTTTGACAATATCAGTCTTGGGGCATGAATTATTCTTCACGCTACTTCTATTAGTCTTATTTGAAACAAAGAGTTTTCTTCTGAGCTCTCCTGGGGAAAGAGATGTGAGAATCTAAATCTACTACAGAATTTATGAACAAGTATCTTTCAACAACATCAGGCTGGATGCTTGATGAAAATACTTTTTTAAACAATCATTTGTAGCTTAATCAATGTAGACTCAAATATATTCTGAATTTTAATTAGTTATGATAAATATATAAGCACAGTATACTATTCCTGAATCTCAATAACAAAGTCTGTATTCTATGAATCTTATATTTCTAACGTGTGAATAGTACTTACTTCATCTCTATAAACTCATGGAAGAAATGCGTGATGAACAAACAAACTGACTGTTCTATTCTCTTGCAATATCTAGAAAGTCCTTTTGATTTTATCTGTTATTTTACCAATTTAAACCACATTCTCGGCCACTTCCTTCTATTTGAAGTACATTCAAAGTGAAAATGATGCACTTAACCCAACCATATTTATTTGTTCTTATGATCTTGAACTTTCTCCTTTCTAATAAAGTCTCAATGCTCCTTATCTGGTCTTAGTTTTGTGCTTTTTCCATCCTGCTATTTATTGAAAACATTTATATAAAGTACAGGAATCAGACAAAAAGAAACCAAAAGTAGAAACTATAGTGAAACAGTGTTCCTGATTAACTGTTCTCTGGATAATGGATTGGATTCTTGATTCTAAGAATTAAGATCTTTTTCAGTCCAGTTTTTACTGCAAAGCCATAATTAAAATGACTTTTTGTTATGGTAATGCACATGTGCCATCCTCGGTGTCTATATATTATCTGCTGGAACAGTGTTTATTAATAACTTGTTCATAAATACATGTAATTCTATATGTATAAGACTTGTGACTTTGGTTTCCATTTGGCTATTGAGACTGAATACTGTGAGTTTAGCATGATGTAGTTTCTATACTCGTGTGGACTAGGTATTTAATCCTGCTGGGAGGTCCATGGGTCATTAAGTCCATGACCTTGGAAGGTAGTTTTCATCTTGGCCACTGTCTGTGCTTCTTACATAATTGTATTATCCTTCTTCTGTATGCACTCTGCCATTACCATCTTACAGCTTTATGAGAGGCCATACCAATGGGACCTGCCTGAACTTGGAATGCAAATCTCTAACATTATGAGCCAAAATGAATCTCCTTCCTTCACAAGTAGATTGTTACTGATATTTTTGTAGTAATGAAGAGTCAATACAGAAAATTGGTAGTGAGAGGTAAAATAGTTATATTTAAAAATATGAAGACAGTTTTGGGATTGGTTAGATATTAAATATTGGAAAAAATTGAAGGAGCAGACTATGAAGTTATAGAATGCTAGTATGTGTAATTCTGGTGATGACTCAAAAGAGAGTGCTGATAGAAATGTGGATACAATGGGCTGTTGTGTGACAGCTGGTTAAGCTGCCAGCTGTTGTGCTGGCATCCCATATCGGAGCATGTTTGAGTCTTGGTGGTTCTGCTTTCCATCCAGATCCATGCTAATACACCTGGAAATGTGGTGGAATTTGGTCGAATTGCTTGTATTCTTGCTACTTACATGGGAGTCCCACATGGAGTTCCTGGTTCCTGGGTTTGAACTGGCCCAGTCCTGACTGTTGCAGCCATTTGAAAAGTGAACCAGAGCATGGAAGATGTATATCTCTCTGTCTTTCCTTCTCTCCTTGTCACACTGCCTTTCAAGTAAATAAAGTAAATCTTAAAATAAAACAGAAAAAAGAAATATGGGGAGTAAAGTCCATGCTGATGATATTTCAGATGAAAATGAGGTTCTACTAAGAACTGGATTAAGCCTGGCAAGGAATCTGGCTCTGTTGGATCCCTGTCTTGAGAGTTTTGTGGAAGGCCAAACATAAAAATGGCAGAGGAGACATGATTATTGTTGTCTATTAATAGTATGCCTTTTACAGTGTGAATCAGGAACAAAAAGAGGCAGACAAGAAAGATGTGGAAAATGCGCAGTCTAGTTTGATTATGAATAAGGAAAATGTATGTTCAGGATGAAGATGGTGTGCAGTACAGTAACCTCTGGCCAAACAGAATAGCTCACATAAAGGGGAGCCAAGTTCTGACAGGTAGAGCGATGAGAGAAAGACCCCCAAAGACATTTCAGAAATCCTTGAGGCTCCTCCCATTTTCACAGGCCTGGAAGCCTGGAAGGACAGAATTGTTGGTGAAAGCCCTGGCCATTTTCTGGGAACTCACTGAAGACACTGGGGCATCTTGTGTATTTGTCTCCCTGCATTCTCTGGCAAAGCACTCTGAGGATATAGTTCCGGTCCAAGCAGAGGCTGGCGTGACTTGTGCTGGCAGCAGATGTCGGCATCACTCACAGGACGTGGGTTCTGCAATATGCAGAATGCAAGAGTTAGGGAGTTATGTCAGCTTCTACAAAGATTTCAAAGGAAAATCTGAGAGGTGAAGTTGAGTTGTGTTGCAAGCCTGAGGTCCCTACATGGATCTCCTGATGGGTGATTACTAGAGAAGCTGTGGAAGTGCAGCTTCTGTAAAGACCCCAGAAAGCTAGAGATGCCAGCACTATGAAATGCCATAAAATGCCTGCTGAGGAAAACTGCAAACCCTGTGCCAGGCAAGCCTTGGAAAACCACAGATATCTGCAGGCAGCCTCAAATACTAGCCATTTGGGAAAACACCAGCAGAACCATGGCAGCCCATGTGCCTCCAGCTAGATTTCAAAGGATGTTTCAGATACGCTGGGGACCCAGATAAAGACCCGTGTCAGAAGTGGAGCCACTGGAGTGAATCTCCACCAGAACAATGCTTACTGGAGATGCACAGATGAGCTTCCAACATGTGAGAACTGAAGCATGGGCTGTGATCAGCAAACCCACAGGAGTGGGAGCTTCCAAAGTTGTAGGGGCCCAGACCCTGACACAATGTTCTGAACTGGAGCTTCAGGGTTCTATGTCTTCCCTGCTTGGTTTCCTTCTTAATTGGACTAATTCTTCTGTTCCATTTCCTGTGGGGAGCCATTGCACCGCGCCCTAAAGATGGCGCCGGCTCCTTTCCCCTGGAAGGACTGGCGAGAAACAAACAACTCCTAATAAGGAGATGGCTGAGCTCCCTTCTGGCTTCCGCATTGCTGTACCAATCAATGCTTGCCACTTGGCTGCTTTTGATTGGTGCGCTGATGGCTATAAGAGGGAGGGGAGAGGAAAGGAGGCGGAAAAAGAAGTTTGCAAAAGGTTCCTGAATAAACTGCTGGAAGAAGAGTTCGGGTCGTGTCTTCCTTGCTGGTCGAGGGACGCGACAATTTCCCTCTCACTTCTTTTTGCAATGGGACCCTTTACCCTATGCCTGTTCTGCCGCTATTGGTTGGAAGTATGTAACCTTTGTGTCTTACAGGGGCTCATAGCTGGAAGATGTGCCTTGAGTCTCAGGTGACACCTTAGACTTTGGACTTTTGAATTAATGTTGGGCTGAGTTAAGTCTCTGAAGCAATTGGGAATGGAATGATTGTATGCTGTACATGAAAAGGGCATGAGTTTGGGGGAGCCAGGGGTAGAATGCTGTGGTTTGAAACTTAGATGTTTAATCCCCAGCATTGTGGTGTTAAAATGACTGTCAGACCTTAGGATTATTTTTTGCCTAAATTTACATTTTTCAACTTTTGCCTGTTGTAACCCTGTTAACCTCGATAACTTGTGTGATTCTCTCTTCTTGATATCTAGGGTAACTGTTTCTTACAGAATGCCAGTTTAATGGAGATAAATTTTGAGTTTTATAAATCAGATAATTCAATTATACTGTGATCTTCTGAACTTTCTCCCCTCAACAAAGAACAATTTATATTGCTAAGAAACATATGCTTTTTCTGTTGGACACAGCTTAATTTCCTTTTCATTTCTTTCTCATGCTTCGCAATTCTCAAATTACTTATATACATTTAATTAAGTTCTAAATCACTCAGTTTTTTCTTTCCATTTATTACTTGCTTTAACTGGAGCCACAAACCCTTCACACCTATAAAATGAATGTAAGCAGCTGAGTGAAGAGGGTGTAAAATGTGACAGAAAATTCATGTCCTGCAATTTCCTTGTCTCTTCTTTAACTTCCAGCAACAGTTTGTGTCCTTTTCCAACTAACTTGGTTGTTATCATTGGTAAAGATGATAATAAAAAGTAAGAGCACTTAATAAAAAACACTTTATAAAATTATAACTGCTCTATGTTCATTTCCAACATTTTCCCTTCCATTTCACACTCCTTTCTCACCTTCAAGGTAGACAGGGGAGGTGTTATTACTCTTAAAGTTATAGATACAACTCAGACATAAAAAAGTTTTATTAAGTAAGCTTAGAAGGCTACATAAAAATCACCAAAAATTTGCTTTCTGGCCTCTGATGGAAAGAAAAATAAATGGAAAATGGCAGGGGAACATTATTTTTCTGGACTAGACATTATGAGACTTAGGATACTATTTATGCAGCCATGAACTATCCAACTTGAGCAAGTAACTTTACTTCTTAATTTTTTTCACCTGTAATAAGATGATGATGGTGATTATGGTGACTGCTTCACAGGATACGTGGGAAGTGTCCTGAAAATAAATCCAGTTATCTCTCCTAGGTCCCCAAATTCTCATCTCTAGCACTTGTCAGTTTCCACAATGTAAATAATACCTATTCATGGATACTACTGAAATAGAATAATAGGAAAGTGAAGAATTTTGAGCATTTTACCTTTGTTTCTAATGCATTTATTGTGGCAAGTTTATGTAATTAACTTTTGACAATGGCAAAACTCAAAACTAGCTTGCACAACTTTTGAACATTTAATACTTAGCTCTCACAAGCCAGTGGTAGCCAGCCCTGTGCTACCTTCTTCTAGCAAGATAGGATAGCTTCTGCTTTTCTCCAGTACTTGTGAAAGAAACATCCTGTTAGTAGTCCAAGTTCTATGCCTTTCTGTAAGTTCCTTTTACCAAGACTGTTTCCCCAACAGAAGCTATAGTATTAACATTTTCCTTTTAGCCTACCTGCTAGATGGGCATCACCTTTCACTACAGCTTTGGGGATTTTGGTCAATACCTTGGAGGATGCAGAGAGTGTCAGAGGGCCTGCCCAGTCCCCTAGAGCAATGATACCCCTTTCTCTTGGATTAGATCATGACTAAACCGAGCTTCAGGGACCTGACTTGAAAACTGCATAATTTGCAAGCAATAGAGCTGGATCCAGACTTAGGTCTGCTCCCTGTGCACCCTCAGGGCTGGGTTGTAGCCTGCAGTTGGGGATTGTGTACTAGAGCCCTGCAGGAGATGATGACACTCTGCAGCCACCCCATTTCCAATCTGTGGCTTTGCTTGCCTCAAGGCATTGCCGTAAACAACATTTTGGAGTTATTTTCTGCCCTGTGATATTCTTCAGGGCTGCAAGTGTCCTTATTTGAAGTGGATAATCCAAGATCATGAATATTGACTTCCTGTGAGTTTGACCAAGATAAAGTGTGTTACTCGAGATTAGCCATGTGTGTCTCTTAATAGCTTGAGAAAGGGCCCCAGAGTGTCTAATAAATAAGCACCAGAGAGAAATAAAAATGGCACTGAGTTGCTAGGATACCTGTCTAGGTACTTGTTTTATTATGAAGTTTGTAAATCTTAAAAAAAAAATGAAAATAGCTGCCTCAAAGAAATGCACAATGTTGGCTAGATAGTGATAAAAAAAAAGTGATAAAAACTATAATCTTCAGAGGAGGGAAACTTTGCTCTATGGATGCATTAAGTTTGGAAAAAATATTCCTTTTATGTAGTCTTTTTTTTTTTCAAGATTTATTTATTTTATTTGAAAGACATAGTTACAGAGAGGCAGGTGCAGAGCCAGAGAGAGAGAGAGAGAGAGAGAGAGAGAGATAAGTCTTCCATCGACTGGTTTACTCCCTAAATGGCTAAAACAGATGGAGCGGGGCTGGTCCAAAGCCAGGAGCCTGGATCTTCTTCTGGGTCTTCCACATGGGTACAGGGGCCCAAAGACTTGGGCCATTGTCCACTGCTTTTCCAGGCTCATTAACAGGGAACTGGATCAGAAGTAGGGCAACTGGGAGTTGAACTGGCACCCGTATGGGATGCCTGTACCACAGGTGACAGCTTTAAATGCTACACCACACCACCAGCCCTTGTATAGTCTTTATAGTTTTGAAAAACTAGCAACAATCATGACAACCTGCCATTACAGCAATGCTTGGGATTTTGGATACAATTTATCTTTTGTTATTTCCTTCCTCTTTCTGTGTTATTAGAGGCAAAGAAGGTTTTTCTATGGCAATAGTCCATTAGCTACTGGGGATCATTTAGGTGGTATCTTGACAAGGCCAATGCCACTGATTGATTCCATCAACTGAACAGAAAACAATCCGTTACTTTGGGAGCCAAGTAAGCAAAGCCATTCCGTTTTCTCGCATGCTTTGCTGAATTTTAATCATGTAACAAAGGTATTTGACTACTAACTCTATATGCCTCAAATTATGGTTATTAGATGAAGTTTACACATGTAATGAAATAAAAGTCATTCTGCAGCTAGTCAAGGGTTTTAGTCACCTGGACCTGTCAGCTCAATCTTGACACTGGCATGTGGGAATCAGGAGATCAGAAAAATAATTCAAGCAAAAACTCAGTTCATGGGGGTCAGTAGTGCTAAAACAGAACATTAAAGTTAAATCTCTCATTGTGTCTAAAGGGTTAGCTTGAAGCATGTGATTAAGGTAAAGATATAAAACCCAATTAATAGAGACATTCAAGTGGAGGTGAAGTATGAGAAATAGGGAGCAATAGATCACCATATTTGTTTTCTATATGTTCATTGATAAACACATTTTCCCACTGTAGAATTTAAATTCTCTGATTGGTATATGAGGTGAACTAGTTCTGAAAACAAAAAGGAATGGATTCTTGAAATATATAAAACAAATATTTTGGAGAAGGTATCATTAGAAAAAATAAAAATGGAGCCAGAGCTATGGCGTGGCAGGTAAACCCGCTATCTGTAGTGCCGGCATCCCATAAGGGCACAGGTTCAAGTCCTGGTTGTCTCACTTCTGATTCAGCTCTCTGCTCTGGCCTAGGAAAGCAGTGGAAGATGGCCCAAGTCCTTGGGTCCCTGCCCCTGTGTGGGAGACCCAGAAGAATCTCTTGGCTTCGGATAGGCACAGTTCTGGCCATTGTGGCCAATTGGGGAGTGAACCAGCGGAGGAAGACTTCTCCTTTTCTGTTAACTCTTTCAAATAAATAATACAATAAGTCTTTTAAGAAAGAAACAATAAACATTATTTAATACACATTCCATCCATGAAAGCACTGAGAAAATTGTGTTCAATTAGTCCTAGTCCTGATAGATTTCTTGCAAGATGGAGTTCTGTGTTGATTTTTTTAACTTTGATTGAAAAAGAACCTAGATTAATATCAAGAAAAGCTGAATACTTTCCAGAATTATCTCATCTCTGAATCCATTGCTTTTGTTGTGATAGAGAGAAAATTCCCTATCTACCATAGTAACTTCATTTTTTTCTTGCAAAGCAAACACCAGCCAAACTGTATATGTTTCATGTCTTTCTTACCACTTTTCCCTGAGACCTAAATCTTGATTCGAAGGAATAGTGGTGAATGCAGAGAGAATACTTCTACTTCCAAACCCCTTCAGGCTTACTCTTGCCAACTGAATTATTAGCTTACAGAAGGCCATGGAATATTATTTTTTTACTTAATTCATGGAAAGCATTATTATCCATGGCAGCCAGTCACAATCTCCCCTCCCTCTTACCCTGTTGACCTAATAATGCCAGTGTTTAACTAATCTTCTTACTCTCTTCACAATGTGTCTGACACTTGGAAGGTACACATTTCTGCCAAAGAATATGTGACAGCTATGAGGTCATGATGCAAATAACAGGTTAAATAAACAGCCCCCAGCTTCTAAACCCAGATACCTCTCAGGTGTACCGCTGGAACAAATCTCAACATGAAGAGATTACAGTCCAACCTCAACCCCTGGTTGTGTTGAGGTTTTTCTTGGACAGGTATACAGAATGACAATTCATCTTGCTTAGCTCCTGCTTTAGGAAGAAGCATTTATTTCCTTCAGTAAAGGTCATTTCTCTGCATAAACTGATGAAAAGCCAACTGCTGTATTGCCCTACACCACTCTTCTTTTCCTTTGAATTCCTTCTCCTCTTCTCTGTGATCCCCAAACCTACATCCCCAGAGCATCACAAGTGGTTAGTAATGGTGAGAGATTCAGGCAATCCCTCTAGTCCATGGTTTTCACCTAGTTCCTTTCATTCTTGGAAATAGCAATTTTCTTGGAACAATTATAGTCACTTGTCCTGTGTTCTGCCAAATATTTTTTGCTTACAAAACCAATCTCCAAGCCAACCTCTGATTGTCTGAAGTCTGTGAAAACTGAATATTAGAGACTAGAGAGAGTTTGCAAATATCACATATCTGAATTTAAATTAGGTAGAAATAAAAATGAAGACTGGAGCTCACTGTCTTATTGCCTTGATTATATGCTTATGTGGCACAAGAACACATTCCTGCTGGAAGCTTTCAGCAAAAGTTTTCCTCATTAGAAGTCTATGGTGTGCCGGTGCCGCGGCTCACTAGGCTAATCCTCCGCCTTGCAGCGCCGGCACACCGGGTTCTAGTCCCGGTCGGAGTGCCGGATTCTGTCCCGGTTGCCCCTCTTCCAGGCCAGCTCTCTGCTGTGGCCAGGGAGTGCAGTGGAAGATGGCCCAAGTGCTTGGGTCCTGCACCCCATGGGAGACCAGGAGAAGCACCTGGCTCCTGCCATCAGATCAGCGCGGTGCGCTGGCCGCAGTGCACCAGCCGCGGCGTCCATTGGAGGGTGAACCAACAGCAAAGGAAGACCTTTCTCTGTCTCTCTCTCTCACTGTCCACTCTGCCTGTCAAATAAAAAAAAAAGAAGAAGAAGAAGAAGTCTATGGTGTTAAGTGAATAGAACCCTGAAATAACTCTACAATACCCCTGAAATAATTCTACAACACACACACACACACACACACACAATGGGCTAACAAATATAATAAATTGAACACTTAATACAGTTAACTCATCATGGCTTAGTCTAGCTTACTTTAGACATGCTCATAACAGTTACATTAAAATTGTATAAAATCTGTTTTACAGCCAAGTGTTGAATGTATCATATAATTTATTAAATACAGTGCTGGGATCCTGTGGAATATCAGCTGTTTACCCCTACATCCTGTGACTGACAGAGCTGTGACTCCATTGCCATTGCCATGGCCCAGAATCACAACGGTATTTTATCGCATTGCACCATGGGAAAAGATCCGATTTCAGAATTTGAAGTTTGATTTGTATGAAATGCCTTTCAACTCTCACACTCCTGTTAAGTAAAAAATAAATCATATGTCATTGTAAATCACTGTTCACATGAGTGTTTTAATGTGTGTATGTATTTGCTATCAAAGTTATTCACTTATAATTCACATTATATTCAATTCATCAGTTTTTTAAAGATTTATTTTTGAAAGAAGGGAGGGAGCGAGCGAGCGAGCGAGAGAGAGATATCTGATATCTTCCCCTGCAGTTTCATTCCCCAAATGACTTCAACAACCAGGGCTCAGCAAGGCTGAAGCCAGGAGCCAGAAGCTTCATCCAGGTCTCCCATGTGGGTGGCAGGGGCCCAAGTATTTTCAGCATCTTCCACTGTTTTCCCCATACCATTAGCAGGAAGCTAGATTGGATGTGGTGTAGCTGGAATATGAACTGGCACCTATATAGGATGCTGGCATTGCAGGCAGTGGCTTAACACATTAAGCCACAATGCTGGCCCCACAATTCACCATTTAAGATGTCCATCTCAGTGTTTTTTAGTATATGCACAGAATTATGCAATGTTTTATGCAATCAATTTTAGATCATTCTTGTCAGCCAATAAGGAAACCCTATACCCTGTAGCTGAGTCCTTTAGCTCTTCCTCCCTTCAGCTCCAAGAAAGCAATAATATATTTTTGCCTCTTTACATTTACCTATTCTGGGCCTTTAATGTAGGTGGAATCATATCATTTTTGTCAAGGTTCATCTGTGTTGAATAGATTCTTAGTTATTATCAATTGCTCCCCTATTCATTTTCCATATGTTATAAAGAAAAGATTTCTTAATTACAAATCTCTTTTCAGACACCTTTAGTGGCTAACCATCTACTGACTCTAGGAATAAATCTAATTTTTTGGCAATGCACATCAAAAATAAATTAAAATAATTTTCCTAATGATTTTAAGTGTATAGTTTAGTACCACATTTCCATTGCAGTCACCAATTTTCATAATTCCTTTCAACTTGCAAACCTGAAATTCTGTGCTCATTAAGTATGCCTCTGTCCCTGAAAATCATGTTGCTTCCTGTCTTTCTTAATTTAAATACTGTACATATCTCACATAAGTGGAATCTTCCAAAATGTTACTACTTTGTGTTTGACTTATTCCACTTAGCATAATGTTCTCTAGTTTCATTCCATGTTGTAGTATGTGTACAATTTTCTATGCTTTTTAAGCCTGAATAGTGTTCCATTGTATATATTTACACACACATACATACACAAACACATACACCACATTTTGTTTCTCCGTTTTTCATTGATGGACACTTGAATTACTTCCATAGTTTGACTATTATGAATAATGCTTACATGAACTTTGAATGTAAAAATCTTTAAAATTCTTCTTTGTGTAGTTTTTTACTCTAATATTAAGATTTTTGTTAAGATGTCTCCTTTCCATAATATAACATCTGTCTTTAATATCTGGCTCTGGCTTCTGACTCCAGTTTCCTGCTTATGCACACCTTGGGAGGCAGCAGTGATGGCCCAAGTAATTGGGTTCCTGCCACTCGTGCAGAGACCTTGATTGAATCCTTGGCTTCAGTCCTTGGCGTTTGCAGTCATCTGTAGAGAGAACCAGTGGATGAGAACTCTGTGTGTGTATGTGAGTAATGTATGTGTGTGCTTTCTGTCTGTCTCCCTCTCAGTTAAATAAATACCCTGCTTTTAATATTTTTGCATACAAGTATATTCACATGTGAAATTTTGGGACTTAATAAATATAGTATGTATTTATTTTTTGTGTGTGAAGCTGCTATATGCTTTTCCATAGGCATAGGCCATATTAAATTTTTGCTAACACGGCATATAATTCCAATTTCTCCACAGTCACAAATAGTTTCCACTTTCTGTTTTTTTTTTCTTAATAGTAACCATTCTAATGGATTTGATTGTTATCTCATTAAAATTTTTATTTGAAATTGATTTGATTTGTTTTGATTTTTTAGCAGAAAATAAACCTTTTTTTCCTGTAGAGAATTTTAAAAACATCCAAAAACAAAAGAGCATATGAAATCTCACACAATCCATTGATGCATGGCCAATATTGCCACATCTTTTAATGTGTTCATTGACCATTTGTATGTATATCTCTTTTGAAAGCATGTCATTCCAATCCATTAACCATTATTTATTTATTTATTTATTTGACAGGTAGAGTTACAGACAGAAGGAGACAGAAAGGTCTTCCTTCTGTTGGGTCACTCCCCAAATGGCTGCCACAGCCGGCACTGCGCCGATCTGAAGCCAGGAGCCAGGTGCTTCCTCCTGGTCTCCCATACAGGTGCAGGGGCCCAGGCACTTGGACCATCCTCCACTGCCCTCCCGGGTCACAGCAGAGAGCTAGACTGGAAGAGGAGCAGCCAGGACTAGAACCTGGCGCCTATATGGGATGCCGGTGCCTCAAGCAGAGGATTAACCACGTGAGCCACGGCGCCAGCCCCTAACCATTTTTTTTTTTTTTTTTAAGATTTATTTATTTGAACTGCAGAGTTAGAGGTATAGACAGAGAGAGAGACAGAGAAATTCTTCCATCCACTGGTTCACTCCCTAGATGGCCGCAACAGCAAGAGCTGTGCTGATCTGAAGCCAGGAGCCAAGAGCTTCTTCCAGATCTCCCATGCTGGTGCAGGGGCCCAAGGATTTGGGCCACCTTCCACTGCTTTCCTAGGCCATAGTTGAGAGCTGGATCAGAAGTGGAGCAGCCAGGTCTCGAACTGGAGCCCATATGGGATACTGGCATTGCAGGCAGAGGCTTTACCTGCTATGATAAAGCACACTCCCCTGCCAGTTTTTAAAGCATGTCCTTTCTTTCTTTGCTGTTGAATTTTAGTAGTTTTTATATAGTCTGGCTAATAACACTTTTATCAGATAGGATTTGCAAGGATTTTCTCCCATTCAATGGTTGCTTTTCGACTCTTTTGATTGTGTCTTTTTTTTTAAACTTTTATTTAATGCATATAAATTTCCAAAGTACGACTTATGGATTACAATGGCTTACCCCACATACCGTCCCTCCCACCCACAACCCTCCCCTTTCCCACTCCCTCTCCCCTTCCATTCACATCAAGATTCATTTTCGATTATCTTAATATACAGAAGATCAGCTTAGTATACATTAAGTATGGATTTCAACAGTTTGCTCCCACACAGAAACATAAAGTGAAAAATAATAGATGATTTTTTTAAATGATGATGAAATCAGAGCAGACCTATTGTCATGTTTAATCCCAGTGAGAGTCAAGTTGGGAATTGATAATTTCTTTTTTTTTTTTTTTTACAGAGGATCAGTTTAGTATGCATTAAGTAAGGATTTCAACAGTTTGCACCCCCATAGAAACACAAAGTGAAATATATTGTTTGAGTACTCGTTATAGCATTAAATCTCAATGTACAGCACATTAAGGATAGAGATCCTACATGAGGAGTAAGTGCACAGTGACTCCTGTTGTTGACTTTACCAATTGACACTCCTGTCTATGGCATCAGTAATCTCCCTATGCTCCAGTCATGAGTTTCCAAGGCTATGGAAGCCCTCTGAGTTCTCCGACTCTTTTTTAACAATTACTTGTTTTGAAAGTGAGAGTTACAGCGAGTGGAAGAGACACAGTAAGAGAGTAAGGAGTCTTCCATCTGCTGGTTCACAGACTAGATGGCCACAAAGGCCAGGGCAGAGCCAGGACAAATCCAGGAGCCAGGAGCTTTATCCGGGTCTTCCATGTTTGTGCAGGGGCACAAGCACTTGGACTATCTTCCTCTGCTCTACCAGGCCAATAGCAGGATTGAAAGTTAAGCAACTGGGACATTAACCAGAAACCATATGGGATGTAATGCAGTGGCTAGGACACTGAGCCTGATTATGTCAAAGTAGAAATAAATTATTAGGCCGGCGCCGTGGCTCACTAGGCTAATCCTCCGCCTAGCGGCACCGGCACACCGGGTTCTAGTCCAGGTCGGGGCGCCGGATTCTGTCCCGGTTGCCCCTCTTCCAGGCCAGCTCTCTGCTGTGGCCAGGGAGTGCGGTGGAGGATGGCCCAGGTGCTTGGGCCCTGCACCCCATGGGAGACCAGGATAAGTACCTGGCTCCTGGCTCCTGCCACCGGATCAGCGCGGTGCGCCGGCCGCAGTGCGCCTCCGCGGCGGCCATTGGAGGGTGAACCAACGGCAAAGGAAGACCTTTCTCTCTGTCTCTCTCTCTCACTGTCCACTCTGCCTGTCAAAAAAAAAAAAGAAAGAAATTATTAATATTAATAAAGTTGATAAATAGTATCATTACATGAGAAAAAAATTGCCTCATAATTTTCACAGAGGCATTTGGGAACTTCCCCCCTAATTTAGCCCTTCAGAAGTGTGCCTTTGTCCCCATTTCTTCTACATGCTGCTGACATAAAGGTCAAATCGTGCTGGGAAGATCTTTCAGGTTCATCTGTACCAAGAGTTATTCTAGATTTACCAGTTAAGGCAGCTTGTTAGAGCAGGCTGAAGGCTAGGGACCACATTGGTTCACTAGCAGTTGCTTTTGTACCGTCTCTACTTCAAGACTAATCTTTGACTCTTCTGGCTTGCCCACTATTTTTCCTGTGACTTCTGTTTGTATTTTGGTTATGCATTGCCCCACTTAACATGTTCTGCCTCTACTAGGGATAATGCTTGGTTCTATCTGCTACTTGGCTCACTACTCTCTGACATATCTGCTTAGATTTGACAGTTTCTGCTTAGGATCATCTTCTCACCTATTCTTGAGTATCATATGTTAATGCTTCTTATGATTTGTGCTATTGTATTTATTAACATTAATACATCTTTAAAGATTTATTTATCTGAAAGTCAGAGTTACACAGAGAGGAGAGGCAGAGAGAGAGAGGCCTTCCATCTGATGGTTCACTCCCTAATTGGCCGCCACAATGGCTGGAGCTACGCCAATCCGAATCCAGGAGCCAGGAGCTTCCTCCAGGTCTTCCATGTGGGTGCAGGGTCCCAAGCACTTAGGCCATCTTCTACTTCTTTCACAGGCCATAGCAGAGAGCTGGATAGGAAGAAAAGCAGCTGGGACTAGAACCAGTGCCCACATGGGATGCCAGCACATTGGGCCAGGGCTTTAACCCCCTGTGCCACAGTGCCGGACCCAACATTAATGCATTTAATATATACGAAACATACTTTACCTTCCTGTTTTAGAAGATGTATGTTTGTATGCATGTATGTATGTATGTATTTGAAAAGCAGAGCAACAGAAAAAGAGGGAGAGATAGATAAGGAGAGCTTCTGATTGCTGGTTCACTCAAAATGACTGCAACAGCTGGGTCTGGCTCCAGGCTGAAGCCAAGAGCCCAGTGTAGTCTCCCACGTTGGTGACAGGGCCCCAATTAATTGGGCTGTCATCCACTCCTATCCCTGGCACATTAATAGGATGTTAGACTGGAAGTGGTGTAGCCAGGACTCGCCGCAGAATTCCTATATGGATACTAGTTTTGCAAACAGTGGCTTAACTCAACTGTGCCACAACATGAACCCCAACACATTCCTGTTAAAAGGTACATTCTTAACCAGTGTTTATTAATGCTGTTGTTTATATAACACAATCCATATTATACCCACCAAAGTTAGCTGATTCTCTGGGCTGCTACCATATCACCATTAGTTATCTTTATGATCTAGGCATGATCACTGAGCATTTTCATTGATCTTAGGGTACTAACTCCAGTTTTAGACTTCTTCTATATTAAGAAAAAAAAATGAGAACACTAACCAAGACATCCTTTGTCATTCACTGTTTTTCATATTTATAATTTGTTCCTGGTTTAATCTCATCTCAATTGAAATAAGAAACAAAATGCACCTTTAATCACAGACAAGTAAGCTGCTACACTAAATGTAAAGACTTGGGGCAAACAGGTTACAGAAAACAGCTTAGTTTCTGAGGTATCGGGCAGCCTCCTGCATCCTGTTTCTCCCTTCATTCTAATATTCCTGGGTCTCTGACGATGCCTCTGGCCTAATTTTCCATCTAGAGATAAGAAGAGCATGTGGAAGAGAAAAACTCAATGACTGGAACCACTCTGATGGAATGAGTGGCTTAATCTGCTTATCAGTGGAGACAAAATGCACAAGAGGGGCAGCTTACTTGGGTATGAGCAGGTGTGCTTGGTGAAGAGGGATAACAGACAGAAAGTGATTCCCACACCCAGATCCTGACCTAATCAGTCACCAGCTACTAATGTAATATCTTGTGGTCTGAAAAATCCAAACAGTTTCTCTACCTTTGGAGAGGTCCTAGACCACAAGATGGCCAAAAACAGCAGAGATTTGGGCAGAAATTTGTTTCCCATGTGGGTGTTAAATTAAAGCATAGAAATAGGAAGATCTTTCTATTCTTCACAATACAATAATATTAAAAGCTAATAATAGACAGAAAAATGAACAAATATCACAACTTTTTAGAGTCCATTAAGTGCCATCATATCATCACATATCCCATTCACTCTTTGTGGTTTTTTTCTTCTCCAAATGCAAAGTGTTCTCAACATTGCTCAAGTCAATGTATTTCCTTATATCAATCTACTTACCTTTTATTTTGTGCTTATCTTTTAAGGTCACCACAATATTGAGAAACTTTGCTCTCCTGTATATTATATTCAACTTCAATCCAGATGTTGCATCAGGAAAATATTTGGAGTGTCCCCGTGGAAAATGATGCACACTTGAAAATTAGTCCAAGTACAATCCTGAGGCTTGTACAGAATCAACTGGAAGAACGTACCTCATTATTCATTATTGTAATAGTTTAGTCAGCCACAATGCAAAAGTTATGGACATAACAAGAATTAATAGAAAATGTTAGATTTTTTCTATAGTTGCAATGCTTCTGAAAAATACTCTGTAAGTCCACAACAAAACACACCAAACACCAGAGTAAAGGAAAAGGTTTATTGTTGGGGAGGGGATGTAGGGAACCTGACAGGCTATTTCCCAGTGCACAAGAAAACAGCAGTCAGTACCAGGAGTACAGGTCTTACTATAGCTTAGCAGCAAATAAGGAAGTAAGTGCAGCAAATTCCACTGGGTGGAGTAAGGCAACACATACGGTTGGGCACTTTGGTCACTTGATTTCTGGTAAACCAGGCAGGGCTTAGGAAACTGAAATTTATCTTGAAGAAACTGAAACTTATTTCAAAGGATGGCCACTGGCCCAAAGCCCAAGACGACATCTGAGTCTTAAGATGGTGCCTCAGATAGGCTAGCACTATTTGTCTCTAACATACTCCATTGATACTTTTTAGAGTTTTGTAATGCAGTCAGGCAAGAGAAGAGAAGTAAGGGACGACATACCTACTAGCTACCAAGGATTCTAGAATATACTTGAGGTTTCAATCAGCTTTCCTTGTAATTTGTGAATATGAATTTATTTTATTTATACTCCACATTCAACTCTCTTCCCAGAAACTACTTATAGCATCTGTCTTCAACATTTTTGTTTTCCTTGTTATTGTCATTCTATGATAGAACAGTGATTTTATAATTGGATATTAATAAAAGACCACAGTTGATGTCAGAAATCAAGGCTTCTAAACTTCAGCACTGAATATATTGCTTGTGATGTTGCTCATTCCATGGGCCAAGGGTTATTCCCTGTTCTGCTCATTCATAAAACCTAGAGCTTTCTAACTTTAGCTGATAAAAGGATTTCAAATGCTTTAAAAACGCATTCTTAATTGTTATGCACAGACAACATTTTGGAAAAGCTGCAGTTGCCAAAAAATTTATGACCATCAAAGAGTCTCCACAACATTGATGACTCTTGAGGCAAGCTATCAACACGTGCAATGTACTTTTGTTTGCCAAGTACTTTCCTAAATTAATTGAGTGCATGGACTTCATCCTTCAGAAGTGTTGAATAGATGTCACACCATTCACTCCACTTCACAAAAGGGAGTATGCTCATAGTATTTTTTCCTGGAAACAGCACAAAGCAAAAAAAAAAAAAAAAAAAAATTAAAGAGCACAGTGACTAATTTAATAGCATGTTTCCCTTTCAACTTTACTAGTAATAAATAATGAAAAGTAGGCAGAGATGCCAATGATTTAATATTAAGCATGAAGATTTGGAAATAATAATACTGTGATTATTTGGAATATAGGGAAATCAATGCAGTATATTCAGAATTAAAATATAAAATCTTAAAATAGTTTAAACAACTAGTATCAGCAACTCTTAAATCTATAAACCTTATGTAGTGATTGCACTTGTATTAATTTATCCTAAAAAACTCAATTGCACAATATACACTAGGGGTTTTAAGCTATACTTCTTTAGAATTCTTTGTTTTGTTCACTTGTTTCTTTATTCTTTTTGCTAAAATTGAACTATTTAAGGAAGATATTTTATCTTTTGAATTTTTGCATCCTATTCCTACCATGATACTTGACATGTGAGTATGTAGTATAAGTAATGATTTGTGGAAAGTAAGAATTATTGTAACTTGATTATTATTTTAGCCCTTGTCTATACTATTGTGGAAGAGTGGTCTTTTTCCTTTTCATTTGTTGAAAATTATGGTTACTGTTGTACTAAGCCTGTGATTATAAAATAAATTTAAATTATGTTTTTGCAAAAATTAAAGAAAAATGAAGGAAATAAGAGGCTACAGGGAGAGAGAGAACTGTAGTTATCTTAGATTGTATTCATGGAATACATGAAAACTGCTCTTCATAATAAAAATTGAAAAAAGGAAGCATTTTTCAAACAAATATATAGATATGTGTTTTGAATTATTTTTCACTTAAGAAAGCATTTTCACATACATATTCCATCAGCTTATGATAAAATTAGTCAACTGATACAGTAGCAAACTATATCACAAGTGGTAGGCTTGAATTTTCACTCTGTCCCACCACCTGAAGTTTTGAACATGTCCTTAAGTTCTCTATTTTAAGATGATATTTGGAGCCTATTCACCTTTTAATTATTTGTTCAGGTAAATAGTGCAATTTATTTTTTCCTAGTTCTTGAAATAAATACATTTTAATTTTTTTCTTTTTGATACAACATTTTTAATTTACATTAGAGTCAAAAAAATTTATGGCTCCACTAAATAAAGTTTTCAACAAGTAAAAAGTAAAAAGGCCTGGATTCATTACGAATATAGGCAAGAGTTTTAAATAATAATCAAATGAAAATATGTCAATGTTAATCATATATAATAAATATAAATCTGTGGATATTTAAAAAAACTATAGTAGTATATCACTCTGAAAAATTCATTGACAAACATAAAACAAAATTTGATGAAACTATTTGCAGGAATACCGTTAAATACATGCATTTCTTTTTTCCTTTATTTTTTGACTTGTTAAATTTAACCTTCACATATAAGGAAGGACTTGAGGTATATGTCTTTACATGTGTGGCTTATTTCACTCAATACAATGAACTCCAGTTGCAACCATTTTCATGCAAATTACTGAATTTCATTTTTATAGCTGAGTAATGTTCTTTTGTACATATATACCATGCTCTCTGCATCCATTCACCTGATGATGGACAATTTGGTTGTCCATATCATGTTTTTGGCTGTTGTGAACCATGGTGCTATAAACATGGTGGTGCAGGTATCTCTTTGATAACCACAAATTCATGTTTTTTGGTATAAATTCTGTAGCAGTACTGCTGGGTCATATGACAGCTCTATTTCTAGTTTTTTTTTTTTTTTTCCTTTTTAAGAAACTTCCATACTATTTTGCATAGCTGCTGCACTAATTTACATTCTCATCTACAGGATACAAGAATTCACCTTTCTCCACATTTATTACTCTCTGAACTTTGAATAATAGTCATCCTGGCTGAGTGGAGGTAATATCTCATTGTGGCTTTGATATTCTGATGGCTAGTGAAGTTGACCAGTTTTTTGCGCATTTGTTGGCCATTTATTGTTCTTTGACAACTGTCAATTGAGGTCCTTTACCTATTTCTTAACAGGATTGGTTGTTTTTATATTGTTGATTTTTTTGAGTTGCTGATATATTCTGTATATTAAATCTTTATCAGATAAGTAGCTTGCACATATTTTTGCTTTCATTCTGTTGACTGTTTCTTCACTTTATTGATAGCTTCTTTTGCTGTGCCAATGCTGAATTTAAAGAAATCCCATTTGTCTAGTTTTACTTTTGTTGCCTGTGCTATGGGAGTCTCATCCACGAAGCATCAACTTCACCAGTGTCGAAATGTGTTGTCCATACATTTTCTTCCAACAAATTCATAGTCTCAGATCTTAAATTTAGGCCTTTGATCCATCTTGAGTTGATTTTTGTGATTATGAGAGGGAGGGATAAAATTTAATTATTTTAAATACATAGATTTCTTTTGCCAGCACTATTTATTTTAAAGATTGTTCATGAGTTATTTATTAGAAAGGATTCAATAATTTTGAATGTTGAATCTTCACCTCGTGCTAAATTGCATGCTTCCAAATACTTAACCTTCAAAAATATTGTTAAAAACATAAAAAAAGAGAGAAACCAAACTTGGTAGACATTGTAGTACAGCAGGGACACCTACATTCCATATCATAGTACCAATCTGAGTTCTGGCTACCTCACTTCTGATCCAGCTTCCTCCTGCTGCTGCAATCTGGAAGGCTGCAGCTGATGGCTAAGTACTTGGGCCCCTGCCATGCATTTGGGAAACCCAGATGAAGTTCTGGGATCCTGATTTCAGCCTGGCCTGGTTTCAACTGTTTGCAGACATTTGGAGACTAAACTAGCAGAAGGGAGATTGCCCTTCCCTCTCTCCCTCCCCTCTCCCACCCTCCTCTTCCCCCTGCCCCCACCTCTCTCCCCTGCATCTCCCTCCCCCATCTCCTGTTCTGCCTTTCAAGTAGATGAAAATAAGTGAATACATAAAATTTTTTAATTAAGTTTTTAAATTGGAATTTTACTACAAGTATGGTTCTATATCTTTAAAAGAGTGAAAATAAAAAAGCAAAAGCGGGTCATCTGGTAAATTGGTTAAAATGCCACTTGCAGCACTGCATCCCATATCTGTGTGCCTGGGTTTGAATGTTAGCTCCACTTCTGGTTCCAACTTTCTGCTAATGCATACTCTAAGGGTTATCAGGTAATGACCTGTCACCTATGTGGGAGATGCGGATTGAGGTCCTGGCTCCTGGCTTTCACTTCTCCAGGCCCTGTCTGTTTACAGGTGTTTGGGGAGTGGACTATCAGATGGAAGACCTCTGTCCATCTTTCTTTTTTTCTAATAAATATTTTTAAATTAAAATCTATAGCTGTTATTATCAACTCTATAAAATTTTAAGGTTATATAAGGTGCCAGTTGTAATTTTCATGGTCAAATATTCACATAGTACATTGCATTGAACATAATATAGATAAAACTCAAGTAAAGATGTTGGTTTGAATTTATTTACCATTTGACATCATAAACACTAAAACACAGAAAAGTTATTTAACTTGCCAAAATTTTTACAGCTACTTATCTGGTATCTGGTTTAATATCCTTATTAAATACAGAATTACATTTATGGATTATAACAGATGAACATGTTTATCATTTTATTTTACCTTTCTGACTTTTTATTATAAAGTTTTCCTTCAGAGAAATGCTTAACTATTTCTAAATATATGTCCCCCTTAAATTTTTCTTCTATATTGCTCCAACCTAAAGAACAGGGGAAGTCATTCCAATATTCTCATCACTCCAACATAAAATTAATGGAAAGTAAATTGGAGAAAATTAAAAAACATTGAAGAGTTTCATGCAATATACTAATTTTTAACTTTCATTTTTTTTGGATACAGCATAATTTATTTTGAAAGAATGATTTCCCTGGTGCTGTGGTCTGCATTCTTTGTCTCCCCTTTTTAAAACTTGAAATACTCTGAGACCTTTTATTAGCTGAGCTAAATTCAGTTCCCTTACAGGCCTATTTTATAGCTTTATAAAAGTTTGCACTTTCCCCTGAAGTGTCACAAATGTTATCAGTGGAAGCTGTGGAAAGCACAGAACACTGTTATGTCCTGCAAAAATTATATGCCCCAAACTATTTCCTTGCTGCAAATAAATCTCAGTGAGTGCTGTGGTTGCTGAACATTGAAATTAGAAAGCAACTTCCCAAATCATAACATCCATTGTTGCTTTTGTCTTTGCCAGGAAAACTGATGGCAAAGAACCAGAGTTAAGAATTGGGAAAAAATCTGCTGCATTTATCCCAGTTTCTAGTTTCTGGAGACCCCATACCAACCAAGTCACACAAATAGCTAGTGGAACCTATCGTCCTATTGTGAATGGTCACCATATCTATTCATACCTTTCATGAAATCTACTGCCATATGAGCATTTCTGTGGTGTCTAACATCAGATATTTTTTATTTTATACCCGTTCCTAGACACTTTATAGAATATCATACGTAAGACTGATACTATGTTATTTAAACCTTAGAAAAATGATACAAGAAAATCAAACACCATGTTTAAGTTAATCTGAAGCTTGCCCTTCCTCCCTCCCTTCTTCCTTCCCACCCCCTCCCACTTCCCTTCTCTTTCCTTCCCTTCCCTTCCCTTTTTAACCTTCCCCTCCTCTCCCCTCCCCTCCTTTTCCTTCCCTTCTGAGGCAGAGAAACAAAGAGAAAGACCAATAGAGACAGAGTTTCCATCTTCTAGTTCACCCCCCAAGTGTATGTAACATCCAAGGCCCAAAGCCAGGATCCAGGAACTCAATCCAGTTTTTCTACATGAGTGATAGGAAATGAATTATTTGAGCTATTTCTTGATGCCTCCCAGTGTCTACGTTAGCAGGACATTGGAGTCATTAGCTTGAGCCACGTATTAAACCAAGAACTTCAACAATAGGATGAAGGCAACTCAGCCAAGCTACTAAACTGCTAAGACAAATGCTCCCCCAAATCTAATCTTAATATACTTATTCCATAATGTTTTGTCATTATTCAACACCTTAGACAAAATATAGGCCATATTATAAAATCATGTGGGCATTGCATCAGCAATACATATAGTTAGAGAGATCCAGCTACTAGAAACTGAAACAGAAAAAACAAGGATTCAAATACCCTTTCTCTGGGCTTGTGTAGTTCACCATTTCCAGTCCCCACCTGATGTCTCAACAGTGTTTTTTCTCTATGGATTGGTGATCTTGCTTCAGTAGTCACACATTAAAAGATGGCTACCAAAAGTTCACATATCTAAACTCTATATATGAAGACAGACTTCTTAGGATCCCTGAATCCCAAGCTAATTTCTGACTGTCTTCTATTAGTTAAGTTGTTCTATGAGCTGCTTAATAAGAGATCAATAGTCTCCAAACATGGTGGTAGTGTTTATTTCAAAGGCATGTAACATCATTCCAACACATATAACCATTGTAGTCCCTGCAATCACACCCCTGCTATGGACATAAAGTAACACTGATGAAAAATTCCATCAATACATCTAGAAGAGCTGCTCACTAGAATTGCATCTCACTTTTTTTTTTCAAGAGCTGTTTCTGAAATAGAGAAGTTGATTCCCCTACTTCCTAAGTGCCTTGATACTGGAACAGCAGGAACTTCTAAAGTGAGACCTCTTGGAGAGAGCAAGATTCACCCACATTTCCTAGACCCTCTCTGCTACAAGCCCAGAGGAGCACATACATCAGCCTTGTTACTTTGCCCCATTAAACATTCTAAAGCCTGTTGGTCTTTGGCTTTTAATCTCAAGTAATTATCACTTAGTAGTGCTGGGTACCTCAGGACACCAGTCTTAATTAGTCATTTAGAGGGCAATCCCCACAGCTAATGAAAAATGAGAAAGGAGCCAACTGTGCACTAGCAATATTTAAGGTAGAGCTTTTATGTTCACCTTTCTGGAACAGTAGGGAAATACTGTGTCAGGTGCTTATTATTCTTGGATGTAACCAAAATTTGATTTACTTACATTCAACAGTGAATGCAGACCATAATGACTACATGTGTTCCTATTGTAGCCTAAAAATGAAGCAAAAATGGAAAAAGTTTCATTTATATCTACACTAACTATTCTAAACACCATTATTAAAAGTGATTGGTAATCAATATAATTTCTAATATCATGAGATATCATCATTAGATACAGCATCACCAACAAGTATATTAGTTGTAGACATAAGAAGGTAAGCAAAGTTTCATTTTGTTGTCTGACATAACCTAGGCCCTGTTGCCAAAATAACCAACCTGCATATCTCAAAGCCTTAACTCAACAAATATTTATTTCCCAATCATGAGACAGACTTTCATGAGAAAGTTATTCTCAATGCTTCTTCTCTAAAAGTTAACACATTGGGCCAGAGAGTTTGTACTTAATTGTGAAATCAACTGAAATGTGTAGCTCCTTAGCCTCCAAAGAAAGCTAAAAGTATCATGTGGGTGAAT
Source organism: Oryctolagus cuniculus (assembly GCF_051225735.1). NCBI lineage: Eukaryota > Metazoa > Chordata > Mammalia > Lagomorpha > Leporidae > Oryctolagus > Oryctolagus cuniculus. The sequence continues at coordinate 114,386,324 of NC_142869.1, read as the reverse complement.
TTTAATACCAGGGGTGGAAATAAGTTACAATGAATGTCTTCCACCTATGATTGACCAGAACTCACTCCTGATGCCCAACCTTTTTATAGGGCATGAGTAGGGGAAGCTGTGATACACATAGAGCCACAGTTGACAATGTTTGTCAGTTGATTGGTATATAAATATCACTTGTGAGGAAACTAAGCAGACTATTAAACTTTATCATTTAAACCTAGACAGGTAGGCAGGTAGTATATAGAATATAGTATATAGAATATATCTGCGGTTTCCTAAGGGGCTGGCCTTGTACTGCAGCAGGTTAAGCCACTCCCTATGATGCTGGTATCCTGTATCAAAGTGGTAGTCTGAGTTCCTGGCCCTCCGTTTCTGCTCTGCCTCCCTGCTAATGTGCTGTGGAAAGCAGTGGAAAGTGGTTCCAGTACTTGGGCCCCTGACACCCACATAGGAGATCTGCATGGAATTTCCAGCTTCTGACTTTGGCCTAGACCAGCCTCAGCTATTGCAATCTTTTGCGGAGTAAGCCCGTGGATGAGAGATTCATTCATCTCTTCCCTCTCTCTCCCTCCCTCTCTCTCCCTCTCTCCCTCTTTCTCCTGCTCTCCCTCCCTCTCTCCCCCTGCCTCGTTTTTCTATCTCTCCCACTCTCTGTAAACCTCCCTTTCAAATAAACAAAATCTTAAGAAAAATATTTTATTAGGAAGATGGCTAGAATGTTAGTAAGCTCCATGGCAGCAAGGCACTTGCCTTAGTCACCACAGAAACTCTACAATTTACAATACTTTCTGGCATCTGATTATCATTAGATATTTCTAAAACAGACAAAGATGTAAGATACCAAATTTCTCTTATTTTGAATTATATGTGGTTCTTAGGGTGTAATTGACTTTCTTTTCTATTTTATTTTTTATTTATTTGCATACATTTCATAAATACAACATTAGGAACATAGTAACTCTTCCGACTGTACATGCCCTCTGATCTACTCTCCCACCCCTATTCCTCTCCCCCAAACTGTTCCCTGTCTGGTTTTTAACTAAGATCTATTTTCATCAAACTTAATATACAGAAGACTAACTCCATTCTAGGTAAAGTGTTCAATGATTTGCATGAGAAAGGGAAAAAAAAAACTTTTCCTCAACAGTCCAGACAAGGGCTGCTCTAAGTTATTGCATCTCAAAGATAATTTTGCTTTTTTTCCCCCACTTTACTTTTAGAAACTTAATTATCTTTAAAGAAGAACATAAGAATGATACATCTTTTGCAAGCATTTAGAACTATAACTTACGAGACATAAGAATATTTTCCACTTGATACACTAAAAGGAAGTAATTCTTAAAGAAAGTTTTACTATTAAGTCTCATAATGCAACTCTTTGAAGACAGAGGTTCTGCATGGGAAGTTAGTGCACAGTGACTTTTATTGTTTATTTCACAATTAATACTTTTATGTATGATGTCAGTGATCACCCAAAGCTCTTGACATGAGCTGCCTAGGCTATGGAAGCCTTCTGGATTCACTAATTTAATAAGGCCATAAGCAAGGCATAAGTTTTTCCTCCTTTCAGAAAAATGTACATCCTCTTTTGGTGCTTATTTCCACAGAGGTCTCACCCACATAGATCCTTAACATAGAACATTTTTTGTACAGTATCTTGGTTTTCTGTGCTTGAAATGCACCCCTGGGCTTTTCAGGCCAGACCAGAATGACTTAAGGGCTGATGCTGAGGTCAGAGTGATACTTAAGGCAATTGTCATTCTATAAATCAGTTGTATTGTCTGCTTCTTATCCTGGAGCATTGACTCCTTTTTAATTCTATCTATTGTTATTACCAAACACTTCATATGATCAATTTATATGATCACTTTAACAGTTGATCATATCTATATGGTCACTTTACCATTTAATACTATCCATATGATCACTACAACACTTAAAATGCTATTTTTACCACCCAGCTTAAGGGAATTTGGGGATACATGGCAAGTTTTTAAACTGTACCCTTAGAAAATAAGACTATAGGAATGTATGCAGAACTACACTGCTTTACAATTACAAACTTCACAGTTTCCATAATTACAACTTTAGGATCATTGTAATTCTTCCCAACATTCTCCCTTTTCCCATCTACCCTCCCACCTATCTTTCTCTTCACTTTCTTATTGTCACTCTTATTTTTTACCAAGATCTTTTTCAATTAACTTTATACACATATGGTTAACTAAATGTTAAGAGTTCAACAATTAGTATGAAAGAAAAGCAATAAGTAATATATGATAAAGGAAAAGAAAAACAAAATTGTTCCTCAAAAGTCTAGAGAAGGGCTGTTCAAAGCAATTGCTTCTGAAAGTGTCAATTTCAGTTTTATAGGTTGTTTTTTAGGTTCTCTATTAGTTATCACAGGTCAGGGAGAACATACAGAATTTGTCCATTTTGAACTAGCTTATTTCACTAAGTATGATGTTTTCCAGTTTCATCCATTTTACTGCAAATGACTGAATTTTTTTTCTACTGTTTTGTACATATTTTTCATGGTGTGCATATACTATAATTTCTTTATCCAGTCTTCAGTTTACAGGCATTTGTGTTGGTTCCATATCTTGCTACTGTGAACTGAGTCGCAACAGACATAGAAGTACAGGTAGCACTTTCATATGCTGATTTCATTTCCCTTTGGTAGATTCCTAGGAGTGGAATGGCTGGATCAAATGGTAGGTTTGTATTCAGATTTCTGAGATATCGTCACACTTTCTTCCATAGTGACTTTACCAGTTTACCTTCCCACCAACAGTGGATTAGGATGCCTTTTGTCCAACATCCTCTCCAGCATTTGTTGTTTGTTTATTTCTGTATGAAACCGATTCTAATGGGGTGAGATGAAACCTCATTGTCGTTTTGATTTGCATTCTCTGACAGCTAGTGATACTGAGCATTTTTTCATGTGTCTGTTCGCTATTTGGATTTCCTCTTTTGAAAAATATCATTCTCCCAAAAGCAATTTATAGACTCAATGCAATACCAATCAAGATACCGAAGACCTTCTTCTCAGATCTGGAAAAAATGGTGCTGAAATTCATATGGAGGCACAAGAGACCTCGAATAGCTAAAGCAATCTTGTACAACAAAAACAAAGCCGGAGGCATCACACTACCAGATTTCAGGACATACTACAGGGCAGTTGTAATCAAAACAGCATGGTACTGGTAGAGAAACAGATGGATAGACCAATGGAACAGAATTGAAACACCAGAAATCAACCCAAACATCTACAGCCAACTTATATTTGATCAAGGATCTAAAACTAATTCCTGGAGCAAGGACAGTCTATTCAATAAATGGTGCTGGGAAAATTGGATTTCCATGTGCAGAAGCATGCAGCAAGACCCCTACCTTACACCTTACACAAAAATCCACTCAACATGGATTAAAGACCTAAATCTACGACCTGATACCATCAAGTTACGAGAGAACATTGGAGAAACCCCTTAAAGATATTGGCACAGGCAAAGAATTTCTGGAAAAGACCCGGGAGGCACAGACAGTCAAAGCCAAAATCAACTATTGGGATTGCATCAAATTGAGAAGTTTCTGTACTGCAAAAGAAACAGTCAGGAGAGTGAAGAGACAACCGACAGAATGGGAAAAAATATTTGCAAACTATGCAACAGATAAAGGGTTAATAACCAGAATCTACAAAGAGATCAAGAAACTCCACAAAAACAAAACCAACAACCCACTTAAGAGATGGGCCAAGGACCTCAATAGACATTTTTCAAAAGAGGAAATCTGTGGGGAGCAACTCGGACTAGACTGTTACTGGAATTAAGACTTATTCTATGCATCTGCTCTCCCACAATATGGCGCTGAGAAGGGAGAAACAGCTTCTACACAGCTGCCTCCAGTTCAACCAATAAACTGTAGGACCTGCTCCTGATTGGAGGAGAGCAGCATACTCGGCGTGTGGGTAGCAGAGTTGGGATTGGTGGAAGAGGACTATAAAGGAGGAGAGAGACAACATGCACCAGGAACATCTATCTGAAGGAACACCTGTGCAGCCCCCGAGAGAGCCAGCCGGCGGTGTGCTGCTCCCCTGCGGAAGTGGGGAAAGTGGCCAGGGGGAACCGCCCTTCCACGGAGGTGGAAGGGACAGTAGCCAGCCAGGGAAGAACCAGCAGCAAACCCGGGGAGGGCCGAGCAGACGAAAGAACAGTGCAGGTCCTGTGTCATTCCTCCACGAAGACGGGGAGCGACAGAAATCCAAATGGCCAACAGGCACATGAAAAAATGTTCAAGGTCATTAGCAATCAGGGAAATGCAAATCAAAACCACATTGAGATTCGACCTCATCCCGGTTAGAATGGCTCACATTCAGAAATCCACCAACAACAGATGCTGGCGAGGATGTGGGGGAAAAGGGACACTAACCCACTGTTGGTGGGAATGCAAACTGGTTAAGCCACTATGGAAGTCAGTCTGGAGATTCCTCAGAAACCTGAAGATAACCCTACTGTTCGACCCAGCCATCCCACTCCTTGGAATTTACCCAAAGGAATTTAAATTGGCAAACAAAAAAGCGGTCTGCACCCTAATGTTTATTGCAGCTCAATTCACAATAGCTAAGACCTGGAACCAACATAAATGCCCATCAGCGGTAGACTGGATAAAGAAATTATGGGATGTGTACTCTTTAGAATACTATACCGCAGTAAGAAACAACGAAATCCAGTCATTTGCAACAAAATGGAGGAATCTGGAACACATCATGCTGAGTGAAATAAGCCAGTCCCAAAGGGACAAATACCATATGTTCTCCCTGATCGGTGACAACTGACTGAACACCTAAAAGGAAACCTCCTGAAGTGAAATGGACACTATGGGAAACGGTGACTTGATCAGCATAGCCCTGACTGTTAATGAACAACTTAACACATTATCCCTCTTAGTAGTTTTTTTGTCTGTTCTACTTAATACGACTGGTTTAATTCTGTAATTAATACACAGTTATTCTTAAGTGTTGAAAATTAACTGAAATGTGATCCCTGTTAAACATAAGAGTGGGAATAAGAGAGGGAAGAGATGTATAATTTGGGACATGCTCAGGCTGACTTGCCCCAAATGGTAGAGTTAGAAACATACCAGGGGATTTCAATTCAATCCCATCAAGGTGGCATGTACCAATGCCATCTCACTAGTCCAAGTGATCAATTTCAGTCACAATTGATCATAATGAAAGGACTAAGAGTCAAAGGAAGCACATAAACAAGTCTAGTACCTGCTAACATTAACCGATAGAATAAATAAAGGGGAGAGTGATCCAACATGGGAAGTGAGATACTCAGCAGACTCATAGAATGGCAGATGTCCTAAATAGCACTCTGGCCTCAGAATCAGCCCTAAAGGCATTCGGATCTGGCTGCAAAGCCCATGAGAGTATTTCAGGCATGGAAAGCCAAGACACTCTGGCAAAAGATCTCTGTGAGTGAGATCTCAGTGGAAAGAACAGGTCTTCAAAGAAGGAGGTACCTTTCTCTGAAGGGAGGAGAGAACCTCCACTTTGACTATGACCTTGTCTAAACAAGATAAGAGTCGGAGAACTCAAGGGGCTTCCATAGCCTTGGAAACTCATGACTGGAGCATAGGGAGATTACTGATGCCATAGACAGGAGTGTCAATTGGTAAAGTCAACAACAGGAGTCACTGTGCACTTACTCCTCATGTAGGATCTCTGTCCTTAATGTGCTGTGCATTGAGATTTAATGCTATAACGGGTACTCAAACAATATATTTCACTTTGTGTTTCTATGGGGGTGCAAACTGTTGAATCTTTACTTAATGCATACTAAACTGATCTTCTGTAAAAAAAAAAAAAAAAAGAAATTATCAATTCCCAACTTGACTGTCACTGGGATTAAACATGACAATAGGTCTGATCTGATTTCATCATCATTAAAAAAATCATCTATTATTTTTCACTTTATGTTTCTGTGTGGGAGCAAACTGTTGAAATCCTTACTTAATGTATACTAAGCTGATCTTCTGTATATTAAGATAATGGAAAATGAATCTTGATGTGAATGGAAGGGGAGAGGGAGTGGGAAAGGGGAGGGTTGTGGGTGGGCGGGACAGTATGTGGGGTAAGCCATTGTAATCCATAAGTCGTACTTTGGAAATTTATATTCATTAAATAAAAGTTAAAAAAAAAGAAAAAAAAGAAAAAAAAAGAAAAAAAAAAAAGAAGCTTTAATCATTCATTATGTCTAAGCTTCACCAAGAGAGCTGACAACATAATAGTTTCCCAAACAGATTGGGTCCAATAGACTCAAAAGATTTGTTTGTACCTAAAACTATTCCTTATTAGATATGTATAGGTGTCCAGTCAATATCCAATGTTTTCATTTTCCTTCAAGCCCCTGAGCTGAGAATGGGTAACAAGCCTCCTCCCTACTCATGGTTGATAAGTGTTTAAAATTCCTTGTTTTACCAGAGATCCTGTGTTGGTTATTCAGCAATTGCTTATACCAGACAACCCTTGTAATAACTGCAACTCAGATGCAAAAACTCATATAAAAAATGTCAGTCACCTCATGTCTCATGTTCCAGATCTGTTTTATAGACAGGCACTTTGATGTGCAAAACTAGAATAAAGCACAGGTGTAGAAAATGAGCTCATAATTGAAGGTTCAAATCAAGCCCAGCATTAACCTCTTCTGCCTATGGCTCCCAGCTTTTCTCTGTGTCAGTGTGATTCATTCATTCATCTTTTCATTCTCTCTCTCTCTCTCTCTCTCTCTCTCTCCAAAAAGCTCATGGCATTGGAATTAAAAGATAAGTTTAGGGGCCAGCGCTGTGACAGAGTGGGCTAAAAAAAAAAAAAAATCTGTTTAAATCCTTTGCCCATTTCTTTTTTGTTTTGTTGTTGTTGAGTTTCTTGAGCTCTTTATATATTCTGGATATTAATCCTTTATTGGTTGTTAGTTCACAAAAATTTTCTCCTATTCTGTCAGTTGCCTCTTCACTTTGCCAATTGTTTCTTTTGCAGTGCAGAATCTTCTCAATTTGATGTAGTCCAATTTGTCGATTTTGGCTTTCTTCTTAACACTGCTTTTGTTGTATCTCATAAGTTGTTTCTTTTAAGATTTATTTATTTATTTTAAAGTAAGAGTTAGAGAGAGAAGGAGCAGCAGAGAGAGAAAGGTCTTCTATCCACTGGTTCACTCCCCAATTGGCTTCAATGGCCAAAGCTGCGCTGATCTGAAGCCAAAAGGTTCTTCCACATCTCCCATGTGGGTGCAGGGGCCCAAGGACTTGGGCACTCTTTCATGATTTCCCAGGCCCTAGCAAAGAGCTGGATAAGAAGTGGAGCATCTGGGACTCAAACACAGGCAGCAGCTTTACCTGCTACATCACAGTGCCAGTCCCTGTACCTCATAAATTTTGATATGCTGTATTGCCGTCTTTGTTTCCAAAATTTTTTTATTTCTCTTTTGATTTCTTCAATGACATACTGCTCATTCAAGAGAATGTTGTTCAGTCTCCATGTGTTTTCATATATTCTGGGGATTCCTGAGTTATTGATTATCAACCTCATTCCATTGTGATCAGAGAAGATACATGGTATGATTTTGATTTTTTTGATTTTTCTGAGACATACTTTATGTCCTAGCATGTGGTCAACCCTAGAGGAAGTTCCAGCACTGTAGCTGTAAGATGGGAAACTCTGTAGCTATCTGTTATGTCCATTTGGTCTGTAGTTTCGATTAACTGTGTTGTTTCCTTTCTGATTTTCTGCCTATTTGATCTGTCCATTGCTGAAAGTAAGTTATTGAAGTTCTCCATTACTGTTATATTTGAGTCTATTTCTCCCTTTAAATCCATTAACTTTTATTTTAAATATCAGGTGCCATTAATTAGGTATGTATACGTTTATAATAGTCACATATTCCTGTCGAATTGACCCTTAATCATTATATAGTGCCCTTCTTTGTCTCTTTTAACAGTTCTTGTATGAAAGTATATTTTGTTTACACCAGCTTTTTTATTTCTGTTAGCATGGATTATATTTTCCTTCCTTTCACTCTCAGTCTGCAATTATTATTGGTGTGATGTGTTTCTTGTAGGTAGCAAACAGATGGCCTTCTTTTTGAATCTGTTCAACCAGTTTGTATTTTTAACTACAGAGGTTACGCCATTTACATTCAAGGTTACTATTGATAAGCAATGATTTGGCCCTGCCATTTTTACATTAATAGTTCTATTTTTTTTTTTTTACTTTGGATTACCTTGTATGATTATTGGGTGATTTTCTGCCTTTGCTTTCTTTTGCAGTGGTGTCCCTATTTCTGTGTGTACCACATTTTTGAGCATCTTTTGTGACAAAATCTTTCAATTTCTGTTTGTTACAGAAGGTTTTTATTTCACCTTCATTCATAAATGAGAGCTTTGCAGAATATAGTATTCTGGGTTGACAGTTTCTTTCTCTTAAGACTTGGAATGTATCTTGTTATTTTCTCCTAACCTGTGGAGTTTCTGATGAGAAGTCCACTGTGAGTCCAGTTGGGGTTCCTCCCAGCTGGCTGTAGGTCTCTGCTGTAGCAGGGAGGGTGTGGTGAGGAGAGAGATGAGCAACCTTTTTATTTTTTCATCTGCCTCTGTTGTTTTAGGGGATTCCCATGGAACTTTAAATGCAATTCACCAAGCTCTCCCTCCCACTGTTATCAGCAGTTCCATGGGCCTGTGGATTCCTCCTCTTTCCTGGATTTCCAGGACAAAGTGTCTTCCTCCCTGGGAGGAAGTTTTTTTTTTTTTTTTTTTTTTTTTTTGTATGTTTGCTCTGTTGGTGCAGGTCTGGACCAATTCTGTTGCTTTGGCTGGGTCTCCAACTAGGGTTCTCCCACTGCTTTATCCTACATTCATTTTAAATATTAAATTTCCACACATGAGTCAGACCATCCTGTTGCTATTCCGTAATCTTGGAACCCCCTAATTGTCTTTCATTAATTTGTGTGTGTGTGTGGGGAGGGTGAAGGTAGGATTCTGTGAAGTCATTTTATTGTTTTCACTGTATGTCACTGCAAAAGAAGAAATAGTTGAATAATTAACGTAATTGTCTTTGCTTCCTATATACCTACTACATACACAACCCTCAACAGATTGAATGTTTTATGTTTGCTATATTCTCTATGGGTACAATAAATAACATATAGGGGATAGTGTCCTTTATAGAATTTATATTCTAATGTGAAGTAAAGGCAAGAATATATTTTTTGAATAAAATTTTTCTGCAAAATTGAGAGAAACCACCATCTTAAGTTTGGCTGAATGTCAATATTAATCACACCACATACACTCACACACACACACACACACACACATGTCGCTCCCCCTCTTCGTGGAGGAGCAACACTGAACCCTGCGCTGTTCTTTCTGTCTGCTCGGCCCTCCCCGGGTTTGCTGCTGGTTCTTCCCGGGTTGGCTACTATCCCTTCCACCTCCGTGGAAGGGCAGTTCCCCCTGGCCGCATTCCCCACTTCCGCAGGGGAGCGGCACACCGCCGGCCGGTTCTCTCGGGGGCTGCACGGGTTCCCTTAGATGTTCCCCATAGATGTTCCCGGTGCATGCCGTCTCTCTCCTCCTTTATAGTCCTCCTCCGCCAATCCCAACTCGGCTGAGTACGCTGCTCTCCTCCAATCAGGAGCAAGTCCTACAGTTAATTGGTTGAACTGGAGGCAGCTGTGCGGAAGCTGTTTACTTCTCTCCCAGCGCCATATTGTGGGAGAGCAGATGCATAGAATAAGTCCTAATTCGAGCAACTTAGTCTAGTCCGGATTGCTCCCCACAGATCCCCCTTTCTTTTTATTTTTTGGCGTTGATACGCGCCTGTCTTCGGTGTCCCGCAGCACACACTCTGCTGTACTTGCTAGAGTTGCCACAGGCTCTTACAAGTCCTATCAATCAGGAAAACCGAATCCGGGTCCTCTCTTCGCCATTGTGAGGAGGTTTTTAGGCGCTGATGCGTGCCTGTGTTCGGTGCCCTGCAGCGCATACTCTGCTCTGCTAGAACTGCCTGCAGGTGTTTACAAAACCTATCAGGCAAACCGAATCCAAGCCTTCTCATTGCCGTATTGTGGGGGAGACTTATTAGTGTTGGTTTGTGCCTATCTTCGGTGACCTGCAGCTCATACTCTGGTCGAGCTTTGCTGGCGCTTACCGCCTTAAATCAGGCAGACCGAATCCAAGCCTCCTAATTGTTGCATTGTGGGGAAGCTTTACTGATGTTAATTCGTGCCTGTCTTCGGTGACCTGCGGCTAGCCGCCCAGGTGCTCACCACCTCACCAATCCGGCAGACCGAATCCAAGCCTTCTAATTGGCATGTTGAGGGGAGGCCTTATTTCTCTCTATTTCTCTATCTCCGGGCATTTCTATTTCTCCCATTTTACTTCTGTCTGCCAACATTCCTATTTCTCTTTTACTTCTAAACTTCTGTTTCTCTTATCCCCGCAGCTTCCCGGCACCTCGCCCCGCCGGCGGGTTCCCGGCTCTGCGCCGCTTCAGCCCGCGCGCCTCTCTCATCTGCGCAGCTTCCCGGCTTTGCGCGGCTCCGCGGTCTCCACGCTTAACCCTTTCGCGTCTGAACCACGGCCTACGCCAGCGTTCCCTATCTATTCACGCCCCGTGCTCTCTCTGCACGCGGCGGCTTCCGCGAGTAACACAGCGTAGCTTGCGTCTCCACCACTAGGATTCAATCTAAGTTCCCCGGGCTAGTCTGGCGAATTCAACCCAGCGTACGTCTCCGCCTCACGATTTGGCTTCCCGTCCTTTGCTCCCCGGGCTAATCAGACAGATCCCAATCTGGCTTGCGTCTCAGCTTCTGGTTTTAACTTTTCGCCCCCTATTCCCGGGCTAACTTGAGAATCCCAAAGTGGCTTTCGTTTCCGCCTTGGCCTGCCCCCCGCGGCTTCAATTTCCCTAACATTTTTCTCTACCCGGTATGTTTCCCCAAGCTTTCCTCCAACGATATTCCTCCCTCATTTCTCCTGGCCTCTCCCCACAGTCCGCGTCCGAGTCTGTTTGTTCTAGCTTTCACTTTCGCTTTCGACCTTAGAGATTCCTCCCAGCTTCCCCCCGTAGTCCGTATCCGAGTCTATGCCTAGGCTTTCAATAGCTTCTTCCGGCACCCTTTTCGTCCGGCTTTTCCCTAGGCTGTTTGCTAGTCTCTCTCTCCGGTATTTTCCCTAGGCTGTTTGCTAGTCTCTCTCTCCGATATTTTCCCAATTCTTCCCGTTTCTTCCCTCCTAAGTTTGCTATCCGTCCTAGGTTTCCCATCCGTCCTAGGTTTTCTATCCGAGCTAGGTTTCCTATCCGAGTCACGGCACCATTATGTCGCTCCCCCTCTTCGTGGAGGAGCAACACTGAACCCTGCGCTGTTCTTTCTGTCTGCTCGGCCCTCCCCGGGTTTGCTGCTGGTTCTTCCCGGGTTGGCTACTATCCCTTCCACCTCCGTGGAAGGGCAGTTCCCCCTGGCCGCATTCCCCACTTCCGCAGGGGAGCGGCACACCGCCGGCCGGTTCTCTCGGGGGCTGCACGGGTTCCCTTAGATGTTCCCCATAGATGTTCCCGGTGCATGCCGTCTCTCTCCTCCTTTATAGTCCTCCTCCGCCAATCCCAACTCGGCTGAGTACGCTGCTCTCCAATCAGGAGCAAGTCCTACAGTTAATTGGTTGAACTGGAGGCAGCTGTGCGGAAGCTGTTTACTTCTCTCCCAGCGCCATATTGTGGGAGAGCAGATGCATAGAATAAGTCCTAATTCGAGCAACTTAGTCTAGTCCGGATTGCTCCCCACAACACACATACAACAGGAGCATAAAAAGGTCTTTTACATAATCAGTGTGCCTTAGGAGGGTGGAGTGATACTCCCAAGCAAGCCTAAAGCAGCTGAAGGAAGTAAGGAGCTACAAGTTAGATCCAGGAGAGAGTTACTGCATGGAAGCACGGACTTACCTGATTTAATTTTCCTGCTGATGCCAAAGGAGTGAACAGTCATGTTTTCTTATCAGCCTGCACAGATGTGCAGTGCAAAGGAAAGAACGAGGAATGACCTCTGAGCAGTCATCCATTCAAAACTAGTGTCCAATCCCTGGTTATATTTGTGTTGTACTGTGGCATGTGCTAAGGAGATGGTAGTAAGACAGGGGAATGAGTAGTATTGAGCAAGTTGTGATTTAAGGAGGTTGGCCAGAGAAGTATCACCGATCAGCACAAGGGCCAATTCCATTTCCTATGCTGATCACTTCCCAGCACGCCCAAATTAAAGCAGAAATTATTGACGTATTTCAGGGACAAATTTAAGGGCTGTTGGGGACCAAAAGGCAGTTGGGAATGACTGTTGTTGCTGAGCTCCAACTTTGGAATTAATTGGATTTTCAAAGAAACAAATTGCTCAAGGAATGCAATCTTTGAGAATCCTCTAGAGTTCTATGAAAGAAATAATATGATGACTTTTTGTCAGTTGACCCACAGTTGCCTTTGGCTGGCAACTGCAGTTAAGCTCACATCTCAATACTCACTTCTCTCTGTGGCTACTCTTCTGCTTATCTTCCCAAAGAACCACATTGTTAAACCTGACATGGTTTTTGTGATTACCCTAAAAACAGCATACAGGGAAGAGCTTGGATAGCAACACACGGGAATAGATTTTGAATGTAAATCAAGGACCAAGAATTGTCTCAGGTAGCACATGATTACACTAAATTAATTAGCAATAATTAATAATAAACAATAAAGTAATTTAAAAACACATATTACATACTTCATGTCAATGTATTAGTGTCATGTGTTGAAAGGTATAAAATAACATAAATTTATTATATAAATCTCTAGATGTCAGACATACAAAGTGGGTCTCACTGGGCTAATATGTGTGGGCAAGGCTATGTTCTTTTCCAGAGATTTTAAAATAGAAGCCATTTCCTTACTCATACTAGTTCCTGGCAGAATTTACTTCCTTGTAGTGTGTAAATGAAGCCTCTTTTTTTTTTCTGCCTGTCGAGTAAGGTCTGTTCCTACTTCCTAGAGACCAATGTTACTTAGTTATGGTCTCCTTCCTCTAAAAATCCACTGATGATGGATTTGAGTCCCTCTTTCACATTAGATTTTTCCTGTATTTTCTTTCATTGCCATATTTCTCTGACCACAATCAGGAAAGACTTCTCTTTTGTTGAGGGATTTTGTGATTATATTGTGTCCCTCTGGATATCCACAATAATTTCCTTTCCTCATCTCTTTATATTTAATCACATCTTAAAATCTCCTTTGCTCTTAAAATAACATTACAGATTCTGGTATGAAGGTGTGCCTCATTCATGAACAAATTGCAATCCAAATTGTGCAACTATCATGCTTTCACCCATGCTAACTTATCAGATAACTAGTGGTATATTATGCCCATTATAATTATTGATTGGAACATTAACATTAACAATGCTAATAGTATGTCTAATAGTCAAAATAGGAAGAAAACTGAGATGGAATCTAAAGTGATACTACAGCAAATTTCTAGATGAAAACATAAGATAATTATAGTTTATAGATTTCACAATATTAATATAATTAAAATCATTAGAGCCAGCACTGTGGCACAGCAGGGTAAGCCAATGCCTGAAGCACTGGCATCCCATGGGGTACCGCTTCCAGTCCCAGCTGCTCCAGTTCCTATCCAGCTTCCTGTTAATGCACTGGGAAAGCAGTGGAAGATGATTCAAGTGCTTGGGCCCCTGAACCCATATGGAAGACCCAGATGAAGTTCATGGCTTCTGACTTTGGCCTGACTGAGCCCCAATCATCTGGGGCATGAACCAACAGATGGAAGATCTGTCTTTCTCTTTGTCTCTCCTGTCTCTCTAACCTGCCTTTCAAATAAATAAGTCTGAAAAATGACTTGAGGGATTTTTGCAAATGTAGAAATTGAAGGTAATAGATAGCAAGAATTGGTAAAGATATGAAGAAAAAGAAAACTTATACACTGTAGGAATGCGTATTAATGTAGCCTTTGGAAAAAGAGTATGAAAATTTCTTTAAAAATTGCATTATCATATGATCCAACAATTCCACTACTGAGTATTTATCCAAAGTGAAGGAAATTAGTATTTCAAGAAGAAATCTGTAGTCTCATGTTTATTTCAGCCACGAGATGGAACCAATATAAGTGCCCATCAGAAGATAAGCAGAAAAAGAAAATGTAATACATATTTGGATATGCAATGAAATATTATTCAGTCATACTAATGATGCAAATCCTATCATTTTTGAAAAAATGTTTGGAATTGGATATCATTATGTTAAGTGAAATAAACAATGAACAGATAGGAAAATATCAAATGTTCTTTCTTATATGTGGAAGCTAAAATGTTGATATAATAGATGTTGAGAGTAGAATCGTAGTTACCAGAGTCTGGGAGAGTAGAGCAGGGAACATGGGCAGAGATTGTTTACTGAGTACAATATGACAGTTAGACAGGAGGAAAAAAGTTCTAGTATCCTATTTCACAATGTGGTGACTACAGGTAGTACTAAATTAACATGTATTTCAAATTCATTTTAACATAGTATTTTGAATGTTCTCAACAGAAAAAAATAACACATGCATAAACTGATAGACTAATTATTGCATACATTTTTTAAAGATGTATTGATTTATTTGAAAGGCAGAGTTACAGAGAGGCAGAGAGAAAGAGAAAGAGAGAGAGAGAAATCAAACTTCCATCCTCTGGTTCATTCCCCAGATAACCACAATGGTTGGAGCTGAACTGATCCAAAGCCAGGAGTCAGGAGCTTCTTCCAGGTCTAACCATGTGGGTGCAGGGGCCCAAGGACTTGGGCCATCTTCGACTGCTTTCCCAGGCCACAGCAGAGAGCTGGATCACAAGTGGAGAAACTGGGTCTCGAACTGGGGCACATATGGGATGCTAACACTGCAGCCAGTGCCTTTACCTGCTATGCTACAGAACCGGCCCCACATACATGTATTAAAACATCACAATGTACCCCAATAAACATGTCCATGAAAAATGAAGACAAAACAACTTCACATATGTCATCAAATTTTCTTCTCAAAAACAGGGAAAGATGTACTTGAGGCAGTAAAAAAATATTTTCTTAAAACATATAGAATATCCCAAAGAATTCTCTGGAGATGACGATCTACCTAGTGACAGAGTGAGGTAACTAATAAGATGTATAGTTATCTAATGCTTACTCATTGCTGACCCTAACTTAAGAGCTTTAAGTATATAAACTGATTTTATAAGGATGTACAGTATTATTTATCCATATTATTTATTACAGTTTTACATATGTGGAACCTCAAGAAAAATAAATCAAATTGACTTGTGCTATAGCAATTTAATCTTTTAATTAGAACACTGTATTGCTTATTCTTATCAAGTTTTCATTCTAGAGAGCAACAATTTTTGGTATCCTTTATTTCTCTTTTCTGGTATAGACAGATAAAGAGGGAGAATGTGTCTATCATTCATCCAGTGGCCATCTCTATCTTTATGTTGCTGTTTTATGGGAAGTACAAGGATAAGTGAGAATCTATCTTATTGTGCTGATTACATCCCTTAACTCTCCTTTAGCAGTTAACATCTTTATTTTCGGTTTCTTTCCCAAAATGGAGTACCTGTGGAGTACCTGTAAGAATGATATCCATCTGACTTTGTAACCACTGTGGATTGACTGATAACAAATCTTTAAGGACCATATGGTGAAGAAGTTCTTCAAAGTCTATACCAACTGCAAAAGCAGATTTAGGAGCGCATCTCACCATCAATATGCCAACCTTGACATGAATAACTGCCATTAGCATTAAAAAGAATTTCCAGGTTAAATCTCCCAGGAGAAAAGATCCAAACCCTGTCATCTATCTCACAGACACACTAAATTATTTCTCATCGAGCATGCAGAATTGCCCAAATCGAACACCCAAATGGAGGTAGTAGAGTTTTAGTGGTGATGGTTCTTAAGGAGGGGCGGAAGTTGTTTGCAACCATTTAACAAATTAATGGTCCTATCTAACCAGAAGCTAGTTCTTCTCTATAAAGGAGAATAGTGTCAATTATTCTTTCAGTTGCATGCAAAGTAGTTGTAGGGTGTCTGAGTGCATCATCTGGATCTTAGTGGAGACATTTTAAGACGTTTCAAATGCCCTGAGTGGGAAGCATCTGATTTTGTAGAACATGCAGTTTTATTGTTCACTCATTTCCAAAATAAGGAATCCAACACCTAGGATTCCTTGTCTCTGTTATTTATCTTGTAGTCTACTGGATGTGAATAAGATCCTGCTAGAGTCAGGCAGACAGATGATGTCTTCAGAGTACAGAAGCAGAGTGCCTAGGGAAAATTCTTTTCGTGATTTGGACATCTTCAGTGAAGGCAGTGAAGGCAGTGAAAGAGCAATTGCTGAAAACATGGAAGTTGTAAAATATACATCCATATATGCAAGGGAATGAAATTCAAAGATGCTTGATAAAAATTATAATCACTTGTTTCTGTAAACATCATTCCCTAAGACTATGCCATATTGTAATTACATTTTTTGTGTGGGAGCAAACTGTTGAAATCCTTACTTAATGTATACTAAGCTGATCTCCTGTATATTAAGATAATTGAAAATGAATCTTGATGTGAATGGAAGGGGAGAGGGAGTGGGAAAGGGGAGGGTTGTGGGTGGGAGGGACGGTATGGGGGGGAAGCCATTGTAATCCATAAGTCGTACTTTGGAAATTCATATTCATTAAATAAAAGTTAAAAAAAAAGTAATTACATTTTTTGATATTTTGTTTTTTCCTATTCACACTGATGTTGGTAATTATGCATTTCTTACATTAACATATATTAGGCCTGAACAGTGATTTCTTTTTCAGTCCACTTCTCTGTATCTAACAGAAATTTTGCCATAGGGTTTAAGAATATTTAATGATTCAATATATCTAATCATTAGGTATCAATCTTCCTCCATCAAGTATAATTTCGAATGGTCAAGAATCAGGGCATAGAAATGATATTTAATGGCTCAATGCAGTTAATAATCAAGAATATGTCTCCTTCTCATGGTATAGGAATAATATGAATGGACTTGATAATTAGGAATTACTTCTCTTAACCCCCAATTCCAACCCAAGATCTCCAGCATTCATTGAATTCCCTGAATATTAGATGAAATTACCATAAGTCCTTCACTGACTTTACTAATTGGAAGCAGATTAATATTGGACTGAAGGAATATTACATTTATCTGAACTCACACAGTAGGTGACTTCTGTAGGCTTGATGGTGTCCGGTACCTCTTCCATTCTCTGCACAATGACACTATAGTAACATGATGGCTACCTCAATTCTTAGCATAATTTTCCCATCTCAGGCAAGTTGAAGTGGGAGATGATGGGTTTTAACTACACCTATCACTTTTACTGAAGAAAGTGACAAATTACCCAACTGAACCTTGCAGATGACTTAAACATTTCTCTGAGCTCAAGCTGAATTTCCTGGCTATGGAGAGTTGCCAGTTAGTCTAGGAAATAGGCTGTTTTAGACTCTAAACCTCTGTACTTTATAGAAGCAGAGAGATATTCATTGAAATGGGTTTGGGAAAGTGAATCATAGTAACTGTTTAGCAGCTTGCTTACTGTATAATCATTTCTTAAAAATATCTTGTGTTTAGGAGCTTGTAAAATTAAAAAAAATGATGAGAAAGAGGAGAATAAATGGAGTTGCACTGCTTCACTCCCTCAATGCCTCCAAAGACCAGGAGTACCTGGCTTAAGCCAGAGCTAGAAGTTTGGAACTTACTCCAAGACTCCCATGTCGGTGGCAGGGACACACTACTTGAGCTGGCTTCCAAGGGCTGCATTGGAAGGAAGCTGAAATTGGAAACCAAAGCTGGGAATCATACCCAAGCACTCTGATGTGGGATGTGGGCATCTTCAGCAGTAAGGCCAATTGCCCAGCCCTATGGTGCAATTTGATTTAACTTATATTAAACTTGTTTTTTTTTTCAATAATTAAAAACTTATTCAAGTGACCATAGATTTGATGATATAATTTTAATTCCTACCATTTATTATATCCTTAAAGATTTTGAGCAAATCTCAATCCATTCTTCCAGTTTCATGAGTTGTTAATCTTAAATTGTTAGTATGGATTTAAGGATACATTGTGTCTTTTCCAATTGACCTTTAAACTCTAATTGTCTCTTTGGTGTTACATTATATATGGAAGATAGATTGAACAGAAATGGAGTTTCTAACATACTTTCTTTTTGAAATAGTTTTACAAAATTGGCTTTAAAACTCTATTCAATCCTGTCTCATACTTGAAATTGTCAACTAGCTGGCATATAGAGCAGACTTATAAAATTTACTTAAAAAATGTATTATAAAGGAATTTAATCACTCAGTCAACCAGATTATTTCTAGATTTATCTTTATTAACTCTCTAAATAAGAAAATACAAAATTTCCTATTTTCTTCCTTTCTGTGGCAGAATATTTTCTCTACTTACCTAATTTACCCCCAGTTTTACTGTGATGCAGTGAGTTTCATAACACCAGTATTCCCGAAAATATTCATTTCCTGAGTCCTGGGACCAACAAATATGTTGCCTTTTGTGGCAAAAGTGACTTTGTAGATGGAGATTTTAAGATGGGGCTTAATCAGGTGGGTTCAGTCTAATCATATAGATTCTTAGAAGCACACCAGCTTTTCCAGATACAATCAGCAAATAATATGAAGGCAGCAGAATGGTTGTAGATGTTGTAATGTCCCTGTACTGATGATAGTGGATAAAGAAAACTGTAAGCTAAAGAGTGTGGGAGGCATCTAAAAGGCAACATAATGGTAGCCTACTGAGATGCATGTTGGATGTCTGATCCACTGTGCTGCTCCTAAAAACTAACTTTTGAAAATGTGTTACAGTAAGAAGAGAGAATTAATAGAAATTTTCACATCTGAAAGTAGAATACTGATGTAATACATCCCTGAAAATGCAGAGGTGGCTGTGGCCTTGGGGAGAGGGTGGGAGAATTTTAAATAGCGTTGTAGAAGTTTGCCTTACACAGACTGTTAGCAGAAATACAGATTTTGATGATTCTGCCAGTGCGGTTGCTGAAGGAAGTGAGAAGCATGATAGGAAAACATGTCACTAAAGATAAACACCTAAATTGTGGTGAAGAGACTGTTAGTAGGAATGGGAGCCTCAAAATCGCCATTGTTGAAAGCTTAGAATAGGAAATAAAGAACATGTTTTTGGAAAGTAGAGAGAAGGGGATCCTTGTTATGCAGTACTGAAGCAAGTAAGCTCAGTACTGTTCTGCAGTTAGGCAAAAAATACATAGAATTTGAGAATTACGAAATTGGAAATTTAGCTGGGGAAGTCCCAAGAAAAATGTCAGATTTACACGAGAAGTCAAGTGAAGAACCGTTAAACTAAAAGGAGCTATAATTGATTCTGGAAAATTTCGGTCTATCAAGATTGCAAAACCTGCTACAAGTTAAGATCCATGTCAGGAATGCAAGCTCTGAAGACGAGATTGAGGATGTGGTAGCATCTTTTACTGATGTCTTAGAAACATGCAAATGTCAGAGGATTCAATCACGCACACACATACACAACCACATACGAGTGAAGCTATTGAAGGTGTGTCTTATAGCTCTGATCAGTCACACAGAAAACATCCTAGAAGCTGAAAAACGTGTTTCTGTAGCCATATTAGTAAAAGCCAAAAATAGTTAAGTAGTTTCTAGGAAAGATCTGTTGAGGAGCCCCTTATGTAAAAGGAATGAACACCAATTAGCATATACAGCAGGCCAGTGTAGTTCTTGGAAATTTTGTACAGCAGATAATGACAGTTTTGACTGAAAAGTTCAGAAAGAATAAAAATAGAAGACCGTGGAAATTCTCCCGTCAGAAAGCAGGTTAAGAAAACTACTCAGCCACAAATACCAATGCATAACATTTCTCATTTCTTTTGAGAACACACCTGCATGGCCAAGAAGCAGAGCTGTGAGCACAGAAAGTGGACCAATGAATCCAAAGGGGTTATTCTCATTTCTGGAAATAAAATGGAGTTGTTTAGCTGGATTTCTAGATTGTTTCTGATAACTTATTTTTCCCTTTCATATTTTCCATTTTAGAACCCAAATACATGAAATTGTTTTCCTGTCTATTCTTCTTTGTATTTGGGAGCCAATAATTAATTTGTTAAGTTTCTCATACCCACAGATGGAAAAGAATTATGCCTGAGGGTGAACTATACTCTCACTCATAATTTAGATGAGATACAGAATGTTTAAGGAGTTGAAACATTAAAGAATCTTACAATGTAGCGAATGTCCTTTTAGCAGATATAGATGTGAACATAAGGGGTCATGAGGTGGGCTATCATGGGTGTAGTAATTGCTCCCCAATATTGCCCATGCTCTAATATCCCTCAACTGTTTCCTTATATAGCAATGAGTCTTGGCCAATGTAATTAAAGCTACAGATCTCAAGATGGGCACATTGTCCAGGATTACTTAGATCAGTTTAAAAAGTGTCTGAGTTGTAGGCAGAACTGTGGTAATACACAGCAGAGTAGATAAAGATCTGAGTTACTTTACAGAGGACTGAAAAAAAAAAAAAAAGCTTTGGAAACCATAAGCACAAAGGAGATCATGGAGAGGGAGAGGTTTAGCAAAATTTCTTATGAAAAATTTTGTGAACCCTACAGGTGTGCTTGTGAGCACAAATCCTAAGAAGCATGCCAAGATTCTGAGAAATTAATTCAAGACAGACCACCCTCTAGATCCCAGATGACTATTAAATGAGACATACCTAAGACAAACTTGAAGACCACCACAGTTTCTGAAAATAGATAGGGTGTTGGAACACAGCCCACAGATATAACTAGTAGCTGAACCAAATCTGTTCATGATCCACTAAAACAAACATGATCACATTTCCACAAGGGTTAAACAAACCTAAGGGTGTATGTTTAGTCTATCAGCTAAAATGCCCACATCAGAGTGTTTGGGATTAATTTCTGGATTCCACTGCTGGTTCCAGCTTTCTGCCAAGGCAGTCCCTGGGAGGCAGTGGTAAATGCTCATGTAGGATTTCTGCCGCTCACATGGGAGACTTGGATTGTTTCCTGGTTTCTGTCTACAGCCCCATCCCAGCCCTCTTGCTGAAGGCATTTGGAGAATAAGCCAGTGGATGAGATCTTTATATCTGTCTCTTTGCCCCTCAAATAAACAAAATGATAAAACAGATTTCAATAAACATGTAATACTTACTACAATATTAAAAACATGCAGGATATAACCTAAAGTTTTGATATTAAAAACAACCATGAACCTTTTTTCTCTTCATGAGAGAAAATAATCTATAGAGACCAATAACAAGATGACACAGGTATTGGAATTATCTGATAAACATCAAAATCACTGCTATAGAAATGTACTAATAAGGAAAATGTTCAAATAGAAAGTCTTAACACACACACACACACACACACACACATATATTAAACAAGTCACTGAATAAAGTTAATAGCAGAATGGAGATGAGATACAAAGGTCAGCAAATTTTCAGATAAAGTTGTAGAAATTATACAATGTGAACTTGAGAGCCAAAAGATAAAAATTAAAATGAACAGGGCCAAGGGACCTGTGAGAAAACAAGCAAAAAAGATATAACATTTGTATCATCAGAGACACAGATAGAGAGGGCAAAGGGAATGACGTAAAATACACACACACACACACACACACACATATATATGTATGTATCTCAAGGAAATAGCATCTTTTTAGAATTTATCTATGAATCACATTGAATCAGTTAAAAACTAAAAATTGAAATAAAAATAACAAAAAAAATGAAGAAATTGAGACTGGCATTGTCCATCAGCTGATTAAGCAGCTGTGATATTGGCATCATATATGGGCACCTATTCAAACCCAGGCTACTGTATTTCCTATTCAGTTTACTGCTAATGTGCCTGGCAAAATAGTAGCAGATGATCCAAATGCTTAGCCCCTCTGCCACCCAAGTAGGAGACCCAGATGAATTTCCAGACTTCCGCCTGGCCCTGTCCTGGCCATTGCAGCAATTTGGGGAGCGAATCAGGGAATGGAAGGTATATTCCTCTCTCTCACATTGTCCCTCCCCCTCTTTCCTCTCCCTCTTAGACTCATTCTCCTTATCCCCATTGCCTTTCAAATAAGTAGATAAATCTTTAAAAATATGTATTTGAAGAAATCATGATTGAAAATATCCCATATTTGGCATAAAACATAAACTTCCAAATTCAATAAGTTGAGCCAACCACATACAGGATTTCTAACCAGAAACACCCTGGCAAACAAGAGAAATCTAAAGACAATGGAAGCATCTTGAAAGCAATAGGAGAAAAATTACCTATAGGGTAATATATATTTAAATGGATATGAAATTTGCATGACTAACCACTGAGTTGAGAATGAAGTGATATATTTTTAAAGTACAAAAGAAAACATTCCTGAATTTTATATCCCCAAATCATGTCCTTTAAGAATGAAGGTGAATGGCTGGCGCCACAGCTCAATAAGTTAATCCTCTGCCTAGCGGCGCCGGCACACCGGGTTCTAGTCCCGGTTGGGGCGCCGATTCTGTCCCGGTTGCCCCTCTTCCAGGCCAGCTCTCTGCTGTGGCCAGGGAGTGCAGTGGAGGATGGCCCAAGTGCTTGGGCCCTGCACCCCATGGGAGACCAGGATAAATACCTGGCTCCTGCCATTGGATCAGCGCAGTGCGCCGGCCGCGGCGGCCTTTGGAGGGTGAACCAATGGCAAAGGAAGACCTTTCTCTCTGTCTCTCTCTCTCACTGACCACTCTGCCTGTCAAAAAAAAAAAAAAAAAAAAAAAAAAAGAATGAAAGTGAAATAAAACACATAGTTAAATGAAAACTCAGAGAATCGACTTACTGAAGACAGAAAGTAAGAGAAACTTGCAGCATTAGGAACAAAACTGTAAAAAACATTTGTGTAAATATTCTTCTGTTCTTAAATTCTTAAAATATGTGTGGCAATTTACAAGACACTCTGGGGAAAAAAAAATAACCTGAATGAAAGATCTCTGTGAGTGAGATCCCAGTGGAAAGAACGGGTCATCAAAGAAGGAGGTACCTTTCTCTGAAGGGAGGAGAGAACTTCCACTTTGACCATGGCCTTGTCTAAATATGATCAGAGTCGGTGAACTCAGGGGGCTTCCATAGCCTTGGCAGCTCATGACAAGAGCCGAGGGTGATTACTGATGCCATAAACAAGAGTGTCAATTTGTTAAGTCAACAACAGGAGTCACTGTGCACTTACTCCTCATGTAGGATCTCTGTCCTTAGTGTGCTGTACATTGAGATTTAATGCTATAACTAGTACTCAAACAGTATTTTTCACTTTATGTTTCTGTGTGGGAGCAAACTGTTGAAATCTTTGCTTAATGTATGCTAAACTGATCTTCTGTATATAAAGAGAATCGAAAATGAATCTTGATGTGAATGGAAGGGGAGAGGGAGTGGGAAAGGGGAGGGTAGCGGGTGGGAGGGACGTTATGGGGGGGAAGCCATTGTAATCCATAAGCTGTACTTTGGAAATTTATATTCATTAAATAAAAGTTTAAAAAAAAATATGTGTGGCAATTTAAACAGTGGGGTTTCCTCTTGGAAGGATTATCTTTTTCTTCCAGGTTAACAATGTGCTCTTTTTCATGTGCTCTTACTTAATTTGTTTATCCTTCAAACACTATGTGTATCTCTTGTTTTTGGAGTTATTCGAAGGTCTATGTTCCATTGGAATGTAAGAATCTTATATGCAGAATTTGTCCTCTATATTTGTATCTTTTCAGAATGGAACAACATCTGACATTTAGTGATGAATCAGTAGCTTATGGTAGACAGACGTATAAATGAAGAGGTGGTAAAAACTTCTCAGATGTATAGAAGAATCATTTAGTTGGCCAGCTGATAAATTGATACTGATCTTGTTAATTCATTTTCAAATCAGTAAGAGTTAAATACACAGATCATTTGATTCTCCAAATTTCCCAAAGTTATTGTTTGAACTTCATTTCACAAAAAAACACTATTAATATAATGTTTATCTCCTAAATTTGACCTTAAATGGTCAGCTTGACATAGACTATCTTTTACTGCATGCATAATGGAATCTAGCATAATTCATAAAGTATTTTTACATTAACCCCCACATATACAATTAAGTCTTCTACCTTTCCATTTGCTATGTGTGAATGCACAAAACATATGTTCACATAACATTCTCTTTATGCAACAGTAGTTATAAAATATCATTATTAAACATGAAATATCTTTAAAGATAATCAAATGAAGACACCAAAGGCATAATTCTTATTTCAGAGCATGTAGCTTTCCTAGTGAGACTGTTACCATTTATAATTTGTTCTTACAATTTGATTTATCAATAACTCCCTCACTGGCAACATCTTCAAGAAGAATCCTTCCTTTTTAGTATCTGGCAGGTTTTTTGATCCGCATCTAGTGCAATATTTATTCATTCTCATCATACTCAGTGATATATACTTTGGAAACTGGCAGCCACTTAACTTATAAATAGGTTTATGTCACAACTGGTTTTAAGATGGGATGCAATTTTTTAAATTAGAGATATTGGTCTGCTCCATTAGGTAATTCAGTATGACAAAGAGTCTCATCTGGATGACACACTATTTGTATTGAAGGGAGAAAAATAAAACACGGCATTGTATATTGGTAGCTTTTTTTCTTCACTTATCTTGGTAGGAATTAAACTATTCAAAATAGCTCATTTGATTGGAATGTGTACACTATGTCAATGCATCTCTTCTGGACAGAAAAATGAGGTTTTTGGACAGAATTTAATTTATCTAAAGAGTAGTGGAGCCATTCTATTTTCATCACTTTTCTGTAGAAAACCAGCTCTTCTCTGCAGGAACATGGCTCTCTCTGTTGAAAGGTTAGCCTGAATTTTATCAGGTCATTGAGGGAGACCTCAGACAGGTCTAAGTTGGCCTATCCCCATGCAGAGGGAACTGAATTCATTAACCTGTCGTCCCCAGAACCTTTAGCAGAATGACAACTCTGTTGAGACAGACCCTGGAGAGTAAAGGTGGCTACTTGCTCAGAGGCTTAGAATAGGATTGCTGCTGAAGTCTGGAAGCACTGAAATGGTGATGCCAATAGGTTAGAGAATTCCAGATCCATAGGGCTAACAAAGGTCCAGAATTTTGGGGAGGGGAATAGCTTCAAAGAACGGGTGAGACTTCCAGAGGTCATTCTCTCCAATTAGGTCTGCACCTCCATCATGATAACATGCAGGGGCCTGACCTTCCTTGAGATGGCAAAGAAGCAGTACAGGAGCTCCTTAGTCAATGGCTGCAGTTTTCCTGGGTCAGCATACCCATGATCATTTGGATTTTTCTCCAGAGCTTTAGTTTATTTATCCCATTTTTTAAAAATAAACCATAGCCTTCCATGTAGGGCCAAAATTCCCACAAGATCATAAATCAATTCTCCATTAGTGGTTCTTCATTTGAATTACATATGAAGACTTGGCTGTTTCATCAGTGCTCAGAGTATTTAATTTGCACTCTGTCAACAGGTTCCTTTCTTAGTCATGACTGGTCTGACAGCTATTGAGAAGAAAAAGGTTCTCTGTGGCTGTCTTTTCACATTCCTCTTTCAGAATGTCACAGCACAGCCCCGCTCCAAATGTTCATAATCCTTTCAGAATGACACTAGACTCAGTCTGCTCCTGTTTACTCAGTCCTTGCCAGTGCCTCAACCTACCCTATATGGTCTTCCTCACTGTTATTCCTGACAGACACAGAGGCCCATTTCTTTCTCAAGCTCCTATTCTCCAATGACATTAACATCTGTACACTTCACACCAAGTGATATGCTTGAACTGAAAAACAATGTTTCTGAAGTGTCCTGAAGGGATATTAAGAAATAAATATCATGTTTCCTTGAAATTTAGTTGTCATAACATAACTAATAAACATATTAAAATTGTTCAACCTAATTATAAGTACAGGAAAACAAAAGGTAAAGCTATAATGAGATATGGGTTGCCTTATAAGATTACAGAAAACTGGTATAGTAGTACAGTAAAAATATAATACAGGTGAAGATGTTAAGAAATTGTGAGAATTTGAATTTCAAAACTAGTAGGGGGGCCGGCGCTGTGGCAAAGTGGGTTAAGTCCTGGCCTGAAGCTTCTGTTCCCGGTTGCTCCTCTTCCAGTCCAGCTCTCTGCTATGGCCTGCGAAAGCAGTAGAAGATGGCCCAAGCACTTGGGCCCCTGCATCCATGTGAGAGACCCAGAAGAAGCTCCTGGCTTCGGATTGGCACAGCTCTGACCATTGCAGCCATATGGGGAGTGAACCAGCGGAGGGAAGACCTCTCTCTCTCTGCCTCTACCTCTCTCTGTAACTCTGTTTTTCAAATAAATAAAATAAATCTTTTAAAAAATAACTATTTGAGAACAATTTATTAAAATTGAAAAATTATGTCTATGCCCTTTTGCCACATTTTTTAAATGCAACCAAGAAAATTGAACATTACTCTGTAAAAAAAAAATAAAATCCACATGGAAAGATGGCCTTGGCTTCCCATAAGAAAACAATTTCAGACAAGAAACAGAAGTAAACTAGGTAACAAAGTTTAATGAGATAGTACATCCAACAGGCCAGATGGGCAAGTCCTTAGATGACTCTGAGAGCTCCCCTAATCTACATTTAGACTGGAGTCAATATACATATGGGGTCTACTTCTCACCATTCCTCTGTCTCCATCTTCTTCTTGACAAAGGGCCTCCTGGGTGTGCAATCTATTAAATCCTTCCCAAGGTTTTATTAGTGAATGTCATCAGACTGGGAGGCTTCTTTGACACCAGATGAGAGTATTCTCCTGGTATAACTGGGACGGGGACCACTTACAAAGATGTCTGGGCATGGGCAGGGCTTTGGTGTATAAATGACAGGCTGCTTCCAAGGCATTCTTCTAAAGCTGCTACATTGTCACATGCAGGAAATTCATATTCATAGGTACTGTTAACTGAGGAAAACAAGTTGCAAAGTAGGTTCAGCAATGTTGCAGGCAAAACTGTGTATTAAGTAATGCCATCCACCTTCTTTTCAAGCCAGCTCTCCTCCCAGGCCAGCTAGGTAATGGTACCTCCCTTATGATGTATCCCATGTAAAGAGATATAGGTAGGTCTGAGCCTCATAACTGGCAAAGCCTTAAAGCCCACCTGATTATTTTCAAGCCCTTTCTGTCACTTTCTATTTGCCTCTCAATGAACAAACTTGCTCATGGTTTGGATACTTTCTTAGGGCCTCTAATACTGACTCTGTCCTCAGTTTTAGACTCTGTAAGCTTAAACTTCTTGTTAGATTTATTTTCTCCAGACTTAAAGTAAAATCCTAGGTGGCCATGCACATGAAACCTCCAACGGAAGCAGTTTCTGTAAGCTGGCACTGCATCCCCCCAGAGAAGCCACCTCCTGCTGAGAAGCCATCTCCTGCTGGAACCCTGTCTTGACTCCCCTTTCCAAAGACTCCCCTTTTCAGAATGACACAGCCAAAGCAATCATTGTCCAGTGCCCCCTAACAGATGTTTGGGTACATTCATGTTCGGGGGGCGTGAGGAGTCAGATGGGTTAATAGGTAGTCACAGTGGTCCTAATGGAATTTGGGGTATAAAATTTTTGCTTCCTTTCCCCCAAAACACGTTATCTTTAGCAAGAACAAAATGTCCTCCTTCCTTTGGAATCTCCAAATTTACCATGATAATAGTATCTGTGCTCACAGTTTATGTGAAGACAAGTAACCTTTCCTTACCCTTCTGAATGGTTTTTTGTTCTATCATGAGCAAGCCATAAAGGATAAAGGATTGTAAGCCAGGTCTTTTGATGGGTTTTGTCCCCACTTGGTAACTGAATGACAATCTGATTGTCAAGTTTTTTTCTTAAAAACCCCAGTGCCAGGGGGCCTTTTGGGTTCTTTCTTCTCTTGGAAGCCCCCTCTGTGTGCTTCTCTGGCTAGAGGTCTTTGATTCTAATAAATCCTTTTAAATCTCAAAAAAAGTGTATAACTGATTTAAGATGAAAACAAAAACCAATGAAAGCTCTGTATGTGTGTACATATATGGTCTTGAGAGTGCAATGGCAACTATGGAGGCCTAAGTTAACTGGGATGCTGTTCACGCTATGTGGGTACCATGTAGTCAGTAGCACAGGTTTAGAACACTCAACCTGACTATTCACAAAGTTGTAACTAATCCCATAAACATCTGCTGTATATTAAAGAGTAAGCTTTCTGTCTTTGTGCCACTATAGTGTTAGGTAGCTAGGTAGACATTAATCTATATGTGTAAGAGAGGACAAAAAAAATGGGAAGTTATTTTTTCAAAACAGGAATTTTTATATGATGAAATGCACGAAGGCTTAAAGTACTAGCAATTATGTATCTAAAATATTGCTCTTGGTGAATAACTGTGTCAGGTGATTTCCAGCCTTTTCCTTGGAGGCAGCTCAAGGGAATTATCCCTGACCCAGGTCCAATAACCCTGTGTTGACAACATACTGGGAGGATTTTCCCAAATTCCACACCCAGAAAATCCTCTACTGCATGATTTCCCAGGACAGTAAAGAGACGAAGAGAAGTGGGGTCAGGAGGACCCATACTCAAATTCATAAAACTCCAGTCCGAATGTGGACTAGGCTCTCACTTGTTTGCTAGCATGCCCATTTGGTATGTCAGGTGCACTGTCTTCATTACCAGTCTGAATGGAGTTTGGGTCCTCAGTTCTTTCCTGGGGTGCCCACCTGGTCTATCAGGTATATTTCCCTTCATTAAACTGCTCCTCTCCTTACTACTCTGTCTCATGTCTAAGTTCTTGCTTGAAGACAAGAACATCTGAGAGGCAGTCTATGATAATGATAGGAAGGATGATTAATGATCACCCCATTGTTTGCCTCTCTCTGCTTATGGTAGCATCAGTGTGGGAGTACATTGCACCCCCATAATCAATAACTGATTCTATTATCACAAGGTGTATCATTTTTCTGATTTTTAATATGATCAATGACTATGATAATAATCTGTCTTGTTTAAACATGACTCAATGGATGTGCCCTCTCTGTAAAAAAGGGTTAACCCTGTAACCAGAGAACATCTTGTAGTAGTCTTAGGCAACTGTAGAGAGGAAGAGGGAGAGCCCACAATTGTGTTATCCTTTTTGCTGGTTCACTCCCCAATGGCTGCAATGGTTAGAACTTGGCTGGGCTAAAGCTGGGAGCCAGAAACTCAATCCAAGTCTCCCACACGGGTGGCAAGAAGCTAAGGAATTGAGCAATTTCCACCGTCTCCCAGGGTCTGCATCAGCATGACAATGGCCAGGAGCCAGAGATGTAGTTGAACCCAGCCACTCTGATGTGAGATGTAGAACTCCTCACTGCAGGGCTAAAATTCCACTACTCACTTTGACTTCTGAGAAAACTCTTTGACTCTCCAACAAGACTCTGATTATTTCAATTGATGCATATTTTCTGTGAGCTCTACTATTCACTTTAGTTTTTGGAGAAAGAAAAGTGATAGTTGGAACTAATTTTATTTTACTGTATTCACACCATATAAATTCAGTGGTTTGCTAATTATGTGAAACATTATTTAAGCATATACTTCACATTGTAAAGGATGCTTAGTAATAGTAGTCGCACATATTTAGGGGCTATCATGTGATATTTCAATGCATGAATGTGTTATATACTGATCAAAACAAGGTAATCAAAAACTACCATTTTTGACATTACTTTATGGTTGGAGGCTGGGAATTTCTTTATTTTGTTGGTTCATACAATATATACTATATTTTCATGAACTTTAGCATCTCTGCTATGCTGTATAAAGCCAGGAACATATTCCTTCCATTCAAAAAGAAATAAAATTAATTTTGGATAACATAGCCAGAACTCAGTACTTCATATATGCTCTGACAATAGCTGTCTTGCTAAAGTTCTGTTATAACCCAGAGATTTAAAGGTGATAAACTTGGATAATTGTTATTTTACTGGACACTTTTACTCAAGTTACTGAGTTACAAACTAAAAATATGCATCCATGAGAAAATGCTTTGAAGGAGAAAGAACATGAATGTGTGCTGAAAGTTGGACACTTGGCTAACATTAAGTGTTATGGTTAAGGAGAAGAGTATATACAAAGAACAAAAAAGTGAATATGAATTAAAAATGTCCTGCCACAGTTTACTATCTAGTGTCACAATGAGTCTCTTCTGGACTACAAGTAGTTGTTTGGTATTTACTAATTGTATTAGGGCTTCCCCAGAGAAAAAGAATCATGTGAAATACAGGTGGCAGGAGTCCAGTACTCAGGCCATCTTCCACTGCTTTCCCAGGTAGGCAGCTGGCAGCTGGTTCTGAAGTGGAGCAGCCAGGACATGAACTAGTGCTCATATGGGATGCTGGCATCACAGGTAGTGTCTTAACCTACTGTCCCACAACATGAGCCCAACATTCAAGAATTCTAACTAATCACCAACTGAAAGCCATGAGCTTTGCCCAAAGCAAGTAGCAGATGAGGAAGCAAATCTAATTTTGGCTGCTTTCCTTCATACTGCCTTTTCCTATATATACTATTTTTGATGTCCCAAAAAACAGACTCTATGATGTTTTTTGTATATGTTTTCCACTAATCCACTCCCTTTAATTAATGTAGTTTATGAATTTCAAGAGACAAAATCAATTATGTTTAAATTTTTTCAAGTGAATCCATCTGGTGCCTTCTTAAAATCAACCTAAGTTTCCTTAGCAAAGTAGATTATTGTTTTCAACTCAGGCTGGGTTGGGGAAACAACTATCGGGTCACTGGTCTGAATAGCTGGAAGAGCTTTAGTATTTTAGTGTAGTCTCTCAGTTCCAGCTGAGGGATAACTCTGGGGGAAGAAGAGATCTGCTTTTACTCTTCAGGGAGGTGCCTTCCTGTTGTGGGTGAATGTTTCGCTTGTTGCATGGGTTTTATTTGTGTGACTATTTATGTAAGAGGCAGGGTAAATTTCTTTCTAACTGAAGAAAAGCACTCTGCATCATGCTCATATTTGCTTCGAATGCCTTCAAGGCTGACCTGCTTGCTTGTCTAATTCATTATCTATGGGGAGAAAGTTTATAGCCAGAAACACAACTAACTTATTCTTAGATTCTCCAAAAGAAAGCTCTCTTACAATGGTTTGACAGGGAGTTTGCTGGTACTTTCAGTTTTTTTTTTTAAGAAAAGGTTAACAATAGAATAAATGTACAAAATATGAAACTTCAATGGCTACTCTGTTGTTACAGGAAAAAAAATAACCCTTTTTAAAAGAATAACAAGAAATCACCTTTTCATTGATGGAGTAATAAATTACAGTTCAGTGAGACAAAAGTAGAGCTAGTACAGCAATGTTTATTAAAGTATATTCCAATATCAAAATGGGCCAATTTAGAGGAAACATTGTCCTCTTTTTCCTTGGTTTGGAGCTTTATATCTAAGGTGTTGGTGGCGTTGATTGGATATGTGGCTGTGATATTCATGACTGATATTTTTATTGACATCTGAAAATTAAATACCTAGAGCTCTCTGTGAATGCATGGGAAATACCTGCTGAGGAGGTAGAGGGGCAGTAAATTGCAATATTAATATTATCATAATAATCAGATAATGAGACAGGGCTGCTTCAATGTCAAGCTGGGTCTCACCACACATGCACCGTAAACTAGAGTTTTCTGATTTCGTTGACTTCCCATTGTTCCTAAGCATTAAAACAACAAATTAAACAAAAAAACTGGAGAGTCTTGGGTGGGTGAGGGCAGATAGCAGGGTCCTTGGTCCATCTTCTGGTTGACAGTTTTGTGGCCCCTCCCCAGTTGTTCATGTCTAATTAATTACCTGGGCCAGTGCCACAGCTCAATAGGCTAATCCTCCACCTGAGGTGCCGGCACACCTGGTTCTAGTCCCAGTCGGGCACCGGCTTCTGTCCTAGTCGCTCCTCTTCCAGGCCAGCTCTCTGCTGTGGCCCGGGAGTGCAGTGGAGGATGGCCCAAGTACTTGGGCCCTGCACCTGCATGGGAGACCAGGAGAAGCACCTGGCTCCTGGCACTTGGTGCGCCGGCCACAGTGCTCTGGCCGCAGCGCGCCAGCCACAGGGGCCATTGCAGGGTGAACCAACAGAAAAGGAAGACCTTTCTCTCTGTCTCTCTCACTGTCCACTCTGCCTGTCCAAAAAAAAGAAAAAAAAATTAATTACCTGACACAATACCTTAAGATATTGTTCATTTTAAACTAATAGGAGGGGGCCAGTGTTGTAGTATAGCAGGTTAAGCTGCTGCCTACAGTGCCAGCATCTCATATGAGTACCAGTTCAAGTTCTGGCTGCTCCACTTCCAGTCCAGCTCCCTGCTAATGGGCCTGGGAAAAGCACTAGAAGAAGCCCAAGTACTGGGGTCCCTGAGCCTATGTGAGAAACCCCGGAAAAGCTCCTGGCTTTGGCCTGACCTAGTCCTGGCTATTTCATACATTTGGGGGATGAACCAGCAGATAGAAGATGCCCACGCCCTCGCCCCCTCCCCCTCCCCCTCATTTCTGCCTTTAAAATAAATAAATATATCTTAAAAAACTAATAGCAAAATATATTGAGGTGATTTTAAATTATCAGATAAATTGTGTTTAAAGGAATAAACCTTAGGTTCTTGACATCTGTTAAAGACAATACTCAAGACAGATTCCAAGTTTCCTAGGAATCCTAAGTCTTTCTATTTGATGTTCATTCTTACAAAACAAGGAGAGAAATATCTACCAACTAAATTGTGTGAATATAAAATTGATGATTGAAATGTGAATTATAAATTATAAAAGCCTTGACAAGTATGATTGCCTTTTTGTTGGTGTATAATTTACATAGAGTAAAATTTCTTTCCTGTGTAAAGTTATCTGAATGTTGGCACAATCATATAGTAAGGTCATTATCACAACAATCAAAATCTAGAACATGTCCATCTTCACTCGCAAAGTATACTTCATACCTTTTAATATTTACCTTTTCCTCTGACTTCAGGCTTTGGCAAAAAATTATTTTTTTGTTGCTATTGTTCACATTGTTTTGCCTTAGGTTTATCATCTTTCACTTAGTCTTACACAGTTGAAATTTATTCATGCCTTGTGTATATCAGTAATCTCTTCCCTTCTATTACTGGATAGTGTTTCATTGTATGGATTTATGACTGTTTATACATTTGACAGTTTTCCTTTTTATCATTATGAATAAATCTGCTATAAACAGATGTAACTTGCTGTATGAATATTTTTTTAAATTTTTCCAGTGTGGAGCTAAAAATGAGATTTCTACATCATATTTTTAGTGTATATTAAGAATTATACAAACTATTTTCCAAAATAAGTATATAGTTTGAATCCAATTATCAGTGTATGACAGGCCGGCGCCGCGGCTCAGTAGGCTAATCCTCCGCCTAGCGGCGCCAGCACACCGGGTTCTAGTCCCGGTTGGGGCGCCGGATTCTGTCCCAGTTGCCCCTCTTCCAGGCCAGCTCTCTGCTGTGGCCAGGGAGTGCAGTGGAGGATGGCCCAGGTGCTTGGGCCCTGCACCCCATGGGAGACCAGGAAAAGCACCTGGCTCCTGGCTCCTGCCATCGGATCAGCACGGTGCGCCGGCCACAGCGTGCCAGCCGCAGCGGCCATTGGAGGGTGAACCAACGGCAAAAGGAAGACCTTTCTCTCTGTCTCTCTCTCTCTCTGTCCACTCTGCCTGTCAAAAAAAAAAAAAAAAATCAGTGTATGACAATTCTAATTGTTCATCATGCTCACCAAGCATTATTTTTGGCTGGCTTAGGGTTTCTTTTTTTGTGTTTACTAAAAAAAAATTATTAATTTTACACCTGCTGGGCAGCACAGGAATATTAACATTATAACTCATTTAATGTACAACAAATATTCACATTTAAATAACAGAATATGGTCAACAATTTTGATCAGCGGTCAGCTTTAGTATCTCGTGAAGTGTTTTTTAGCCTTAGACATTTTAGAGGATTTTTTAAAGGATGATTCCTGATCAAAACAATTCAAGAAGATCAAAACAATAGGTTTCCCTGGATAACAGGAATCTTTATTTTATGACGAAATGTCTATTTCTGTCAGCATAAACAAACAGTAAAAATGTAAAATCTACAGCTAACTTACTCCAAAGTATTCACAATGCACTCAACGAAGTCTCCAGTGTCAGTTTGTGTTGGGAGAGGTAACAGTATAAATATTGGCTACACAAGTTATCCATCACATGGCTTTTAATCTGCCATCACTTCCAAGCCTTTTGAAATCTATTGCCCTGGAATGAATATGCAGAATACTGATCCTTAATTAGTTTTATTTGGTTTGCATTGCCATCAGCATCTCTGGGTGATTATATATAGTTTTAGAGTCTTTATTCCACATAAGGATAAATTTTTTTAAAAAAGAAAGCAAACAAATCTAGAAGGGAAAAAGACAGAGTTCCTTTCCCAATATTTTCCTTTGTGTATTTTAGAACATGAAATAACTGGCGTAAAATCAGCATTCCCTTCTGTGATCCTTTGTAGTTTTAATTAGTAGGTTATTCCTAAGAGGAGGGGACATACTTTGTTCAAATTAAAAAGAGCCAAATTTAAGTTATAATGTCTGAATCTGGACACCTGGGGCATTCTGATAGTCCCTACCAAGCAACTCTTTCCAGGATAGACATGAGAATACTTGGAATTGTTACATTGCAAAAATTTGTGAACCTGAGTCCCTAATCTGTGACTCAGGTCAACATTTTCTGTTAGAAATATCACCATTGTTTTTTTTGTCACCAAAGGTATAGGGCACATTCTCAGTCTGTGAACGTTTATGAAATAACTTTCTTGAGTTCTCATAATGCCCAAATTTTCAGAGATAACAACATAAATGAGGTCTCAAAATAAAGTGCAAAATCTACATAATAGTAGTTATTTCAACGGAGTCGTTTGCTTTTCAGACAGACAGCCTAATTGTAAAAATGCTTCGATACTCTACAATAGATGTGTAGTAGCTTCCCTAATGGCTAATAATATTAAGCGTATTTTTATGACTTCTTTACCATTTTTCTCTAGATAGATAAATAGATAGATATGTTCTTCTGCAAAGTGCAGGTTCAATTTTTTGTCCATGTGTACTGAAAATAAATATCAAAATATGACAGTATGATTCATCATTCTCTTATTATATGTGACATAATTGAGTATGCTGCTTGAAAGCATGTGCAGTAGACAGTCCCATCCTTGGCTTTCCTTTATATGATGTCAGTTACCTGACATTAACCATGATCTAAAAATATTAAATGGAAAATTCCAAGAAAAACATCCTAAGTTTGTGTGTGTGTGTGTGAATATCTATTCATTTATTTGAAAGTCAGAGTTACACAGAGAGAGGAGAGGCAGAGAGAGAGTTATAGATCCTCTATCCGCTGGTTCACTCCCCAGTTGGCTGCAATGGCCAGAGCTGTGCTGATCCAATGCCAGGAGCCAGGAAACTCCTTTGGATCTCCCATGCAGGTGCAGGGGCCCAAGGACTTGGGCCATCCTCCACTGCTTTCTCAGGCTACAGCAGAGAGGTGGATCGGAAGTGGAGCAGCCAGATCTTGAACCAGCACCCATATGGGATGCTGGCGTCTCAGGCCAGGGTGTTAACCCGGCCATAGCGCCCTTCCCACATCCTAAGTTTTAAATTGCCTGAGGTTATGAGTAGTATGATGAAATTTCACACCATCCTGCAGAGTCACAGTCAGAATATGAATCATTCCTTTGCTGACCATATCCATGTATATATGTGATCTACTCATTAGTCAAAGAGTAGCAGTCTTAGTTATCAGGTGACTCCTGTAGTTTTACAGTACTTATGTAGAAGTAACTCTTATTTTACCTGAAAATGCCCACAGACAAGAAGAGTAATAACACTGGCATGGGAAACGGAAGCTGTAAAATGCCCTCACCATGTGCTAAGTGTAAGTTCTCAAGTTAATTAGGAACAAAAGAAAAATCACATGTAAAAGTTGCTAAGATCAACAGTTCTTAATCTTTTACTATTATTATTATTATTGTTGTTGTTCTCATGCCTACTTAAAAAGTTGAACTTCATCATATATATATGCACACACACACACACACACATATATATATATATATATATGAATAGGAAAAAACACAGTCTACTAAGATTCAGCACTATTCACAATTTCAGGTATCCCCTGGAGTTCTAAGACTACAGCTCCTGTGGCTGGGGGTTGGGAAGGTGGGAAGTAACTACACAAAGATGCCTAATACTAGATGTCAGGGTTGTAGTGAATGCACAGGACTATCTGAGTACAAATTCCACTGTAGGTACTGCTCTAATATGTTCACAGAAGCCAGTGTGTTCTCGGAAAATTTTTTAAAATATGAATTTCTGTTTATCTTTAAGGAAATGATGTACTTTGAGGACCCTTTGTGAATAGTTTTGAATATAAGATCAGCTCGCTTCTGTTTATCAACACCCTTCAGAAGTACCTCAATGCTCTGCTCCTGTCATATTTGCTGAGAAGGTGAAAACCAAGTTCACTGCTAAGAAACAGGCATCAAATCTGCAGGAGAAACTGAAGGTGATTCACACAAGATCAGGTAAATATAATTTTGGACTATACGCCTCTTTGGCTTATTCATGTTTCTATGCTAGACAGTCTAGTGAATCACAATCAGTGTTTATGTTTCGTTGTATTACCACAGGTACAAAGGAAGCTTTTCTTATGACAAATATTTGTGAGTTAACGCAGATATTTTTGTTGTAGAGTGAAGGGCTTGAGCTTCAATCTTCTTATGCAGACAAAAAGGATAATAAAACTGCCATGTTGAGTCCTGTTGATTAAAGCTGAAGTATGTGACATGGTAGGGATTTAGGGCTAATTAGTGGTAGTCGCTATATAATATTACTTACTATATGCCAGGATTGTGTTAAATGCATGAAGTAATTCTAACAACCTCATGAAACAAATACTATTATCTCAATTTACATTTTGGAAAATTGACATTTCAAGAGATTGAATGGGCAATATTACTCAAGTAGTGCATGAAGAAGACAGGGTTCAAATAAAATTTATTTATTTATTTATTTATTTGACAGGTAGAGTTATAGACAGTAAGAGAGAGACAGAGAGAAAGGTCTTTCTTCCGTTGAGTCATCCCCCCCAAATAGCTGCCATGGCTGGCACTGTGCCAATCTGAAGCCAGGAGCCAGGTGCTTCCTCCTGGTCTCCCATGAGGGTGCATGGCCCAAGCACTTGGGCCATCCTTCACTGCCTTCCTGGGCCACAGCAGAGAGCTGGACTGGAAGAGGAGCAACCAGAACAGAATCCGGCGTTCCAACCAGGACTAGAACCTGGGGTGTTGGTGCCGCAGGCAGAGGATTAGCATAGTGAGCCACAGCGCCGGCCAATGTTATTTCTTAATAGAGAATTCCTTTTTCCTGTAGGTATTTTCACATTACCCGCTACATGTAATAAATCATTTTTTATGACTTCTATTTTTTCTTCAATGTTTTGTAATTTTTATCAGAGATCTTTGACCCTCTTGGTTAAATTTATTCCAAGATATTTAATGTTTTGTAGCTATTGTGAATGAAACCTCTTTTTATTATTTATTTATTTATTTATTTGAGAGATAGAGTTACAGATAGTGAAAGGGAGAGACAGAGAGAAAGGTCTTCCTTCCATTGGTTCACTCCCCAAATGGTCACAGTGGTCAGAGCTGTGCCAATTCAAGGCCAGGAGCCAGGTGCTTCTTCCTGGTCTCCCATGAGGGTGCAGGGGCCCAAGCATTTGGGCCATATCCTTCTGCTTTCCCAAACCACAGCAGAGAGCCGGATTGGAAGAGGAGTAACCTGGACTAGAGCTGGGGCCCATATGTGATGCCGGTGCCGCAGGCAGAGGATTAACCTACTGTGCCATGGCCCCGGCCCCAGAGACATCTCTTAAAAGTTTTTTCTTAGCCATGACATCGTTTGTGTATGCAAAGACTATTGATTTTTCTGCATTAATTTT
This sequence comes from Oryctolagus cuniculus, assembly GCF_051225735.1. Taxonomy (NCBI): domain Eukaryota; kingdom Metazoa; phylum Chordata; class Mammalia; order Lagomorpha; family Leporidae; genus Oryctolagus; species Oryctolagus cuniculus. Next base: position 114,348,120 of record NC_142869.1, on the reverse strand, counting down.
ATGTTCTGCAATTTTACCAAACTCTTACAAATTTGAATACTCTTTTAGTGGAGACTCTTGGTTCCCCAAATATATATATATATATATATATACACACACACACACACACACACACACATATATACACATATATATGTATATATATTTACACACATATATATATATACACATACAAATGTGTGTGTGTGCGTGTGTGTGTGTGTATAAAATCATGTCATCTGCAAACAGGGAAAAGTGCTAATCTGTATCCATTTGATTTCTTTTCCTTGCCTAATGGTTCTGAATAAAACTTCCTGGACTATATTGGAGAGCAATGGCTAGAGCTGGGCACAAAATATTTTGTGTCTCCCACATGGGTAGAGGGACCCAAACACTTGGGCCATCTTCCACTGCTTTCCCAGGCAATTAACAGAGACCTGGATCAGAAGAGGAGCAGCTTGGACTTGAACCAGTGCTCATATGGGATGCCAGCCCTGCAGTAGAGGCTTAACCTATATTGTCACTGTGATTGCCCTGAGGAATGTTCCTTTATACCCAATCTGCTTAAGATTTATTTATTTACTTACTTACTTACTTACTTTTGGTATCAGGAAAGGATGTTGTATTTTACCAAATGCTATCCATAAATCTATTGAGATAATCAGTTTTTTCTTCAATTTGTTAATATGATGTATATATTGATTTGAGTATGTTGAACCATCCCTGAATATCAGAGATAATTCCCACTTGGTTCAGGTGAATGATATTTCTGATGTATTCTTGAATTCAATCAGCAAGTATTTTGTTGAGGATATTTCGCTCAATGTTCATCAATAATATTGATCTATACTTCTCTTTCTTTTATATTTTTGTCTATTTTTTTTAAATTAAGGTGGTGCTGGCCTCATAGATGAAGTTTGAGAGGATTCTCTCCTTTTCAATTGTTTTGCATAGTTTAAAAAGCATTAGAATTAGTTCTTCTTTAAATGGCAGAATTTGCAATCTTGTCAACTGGCCCTAGGCCTTTACTTTTTGGGAGACCCTTTATTACTGATTCCTTTTCCATCTTTGTTTTGGTATATTAGGTTTTCAATGTCTTTGTGCCTCAATTATGGTAAATTTTGTGGCCAGCAATCTATCAATTTCTTCTAGATTTTTCCATATTTTGGCATCAACCTGTATGTAGTACTCTCTGATGATTCTTTTAATTCTTTAGTATTTATTGTTTGATCTCTGATTCAGGTCTTTGCCCTTTTTTTGGTTAATTTGGTAAATGGTGTATCGATTTTATTTATGTTTTTTAAAAAGCCCTTCAACTCATGGATCGTTGGTATTTTTTTGTTTCAATTTTGTTTAGCTCTTCCCTAACTTTGTTTATTTCATTCTTCCTACTAATTTTGGGTTTGGTTTACTGTTTTTCTAAATCCTTGAGTTGTGTTGATATACCGTTTAATAGCTGCCTTTCCAATTTCTTGATTTAAGCATCAATTGTTATAACCTTCTGTAAGGAACACATATACATAACAGTGAGGAGATATTATACAAACTCAGCAAAAATGAATTTATTCATGGAAAATAAATTCACAAAGGTGGGTGACCAACTGCCACAGTGTACACAGATAGAACATGTGGCAAGGAGACCAGTCCTCAGGGGGTTGGGTTTTTTATATCCTAGGGTGGGCTAGGGGTCTGGAGGGGAGGGGAGGTTTTCCATACAGGTTTTTCAAGTTTGGCACCAGCTTCCAAAGCTGGGGAAGAATGTAGGGAATGGGGTGGGGACAATACAGGCTATGAGACTGAACTGGTCTTAAAAGGATGCAAGGATAAAGGGCAAATTCTATTTCAAAGCATGCAAGGGGTAAGAGGCAAATTCTGACTTCATCTACTTTTGGGCGAGGAGCTAGAATGGCTGAGGCTTATGTCCTTGTTCCATCAATCTTGAATCTGCATATAGATAAAGAAATGGGGTGCTGGTTTTTTTCTGGCTACTTCCTGTCGATACAGGGCATTGATGCAGGGCAGGGTATCTATACCCTGGATCAAATTCATTGAAGAAGTCTTGTGTTGTTCCTGTGTGATGTCTAGGATATAGCAGCCACTCATTCCTATAAGAACTTATACATGGTAGGAATAGAAACACTATGATTACAAGGATAAAGGAAGATATTAGAGACATTACCGATGGCCAAAATAAGGAGGCCAAAGTGGGAAATAGGTAAGCACAAATACAAGTTCATGTTTAGTTAGTGGAAAGACAGATGTATGCCTGGTTGCTACAGAGAAAGAATGCTCCCTTTTGGTTTAATGTGTAAATATTGTCAAGGAGCTGTGGGATGGAGTTAGTCTGGCCTGCTTGTAGTTATGGGCTTCCTCATGTTCTCCCTCTACTTATGGAAACCCTACCTGCCATCAGGGGTTAGGGCGAGGACTACTTTGACTCTGTTAAGCTGAGTAGTAGTGAAGTAGAGGCCTTCAGTCAAGACAGGGTTCCAGCAGGAGGTGGCCTCTCGAGGGGGCTGCAGCACAAGCTTACAGAAACTGTCTCCATTCAAGGTTTCATGTACATAGCCTCCTAGAATTTCATTGCTTCAATTCTGGAGTAAATAAATCTAACAAGCAGATTTCTAGCTCCTTACCCAAAAGTAGACAAATCCAGATAAGACACAGGTTTTAAAACAAAGGACAGAGTCATTATTAGAGGATCTAAGAAAAGTTCTGTCCAAACTTCTCATTGAGAGGTAAACAGAAACTGACAGGAGAGGCTTGTTAATAGCCATTGGGCATTAAGGCCTGGCCAGGTATATGTGAGGACCAGACCTGGTACTGGAAGAGACATCATGAGGGACATGTGAACCTCCTTGGGGAAGACACTTCCATTACCTAGCTGGCCTGGGAGGAGGGCTGACCTGAATAGGAGGTTAGAACCAGATAAAGGACATCTCTAAAAGGAAATTTACAGCTCTGCTTGTAGTTACTGACCCTAAGCTTTCCCTCTGGTGGCAGTGGTAACTTTAGAAGCTGGGCATTGTGAAAGGCTGTTTTTAAGTAGAGATGACCAACTAGGTCTGTAGCACTGACCTGGGAGTCCTCTGATGCTGGGGCAGCTATTTTCAGTGGCCCAGCTCTAAGCTGAGCTGACAGAGGCTGGCTTCTGTCATGACTGCTGTTGGTCTAAAGCCCTGACTTTCCTCATTGTAAACCCATGCCATTTGGGGTGCACTGGCCTTGTTGGGTCTCCTCAATGGCAGATCACTGTGTAAAGCTGTTATTAATTGCCCTGCCACCTACCCTTACTTTGCTACTACTGTCTAGCTCGCTCCTGTCTCTCTGGTTTCTGTGAAAGCAGACCACAGGAACCCTTTAGGATTTCAGCTAAGGGGGTGTGCAATCCCATCCCTAATCTTTGGTGGCCTGAGCTAGAAATCTGGGTTCGTAGGCATGTTATGATAGTGTTTTCCTGTGAAATAAGATGATGCCCATGAGAAAAGCTATCCCCTCCTAGGTAAGATCAAATATGATGACCACATTTTCCAAACTGCTTATACATTTTGAAGTCATAAGTAATTTTTTTTAATCTCTACCCTAGTTTGGTTTGAAAAGGGAGTTCTTGCCTGTTTACTGTGCCCATGGCAAAATAAATCTAGCTGTGAAATCATAATTAAGCTCTCTTTTAGCCTATGCTATTTGGTCTTCTAAATGTGTTCAGGCTAGTATTACAGAAAAATGTTAGCCATCCCTTTTTTTTTAATTTTTATTTTTGACAGGCAGAGTGGACAGTGAGAGAGAGAGAGACAGAGAGAAAGGTCTTCCTTTGCCGTTGGTTCACCATCCCATGGCCGCCGCAGCCGGCGCGCTGTGGCCGGTGCACTGCGCTGATCCGATGGAGCCAGGAGCCAGGTGCTTCTCCTGGTCTCCCATGGGGTGCAGGGCCCAAGCACCTGGGCCATCCTCCACTGCACTCCCGGGCCACAGCAGAGAGCTGGCCTGGAAGAGGGGCAACCGGGACAGAATCCGGCTCCCCGACCGGGACTAGAACCCGGTGTGCTGGCGCCGCAAGGCGGAGGATTAGCCTAGTGAGCCGCAGCACCGGCCCATCCCTTTTTTTAATATCTAAAGATCAAACTGTACATCCTGATGGAGAATCCTTCAGAATTTAATCAGTTTTCCATCTTGAATAGAATAGAAGTAAAACGAAAAAACAAGTCAAGCTTCCCTGATTGCTTACTTCAGTAACTATATCAAATGAAAACTTAGCAATTTTAACTGTCAAGTAACAATTTATGGAAACTTTTACCAAAAGGACCAATACCTTCTATAAAATTTAAGAAAAGAGTACACATGTTTAGAAGCATTTCTTGAGTATCTATATAAGTCCATTCCTTAAAAACATGTTTGGGCCGGCGCCGTGGCTCACTTGGCTAATCCTCTGCCTGTGGCGCCAGAACTCCGGGTTCTAGTTCCAGTTGGAGCACCGGTTCTGTCCCGGTTGCTCCTCTTCCAGTCCAGCTCTCTGCTGTGGCCTGGGAGTGCCATGGAGGATGGCCCAAGTGCTTGGGCTCTGCACCCGCATGGGAGACCAGGAGGAAGCACCGGGCTCCTGGCTTCCGATCGGCGCAGTGCGCTGGCTGTAGTAGCCATTTGGGAGGTGAACCAATGGAAAAAGGAAGACCTTTCTCTCTGTCTCTCTCTCTTACTGCCTAACTCTGCCTGTCAAAAAAAAAAAAAAAAAAAAAGTTTGGTTTCATACTACCAATAAATTTAAAGTAGCCTATGTATCAGAGTTTTATTTAGATCATGTGAGCCAAAAAGATATTTTAAGTTAATTTAGCAGTTTAAATTTTTATGAGTGCTTTTTTACCTAAAAGCCAATTAAAATAGAGCTCTTAATAAAATTTTCCCATATGTGTACAATATATACACATATATAACACATTAAATATTACAAGATAGAACACAAAACAGTTTCGGTAATAGCTTTCTAAAATCTTTGTTTTTTAAAAATTACCATAAATTGATTAGAATTACTTCCTGCTTTTAGTAATGTGATTTAAACATATTTTTTTCAATTGGAACTTGTTAAACTTTGGCCTTATCTGTTTTCAGAGCTGTCCCAAAATACAGGGAAATGTCTTTGGAACCTATAAAAAGGAAACCTAAAAATACAGGGAAATGTCTTTGGAACCTAGAAAAGAACATATTTAAACATAGAACCAGCAATGTTTTAATTTTCATGACCAATACGTCTGATTTTTGGTGTTTAGAGGAGAATACAAAACTGTGGATGACAAAATACTTCAAATAGACATAGTTAAAATTGTAAAGCTCATTAACCAACAAGAAGAGGCACTTGCTTATTCTATATAGTATTTTAGAAAGTACCTGTAAGATATTATAAAATATTTATCCCTTGTAGGCCTCTAGGCCTGTTTCATTAAGATAACCATCATGACTGATAACAATACAACAGGATTATTAGACTTTTGTAACTTTTGGACATTTGTATCAGTAGCATTTTATATGATCATAACTTAAAATTTAACACCACTTCACATCTTGACAGTCCCTTTTATATAATCTAAATAGCCTAATTAGTTGGTGTCTCTGCAAGATGAGAGATATAGATCCTTTGACATTTCCAGGGGCCCAACTGGAAATATCAAAGTCCAGAGGATTTGGAACTTTAATTTTTTTAATGCCTGTCAAAGATGCCAAGAAGGCTTAAAATATCTGGTAGAAATAGGATCCCTTAATATCATGACATAATATAGACCAGACTTGATCTTTGTTATAAAAACGTCACTCCAATGCTTTGGATAAATATATATTCAAGCAAACTATAACTCTTGTAATAAAGATACACAGCTGTTTTTAAATGAGCAGAACTTAAGGAGAAATGGAGAACATAAAGATTATTTCATTAGGATAAAAATCAATGTCTCTTTGGTCTGTCACCAAAATGAGAAATGAAAACCTTGAATATAAGAGTCAGCATATGGAATCATCACATAATTTGGAACAATTTCAGCAGAGTCAGAATCAGGGAAGAGAAGAGAGCTTACTGGAACTGGCTAGAAAACTGACAAAGCATCACCAATTAAACAAAAACTATTAAAAAGTGATGCTACAGTTTTTAAACAAATTTCAAAATTTGAGATTCAGACTATTTCTAAATGTTTCTGCTAATTTCCTTCATTTACATTTTAAAATTACCATTAAAAACTCTCCAAATAAGACAGCCTTTTTTAAATAAAAAAAACTGTTGAATTTCAACCTTAATTACTTTCTTTGTATTTTTTAAAGATTTATTTTATTTATTTGAAAGAGTTACAGAGAGGCTGAGGCAGAGAGAGGGAGAGAGAGAGAAAGAGAGAGAGAGAAAGAGAGAGAGAGAGAGAGAGAGAGATTTATCTTCTGGTTCATTCCCAGTTGGCTGCCACAGCCAGAGATGGGCCAATCCGAAGCCAGGAGCCAGGAGCTGCTTCTTGGTCTCCTAGACAGGTTCAGGGGCCCAAAGACTTGGGCCATCATACACTGCTTTCTAAGGCAATAGTAGAAAGCTGGATCGGAAATGGAGCAGCAAGGTCTCAAACCGGCACCCGTATGGGATGCCAGCACTGCAGGTGGCAGCTTTACCCGCTATCCTACAGTGCCAGCTCCTCAACCTTAGTTACTTTCAAGCTATCTTGAATTATTTTTCATACAGATAGTTTATGAAAACATATTTGTTAGTAAAACCAAATAGTTTTTTGTCCATATTGTATAAGGTGCTAAGAGTAGCAAAGTTTATATTTGGATACATTTATCTCATTTACTTTGACTCAGTTTATATTTGGCAATTACACTTAGATGACTTAAGATGCTAGCATTATCTGAATTAAGTTCAAAATTGCATATATGGATTTCCACTTATTTTTATAAAACTGTAGCTACAAATCAATGACATAAACCAAAGATTGCAAAATCCACTTTAGGGGGCTACAAAAATAGCAGAGTACCCATTGTTGCTTAATCAGGATCTGTTAAACGAAGTTACAAAACAATTTGGCAAGTTACAAAGCCTTTTTTTTTATTTTTGACAGGCAGAGTGGACAGTGAGAGAGAGAGACAGAGAGAAAGGTCTTCCTTTGCTGTTGGTTCACCCTCCAATGGCCGCAGCGCGCTGGTGCACTGTGCTGATCCGAAGGCAGGAGCCAGGTGCTTCTCCTGGTCTCCCATGGGGTGCAGGACCCAAGCACTTGGGCCATCCTCCACTGCACTCCCTGGCCACAGCAGAGAGCTGGCCTGGAAGAGGGGCAACCAGGACAGAATCCGGCGCCCCGACTGGGACTAGAACCTGGTGTGCCAGTGCCGCAAGGCAGAGGATTAGCCTAGTGAGCTGCGGCGCCGGCCCTACAAAGCTTTTTTTTAAGGCAGTGGTCTTCCTAGATTCAAAAAAGAGAAATTTCTTTGAACCCAATGTCCAGTTATAGCTGACCCAAATTTTCATGCGTGAGATTGTTATTTACCAAAACTTTTTTTTCTAGCTTTTCAATTAAATTTGAATCTAGTTTTTTTACACAGAAATCTCCAGTGATGCCTAGTCAGCAGTCAGCTACTTGGGACTTCCTCTGAAACTTGTTCAGGCAGCTGCAATATAGGTCTCAAGGGTGACTGTGGGCCAGGGACCAATGAGCTATGGAGGAGTTACACACTGAAGTTTGTTCACCATTATATTAGGTGTAATGGGACACCTCTGGTTGGAGAGAGATTCCTAAGGAATAGAATCTGACAGGTGACTGAATGACATCACTCAGGGTGATGCCTTGGGAGGGGGCCCTTCATTTTGTATCCATTCCTGGTGTGGGTGTGGGACATTGCTGGGTAGAGGATTTCCTGGGTGTGGAATTCCTGAAATTCCTCCAACGACTTTACAGTGGACTTGATAGCCCTTTTGGGGCCAGGCAGTGGGGATGCCAAGGTGTCTAGGTTAAGAGAGGGCTTCCGTCTTCATGAAATAGCAAAGATGTTTTAGCTCTCAATAGATGAGGCAGGGGGAAAGAGAAGAAGGCTAGGCATGGAATGTTCTTTGGAGTAATGTTCCTTAGGACGTACTACTGTTCTTCAGTTTGTTCTTGCGGGCTCTTCCAAATAAATTACTGGAGATGGCTGGAACAGAGGTTTTGTCTTGGTGTGAGAGAGAATTTAGACAGAGCAGCAGTGTGAGAGGCAGCTGTATTTTGTTAGGTTTTAGGATTTTAGGGTTTGAGAAGCACAGGGGGCAACTCTTAGAAAAGACTGTTTTAGGGAGGACAGAATGGGGGAGGGGTAAAGAGAAAGTTAGGGGCTGATGGGGATGGGGTGCTGAAGTCAGGCTTGATTGCCTTAAACCTCAGGCAGAGTCCTGGGGAGGTGCAGAGCACTGCATGGACCCTGATGGGTGGGTGCAAGGTGGGAGAAAGGCTCCTTTGTTATGTTTGTACTGCATTTTCATAGCAGTTTGCAATGTCCCAGGTGTGGGGCTTCCCAGAGCAATAAACTTTCTACTAGCATTTACAGCATCTTTCTGTGCCCAGTGGGAGAGAGTGGCACAACAGAGGAGGAGGGGTCAGGAAGAGAGGAGAGAGGCAGTTTCTAGAGGAGGGGAAGGCACTGAGGGGACGGGGCAAGTAGAGGGTCCATTCCTGTGGTGGCGGCATTCCTGAGGGAAGAGGAGTGGGAGCAGGGAGTCGATGATTCCAGAGGAGGTTTGAGGGCTTGGAATGAGGAAAGTTGACCTTGGAGAGGATAAAGGCCTAGATGTAGGGGGCCTCTGACCATTTTCCATTTCTCTGTGTAAAGTTATTAAGGCCATATAGAATTTTGAGTAAAAATGCCAACTTCTTGGACATTTCTTTGGCCTTATAGCCCCCATTAGGCCCAACTTGCACAAGTTTTAAAGACAGGCCAGAGGAGTTCAGGCAAAATGTGAGAAATTTCAGAGCCCATGGATCTAGTAGAATGGACCTGGAGATCGGAGGGTCATTTTCTTAGGGCATATCCCAAGGAACCCCATGCAACGAGAATATTTTCCCAGAGAAGAGTGGTAATGACTTTAAGACAAACATCCTTGCCCAAAAGTGGGACAAGTTCCCCCCACATTAGACCTCCTGGAGGTCTTCTCTTGTTCCTGGAACAAAAAGGAGGGGAGAGCAGGACCAAAATCTACCCTAGATCTCCCAGAGGTAGGGAACAATAGCCCGTCTGCCACAGTGTGCTTTGGGGAGATAAGAGCCAAACTCTTACCCATCTGACAGGTTGAGAATGGGGTCCAATGTGGGCAATTCAGGCTCTGGCTCTGAATACCCTGAGAAATGAGAGAGTGCAAGTGGAAATGAGAAAGTGAGTGATTAAGGCAGTTCTCAGCTCATCTGGGGAGTTCTGGAGAGGTGTCTCTCAGGGCTGTCCCCATCACTCCAAGGATGTTCAGAGGTGAGATGAGATGCATACCATCTCTCCATCGAGGAGAGGCACTTGGTCAGAAATGACAGTAAAAAGGTAAAGTGGCTTTTTAATATCCTTTTGAATGTTCAGTTTCAGTATTCCCCTGGGGAATTTTGGATCCCACAGAACAGTAGCCTTAGCCAGGAATCCACGGTGTCCACACAGGCAAGCCACAGTCACAAGCATTCGTGTTCTCTTTCCAGAAAGGGAAAAAGGAGATTGTAAGAAAGAACATGTAAGGGGTGGGCAGAGATTGTAAAAAAAGGAAGGAGTTCAGAAAGGAGAAGAAAATTTGGAGGATGGAGGAGAGGGGTCACTTCTCTTACCCAGAGGATGCAGGAGTGTCTGGTTTGGGCAAGATATCAATCCCAACTCCCCTCTTCAGACAGGGCAACAGATGTAAGGAAAAAGGGCACAGAACCGAGAAGAGCCAGCATATGAATTCACTGACAAAACAAATTTATTCAGGGAAAATAAATAAATTTACAGAGGTGAGTGACCAACTGCCAATGTGCACATAGAACAAGTGTCAGAGAGCCCACTCCTCAAGGGGCTGGGCTTTTTATATCTTAAGGTACGCTAAGGGTCTGGAGGGAAGTGGGGTGACAGGAGGAGGTGAGTTTCTCCATACAGGTTTTTCAAGTTTGGCACCAGCTTCCAAATCTGCAGAAGAATTCAGGAAATGCAACAATACAGGCTGTGAGACTGAACTGGTCTCTTCAAAGGATGAAGGGATAAGCAGTAAATTCCAGATATAAGGATGTAGGGGTAAGGGGTAAATTCCTATTTTATCTATTTTTGGACAAGTAGCTAGAATGGCTGAGGCTTATGTCCTTGCTCCATGAACTTCAATCTTTGTCTTTTTTTAAAATATATTTATTTATTTGAGAGAGAGAGTTACAGAGAGAGGGGAGAAAGAAAGTTTTTCCGTATGCTGATCCATTCCTCAAATGACTTGTAATGGCCTGAGCTAGGCCTATCCAAACCCAAGTACTTCCTCCAGGTCTCCCACACAGGTGCAAGTGCCCAAGCACGTGGTCCATCTCCCAGTGCTTTCCCAGAGCATAGCAGAGAGCTGGATGGGAAGAGAAGTAGATGAGACAGGCATTGGCACTCATATGGGATGCCTGCACTGCAGGGGGAGGCTTAGCCTACAATGTGAAAGCACCAGCCCCAATGAACATTAATTTATACTACTTTTGCTGTATCCCTTAAATTTTGATATGTTGTGTTATCATCTTTATTCATTGCCAGAATTCTTTTTTATTTCCAATTTTTTTTTCTTCTATTACTCACTGCTCATTCAGGAGCATGTTGTCAGTCTCCATGTGTTTGCAATTTTTTAGAGATTCTCAGGTTCTTAATTTCCAGCATCTCTCCATTGTGGTCAGAAGAGAAACATGATATGATTTTTTTTTTAATTTTCTCCTTTTTGTTTTGTGGCCTATCTTATGTTTTGTGGCATACAGTGTGTTGTGGTAAAGATCTTTTCCAGTAATGTCTACTAAGATTTCCATGTGCTTCTGGTATTTAAATGTCCCTGTTTTTTCCAAATTAGGGAAGGTTTCTGTTTTTGGTTTTTTTTTCCCCACTATATAGGCCTTTTAATCCTTCTATTCTTTTTACACCTTCAGTAACTCATCAGAAAATTTCATGCACTGATGTAAGCAATGTATACTCTTCAACTGTGTGATGAAATGTTCTGTACATAACAGTTAGGTCCATTTGGTCCATAGTGTTGATTGGCTCTGTTGTTTCTTTGTTGATTTCAGTCTAGTTTATCTGTCCATTGATGAATGCTGGGTGTTCAAGTTCTCTGTTACTATTGTATTGAAGTGTATGTCTCCATTTAGATTCATTAACATTTGTTATAAATAGCCAGGCTTCCTGGATTTGATGCATATACAACATTTATTATAGTCACATCTTTTTTTTTTTTTTTAATTTCCAAAGTACGGTTTATGGATTACAATGGATTTTCCCCCACACAATCTCTCCCCCACCAACACCCTTCCATCTCCCACTCCCTCTCCCATTCCATTCACATCAAGATTCATTTCAAAATATCTTTATATACAGAAGATCAATTTAGTATAAATTAAGTAAGATTTCAACAGTTTGCACCCACACCAAAACACAAAGTGTAAAATACTGTTTTATAGTTATAGTTTTGTAGTTATAGCGTTAATTCACATTGTACAACACATTAGGGACAGAGATCCTACATGAAAAGTAAGTGTACAGAGACTCCTGTTGTTGACTTAACAAATTGACACTCTTGTTTATGGCATCAGTAATCACCCTAGGCTCTTGTCATGAGCTGCCAAGGCTATGGAAGCCTCTTGAGTTCGCAGACTTCAATCTTATTTAGATAAGGTCATTGTCAAAGTGGAAGTTCTCTCCTGCCTTCAGAGAAAGGTACCTACTTCTTTGATGGCCCATTCTTTCCACTGGAATCTCACTCACAGAGATCTTTCATTTAGGTCACTTTTTTTTTTTTGCCAGAGTATCATGGCTTTCCATGCCTAAAATATTCTCATGGGCTTTTCAGCCAGATCCGAGTGCCTTAAGGGCTGATTCTGAGGCCAGAGTGCCATTTAGGGCATCTGCCATTCTGTGAGTCTGCTGTGTAACTCGCTTCCCATGTTGGATCGTTCTCTCTTTCTTAATTCTATCAATAGTATTAACAGACACTAGTCTTGTTTATGTGATCCCTTTGAATCTTAGTCCTATCATTATGATCAATTGTGAACTGAAATTGATCACTTGGACTAGTGAGATGGCATTGGTACATGCCATCTAGATGGGATTGAATTGGAATACCCTGGCACATTTCTAACTCTACCATTAGGGACAAGTCAGCTTGAGCACCTCCCAAATTGTACATGTCTTCCCTCTCTTATTCCCACTCTTATATTTAACAGAGATCACTTTTCAGTCAAATTTAATTAACACATACTAAGAATAAGTGTGTGTTAATTGCAGAATTCAACCAATAGTATTAAGCAGGACAAACAAATAAAGGGATAAAGTTTTAAGTTGTTCATGAACAGTAAGGACAAGGACTCATCAAATCACTGTTTCTCATAGTGTCCATTTCACTTCAACAGGTTTCATTTTTGGTGCTCGGTCAGTTGTCACCAATCAAGGAGAACATATGATATTTGTCCCTCTCGGACTGGCTTATTTCACTCAGCATGATGTGTTCCAGAATACGCCATTTTGTTGTAAATGACTGGATTTCATTTTTTTTTTTACTGCTGCATAGTATTCTATAGAGTACATGTCCCATAATTTCCAATTTCCCTGATGAAAATAGATGCAAAATTCCTCGATAAATATCTGGCCAATGGAATGCAACAACACATCAGAAAGATCATCCACCCAGACCAATTGGGATTTATCCCTGGTATGCAGGGATGGTTCAATGTTCACAAATCAATCAATGTGATACAACACATTAACAAACTGCAGAAGAAAAACCATATGATTATCTCAATGGATACAGAGAAAGCATTCAATAAAATACAACACACTTTCATGATCAAAACTCTAAGCAAATTGGGTATAGAAGGAATATTCCTCAATACAATCAAAGCATTCCTATTGAATGGGTAAAAGTTGGAAGCATTTCCACTGAGATCTGGTACCAGACAGGGATGCCCACTCTCACCACTGCTATTCAATATAGTTCTGAAAGTTTTAGCCAGAGCCATTAGGCAAGAAGGGATACAAATTTGGAAGGAAGAAATCAAATGATCCCTCTTTGCAGATGATATGAGTCTTTATTTAGGGGATCCAAAGAACTCTACTAAGAGACTATTGGAACTCATAGAAGAGTTTAGCAAAGTAGCAGGATATAAAATCAATGCACCTAAATCAATAGCCTTTGTATACACAAACAATGCCAAGACTGAGAAAGATCTGCTATTTTGTGCCATTCACAATAGGCACAAAAACAATCAAATACCTTGGTATAAACTTAACCAAGGACGTTAAAGATCTCTACGATGAGAATTACAAAATCTTAAAGAAAGAAATAGAAGAGGATACCAAAAAATGGAAATATCTTCTATGCTCATGGATTGGAAGAATCAACATCATCAAAATGTCCATTCTCCCAAAAGCAATTTATAGATTCAAAGTGATACCAATCAAAATACCAAAGACATTCTTCTCAGATCTGGAAAAAATGATGCTAACATTCATATGGAGGCACAGGAGACCTCGAATAGCTAAAGCAATCTTGTACAACAGATGCAAAGCCAGAGGCATCACAATACCAGATTTTAGGACATACTACAGGGCAGCTGTAATCAAAACAGCATAGTACTGCTACAGAAACAGATGGATAGACCAATGGAACAGAATAGAAACACCAGAAATCAACCCGAACATCTACAGCCAACTTATATTTGATCAAGGAACTAAAACCAATTCCTGGAGCAAGGGAAGTCTATTCAACAAATGGTGCTGGGAAAACTGGATTTCCACATGCAGAAGAATGAAGCAAGACCCCTACCTTACACCTTACACAAAAATCCACTCAACATTGATTAAAGACCTAAATCTAAGACCCAACAGCATCAAATTATTAGAGAACATTGGAGAAACCCTGCAAGATATAGGCATCAGCAAGACTTCTTGGAAAGGGCCCCGGAAGCACAGGCAGTCAAAGCCAAAATCAACTATTGGGATTGCATCAAATTGAGAAGTTTCTGTACTTCAAAAGACACAGTCAGGAAAGTGAAGAGGCATCCAACAGAATGGGAAAAATATTTGCAAACTATGCCACAGATAAAAGTTTAATAACCAGAATCTACAAAGAGATCAAGAAACTCTACAACAGCAAAACAAACAACCCACTTAAGAGATGGGCCAAGGACCTCAATAGACATTTTTCAAAAGAGGAAATCCAAATGGCCAACAGGCACATGAAAAAATGTTCAAGGTCGCTAGCAATCAGGGAAATGCAAATCAAAACCACAATGAGGTTTCATCTCACCCTGGTTAAAATGACTCACATATAGAAATCTACCAACAACAGATGCTGGCGAGGATGTGGGGGAAAAAGGGACACTAACCCACTGTTGGTGGGAATGCAAACTGGTCAAGCCACTATGGAAGTCAGTCTGGAGATTCCTCAGAAACCTGAATATAACCCTACCATACAACCCAGCTATCTCACCCCTTGGAATTTACCCAAAGGAAATTAAATTGACAAACAAAAAAGTGGTCTGCACCCTAATGTTTATTGCATCTCAATTCACAATAGCTAAGACCTGGAACCAACCTAAATGCCCATTAACAGTAGACTGGATAAAGAATTATAGTCACATCTTCCTCTTGAATTGATTCCTTACTCATTACATAGTTCCCCCCCCCCCCTTTTTTTAACAACTTTTGTATTAAGGTCAATTTTTTCTGATATTAAGTTGGCCACACCTGTCCTGTTTTCTTCCTGTTAGCATGGAATATCTTTTTCCATCCTTTCACTTTCAGTCTGTATGTATCTTTGTTGTTGAGTTGTATTTCTTGTAGGCAGCATATAGATGGTTCTTGTTTTTAGATCCATTCAGTCAGCTTGCATTTTTTAACTGGAGATTTCAGCATTTACATTCAAGGTTACTATTGATAATAACTTGTTGTCTACGGCCATACCACTCTGAACATGCTTGATCTCATCTGGTCTCAGAAGATTAGTAATAGCTTGCCCCTGCCATTTTTCTGTGATTGTTTCTATTGTTTGCATTGAATTTTCTTTGTGCTTTTCCTGAGATATTTTCTGCCTCATATTCTTTCATAATGTGTCGCTCCCCCTCTTCACGGACGAACGACACAGGATCCTGCGCTGTTCTTTTGTCTGCTCGGCCCTTCCCGGGTTTGCTGCTGGTTCTTTCCGGGTTGGCTGCCAACCCTTTCACCTCCATGGAAGGGCGGTGCCCCCTGCCACTTTCCCCACTTCCGTGGGGGAGCGGCACACCGCCGGCCGGCTCTCTCGGGGGCTGCTCAGATGTTATCCGGATGTTCCCCTTAGATGTTCCTCAGGTGTTCTTGGTGCATGTTGTCTCTCTCCTCCTTTATAGTCCTCTTCCACCAATCCCAACTCTGCTACCCACACACCGAGTACGCTGCTCTCCTCCAATCAGGAGCAGCTCCTGCAGCTTGTCAAGTTGGTGAAAGGCAGCTGTGTAGAAGCTGTTTACTCCTCTCCCAGCGCCATATTGTGGGAGAGCAGATGCATAGAATAAGTCTTAATTCCAGTAACTTAGTCTAGTCTGAGTTGCTCCCCACAATAATGGTAACTATTATTCTGTGTTTCATGTGTAGCACATCTTTAAGCATCATTTGTAAGGCTCGATTAGTTGTGACAAATTATTTCAATTTCTGCTTATTATGGGAGGTCTTTATTTCACTTCTTGTGTGAATGACATCTTTGCAGGTACAGTATTCTGGGTTGATAGTTTTTTTTTTTTTTTATTTTAAGATTTGGAATATGTCTCTCCATTTTTCCTAGTCTGTAGGGTTTCTGATGAGAAAGCACCTGTGGTTCTAATTGGAGATCATCTGAAGGTAATCTGTCATTTCTCTCATGCACATTTTAGAATCTTTCTTTATGTCTGCTTTAAAAGGTGGAGTACAATTTGTCATGGTGAATATCTTTTCTGGGCATGTCTATTAAGACATATATGTGTTTCCTCTTTTTGGATGTCCCTGCCTTTCTCAAGCTATATGTTATTATTTTGCTGAATAGGCCCTATTTTTTTAAAGATTTATTTATTTATTTTAAAGTCAGAATTACATAGAGAGAGAAGGAGAGACACACAGAGAAAGGACATCCACCCACTGGTTCACTCCCCAAATGGCCACAACAATCAGAGCTGTGCTGATCCAAAGCCAGGAGCTTCTTCCAGGTCTCCCATGAGGGTACAGGGGCCCAAGCACTTAGGTCATTTTCCACTGCTTCTACAGGCCATAGCAGAAAGCTGAATCGGAAGTGAAGCAGCCAGGGCACGATCTGGCACCTATATGGGATACCAGCACTGCAGGCGGTGGCTCTACCCGTTCTCCCATAGCGCCAGCACCTTAATAGGATTTATAATCCATTCTCTCTCTTACCACACCTTCAGGAACTCCTAAGACCCATATGTTGTGTCATTTGATACTATGCCATAAATCTCAACTACTGCCTTTTGATTTTTGTAATTTTTCTTCTATTTTTAAAATCTATTTCCAAAGATTTGTCTGGTATTTTGGATATTTCTTCTTCTGCCTCAACAAGTCTGTTGTTATCACTTCCCACTGTGTTTTTTTTTTTTTATTTGACACATGGAATTCTTCATTTCTAACATTTCAATCTGATTTATCTTCAAAATCTCTCACATGGGAGAATTTTTATCCATGTCATGTATGGATTTCTTAAACTCATGGATTTGCTTTTCATTGCTTCTCATGAATCCTGTGATCATTATTTTGAATTCTTTTTCAGGCACTTAATCTCTTCACCTTCTAATATTGAAGCGTTGCTGTGTTCCTTTGGGGTAGTCATGTTTCTTCCTTGTTCTTGTTTCTTGTATTTCTGGGTTTGCTTTAGGCATTTGTGAAAATACTCTCTGGTTTTCACCTGTGATGGCTTTTATCTTTGAAATATCCCTCTGTGGTTTACTGGAGTGTCTGTTCCTTCAGTGAATACCCAGAGGTTTTCGCTGTGTGGGGCCAGGGTGACACCCAAATTCAGTGTGATGGCTCTCTTCTGTTGTCAGCAAGGTGGTAGATGTCCTGGGTTAGCACATACAACCTCCCTTCACCCTGAGTCATGAACCACCCATAGGATCTTTGGTCCTCAATGTGAGCACCGAACCCTTAGCAATGTCCCCCTCCAAGCACTCAGGGAGCACTGAGCCTCCACCTCCAGACACAGAGAATGCTCAGAGACCCAGCAATACCCTATACCCTATCATGCAGTCGCAAAATTCCCACAGTCACAGCCTGTGATATGTTGAGAGGATAGGCACATCTCACAGTCTTCCCTGGATGCCCAGCCCCCTGGCAACCCTCCCACCAGACTCAAAGTCAGTGGGAAACATGGACTTCCCCTCTGGCAAAATTCCCTTGTTACATGCTTGCATGAGAGCTGCTGCTGCCTCTACTGTTATCAAGATGGTGCCTTTTCCCTGCTGGTTCCTTGGTACCTTTGTGGGGAGATGGGGAGAAAGAAACATACTTTTCTTTCACTGGATTAGGTGGGTACCTTGCCCCCTACCAGGTCAGTCTCCAGGCCAGATTCAAATTCAGTATGGTCCTGAAAGTATTCCCTCTGGCAATATCACTGGCGGCATGGGCTGTCACAGTTTGCTCTCTCCTAGGTGTCAGGTGCTTGTGTCATCTCCAGCCCCCTGCTGCAGAAGTCAGGTCTGGGAGCCCTGCTCACTGCTGCACATCTGCACCTTCCATGCTTCTCCACAAGGTCTTTCTTCTTTCTGTAGAATTTCCACTGCAAACTTCTCTCCACCCATCCCCTGGGAATGTACTTCCTCTGCTTTGCTTCTGCTGTTTTCCCTTCATCTAGAGCAGCACATCTTTCCCTCTTCAGCCATTTTGGAATCCTCAATCTACTTTCATTAGTCTTTTCCCCTCCCTCTCTCTCTCCTTCCTTCCTACCTTCTTGCCTGCCTACCTGGCTTCCATCAATCCATCCATTCATCCATCCATTCATCCATCCACTCAACATTTTGTCTAGATAAGGATACAACTCAGCATGCTATTTTTATATCTTAAACTTGAGCTTATTACACAAAGGTAGTAAAATGTTTAGTTTTGAAAGAATTTGCTTTCTCTAAGTATCTTGTGTTTTTTTTTCCCTAAGTTTATAGAAGCAATGAATGCTTTATTTCTCCTCTGTTTCTCCTTTCTTTGTTGTTGATATATTTGCTATCTTATTTAATATTAATTTAGATTTGTAATTTAGGGAATCTATATTTTTACTTCTTCATGGCTGGTAGATATTATTGTTTTGACATTAAAACATGTGAGAAAAATTATTTCGTTGGACAGACATTGAGATTTTATGGAAAAAAATCAAATAAAAAAACAATGTATAGTAATTTTTAATAAATTGGGAATTTTTCATATTAGCATACAGTTTATGTACTTATTTTATTTGTTTGCAAAGTACAGAGACACAAAGGGATAGAGTTCCATTCTACTGGTCCATTCCTCAAAGACCTGTAGTAGCCAGTGCTAGGCCAGGTGGAAGCTGGCTGTTGAATATTGAAACCCAGGTTTAATATGTAGGTAGCAAGGAACAAACTGATTGAGCCATCACCTACTATCTCCCAGGGTTCATACTGGAAAGAGGCTGAAATCAAGAGCAGAGCCAGGGGTCAGTGCTGTGGCGCAACGGGTTAATGCCCTGGCCTGAAGTGCCAGCATCCCAGATGGGCGTCGGTTCGAGACCCGGCTGCTGCACTTCCAATCCAGCTCTCTGCTGGCCTGTGAAAGCAGTGGAAGATGGCCCAAGTCCTTGGGCCCCTGCACCTGCGTGGGAGACCTGGAAGAAGCTCCTGGCTCCTGGCTTTGGATCTGCACAGTTCCGGCCGTTGCAGCCAATTGGGGAGTGAACCATCGGATGGAAGACTTTTCTCTCTTTCTCTCTCTCTATCTCTCTCTCTCTGCCTCTCCTTCTCTCTGTGTAACTCTTTCAAATAAATAAATAATTTTTTTTTTAAAAAAAAGAGTTGAGCCAGCACTTAAACTCAGGTACCCTGATATGGGAAATAGATATCCCAGGTGGCAAGTAAATCACCACAACAAAGCCTAATCCCAATGTTTTTTAATGTGAAAAAGGTTTTTAGCAGCTGGATAGATAATAAACTTCTTAGGATGTTAGATTTTGCTCTCTTTTTATTCTTAAAAAGAAATTGCTTAATTTTTGGTATTTTTTTATTTTATGTTTTTGTAAACACTCTGTAAATTTATATATATAATGTAATCCTTACTATTTTGTGCACAAGAAAATATTTCAGGAAAATATTGTGTAAAGGACATTGCTTATTTTTGTCCTGCTTTTTATTGGAGAGTCAGCAAGACAGATAATTCCCATTCACTGGTTCATTCCACAAATGCCCACAACACTAGGTGCTGGACCTGAGCCAAAGCTAGGAGTTGGGAACTCAAAGCAGGACTCTCATGTGAGTTAATGGAACTCAATCAGTCAATCACCACTGCCTCCCATGATCTGTGCCAGAAGGAAATTGGAGTCAGAAGTGAAGTCAGGAGTATTGATTGTATTGATGAATAATTGAAGGACTGGTGTTGTGGTGTAGTAAGGAAAGCCAATTCCTGTGATGCTGGCATCCCATATGGGTGCCAATTCTTGTCTCAGCTGCTCCACTTCCAGTCCATCTCTCTACTAATGGCCTGGGAAAATCAGTGGAGATGGCCCAACTGTGTGGGCCCCTCCACGCACACGGGAGACATGGAAGAAGCTCCCAGCTTTGGCCTGGCCCAGTGGTGGCCATCGTGACCTTCTAGGGGGTGATACAGTAAATGGAAGATCTCTTTCTCTCTGTAATTCTGACTTTCAAATAATTAAGTCTTTAAAAAGCATACATGAGCAGGAAAAAAATTACAAATCAAGGTATTATCATAATTGTACCTCTTAATTAAGCTGTAAATCAATCTTTTTACTGCTTTAAGTATTTACAAATACATGTTTTGGTTCTCATTTAGTTGCAATGAATAAATACATCCTCTGCATTGGACAAATTAGTTTCCTCCCAGTAACACACATAAAATGGACTAAAGCTGATATATGATAACTAATTTCCATATTGTGATATTTTTTCCCAGTAGTTAAACTTATAATCAGCCTGTGTTTACATTCACTATTCATGCATATCATGCAAAATACACTTTTACTAAAAATTGTTGAGGCCAGCATTGTGGTGCTACAGGTTACACTGACACCTGTGACACCAGTATCTCATATGGGCATAGGTTCAAATTCTGCCTGTTATACTTCCAATCCATCTGTCTGCTAATGTGGCTGGGAAAGCAGTGAAAGATGGCTGTTGTGGTCATCTGGGTAGTGAAGTAGTGAATGGAAGATGTCTTTTCTCTCTCTGTCTTTCCCTATCTCTCTGTAACTCTGCCTTTCAAATAAATAAGAATTGGAAGGAAGTGACAATTTCTTTTTTTTTTTTCAAGATTTATTTATTTATTTGAAAGTCAGAGTTAGAGAGGGAAATCTTCCATCCACTGGTTTAATCCCCAGAAGGCTTCAATAGCCAGGGTTGGACCAGGCAGAAACCAGGAGCCAGGAGCTTTGTCTGGGTCTCCCTTCTGGGTGCAGGGGCCCAAGCATCTTCCACTGCTTTTCTCAGGTTATTTGAAAGGAGCTGGATTGGATGTGAAAGAGTTGGGACTCAAATCAGTACCCATATTTGATGTTGGTGTCACAGGTGGTAGCTTTACCTGCTATGCCATAATGCCTGCCCCTGCCTCTAATTCTTAGAGCTCATGTATTTCTGAAAGTACCTGTGATTATCAAAAGAAATAATAGTGGACTTTCCTTTCCAGTTTCCGAGGCTGCACATGGATAAGCTTCACTAATTCATTTCCAGCTGACTGCATGCTAAGAAAAAACAACTGTGGCTGTCCTTAAAGTAAAGTGAGAAAGGCAGAGCCAAAATTAGCAAGGCTGTCTAAATCCTTCTGTGGAGAGAGTCTATTTTATTTTACTTATTGGAGAGATTTTATTTAGACGCATCAGTCTATATACCACCTGATTAATAGAATCCAGAAAGACTTATTCTGAACCAAATTCTCAGTAATTGATAAGGTGAAAACCATGTCATCATGAAGCAGGTTTTTCCAGGGTGTGAGCTTCTGAAAATGTTGAAAAAATTAATGGCAGGTGCCAGAACTCTAGCAGAGCAGGTTAAGCTGCTACCTGCAAAGCCAGAATTCCAAATGGATACCAGTTTGAGTCCCGGCTGCTCCTGATCTAGCTCCCAGTTAATGTACCTAGGGAAGTAGCAGAGGATGGCACAAGTGTTTGGGATCCTGCACCCATGGGCTCCCGACTTCAGTTTGGTCTAGCCCTAACCATTGTGGCCATTTGGGGAGTGAACCTGTGGATAAAAGATCTCTCTCTCTCTCTCTCTCTCTCTCTCTCTCTCTCTTTCTCTCCTTCTTTCTCTATAACTGCCTTTCATGTAAAGTAAATTTTTTGTTGGTTTTTTTTTTTTTTTTGACAGGCAGAATGGACAGTGAGAGAGAGAGACAGAGAGAGAAAGGTCTTCCTTTGCTGTTGGTTCACCCTCCAATGGCCGCCGCTGCAGCCGGCGCACCGCGCTTATCCGATGGCAGGAGCCAGGATCCAGGTGCTTTTCCTGGTATCCCATGGGGTGCGGGGCCCAAGCACTTGGGCCGTCCTCCACTGCACTCCCTGGCCATAGCAGAGAGCTGGCCTGGAAGAGGGGCAACCGGGACAGAATCCGGCACCCCAACCGGGACTAGAACCCGGTGTGCCGGCGCCGCAAGGTGGAGGATTAGCCTATTGAGCCACGGCGCCGGCTCAAAGTAAATTTTTAAGAAAGTTAACACCATGATTAATTTTAAGTTCAGTCTGATAAAACAGTTTGCAAATGGTGACAATTTCTAGGTCTTTATTGCATAAAAAGTAATACAGTTTCACTTGCTACATTTTCAAACAACACAAAATCAAGGTTAATAGTTTAGAATAGAGTTAAATTAAGGGTTCAAGGAAATAGTATGACTTGAAATCCCTTGGGAAAGCTGCTAATCTCCCACTCTCGTAGTAATCTTTCTGAGTAAGGTTGTTTAGGTATAGCAAAGATCATGTTCCTGGTCCAAAAAGTAGGCACTTTACCTAGAATTGGTCAGTCATGGAGCACATTCCCTTTCTGCTCCCAGACATTGATTAGAAATCGTAAAATAAACCCAGGGAGGGCAGTTTGTATGAAATCCCAAGAACTATTGCTTTGAGAAATTCTCTATTGTAACTATAAACTGTGAGGACTCAAAAACTTAAGGCTAGATAGAAAAGTCTCACATCACTATTTGACCTAAATTCAGGTATATATGTAGTAAGATTTAAGTCTAGAATTCTTTCAATTAAGAGTCAAGTTTGCAACTTTTATTGTAATTGATATCATTTGCTTAAACTATCTTCATTTTTTAAATTATAATAAAGTACTGATGACTATAATAAACCATCCTCAAAACTCAATTTCCTAACTAATAGGAAAATATGTTTGTTTTAGAAATATTTGCATAACAAATCTTTGTTTCCTAATTTTTATTCAGTAATGTGCTATTTTGTATTCCTAATGCAGTAGACACCTGTTTGTCATCTTTTTCATGCATGCGTGAGGAGGAATTGATATTTGCCAATTGCATCTCATTGGGTATAAATTAACAAATATTTTAGTCTATAATATTAAAATCATTTCTACATGTCCACTTGAGAAATTTTCCAAGATGGATGTTTGTAATTTGCTACAGTTTGTAGTCAAACAAGAAGTCTTATATAGTTTTATTTAAAATTTAGATCTGGAGAACGTAGTTGATGAAATATTAATTGCCTAAACTTCATTTTACCAATAAATAGAAAAATAGTTACAACTTTCTGGCCAACAGTTGCTCAAACTCCAGTAACTCAGATAAATCCAGAAAGTCAAGTTAGTATGAAAACTTCTAAGAAAAAAAAAAGGTAAATTCACACCCAGAAAGAAAAGGTTCTCCTTATATGTAAAAAATAATAAAAATATGACCCAGCACGTCCCAACACTAATACAGGGAGACAAGCTAGGGGGAAAAAAAACACTGCTTTTGCCAGGAGAAGAGGGTTAATAGGATGTACAGTCTTCCTTTGCAGATTGTGGGAAACAAAGCATGCTATAATTGTTGCTGTTCTACAAAGTAAAAGATAAAAACATGTGTGCTGACCAATTGTAATTTGTTCAACAGTGTTGACCCACTGCCATCTCTGTCTACCTTACTTGAATATGAACTATATTATGTCTACATGAGAACTTGACCATATTTAAGAGCCATGTGTTACACAAGTAATTAATTAAGGATTTTTTTTTAAGATTCATTTATTTATTTGAAAGTCAGAGTTACACAGAGAGAAGGAGAGTCAGAGAAAGAGAGAAACAGAGAGAGAGAGAGAGAGAGAGAGAGAGAGAGAGAGGTCTTCCATCCGTTGATTCACTCCCCAATTGGCTGTAATGCCCGGAGCTGCGCTGATCCGAAGCCAGGAGCCAAGAGCTTCTTCTGGGTCTCCCACATGGGTGCAGGGGCCCAAAGACTTGGGCCATCTTCTATTTCTTTCCTAGGCCGTAGCAGAGAGCTGGATTGGAGATGGAGAAGCCAGGACTCGAACCGGTACCCATATGGGATGCCAGAACTGCAGGCTGCGGCTTTAGCTGCTACTCCACAGCGCCAGCCCCATGAAGGATCTTAAGATTAAATGATTCTGGCCAGCGCCGTGGCTCAATAGGCTACTCCTCTGCCTTGTGGCGCTGGCACACCGGATTCTAGTCCCGGTTGGGGCGCCGGATTCTGTCCTGGTTGCCCCTCTTCCAGGCCAGCTCTCTGCTGTGGCCCGGGAGTGCAGTGGAGGATGGCGCAAGTGTTTGGGTCCTGCACCCCATGTGAGACCAGGAGAAGCACCTGGCTCCTGCCTTTGGATCAGTGCAGAGCGCCGGCTGCAGCACGCCGGCCGCGGCGGCCATTGGAGGGTGAACCAACGGCAAAGGAAGACCTTTCTCTCTGTCTCTCTCTCTCTCAGTGTCCACTCTGCCTGTCAAAAAAAAGAAAAAAAAAAAAAGATTAAATGATTCTGGGTTGGGAATGGATCCTAAATCTTGACTCTGTATCCTAAAAAGATCAGAAGACACAGAGGAGAAAATCATGTGATGATAGAGGCAGGTATTAGAGTAGCTTAGCTACAAAGTAAGGTGTTCCAAGAGTTGCCAGGGGCCAAAGGAAGCTAAGGAGATTCAGGGAGCAATCCTCCCAGAACCTTCAGAGGACAGTGTGGCCCTGCTGACGTCTTGATTTCATGCTACGAGTCTCCACAATGGGATTCACCACCAAATTAGTGGTGATTACTAGAAACCACAGCAAGCAAGTTAACTCAGTGCTCTGGTACTGAGGAATTTGTCCTAAAGACTGGAGGAGCTAATACACAACTCCACTCTACACTGCACTTTCCCTCCATTCCCCCAAAACATCTGTTCCAAAAGATGACGTGCTGATACACTGACAGAAGAGAGCAGGTTTGAACTGGAAATCTTTTGCACAGCTGTTGGTAAATTGTCCCTTAGAGACCAGGAAAATATTTTGAGTTAGTAGGAACACGTAATCCAGGCTATCATCTATGTGATTATACAAAATCATTTAGAAGTCTGAAGATAGTCTTTGCCCTAAAATATCAAACATACTGGCCATATTTGGCCCATAGAGCTTAGACCCTACCTTGCACAACCCTGTTCCATGATATATCCTAACTTCAGTTGTTTCTATAAAATGTGGAGAACAAGACATCTCTGTATACACATAGCTCTTCTAAATAGAAAAGTTAATGAAAATTCCCCTGCTCACAACATTTTTATAGATCAGAGAAACATTGAATCAAACATTTTATTTTATTTTATTTGGTTCAAGCACTTTTTATTAACAAGGATAGATTTTTTTAAACTTTTACTTAGTAAATATAAATTACCAAAGTACAGTTTATGGATTACAATGGCTTCCCCCCCCCCATAACTTCCCTCCTACCCGCAACCCTCCCATCTCCTGCTCCCTCTCTCATTCCATTCACATCAAGATTCATTTTCAATTATCTTTATATACAGAAGATCTATTCAGTATATATTAAGTAAAGATTTCATCAGTTTGCACCCACACAGAACATAAAGTAAAAATACTGTTTCAGTACTAGTTATAGCATTAATTCACACTGAACAACACATTAAGGACAGAGATCCTACATGAGGAGTAAGTACACAGTGACTCCTGTTGTTGACTTAACAATTTGACACTCTTGTTTATGGCATCAGTAATCTCCCTAGGCTCTAGTCATGAGTTGCCAAGGCTATGGAAGCCTTTTGAGTTTGCCGACTTCGATCTTATTCCGACAGGGTCATAGTCAAAGTGGAAGCTCTCTCCTCCCTTTAGAGAAAGGTACCTCCTTCTTTGATGGCCCGTTCTTTCTACCAGGATCTCACTCGCAGAGATCTTTCATTTGGTGGTGGTTTTTTTTTTTTTTTTTTTTTTTTTTTTTTTTTTTTTTTTTGCCAGAGTGTCTTGGCTTTCCATGCCTAAAATATTTTCATGGGCTCTTCAGCCAGATCTGAATGCCTTAAGAGCTATGAATCAAACATTTTAAAACTAATGATAGATATGTACAAGGACAGGGAAAATACAGTAACAGTTGTTAGGACCCAGGAAAAATTTAGAGCCAGTAAAGAAATACCTAACATGACAAATATGTGACAAAAATTATGAGATATCCATGGGAGGGTGTATTTAAATTAAAATAAGGATTAATGAAGAAGAAAATGGATTCAGCACAAAACTATAGGATAAAGGAAAAAAAAATTAAGAAAGGCCAGAATGTTGAAGAAAAGGAAGATAAGCAAAAAATAATATACACATAACTAGAATATCTGAAAAAGAAAAAAATATTTTAATTGGATTATACTTCAAATTAAAGAATAAACAAAAAAGAGGATTAAGCTGAGATCCCCAAAATAATAAAAGTCAGAAAATAGTTGATGAAATGATGACAAGCTTTGAAAATGTCCCACAATATAACTGGAGTCTCTGAGAAGGTAAAGAAAAACAATGGGAGAGCACTTTATATTTAAACCACATCTAGGAAAGCATATCCACATATTATTGATGACATCAAATAAGACAGCAAGTGGAAACTAAAATAAAAGTCATAGCAATACTTGTGTGAAGGTGTAACTTTTCAACCCAAAATTTATTTAACTAAAAATGTCAATTTTATGTGATAAAGAAGAAAGATATCTCCAACAAAATAATTTAAAAAGCTAGAATTAACAGATGGGTAAAGGTAGGTTAGTCACATGGAATCTGTCAACACTAATTCTCAATATTCTGGAAAGAATAAGAAATAAATCCATTATAAGCATAGGAAAGAAATACTCACCATGAAACAGAAACTATTATGGTAGAAAATAGTAGTTCTCTCCATCTGTAGCAGATATGCTCCAAGAACCCAGAGGGTTGCCCAAAACCCCAGATATTACCAAGCCCTCTTATACCATGTTTGTTTACTTTCTATATATATATATATATATATATATGATAAAGTCGAAAACTTTTACTAGAAGGAAGCACATCACAGCTTATCTTTCAAACATCTTGACATATCTGAATTGCCAGCACTGCTACTATTGTTCTTTGGAGTCATTATTCATAAAATGTGGGTTACCTGAATACAAGTGTTAAGCAACTGCTACGGTTGATCTGGTTACTATAATCTCTTTTAAACCACTAATGGGAGGGACATGTATGTTGCTCCCCCTCTTCACGGAGGAACGACACAGGACCCTGCGCTGTTCTTTTGTCTGCTCGGCCCTCCCCGGGTTTGCTGCTGGTTCTTCCCGGGTTGGCTACCGACCCTTCCACCTCTGTGGAAGGGCGGTTCCCCCTGCCACTTTCCCCACTTCCGCAGGGGAGTGGCACACCGCCGGCCGGCTCTCTCGGGGGCTGCTCAGATGTTCCTCAGGTGTTCCTGGTGCATGTTGTCTCTCTCCTCTTTTATAGTCCTCTTCCACCAATCCCAACTCTGCTACCCACACGCCGAGTATGCTGCTCTCCTCCAATCAGGAGCAGGTCCTGCTGTTTATTGGTTGAACTGGAGGCAGCTGTGTAGAAGCTGTTTCCTCCTCTCCCAGCACCATATTGTGAGAGAGCAGATGCATAGAATAAGTCTTAATTCCAGTAACAGTCTAGTCCGAGTTGCTCCCCACACATGTACACACTGGAAACACTAGACAAGGGAATGATTCATGTCTTGAGTGAGACAGATAGGGATGGCATGAGATTTCCTCATGCTACTCAGGATTACATACAATTTCAAACTTATGAATTACTTGTTTCTGGGATTTCCCATAAATTATTTTTAGATCATGATTGACCATGGGTAACTGAAGCCACAAAAGATGAAACAACATACTACTAGAGATAAAATAAGTTTTTCAGCCTTTAACCAATTTTTGGCTTTGATTTTCTTTGAAAATTCTCTAAGTCTAAAATTAAAATGAACTGAAAAGTAAAACAACTCATTGAATTCTAGTTAATGGGTTTGTTTATTCTAGTGATATGGGCTTGTAATTCTGAAGGTAATCTGTGACTGAGCAAAAGTTAATTTAATATTGATATTATTTCAAAGCTAAAAGTTTCAAAAAGAAATGAAAAACAGTCTGTATGTTCCAAAACTATCAATTCAACCAACTGTGAATCAAAAACATAATTAGCCCGATTATTCTGTCTATATTAAACATGTTTAGTTTTTTTAAAAAATTATATTATTTCCTAAATAATAAAGTCTAACAACTCTTAGCATTTACACTGTTCTAGGTATTATAAGTAATCTAAGATTATTGAAGTATACAAGAATATGTGGGTAGATTATATGGAAACATTATGATGTTTTATATAAATGATTAGAGCATCCATAGGTTTTGATATCTGTGAAGGGTTCTGGAACCAAGCCCTCATGGATACTGATGGACAGCCATACACATTCCCTTCCCAAAAATATAGAAAAAAACATGATTCTAGTTTAACTTAATGTTTATAATTAGACATTCATAATGTGGGTCTAAATAAAAGGTACTGTTTTTTATTTAATTTTGTCAGAGCATTTAAAATATAACTTTAATAATTTTTCAGGACCTCCCTAGGATATTTAATATTTTACATATTAGGGATTTTGACTCAGGAAGATAAATGTATCAATTATTCCAGATCAGTTTTAGCCACAAAAAACAATACACTAAAAGATCACACCTAAAATAGTATTTTGCAGATTTATGTTAGACAAATTGACCTAAAGATACTAATGAATACAAAACAAAATCTTCCCCTAAAAAAAAAAACAAACAAACAAACAAAAAAAACTAAGCCTTATATACATAAGTAGATTTCTTATTTATTTGCAAATCTCTCATTTACTGTGCATTGCCATTAAAGGGCTAGAGTGGTGGGCATTTCACAAGTTTGTCTGGTAGCAGTACACTTCACTATTGGAATAGCCGTTAAACATATTCCCAAGCTTTTGTTTCTCAGATCACAAGTCAGGAAAAGGGGCTCTTATACCTGCAGCTGATAAACCTTATAGACTTTCGGAATTCTCTAAAAAGGATATATTAAGGAAGTTCCTGGATTGAATAGCCCAAGAAACTTTTGTCCAACTGCCTGAGAGGGGACTATCAGAAAGCTGTAAAGTAACTAGTGCCCCAAGCTCTAAAGTAACTAGCTCCCCAAGTAAAATAAGAATTGAAAAGCAGAATAGATATTTATACTACCATATAAAAACTTGTGCCAATTTATTATAATACTGCTTACTCTTGCATCTCTACTGGAAATTCCTAAGTATCAGTGCCTTGTTCTGTGTAGAACTCTGGAAAACTTCCTGCTTTAAGGATCAGTTTTGTGCTCTATCTGGCTTCCTTCATGGTCACAAAATAATTGCGGTAGTGCCAGCACTGTGATTTATAGATAAAGGAAGAGCACCTTTGTCCCAACATTCTAAGGAAAATCATTGAAGTCAATTTGGGCAGACTTAGGCCACTGCTAACCTATTGTAGTAGCTTAAGCAATAAGACTTGATAATCAAGGCTGGGTGATCTAAACAAACCAGGGCAGACTCTAAATTCAAAGTTAAGATCATATTTCTTCAAAGCTAATGAGCTACAACAGGAAAGGGAATATGCCTGGACAAAAATACCATTAGGGAGTTGGAAGTAGGAGAATGAGAGTCCAATAAGAACTAAATGTGAATACTCTTGGACCAGAACTACATTATTTTTGTCTTTCAAGTATAAGCAAACAGATCTGTAACTTTTATCCTTTTTAGTTGTTTTTTATTATTTTTATTTTTATTTATATGCCATGAAAAGAGCAAGGGAGAGAGATACTTCCATCCACTGTTTCACTCCTCAAATGCCCACAGCATTTAAGGGCTAAAACCAGGAAGCCTAAAGCTCAATCTGGCTCCCCCATGTGGGAGGCAGGAACCAGGTACTTGAGCCATCACCCCTGCTTCCTAGGGTGTGCATTAGCAGGAGCTGCTTCAGGGAGCAGGGCCTTGTCTAATCCATGCACGCTAAAAGCAAGTGGGGCCCCCAAGTGTGTTTTAATCACTGTGCCAAATGCCCACCCCTGTAACTTGATTTCTCATTTTATTCAGAAAGAGAGTTCACATTTTTGTAGTTTTAATTCTCTATACTTTTTAAAGAATTTGTTATAATATTGTAAATGAATATTTTATTACTTAAAATGTTTTCCTAATAGGAATATATTCAGCATTTTATAATGGCAAAAATTAATTTAGTTAAAACACCATTTGAAACTCATGTATGTATTACTTATCACATTTGTTTTTTAAAGTCTATTTATGATTGACAAAATCGTGAATGTTTAGTGCAGAGTAATATTTTATACATGTATACATTGTTCAGTGGTCAAATAAAAATTTAGCATATTTATCATCTCATATACTATTTTCACTATTTTGTGGCAACACTCAAGATCTTGTTTTCCAGAGGTCTTTAGGTACACAGAACATTGTTATTAACTACCATCACTCCACTATGTAAAAAACACTAGATCTTATTATTACTATCTAAGTTTATATTTATGCTCGTTAAGTAACCTTTCTCTCCCACTGTCCTATTTTCCCTCAAATCTTTGATAAACATTGTTCCATTCTCCGCTTTTTAGAGATGAGTGAAATCATGCAATGTTTGTCTTCCTGTATCTAGCTTATTCTACTTAATATACTTTTGATTCATCAAGTGACAGGATTTCCTTTTAATGGCTGATCAATGGGGCTGGTGTTATTGCATAGTGAATAAAGCCACCACCTGCAAATCCAGCATCCCATATGGGCACCTGTGCGTGTCTAGGCTGCTCCACTTCTTATCCAGCTCTCTGATAATGGCTTGGGAAAGGCAGTGGAGGATGTCCCAAATGTTTGGGCCCCTGCCACGAACACAGGAGACCTGGATGGAGCTCCTGGCTAATGGCTTCGACTTGACTCAGCCTTGGCTGTTGTGGCCATCTGGGGAGTGAACCAGCAAATGGAAGACCTCTCTCTCTGTCTCCCTCTCTTTGACTTTCAAATAAATAAATAAAAATATTTTAAAAAAAGACTGGACAGTATTCCATTACATATGAATGCTATATTGTCTTTTTGGAATGATTAGTTTATGGACATTTAGATTGATTCCACATTTGGATTGATGTGAATAGTACAGAAATAAACCTGGAAGTGCAGACACCTCTTCAATACACTGATTTGCTCTCCTTTTGGTATATATCGAATAGTGCAATGGCTGGATCTCATGATACTTATATTTTACTATTTTGAGGAAACTCCGTACTGTTTTCCACACTTTAAATGGAATATTCATCATGAGCTAGTGGGGTTCCTCCCAGTGATGTGGGGAGGAATCAGCATTGGAGATCAATGGACATAACCAATCACAGTAACAAAGTCAAGGAGAAAAGCATTAGTAGCTCAAAAAACATTTGATAAAGGCAGCATTGCTTTATGGTATAAACACTCAATAAATTAGGTATAAAAGGACATACTTCAATATAAAAAGGTCATATATGACAAATCTAACATCAAAATGAATGGAGAAAGTAGCAATCTTCTCTAAAATCTGGAATGAGATAAGGGTATCTACTTTTATCATGTTTCTGTAAAAAGTTATCTGTATTATTCTAACTGAAAGAAAATTACAAGTAAGTAATTTAATATCTTGATTAATACATTTTCTTTGGGGATGAAAACATTTCAAGGTCAATTTTATAGAGTGCCATTTCACATGAATTTTTAATTCCATTGACTTGGGCTGATTTTAATGACTTAGCAAGAGTTTCTGATTTGGACATGTGCCACTTAGCCTAAAGAATTCTGTTTCCCCTTTGTCAGAATGCACATTTTGCCAGGAATACTGTGTGAAGGAAGCATTTGATAAACAAGTTTAGAAAATAATGTCAGGGCATGATCTATAGTGAAATGTAATGAGAAAATATTGTATTACTGTGATGTGATAAAAATTGAAATGAAAGCTGCAACAGTATTTATCCAGAATGATTACATTTTAAAGAGCATCTGGACTTAAATGCAGTTTGCAGATTGATAAACTATGCAATTAACCAATATACAATTTACTAGAATAGCAAGTCAAGCATTCAGATGAGAGTAGGTCAGAAATATGTAATGGTTTATAATTTATGGGTTTTAAATGTGTTTCAGAGATTAAACTAGAGCCTTTCCATTACTTGAAATAAAGCACACTTTTCATTTCCTTATTATGTTTTCTAGGCTGAATTTCTATGACTATTTCCACTCTCAGTTTCTAGCAACAGAAAATTTCCTGGGGAGTATTTTAATCCATTTATTGCTGATACCCTAATTAACAGCAGGTGACATTGCAAAAAATTCTAAACCTAACTATGGTTAGCCTCATAATATTGCTTTATGTCAATGTAACAGCTAGTATAATGTTTGATTGGCAAGTTTAGTCTCCTACAACTTCAGAGAAGACTTGTCCACAAAAATTTACCAGTGCTGTAACTGCCCAATGTACAATGTAGGTGTAATTAATATAGCTTGCAGTAATTTTTTTGTTTTTCCCTTCCCTTATGTGTACTAAAGACAAATCAAGAGCATTAAGGGGGCCGGCGCCGTGGCTCAATAGGCTAATCCTCTGCCTTGTGGCACCAGCACACAGGGTTCTAGTCCCTGTCGGGGCGCCAGATTCTGTCCTGGTTGCCCCTCTTCCAGGCCAGCTCTCTGCTATGGCCCGGGAGTGCAGCAGAGGATGGCCCAAGTCCTTGGGGCCTGCACTCCATGGGAGACCAGGAAAAGCACCTGGCTCCTGCTTTCGGATCAGCGCGATGCGCCGGCCGCAGCGCACCTGCCGTGGTGGCCATTGGTGGGTGAACCAATGGAAAAGAAAGACCTTTCTCTCTGTCTCTCTCTCACTGTCCACTCTGCCTGTCAAAAAATAAAAATAAATAAATAAATAAATAAAAAAGAGCATTAGGGAAGACAGATGGAAAACAGAAAAAATGCAGAAGGAGAGGTATTTTTTAATAATAAAGAGAAGTCAGGAGTATTATACAGAGGAGACCTCTATCCTTGGAGGAAACAAGCTGCAAGTTGGGTTTTCAGGAGCAAGTCAGAGTTCACAGTACCAGCAAAGGAGAATGGAGGGTGGCCCTGAGAATCTCAAGGTCATGAAACACAAAAGCCAGAGGGAGCTAACAGTGTTTTCCAAAGTTAACTTTTGAGGCCTTTCCTTGTGAGGAGCTCCAAGTTTTTTAGAGGCATCATTTTGTAACAACTCTGAGAGACAAGTGCAACTATTTGTACATCATGGTTTACATGTGAATTTAAGAATGGAATTGTGGCTGCAGTGCCCTGGGCCAGCGGGGATTCTGTGATTTCCCCATTTAACAAGACTTCTCAACAAATTCCGTGACCCAGGGAACATCTGCTATACCTTAAGAAGGAATAAATTTTTGTTAGGGCCATTGTAGGAAAATTAATTAATGAACCCTTTATCAGCATAATTAACAAGCCCACCATTTACCTCTCTCTGCTTGTGGATAGCATCTGAATGTGGCAATGAAATGTACTGCCTTAATCAATAACAAAGATTCGAATTATTGCCACGTATCCTTCTTAATTTTTTGAGTGTGCGACAGCACCACATAAATTTGTCTAAACCTGACTCAATATATGATTCCACCCTGCAAGAAAAATATAAAACCTGTGATCGAGCCGCAGCCTGAGAAACAGCCAATGCAGACTCCTTTATAGGATTAAATCCTCAGTTTGACAAGCTGAATATATTTTTAATCTCCTCCCAGACTGTATTTCAGTTGACAGTGTGGGGAACAAAAATAGCTCAGTATTTGGTAGAATTTTAGGTGAGAGGTATATAGTTACATGATCCTAAAGCTAGAAGGAGTGTGGGAGGGAGAGAGGGGGAGGGTAAGACTGAGGGGAAAGTGAATATCATTATGTTCTAGAATCATACCTACAAAGCATATTAGATCTGTTAAAATATTAAAAATTAAAATAAAAATGTAAAAAAATAAGCTGTTTAAATTATACAGTGAAAAATGTTAACACATCTTGCACTTAACATTTTCTCTATATTGTATATAGATTTCTGATCATCCAAAGTTGGATCTTTGAAGAACAGTCATTCTCAATAAAAAAGATGAAATCAAAACAAAACAAAATCTTGAACATTAAAAAAAAGTAGGTCATGACATATTAATTTTTGATCTACAGGTGATTAAATACTTCTGCAGAGTTTTCAGCAAAGGAATGATATAGTTTCTCACATTATAGATAGGCTATTCTGGCCACTCTTTGGAGGGCGGCTGCCAGGGCCCCACAAAGAAAGTAGAGAGCCATTTAGAGGATAGACTGCAAAGGCAAGCGATGCTGGGAATAAGTTTCTGGAATAATGCAAGCACAACAGAGAAGATTCTTCTGACTCCCACTGGAGCCTTGAGGATGACCAACTTCTTTCAAAAATCCAAACTTTGATGTAGATGAGTGTATTCACAAACAATTACCTAAGACAGAAAGTAGTTAACTGCCCTGTAGTATGTCCTGAAATCTGGTATTGTGATGCCTCCAGCTTTGTTTTTGTTGTACAAGATTGCTTTAGCTATTCGAGGTCTCCTGTGTCTCCATATAAATTTCAGCACCATTTTTTCCAGATCTGAGAAGAAGGTCTTTGGTATCTTGATTGGGATTGCATTGAATTTATAAATTGCTTTTGGGAGAATGGACATTTTGATGATGTTGATTCTTCCAATCCATGAGCATGGAAGATTTTTCCATTTCTTGGTATCCTCTTCTATTTCTTTCTTTAAGGTTTTGTAATTTACGTCATAGAGATCTTTAACATCCTTGATTAAGTTTATTCCAAGGTATTTGATTGTTTTTGTAGCTATTGTGAATGGGATTGATCTTAGCAGTTCTTTCTCAGCCATGGCATTGCTTGTG
This sequence comes from Oryctolagus cuniculus, assembly GCF_051225735.1. Taxonomy (NCBI): domain Eukaryota; kingdom Metazoa; phylum Chordata; class Mammalia; order Lagomorpha; family Leporidae; genus Oryctolagus; species Oryctolagus cuniculus. The sequence goes on along the minus strand of NC_142869.1, from coordinate 114,313,343 downwards.
TATACAAAGGCTGTTGATTTTTGTGCATTGATTTTATATCCTGCCACTTTGCCAAACTCCTCTATGAGTTCCAATAGTTTCTAAGAACCAAAGGGATCACAGAAACAAGAATAGTGTCTGCAAATACTAGCTGATAGAATAAGAAAGGGAGAGAATGATCCAACATGGGAAGTGAGATACACAGTAGACCCATAGAATGGCAAATGTCCTAAACAGCACTCTGGCCTCATAATCAGTCCTTAAGGCATGCGGATCCGGCTGAAATGCCCATGAGACTATTTCAGGCATGGAAAGCCAAGACACTCTGGGGAAAAAAAAACCTAAATGAAAGATCTCCGTGAGTGAGATCCCAGTGGAAAGCATGGGTCATCAAAGAAGGAGGTACCTTTCTCTGAAGGGAGGAGAGAACTTCCACTTTGACCATGGCCTTGTCTAAATATGATCAGAGTCAGTGAACTCAGGGGGCTTCCATAGCCTTGACAGCTCATGACAAGAGCCTGGGGTGATACTGATGCCATAAACAAGAGTGTCAATTTGTTAAGTCAACAACAGGAGTCACTGTGCACTTACTCCTCATGTAGGATCTTTGTCCTTAGTGTGCTGTACATTGAGATTTAATGCTATAACTAGTACTCAAACAGTATTTTTCACTTTATATTTCTGTGTGGGAGCAAACTGTTGAAATCTTTACTTAATGTATGCTAAACTGATCTTCTGTATATAAAGAGAATCGAAAATGAATCTTGATGTGAATGGAAGGGGAGAGGGAGTGGATAAGGGGAGGGTTGCGTGTTGGAGGGACATTATGGGGGGAAGCCATTGTAATCCATATTCTGTACTTTGAAAAATTATATTCATATTCTGTCTTTGCTACTTGCAAATAAAGATGTCAAAAAATCTCAAAAAAAAAAGAAAGTAGTTAACAAAAACACAAAACAGCAATTTTTCAAGCATACATGGAGGCAACAGTTTTTAAAAGTGGCATTTCTCTCTTCATCTTCCCAAGAAATCAAATGCCTGCATCCCAACTTTCAAAGATATATCTAGTGACATAAAGACAATGTTAGTCTTTAGATTCATAGTGTCAGAACCCATCATACATGGGTGTTAGAAGTCACAGGTTGAGCAACTGTGATCCAAAACCATGAAATATGAAATGCTCTTAAATCCACAAGTTTGTAGGGTCGACAAGATAGCCCAAGTGGAAAATTCTACATGTGAACTCATCCGATGGATCAGAGTAAAAACACAGAAGCACTAAAGAAACTGTATAACCTTCAGGTTGTATACAGAGTGTGAATGAAACATGAATGTGTTTTGTGTTTAGACTCGGATACCACTACCAAGATATTCCATTGCATATATGCAAATATTCCAAAATTCTAAACTGAAATCTGTAACACTTCTGGTCCTAAGCATTTTCAAAACATGGATACTCAACCTGTATTCTTTCCATGATTAGATCTGAAAAAAAAAAAAAAAAAAAAAAAACAGGAAAGTAGGGAAACCTAAACTTTCCGTAGCAAAATAGATTCTAATTGTGTCATTTCCCTGAGCCATTTCTTCTTTTTTTTTAAACATTTGTTTATTTGAAAGATAGAGATCTTCAATGCTCATTCAATCCTCAAATATCTGCAACAGCTGGGACAGGACCAGACCAAAGTCAGGAGCCCAGTCCTCAATCGAGATCTTCCATGTGGGCATCAGGGAATAAAGTGCTTGAGCCATTACCTTCTGCCTTTCAAGAATGTAAATCAACAGGAAGCAGGAATGGAAAGTAGAGCCAAGACTCAACCCCAGGCACTCCACCATGAGATGCAGATGTATCAGCCACTCTGCTGAGCTCTTTCAATGAAGCTGTGTGAAATGTCTTCTGCCCTCTCAGATACATGGCCTTTGCTTTAGATCAGAACTTTATGAACATCAAATATTTTACATATAATTTGCTTTTCTATTCCTAATAATTATATTTAATTCTCCATAGTATAGTTGTATTTTAATTATGTGATAAAGGAAATACAATCGGTTGAAAAATCCATGCATTATAAATACTTTTATAGAAACAGCTGGGAAGTCTATCACAGGCAAACCTGGAGGTAGGCAGGGGAGAAAGTATTTGGTAGCAAGCTACATGGAAAACTTGATAGCAGAACTGATCAACACCATTGGACACTCTGTGCCTGGAGAACAGAATACGTGTGTCACTAAGGTGCTAAGGAAGATGAAGTGTGGAGCTGGCCCTGTGGCACCGTGGGACAAGCTGCTGCTTGGGACTCCCATGTTACATTGCTAGTTTTAATCCCTGCTATGCTGCTTCTCCATGCAACTTCCACTAATACACCTGGAAGTTAGCCGACAATTGCACAAGTACTTCAGTTTCACCCCCAGGTAGGAGACCTTAATGGAGTTTTGGCTCCTGGCTTTGGATTGACCCAGCTCTGGTTGTTGTGGCCATTTGGGAAGTGAACCAGCAGGTGGAAAACCTCTCCCTCTGCCTCTGCCTCTCTGTAACTATGCCTTTCAAATAAATTAATAATTTTTTAAATAAGAAATATATTAATAAATGTTCCCACATTTATCCCCACAAAGCAAGTATTTAGTCTATCTCCTGAGACTCCTAGTGATACACCAAGCCCATAGCAGTGTGCTTGGGTTTGAGTCTTGGTTGTGTTCCCAATTCCAACTTTCTACTAATGCACATCCTAGGAGGCAATGGTGATAGCACCAGTGGTTAATTCCCTGCCACCTATGTGACAGTCCAGATTGAGTTCCAAGTTTTCTGTCTGCTCCAGGCTTTTGCTCAGCTCAAGTCCAGCCATTTAGGGCACAGGGGAGTGAGCCAAAGGATTCTTCTCCTCCCACCCCCTTTTCAATTTATCTGTCTCTGCCTCTCTCTCTCTCTGACACTCAAATTAATAGCATAAATAAAAATAAAAGAGGCAAACATTTGGTTTAGTCTAGTGATTAAGCCAAACTTGCATCAGTTTGAATTTGCTGCATCCCACATCAGAGCACCTGAGTTCAGATCCCTGCTCCATGATCAATTCCAGCTTCTTGTTAATGCTCACCAAAGAAGCCAGAAAAGTAATGACTGCAATCCTTGGGTCCCTGCCAACTCTGTAGGTGAGTTGAATTGAATTACTGTTTCCCTGTTTCATCCTGGCACAGTCCTGGCCATTGTTGGCATTTGGGGAGTGAGCCAGTAGATGCAAGACCTCTCTCTCTGCCTCCCCACTCCCCTCCCCTCCCTCCCTCCCTCTCTCCCGGTCAAATAAATAAAAAAACAGTAAACTCAATGCTTCATACAAAAAATCCTATGTTTTCACCAGTATCTGAAAATTTATACTTAACTACATCATTAGAAATGTTTGCGATAACTTCTCATGGTTGGAAATCTACTGTATGTGAAATTAAAATATTTACTCCTGATTTCTTCTGATTACTGCTGGCAAGATACTTTATCAGTATATTTGTGATCTCCATGTGTCATTGTGTTTAAAATGTGTTTCTTACATAAAATAGTTAAGTTTGATTTTCTGATTCAATCTTCCAATGTCTGTCTTTTATTGGTTCCTTTAGATCATTGATGTTCAAAGTGATTACTGATACATTTGGATTCATATTGACTGTATTACTAATTTCTAGTTGTTGACGTTGTTTTTTATACCTCTTTTTGTCTTCTACTTTTTCCTGCCTTTGTAACTTTAACTGAGCATTGTATAGGACCCTATTTCCTATCATTTCTTAGCACATCAATTGTATCTATTCTTTTACCTTTTACCCTATAGTTTGTGGCACATTTAAAACCAATCCATATAGACTTTCAAAAAAGACTATACCACTCTAAAAGTCCTTTGAATCATTTATAAGCAAAACAATCCTAATTCCTACCTCCTATTCCTTTCATAGCTGCTATTCAATTCACTTATGCATATGAATTAATAAGTGATCATATGTTCTCATACCCCTAATATGTACAAATATATGCATTTTGGTTATTATTATCCTTTTAGATCAATTAAGAATAAGAAAAAATAAAATATTTATTTTTCTTCTGACCCTGTTCTTTATGTAGTACTGAGTTCCATATCAATCATGTGGTTTCTTTCTAAGGACATTTTGCTTTTCTTGCAAAGAAACCTATTGACAAGAAATTTACTAATTTTTTGTTAGGAAAGCCTTTCATTCCTAACTTTTGAAGAATAATTTTGTAGGATATAACATTTCAGTGAATTGGATTTTTCATCTCAACACTAAATATTCCATTTCACTCTTTTTGATTGCTTTGTTTCTGAGGAGAAATGGATGTAATTCTTACCTTTGCTTCTCTAAATGAAAGGTGTGCTTTCTTCTGACTTCAAGTTTTTTTTCTTTATCTTTGTTGTTTTTTAATTTGAAAATATTATGTCTAGTGTATATGTTTATACTGTAGCCTGCTTGAGCATAGTTTTGACGTTGAGGATAATTCTCAGTAATTATTATTTCAAATATTTCTTTTTTATCATTTTTATTTGAAAGAATTACACACACACACACACACACACACAGAGGCAGAGAGAGAGAGAGAGAGAGAGAGAGATTGAGAGAGATTGTCCATTCTCTGGTTCACTCCACAAATCCCTCAGTGGCCAGGGCTGGGCCAGGCCAAAGCCAGGAGCTTAGAAATCCATCTGGGTCTCCCATGTGGGTGGCAGGGGCCCAAGCACTTGGGCCATTTTCCACTGCATTCCCTGGTTCATTAACAGGGAGCTGGATTCAAAGCAGAGCAGCTATGACTTGAACTAGCACTCACATATGATGTCAGGCTCATAGACTGTAGCTTAATGTGCTGTACCACAGTGCTGGCCCCTCAAATGTTTCTTTGGTTCTTTTTTCCCCTTCTGTTGTCCCATGGAGCTTGACATACTTTTGGGAGTTGTCCCATCATTCTTGAGTACCATGATTTTTTGTATTCAATATTTTTCTTTTTGCTTCTTGGTATTAAAGGTTTTTATTGATATACCCTCAAGTTTATTCTTTCTTTAGCCATGTTCAATCTACAAATTAGCCTATCCAAGTTATTCTTTGTTTTTGATGTCTTATTTTGTATCTCCATAGTTTCTCTTTGGTTGGTTCCTAGAATTCCATCTCTCAGATTACCTTGAACATCTGTACTTCATTTATGTCTGCAGTATCCATAGAGCACATACAATATTAGTTGCAGTTTTTAGATTTCTGGTCTGATCATTCTGATACATTGTCTTATCCGAGTCTGTTTTCATATTTGCTCTGTCTCTTCAATAGTGGATTTTTTCTTTAGCACAGGGTGATGAACTGGGTAAAAGGAAATGCTGTAGGCAAACTTTCAGCTTTGTGATAGAAGCTGCGGATGCGGGAAGTGTTCTGTGGCCCTATGAGTAGGCCTCAGGCATTAGAGAACCTGCATTTCTGGACTGTGAGTTCCCTGATTCTCTTAGTACTTCTACCCTAAGTTGGGATTGGATTTTCCCCCGCCCCCCAGAAATGGTGGGTCTCATAAAACTGCAGAAATGTAAAATCATTTCTTCAATGAGCAGTCCTTGTTGAGAACAGAATGCGATTCTGTGTTGCAGAATGGTGCCTATACCCTTCGCCCTGCTAGAAGTACCAGGAATTTTTTTCTCTCTCTCAGATATGAGCCTCTAGCAGTTCATCAACGATAGTTCTGGGTCTCATAGGGGTTGCTGCTTGTGAGTTTCTGCTCCTGTAATCGGTCTTTCTCTGTATCTGCTTGTCTGTCTTTCTAATATTGTGACCCATGGTTGTCATCTCATTCCTCTTAAAATCTAAGAGGAGTTTCTGATACTTCAATTGGTTCAGTTGTTTACTTGTTGAGATTGGGTGACCAACATCAGCTTCTTACATGCCAGGCTGAAAATCGCAATACCATACCATCATCATTTCTATTCCTATTTTCTGCCACCCAGTGTTTGTAGTAGTGCTAACTTTAATACCTTACTGGGAATATTGGATATCTACAGACCCAAAATTTGTACAAGAAATTCTCAAGCCAAAGATGATTACAGTCCCTGTCTTATCAAGCAGTTGATGTTTGAGTTGGGTCATTAGACCTGGCTGATTTTCCAAAGCCAATTTCAACCAGATAGTGGTCATTAATTCAAGCTTTGTTTTCATGTGTAAACCTCATTTGTTACATCAATTATTTGTTTATTCTTTCCATGTAAATTCTTTTTAAACTTTTTTTCTTACAAAATAAATACACTCTCATTTCTCTTCATGAACAGTATGTAATTCAATGTCTGTTGTTAGAGATTATTAAAAACATAAGAGTGTACTATCCCTCTCTGCTTTTAATTAATAGATCCTTCAACAGGTTTTTCTTAAAAATGAAGCATTGCACCTACATAATAAGTTCTTTTACTTGCTGCTCGTTTATTGAGGATGATTTTTTTTCCTCTCCTTGGCATAGCCACTAACCTCTACAGGATTATTTGCATAATCACCGACCCTCTTTTTGCCACAGTCATCGTTTCCACTCATTCTGCACACACAAGTAAATTTAAGCAATTTACAAGCAAACATACCCTTAATATTAGAAGCAATTTATGCATATACGTTAACAGTCTTACTTTTGCACCACAATTAATGTATTTTATGTTAATTGTTCACTTTCACATTTCACCAGGAAATGGGATATAAAGAACTCTGTTTTAATTAATTATGAATTTTAAATGTAATTATTAACTTTAAATGTTCACAGTTCAGCCAGTATGAATCATTTTAATATAAAGCTATCTAAAAATATTACCCACCCACCCCCAGGCATCCTTGGAAGAATTCTTGCACTCCAACAATATGAATATACTCTAAGTCCATACCGATTTTTCTTACCACCAAATGCTGAATAAATCCATTAAACATAATTACTTTTTCAGTAGAGAACACAATGGAAAACCAAATCATAGGGAAATATGAGCACCAATGTTGTAGAAATTTGCTGAGTTTGTTACTGCATTTGTTGGATTAAGAGCACAGGAGGTGGTATTTCTTTTTGTTTATTGGTTTTCCTTGCCATCTCCAATAAAATTTAAACTTTTTTTGTATCAGATGGGATATGATGAAAAACTATCTATGTCACTGAAAAGCTAGAATGTGTGTAGCATGCAGAATATACTGATTTGGAATGGAGGGTCTTTTTGATCTTACTTTGCAGTGCTTACTGGAAAAATATATTCCAAAGCCAAGAGTCCTTGCTGGTAACCAGAAGGATGATAAAAATTTATTTACTTAACCTTGGCTTGCACTGTGAGGGAGGTAAGGGTTATCAGGAATACATAACTGTATTAGAACAGCAGGAATCCAATAGTAATGAGAGCACTGATAAGGGGCAGGGCCTGACCAGATAAATGATAGATATGTAGATCATGCTTTATTTGCTCGCTACTTAGCATAATCACCTCCTAAACATTCTTTTTCTTATGATCTGAATTTTGCAGCATACAATGGTTCATTTTCTCTTATTCTACTAGGCAGGGGAAAGAAAAAAGCATTTTAGCATTGGAATGGATTTTCTCTAACAGGAATTCATAGGATGTTAAGAATTTTAAAGTAACAATGATTAAAATGCTCAGTGTCCCCATAGTTAACTAGTTTGTCAATGCTGGTTTGAAACATGCTAATTCATGTCTTCATTGCAGAAATGCACAGAGACTTAAATGACCTTGAGTAGGCAATGACACACAGTATTTTTCATATCATTTTGACCATTGAAAACTACTTTAAAGAAATACTAAATGTTAAGTATTTGCAACATATCTCTTGGGTAATGTTAATGTAGAAAAATCATTGATATTATATGCAACATTACAAATCTGTCTGAGAATCAAGTATATAAACAATTTTACTAGACTGGTTATTTCTCCACACAATTAAATGAGCCTCTATTCATATATATGTATGAAAAACAAAGAAGTAAAATTTTACTCAAATAATTTTTTAATCAGTCAAATGATCCCTTGGCCTTGAATGTCTGGGATTGACTCTGACATAGAAAATTTGGGGACAGCATATACTACATGAGGATACAGTTGGGAAAGTGATTTTTTAAAGTAGTTCAGTAAAGAAGTAACAGTACGCAAAGAACTTTTCATTGGTTCATTTTAATCATTTCACTTTCATTTTAGAAAGAGTCACTGAGTTTATTTATAATCTATTTCCCTTACTGAATTGATTTACCTACGATTCTCTGACAAATTTTTATTCTTCTATGGTTTGGTCGTCTATCAAATAAACAATAATTTTTAGAGAATGAAACAGGTCATTGTTTGGTGATGAGTGTGGGAAAGTACTTTGAGATACATAAATAAGTCTTCAATTGAACATAATGTTATGCATTATTGTAACTACTTTTACATGCACAGATCTATTGATTTTATCTATTTTATTATTTTTTACTTTGGGCTGAATTTTTTTTCAAACTATTAATAAATTGGCCATCACCCTTGTTTTTGTTCATTTGCTGTGTGATTTCATCAGCTACAGAATGGGATTTTCTCAACCCATTCACGGTAAGCCTGATGAGTAATGAATTCTCCACACTCATTATAAAAATTCTTAAAGTAATGCATATGTTGATTAGATTGATTCAGCCAGTCTGCAATATACTTGCATATTTTTATTTATAATATTTTATTTATTCACCATGAAAACATTTCATGTACTTCATATATACAGATTTAGAAACATAGTCATACCTCCCTGTCTACCTCCCCTTGTACCCATGCTCTCACCCTCCTTCCTTTTCATTTCTTCTTCCTATAATTCTTATAACGTATTTTCAGTTCATTTTATAAGATTAACACTCCACTAAGTCAAAGAGTTCAACATATAGAAAAAAACAAAGTATGCTCCTCAACAGTAGAGACAAGGGCTGTGAACAATAATCAATTCTCAAAATGTGAGTTTTGCTCATGTAGATTACATTATTTTGTATACTATTAGTTACCACAGATCAGGGAAAACAGGATTTTTGTTTTTGGGGACTGGCTTATTTCACTAAGTATGATGGCTTCTAGTTGCATACACTTAAATGTGAAAGAGGATTTCTTTCATTTTAGGGCTCAGTATTATTCCATAGTGTATAATACTACATTTTCTTTATCCAGTCATCTGTTGATGAGCATCTGTGTTGATTCCATACCTTAGCTATTTTAAATTGAGCTGCAATAAATATGGGGGCACATATAACATATTTATATGCTGATTTCATTTCCTTTGGGTAAATTCCCAAGAGTGGAAAGGCTGGGTCATATGGTAATGTATTTTCATATATCTGAGAAATCTCCATTCTGTCTTCCATAATGGCTATACTAGTTTGCATTCCAACCAACAGTGGGTTAGGATACCTTTTTCCCACATCCTCACTAGTAATTATTGTTTTTGATTTCTGTGTGAGTGCCTTGGTAACGGTGATGAGGAAAAACCTCATTGTGGTTTTAATTTGATTTTCCTTGATGGCTAGTGATCCTGAACATTTTTACGTGACTTTGGGCAATTTGGATTTATTCTTTTGAAAAATGCCTGTTCCTTTGCCATTTCTTAACTGGATTTCTCAATCTATGAGATCAGCATTACCTGGATTGCAAAAATCAGAAAAAGATACAAGAGAGGAAGAGAACTATAGACCAATATCAATGATGAATTTAGATAAAAAAAATCCTCAACAAAAAATTGCTAATTAAATCCAACAACACATCAGAAAGATAATTCACCTAGACCATATGAATTAAACCATCTCTGGAATGCTGGTATGGTTTAATTAGTATAAATCAACAAATTTTGTACATCATATTGGCAAATTGAAAACTAATAACCATATGATTGTCTCAATAGATGCAGAAAAATTATTTGATAAAATGCAACATTCTTTTAAGATAAAATACCTTAAGCAAACTGGGTATAGAAGGAACATTCCTCAACACAATCAAGGCAATCTACACTAAACCCACAACTAGCATCATGTTGAATGGAGGAAAGTTAGAAACACTTCACTAAGATCCAGAACCAGACGAGGATACCCACTCTCACCATTGCAATGCAATATAATCCTGGAAATTTAACCAGAACCATTAGGCAAGAAGAAGGAGTCAATTGAATACAAATTGGAAAGGAGGAAGTCAAATTATCTCTGTTTGCAGATGACCTGATTCTACATATAGACCCCATTAAGAGACTATTGAAACTCATAAGAGAGTTTGGTGAAGTTGCAGGATATAAAATCAGCACACAAAAATCAATAGCCTTTGTAAACAGACAATGAGATGCCTGAGAAAGAATTTCTAAGATTTTCACAATAGCTACAAAAATCTGAATACCTTGTAATAAATTTAATCAGTGATGTCAAAGATCTCTACAATGAACATTACAAAACATTAAAGAACTAAACAGCACTCTGGCCACAGAATTAGCCCTTAAGGCATTCAGATCTGGCTGAAGAGCCCATGAGAGTATTTTAGGCATGGAAAGCCAAAACACTCTGGCAAAAAAAAAAAAATACCTAAATGAAAGATCTCTGCAAGTGAGATCCCAGTAGAAAGAATGGGCCATCAACGAAGGAGGTACCTTTCTCTGAAGGGAGGAGAGAGCTTCCACTTTGACTATGACCTTGTCTAAATAAGATAAGAGTCAGCAAAATCAAAAGGCCTCCATAGCCTTGGCAACTCATGACTAGAGCCTAGGGAGATTACTGACGCCATAAACAAGAGTGTTAAATTGTTAAGTCAACAACAGGAGTCACTGTGTACTTACTCCTCATGTAGGATCTCTGTCCTTAATGTGTTGTTCAATGTGAATGAATGCTATAACTAGTACTCAAACAGTATTTTACACTTTACGTTTCAGTGTGGGTGCAAACTGTTGAAATCTTAACTTAATATATACTAAATCAATCTTCTGTATATAAAGAGAATTGAAAATGAATCTTGAGGCGAATGGAATGCAAGAGGGAGTGGGAGATGGGATGGTTGTGGGTGGGAGGGAAGTTATGGGGGGAAAAATCCATTGCAATGCATAAACTGTACTTTGGAAATTTATATTTATTAAATAAAAGTTAAAAAAAGAATTAAAAAAAATGATGACACTAAAAATGGAAAAATCTTCCATGTTTGGGGATTGGAAAAAAGAATATCATCGAAATGTCCATACTACTGAAATCAATTTACAAATTCAATATGATCCCAATCAAAGTACCAATAACATTCTTTTCAGGTTTAGTGGGAAAAAAAAATGCTAAAATTTATATGGGAACACAAGAGGCCATGAATAGCTAAAGCAATATTAAACAACAAAAAACAAAGCCAGAAGCATCACAATGTCAGAGTTCAGGAATACTACAGGGAAGTTATAATCAAAACAACTTAGTACTAGCACAAAAATAGACATGTAGACAAGTGTAGCAGAATAGAACCCCAGAAATCAATCCATGTATCTACAACCAAATAATCATTGCAAAAGACTTAAAATCAATCCCTAAAAAAAGGACAGTCTCTTCAACAACTGGTATAGGGAAAATTGGATCTCCATGTGCAGAAGTAAAAAAATAAGACTCCATCTTACACATTATACAAAAAGCCACTCAAAATGGATCAAGGATCTAAATCTACGACCTGATACCATCAAAGTACTAAAGGAGAACATTGAGGAAACTCTGTAAGACATGGCACAAGAAAACACTTTTTGTAAAAGACCCCGGAAGCACAGACAATTAATGCAAAAATAGACAAATGTGAACACATTAAGCTAAGAAGCTTCTGTACTGCAAAGGAGACACTCAACAAAGTGAAAAGGCAACCAATAGCATAGAAGAAAAATATTTGCAACTATGCAATTGATAAAGGATTAATATCAAGAATCTGTAAAGAGCTAATTATCAAAATTCTAAATTCCTCCCATCTAGATGTCATAGAACAAAATATTTTAACTTTTGCCTTGGTTATTAGAAAAAAACACAGTAACCTATAGGATTTAATCAGATGATTAGATTATATAGGTGAGTATTCAAGAATTCCTTCAGAAATACTACACAAAACATTTTTAAAATACCATATAGATGAATGTATTATTCTCTGAATATTCAAGAATGCTTTCTTGAAATGTGAATACTATAATTCTGGTCATGCCATTTAAAAAGATGTGTTTCTAGTCAGTATCTGTTTGTGTTTGCATATTGCTTACCAGCTCTGTGGAAGACTATACTTTTGGGAGAAATAGAAAACATTGTGTGAGAAATTATCCCTGTCTTCAAATAATTTATGTTTTTCTTGGTATAATGATGCACACATTTGGATTGTTTGTGGATGATCAAAGTGGTTCAATATTAGTTTCTATATGTTCTCTAGGGACAAAGCTACCACTTCTCTGCCAAAATTTTTTTTCTTCATCTTTTGGGTTTTAGTTTTAAATATGTGTGTTCTCATATTGTATCTAGATAGTATTTTCCTATATGTTTGCAGTCATAGAAAGAAACAGACAAAATATCAGCTCTTACAGCCTATCAGGCTGCAATAGTTTATTGCTTTCTTAAAAAGAAGGAATCCAGTTAACAGTACATTCTGAAAATGGTGATTTATTTTTTAATGATTAATTCTGAGTATTAGATAAATAGGCTCTCTCCTTGCCTCTCTCTCTATGTATATCTATATCAATGCCATTTGGATCACATGATACATATTTCATGACACACATACACACAATGCTGGATTACAAATTATATATATATATATATATATTTCTGTTTTTAAATATGTTTAATTCTGTATACATACGGTTTAATAATATATAATATTTTCTATCCCTTAGGGCCATAATAGACACGTGTCATAAACATGAAAATAGGACCAAACGCTGAACTGTCAGCTGAGGATTCTAGCCTAATTCAATCAAAGCAGGTTCATCTACAGTATGTTAACTATGAAAAGCAAGAATATATGGGAAAAAACCTTCTTCCTTTCAGTTGGTTTCAGAACAAGTAAATGGAAGAATCCACAGATGGGCTTTTGGGAAAAAATACTTTGGGTTTGTTTCAACATAGTTGACTTATTGCTGTACATATCTCCTTGTCTTACCAAGACATCACAAAAAAACCATCAAAGGAATGAAAGGATACAAACACATAAACCAAAAAGGAGAGCACCACCAGGTAACTCATTCCTGAATTTGAACACTGATTCAGGGAGACTGAAATAATAAATATTTCCTGCAGCGTCATGGTGGAAGCTAAATTCCAAAAGAAAATGTTTGTGCAGGGAACAGTATATTTGGTAAAAAAATTGAATTTGTTGGAGAAGAAATTAAACCTCTATGGAAAGCAAAGAAATCTGGTTTTACAAACACAGGAAATTAAATCACAGTACATTTTGTAACTCAGGAATGTTAAAATTGTTCATTTGTATGATGGAAAGTGATAAATATGCATGGATTTGCTTTTTATAGTGTTCAGTAATATTTTCTAAAAATCCGTATCTCTAATAATTAACTAGTATGTTTACAAAAATTACACTGGTCCATAAAAAAGATTTATTCAGGGAGAATATGATTGATGTAAGTCTGACAGGCAGAAGTCCGGGGACTTTTAATGAGCCTTCAGAAGTGTTCCCAAGTGATCAAATTCTAGTCAGAATATGTGCATTCCATGAAAGCAAATTTTACTTACCTTTATAAAGTGGATATACATTGGCTTGGCCAATTAAAGGTAGACATTAGGTAACAAGAGAAATCAGATTATAGATTACTTTCTTTAGGACATGATGTGGGGTAGTTGTTGGGGCATAGTGGTTGAGCCATACCTTGTAACACCCAAATTCCAGTCACATCACCTCCACCTCTGCTTCTGATCCAGCATCCTGCTGACTCCTTGGGAGTCAGTAGATGATGACTTTAGTGCTTGAGCCTCCATCACCCTCATGAGAGACACAGATGCAGATCCAGTTTCCTAGCTAGAGCCTGGCCCAGGCCTGACTGTTGTCAGCATTTGGGAGTGAACCAGAATATGGAAAATTTCTCTCTCTCACTCGCCCTGCCTTTCAGGAGATAAAAACAGTTTTTAAAATGTCAGATAGAACATAACTTATTAGAGACATCTTGAGAAACAGAGTATTGTCTCTGAAAACAGAGTACTTATAGAAAAATAATGCTTAATTTTAAGAGGGACATGTTTGGGAATAGATGAGGAATGTATAAACATTTTGTAAGTTTGTTTCAGACTACTAAAATGAAACAGGCCTTAAGTACACAACACTGAAGTCAAGCTGACCTGGTGGATAAAATTAATAGCTCAGTCAAAACACTCTTCACGTGTGTTTCAAAATGTATTTCTTTTGATTGTATTGCAAGCTTTTGAGGGGCAGTGTATTCTCAAGGGTGATGGTTAGTCTTAAGAGTCAGCCAAATTGGGCCATTAATGTCCAGCTATTTGGCTAAACATTATTCCAGATGTGTCTGTGAGCCTGCTTCTGGATGACGTTATAAACATTTGAATCCATGGACTAAATATAACCCATTGCCCTCCTCTCTTTGGAAGCTCCACATCTAACAAATTGAAGTCTTGAATAGAATACAAAGGCTGGAGAAGAATTTGACATCATTGCCAGACTCTGTTTGAGAGTCTGGCATAGACATTGGTCTTATGTCCTTACATTCAGACTTGGACTGGAAATTACACCATGAACTCTCCTGGGTCTCCAACATGCTGAAGATTTGGAAATCTCCCAACCATATAATCACATGAGCCAATTCCCTAAAATAGATGCTTCTCTCTTGTGTGTGTATGTGTGTGTGTGTGTGTATAAAATAAACTCAACTAATCTTAATGATTATGATATGTTCAATATTAAACTGAAAAACCTGGAAATAAAACTTTATACGTTACTTAGTATTATGAAATAAATACTAGAAGACCAAACTAAAGTAGGCCAGAGAAGGAAGTATTATGATAGAAAATGAGGCAGAGCACCATATTTATGACATACCACCTTGATAGATTATTTCATTTTTAAATTATATGGAGATGTGCAATTATAAAACCAGAATGTTATTGATGTAGGATAAGAGATATTGTGAACATAGAAATAAAGTATATGATAAAAATGGTTATTTCTAAAAAGAAGAAAGAAAATATTGAACATTGTTTGTATCCACAATAAAAGATGTATCCTCCTTGAAATAAGAAAACCGTACTGATAAAAATGAGTGAAAATGAGCAACATCTTACAAGCTGAGATGAAAATAAATCCATCTCTCACTGAGTTCATGAAATGAGAGAGACATACTTTGAAGGCCTTGCGTGACTTCACTGATTTAATTCCCACAGTAACTTTAAATGGTATGTGCTGTTATGATTCCAAGCTTACAGAAGGAGTCATAGGCAAATAAAAATAAAGTCACTTCCTTGAGGTCCCTCAGGAATAAATGAGAAATTATGCTTGTGTTTGAATCTAAAACATTGGTTCCAAAACACAAAATTATAGCCCCCAAGTGTGTTCCTATTTAAGGAACTGATGGGAATTATAACAAGAGAAATCAGAACATTTACGGCAGGAAGAAAAGTACAAGTAAAGGCATGGAAGAACAAATTACTAGGTAATAGAGCAGAGGAAGGAGTCAAACAGAGTGCTTTTGTGGATCTGGCAGTGATGCTGTCTCCCTGTGTGCCAGCAAAATCCACCTCCAATCATCAGTCTTCTCATCCCAAATTGAAGGTTTACTCACTTTTTTTTTTTTTTTTTTTTTTTTTTTTTGCAGGCAGAGTGGACATTGAGAGAGAGAGACAGAGAAAGGTCTTCCTTTTGCCATTGGTTCACCCTCCAATGGCCGCCACAGCCGGCGTGCTGTGGCCGGTGCACTGCGCTGATCCGATGGCAGGAGCCAGGTGCTTCTCCTGGTCTCCCATGGGATGCAGGGCCCAAGCACTTGGGCCATCCTCCACTGCACTCCCTGGCCACAGCAGAGAGCTAGCCTGGAAGAGGGGCAACCTGGACAGAATCCGGCGCCCCGACCGGGACTAGAACCTGGTGTGCCGGCACCGCAAGGCGGAGGATTAGCCTAGTGAGCAGCAGCGCCGGCGATTGCTTCTAATTTTAAAATTATAAAATATAATCATTAGTGGATAGACTGGAAATCATATCTCAGTGTCACTATGATTACATTTTCAAAGCAGACTTATCTTCAAATTGTAGGATAGTTAGGCATCACCTATGGACTATTATGAATTTTCATTTCCAGTACGCAAGCCACCTACTCAACTCTTTTCTTATAGGTGTTATTGTATTTGTCCCCTCACTTCATGCTTATTTTCCTTATCAATGAAATTCCTTATGATTCAATGTCAAAGAACTGTACTATCAAAAGCTATGTGGTATCTCCCACAACTATGGTGGCAAATTAGTGGGTCTCAGCCCTGGATTCTTAAGAAAACACATAGAGTTAAAACAATGAACAAAAACACTGTGCCTGCTCCTCCAGTGTAAGAGTGTAAATTAATTGGTAAGAGGGCATGGTGAGCTTAGTGGCTAAAATGCCCACATCACACATCAGAGTACTTGGGCTTGCATCCTGGCTCTGGCTCTGGCTCTGGCTCCTGACTTCAGCTTCCTACCAAGGTAAAACCTGAGGAGCAGCTGTGCTCGCTCAGATAACCCACATGGCAGAACTGCATTATATTCCAGGCTCCAGGTTTGACTCCAGGCCATCTGCAGTTATTCCAGACATTTGGGCAGTGAATATGCATATGCGAGTTCTCTCTTTCTCTCCTAGTTTTTCAATAATTATTCAATCAAAATAAATAAATTGATAATTGCTATGGTTTTTAAGCTCAGTGACTTAATCTTAAGCCAGTCGTGAGGTAGTTTTATAGGTAAACCTTGATAAATAGTCACATCATTATCCATCATTCCATGATTTCTGTATGAAAATCTCTAATAAATTAGGCACTTTTATGTGTTTGTAATTTAAAATTCTTTTGTACCAAGAAACAAAATAATTCTTATTTCTTAAATAAAAAGGTGGGCATGTTCTCAAAGGATGGGTATTGCTGCAGTAAAGAAAAGCAATGTAACCTAAAGAGAGAACAGTAATGAACTAAAGCATCTCTGGGACTCGGGGTATTAGACTAACAGGACTTTTCAGAGCGCAATAGAAGGGATGAATCTGCTCAAACCGCTTCATCCTGTTCAACATTTAAATTCTTAGTAGAGATGTCTGAATGGCCACTAGAAGAAGCAAAGCTCAGACAGCACAATGAGCAATGAGTGGTTTTCTATAAAGAAGAGTTGTATTTATACTTCAAGAGGAAATAATTAGAACTCAAACAATAAACACTCAAACTCTTGCATTTTCTTGTACTGCTATGAATAGTACAGAGCAGTATTGCTTTAAAGAAACTCTGATATACAAAAGTTCAAGTTTACTATCACTGGATGATGATCGTTTACACGACCAAAATCTTTTCTGAAAAATTGCTTTGTTTCTTTAGTAATCTTCATGATTGCATAGAAGACAACCTCTGAGCCAATATTACTTCAGCAATATTTGCCAATCATCTATCATCTCTGCAGAAAATAATAGCTCCCTGTGCTGTTTCTGGGGCCTTCTGCATCGCGTTTGTCTTGAGTAGAATTATTTCCTGGCGCTTTGTTGAATACAATTCAATGGTAGTATTAGGTGCCCAAAACACTCAGGTAACCTGTAAGAGTTACCAAAGCATGAGGTAGCTGATGAGAGGCCTAGGGCTCTCCTCTTCCTAGTGCTTACTACTGATAGAAGATTCTTATAGAAATGCATTATTTCAAACTGGTTTCTTTTGCTTCTACTACATTTCCTTACAAATGATTTCCTAACACTGCTGAGCACAGATTTTCTTTTTTTTATGTTTCCAGATTATATGATAACTGGGAATATTTGGAATACATTGGATCTAAAAATTGTTGGTATGAGCATGTCTATTCTCATAGCAGCTTCTGAAGCAATCATCCATACATACTTTGGTTCCTTATTAGAAGATCACTATAAAGTATAAATATTGTATAAGCAATATTTCATATAAAGCAGATTAGAAAGCTTATGGATATATTTATTAAGAGAGGAGCAGATTATAGTCATCTTTAGAGAGACAAAGAGCTTGACTTAATCTTCCAAGAAGACATAGATCTCCGATCAGATGAGGAGTTCTTTAGTAAATCAGGCTAAAATGGTTCTTTATAACATCACAATGTTCCTGTGGTAGATAAATGTCTCATTTATTCAAAAAGAATTTTTATTTAAAAAATAATTCTGCCAGAAGACTCACATCTTAGACCTGGATAAATAAAACAGGAAAAAAAGAAGCATGAAGATGATTGCCTGCAGCCAAGAGAATTCTCAGAGTTTTATCATACATCTAATTCTATTTGTTTGTAAGCAAGTAGAGTGATCATAATACTTGATAAATGAGAAATCAAGGCTAGAGTAGATCTTTAATTTCATACCAGTTCAGAAATTTTTACTTGCTGATGTTGATCAGATAAAATTTGATTTGATATGTCAAAGCATGTCTGAAATCTTATAATATCATGCAGTATTCCTGGAATAAGATCCAGGATAAAAATAAAGTTCAGAGTGGTAATTCTGAGAAGCTTTTCCTCCAGGGAATTGATTAACTGAGTAGAGAAATTACAATGCCTAAGCAGTACATGTGGAGGCTGGCACTGTGGCATAACAGGTAAAGCAACTGCCTGCAGTGCCAGTGTTCCATTTGGGCTCCAGCTGGGTGGGAAAGCAGCAGAAGATGGCCCAAGTGCTTTGACCCCTGCACCCACATTGGGGACCAGGAAGAATCTCCTGGCTCCAAATTGGTGCAGCTCCAGCCATTGTGGCCATTTGGGGGGGGGGGGTGAAATAGTAGATGATAGGATGGTAGACCTCTCTCTCTCTCTCTCTCTCTCTCTCTCTCTCCTTCCTTCTCTCTCTGCCTCTGTGTCTCTGTAAACTCTCCCTTTCAAAGAAATATATTTTTTTTAAGTACATGTGAGATCTTGAGAGCCTTGTTAAGACCTGGATGACAAAAATGTACATTGGACTCCAAAATGGTGTTTCCCAGAATAAGGATTAATTGCAAGTCCAGTTTTCTCAGTGGCTGCAAACTCTTCAAATAATTTCAAAATTTAAAATTAAATTAATTTGTTTCAGATTGCTACTGTCCCTAAGTTCCTTGCCAGAGAAAAAATGTTGTTTCTAAAAAGAATTGTGCAAACAATATTTCAAGGAAATAAGTTTACTGCCTGAAACACAATACAAAATACCAGGGCTAAAAAAGATTAAAGGAAACATGAAAGAATACTAATAGAGGCAAATTAAAATACAAAAGTGGATTCTAAAGAAAAGGTATCATAAAATACATACTAATAAATTTTGACAAAACCCCCATATAAACAAATTGTCACCCCAAGATTGAGAACACCTTTTTAACAATGCGAAAGATATTTACTAAAAATGACAAGTTTGATAATTCACTTAGAGAATTCAAAGAACTCAGTTTACAATTTTATTCAAGGCCATGATTTATTACAGTGGAAGGAACTTGTATGAGGTAAATTATGTCTCTCTCATCCAATTTTTTTTTTTTTTTTTTTGACAGGCAGAGTGGATAGTGAGAGAGAGAGACAGAGAGAAAGGTCTTCCTTTGCCGTTGGTTCACCCTCCAATGGCCGCCACAGCCGGCGCGCTGCGGCTGGCGCACAGTGCAGATCCGATGGCAGGAGCCAGATACTTATCATGGTCTCCCATGGGGTGCAGGGCCCAAGCACTTGGGCCATCCTCCACTGCACTCCCAGGCCACAGCAGAGAGCTGGCCTGGAAGAGGGGAAACCGCGACAGAATCTGGCGCCCCGACGGGGACTAGAACCCGGTATGCCGGCGCCGCAAGGTGGAGGATTAGCCTAGTGAGCCGCGGCGCCGGCCTCTCATCCAAATTTATACATTGAAATATTTGACCCCCCCAAACTCAAAATGTGACAGTTTTTGGAGGTAGGATCATTAAAGAGGTGATTAAATTCAAACAAGGATATTAGGGTGGGCCATAATCCAACATGATTATATACATTCAATAAGAGAAAATTTGTACACAAAAGAGACACTGAGAATGTGTCACACAGAGAAAAGCCATGTGAGAACACACCTCAAACCAAGAACAGACATCTCTAGGGAAACCAATATGTTGCCCTTAGTTTTGTAGCCTCTAGAGTTGTGAGAAGAGCATATTTTCTTTTCTTTTTAAAAAAGATTTGCTTACTTACTTAGTTACTTTCTTATTTTCAATGGCCAGGGCCAGGCCAGGCCAAAGCCAGGATCCAAGAACTACCTCTGGGTCTCCCACGTTGGTGGCAGGGTCCCAACACTTGGGCTGTCACCGGCTGCCTTCCAGAAGCATTAGGAGGAAGGAAACTGCTTTGGAAATGGAGCAGCCAGGATTCATACCAGCATTCCAATACGAGATGGCAGCATCTGGGCCACAACGCAAACCTGAGTCCTGTTCTTTAACCCACACTCTCTGTGCTATTTTGCTCTGGCAGAGCTCATAAACCAATAGAGGAACCAAGAAAAATGATAAAAGGAAAAGAATGAATGCAGTGAACACCAGAAGAAACCAGTTCTGAGCTTCCCTGAGTACTTCTGCATAGTCTATCCTTATTCATGTGGCCAAGTCTTATATACAGCAAAATTCTTATCTGGAGAACTCCAGGTAGCAAGGAAAAAATCAAAATGAAATGTTCATCTGTTATAGCCTTCATGTGTCATGCATTTATTCAGTTAAAACAAATCCCATTAACCACCAATGTCTTTGTTAAAAAAACAATGGGTCAAAGTAGGTGACTTACCCCTTAGGTTTCCTGCGTTACCTTTATTTTTAACCCAGGCAAGGATTCAGACACAACATAAATGGGGCAAGCAAATTGAAGCTAACCTGTATGCCTTCTACGGCAGAAACATTTTCATGATAGTGAACAGGCACACAAGAAATACAGTCCCAGAGGTTACTCTGGTGCCCTGTAATGAAAGACTTTACAGTTGTTGGGATTCCCTCAAAGGACATACATTTTTCAGGCAGTAAAATTAATAGGGCCCCTGATGTGTCTTCCCACCATGGGGCCTATCATCCCAGGATTCTAAGTCTAGTTCTCTTCATTCAGTTCAGGCCTCGTTTGCAAAGGGAACACCTGAGGCAATTAGTTCCAGACAGCTTTGCTTGTCCCTGACACCAGTTCAACCTGCACACAAACGTGGCAGCCTCTGGAGATGTTCTGTGAAGGGAGTGATGGAGGTGTTCTGTGTAGAACACATGTGATCTTAGGCCCAGCAGACGGATTAAATTCAAAATGCTCACAGAGGTTTAGAAAGTCAATACTGGGAATTTGTTTGTCCTCTCTTCGGAAGTAGGGGTAAGTTTTCTGTAACAGTTTTGTGCAACAGGAATAATTGCTTTCCCAGGTCTTCCCAGGTGACAGGATTTTATTTTGTCTGTTGCTGATGGAGGTTGGTATGCCCTTTTTAGCAATCTAACTTTATATTCTTTATATTACCTCCTTCTTACCTTGATCTTTCACATGGAAGGACTTGTATGCATGAGGGACAACAGCACTTTCTCAGAAAAAAACAAATCTTACATGCAACTTAATCAGAAAGACAATCATGTTGAGGAATTGATCAGGACAAACTCCTGAATTTTCAAAATATTTGAAAGTAGTTTACATTATTTCTTCCTTGTGTTATGATCACTTACCTAGTGAGCATTCTATAAATAATAATGTTTGTGGAGATAGCCTCATCTAATAATGATACTGTCCCCTGAGGTATGTGTACCAGGCAAAAGGTGAGGGAAGCAGCCTCAAGCTAGCAGTTCATTGCTTCAAACTACCACCAATCTGGAAATCCAAGCCAAGTCACCAGGTGTTAGACCTCACCCCAGGGTGGTCAGAATTCCTTCATGGGCCTTCTAACCTGCAGCTTTTAACTGAGATAACAGTTTAGGGAAGTAAACAGGATCAGAAACATAGAATAATTAGGAGCTCAATTTCATATAGTCCCAGCAGAGAATGAGCCTTTTTCTGTGGGCATATGAATGTAACACAGATGGCCCAGTCAATGTCAAGGATATTTTCATATTATATGGGCCCACAGGGAAGGATCCTAAATCTGTAACTGTCTAGGAGTTCTTTTAGTATGTCTGTGTATGCTTTCAGATCAGCATTGCCCATGATGAGTTTGAAATACCCCATAAGAGGTAATATAAAGTGTCAGAAGACAGTTGCATCCATGAAATTAGTATCTCCAAATTCAGATTGTAAAAAAAAGCTGGCAACTTTTCCTCAGCAGATGTCAAGTTGATATACTGTATGGCCATACAGCTGTAGAAGTTATAATCAAGGCTGTCTTAAACGTTTTTGTCTTTTTCCTCATGAAATCCAAACTGACCCATTCAAAAATAAGCTCATTAAGCTAAAGGAGTCATCAGCCTCTAAGGATCAGGTACCATACATCAAATTAGCAACTGTTGTAATGAAAAGACAGCTTTTACAATCCTCAAAAGTGTACCTAGTTCTACATGTTATTTTTTAATCCATAGACAAATAATAGGCAAAAAGCAAAAGCAAAATCATGTGTTATGAATGAATGTTTTGTTTTAAATACTTAGAAATTTTAATTCCATCTAACTCAGTAGGGATAAAGAACAGAGAAAGTATACTGCTATTATTTCCTTTGCAGCTTTCAGTGCTATTGATCCCTCTAAAATTTATTAAATTACAAGTGTATAACATTTAAAAATATTTATTGTGTACTTAGATGTGATTCTACAAAATATAAAGCCAATTCTAGGTTTCCACATTTTTAAAGGTGTATTTATTTATTTGAAAGGCAGAGTTAGAGAGGGAGAGACAGAGAGAAATCTTCATGTGCTGGTTCGCTCCCTAAATGCCCACAACAGCCAGAGCTGGGCTGGTCCAAGGCCAGGAACCCAGAGCTTCCTACATGTCTCCTATGTGGGTGAAGGGGCCCAAGGGCTTGGGCTTTCCTCTGCTGCTTTTCCAGGTACATTAGCAGGAAGCTGGATCACAAGTGGATTTTCCGAACCTCGAACCAGAGCCCATATGGGATGCTGGCTCTGCAAGCAGTGGCTTTACCTACTATGCCACAGCACTAGCCCCTCTACTTTTTTTATATCACTGCAAATTCATTCATGCTCCTCCTATCAGTACATTCCTCATCTACAGCTTCCATTGTGTAAGGGTTATCACATTCGCCTCACACAGGTTAAGGCTATAGTTGCTGGACTGTGCAGATGTAGAAGCTGTTAGGTGAAAGAACTGGAAAAAGGCTAACCCACTCCTGACCTTCAGCCCTCTCAGTTTATCTATTGCTTTGTTCAGCTGTGTGAACTGATTTAAAATTTATTGTTTCACTTGGAAAAGAGAAAATATAAAACAGTAACATTTTGGGCCAGGAAAATCTCAAATGTGGGTCTTTGGGGCCTGTTTATTCTTCCACTGGGAGAAAAGACAAAATAACCAAAGATATCACCCGGACTTCAATCATTAATCTTCACACCTGCAGAAACAGCCAAAAGCAGCTGGAAAATCCATCAGGCTAACTCTTGGAACTGTATATATCATTTTGAAGTTCTATTGACAACTTTTAGCACTCCCAATAGATAGCAATTCAATTGCTATTTGATGCAATGGTCTCCTTAGCCATTCAGAAAGTGAAGATTTATCATTTCCCATTGACTTCCTCTTTCCACAGTATTTTCACCACATTTCCATGAATCATAGTTATGCTACATGTGTTTCAACAATAAGATACATACACCATACATCTAGCAAATCCTACTTCTGAGTACGTTGGGATTTTCCAAAATCAGCCCAGAGAATGACTCACAGAAATCAAAATATAGTCTTGCTCATGGTTGTAATTTATTACCTCCAAATGATAGCAAGTTAAATCAGCAAAAGGGGGAAAAGGTCCATAGGATAAAGTCCAGAGATCAGCTTCAGGTTTTTCTGAATTCTCTCCCAGTACAGTCACATGTACACACTAATTCCTCCCGATAGTCATGAACTGTGACAAAGCATTTGAAATGATGTCCTCCAGTGAAGTTCTTTAGAGATTCAATGTCCAGGTATTTTATAGGAGGTCGACCGTGTAGGCATTCCCACAATGGGAGTGCCACATTACTTCCTTAGTCTCCTAGTTACAAGAAACTCTCCATGAAGCCATAGATGTGGCTTGGGGCAAAAGAGGATATAAGACAATAATAGGGGACATGGGTATTTGGGCCACTTGCCATGAAATTTATTCATTATTTTAGTATTTATTTGATCCTCTTATTTTATATAGTACTTTTATTTTATGTTGAAGTCCTGCTACGGTCAATCATGTATGTAACTTGGTTTGTTATCCAACAACACATAATGAAGGTAATGTGTTGAATAATGCTCAAGCAGTCAACCTGTAATAAGAACCACAGTAATCCAGTTACTTTCTTTAATGAAAAATAATGAAATGCCAAATATGGGATAGCTTTAGTCAAAAATAGTGAAGTATTTTGCTGGAATTCATCTGTAGGTATGTATCGAATTTCCATAGCACATGTTTATCTGCATTGGATCTACTCACTCATGAGGTCAAGCAGCAGAGCAGTGTGTAATTATTACAGACCTGTTCCATGAACCCCACTCAAAACTGGAAAGCTTTTGTGTAGCTTGGTATGCAGTTTACAATAGCACAGTCTTACAAGTAGAACATTCCTCTCCTGAGTATCGTAGTGTTTCTTATGAGACAGTATGTCAGACTAATTCGTGGCTGTGGGAATGCTAGAGGCAGCATCTTATTCACCCTAGAAATGATAACTCAACATGCTCTAGAGCATAACACAGGGAGCTGTGTGTGTTTGTATAGGATTTATTTCCACTTGCTACTGTATGTGTATCATAATGTCTAGCAGTAACTACTTCTTGTTCATGAGGTCCATTCGGCATGACATCCTCATTTTAATAGATCAGGGTGATACACTGTGCTGTGAAGAGGTTGTCAGGCCAGAAAGCTGATATCACCAAGAAGATTAGCATGCAATGTAGGCATTTCTAGCTTAAAGCATTCTACTTTTGATGGTCTTTATTTATAGGTCAAGAGAAAAAGGTATTTTCCACATTCATAAGTGTTTACTATGATATAGGTGCTTAATATGAAACTAGTGAAGAGTGAACCTACTCTCAAAAGTAGTGCCCAAAATAATAATTTTATTATATTAATGGATTTATTGGGTCAAGTCTACAAACAGAGTGCCAAAAGATGCATTTTCTCCACCTTATCATGGTCTATTTCTTCAACTTGGATGAGTGACACAACTGGCTAGGTGAAAGCATGGTGCCTTCTTCAGCCACATGTCTGGTCCATGGCAATAGTGACTTGAATCTTGGGTTTGGCTTTGACCAAGTACCTGCTTGTGGTCTGGGTTTCTTTACAGCATGAGGTCCTCAAGATAATCGGCATCCCAACGTAGAGATCGAACACTCTAAGAACAATTGTGATAATAAGGGAAGAAGAACCTATGTAACTTCTCTTATCCAACCTTGAAACTCCCATAACACCACTTCTTCTCCATTATGTTTGCCAAACAAAAGTCACAAATTGTCATCCTGTAATGTGCAGCAAATTAACCCACAACAGTCACTTAAGACAAACACATAAAACCCATTATTTCACAATTCTGTGGGTCAAGCATCTAGAAGTTTACTTCAGTGCTTCTATCTCAAGATTTTTCACAAAATTGTTACCAAGTCAGCCAGAGCTGTGTCCCAGCTGAAGCCCTCACCAGGGAGGAGGATTTGCCTCCAAGATGAGCCATGTGAGTAATGACAGGATTGAGTTCCTCTATGCTATGATCTGAGGAGTTCAGTTCCTCTTTGTGGGGACCAGGATCTCCTTTCATGGCTTGTCATTCACCTTCTCTTTTGGGCAACACAACAGGACTGGTGGCTTCCAAAAGAATGGGCAAGTGAGAGCAAGAGAGAGCATGCAGGAGGAAGGCCAGAGTTTTCCTGCCAGACAATCCCAGAATGAACATCCTAACACTTTTGCTGTGTTCTCTTTATTAAGAAAAAGTCACTAGGCCATTTTAAGATGAAGAGCAAGAGATTGAACAAGGATATGAATTCAATACCAGATGAGAACCATGTGTCTATTTTAAAGGTTTTCTCTACAATCTACCCTCTTATCTACAATATTTGTATCTGTCCACATTCAAACTGCATTTACATTCACCCAAGCTCCTCCAAAATCTCATTACATGATATCACAAGCTCAAAGTTAATTGTCTCGTTACATATCAGTCTGCTTTTCATTACTTTATGAAAATTTATAAAATGACAGACAGAAGCAACTTAAGAGGGAAGAACTTACTTGGGCTTTCAGTTTGGAGGTTTACACTCCATGTTCAGGCATTCCCAACATTCAGGTGTCTAGTGAGGCTAAAGGATGGTGGAGAGATGATCACAGGGTGAACCAGGAAGCAGAGAGACACAGGGAGACCTTCAGGGCTTTTATACACAAAAATCTGGGGAGCACTACTTTCAGAGGCCTGGCCCTAAATCACATAAATACATAATGACTAGACCAATTCCCCATGTGCCATAATTGATCAAGTCTCTACCTTTAATCCACTCACATTAATCCACTAACTGTGAACATAAGTCTTTGGTGTTTAAATATCTGCAGGAGTTTGGGGAGCTGGATCGTGTTCAGAGTTACATACCACTTGCCTCAATTATACATTTGATGCTGCTGCTCAGATACTGTTATTGGTCCCTCTCCTCAAATGTAGTTCCTCTTAACCTGCTGACTTGTGAAAATAAAGACAGATTCAGTGCTTCACAAAATCGGTATTCAAAATGTGTGTGTGGGGGGGGTGCAGAACAAAGACTAACTCTTAAAACATTTCTGTCTAAAATGATGAAAAAGAGAAAAAATTCAGAAGTAATTCTGTAATCAGTCCAGGCAAATATTGGCGGCATCTTGGATAGGTATAAAAGACTGAGGATAATTCACTATGACTCACATCTTCTCAGTCTGAACTTCGTTGTTACCTGTTGAGTCACACATAATTTATGGTGAATATGTTTACATCCAAATAGCATAATCACCATGCTTTCTGTGTCTAGAAATTTAAAAGTCCAAATGTGTCTTGCCATTTTGTTCTTTTTTTATTGTTGCATTTGCTAATATAATTCATTCAAAATCTGTATAGGCTTCCTGTGAATATCACTGCAGTTTACTCAATTAGACAGAAATGAAACTCACCACTTTTTTTGAAATCTTTCTCTATTTTGGACTCCTGTGGAATCAGCTAAGGGGCAAGGCCATTATTCTTTTGTATTAGTCTCCTAGAGCTGACATAACAAAATACAACATTGGAAATGAATGCTTTGTTTTCCACACTATTTAAGGATTTGCAAATATTTTACTAATGCAGGAAAAATGCAGGCAGAGCAAAAATTTAACAAGTTACTATGACTAAAGGAAACTAGCATCAATGTTTGTGAGATATATGCGCATACTAGGGCTGGCAAAATAACCCATCACAGCATGAGTGCTTTAAATAACAAGCTTCAAGCTTTCATTGTGTAGTTATATTGAATGTGTAATTAATTGATGTGGATAATAGTTACCTTACAGGGCTACACAGAACTAATCATTCTCTATTGCTGGTACCCATTATTCATCCTTCCCTGCTACCCACCCGATCTCCAATGACATCTATCCTAATTGCTAAATAGATATTATATGAAGTAGTAATAAAAGGAATAAATGATGCCATTCATGATAAAGTTGTTAATTTATCAAATGTACCTAGTAGGGGCCAGCACTGTGGCTTAGTAGGTTAAGCCATGCCAGCATCCCATATGGGCGCCAGTTCAAATCCTGGCTGCTGCATTTTATTTCCAGCTGCCTACTAATGCATCTGAGAAATCAGCAGAGGATGGCCTGAGGACTTGGGTCCCTGAATCCACATGGGAGACCCAGAAGAAGCTCCTGGTTACTGGCCTTGGTCGGGCTTTGCCCTAGTCATTGCAGCCATTTCAGGGGTGAGCCAGCGAATGGAAGATGTCTCTCTGTCTCTCCTCCTCCTCTCTCTGTGGCTCTGACTTTCAAATAAATGGATAAATCTTTTTTTTAAAAGAGTACATAGTAATGCAAAATATTTATACACCTAACAACTATGCTTTAAAAAAAGGTTTATTTGTTTGAAAAAGTTACAGAGAGAGTAGAGACAGAAAAAGATTTTCTACCTGCTGGTTTACTCCTCAAATGGCTGCAATGACCTGGGATGGACCGGGCTGAAGCCAGGAGACTGGAGCTTCCTCAGGATCTCCGACATAGGTGCAGGGTCCCAAGGATTTGGGCCATCTGCCACTGCTTTCCCAGGTGCATTAGTAGGATGCTGGATTGGAAGTAGAGCTTCTGGGAATCGAACAAGCACCCATATAAGATGCTGGCACTGCTGCCAGGACCTTAACCCATTGTGCCACAGCACCATCCCCACAACTGTGCTTTAAAAAAATATTTATTTTGAAAGTCAAAAGTCATATAGAGAGGGAAAGAGATCTTTATGTTCTCTCATAATTGATTTAACAAAGAAGTTATGAGATCAGGTAAAATGTGGCAAATCTAAGCAATGTTATCAATCAATTTGACCTAATTAATATTTTTAACAAATATTACCTTAAAATAGCATAATATATTTTCCCTTTGGACAAATTTGGAGCATACTGCATAAAAAGTACATGTTCAGAAAATAAATAAGTTATTATTAGTAAATAAAAATAGTTTTACTAATAGTTTTAATAGTTTCATAATAAAAGTGAGTTATTTAACTGTGATAAAAATTAAAAAATCAAAAACAAATATACTTTCTAACATTTTATAACATTTGCAAGTACTTGAAATCTGTTTCTTGTAGGTTGGCTGCCTGTTTAATAAATAAAGTATTAATGAAATTTAGGCAATCATGCATTTATATATTGTCTGAATATTTGCAGTCTAAGAGCAAAGCTGAGCAGGTGCAACAGACCTTATGATGTATATCTCTAAAATATTTATATTGGGTCCTTTAAGCTGATGCCTGAATAAAATTCAAAGAAAGGCAAAACTATATGATGTTTTAAGAAATACATACATAGTTGTTATAATCCCCTTATTTTACTTTTAATTATAAGTGTTAAGATCAGGAAACGGAACTGTGGGGGGGGGGGATGACTCAGTAGGTAATTCTGACAGATAGTCATATTCAATTTTTAGTTTGTGTTTTAGTCAAAGTTACTCATAAGAAGTTCCCTGAATTCTTTGATGCAATTCTCTAAATACATTACTTGAACGTTATGTCTCCCTGAAAGATTTCATAGAATGCCAAGAAAAATGTGTGTGTGCGTGTATTCACACTACTAAATTTCTATAAGGGTAACAGATCTGGGGCTGGTAATGTGGTACAGTAGGTTAAGATGTCACTTGCAAGGCCAGCATCCCATATCACAGTTAGTCCACTTCCAAGCCAGGTTTCTGCTAATGTACCTGGGAAAGGAGTGGGAGATGACCCAAATACTTTTATCTTGTCAACCATTTGGGAGACCAGGATGGAGTTCCTGGCTCATGACTTTAGCCTGGGCCAACCTAGATGTTGACACCGTTTATGGATAGAACCTGCAGAAAGAAGATCCATTTCTCCTTCTCTTCTCTATCACTCTAGTAAATGGATAAATAATAAAGTAAATAAATTTAAATTTTTTTAAAAAGAGTAAAAGATTGGGGCTGGCGTTGTGGTGCAGCAGGTAAAGCCGCTGCCTGCAGGACTGGTATCCCATATGGGTGCCAGTTTGAGTGCTCCACTTCCGATCCAGCTCCCTGCTGTGGCCTAGGAAAGCAGTAGAAGATGGCCCAAGCCCTTGGGCCCCTGCACCGGTGTGGGAGACCTGGACGAAGCTCCTGGCTCCTGGCTTCTGATCAGCACAGCTCCAGCCATTGTGGCCAGTTGGGGAGTGAACCAGGGGATGGGAGATCTCTCTCTCTGCCTCTACCTCTCCTTCTCTCTCTGTGTAACTCCGACTTTCAGATAAATAAAGAAATCTTTTTAAAAAAAAACGAGTAAAAGATCTGGCATCGGCACTGTGGCATAGTGGCTAAAACTTCTGCCTACAGTGCCCACCTCCCATGTGGACATTCATTCGAGACCTGGCTGCTCCCACTTCCAATCCAGCTCTCTGCTATGGTTTGTGAAAGCAATAGAAGATGGTCTAAGTGCTTGGGCCCCTGCACCCATATGGGAGACCTGTAAGAAGCTCCTGGCTCCTGGCTTCGGATCTGTGTAGCTCCAGTCAATGCAGCTATTTAGAGAGTGAGCCAGCAGATGGAAGATTTCTATCTCTGCCTCTGACACTCCACAACTCTACCTTTCAAATAAATAAATAATTTTTTTTTAAGAAAAATGAGTAACTATTCCTCTTATTTCTTTGTAAGGTCAATTTTCCAAGTTACAATTTGATAGAAATTTGTCTATGCCATATACATATATATATAATTAAAGTTATTAGTATAAATTAATTCTAAAATTTTCAAGATATTAAACTTTTCTTCTAAATCTTTTTGAGCAATTTTCTTATAAATTGTTTTGTTGTAAGTTCTTTTACTATATCACATGAATATTAGAGAATAGCAAAATCATAAATATCACTTATGTAATAAATATATGTTAGTATATTATAAAATAGTTATATATGTCTCTTCTTAATCTGCTTATAAAATAGAAATAAAAACTTTGAAGCATCATATTCTCTTTCCTTCCCACAATGGACTTTTTTAAAGCCAAGGTTATCTCTAACCTGAATTTTGTATTAAGCATTTTTCATTTTAATTTCCTAGCTCAATTTGTGTTTGCTACTACAGATGTTTCTTTTCCCAAAATATACTTTTTGACTTTACATGTATTAGCAATTTACATAAATAAAAACATGTCCTAGTATGAATCTATAACGATATTTTCTCAGGTTCCTTTTCCTCATACCTATTTAACCTCTAGCTATAATTGAGATATTTTCACTAACATAATGAACAATTGCATACATACCAAAATTTATTTGTTCATTTTGGTGTTGTTTAGTTACTTTTATTTTTTATTTTTATTTTTTTGACAGGCAGAGTGGACAGTGAGAGAGAGAGACAGAGAGAAAGGTCTTCCTTTTCTGTTGGTTTACTCCCCAATGCCCGCTGCGGCCTGTGCACCACACTGATCCGAAGCCAGGAGCCAGGTGCTTCTCCTGGTCTCCCATGCGGGTGCAGGGCCCAAGGACTCGGGCCATTCTCCACTGCCTTCCCGGGCCACATCAGAGAGCTGGACTGGAAGAGGAGCAACCGGGACAGAATCCGGTGCTCCAGCTGGGACTAGTACCCGGGAAGCAGGTGCCACAGGAGGAGGATTAGCCTATTGAGCCGCCACGCTGGCCAGGATTAGTTACTTTCAGACACTGTTATGTACATCCTTGGGCATATAAACCTAAGAGTTTTTTTGTTTTGTTTTGGAAAGTTTGTTTCTTTTTTTTATGTATTACAAAAACTTTATTATTTTAAAAGAGGATCATATTTTAATTAATAGCTTTTTTATCCAGAAAATTTTTCATTACCTTTTGTTGACCTTTTTACATCTTTTACAACTTAAGCTTGTTTTTTATTTGTTTTTTTTTCAACTTTTATTTAGTAAATATAAATTTCCAAAGTACAGTTTATGCATTACAATGGCTTCCCCCCCCCATAATTTCCCTCCCACTCGCACCCCTGCCATTTCCCACTCCATCTCCCATTCCATTCACATCAAGATTCATTTTCAATTATCTTTATATACAGAAGATTGATTTAGTATATATTAAGTAAAGATTTCAACAGTTTGCACTCACACAGAACATAAAGTGTAAAATGCTATTTCAATACTAGTCATAGCATTAATTCACATTGGACAATACATTAAGGACAGATTCCACATGAGGAGTAAGTACACAGTGACTCCTGTTGTTGACTTAACAATTTGACACTCTTGTTTATGGCGTCAGTAATCTCCCTAGGCTCTTGTCATGAGATGCCAAGGCTATGGAAGCCTTTTGAGTTCGCCAAATTTGATCTTATTTAGACAAGGTCATAGTCAAAGTGGAAGCTCTCTCCTCCATTTAGAGAAAGGTACCTCCTTATTGATGGCCCCGTTCTTTCCACTGGGATCTCACTCACAGAGATCTTTCATTTAGGTCCTTTTTATTTTTATTTATTTTTTTTTTTTTTACCAGAGTGTCTTGGCTTTCCATGCCTAAAATACTCTCATGGGTTCTTCAGCCAGATCTGAATGCCTTAAGGGCTGATTCTGGGGCCAGAGTGCTGTTTAGGACATCTGCCATTCTATGAGTCTGCTGTGTATCCCGCTTCCCATGTTGGATCGTTTTCTCCCTTTTTTAGTCTATCAGTTAGTATTAGCAGACACTAATCTTGTTTGTGTGATCCCTTTGACTCTTAGATCAGTATAATCAATTGTGAACAGGAATTGATCACTTGGACTAGTGAGATGGCATTGGTACATGCCACCTTGATGGGATTATATTGGAATCCCCTGGCACATTTTTAACTCCACCATTTGGGGCAAGTCCGATTGAGCATGTCCCAAATTGTACATCTCCTCCCTCTCTTATTCTCACTCTTACATTTAACAGGGATCACTTTTCAGT
The DNA here is from genome assembly GCF_051225735.1 of Oryctolagus cuniculus. Taxonomy (NCBI): domain Eukaryota; kingdom Metazoa; phylum Chordata; class Mammalia; order Lagomorpha; family Leporidae; genus Oryctolagus; species Oryctolagus cuniculus. Next base: position 114,280,533 of record NC_142869.1, on the reverse strand, counting down.
TAAATTTAAACACCTAAGAATAATTGTGTGTTAATTACAGAGTTCAACCAATAGTATTAACTAGAACAAAAAAATACTAAAAGGGAAAAAGTAGTAAATTGTACATCAACAGTCAGGAAAAGGGCTGATCAAGTCACTGTTTCTCATAGTGTCCCTTTCACTTCACCAGGTTTCCTTTTTTGTGCTTTGTTATTTGTCACTGATCAGGGAGAACATATGATATTTCCCTTTGGGCCTCTCCCAGTCCAGCTCTCTGCTGTGTCCCGGGAGTGCAGTGGAGGATGGACCAGGTCCTTGGGCCCTGCACCCACATGGGAGACCAGGAAGAAGCACCTGGCTCCTGGCTTGGTATCGGCGCAGTGCACCAGCTACAACACACCGGCCGTAGTGACCACTTGGGGAGTAAACCAACAGAAAAAGAAGACCTTTCTCTCTGTCTCTCTCTTTCCCATTGTCTAACTGTGCCTGTCAAAAATAAATAAATAAAGATATAATGGCCCAATGAGAAGGGGTAGGTGGACTTTTGGCCTTTTGCTTACAACTTTGGTTAAGTAGTGCGTATTGTGGCACAGTGGGTTAAGCCGCTGCTTGGGAAACCTGCAATTATATCGGAATGGCAGTTTGAGTCCCTGCTACTCTGCTTCTGATGAAGCTTATGCAGCTTCTTGGAATGTAACAGCAAATGACTGAAGTACTTGCATCCCTGACAGTCAAGGAAAGACCTAGATAAAAATCCTGACTGCTGGCTTTAGCCTGACTTAAGTCCTGGCTTGTTGCAGACATTTGGGAAGTGACAGTGGATAAAAGATTCTCTCTCTCTCTCTGTTTTTTCCTCTCTCCTGCTCCACTTTTCACATAAGGACATATAAATTAATGACCATTTTTAAAAAACTCTGGTTAAAACTGCTGTCTACATCCCATATTTGAGTGCATGAGTCCAATATGTGCCTATAGTTCCTGACTCTATATCATGTCAAAAAGATTGGGTTCCTGCCACCCACATGGGAAGACTTGAATTGACTAGCTTTAGTCTTTGGTTCCAGCTCAGAGCCCTAGAAAGCATTTGAGGTGTGAACCTAAACACATGGAATCAATCTCTCTCTCTCTTTTTCTCAATAAGTAAATGCATTTCAGGGCTGGCGCTGTGGCATAGCAGGTAATGCTGCTGCCTGCAGTGCTGGCATCCTATTTGGGTGCCAGTTCAAGTCGTTGGTGCTCCACTTTCAATCCAGCTCTCTGCTATGGCCTGGAAAATCAATAGAAGATGGCGCAAGTTCTTGGGCCCCTGCACCCATGTGGGAGACCTAGAAGAAGCTCCTAGCTCCTGGATTTGGATCAGCACAGTTCTGGCCATTTCAGCCTTCTGGGGAGTCAACTAGCAGATGGAAGATTCTCTCTCTCTCTCTCTCTCTGCCTCTGCCTCTCTAATAAATAAATAAATCTTGAAAGAAAAAATAAATGGATTTTTAAAAAACTTGAAGTACAATAGAATAAAAATTCTAGATGATATGATAGGTAAATAGAATATAAAATGCATTATAATAAACAAATGCATGTGAGTATATATATGCATAGGCATTGTATATCATATATGTATATGTACTGGCTTAGATTCTAAGATATATTGTACTCAGGTGAGTGTAGATAATAGTCATAATATTTTAAATTCACAAGGAATGCTTCATAAAAATGTGAATATATTCACCTTTCTTTCAATATTTTTATTTAAGGTAAACAAATTTCATATACAGATTTAGGAACATAGTGCTACTTCCCACTCTACCCTGCCTCCTGCCCTTATTCCCTCTCTTTATGATGATCTACTTTCAGTTTGCTTTAAATTATTGTATTATTCACATGGTAGGAGTGACCATAATGAAGACCATATTAATGGAATATAGCCCTGGCTTTAAGAATTATATCAACTTAGTAGAACTCAGAAACTTGGATCAATATTTTCATCCTGACTTACTTTTCTAAATATTAGATTTTATATTCAACTATCTGGTCATTTTTGAAGGTTATTTTGGTTTCTGTCACATATTGGTTTAATTATAGTGGATTGCTTGTGGGTAAAGAATATAAATGAAAAAATTCCAATAATACTGGGAAACATTTGTTTACATTTATGATAGTGGTACAGATATAATAGTACAGGAGCCAAGAAGTAGAGGTCACATCATGCTCATAGATAAGAGATGTACTGAGATTTCACTGAAGAGATTGAAATTACTCTATCATATCTTTCCTGTTTGCATGTTATTTTTCTGCTAGATCAACCACTTCACAGAGCCTAGTGCAGAAGTTAGAGTACAAATATCTATTTCCAGCTGGCACAAACCAACTGCACAGTTTCATCAAACCATTTAGTTTATGCAAAGTGTTATTCATTTCATAAGTAGAAATGAAGAAGTGATCCAACATTATTTTATCGTATCTTCATCTCATAATGCCATATCTATACCAGCTTACCATCTCCCCACTACAGAGCAACTACGTATCTTTTTTTGAAAAGATTTATTTTATTTATTTGAAATATAGAGTTACAGATAGAGGTAGAGACAGAGAGAGTCTTCCATCCACTGGTTCACTCTCCAGATGGGTGCAATGGCTGGAGCTGCACCAATCCGAAGCCAGGAGCCAAGAAACTCCTCCAAGTCTCCCATGAGGATGCAGGGGCCCAAGGACTTGCTCCACTGCTATCCCAGGACATAGCAGAGAGCTGGATTGGAAGAGGAGCAGCTAGGACTAGAACTGGCTCCCATATGGGATGCCAGCACTTCAGGTCAGGGCTTTAACATGCTGCACCACAGTGCCAGCCCCACTAAGTATCTTTTTTTTTTTTTTTTTTTTTTGACAGGCAGAGTGGACAGTGAGAGAGAGAGACAGAGAGAAAGGTCTTCCTTTTGCCGTTGGTTCACCCTCCAATGGCCGCCGCGGCTGGCGCACTGCGGCCAGCGCACTGCGCTGATCTGGTGGCAGGAGCCAGGTACTTCTCCTGGTCTCCCATGGGGTGCAGGGCCCAAGTACTTGGGCCATCCTCCTCTGCACTCCCTGGCCACAGCAGAGAGCTGGCCTGGAAGAGGGGCAACCGCGACAGAATCCAGCGCCCCGACCAGGACTAGAACCCGGTGTGCTGGCGCTGCAAGGCAGAGGATTAGCCTAGTGAGCCGTGGCGCCGGCTTAAGTATCTTTTTTAATAATGACTTTTACTACCTTAAAATTTTGGCTTGAGTGCAATCCTAAGAATCTTTACCCACAGTGTGCCAGCATTAATTATACTGTATTTTAATCCTTGCTTATGCGTAGATGAGAATTATTATTATTTTTATGTTACTTGGTTGAACTTTGTTTTGTTGAGATTATAGAGCCTTTCAACTGTGCTTTGCTAAACCCTAATCTTGGGAAACATTCTGTTGATCACAAACCCTATTATGTGTACTTGCTAACGTGGTACATTTAAAGATCTTCAGTTCCCTTTCAGTGATGTTTTCTAATCCTACATCACAACATAGCCCAAAAGTTTATTCAAATGCAAGATGTTTTCCCAAAACCCATACTGTTAGATTATTGGATATTTATGTATTTATATGACTCAAATTATGATTTTGTTTTCTTATGTTGGCCCATTGAAGAGGCCCTGTCCTGACATTAATTTGAAAAATGATAGCATTCTTTTTGAAAAGAGAAATTACATATAAGATTTCTATACAGACAAATTAATAAACAAGTTAGTTTTACTCAAGCAAATTTCAGGATATTCCACCTGGCTGTAATCTTACACTACAAACAAGACACAAAATAGATGGTAAAGAATCCTGTGCAAGAAAGGGCAAAGTAATATTGAATACATTGTACTGAAGTGCCATTAATTTTTTTCTTTAATGAGTAATTATTTTATTTAAGTGATATTGATGCTAAATTCCTAAGTTTATAAAAAGGGACGAAAATCAATATATATTGAGGGATAAATATAATTTCAAGATAGCCATGGAAAGGAGATTGTGTTAACATTAAATTGCAAATCTTAGAGAGAAGATGTCTTGGCTAGTTGATTAAAACTGAAGCCTGTCTAGAACCAAAAACTCTGCATTTTCTATTTCTTTAACTAGCTAATTTTTTTTTTAGTCACAGTGAATTCATATCCTGAAACTCACATTATCTAATATTTTTCTACCCAATAGCTATGCCCTCTACCTCGCTTTATGTAATTGTGCTTTTCTACAGTTATTTGTTCATCTGCCAGCCATAGGGATTTAAATTATCGTGTCCATTTTCATTCATTAAATCAAATGAATACATATATTATACTGGAATACCCTGACAGAATGTTAACCTGTGGGAATGACACAGAGCTGTCTGCTGACCTCTTACTTGGCAGATCAGAGACAACAGTCTGAATCAACAAGGAGGATGTCCATTCTACGTTTACCACACCAACTGGGCTGCTAAATCGGTAGCAGTTTTTTTCCACTTACAAGTTACCACTCAGTCATAGGTTGTGAAATTATCTTGGTGAGACGTGGCCAGCACTTGAAAATGAAATAGAAAGAAAGAAATAGACCAGTGGAGAACAGGCTAGAATAGGAAATCTCAGAGTGCATTGTGAAAGTAAATAATTCATGAAATATACAGAGAAAGGATAGATTGAGTTATCCCTAACTAACTCTGACATTTCCTGTTCCTGTCTTTTCACCTTGCATTTTATTTGACTCCCAGACCAACCCCTTTGAGTGGCCTATTTATCCTACCTAACTACTCAACTTCTTGCAGCACTCACCACTAACTGATCCCAGAAATATTTTATGATGAATCCAAAAGGGTTTTAGCATTTGTTTCTGGTATTCTAGCCTGATATCTACCAATTAACAATTTCCTTTTTACCAATTGTGTCAAGATAGTAAAAGAGTAGAAAATTAAGTTTCAATTCCAAAGGAAACTCAAGTTTATATGCTAGTTGAACCCTAGCTATAACTCTTTTTCTAATTTTAAAATTTGCTTTTATCTAAGCCAGATTCTGAGATTTTCAATACTTTTTTTTTAAAGATTTATTTATTTATTTGAAAGTCAGGGTTACACAGAGTGAGCAGGAAAGTCAGACAGAGAGAGAGGTCTTTCATCCACTGATTCACTCCCCAATTAGTCTCAATGGTCAGAGCTGCACCAATCCTAAGCGAAGAGCCAGGAGATTCTTCCAGGTTGCCTACGTGAGTTCAGGGGCCCAAAGACTTGGGCCATCTTCCACTGCTTTCCCAGGCCACAGCAGAGAGCTGGACTGAAAGTGGAGCAGCCAGAACTTGAACCGGCCACCCATATGGGATGCCGGCACTACAGGCAATGGTTTACTGCATATGCCACAGCACCAGCCCCTCAATACATTTTTATGAAGATTAAGAAATCTCCAACTTTTAGCAACATAGAGTGAAGCATGCATTTTCTTACTAGAACAAGAAGTTAATTTTTTCATCTTGTCTGGTGTACAAATTTGATTTTAGAGTTTTTAGAGTTTTCTGATACTTAAAATCTTTCGTATAGATGATATATACATTACTTTCATGTTGTTTCCTGTGCACCATTTTAAAACATTTTCAATATTTTGGAATATTGCTTCTATGTGTGAAATAGAGCACCATCTGTTTTTATGGAACCCCCCAAATCTAGAACTTTGGTCCTGATCCATGACAAAAAAAAGTTCCTATGAGTTCTTAACGTGAATTCTGTTACCTTACACTCACATCACTAGAAGTTTGTAGACTCCAGGGAAGTTTATACAGTAGCAACCCTCAGTATTTTCTGCTCTCCTCTCCCAGGATTGGACCATTAAACTAATTTTTCAATTCTCTTTTGTTAAAGCTAAAAAGATAGAATGGGAACTATAGCTTTAAAGCAAATATAACTCATTTAGTTAAAATGATCCTCTATAATCCCCAGGCACATGGCAATCTAGAGTATCATTTTCACAGTTGCTTAGCATTTTCCTGGATGAATGTGCCATATTTTGTTTTGCTTCTCTTCAACATTGCATACCTATAGAGTTCAAATTGTCTTTTTACAAAGACTAATATTGAGTTACATCAAAATGCAAATAGTTAGAACAATTTTTAGAGTAAATTTATGACTTAAAATAAGTGCATATTTTTAGGCTACAATAAATGTCATTTAGAAAAGATCAACAAAAACATCTGTATCTGCAATACATGATCATGCATATTTACTATTTCCAATACTGAGTATTTATGTTACTAATCTTTGCTAACTTATATGAAATCATTGTTATTCATTTCCATGCATTTTAATAAATATGTTTGAGTATAAAATAATTTAAATAATTTAAAAACAACTCCTTTGTCAATCTATATTTTTGCCTAATCTAATTTTTGCTTAAATTATTACTGACATACCATTTTTTCTTATTTATTGGAAAAAGTTGTTTAAGTAGTGTAGACTTTTACCTTCTCTCTTATAAAGAGCTTAATGTGTTTCTATGAGTTCTTCGTACAGGAAATATTGACTTATTTGATAAACATCTTGTAGCAAAGAATGTATTGTTTGGAATTAGTATTTTCTGAGTTCAAATTGTTACTAATAATTTTTATTTGGATTATTTTCCTAGAAAACTGCTTAATCTCTTTTTGCCTCATTTACTTATTATTAAAATGGAAAAAATTTCTACATCACAATTGTTTTTAAGTCACACGTGTAAAATGTACATTGTAAGCCCTAAATGTTACCTGTTTCAATCTCAAGTCACCTGCACGTACTTAAACATATTAATTTTATGATTGATGCACATGATCGCAGTCACCATTCTGTCTTTTTACGTGGGTCTCAGCTGCCAGAGAAATAGTGTTGAAACTAATTGTTCCATACACATGTACATAGTAGAATTTGGTGGAATTTTCTTCTTAGCTTTCTGATACCAAGAGCAGGTTCCATATAATTTTGCAAATATACCTTATCCAGGAATAGTGACAGATTTTTCAGATGTAGACATTTTTCAGATGTAGGAACTCAGATAGAAAAAAAAAAAATTACAGTCTCCACATTCTACCTTTTGATCATTGTGGCAGCAATTTAATAAATTTAAGAATTTAAATAGCCGGCGCTGCAGCTCACTGGGCTAATCCTCCACCTAGCGGCGCCGGCACACGGGGTTCTAGTCCCGGTCGGGGCGCCGGATTATGTCCCGGTTGCCCCTCTTCCAGGCCAGCTCTCTGCTGTGGCCCGGGAGTGCAGTGGAGGATGGCCCAAGTGCTTGGGCCCTGCACCCCATGGGAGACCAGGATAAGCACCTGGCTCCTGCCATCGAATCAGCGCGGTGCGCCGGCCGAGGCGGCCATTGGAGGGTGAACCAACGGCAAAGGAAGACCTTTCTCTCTGTCTCTCTATCTCACTATCCACTCTGCCTGTCAAAAAAAAAAAAAAAAAAAAAAGAAGAAGAATATAATAATAAATTTAATAAATTTAAGAATTTATTCTAGTTCCGGATTTTGGTGTTGGCATGGTGTATTTTTTTCTTCTTTTTTAAAAGATTTATTTATTTGAGAGGCAGAGTTGCAGTCAGGGAGAGGGAGAGATTAAGAGAGAAGTCTTCCATCTTCTGATTCACTCCTCAAGTGGCCACAATGGCCAGAGTTGGGTCCATCAAAAGCCAGGAGCCAGGAGATTCTTCCGCATCTTCCATGTGGGTACAGCAACCCCAGCACTTGGTCCGTCTTCCAAATGCATTCCCAGGCCACCAGCAGGGAGCAGGATGGGAAGTCGAGCAGCCGGGACTCAAACTGGCACTCAGATGGGGTGCCAGCACCTCGGCAGAGGCTTAACTGACTATGCCACAGTGCTGGCCCCTACGTGAATATTCTTCATAGTAATAAAATCTGGACAAAATATTTAAAACAGCTATAATAATAAGTGGAAGCATTGGAGGGAGTCACAAAGTTGGGAGAAATCAGAGTGAATGCTTGAAACATTGAAATTCTAAAGAGATGCCAATTATGAGTTTGTTGCTGCTTTGCTTTACATAATTACCTACTGCCTCACAGTTCCTGGATGAAAATAATTACAGCCGGCACCATGGCTCACTTGGTTAATCTGCTGCTATGGCACCGGCACTCATATGGGCACTGAGTTCTAGTCCCGGTTGCTCCTCTTCCAGTCCAGCTCTCTGCTGTGGCCCGGGAAGGCAGTGCAGGATGTCTCAGGTGCTTGGGTCCTGTACCCACATGGGAGACCAGGAGGAAGCACCTGGCTGCTGGCTTTGGATTGGCGCATCGCACCAGCTGCAGCGCACCAGCCATGGTGGCCATTTGGGGGGATGAACCAACGGAAGGAAGATCTTTTTCTCTGTTGCTCTCTCTCACTGTCTAACTCTGCCTGTCAAAATAAAAATTAAAAAAAAAAAAGAAAATAATTGCAGCCTAAGTGATTGTAACAGTGGAGAAGAGAGGCAGAGGCTAGCAGAGCAGCTGAAAATTTACAGGTTGTGTTCTGGAAGCCAGTGAGCCACCAAAAGGACTAGCCCTCAAATCTGCATGAAATCTCTGCCTCAATCCCTGGATGATTTATCAGCTAACACATGTGTTGAGGGAAATATCTGGCCACTCAGTGAAAAAGCAGGAAGCCGGCAAGGAAGCCATCATCAAAAGAAAGCACCAGACTGGGTGAGGTCAGTGAGTTTGCTCACTTTTTATTTTGTGGAACAAGTCAAGCATTAGAAATCTCCGGTGTTGCAGGCTTGTGGAAAGAAGGAAGAGAGCTTGGAGGGTCCAGAGCAGCTGGAAATTTAGAGAGGGGCTTGGAAACAAGGGCACCACAGAAAAAACTGGCTTCAACATGTTAATATCAAGTGCTCAAATCCTCGGCTACCTAGGAAAGAACACAAGTTCAGTAGAGACGGGAAGTAGGGAAGGCAGAGGGGTGGAGCACTGTGGAGAAAAGGTAGAGAAGCAAAGGGAAAAAAGTGGTAGGTGGAAGTTGAAATAGCTGAGCAGGGCTATCAGCTACTCAACAAGGTAGGAAAGAATAATTTGGTTGTTTGAATGTAGGCAAGTTAAATTACTGCTACAAAAAAAAAAAATCCTCAAAAGAACACAATCATATCCCGAATAATTACTGTGTGTTATTTATTATTCACAATGTGTATTTTTCAATAGAAAATTATAATACATGTCAAAAACTCAGAAGCTGGTTGCCTGGGGACTTTCAGCATAGAGATAGATTGATATAAATGGTACTAAGGAAACTTTTAGAAAATGTTAGCATTGTTGACTGTCTTGATTATGGAGGTGGTTACATGGGTATAAAAGTCTGTCAAAACTTGTCAAAAATATGCATAAAACTTGTGCATTTTAATGTTCAGAGGCTATGTGCCAGTAAAATTGATACAAAGGATTTTTTTAAAAAATGGCAGAAAAGGAGATGTTTCTCCCAGTTTCAATAAAGAAGAGGGACCATAGAAGAGGTAGAGAAGAAGAAAGGAATGTCTAACTTTGTATTAATTCATTAACATAGGTACTGACACCTGATTTGTTTTAGTTGGCAGCTCTCTGATAATCTGGCACTTGGAAACAAGAAAGGCTGTATTCTTAACATGTCATTTCTTCCATTTTCCTTTTGGACATGTTTCCTCCTATTAAACTATGATTTATTTGATGACTTTGTTTATAACTGCCTTGAATATTCTAAAATAACTCCCAGAAATAGTTTGAGCATATTAAATATAGTTTGTATTGTTTTCTTGCTTGCTAGCTTGTTGGGGCAATTATGGATGAGTAAGTAAAGGGAACAGTTGCTCTCCTTTAGATTGAATGTGTGTCCTCCAAATCCTGTCAAAGTTAACTTGAATTAGTTAAGTCTTTTTTATTTTATTTATTTTAAAGTAATTTATCAGTACATTAGATTCCGAGGTCACAGCAAACACACAATTATTAATATAACAATTCTCATCATTTTTCATGAGATATTAATAGAAAGAGAACAGAGTTAATATAGTTCACCAATGTAATCCTTATAATGATACTTCCTTTCCCCAATTTCCCTGCCTCCCCTTTCTTTTTCTGCGATTCTATGGGTCTGCTGTGTATCTCACTTCCCATGTTGGATCGTTCTCTCCCTTTTTTATTCTATCAGCTAGTATTTTCAGACACTATTCTTGTTATGTGATCCCTTTGGTTCTTTGTCCTATCATTTTGATCAATTGTGAACAGAAATTGATCACTAGGACTAGTGACATGGCACTGGTACATGCCACCTTGATAGGATTGAATTGGAATCCCCTGGTATGTTTCTAACTCTACCGTTTGAGGTAAGTCAGCTTGAGCATGTCCCAAATTGCACATATCCTCCCTCTCTTATTCCCACTCTTATATTTAACAGTGATCACTTTTCAGTTAAGTTTCAGCACTTAAGAAGAATTGTCTATTGATTACAGTATTCAACCAAAAGTATTAAGTAGAACAAACAAAAAAAATACTAAGAGAGATAACATATCAAGTTGCTCATCAACAGTCAGGGTGAGGGCTGATCAAGTCACCGTTTCTCATAGTGTTCATTTCACTTTAACAGGTTTCCTTTTTGGTGCTCAGTTAGTTGTCACCTATCAGGGAGAACAAGTGGTATTTGTCCCTTTGGGATTGGCTTATTTCACTCAGTATAACGTTGGGAAAAAGGGACACTAACCCACTGTTGGTGGGAATGCAAATTGGTTAAGCCACTATGGAAGTCAGTCTGGAGATTCCTCAGAAACCTGAACATAACCCTACCCTTCAACCCAGCCATACCGCTCCTTGGAATTTACCCAAAGGAAATGAAATTGGCAAGCAAACAAGCTGTCTGCACATTAATGTTTATTGCAGCTCAATTCACAATAGCTAAGACCTGGAACCAACCCAAATGCCCATCAACAGTAGACTGGATAAATAAATTATGGGACATGTACTCTATCGAATACTATACAGCAGTCAAAAACAATGAAGCCCGCTCATTTGCAACAAGATGGAGGAATTTGGAAAACATCATGCTGAGTGAATTAAGCCAGTCCCAAAGGGACAAATATCATATGTTCTCCCTGATCAGCGACAACTAACTGAGCACCAAAGGGGAAACTTGTTGAAGTGAAATGGACACTATGAGAAACAGTGACTTGATCAGCTCTTGTCCTGACCGTTTTTGTACAATGTAATACTTTATCCATTTTAGTATTTTTTTTGTTCGAGTACGATTGGTTGAACTCTATAATTAACACATATCCAGTAAATTTTAAAATGATTAAATTTCATTTAAACTATAATAGTATGTCATTCTTAACCACTGGTTTGACAAAGATATAAAGCACAGTTTGATGAAATCATATTTGCAGCAGTACTGATACACACATTTCTTTTTTGTTTTTTTTTTTTCTTTTTCAGTTTTAGCTTCCACAAATAAGGGAGAAATGTGGTATTTATATTTCTGTGTATGCCTTATTTCACTCAGTATGATGCCCTCCAGTTGCATTTGTTTGATGCAAATGGTAGTTAGGTCTTAATCTACAAATGTAACATCAGGCAGAACTTTTCCACTCATTCTTTCTATGATGGCCACCCCATTGATCTTCAGTACACTACTCCAGTTGGCCTTCTTCATGCCTAGCAGTATTAGCCTGGGTTCCTATTTTTATATCAGAGTTTGTGTATAGATTGCTTCTTTGTCAATGTATAACCTCTAGGAAGCCAAAGCTTCCTTTTCTCCCAGCTGTCTCTCCATTACCTAGAACATTTGTTCTTAGTAAATACTTAACTAACCAGAGACTGAAAAAGAATGTTCCATCTTGATTTTTTTAAGTGGATCAGTCTTTCTTCTATAAAATTTGTTTAGGTGCAGGATTCTATCCAGACAAGAAACAGTGAGTGATTTTCTCCTCAAAACTGCCCTAACTTCATGCATATTTTCCTCTGATAAGGTTGAAACACGACTAGATTTCTGCCGCTTGGCAGAAGGAGGAAATACATCTGGGCTGAGCCCTTTTCAAAGATGCATTTTATTTTATCTTCCTCCATGGAGTCTCTGTAATCTACATGAGTTAACTGTAAATTGCTCGAAGCAATGAGCTGTATATAACACCTTGCATTTTTGTTCATTTTCCTTTTAAGAGAACAGAATCCTTAAAGATGCTTCTCTAATTATTAGTTCTTCCCAAGAAAGTGGCAAACAAAGTCATCTTGTCCTCAAGAAACCTTCCAGTATATCAATATAGCATTTTTCTCATGTCTAATATGCCAACAGCATTTTGCACAATGAAGTTAATAGCATTAAGTGTGTATCATCAACAAATTGTAATTTTCTGGGAGTTTTCTGAATATTTTATGTCTTTAAAACAGGATCATTTTTGTCTGCTTGATCTCAACAGGTTATAAGTGCTGTTCCTCATAGCACATAAGTCTTATGGAAAATCCCATCAAATTCTGCAGTCTAGTTGTTTTTCACTTACAATGAATTCTATTCTTTAGTCTAACAGCTCTTACTTGCTGTATTATAAATTTCACATTTGATTTTATCCTGTTTTATATTGATCTGTAACATTTGTCTTCAGACATTATAAAGTGAAACTCAAGAAATGTGTCTATTTCTGTTTTATCTTTCATACTAACTAGCACAGTCCTGCATGCACACTTACTGATTAGTTTATTATGAGAAGTTGTGACTTTCCTTACATTGCTGTGGTGAGGGAAGAAGTTAAGCAAACGTTTCAGTGGTAGGGAGCACAGACATTCAAATTTTTAATTGCATTTGTTTGTTATCTAAAATGTCAGCACAGGTTTGGAAAATCTCTGCTGAATATAAATGGATCACAACATATTAAATTTCTGTCTTGTGATTGGATAAGGGCAAATGCTACTACAAATGTGTACTGAAAACTCCAGGATCCCACATCACTCAGAGTGGGTGCTCTCTTCCTAAAGTGCATACCACCTAACACCTGACAATTATGACTGATTTTGATGCAATGGATTTCTCAACACATTGATTTCAGTGTTGATTTCACTGATTGCATATGTAGGTGAATGATTAAGAATTTTAAAATAAATGCTCACTTTCTATCAGGTTCTTCTCTAGACACGTGGATGGGGCTTCCGTCTGGGAACATCAGAGCCTTTAAAAATAATCATCTATTTAAAGATTTATTTGACTTATTTGCCTGAAATACTCTCATGAGCTTTTCAGCCAGCTCCGAATGCCTTTAGGGCTGATTCTGAGGCCAGAGTGCTATTTAGGACATCTGCCATTCTATGAGTCTGCTGAGTATCTCACTTCCCATGTTGGATCACTCTCCCCTTTATTTATTCTATCGGTTAGCGTTAGCAGGTACTAGACTTGTCTATGTGTTCCCTTTGACTCCCAGTCCCTTCACCATGACCAACTGTGAACTGAAACTGATCTCCGAAAGAGTGATAGAAATAACGAATGAGAGATCAATCTTTCATCCACTGGTTTACACCGCAAATGGCTACAACTCCTGGGGCTGGGACAGGCCAGCTCCAGGAGCCAGGAATTCCATCTAGGTTTCCCAAATGGGTGGCAGAGGCCCATATAACCGGAACATCATCCACCTCCTCCCCAGGGGCATTAGCAGGGAGCTGGATAAGAAGCAGAGTAGTTAGAACTCTGATTAGCACCCCAATATGGGTTGCTGGTATCACAGCTTAACATGATGTGTCACAACCCTTGCCGCTGATCATTTTTCTTTATTAAAGGTTTTGTCACATAGTATTCCTTCTGCTGGTAATATGCTATGGATTCTGCTGTAACTTGTCCTTATGTTTTACATTGAACATTCAGCTCAGGTCTCATTTTGTTGCGGAAAACTTTCTGATCAATATAAATTATATAATTGTTTTCTCTTGCATCCTCCTCTTCACACCTCTCATAATTACGTCAACACATATTTACTATATTTATGTATTTTTATCTACAAGAATGGGAGCTAAATTGAAGAGTAGTAGATAAAGAAGGATGGTTGCTGATTTTTCCCCCTCTAAATTAATTGGAATACAAAGGTCTGAACTGAAACAGTCATAGAAAATATTTTAACATATTGTTTATGATGGAAAATTTTTTGTTAACTTGACCAAAAAACAAGAAATATTTAGACTTTTTTAGGGGGTGATATGGGGAAATCTAGTTAGTATCTGCATTTAGTATGTCTAATTCAGAGATGTTTTTCACTGAATTAACTATTACTTAAGAAATTTCAGATCCACCGCAGAATATTGTTTTATTTACAGGAAACTGTAGTAAGATAATGTGTCAATCATTTCAGCACTATACCAATAGAACTATTTGGAGTTTATTGCTCCATTGGCAAGATAACATCTACTTCCAATGCTTTATAACAATGAAATACAATGATAAATTCATAAGTTTCTATGTAGGACTTAAAAAATGAAAAATGGGGTGGGGATTGTGGTGAATGCATTGTCACCAATTGGGATTCTTGTGTTACATGATTGTCTATTTGAGTTCTGTGGGGAGCAACTGAGACGAGACTAAGTTACTGGAATTAAGACTTATTCTATGCATCTGCTCTCCCACAATATGGCGCTGAGAGAGAGCCCAAACAACCTCTACGCAGCTGCCTCTCGCCAGTTTGACTGATAAGCTGCAGGAGCTGATCCTGCTCCTGATTGGAGGAGAGCAGCGTACTCGGCGTGTGGGCAGCAGAGTTGGGATTGGCGGAAGAGGACTATAAAGGAGGAGAGAGACAACATGCACCAGGAACATCTGAAGGAACACCTGAGCAGCCCCCGAGAGAGCCGGCTCCTCCGCGGAAGCGTGGAAAGTGGCAGGGGGTACTGCCTCTCCACGGAGGTGGAGGGGTCGGCAGCCAACCCGGGAAGGACCAGCAGCAAACCCGGGAAGGGCCAAGCAGACTAAAGAACAGCACAGGGTTCAGTGTCGTTCCTCCGCGAATGGGGGAGCGACATAATGGTGCCGTGACTCGGATATGAAGCCTAGGAGGGATAGAGTTCCAGTTACTTGCTTCCAATTGAGCTCCTCCTACCATGCCTGGAAAGCAGCAAAAGTTTGGCCCAAGTGCTTAGGTCCCTGCCACCCATGTGGGAGACCTGCATGGCATTTCTGGCTCCTGGCTTTAACCTGGTCACACTCCCACTGTTGTAGCTGTTAGGGGAATGGACCAACTCTATCCCTGTCTTCATCACTCTGTCTTTGTACTAACTGGATAAATAAATATTTTCAAAGGTTAAATATTTTCAATAGTGGATAACAGGGCTGTGATATTCCCTCCATGTAAAGGCACTTTCTAAACTATGAAAACTTTCTAAACCTCCCTTCGCACCAACATCTTTGAGTGATTTCTCTGTCTTTGCCAATGATAGCCTTAGTACTTCTTTAAACTCCTCGAAGTTAAAACATTTCCAATCAAGGCTGACATTATGGTACAGGAGGTTGGACTGCCACTTGCAGCATCTGTGTTTCCTGTGGGTGCTGGTTCATGTCACGGCTGCTCGACTTCCAATCTGGCTCCCTGCTTGTGTGCCTGGTGGTGGAGTGTGTTAGAAGGTGGCCTGGATACTTCAGTCCATGTACACACATTGGAGGCCTGGAGGGAGCTCATGGCATCTGGTGTTAATCTGGCTCTGTCCTGGCCATTGTGGCTGTTTGAGGGGTGAACCAGCAGAAGGGGGATATTTCTCTCTCTCTGTCCCGTGCCTGTCTGTCCGTCTCTCTCTCTCTCTCTCTCTCTCTCTCTCTCTCTCCCCCTCTGGCTTTCAAATAGATGAATAGATCTTCAAAAAATCCAACCACTGAATTGCTCTTACTTCTTGAAAGCATTGATCTAGAATATAGTGTCTCTGTCCTTAATTCTGTTTCAGAATTACCCATATCATAATTCAATTTGCAAGATTTCTCACTCAAATCTCTTTCTGATGTCTCTTTGCACTTTCCTGGGTTTCATTTTCTCTCACTGCATGCAATAAACAAAAACTAGCACTTTTTTGACAGAATATTTCTTGGTCATTTTTTTTCATTTTTGTGACTCAAAAATACTAACCATAAACTATACAGTTCACAAATGATATCTCCATTTATATTGTTGGCCAGGAGAATGGCAATAATGTCCAATGCAGTTGGAAGCAACGTGCTGCCTAGCTACTTAAATTCTTGATTTGTTTTTGGATAAGAATCTTGACAACTCTGAAACTTCATTTCCTTATTGGGAATTTGGTGTGTTAATATCTTTTATAGAACTGAAGTGTTAGGGTCTGTCAACCAGAGGAAAGAAACAGGTTATAAACTTCTATGTATTGCTTCTAGGAACAATTCTACCCACGTGTTGTGTAGTTTTTATGAAGCATTGGGGAAAAGCAAGTTAAATAAACGGCAAAGTCTTTAGAGTACTGGTTGTGTGATATAAATATTACTTTTGTTTTAGGTGCTTCCATCACCCCCTGATTGGAATCTTGCCAGTTAATGAGCTTCAATGTGCCTAAAAACACTAAAGAAGCAAGGTTTGCTTTGAACTTTTGGCAGTAAAAGTCTTTTGATTTTTGAGCCTCCATGGAATATTAAATCCCACATATTAATTGAGTTAACATCTTAAGGGTTAGTATTTAGTATATGAGGAAACGTTAGCTGAGCAACCAGGGGAATGAATCAAGAGCCATTCTCATTCCAGACCCCATTGCCTAAGTGAGGAGGCTTCTCTCTTCCTGCAATTGCACAAAAGGTATTCTAACAGTGTAAACAAGCAAGAAGAAGACCTATTCTCGTAGCTGTAGTGATTGTGTTTATATTAAGTAGCTAGTGTCTTGCTAGGCAGGCTAGTGTCACACCTCTCAATGATTGGCTTCAGAAATGGGAGACATTTAAGTCCAGATTACAATGACTAAAGGTGATTTTTCTCAATGAAACGATGCACCTCTGCCCTGTATTACTGGAGCTGTGGTAAGATAAACTGTTTCTGTTCTTATAGATGGTGCTGCCACTGACAACATACTGCATGCTTCCTTTTAACAACATTTTTGTCAGAGTGTAAATAAAATACAATTGGAGATAAAACCTCTGGAAATAATATGATTTATGACATTCTTTAAAACGTATGCTGTTACCTGTCACATTTCCTCCAGTTTTCATATTCGTGACTCTTTAAGGACGAATATTTGAACATGTATTTCCAAATATTCCTTGGTGGTAGTAGTTGTTGTTTTGGACTTCTGTCTTCATTTTGATTTACAAATATGTGTGTTTAATTGTCTCTTTTGACTGTTGTCTTATGCCAAATGACACGTAGGACACTGTTAGTCATCAAGGTAGCACTGCAAACTTAGGTTTTGGTGTTATCCTGAGAATGTTCAACTGGAACATAAAAGTGAGCATGGTACAGTCTTTTTGAAGAACAGTATGCCAAAAGTTGGCAAAGCATTTTCATGAAAGCTTGTTATGCTCAGTTTCTGCTTCCACAATCACACTCAGATTTTTCATGGAAAATCCATTCTAAGGAACAAGTGTGCCTCACTGGCTGGGATGCGTGAGTATTCACACATTTACAGGAAGCAACAATTTTTTTCTGCCAAAGTAACTGCAAGAGGACTTAGGGGGCACATGACTGTGGGATGTGAGTTGGAGGATTATTTTTGGAAAGTATGATGATGGATTTCCACAACCTAGCATTTTTCCCTCTGTGGAAAAATAGAACTAACTTGTGAACGCTGTGGGAGTTAAATAACTCTTAGTTGTGGCAAAATCTCTTTCTTTGCCTTCTCACTTCCACCATCTAAATTCCATTACACTAGATCTCAGAGGTTATGTGATCAATTGCAGTAGAATTCAGTGACATAAGAATCCCTTTAAAGGTAGGAAATATATATTATTAATCTTTGAAATACATCTACCTCAGTAGATAGTCAAAAAATTAATTTGAGTAAACTAAACCTATAGGATTAATTTATCATACAGAGATAAGTGTAACCTGGAGATAATATTAATGCCTTTGAACTGCTCATTGTGGAATGTTTCATTTCTTCTAACTCAATTAGCCAAGCTAAGAAGAGAAGAAAAAATAACTACTTTCTGTAGAGTACCTGTACTCACATACAGATTTATGAATCCTCAGAAGCCTGAGGGTAATCTTTTTTTTTTTTAGATTTATTTATTCATATGAAAGACAGAGTTTCAGAGAGACAGAGGTAGAGAGAGAGAGGTCTTCCATCTCCTGATTCACTCCCCAGATGGCTGTAATGGTCAGAGCTTTGCCAATCCTAAACCAGGAGCCAGAATCTTCTTTTGGGTTTCCCACATGGGTACAGGGGCCCAAACACTTGGGCCATCTTCTACTGCTTTCCCAGGCCATAGCAGAGAGCTAGATTGGAAGTGGAGCAGCCGGGACTAGAACTGGCAAAGCCTGGGGCTAAACCTAAAAAAAATACTAAGAATATAGGCAAACAGAAAACCTTACCTTTTCCACAGTTGTAATTCAGCACAGGAAGCTTTTGAATTGTTATGTTTCTATATAAATGAGCATTATATTCAATCACATCATTATGAATAAAGATGGCATTATGAGCAGTTTAGATTTGCATGCTTGACAACCCATCTACTAATAAAATATTTTAGTTTGAACCAACTGTTGGCCTTAATGATAAAACTGAACACTGTATAGACATTCATCTATCATTGTGTCATTAAAAATTTAGACTGTAAGCAGAAATATGTATCAAAATGCTTTCTATCTTATCTAAAATTATTCCCAAATTTCAGTTCTGCAACTTCCTTGGTGACATGTGTGCTTATAATTCTATTTGTAAATGACTTATTTCATATGCTCAAATGTATCATAACAGTCCTTCAGTTGTTTAACTGGATCCCTGGCATTTAACTAAACACTTTTGAGGATTCTTTAACCTTCTATTTGACCAAAAAATCCTATTTCTATCTGACCAGTATCACAAGGCTGCATATATTATTTTGTTTTTTATCTAAGAACCAGAAAAAAATGTAGATTTCTGATGAATCCCTCATCTTTTGATGCCTTGTGATAGTAATACCAACCAGAGTCCCATATATCAGGAGTATAACACATGCAAAATACAGCCCTTAAAATACATCTTCTCAATCCCTTTACTATATTCATTTACCAGTTGTTGTAATCTCAATGATGAATTCTGTGTAGTTGTTTAAGCTAGAAAATCAGCAGTTGCACTTGTTCCTCCATTATCATCACCCTCTGGTACAATCAATAAGTACAATAATTTGCCTCCAAAATATTTCCTAAATGATCTCATTTTCTCACTTTTTAGCACTATCTTTGTCCAAGCCACTCTCTTCAAGTATTCCCACTATAGACATTACCTCCTCCTCTGATCTCTCTCCTGTGATTATGTCCTTTGAATTTATTTTATTAAATGAAACTGAAGTTATATACTTTTCAATACACAACATTATCATATTGAAGCCCTCCGAGAAACTGTAAGAGTTCCCAGCTTTACTTAAAATAAGAGACAAATATTTACTGGGGAGAAACTTTCTCTATTGTGCTTGGTCTACTGAATATTTTCAAATATTTGTTGAATATTGATATTTTGCCAAAACCTTAGACAAAAATGTTGAATTATTTGGCAAAATATTTAAATACATACCATGTAAACATTGCATAATGTTAACTTAAACCCAATTACATTGTAGGTAAAAAATTAAACCCTACTGACTGACAGTTAATTCATTTGTACTACATGAAAGAATTGATCTACTTTCCCAACTGATAGCAAGTGAACATAACAGGTAAGGAAAATAGCAGTATAAAAAGTGGCAGAAAACAAAACAGTAACAATTTGAAAATAAAAAAAGCTAATAAATTAGTGACAATTGACTTAACATAGAAAACTCTAATGAAGTCTCCAAGGTGAGAAACCTTTAGAATCAAGTAGTATGGGGCCAGCGCTATGGTTCAACAAATTAACGCCTCAGCCTGCAGCTCTGGCTTCCCATATGGGCTCCAGTTCTAGTTCTGGCTGCTCCACTTCCAATCCGGTTCTCTGTGAATGCACTTGGGAAAGCAGTGCAGGATGGCCCAAGTCCTTGGGCTCCTGCACCCATGTGGGAGACCTGGAAGAAGCTCCTGACTCCTGGCTTTGTCCTGGTTTAGTCTGGCCTTTTGGGAGTGAACCAGTGAGTGGGTGGAAGATCTCTTTCTCTGTCTCGACCTCTGTCTGTAACTCTGTGAATAAATAAAACTCTTCAAATAAAAAAAGAAAATTCTACAAATAAAAAATAATTAAAATAAATCTTTAAAAAAATCAAGTAGTAAACCTTTGTAGTTTTAGTTAATGATCCAAGAATTCACCTGCAGAAGGGAGGTATAGTTATATCCAGTCCATCCCACTTTCTGAAACAGAGTGAAATATCAAACTTTAAAAAATCATGCAGGGAGGGGTCGGTGCCGTGGCACACTTGGCTAATCCTCCGCCTGTGGTGCTGGCATCCCATAAGGGCACTGGTTTGAGTCCTGGCTGCTCCATTTCCAGTCCAGCTCTCTACAGTAGCCTGGGAAAGCAGTGGAGGATGGCCCAAATCCTTGGGCAACTGTACATACCTGCGAGACCAGGAAGAAGCACCTGGCTCCTGGCTTCAGATCCGCATGGTTCCAGCCATTGTGGCCATTTGGGGAGTGACCCAAAGGAAGGAAGACCTTTCTCTCTGTCTCTCCCTCCCACTGTCTGTACCTCTAACTCTCAAATAAAAAAAAATAAAATCTTAAAAAAATATTGCAAGGAAAACTGATATTTCAGTACAATTTTTAAAAGCAATTTTGAATTAAGGTTGACTTTAATTTCTAGAAATATTGTGTACTACATTGTTCCTATATTCCTGTTTCCTCTATAATTGACATTCTACAATAGCAAGTCTCTTTTTTCACAATTATGAATCAACATGCATTGATACATTACTGTTATGTGAAGACTGTACCTTACTAAAACTTATTAATTTTTAACAAGTGTTCCCTTTCTATTGCAAGATGTCATTTGGGGTATTGTATTACATTTAGTCACCACTTCTCTTTGGCTTGTTTTGACCAGGACAAATCTTTTTTAAGTTTCTGTCGTCTTGACAATTTAGATGTTGACTTGTCAGGAGTAATATGGTAGATCCTTCAGTATTATCTTGTCTGACATGTCTCTCATCTGTTGGTTTAATTGTTTTGGGGAAGAATACTACAAGTTAGAATTGCCTTTTTCTATTCCATTTCAAAGATTTATACTGTCAATACACTTATGAATGCAGGAGTTCACCTTCCTCACTCAGCAAGGCGTTGTTTTTGTTTTTTTTTTTTTTTTTTTTTTTTTTTTTTTTTTTTTTTTTTTTGCTTTCCCCCTTTCCACTGCACCACTGCACAAATTGGAAGCAATCCACTATGTGAGGACTACATTTGAGATAAAAGGATATGTCAGCTTTGTGGCACAGCAGGTTAAGCTGCCACTTGCAAGGTTGGCATCCTGTATCAGAGTGCTGGTTTGAGTTCAACTGCTCCTCTTCAGATCCAGCTTCATGATAGTTTACCTGGGAAGGCAGAAGATGGTCCAAATACCTAGGCCTCTGACACTCATTTAGGGGAGCTGTATGGAGTCCCAGGATTCTGAGGTCAGCTTAGCCCAGACCTAGCCATTGTGGCCATTTGCAGAGTGAACCAATAAGCAGGAGGTCTCTCTCTCTCTCATTCTCTCTCTCTCTCTCTCTCTCGCCTTTCAAGCAAATAAATAAATAAATCTTTAATTTAAAAAAAGTGAGAGGAGTTACATTCTAATTCTCTGTAACTGGACGTTAGATAAATTATTCAGTATTTTTTAATGAATAATTTGTCTATTCTTTGTGTATTTCTTCTTTATTTCCTTTATTTGAGAGTCAAAGAGAGATAGACAGAGACACAGAGCTCCCATTCATTAATTCATTTCTCAAATACCTGCCATAGACAGGGCTGGGCCAGCCTGATGCCAGGATTAGAAAACCTAATTTGTGTTTTCTTTGTGGGTGTCAGGAATCCAATCACTTCAGCCACCACCTGCTGCCTCCCAGGATCAAAATTAGCAGGAAACTGGAATTGGAATCTGGAGCCAGGACTTGAATCCAGATTCTCCAGTATTCTAATGATGAACAAGTGGTTTAACCTCTAGAGCAAACTCCCACTCCTACTTATTTATTCAATCACCTACTTTATGTCAGATTGGACTCAGGGACATTAATTTAATACTTTGGCTTATATCCAATTGTACCTTACATTCTTATTTAAGTAGTTTCAATGTTGGCCATTGGGAACACTTTAGCTGGCTCCTGTGTCCCTTTGACATACGCCCTTCATTATGCAATGGGTGTATTTAGAAGTTCTACAATTTCTAGCCTTACAAAATTCTCATGTGTATATACTGCTCTTAGACCTAGAATGAACGCTTTGTCTTAGCACCCTCGGTTGCTTTTATTAGATAATGGTATTGGAAAGCAAGGTCTGGCTCCAGGTATGAATCTTTCTAATGAGAGGGGTGGTGTTTGTAGGTACTGACAAAACAAGAAAACACAAGGTTAGATCAAGAAGTTCCTGGAAAAATAGAATTAAAAGAGAAGCCTCCTTTGGTGCAATATTTGAAATCTATAAGTAGTTTTCCCATAATTTGCATTTCCTGAAACTTTTGAAGATCCTTCACATGCATAGATTTCAATTTTGTTGCTTTAAAATAAAGTTATCTTTTAGTGACATTAAGAACTTTCTTCATGAATTACACACATATAAGTGTATAATTTCATAGGATTAAATATACATACATAAATTTATATATGTAAAATCCGTGTCTATAATTAGATAAACAGAAGTTCATAGTGGTTTTCTAAATCTAAGTCTTCACCATATGGATCATTTCAGGCCTTGCTTATGTGAAACTTCCCACCAAGTGAGAAACATGACTCTTCCCTGTCCAACTTCAATTTACTTCAATTTTAAATTTTCTATTCATGTATATAGATTTCAGGAGATTCACCCATATACCTGTGAAAAGCTACTCCATCAGCTAAAGTATAGTGCCTGCACTTATTTCCTCTTGCTTTTAGTCTTGGAAACATCATGTATTTCCATAGATACTTGGGTTAGTATTTTTTCTCTTTAATCGTAATACTAAAATTGTTTCACACATATGAAATCCAGTGAGATTTTAATGTCTTAATCTAAATGCCATACTGAGATCCTTCAAGTTCCTAAACTTTGTTATCTAAATATATTAAGGATTATTCTTGAGGCCTGATGCTGTGGCGTGGCTGGTGAAGCTGCCTACTGTATTGCTGGCATCCTGTATGGGCACTGGTTCAAGTCCTGGCTGCTCCACTTCTGATCCAGCTCTCTGCTATGGCCTGGGAAAGCAGTAGAGGATGGCCTAAATCTTTGGGCCCCTGCATGCACGTGGGAGAGCTGGAGGAAGCTTCTGGCTTCAGCTTGGCACAGCTCCAGCCATTGCAGCCATCTGGGGAGTGAACCAGTGGATGGCAGGCCTATTTCTCTCTCTCTCCCTTTGTAACTCTGCTTTTCAAATGAATAATTTAAAAAAAAAAAAAACAGATTATTCCGTATATAAAGTTCTGTAGGCTGTCACAAATACATGGTGTCAGGTATCCATCTTCACCAAATCTGAGTCACAGATCTCCAATTTGTGTGTTATTCAATCCCCTCCCCATTGTGATACCTCACAGGCACTGATACATTTGTCATCTTAACAATGTTAATACTTTTCTAGTATTTCATTTAATGGAATCAAGCCTGTTCACACTTTTTTCACTAAATGTTATAATATACTTCCCAAATTGGTTAGAGGAGTTTTCATTGAACCTTCAAACTGGGTCCACTTGCCTATTGCACAGCAAGCCAAACTGATGTTGTGGTGGAAGAACCAAGCAGGTAGAGGAAGCAAAGCACATGCAAGCAGTCAGGCAGCTGTTGGCATAATTTCCAGGCTCTCCAAGGATTTAGGAGTAAAGGGTCTAACAGCTTGAAGTTGAGGCTGAGAGGTATGTACTGAGCTCGTGTCCAGGTTCCTTGTTGATTTGCGTTACTCATGCCTTCCTCCAGTTGGTGATATCATGTTCTTTAGTGATTTTTGATTGTGCCAAAAAGTGCCACGTGCAGGTGGTAGGTATATTTTGCCTGTGGCCTGTGGTTTCTTGAAAAGAAACTCCTCCAGACAGGACTGAACATCAAGTTGTTATCTGTATCGGAAATAAATAACCTCATGAATCCAGTGGCTAAGGACTTTGGTTTCACCACCTCAATTCAGTGAGTCAATTTTAGTAACAGAGATCAAAGGAGACTTTAAGGGAAGGAAGCTATGAGACCCTGGGAGAGTAGGACCTGATAATGGCTTGGCTTTGTTAGCAATGTGCATATTAGATTCTCCCTTGTCTATGAGCTCTTTGTTACTTCCTGCCATGGTTTGAATGTAGCCCCTTCCAAATACACATGGAGTCAATTAGATGGTATTCAAAGGTGGAATCTTTAAGAATCATTAGGCCTTGATTGTGTCTTCTTTAATGAGATTGGATTCCTTATAAAGGAGGCCTCATGCAGGCTTCAGCTTGCTTACTAGTTGGCTCTCCCTCTGCAGCTTGCCTTTCAACACCAGCCTAGCTCTCTTTCATCTTCTTCTATGTGAGGGTGCAATAAGACAGTCCTCATAAAATGCTGGCACCTTGCTCTTGGACCTCGCATCCTATAGAACTGTGTGGAATAAAAAGATTAAAAGACATTGGAGATGAAAATTTAAACTATAAAAATAAATTATAAAAATATAAGGATCCAAATGGACAGTACTGGACTTCCCCTAGTGCAATTCTGGAGTGTAGATGACTAAATTCATCAAAACGCAGAGGAATATGTGTTTGAACCTAGAACCCAATATGAAAGTAAATTGTGCCTAATCATTATCCAAGGACTATGTTATTACTCAAATTTATTCTAGAATTATTAGTTACTTCAGATTCAAGTGTTATGTCTCTCTACAATTATACAATCAATGAACTTAGCTTCATTCTTGTCACTGTGGACATTATCCTTTAAATGCATAGAATTGTTTATTTTTATTTATATCTCTGTTTTATTTCTATTTATCTCTGAAGTCCTGTTATACATATCTGCTAATTTCTAGACCTTCAGTGCTGAAAATAGTGTCCGAATTACTATATATTTAATGGATTAGTAAATATTTAAAGCTATTGCTGTCCTGTGTTTCTCTTCCGCTGGGAATCAAATTTTTGAATATCCTCTGCTTCTGGAACAAGGATATTATCATAAGGAAGGAATGGAAAAATATGTCTCTTCATTACCTTACAGTTGCATCAGCATTATTTTAAATACATTAACTTTGAATTGACTTCCGGCTGATTACTATCCTTGTTCCTGCTTCTGAGGATTCGAGTGGTTGAGGGCCTGATCTTCATGTTCTCCAACTGCTCCTTTGCCCTCAATGCAGCTTGGTCACTGGGATTTCTCCAGTTTGGCATCCCTTGAATAGTACTTGAATCTCAGACTCCAGGAACCTGAAATCAATGAAAATTTTACTCAATATTATCTTCTGATTTTTAAATTATACATCAGAGGGGCTGGTGTCGTGGCTCACTTGGTTAATTCTCTGCCTGCGGCTCCAGCATCCCATATGGGTGCCAGGTTCTAGTCCCAGTTGCTCCTCTTCCTGTCCAGATCTCTGCTGTGGCCTGGGAGGGCAGTGGAGGATGGCCCAAGTGCTTGGGCCCTGTACCCACATGGGAGACCAGGAAGAAATACCTGGCTCCTGGCTTTGGATCGGCGCAGTGCGCCAGCCATAGCAGCCATTTTGGGAGTGAACCAACAAGAAGGAAGACCTTTCTCTCTGTCTCTCTCTCACTGTCTGTAACTCTGCCTGTCAAATAAAAAAAAATTATACATCAGAGCATGATGCAGTTTATCTCGTGATGAGTCTTGCTAAAGAAATGCTTTAGTGTAAGAGAGGCCAAGAAAGGAGTTCTGAGTTGGATAAGAAGACTTCATACAGAAAGACCAAAATTTTGTGTTTTCCTTCATACAAAATGAAGGAAAATTTCATGTCCCAGTAAATGATTTCCAGACTGAAAGCCAAAGTTATGAACTGAATGGCCATGGGGTGGCTGGCACTATAGGTGGAAGTAGATTTTATTCACTTTTTCCTTACTTTGGATCATGTACATTTCCCTGCTGGTAACAGTGCAATATCTAAGGGGATTAGTGTTTCTCCCTCTCCCCTGCCTTATCTTAGTGCCCTGAATAAATAAACACAGACCTTCTTTTCTAAGCATGGGTAAAAAATTCTCTGGGTTTTGCAGCCAGGTTCTCTTCACTCATCTGAAGGTGACACTGCACATAAAGTTCTTGCTTTAAATTAGTCTTTCATTTTCATTTATTTCTTAGATTAGCTCTTCCAGTTACTAGAAAGTATAGAGATTTTTAACTCTGATTTTGATTTCCTTTTTTGAGTAGAGAGGGAAAGGTGAATAAGAATGTGTTTCGTCAGAAGTTATATCCTCAGGAGAACACTTGAGCATTTCCCCAACATACAACTCCTTTCAATCTTCATGAGTAGCCTTATATCCACCCCAACAAACTTGCTTTAAAAGTGAGTTTGAAGGAGTGTGTGTGTGTGTGTGTGTGTGCATCAATTGGTAAATGTCCAAGATTTATTCAATCAGCTGATTAACTTTGCATATTTAGTGTGTTATCTGAATATTTTTGGGAAAGTCTTCTAAAGAAAAATATTCCCAAGGGATGGTCATTATGGCACAGCCAATTAAATTGCTGCTTGAGATCCCTGCATTTGGTGTTGGAGTGTGGGTTAAAGTCTCAGCCACCTTGCTTCTAATCCAGCTCCTGGATAATGTGGATGGGAGACATTATATAATGTCTCAAGTACTTGGGTCCCTGCCACCCACAGGAGAGTCCCACTTGGAGTTCCTGACTGTTGGCTTTGGGCTGCCCACCCTGGCTATTATTGCAACCATTTGGGAAGTAGATCAGTAAACAAAGATTCTCTCTCTCTCTCTCCCCCCCCTCTGTTCATATGTGTGTATGTGTGTGTGTCTTCCCTTCCTTCTTGCCTGCCTCCCTCCTTTCCTAACTCTGCCTTTCAAATAAATAATTATTTAAAATTATTCTTTTAAAAGCATTAAAAATATTGGAATTTGCTAATTAGGAAAAACTCCCAGTAGTTTCCTTAAAATTAAAACTAGGTGAATAAAAAATGAAATTTATTATATATCCAGAAGAAGAAAGACAGAGTTTTATTACCAAATAGGAATAATTCTGGCATAATGACAACAGGATTTTTGAATTAAGAAGGACTAAGAAAGCAAGGGAAGTCGATTGAATTAATGGGATTGCCTCTGTGAGATTACCTTCAAAGCTATGAATTGACTCATTTTAAAACAAGTACTTTAAGGGATTTCTCTTTAATGAAGTATGGCTCCTTTCTCATGAGAGACATAGAAAGTCTAAATTTTCCTGCTTCACCAGGAATACAGAAGACTCAAACCCCAAACTATTCTACTTATGCTTATGAATCCCTCTACACATTTCTCCAATGTCACATCTTTTAAGAAGTTATAACATTTATTTATTTTTATAACATTTTGATGTAAATTTTTATTTACATATGTGGAATAAATTCCCTATAACTCATATATACAATTTTAAGTACATAATGACACTTGCCACTCCATCCTCCCTCTCTCACTCCTACCCTTCTTCCTATTTCCTTTCTTCTTTTTCTTTTAATGTTTGCAATAATATATTTTTTCTTTGAGAGCAAGTTTTATCATTAACCAGAGAAACACTGAAGAAAACAGGCAATGGAGTTGGGCACTTAGAATTATCTAAAACTTATGAGACATAGGAATACCCTCAACTTACTACACTAAAATGAAGTAAATTTTGAGAACAAGTTTTATTGTTTCATTCAGGGGTTATGAGACAAAATTTGTGGGGAGAAATGAAAGTTTGTATTTTGGGAAAAAAATTGCAAAGAAATATCAAGTAGGCACTTATCTCATTGGAAATGTCAGTATTCAAGGTAGTATTTTAAAAATCATATCGTGAGACTGAATGAAGCATCCTTGTAAGGAAATACCAAAAAGCACCTTCAAAGATTACAATATTTAGATATCAATCTGATATAATCAATTAAAGGACAAGGTGATATTGAAAAATAAAAGCAAGTGAAAATTGTGTTAAAAGAGGAGACTGAAAAAATGTTTTTCAAAAATTGCTTCAAAGTCAAGTGTTCTAGGTCTAGGAGGGGAGACATTTTTAGTTACTGTTGGGTGACATTATCTGGAACAGGTCCAGAGAAATACTGGACTCTGAAGTTCCTTTGGAGAAGGATAATTAGAGGGAGAAATATGGAGATAGTAACCCTCTATTGTTTTAAGGATCTTTATGAAATAAAGGACAAGGAGATTGAGAACATATTTTAAAGAATGACATAGCCCCCCTGGTCCCATATATATATATATATATATATATATATATATATATATACATACACACACACACACACACACTCATACAATCTACAGGTACATTTGTGTATGTGTCTGACACACACACACATATATATGTATATACACACATATATTTGTGTGTGTGTATTTACAGGTATTACTCACAGGGCATTATTTAATTATTGATATGAAGAGACATTCTAAAGACTAGAAGACTGGAAGCAAATGTGTCAATTTGAATAATATGTGTTCAGATGCATAGGAAGTAACTTATGTTTTGTCATTATTTTGTACTTGTATGTTTCTATATTGATCTTAAATAACATGAGGAGAAAAAACAATGACTAAGAAAAGAAAAATGGATCTAAAAATAACAATAACATTAAGCTGTCAGTAACATTCTCATTACAGTGTGACTTATTTCTTCTAAATATTTTATCATTAAATATACAACAATGACAGCAATAAAAAGTAGCAGCAGCCACTGGAGAAGCCTACCACAGAGAATTTTAGGTACCTTAAGAACCAATGAGGGGCGCGGAGCCAAGATGGAAGAATAGTGAGGGCACGCACTGATAGTCCAGGAAAAGATAGTTTAATAAAAGTGGAGTTACTGTAGTCTCAGGAAAAGGCTCGGGAAAAATTGCAGAGGAAACTCATCTGGATCTAGTGGATATGACACGGAGGACCTACAGGGAGAGCAAGGACGCCCATGGTGCAGAAACCGAGCCACAGAAGCCGAGCCACAGAGTCTGCACGCCTGCACTGGAAGGGGAGGTGAGACAAAAACCTCATTGGAGGGGAAAGGCAGAAAGAGCCTAGAGGGAATGAGGCTTGAAGCCCCGCTGGGGAAAGTTCACCAGGCTGACTGGAGGAGAGAGAGAGAGAGAAAAAAAAAAAAACGAATAAATAAGGTGAACCAGCACGGACACTAGCCTCTCTCTCCACTCACCTTACAAAGCCGAGCAAGACAAAGAGCAGGCGCCATTTTGGACATACGTAAAGTGGTGCCTGCCATCAGCCAAGCAGAAAAACCACTATGGTGGGGATAAATAACTAGAGTTTAGAACCTAGTGAAAATGTGGAGCTAAGGAACTGAGACTATGAAAATCTAAGGCAAGAGAACTCACCTAGTACACAAACTCGGTAACCTTGGCAACCCGGTGAGAGACTGCAGAGAAATCTGAGACCACACTGAGGATTGTATAGACCCTTTGTATGGTCCTTGGGGAAGAGCAGACTAATACCCACAGGGGCCAGATTTCATACAACTAACCTCAATTCCACTCAGCTGCGCGGAATTACTTCTCTTCTGAGTCAAAAAAAAAAAAAAAAAAAAAGAGAGAGAGAGAGAGATTGAGCAAGAGAGAGAACAACATGGGTGAGTCACCTGTGGCACACCCTTAACCCTCAAGAACCAAACAGAGCTCTCTGGCCACATTCATCACAGCCTCTAAGGATCGATCAAAAGCAGACAGTCCACTTAATCTAGAGTCATAGTATAATGAGAAAAAAACACCACATCAAAGAAACCAAAGAATATCTCCACAATGCCAAACAACAAATGCAGAAACCAAGGTAACAAGAACAAGGAAGACATATGACGCCCCCAAATGAAATAGACACCCCAATTCAACATTATGAAGATGATGAGATAGAAGAAATGCAAGAAGCAGATCTCAAAAAATTGATAAGAACATTAAGAAGTTCTCAAAAACAAATTCTTGAACTACAGAAAACCTTACTGGACAGGATAGAAAATCTCTTTCGCGAAAATGAAATATTAAGGAGGAATCAAAATGAAATGAAGCAACTAGTAGAACATGAAACTGTTATAGTGATGAGAAATCATAATGAAATGAAGAATTCAATAGATCAAATGACAAACACATTAGAGAGCCTTAAAAACAAAGTGGGTGAAGCAGAAGAGAGAATATTGGACTTAGAAGACAGAGAACAGGCAAACCAAAGAAAAGAAGAGGAAATTAGAAATCTAAAAAATATTGTTGGGAATCTACAGAATACTATTAAAAAACACAACATTCGGGTTCTAGGAGTTCCTGAAGGCATGGAGAGGGAGAAAGGATTAGAAGGCCTTTTCAGTGAGATACTAGCAGAAAATTTCCCAGGTTTGGAGAAGGACAGAGACATCCTAGTACAGGAAGCTCACAGAACCCCTCCCTAATAAACATGACCAAAAGAGATCCTCATCACGACACATTATAATTATTCTCACCACAGTGAGACAGAAAGAAAAGATCCTAAAATATATAAGAGAGAAACGTCAGATTACTCTCAGAGGATCTCCAATTAGACTCACAGCTGACTTCTCATCAGAAACCCTACAGGCTAGTAGGGAATGGTGAGATATAGCCCAGGAACTAAGAGAGAAAAACTGCCAGCCCAGAATATTATATACTGCAAAGCTCTCATTTGTGAATGAAGGTGAAATAAAGACCTTTCATAGCAAACAGAAATTGAAAGAATTTGTCGCCACTTGTCCAGCCATGCAAAAAATCCTTAAAGATGTGCTACACATAGAAACACAGAAACAAGGTCATCAATATGAAAGAAGGTAAAGGAAGAAAACCTACCAGTAAAATATCATAGGAAGCTCAAAGCATATACTAGAAAATATCTTTGGGAAAATGGCAGGGCAAAGCCACTACTTATCAATAGTCACATTGAACGTTAATGGACTCAACTCTCCAGTTAAAAGGCACAGACTGGCTGAATGGATTAAGGAACAAAATGCATCTATTTGCTGCCTATAAGAATCACATCTTTCCAAAAAAGATGCATGCAGACTGAAAGGGAAAGCTTGGAAAAAGATATTCCATGCCAACAGAAATGAAAAAAAGGAGGTGTAGTCATATTAATATCAGACAAAATAAACTTTAATACAAAAACTGTTAAGAGAGACAAAGAGGGACACTATATAATGATTAAGGGTTCAATTCAACAGGAAGAAGTAACTATTATTAATGTATATGCACCTAATTACAGGGCACCGGTTTATTTAGAAGGTATGTTAAGGGACTTAAAGGGAGACTTACATTCCAATACAACAGTACTGGGGGACTTCAATACTCCACTCTCAGAAATGGACAGATCAACCAGACAGAAGATCAACAAGGAAACAGCAGATTTAATCGACACTATAGCCCAAACGGATCTAACAGATATCTACAGAACGTTCAATGCTACATTTAAAGATTTTAAATTCTTCTCAGCAGTGCATGGAACCTTCTCTAGGATTGACCACATACTAGGCCATAAAGCAAGTCTCAGCAAATTCAAAAGAATTAGAATCATACCATGCAGCTTCTCAGACCACAGTGGAATGAAGGTGGAAATTAGCAACTCAAGAAACCCTAAAGAGTATGCAAACACATGGAGACTGTACAACATGCTCCTGAATGAACAATGGGTCATAGAAGAAATCAAAAGAGAAATCAAAAACTTTCTGGAAGTAAATAAGGATAACAACACAACATATCAAAACGTATGGGTTACTGCAAAAGCAGTGTTGAGAAGAAACTTTATAGCGATAGGTGCCTACATGAAGAAATTGGAAAGGCACCAAATAAATGAGCTTTCAATAAATCTCAACGATCTAGAAAATCTGCAGTAAACCAGACCAAAATCTAATAGGAGAAGAGAAATAATTGAAATAAGAGAAGAAATCAACAGGATTGAATCCAAAAAAAAATTACAAAAAATCAGCCAAGTGAAGAGCTGGTTTTTTGAAAATAATGAATACAATTGACACCCCATTGGCTCAACTAACTAAAAATAGAAAAGACCCAAATCAATAAAATCAGAGATGAAAAAGGAAATGTAACAACAGACAGCACAGAAATGAAAAGAATCATCAGAAATTACTACAAAGAGTTTTATGCCAGCAAACAGGGAAATCTATCAGAAATGGATAGATTCCTGGACACATGCAATCTACCTAAATTGAATCATGATGATATAGAAATCTAAATAGACCCATAACTGAGACAGAAATTGAAACAGTAAAAAAGGCCCTCCCAACAAAGAAAAACCCAGGACCAGAAGGATTCACTGCTGAATTCAACCAGACATTTAAAGAAGAACTAACTCCATTTCTTCTCAAACTATTCAGAAAAATCAAAAAAGATGGAATCCTCACAAATTCGTTCTATGAAGCCAGCATCACCTTAATCCCTAAGCCAGAGAAAGATGCAGCATTGAAAGAAATTTACAGACCAATATCCCTGATGAACATAGACGCAAAAATCCTCAATAAAATTCTGACCAATAGAATGCACCAACACATCAGAAAGAAGATCCATCCAGGCCAAGTGGGATTTATCCCTGGTGTGCAGGGATGGTTCCATGTTTACAAATCAATCAATGTGACACACTACATTAACAAACTACAGGGCTGGTGTCGTGGCTCACTAGGCTAATCCTCCGCCTTGCGGCACCGGCACACTGGGTTCTAGTCCCGGTCGGGGCGCCGGGTTCTGTCCCGGTTGCCCCTCTTCCAGGCCAGCTCTCTGCTGCGGCCAGGGAAGTGCAGTGGAGGATGGCCCAAGTACTTGGGCCCTGCACCCTATGGGAGACCAGGATAAGTACCTGGCTCCTGTCATCGGATCAGCGTGTGCCAGCCGCGGTGGCCATTGGAGGGTGAACCAACGGAAAATGGAAGACCTTTCTCTCTATCTCTCTCACTGTCCACTCTTCCTGTCAAAAAAAAAAAAAACTACAGAAGAAAAACCATATGAGTATCTCAATAGAAGCAGATAAAGCATTCGATAAAATACAACACCGTTTCATGATGAAAACTCTAAGCAAACTGGGTATGGAAGGAACATTCCTCAATACAATCAAAGCAATTTATGCAAAACCCATGGCCAGCATCCTATTGAATGGGGAAAAGCTGGAAGTATTTCCACTGAGATCATGTACCAGGCAGGGATGCCACTCTCACCACTGCTATTAAACATAGGTCTGGAAGTTTTAGACAGAGCCATCAGGCAAGAATAAGAACTTAAAGGGATACAAATCAGGAAGGAAGAAGTCAAACTATTCCTCTTTGAAGATGATATGATTCTTTATTTAGGGGATCCAAGGAACTCTACTAAGAGACTATTGGAAATCATAGAAGAGTTTCGCAAAGTAGTGGCATATAAAATCAATGCACAAAAATCAACAGCCTTTGTATACTCAGGCAATGCCACGGCTGAGAAAGAACTGCTAAGATCAATCACATTCACAATAGCTACAAAGACAATCAAATTCCTTGGAATAAACTTAACCAAGGATATCAAAGATCTCTGTGATGGAATTACAAAATCTTAAAGAAATAGAAGAGGATACCAAAAAATGGAAAAATCTTCCATGCTCATGGATTGTAAGAATGAACATCATCAAAATGTCCATTCTCTCAAAAGCAATTTATAGATTCAATGCGATACCAATCAAAATACCAAAGACCTTCTTCTCAGATCTGGAAAAAATGATGCTGAAATGCATATGGAGGCACAAGAGACCTCGAATAGCTAAAGCAATCTTGTACAACAAAAACAAAGCCAGAGGAATCACAATACCAGATTTCAGGACATACTACAGGGCAGTTGTTATCAAAACAGCATGGTACTGGTATAGAAACAGATGGATAGACCAATGGAACAGAATAGAAACACCAGAAATCAACGCAAACACCTACAGCTATTTATATTTGATCAAGGATCCTAAACCATTCTCTGGAGTAAGGACAGTCTATTCAACAAATGGTGCTGGGAAAACTGGATTTCCACGTGCATAAGCATGAAGGAAGACCTCTACGTTATACCTTACACAAAAAAATCCACTTAGCATGGATTAAAGACCTAAATCTAAGACCCAACAGCATCAAATTATTAGAGAACATTGGAGAAACCCTGCAAGATATTGGCACCGGCAAAGACTTCCTGGAAAAGACCCTATAGGCACAGGCAGTCAAAGCCAAAAAATAACTGTTGTGATTGCATCAAACTGAGAAGTTTCTGTACTGCAAAAGAAACAGTCAGGCGAGTGAAGAAGCAACCAACAGAATGGGAAAAAATATTTGCAAACTATGCAACTGATAAAGGTTTAATAATCAGAATCTACAAAGAGATCAAGAAACTCCACAACAACAAAACAAACAACCCACTTAAGAGATGGGCCAAGGGCCTCAATAGACATTTTTCAAAAGAGGAAATCCAAATGGCCAACAGGCACATGAAAAAATGTTCAAGGTCACTAGCAATCAGGGAAATGCAAATCAAAACCACAATGAGGTTTCACCTCACCCCGGTGAGAATGGCTCACATGCAGAAATCTACCAACAAAAAACAGATGCTGGCAGATGTGGGGAAAAAGGGACACTAACCTACTGTTGGTGTTAATGTAAACTGGTAAAGCCACTATGGAAGTCAGTCTGGAGATTCCTCAGAAACCTGAAGATAACCCTACCCTTCAACCCAGCCATCCCACTCCTTGGAATTTACCCAAAGGAAATGAAATTGGCAAACAAACAAGCTGTCTACACCATAATGTTTATTGCATCTCAATTCACAATAGCTAAGACCTGGAAGCAACCCTAATGCCCATCAACAGTAGACTGGATAAAGAAATTATAGGATATGTACTCTACAGAATACTATACAGAAGTAAAAACATTGAAATCCAGTCATTTGCAACAAAATGGAGGAATCTGGAAAACATTATGCTGAGTGAAATAAGCCAGTCCCAAAGGGACAAATATCATATGTTCTCCCTGATCAGTGACAACTAACCAAGCACCAAAAAGGAAACCTGTTGAAGTGAAATGGACACTATGAGAAACAATGACTTGTTCAGCCCTTGCCCTGACTGTTGATGAACAACTTAATACTTTATCACTCCTAGTATTTTTTTGTTTGTTTTTCTACTTAATACCATTGGTTGAATTCTGTAATTAATACACAGTTATACTTTAGTGTTGAAACTTAATTGTTAATGTTCCTGTTAAATATAAGAATGGGAATAAGAGAAGGAGGAGATGTACAATTTGGGACATACTCAAGCTGACTTGCTCCAAATAGTGGAGTTAGAAACATACCAGGGTACTCCAATTCAACCCATCAAGGTTGCATGTACCAATGCCATCTCACTAGTCCAAGTGATTAATTTCAGTTCACAATTGATCATAATGATAGGACTAAGAGTCAAAGGGATCATATCAACAAAACTAGTGTCTGGTAATACTAACTGATAGAATAAAAAAGGGAGAGACGATCCAACATGGGAAGCAGGATACACAGCAGACTCATAGAATGGCAGATGTCCTAAACAGCACTCTGGCCTCAGAATCAGCCCTAAAGGCATTCAGATCTGGCTGAAAAGCCCATGAGAGTATTTCAGGCATGGAAAGTGAAGACACTCTGTCAAAAAAAAAAAAATGACCTGACTGAAAGATCTCTCTGTGAGTGAGATCCCAGTGGAAAGAATGGGCCATCAAAGAAGGAGGTACCTTTCTCTGAATGGAGGAAAGAGCTTCCACTTTGACTATGACCCTGTCAGAAGAAGATCGAAGTCAGAGAACTCAAAAGGCTCCATAGCCTTGGCAGCTCATGACAAAAGCCTCGGGTGATTACTGATGCCATAAACAAGAGTGTCAATTTGTTAAGTCAACATCAGGAGTCACTGTGCACTTACTCCTCATGTAGGATCTCTGTCCTTAATGTGCTTTACATTGTGATTTAATGCTATAACTAGTACTCAAACAGTATTTTTCACTTTGTGTTTCTATGTGGGTGCAAAGTGTTAAAAATTACTTAATATATGCTAAACTGATCTTCGTATATAAAGAGAATTGAAAATGAATCTTGATGTGAATGGAAGGGGATAGGGAAAGGGAAAGGGAAAGGGGAAGGTTGCGGGTGAGAGGGAAATTATGGGGGGGGGAGCCATTGTCATCCATAAGATGTACTTTGGAAATTTATATTTATTAAATAAAAGTTAAAAAAAAAAAGCCAATGGCATTGCTGGACACTAGCAGGACCAAAGGAATGCTTGATGGCTATAGAGTTTAGGAAAAGTCAAAACAACTTCTGCTATTGCATGAATGTTTATGACAAGGACTTGGTGTATGTCACAAGAACTTGTATTCCAATAAATAACATTCTACATTGTAGCTATATTTATATAAGTTAAGCAAGCTTCTTGGCTATCCAAGTCACATTTAATTAAAACATGGATTCTGTTACTAATTGCATGTTTTTTGTGGGCATTCAAAGAGATTAAATAGCCTCCTACAGGAATGTCACAGAGTAACTGCTCAGTTATTTTCCATTTGATAAATGTTGGTTGTTTGTTATTATATGTATTTTTATTTACTGATCCGTTATAATTTGACATCATAGGAACTATAGGAAGGGCCTGGCACAATCCTTGAGACATGACTAACATTTGATAATTTCACATTTCACTATCCATCTTATGCAGATGTGTGATCCTGTTTATTCCAACTGCATGAAAGAACTGATGCATATGTCTTTTTTTTTCTTTTTCTTTTTGACAGGCAGAGTGGACAGTGAGAGAGAGAGACAGAGAGAAAGGTCTTCCTTTTTTGCCGTTGGTTCACCCTCCAATGGCCGCCGCGGCCAGCGAGCTGTGGCCGGCGCACCGCGCTGATCTGATGGCAGGAGCCAGGTGCTTCTCCTGGTCTCCCATGGGGTGCAGGGCCCAAGTACTTGGGCCATCCTCCACTGCACTCCCTGGCCACAGCAGAGAGCTGGCCTGGAAGAGGGGCAACCGGGACAGAATCCGGCGCCCCGACCGGGACTAGAACCCGGTGTGCTGGCGCCGCAAGGCGGAGGATTAGCCTAGTGAGCCATGGCGCTGGCCACATATGTCTTTTTTTCATTCTTGCATCCACAAAAACAAGGGAAGACTTATCCAGATTTGTCATAAATGATGTCATACAGTTTCTATATTATGGAGGATTCCTAAGTATCCATCAGGTACTAAATAGCTGGAACAACAAAACAGAATGTGACTTATAGATATTTATGGAGTTATTTGTAACATAAGGAGGTGTCTTCAAATATGAAAGCCATTGCCAACACTGTAGCACTATACTATATTTAATTAAGAAAATAGAGAAAGATAATAGAGTTTCTTGCTCATAAGGAACAATGGCTGTCTGGGAGTGGTTTCAGTACAATTTTTTTTTTTTTGACAGGCAGAGTGGACATTGAGAGAGAGAGACAGAGAGAAAGGTCTTCCTTTTGCCGTTGGTTCACCCTCCAATGGCCGCTGCTGCTGGCGCACTGCAGCCGGCGTACCGCGCTGAACCGAAGGCAAGAGCCAGGTGCTTCTCCTGGTCTCCCGTGGGCTGCAGGGCCCAAGCACTTGGGCCATCCTCCACTGCACTTCCTGGCCACAGCAGAGAGCTGGCCTGGAAGAGGGGCAACCGGGACAGAATCCAGCGCCCCGACCGGGACTAGAACCTGCTGTGCTGGTGCCGCAAGGTGGAGAATTAGCCTAGTGAGCCGCGGCGCTGGCCTTCAGTACAATTTCAAAGGAATATTTT
This sequence comes from Oryctolagus cuniculus, assembly GCF_051225735.1. Lineage (NCBI taxonomy): Eukaryota > Metazoa > Chordata > Mammalia > Lagomorpha > Leporidae > Oryctolagus > Oryctolagus cuniculus. Next base: position 114,242,432 of record NC_142869.1, on the reverse strand, counting down.
CTTTTTCTTTTTTTTTTCTTTCTTTCTTTCTTTTTTTTTTTTTTTTTTTTTGACAGGCAGAGTTAGACAGTGAGAGAGAGACAGAGAGAAAGGTCTTCCTTCCGTCGGTTCATCCCCCAAATGGCAGCTACGTCCAGCGTGCTGCACCAATCCGAAGCCAGGAGCCGGGAGCTTTCTCCTGGTCTCCCATGGGGTGCAGGGCCCAAGCACTTGGGCCATCCTCTACTGCCCTCCTGGGCCACAGCATAAAGCTGGCCTGGAAGAGGAGCAACTGGGACAAAATCCAGCGCCCCAACCGGGACTAGAACCTGTGGTGCCGGTGCCGCAGGTGGAAGATTAGCCAAGTGAGCCACGGTGCTGGCCAGGAATATTTTCTAGGAAATCCTGAAAGAGTTTATAAATACTTGGTACAACACAGTTATGTAGGAATAAAACTAAGGATCTCCATTTCAGGATACATCCAGGACTACAACTGTGCCTTCTGATTTTGGAGAAGGCCTTGAGGAGGGTCCTAAAGGAGACTGGGAAATAGATTGACATATTGAAATCTAGCACAGCATCTTCTGTTTGCGGGGAGTTACACAAAGGTTTTTGAATGACTGAAGCAGTGGGAGAAATGCTTATCAAAGTGCTAAAATGTGTTTCCGTGCGTATAGGTAATATTGTTTTTATGCTTACATTGGTAAGCAGTGAGAAATAAGGATATGGTTAGATTCAAAGCTTGACTTTTAAAATTTTTTAGACATTTTTTTGCCAGCAACCAAAAATTTCCCACATTTATAGAATATTATATAATGTTCTATTTATCTAATATTCAATCAGGATAAATATATATCTTTGAACACTTAACACTTTCTTGTATAGAATTTTAAAAACAATGATGTTATAGAAGTTCAAATTATAATGGTGGTTACCAGAAACTGGGGAGGGAGGGAGGGAAGACAGAGATTGAAAAAAGTTGATTAATGGGTACTAAGTTATTGTTAGATAGGAGTAAATAGTTATGGTGCTATGTACAGTAGGGTTGCTATAGATAAAGTTCATTTATCATATAGTTCACTACTAAATAAAACTTAGGATTTTGAGTGTTTTTAGCATAAAACACGATGTGTCCTATATACAAAACTGAATATTATCTTTATATTCCTCCAATAATGAAATGTCATTGTGGAAGTGATGAATCAGCAAAATTATTCCGGCAACCCTATTCAAGTCAGACTCTCAAAGTGAGACTGGAATTAGAGGTTGTTGAAGATTCTGAATATCTCAGAGTTATGCTTATAAAAAATGCCCCAAGGCGTGCCGTGATTGGACCATTGCACATAAAGACTTCTTACAGCATAAATCATGATATAAACAGTCTGTGTTTATTAGCCTGACATGTTCAGTATTCAAAAGAATATTCTGGACTGTAGCTTCTTGAGAACTAGTGAACAAGATATTATATTTGTATCTGCATGCTGACTTTCAGTTTTGCTGTCTCTTTTCACTTTGAATGAATGAAGAAAATGCAATAAAACTTGATTTCAATATAAGAGCCTACTTGGGAGATCATTCTCTGGATTCCATTAGAATTTTGTGGGTTTCCAAGAGCCTAATATTCCTGTAGGAACACTTGATGGCATTTGTATGACTTCCTCACAGAATAGTTTGCATAATGATTTAACCTTGGAATAAGGGAAATAAGGAATTTTAGTAATTTGAATGAAGGGAAAACACATAAAATGTCTCCTTGAGGGAAGTCATTCCCAGTTCTTTGGCAGAATTCTTGACTTATGAATACATATTAAATATTTAAAACATCTTTGTGTGGTAGAAATCATGTCTCACTTTGAGGAAAACATGAGTAAAAATCATACCAACTAGTACATATGGGATATCTATAGTCCACTCTCATTTTACTAGAAGTATATGAAGACCAAATTCTCTAATATTCTGAGTACCAGATTTCTTCCCATGGAAAACTCTGCATATCTCCTCCCAGATATTATTCAACATAAATAGTAGTTTATAAGATTAAGATATATTTTTCATAATTTAGGATATCATATATATCTGAGGTTTTTTTTTTATCTTCAGAACTCATCTTTTTCCTCCCATGCCTGGTAGGTGCCCTAGGTGAGAGGACCTCTGCCATTGTTACCTTGTCAGCTGCTGCCAGTTATGGTTACACAGTGGGAGATAATGGCAGGTGATTCCAGAGAGAGACAAAAAGCAGGAAAATGTTGGGGCATTTAACTCCCCATCTATATGCCTTGGGTAGATATAATGAGAGTATCATAGCGTCTCAATAACACCAATAACACCAAGCATCCTGTGGTTCACACAATAACTCTGTATCCTGGGATTTAGTAATATTGTGCTTATCTTTTTTTTCCTGTTGATTTCTAACAAAGCCGTGTCTTTCTATAATTACCTGTCCCTGTGTTGCCTCATTGCCACATGTTGGGGCTCCAGCTCTTCCACTAACCATGTAAACACTTCTCTGTAATAAATTATTTTTGCTATATACTTATAATGCTTTCCATTTTCCATATCAGTTGTGTTTACTATATTTAAACATTAATAATTTATTAAATCAAATTGTATGAAATCAATCTTTAGAGGAAAATGCAAGTAGTAAAAAGCTCTATAAAGAAACAAAAGTTCTCTTGTTCCTTCTATGCATTTCCTTTCTTCATCAACTATTAGCCCTTTATATGTTTTTAAGGCACTTTTTCTGTATATAGTTAAGCACGTATCCATAGCTTTGAAACCTATTTTTACCTAAACATGTCTCTATGTCAGCTCATGTAATTCTCTTTATGTATTTTAAACTGTTAAATTGTAACTCATAATACTGGTGCACTCCAAAGTATCTTATTGGTAGGTATTTAGGATATATATTTACAACAGAGTTGTAATTTTTATTATTTGTCAAATTGAAAGAAGAAAGTTACCTTATATTAATTGTATTATCCCAAGTACTAGAAAATCAGCAATTCATCTTATATGATCATTCATCATTTATGCATCTTATTTTTATTTCCAATTCATATTCATGATTAATTTTGCAATTATATTGTTTGATATGCATATTTTGTATTTATTTATAAATAGGATGTACTAAACCACACCACAAATTAATTCTAAAATGGGATTTGCTCCTGTGATGTTTTTCTAGATAGATAAATGTGTGATTTTTGAGCAATGATTTTTGTCTTTTTTTAAATATAACAAAATAATTTTGTGGGGAGCAGCTCGGACTAGACTAAGTTACTGGAATTAAGACTTATTCTATGCATCTGCTCTCCTCTGTGGGGAGCAGCTCGGACTAGACTGTTACTGGAATTAAGACTTATTCTATGCATCTGCTCTCCTACAATATGGCGCTGGGAGAGGAGAAAACAGCTTCTACCCAGCTGCCTCCAGTTCAACCAATTAACTGTAGGACTTGCTCCTGATTGGAGAGCAGCGTACTCAGCCGAGTTGGGATTGGCGGAGGAGGACTATAAAGGAGGAGAGAGACGGCATGCACCAGGAACATCTATGGGGAACATCTAAGGGAACCCGTGCAGCCCCCGAAGAAAGCCGGCCGGCGGTGTGCCGCTCCCCTGCGGAAGTGGGGAATGCGGCCAGGGGGAACTGCCCTTCCACGGAGGTGGAAGGGATAGTAGCCAACCCGGGAAGAACCAGCAGCAAACCCGGGGAGGGCCGAGCAGACGAAAGAACAGCGCAGGGTCCTGTGTCGTTCCTCCACGAAGAGGGGGAGCGACATAATGGTGCCGTGACTCGGATAGGAAACCTGACTCGGATAGGAAACCTAGCTCGGATAGGAAACCTGACTCGGATAGAAAACCTAGGACGGATAGGAAACCTAGGACGGATATGAAACTTAGGAGGGAAGAAACGGGAAGAAATGGGAAAATACCAGAGAGAGAGACTAGCAAAGAGCCTAGGTGCCGGAAGAAGCTATTGAAAGCCTAGGCATAGACTCGGATATGGACTGTGGGAAAGAAGTTAGGATTGAAAGTGAAAGTGAAAGCTTTCATAGACTCGGATGCGGACTATGGCGGGGAAGCTAGGAGATTGAAAGCGAAAGTGAAACCTGGAGGAGGCTTGGACTCGGATACGGACTGTGGGGAGAAGCCAGGAGAAATGAGAGGAATATTGTTGGAAGAAAACTTAAGGAAACATACCGGGTAGAGAAAAATGTTAGGGAGGATGAAGCCGCGAGTGCAGGCCGAGGCGGAGATATAAGCCACCTTGGAATTCTTCAAGTCACCCCGGGGAGCAAGAGGCGAAGATCTGGAACCAGAGGCAGAGACGTGGGCCGCCAGGTTGAAATTCGCCAGGTTAGTCCGGGGAACTTGGACTGAATGCCGGTGGTGGCGGAAACATTCGCGGAAGCCGCCGCGTGCAGAGAGAGCACGGGGCGTGAATAGAGAACGCGGGGCTGGCGCGCGAGGCCGTGGTGCGGGCGCGAAGTGCGTGGAGACCGCGGAGCGTGCGCGCAGAGCCGGGAACCCGCCGGCGGAGCGAGGCGCCGGGAAGCCGCGCAGAGCCGTGAAGCTGCCGCGGGGCGAGCCGCCGAGAAGCAGCCTCGGGGCGGAGCCCGCCGGCGGGGCGAGGCGCCGGGAAGCCGCGCGGAGCCGTGAAGCTGCCGGCAGGGCGAGGTGCCGGAAAGCCGCAGGGATAAGAGAAACAGAACTTTAGAAGTGAAGTGAGAAAAATAGGAATGCTGGAAGATAGAAGTAAAATGGGAGAGGTAGGAATGCCCGGAGATAGAGAAATAGAGAAAAATAAGGCCTCCCCTCAACATGCCAATTAGAAGGCTTGGATTCGGTCTGCCCGATTAGTGAGGCGATGAGCACCTGGGCAGCTAGCCGCAGGTCACCGAAGACAGGCACGAATTAACATCAGTAAGGCTTCCCCACAATACAACAATATTAAGCTTGGATTCGGTCTGCCTGATTTAAGGCGGTAAGCGCCAAGCAAGCAGCTCGACCAGAGTATGAGCTGCAGGTCACCGAAGATAGGCACGAACCAACACTGATAAGTCTCCCCCACAATAAGGCAATGAGAAGGCTTGGATTCGGTTTGCCTGATAGGTCTTGTAAGTCCCCTGCAGGCAGAGCAGAGCATGCGCTGCAGGGCACCGAACACAGGCACGCATCAGCGCCTAAAAACCTCCTCACAACATGGCGAAGAGAGGACCCGGATTCGGTTTGCCTCATTGATAGGACTTGTAAGAACCTGTGGCAACTCTAGCAAGTAGAGCAGAGTGTGTGCTGCGGGACACCGAAGACAGGCGCGTATCAACGCCAAAAAAATAAAAAGAAAGGGGGATCTGTGGGGAGCAGCTCGGACTAGACTAAGTTACTGGAATTAAGACTTATTCTATGCATCTGCTCTCCTCTGTGGGGAGCAGCTCGGACTAGACTGTTACTGGAATTAAGACTTATTCTATGCATCTGCTCTCCTACAATATGGCGCTGGGAGAGGAGAAAACAGCTTCTACCCAGCTGCCTCCAGTTCAACCAATTAACTGTAGGACTTGCTCCTGATTGGAGAGCAGCGTACTCAGCCGAGTTGGGATTGGCGGAGGAGGACTATAAAGGAGGAGAGAGACGGCATGCACCAGGAACATCTATGGGGAACATCTAAGGGAACCCGTGCAGCCCCCGAAGAAAGCCGGCCGGCGGTGTGCCGCTCCCCTGCGGAAGTGGGGAATGCGGCCAGGGGGAACTGCCCTTCCACGGAGGTGGAAGGGATAGTAGCCAACCCGGGAAGAACCAGCAGCAAACCCGGGGAGGGCCGAGCAGACGAAAGAACAGCGCAGGGTCCTGTGTCGTTCCTCCACGAAGAGGGGGAGCGACAAATTTATCTTGTGTTATTTCATTGACAAATGTTTCTAGTAAAATGCTTCATAATTACAATGAAAGCATCCAAGCTTTTCAATTTCTAGACATCTGTGGAAATTTGCTATATCAGCTTTACAGTTAAGGTTACTAAAACTTTTTAAAGATTTTCATTTTTTTAAATAATGATTTACTTGTTTGAAAAAATTACAGAAAGAGTGAGGGAGACAGAGAAATCTTTCATCTGCAGGTTCATTCCCCAAATGACTATAACAGCTGGAGGGGCAGGACAAAGTCAAAACCCTTACATTCCATCTGGGTCTCCCACAGGTATGGCAGTGGTCCAAGTCCAAGCGCTTAGGGGATCTTATGCTGCTTTCCCAGACGTGTTAGCAAGGAGCTTGGTTGTAAGTGGAGTGGCTAGGACTTGGACTTGTGCCCTTATGGGATGCTGCTATTGCAAGCAGTAGCTTAACCAGCCATGTCACAGTGCCAGTCCACTCAAAAGTTTTTAGATTCTTCAATGTGAACATTTTATTTTATGTCTAACTTTATTTTGGTCAATCTCAACAATGTATATTGTAGACTTCTTTCCATATCTTTAGGAATATACTCTAACCTTTAATCTCTTCTTGCCATGAAATTCTTTTTTTTTTTTTTTTTTGACAGGCAGAGTGGACAGTGAGAGAGAGACAGAGAGAAAGGTCTTCCTTTTCTGTTGCTTCAGCCCCCAATGGCCGCTCTGGTGGTGCACTGCAGCTGGCGCACCGCGCCTATCCAAAGCCAGGAGCCAGGTGCTTCTCCTGGTCTCCCATGCAGGTGCAGGGCCCAAGGACTTGGGCCATCCTCCACTGCCTTCCCAGGCCACAGCAGAGAGCTGGACTGGAAGAGGGGCAACCGGGACAGAATCTGGTGCCCCGATCAGGGCTAGAACCCGGTGTTGGCAGCGCCCCAGGTGGAGGATTAGCCTATTGAGCAGCAATGCCGGCCACCATGAAATTCTTTAATAAAGATCTGAATGTTGAAACACCTTCACATTTTATTGGAAAACACATTTTATCTATTATTTTCATCTAAATTTATGACTGGACTTGACTTCATTTTTCATCTTTTTACTTTTCTTTTACCTTTTTTTGTTTTCTTCCTCTTTCCTGTTTCTTTAACACTTATTCTGTCAGGTTTTAAGGCAATGATCACTTTATAAAGAGCTCTTTTTTATGCTATGGTGTTTTTGTAATCACTTTTATAAGTTATCAAATATTTATTTTTCTTTAGCCATTAACCTGCATTTAGTAAGAACAACATTTTTTAAAAATCCCAATACATAAATAGTTTTGTGACAATTCCCTTGTATTTTATAATCATGATCAGGTTGTTATATTTTTGGTATTGTTGAAAGGTTCATGGCAAATGTGTATTATGGAAAATCTGTACATATTTTTCAAAAAATTTTGAAACAAATTAAACACGCATAAATTTGTTATAACACATTTGAATAGGACCTAGTTTGAGGCACTAAGAAGCATAAGACATCACTTTTTAAAGGCCCTATCAAAACACAATGAATTCTGCTAAAATTGAAGAAAGAAGAATCATTTGATTGATGATGAAACTCAGAAGAGTGGTAGAATCATGGATGTATTATAGAGGTCTATCAGGATTATGCACCAAAGAAATCAGTTTACAAATATATAGCTCATTTTCAGAAAGAGGAAGACAATGTCGAATATGAAGGCTGCAATGGCAGATCAGTCAGGTGAATTTACAAGGAAAAATTAATCTCACATTTGTCCTCATTGATGAGGTCAGTGATTAACAGCAGAAACAATAGCCAACACCTGATTCAATTTACAGAATTCACACTGAAAGATTGAAATAAAGCAAATATTCCATTTCCTGCTGAAAGTGAGGTGCTTAGATCTGTTGCATTGGGAACCTTGAACAATTGGGGTCTAGATCCTGGAGCACTTTGTTGAACTGCAATGGAATATGAACAGTGGCTTTAGAAGTATTATCCTGAAGACAAAGCACTATCAAAAAAAAAAAAAAAAAAAAGGCTACCAAGAAGTATAGGCGGTACAGTAAAATTGATTCCAAGATGGCTGAGTAGGGAAAGAATGAGCTGATTTTGTCCAGGGGAAGATAACAGAAGAAAAATGGAGGAAGTGTATTTGCAACAGAAGTTCTACAGAAAGCAGAAAGATGCTGTGGAGCTGTGTGGACAGTAGAATCACGTAGCAGTGAGTGAGAACAACTCCTGCAATTCCCACAGCCTGCTCTAGAGGAGACACCAATTTTTGAGAGCAAGGTTGGGACAGATTGTGGCAATATTGCCTGAGGAAGAGCCTTGCAGACCTCACTGACTTTGAGTCCAGCCATGAGTCCTTGCAGTGACCCTTGAAAGAAAATCATATTTATTTCTTCCCATGCCCCCTGACAAGGCTGCTTGTCAATCAGCAGAGAAAAAGCACAATCCTAAAGCCAGAAGAGGCCGTGGGGGCTCTTTTGCACATGACTAAGTGATTTTATCAGTGGAAATATCTGTGTCCTCACTTTGCATCTGGGCTGTAGGGTTACAGGGGTGGGGCAACCACTTAGGACTGTGAGATACTCCCAATCCCCCACCCTATCATGTGTGTACAACCAACTAATTTTTGACAAATGAGCTGAAATCAGTCCCCGGAGAAGAGACTGTCTCTTCAACAAATTTTACTAGGAAAATTACATATTTACATGCCAAAGCATGACATAAGACCACTACCTTACATCTTATACAAAAACCTATTCTTAATGGATCCAGATCTAAATCTATTACATGATGCCATCAAATTCCAAGAGAGAACATCAGGGAAACTCTGCAAGATATTGGCATAGGCAAAGGCTTCTTGAAAAGACCCCAGAAGCACAGGCATTACAGAGAAAAATGGACAAATGCATTTGCACTGCAAAAGGAACACTTGAAAAGTCAAGAGGAAACCAACAGAATGGGTGTAAATATTTGTAAACTATGTATCTGATGAATTATTAATATCCAGTAACTATAAATTGTTTAAGAAACTCAACAATAAAAAAAAACAGTTAAGAAATGGGCCAAGGATATGAACAGGCATTTTTCAGAGGATGAAAAAGAAACCGTGACCAGAAACATGAACAAATGCTCAGGATCACTAGCCATCTGGGAAATGCAAAATGAAACCACAATGAGGTATCACCTCAGCCAGTTAGGATGGCTATTACCCAAAATTTAAAAAAATAATGCTGGCATGGATGATAGATATAGGGAAAATGGTGCCCTAATCCACTGTTGGTGGGAATGCAAATTCCACATGCATTGTGGAACACAATATGAAGATATCTCAGAGGTCTGAAAATAGATCTACTTAGCTACCCCACTCCTGGGAATTTACACAAATTAGCATATGAAAGAGTGATATGTACCCCCATGTTTATTGCTGCTCAATTCACAATGGCTAAGATATGAAATCAACTCAGATTTCCATTAACTGGTGACTGTATAAAGAATGTGTGTGTATATGTTATATATGTGTGTATTATATATTTTATATATGCACATATATTATATATATTATATATGTATGTATTCTATATATATTTATATATACTCATATATATATATGTGTGTATATATATATATATACACACACACATACGCACACACACATTATGGAACATTACTCTGCCATAAAAACAAATGAAGTCCTCTCTTTTGCAGCAAAATATATACAACCAGAAATCATTATACTTAGTGAAATAAGCCAGTCTCATAAAGACAAATATCATGTTTTTTCTCATGTGTTGCTGTTAATATAGAATACCAAATAATGAATAGGAATGAAATGCCCATTTTGGTGTATTATTGCTGCTTTTAGCCCTTGTTTATGCTCCTGTAGAGCCATGGTCTTCCTATTTTTCCTTGTTGAATATTATAATCACTGATGAACTAAGCCTGTGAATATAGAGTGAGTTAAAAGTATAGCTTTGCAAAAACTCCATTTCCATGAACATTTTAAAGTCACTTCATATTTTTTAGTTTGCTATAATTTCAGTTTTTTCTAAATAAAACCTCACTCCTTTTTCTTATGAAATTTGTGAATATTTGAGGGCCATTTGGATTCTTTTGATTCATCATACAACTGTAGGTTATTAGGTACATGAAAGAGTTTCAAAATTAATTATGATACAATGTATATTTCCCATTAGTGTTTTGAATCCTCCTCTTTGATAAAGTAGTTAAGAATAAGGATGGGAAGTGTGCTTGATTTTCTGTATCCAATCTATCAGCTTTCAAAGTAGATTGTGCATTTGTCTTTTTATCCATCTCCACAACTGCAAGCTGTTCCAAGACTCCATTCTGTCTTCACTGGATTATTTCTATGGGTTCCCAATAGCTCTCCAACAAATCGTCCAATCATACTGTACAATGTGAGGCAGATCAAGTCACTGTTCTATCAGAATGCTTCTATCCTCTATCAAGTATTTACTCAATATGTTTCACTGTTAGTAACAGCTTCCCTACTGATCAGTGTCAAATTGCACTCTGCTCACCAGCATAGGCTGACATATCCCATGCCCTGCTTTATTTTCGTGCATATAATGATTTTGCTGTAATTATATTTAGTTAATTTGTGTTAATTGCCTTCCTTCATAAGAATAAGAATATTAACCTTTTAGGAGAAGAAACATAAGAAAATAAATACTGTGAGCATAAATAGAAAAGTGACTGTAAAAGTGAATGTTGAAGAAGCACTGAATAAACGACAGGAGGTATTTCAACTGTATTTTTCAAATCCTCTACTGCTTTATTTACTATTTTGTTCTGGTGCTCTGACTCTGCTGATTTCTGAGAATTCTGTGTTGAAGTCTACCTGTGGGCTTCTGGATTTGTCTTTTATAAACTTTATTTGGCTCTGCTTTGTGCATTTGGAAGTTTTAGCTCATTATTTTTTTAAATTTTTAATTTAATTATGGGGTATGATATGAAAGTCAATAACTGCATTTAATGTATGAAGACCTAATGAAGATAGTAAGCATTTTCACCTCTTTAAACACATTATTTTTTAAATTTTTTACTCATTTAAAAGGAGGAAAGAGAAAGAGATAGAGGAATATAACTTCCATTCACTTGCTCACTTCTCAAATGCCCAAAACATTTAGGACTGGGCCAATCAAAATCTCTCTCTCTCTGCCTTTCACTGTCACTCTTTCAAGTAAGTAGATAAAGAAATTAGTCTAAAATAGATTTGCTAAAAAATTCTTGATTAAGAACAGTTACACATATTTGTGCAGTACAGAATAATGTCTCAATAAACATATACAATGTTTACTAGTCAAGGTTTTACATGTTTAAAAGTTATTCATTTATATTACTTTAGTATATTGTTAACATCGATTTTCACTTGAGTTAAATTCGGTTTTATGTTTTACTAAAATTATAATATTAACTTTCTTTCATTAAGCATTTACCTGGTATATCTTTTAATTATCCTATTATCCTATACTTCTATCTTTCTTCTTTGCAATTGTATTAGATGAGTCTCTTAAAAGTACAAATAAGGTTGTGTGTTATGGCTTTTCCTTTTTAATTTTTAAAATAATTTAAAATAAATTGTGGAGAATTTAATTATTCTATATCCTGTAGCTATCTTTCTACTGACTAACTTGTCAAGCACTTATTTGCTTTACAAAAATTGTCAAAAATTCCAACTCTCACCAATGTATCATTCATTTGTTCACTCCTAATATCATTATTTTACTTCTGATGTTAGTAAACATACTATCATTTCCTTCTCTCTCACACATTTCCCATATTAAACTCATCTGGGATGCTTAAGTTTGCAGATAATAATTTTTCAATTATGCATAACTATTTATACACTTATATACTATCATCATATAACTATCTTATGGATATATGTATATTATGAATGCTTATACATTCTTAAATGTGTATTTTAATAGTTTTTCAATTATTGCTATTTTTTGAATTTTACTTTGCCTTGTATTATTTCTTCTACTATAGAATGCTCTTGCAGGGCTAATTCTGAGATAATTTTTCTTCATGTTGCTGAGATTATTGCAACTTCTTTTATAATACAGTTTCATAATGAGTTGACAATATGTTTGTACTTTTTAAAATTTAAATATTTTATTTATTCATTTGAGAGGTAGAGTTACAGACAGTGAGAGGAAGAGACAGAGAGAATGTTCTTCCTTCTGTTGCTTCACTCCCCAAATGGCCACAACAGCCAGAGCTGCGCTGATCCGAAGCCAGGAGCCAGATGCTTCCTCCTGGTCTCCCATGAGTGTGCAGGGGCCCAAGCACTTGGGCCATCCTCCACTGCCCTCTCAGGCCATAGCAGAGAGCTAGACTGAAAGAGGAGCAAGCAGGACTAGAACCTGGCACTCATATGGGATGCCAGCATCGCAGACGGAGGATTAACCAAGTGACCCACGGCACTGGCCCCAAGAAATTCACATATTTAAGCACCCACTCTGTGCCAGTGGGATGCTAGTGCCTCAGGTGGAGGATTAACCTGTGTCCCAGTGCTGACCCCAACATGTTTGTACTATTTTTGTTTTTAGATACGTTCCTGCTCTGGAAATGTAGTAGATTGTTTGTTGTTGTTTTTCTTCTTCTTTTTTTTTCCCTAGAAACCATTTATTTAAGGTACACAAACCATGCATTTCATATATACAAATTTGGGCACATAGTGATTCTTCCCACCCTACCCTTCTTCCTCCTCCCTCTCCTATCCCCATGCTTATTTTTTACTAAGATCTATTTTCAATTAACTTTATACACATAAGATTAACTCTATACTAACTAAAGAGTTCGATAAATAGCATGAAAAAAAAATAAAATCTTCCTCAACAGTCAAGACAAGGGCTGTTCAAAATCATTGCATCTCACACTTGATCCTAGCCAAAAGGCTGAGAAGTGATAAAAATCATCGCATCTCAAAGTGTCAATTTAACTTCTATAGATTACATTTTAGGTGTTCTATTAGTTAACACTAATAGATCAGGGAGAACAAATGGTATTTGTCCTTTTGGGACTAGTTTATTTCACTAAGTATGATGTTTCCCAGTTTCATCCATTTTGCTGCATATGACAGGATTTCGTTTTTATTTTTTTACTACTGTGTGGTATTCCATGGAATACATAGCCCATAATTTCTTTATCCAGTCTTCAGCTGACAGACATTTCAGTTTATTCCATATTTTAGCTAATGTGAATTGAGTTGCAATAAACCTGGGGGTAGAGATCACCCTTTTATATGCTGATCTCATTCTACTTGTTTAAATCCAGGAGTGGGATGCCTCGGTCATAGAGTAGGTCTATATGCAGATTTCTGAAGTATCACCATGCTGTCTTCCACAGTGGCTGCACCAGTTTACATTTCCAACAACAGTGGATTAGAGTTCCCTTTTCTCCAAATTCTCACCAGCATTTATTTTTCTTGATTTCTGTATGAAAGTCATTCTAATGGGGGTGAGGTGAAACCTCATTGTGGTTTGGTTTGCATTTCCTTGGTGGTTAGTGATCCTGAGTATTTTTTCATGTGTTTATTGGTAATTTGAATTTCCTCTTTGAAAAATGTCTGTTTAGGGGCCGGCTCTGTGGTGCAGCAGGTTAAAGCCCTGGCCTGAAGAGCCGACATTCCATTTGTGTGCCGGTTCTAGTCTCAGCTGCTCCTCTCCCAATCCAGCTCTCTGCTATGGCCTGGAAAAGCAGTGGAAGATGCCCCAAGTCTTTGGGCCCCTGCACACACATAGGAGACCCAGAGAAGGCTCCAAGCTCCTGGCTTCGGATCAGCGCAGCTCTGGCCGCTGCCTCTATCTGGGGAGTGAAACAGCAGATGGAAGACCTCTCTCTCTCTGTCTCTGCCTCTCTCTGTAACTCTTTCAAATAAATAAAATAAATCTTAAGAAAATGTCTGTTTAAATTCTTTGCCCATTTAACAACTGGGTAGTTTGTTTTGTTGTTGTTGAGTTTCTTGATCTCTTTATATATTCTGATTAGTAACCCTTTATCAGTTACATAGTTTGCAAATAATTTCTTCCATTCTGTCAGCTCTCTCTTCACTTTGCTGAGTGTTTCTTTTGTAGCACAGAAGTGTCTCAATTTGATACAACCCCATTTGTCAATTTGGCTTGGATTGCCTGTACCTCCAGGGTCTTTTCCAAGAACTCTTTGCATATGCCAATGTCTTGCAGGGCTTCCGCAATATTCTCTAATAATTTGATGGCATAATGTCATAAATTTTAGCCTTTAATCCATTTTGAGTGGATTTTTGTGTAAGGTGTAAGGTAGGGGTTTTGCTTTGTACTTCTGCATGTGGAAATCACGTTTTCCCAGCACCATTTGTTGAAGAGACTGTCCTTACTCCACGGAATTATTTTAGCTCCTTTTGTCAAAGATAAATTGGTTGTAGATGCTTGAATTGATTTCTGAAGTTTCTATTCTGTTCCATTGGTTTATCCATCTATTTCTACAGCCGTACCAGGAATTGATTATAACTGACCTGTTGTATGTCTTGAATTCTGGTATTGTAATGTCTCTTGCTTTGTTGTTTTCATTGTTTAATATTGCTTTAGCTATTCAGGGTCTCCTGTGTCTCCATATGAATTTCAGCATTATTTTTACTATATCTGAGAAGAATGTCCTTGGTATTTTTATTGATATCACATTGAATCTGTAAATTGCTTTTTATAGTATGGGCATTTTGAGGATTTTGATTCTTCCAATTCATGAACATGGAAGATTTTTTTCAAGTTTTTGTTTCTTCTATTTTTTTAATGTTTTGTAATTCTCATTGTAGACATCTTTGATGTCCTTAGTTCAATTTACTCCAAACTACTTAATTTTTTGCCATTATTGTGTATGAGATGGATCTTAAAATTTCTTTTTCAGTAGTGGCATTGTTTGTGAATACAAAGGTGAATGATTTTGCTGTGTTGATTTTATATTCTGCCACTTTATGAAACTCTTTAGTTACAATAGCCTCTTAGTGGAGTCTTTCAGATCCCCTATGTATAGAATCATGTTATCTGTATGTAGGGATAGTTTTACTACCTCCTTCCCAATTTGTATCCTGTTGATTTTTTTTTCTTGCCTAGTGGTTCTGGCTAAAACTTTCAGGTCTATATTGAATAGCAGTGGTAAGAGTGGGCACCCTTGTATGGTTCTGGATCTTAGTGGGAATGCTTCCAACTTTTTCCCATTCAATTGGATGCTTTCTGTGGGTTTGTCATAAATTGCTTTGATTATGTTGAGAAATGTTCCTTCTATACCCAATTAGCTTAAGGTTTTCATCATGAAAGAATGTTGTATTTTATCAAATGCTTTCTCTGCATCTATTGAGTTAATCATATGTTTTTTTTTCTTTTCAGTTTGTTAATGTGATGTATCACATTAATTGATTTGTGAATGCTGAACTATCCCTGCATATCAGGGATAAATCCCCCTTGGTCTGGGTGAATGATCTTTCTGATGTGTTGTTGGATTTGATATAATAGGATTTTGTTGAGGATTTTTATGTCTATGTTCATCAGAGAAATTGGTCTTGTAGTTCTCTTTTTCTGTTGTATCTTTTTCAGTTTTAGGAATTAAGGTTACACAGGTTTCATAGAAGGAGTTTGGGAGGATTCCTTCCCTTTCAATTGTTTTGAGTAGCCTGAGAATAATCAGAGTTAGTTCTTTAAATGTCTGGTAGAATTCAGCAGGAAGCCATTCTGTCCTGGGTTTCTCTATGCATGGATGGTCTTTATTACTCATTTAATTTCTGTCTTAGTTATGGGTCTGTTATGCTTTCTATGCCTTCATGGCTCATTCGAGGTTGGTTGTATATGTCCAGGAATTTATCCATTTTTTCTAAGTTTCCTGATTTGTTGCCATACAAATCTTTTTTTTTTTTTTTTTTTTTTTTTTTGATAGGCAGAGTTAGATGGAGAGAGAGAAGACAGGGAAAAAGGTCTTCCTTTTTCTGTTGGTTCACCCCCCCCAAGTGGCCACTATGGCCGGTGCGCTGCACAAATCCAAAGCCAGGAGCCAGGTGCTTCCTCCTGGTCTCCCATACTGGTGCAGGGCCCAAGGACCTGGGCCATCCTCCAGCGCACTCCCAGGCCACAGCAGAGAGCTGGATTGGAAGAAGAGCAACCGGGACAGAATCCAGCACCCCAACTGGGACTAGAACTCCGGGGTGCCTGAGACGCAGTTGGAGGATTAGCCTAGTGAGCCGCGACGCCAGCCCATACAGCTCTTTGTAATGTAGTAGTATATTCTTTTAAGTGTACTTTTTTTGATTTTTTTAAACTTTTATTTAATGAATATAAATTTCCAAAGTACAGCTTATGGATTACAATGGCTTCCCCCCCATAACGTCCCTCCAACCCGCAACCCTCCCCTTTCCCACTCCCTCTTCCCTTCCATTCACATGAGGATTCATTTTCGATTCTCTTTATATACAGAAGAGCAGTTTAGCATACATTAAGTAAAGATTTCAACAGTTTGCTCCCACACAGAAACATAAAGTGAAAAATAATAGCTGATTTTTTAAATGATGATGAAATCAGATCAGACCTATTGTCATGTTTAATCCCAGTGAGAGTCAAGTTGGGAATTGATAATTTCTTTCTTTCTTTTTTTTTTCTTTTTTTTTTTTACAGAAGATCAGTTTAGTGTACATTAAGTAAAGATTTCAACAGTTTGCACCCCCATAGAAACACAAAGTGAAATATACTGTTTGAGTACTCGTTATAGCATTAAGTCTCAATGTACAGCACATTAAGGACAGAGATCCTACATAAGGAGTAAGTGCACAGTGACTCCTGTTGTTGACTTTACCAATTGACACTCCTGTTTATGGCATCAGTAATCTCCCTATGTTCCAGTCATGAGTTTCCAAGGCTATGGAAGCCCCTTGAGTTCTCCGACTCTTATCTTGTTTAGACAAGGTCATAGTCAAAGTGGAGGTTCTCTCCTCCCTTCAGAGAAAGGTACCTCCTTCTTTGAAGACCTGTTCTTTCCACTGGGATCTCAATCACAGAGATCTTTCATTTTGTTGGTTTTTGGGTTTTTTTTTGTTTTTTGTTTTTTTGTTTTTTTGTTTTTTTGTTTTTTTGTTTTTTTGCCAGAGTGTCTTGGTTTTCCATGCCTGAAATACTCTCATGGGCTTTTCAGCCCGATCCGAATGCCTTTAGGGCTGATTCTGAGGCCAGAGTGCTGTTTAGGACATCCGCCATTCTATGTCTGCTGAGTATCTCGCTTCCCATGTTGGATCACTCTCCCCTTTATTTATTCTATCGGTTAGTATTAGCAGGTACTAGACTTGTTTATGTGCTCCCTTTGACTCTTAGTCCTTTCATTATGATCAATTGTGAACTGAAATTGATCACTTGGACTAGTGAGATGGCATTGGTACATGCCACCTTGATGGGATTTAATTGGAGTCCCCTGGTATGTTTCTAACTCTACCATTTGGGGCAAGTCAGCTTGAGCTGACACACAGAGAGAAAAAAAGGCAGAGAGAGAGAGAGGTCTTTCATCTGCTGGTTCACTGCCCAATTGGCTGCAATGCCCAGAAGCTTCTTCCAGGTCTCCTACATGGGTGCAGGGCCCAAGGACCTGGGCCATCCTCCACTGCTGTCCCAGGCTATAGCAAAGACCTGGATTGAAGTGCAGCAGCCGGGACTTAAGCCTATGTCTTTAGCTGCTACACCCACATTGCCAGCCCTTAAGTGTACTTATTATCCAAGCAGATGTGGGTTCAAATATCTACCTATTATGTAATAGTGTTTGTCTTAAAATATGTGTACCTTCACAGATCAATCCTCTATGTTTTCCTGTTTCATGACCTTTTAAAATTACTGTCTGCAACTTTTATTGGCATTCAAATTTTCTTATTAGTTTTATTTATTCTATCTCATTTTCAAATTCACATTAATTCTTTTTAATGTAGACAATATTTGTCCATTTGTCTAAGGCTTTCTGATTTTTTAATTCCATAATCTTCAATATGTGACCTGGATACAGTCGTCTTTCAATCTTCATTCTTTTCATTAGTTTGTGAAGGATACTTTGACAATCTCTTCTATCTGGACTTAATTTTGATCATCTTTTCCTAGACTCTTGGTTTCTTTCTTTTGCTCCTTTTCTTTCATGCTATTTGACTTTCTTGAGTGGCTGGTTTAGGTGGCTTAAAACTGTTTTAGTGAAAGGAAGAAGGAAAAGACCTTGTGTAAAAAGATATGGTTTGTTAAGATGACTCATTATGGGTTCCATTGCTACGCAAAACTAGGACACTCTAAATGCCAAAGTGAGGAATAATTTCTCTGGTTATGTGAATTTATGAAAATGACTTTCATGAATTAAACTCTTCTCCCTCACCTTCCCACCTCAGTCCTCAGACTGATCCGATTTTCCTCCAGCTTTATCCTTTCTTATTGATCTGTGGGAACTGAATCTGATCCCTAGCAAATCCTTGACTCCAATTAGGGTAGACTTCTAATTTCTAGATTGACATTCAGCATTAGCAGCTGTTGGCAGGAAGGTGAACCCTTTTTTTACCAGTCAGTTAGAATTTCTTCTTTGATCAACCTCTGTGGTAGTTGTCCCATCATTGCCTCTGGGTTCTGTATTTTTCCATTCTAAACTCTGTGTATTTTCTTTATCAATATTGTTCTTCTGTTGCATTCTTGCCTGATATTAACAGCTTTGTATCTATAAACTTTTATAATTCCATATTTTTCCATTGACTTGGAAATTAATCATGTGTGTTTACAAGTATGCAAAAACTTATATGAATGTCTGTGTAAAAATATGAACAGCCTTATTCACACCCATCCTTACTCACTTACAATCATCATACAGTACAAATACAAAAGACAAGAAAGTTAGGTGTATGTGCTAGGACTATCCAATTAGCCCATCTTTTCCATATTTCAGAATTATTATCTAAATGTTCAAAGACATTTGACATGTTTCTGACTGAACAACCAGAATGTATACTCATATAATAAAACAAAGACGTTTCTATGCCACTTGAAAAAATAATGCCATGTGTTCTTTGTCATTAATGGAATACCAACTTCTGAAAAGCTTAGATATTCAAAGTACTACTTCTGTCTCAGCAAGTTTCTATCCTTGGAAATCTGTTCTAATTCCATTCCAAAGAGACATAAAAAAAAATCACCCCTTTACTGCCTTGGTAGTTTAGCTTGAGCATTAGGATGAAAACAAGAGAACAAAAACAGCATCTGATGTCACTTTGAGAAGGTATACATACATCTATGTACTTGATTTTCTATGTCTCACAATTCTTAAAGAAGCAATGCTATAAGCTTTACTAATTAAGATGCATGTAATTCCTCATTTCCATTCATTAGTTTTACATTGACACCTAGAAAGCACCTACAATGTGAAAGATTTTTGTCCTAAGAATTGAGATGTATGTGAGAAAAAGAAAACATGAATAAAGATTCCTTCCTTTATAAAGTTATATTCCAGAAGAGTTTCTCAAGTAAAGTTCATTTCTCCTCTCTCATTGATAATAAATGTAATGATAACGAGTCCAGGTTTTTCAAAAAATAAATCTCTAGTTAATGTCATGTGCAGCAAATTTGGTAACTATAATATACTTTGGAAACAGTATAAATATCAATTAAAATGTTTGATATTGATAATCAAAAATATCTTCAAACTTAAGAAATTATATAGGTATTTGAATTTATATTTTTCTGTAAGCATCAAATATGGTTTGTGCATACATTTGAGTTTCTTTTCTTACAAATTTTCAGTCCAGTAATGCAGAAAATAAAAAATGATATAATATTAAGATATGCCAGTCAAGATAAAATAAGATTCTAGTTCAGAAAAGGGCCTTTTTCAAATGAAGGCTGGGTCAATATTCTGCCAAAATTTCTAGTTGAAAAATGAAAATGTCAGTCAATCACCAAATGTCTCCAAATACCCAGATAAGCTTTGGAGTTAAGAGGTACATTTTTATAAAAGTTTTCCTTCCCACCAGAATATATCAAATTAATGTAGTCTAAAAGGAATTTTCTTAGGTGAAAATAGTTCCATTAAGCTTCAAGAAAACAAAGAATCATCTAAGCCTGCATAGTCAGGATTCCATGCTATGTCAATGTGTTCTAATGCAGCTCACCAGACAACACTGTACGATTATTCCTTTAATGTTTTGTCATTTTTTCCTGCATCTCCTTGTAAATGAAAAGTCCTAATAGCTAGTCACTTTTATGAATGAGCATTGGTTGTCACCTTGGTCAAATTAATTTTACCTTCCTAAGAATATTGTACCACAATGAGCTGATTGCCTTGTAATAATCATATGCAAATCAATTTAAACTAAATTCAGAAAGGAATTCAAGTTATCTAACTTCAAACATAAAAATAAATAATATGCATATATCTAAATATGTTTTTAAATATAGCCTGAAGAAGGACACATTTATAACTAAATGAAATTTATATTATGTCATATATATAACACGTGCTAATATGTAATATTATATGTCATATATATAGTTTTATGAAGGTCAGAGAAGTATGGAGAGGTTAACTTCAGGTATATTTAAAGTAGCATTGTTCTTGGCATAGTCCCAATTTTACTGAAAATTGCCTTTGGATTATTTCAATATGCATTATATGTGATTTTATCTAAATTCTTACATGAAGGTCAAATTGAAGATAATAAAGTTCTGGTAAATAGAACTTACATCTATACTTACATAAATATGCTGCTTCTTTTAAAGAGCTTATATTAAATTTCATATTCTTTTTATTTATAGAGCGTTTCATCCATTATAGCATCAGTGTCTATTAAGAGTTGTTCAGATTCTCATTCCCTCTAAATTACCCTTTGTGAGTCAGGGGAGAATAGGTCACAGAGCAGCCTAGGAAGATGTTCTTGACTTCTGGAACTTTGCTCAGCCCGAAACACACACAGAAATGAAAGTTATCTCATGGTCATTTGTTCCTGAGGAAATTTAAACATAACTAAAGACCTTTACAAATTTGAAAATGTCTACAATCTATACCATTACTTCCCTGTTCCTCACCATTTCTACTGTGATTCACATGGCATTAGAAAAGTTCAACATCTATCTATTGAAACCTTAAAAAGATTTTGCTTTCTTATTCTTCCTTTTCCTCAGACATTATAGCAATAAGTATCATGTCTTAGAAGAGCTCTCAAATTTCATCTTCTATGAGAAAAATTAATTAATTATCTTGCCTTACAATTTCTTCTGTTTATCTGCCCCATTGGGAGAATTTAATAAATAGTACTTTGATTTAAATTGATCTCTAAAATATGTAAGGGATT
Source organism: Oryctolagus cuniculus (assembly GCF_051225735.1). Taxonomy (NCBI): domain Eukaryota; kingdom Metazoa; phylum Chordata; class Mammalia; order Lagomorpha; family Leporidae; genus Oryctolagus; species Oryctolagus cuniculus. Next base: position 114,221,227 of record NC_142869.1, on the reverse strand, counting down.
GTATTTATTCTTGACAGTTTGTCACTTTGATTCCCTAATAGAAAAAAGACAGTAGATCTTTAGTTGATTATTCAGTTGATTAGGTTTTTTTGACAGGCAGAGTTACACAGTGAGAGAGAGAGACAGAGAGAAAGGTCTTCCTCCGTTGGTTCATCCCCAAATGGCCACTACGGCCGGCGCACTGCTTCGATCTGAAGCCAGGAGCCAGGAGCTTCCTCCTGGACTCCCATGCAGGTGCAGGGCCCAAGGGCTTGGGCCTTCCTTCACTGCCTTCCTCGGCCGCAGCAGAGAGCTGGACTGGAAGAGGAGCAACCGGAACAGAATTCGCCACCACAACCGGGACTAGTACACAGGGTACTGGCGCCGCAGGCAGAGGATTAGCCTAGTGAGCCCCAGCGCCAGTCACTTGATTAATTTTTATTAGATGTTTTCTTGCCATTGTGTCCATGACCATTTTTAGTGGTTTCTTTAATTAATTTTTTTTCTGTTTATACATCTACTTTATCTTCTTTAACACTGAGAATCATTTATAAAAGACAGCATGGAATGCAACTTGTAAAAGTTTCATATAGAACTTACAATATAAGTGTTCCAATCAAACAAAGATTTATATTTAAAGAAAATTAAGGTAAAAACATTTTACTAATTTTTATTTCCTTAGCTATTCATATGATATCAATAGAATTCCTAGACTTGATTGTAGATTATTTTTTCACTGATAAATACAAAATGTCAGATAAGATCATGCTGATGGGTTCTCCCACATTTATATTAACCCATTACTTTAATGCATAGTCAGTATAATTAGATCTAAACGCTCAAATTTTATTCTCTATTGGGATGGATATTATTTGAAAGTACTCAGAATGACAAATTATACTTTCTCGTAAAAATTTCTCTGTAAAGATTTCTCTGTATGTTAGATTTACTCTTGCAATCTTAGAATACTTAAACCTGTAGAAACTAGAGCTGTAAAAAAAGAAATCACAAATTCTCTGATGAGGCCATAGCGAGTTCTGCCTATTTCTTGGACTCATAAATACTCCCCTCAGACACAGTAACGTATGATTGTGACTGAGATTGCACACTGCTTCCTGGATAACAGTGCCCTATCCTTGTAAAGCATTATCTTGAAGCTGGTGTCTCAGCTGCACCTGTACTAGATTATGGCAACATTGTATGAGCATGGTGCCTGAACATGACACAAACTCCTCACCATTTAATTGGTCCATTGTTATATGGTAGCCTGTGTTAATGGATTTGTGGGCTCTTGGATGGTGGTTTAGGTCTTGTAGGCAAGTATTTTTGTTGCATTCTAGATCAACTGCTATTTTTTCTGAGATGGAAATGCTCAATATTCTTAGCTTGTCAATGAGCTCATTGGTCTCTGCGAGATGGTGACTTGTAGTCCGTTTCTTGCAAGTAGGACAGCAGCAATAATAAGTTTCATAAATGGAATTACTTACTTTGCCATCTATGAATAGCCTCTATTTCAGCCAACATAAATACTTTGCAAATGACCTTATTGTACTAGCACACGTATGGCCAAAATTTGAGTCTGATTACTGTCTTCGAAGTTCTTTTTTATGGTGTAGAGCCTTGATTCTGATATGTGCTGTCTTGTGGGAATGATCATATGATAAACACTTCACATCACCTGATCATTGCCATAGGGCCATCCACATGTCTCCCCTACAGATGGCCTTCCATCACAGCTTTCAATGTAACTCTTTCCAGTCCTTTTGAAAAGATAATCCATAGTTATATTAACTATAACCTCAGAACATACCTCTTTTCAGAAGATGATCAGGATATAGTTTTGGAGGATTTCTCCTTATTATTGTCTCTGTGAGCCACAACTGAGTCTACAATACAGCTGTCATCCATTTTCAATCTGTATCTATTACTGAGTTTAATGCTAACAGAACTGTTGTGCAGCTATTTGTGGACTATGAGGGAAATTTGATAGATAACATGAGGGTCTCAGCTGCTTTTTGTATTTCCTATTTTTTTTTTTTAAAGATTTTATTTTTATTTATTTTTTTTTTTTATTTTTTTTTTAAACTTTTATTTAATGCATATAAATTTCCAAAGTACGACTTATGGATTACAATGGCTTTCCCCCCATACAGTCCCTCGTACCCACAACCCTCCCCTTTCCCACTCCCTCTCCCCTTCCATTCACATCAAGATTCATTTTCGATTATCTTAATATACAGAAGATCAGCTTAGTATACATTAAGTATGGATTTCAACAGTTTGCTCCCACACAGAAACATAAAGTGAAAAATAATAGATGATTTTTTAAATGATGATGAAATCAGAGCAGACCTATTGTCATGTTTAATCCCAGTGAGAGTCAAGTTGGGAATTGATAATTTCTTTCTTTTTTTTTTTTTTTTTTTTTTTTTTTTTTTTACAGAGGATCAGTTTAGTATGCATTAAGTAAGGATTTCAACAGTTTGCACCTCCATAGAAACACAAAGTGAAATATATTGTTTGAGTACTCGTTATAGCATTAAATCTCAATGTACAGCACATTAAGGACAGAGATCCTACATGAGGAGTAAGTGCACAGTGATTCCTGTTGTTGACTTTACCAATTGACACTCCTGTCTATGGCATCAGTAATCTCCCTATGCTCCAGTCATGAGTTTCCAAGGCTATGGAAGCCCTCTGAGTTCTCCGACTCTTATCTTGTTTAGACAAGGTCATAGTCAAAGTGGAGGTTCTCTCCTCCCTTCAGAGAAAGGTACCTCCTTCTTTGATGGCCTGTTCTTTCCACTGGGATCTCACTCGCAGAGATCTTTTGCCAGAGTGTCTTGGCTTTCCATGCCTGAAATAGTCTCATGGGCTTTTCAGCCAGCTCTGAATGCCTTTAGGGCTGATTCTGAGGCCAGAGTGCTCTTTAGGACATCTGCCATTCTATGAGTCTGCTGAGTATCTCACTTCCCATGTTGGATCACTCTCCCCTTTATTTACTCCATCAGTTAGCGTTAGCAGGTACTAGACTTGTCTATGTGTTCCCTTTGACTCCCAGTCCCTTCACCATGACCAACTGTGAACTGAAACTGATCACCTGGAACAGTGAGATTTCCTATTTTTAATAAGATGTTAGTTACATGGTACAACCTATTGCTGCTAGGCCTTTCTATTCTATGATTCGTGGGTCTGACAAACATCAGCTCATCAAAGTTCTGTCTATATTGTATGTGCACATCATCAGGCAATCTCTCTCTACAAGGGCCAATTAGCATACTAGGATCAGTTTCTAAAAGTTGTTTGTCTATCTACATGTAACAGAATGGACTGGTTTTAGAAAATAGAGTTCTATAGTATGATTTCCCTTTGAGCCTTGCCATAGACTAGATATGGTATCTCTTCCAGCACAATTACCTTTAATACTGTGTATTATATACCACAAAGGACAAGACATTTTGTAACCTAATCTGGATTTGCTACAAAGTCTTTGGATGCTTTGGGTTCCACTTAAACCTGGTAATCTTACATATCATCAAACATATGGGTTCATCTCACTCCTTACTAGCGACGTGGAATCACTTCTCTTTAGCTTTGAAGAGAATGCCATGAACACAACTTTGTGTCCCTGCACCAGTTTCCTCTAAGGCACACTTTTCACAAAAATAAATAATTGTTTTATTAGTCTCTGCACTTTCAAGAACCTATCATTCCCCACTGCTATCATGGAACCTAGATCTGTAACTGCCTCTTTCCAGTAGCTATGGACTTCAGGGGACATATAACAACCATTTCTCAGTGATGCTGGTATCTCTCTCATCAACACATCACTTATTTTTTCAATAAATCAAGTGTCTACTACAAACATAGTCATCTGGATATCGCAACATAACATAAAACATCCATCTGGCATACCCGTTTCTCTGAGTCTTTTGATTCCTTACTCTGCTGTATGTCACAGTGTTTCTATTTCACAATTTAGTCTAATGACATCCCTGCTTCCAGTAGCCATATGAGCACATGTTAGTATAATCCGTGGGTCTTTGCAAGAACATGAAATCCTATCAATTAGAAGAGGGATCCCATATGACTAAACTCAACTTTAGCCAACTGCTCTAACACATTTCTATATATAGGCTTATCCAGCACATCCCCACACAGAGGCTCCCAACCTCTGCCTGTACATGTCTGCTAGTTTTTCATACCAACTAATCTACATTCTTCCTCTGCCTTTCAAGCACCTTCCTGGCCCTATCATGTGGTAGTTTAATCCTATTTAATGTTGTAGTGGACAAAAGGTAGTTAGGGGCAAATTAAAAAAGATCTCTGCTTTTTTGTGTAGGGAGCAGTGCCCTTCACTAGGAGGAGTGGGCCATTTCTGCAGAACATGAATTAAAGATTTTCAGGTACAAACCCCAGATGTCCATTATTCCCGAATTTCATGTTTCAGAGCATCTTTTCTTTTCAATCATAGTCTTGACATAAAAGGATTGTCCTACTGGGACTAAAAATGCAACCTTGTATGGAGTTTTGCTGAACTGATAGTGGCCTTGAAATAGCCCTGAGACATTTCTCCCTTCCCACTGCAGGAAGCGAGCATCTTCTAATACACTGCTAAGGAACGCTGGCTTCCACATGAGTCTTAAATGTTGACTTATAATTCTAGGCCTCTTTTAGTATAATAATTAATAAACAGTGTAGATTATTCATATGTAACTAAATATATATTCAATTAGAAATTATTAATGAAATATGCAGCATCAGTTGTTCCCATCAGTAGTCATCCTGCCACTTTGCATTATAATTTCTTCCATTAAATATCATACCTTGCAACATTTTTCTTTTATTGATATGCAACTCAAGCATGCCAAAAACTTGAGAAGTCCATGATACATGGTTTTCCATTTGTGAACTGGGGGAATTGGCTACCTATTGAGTTTTCAATTCAGCTGTAAAATAGAAGAAAAAAAAAAACAAATCAACAATAACCAACATTTGTCCACAAATGGATGCAAAATAAAATATCTCAAAAGTCAATGACATCTCATATCACAGAATTATCATGCTAACAGATATCTTGGCAGCTGGGGCAGTATCTCTCATTGTCGGTCTGTAAACCAATGAGAACAACTCTGTTACATGTGTTTCTAAGACCAGTGTACTTCCTTGAAACAGAGTAAAGAACATTAAACAAGATATATAGAATTGAATGTAATTGGCAATGTATGAAATAAATCAGAAATACAAATTATATTACTTTCTAAAACTTGAGGAAGTTGGGGCCGGTGCTGTGGCAAAGCTGGTAAAGGCGCTGCCTGCAGTTCCAGCATCCCATATGAGCACCAGTTCAGTGGAAGATGGCCCAACTACTTGGGCCCCTGCACCCATGTGGGAGATCTGGAAGAAATTCCAGGCTCCTGGCTTTGGATTGGCATAGTTTCAGCCATTGCAGCCATTTGGTGAGTGAACCAGGGGATAGAAACTCTCTCTCTCTCTCTCTCTCTCTAAGCCTCTCTTGAACTCTGCCTAACAAATAAATAAATAAATCTTTAAAAAAATCTTGAGGAAGTAATAATAACAAGGGCGATTTTCAAATGATATATTTATTTGAAAGAGTTATAGAGAGCAGGGTGGAGATAAAGAGAGATAGAGAGAGAGAGAGAGAGAGAGAGAGAGAGAGAGGGAGAGATCTACCCACTGGTTAACTCTCTTAATGGCTACAATGGCTGGGGCTAGACTGAGCAGAAGCCAGGGGGCAGTAGGTTCTTCTGAGTCTCCCAAGTGGGTACAGAGGCCAAAGCACTTGGGCCATTCCTTCACTGCTTTCCCAGGCACATTATCAGGGAGCTGGATTGGAAGTAGAGCAGTGGGGACGTGAATCCAGCCCATATGGTATGCATGCATCACTGGTGGCTATTTAACTTGCTTAGCCACGATTCTAGCTCCAATTCATTAAATAAATTCATGTAATAAACATATATTTGTAGTATTTATTTGACATATGCCAAGTCCTAGAGATGCAAAGAAGTTTACATATGATGCACCTAAATTATACATAAAACTAATATCTAAATTCATTTTTGGCAAATTGTTAAAATGTTGAATTTAAACTTGGGAAATTTATATAAGGAAAATAGATAGTTATATTTATGTAAAGCAGTTTTAAATTTTTAAATTTATCATGTAATAAAATCTACAACTCAAATTAAACCAGCAATTAGGATGCCCACATCCCATATCAGAGTGACTGAGTTTGGATCTTAGCTTCATTTCTATTTTCAATTTCCTCTAGTGTGCACCCTGGGAAGTAGCAATGATGGTCCAAGTGCTTGGGTCCCTGCCACCTATATGGGAGACAGCGGTTGAGTTATGGGCACCTGTGGACAATTGGCAGTAAACCAGTAGATGGAAGTTTCTCTCTCTCTCTCTCTCTCTCTGGTTTCTCTCCCCCTCCTCCCCTCTCTCTCTCTCTCGTCTCTCCCTCTTTCTCTTCCACCCTTTCTTCCTCTTTCCTTTCCTTCCCTAAGTTCCTCTCTCTCCCTCTCCCATTCCCTCTTCCTTTCCCTGCTTTGCAAATAAAAAAATTAAAATTCACAAAGGATTTTAATTGGCTACTCTATTGTGTAATTTTGAGCAACTCACTTTGGCCAGTGACCTCAGGCCAGTATTTTCATACAGATTATAAAATAAGTGTGATTTCTAATCTTGATTCCTCTAGCTTAAAATTTTCTTTCATTCCTCATGGGTACCATTCACACATTAAACTAAAATTTCTGCTCTTACCTTTTTTCTTTATTTCTTTCATCAGCGTCTGGGGGAAGAACAAAAAGCAATAGGACTCCCCATTTGCCTTGGCTGGCAATTTTAAATGCTTATTACTAGTTTATGTATTTGTTCAGGATTGCCAATATTGAAAATGGCTGGTGTTCTGCAGTCTCTGTAGTAGGATTTATTTGCTTTATACAGGAGGATTGAAAGCTATATTTTTTTTGTTCACCATATTATGAGTTGAATAGAATTTATTCCCTTCTCTTTAAATCTAGATTGACCTACCATTGTTTAAACTAATAGAGCCATGGAGTAGCAGCACTCTGCAAGTTGTGGCCAACACTTTCAAAGGGCAGATAGAACCTGTACCATTCTTATTGGAAAGCTTCTTCTTGTGATATTAGCCCCTAGACCCCAGCTGGCACATTGTGAGGAAATGCTAGTACTCTGAAGCTGTAAAATACTCATTCAAATGTGGTGTTTAACTTTATGACCTTTTCTAAGTTACTTACTTTGAGTTTCAGCTACCTATCATCGAGACAACTGTGGAGCAGACTGTAAAAGAAAATACCACTTATGTAACCTAGCACATGGTCTTATGTGCAGCTTACAGTATCTACTCAGTAGAAACATATTTCTTTTTTTTTCAGTTACGCCTCCAATATTTCCCTTTGTTGACGTCCTTGCAGAGTGAAACCAAAGGCTGCAATCCTATCTACTCCATCCCAACTTCCATGACTCAGATTGGCCCAGTTTGCCAAAAACATAAAATCTTCATTTGATGATACAGTTTCTAAAACTCGTTAGGCTTAAGCCTTCCAAACACAGAAATTTGATTACTGCATAGACATATGATTTCTCTTGTGGTTGCTTTTAGATGTTGCTTCTAAACAATGCTGTATTTAATCAACACAATTTATATAAGCCGCACAGATACTTCTACATATTCACATCCTATTGCATATTTTCTCAAAATGGAAAGTCTATTTACTTAAGAAAATTGGCTGTTTTTACAGAAATGGAGCATTATAAGAAAAATTGAACCACAATTGTGAAATAGAAAAGCATGAATTCTTACTTTTGTTTTGTTTTTAACATGTAGAGTCCACAAGTATTATGGAGTTCAGCACAGGTGAATGAGCAAGTCTCTTCAATACATGTAGCAAGGGAACATATTTTTTTCTAGCTTACTTATCTTGATTCATAAATACTAAAGAATCACTATTGAGAAGAGTAGTGAATAAATAGTTAGCAGAGAGATACTACTCTCTCTGTCTCATCCTTGTAGAAAAATTGGGCACTCAACAAAGGAAGTAAATTTGTTGAGAAGTCATTCAATCAAACTAGGAAAAAATATGATAAATGCAATCATTATCACCACAAATTTCTTGGAGTTGAACAAGAGGGAGATATGCAATTTAACTTCACTCACTGCTAACCTTTATGTGGTAATTTTCTAAGCAAGTTCTTTAGGAAATAAAAGCAAAGGGATGGAGTAGAAGATAGGAATAAGACTTACAAATGTTAAGGAAGCCACATTATTTTCATAAGATTGATCTATTTAAATGATAATCTTTTATTATTGTTTAAATTTTAATAAGTGTGACCCCATAACTAGTCAGAGAAAGGCAAGAAAAAATAGAATTCTCTTTTATTCTTCCACAAATATTTAAAATGTAAATAGTATGCATGATACACTATGCTGGAATTAGGAAAGATATAAGGAAGCAGTGAGACTTAGTCCCTGTCTGTACAGTCTCCTTGTTAGGCTAGAAACAGATATATTATTATATCTGCTATACCATTGTACCATATAATACCAGCAATAGTACTGCAAAATAGACACATATTTAAAATGCTAAAAGCACACAGCAGAGAACTTCAATTCTAATCTGGCAAGGAGTCAATAATATAGGAAGTGACATTTGACTGAGCCTCGCCCTTTTATCTGGTGCACAACTCCATTCTTGACACATATTGAATGCTTAGGGAATATATATTGAATCAATCAATGCAATGATATGAAGGAATTTTCAAAGAGAAGAATTCTGTGAAAGGATGATAAGACTTCTATGAAAGCACAATAAATTGAGTTGCCATTTCAAACTCAGTATCTAATTCAGTATCAAGTTTTAGTAATAACTACAAGGGCAAGCTAAAATTACAAGACACCTGTGAGGTCTGGAGTAGCCACATTGCTCCCCAGGTTCTTTCTCACCAGATTATAATGTACACTGGTCCAGATTAAATACACAAGTGGAACATCAGTACAAAGGGATCTGTGATGGTTATAAAACTTCACTAATTTATATTCTAATACTTTCATAGCTTCAGTAAAATTGTATAACCTGTAAATTCATACTTTTTCATTTGTATAAATATTTTGTTTAAGCAGTATTGTCTTGGTACATCCAAAAGCATTTTATACATAAGGATTTCCGCTCTACTAAAAACCAAAAGAGGATGAGGAGAGTGTTGTTGTATAAAAGTCTGTTACTAACTTTATTCTAAGGGAAATTATCAAGATCATTTTATTCTTTCTTTGCCAGGGAGGTTATGGATAAAATAGATAGCATTTGCTAATACCATTCTTGTCTCCAAATAGGAAGCCAAAAAGTTGGATTAAGATGATTTATTGAGGATTTTAGTGTTTTGAATGCTATATTTTGTTTAAAAATGATTTTTGAATAAGAGCAACTTAAGTGTAAATCCCAGCTCTAGTATTCTGGATAAATTGTAAGTAATTTAAAATTTCTCAGTAACTATTTCCTCATTTCTAAATTGTGAGAAATGAACATATCAACCTCATAGCATTCTATGAGTTTTAAGTAATATAGTAAACACCAAGCATGATACAATACATATACAGGATGCTTAATAAATATTCCTCATCTCTAGAACCCCCCAGATTCCCAGCGATTTCATCCAAATGGGCTACATGAACCACAAGGATGCTTGTGCAAACTAAAATCCTAAACTAAAAATTAATAATGAAGCTGTGACTTTAAATAAAAATTTAAAAAGTTAAACAGCAGATTCAGCACTATTCAAGAGAAAGTTATACAGGAAGGTAAATAAGAAAAAAATGCTTACAGTGGAGTAGAAAGTAAGAGAGATTAAAATCAGGAACAAGACATTAGGATATTGGAATCTTGGAATTTCACCCATGGAAGGAACTCATGAAGTGAAAGCAGTGTTCCTAACAGTTAAGAAAGGACATACAACAATGCAGTACAAATAGAATATCAGCCTTTGCCTCAATATAAGTATTATTGATAACTTCATTATGGTGGTGTCTACCAGGACTTCCAATGTGAAGTTAATATATTCATTTTGAAAATTAACATGTAATGTTGTGCCAAGTCCTGGAGAACTATGTAAAATTCTTGTTCATTAAAGACCCATTTGCTTTAGCATATATTGATTAATTTTTAGTTTTATAATAATTTGTTTAATGGCATTCCTATCTCCTGTATCCTTTTATTTATATCCATTTACCCTGCTGATTCTTTTTAAAAATTGAATGATAATAATAACTCATTCTCCTTCCTAATTCTGATACTTACATTTTTCCATATTTTCTTACTGGGAGCTCATTCAACTTGAATATTTTATCTGATTGACAGATTTTCTTCATTCTCTGAGTATGTTTTGCTTTATGGCATATATGGGTGTTCTAGGGTCATCTGATGTTTACTCTTCCTCAGCCCTACAATCAACCATTTCCACAAAGATTCCTGTTTGAGGTGCTAAGCATGATACACAGTATTATAAACTATCAGCATATAGAGCTTAATTGAAATATCTCATTCCTGGGCCGGCACCGTGGCTCAATAGGCTGATCCTCCACCTTGCGGCGCCGGCACACCGGGTTCTAGTCCCGGTCGGGGCGCCGGATTCTGTCCCGGTTGCCCCTCTTCCAGGCCAGCTCTCTGCTATGGCCAGGGAGTGCAGTGGAGGATGGCCCAGGTGCTTGGGCCCTGCACCCCATGGGAGACCAGGAAAAGCACCTGGATCCTGGCTCCTGCCATCGGATCAGCGCGGTGCGCCGGCTGCAGCGGCGGCCATTGGAGGGTGAACCTACGGCAAAGGAAGACCTTTCTCTCTGTCTCTCTCTCTCACTGTCCACTCTGCCTGTCAAAAATAAAAAAAAAAAAAAAAAAAAAAAAAAAAAAAAAAAAAAGAAATATCTCATTCCTTTCAAACTTCATATATAAACTCATTCACTCAAGCTCATGATATTCAGAAAATAGATCCAGAATTGCTAAGCTATAACAATATTTAAAACATATCTACTAACCAAAATCCTATATGTGCTTTGAACTTTTATTTTTGTATAGAAGAAGGTGTAAAAAATGCACACAACGATGTACATAAGCTTATGTATACTTCCTCTGCTATGATCTCCTTCAGTCTGGAGAGTGGATCACGCTTTAGAAATGGTGTGAATAGTGACTAGCATTGAATTCTAGGGTTAAGGTGCTGCTTGAGATGCTTGTATCTCTTAACAGAGTGCCAGTTTGAGTGCTGGCTGCTCCACTTCCTATCGAGCTTCCTGCTGATGTTCCTATCTAACTGCCCCTCTCCTACTGTTTAGCATTAAACTGGGTTTACTGGCACATGTCTTTGTGATGTTTTAGAGTCAGGTGGTTAATCCATTGACCTAATGTTTTAACTTTAATCAAAAATTGTTACATATCTCTTTCGAGACAAGATAATTTGAAATTATATAAAGCTTGTCATCTGAGAGGGCTTAGGTTGACTGTCAGTTATAACATTATCCTCATCTGATAATATGAGGGTACTTAAGAAAGTTAGTGGAAATGGATTTAAAAGACAAGTTTTGGGGGGATAGTCATTGTGCCTAGTGATTGAAATGCCAGCTAAGGAGTAGGCTTGTGATATGAGTTCCTTTTTATGGAAAATGTCTTGAAAACCATTATTTTCTTAAAATTCATTTCAAATACTTCATTGAAGACCCTGTACATGCATAAATATCAAAATTTTGCTTTAAAAATAAACTTCTTTTATTTCCATGAAATTTTATATTTTATTAGCATCTTATTCTCATATTACTATATAGGTAAACAATAATGTCCTTGTTTTTTTATTTAAATTTTATTTATTTATTTGAGAGGTAGAGTTACAGACAGTGAGAGGGAGAGACAGAGAGAAAGGTCTTCCATCTGCTGGTTCACTCCCCAAATGGCTGGAGCTGTGCTGATCCGAAGCCAGGAGCCAAGAGCTTTTTCCTTGTCTCCCATGCGGGTACTGGGGTCCAAGGACATGGACCATCTTCTACTGCTTCCCAGGCCATAACAGCTGGATCGGAAGAATAGCAGCGGGGACTAGAACCAGCGCCCATATGGGATGCCGGCGCCACAGGCTGAGGATTAACCTGCACCACAGCACTGCCCCGTCCTTGCTTCTTTAAGGATATGTTTTCTCATACTGCTTCCAGGGAATTTTGAGAGAGAATATTAAAGTAAATATACCTATCCTTGGTAATCATTCATAGATCATCAGCAGATAATATAAGTATTACATTATTGGGTATTATAGCTTATTGATATTACAACTACTCATAATGGATATTTGCATTTTACTTATATAACTTCCTATTGATTGGATTTTAAATCTATGTTTATATTCTAAATATTTAAATGTTATAAATATTATATATGACAATATTTATCATATTATTTATGAGTCATCATTGTATCACTTTCTGTTGATCACTACACGAATCAATTTTTAGGGAGCAGAAGTATCAGGTGAAGTAGAGGGAGTTTGCTGAAAAAGATGCTACTCATCCCATCTCTATATAAAAGTATAATTTATTTGACTTATTATTGAATTGAATTGAAAATGCATTTTCACTTTGTGTAAAAGTAATAACCTAGTAATAGTATAGAAACAAAAATAATGATATAAAGTTATTTTGCAACTGGATTTATTAGAATTAAAGAAATATATACTAAGAAAAGTATTCTTATTTTTCAGTGTTTTAGATTAACTTAGGGGGTAGGAAATTATCAGGATTGCTGGTGGGACCATGGTAATTTTAAAATAATAGTTTCTCATTCAGAAGATAGCTGAGATACAAAATTCAATTATTTCTGTGATAACGAATGGTTATCATAAAAATGCTATTCTATCTCTTTGGATATAATTAACACTTTATCTCAGTTAGATTGACTTTTGTTGAAGTGTTATTGTCTGATTTATTATAAATGTTTAAACTTTACAGCATGTCTAATTGCCATTAATTCCCAATCTTTGAAAATATTTAAAATTGAGAGTATATACATATTTGGAGTATGCTAAGTATTTGTAATAAAAATTTAATTTTATCTTTAATTAAATTAAATAATTGGAATTGAGATTGTCTTCCCCGCTGTCAAAGAGATCATTTAGAAACTAAATCACAAACAATCTAGCTGGTACTATAAAAATAGCTATCAAAAAGTCCATGATTTCATAATGTATGAGTAAAAGTTAAACTGCAAAAGCTAAGTTAGAAGATAGTATCATAAAATAAAAATGAAGATTATTTGATAAACACCATACAAAATGACATGCAGTATTTACAAAGGAAAATGAAATCACATAAGGATAAACAGAAGGATAAATGCTTAAACAGAAGTCATTTGACAGGAAGATTATCATATATATGAAAACAATCTGACCAACCAATCAGCAACCTGGGCCCTGAAGCAGACTTATATGTCAGGAATTGGGTATGTGACAAGAGCGGTGCAATTTTTTTAAAAATTATTTTTTTGGAGAGAGAGGGGGAGAGAAAGGAAGGGAGAGAGTGCTTTCATCTGCTGGTTCCTTCCCCAGATGGCTACAATGGCCAAAGATGGCTCAGGCCAAAGCCATGAGCCCGGAGCTTCTTCCAGGTCTCCCAGGTGAGTGCAGGAGGCCCAAGCACTTGGGTCATCTGCTTCTTTTTCCAGGCCATTACAAGGGATTGACAGTGGGGTATCCAGGACATGGTGCTGGCATCAGAGGCACTGGCTTTATCTTCTACACCATAATGCTGACCCCAAGAGTGCTACAATTACTGAAGAAGAGCTCATCTCCACATCCAATGATGCTGGGATGATTGGATATTCACATGGGAAAAAAACAGCTACAGTCTTTCTTTCACACCACTGAACAATGAATTTTATTTGTATCAAAACCTTAAATAGGAAATGCAGTACTTTAAGACTTTTAGAAGAAAATATTTGAGAATATCATCATTATATCTGGGTACAGAATAAATTTTTGACAAGATGAAAGTGCCACAAGCATAAGTGAACTCACTGATACAGATAATGTCATCAAAATTGAAAGCAAAAAAAAATGTGCATAATGAAATTGAGAATCAACAACAGCAAAACATCTGTTCTTCTAACCCACCATGGAGAAAATAAGAAGACAAGTTATGGTCTGGGAGAAAGTTACTACAATGATTACTATTAGTAAACATTTTTCAATATACTTTTTAAAATGTTTGGAAACTTGGATTGGAACATTTCAAATTAAGAGTAAATAATTGAGATGAAGGTAAATATATATCATTCAGAAACACATGTGAAGATGTAGGGGATGACTATTAAGTATGTAAAGTAAAAAAGGAATCTGTTAATACAAGTTGTAAGATGAGGGTATGGTGCACAGGCATTCTTAAATACTGTCCTTGGAAGATATGCTTACTTGATCAAAATTTGACAATAATTTTTATAGATTGCACTGATACACTGGATAAATATTCCTTGATGCATCGGTATACTATCTAGCAGATACTAGACAGAAGCTTTATCAAGAGAGAAAGGGAATATACATGACAGGAGAGAAATACACAGCACTGGCTTCAATTATACAGATACTGCTATAATTCTAACATAGATGGGGAATCCATGTGTTTGGTTTATCTTTTTGTTATATTAAAATTTATTATTTGAGATATGGTATATTTTACATATTAATTTTCAGAGAAAACAACAGATGGTTATAATGCCAAGTGGTTTCCATGAAAATTTATTCATATTAGGAAATATGAATATTTTCAGAGAGACCATCAGGTATTGGAGGGAAAACAATGACTTTCTAAGCTAATTCAAATTACATAAAATTGCATAGATATACTATTAAATCAATAACAGTCTATCTTTTAATTTAGGTCCCAACTTCTCCACCTCTTAACATGTAAAAACCTCCAAAGTATGTACAGGAAAACTGGGGAGGAAGAAAAGTACAAAACCAATCACATAAACAATAAATGATCAAATTCAAGTATTCTAAAAACAGTAAGCTAAATTAGAAACGTAACCCTAACAGGCTTCTGGCTGGACTTACTTCCTTTTAAGTATTCTAAGAGGTTTTCTTTAACATCAGTTAACTATTTTCTTAAGATTTACTTTATCTTATTTGTAAGTCAGAATTACAGAGAGAGGAAGAGACAGAAGTAGCGAGCTTCTGTCTGCTTGTTCACTCCCCAGATGGCTGCAATGGCCAGGGCAGGGGCCAGGCCCAAGCGAGAATCCAGGAGCTTCATCCAGGTGTCCCATGTATCTAAAGGGGCCCAAGCACTTGGACCATCTTCCATGGCTTTCCCAGGCACATTAGCAGGGAGCTGGATTAGAATGGAGCAGCCAGAATTGCAACCGGCGCCCAAATAGGTTGCTGGCACTGTAAACAGTGGCTTAACCTGCAGTACCACAGCACTGGCCAATTAACTTTTCCTTTTAGAAAGGATTTATTTGAAAGAGTTAGAGAGAGAGAGAGAGAGAGAGAGAGAGAGAGAGAGATCTTCCACTGCTGATTCACTCCCCAGATGGCCACAACAGCCAGGATTGGGCCAGGCCGAAGCTAGGAGTTTCATCCAGGTTTCTCAAATGGGTGGCAGGGCCCTAAGCACTTGGGGTATCTTCCCCTGCTTTCTCTAGGCTGTCAGCAAGAAGCTGGATTAGAAGTGGAACAGCCAGGATATGAACCAGCACCTATATATGATGTCAGTGTCACAGGCTGCTGCTTTACCTGCTGCACCACAATCCTGGCCCTAATCAATTAACTGCTTAAGATCAGCTACAAGTGTAGGTATTTACCAGAGTGGTTAAAGTGCTGCTTGGGATGCCCACATCCTATATAAGGCATCTAAGTAGAGAAAGTTATAGCCACTGCCTTTACTTAGTACATAAAAAAAAGAAAAAAAAAAAAGAAAGAAATTGCAAAATGGATTACCAGGTTTGTTTTTTTTTTTTTTTTAAAGATTTTATTTACTCATTTATTTATTTGACAGGAAGAGTTACAGGCAGTGAGAGAGAGACGGAGAAAAAGTTTTCCTTCTGGTGGTTTACTTCCCAAGTGGCCACAATGGCCGGAGCGGCGCTGATCCGAAGCCAGGAGCCAGGTGCTTCCTCCTGGTCTCTCATGCAGGTGCAGGGGCCCAAGCACTTGGGCCATCCTCCACTGCTTTCCCAGGCCATAGCAGAGATTGGGACTGGAAGAGAAGCAACCAGGACTAGAACCAGCGTCCATATGGGAACTGGCGCTGCAGGCAGAGGTTTAACCTAGTGTGCCACTGGGCTGGCCCCTGAACTACCAGTTATTGCCACCAATTAACAAACTATTTCTCATCCAGTGTTATTTATTTATTTATTTATTTCACATCTAGCAAAATGCTCCTGTTTAAGAAAGCTAAAGTCCATTTCTGTTTTCCACATAATTTTAGTAACAGAAACACCCTACATCTTTGGCTCCTGAATTTAAATCCCTCTCAACTCTACCTTAATATGAAATCATGACCAAAGCATTGAACTTGACTTGGCAACTCACTCTGGGAATGTGATTTGATCTCCTAAGTTCCCGGTGACTTCTGTGGACAAAGAAGCTGAAGAGGTTTCAGATCATTGTCCAATCATCCACCTGCTGTGTGACATTGCCTACATCATTTAGCTTCTCTTTATCCGTTGCCTTAATTAATTTCTCATTTTGAGGTCATCATGAGAACTACATGACTTAGCATAATATTGTTTAATTTCTGATGAATGAAAGAGAGATGGCTACTTCTTCATTTCACACTCTACATCTGCTCAGTAGGCTGGCTTGTCTTTGAAGTTATTTCTGTCACGGCTCACTAGGCTAATCCTCCGCCTCACAGTGCCGGCACACCGGGATCTAGTCCCGGTTGGGGCGCCGGATTCTGTCCCGGTTGCCCCTCTTCCAGGCCAGCTCTCTGCTGTGGCCAGGGAGTGCAGTGGAGGATGGCCCAGGTGCTTGGGCCCTGCACCCCGTGGGAGACCAGGAAAAAGCACCTGGCTCCTGGCTCCTGCCATCGGATCAGCGCGGTGTGCCGGCCGCGGCGGCCATTGGAGGGTGAACCAACGGCAAAAGGAAGACCTTTCTCTCCATCTCTCTCTCTCACTGTCCACTCTGCCTGTCAAAAAAAAAAAAAAAAAAAAAAAAAAAAAAAAAGGCAGAAAGAGCCAACATTCATGAATTCATAGCATTGTAGGAGAAACTTTTCTGAAATGGAGTATTGGAGGTTGAATTTTATCTAACAGTGGACAAGCCTCGATTACACATGTGGAAACACAACTAGCAGAACTAATTAAAGGAATGGGCATATTTTATCTATTTTTGTGTTTCTTTGATATTGTGTTTATAATTAGCAATAGTTGAAAAAATAGAGAAAAACTTTATCAATATATCCAAACAGTATTACCAGATCCAAATTTAATTTTTTGGAATGATTTAAAAATGTTTATCATTAGAAATAAGGGGCATTGGGCCAGCACTGTGGCGTAGCAGGTAAAGCCACTGCCTGCAATGCCTGCATCCCATATAGGTGTCGGTTCGAGTCTTGGCTGCTCCACTTCTGATACAGCTCTCTGTTATGGCCTGGGAAAGCAGTTAGAAGATGGCCCAGGTCCTTGGGCCCCTGCACCTGCATAGAAAACCTGGAAGAAGTTCCTGGCTCCTGGCTTTGGATTGGCACAGCTTCAGCCATTGCAGCCATCTGAGTGAACCAGGGGATGGAAGACCTCTCTCTTTCTCTGCCTCTCCTTCTTTCTGTATAACTCTGACTTTCAAATTAATAAATAAATCTTAAAAAAAAAAAAGAAAGAAGGGGCATCAGTGGTTCTAGTTAGATGGTGCAACTTATGCTGTTTCAGATAGTGGGATATTTCTGTGGATATTGGATCTCACAAAGCTGTTAAAATATGCCAAGCTATGCTGATTCAATCCTCTACTCTTTGGCTTCTGTTCAGCCAAAGAGGGCGGTCATGATAGATACCATCCTTTAGGAGGAGAAATTCTTCTCAGTTCATCCTCCAATTTATGCAGTAGCATCTACACTATTAAAAAGCGAGCATATTTTTACTTATGCTTTCCATTGTCTTTCATGAGCCCTTGGCCGAAATGCCGCCTCCTTCAGGCAGTTAAAACCTTTTCACTTGGCAAGGGGCTCCTCCCTAAATCCTCCCTAGACTTTCTCTGAAATAATTGGGATCACTGTTGCTTTTTTTTGCCCACTTTTGTATTGAACTTATACCTCTATTTTAGATTTTAGTAGTTAACACAGTCTATAAAATATTGTAAATATATTTGAACATAAATTTTTCATATTAATCTAGAGAGAATCATGTAGCACATAGAACATTTAATTAATTATGGACTATATATATATGGCAATAGTTCTGTAAGATTATATTGTAGCTAGGGGAGATTAGAAGGAGGTTGGAGGTTGTCAAATTGTTAAGTCAACAACAGGAGTCACTGTGTACTTACTTCTCATGTGGGATCTGTCCTTAATGTGTTGTCCAATGTGAAGTAATGTTATAACTAGTACTGAAACAGTATTTTACACTTTGCTTTTCTGTGTGGGTGCAAACTGATGAAATCTTTACTTAATATATACTAAATCAATCTTCTGTATATAAAGATAATTGAAAATGAATCTTGATGTGAATGGAATGGGAGAGGGAGTGGGAGATGGGAGGGGTGCAAGTGGGAGGGAGATTATGGGGGGGAAGCCATTGTAATCCATAAACTGTACTTTGGAAATTTATATTTACTAAATAAAAAAATAGGAGGTCGGATACTGGGTGTTAAAATATTGTTAGATATCGGGGCTGGTGCCGTGGTTCACTTGGTTAATCCTCTGCCTGTGCGCCGGCATCCTATATGGGCTCTGGGTTCTAGTCCCGGTTGCTCCTTTTCCACTCCAGCTCTCTGCTGTGGCCCGGGAGGGCGGTGGAGGATGGCCCAAGTGCTTGGGCCCTGCACTCACACAGGAGACCAGGAGGAAGCACCTGGCTCCTGGCTTTGGATCGGCGTACTGCCAGTCGCAGCAGCCATTTTGGGGGTGAACCAATGGAAGGAAGACCTTTCTCTCTCTCTCTCTCACTGTCTAACTATGCCTGTCAAAATAAAAAAAAAAAATTAAAAAAAAAACATTGTTAGATAAAAGTAATAAAACTAGATAACAGTTAATAATGAAGCTGAAAAATTCCTATCAGCTGGTGACATAGTAGCTGTCTTAATGCTGTAATGGAATGTATTACTCTTGTGTTTTTACTGATGCTATTGTAAGGAAACCTGCAGTATTGCCAGTCATATTCAATAACAATATATACAATTAATACTCTGTAATGTTAGGGAATGATTATGTTCCTGGTTTATGTATTTACTATCTATATATTTTTATTTTTTATTTTTTTAAGATTTATTTTATTTATTTGAAAGACAGGGTTAGAAATAGTGGTAGACAGAGGGAAGTCTTCCATCTGCTGGTTCACTCCCCAGATAGCCACAATGGCCAGAGCTGAGCCAATCTAAAGCCAGAAGCCAGGAGCTTTTTCCAGGTCTCCCACGTGGGTGCAGGAGCCCAATCACTTGGGCCATCCTCTATTGCATTCCCAGGAGCATTAGCCAGGAGCTGAGTTGGAAGTGCAGCAGCCAGTCTATAGGCCAGGGCTTTAACCTCCTGCATCACAGATCTGGTCCTACTATTCCATGATTTTATCAATATGTTAGACTCCTTCTGCTTATAAATATGCTTACCGTGTAACATTATGCTGTGCTGCACCATCAACACCCTCATAAGTATGTTTACCCCATCTCTTGTTTACCTCATCTCTTTTTGTGTTTGATTTGATCTCATATCATTTTGTTCAAAGCCTAATAATCACTTATAACATTGCTGGTAGAGGTCACATCAACTAACTGATCTGGAATGAAATTGGTAGTTGTTACAGGGGCAGGCATTTTGTGCAGTATCTAAGATACCACCTGGTTAGGATGCCCATCTCCTTTATCAGTGTGCCTGGGTTTAATTCCAGGCTCCACTTCTGATTGTTGCTTCCTGCTTATGTGTACCCTGGGAGGCAGCAAGTGATAGCTGAAGTACATGAGTCCCTACTACTTATGTGGGAGACTTGGTTTGAATTCTTAGCTCCTGGCTTCAGACTGACCCAGTTGCAACTGTTGCAGGCATTTCTGTCTCTTGACCATCCAAATAAAAAAATAACTAAAATAAAATACAGTGACCAATGACTGTGAAGGTAGAAAATCAGTGATCGTTAGTGCTCACCACTAGTCAGGTCTGTCCCATTCCACATAGCTGTGATCCTAAAGAACAAGAAAAATAATTGATGAAAGCTGTTAAAGAATCTGCTTCATTGAAGGCAGTAAGACAGAAAAAAAAAACATGAGAAGAGATCATATCAAGTAAGGGGAAGTTTCTAACAACCTGGATTTAAGATTGTGCAGAAAAGTGTGTTCCTCTTAGCTGGTCACAGCCAAAGCAAAATGTTTGCTTTCCATGTTAATAGAAGAAGCTTGATCCAGCAATATCATTGGATTTTCTACTAGTTCCAGATGGTTTACATGATTTAAGAATCATCATTCAATTCATAAAGTGGGAGTGAGTAGAGAAACCCTGTGATCATTTATGTGAAGGTAGTTGAAGAATGTTTGGAAACTCTCTATAAGTTGACTTTGGAGGAAAATTACTGGACAAAGTAAATCTGTAAGGAGAAGATGTGGCATAGCAATAGGCTATATCATGTAGTCTAGGTGTGCATTAAGCTGTAGCATTCATGTTTGTTAAGTAAATTCTGTGATGTTTGCAAAAGGATGAAATCACCCAATGACACATTTCTCAGGATGTAACTGTGTGTATGTTCCTGGATGTATATGTAAATATGCGTGTATGAAATGCTGGAAGCAATATTGTTTTTAATAGGAGAAATCAGAAATAACAAATGCAAACAAGGTTGGTGAAGACATGACTGAAGCTTACAATTAATGTGTACTAAAGAGTCATACAAACTTGTGGAAGTATTTGCTAGATTTGAAATACATGAATTTCATTTCAATCTTATTAATGGAAGACAGGTGGGAAAGCCAATCAGTTATATTGGGTTCTGTACAAACAAGATAAGACCAAATTTTTAAGAAGCATGAAATTTCAGGATTGAAATAATTTATCATATAATCTTCATGAGAATAATATCATGGAATATAATGATATATTATATGTATTATAATGATATAATATCATGAATATAATGATTTTGGGGCACCAATGGTATTGTTCTATAATCTACAGTTATGGGATATGACAATGGGATAATGTATATGATAGTAACTTTCAGTGCAGCTGATGACATCTCACCAAAATTCAAGTCACTGAGAGAAGTCCTCTAAGACATCTTTCTGATATTGTTCGCATATTGTCTTCATGATAGCTTGGATTAAGCAAGGGATCAATTTTAGGTTTTGAGAGAAAGTAAGAACTAGTAGGTTTTAGAAAATCCTTAAAAAATTTTGTTTCTCTCAGCTGAACGATAATGCAGTGCCAGTTGGTAGACTCTTTAGGACAGAGTGAAGCAGTTCTACAGTGTTTGAAAGTACAGTGCTACATTTAACAACGGATCAAACTGAGGATAGGCGTGCCATTCTCTTCCAAAGTGGAAGAGTCAAAATAAGGCAGAATCTATATAAAAATCATGTCTGGACAAGGTAACTAGTCATGACTATCATCAGAACAGCAAAACACAGTAACCATTTTGTAAGCTTATAGCAAAAGAGTGAATTATAAGGTCAGAAATCAATATGTAAGAAATTCTCCCTTTACTACCTATTTTTTAGGTAGTAAATTACTGTATTGTATATAACATTGACTTTAAAATATTAAAAGAGCTATTAAAATATCATTTCCAGAATAATGTTCTAATGCACAGCCAAGTGGGTTTTGTGAGAATGTCTAAAAATATGGCAATTTATACTTGATTGTATTTAATTGCAAAAGCCCATTAAGAACTTTTATAGTTCATAATAATTAACAAGTGTTATCTATGTACAGAGAGACATTTCTTTCCAATCTCTTTATTAGGAGGTCATGCATTGAATTCCTACAAACATGTCATTAAATAATTAACAAAGAGCTCAATCAAAATTGAACAAGAGGAGAATTGACACGTAAAAAGTTGAAAGTGTAGCTCGTGTCCTTACTAAAAGAGAAAAGCTGAACAAAATGAAAACCAATAACTTTTCTTGGACCAATCAGAGGATGGTAATCTCACAGCATATACCACTGGGAAATCAGGAGTGATAGATTTATTAGCCCTGAATCATGGTAGAGATTTGCTTATCCAGAGCCTTACACTTGTAGGAATATTTAAGGCTTAATATGAATGAATTATTGGAGATTGATTTGATTGTGGACAAGCGTGAGCCTGACAAACTCTTCAGAGCCTCTGTCATAAGCCCTAATATTTCATAAACTTTATCATTGGGAAGTTCATTCAGGAAATATTTCCTTATAATCCAAATAGGAGAAAGAGAGAGAACTATACAAATTATGCCCAGATTGTTGCTTATAACAAAGGCCTATCTGCTTTTATATCTTTGAACTTGTATCATAGAAGACATATCTAAAAATGAATAATCCAAGATTTTATCTTACAACAATAGGTAGAGGGGAAAATTTAAGCCTAAAGCCAGCAGAAAATTAGAGCAGAAATCAATGACAGTGAAAAATAACAAATGAAAAGCTGATTCATTGAAAAGATCAATAACATGTAAATAAATCTCTATCACAGGAACTACAAATAAAAAAGGGAAGACAGAAATGATTGATTTCATAAATGAAAGATAGTTCATCACTACTGGCACTATGGGTATTAAAATGATAATAACGAAATATTATAAATGATGCTAGGTTCCCAGCTTTTTATTTGTTATCTGAAATGAAATAGACTCATTTTTGAAAGACACAATGTAACAAAACTCAAACAATAGAAAAAGTAAAGAAGTTCTTCTTACTATGAAGGCAGATTATCCATCCATCCATCCACCCATCCAAATGTTTGCAGTGCATATATCATCCAGTTAATACTTGGGATGGAGTATAAATTGCAAACAAATTTTAGTTGTTATATTTAAAGACTTTGGCCTTTTGCTTTGGATTTTGGATTTTAGAAAATTTTGAGTCTGATCTTTTAAGGAAAGACCCATATTCAAAACCTCTCACTTATCTGCAACTTTCAAACAAATGGTCAAAATCTCTAAGTATTTTTATTTATGCTATTTTATTTATGGCAATCAATACATCACTAACAATAAATTGATAAAAT
The DNA here is from genome assembly GCF_051225735.1 of Oryctolagus cuniculus. Taxonomy (NCBI): domain Eukaryota; kingdom Metazoa; phylum Chordata; class Mammalia; order Lagomorpha; family Leporidae; genus Oryctolagus; species Oryctolagus cuniculus. Next base: position 114,197,843 of record NC_142869.1, on the reverse strand, counting down.
GAATAACTCATTTATACTGTACATGTTAAAGTATTGGGATAGGTAACAGAATGAATGATTGATTGAATGTGACAGGAGTAATTGAATCTAAATTGAGTCTATGCTCATCAGGAAATCTGAGAATGGTATTCACTATAATTACCCCCAAAATTCCTTTTAGGTGAGAAATACCAATAGGAGAGAGAAAGCATGTTGCAAATATAACAAAGTAAATCTAGCTACTGAGAACATAATGTCCTGAGGACATTTTATAAATTTTAAATATAATTTATAGTCAAAGTTTTGAGACCATGTGTATAAATTCATATAATGTTTCTTTAAAATGTATGTCTATATCTTACCTCACATTTTCTTTATAATTAATGTTTTTCACCAAATGTTCATAAAACTGAGCTCCTGTCTTTGCCAATTTTTTCTATTTAATATATACTAGTATACTTTTTTGAAAGGTAGTATAATAGTGCTTAGTAATCCAACGAAATTCTTAAGAGTGTGTGAAAAATATTTTGAGTCCTTAAGGTAATCAAAAAGGAGGAATTGGGGTGGTATGGTAACACAGAAAGTTAAACTGCTGCTTGGAACTCTCACTTCCCACATCAGAGTGTCAGTTTGAGTCCTGGCTGCTCTAATTCTGGTCCAGCTTCTTGATAATGCCCCTGGGAAGGCAGCAGATTATGGCCCAAGTTCTTTGGTTCCTGCCACTCACAAGGGAGGGTAGAAGGAATTCCAGGCTCCTGGCTTCAGTCTTGCCAAGTCCTGACACTTTCGGACATTTCTCTCTCTCTCTCTCTCTCCCTCTCTCTCTCTCCCTCATTGTGTGTGTGTGTGTGTGTGTGTGTGTGACTCTACCATTAAAATAAATAAATATTTAAAATGACTCAAAAAGGAAGAACTGTAGAGTTAGATAAAACATAAAGTAGGAATTTGAACATATAACTTCTGCTATTAGCATTATGGCTGAATTTATACTCTTATAAAATGTTGATAGTTTAAAACAATTATGCCATGCATATTATATTATCTTTGCAAGGCATGTTTTTCAAATGATATTAATAAATATTGCCAAGCCTGTGTTCCAAAAAAAAAAATGGTTGGTCAAATGCAAATATTAGGTAATCTGAAAAAGAAAAGTTAGCCTGAGAATAGATAATGTTGGCACCACTGATTCTTGAGAAACAATAGAGTGACAGAACTTGTACAATGGAACTCAAATTGAATAAGAGAGAAAAGGTTGTCTCAGTTCACTAATACCCCCTTTACAGCCTTTTAAACATGAGAAAAGCAAGTCCTGTTTGCAGGAAAATCATTCAAATTTTCAATTTAAGGCATATAATTTTCACAATTAAGAATAAAACTACCAAAATAATACCACAAAAATAATGAGTATACAAAAAGGCAAGCCACTATGTCTAGGAATTAGCATTAAGTAATAAAAGACTGATTTAGATTACCAGAGACAACAGGCACTGGAACTTTAAGATGAAGAACATAAGCTAACTAGAGGTAAGCATTTATCCTAGCATTTAGGCATCAGGTAAGACAACAAGTTACCACACTGGAATACATGGATTTGATTCTAGACCTAGCTACTGACTACGATTTCCTGTTAATTCAGAACCTGGAAGGCAGAAGTGATTGTTCACATAGTTGGGTTCTTGCCACACACATGTGGGACCTGGATTGAGTGCCTGATTCCTGGAGCAGACCATAGTAGATGTTTGGTTAGGAAACCAGTGAACGGAATCAATCAAACCCTATGTCTCTCTCTGTCTTTCTGTCTCTCCCCGTACCCCTGCCACCTCAAATAATATATTTTAAATAAAGTAAAGCAACTGTGTGAGTATATATGAACTTAAGAGATAACTTCACAAATATTAACAATTTGGGGGCTGGCATTGTGGCATAGCAGGTGAAGCCATTTCATATTGGAGTGCTAATTCAGGTTCCTGCTACTCCTCTTCCAATCCGTTAATGCTAATATCCATGGTAAGGCAGTGGAAGATCGTCCAAGTACTGGGGCCTCTGCTGTACATGTGGGGAATCAAAATACAGTTCCTGGTTTATGATTTTGGTTTGGCCCAGACATGTCTGTTGCTGTCACTTTGAGAGTGAATTCATGGATGGAAGGATGGAAGATTCTCTCTCTCTCCCCCCTCCCCCCTCTCTCCCTCCCCTCCCCCTCTCTCCCTCCCCTCCCCCTCTCTCCCTCCCTCTCCCCTCTCTTTCCCTACCGCTCCTCTTTCTGTGTGTGTGGGTGTGTGTGTATGTGTGTGAATGTCCTACCTTTTATCACTATCTTTCAAATAAGTAAATCTATCTTCATCACTCTACCTTTCAAATAAGTAAATCTTTAAAAAAGGATGGACCATTTAAAAACATTTTTAGTAGTAAATGCATCAGAACAATAAAACCAAATAAAGTCTGAGGAAAAGGGAACTAAACTGAAATATTAAGTTAAAAAGTAACAAAACTAAATTAAAACAAATCCATTCAAACAGTTAAATAGCAATATAAGCACTAATCAAGAGAAAAAATACAGAAAGGTGAATAAAGAAAAATTATCTAGAATAGAATAGCAAGTGAGACAGTGAAAACAAGAAGACATTAAGAGATGGGAAGCACAGAATTAGAAAGTCTAATATATGTATAATTTTCATAGTCATGAATAGAAGGAATGTGAAAGAGTTAATATATAAATGTATTTTAAATGTTCATTTTCATCTAATTGAAATAGAAAGAGATAGAAATAGCTTCCATCTTGGTTCCTTCCCAAATGCCTGTTACAGCCTAGGCTGGAATAAGTGGAAGCCAGGAACCCAAAACTCCATCTGGGTTTCCCACATGGGTAGCAGAGGCTCAAGCTTTGAGATATCATCTGCCTTCCGGGATGCATTAGTGAGGAGGCGGTTTGGAAGCAGAGGTTCCAGGACTTGAAAGAGCACTCTGATATGGGAGGCAGATGTATCAAGCCATCGCTTAACCTCCATATGCCTGCCTTCAAAATATATTTTAAGGGGCCGGTGCTGTGGCACAGTGGGTTAACGCCCTGGCCTGAAGCACCAACATCCCAAATGGGCACCGGTTCAAGACCTGGCTGCTCTACTTCCCATCCAGCTTTCTGCTATGGCCTGGCAAAGCAGTATAAAATGGCCCAAGTGCTTGGGCCCCTGCACCCACATGGGAGACCCCGAAGAAGCTCATGGCTTCTGGCTTCAGATCGGTGCTGCTTTGGCCATTGCAGCCAGTTGGGGAGTAAACCATTGGATGAAAGACCTCTCTCTCTCTCTCTCTCTCTCTCTCTCTGCCTCTCCTTCTCTCTCTGTGTAACTCTGACTTCCAAATAAATAAATAAATACATCTTCAAAATATATTTTAAATTTTCAATAACTAGAGCAAAGCATGAATTCATATATTTAAATTTTTTTCTTGCAACACTCATTAGATGGATATTCACTGCTTGAACATAAAAATGTCAATGGTTCACACAAATCATAAATGCTTCTTAAGTGACATACAGTCTTTGCTGCAAAATGACTGTCCCAATCTTAAGATGAGAGCATGAACATTTGATCTACTATGACCAGGAGTCCACAACCCTGAAGTAGGTGTAACTGAAACTGAAATTTACCTTGTGAAATTTAATTTCAGCTCTTGGAAACTTGTGATAATTAGGAGATACAGTTACTAGAACTAATGCACACCATTTCTTCATAGACATGATATGAAATTATATCAACTTCAGAATTCCTTTAGCTTCAAGTCATTGTTAAAACTTGAGTGTGTAGACCGGCGCCACGGCTCACTAGCTAATCCTCTGCCTGCGGCGCTGGTACTCCAGGTTCTAGTCCCAGTTGGGGTGCTGGATTCTGTCCCAGTTGCCCCTCTTCCAGTCCAGCTCTCTGCTGTGGCCCGGGAAGGCAGTGGAGGATGGCCCAAGTGCTTGGGCCCTGCACCCGCATGGGAGACCAGGAGGAAGCACCTGGCTCCTGGCCGTAGCTGCCATTTGGGGGGTAAACCAATGGAAGGAAGACCTTTCTCTCTCTCTCTCTCTCTCACTGTCTAACTCTGCCTGTCCAGAAAAAAAAAAAAAAAAAAAAAGAATTTGAGTGTGTGTTTACTCTTGGGTCTCCCTATTTCAGGTGTCACTCTATTTGCGAGATTAGCTCTTTAGTCTGTCGAAATATCATGTATCTACTTGTCGGAATCTCATACTCAATAGTCTTAGAGTGCCTGAAGATAGAGTGTGATGCTTCTCTGAGCTTTTAGGAGAGAGTCTATAAATAGCTTTGTTCTTGCCTGTCAACAAACATTTGTAATTTTGAAAAATCTAGTATAAACCTTTTTTGTTTATTTGTTTCCTAACACATACTTGATAGTAAGATTGTGGATGAGGTATTAGGTAGGTGTTCCCTATCTATAACCATCAGGCCTACAAAGCATTTACAAATAGAACTCAATAGTTGCTGAATAAAGATGTCTATATTTTAAAGACTTATTTAGCTATTTTGACAGTTACAGGGAAAGAGGGAGTGACAGAGCAAGACAGCAATTTTCCATCTACTTGCTCACACCCCTGATCACTACAAAACCCAATGCTGGGCCAGGTCAAAGCCAGGAGCCTTCATCAGGATCTCCCATATGGGTGGCAGGGATCCAAGTGCCATCTCCCTCTGCTTTTCACGTGCCATTAATAGGGAGCTGGATGGAAAGCAGAGCAACTGGGACAGGAACCAGTGAGCATATAAGATATCAGTGTCATAGGTGGTGGCTTTACCAGCTAAGTCACAACACCAACCCCTCAATGAAGATATTCATGCCAGTCAGTTCAGTGTATAATTGTGCCTATATAAAAGGAAATGTACTAATCCTATAATCTCATGTTTTTCATATAAGGAGTCTTTAGGATTCCCATGGAGAAGGACTCCTAATAACTAGTCATTTTCTAAATAAAAAGTAATAAGATATCAATGAATTATATCCTCTTACTTCATATTAGCAAATATAGATTTTTCCTACTAAGTTACAAGAATGGACTTTTATATACGTATATATACATATGAATGCTTCTAACAGAATTGCCTTTATTATAATTTCTTAAGAAAGTTCAACAGTTAATGACTAAGCATTCTGAAAATCATTTTGCTTTGTTTTAATGCATAGATAAACATGTTTGAAACACTAAATAGTGCAAAAATCAGTCTGATTTCATTTTCTTAGCTAACTATTTTATAAACTCCAAAATCATTATGCATAATAGCATGCATTTTTCATTGAAATGTTATATAATTATATTTTAGATTTTTCCAAAATTATATCCTCTCCCTCTGGAGAGAAATCAATGACTACTAATGACAAACACATTATCCACATTCTCAAAGCACTTTGTGTTGGACACAGACACTTACAGGAAATTTCCTAAAGTCCTACATGGTGACACTGTTAGAATATATCGCTGTTTATAAAGGATATAATCACAAATATAAATGGATTATAAAGTTGTATCTTTAACAATTCAATATAGAATTTTCTTACAGTTTACAATGATATAACTTTGTTTTGGATGACTTGCTTTCTTGTTGATGACTACTCCTGACCCACCAACCCTTCTTAGACAACTTGCGACAAGTTATGATTTGAATTTCTAAATGCAGAACTGTTAGAAATATACACGTTGTGGAGGTATCAGTCTCAGACTGGGAAGGGACAGTTTGCCTTTTTTTCTCAGCAGAATATTTCAATCACCACAATGAGTAGGATGAATAAAGATCCTAGGTCTGCTTAGTTTAGGCCAGGCCTATCTGCCAAATGAGTTGTAAAAAAAAAAAAAAAAAAAAAGATTCTCAAACATTAGTATTCAGAATTCCAGATAAAAGATTTGTGGACACGTGTTCTCTTCTAAAAGATCTCTTTCACTTTGCAAAACCCACAAGGAACTCCAAGGACAAACTGGAATTCCCTGTTTCTAAGAGATTCTAATTACCCCCATATTTGCTGTGCATTTTGGTACATACCTCTGTAATTTTATTTTTTGCTCCATTGGAACAAGTAAACCTTATGCTGTTTGACATCTTCAAATACATCTTGTATTCCATTTTTATTCTTTTTTATATAAAGTATTACCTCAAATGGAATAAAATTGAATTTGTATTTTATAAATAATAGTTATTTTCAGTACTCCTTAATGTTTCAATTGGCTTTGAGTGTAAAACTAAGGTCATTGTCAAATAAGATTAGAAAATAGATTTTATTTTACTCTTTTTTAATTTTATTGGGAGTATTAAAACTACGTTACTTCCTAGAAGAGATATTACAAACATATCTATAATGACTACTCTGGCAATTAGCTTTTTCTCTTAATGTAATCTATTTTTACCTTCTCATATTTTTCTTATCTTCATTTCAACTGATTAGTTTTACCATTAGTTTTTAAGTTTACTATTGGGAATATGTCTGGTCATTTAATAGGCACAATAATTATCACAAAATGAATATGTACAACTGTGAGAGCTCTCTAAGTAGTCTTTGCACTTAATTCTTAATCATTACAGCATAAGTGAGTGAATATAGCAACTTCGGTTCTCATTTGTGTGTCTGGTAATCTCTGGCAGCTTGAACTGCCACATCCAAAATGAAATGTTAATTTTCACATTGTCCCACTTGGAAATATTGTTCATCACCTGGTTCTCTTTGTTTAGTTTACAGTGGTTATTTTAGTGGCACAAATTGTTATATCCATCATTGTTTTGTAGAAAATTTTGTTACTATGTCAAATATTGAATACATTAGGCAGTTTTTAAAGCATAAGTAAAAGTGATTACATAGCAAAAATATTTTCTTAAATACTATAACTGTATTTTCTCTTAATCTTAATGATTTGTTCTGACTTGCGTTGTAGCACTAAAGTATTCCTGGAAAATATTGGCACAGTCAGTCTTTGAGTGGGATAAAAGTTAAACTTTATTGAACAAATGGTACCATGAGTTCACCCAATCGTATTTCCTACACTGAAGTATTATTTCTAATCAATCATTTCATTTCTTCCAGTACCCATTACATGAATGACAATATTGTCATAAAAACAGATCCATAATCCAATGGGAAAGAATAGAGATCCTAGAAGTAAATCCATACATGTATAGTCAACTGTTAGTTGATAGAGCTGCAAAGAACATGTGTTGTAAAAGCACAGTCTTTTAAATAAACTGGTCTCTATGCTCTGGTTTCTCTTCAAGATGAATAAATCTTTAGCCTTTTACTAAAAAATAAATAAATAAACACACACACAAACGGATCTGGAAAAAGTGGGTATACATATCTAGAAGAATGAAACTAGCACCCTGTTCTCATCATTTACAATAATTAGCTCAAAATGGATTAAAGGCCTTAATGTGATACTTGAAACACTGAGACTGTGAATAAAAGGGCATCAGAATGGGCAAGGGCTTTCCATGTCAGACCCCAAAATTGCAGGAGATGAACGCAAACATTTAATCAGACTAAAGAGCTTTTAAACAGCAAAAGAGAAAAAAGTAAAGAGATGCTGTACAGAATGGGAGAAAATATCTGCAAAACTGTATATCTAATAAGGGACTAATATCAAGAATACATAGGAACCCAGCAACTCAGTTACAAAAAGTAATAATCTAGTTTAAATATGGTCAGTATATATCTAAAAATACATTTCTCAAGGGAAAATACACGCACAAGAATGGAGACTAGCCAATCAGTACATTAAAAATTTTTCAACATCATTAATCATATCAAATGCATATCAGAAAAATAATTAGATACCATCTCCCTTAAATTTGGTGATTAAAAAAATACAAAAGAAACGAAAGCAAACAAAGTTCCATAGATTTGAAGCACAGTGGAAGGGAGAATAAGATATGATAAACTTCTGGTTTTGGAAAAGAGACTTATATTCGGCAGTAAAATTGGAAGAACTAAGGAAGAAGATAGGTTAGACCCTTGAATCCTTATGTATATCATGTATTGATCAAGAGAAGAAGAAACGAGAAAGGGCAAAATAAGAGCATAAAGACTTCCCTCTTAACACTGTGTTGCTGTATATCTTTTTTTCCATCCAAACATCTTACATTCCTTTATTCACAGAACGAGATGCTTCTGTTACTAAAAAATACATCTACAAAGCCCATGTTTTGATACATTGTATTGTCATCTTCATTTGTTTCCAGAATTTGTTTGATTTCCCTTTTGACTTCTTCTATGACCCACTGTTCATTCAGGAGTGTGGTGTTCCATCTCCATGTGTTTGTATATTTTCTAGAGATTCTTGAGTTGTTAATTTCCAGCTGCATTCCACTGTGGTCAAGATAGATGCACGGTATGATTTCAATTTTTTTTTCAAATTTACTAAGACTTGATTTATGGCCTAGCATATGGACTATCATAGAGAAAGTTCACTGCACTGATGAGAAGAACATATATTCTGCAACTGTGGGATGAAAGGTTGTTGATTTTCTGTCTAGTTCATCTGTCCACTGATGAAAGTGGAGAATTAAATCCCTAATTACTGTTGTATAGGAGTCTGTGTTTCCCTTTAGATCCATTAACATTTTGTTTTAAATAGCCAGGAGCCCTAGCATTGGATGGATATACATTTACTATAGTCACATCTCTCTGATGAATTGATCCCTTAATCATTAATAAACGCCCTTCTTTGTCTCTTTTAACAGCTTTTGTATTAAGATCTATTTTGTCTGGTATTAGGGAGGCTACACCAGTCTTTCTTGGTTTCCATTAGCATGGAATATCACTTTATATCCTTTCCTTTTCAGTCTGTGTGTATCTTTGTTGGTGAGGTGTGTTTTTATAAGCAGAAATTGATGAGTCATTTTTTAAATCCATCTTTCCAGTCTGTATCTTTTAATTGGAGAATTTAGGCCATTTACAATCAAATCATTAATGATCAGTAATGACTTGGCTCTGCCATTTTTCCATAAATATTCCTGTTGGTTGTTTAGGATTTCCTTTATACTTTTATTGGGAGATTTTCTACCTTCTCATTTATTCATAATGATGACTATATTTTGTCTTTCTGTGTGTCACACATCCCTAAGCATCATTTCTAAGGCTGGACAAGTGGTGTCAAATTCTTTCAATTTCTGTTTGTTATGGAAGCTCTTTATTTCACACTCATTCATAAGTGAGAGATTTTCAGGTTACAGTATTCTGGGTTGGTAGTTTTTTTTTTTTTTTTCTTTTAAAACTTAGACTATGTCAATCCATTCTCTCCTAGTCTGTAGGGTTTGTGATGAGAAATCAACTGTGAGTCTGATTGTAGATCTTCTGAAAGTAATCTGACATTTCTCTTGTGCACATTTTAAAATCTTTTCTTTGTGTATGTGTTTTACTGTTGAAAGTTTGACTATGTTGTGTCCTGATGAAGGTCTTTTCTAGTCAAGTCTGTTAGGAATTCTGTGTGCTTCCTGTATTTGGATGTCCCTCTCTTTTTCCAAATTAAGGAAGTTTTATGTTATTATTTCACTTAAGAGGCCTTCTAATCCATTCTCTCTTCCCAAAGATTCAGCAAATCCTAAGACTCATATTTTGTGTCATTTGACAGTATGCTATAAGTCTTGGACACTGTTGTGAATTTTTCTTATTTCTTTTTTTAATTTGACAGATATTTCCAAAAATTTGTTTTCTTGCTTGAATAATCATTCTTTTGTATCACGAAGTCTGTTGTTAAAGGCTCTGCATTGTAACTGTTGAAATCTTTACTTAGTATATAATAAATTGATCTTCTGTATATAAAGATAATTGAAAATGAATCTTGATATGAATGGGATGGGAGAGGGAGCGGGAGATGGGATGGTTGCGGGTGGGAGGGAGATTATGGGAGGGAAAAGCTGCTATAATCCAAACGTTGTACTTTGGAAATTTATATTTATTAAATAAAAGTTTAAAAAGCTTTGCATTGTATTTTTATTTGACATAATGAATTATCACATTCTAATATTTCAACCTGATTTCTATTCTAATCTCTACCTCAGAGAGAATTTTTGTTCCACACCATGTATGGATTTTTTTAACTCATGGATTTGCTTCTAAATAATCCTAAGATCATTCTTTTCAATTATTTTTCAGGCATTTCATCAATCTCTTCATCTGTACATTATAATATTGGAGTGTTGCTGTGTTCCTTTGGGGCAGTCATGTTGTCTCTTCTTCCTTATTGTATTTCTGCATTTATTTTTTGGCTTTGTGGAAATGCTTGTTGGTTTTCTCCTCTGATGGGTTTTATCTTTGAACTATGTATGCCTCTGTGGCTTAGTGGAGTGTCTGCTCTTTCAATGAATAGCCAGAGGCATGTGCTTGGTGTGGCCATGGAGCTCTGCTCAGTGCTCTAGTATGTAGCTCAAACCCAGGGTGACAACCAATTTGGGAGTGATAGATCTCCTCTATTGTCAGCACAGGGGAGAGTATGATTACCTTTGTTGGTGTAATCACACCCTCACCTCCAATCTTGTAAGGTGATTAATTCCAGAGTTAGCCCACAGTGGGAATAACACTCACCCATGCTGGCATGTGAAACGTATAAAGGATTTGTGCTGTCCTCAGTGCTACCATAGATCCTACTGCAATGACCCATTCTAGGAACTCTGAGTTTTTAGCGTCATACAGTGATTGCCCAAAGACTTAGCTACACCCTGTGCTATATCATGCAGTCCGAGTTCCCACAGTCTCAGCACACAAGACTCACAGTCAAGGGATGCATAGGATCGGCTCTGCCCCACTAGCCTATCCCATCTATGGAGAGAGCAGAGACATTCCTAGAGCCAGCTGCCTGTGGATACTTGACGGTTTGAGCCCCAGAGTTAGTGATGTGTTGAGAGGCTAGAGGCACCTCACAGTCCTACATGGGTGTTCAGTCCCCATCAACCCTTCCAGCCAGACTCAAAGTCTGGGTAAGGTAAATTTTTCCCTCTGGTAAAACCCCAGTGTCACAAACATGGACAAGTGCTGCCACAACACAGCTGCTCCTGGTGTCAACATGGCACCTTCTCCTCACTGGTTGCCAGACACTCTTGTGTGAGTTGGGGAGAAAGAAATGTGCTTTTTTGCTCCCCACTGAATTGGACAGGTATCTTGCCCCCTGTTAGGGCTTCAGGCCAAGTGCAAAGACATTGTAGTCTGCAAGAATCTCTCTCCAGGAATTTCCCCAGTGGCATGGGCTTTCGCAGTCTGCTCTCACAAGCTGGAGTATCCTCCAGGTCCTGGCTGAGGGGATTGTGTGTTGTGTCCAAAATCAATTCTGCACGTCCGGACCTTCCATGCTGATCCACAGCATACCTCTTCTTTCTGTAGAATTTCCACTGCAGATTTCTCTTTAACTCTCTCTTGGGAATGAAATTCCTCCAATTTTTGTGCTATTTCCCCCTCAACTAAAGCAGGACATCTTTTCCCTATTCACTTCACTGTTATAATGGCTCTCATACAGAAATCAACAAACAATAAATGCTGGCACGGATGTGGGGAAGGATATACCCTAATCCACTGTTGGTGGAAATGTAAATAGTGCATCCATTGTGGAAAATAGTATGGAGATACCTCAGAAAACTGAAAATAGACGCATAATATGACTCAGTAATCTCACTCCTGATAATTTACCAAAACAAAACAAAATCATCTTATGTAATAGTTATCTGTACCCCCATGTTTATTGCAGCTCAATTCAAAATAGCTGGCATACCAAATCAACCCAGATGTCCATCAATGATGGCTGGATAAAGTAATTGTGGTATATATACACTATGAAATACTACTCAGCTGTGAAAAAATGAAATCCTCTTTTTGCAACAAAAATCATTCAACTGGAAACCAATAAACTTAGTGAAATCATTCAGTCCCAGAAACACAAATACTCTGGTTTCCCTGACATGTGGAAACCAATAGAGTGCCAAAAATGCAAAGTATAGTGGTGAAATTAACATTTTGAGATTCAATGATTATTTACAGCCCTTGTCTCTACTGTTGAAGAACACTGTTTTTGTTTTTACTATTTCTTGAACTCTTTACTTGGTTTAGAATTAATCTTTAGAGTATAAAGTAAACTGAAAGCTGAAAGTAGATCATTGTAAAAACTAAGAAAGGGAATAAGAGAGGAAGGAGGAGAAAAAGTAGGAGCGTGGGGATGGGAGTAGGGTGGGGGATATTACTATGTTCCTAAATCTGTATACAGGAATTATGTGAAATGTGTTTACCTTAAATAAAAAATAAAAATCTGTGGTAGAAAAATTTTAAATTAATTTACTTAATATGTAAAGAACTCATGACAAGAAAAAACAAACTAAATACAGAAATATCTTAAAAATAAGTATATGGGGTATTTTTAATGACTCATGAATTATTTGGATAAATGAGACATAAGTAAAAAGAATAAAGAGAATACTTTGTATTCTTCAGACCAAAATATTTGCTCAGACTAAAAATATATGAAAACATGATGTATATATTATAATATGAGAGGCCATTGGCTGGTGCTGTGGCGTAGTAGATTAAGCCTCCACCTGTGACGCCAGCATCCCATATGTGGTTGTTTTGAATCCAGTCTGTTCCACTTCCGATACAGTTCCTTACTAATGGCGTGGGAAAGCAGTTGGAAGATGATACAAGTGCTTGGGCCCCTACAGCCACATGGAACATCTAGAAGAATCTCTTGTCTCCTGGTTTTGGATCAGTAAGCTCTGGTTTCTGCAGCTATTTGGTGAGTGAAGCAGTGGATTGAAGACTTCTCTCTGTCTTTTCCTCTCTCTGTAACTGTGCCTCTCAAATATATACATAAATCTTTAAAAAAGATTTATGTATTTATTTGATAGAGTTACAGAGAGAGAGAGAGAGAGAGAGAGAGAGAGAAGTCTTCCATCTGCTGGTTCACTCCCCAGTTGGCTGCAACAGCTGGAGCTGCAAAGATCTAAAGCCAGAAGCCAGGAGCCAAGAGCCTTCTCCAGGTCTCCCATGCTGTTGCAGGGGCCCAAGTCCTTGGGCCATCTTCTACTGCTTTTCCAGGCCATAGCAGAGAGCTTGATTGGAAGTGCAGCAGCCTGGACTCGAACCAGTGCCCATATGGGATGTCGGCATTGCAGGCAGCGGCTTTAACATCTACGCCACAGCACCGGCCCCATAAATACATAAATCTTTAAAAAAAAATATGAGGGGACAGAAAAGCATAAGTAGAAAAAGAAAAATCAACCATGTTAAGGACAGTACATCAGTTGATAAATTAAAAAAAGAATAGTGTCCTGCGAAATTAGGCAAAGAATCACAAAAGATATGTCAAAAAAGTGGAAGTGTGTGTGAAAGAGAAAGTGATGATGAGATGGAGAATGAGGAAGGGAGAGAAGAAAAGTTGTGATGTTGAGAGAGAGAAAGTAAAAAAAAAAAAAATCCAATCAGAAAACATATCAGTTCTGTCTTCTATCACTACTTCCTATGTATGAGATTAAAATAAGAAAGTAGGGGCCAGTGCCATGGCTCAATAGGCTAATCCTCCGCCTTGCGGCACCAGCACACCGGGTTCTAGTCCCGGTCGGGGCGCCAGATTCTGTCCCGGTTGCCCCTCTTCCAGGCCAGCTCTCTGCTGTGGCCAGGGAGTGCAGTGGAGGATGGCCCAAGTGCTTGGGCCCTGCAGCCCATGGGAGACCAGGAGAAGTACCTGGCTCTTGCCATCGGATCAGCGCGGTGTGCCGGCCGCTGCCGCGGTGGCTATTGGAGGGTGAACCAATGGCAAAAAGGGACCTTTCTCTCTGTCTCTCCCTTTCACTGGCCACTCTGCCTGTCAAAAAAATAAAAAAAAAAAAAAGAGTAGGGAGAGTAGGTAGAATGATGCACAAATAAATGATTTTAAAGGTTTTAAGAATTTAATAAACCCCTACAATGTTTAGATTATTATTGTCCATAAAGGTAAGAAAATAGAAAGATCCGTATCTAGGAATATAAGGATAAATATTAGAACTGTGAGAGCAACATCATTGGAAACTCCCTAGGATGACACAGAAGCAGAAATAACTATAAAGGGGATACCTAGCAGATATATAGCCAAATTCTCATCAGTAATCTTAGGTACAGATTCTGAAAGAATATATTTCTAAGATAATTATTTATCTACAGCTCTGTATGTAATCAGGGTAACATTTATCTATGACAGTAAGATAACAACATTTAAAGCCTATGAAAGCACCTTTCTCATCTGCCTGCCCGGTATTAGTGCTTTTTGTTTCTATGATGAAGTGCCTGGGGCACGCTAATAAAGACAAAAATTTTATTTTGGCTGACAGATCTGAAAGTTCAAAGCCCAATATTGGATAGGTTCCATTAATTGGCAATCTGGTAGTGGGCTTCTTGCTGGCAAACGTCCCCAGGTGTCACATAATAGGAGACAGGGAATGTGCTTCTGTAATTTTATCTGTCTCTGACCTCTCTCCCTTAACAGGCTTAATCATGGGGGCTCCACCTGAAAGACCTTATCTATTCCTAATCACTTCCCCGAAGCCCCATCTCCTCATACATTAGTTGGGCTAAGATTCTACATTCTTAATACCTCACAATGGAGATTTAATGTCAATATATGAAATCTTGATGAACACTCAGACCATATTCAGATCACAGCATGCCCCAATATGGAAGAAGGACCAGAGGATACACTGGGAAAAGAGGCACAATGAGGGGAGACAGAGAGGGGAAGTGGTATTACTGAAAACAAGGAAGAACAATGAAGCTAGTATCATTTTTATTACTAGGCCTAGAAAGGTGTTTTTTTCCAGAGAAAAATGAAAACTTTAAAATATATTTAATGATGATCTCAATGTGGAATCATTTTACAATTCTGCAATAGGATATGGCAGGAGGTGGGAGGAAAATTAAAAATAAATGCTTATTGATTTATATAGAGAAAATAATTAATATAAAGCATTGCATACAATACACATGTTAAAATTCCATGTGAAATCACTTGATAAATCTTAATGAGATGTCAAACTTTCAAATTTTTAAAGAAAAAAATGACAATAGGAAAACTCCATGAATTAATCAAAATATAAGAATAATATATTTTTTAAAGCACAGAAAGGAGAGAACACAATAAGTTGTCAGGAAGTGATCTAAACACTTCACTTATTACAAATAAAATGAATATCTTTATTTTAACACTTTAAATGGTTAGTCAGGTTGAGTTTAAAGATACTTATTATTTTTTCATTTTAAAAGAAAATGCTGGCAGACAAGAAAGAAAAAAATAGCACTGATATGTACAAAGAAAGCTAGATATGTTTATGTTAGGTTGAAAGGAATGCTAATTGAACACATTTAAAGCAAAAAATAGATATCTCTAATAAATAATAAAAGGCAAAAATTCTTCAAAATATGCATTCACTTAGTCTATCACAATGAGCACCTATGTTGTACTAAGTGTATTTTTCAAACAGAAAGGAAGTAGGCAATGGAAATAGTTTCACAGGACTAAAATGAAGCATGCAATGTAAAATGATGCCTTACATGGAGGAAACAAAGACTAAAGGAAGAATATGTGATGGTAGTGATGATATGAAGAGAGTTCAGTTTGGGACATATTTCTGTTGAGTTATCTACTAGAAAATCAAATGCAGATGTCACATAGAAAGTTGGTTATGTAAACTGTTCAGTCAATATGAAAATATATGAGAAGATATAAACTTCCAGTTCTCTGGTATACAAGCTGAATTTTTAAAACATGTGACTGAATGGTATTAGGTAAGTATATACATGTAAATAAGTGAAATAAGTCAGTCCTCAAAAGACAAATATCACATTTTCTCTGGTTTGTGGCAGTTAAAATAGAACATAAAACTATGCAAAGGAATGAAATAGCCATCTTGTGGTACGATTATTTTGTCTTTAGCCCTTGTTTATACTCCTGTGGAATGGCTGTCTTCCTACTTATATTTCTTGCATATTATGGTTAGTGGTAAGTTAATCCTGTGATTATAGAGTGGATTATTGTGTCTTTGCAAACACTTAAAAGAAAGGAAGAAAGGAGGGGGCTTGAGGGAGGAGATAGGTGGGAACCATGACTACCTTCTTAGAACTGTACCTATGAAACGCATGAAATCTGTTCTCTTTATATTAATAGAATTTTTAAAAAGGAAATTCAAAGATGAGCCCCTGGGAATCCCAATATGCTAATAGTAGGAAATGTGATAAAACAGTAAAAAAAAAAAAAATAGATCACACTTGTAGTATAAAAGCAAATCTAGGAAGTGTTGATAGACTGTAGTAAAAGTTTAAATGTATTCTAAAAAGGAAAAAGGCAAATGCTGCACATTAAGCCAAATGAAGCCTACGAATTCCCTGTCATATTCAGTAATTAGAAGGTCATGATCAATCATTTGTTAAAAGTTTTGGTAGAAAATAGCAATAGTCTAGGAGGGGGCACAACTTGCAAAATGAAGAAAATTATTGGAATAAAAAAGTTTAGTCAAATCTTTTTTTTTTTTTTTTTTTTGACAGGCAGAGTGGACGGTGAGAGAGAGAGACAGAGAGAAAGGTCTTCCTTTGCCATTGGTTCACCCTCCAATGGCCGCCACAGAGGGCGCGCTGCTGCCAGCACACCGAGCTGATCCGAAAGCAGGAGCCAGGTGCTTCTCCTGGTCTCCCATGGGTGCAGGGCCTAAGCACTTGGGCCATCCTCCACTACACTCCCTGGCCACAGCAGAGAGCTGGCCTGGAAGAGGGGCAACCGGGACAGAATTTGGCGCCCCGACCGGGACTAGAACCCGGTGTGCCGGTGCCGCAAGGTGGAGGATTAGCCTATTGAGTCGCAGCGCCGGCCAAGTCAAATCTGTTTTTATTGCAATGGAAAACACAAGTTTTTACACCAAAAGTGGAGGAAGCAAAATCAGCAAATCTGAATGTTTTAATTTGTTTTAAGAGAAAAAGCCAAAATTTTAACGGTGAAGTGAAAAATCATGCACTTGCCTAAAAGTAAATAAAAGAAGTCAAAATCAATGCACTGATGTACTTTAGAATGTACTGAGAATAGAAAATATAGCACAGCTGAAAGCATTGCCTTTGGATTGAAGCACAGAAAATTTATTTGCAGTGAATGAGAAAAATAGATTTTCACAAATATTATTACATGGGTTAAAATGTGGCAGCAGCATCTGGAAGATTCTTTTTATCTGATATATTTTTATTCAGGAAAATGGGATGTGAGATCATCAGCTCAGCATAAATGTCGAAGGCTGAAAAATAGAGGCATGGGTAGACTTTTGCTGCAGCAGTAGAAAGACTTGGTTGGGACGCTCTCATCTCAAGTCGAAGTGTTTGGTTTCTGAGTCCTACCTCCCCTCTAATTCCAGCTTCCTTCTAATGTCCTCCTTGAGTGGCGGCAGATGAAGATTCAAGGCTTGGGTTCCTGCCATCCACATGGGACCCTTGATTGAGTTCTTAAATCCTGGCAATTTGGAGAGTGAATTAAAAAATGGGATATCTTTCTCCCTTTTTCTTCCCTTCTCCGCTGTTCAAATAAAATAAGTAAAAATATTCATTTTTGTAATTCATTTTTGTAATATTCAATTTTGTAATTTCATTTTGAAATTTCACTTATTTCATAAATGCAAATTCAGGAACATAATGATACTTCCCATCCTACCCTCTCTCTCCTACCCATGCTCCCACCCTCCATCGTCCTCCCTTTGTTATTCTTTTAGTTTTTAGAATGGCATACTTCAAGTTTATTTTATACTGATAAGTTTAACCCCTTCCCATTAAGTAAGGAATTCACCAAATAGAGGGAAAAAACCACCATTCCTCCATTCCTCAACAACAGAGACAAGGGCCATAAGCAATAACCAAAATTATAAATTATCAATTTTATTCATATATATTACATCTTTTGTACTCTATTACCACAGATCAGGGAAATATATGATCTTCATCTTTGTGGGACTGACATTTCACTAAGCATAATGGTTTCCAGTTGCATCCATTTTGTTGCAAAAGACAGGATTCATTCTTTTTTATGGCTGAGTAGTATTCCAGTGTATCCATACACCACATTTTCTTTATGCAGTCATGGGTTGGTGGACCTCTTAATTGATTCCATATCTTAGTGTTGTGAATTGAGTTGCAAAAAGAGAGATGACAAAGTCCAGAATGATCATGTGGAAGGAGAGCATATTGAGTAGAGAATGGAAAAATGTAATACACCGCTGAACAGCAAATTGATATACACCATCATGTTCAAGTGCAGAGTAATCACTGAAGGTGACCTGTGAAACAGTGCACTGATTTAACCAAAGGAGCTGAAGAGAAGAGAAGCAAGATTCTGCCTGTAAAAAAAAAAGAAAGAGCGAGAGAGAGATTGATTACAATGATTTACCACCCAGAATGGAAGATAAGACATACGAAAGAATAATTGCAAATAAGATGTTAAAGTTTGGATGTTGAGTGTCAGAGTTGGGATTTTAGAGCATGTAAGTTGGGAAATGAGGAAGGGTAATTAGAGAATAGTTAGATTCAAATTGAGATTCTACAAAATTTGCCTTTATTCATAATGATTAAATCTATGATATGGCTGTGATTGCTGGGTGAATTGTTAATGTCAAGATTTAAAACATAATAGTTATGGCAGAAATAAGGTTGAACAGATTGATAGCATATGAGGTAGTATTTTTTTAATTTTTTAAAATTAGATTTAAGTTATGTAAGTTTTAGGAATATAGTGACACTTCCCACCTACCCTCCCTCCTGTCCCTGCTCCAACCCTTCTTCCACCTCCTCTCCCATTCCCACTCTTAATTTTTATAAAGATCAACTTTCAGTTTACTTAATTAACATATACTTAACATTACACTAACTAAAGAGTTCAACAAATAGTATGAAGAAAAGAAAAAAAAAAACAAAACACTGTTTCTCAACAGAAGAGACAGGGCTTAAACAATGTTCCAATTTCAAAACGCCCATTTCACTCCAATACATTACATTTTAGATACTCTATTAGTTACTTCAGATTAGGGAAAACATATATCTGTGTTTTGGGGACTGGCTTTTCACTAAGTATAATGGTTTCCAGTTGCATAAGGTGGTTTTCTATCTATTGCAAAAGATAGGATTTCATTTTGTTATAAGAGGAGTGAGAGCCTAAGACTCTAGGACCATCTGTAAGAAGGAGGATGTAACATTTAAATTGGATATTTCTAGGGACAAGGGAGGAATGTTATCAGACTTGAATGTTCTGAAAAAAGAGAGAAGACAAGGGGTTTGTATATAACAAGGAGGAGATTTAGTCTGTCTCCAGATGTAGTACAAATATTAGGAGGAATAAGGAAAGTAAAGTAGCTACCATCTGAGAATCTTTCAGAAGAAGCAGTATTCCCTAGGGTGGACTATTTTAAAAAGTGATTTAGTTGATTGTATTAATTATTCATTCCTGCTTAACAAACCACGTAAATCAACGTGTTTAAATTGGTAACCTTTCCCCCTCCTTGTTAGCCTACACACTACTCAGGAGGTTCTGTTGATCTGGGAAAGAATTGTTAATTACAACTGTGCCTACTCAGGTGCCTGCAGTTATCTTGTCAATTGGCTGAAACTGGCCAGTCTAGGATGCCTGTCTAGAATGTGTCCCTTCTGCTCCATGAGTTACCAGTATTACTCCATGCCATTCCCTTTACTCGTGGAGCAGCAGCAGTTTTGTATTAATAATTTAGAAAGGAATTATAAATGAAAAATAAATATATTATAAGTTCACTCTTTTTAATCAGTGAAATACAAAAACAACAGATAGCATTTTATACAACATTTTAAGAAAGGTATATAACGTCATTGCTGATGACTTTAGGAGAGAAAGTTGATCTCCTTTTCCAGAAGGAGTTTCAGTAGTAGGTATCAATACTTAACTTGAAGCTACCCTTTGAATTGAGTCTTCTTCCAGGTATCAGTCATAAAGGAATATTCAACATAAATAATACAGTATATTTAGAAGACATTAAAGGGTGTCCATTGTAGCTTTTAACAGAATATCAAACATTAGAAGCAGATATAAATGTACAAGTATGAAAATCAAAGACTGACAAAGACAGGTGGCACACTAAAACTGAGTAACTCAGAATCGTTTAATAGATGCATTGTTTACAATGATGTGGAAGCAAGTTTAGGACAGTACAGTACCCTGGGTTTAATAATGGTGGAAATCTCCCAGAATCCAAGATTTGTAACAGCTGTATACAGAAGGCCACTTGACCAGTGTTATATAAGCTTGGTAGAGGAAGAAGGCAGCTAGTAGGGAATGAGTTTCAAGGAAGGTTTGGAGAAAGGCCTCAACTTTGTTTTTCTTGCTTTCTGGATCTCCAGATAGTGGCTCTCATTCCAGTAGGAAAGCAATCAGAAGCCAAAGGGAAGGTGTTTTTTGAGAGCACTTTCACGGAATCAGTTTCCCGGGACTGAGAGCAGGATGTTGAAGAGGGCAGACTGGAATTGGAGAGGTAAGTGGAAGATATCCAGCAACATACAACAGAGCATGAGATTAAGGTAAGCTTACATCTGCTGACTTAAAATCTTTCTCTAATGATATTAAATGAAAAAGAATTCATGTCTATGATCTAATACTCAAATTCATCATACATTTTTACATATATCATTTTAGTGCATTAAAATATCTGAAAATATCTACATAAAATTGTTAACATTGGTTATCATTCACCCGGTGAGTAGTTCCTCAAAATGGAGACAAGAGAGGAGAGATTTTATCTGGATTTTAAATTTTGGAATGAGCATTTGTTTATATATCAAACTTATGAAAGTTTAAAATGTTTAGGTCAATAAACTAGCTCTGAAATTCCTTAAGCAATTGATCAACTATAGGAAAGGGGGAGATATTTTTGTTATGATGCATTGTGCTTCTCTTCTAAATGCAACATAAGGAAGTAGGATGAGGAAACCATCATGAAAGGCTACTTCTTTAAGTTATGTGGATTATTTGCCAATTTATCCTTGTTCAACTATATTAAATAACAGTAATTGCTCTTGGTGATAGCCCCATCCCTGTATATTCTTTTCTGTTAATTTTCCTTCATGTGGATTCTCCCATTTAAAACTATGCAGTGATTTTTGTCTGGTGGCAAGCAAGAACAATTTTCTTTAGTTTGCCTGTGGAAAACAAAGACTAAGGTGTAGAAGCATTGATGTCTTTTTCTGGACGTTTGCAGCAAGTTACTGACAGAACATAAAGGAGAACACATTTCTCCATTGTTCCTTCCTGGGGGATTATCTTTTTCACTTGGTAATTAAAGTTGTTTTCCATATACAAAATTAAACATGAATGTCAAATTTAAGACTTTATTACACTGAATCTACTCTTGACCTCTAGAGGTCTGGAAAAGAAAAAAAACTTGTTCTTTTTTTTTTTTTTTTTTTCTATAGGAGAGTCAGAACTAATCTAACCTTTGCTACCAAAATGCATGACAAGCTTTCCCAGATAATCATAGTGAACTCATAGCGTGCTAGCAGATATTTTCAATTTTCCTTAAAAGCACACTGATATTGAGTGAAATACTAGCTCTATTCAATCCAATGTCACACCCCACTTACCCTCCATTTCCATCATTTTTTTCAGGGCTGAGATTTTCTTGGACCTGTGAAACAGGCAATGATAGTGGCTGGCCAATGTGACTGAAGTTTAAGAGGTTGTGCAAGTGAAAAACAGGCACATACATGCCTATAGTAAGCAATGGTGTTTATTCAATTGTGACTACTTATTCTTTTTTTTTTTTTTTTTTTTTTTAAAGGAAGAGTGGACAGTGAGAGAGAGAGACAGAGAGAAAGGTCTTCCTTTTGCCGTTGGTTCACCCTCCAATGGTGCGGCCGGCGCACCGCGCTGATCCGAAGGCAGGAGCCAGGTGCTTCTCCTGGTCTCCCATGGGGTGCAGGGCCCAAGGACTTGGGCCATCCTCCACTGCCCTCCCGGGCCACAGCAGAGAGCTGGCCTGGAAGAGCGGCAACCGGGACAGAATCCGGCGCCCTGACCGGGACTAGAACCCAGTGTGCCGGCGCTGCAAGGTGGAGGATTAGCCTAGTGAGCCGCGGGGCCGGCCGTGACTGTTTATTCTAATATATCTGTGCTCCTTTTCAAATGTTAATTCATTAAGTCATAAATAAGAGTGCATATTAAGTTGTTTCAACCTGTGGGCTTAGTAAACAGGAGTCACCTATTTTTGCTTAGGGGTCTTATAGAACAGATCACTGAGATATTCAGGGCATCTTGAACAGAGAAAATTTGAAAACCTCTGTTCTAAACTATTAAAATTTTGCTCCAAAAAGAAAAATAAAAGTTCCAGGAACAAAACTTCTAAATCCAAATTTTAGATAATATTCCATTGACTTTAAACTTGTTCATCCTCTACTTTAGGTAACCAAGCAATATCCTACTACTTTATCATTATTGCTTTATTTTTTTCTTGAGGGTGGTTGCTTGATGTGATCTTCTCTTTGGTTACTGTGTATCTGGATGGAATGCCTCACAATATATTAACTATAAATAGGGGGGCCGAAGCTGTAACTAAGTGGGTTAACGCCCTGGCCTGCAGCATTGGCATCCCAATATGGGCGCCAGTTCAAGACCTGGCTGCTCCATTTTGGATCCAGCTCTCTGCTACGGCCTGTGAAAGCAGTAAAAGATGGCCTAAGTCCTTGGGCACCTGCACCTGCATGGGAGAACTGGAAGAAGCTCCTGGCTCCTGGCTTCGGATTAGTGCAGCTCCGGCTGTTGCAGACAATTGGGAGTAAACCATCAGATAGAAGAGCTCTCTCTCTGCCTCTCCTCTCTCTGTGTAACTCTGACTTTCAAATAAATAAATTAAAAAACACTATATATAGGAAAAATAATGCTTTGTTCCCTTAATCCTAGAATATATCCCTATCTTGTATTTTGTACTTGTTACCCATTTGGCTGGGGAATTTATTAATATGCATAATCTAACAGAAAGCAAGTGTAAGTAAGCATTATAAAATTATGGAAGGTGATACCATGAACAGCAACAAAGATAAAGGAGAATTCATAGCGTGTAACAATATGTAGCTTTGGATTAGAAATCAATACATAATCTGTAGTACTACCTTATTACATTACATTACATGGACAACCGGTTTAGTCTTCTGAGCCTTAGCTCTGTTTGCATATGGAAACAGAGCAATCCATCAGTAATTCATCAGTGGAGGGTAGACAGCGTGTTTTAAGGTATTTTAGTATGATGATAAAATAAACCCTGATCTTGATTAGTACACAATCTATTAGGTAAGATTAAACATAGAGTTAGACATCCATACAGTTACTTCTTATTTGATAGCCACTTGAGAGAATTCCAGAAAAGAAAGTCAAACTTCTTTGTTCAGCGTATTTGGCCTGGTATTTTGTGACTTGACCATTACTTCTTGGATTTTGTTTCCAACCACAGCAACTTTTCAAAATTTCTACTGAATTATTATTTGGTTTTACTTTTCCATGTCTTTAACAAATTTCTTTCAAATGTATATTAAATGAAGAAATTCTTACATAAATGGCAATAGTGCCTGATAACATGGTTTGGAAATGTAGGAGAATCAATATATGCTATGAAAACTTATAAAAACAAGAATATTTGGGGAAAAGACTTAATGGCAAAAACTGGTGTCTGTATTAAACTACAGAAGATTGGTGAAAGTTACAGTAGAATGGATTATGTGTGGATATTGTAATTAAAGGAGAAAAACCTATGAGAAGAATTCAGGGATTGTTAATATTTTCCCATAATGACTATGTCTTTTATAATCTAGTTTATTACATTATTCATTTAAAATCTGTGGGAATTCTTTAGACATAAATGATTTGGTCTTCAGCTCACAGAATTTTTTTCTTCTGGGAGTTACCCCTACAGTAGCAAGACTTCTCTATAGTACTCTTCAAATCATCATCCTCTTGTCACAGCTGATTGGTGATATTGCTACTCACTCAGTTTAGTAAGAACAGTAACAGTTGACCTGGATACCTTAAAATTGCCTTACTCTGCTTACTCTCAAATCGAGAAGTAGCCACAACAGATCAGTAAGGGAAGGGTGATATTGGAGATATTTTATTTATCTAAATGTCTTACTGTGTGGTATCAATTGGGATTTACCATCCGTGGAAGATGATGGATCCTGTCAAGAGAAGATTTGAAAGAAAGATTTTTCTCTCGAGGTTCTTTTTCTCTTCCATTCAAGTATATAGCTGGTAATAGCTCAGCTTGTATTAGCTTTAAGTGTTTATACTTTGACTTGAGGTATCCTTTACTTATTACATCTAGTTTTAGCTCTAACACATAAAGAACATGGAAGTTCTTTCCCCTATATTTAAAATAACAATTAGCAAAAGCAATTTAAAATCAATTGTCTCAATCTGGAGAACCAAATAGGTTTAGAGTGATAGTCAACATTTCCTGTCCTAGAAAAGTCATTATAATAAACTGATAATGACAATTGCTGGTGGCTGAGAGCAGACTACAAAGAGACGTACAGTTTAGTGTTCCCCACATTTGTAGGTATTACAATCATGAAGCCCACTAGGTTCTCAAAGTGAAGATCTCAGAAAGATCCCATCTTATCTCTGGTGTGGGAAGAGTATTAATTTATGAAAATGTCCAGAGAATTGTGTATAACAAAAATCGACATTCAAGAGGCAAAGATTTTATCAGATCCCATGCTAGACATGGAAGCCATTCTTCCCATTATAGCACACTATAGCTTTCTTGCCTTTTCAAATAGTCAGTGGGAGCAGGCAGCTAAATGCCTGCCAACAGACTGATTTGATCATAAGTCTCTAGAATGCTCCTACTGTCACCTTCTACACATGTTGCCTCCATATCACTAAGGCTCTGGTGTACCAGTAGTGCATGGAAGCTGAAAGAACATCATAGAGTCATTCTCTGAGGCAAAATTCTCAGGGAAGACCGAAGTCAATAACAGATAAAAATAAAATGTCAGAAAAATATGAAACTGTTGGCACCTTTAAGTACATAGAACAGTAAATATAGTCCAATTCTTAGCCAGATTAGCATAAAATCTCACGCTGGAGGTTTATTACTTCAGTTATTACTCAATAAGAAATTTATGAATTACAATAGCAAAAAGCTACAAGATATTGTATAGTGAAGAAAACAATAAATAAAACAATACAAAAATAATGGTACAAAGAAATAAATTCAGTATCAGAACTAAACTTGAAATCGGTGTAAATTTTCAGATAATCAGCATGGGATTTAATAATTAGTATTGTATGAGCTATAACTTAAAAATGGACAACATGTAGAAAATATAAGCATGCATATTCAAATTGTGAGAAAATAAAGATAATGAGAAATAAAATTGGAACATAAAGAATATCTTTGATGGGCTTATCAGTAGTATGGCTACAATAGATGCAAGAATCAGTGTCCTGAAGATGGTTCAAAGGATGGTCACCAAAGATCAATGGCAGATTTTAAAAAGGTGTAATGTGCACAGAATTAGAACAGTAGGGGAGAAGATATGGTCAAATAGCAAAAATGTTTGAAGTAATTGTCGCTCCCCCTCTTTGTGGAGGAACAACACAGGACCCTGCATTGTTCTTTCATCTGCTTGGCCCTCCCCGGGTTTGCTGCTGGTTCTTCCCGGGTTGGCTACCGTCCCTTCCACCTCCATGGAAGGGCGGTTCCCCCTGCCACCTTCCCCACTTCCGCGGGGGAGCGGCACACCGCCGGCCGGCTCTCTCGGGGGCTGCACAGGTGTTCCTTCAGATAGATGTTCCCCTTAGATGTTCCTCGTGCATGTTGTCTCTCTCCTCCTTTATAGTCCTCTTCCACCAATCCCAACTCTGCTACCCACACGCCGAGTACGCTGCTCTCCTTCAATCAGGAGCAGCTCCTGCAGCTTGTCAAGTTGGTGAGAGGCAGCTGGGTAGAAGCTGTTGCCTCCTCTCCCAGCGCCATATTGTGGGAGAGCAGATGCATAGAATAAGTCTTAATTCCAGTAACTTAGTCTAGTCCGAGTTGCTCCCCACAGTAATTACAGCCATTTTGCAAAGTTAATTATATACACCAAACCAAAGGCACAAGATGCTCAGATTGAGGAGGATAAATACTAAAGAAACACAAACAGCACACAAAAAAGTATACTTTTATATTCAGCAAAACTATCCTTCAACAATGAAGGCAAAATGCATTCATTATTTAACATACACACATGCATCTAAAGGTTATCACCAAGAATTATTTTCAGGAATGTTAAAGGAGTGCTTTACGCAGAAGAAAAATTACTAAGGCAGAAGATGAGATCTATAAAAAATAAAGGACAAGAATCAGAGTAAATTAGGATAAAATATTTTTTTCTATTAATGTAAAACTTAAGTGTTCAAATATCAGTATTGATATTTGTATTGATTAGAGCATGTGCTTGGGTAAAGTGAAACAAACAAACAAAAAAAACCAGGAATGTCATAAAGAGGAACAATTAGGGCTACATGGTACCTACACCGCATATGAAGCATCATTGTGTTATTTAAAGATGGATGTAGACTTTAAAAAGTGAGTATTAGAAACTCTAGGGAAATTGATAAAACATTCTTTAAAAAGAAATATAATCAATGTACTGAGAGAGATAAAATGGAACTATATATAGTGATCATATATAACCAAAAAAAGAAAAAAAGTAGATGGCAATGTTGGGAAGAAGAAACATAGAACAAACACATCAATAGTAAACACATACAGATGTGGTAGGTATTAATTTGATTATTTCAATAATTACACTCAGAAACTCATACCAGTAAAATAATTTGAAGTTGACTATATCTATTAAAGAATTTGAGTCAATAGTTATAACCTTCCAAAGAAGAAATCAGATCCAGAGGATTCCACTGGTAAATTCTGAACAGTTAAGGAAGAATTGATAATTGATAATTCTATATTATCTCATAACTTACAGAAAGAAGCAGCACAGGGAGTACTTCCTAATTCATTTTATTTGGTCAGCACTCTCATATTACAGTTGAAGATGTTAAAAAGAAAGAAAAACTTTTGACCAATATCTTTAATGAATGTGGAAACAAAAATGCTTGACACAATAAAGCAAATTGAATCCAATAATATAGAAAAGAACTATACATGCAAAGCATGTGTGACTGATTCCAGATATGCAAGACTGATTTAATATTCAAAATTGATTAATATAATTCATCATGTCAGCAGGATAAAAACCAAGCAATTACTATATAAATTGATGAGAAAAAAGCATTTGAAAGATTCAAAAGACATTAATGATTGGAAAAAAAGAAAACAAAAAGCAACTTCTTAGAAAACTACAAAAGGAGAGTTCCTTTCTTAATAAACAACACCTGCAGCTCACCTCATACTTACTGATTAAAAGCTGGGCACTTTCACCTAAGATCTGAAACAACTAAGGCTGTTCTCTTTCTTTACCTCTAGTTACTACTTAAAGTGCTAAGTACTACAATAAGAAAAGTGATGCACATTGTAAGGGAAGATACAAAGTTTTAGAACTATATTTAATTTTTTTAATTGACAAAACATTTTTGGATATTTACAGGAGACCATGTATTGTTTTGATACATGAAAATATCATGTAATGTTCAACTTAGTGTAAATGTATCTGCTCATACATTTACTATTTCACCGTGGTGAAAACATTCAAATATATTTTTTCTAGTTTTTTTTGCAAAACATAGTCACAATTGCAACATGATGAAGCGGTTTGAAAAAACAATGTTAAAGTTTATTGAAAGATAGGGAGGACAGTCTTTCTGAGTATTCTGAGGAAAATGTATGCTTGGATCTGAATACAGATTTATACCTGTTATGTTCAGAAACACTGATTATACATCAAAGGTGTATATCGGTGTACATCTGATAATTTGTTTTTTTACATAGCACATCTTGTTACAGTAGATAGAAAAATACATAGATTGAAAAGTCACCATCCTAAAGCTATTTATGTTTGGAAAAAGGCAAATATCTTCTATATAGCACCCCAAAATGTGAGGTCTCTCATTCTATGTATTGTATTTGTTGATTGTTGAGCTGGTTTCTTTGGTTTTCGTGTAGACAGTTGTCATGTTACGCTGATGTGGTGGAAACCAGCTGTGTGGCGTCTTCACAAGATGTTTTACAGTCTGGCTGACATTTTTCATATGTCAATCTGAAGTTGCATTCCATGAAACTTGTACTTTTGTCTCTCATTGTTTTCCAGATGGAGCATCCTGCCCTTACATTGTCTACTTCAATACAGAAATATTTTTCAAACTATTTTTATCATTTTAGCTAACATGAACCTGGCTTGCTCCTGTTGTTTTTTCCCCTATACATAGGACAGCACTTAAATAATAGGACAAAAAGCATTATATTGATAATGATAGTGAATCTGTCTTTAATGCATTCATGTATCTAGAAGGACGAAAATATGTAAGATAGCCATTCAACAGAACCTGAATATACATTGGGATTCTTCTGAACTGTTTCTTCTTCTAAAGTCATCCTTGTAATAATCTCTTCTAGAATAAATGACTCTTGTATCTCATTCAAATTGAATGTAATTTTATTCCTCTGGTAAATTGTCTTCTATAATGGTGACCTCAGCTGGTGCCCTAAGTTCTAGTTCCCAGTAAGCATAATTTATCTCCTTGGTATTATCATAGGTTTATCCAATTTTGACAAAATAGCACTTGATATGCATCACCTCGGATGCTTAGATTAGCCATTTCAAATTCAATTATCTCACAATAATGCTCTGATAATTGAACAGTATAATTTTTTATTGCTTTCAAACAAAGGTAGGTACTCCTCATATGACATATAATTTTCTATAGGACTCTTTACCTTTCACATGTACATAGATATCTGATTGAAGATTATGAACTTAAGTTGCTTCCTCAGTTGGTAAATTAAACATAAAAGACATGTTTTCAAAATATTCTTTTAGTAATATGCTCATTTATTTATAATAATATGACATATTGCTTTATTACTGTGAGCTCATGTAGCCATTCTTTCATTCTCATTGTCCTATCAGAGAAAGGAGACAATTGGTGTCTACCAAGTGAGATGAATCTTAAAAGGTGCCAGTGGAAGAGCCTTTAACCATGATAAAGAAAAAGCTTACTAAAATTTGACAATTGAGCTTTGATTTTCCCACTTGTTCTTTTCACTAGGCCTGATGATTGACAATAACAGGCACAGTGGAAATGTGCAAGGTAGGACCAATTTTGTACATTTCCTTAATAATTTTGCCAGTAAAATGAGTTCCCTGAACATGATGCATTTCCTGAAGTCTCCTCATACAGGTATAATTCATTCTAGGAGCCGTGTGTTCACAGTGTTGGCCATGGCCCTGCTGAATGGAAATACCTACACTTGTTGTAGAAGGATTTGCATAAACTGAAGTTCTTATGTTTCAGATGGCCCAGATTGCAGAAGAAAGAGTCCTCTTGAGCTATGCAATGGCTTTCTGGGTTTTCTGAAGGACAAGATGGACATTTATCAACCTTTTGACACAAAATGAAAGAAGGTTTCACAAAAATTCCTGCTATCAAAATGCTATCATTTTGTCTAGCTGCCAGAGAGGTAGGTCATTTATATGTTGTAAGAGAGGGCTGTACCTTGCAGGGGAGTATTGGGCCATGATTGTATCTTACCCATAACTTTTTCTGCAAATCAAATTGTTACCCTTTTGAATTCCAGGCTGTTTATTCCATTCCACTGCATACTTTTGAAATCACAGTCAGGTTTCACTCAAATTAGTGAAAGAATTGTATGGGTCATTGTTGTGGATTTACTGATTGCTAACTTAACAGCTTAATCTGGTAGCTCTTTTTCCTTTGGCTTTTGCAGTGTCAACCCTGTAGTGCACAACACTTTGACTGCATTCAATTAGTTTGGAATTGAAATAGTTTCCAACAGGATGCCCCCCTTTTCCCTGTTCTTATGGATTGATCAATAGATGTTAGAGAACTCCAGTCTTTCCAGTCAATCACAAAGACTTGGGTTACTCCAAAAGCATACCAGTTATTTGTATAAATATATGCAGCCTTTAAGTAATTGACAGGCTCCAGTTAAAGCAATAATTTCAGCTTCTTGAGCAGAATTAAGTTCAAGTTGGGAAAGGAGTGTTCTCTAGGACTCTCCCTAGTGAAACTACAGCATATCCAGCTTGATTTTTCCCATCTGGTCTCCTGCAGTAGGATCTGTCTGTAAGTGAAATAAATATGCATTATTAAGTGCAGTTTCCTGAATAATATGCCTAGGAGTTAAAAGTTAATCATAGGTTCTCTAATTCTATCATTTTCCTTTTATTCAGTTTGGAAGCCATTTAGTAGGATTCAATCTGATACATCTGAACAAAGTAATGTTTAGTGCCAACAGGATTATTTCACATGAAATTAATCTGTCAATGGAATAATACCATGTATGGTTTGAGCTAAGAATTTCCAAATAGTATCAGGAAACGAGAAGTAGGATTTTACTAATCAGTTTTTCTAATGATTTGGCATATAAGGGCAGTGACCATCACTAGTTAGAGACAGGAAGACAAGCCTTTGACCACTGCGTCTAACTGTTTCCTATCAGATAGTTTCAACGCTTTTGGATTAGGACACCTAAACCTGTATCTTCATATTCATGCAAAAGAAAGAGGGATAAAAGTTTGAGTAGCCTAAGGCTGTACCTGAATTAGGGTTTCCTCAAAGTTCCTCATGGCTTCTGAGTATTTAGAAATTCAATTCAAATGTTTATATTACTCTTGGTTAAGCAACTCATATAGCAGATGAGTTGATAAAGAAAAAGAAAAATGTGGATTCAGTCTCAGCAATAGTCTTAAAGATTCACAAAAATCCTTTCAACTGTGTTATTAGGAGTGGGAAAGGTTAGAACACTTTAAATACTCTCTGGATTGATTAAAAGTCCCTGTGCAGATATAACATGTACTAAATATTTTATTGTTTTATAAAAAAGCTGTAATTTTTCCTTGGACACCTCAGTTTCTTTTGGTGCCGATTGATAGAGTAAACATGAGATATCTTTATGAGAGCTACCTACTATCCTGGAAGAAAGAAACAGGTCATCTACATATAAATGAACAATGTTGAGAGAAAACAAGATCATCAAAATCTATTTTGGGTATGTGGGAGAAATAAGGGTGCTCAGTATATCCTCGAGGTATCACAGGTCATGTATATTATCAGCCTTCCCAGGTGAAGGTAAATAAGTATCAATCATCTGGATGAACAAGGGAACCAAAGAATGAACCACACAGATCTGTGAATGAAAAGCAAGGCCTGTTCATATGTCTAAAGGAAAGCAAGGTGTGCGGCTTTAGAACCCCAGGATGGTATGATGTAACCACAGAATTTATGGTCCTCAAGTCTTGCACAGACTTCCATCCTTTTGTATTTTGATTCTTCTCTGGGAAAACTGGCCTGTTGAAAGGACTGGTTCAGGGAATTATGAGCATATTATATTGGGTGAGAGTGGCTTCATGCCTTCTATAGCCTCCAGTTTCAATGGATACTACTGAGTATTAGAGATTCACAAGGATAAGTGTAATTTTAATGAACTCAGCAGAGTGAATTCTCTAAAAATCCATAGATAAAGAGGTCCAAAACTTTGCTGGTATAAACCTGAGCAGTTCTTTATTATTCTGTTTCGACTCTTCAGTTAAGGTCATGTTTGATAGATAGTTTTGCCTGGGTGGTTGCTAAGTTTAAATATATTTCTCCTTTTGAAATAGAATGTATACTCCAAATCTCTCTAGGATATCCCATCTACCAGGAAGAAAATGTGTTATTCCTCAACTCCCCCTAAGTTGAAGAATACTTGAAATCAAGAGAAATAATCTCGAGGATCATTACTGAAGAGTTACAGACTGGAATATTTCAACATAAGCCCCAAGTCCAAGATTGTTTTGAAAAACTTTAAAAGACATTCAAACAATATTCAGGGATAGCCATAGACATCTTTATAAATAATCAGAATTATCTGCTTCAAGGGGGACAACCATTAAACTTGGTGGAGTTTAAGGAATTTGTGGTGGTTCATTAGATTTGCCTTACTATTTTCCCCTGATTATTGATAGGAAAAAGAAGATTCTTTTCAGTTCCTGGGAACACCCTATTCTTATTTTTCTTAATATTTTGGGTGAAAAATTATATGGTCTTATCCAATTTATACATTTTTAAAAGTATTTATTCTATTTATTTGAAAGGCAGAGAGAGGAAGAGACAGAGACATATCAGTCTTCCATCTGCTAGTTCACTTGCCAAATGGCCACAAAAACTGGGCTGAGCCAGTCTGAAGCCAGGACACCAGAACTCCTTCTGAATATCCCATGGGGCTCTCAGGGACCAAGGTAATTGGACCATCATTTTCTACTTTCCTAGGTGTATTAGCAGGTAGCTGGACCAAAAGCAGAACAACCAGTAATTTAACTAGCACTCCAGTACACACAACCGTGGCCCCAATCTCTTCCTTTTTTGCACAATCCTTTTTCTGATACTTAGGTTTCTTCCAATAGAAACAAATTCCCTACTCCTTACTGAGCTGAGGACCTGGGTTTGCTTCTACGATTAGGCTATCTATTCTGCTACTAAATTGTCATAAGTGAAAGCTTCTAATTTTAGCTTCAGTATCATTTTCCGTTTCCTTGGTATATTTAGAAAAGCTGGTCCATTAGTATAACAAGCATATTAGCATATTATGTATAGTGTGGAATGGCCTAGGTTAATGTCTATTCATCAGGGTGGACAATTCTTCATCTAGTTTAAGTAGCAGATAATTCTGATTATTTATAAAGATGTTTATGGCTATCCTTGAATATTGTTTGAATGTCTTTTAAAGTTTTTCAAAATAATCTTGGACTTGTGACTTGTGTTGTGGCATAGCAGTTTAAGCCATAAATTCTGATACCTGGATCCCATATGGGAGTGCTGAGTTGAGTACGTGCTGTTCTACTGCTGACTCAGCTTCCTGCCTTTCTGAGAAGATAGTGGATGGTAGCCCAAGTGCTTGGGAAGCTGCCACCCATGTGAAATATGTAGATGGAGGCTGTAGCCATCATTTGGGGAGTGCAGTAGATGGAACATCTCTCTATCTATCTCTCCGTCTTTCTCTGAAATTCTTTTAAACAAGGAAACAAATAAATCTTTACAAATTAATATGAGACAGTTTTATCTGGCTTTCAATTACATTGCTAGATGTTAACCCAATTAGATATTTTAGAAAATAACAAGGAATGGCTTGGAATAAATGATGTGCCAACTCCTGACATTTTTCCCTATCATCAGAGTTATGTTGGCCAAATTCACCTAACGCATGTTTACAATCAGTTCATTCCATCCAGTCCTTTGCTTTACTTTTAGAGATTAGCATGTGGATTGGTTGATATAGGTCTAAATATCCTGGATCATAAATCTTTATGGCTAAAGTTTTTCTTTTAAATCAAATTGTATTTTGTGTTGCACCAAGAAATTCTTTAGCTGTACCATGGAGTTCTGCTTAAGTCTGGTGCATATAAACTCTAAGTGGAATGAGTGCATTCCATTCTGAAGCACATTTCTCCTTCATTGGAGAATGATGATAGTGAAGGAAATATTTTACCCAATTTTTTCACTGAAAGTCCATTTCTAGTTAAGGCTGGGGCAGAAGGTCATTAGCTCTGATATGATTATAATACCTATCCTTTAGTTTGCTTTTTCCATGTGCAAGCATTGTTGTTGGTTCACTTAATTTTAATAGCCTTATAAAGTAGATCAAATTGCTGTGTATAAAAATTGGGCAAAAACAATTATAGTCATGCCACATAGATGATGGACAGAGGTGAGGCACAAACCCAGGCAGTCTGGCTCCAAAGCTTCCTTTCTTAAACATAAACAATGCTGCCCCTCAGATCTAAAACTTAATTATGGGTTGTCAGTAGCTAGGCTGGATGTCTCCAATTTTAATTGCTTTGCATTATTTTTTCTCACTCAGTTTGAGTTCTTTTGGCTAGTTTATATCATTAGTATGATATGTTACATCCGTGACCTCAGTGATAGATAGTTGTGTGATTAACAATCCCTTCCATGAGTAAGACAGGAAAAGGCACAATCTTCAGAAATGCATTAATTTTTAGTTCCTGTTCTATCTTTTGTTTATCAATTGACTGCTACCCTGGTAAATGGTTTCCAACCTGTTTTACTTCCAAATTTTTAATTTTTATTTCTAATATAATGTATTTTAATTTATATTATACTCAGAGACATAATGCTCCACTAAATAAATTGTTCAACAAATAAAAATTAAAAATGACTGGTTCAGCAAGAATATAGACAAGGGTTGAAGATTTGTCAGTTTCACTCATATACAGTAGATTTTAAAGTAGTCATTGATCATTAAAACTATAGTAGTATATAATCCTTAACAGTTTGTGAAAGATTTAAAACAGTCTGACAAAACAGTATTTGCAGCAAAACTGGTACATATAAGCATATCTTTTATTCTCTTGATTATTTTTAAATTTAGTTCACACATAAAAGACAGAATATACAATATTTGTAATTCTGCTTCTGGCTTATTTTATTCACATGATATCCTCTAATTGAAACCATTTTGATATAATAGATAGATTTTCATTCTTTTTTATAGCTGGATAATATTCCATTATATATATGCACGTATACTTATATATACACATTATGTGTACATTACATATAAATACATTACAAACATATCCACTATATACACACATACCACATTTTCTTTATTCATTCATCTGATGAGTGACACCTTGATTGAATCCATATTTTGGCTATTGTGAACAGTGATGCTATAAACACAGTGGTACAGGTATCTCTGACACAATGTATTCATATCTTTTGGTGAAATACCAACATGTGATTACTAGATTATATGAAAGCCTGTCTCTAATTTTAAAGAAATGGCCATACATTTTCCCACACAAACTTACATTTTCCCCCTTTCTGCACATCTTCACCTGCATTTGTTATGCTCTGTCTTCTGGATAATGACCAATCAGACCAGGGTGAGATGGGATCTCATTGTGGTTTTGGTTTGCACTTCTGCAATACCTAGTGATGTTGGGCATTTTTTCATGTTTTACTTCCAGATTTATGAATACTTGCATGCATTCCCTCATTTATTCTGGAGTTTTCATTCTACAGCCTACTGAGCAAGATTGCTCTAACACTTCAATCTTATGCTCATTGTCTGCTCTGGGAAGATAAAATAAAACTACCTGAAGCCATACTACATCCAATAATCCTGATCTCCTCTGGCCCAGTAACTAGTCCTAGCCTGTGAACAAGAGAGAATTGTGCAGTTACTCCTTAGGCAATGTAGAGTAATTAGTTTTGTGCAAGGCAAATGATGTTTTCCTTGCATTTCTTGTTGATACAGTTCATTCAACATGTAAAAGATATGAAAGACCTGATCATTGGAACACTTAGCTAACTTTTAATTAAATTTCCATTTTATTTTAGGTCATCTGAACACAAGCAGGCCTCCTAGGTAACTCAATAAATGCTTAGGAAAACTAAGCAGGAGTGATTTCTGTAGTGGCTTTCAGAGAGAATAATAGTGGCAAATGCTCTATGTATTACAAATGAGAAGGCAGTGCTACTGAGAAATTGAAATTACTCAAAACATCTTTACAAAAACTATCTCTAGAGCATTTCTTTTTTCCTGTATTACCTATATGTTTGACCCTCCTAAAACATTGTTCTCATGATGGGATTGTTTTCTGGGCAGGAGAAAGAGTGGTACATATAGGAGGAATCTTTTAAAATTGAAACTTTCATATGTTAAGGGGAAAAATCACTGGCTAAAATTTCAAAGACTTTTGAAGCTGTACTTATTACTTACGCTCCAAAGTGAGAAGTTGTCATTCATTCTGTAATGACTTATGACCAATGGCATTGAATTCTTTAACCTTCCATTTCAGCATTAAAATAAGTAATTAAAATAAGTAACATTTGTCTTTCAGAATAACTTTCTAGAGGATAACTTTATAGGCTACTGTGCTTAGCCTTTCTTCAATGTAAAATTAAATCATATAGTTTCTCTTCATTGGTTTTCTGTTGAAGGAAAACAGAATGAAATAAAGAATGCCAACTGCTAACTTTTCAAAAACTGTGCTAACTAAAAATGTGAAATCATGTACTTTTCTGATATTTGTTTTTAATAATTAACTACAATATAACAATGCATAGCAGCATGTTCTATGCGGTTGTTTATATGCCATAAAATTTATTTATGTAGGTCACAGTTTCTTTTTAATGCCTTCATGCTGAAAAAGTTACTCATTTCTTTGATCTCAAATTTCATCTTACATAAATTATGGGAGTTAATATATTTTAAGTGTGTTAAAGAGCAAAGTGGCAGTGCTTATGTGTTGTATGTTGCACAGAATCTAGAATAGGGATCGATATTTTTACTTTCTGTACACATAGGATATCAAGCTCTTGGGTTAGCTTTTATCATTAATGGAATAGAAAAATTGGGCTAATATGAATTTAAAACCTCTATAACAAAATCTATGTCATTTTAAGATTTTTAGAGAAAAAGATAGGGATGAAGGGAGGAAGTTCCCATCCTCTTGTTGACTCCATAAATGCTCACAATGGTCAGGACTGAAGTGGATTGAAATCAAGGAGTCGAGAGTTCCAATGTGAGTGGCTGGAAACAATCATTTGATTCATAACTGTTGACTCCCAGGGTCTACATTAGCAAAAAGCTGTTGTCAGGTAATACAGCTGATATTACAATCAAGGTACTCTGATTCGGGAATGGGCAATTTATTTATTTTTTAAAAATTTTTAAAAATTTATTCATTTATTTGAAAGTCAGAGTTACACAGGGGGAGAAGGAGAGGCGGCGGGGGTCTACCATCCTCTAGTTCACTCCCCAATTGACCGCAATGATCGGAGCTGGGTTGATCTGAAACCAGGAGCCAGGAGCTTCATCTGGGTCTTCCCGTGAAGGTACAAGGGTCCCAAGGAATTTGACCATCTTCTACTGCTCTTCCAGGCCATAGCAGAGAGCTGGATCAGATGTGGAGCAGGGCTGGCGCCGTGGCTCACTTGGTTAATCCTCTGCCTGCAGCGCCGGCATCCCATATGGGTGCCGGGTTCTAGTCCTCTAGTTGCTCCTCTTCTAGTCCAGCTCTCTGTTGTGGCCCGAGAGGGCAGTGGAGGATGGCCCAGGTGTTTGGGCCCCTGTACCCGCATGGGAGTTTAGGAGGAAGCACCTGGCTCCTGGCTTCAGATCAGCATAGTTCCAGCCGTAGCGGCCATTTGGGGGGTGAATCAATGGAAGGAAGACCTTTCTCTTTGTCTCTCTCTCTCACTGTCTAACTCTGTCAAATATATATATATAAAAAAAAAAAAAAGTGGAGCAGCTGGGTCTCAAACCGGTGCCCATATGGGATGCTGCACTGTAGGTGGTGGCTTTACCCACTAAGCCATAGCACAGGCCCCATGGGAATGGGCATTTTAACCACTAGGCTAACTGCTGACTCCCTCTACTGCCACCAATTTCCATCTACTTAGGATGAAGCTACTTAGGATGTTTTTCAGTTTTTTTTGAGGCTTTGAGAAAGGTTTCATTTCGGTTAATCCTTACACCTATACCTCCTACGCTTATATCTTCAGGAATTAGCCAATTAACAGGACCGAAGTACACCCACGGATGTATTTCAAAACTACTTCATATGCTTTCATAACATCATGACAAGACGTGAAAAGGAGCAAGGGTTACTTTACCAATTAAGTAGTTATTAAGGTTTGCTATGTGGCACTTGAAATATACTGAAAATAGTGATTGTGTGATGATTATACTGGTGTTATATAAGACACTTTTCAAATATTAAGAAAACTAAAATAACGTGAAAGGCATATTAGTCTTTAGATAAGGAATCCAATACTTTGAAGTATCTAAGGGTCTTCAAAGACCTTTCAGTGTTATTTATTTGAGAAATATTTGTTGGCATTCTAAATAGGTCAGGTATAGTTACAATTCTTCACAAAGGATTCTAGAGTGTCTTTATTCACATCATTTGTTGAAATGTTACCCTTCAGTGTATTCCAGTAAGAGGAATCCAGTAATAATCCAACCATAATTTCTTAAGTACTGGTCATGTGCTAGTTACTGTTATTGATGAGTCAGGCATGGTCTCTACTATCTTGGAACTTATATTCTAGTGAGAGGGAGAGAGAGAGCTTAGAAAGTAATCATAGAAGTCTCCACTGTAAATTGAGAGTGAGATAAGGTGATGAAGGAAGAGTCAAATAGAGCAAAGTGAATGTGAGTGTGTGAGGAAACACTTGAGGGCTGTTTGGTAAGATAAGGGCTGGTCTGTGTGTGGAAGTCAACATTTACAATGAAATGTACAAGTTTGGAAAGACTCAGCAATGGAGGAGAATCTGGATGAATAATATTCTTGGAAGAGGGAAAGGCAAGTATAGAGGGTCCAATTTAAGAAAAATATAAGATGTTAAAAAACTAAAAGTAGATTTTTTAAAGACTGGATTAGTTTATCTGAGAAGAATGGACCACATAAAAATATCAACTTGAAAGGAGTAAGATTATAACAAGTGAGAAGTCTGGAACTTAGTTTAAATAAAATGGAAATTATGGAAATATTAAAAATTAATGATCAGCCAAAATTCCTACATATAAGTATACAGTTCAATATTTGTAGAGCATTTACAAAGTCGTAAACCAACATTACAACCTAATTTTTGTGGTAAATACTATATAGCATGAAATCTACATTTAACCATTAAAGTATATAACTCAGTGGTATTACATGCTTTGACAATGTTGTAGTCTATCACCACCATCACCAGAACTAATTTTTACTACCTTGAATGGAAATCTTCTGTCCATTAAGTGATCATTCTGTAACTTCAGATCCAGCCTCTAAAACCATGAAGTTGTGTTCAGACTTTACCTAATGCAGATTTTTCATGAACAATTGGAGTGCTGCAATATGTGTTATTTTTGTGTCTGGCTTCATTCAGTTAATGTAAATATACAAATCCGCATGTCAAGTCTACTCACAATATCCAAAAAGGGAATATATATTAAATGTCTATTATGTAAACAGATAAGCAAAATGTGTTATATCAATACAATGGAGTGCTATTTACCTATAAAAAGGAATGATTTGATACATGCTAAATACAATGAACTTTGTTTTCATTCTTTTATTTTTTGAATTTAAGTTTTATAAGTTTTATGTATTTCACATATACAGATTTAAAAACATAGTGATACTTCCCACCCTACCCTCCCCCCAACACACTCCAACACTTCTTCCTCCTCCCTCTCCCATTCCCACTCTTAATTTTAACAAAGATCTATATTTAGTTTACTTGATGATTTTAGAGTTAACCTTACATTAAGTAAGGAGTTCAAGAAATAGTATGAAGAAAAAAACACTGCTCCTCAATAGAAGAGACAAGGGCTGTAAACAATCACTGAAACTCAAAATGTCGGATTCACTCCAATGCATTACATTTTAGGTACTCTATTACTTCCTCCAGATCAGGGAAAAAATATGGTATCTGTCTTTTTGGGACTGGCTTATTTCTGTAAGTATAATAGTTACCATTTTGTTGCAAATCTCAGAATTTTGTGTTTTTGTTTTTGTCTTCTCTTACTACTGTCAACTTAATGGCTCCATTGTATCTGGTACACATTTTGATCATAGATACAGAAAATCCTAAATCCATTTTGCCATTTTTCAAGTGTTTATTTTTTGTATATGTGTGTATGTCTGGCTGTATGTTCTATTTACATCTGTTTCCCCAAGTATATTTTGAATTCCTTGGAATAATGGAGATGGCATATTATTCATTTTGGAACATGGAACATAGTAGAATCATTAAATATTGAAATAATAAATATGAATACCAGATACACATCTATGAGGTTAACAGATAAAGTGTTAATCCTAATACTCTCAATATTGGGAGACAAAATGATAGGGATCATTGTATTGAATAAGGCAAGTATCTAAAGAAACAGGTGATAATTATGGTATTACCTATAATATTAATAGGCAAAGACTCAAAAGTCTCTACTGAAACTAAATTTGACATCTGTCAAAAAGATTTGAGTGAACTAGAAGTGATAATCAAAAATATTTTATCAGATGAATTTTATTTTATTTAAAAAAATTTATGTACTTATTTGTAAGGCAGTGTTACAGGGAGGCAGAAGGAGAAAAAGGGAGAGGGAGGGAGAGAGAGGGAGGGAGAGGTCTTCTATCTGCTGGTTCACTCCCTAGATGGCTTTAACAGCCAGAACTGCACCAATCCAAAGCCAGGAGCCAGAAGCTTCCTCCAGGTCTCCCATGCAGGTGCAGGGGTCTAAGGACTTCGGCCATCTTCTACAGCTTTCCTAGGCCATAGCAGAGAGCTAGATCAGAAGTGAGCAGCTGGGACTCAACTAGTGCCCATATGGGATGCTGGCGCTGTAGGACGTGGCTTTAATCACCAGCTAAGGGAAGTAGGTAGTGAACATAAGGACTCAGGTTTTATGTGACTTTTTGGAGCTTTCATATCATCCCTGGACTGGCTCCTCATGGTTATGTTAGGGATAAAAACCA
Organism: Oryctolagus cuniculus; assembly: GCF_051225735.1. Lineage (NCBI taxonomy): Eukaryota > Metazoa > Chordata > Mammalia > Lagomorpha > Leporidae > Oryctolagus > Oryctolagus cuniculus. Next base: position 114,157,184 of record NC_142869.1, on the reverse strand, counting down.
AACCTATGTGTATTCAACAACAAAATTAATTTCTGTTTCTGGAAGCAAATTACACTTTTCTTATTTGAAAGCTGAAGTTACAAAGAGAGATTGAGTGAATGAGAGAGAGAGAGAGAGAGAGACAGAGAGAGACAGAGAGAGGAAGAGGAAGAGGAAGAGGAAAGGAAGAGAAAGATTTTCCATCTGCAACAGTAGCTGAGGCTGGGCGAGGCAGGAGCCAGGAGCCAGGAGCTTCCTCCATGGGCCGCATCCCAAGCACTTGGGCCATGCTCAGCTTCTTTCCCAGGCACATTAGCAGGGAGCTGGATCAAAAGTGGAGTAACTGGGACTCGAATTGGCACCCATAAAGGATACCATCACCACAGATGTCAGCTTTACCCCCTAGGGCATTGTGCTGGCCCCAGGGCAGAGTTTTTAACACAGCTGGGCAGTTATCCAATTAGGAATCTAAATGATGCCAGTCCATCACCATGACATCTATCATGACACCAGCACCGTAAAATGGCAGTGAAATTATTGTCATCAAGCGAAAGAATATTTCACACAGCACCAGCCTCTTGATACATCAGAGTGGCTATCAACTGTTCAATCATGTTGAACAATGGCAAGAATTAAAAGTACCAAGTCTTATCATTCACCTCTGTCAGGGAAGCAGTTGGGATAAACATACAAATATCAGGCAAACAAACTACTATACATTCTCAAGGACTTTCACATTCCTCTAAAAAAAAAAAAAAAAAAAAAATTTCCTTCCAGAAATTCTTCGCATTTCTTGGCTTGCAGATCGATCACTGAAATCTGTTTCCATCTTTACATTGCCTTCCTTCTTCCCTCTATATCATCTTTTCCCTATTTAAAGAATATTTATTAGATTTAGGGCCTGCTCAGGTAATTGAGGATGATTGTATGTGAACATTTTAACTTAATTACTTTTGCCTAAATTAGCTAACGTTCACAGCTTTTAGGAATTTGGGTATCGACCTTCCTTTTTAGGGACCACCAATCAACTTATGATATACAGAAATAAAAAGATGAGGCTTGGAATGTAGGGAAACAAATTTTTGCCAGACTAATTCCTGCTTGTTAAGTCCTTATTACCTAGCTAACATCAATCTCACCTGGACCCCCTGTGAAATATGAGAACACATAAAGTCCACAGAAATGCATATTATCACGAATTGGACATAGATTAAAAATTTACATAAAAATGTTTTTACAAAAAGATTTGTTTATGATGAGGAGGCAGAGAGATGTCTTCCATCTTCCACTGCCTTCCCGGTACATTAGCAGGGAGCTATATCATAAATGGAGCAGCTGAGATTCAAACTGCACTATTACATGGTATGCTGGCATCCCAAGTGGCAGTATAACCCACTTCAGAATGATGCCATCCCCTACATAAACTTATTTTTATTTGATTTTCCCACAAACTTTTTGAAGTGTGCTCGTATTTTTCAGGCTTAACAGTAAAATTCCAAATTTATCTATGGCTAAAGACAATCATGAAGCATGCTGGTTTCTACCAGGACTCTACCTAATATGTATATCTATGTATTAAATGAAGCTTATTTTTCTAAGTTTTCTTTAAGTTAGCTATCTTTAGAAAAATGCAGAATACAAATAATGAGAAATAATGCTTTTGTTCTAGATTTCTCTTCCACACATTTTGCATGATGATCAGCATTCATAAAGGAAGATCAGATCTCAAACCTCACCTAGAAATGTAGCAAATAGTGCTGCCCTAATTTGGGAATGATTTCTACCATTAACCTGAGGACCAGAGTAGAAAGTACACGAAAATAGAAGTTTAGGGGAAGTTCCAACCTTTCTCGTAATTATAACTGGCTATTGCTTTGACTGCTAAATGTTTGTGCATGACATTTAATTGCTATTTTGTCAAACAGAGGTTTATAAGTTTGAAGATTTTCTTGTCCTTTTCTGTAGAAAACCTGATGTGATACGAGCACTATAGCTTATAATTTCAGCCACATGGATAATGATTCTTTTAACTTATTGGAATCAGTTCATCTCCTTTCTGAGCACAATCCCATAAAGCTAATTAACTATGGTTATTATATCATATTGGGCTTGAAAAATGAGTGCTTATAGACATTACTGGGAGGAGCACTTATATGTGTAGTTTGGCCCAGTTTTTTGCAATTTCAATTTGTATTCCTCCATATTCTACAAATGAATAATTTTCCTTTTGGAAGAAGAAACCAATAAAGGATATAACACCCACCAAGTACCAATGTAGCCCAGCCTGAGCCTGTCATATAAATAGAGTAATGGTCCACAATTTTCTGTGCATTGAAATATTTGTCACCAGAATAAATGTATATTTTTCCCTCCCTCATTTTATTCCCTTATTATAGTCCTGTCAAAGGAAATGATTATCTATTATTTTTGGAGGAATGTTCTATTCTTGGTATAATCTCTGCCATTAGAGTGATAAAGAAAAAATATAACAATAATATTTTTCAGTATAATTCCCTGTAAAATAGTTCTCATGACAGAATATAAAAGAGCATACAATAATGCAAAAATAGACCTATTACCTTGTTACATGTTAGACTGTATTGGTTTGCAAAAAAAAAAAAAAAAAATCAGCCTGCTGTTACAATTACATTGTGCTTTTATTTCTTCCTTGGAATTTTACTTTATTATTATTTAAATTCTTTAGCTTTAGACAGGCAGCTATCCGTGCTGTCCATCACAACTGTTCTATGAATGGAATCAAGGAGGGCTCAGGCTGAAGATCCTCCACATTTAGATGACTCCAGGAAGCACATTAAATGGCCTTGCTTCTTTCATGGGAAAGTATAGAAGGAAAAGCTGCTGCCATTTGCTTCCTTTGTTCCTCGTGCTTATCAGAATATGCAACAAAGAGCAGGTGTTCAAACCTTCACTTACACTGAATCTGAGAACAGAATAAATCTATTCAGGCAAAAAAGAATTAGAATTGGGTCTCATTTAAGATTGCCTTGTGTTTGTATGTTAGTTTGTGTATTTTTATTCTTATGTAACAAACTTAGCTGGTAATATTAGGAAAATACTTTTCTTTTGAAAATTTAGATTTTATTTATTTTTTTTTTTACTTGAAAGACAGAAGAGCCAGAGCCAGAGACCTTACACTGACAGTTTCACTCCCACAAATGCCTCCAAAAGCTGAGGCTGGGCCGAGCTGAAATCAAAAGTTGGGAATTCAGTGTGGCTCTCCCACGTGGGTTACAGGAGCCTAAGTACTTGGTCCATGACCTGCTGCCTCCCAGGCTGTGTGCATTAGCATGAAGCTGGGCTTCAGATCTGAGCTAGTACTCAAACCCAGGCACTTCAATATGAAACCATCCCAAGCACCTTTTTAACTGCTGTAACAAATGACTGTCCCGGGAAAATAATACCCAAACCAAATTAAGGTATGTATGTATCACAATATCTGGTAATATAAAGACAATTTAGAAACTATGAAGTTACAGCTAGATAAGAGTATGTAGTTTTGGGATTATATTGCACAATAATATGACTATATATAACGTAAATGTACTCTATATTTCTGCTTTGGAAAAACTTCAGAAACTCAATTGCTGAATGTTTTCAATATAAAAAAAAGACCACTTGAAGTGATAAACATATTTACCCTGATTAGACATTGCACCTCTTATATATGTATGGAAACATAAATGGTGCTCCTTAAATATGTGAAATTTTATGCCTGATAATTTTAAAAAATAAGTTTCTAAATAGTTTAATATATCCTTGTCCTCTCAGGCATTTTTTTTTAAAAAAATTGTTTATTTCAGAGGCAGAAAGACAGAGGAAGACAGAAATCTTCAATCTGCTGATTCACTGCCCAAATGGTCCCAGTGATCAGATCTGGACTTGGTGCCCAGGAACTCAGTACAGGTCTCCCACATGGATAGCAGTGACCCAAGTTCTTGGGCCATCTTTTGTTGCCTTTTCAGTCACATCAGTAGGAAGTTGGATTGAAAGTGCCAAAGCTGAGTCCCGAACTGGTTCTCTGGTATGGGATGCCAGCTCACTGTACCCCCACTCCAGCCCCTTGTACATGTTGAAAAAAATATTTTATTGCTATTTAAATGACATTAAAATGGCTTTAATTCTCTGCAGGAACTCTGACAGATCATCTCCTTTATGCACATAATGCCAACCTAGCCTACTACAATAATAATAATAATTATAAATATTTCTAAAAGCTTTTATTTAATTTTTTTACTTCAAACAGATTCAATGTGGTTTGTCTTTAAAATTCAAAGAACATATTGATATTCTCTTCCTGTCTCCCAGCCCCTTCCCTCTCCCTTTCTATTATTTTTTTTTAGTTTTCAGGTAATATATTTTAAATTTATATTACAGTGAAAATGGTTAATACCTCAATAAATAAGAAATTTAACAAGGGAAAAGCAAAAAGACTCTAATTTAGTGAGAATACAGAAAGTGGCTATAAACAGTAGTCCCTCAACTATAGGATCTATGCCATTTCTTCTTTTGTCTGTTTTCAGTGTAGCTCAGTGATGAACACAGTATTGAAAGTGGGCTGCAACTGTTGTGAGAGTTCATCACTGTAGTTGGACTTGGCATTTCTCCATGCCCTTGAATTAACACCAACAACAACAACAACAAAAAAAAAAAAAAAAAAAAAAAAAAACCACTTTAAAAAATCATTAGCATGCAATCTAAGATTTACTGAAGATTTTCTGACAGTAACATGCAGAACATGGTAACCACATCACCACCAACTCCAGGAGATGATCAGACTTTCCTTAAAGCCTCAGTTCCGTCCCAGACACCACCCAGCCTTCTGGCTTCTCCTCCTTTCCTTTGTTAAGCTAAGTGAATTTCCTTTCTGGCTTCAAATGCTTTGAAATTTTTGCCCCTCCACAGATATATCAACACAATTTTTTTCCCTGAAAAGAAAGTTTCAGATCAATTGAGTAAAAGATAACATTTTTACATTACGAACGCTTCATGAGTATTTTGATGAAGCAAGGAGAAATATGATCTTCCAACAGGTGTTCTAAGAATCAGAGCTTCATTTAAGTTGTAGTTTTATCACTTGTATAATAGTTGGTAAATGGCTTATCTTCTCTGAATCTTAATTTCTTTATTTCTAAAAGTGAGAGTACCATACATAATGCATTACATTTGATGTGGGATTTCTCAGTTATACTTGGAAAGCACTAGGAAAATGTTCTATGTGGTATAAAATAAGATAGCAGACTGAATGTTTAAAAACATCCTGGTCCTTTAGAAGAACTGTATTTCAGGAAGGAAGGTAAAGAATGACACCAGACAGTAGTTGGGTAATCATGATATACATGTTCCGTATTTAAGTAAATTTATAACTTATAATTTACAATAATCACATAAGATTGTCTCAATGATTTGTCTTATGGTAAGTCAAGATGTCAGAGCCTTGGGACGATGGGGGAAAAAGAAAAGGAAATTATACACTCAACAACAGAGGAAGGTGCATTTTGCAGCCACAAGTAGAAAACAACAGCTATGTAAAGACTTGTTAATACCATGAAAAGAAAACAAACATAAGGAGAGTCTTCAAAAACTCCAGGAAGGAACAAGTGCTGTGACACAGTAGGTTAAGCTGCTGTGTGCAGTGCTAGCGTCCCATATTGAAGTGCTGATTTGACCCCTGGCTGCTCCCTTTCCAATTCAGCTCCCTCCCAATGTGCCTAGGTAAACTGCAGAGGCTGGCCCAAGTTCTTGGCCCCTGCCACTAACAAGGGAGACCCAGGTGGAGTTCCAAGCTCCTGGCTTCAGCCAGGTGTAGACATATGGGGAATGACCCAGCAAGTGGAAGATTGAACTCTCTCCCTTTCTCTCTTTGTAAATCTACCATTCAAATAAATAAATCTTAGAAAAAGGTACATGAAAATACACATTATGAAAAAGCTATTGTTTGATTTCTTTTTATACCAAAATATACATAGTTTTTAATTCTATTTTTCTATGAACTTTTTGAAGTACTCTCATATTACTGTGATCACTGCAGGATATGGAATGTCAGTATTTAGCCAACATTCTGGGTAGTAAAATGCTGAGTAGTGCTTTGTTAGTTGATCTCCTATGTTTTCAACAATACATAGATTTCTCTTTGAAGTGGAGTATGATTTCTTCCTCTCTGGCACTGTATAAACTCCTAATAAATAGAATAAATGTGAATTCTACTTCAATTTTAATCTGTGTAACAAATGGTTGATTATCCAAGTAGCTAATAAATTTGCTACCTTATCTTCATTTTATAACTAACCCCTTTAAACTGTGTTTTAATATTTATCTTCACAAATAAAAGGGAATTTTTTTCAATTTCAGGAATACGTAGGTACATGTGTCAAATAAAAATAGAAAAACGTTTTATTAAAATGGAATTCTTGACATCACATGGGCATCTATACATAAGTTTTTCTATACTGCTTGTTAAAAGACAAACTCATGAGAGTGCCTCATAATTTCAGGGAATGGAACTGAGTTTATAGTAATATTTGTTGAATAAAACTGTTAAGCATTTAATGAGCTTTGGATGTCAGCTTTGAGGATTTGATGGAGTAGCATGTGTTTCTGTTTTCATTTTTTTGTTGTTGTTCTCTTTCTGCAATTGCTTTTCTTGATGGACAAATTAAATGTCCTCACTGAAAATGTCACTCATGTTTATCTTTAAAAACTGCTTCCATTTGACTGTGTGATGATATGCATGTGAGTAACTAATTTTGAACACATGGGAGGCTCTGTTCCTCATTATATTTTAAATATTCCTATTAAATGTCGGTCACAATTCTGTAATCAAATTTGAAGACTCATCACTCAGTTAGTAATGAGAAAGGTGAAAAGGTCTAGAGTTGAAATTTAAGATCAAAGCTAGCAAAAAAGTAACATTTTTGTCACTCCATGATTAAAATTATAATTTTAGCTTCCATTAATTGAGCTCCAATTCTGTTACTATGTTTGTGCATGTATGTGTGAGTGTGTGTGTATACAGAGCATTATATATCATATAGAGGGAGAGCATTGCTATATGGCTATTTTATTAAGAGTTATATCATTGTAATACTATTCTATTAACGATTCTATTGATTGAATTTATTTAAATCTGTCTATACTATTAAAAATTAAATCAAATAATAGAGATTGATATATTACTATTATTTATAGAAACTAAATTGGAGTCTCAAAGAGATTAAGAAGTATATCCCAAAAAAGCACATAAATATATCTGATTCATTTCAATTATTCCTGTTATCTTATACTGTTGATGGTTCACAAAGAGAGAGTTTATCATTACCATTTTAACTATCATCATATTGATCTTAGAAATTAAGAATTTTCTCACCTAATTGAGTTTCACATATCTTGATAACTGAGGATGATACATTCACGTCAATTATGTAAGGCATGAAGTAATAAAATTTCTGAACTCAGTGTCTCAGTTACTTAGTCCATTTAAAACTATGGCTATCAGTTACCAATTTTTGCTGTTCTCATTGTTTTCCCATTTAATCCAAATTCTATTCTTCTCTGGGATTGGGAACTTGATAGCTAAGGTAGAAGTGAGAATCAAGTAATACCACGGGATCTGAGAGTGAACCAGTAAAAACATTAGCAGAAGCAGTTCCATTTAAAAGACAAAATGCCTCATCACTTGTTGAAGTGAAATGGACACTATGAGAAACAGTGACTTGATCAGCTCTTGTCCTGACTGTTGATGTACAATGTAATACTTTATCCATTTTAGTATTTTTTTTTTGTTCTAGTACCATTGGTTGAACTCTGTAAGTAACACACAATTATTCTTAGGTGTTTAAATTTAACTGAAAAGTGATCCCTGTTAGGAATTTGGAAAACATTATGCTGAGTGAAATAAGCCAATCCCAAAGGAACAAATACCACATGTTCTCCCTGATAGGTGACAACTAACTGAGCACCAAAAAGGAAACCTGTTAAAGTGAAATGAACACTATGAGAAATGGTGACTTGATCAGCCCTCTCCATGACTGTTAATGGACAACTTAATATGTTATCCCTCTTAGTATTTTTTTTTTGTTTGTTCTACTTAATACTTTTGGTTGAATACTGTAATCAATACACAATTCTTAAGTGCTGAAACTTAACTGAAAAGTGATTGCTGTAAAATATAAGAGTGGGAATAAGAGAGGGAAGAGATGTGCAATTCGGGACATGCTCAAGCTGACTTACCTCAAACGGTAGAGTTAGAAACATACCAGGGGATTCCAATGCAATCCCATCAAGGTGGCATGTACCAATGCCATCTCACTAGTCCCAGTGATCAATTTCTGTTCACAATTGATCATAATGATAGGACTAAGAACCAAAGGGATCACATAAACAAGAATAGTGTCTGCAAATACCAGCTGATAGAATAAAAAAGGAAGAGAACGATCCAACATGGGAAGTGAGATACACAGCAGACCCATAGAATGGCAGATGTCCTAAACAGCACTCTGGCCTCAGAATCAGCCCTTAAGGCATGTGGATCTGGCTGAAAAGCCCATGAGAGTATTTCAGGCATGGAAAGTGAAGACACTCTGGGAAAAAAAAAAAAAATGAAAGATCTCCGTGAGTGAGATCCCAGTGGAAAGAACGGGTCATCAAAGAAGGAGGTACCTTTCTCTGAAGGGAGGAGAGAACTTCCACTTTGACCATGGCCTTGTCTAAATATGATCAGAGTCAGTGAACTCAGGGGGCTTCCATAGCCTTGGCAGCTCATGACAAGAGCCTAGGGTGATTACTGAAGCCATAAACAAGAGTGTCAATTTGTTAAGTCAACAACAGAAGTCACTGTGCACTTACTCCTCACATAGGATCTCTGTCCTTAGTGTGCTGTACTTTGAGATTTCATGCTATAACTAGTACTCAAACAGTATTTTTCACTTTATGTTTCTGTGTGGGAGCAAACTGTTGAAATCTTTACTTAATGTATGCTAAACTGATCTTCTGTATATAAAGAGAATAGAAAATGAATCTTGATGTGAATGGAAGGGGAGAGGGAGTGGGAAAGAGGAGGGTTGCGGGTGGGAGGGACGTTATGGGGGGGAAGTCATTGTAATGCATAAGCTGTACTTTGGAAATTTATATTCATTAAATAAAAGTTTATTTTATAGATTGGAAAAAAAAGACAAAATGCCTCATCAGAAATGTAGAACTGCTGAGTTCCTTTAGATTTTACTCTACTCATACAATACAGAGATCACATATTTAAGAAGAAACTCCATCTCACTGTTAGCTTGAATCTAGATTTTATTGTATTTTAATGTTTTTTTTTTATTTATTTGAAAGTCAGAGTTACAGAGGGACAGAGGCAGAGAGAGAAGGAGAGAGAGGACTTCCTTCTGATGATTTACTCCCCAAATGGCTGGAGCTGTGCCTATCTGAAGCAAGGATCCCTGGAGCATCTTCCGGATTTCCCACGTGGGTGCAGGCACACAATGAGTTGGGCCATTTTTTGTTGCTTTCCCGGGCACATTAGCAAAGAGCTGGACTGGAAGTGGAGAAGCCAGGACTTGGAACAGGTGCCCATACGGGATGCCAGCACTGCAGGTGGTGGCTTTATAGATACCCCACAGCACCAGCCCTTAGATTTTAGTTTTGATCTGATACTTTTTATCTAACATGTTGTTAATTTTTCCTTAGGGTTCTGTTCTCCACCATTTGAACTCAACAGTCACATTTCTGAAAGCATTGACATATCTTCATCAGAGTTCTGCTCATTAACTATTCTGTAGTCTTTCTGTCAACTCTCTTAGCCATTCCAGATGGATCAGGAACATCATATCTGGGGAGCCATTCACAGAGACCCTCTAGGACATACTCTACAAATCTGAATCAAAAAGGGCAATTTCATGGCACATTTTCCACAACACTGATCCCTGTGACCAATAAATGATATTTCTAAGAGTTCTTCAAATATTCCTAATTTTATTTAATCCTCATTTACTTTTACCAAGGAGATGAAGAAGTACACAATATTAGAAATGAGCTGTTCAAGTGTTTTTAGTATTTTTTAATGTTTATGTTTTCTCTTTTGTTTTCAAATCTTTGAAGAATGATTTTTCTAACTCAAACTGCCAAGCAGTTGCAATCTCCTCAGCTGCCTAGAAGTAGGTAAATGACACTACGGCTCATGTGAAGCCTTGTAGCTCTCGGGAAGAGAAAGTGGGAGAAAAGTTCTAACTTCAAGGCCATTGACTAAGAGATGTTTTATTTACCAGCTGATCTGTATTTAATGAGAGGACCTCAATTTGATTTATTCTCAGGAGAAAGAGAGCTCCATTTCTTCCCTCTGCTTCTAGCTTTAGTAAAATACTACCCTCTTCAGAAATCCCAGTTCAGATTTGCCAGTTAAACATCTTTTGATTGTAAAAAGAAGAATTCTCCCTTTTCCAATTCAAGTAATAAAATATTATGTATGAATTGCCTTTATAATTTATTTAACATATTTTAGGTACACGAACAAAATCTTTGGTCTTCTGCTTAATGTATTTTTTATTTGTTGGTTTTTGAGATCAGCTTTAAAGCAGTTTTAGGTTTCCAGAAAAAAAATGAGATTGCTCCCAAGGATTTTGATGGAAATTACATTGAATCTATAGATCAAGTTAGGACGAACTGACATCTTGTGGATATTCCTTCATGCTCTTGTGTTCATGATGTGGTGTTCTCATATGTTATTGGATGTTATTCACTAATATTTGCTGAGGATTTTTACATGTGTTGAGAAGAGTTACTGATCTTTACTTTTCTTTCCTTATAATGTTATCTTGTTTAGTACTAGGCCTTTTAAAATGACTTTACAAATGTTGTCTTTATATTCTCAAAAAGACTGTAGAGAATTTCTTCCTTGAATGTTTTATAGAATCAGTGCGGCAAAATGACCATGATTTTTTCTGGATTTTAAGTATATTAATAATTTCATTTCTTTCATAGGTACAACTCTTCAAAATTTTTGTTTATTCATGAATTTTTTGAAATTATTTTTTCAAAGAATTGACCCATTTTTGTCTATGCCTGCAATTTTTTGAGTCTACAGTAGTTCATAATAATTGTCTACCTTTATTTATGCATGTATTTAAAAGGTAGAGAGAAAATGAAATGGAGAAGAAATGAGGGGAGAGAAAGAGAGATCTTCCATACACTGGTGCACTTCTCAAATGTCCCCAATAGCAGGGGCTTGGCCAGGTCAAAGACAAGTGACAGGAACACCATCTGAGTCTCGTATGTGGGAGTCAGGGAACCAAGCACATAGGCTAGCTTACCTTCCCCTGTGCACATTTGCATGAAGCTAGATGAGAAGTGGAGGCTGGACTTGATCCAAGGGATTTGGATATGGATGCAAGCTTCTCAAGCAGCAATTTAACATGCTGCACTACAATGGCAGCCTGTATGACTATCTTTTTAATATCGGTGATTTCTGCAGCTGCGGCTGCGGCACAGTGGATCAAACTGCTCCTTGCAACACTGCCATCCATATCAGAGCTCCGATTTGAGTTCTGGCTGCTCTGCTTTGGATTCGACTTGCTACCAGTGAACTAAGGAAGGCAGCAAAGGAGTGTCCAAGTGCTTGGGCCCCTGCTGCTCAAGTAGGAGATCTCCATGTAGTTCCTGGCTGCGGACTTTAACCTGGTCCAGTTCAGGCCATTGCAGCCATTTGGGAAGAGAATCAGCATGTCAAAGAGCTCAGTCTTTCTATTTTTCCCTCTCTTTTCTGTCACTGTGACTTTCAAATAAATTTTTTTAAAAACTCCATGAGTTCTATACTGATGTACCCTCTTTAATTTCTGACATTTTTATTTGTGACCATTTTGTTTTTATTCAGTTTGCCTAGTTAAAAGTTTATAAATTTTCTGATATTTTCAAGGAACTAACTTTGATGTTTGTTGATTTATTATTTTTAATTTTCGTCATTTCTGATTTTAAATCTTTTATATTTTTAATTTTAATACAAACTATTTCATTTACATTTTTTTTTTGAGAGGCAGAGTTGACAGTGAGAGAGAGACACACAGAGAGAAAGGTCTTCCTTTTCTGTTGGTTCACCCCACAATGGCCACTGTGGGCGGCACGCTGCGGCCAGCACGCTGCGGCCAGCGCACCGCTCTGATCTGAAGCCAAGAGCCAGGTGCTTCTCCTGGTCTCCCATGCGGGTGCAGGGCCCAAGGACTTGGACCATCCTCCACTGTACTCCCGGGCCATAGCAGAGAGCTGGCCTGGAAGAGGAGCAACTGGGACAGAATCCGGTGCCCCAACCGGGACTGGAACCTGGTGTGCCAGCGCTGCAGGTGAGGAATTAGCCTATTGAGCCGCAGCGCTGGCCTCATTTACTGTTTTAAGAACATGATACTTCACACTTTCCTTGTATATATCCCTCTCTCTTCCTTCCTTTCATTTTTTTAAAATTTTTGTGATGATATACTTTTTTTAAGATTTATTTATTTATTTAAAAGAGTTACACAGAGAAGAAGAGGCAGAGAGAGAGAGAGAGAGGTCTTCTATCCACTGGTTCACTCCCCAGTTGGCCACAACAGCCAGAGTTGCGCCGATCTGAAGCCAGGAGCCAGGATCCTCCTCCAGGTTTCGCACCCCAGTGCAGGGGTCCAAGGACTTGAGCCATCTCCACTGCTTTCTCAGGCCATAGCAGAGATCTGGATCAGAAGTGGAGTAGTCAGGACTTGAACTGGCGCCCATATGGGATGCTGGCACTGCAGGCGGCAGCTTTATCCACTACGCCACAGCAATGGCCCCATGATGATATACTTTCAATTTACTTTATATTTACTTTATAAACACCAGTGTAATCCTGTACTAAATAAAAATTCAATATGTATTAAGTAGAAAGACTATCGTTCCTCAGGAGTATAGACATGTGCTATAAACAATATTCAAATTTCAGGATGTCAACTTTACTCTTGTATGTTATGCTTTTGTATACTGTATGTTAGACACCAGAAATAAAAGAAAACATTTATTTTTGTGGGACTGGCTTGTTTCAGTAAATATAATGGTCTCCAATTACATTCATATTGTTGTGAAAGCTATGATTTCATTCTTTTTCATGGCTGAGTTATATTCCATCATGTATACATACCACACTTTCTGTACCTAGCCATGAGTTGATGGACATCTGAGTTGATTCCATATCTTAGCTATTATGAATTGAGCTTCTATAAACATGATAATACAGATGACTTCATATGCTAATTTCATTTCTTCTTGGTAAATTCCCAAGAATAGGCTGGCTGGGATATATGGTAGATGATATGAATTTACTTCTAAGCACTTACCTTTGCTACACTCTCTAAGTTGAAATTCAGTTGTGTAACATTTTCATTTTTTTTATTTGACAAATATAATTTCTCTTAAATTGCTGAATACGTGTTTACTTATATGTTTTGAATTTGTTCTAGTTTCTTTGTTATTGATTTCTAGTTTAAAACCATTGTTTCCCGAAAACAGATATTAAATACTTTCTCTTCTTCTAACATTGTGAACATATGTTTGATGATCCAGAATGTGGTCTTTGTGATTGCTCCATATGAGCTTAGGGAGGACAACATGCCTTCCAGTGCTGTTGGTTGGAGTAATCTCTGGGTGTCCGTTATACCCACCTGACTTATGGAGTTGTCGTACTCAACAATTCCTGATTTCTGCTTACTGAATCTGTTAATTTCTGGGAGAGAAGAACTGAAACTTCCAACTATAATGCTGGAGCAATCCGTTTCTCTGTACACTTCTATCAGTTGTTGCCTTATGTATTTTCATGCTCTGTTGTTAAGCACATAATCATTAAGCATCATTATCTGTGCTTAATTGAGTTCCTTTTCATTATGTAGCACTGATCTTTATTATGGCTTGTTTTACAATGATGTCTGCTTGGTCTGAAAATAATATATCTACTCATTGTGTTTTAAAATTATTGCTACCATGGCATATATTTATCCTTCCATTGACTTTTAATTTGTATTTCTCCATATTTAAAATGGGCTTCCTATAGACGTGTGTCTTGTTTTTGATCCACTGTGACAATCTGATTTTAATTGATACATTTAGACCACTGACGTTCAAAATGACTGCTGGCTCACTTGGTTAATCCTCCGCCTTCTGTGCAGGCATCCCATATGGGGGATGGGTTCTAGTCCCTGTTGCTTCTCTTCCAGTCCAGATCTCTGCTGTGGCCCAGGAAGGCAGTGGAGGATGGCCCAGGTGCATGGGCCCTGCACCTGCATGTGAGACCAGGAGGAAGCACCTGGCTCCTGGCTTTGGATTGGCATAGTTCCAGCCGTAGCGGCCATTTGGGGGTGAACCAATGGAAGGAAAACCTTTCTCTCTCTCTCTTTCTCTCTCTCTCTCTCTCACTGTCTAACTCTAGAAAAAAATCATGAAAAACCAAACCAAACCAAACCAAACCAAACAAAAAAAACCAGAATGACTGCTGACAACTATAGTTGGTTGAAATCTACCATATTTTTTCATTGCCTTCTATTGATTACCATTTTTGTGTGTGTCTAGTTTGTCTTCTGTGTTCTCTGCTGTTTGTGTTAAACAGGCCAAGTAGTAGTATAATAGTTTTAGGTTTTAAAGAGGGAGTGCATTAAAATATATACAGAAGGTTCAAATCTATTGAGTAGAGAAGAATCATATCTTGGAGCACGCTATAAATTTCACACTGAGTAAGAACTATGTCATCTACTGTTATCTGCATCTTTCTTCTGTACTTTTAAAGTTAATATTTATTTCCTAATTCAGTATGCCAGTGATAGCAGTGGCAACGCCCACTCATCTGGTCAGATTTTGTTATTTGTTAACAAATGGAATCTCTTAAAATCATTTGCACATTTGTTACTCAGGTATTATCCATATGGAAGATTACTTTGCTTATCTGTTAACTTCAGTTCACTTTTAGCAAGAAAAGAAGACATATAAACACTCTCAGTATATAGTCAACAGAAATGGATGCACATTTGTATCAAAAATATGAAAGGGAGAAGGAGAGAGGAGGGTGGAAAAGTATCATTATATTCTTAGAACCGTTATCATTGAACTACAGGGAATCTGTTCTTTTTTTAAGATTTTTATTTATTCCTTTGACAGGTAGAGACAGTGTGAGAGAGAAAGGTCTTCCATCCATTGGTTCACTCTCCAAATGGCTGCCAGGGCCAAAGCTACACTGATCTGAAACCAGGAGCCAGGTGCTTCTTCCTGGTTTCCCATGTGGGTGCAGGGGCCCAAGCACTTGGGCCATCCTCTACTACTATCCCAGGCCATAGCAGAGAGCTGCACTGGAAGAGGGGCAACCGGGACTAGAACCCAGTGCCCATATGGGATGCCGGTGTCACAGGTGGAGCATTACCCTAATGTGCCACGGCGCTGGCCCTGGAATCTGTTCTGAATAGTAACATCACATTGACATGACAATTGTGTTGTAGCAAATATCATGCATTTGCTGTGGCCCTGAGAATCTAATATATTAATGCATTTCTTAAAAATTAAAAATAGAATGTACCTTGCAGCACTATTTATGATCAGCATGGGAGTTTCAACCTGATCTGTTTCCAACCTGCCCTGGTTCACCCCTCATGAGCAGCCTGGTGGTTCCCAGCTCCCAGAGGTCACTGTATTGATGCTGAACTTAGTGCAGACACCTGATTGGCCTCATCCAGGACAGCCCAGAACTCTGGAACTGAAGTGATCCTCAGGCCTCAGCCTCCTGTGCTGCTGACAGTACAAGGCTACAGGCACCACTGCACCTGGCACACAGCACTATTTCTAACAAGCTCAATCTGGAAACAAATCAAATGCTCATAAACAGCAAGGAGATATACATCATGGATTATTCAGGCACTAAAATATTCCATAGAAATGATAGAGAAGAAACTATATGACAAAAATTGATTAATCTCACATAGAATGAAAGATGAAAATACATAATGTGTCATTCCATGTTTATAATCTGCAAATAAGGAAAATATAAATTCCCATGCAAGTATACTGTTATGTCTATAATCTCGGTAGGAAAAACAAATCACAGATGTCAGACATCAGGGTAGTGATTCTTTTGAGAAGAAGACAGGGTAGAAATTGAGAAAAATCACAAGGGAAGTTTCTTGGGTGCTGAAAATATACTATTTACAAGGGTGCTTTTGGCTGATATGTATATATAATTTTTTTTTACCATGCAGTGTACAACTACCTCAATTAAAAGTCTCTTTTTGCGCTTTCTAATCACATGAAACTGAATCCCTATAATTAAGAACACTAAAGTTTATTTATAAATTATTGTGTACCTCCCATTAGAAACAGCAGATTCTTAGCGGAAGTTAGCTTTTAGCCATTTAGGTAATACATCAGCGTACCTGAAACTAGAATGTTTATGGACAGATTTTCATTTGGTCACTGACAATAAGTGCCCGCATGTTAGACCCCTAGTGCCGGAAACCTAGGAAATTTAGTTTCTTTAGTGATACAGATATTATAAAAAAGCAGTGTTAGCTACAGTTGTTTAGTAAAAATAAATTACTACATAAATAGCAGTGTAGTTAGAATAAAGCCATCCTTAGTGTTAAATTAACTGTCAGAAGAAATATGCAACCTTCCTTGTCATTCTTTCTTGCATTCAGTAATTTATATACATTCTCTGTCAAACTTCCAGATTTACTTAAAACAATCTTGTCCATTTTTCCCCTTTAAATAGTAGCTATTTTTTGAGCTTTTACTATTGCCTCATTCTCTGCTAGAACCAATCACACAACAATGAAACGTGTAGCCTTCTCTCTTTAAGGAGTTTTCCATTTGGATGTTGCACAGAAGTTAGATTATACCGTGGTATAACTTTCATCTATCTACTAGATGAAAGTTATACCACGGTATAATCTATCTGCTATGATAGGCATCGTTACAGTGCTAAGGACATAGGGAAGAATTGTTTTTAACCCAGTAGGAAGAGGATGATTCTGAACAAGGCTTAGCAGGTCTTCTGCCTAGGAGGTGACAAACTGTCATGGGATGAAGAGCAGCATGCTCAGAGCCACTTTCATAGCTCCACTTATTCTCTGAAATATTAATTATTATTTAGTCAGTTCCATCCTTCAGTGCAAGTCTTCAAGGGATGGAGTTGGACGCATCTTAAATCACTGAAAGCTGTCACCTTTTGAGAGATAAAATGTGACAGATTCTTAAGTAATGGGAATATCAAATTTAATGTAGCCATTAAAATAGAGCTCTCCTAACAAACAAGGTCTCCACAAAGCCAGAAATTCATTACTAAAACTGTTTCATGACAATGACACTACCTAGATAGGAGGCGAACTTAACTCCTGTAGAAGAGAATTGACCTTGTGTTGATCTGATGTGCCCCTAAATCTTTATTGTTAACAGAACCATGTTCTACTTGGTGACATCTAAATAATTTACTGAGATCAACTCAGTCAAGCACCATGAGCAAAAGTACCAGGTGAAAGAGACACGATATCTAAAATTTAGAGTACAGAGGAATAAATGGACAGATTTATTAGTGTTCTGAAAAACATATTTCATTTATGAATTTCCCACACTAAGAGAATGCACATTCCTAAATTATTGTCCTAATATGCAATTTTCAAATTTAACTTTTGCACCTTAACTTCTACTAGTTCTATTTAGGCATTACTACTATTCTATACACGTTTGAGGCTGCACTAATATTCATGTCTAATTAAAAAGAAAGAAAATTGATATTTGTATATTTTAAAATATTTACTTATGTATTTGAAAGTCAGAGTTAGAAAGAGCAAGTGACAGAGAACTTTCATCCTCTGGTTTACTTCCTAAGTAGCCACAACAGCCAGAACTGAGCCAAGGCAAAGCCAGGAGTCAGGCACTTCACCCATATCTCCCATGTGGCTGGTAGAAGCTCAAGAAATTATGCCATCTTCTGCTGCTTTTCCCAGTCCATTAGCTGAATCAGAAGTGGAGCAACTGGGACTTGAACTGGCTCCCAAATGGGACGCAGACATTGCAGGTCATGGCTTAATCCACAATACCACAATGCTGGCTCCATTGCTTTAAGGAAGGATACGGAGATTTATTTGTTTTGTATCCCCCAAAATGTTGTTTTTGGAGGAAATTCTTCAGTAAATTCAATTACATAAGATTTTCCTTAAAAAAACCCTAATATTCTAAGAAATATTCTAAAATGAAATTGGAAGACTCAGATATTAATTAATGACTATCCAAAGTGCAGATAGACAGTTAATAATGAAGAGTTGTATGTAAATTAAGAGGGCAAGCATATCATGCAAAATAAAACATGACAATGCCAAAGAAAATTTGAAATGTTTGCTTTACTTAGTCCATGTAACTATAATTTCTTGCTCATTATGTGTAAGACAATGTGTAAGGAGTTTGTAATGCATTTAAAATAGAACTATAAAGGACCCTCCCTACATAAAATTGTTTCTATTTCGAGTGTACAGGTTTCAAAGATATTTGATTTTCAATCCAAATGCAGCAGAGGTGGTAAAATTTATAAATGCAACTGTGTCATCAATGTACTTTGCTCATGCTTCTATCATTCCAGCAAGCCCCTATCAGACACCTATTCTTAGAGATTTTCTGCCAAATGTTTAAAGGGATATGAAGAAGCATAGTTAGCTTATGAACTTTGGGTGATCCTGGAAATCATATGCCTGCATGCTCAAAGTGTTTGGCTTCAGAGCATCTGCTGTCTTAGAGAGCTGGCTTTTCAGGACACAAACTTCATAGGGAAACAAAGAAAATGGTGTTCCTACACCTTTGATTAGAACGAATGGATGGGAGCTGGCGCTGTGGCATGGCAGATTAAGCATTTGCCTGCAATGCCACCATCCCATAGGTGTGCCAATTAGAGTCCCGGCTGCACCATTCCATTAGCAGCTGCTAATGCACCTGGGGAATCAGTGGAGGACAGCCCAAGTTCTTGGGCCCCTGCACTCGAATGTGAGACCTGGAGTCTCTTTGGCCCTTGGCTTTGGCCTGGCCCAGCCCTGGCTGTTTGGTAAGTGAACCAGCAGATGGAAGATACCTCTCTCCCTTTCAGTATCCCTCTCAATATCCCTGTCTCCCTGTCTCCCTCTCCCTCTCAATATCCCTCTCTCTCTTTCTCTCTCTCCCTCCTATCTCTCTCTTTCTCTCCCTCCTCTCTTTCTTTCTCTCTCTCTCCATCCCCCCCTCAACTCTGCCTTTCAAATAAATTTTAAAAATCCCTAAATAAAAAATAAAACATGTATGTATAATTAAAAATATTCCAAACACTGTTCCTCTTGGGAAAAATTATCTGTGACGTTTTGTATATTTGAAAATATTTCTGAGGAATAAAATAGAGGAGTTTGAGATGCTCTGTGGAAGGTTACTTTTAAATTATGTGAATTATGGAATTTAATCAAATTCCATTTTGGGTATTTTTAAAATTTATATTTTTTTAGTTATAATTTATTTTATTTTTAAGCATTCTCTTTTTTTGAGAAACTTAATTAACTGTGAATAAGAACCCAGGAATGACACATTTTTTGAGAGCACTTAGACATAATTATAGCTTATGAGGTGTAAATATCCTCCATTAATACACTAAAATGGGTAAGTCTTTTTTTGTTGTTGTTTAAAGACAGAGTTACAGAGAGAGGCAGAGACAGAGAGAGAGGTCTTCCATCCACTGATTCACTCTCCAGATGGCCGCAACAGCCAGAGCTGAGCAGATCCGAAGCCAGGAGCCAGAAACTTCTTCTGGGTCTCCCACATGGGTGCAGGGTCCCAAGGACCCGGGCCATCCTCCACTGCCTTCCCAGGCCACAGCAGAGAGCTGGATTGGAAGAGGAGCAGCTGGAACTAGAACCGGCGCCCATATGGGATTCCAGCGCTTCAGGTCAGGGTGTTAACCAGCTGTGCCACAGTGCAAGCCCTTGAAGTAAATCTTTGAGAATAAGTTTTACTGTTAACTTTCATAATCCAACTCTTTGAGGACATAGATCCTGCATGGGAAGTTAGTGCACAGTGACTCATATTGTTAACAATTAACACTCTTATGTATGACCTCAGTGACCATCCAAGGCTCTTGAAAT
Organism: Oryctolagus cuniculus; assembly: GCF_051225735.1. Lineage (NCBI taxonomy): Eukaryota > Metazoa > Chordata > Mammalia > Lagomorpha > Leporidae > Oryctolagus > Oryctolagus cuniculus. The sequence continues at coordinate 114,137,073 of NC_142869.1, read as the reverse complement.
GAGATGCCTAGACTATGGAAGCCTTTTGAATTCACAAACTCTTTCAGTATTTAGACAAGGCCATAATCAAAGTGGAAGTTCTCTCCTCCCTTCAGAGAAAAGTACATCTTTCATTGATGACCACTTATTTCCACTGGAGTCTCACCCACAGAGGTCTTTCCCTTAGGATATTTTTTGCCACAGTGTCTTGGCTTTCCATGCCTGAAATTCTCTCATGGGCTTTTCAGCCAGACCTTAAGGGCTGATTCTGAGGTCAGAGTTCTACTTAAAGCAATTGTCATTCTATGAGTTTGCTCCGTGGACTGCATCCCATAATAATTCTATTATTATTACCAAACACTGAATCCTATTTAAATGATCTCTTTAACAATTAATCTTAGCTATATAATCACTTTAACTCTTACTCCTACCCATGTGTTCACTCTAACGCCTTAGATGGCATTTTTAATACCAATTTTAATGGGATTTGGAGTCCCAAAGCAAATTTTCAAACTGTACCCTTAGAAGTAGGCCAGCGCCGCGGCTCACTAGGCTAATCCTCCACCTTGTGGTACCGGCACACCGGGTTCTAGTCCCGGTCAGGGCGCCAGATTCTGTCCCGGTTGCCCCTCTTCCAGGCCAGCTCTCTGCTGTGGCCAGGGAGTGCAGTGGAGGATGGCCCAAGTGCTTGGGCCCTGCACCCCATGGGAGACCAGGAGAAGCACCTGGCTCCTGCCATCGGATCTGCGCGGTGCGCTGGCCGCAGCGCGCCGGCCAAGGCGGCCATTGGAGGGTGAACCAACGGCAAAAGGAAGACCTTTCTCTCTGTCTCTCTCTCTCACTCTCCACTCTGCCTGTCAAAAAAAAAAAAAAAAAAAAAAAAAAAGAAGTAATTCCAGGGGCTGGTGGTGTGGCGTAGCACGTAAAGTCACCACCTGCAGTGCTGATATCCCATATGGATGCCAGTTCAAGTCCCGGCTGCTCTACTTCCCATCCAGCTCTCTGCTATGGCCTGGGAAAGCAGTAGAAGATGGCCCAAGTCCTTGGGCCCCTGCACCATGTGGGAGACCTAGAAGAAGTTTCTGGCTCCTGGCTTCAGATTGGCCCAGCTCCAGCTGTTGCGGCCACATGGGGAGTGAACCAGCTGATGGAAGACCTCTCTCTCTCTCTCTGTCTCTTCTCTCCGTGTGCAACTCTGAGTTTCAAATTGTGGGGAGCAACCTGGACTGGACTGAGTTACTGGAATTAAGACTTATTCTATGCATCTGCTCTCCCACAATATGGCGCTGGGAGAGGAGAAAACAGCTTCTACGCAGCTGCCTCCAGTTCAGCCAATAAACTGTAGGACTTGCTCCTGATTGGAGGAGAGCAGCGTACTCGGCGTGTGGGCAGCCGAGTTGGGATTGGCAGAGGAGGACTATAAAGGAGGAGAGAGACGGCATGCACCAGGAACATCTAAGGGGAACACCTAAGGGGAACACCTGTGCAGCCCCCCAGAGAGCCGGCCGGCGGTGTGCCGCTCCCCTGTGGAAGTGGGGAATGTGGCCAGGGGGAACTGCCCTTCCACAGAGGTGGAAGGGACGGTAGCCAACCCGGGAAGAACCAGCAGCAAACCCGGGGAGGGCTGAGCAGACGAAAGAAGAGCGCAGGGTCCTGTGTCGTTCCTCCACGAAGATGGGGAGCGACACAAATAAATAAATTATTTTTAAAAAAGAAGTATGTCTATAGAAATGTATGTAGAACTGTACAGCTTGACAGTTTTAATCTTCATAGATTCACAACTACAACTTTAGGAACATGGTGATTAGTCTCAATATGCCCACCCTCCCACCCATACACCGCTTCCTCCTTCCTACACTCCTACCTCACTTCCTCCTCCCTCTCTTATTACCACTCTTATTTTTTACTATGATCTATTTTCAACTAAATTTATACACTTATGATTATTTTTGTGTTAAGTGAAGGGTTCAAAATATAGCATAAAAAAAAAAAAAAAACGCTCCACAACAGTCAAGACAAGGACTGTTCAAAGACATTGCTTCTGAAAGTGACAATTACAATTATACAGATTTCTTTTTGGTGCTCTATTAGTTATCACAAGTCAGGGAGAACATATGTTATTAGTCCCTTTGGGACTGACTCATTTCACTAAGTATGATTTTTTTCCCAATTTCACCCAGTTGCTAATGGCTGGATTTCATTTTTTTTAGCTGCTGTATAGTATTCCATGATATACATATCCCATAATTTCTTTATCTAGTCTTCAGTTGATGGGCATTTGGGTTGATTCCATGTCTTATATATTGTGAATTCAGCTGCAATAAACATGGGATTACAGATAACTCCTTCATATGCTGATATCATTTACTTTGAGAAATATCCAGGAGTGGGATATCTGGGTCATGTGGTAGGTCTATATTCAGATTTCTGCTGTATCTCCAAAGTGACTTCCATAGAGGCTTTACCAGTTTATATTCCCAAAAACAGTGGTTTAAAGTACCTTTTATCCCACATCCTTGCCAGCATTTGTTGTTTGCTGATTTCTGTATGAAAGCCATTCTAATGGGGGTGAGGAGAAATCTCATTGTGATTTTGACTTGCATTTCCCTAATGGCTAGTTATCCTGAGAATTTTTTCATGTGTCTGTTGGCCATTTGGATTTCCTCTTGAAAAATGTCTAAGTTTTTTGCCCATTTAATAACTGGATAGTTTGTCTTGATGTTGTTGAGTTTCATGATCGCTTTATATATTCTGGTTAGTAACACTTTATCAGTTGCATAGTTTACAAATAATTTCTCACATTCTGTCAGTTGCCTCTTCATTTTACAGTACAAAAGGATCTCAATTTGATGTGATCCCATTTGTCAACATTGGCTTTAATTGCCTGTGTCTCAGAGGTCTTTTCCAAGAACTCATTGTGTATGCAATGTCTTGCAGGATTTCCTCAATGTTCTCTGATAGTTTGATGGCATCATGTCAAAGATTTAGGTCTTTATTCCATTTTGAGTGGATTTTTGTGTAAGGTGTAAGGTAGGGGTTTTGCTTCATACTTCTGCATGTGGAGATCCAGTTTTCCCAGCACCACTTGTTGAAGAGTCTCTCCTTACACCAGGGATTGATTTTAGCTACTTTGTCAAAGATAAATTGATTGTAGATGCTTGAATTAATTTCTGAAGTTTCTATTCTGTTCCATTGGTCTATCCATATGTTTTTGTACCAGTTTCAGGATGTTTTGATTATAACTGCCTGGTAAAATATCTTAAAACCTGGTATTCTGATGCGTCTGGCTTTGTTTTTATGTATAAGATTGTGTTAGCAATTTGGGGTCTCCTGTGTTTCCAGGTAAATTTCAACATCATTTTTTTTTATATCTGAAAAGACTGTTCTTGGTATTTTGATTGGTATCACATTGAATCTGTAAATTGTTTTCAGTTATATAGACATTTTGATGATATAGATTCTTCCAATCCATGGACATGGAAGATTTTTCCATTTCTTTGTATCTTCTATTTCTTTCTTTAATATTTTCTAATTCTCATCATAGAGAGCTTTGATGTTTTTGGTTACATTTATTCCAAGGTATTCAATTTTTTTTGTAGCTATTGTGAATGTGATAGATCTTAGAAGTTCTTTCTTAGCGATTGCAGTGTGTGTTTATAAAAGAGTTGTTGATTTTGTGTATTAACTTTATATCCTGCTACTTTACCAAACTCTTCTATGAGTTCCAATAGTCTCTTAGTGGAGTCTTTCGGATCCCTTATATATAGAATCATGTCATCTGCAATTAGAGATAGTTTAACTTCTTCCCAATTACTATCTCCTTGGTGTCTTTTTATTGCCTAATGGCTCTGGCTAATACTTCCAGGACTACATTGAAAAGCAGTGGTGAATAGTGGGAATCCTTATTTGGTTCTAGATATCAGTGGGAATGCTCCCAACTTATGCCCATTCAATAGGACACTGGGCACGGGTTTGTCATAAATTGCATTAATTGTGTTGAGGAATGTTCCTTCTATACCAAATCTGCTTAGAATTTTAAGCATAAAAGGGAGTTCTATTTTATCAGATGCTTTTTCTGTATCAATTGAGATAATTATGTGGTTTTTGTTCTTCAATTTGTTATGTGATTTTCACATTGATTGATATACAAATGTTGAATAATTCCTGCATACCAGGGATAAATCCCACTATGTACTGGTGACTGTCTTTCTGATGTTTCATTGGATTCAAGTGCCCTGTTTTTTATTGAGGATTTTTGCATCTATGTTCATCAGGGAAATAGATCTGCAATAGTATTTCTTTATTGTACCTTTTTCCGGTTTAGGGATTAAAGTGATGCTGGCTTCATAGAAAGAAATTGGGAGAATTTCCTCCCTTTCATTTGTTTTGAATAGCTTGAGAAGTACTGGAGTTACTTCTGTAAATATCTGGTGGAAATCAGGAGTGAAGCCATCAGTCCTGGGCTTTATTTTTGGTGAGAGAGTCTTTATTACTGAATAAATTTCTGTCTTGTTTATGAGTCTGTTCAGTTTTTCTTTCTCTTCATGGCTCCATTAGGTAGGCTGTACGTGTCCAGGAATCTATCAAGTTCTGCCAGGTTTCCCATTTTGTTGGCTTACAGATTATTGTAGTAATTTCCGTTTTGATTCTTCTTATTTCTGTGGTATCTGTTGGTACATTTCATTTTCCATCTCTAATTTTATTGATTTGGTTCTTCTCCCTCCTTTTTTTGGTTAGTTAGGCCAATGGTGTGTCATTTTGTTTATCTTTTCAAAGAACAAGCTCTGTTTTGTTGATCTTTTGTATTTTTTGTTTGTTTCAATTTTGTTTCTTATCTAATTTTATTTTTTAACTTTTATTTAATAAATTTCCAAAGTACAGCTTTTGGATTACAGTGGATTTCCCCCCATAACTTCCTTCTTACCTGCAACCCTCCCAACTCCCACTCCTACTCCCTCTCCCATTCCATTCACATCAAGATTCATTTTCATTTCTCTTTATATACAGAAGAGCAATTTAGTATATATTAAGTAGAGATTTCAACAGTTTGCACCTGCACAGAAACACAAAGTGTAAAATACTGTTTGAGTACTAGTTACAGCATTAATTTACATTGTACAACACATTAAGGACAGAGATCCTACATGGGGAGTAAGTGCTCAGAGACTCCTGTTATTGACTTAACAATTGACACTCTTGTTTATGGCGTCAGTATCACCCAAGGCTCTTGAGTTGCCAAGGCTATGGAAGCCTTTTGATTTTGTCGACTTCGATCTTATTTAGACAAGGTCATAGTCAAAGAGGAAGTTCTCTCCTCCCTTCAGAGAAAGCTACCTCTTTCTTTGATGGCCCCGTTCTTTCCACTGGGATCTCACTCACAGAAATCTTTCATTTAGGTATTTTTTTTTCTTGTCAGAGTGTCTGCTTTCCATGCCTAAAACATTCTCATGGGCTCTTCAGCCAGATCTGAATGCCTTAAGGGCTGACTCTGAGGCCAGAGTGCTGTTTAGGACATCTGCCATTCTATGAGTCTGCTGTGTCTCCCACTTCCCATGTTGGATTGTTCTCTCCTTTTTAATTCTTTTTAATTTCTTCTCTAATTTTAATTATTTCTTTTCCCCTAATTGTTTTTGGTTTGGCTTGCTGTTGTTTTTCTGGATCCTAGAGATGCATTGATAGCTCATTTATTTGGTGCTTCTCCAATTTCTTGATGTAGGCACCAATTGCTATAAACTTCCCTCTTAAAATTGCATTTGCTGTTTCCCATAAGTTTTCATTTGTTGCATTGTTGTCATCATTTGTTTTCAGAAATTGTTCGATTTTTGTTTTGGTTTCTTCAATGACACACTGTTCATTCAGTAGCATGTTATTCAGTCTCCATATGTTCTCATATGTTCTGAGAAAACCTGAGTTATTGATTACCAGCATCATTGCATTGTGGTCAGAGAAGATACATGGTATGATTTCCACTTTTTTTTTAATTTACTGATACTTGCTTTATAGCCTAGCATGTGGTCAATCCCAGAGACAGTTTCATACATTGGTGAGAAGAATGTGTGTTCTGTGGCTGTAGGATGGAAAACTATGTTGATATCTGTTAGGTCCATTTGGTTTAATGTCAGTTAACTCTATTGTTTCCTTGCTGATTTTCTGTTTGGTTAATCTGTCCATTGCTGAATGTAAGGTATCAAAGTCCTCCATTACTATTGTATTTGAGTCTATGTCTCCATTTAGATGCCTTAACATTTGTTTTAAATAGCCAGGTGCCAGCCGGCACCATGGCTCACTAGACTAATCCTCCGTCTGTGGTGCTGGCGCACTGGGTTCTAGTCCTGGTCGGGGCACCGGATTCTGTCCTGGTTGCCCCTCTTCCAGTCCAGCTCTCTGCTTGTCCCAGGAGGGCAGTGGAGGATTGCCCAAGTGCTTGGACCCTGCACCCTCATGGGAGACCAGGAGGAAGCACCTGGCTCCTGGCTTTGTGATCGGCACAGCGCACCAGCCATAGCGGCCATTTGAGGGGTGAACCAACGGAAGGAAGGCCTTTCTCTCTGTCTCTCTCTCACTGTCTATAACTCTCTCTCTCTCTCTCTCTCTCTCACTGTCTAACTCTACCTGACAAAAAAAATTAAATAATAAATAGCCAGGAGCCCTATAATTAGGTGTGTATATATATATATATATATATAATAGTTTTTCCTATTGAATTGATCCTTAAATTGTGCCTTTCTTGGTCTCTTTAAACGGTTTTTGTCTGATATTAGGATGGCTATCCCGGCTCTTTTTTGGTTTCTGATATCATGGAATATCTTTATTTCCATGTTTTCACTCTCAGTCTGTGCGAATCTTTCTTGGTGAGATGTTTTTCTTGTAGGCAGCAAATGGTGATTTTTGTTTAATGCAATCAGCTAGTCTGTGTCTTTTAACTGGAGAGTTGAGGCAATTTACATTCAAGTAAGTAATGATTGATAAGTAATGATTTTGCCCTGCCATTTTTCAATAAATATTCCTATTTTGTACTTTGGATTCCTCCATACTTTTACTGGGAGATTTTCTTTCATCACCTTCATTTATAATGATGACCATGTTTCTATGTGTAGCACATCCTTAAGCATCTTTTGTAAGGCTGGACTGGTGGTGACAAATAGAGGGATTCTGGGACACATGGTAATTCTGGTTTTTGTTTGTTTGTTTGTTTGTTTTTTGGAAATCTCCATATTGTTTTTCACAATGTCTATATTACTTTACATTCCCAAAAACAGCATGCAAGTCTTCCTTTTTCTTCATATCTTCACTAATATCTTTTATTTTTTGGTGTTTTCATAAACCATTCTAACTGGAGCAAGATGATATTTTCCTGTGGTTTTGAGTTACATTTCTGTTATGGTTAGTGATGTTAAACATATTTTCATGTACCCCGTGGTCATTTTCCTTTTAAAGAAGTCTGTTTAGGTCTATTGCCCAGTTTTTAATTGAAGTACTTGTGGAAGCTTTTGTTCCAATGTATTTTGCTATTGGCTTTTGCACTGAGCTCCTTATAAATCATGGATATGTGAGATGTGTAGTTTGCAAGTATGTTTTACTATTCTCTTGTTTGTCTCCTTCCTGTGTTAATTTTGTCCATTGTTGTACAGAGGCATTTTAGTTGGTGAAATCCTTTTGTCTATCTTTGCTTTTGTTTCCTGTGCCTCTCAGGTTTGGTTCAAAACATTTTCTCGCCTATTCCCATGTCTGCAAACTTTTCTCTTACATTTTCTTCTGATAATTTCATAGTATTGGGTCTTACATTTATGTTACTATATTTTCAGCTGATTTTTTTTTGTACATGGTGATAGATTGAGGTTAGATTTTACTCTTTCTGCATATGGATGTACAATTTTTCCCAGGACTATTTCTTGAAAAGACTGCTTTCTTTAATATGTGTTTTTACTGCATTTGTCATGGTCAATCTTCTGTGGATGTGTGGGATTTATTTAAGATCTCTATCCTGTTTCATCTGTGTCTCTTTTTATGACACTACCATGTTGTAACTATAGTATTTTTATAGAATATGTTATAGTTAGGAAGTATAATACCTTCTACTTCAATCTTTTTCTCAAGATTTCATTTGCTGTTTGGAGTCCTTTGTGGTTTCATATAGTTTTTGGCAGTGTTTTTTTTTCTAGTTCTATAAAAACATCAATGGTGTTTTGATAGTGATTGCATGGAATCTGTATATTATTTTTAGTAGTAAAGACATTTTAATGATAACAGTTCCTCTAATTGGCAAATCCAGATGTCTTTTCTCTGTATCCTATTTAACTTATTACATCAAAATTTATTGCTCATATTATTCAGCCTTCATACTCCAAGTTTTCCATTTAAATTAAGGATTATTTATGTAGATAATGGATATTTCTAGTTCAGATTAATCCCACCTATATTGTAACTAGAAAGCAATGTTATTTTTTTCCAGCTTTGTTAAAGTGTTGAAGTTGGAATTTTTTAACTGAATGAAATTACAGGCATCTCTCTTAGCTTCTATATCCATTAGTGTCCCAAGTACATAGTAATTTCAGAGGTTAATATGTCTCCCAGTTGCAAAAAAATAATTCTATGAGCTTTAACTGATTTTCAACAATTTTATCTCATATTTCTTGAAACTGCTTCAGCCTTGGAAAGTGAATACTAAAGTATAGACTGGATGTGACATGTTTTCAAGCCATCACTTGCTCCATGACTTCCCCCCCTCTCCAGCATGAGGAGTTGAGGATATATTGCTGTGTGTGATTGCATTCTATCCTGACAATATTTCCCATTGAAGAAGGTAGAAATGCATGCTTGCCATTGCTTTCTTTCCAGGGTTTTATGTAATTTTTGTCGTGGGAACCTTGTTGTTGGTTTCTTTGTTTTCAGAGATTATCCAAGTTCTGCTTAAATTCTCTGGCTATGCTTTTACTATCTCCCCTCCCTCTGTGAGCCACTAGCTTCCAGCAGTTACCATACCACCTCCTTATATGTATGTTCTTTCTTCATTATCTTTTTTTTTTTTTTTTGGCAGGGTCTCTTTTTAAAAGCTTTAGCTATGCCATTTTTTCAATAATGCCCATCTTAGGAGCTCTACTTGACTTATGTAATTTTATGTAATTCCATATCCTTCTCCATGCATCTGTCTTTTCCTATCATGTCCTATAGGAGCAGCTTCATAGAGATTTTCAAGTTCAGATAGTCTACAGTCAGAATTAAATGTTGATTATTAGAACTCTAGAGGGTGGTCATGTGCCCAAGCAGTTTTTTGAAGTACAGAAAAATTTCTTTCTCTGGAACAGATGGAGAGTTGGTGAACTTGGGAAATGTGTAAATTTCCATTTATGGACACTGTTATATACATGGGGTAAATTCAGAGGTAGTTTTTGTAGCTCACCTTATACTATATATATTATTTAGCTGTTTACTTTAAGATGTGGGCATTCTAAATTCTTTATATTGCTGTTTTAATTTGAAGTTTCAGCTGATTTGAGAATGAGTTAGTTCCTGTTTAACATTTAAATACACACAAAAATTTTATGATGCAGAACCATGAAGATGAAAACATATGGAGGTTATCATAATAAAAAACCCTTCAATTTTAGATTATTGCCACCCTAAATTATAGAACACACTGCTCTTTCTTGGATGATGGAAAACATTTGTAAGTACCCATTTCGTGAAGTTCACTGGAACTTGATCTAAAAAATTCAGGATACACATGGATCAAATCTAATGGCATTAATTTAAATTATTCCCATAATTCTCATTTATATGATAAACCTCTACCATAGTTTTTTGTTGTTGTTGTTGTGTTTGGTTTTTTTTTTTTTTTTTTTTTTTTTGGTAGGGCACTTGATCAGTTTCCCCACATTTCCCCTTGATTTTTCTTTCCCTTCAATTTCTAGGGAATATTGTTATTATTTGGATGTGGAATTCACTAGCTTTGTTGAGCTGACATTCTGAGCTGAGATTCTCAGAGTTGACTTTGTACAGACAAAGTCTCCTCTTATTGACTGTTTTGCTTTCACAGTTTTTGTTAACTGCAGTCAGGAAATACTTAATGGAAAATTCCAGAAATTAACAATTCATGAGTTTTAAATTGTATTCCTTTCTGAGTAGCATAATGAAATTATTCTTATTAGCCAGTTAGTAGATTTCTCAATTATCTAGTAGCCCCACATAATCAAAGTGCTGTGTCCAAGTAACTTCTTGTATCACTTAATAATGGCCCCAAACCACAAAAATAGTGATGCTGGCAATTCAGATATCCCTAAAAGAAACCACAGAATACTTCCTTTTAAAGGAATGGTGAAAGTTCATGACTTAATAAGAAAAATGTAGCATATGCCTAGGTTGCTGTGTTCTAAAGTACAATAAAGTACTTTTAGAGAGGCCATATTCACAACTTTATAAAAATTACTATTATTTATGTTTATAAGACAAAATGACATAGAAAAATATTTTCTATATACTTGCTTATTCGCCAATGACTTCAGTAGCCAGGTCTGGTCCATGCTGTAGCCAGGAGCCAGAAACTCCATCAGGGTCTCCCACATTCATGACAAGAGCCCTAGCATACCTTTCACTGCCTTCCCAAGCTTATCAGTATGGAGGCAGAGAAGTCAGGATGGGAATCAGCCCTCCAATCTGGGATGCTGGTGTCTCAAGTGATTGTTTAACTCTGTGTGCCAAAAACACCAGTCTGCACATAACTTTTCTTAACAGTACATTGTTATGATTATCATTTTTGTTGTTAATCTCCTGCTATGTCTAGTTTATAAATTAAATTTGATCATATATGTTTGCATAAGAAAAAATACTTCATATAGTGATATTTTCCATTGTTTCACCTGTAGCAATCTTGGAACTCCCAACCACGTTGAGGAACTACTTAACTTGTTGACTAATTTCAAGAATAAAAATACTGCTCTGAAACAAGAGGAAAACATTTATAGAAGTACCATGTTAACCATGGAAGCATTTTCTTACTTCATTGTTAAAATAAAAATGGGGTGATTCCCCAATGCTTTTTCCTTCTTTTTGTTTTTATTCTTGCTACCATCACTGGATGAGCTACTTTATTTTCACTCTTCATTGACCATGATTTATGTACTAATCACTAAGACTCTAGGCATCAACATGTTCAAAAGTATGCTTGAGAAAGAACTAAATGGAGAATTCCTTTGTCAAATGAATTGTAAAACAGTAAGTATTAAGCTTGATGATTTTCTCCATCACAAATGTAGAATACATTTCTTGAGTATGGTTTAATTTAGAATAAGTGTTGCATATATAATATGCCTGTGTCAGCTTTTAAAATGAACATATCAAAGTCTAAAAATATTTTCTTATTTAATTTTGTATGACAAGTGTATCATACACTTATGATAAGTATAATAAGAGTATAACAGATCTATGATTCATGTTCTAGGTATGTCTTAGATATGTCTCAGGAAATTAGTACCATTGAGTCTCAAACTTTAAAGACATTATTTTTATAAAGATTTTTTTATTTATTTGAAAGGCATAGTTACTGGGAGAGGAGGAGAAACACAGAGGGAAACCTTCACTCTTCTGGTTCACTCTCCAAATGGCTTTAGTGGGAAGTCTGGAGCATCATTCTGGTCTTCCCCATGGGTCCTGGGGCCCAAGCTCTTGGGCTATCTTCTGGTGCTTTCCCAAGGCCATTTGCAGGGAGCTGGTTTGGAAGTGGAGCAGCAGGGACAGGAACCAATGCCCATATGGGATGCCAGCATCACAGGTGGAGGTTTAACCTGCTATGTCACAATACATAACCCTTAAATAAACTATTGGTTGGTTGGTTGGTTGGTTTGTTTGTTTATTTATTTATTTATTTGAAAGGCGGAGTTATAGAGAGGCAGAGGCAGACAGCTCTTCCATCTGCTGATTCACTCCCCATTTAGCCACAAGGGCCAGAACTGTGCCTATCTGAAGCCCAGAGCCAGGAGCTTCTTCTAGGTATCCCACACAGGTGCAGGTGCCCAAAGACCTGGGCCAACTTGCACTACTTTCCTGTACCATAGCAGAGAGCTGGATCAGAAGTAGAGCAGCCTGGACTCAAACTGGAATCCATATGGGATGCCAGCACTGCAGGCAGTAGATTTACCTGCTACTCCACAGTGCTGTTCCCTAAAGAAATTTTTAATCTAGGTGAAATTTCTACTGAATCTGTTAAGTTATCCCAGGGATAACAACACACACAATGACAGTTTGTGATCAATTTCTTGATTTGGTAGTTCAGGAGAAGGGTAGGGGCCGTGCAAAACAGCCCTCTGGCAGTCATATAACTTTCATAAAATTCTTTGTTAGGCAGAGTCAGTATCTGCTTCCCTGTAATGTGGCTCATTTTCTCTGGGAAAGCTATGTAGAGCTGATCTGTACTTTCAACACTCAAGAACTAAGTGAGTGTTTTGTGACAAATATAGGATCAGCTATCCTGGGAGTAAGCAAAAATAAGTATGACCATGTTCTTATCATAGATGGAAGAAGCAGTCTTGTGATAGCTTCTCAGATCTTCAAAAATAAATATCAGCTTACTTTCTATAAAAGTATGCTCTCACATCAGGTAAAACTTTTATAAAATATAAAAATCTAATTATTCAGTGAAAAGTGCTGATAATCTCCTACTAATAGAGTATATTTCCCATTGAATCTATTTGAGTTAAAATTTGTTTGTGATATTTTATATATGTCATATCGTTTATATTATATATGATATATATAATGTAATATATGATATGCATGTACATATGATAATATATGATATATGTACATGTGTATATATAGCAGATGAGATAATATATGATATATAATATCACAATCTCACACACACATATATATTCTTTGTGTGTGTGTATGTATGGTACACTAAAGAACAGCATTACTGATGAAAGAAACTGTCAGCTCTAGCTTTCTAAAACAGACTCTGCCAAAAGTAATAACCAAGAAGGAATGAGGGGCATGTCTCAAGACGGTTGAGAGTGTTTAGGAATTTCTGAAAGTCCAGGGATGATAGAGGCAGGAGAACACACACACACACACGCATATTTATAGATACTAGTCAGAGTTTGAGATCTTAAAATTTCTGAGTTATGGAATATTAAATTTATCAAAATAAATGTATGAATAATATTTAACAACATGACAATCATCCAGTAACTTCAGTTCCATGGAACACAACCATGAGTTTCTCTGTATACAATGATGCAAAAATTTCAAAACCTAACACAATTTTTATGCTATTAATGGGTTTTTAAGATAAGAGTCAGAGGAGCCATCACTGTGGCAGAGCAGGTAAAGCCGCCACCTGCTGTGCCAGCATCCCATATGGGTGCTGGTTCGAGTCCCGGCTGCTCCACTTCTGCTCCAGCTCTCTGCTATGGCCTGACAAAATAGTAGAAGATGGCCTAAGTCCTTGGGCTTCTGCACCCGCATGGGAGACCCGGAAGAAGCTCCTGGCTCCTGGCTTCAGATCGGCGCAGCTCCAGCTGTTGCAGCCAACTGGGGAGTGAACCGGCAGTTGGAAGACATCTCTCTCTCTCTGTCTCTCCTTGTTCTCTGTATAAAACTGACTTTCAGAGCCGGCGCCGCGGCTCACTAGGCTAATCTTCTGCCTTGCGGCGCCGGCATACCGGGTTCAAGTCCCGGTCGGGGTGCCAGATTCTGTCCCAGTTGCCCCTCTTCCAGGCCAGCTCTCTGCTGTGGCCAGGGAATGCAGTGGAGGATGGCCCAAGTGCTTGGGCCCTGCACCCCATGGGGGACCAGGAGAAGTACCTGGCTCCTGCTTTCGAATCAGTGCAGTGCGCTGGCTGCAGCACGCCGGCCGTGGCGGCCATTGGTGGGTGAACCAACGGCAAAGGAAGACCTTTCTCTCTCTGGCTCTCTCTCTCACTGTCCACTCTGCCTGTCAAAAAAAAAAAAAAAAAAAAAACCAACAACAACAAAAAAAAAAAACCTGACTTTCAGGTAAAATAAATAATTATTTTTAAAAAAAGAGTCATAGAAAGCAATAATTCTGTTTTCTGTGCTGTTCAGAGTACAATTCCTATCTTGTGTTACTTCTGAAAGCCAGAAAAAGGGAGCTACTGAAATGCTGAACAATGTGGAATAAACAAGATTATGAGGCAGTGTATACACTGTGAATAGTCTTGAGAAGGAAACAGATGAGCAGGTGTTTGGCCTAATAGTTAAGATGCCTATGTCCCATATCAGAGTAAATGGTTTTTACTAAAGGCTCTGGCTCCTGACTGCAGCTTCATGTTAATGTAGACCCTGGGAAGCAACAATGGTGGTTCTACTGGCTCTGCAACTCATATGGGAAACCTGGATTGGCCTTCATGTTCCTGGCTCCCAGCTCTGGCCCCAGAATCTGCTGTAGCATTGAAGGAGTGGATCAGTTGTTGGGAGTTCTTTCCCTACACCTGAAATAAAAATTTTTAAAAGAAATATATTTTGAAAATAAGAGGACAGATCAAAGGAGAAGAGTTGATGAGGCTAGACTTAATGTTCCATATAATGACTCTATTGAGAGTAGAATTTATTTCAGGGTTCAAAAATTAAACTATATAAAATAGCAATCACCCTGAAGGAAAAAAAAACTTATTTGTAAACACTTTGCAAGAATAAAAGAGAATAATAATGTTTTTAAAACTGTATATATATGAAATACATGAATTTTGTTCCCTTTTTATAAATAAGTTCAAAAATGTTTATAACAAATATCTTATAGAGGAATGTTCTATAAAATGTGTATATATATATATATATATATATATATAGAGAGAGAGAGAGAGAGAGAGATCTTCCACCTGCTGGTTCCATCCCAAAATGTCCACCACAGCTAGGGCTGGTCAAGGTCGAAATTAGGTACCCAGAGCTCCTTCTGTATCTGCCACAGGGGCAACAGGGGCCCATGCACTTGAGCCATCATATGCTGCCTCACAAGGTGCTTAAGCAGGAAGCTGCATGGGAAGCAGAGCAACTGAAACTCAAATGGGCACTTCAAAATGGGATGGAGGTGTCCCAAGTAGTGGGACACAATGCCTGTCCCAGGGATGGATTTTTTTTTAATAAAATTTGTGGGAATGCACTTTCTTCTGTATACTGCAATGGAAAAAATATATGAATAATGGATACCTCAAGAAACAAGAAAAAATTAGCAAACAAGATGGTGATTTTTCAAAGTATTAGATATCAGAAGATGAACAACAATGATCCCTGAAAGATGGGACACAAATAAAGGAACTCTGATTGCCTAACTTGTCAAAAAATCTGGGAGAATTCTTAGAAATGAAAATTGTTAGGGGAGACAAACAGTCTCCAGTTTTAAGCTTGAATTAATAAGATGGAGCTGAGAGCCCAGGGAGACCAAATTGAGAAAAGTATGTAGGGCAGACTAAGAACAGTTACATAGAGAGAATCCTCTAAATATGCAGAGTTAGCTGAAGTCTATAGCAGAGAACTTACCTATACATATGAAGAAACTACAGAAAAAAATCCATCTGAAAAAAGAAAACCTATATAGCATTGAAGTGGGACTGTGAACAATTCCTGCTCCTACTAGGTAGCACTGAAAATATCATAGACTGGGGCCGGCGCTGTGGTGCAGCGAGTTAAAGCCCTGGCCTGAAGTGCCGGCATCCCATATGGGTGCCAGTTCGAGTCCCAGATGCTTCTCTTCCAATCCAGCTCTCTGCTATGGCCTGGGGAAGCAGCAGAAGATGGGCCCCTGCACCCTCGTGGGAGACCTGGAAGCAGCTCCTGGCTCCTGGCTTCGGATAAATGCAGATCCGGCTGTTGCGGCTATCTGGGGAGTGAACCAGCACACAGAAGACGTGTCTCTCTGTCTCTACCTCTCTCTGTAACTCTTTCAAATAAATAATAAATAAATAAATATTAAAAAAAGAAAAGAAAATATCATAGACCAAGAGGTATTGGACAGAGTAATGTGATTTCTTCCTCAGTAGTGAGGGAAATAATAGTGTTAGGTAACATGCTGCTCTGTTTCCATCTAACACAATTTAACTCTAAGACAAAGATCAAACTGGTTCTCAACACTGAAGCTATATCATAGGATGACACTCAATTATTTGTAGAGGGGCAGGACCATGCCATAGCAGGTTCATCTACCACTTGGGACACCACATTCCATAGCAGAAGCCTGGAATGTAGTTCAGACTACTTCACTTCCAATTCAGCTCCATACTAACATGCCTGGAGAGGCAGCAGATGATGGCTCAAGTACTCAAGTCCCTTCTAGCCAACATTGGAAAACTAGTTGGGATTCCCAGTTTCTGGCATTGGCCTGGCCCAGCCCTTGCTATTGTGGGCATTTGCAGAGTGAACCAGGGAATGGAAGAGTGATTAATTCTCTCTCTCTCTCTGTCTCCCCCCACTCCGTCATTTCCCTGCCCCCTTTCCTTCCTTTCTCTTCTCTATCCCCATCATTTGTCACTCTGCCTTTATTATAAGCAATCTTTTTAAAAAATGTTGATAGAAATGCAAAATAGTCAGAACCCAGTGTGGTAAGTTTCAAAATACCTGGCATTCAGTCAAAAATTACAAGGCCTACAAAGAAGTAAGAAAACTCAGGGGTCAACATTAGGGTGCCACTACTAGTGCTGCTGGCATAATACCTGAGCACCAGTTTCAGTTCTGACTGCTTTGCTTCAGATTCAGGTCTCTGTCAGTGAGCCTGGAAAAGCAGTAGATGGTGATCCAAGTACTTGGATCTCTGCAACCCATGTGGGAGCTCCTGGCTTTGGATTGGCCTAGCCTTGGCTGTTGTGGCCATTTGGGGACTATTTGTATATTTTCTTCAGAGAAATATCTATTAAGATTCTTTGCCCTACAGTCATGGGATTTTTTGTTGGTGGAATGAAAGAGTTCTTCAGACATTTTGGAGACTAGGCTTAAATATAAGACTTGACTGAAAATATTTTCTCCTATTATATGGGGTATGTTTCACTTATTTTCTTTGAGCACAAACTTCTTAATTTGAACAAGGCTAATTTACCTATCCCTTTTGTTGCTTGTGCCTTTGGTGCTTTATTTGTAAAACTGTTACTAAAGGCAACATCATGAAGATTTGACTCCATAACATCTAAGAATTTCATACATTTAGCTTCCTTACTACTCAATAGGGAAACTCTGAAGTTTTTCTCTAGACCAGATATGATACACACCCTCAAGAAAGAGGCTGTACTTAAGAAAAGATTATAAAATATAACTTTGTCCTGAATTTATTTTCATCAGAATTTTGTGTGGTTTTTACATTCAATACATTTGCAATATTTAGTTATGCATGTCTAGCATAATGCATCAAGGCACAGTATCATACAGTACACAAATCAAGAAATTGACACTTTTTTCTGAGTCCATTGTGATTATTCATAACTTTTTACTGATCAAGTGTCTCTAAATAATGCAGCTTTCAGTTAAAAGAAGCTCAATTATTAGTGAAACAGAATCATACTGATTTAAGTGCGTCACCAGTACTCCATCAATCCCAAATGTATAACTGATGTCAGTGATTCAAGATCCAGGTCAAATGAGAGGTAGACTGGAATCTCAGTAGATGGTATAGAGAAGATGTTTTGAGAAAAAAAGTAAGGTAAGAAGGATATTAAAATAGATTACATGCTTAAACGGTTAGGGAAGAATCTAGAAAAATGTAGAAATGTGGTCATATCCATATCTTCAAGATAACAAAGGATAAAATTGAAGATGGAAGAAAATTGAGCTAGGTCCAGATATCATCTCAAAGTTCAGCATATCAATGTAATTATAACTTTTTTGTATACCTGTGATCACATTGCTCTCAAGATTCTATGCCTTTACTATAAGAATATTCACAGCATAATCTACCAAGACTAGAAAGTGAAAGAGCCATTCCCAGAAAAAACATAAGGTTCACTTATGTAGAAGATTAGGATATACTAAATAAATTTTTTAAAAAAGTTTAATTCACCAATCCTCTGAGATAATGTCAATACAATTTTTTTTTTCACAGAAAAAAATAACAAATTAGATGTGACAAAGACACCAGTGGGGAGAGGAGGGACGCCCAGGGCTCCGAGTCCACATACATCGGTGCTGGAAGCGGAGGTGAGCTCAGTAACTGGAGACATTGGCGGGGAAACGGTGGACAGAATTTTAGAGGGACGCGGGTTTTGAAGCGGGAAAGTCCAACAGACTGACTACAGGAGAGAAGGAAAAATAAATAAATAAATAAATAAATAGGTGGGGGCATACTGGTACAGACAAGTTCCACTCTCCGCCAACCTTGCAAAGGCGAGCATGAGACAAAGAGCTGGGATATACATAATAAAAGGGGAGAGTTAAGGCTACAATTCAGTAGCCTAGGCAACCCAGTGGGAGTCTGCAGGAGAAACTGATCCTGCACAGACTCTTTGGGTAGAAGCCAGCTGAAGCTAAATACCATCCATTCTGCTCAGCCTTGCAGTATTACTTACCTCCTGAACACAAAATAAAATAAAATAAAATAAATAAATGAATAAATAAATAAATAAATAGAGATTTGCCATGCATAACCTGAGGGTGTCACCTTTGCACACCTGTAACCCTGAAGAACCAAGCAGAGCTCTCAGGCCACACCCATCTCAAGCCTCCAAGGCTCCTCCAACAGCAGGCAGTCCACTTAACACAGACATAGTATAATAAAAAAAAAAAAAAAAAAAAAAAAAACAACTCACAGTGAGGGAAACAGAATTAACCATGCCAAGCAATAAACACAGAAATCGAGGGAACAAGATCACCGATGACATTATGATGCCTCCAAATAAATAAAACACCCCAAGCCAAGATTATGAAGATGATGAGATAGAAGAAATGCAAGATACAGATTTCAAAAAAATTTATGATAAGAACATTTAGAAGTTTTCAAAAGCAAATCCTTGAACTACAGAAATCCTTATTGGACAGGATTGAAAATCTCTCTCGTGAAAATGAAATTTTAAGAAAGAATCAAAATGAAACGCAGAAACTAGTAGAGCAGGAAAGTGTGATAGTGAAGAGAAATCAAAATGAAATGAAGAGCTCAATAGATCAAATGACAAACACATTAGAGAGCCTTAAAAACAGAATGGGTGAAGCAGAAGAGAGAATATCGGACTTAAGAGAGAGAACAGGAAAGGATACAGTCAAACCAAAGAAAAGAAGAGGAAATTAGAAATCTAAAAAATATTGTTGGGAATCTACAGGATACTATTAAAAAAACCAACATTCGGGTTCTAGGAGTTCCTGAAGGCATGAAGAGAGAGAGAAAGGATTAGAAGGCCTTTTTAGTGAGATACTAGCAGAGAACTTTCCGGGTCTGGAGAAGGACAGAGACATCCTAGTACAGGAAGCTCATAGACCCCCAATAAACATGACCAAAAGAGATCCTCACCACGACACGTTGTAATTAAACTCACTACAGTGAAACATAAAGAAAAGATCCTAAAATGTGCAAGAGAGAAATGTCAGATTACTCTCAGAGGATCTCCAATCAGACTCACAGCAGACTTATCAGAAACACTACAGGCTAGGAGGGAATGGCGAGACATAGCACAGGTGCTAAGAGAGAAAAATTGCCAGCCCAGAATATTATATCCTGCTAAGCTCTCATTTGTGAATGAAGGTGAAATAAAGACCTTTCATAGCAAACAGAAATTGAAAGACTTTGTGGCCACTCATCTGGCCCTGCAAAAGATAGAGTGAAATAAGCCAGTCCCAAAGGGACAAATACCATATGTTCTCCCTGATCGGTGATGACTGACTGAACACCAAGAGGGAAACCTGTTGGAGTGAGGTGGACACTATGGGAAATGGTGGCTTGATCAGCATAGCCCTGACTGTTAATGAACAACTTAATACATTATCCCTCTTAGTAGTTTTTTTATCTGTTCTACTTAATATGACTGGTTTAGATCTGTAACTGATGCACAGTTATTCTTAAGTGTTGAAAATTAACTGAAATGTGATCCCTGTTGAACATGGTGGTGGGAATGGGAGAGGGAAGAGATGTATAATTTGGGACATGCTCAGGCTGACTTGCCCCAAGTGGTGGAGTTGGAAGCATACCAGGGGATTCCAATTCAATCCCATCGAGGTGGCATGTACCAATGTCATCTCACTGTTCCAGGTGATCAGTTTCAGTTCACAGTTGGTCATGGTGAAGGGACTGGGAGTCAAAGGGAACACATAGACAAGTCTAGTACCTGCTAACGCTAACCGATAGAATAAATAAAGGGGAGAGTGATCCAACATGGGAAGTGAGATACTCAGCAGACTCATAGAATGGCAGATGTCCTAAATAGCACTCTGGCCTCAGAATCAGCCCTAAAGGCATTCTGAGCTGGCTGAAAAGCTCATGAGAGTATTTCAGGCATGGAAAGCCAAGACACTCTGGCAAAAGATCTCTGTGAGTGAGATCTCAGTGGAAAGAACAGGTCATCAAAGAAGGAGGTACCATTCTCTGAAGGGAGGAGAGAACCTCCACTTTGACTATGACCTGTCTAAACAAGATAAGAGTCGGAGAACTCAGAGGGCTTCCATAGCCTTGGAAACTCATGACTGGAGCATAGGGAGATTACTGATGCCATAGACAGGAGTGTCAATTGGTAAAGTCAACAACAGGAGTCACTGTGCACTTACTCCTCATGTAGGATCTCTATCCTTAATGTGCTGTACATTGAGATTTAATGCTATAACGAGTACTCAAACAATATATTTCACTTTGTGTTTCTATGGGGGTGCAAACTGTTGAAATCCTTACTTAATGCATACTAAACTGATCCTCTGTAAAAAAAAAAAAAAAAAAAAAAAAGAAATTATCAATTCCCAACTTGACTCTCACTGGGATTAAACATGACAATAGGTCTGCTCTGATTTCATCATCATTTAAAAAAATCATCTATTATTTTTCACTTTATGTTTCTGTGTGGGAGCAAACTGTTGAAATCCATACTTAATGTATACTAAGCTGATCTTCTGTATATTAAGATAATAGAAAATGAACCATGATGTGAATGGAAGGGGAGAGGGAGTGGGAAAGGGGAGGGTTGTGGGTGGGAGGGACGGTATGGGGGGGAAGCCATTGTAATCCATAAGTCGTACTTTGGAAAATTATATGCATTAAATAAAAGTTTAAAAAAAAAAAAAGATACTTAAAGATGTGATACACACAGAAACACAGAAACACGGCCATCAATATGAAAGAAGGAAAGGAAGAACACCTACCAGTAAAAGAGCATGGGAAGCTCAAAGCATATACTAGAAAATAACTCCGGGAAAATGTCAGGGCAAAGTCACTACATATCAATAGTCACATTAAACATTAATGGCCTGAACTGTCCAGTTAAAAGACACAGACTGGCTGACTGGCTTAAGGAACAACACCCAACTATTTTTTGCCGACAAGAAACACATCTCTCTAACAAAGATGCATGCAGACTGAAAGTGAAAGTTTGGAAAAAGATATTCCATGCCAACAAAAACCAAAAAAAGCAGGTGTAGCCATATTAATATCAGACAAAATAAACTTTAATACAAAAACTGTTAAGAGAGACAAAGAGGGGCACTATATAATGATTAAGGGTTCAATTCAACAGGAAGATGTAACTATTTTTTTTTTGACAGGCAGAGTGGACAGTGAGAGAGAGAGACAGAGAGAAAAGTCCTCCTTATCGTTGGTTCACCCTCCAATGGCCGCCGCGGCCGGCGCACTGCGCTGATCCGATGGCAGGAGCCAGGAGCCAGGTGCTTTTCCTGGTCTCCCATGGGGTGCAGGGCCCAAGCACCTGGGCCATCCTCCACTGCACTCCCTGGCCACAGCAGAGAGCTGGCCTGGAAGAGGGGCAACCGGGACAGAATCTGGCTCCCCAACCGGGACTAGAACCCAGTGTGCCGGCGCCGTTAGGTGGAGGATTAGCCTAGCGAGCCGCGGCGCCGGCTAGGAAGATGTAACTATTATAAATGTATATGTACCTAATTACATGGCACTGGTCTATTTAAAAGATATGTTAAGGAACTTAAAGGGAGACTTAGATTCCAATACAATAGTACTGGGGGAATTCAATACTCCACTCTCAGAAATAGATAGATCATACAGGCAGAAGATCAACAAGGAAACAGCAGATTTAATCGACACTATTGTCCAAATGGATCTAACAGATATCTACAGAACTTTCAATCCTACATCTAAAGACTTTACATTCTTCTCAGCAGTGCATGGAACCTTCTCTAGGATTGATTACATACTAGGTCATAAAGCAAGTCTCAGCAAATTTAAAAGAATTAGAATCATACCATGCAGCTTCTAAGACCACAGTGGAATGATGCTGCAAATTAGCAACTCAGGAAACCCCAGAAAGTATGCAAACACATGGAGACTGAACAACATGCTCCTGAATGAACACTGGGTCATTCAAGAAATCAAAAGAGAAATCAGAAACTTTCTGGAAGTAAATGAGGATAACAACACAACATATCAAAACTTAGGGGATACGGCAAAAGCAGTATTGAGAGGCAAGTTTATAGCAATAGGGGCCTATATAAAGAAATTGGAAAGGCACCAAATAAATGAGCTTTCAGCGCATCTCAAGGACCTAGAAAAACTGCAGCAAACCAGACCCAAATCTAGTAGGAGAAGAGAAATAATTAAAATCAGAGAAGAAATTAACAGGATTGAATCCAAAAAAAATTACAAAAATCAGCCAAGCGAAGAGCTGGTTTTTTGAAAAAATAAACAAAATTGACACCCCATTGGCCCAACTAACTAGAAAAAGAAAAGACCCAAATCAATAAAATCAGAGATGAAAAAGGAAACATAACAACAGACACCACAGAAATAAAAAGAATCATCAGAAATTACTACAAGGACTTGTATGCCAGCAAACAAGAAAATCTATCAGAAATGGATAGATTCCTGGACACATGCAATCTACCTAAATTGAACCATGAAGACATAGAAAACCTAAATAGACCCATAACTGAAACAGAAATTGAAACAGTAATAAAGGCCCTCCCAACAAAGAAAAGCCCAGGACCAGAAGGATTCACTGCAGAATTCTAACAGACATTTAAAGAAGAACTGATTCCATTTCTTCTCAAACTATTCAGAACAATCGAAAAAGAGGGAATCCTCCCAAATTCTTTCTATGAAGCCAGCATCACCTTAATCCCTAAGCCAGAGAAAGATGCAGCACTGAAAGAGAATTACAGACCAATATCTCTGATGAACATAGACGCAAAAATCCTCAATAAAATTCTCGCCAATAGAATATAAATACACATCAGGAAAATCATCCACTCAGACCAAGTGGGATTTATCCCTGGTATGCAAGGATGGTTCAACATACGCAAATCAATCAATGTGATTCACCACATTAACAGACTGCAGAAGAAAAACCATATGATTATCTCAATAGATGCAGAGAAAGCATTTGATAAAATACAACACCTGTTCATGATGAAAAATCTAAGCAAACTGGGTTTGGAAGGAACATTCCTCAATATAATCAAAGCACTTTATGAAAAGCCCACAGCCAGCATCCTATTGAATGGGGAAAAGTTGGAAGCATTTCCACTGAGATCCGGCACCAGACAGGGATGCCCACTCTCACCACTGCTATTTAACATAGTTCTGGAAGTTTTAGCCAGAGCCATCAGACAAGAAAAAGAAATTAAAGGAATACAAATTGAGAAGGAAGAAGTCAAACTATCCCTCTTTGCAGACGATATGATTCTTTACTTAGGGGATCCAAAGAATTCTACTAGGAGACTATTGGAACTCATAGAGGAGTTTGGCAAAGTGGCAGGATATAAAATCAATGCACAAAAATCAACAGCCTTTGTATACACAAGCAATGCCATGGCAGAGAAAGAACTGCTAAGATCAATCCCATTCACAATAGCTACTAAAACAATCAAATACCTTGGAATAAACTTAACCAAGGACGTTAAATATCTCTACGATGAGAATTACAAAATCTTAAAGAAAGAAATAGAAGAGGATACCAAAAAATGGAAAAATCTTCCATGCTCATGGATTAGAAGAATCAACATCATCAAAATGTCCATTCTCCCAAAAGCAATTTATAGATTCAATGCAATACCAATCAAGATACCAAAGACATTCTTCTCAGATCTGGAAAAAATGATGCTGAAATTCATATGGAGGCACAAGAGACCTCGAATAGCTAAAGCAATCTTGTACAACAAAAACAAAGCCGGAGGCATCACAATACCAGATTTCAGGACATACTACAGGGCAGTTGTAATCAAAACAGCATGGTGTTGGTACAGAAACAGATGGATAGACCAATGGAACAGAATTGAAACATCAGAAATCAACCCAAACGTCTACAGCCAACTTATATTTGATCAAGGATCTAAAACCAATTCCTGGAGCAAGGACAGTCTATTCAATAAATGGTGCTGGGAAAACTGGATTTCCACGTGCAGAATCATGAAGCAAGACCCCTACCTTACACCTTAAACAAAAATCCACTCAACATGGATTAAAGACCTAAATCTACGACCTGAAACCATCAAGTTAATAGAGAACATTGGAGAAACCCTTCAAGATATTGGCACAGGCAAAGATTTTCTGGAAAAGACCTGGGAGGCACAGGCAGTCAAAGCCAAAATCAACTATTGGGTTTGCATCAAATTGAGAAGTTTCTGTACTGCAAAAGAAACAGTCAGCAGAGTGAAGAAACAACCGATAGAATGGGAAAAAATATTTGCAAACTATGCAACAGATAAAGGGTTAATAACCAGAATCTACAAAGAGATCAAGAAACTCCACAAAAACAAAACAAACAACCCACTTAAGAGATGGGCCATACCTCAACAGACATTTTTCAAAAGAGGAATTCCAAATGGCCAACAGGCACATAAAAAATGTTCAAGATCACTAGCAATCAGAGAAATGCAAATCAAAACCACAATGAAGTCAGTCTGGAGATTCCTCAGAAACCTGAAGATAACCCTACCGTTCGACCCAGCCATCCCACTCCTTGGAATTTACCCAAAGGAATTTAAATTGGCAAACAAAAAAGTGTTCTGCACCCTAATGTTTATTGCAGCACAATTCACAATAGCCAAGATCTGGAACCATCCTAAATGCCCATCAACAGTAGACTGGATAAAGAAATTATGGGATATGTATTCTTTAGAATACTATACTGCAGTAAGAAACAATGAAATCCAGTCATTTGCAACAAAATGGAGGAATCTGGAACACATCATGCTGAGTGAAATAAGCCAGTCCCAAAGGAACAAATACCATATGTTCTCCCTGATCGGTGACAACTGACTGAACACCAAAAAGGAAACCTGTTGAAGTGAAATGGACACTATGAGAAATGGTGACTTGATCAGCATAGCCCTGACTGTTAATGAACAACTTAATACATTATCCCTCTTAGTAGTTTTTTTTTTTTTTGTCTGCTCTACTTAATATGACTGGTTTAATTCTGTAATTAATACACAGTTATTCTTAAGTGTTCAAATTTAACTGAAATGTGATCCCTGTTAAACATAAGAGTGGGAATAAGAGAGGGAAGAGATGTACAATTTGGGACATGCTCAGGCTGACTTGCCCCAAATGGTAGGGTTAGAAACATACCAAGGGACTCCAATTCAATCCCATCAGGGTTGCATGTACCAATGCCATCTCACTAGTGTTGGTGATCAATTTCTGTTCACAATTTATCATAATGATAGGACTAAGAGCCAAAGGGAGCAAATAAACAAGACAAGTGTCTGCAAATACTAGCTGATAGAATAAAAAAGGGAGAGAACGATCCAACATGGGAAGCGAGATACTCAGCAGACTCATAGAATGGCGGATGTCCTAAACAGCACTCTGGCCTCAGAATCAGCCCTAAAGGCATTCCGATCTGGCTGAAAAGCCCATGAGAGTATTTCAGGCATGGAAAGCCAACACACTCTGGCGAAAAAAAAAAAAACAACACCCTAAATGAAAGATCTCTGTGAGTGAGATCCCAGTGGAAAGAACAGGTCTTCAAAGAAGGAGGTACCTTTCTCTGAAGGGAGGAGAGAACTTCCACTTTGACTATGACCTTGTCTAAACAAGATAAGAGTCAGAGAACTCAAGGGACTTCCATAGCCTTGGAAACTCATGACTGGAGGTTGGGGAGATTACTGAGGCCATAAACAAGAGTGTCAATTTGTAAAGTCAACAACAGGAGTCACTGTGCACTTACTCCTCATGTAGGATCTCTGTCCTTAGCGTGCTGTACATTGAGACTTAATGCTATAACGAGTACTCAAACAGTATATTTCCCTTTGTGTTTCTATGGGGGTGCAAACTGTTGAAAGCTTTACTTAATGTATACTAAACTGGTCTTCTGTAAAAAAAAAAAAAAAAAAAAAAAAAAGAAGAAGAAATTATCAATTCCCAACTTGACTCTCACTGGGATTAAACATGACAATAGGTCTGATCTGATTTCATCATC
The DNA here is from genome assembly GCF_051225735.1 of Oryctolagus cuniculus. Lineage (NCBI taxonomy): Eukaryota > Metazoa > Chordata > Mammalia > Lagomorpha > Leporidae > Oryctolagus > Oryctolagus cuniculus. Next base: position 114,110,581 of record NC_142869.1, on the reverse strand, counting down.
ATTTAAAAAATCAGCTATTATTTTTCACTTTATGTTTCTGTGTGGGAACAAACTGTTGAAATCTTTACTTAGTGTATGCTAAACTGATCTTCTGTAGATAAAGAGAATCGAAAATGAATCTTGATATGAATGGAAGGGAAGAGGGAGTGGGAGAGGGGAGGGTTGCGGGTGGTAGGGACGTTATGGGGGGGAAGCCATTGTAATCCATAAGCTGTACTTTGGAAATTTATATTCATTAAATAAAAGTTAAAAAAAAATTAAAGATAATAGGCTGGCGCTTCGGCTCACTAGGCTTATCTTCCGCCTGTGGTGCCAGCACTCCGGATTTTATTCCCTGTCAGGGCGCTGGATTCTTCTCTGCTATGGCCTGGGAGTGCAGTGGAGGATTGCCCAAGTCCTTGGACTCGCATGGGACACCAGGATAAGTACCTGGCTCCTCCCTTCGGATCAGCATGGTGCACCGCCCGCAGCGTGCCGGCCGCAGCAGCCATTGGTGGGTGAACCAACGGCAAAGGAAGACCTTTTTCTCTGTCTCTCTCACTCACTGCCCACTCTGCCTGTCAAAAAAATAAAAAAAAATAAACAAAGATAATAGAGATCTCTATTGAAGTCTATCTTATACATGATGTAACCTCAAAAAAAAGCTCCACACACACTCTAGAGAGCAGATATGCCCATGAACTTCAGTTAACAAAAAGCTGTTAGAATGTCATAGCACACTAACTCGCTTTTTTCCAAAATTCAACCTTTATAAATTTAGAATTTCATTCTTTCTGATATTTTGATGATGTAAACATGACCAATGAAATACAGAACAGGTCCATACACAATGATATGCATTTTGTTTATGTAAAAATGTGTGCTGCTATTTCATAGGACTTTACTGCAATAGTACCATGCAACTACTTCATAGCTACCATTTCAACTACAGAATATCTTCATGCCACCACTTTCCTTTAACTGTCTGTCTAGCAATGAAGATGAGATTTTTAAAGATTTATTTATTTATTTGAAACACAACATTACAAAGAGAGGGAGGGGAAAGAGAGAGAGAGAGAGAGAGAGAAGGAGAGAGAGAGAGAGAGATTGTCCAACCACTGATTCACTTTCCAGATGGCTGCAATATCCACGGCTCATCTGAGCTGAAACCAACTGCCGGAGGTGTTCTTCCAGTCCTCCCTCATGGGTGGGCAGGGGGCCCAACCACTTGGGTCATTTTCTGTTGCTTTTCCCAGGCCATTAGTAGGGAGCGGGATTAGAAATCAAGTGGCTATATAGGCGGCCAGTGCTTTGGCATAGTAGTCTAAGTCTGTACCTGAGTTGCTACTGTTCCATATGGGCACCAGTTCATGTCCTACCTGCTCCTCTTCTGATCCAGCTCTCAGCTTATGGCATGAGAAAGTAGTGAAAGATGGCCCAAGTGGTTGGGCCTCTGTACCCCCATGGGAGAATCAGAAAACGTTCCTGGCTCCTACCTTTGGATTAGTCCAACTCTAGCCGTTGCAGATATCAGGGGAGTGAACCAGCAGATGGAAAACTTTTCTCTGTCTCTCTCTTTCTCTTTGTAACTCTACCTCTCAAATAAAAAATTTAAAAAAATGAAGCAGCTAGAAAAAGCAGTGGTATCCATATGGGACGCCACCATCACAGGTAGCAGCTTTACCTATTTATTGCATGCCAGCCTCTGGATATGAGTTCTTTACAATCTCATTCACCTTATTAAACTGGGTGTCTTAAGAATATGCCCGGCCGGCGCCGCAGCTCACTAGGCTAATCCTCCGCCTTGCGGAGCCGGCACACCAGGTTCTAGTCCCGGTCGGGGCACCGGATTCTGTCCCGGTTGCCCCTCTTCCAGGCCAGCTCTCTGCTGTGGCCCGGGAGTGCAGTGGAGGATGGCCCAAGTGCTTGGGCCCTGCACCCCATGGGAGACCAGGAAAAGCACCTGGCTCCTGCCATCGGATCAGCGTGGTGTGCTGGCCGTGGCAGCCATTGGAGGGTGAACCAACGGCAAAGGAAGACCTTCTTTCTCTCTGTCTCTCTCTCTCTCACACTGTCCACTCTGCCTGTAAAAAAAAAAAAAAAAAAAAAAAAAAAAAGAACATGCCCAATGCATTACTTAGTTTTGTATCACTTTACCTGTATATAGCTCTTTGCTGGGTGCACCTGAATTTATTTTTCTTTTCTAGAATTAAATCAATGAAATATTAGTGATATTCTAGAATAAACAATTGGAATTATATCTATCCAAGTAGAAATGAATGTTCATTGAAACTTTGTTCATTTAGGACTTCTGCATCAATTTCACATTTAAAAGGGCAATGGCAAATGTCTAATCACAAGAGGCAATATCAGATTGTTCCTGAAACAGTACAGAAGAAGAAAAAGATATTTTCATTGAGATATTAATACTGTGAGCAATTATGCTTACTTTTCAGTTCCCAGTAGCCAGAGTAAAGGGACAATAAATTTTTTTTAGACTTTTATTTAGTAAATATAAATTTCCAAAGCACAGTTTATGGATTACAATGGCTTTCCCCCCCCCATAACTTCCCTCCCACCTGCACCCCTCCCATCTCCCACTCCCTCTCCCATTCTATTCACATCAAGATTCATTTTCAATTCTCTTTATATACAGATCAATTTAGTATATATTAAGTAAAATTTTCATCAGTTTGCACCCACACAGAACATAAAATGTAAAATACTGTTTCAGTACTAGTTATAGCATTAATTCACATTGGACAACACATTAAGGACAGAGATCCTACATGAGGAGTAAGTACACAGTGACTCCTGTTGTTGACTTAACAAATTGACACCCTTGTTTATGGCGTCAGTAATCTCCCTAGGCTCTTGTCATGAGTTGCCAAGGCTATGGAATCCTTTTGAGTTTGCTGACTTCGATCTTATTCAGACAGGGTCTTAGTCAAAGTGGAAGTTCCTTCCTTCAGAGAAAGCTACCTCCTTCTTTGATGGCCCTTTCTTTCTACTTGGATCTCACTTGAAGAGATCTTTCATTTAGGTGTTGTTGTTGTTGTTGTTGTTGTTGTTTTGCCAGAGTGTCTTGGCTTTCCAAGGCTAAAATACTCTCATGGGCTTTTCAGCCAGATCGAATGCCTTAAGGGCTGATTCTGAGGCCAGAGTGCTGTTTAGAACATCTGCCATTGTATGAGTCTTCTGTGTATCCCGCTTCCCATGTTGGATCATTCTCTCTCTTTTTTATCCTATCTAGTTAGTATTAGCAGACACGAGTCTTGTTTGTGTGATCCCTTTGACTCTTAGACCTATCAGTGTGATCAATTGTGAACTGAAATTGATCACTTGGACTAGTGAGATGGCATTGGTACATGCAACCTTGATGGGATTGTATTGGAACGGTGCTAGAGAGTATGGACATTTTGACTGTCTTGTTTGATAAACAGGCTGGCTCTTAACATAATTGTAACATTCAGTAGTTTTTTGTTATTTTTTAAGATATCACAGTAGTAATAGCACCAAAATGTTAAAATAGTGGATTGAAGTGGGGAGATTAGCCTGCTTCATGAAGTGGGGAAATTATCCTGCTTTAACTTTGAAAGTTAGAAAATATACCAAATATTTGATTGAGTCTTTTAAATCATGAGTGATTTCTTCTTTTTTCTGGTTAAAAACAAATGGCATCTATAGCCCATATCTACATTCATTTTCATAGATCTGATTTTATTCAATTACAAGCAGATTATCTCCACTTAAAGAAATAAAAATATTTATTCATTTGAAAGAGTTACAGAGAGGGAGGGATAGACACACACAGTAGATAAGATCTTCCATCCACTGTTTCACTCTCCAGATGGCCATAATGGCTCAGCAGGGATCAAACGGAAGTCAGCCAAGAGCTTCATCAAGGTTTTGCATGTGTGTGGTAGGAACCCAAGCACTTGGACCATTTTCTACTGCTTTTCCAGACCATTAGCTGAATGAGAAGTGGGGCAGCCAGGACTCAAACCAGTGCCCATATTGGATGCCAATGTCACATATGGCAGCTTGACTCTGCTATACCATAGTGTTGGTCACAGAAATAGTGTCTTTATGTGTAGATATATTATCATCTAAATTACATGAATGCATATTCCCATGAACATTGCATATATTATTTACAATATCAATAAAATGTGAAAATTAATATCATTATATTTATTTAGAGGTGGAAAAGAAGGTGCAAAGGTATTAGTCGAATAACAGAAAAATTGCATTTACAAACCTGTCATCCAAAATTAGTTTTGTTTAGTAATTTTCCTTGTTTTCTGTATACTATGCTATTTCTATGATAACAGGTGTATTACAGAATTGTAAAACTGATAATTTAACTGGTAAAGCAATTCATTACTAGGTTTGAACAAGTCTTATGTTACACTCAAACTCAGTACTAATTATGTTTGTCAGTATTAAATAAATAAAAACACTTGTAAGCAATTATGCTTCCTTTTCAGTTCCCAGTGGCCACGGTAAGGGGACAATAAATTAACACCAGAAAGCGGTAGAGAGTTGGGACATTTTGATTGTCTTGTTTGATAAACAGACTGGCTCTTAACATAATTGTAACATTCTGTTGGATTTTTTTTGTTATTGTTTATTTGAAGGTAATAGAATATTAATAGCACCAGAATGCCAAAATAGTGGGTTGAAGTAGGGAAATCTTAGCCTGTTATCCAAGAAAGCATCTGTACACTAGAGGCCCTTGTCAAATCTACAAGGTAGATTTATATATGTGCTTCATCTTGTTTCCAAAAATAAGTATAATGAATGGGCTAGCTACACACAGCTGTATTTCTGTCTGAATAAAAGAATATGTAAAATGAGACAGAAAGGATTCCCAGGCATTCATTTAATTATAAATTGAATTATAAATCATTCAATTAACCAGACTTTGTCAAAAGTCTGCTTTTAAAATGTCACTCAGAAAAAATGATTTTTCCATTTCTCTTTGAACTCAAAATCTGGACAGTGTCCTTTGGGGTGGTGTGCCAAAGTGAAAATGGTCTCTATAGGTATTATATATTCTCTGTTTACCTTTGGGGTTTCTTATTTTCACTTACATTCACAGTGTTAGACTTCTTTCTCTACCAACAAAAAGAAAATTGTTTTTACTTGAAGTAATACAGTTCAATGAACATAAACATAAAGTCATAGAGCTTATTATAAAGAAAATATATCTGAATAAGCAAAACAAATACAAAATAAATTTTGACTATTTTATGCCTGCCCTATCACCTGTATCTTCTAAAAAGAAGGAATTATTTGATCCCTGAACAATTTGTAGTGAGAGAAAGGGAGAAAAGTGGAGAAGGAAAACCAGCCAGATTGTTTCACAGGAGACTAGATAGCAGGGGAATAATTGCTGATTATCTGTAATGTGATAATATAGCAATAGCAGTAAAAGAAAAGAATTTGAGCACAAGAGAGGGAATATTATGAGAGCTATTATGTGAAAATAAGTAGAAACATTTATAAAGAAATTTTTAAGAGACCTTTCACTATATTTTTAACATAAATATTTCTATTAATTTTAGTTGTATAAAACAAAAATTGTGAGGTAATAATATGAGTTCCCATGGACCCTTCCCTCAGTTCCCACTATCAACTTCTAATATTATTGTATTTGTTACAATTAATGAGCCCTCCAAGCTACACCTGTTTATAAAAAGAAAATTTATATCCTCCCACCCTTGCCAGCCTCTAGTAATGAACATTTTATGTTTAGTTTAAGGTTAAAAAAAACTTAGAAAACTTAACTCTCACATAAAAGGGAAAAATGTGGTATTTCTCTTTCTATATTTGGCTTATTTCATTCAACATGAAGTCATCTCATTCTGTCCATTTTGCTGCAAATGAAAGGATTTTGGAATTTCTTGACTATGTAGTACTCCTTTACATATCTGTATGTGTTCCTTATCCATTCACTGATTGTGGTACCTTGGTTGATTCCATATTTGGGATACTGTGGCACAATAGGTCAATGCTTCGCCTGCGGCGCCAGCATCCCATATGCAGGTTCTAGTCCTCGCTGCCCCTCTTCCAATCCAGCTCTCTGCTATAGCCTGGAGAAACAGTGGAAGATGGCTGAAGCACTTGGGCCTCTGCACCTGCCTGGGAGAACCAGTAGAAGCTCCTAGCAAGTGGCTTTGTATGGGCCCAGCTCTGGCCATTGTAGCCATTTTGGGTGTGAACTAATGGGTAGAAGACTCTGTCTCTCCCTCTCACTGTCTGTAACTCTACATCTCAAATAAATAAATAAAATATTTTAGAAAGGGAAGGATATTGTCTTGTGTATGTTATAATTCAGTGAATCAATATTTTGACAATTTTAACCAAATCACATACAATCTATATAATTTTTATACTCTCTATATTAACTTCCACAAATAATAGAAAATATGATATTTGTCTTTTGGGTCTGGACAATTTACCTTAGCATGATGATCTCTAGATCCAAGTATTTTGCTGCAAATGACAAGATTTCATTTTTTATGGTTGGGTAATATTTCATATTCAGTTATTAATGGGCATCTAGGTTTATTCCATACTGTAGCAATTAGGAATTGGGCTGCTATAGACATGAGAATATTTTGATTTTTGTTTAAAGTCATTCTAAAGGGAGGGAGGTGATGCCTCATTGTGGTTTTTATTTGCATTTCCCTGGTGGCTAGTGATCTTGAGCATTTCTCATATATCTGTTGGCCATTTCCATTTCTTCCATTGCAAAATATCTATTCATGTCCATCTGTGCTCACGTTTTCACTATGTTGTTTGTTTTGTTTGTTGATTTTTTATCACTTTATATGTTCTAGATAAGAATCCTGTATCAGATACATAGTTTGTAAGTATTTTCTCTCATTCTGTCAGGGTCTCCTGACTTTGTAAATTGTTTCCTAAGAAGGTAGTCCAAAGTTTATTAGCTTGATACAACCCCATTTGTCAATTTTGGCTTTTATCACCTGTGCTTTTGGGGTCTTACTCAAAAAGTATTTGCCTAGGCCAATGTCTTGCAGCACTTCCCCTATGTTTCCCTCTAATAGTTTAATCATTTCAGGTTTTTTGTTTTAAAGATTTATTTACTTATTTGAAAGAGTTTCAGAGAGAGTGGAAGAGACCATGAGAGAGAGAGAGAGAGAGAGAGAGAGAGAGAGAGAGATCTTCCTTCCACTGATTCGCTTTCGTAATGGCCACAGGAGGCAGAGATGCACCAGTCCACAGCCAGGAGCTTCTTTTGGGTTTCCCACATGGATACAGGGGTCCAAGCACTTGGACCATCTTCTGCTGATTTCCAAGGCACATGAGTGGGGAACTTGATTGGAAGTGGAACAGCTGAGACTCTAACCAGTGCCCATATTGGATGGCAGTGTTGTAGGTGGCAGCCTAACCTCCTGTGCCACAACCCCAGCCCCAGTTTCAGATCTTAAGTTTAGAGTCTTAATCCTTTTCAGTTGCTTTTGTACAGGGTACAAGATAGGAGTCTTATTTCAAACTTCTGTATATGAGAATCTACATTTCCTAACTCATTTGTTGAAGAGTCTGTCCTTTCTCTAGAGGATGACTTTACCCCATTTGTCAAAGATTAGGTGGCTTAGATGAGTGAATGTATTTCTGGGATTTCCATTCACTTTTATTGGTCTACATAGCCATTTTTATGACAGTACCATTCTGTTTTTAGTATAATAGCCCTGTAGTCTGTCTTGAAATATGGTATTGTGATGACTTTGTCTTTGTTTTTGTTGTTTTAGATTGTCTTTGACTATTTGGGGTATTTGGTATTTCAAGGTGAGTTTTAGGATTATTTATTTCTAAGTCTACAAAGAGTTTCATTGACTTTGATGGGAATTGCACTTAATCTGTGAATTTCTTTGAGTAGTATGGACATTTCTATAATATTAATTTTTCCAATTCATTAACAAGGTAGATATTTTCCTTTTTGTATGTGTGTGTCTTTGGCTGTTTCTTTTATAAAAACTTTATAATTTTCGTTATCAGCACATTTCATATACTTGATTAAAAGGATATGAAAGTTATTCCAAGGTATTTAAAACTTGTTTAGCTGCTGTGAATGGACTGATCTTGTAAGTTCTTCTCGGGCATATCATCATTGGTGTATATATATATATATATATATATACTACTGATTTTTGTCTGTTGAATATGTATTATGCAACATTTCTGGGTTATCTTATTAGTTCTAATAGTCTCAGTGCAGTCTTTCGGTTCCAACATATAATCATGTCATCTACAAGCATGAGTAATTTGACTTCATTCTTTCCAATTTGTATACTTTTGAAGATATCTTATTTTTTAAGTCGCTGAGATTGATTATTAGATTGCTTATTGGTGATTTATTTTTTAAATTTAAATACTTATTATTGTGAACTTTCTTAATATTGCTTTTTCTATATCCCACAGATTTTTGCTATGTTGCATTTTAATTTTTCCAAGAAATTTTTAAACACCTTTTTGAATTTCTTTAATAATACATTGTTTTTTCAGTAGCATGTTATTTATTTTCTGTATATTTGCAATTTTTCTGTTGTTCCTTTTGATGATGTCTAATTTTATTCCTTTGTAGTCTGATAGGATACATGGTATGATTTCAATCTTCTTAAATTTATTGATAATTGGTTCATGGCTTTACAAATGATCTGTCCTAGAGAATGTTAACATGTGCTGATGAAAAACGTGTATTAGGTAGTTGTTGTAAAAAATGTTCTATGGCCGGCGCCGCGGCTCACTAGGCTAATCCTCCACCTTGCGGCGCCAGCACACTGGGTTCTAGTCCCGGTTGGGGCGCCAGATTCTGTCCCGGTTGCCCCTCTTCCAGGCCAGCTCTCTGCTGTGGCCAGGGAGTGCAGTGGAGGATGGCCCAAGTACTTGGGCCCTGCACCCCATGGGAGACCAGGAGAAGTACCTGGCTCCTGCCATCGGATCAGCGCGGTGCGCAGGCCACAGTGCACTAGCCGCGGCGGCCATTGGAGGGTGAACCAATGGCAAAGGAAGATCTTTCTCTCTGTCTCTCTCTCTCACTGTCCACTCTGCCTGCCTGTCAAAAAAAATGTTCTAGAAATGTCTTGTAGGTCCATTTTTTCATTAATATGGTTTAATTCTGATTTGTTTTTGGTTTTCTTTGTGGATGACCTGTCTATTGACAACCAAGGGGTGTTCAAGTCCTCTACTCGTACTGTATTAGAGTCTAGCTCTCCTTTTAGGTCTAATAATATTTACTGCATAAATATTCTTGGTGTTTGGTTAGATACCTAGTGTTTGATTGTTATATTTCTTGAATCAATCCTTTCATCAACATGTAATGCGCTGGTTTGTTCCTTTTAGTTTTTTATTTAAAGTTTGATTTATCTAATGTGAATGTAACTACTCCTACTCATTTTTAGTTTTTATTTGCTTGGTGTAGCTTTTAACCATCCTTCACTTTTAGTCTATGTGTATCTTTACCTGTGAAATGCCTGTCTTGTAGGTAACACATGGGTGGGTCTACTTTCTTTTAACTTTCTAAAAATTTATTTATATAAATAGGATAGTTTTCAAGAATCACACATACACACACACACATATATATGATTTTAAGTATATAATAATACTTCCCACCCCTCCCTCTCTGCTGCCTTCCCCCCTCTTTCCTTCCTTCTTTTAATATTTGTGAAAACATATTTTCAGGTTACTTTGTAAATATAGGTTTACTCCTCCACTAAATGAAAAATTCAACAAGTAGAAATTAGAAAGTGAATATTGTTTTTTAATCCATTCAGCCAACCTGTATCTATTGACTGGAAAATTTATCTATATTCAAAGTTAACATTGACAAAAAAGAACTAACAAGTGTCATTTTATTGGTTGGATGCTGACTATATCCACTGTTAGTCAATTTGGTAATTCCATGTTTTTTCATGATGTTTACCTTTTTTTAGTATTTATTTATTTGAGAGTCAGAGTTACACAGAGAGAAGGAGAGGCAAAAAGAGAGAGGTCTTCCAAATACTGGTTCACTCTCCAATTGGCCACAACAGTCAGAACTGTGCTGATTCAAAGCCAGGAGCCCGGAGTTTCTTCTGGGTCTCCCACATGGGTGCAGGGGCCCAAGACCTTGGGCCATCTTCTATTACTTTTCCAAGCCATAGCAGAGAGCTGAATTGGAACTGGAGCAGCTGGGTCTCAAGCCAGCGCCCATATGGGATGCCAGCACTGCAGATGGAGGCTTTACCCACTACACCACACCACTGACTGACCCAATGATGTTTACTGCTAATGTAGGACTTCATTCAGGATTTCTTGTAAGGGTGATATGGTGGTGATGAATTATCTGTTTATGCTTGTTTGGGAAATACTTTATTTATTTTTCACTATTAATGGATATTTCCACTATTAATGGATATAATATTCTTGGTTAGAAGTTTTTCCTTTCAAGACGTTGAATAAATCACCTCATTCCCTTCCATCCTGTAGGATTTATACTGAGAAGACTGCTGTTAGTCTACTTGGTTCTCATTTATATGTAACTTGACATTTTTCTGTGCCTATCTTTAGGATTCTCTTTTTTGTTTGAGTCTTGTTGGGACTCTTCGAGCTTTCTGTATCTGGATTTCCACATCTCCTTCACAACTTGAGAAGTTTTGAATCATAATTTGATTCAATATACTCTCAATGACTTTTTCCTTTTTCTTCTCATTCAGGTATCCCTGTAATACAAATATTTGTGCACTTAATGGTATTCCATGTTATCTCATGTTGCAGACTTTCTCCATTTTTAAAAAAATCATTTATTTTTGTTTTAGTCTGTCTGGATTATTTCAAAAGTCTCAACATCCAGATAAGAAATGTATTCTGCTACTTGGTCTGCTGTGCTATAAACCCTCTCAATTATATTTTTTCAGCTCTAATAGTTCTGTTAGTTTTTTTATTATTTCTATATTTTCATTGATTTTTTTCTTTCGTATCATCTATTTTTCTCATTTTTAAAATATTTGTTATTTATTTAAGAAGTATACTTACAGACAGAGAGAGAGACAGAAAATACTTCCATCTGCTGGTTCACTCCCCAAAGAGCTGGAATGGCCAGGGTTGGGCCAATCCAAAGCCAGGTGCTAGGAGGTTTGTACAGGTCTTCCACATGGGTGCAGGGGCCTAATTAACTGAGCCATCTTAAACTGCTTTCCCAGACCATAAGTGGAGAGCTAGATCAGAAGCAGTGCAGCTGGGACATGAACCAGCATCCATATGGCATGCTGGCACTGCAGTCAGAGCCTTGGCATATTACACCACAGTCCCAGCCCCAGGTTTTTCTCATTTCGTTAAACTGTCTTCTCTTCCATCTCATTGATTTCTCACTATTTTGAGTTCTTTTCCAGAAATATCATGGATTTCCTTCAGATAACTATTTCTGTAGGACTATTGTGTTTTTTTTTTTTTTTTGGAGGTGCTATCCTTCTTAGTTTCTGCATGCCTCCTGTGTTAATGTTTTGATGTCTGTGCATATGACATATCAGTTGCATTTTGTATGTGCAGCTTTGGTTGTAAAAGGCTGTGTTATATGAAATTTGAAGTGTTGCTTGAGTTCTTCATTTGGCTTTGTTTCTAGGTGTGCCTGGAATTTTAACACCTAAGTGACTTCTGTGGTAACCAATTGCAGCATTGTCCACATGAGCCATAGTTGTCTGTTGCAGTTTGTGGAGATTGTAGTATGACTGAAAATAATGTGAGCTTCCAACGTGTGTGACTCCAGTACCCAGACTATTGAATACCAATCACATCAGGAATTGTCATAGCTGTAGCCATGTTTCTGGCGCTGTGGGGCACAGAGCAGACTATCCCCTTATCCCACTTGAGTTTTTGCTGGGGCTTGTGGTACGAATGGATGTGTCCTTCAGACTGCATGATGTATATTGGACTTTCCCCAGCACCTGCTATGTGAATGTGACGAATGCTTTGGCTTATATCACCAGTAGTCCAAGTCCAAACTTTGGGAGATGTGAGTGGAACTTGCCCAAGTCCCACAGGGTAAATACAAGGTATTCTAAGGATTTCACCCTGGAAGGTATAGATATGGAGCACTGGAATGCAGGTAGCCTTTTTAAGGAATATAATATTAATAGTCCTGGAGTTGGAGGATACAGAGTGGTCTGTACACAGATTTCACAGGGTGAGTGTCAGTTATGTTATTGATTGTGCACAGGCAGTCACCAGCTTGAAGCAGAGGAATGCAGGTGGGGACTCCTAGATCACACACGAACGTGTTACATCTCTGGTTATAGCATCAGCTACAACTGTCCCAGTGTTACAATGCATAGAGGGGACTAACCTCAGTTCCCACAAAACGCAGAAGAGGTAATACTGGGACTTGTACTCCAATCACACAAAACCCAGTGGAAATAGCTGCGAGAGAAGAGATCCTTCTGACTGTCTGGGACTTTGTTTGGGATGTTGATGATTAGCCACAAGAAACACAGGGAACTTCACTAGAGTGCACAGAGCAAGCAAACAGATGTAACTGCTTGGCTTGTGCCCAGGACTCCTGCTGCTTTAGATTCACAGGGACCTGCTCTCTGTCCTATAAAGTACCCTTGCTGTCCCTAGTGACATTTTGTAGCAAAGTAGCCACATGTTTCAGACTATGGCAGGTGGAGTTTAGCAAGTTCCCAACTGCAACTTGGGTCTCATGCTTCTAGTTAGAGGAAGACAGTGTTGGTTCCTTCTTTGATGCAAAATTTCACTCAGATCCTATTCAGACCTCTAGACTCGATTCACAGTCCATGAGTGTGGAATTATCCCACATTTAGGCTACCTTTATTTGGCAGTGGCAGAGGTTGTAGTGTTTTCTGTTTATTTCTTCCAGGCAAGTTGCTGTCCCCTAGCAGGGGGCTGGGGAAGGAGCAATGAGTGGTGGCAGTGGGTGGCATCCTTTGTTCCTCTCTCTCTCCTTCATCTCTGCTGGCCTTTAGAGTCCCTGTGAGGTAGCAGATCTCACAACTTCCTTATTGAAGTTTTTCTCTTAGTCATTATCCTTAGTTCAATATTTTATATATAGAACTCTTCTCCTTGTAGGGTGGCATTCCTTACCCTGAGATTCAAGATAGGAGAGGTAGGCAATGGAGGAAACAGTGGGAATGGTGTTAGTATCCTTTCTTTCTTTTTTTTAACTTTTATTTGGTAAATATAAATTTCCAAAGTACAGTTTATGGATTACAATGGCTTCCCCCCGCCCATAACTTCCCTTCCACCTGCACCCTTCCCATCTCCCGCTCCCTCTCCCATTCTATTCACATCAAGATTCATTTTCAATTATCTTTATACACAGAAGATTGATTTAGTATATATTAAGTAAAGACTAACAGTTTGCACCCACACAAAACATAAAGTGTAAAACAATGTTTTCATATTGAACAAAATATTAAGGACAGAGATCCTACATGAAGAGTAAGTACACAGTGACTCCTGTTGTTGACTTAACAAATTGACATTCTTGTTTATGGTGACAGTAATCTCCGTAGGCTCTAGCCATGAGTTGCCAAGGCTATGGAAGCCTTTTGAGTTTGCCAACTTCGATCTTATTTAGACAAGGTCATAGTCAAAGTGAAAGTTCTCTCCTCCATTCAGAGAAAGATACCTCCTTGTTTGATGGCCCTTTCTTCCTACTGGGATCTCACTTGAAGAGATCTTTCATTTAGTTGTTGTTGTTGTTGTGGTTTTTTGTTTTTTTTTTTTGTTTTTTTTTTTGTTTTTTTTTGCCAGAGTGTCTTGGCTTTCCATGCCTAAAATACTCTCATGGGCTCTTCATCCAGATCGAATGCCTTAAGGGCTGATTTGAGGCCAGAGTGCTGTTTAGGACATCTACCATTCTATGAGTCTGCTGTGTATCCTGCTTCCCATGTTGGATCGTTCTCTCCCTTTTTTATTCTATCAGTTAGTATTAGCAGACACTAGTCTTGTTTGTGTGATCCCTTTGACTCTTAGACCTATCACTGTGATCAATTGTGAACTGAAATTGATCACTTGGACTAGTGAGATGGCATTGGTACATGCAACCCTGATGGGATTGAATTGGAATCCCCTGGCATGTTTCTAACTCCACCATTTGGGGCAAGTCAGCTTGAGCATGTCCCAAATTGTACATTTCCTCCCTCTCTTATTCCCACTCTTATATTTAACAGGGATCACTTTTCAGTTAAGTTTCAACACTTAAGAATAATTGTGTGTTAATTACAGTGTTCAACCAATACTATTAACTAGAACAAAAAAAAAAAACACTAAAGGAATAAAGTATTAATTGTACATCAACAGTCAGGGCAAGGGCTGATCAAGTCACTGTTTCTCATAGTGTCCCTTTCACTTCAACAGGTTTCCTTTTTGGTGCTTGGTTAATTGTCCCCAGTCAGGGAGAACATATGATATTTGTCCCTTTGGGACTGACTTATTTCACTCAGCATGATGTTATCCAGAATACTCCATTTTGTTGCAAATGATTGAATTTCATTGTTTTTGACTACTGTATAGTATACTATAGAGTACTAGTCCCATAATTTCTTTTTCCATTCTACTGTTGATGGGCATTTGGGTTGATTCCAGGTCTTAGCTATTGTGAATTGAGATGCAATAAACATTAAGGTGCAGACAGCTTTTATATTTGCCAATTTAATTTCCTTTGGGTAAATTCCAAGGAGTGGTTTGGCTGGGTTGTATGGCAGGGTTATATTCAGGTTTCTGAGAAATCTCCAGACTGACTTCCATAGTGGCTTGACCAGTTTGCATTCCCACCGACAGTGGGTTAGTGTCCCTTTTTCCCCACATCCTCGCCAGCATCTGTTGTTGGTAGATTTCTGAATGTGAGCCATTCTAACCGGGGTGAGGTGAAACTTCATTGTGATTTTGATTTGCATTTCTCTGATTGCTAGTGATCTTGAACATTTGTTTATGTGTCTGTTGGCCATTTGGATTTCCTCTTTTGACAAATGTCTATTGAGGTCCTTGGCCC
The DNA here is from genome assembly GCF_051225735.1 of Oryctolagus cuniculus. NCBI lineage: Eukaryota > Metazoa > Chordata > Mammalia > Lagomorpha > Leporidae > Oryctolagus > Oryctolagus cuniculus. Next base: position 114,095,580 of record NC_142869.1, on the reverse strand, counting down.
ATCTCTTAAGTGGGTTGTTTGTTTTGATGTCGTGGAGTTTCTTGATTTCTTTGTAGATTCTGGTTATTAACCCTTTATCTGTTGCATAGTTTTCAAATATTTTTCTCATTTGTCAGTTGCCTCTTTACTTTCCTGACTGTTTCTTTTGCAATACAGAAACTTTTCAATTTGATGCAATCCCAAATGTTAATTTTGGCTTTGACTGCCTGTGCTTCTAGGGTCTTTTCCAAGAAGTCTTTGCCGGTACCTATATCTTGCAGGGTTTCTCTGATGTTCTTTAATGATTTGATGGTGTCGGGCCGTAGATTTAGATCTCTAATCCATGTTGAGTGGATTTTTATGTAAGGTGAAAGGTAGGTGTCTTGCTTCATGATTCTGCACATGGAAATCCAATTTTCCCAGCACCATTTATTGAATAGACTGTCCTTACTCCAGGAATTGGTTTTGGAATCTTGATCAAATATAAGTTGGCTATAGATGTTTGGATTGACTTCTGGTTATGTTCCATTGGTCTATCCATCTGTTTCTGTACCAGCACCATGCTGTTTTGATAACAACTGCCCTGTATTATGTCTTGAAATCTGGTATTATGATGCCTCCGGTTTTGTTTTTGTGGTACAAGATTGCTTTAGCTATTTGAGGTCTCCTGTGTCTCCATATGAATTTCAGCATCATTTTTTCCAGATCTGAGAAGAATGTCTTTGGTATTTTGAGTGGAATCGCATTGAATCTATAAATTGCTTTTGGAAGAGCTTTTCCATCTGTCAGTTCACTCCCCAAATGTCTGTCACAACCAGGACTGGGTCAGACTGAAGCCCGGAGCCCAGAATTCAGTCCAGGTCTTCCCAATGAGTGTCAGGGATCCAAGTACTTGAGCCATCACCAGCTGCCACCCATGGTGTGCATTAGTAGGAAGCTGAATTGAAAGCAGAACCAGGACTCAAACTCAGGTTCTCTGTTACAGGATCTCAGCATTCAAATTATCATCTTAACCACTGAAACAAACACCCAGCCCTTGAATTTGTGGTTTATTGTTGTATTAAGCTAGTCAATAGCCTAATTGCTGCCTTCAATTTTTTTCTTTTAGTTTTGGGGATCTGAAAATATGATAATGGATTTTATGTCATTATCTAGCTGTATTGCACCTAGAACACATTCCCAAAATAGCCATGGGGATTATTGAATTTAAGGTTCAATGGGATAGAACTAAATTCAATATAACACATGAGATTTCTGATAATCTACCTTCAAATGGGTATAAATTGTGCAAGCTACTCTAAATTCTTCATTAGAATTTATACCATATGATAAATGAACATTAGCAATTGGATGTGTAAAGTGTAGAAACAGATACTTTATTAGCTTGTTTGTAACAAAAAGAAATTTGGATCCATGCTAACTTAAAGAAGTGTATTTCAGCTCACGATTTTGAAAGATCGTAGTCTAAATTTGGGAGGTCTCACTGTGTTTGTCACTGGTAATGTTAGTCTTGCAGCAAAAATCGCAAAATAGCATGTAGCATTGCAAGTCAAGAGAGAAGTAGTGTGAACATCTACCTACACTTGTCTATGGCTCTGTTGTCTCTCATAAGGCTACTAGGTTTCATTTATGGGGCCCACTACAGTGGCATCATCCAGTATAATCACTTCCCAAAGGCCCATCTCTAAACACCACACTTGGATTTCTTCTTAACCATCCTGCGTAATTTATGACTTTGGACTTAAAAATACTCTCTGAGTTCAGAGGTCATATCATAATCAAACTATAACATATATACATCTTTGGATTAGGTCTTCTGATTAAGGAAGTCTAAGGCATTGTTAGCGTTATAACATTTACTTGAGGTTCAAGGAACTGATCATTTTATAACATCATGAAATCATTCTGAGAAATAAGAAAATCTGCAGCAGATCAGAATGGACTTAGAGCTGATTGGATAAAGAGCTGTGATAAGACTTTGGTGGATATGAGAGGTTCTACTGGAGGAGATTAAGCTTCTATGGCAGGTAAACAGCCCACCAGCTCTGTATTCTTTGAGAACCTATTCCAGATTTGGTAAAAATTTTAGGCTTCTTCCATCATCCAGAAAATAAAGTAAACATAAAACAATTTACAGTAAAATAGAACATTATTTGAAGCAAAGCACACAGGGATATTATATTAGAAGTTAGAGCTGGTACTGTAATGCAGGTGGTTAAAATTTTACTTACCGCACTGGCATCATTATTAGAGTGCCAGTTGAAGTCCTAGCTACTCTGCTTCCTATCCAGCTTCCTGCAGATGTGCCTAGGAAGGCAGCAGCAGATGATTCAGGTACTTTGGCCCTTGCCACCCACATGGCAAAAAGTACCTGGCTCCTTGCTTCAGCTGGTCTCCAATCTAGCTATTGTGGCCATTTGAAGAATGAAGCAGTGGTTGGAAGATCCCTCTCTATATATCATTCCATGCTTCTCTCCCTGCTTCTCCCTGTTGCTCTGCTCAAGTAAATAAATAAATAAGTCTTAAGAATGTGAGAGATGGGCCAATGCCATGGCTCAATAGACTAATCCTCCGCCTATGGCACTGGCACACTGGGGTTCTAGTCCCAGTCGGGGCGCCAGATTCTGTCCTGGCTGCCCCTCTTCCAGGCCAGCTCTCTGCTGTGGCCCGGGAAGGCAGTGGAGGATGGCCCAAGTCCTTGGGCCCTGCACTGGCATGGGAGACCAGGAAAAGCACCTGGCTCCTGGCTTCGGATCAGTGCGGTGCACTGGCCGCAGCGCGCCAGCCACAGAGGGCATTGGAGGGTGAACCAACGGAAAAGGAAGACTTTTCTCCCTGTCTCTCTCTCTCACTGTCCACTCTGCCTGTCAAAAAAAAAAAAAAATGTGACAAATGAAGGAGAAGTTAGGTCAGTGTTACTCTGATTTGGGGCTTGGAGGCTTGTCAATAAAAACAGGAAATTCAAGGATAGAAAGCAATTTGTGGCATTGTTATTAGAAGAATGTCAAGGCTAAAAATAGTGGATTCTGTATTATACATAACACATTTGATATATTTCTAAAAATTGATGGAAGTTTTCTATTAGGTAGTGAAATATGTGAGAGTGAAATCTGTGACTGATGAAGTGATTGTCTCTGCCCGTATGCTTTATCAATCTACAGAGAAAAATGAGGTGTAATAAGAAATTAAAGGTACTAAATAGATCTAATGAATCTTCTCTATTATATGTGGAAAATAATTTTAGTTTATTAATACCTGTGAAGCTAGCATTAAATACAATTTCTTTAATTTACATTTATAACAGTTAAGGAATAACACTATAAATAGTCTATGAGTCTTTTATAGTTACTCATACCTGGGCTAATAAATTGCTGAGTGACCTTGTATAAGGAAATTAACAACTGAGTTATAATTTCTTCACTCAGGAAAGTGGTTATAGATATTTAACCTTTAAAATTGCTGTGAGAATTCAGTTTATGAAGTATTTAACATAATTATAATATTGCCTAAGAACCCATAATGAATTGTTGTTTCTACTTCTTCTTTAATTCCTCTTCCTCCACATTATTTTTATAGTGGCGTTTGTATTGCTTTTGATGTTACCCCCAGCTATGTGGTTAAATTCTATGCAACAATTTATCAAAATGTATATAATTTTACCTATAGTAAATTAAAATTATCATTGTGATTAAGAGTAACCTAGGTATGAACTCATTTCTGAAACACATTTTGTATGACTTTCAGGAAATTATATCACCTTGCTAGCTTCAATTGTTATAATCAAAGTGTTTAATCCTGTGAAAGATAACTGTTAGGATGGAACAGCAGAATTATGTAGTTGTGATTTCCTTGGGCTATTGGAAATGACTTTAGTTATGTCAATAAATTCTTCCATTCCCATATAGCAAATTCAAATAGTTTTGCTAACATTTTTCTTCAATCTTATTCATTTATCAATCAATTTAAGTTGGCAGATTGCCTTTACTGGTGTGTTCTGAGAATAGACACAATAATTCAAATTATAAGATAGTTTTAGATAGCTTACTATGAATTTTGTTGCTTCTGTTGTTGCTGTTGTTTTTGTTACTCTAACCAGAGGAATTTAATATACTACTTGGAGGACATATTCCTATGGTTTTAGTTATATAAAGGGAAGATTATCTTTAGGAATTCATAAATTATAAAAAATCAAGAACTTTAATGATGTTAATAATTATATATATGCAAATTTTCATTCACATATAGCACACACATTCCTAGAAATCATATTATCAAGGAGGTTGTTGGGTGGAGATAAGTCAATAAGGAAAGGGAGTGTTTTCCACATCCTAACATCAAAGAAGGCTAGCAAGGTTGTATTCTGAGTGGAGAGAGCATGCTTAAGGTATTGATATTGTGTGAAAAATTGCTGAGTTCTGGAGAATAGAAAATTATTATAGTTTAAGGAGAGACAAATTGGTTGCCTCTGGACTGGAAGAGCCTACTGACTTTGGAATGACATTATCAGTTAATTGAAAACACTGATCTTGATAGGACAATACAAATCAAGCACAGAGCATACTGGCAGAAAAAAATAAATGACAGATAGTATGAATTTCTGAATTGCTTGAGAATTATCTACAAGAGGAAAATGTTGTTAAGTATTGCATGCTTTGTATTCATCAGATAGCTGAAACTATCATTATTTAGCCATAAAAGAAAAGTTACAGGTAGTTACACTATGAAAAAATATGAAAACATATTTCTAGGTCTATGGTATTTCATAGAAAATGTCTGTAAACATAATCATTTTAGATTGCTATCTCTCCTCAACTTCCTGTTCTAACAAGCATAATATATTGAAAATATTTTTCTTGTAAAACTGTCTGACCTTTCATTATCTTCTGCAAGTTAAGATATATAGTCAAGAATTCACAAGAATGTCAATGTCAATAAAAGTATCTTTCATTAGTTCCCTAGAGTATTTTTATCTTTTCTTTTAAATTTTATTTAAGGGGTACAAACTTCATGCATTTAATAGATCAAAATTTGGGAACATGATGATTTCCCCCCCTACCTCCATCCCACCCATACTTCCACCCTTCTACTTCCTCCCTCTCCCTCTCCCTTTCTCATTCTTATTTTTTACAAAGTTCAGTTTTAAGTTAGTTTTTAGACTCATAACATTAACCCCACACTAAGTAGAGAGTTCACTGAATAGTATGAAGAATAAAGAAAAACAGAACAGAAACAAACAAACAAGAAAAATTTATTCCTTGACAGTCAAGACAAGAGCTGTTCAAAATCATTGCATCTCAAGGTGTCAGTTTCACTCCCATAGATTACCTTTTATGTACTCTGTTAGTTACCACAGATCAGAAAGACCATATGGTATTTGGCTTTTTGTGACTGGCTTATTTCACTAAGTATAATGGTATCCAGTTGAAGTCATTTTGTTGCAAATGACAGTATTTCATTTTTACTGCTGCACATTATTCCATAGTGTATATATACCATAATTTCTGATTGTATTTCCTTGGGATAAATTATCAAGAGTGTGATGGCTGGGTCATATGGTAGGTCTATATTCAGCTTTCTGAGATATCTCCATACTGTTGTCCACGGTGGATCTACCAGTTTACATTCCCACCAAGAGTAGATTGGTGTACCCTTCTCCTAGATCCGCACCAGCATTTGTTGTTTGCTGATTTCTATATGAGAGCCATTCTATCAGGATTGAGGTGAAACCTCATTGTGGTTTTGATTTTCATTTCCCTGATAACTAGTGATCCTGATCATTTTTGCATGTTTCTATTGGCCATTTGAGTTTCCTCTCTTGGAAGGTATCTGTTTAGGTCATTTGCCCATTTCTTAAGTAGGCTCTTTGTTTCCTAGTTGTTGAGTTTCCTGAGCTCTTTATAGATTCTAGAAATTAATCCTTTATCAGTTACATATTTTGCAAATATTTTCTCCCATTCCGTTTGCTGAGTGTTTCTTTTGCAGTGCAGAAGCTTCTCAGTTTGGTGTAATCCCATTTGCTAATTTTGGTTTTGATTGCATATGCTTTTGAGGTCTTTTCTAAGAAATCTTTCCCTATGCCAATGTTTTGCAGATTTTCCCTAATGTTCTCTAGGAATTTGATTGTATGAAATTGTAGATTTAAGTCTGGTCCACTGTGAATGGATTTTTTTTAAGGTGTGAGGTAAGCGTCTTCTTTCATATTTTTGCATGTGGAGATCCAATTTTGCCAATACCACTTGTTGAAGGGACTGTGTTGGCTCTAGGAATTAATTTTTGCTCTTTTGTCAAAGACAAGTTGGCTGTAGACGTGCAGGTTGATTTCTGGGATGTGTATTCTTTCCATTGGTCTACACGTATGTTTTCGTGCCAGTACCAGGCTGTTTTGACTATAACTACCCTGTAATATGTCCTGAGATCAGGCATTGTGTTGCCCCAGCTCTGTTTTTGTTGTTTAAGATAGCTTTAGCTATTTGGCTCTTTTGTGTTTCCATATAAATTTTATTATCCTTTTTTCTAGATCTGAGGAGAATGTTGTTGGTATTTTGCTTGAGATTGCATTGAATCTATAAATTGCTTTTGGTAGTATGTACATTTTGAAGATGTTGATTCTTCCAATTCATGAATATGGAATATTTTTCCATTTTTTGTGTCTTCTATTTCTTTCTATAATATGTTATAATTTTCATCATAGGGATCTTTGACATCCTTGGTTAAATTTATTCCAAGTTATTTAAATTTTAGTCTAGCAATTGTGTATGAGATTGATCTTAGAAGTTCTTTCTGAGCTATGGAGTTGTCTGTGTATATGAAACCTATTGATTTTTGTGTGTTGATTTTGTATCCTGCTACTTTACACAAACTTTTATAAGTTCCAATAGCCTCTTGATGGTGCCTTTTGGTTCCCCTATATGTAGAATCATATTATCAACAAATGGGATAGTTTGACTAGTTCCTTCCCAATTTGTATCATTTTGGTTTCTCTTTCTTGACTGATGACTCTGGCTAAAACTTTCAGGAATACATTAAACAGCAATGGTGAGAGTGGGCATCCTTGTCTGGTTCTGAATCTTATTGGGAATGACTCCAATTTTTGCCCATTAAGTAGGATGCTAGCTGTGTGTTTATTATAAATTGCTTTGATCATGTTGAAGAATGTTCCTCTATGCACAATTTGCTTAAGGTCTTGATCGTGACAAGATGTTTAAATTTACCAAATGCTTTCATGCATTGAGATAGTCATATGGTTTTTGTTTTTCAGTTTGTGTTTGTGATGTATTACATTTATTGATTTTCAGATATTGAGCCATCCCTGCATACCAGGGGTAAATCCCACTTGTATCACATGAATGATCTTTTTGATGTGTTGTTGGATTCTATTGGCTCATATTTTTTGAAGAGTTTTGCTTCTATATTCATCAGGAATATTGGCCTCTAATTCTCTTTTTCTGTTGTTTCTTTTTGTGGTTTAGGAATTAAGGTAATGCTGGCTTCGTGGAAGGCTTTTAGGAGGCCACCCTCCCATTTAATTGTTTTGAATAGCTTGAGAAGAAATGGAATTAGTTCTTTAAATGTCTGGTAGAATTCAGCAGTGAAGCTGTGGAGACCTGGGCTTTTGTTTGTTGGGAGGTTCTTTATTACTGATTCAATCTCTTTCTGATTAATTTGTCTGTTTAGGTGTTCTATGTCTTCTTGACTCAATTTTGGTAAATTATATATGCCCAGGAATCTATCTATTTCTTCTAGGATTCCTGATCTATTGGCATCCAGCACTTTTTGATAATTCCTGATGAATCTTTTTATTTTTGTGATATATGTTAATTCATTTCATTTCTCATCTCTGATTTTATTGATTTGGTTGTTCTTTTTTTTTGCCTGGTTGGGCCAATGGTGTGTCAAATTTGTTTATTTTTTTCAAAAAAAAACTCTTTATTTCACTGCTATTCTATAATTTTTGTTTCAATTTTGTTTATTCTCTAATTTTAATTATTTCTTTCCTCCTAGTATTTGGAGGTTTGGTTTGTTGTTGTTTTTCTAGGTCCTTGAGACCTCATTTAATTGCTGACTTTCCAGTCTCTTGATGTAGGCACCAATTGCTATTAACTTTCCTCTTAACTCTTCTTTTTCTGTATCCCATAAGTTTTGAAATGATGTATTGTCATTTTCATTCATTTCCAGGAATTTTTATTTCCCTTTTGATTTCTTCTATGACACACTGGTCGTTTAGGAGTATGTTGTTCGGTCTCCATGTGTTTGTATATGTTCTAGAGATTCTTGAGTTGTGGATTTTGAGCTCCAACCCATTGTGATCAGAGAAGGTTCATGGTATGATTTTTATATTTTTGAATTTAATGAGACTTGCTTTTTGGCCTAGTATATGAGCTATCCTAGAGAAAGCTTGTGCATTCCTGAAAGGAATGTGTGTTTTGCAACTTTGGGGTAAAAAGGTCTGTAGGTATCAGGTACATTAGTTCATAGTGTCAATTATGTCTCTGTTGTTTTTCCATCTGGTTGATCTAAGCAGTGATGTACATGGGGTGTTCAAGTCTCCTTTTCTATTTTATTGGAGTGTATGACTCACTTTAGATCCATTAACTGTTCTTTTAAATATCGAGGCACCCTATAAATAGGTGCATGTACATTTATTATAGTCACATCTTCCTGTTGTATTGATCCCCTTATCATTTTGTAGTGCCTTTCTCTGTTTCTTTTAACAGTTTTTGTGTTAAAGTCTTTTCTGTCTGATATTATGTTGGCTACACCTGCACCTTTTCTTTCTGTTAGCATGCAATGTCTTTTTCTATTCTTTCATTCTATATGTGTCTTTGTTGGTGATGCCTGTTTCTTGTGGGCAGCAAATATATGGCTTTTTTTAAATCCATTCTGCCAGTCTGTATCTTTTAACTGGAGAGTTGAGGCCATTTATGTCAAGTCAGCTATTGATAAATAACTAGTTGGCCCTCCCATTGTTCTGTGAATATTCCTATCATTTACTTTGGATTTATTTTCTACTTATGCTGGGGGGTTTTCTGCCTTCACATTATTTGATGATGATGGCTTTCTTTCTGTATTTCTGTGTGTAGCATCTTTGTGTAAAGCTGGGCCAATGGTGACAGAATCTTTCAATTTCTGTGTGTTGTGGAAGATCATTATTTCACCTTCATTCATAAATGAGAGATTTGCAAGGGTCAGTATTCTGGGTTGACAGTTTTTTTTCTGTTAAGCCTTGGACTATATCTTTCCATTGTCTTATAGCCTATAGGGTTTATGATGAGAAGTCAACTGTGAGTCTAATTGGAGATCCTCTGAAAGTAATCTGACATTTCTCTAGTGCACATTTTAGAATCTTTTCATAATGCTTTACTGTGAAAAATTTGACTACAGTATGTCATGGTGAATATCTTTTCTGGTCTTGTCTGTTAGGAATTGTATATGCTTTCTGTACTTGGACATTTCTTTCTTTTTCCAAATTAGGGAAATTTTCTGTAATTATTTCACTAAATAGGCCTTCTAGTCCCTTCTTTCTTTCTACACCTTCAGGAACCCCGAAGTCCAGTATGTTGGGTTGTTTGATTTGATCCCATATATCTCCAACACTGTTTTTAAGTTTTCTAATTCACTAATTCCCTCATGTGTGTGTGTATGTGTGTGTATGATTGAATGATAGCCAGAGGTTTGTCTTCTAGCCTGAATATTCTTTCTTCTGCCTCATCAAGTCTGTTGTTTGGATTTTCCATTACATTTTTATTTGATCTATTGAATTATTCATTTTTAATATTTCATTTTTATTTCTCTTTAAAATATCAATTTCTCGGGAAATTTTCATTTATATCTTTCATGAGAAAAATTTTCATTTATATCATGTATGGTTTTCTTTAGTTCAGATATTTGCTTCTGATTGCTTTTGAGTAATCCTTTGATTAATTTTTAGTTCCATTTCTGTCACTTCCTCAATCTCTTCATCTTCACATTCTAATATTGAAATGTTGTTGTGTTCTTTTAGAGGGGTCATGGTGTCTTCCTTATTTTTATTCCTTAAATTTCTGCTTTTATTTTTAGGCATTTGTAAAATTATTTTTTTTCCTCCGATGGCTTTTTCTATTAACTATTTCTCTGTTGCTTAGTGAAATATCTGCACTATCAATGATTACCAAGATGTGTTTGGTGGATATCTCCAGGAAGCTCTTGTCAGTGTTCCAGGTAGTGGCTAGTATCCAGGGTAACACCCAAGTTGGGCATGGTATCTCTCCTCTGGTCAACAAGATGGAGAGGAATGGTCACCTCTGTTGGTGTCACCAAACCTCACCTTCTCTCTTTCAAGCTGAGGAATGTCCAGGTGTTAGTCCCCAGTATGTTCAAGTCTCTTCCACACTATCATATGAACTGCACATATGATCTGTGCAATCTTCCCTCTGAGCCTGGTTTCCACTCCTATGAGCTGCTCTGTGCAACCCAGGAACTCTGAGTGTGCATCAGCACTCAGTGATTGCCCAAAAACCCAACTACACCCTGCCTCCTCTCACACAGTCACAGTGTTTCCTCAGTCTCAGCACCCAGGACTCTCATGGTCAAAGATTACAAGAGCAACCAGTCAGTCCCACTAGCCTGTCCCATCCTAGGAGCAGGGAGATTGAGTTATGCCCAAAGCCTCTGCTTGTGTGTGTTACACCTTGCTAGAAAGAGCCCCATCCTCCCAGCCAGTCTCAAAGTCCATGGGAACGTGAATTTTTCTCTCTGGTAAAATCCCTGGATCATAAGCACACACAATACCGCCGGCCATAGACCCTCTGGATTCACGATTGTGTTGGGCATGTTGGAGAGTCCCACAGGTGGCAATTCCCTTCCATAAGGATGGCTCACCCTTCCCACCTGTTGTAGGTGTGTGAAGCTGGTGAGATGGAGACTGTCGCCACTCATTGCTCTTGGACTGCTGTGGCTGCCTCTGCTGAGTGGGTGGAGAGTGTTCCCAATAGTTGCTGGGTGCTCAACCAGGAACTGGGGAAGCTGCTACCTGCTTTTGTCCAAAAAATGGTGGCTGCCATCCCACAGCTGGAAGCAGGTTGCTGTTAGGGAGAAGAGAACGGGAGTAAGAAGATGCACTGCTTCCCTCCACCCCCTTTCTGGCTGAACAGTCACCCTGCTTGCTTCCCTGAGGGATCCAGGCTGGACTTAAAAATGGTGTAGTCCATAAGTCTCTCCCTCCAGCTGTATCAACAGTGGCCTGGGACTGCACGATTTGACCTCATCTGATTTGCCAGAGTGGGTGCTTTTTCAGTTTGAAGTTGCTGGGTCTTTTGTTGTTATCTTGCTTGTTACTTCATGTCTGCACCTTCCACATGAATCTGGGTCATTTTTCGGGCTTTCACAGGGCTTTCCACTGCAGTTTCCCCTGCAGCTTTATCCTGAGACTGTACTTTCTCCACTTCTTTTCTATTAATTTCACTTAGCCTAGGTCAGACTGCCCTGTCACTTTTCTGCCATCTTGGAACCAAGGTTTTTTTGTTTGTTTTGAACAATGTACTAATAAACACAATAGAGATCTGTTTTGATTCCTCCTCAGTATGAGATGGCTGGGCAGAGGAAAATATTCGAGCACATTGTATAATCAAGAAGATAAATTTTCTTCTGGAATGGTTAGTTAGCTAGATAAATGACTTCAGATAAGTTGATCCTGAGTTTATTTTTTGAGATTACTTGTGTAATTACTTGAGTACTTCTTCTCAAACACTATATTTTGTTTCCACGTGAGAATTCCTTGCGTAATAATCATACACATCGAACAAATCCAAGCATGTGAATTTGAGGTCCAAATCAAGAAAATAATTCTCGGTCAGGGAATCTCTATGCTGTCTGAGTGTGAGAATGGCAGAAATCATACAAAAGTTTAATGTTTCCAAAATGACACAGCAGGAAATCAAAGGAGGGGGAGTGAGACAAGGTCCTGGGACAGACAGAAAGTGAAAGAAATAATCAGGAAACGTCTGTGCTGTACACAGTCAGATAAGTATCCTAACTGATGTGTCTCTATTGAATCAGAGAGATCTTGTGAGTCTTTAGAGATTGAAACATCTTTATTATGTAATCCCACACCTGAAGAAGTATAAATACAATGTTTTAATATGTCAGAATTTTAATGTTATCTATCTGTTGCAGGAGAAAAAAGTCTACATGAATAGGTATTGATTTCCTGACTGGGTGTTACTTAGCATTTTACCTGGTGTTAGTAACTGATAAGCCTTTAGACAGGATTTCATTATAGAAATTCTGTTTTTCTAGAGCCTTGAGCAGAATTTGATGTCAGGTCTTTTTATTGGTGCCTATAATCTGATGGACTTCAAATTAAAAGCTATGAAAATCACATTAGTCTGTCTACTTGATGAGATGTTATTAAGAGTAATGGGATAATGCTATCATGGCTTCATCTCTTAATGTTTGACTCATGGAACCCGAGCTTTCAGACAAATAGACTGTTATGAGTTATCACAATTTTTCATACATGAGTACTGATTTATTTATTCATTGTGGCTAACGAGATGCCCTCCCTAAGATAATTATTTTCTACAACAGTAGATATAGAAAAGAGGAGGGGAGGTAATAAATAAAGTAGGACGTTCACACAGATGCAGCATGAGTGTGGCCACACCGAAAAAAGTTTCATTATCAATAGTATTTTTACATAAATATGCTCTATCATAGTTCACTGAAATATCAATTATTGCAGTATTTTACAATCTGTGGCACAAGATTAAAGGTGATGCAATTAGATATTTTAGATAAGACTACACTATTGAAATCACATAATCAAGACTTATCATATATATAATGTGCTCTAATAGAAAAAAAGTAGCTTGTGAAATTATTGTTCCAAGGTCAAATATTAGCAAACCTTGGCAAGAACTTAAGTTTTAATTTTGAATCAAGTATTTCTTCTGCAAGGTGTTGACTTTTCATGAAATTCCCCCCTTACTCAGAAGTCATTAGTATCTTTATTCCTTCACCTGAATATGAAGCCATTTCAACTACTTGTTTATGTTATCCACCTTATAATTAAACTATAACTACAACTGAGTAATTTGTAATGAGTAGGCTGGTAAATTTATCTCCTTTTACAAGTGTGCCTGTTTGACACCCTAATCATATTAAGCCCTGAGACCAAAAGTCAGTCATGGGAGGGTGTGTTCAAAACCTCTTGAGTTGGGATTTTTTTCCAATTACATGATTTTTTAAATTTTTCACCAAGAAATTTCAATACATGTCCAGTGGGTTTATTGAATGTAGGCACGATGGGCCATTTGTCTGATTGCCTGAGATTTCCTTACAGGATAATGGATTGTAGATCTCGGGAATTTGCAGTAAGAGCCTAGCAGTGCAGCATTGTTTAACTTTGTTGTAGCCCATATAAACCACTCTGGAAAAAGTAATTTACAGTGATTTATCACTTCCAATTTTCTTGCATTTTGAACAAACACAAAAGACAAAAATACTGGAGAAATTGGCATGGCTTCAAATGAAATATATAGCATATTTCCAAATCTCATTGCCACCTTTACTCTTTACAGAAAATGATCATCACTAAGTTTGTCGACAGCTTCCAGCAATGATATTTTTTTCCTTAAGATTTACTTATTTTACTTAAAGTCAGAGAGTTACAGAGAGAGAGAGAGAGAGAGGCAGAGAGAGAGCAAGAGAGTGAGAGTTCTTCCACCCACGGTTCACTCCCCACTTGGCTGCAATGGCTGGAGCTGCCCGATCTGAAGCCAGGAGCCAGAGCTTCCTCCGGGTCTCCCACATGGGTGCAGGGGCCCAAGGAGTTGGGCTATTGTCTACCACTTTCCCAGGCCACAGCAGGGAGCTGGATCGGGAGTGGAGTAGCTGGTACTCGAACTGGTGCCCATATGGGAAGTCAGCACTGCAGGTGGAAGCTTTACTGCTATGCCGCAGCACCAGCCCCCAGCTATGATCTTATAATGATGTACTCTACACTCTCACTGCCATTACCTTGTACAAAGGCCTATGATGAATTTTTCCCTTCTTCATCATTGTTGTAAATGAGAAAGGATAAAATAACATAGTGAAGTAGCTAACAGTAGAAGAGTCCAGGAAATCTAAGAAAAGGAGGATATGAATAATCTGGATGATGAAAGACTGATTAGATAGGAGATGAATATAGGAAAGTAGAAAAATAACACAGTTTGACAGTACCAGAAGTCCGTGTGTACCCTGGAACATTCTCAGCACAGATTACCAGGTGTGATTCAGTGGATGCAAAGCGTAGCCTGAGAATTCCAGTCTTGACAAATTGCAAGTTGATGCTTACGCTATTAATTCATGGAAGACACTTTGAACAGAAAATGTGTCTATGCATTTCTACACCCCCAGTCCTGAAGGTTGGTATGAAGGTACTAGATAGATACTCTATATAAACTGAAAAATTGAGCAGGAAAAGAAAGAATGGTTGTTCAGGGGTGAGAGGCAACAATGTCAACCCCAAGAATTCTGAAAATATAATTGTAAAATGCTGTGATATTAGTTAACAATGATGTGATTATACATCAACAAGTATATGTTTATTTTTCATTTGCGCATAATACACAATGAATGTTTTCCATGTACTTAGGACTGGGCTGCATGGAAATATGGAAGCAAAAGTCCCTGCACTCCTGGTCTTGTGGCTTTTTGATTTCCAGGTTTATAGATAGGCAAAATATAAGTGCATAAATAAAAATGCAAATAACCATATGTAATTAATTGGTCCTGTTTATTTGCAATATGGTTACAAATCTTGCCCTCCGCTCCAATCCTTTTTAAAAGAGATTCTTCTTTAGTCATGTTTTTCTGTTAAGTTCAAGTAGGCCTAAATTAGGGCGCCCTTCCCATGGAATTTGTATGTGAGAGGGGCTAACTCCACTCTAAAACATTCTGCCTCTGCAGCTTTGGCAATTAACTTTGATAGTAGAAGCATCTCTAGAGCATTACTGCTTAGCCATCTGGCCATGAGAATTTAATCTCACTATATTTGATGTGTTTTATAGACATAGCTGTTGATATATTAAAGATTCACAAATATGTGAATTGCGAGTCTGGTGGGGGAGAGGGTAGACTCAGAATGCCTGACTTGTGTTTCATTTGCTCTTCTCTCCTAGCTTCCTCCACATCATTGTTTTTTCTTGCTATGTCTCCAGCATAGTGGACATGCTACTGCTTGGAGACTTTGTACTTTCTTCTATTTTTAAATGAAATATTATTTGCACAGTTACCAAGCTTCAGGTCTAACTCCCTTATTTTATTTGGGTCTTCATTCAGGGTTACATTCACATTTTTACTTAAAATTGAAACAACTTCTCCAACTTTCTATCTCAAGACTTGTTTATTTGTCTACATAATTTACCATCAATTAATCTAGTTTCTATTTCTCTCCATCAACCCATCCATCCGTAATCTCATTACTTTGTTGTATCAGGAGGTAATTATTTGACAGCATAAATTTGTTATCTATTTTGTTAAATATTACTAATGCCTAGAACTGCTTTTCATATAGCAGGGTTCTAATAAAGTAGTCAGCAAATGAATCATAAAGAGGCATGTACAATTTCCAAATAAAATATTCTGTGAGACCTTTCTCTCTTTAAAATCCATTAGGTCATTATTGGAAAGAAGTATGACCGTAGCATTATAATATGAAGTCACAAATTTTAGTTGCTTTTCTCTTTTGATAATTTAATATATAGTATATTATATATAAGTCAACTTTTTGTTACTACAATTAAATACTTGAGATTAACCTATCTTTATGAAATTAGGAGGTTTTCTTTGGATCAGAGCTCTGGAGGTTCACAGTGCAAGATCAGAAAGGCCCTGTTGGGTCAGCTACTGGTGATGACGTTCATGATAGCAGAGTTCTGAAGTGCCCCAGAGCATCACATGGCAAGAGACAGGGGCACTCATGTCTGTCTATGTCCTTCCTTATAAAACCCAGTGATTTGATCATGGGTTCCTCCATATGAACCTAATCCAATTGAATTACTCTCCAAAGGCCCCACATCTGAACATGCTTTAAGCTGTCATCCTATTTGTACCATTAATTTGGAACTTCACTTATGCATGAATTTTGAGAGAAATAGTCAGACTATAGCATATGTATGTACTGATCATGACTGTGCATTTATTCCCCTGTAAAATTGATAATGTCATTGTCTTGCCTGAGAAAAATGGTGGACAAAATATATTGCTGGGTTTAACTGACAATTAGAAGAATTTCTGTCTCTAGACTCTTTCCCAATAGTATAGTAAACAATGCTTGGGCCAGCGCCGCAGCTCACTAGGCTAATCCTCTGCCTGCGGCACTGGCACTCCGGGTTCTAATCCCGGTTGGGGTGTCGGATTCTGTCCCAGTTGCTCCTCTTCCAGTCCAGCTCTCTGCTGTGGCCCTAGAAGGCAGTGGAGGATGGCCCAAGTGCTTGGGCCCTGCACCTGTATGGGAGACCAGGAGGAAGCACCTGGCTCCTGGCTTTGGATCAGTGCAGCGTGCCAGCCGTAGCAGCCATTAGGGGAGTGGACCAACGGAAAGAAGACCTTTCTCTCTGTCTCTCTCTCTCTCACTGTCTAACTCTGCCTGTCAAAAAAAAACAAACAAACAAGCAAAAAGACAAAAAACAATGCTCATTTTCTTTATTTTAATTTTTGTTTATATAAAGGAAACACATTTCAAGTATTTCATATTTATAGTTTTAAAATCATATTTCCCACTGTACCATTCCTTCCCCCTAACTCCTACCTTACTTCCGCCTTCTTTTCTTATTTTTTTAGAATTTTTAAAATAACATACTTTTAATTTTCTTTATAATTGTGAGCTTAATCCTCCATTAAATAAAGAATGCAACAAGCAGTAAGTAGAAAAACTACTGTTTCTCAAGTGTATAGACAAGGACTATTGTCAACATTCATTTTCATCAGTAAATCCAATTAATATTTCACTTCACCATCCATTATGTGAACAATTACTGGAAAACTACAAATCATACACAACTATTCTCAGAAAATTCCACAATATGAATGCCATTACCCTAAAAATAAACCAGAGTAGTTTCTGTCTAATATGAGTCCATATTAAGGAACATGAATAGACATGAAGAATTCATCCTTTTCAACTATTACATTCTAATGAGAAATGAGGATATGGTACACTTAGGGTAGATAGATGAGAGAAATACTGATGCCAATTTAAACACACAAAAGTAAAGAAACCCTGCCATAGTGTTCTTCAGAGTTTTCAGTACTCCATCCCCTCTCATAACCCTCATGCATTCACTGCCATTGGAATTTCCATCCTTGTTGAAACAGATGCTTTAATGATTAGCCCTCCTTCCATTTTTGGAATAAACCACCATATTGTTAGCTATTCCTAGTTGCCTTATTGTTTCCTTTCCTGCAGAAACATATTTAAACATAGAGAAGATTCTACTCCCTGTGTAGAGGAGAAACACATTTAAGTCATTTGCTGAGGAACTCAAGTGATATAAACTTGACTTATATTTCAGAATAATGACAGGCTAACAAACCACTTGAGTTTTAATTTTCAGTTAATGGTGTAGGGTTGACTATTAAGACAATTTATCAGGCTCTTAATAGAAACAGTAAATGTTTCTGTTGGAAGGAAACATACGGTTCATTTAAATGCTGCAGAATACAAAGGTTAAAGCACTTAGATCTAAGAGATTTTAATGAAGCCCTGCCTTCAGCCCTATTTTAATTGGGTATCTGGTGAGAAGCTATTTGATGAAGGTGAAATCATCAGTAGAAAGTTATAATAATTTCAAGTCTGCATCACTCACATAGTGAGTGTAGGTGTTTGAGAGGTGTTTTTGAGGGTCAAATCCATGCCTCTCAGTAAACATTTCAATGTAAAACACTGAATAGATACGGAACCTGACCCTTATATTGGGAGAGGCCTTTGATTATCATTCATGAGTATTTTTCAATATAAGCACTTTATATATGGAATAAAAAAATATGTCACCTATTAAATGTTTGTCTTTTCATGATCCATTTACAGAAAAGTAAATATCAATTTAGCAAAGTCATCTAAGGCTAATTATCAAGAGTGGCCCCCAGCCAGCAACATCAGCATTCAATGATTGGTATTGTTAGAATTGCAAGTTCATGGGTTCTGATCCATCTGTATTGTAACTGAAAGTCTGCATATGAGGCCCAAAAATTTGTATTTTAAAATTTTTCGAGTCATGGAAATTTCTAATGCAACTCGAGAAATAAGAATTAATGCCACTTTTGATATTATGTGGTTTAGAGTCTTTGTGGTGCAAAGAGATGGTACATAGTTCTCACAATAAGCTTACCCACAGGAGAGGCTCTATACCACTGAGTGGTCTGGCCATTCTTTTGCTTCCTAGTCTCATCCAGCATTTCCCGGAGTTTGCTCTCAAAGGCTCTGCAACATTGTATTCTTTTAGTTTCTTGATTGCTGTATGGCCCAGGGACCTGCTGGAGTGTTTGTTCCTGCCCTTCAGCTTTCTTCTTTTCCTAATAATCCTTCAGCTCTCATTTCAAGCATTGCCTTAGCATAAAAATCCCTTCTAATCCCTAGATCAGATCATGTCTCATGACTCTTATTTGTAGCATTTACCACAGTTTGTAGAGATGTAAATCTGGGATTGTCTGATTAATGTCTTTTTTACCTATGGTATTGCATGCTGCATGTAATCAGAGATTGTACCTACTTTACTTTTTATTAAATCCCAGAGACAAGCTCAGTCCATGCCCAAGAAAACTGGCCAAGAAATGAATAAGATGATGCTTAACTGTGTTCTTTCAACTTCTTAAATGGCAGAAAATATCTAGAAAATGGAAGGCTATGATAGCCAAACAGAACATTTATATCTGACTTCATGAGACTGAATTTAGTTTAGTTAGCATGAACCATTGAGTTAATATGAAACTGAAATTCCACAAATACCCTATATATAGTATTGATGTGTAACATTTTTGAGTTGGACATTTTATTATTTCTTTGGCTGAAAAGAATTAATTTAGGATGAAATGCACTGCAAGTAACAGCAATAACAATAGATAAAAAATACTATAAATGATTTAAAGGGTAGGAAACATATTACATTTCCTAACAAACACCAGTAAAGCAGCATGATGCCAGATTTGTTTAAGTAAGCAAATTAATGTTTCTATCAAGAATAAAGTTGGTTTTGTTGTTTTCAATATTTTCACACAATATTTCTCATAATATTGTTATATTTAAACACTGTCTTCTCAGTTTTTTCTTTCTGTACAAATTTTCTGTGGATATTCTTGTAGTGTAACAGAAGCACAGAATAATTTTAGCTGAGATCCCATAGTATACAAAGTCTAAAATATTGACTATCTGACCCTTTATAAAGGTTTGCCATCTCTAATTTAAATTATATAAGAGAAATTAGAGGACTTGATTTTCCGTTAACCAGATATCCTCTATCTTTCTACTGTAGTGAGCTTGTAAATGAGAACAGCAGCACTGGTTTGAACTCTGGTAATTAAATGACCAGTCCTAAGGCAATTTTGATATAGGTGCAGTTTGAGTTTGGCTCCACAGTGATGCTACTCAACACAACAGATATGATTTAGCCCCAGGAGAGAGACAGGAAGGAAATAAGCTGGGATGAAAAGAACTTTTATCACAATATGTGTTGCTGCAAAAATCTATTCCCTTTCCCAATAGTACAGTGATCAATTGAATGTCTGTGAGAATGTTTGCCCATGAGTCATGTCTAGGTTTCCTTTTTAACGATTTAATGTACAGAGGCATAGAATTCCATTCTAATCATATGTTTGGGACTGGATAACATTTTGCTAAATGATGTAAACCAGTCAGAGAACCATAAAGATCACATATTCTCACTTACATGAGGAATATAAAATAATCAAATGTCAACATGCAGAGTAGAGTGGGAATTACCAGAGGCTAGCCAGTGATGGTCAAAGGCTACAGAAAATTTGGCAGGAATAATAGGTATTTTTATTTTGTTTGTGATATAATATATAGCATGGTCAAAATAAAATTATAATGTATATTTCAAAATGTTCTTACCACAAAAATAAGGATTGGAGGTAATGAATATTTTAAATAGCTTGATCTAATTGTTCCAAAGTATATTAATAAATCATAATATTGCTTTATAGCTTACAAACATATACAACTAAAGTCACTACCCTTCAGAAAATTCAACTAAGAGTCACTTCTCTCTATTGGAATGACTATTATTAGAAAGAAAATAACAAATATTGGTGACAATGTAACAAAAGTAGAACTATTATACTGCTGATAGGAATGTAAATTACTACAGCCACCATGTAAAACAAATGACATTTCCTTAAAAATACAGAAATATAGCTGTTCTCTCTGTGCACAGGGAGGTGGCCTGTCAGGTTTTCCCCACCAGAGAATAAACCTTTTCCATTAAAAAAAAAAAAAAAAAAACAACAACAACAAGTATAAATGCCATATGATACAGCAATCCCACTACATGGTATATTCCCAAAAGACACAAACTCATTATATCCAAGAGATACCTGCTCCAGCATGTTTATTGCAGTACTATTCACAATAGACAAGATATAGAATCAACACAGAACACAGAATGATGATTCTAAGAGGATGGGAAGAAAAGAGAGGTTTAGAGATTTGCTTAGATAATGGGTACCAAGCAAATGATAGACTGAAGGAATAAGTTTTAGTGTTACATAGCAAGGTGGGTAGACTATGGCTCACTATATATATATATATATATATATAATATGATATTATATTATATATTTAAACACTTATAAATGTTCATAATAAACATTTATATATATAAATGTTCATAATATTCATATATAAATATTTATATATAAATATATAATATATTATATATAATTTTATATAATATATATATTATGAACAAATAGAAAAAAGAACTGTAAGGCTCCAACCATAGAGTAATGTCAAAGAAGGGGAAATGCTGATTATCCTGATTTGGTCAGTATATATTTTTAAAGAAAAAAATTAAAATTTCAGAGAAAAGATTGAGAGAAAACTATGAAGGAAGAAATTATGTCACTCATGAACTCTTAAAGGATCCAGTGTTGTGGCATAATGAGTAAAGTTGCCACCTGTAACACCAGCATCCTATACAGGCATTGGTTCAAGCTCTGGCTGCTGTACTTCTGATCCCACTCTCTGCTAAGGGCCTGGTAAAGCAGTGAAAGATGACCAAATACTTGGGCCCCTGCCACACATGTGGGAGACCCAGAAGAAGCTCCTGGCTCCTAACTTTGTTGCATCCTAGCCCTGGCCACTGCAGCCATTTGTGGAGTGAACCAGCAGATAGAAGATCTCTCTCCCTCTGTCTCTCCCTCCCTTTCTCTAACTCTGCCTTTCAAATAAATATAATAAATATTTTTTTTAAAAAATGCCCTCTTAAAGTCAGGGAATCAGATTGTCTATGTATACTGTCTATCTATATCCTGTATCATGTTTATATTTCCCTTAAAATTCATAATTACTGGTTCAGACCTTGGAAAACTGAAGTGCTTACGAATCAAGCAGTACTTCAGAAAAGAAGGTTCTGAAAAGTAACAATTGGTTTTTTTACCATTATAGCATGAAACAATAACAGCTGTCTTTCCCACTGAATAAATATATAACCAGGAATGGACAAATCACATGTAGTCAACATATATGCTTCTTTAGTGCAGTGAAATACTGTTCACCATGAAACTGATATATTTATGAATATTAGAATATCTTCCTTATTCATGTTCATGACAACACTGTGCTTATGAATAAATTAAAGCTAAAATCATAAATGCAATTATATTAATCAGAGTTCAACAAAGATGTGTTATAAAATCTATATTGGTTTTGCTATTTCTACTGGGTTTTCTATCACACTATTTATTACGTTCTTAAGGTTTAAAATCTGTATTGAAAATGCATATGCATAGACAGATGAATACATATCTACTTGTTGCTGTGTGGGTAGGGGCAGTTTATTCTGTTTTTGAAAAATGCAAAGTCCAAGCATAAAGTCAAGC
This sequence comes from Oryctolagus cuniculus, assembly GCF_051225735.1. Taxonomy (NCBI): domain Eukaryota; kingdom Metazoa; phylum Chordata; class Mammalia; order Lagomorpha; family Leporidae; genus Oryctolagus; species Oryctolagus cuniculus. The sequence continues at coordinate 114,073,524 of NC_142869.1, read as the reverse complement.
ATATTTTAACTACTTAAGATGTTTCTCTATGACTTTGTGTGTGAATGCAACAAACACATACCCAAGTCTATATCTTAACTATGTTCCAATAGTTACTAATAAGTTGTACCCATGCTTATTTCATGAGCTCATCTCATATTTACAAGGGTAGCCTGATTAGTGCTATGTGACTATTTCACAGAATGGCAAATCTAATGTGTGTAAAACCAAACTCATTGTCCCCCCCCCAATTATTTTAGTACTCCTGTCTTCTCAGTGCAGTAGACTGAATACCTAGCTACATAGCCACCAAAGCCAGAGCATGAAAAAATCTACTATTCGATGCGATTGATTTGATTAGTTTATTATTTCATGATACTACATGTTTTTACTCCAACTATCAAGATTTAAGGTTTTTTTTTTTTTAATTTTTTTTTTTTGACAGGCAGAGTGGACAGTGAGAGAGAGAGACAGACAGAAAGGTCTTCCTTTTGCCTTTGGTTCACCCTCCAATGGGCGCCGTGGCTGGTGCACCATGCTGATCCGAAGGCAGGAGCCAGGTGCTTATCCTGGTCTCCCATGGGGTGCAGGGCCCAAGGACTTGGGCCATCCTCCAATGCACTCCCTGGCCATAGCAGAGAGCTGGCCTGGAAGAGGGGCAACCGGGACAGAATCCGGCACCCCGACCAGGACTAGAACCCAGTGTGCTGGCGCCACAGGAGGAGGATTAGCCTATTGAGCCACGGCGCCAGCCGAGGCAGAGATTTAAGTTGTTTCTATCATTTCTCTCCTTAACCTTCTGAAATTATATCTAGTTGCATCCTCCCTTTTCTAGTTCTGCACTCTGGTTAATGCCTGACGATTGGTTACTTAAAAGACACATTCAATTATGTTATTCTCTCACTAGAAACATTGGTATCTTTGATACTTTTATGCTTGTTTTCTCAGACTCACCTTTCCTGCATCCCTCCTCCACCTGCTCCATTGGTGGCTGGGGCTTAAGCACTGAGATCACCTTCCACTGCTTCCCCAGGCACATTATCAGGGAGCTGGAAAAGGAGTGGAGCAGCCAGGATTCCAACCAGGGCCCATATGGGATGCTGGCATGGCAGATCGCAACTCAACATGCTGTAACACAATGCTAGTCCCTAAATCAACATCTTCTAAATATTCTGTTAGAGAATGAGAGAGAGAGAGAGAGAGCTCCAACTGCTAGTTTAAATTCCAAATGATTGCAATGGACAGAGGCTGAATTTGGAAGGGAGGAACTCCATCCAGGTCTCCCCTTGTGGGGACAGAGACCCAGTTACTTAAGCCAACACATTCTGCCCCTCAGGGTCTACATTACCAGAAAAGTCTAGTTGAGAGCTAGAGTGCAGAACTAAACCCAGTTTCTTAAATGTGATATGCAAATACCCAAACCCATGTGTTAATATCTAAATCTAGTGTCTATTCCTGGATTTCCTGTTCTATGAGCTGTTAAGCCTTGCAAGAGAAAATCTACAGGTCTCATTTCCCAGAATCTCCTTCCCTTTATTGTCCTGGTTTCTAATTTTCCTTTTCTTTGTTAAAAATTATTAATATACAGAGAACAGACTTCATGTATTTTTAGGTACAATTAGAAGAAGATAACCATACTTCCTTTCCTCCATCCTTAGTAAGAAATATTCTTTGGAAATATGAAAGGTAGAAGAAAAGGAATAAACCATTATTCTTTCAATACAGGTGAAGTTATGTGGGGCTCCCCAGTAATGTATGAGAACCACTCATTTCATTGCTGCAGAGATTGTTGATAGAACTTTCTTATATCTTATTGAGAATTAAGGCAGTTTTTTTTTTATTAAAATGCTGCTTGTTAATATGAAAGGGAGGAACAATTTATTCAGCACCCAAAGTTTACCTGTATATACATGAATGATTTGATGAAATCTTAGTAAAGTAATCCAATTAATTTTGAGAGTTATGCATTTTTTTCCAGACACATACAGTTGTTGATATTTAACATGCAGTACAAAATAGGAATTAAGACAAGGGGCCTGCACTGTGGTACAACAAGTTAAAACTCTGGCCTGTAGTGCCATCATCCTATATGCGTGCCCGTTTGATTCCCAGCTGCTCCACTTCTGATCCTGCTTCTTGCTAATGCGCCTGGAAAAGAAGCAGAGGATGGCACAAGTACTTGTGCTCCTCCAGCCACTGCACGACCTGGAAGAATCTCCAGGCTCCTACAATGATCTCCTGGCTCCTGGCTTCAGTCTGGCCCAGCCCTGGTTGTTAAAGTCATTTGGAGGCCTTGCAATGCAGCTCTCTAGGCTAATCCTCCGCCTTGCGGTGCCGGCACACCGGGTTCTAGTCCCGGTCAGGGCACCGGATTCTGTCCCGGTTGCCCCTCTTCCAGGCCAGCTCTCTGCTGTGGCCAGGGAGTGCAGTGGAGGATGGCCCAAGTCCTTGGGCCTTGCACCCCATGGGAGACCAGGATAAGCACCTGGCTCCTGCCTTCGGATCAGCGCGGTGCACCGGCTGCAGTGCGCTGGCGTCGGCGGCCATTGGAGGGTGAACCAACGGCAAAGGAAGACCTTTCTGTCTGTCTCTCTCTCTCACTGTCCAGTCTGCCTGTCAATATATATATATATATATATATATATATATATAAACCATTTGGAGAATGAACCAGCAGTTGGAAGACCCCCCCTTCACCTGTCTCTACCTCTCTCTGTAAATATGTTTCTTTTTTTTAATTTATTTTATTTATTTATTTTTTTTAACAGGCAGAGTGGACAGTGAGAGAGAGAGACAGAGAGAAAGGTCTTCCTTTGCCGTTGGTTCACCCTCCAATGGTCGCCACGGCCGGCACGCACGGCCAGCGCACTGCACTGATCCGATGGCAGGAGCCAGGAGCCAGGTGCTTTTCCTGGTCTCCCATGGGGTGCAGGGCCCAAGCACCTGGGCCATCCTCCACTGCACTCCTTGGCCACAGCAGAGAGCTGGCCTGGAAGAGGGGCAACGGGGACAGAATCCGGCGCCCCAACCGGGACTAGAACCCGGTGTGCCGGCGCCGCAAGGCGGAGGATTAGCCTAGTGAGCCGCGGCGCCGGCCTTCTGTAAATATGTTTCTTAAATAAATAAATTTAAAAATAAAGAATTAAGACAAAATATTCTAGTAGTTTTCTATTTCTTTAGGGACTATTAGTTAATTATTTCCTTAAAAGTTATAGCCATTTAGCTACCAAAACAATCAGTTAAAAATGAAGCATGGGAGGGTGGGTATGGTGGTAAGAACGACTGTATTTCTAAAGTTGTATTTATGATATTTGTATTCCTTAAAATGAATTAAAAATGAAATAAAGAGTTTTAAATAGCTTGAATAAATATTTTGTATCCTAAGTACAATATATATAAACCTAACTGAATTTCTCTGATTCCATAGATGTATTTGTTGCATGACGACTTAACATTCACATAGGAGGATTATCTGAACTTTTTACATAAAACCCATTGTAAAAGTTTCAAAAAATTTAGTTCTGAAAAAGTTTACTAATTGTGATTTAAAGATACAAGACCTTTTGCAAGTTAAATTTTATAGCAACCTATAACACATTCAGTTATCATGTGTTGGGAAGTCCTAAATTGTGTTGAAACTTTTATTATTTTTAAGTCAATTCTACTGGAGGAGTGTGATAATTTTATTTTTTTAATTTTTTTAACTTTTATTTAATGAATATAAATTTCCAAAGTACAGCTTATGGATTACAAAGGCTCCCCCCCAATAATGTCCCTCCCACCCGCTACCCTCCCCTTTCCCACTCCCTCTCCCATTCCATTCACATCAAGATTCATTTTCAATTCTCTTTATATACAGAAGATAAGTTTAGCATACATTAAGTGAAGATTTCAACAGTTTGCTCCCACACAGAAACATAAAGTGAAAAATAATAGATAATTTTTTAAATGATGATGAAATCAGATCAGACCTATTGTCATGTTTAATCCCAGTGAGAGTCAAGTTGGGAATTGATAATTTCTTTTCTTATTTTTAATAGAAGATCAGTTTAGTATTCATTAAGTAAAGATTTCAACAGTTTGCACCCCCATAGAAACACAAAGGGAAATATACTGTTTGAGTACTCGTTATAGCATTAAATCTCAATGTACAGCACATTAAGGACAGAGATCCTACATGAGGAGTAAGTGCACAGTGACTCCTGTTGTTGACTTTACCAATTGACACTCCTGTTTATGGCATCAGTAATCTCCCTATGCTCCAGCCACGAGTTTCCAAGGCTATGGAAGCCTTTTGAGTTCTCCGACTCTTATGTTGTTTAGACAAGGCCATAGTCAAAGTGGAGGTTCTCTCCTCCCTTCAGAGAAAGGTACCTCCTTCTTGAAGACCTGTTCTTTCCACTGGGATCTCACTCACAGAGATCTTTCATTTAGGTTTTTTTTTTTTTTTTTTTTTTTTTTTTCGCCAGAGTGTCTTGGCTTTCCATGCCTGAAATACTCTCATGGGCTTTTCAGCCAGATCGGAATGCCTTTAGGGCTGATTCTGAGGCCAGAGTGCTGTTTAGGACATCTGCCATTCTATGAGTCTGCTGAGTATCTCACTTCCCATGTTGGAGGAGTGTGATAATTTTAGCTTTTGTCATCAGCGTACTGTTATTATATTGCAAATGATTTCAGTTACTCTCAAATCATTCTCATCAATGTGACAATGTCTTTGTATTTTGTCCTGATACTATAATCAGTATCTTTGATAACTGGATGCTATACTGTTTCAACAGAGTGTTACATTTGGATTCCATATGGGAGAATTCCACAGTCATTCATTGTTTAGCATTCTAAACCTGATTGCCACATCACCAGCTTCCAATCTAGGCTGAAAGAAGAAGCTTAATCCTGGTCTCCCACCCTCTTGGCAGGGGCCCAATCATCATCTGTGGTTGCTTTTCCTAGGCCATTAGTTGGTATTGGATTGGAAGAAGAACAGCTAGCTCATAAAGTGGCGCCCATGTGGAATGCTGGTGTCACAGATAGCAGCTTTACCAACTGTGCCACAATGCTGGCCCTCATTCTAAAGTTTTAATCATGCTAAACTTTAGAACATACATCATAAGATCTTTTAACACATGGTAAAATTTAAACATGAATTTCATAAATGTTAGCTCATGATCACCAACTTTGTGCTTATAGACAGAAACATGGTACCTAACTTAAGAAATCTATTAGACTCTCAAAGGGAAACAGCCTCAAATCGTACTACTAATTTTTTTTTTTTGGCAGGCAGAGTGGACAGTGAGAGAGAAAGACAAAGAGAAAGGTCTTCCTTTGCCGTTGGTTCACCCTCCAATGGCCGCCGATGCCGGCGCACTGCAGCCGGTGCACCGCGCTGACCCGAAGGCAGGAGCCAGGTGCTTATCCTGGTCTCCCATGGGGTGCAGGGCCCAAGGACTTGGGCCATCCTCCACTGCACTCTCTGGCCACAGCAGAGAGCTGGCCTGGAAGAGGGGCAACTGGGACAGAATCCGGCGCCCGGACCGGGACTAGAACCCGGTATGACGGCACCGCAAGGCAGAGGATTAGCCTAGTTAGTGGCGGCGCCGGCCCGTACTACTCATTTTCTTCCCTTCTTTTTCCCAAAGCAAATACATTTCCAATCATAGTTTTAGAACAGCTGTTTATTTGAAAAGTAGAGTGTCAGAGATGGAGAAATCTTCCATGTACAACCTGGGTGGGAACAGGAACCAGGAACTCTATTCAGATCATCCTCAGGGGTGGTAGAGGTCCAACAGCTTCTGCGATCATCCTCTGCCTTCTCAGGAACATTAGAAGTAGGCTGGATTGAAAGTGGAGCTTCTGACTCTGCTGTGGCCAGGGAGTGCAGTGGAGGATGGCCCAGGTGCTTGGGCCCTGCACCCCATGGGAGACCAGGAAAAGCACCTGGCTCCTGGCTCCTGCCATCGGATCAGCGCGGTGCGCCGGCCGCAGCGCGCCAGCCGCGGCGGCCATTGGAGGGTAAACCAACGGCAAAGGAAGACCTTTCTCTCTGTCTCTCTCTCTCTCTCACTGTCCACTCTGCCTGTCAAAAAATTAAAAAAAAAAAAAAAAAAAAAAAAAGTGGAGCTTCTGAGACTCAAATCAGCACTGATATAGGATGCTGGTGTGGCAAAATGAGGCTTAACCCACAAGGTAATAATGCCAGCCCCTGTAATATTTTTGTTGAGGGCCAATATGGCATAATCTCTTTATTTTAGTCAACATACTTATTTTTTAAAAGAATAATTAATTAATGAATTTATTTATTTGAAAGAGTTAGAGGGAGAGATAGAGAAGAAATCTTCCATCTGCTGGCTCATTCCCAGAATGACCCCAATGGCAGGTGCTAGACCAGGCCAAAGCCAGGAGCTTCTTCCAGATCTCCTACTTGGATAACAGGGGACTTGCTGCTTTTCTCAGACCATTAGCAGGAAACTGGATCAGAAGTGGAGCAGCCTGGACATGAACTGGTGTTCACGTGGGATGCCAGAATTGTAGGCAGAGCTTTAGTTGCTTTGCCACAGCACGGGCACCAATTCTTTCTACCCCAATCTCAACTAAGTGTTACTCTGTATTATAACTCATGCCACTCTGTTAGATTTGTTTTACTCTATTCTTTTTATATCATCAGCTCTTCAATAGTTCAAAACTTGTTTGCCTTTATAATGCAACTCTGATTAATAGAAACAATTGAGCCATATTACCCTAGGAAACAGAGAACAATGGTTTCCTAATTAGTTTAGCGTATAAATGTGCATCCCTTCCATATCTGCCTGCATCAAGGTCTGTGGGCCTGTAGTTAATACTGGAAAGCAGCTTGCAAATGGATGTTATTTATATGGCTGCTGGCAACTGAGATTTGTCTTTTTATTCAATTATATTGATTTCTTCTTGGATTTCTTTTCATGTACAACATTGTAAGGGCGGTTCAAACTGGTTTTTAAATTATTATTTTCACTGGCATTTCATTTAAACAATAACATAATCAATTACTTTGCTCTCTTCCAAGAAACTGAATGCAATCTAATCAAGTGTAGCTAGAACTATAAATATGCACCTGTTGACCTAGCCTACATATTTCTAAATTGTGCTATATACCAATGTCTTATGCATTTTTAAACATGGAATAAGAATATAGATAAGGCAAATATATAAACGATGACAATTACAGTATATTCATGTATAAATGTTGTGTTAAATGTCACCTAAATTTGAAAATATAGTGAAATTAACTAAAAATGGAACTAAGACTTTAAACGCTATACATGTAGGAATCCTCTGTAATTATGTTTATCTAATTATTCTTCATAATTTTTATTTTACTAAACTTATGAAGATTGATGACCAACACAAAGGAGCTATTCATATATAGTAAGGTTTTATCATTTCTATCTATTTTTGTCTGGTTTCCCCTTAAGGTTGCAAATGAGTCAGAATTAATGAATTCATGATTATGGTGGCATTCTGTGCCCCATTTGCGTAATTCTGTCCAAGCTACTTTATTAGTGTTTATTTTCTTGAATGCTCTCCTTTGCTCTATCCCTACAATTAGTTAGTTGTTTTTGTCTTTCCCTTTGTTTTAATAATTTTCGCCTTGTCTGTGCTTTTTTATATTGTTAAGCAAATTTGTACCTTTCTCTCAATTTTTCTCATTACTTATATTACTCATTTTTGTTGCATTTGGTTTCTAAATAGTACATGAGGAAAAGTATCTGGACAATAGACTTCAAGTCAGTTAAAGGGTCAGATATGAAGGTTCATGGTTAATAATGTCAATGGATGAATAGAGTTGTAGCAAGACTTTCTGAGTCATTTCTAATGGAATCCTCAAAAAATATCCTTATACAATGGTGATATTAAATATTAATAGGTAAACAATTATGGTATACAAATCAATAGAGATATAAAGAAGGAAATAGTCATATTGTTGTTTCCTTTATCAGGTATTTGTAAGATACTGCAGGACACAGACAATAAACAATTACAGATATGGACTCAAGATATATTTATACATTCATTGCCAGTACTCTACCTAACCAGCCTCATTCTTAGTGGGTATCCTCACTGTATGTCTCTGTCTCTGTCTCTCTCTCTCTCTCTCTTTCTACCTCCCCCTCCTCTCCCTCTCTCTCTGCCTTTCTCTCCCCCTTTTTCCCCCCTACATACACACACACTCCAGTAATCACAGATTCTCTTAGCATTCTATAACCAAAACTGGAACTCATTTCTATCCATCATGATCCTATTCCTCTTTTGTTACACTAAGTAAGATAGTTATTCTTTAACTCTAGACAGTGTTTCCAGGTAATTTGATTCCTAACTCCTCTAACCTTTTAGGAAGATTGTAGTATCAAACATGCTTTCTTTCTATTTTACGTTAATTTACCAAAGTTACCATGAAAATGTATACATGTTCTCTGCTCTTAAATTCAACAAATGAAAATTAAAAACAAAAAAACACTTATAAATTTCTCTTGACCTCACAACCTTTTAGAACTCACTTCTGCAGAAAGTTAAACCACTTAACAACCATCTCCTTTTCCATACTTTTAATCTCTCTTCACTTGATTCTGCCCCATATCTCACTGTAAGCAGCTCTCATTCAGAATGAAATGTCTTCCTTGTTATTGAAGCCAGTGGTATTCTTCATTTCCCATAGGGCCTCTACCCTGAATCTCTCCTTTGAGTTGCAGAAGCATAATTTCAATAGCATACTTGACATTGTCTTTTGAATATCTAAAGGACAGTATAATCTCAGTGTGTCTAAAACAAGGGCTTGGGGCCTGCGCCACGGCATGGTAGGTTAATTTTCCACCTGTGGCTTCTGCATTCCATATGGGCACTGGTTCTAGTCCTGGCTGCTCATCTTCCAATCCAATTTTCTGCTCTGGCCTGGGAGAGCAGTGGAGGATGGCCTGGGTCCTTGGGCCCCTGCACCCGCATGGGAGACCGGGAGGAAGCTCCTGGCTCCTGGCTTCGGATCAGCACAGCTCTGGCCATTGTGGCCATTTAGGGAGTGAACCAACGGAAGGAAGACCTCTCTCTCTGTCTCTCCCCCTCACTGTCTGTAACTCTACCTCTCAAATGAATAAATAAAATCTTTTAAAAAATAAAACAAGGGCTTCTGGTCATTCTGCTCTAAATTTGTCTCTTTTCCACTATTTCTGGGCTAACAGGGATTATACCTCCCAAGTTGCCTTAAATAACCCCACTTCTCTCATTATGCTATTTGCAGTCTGTGTACTATTTACATTTTTTAATTTCATAAATATTCTCTTGAATACTTAAACTCCTTGGCATCTACTCATGCTAGTTCCAGAGGTCAGCTACATTTTTCGGTTCATGCTCCATACTCCAAAGTTATTCAATTAGTATTTTCTCTTCTCTCTGTTTTCCTCTTACTTTTGGTGATGCTGGCCCTTCTATCTTCCTCTGACAAAAACCCATGTGTTTACACTGGGCTTACCCACTCAACTTGATAATTTCCCCATTTCAAGATCATTAATTTTATTATATTTGCAAAATCTTTTTTGTCAGCTAAGATTACATACTTATAGGTTCTGAGGAGTAGATCTTGTGCATCTTTTTTTTTTTTTTTTAAGATTTATTTATTTACTCATTTGAAAGAATTACAGAGAGGTCTTTCATCCATTGGTTCACTCCCTAGATGGCTGCAACAGCCACGTCTGGGCCAAGCGGAAGCCAGGAGCTTCCTCCCAGTCCCCAACATGGGTGCAGGGGCCCAAGCACCCAGGCCATCCTCTGCTGCCCAGGCAGGCATACCAGCATGGGGCCGGATATTAAGTGGAGCAGCCAGGACTGGAATGGGCATCCCTATGGTGTTCTGGCACTGTAGACAGCAGCTTATCCCACTGAGCCACAGTGCGAGCCCCAACTTCTGCATCTTTGAGGAAACACAGTTCAGCCTGTCACAAATTTTCTAGTATAACCAGTGCTACCTTCTACAGGCCATTTAAGCAATCTTCTAACTTACACCCTCTCTGTACTCTTCTCCTGCATCTACTTTTATCTCTCATAAATATATTTAATACATCAGCCAGAGAAACACTTCTTTAAAAATGCAACTTTGTTAAATATGTAAATCATTTGTTGGTTTCTTATTGAGTAGAGGATATAGACTGCATTCTGTGTTGAAAAGTCATGCACTTTCCACTGTGAACTCAACAAGTTCTGAATTGTACTGTCTTCATGTCACTCACACTAACATGCTTCATAGGCCTGTATCTAGCTCCATAAGTTCAGAGAATATGGGACATAGTTTTCTCTTTTTTTAAAGATTTATTTACTTATTTGAAAATTGCATAGAGAGAGAGGGAGAGACACAGAAAAATCTTCCCTCCGTTGGTTCACTCCCCAGATATGTACAATGGCCAGGGCTGGGCCAGGCCAAAACCCAGATCTTCACCTGGATTTCTCCTGTGGGTGTCAAGGGCCTAAACACTTGGGCCATCGTTCACTGCTTTCCCAGGCTGTTACCAGGGAGCTGGACGGGAAGTGAAGCAACCAGGACAGGAACCAGTACCCATGTGGGATGCCGGTGTTGCAGGATGCGGTTTTACACACTCTGTAACCACTCGGCCCCTGTTTGTAGTTTTCCACAAAGGTCTCTTCTTTTTGAAACTTCAGATTCTAAATCCAGCTTCATTTTCTCATTTTTGATCTGTCATAAATACTTGAGTACACAAAATATGCAACTTAGTAAGCAGGAAACATATGAATATTTATTTGTTCTCATACATCTAATATTCTGAATGAAAATTATATTCCATTTTTTACCTCATGGGAAGTTTTTCTCACCCCAGGTCAAGCTCATTATTATACATTCTACATATAATATATATTTAATAACAATTTCATGAATTCATAATGATACTTGAATATTAACGGATTTGATATCTATCAGAAACATCTTTCTTTTGTATTTACTCACTTTCGTCTCCTATCACAACTTAAGTATATTTAGAATGTTCAATAAAAATTATTGAATGAATAGACAGAGATGTTGATGGACACTGGGTCCACAATGAAGGTTACAACAACATAGTCTGGGATGGCGCCACAGCTCAATAGGCTAATCCTCCGCCTGCAGCACCAGCACCCTGGGTTCTAATCCCGGTTGGGGTACCGGATTCTATCCCAGTCGCTTCTTTTCCTGTCCAGCTCTCTGCTGTGGCCCAGGAATGCAGTAGAGGATGGCCCAAGTCCTTGGGCCCTGTGCCCGGATGGGAGACCAGGAGGAAACATGTGGCTCCTGGCTTCATATCAGCGCGGTGCGCTGGCCACAGCGCACGGGCTGCAGAGGCCATTGTGGGGTGAACCAATAGAAAAAGGAAGACCTTTGTCTCTGTATCTCTCGCTCTCACTGTCCATTCTGATTGTCAAATAAATAAATAAATAAATAAAATAAACAAAAACAACAACATAGTCTATACCTTCACAGAATATATCTCTCAAAATATTTAGTATTTATAATAGAGAGAAAGGGAAGGTGGATAATTATATGAATAACTTATTAGAGTAGTGGTAGACAAAGGCCAGCAATAATTTCCTAATTACTTTCTTAAAAGCAAATTTTGCTCTCAAATTCCAGTTCTTGAACAAAGTTATATCTGATCAACATTGCTCCAGAAGCTATCACTGTTCCAGTGCTTTCCATCAACCTATAAGTTGTTCATCATCCTTTCTAATTCTCTTTTTTAATTTCCCTGAAAATGTGAACCTGCCTTTTATTTATTTTATAAATATCAATTACATTAAAATGAGCTGAATTTCTTCTCTAGATAGGTGGGATACAACATGTTTAAAACCTCTATTTAGTAAGGTTATGTTTAACAGATTGGGGTTTAGGTTGACTAACATTTATTATGACAAACCTGGAAATAAAGAGTCGGTTTAAACATTGAAAAATTTCTTCTGTTGGTGTACCTTTCCTCCTTTTTGAAAATTTAAGGGCATATTTCTCTTTAGAATCCATTCTCATATATGTTTTTGGTAAAATAATAATAATAATACAATTATTTATAAATAATTGGGTGGCATGATCTGGTCTATAAAATCCCCTTATCCCTGTTTTAATAAAATAATTAAGATAAAATAGTTAAGACAATCACAAGTATGTCCTCTAGAAGTTTCTTAAGGGTAATAATCAGTGACAGGGAACTTCATACTTTTCATATATATTTAGAGGAAAAGGGCCAGGAAATTCAGAACTTGTCATCATCCGAAACCAGTAGAGCTGGGTAAAAGAAAGACTAGCACTGAGAATCAGTAGGGAGTGGAGTATCTGCATACCTGTTTAACTAAATAGTAGCCTTGATTTTAGCCTTATCTTCCTGTCATGTGAATGAATAAAGCAACTTGAATTAGGAGTCTTACAGAAGCAAAATCTCCATGTAAGGATCAGGAGACAGGGATGGTATATGCATTGTATTACATCTCTAGCCAACTACATGTATTCTGAGTGAAGAAGCCCAGATTTTGAGAGTCTTATTTGGAGAGTGGGAGTTGAAGACTGGGGACCATTCTATCTGGTTTCTTTATTTATCCTTGTATCCCAGGTCCTACCTGGTCATGTGAATTTTTTTTTAATGTGCAGTCAGATCGGAATGCTAATAATTGTTGCATCTTTGTTCACCAGAGTTATTGTCTGTAGTTTTCTGTTGTGTCCTTGTTTGATTTTGGTGTAAGGGTAATATTCTGGCTTTGTAGAATGAATGTGGAAAGATTCTCTCCATTTCAATTTATTTAAAATACTTTGAGAAGAATTGATGTAGCTCTTCCTACAAATTTGATGGAATACAGTAGATAAGCCCTTGATACTAGTCTCTAATTTTTTAATAGACTTTTCATTATTGATTCAATTCCATTATTTTCTGTTGGTTTTTCAGGTTTTCTGTGTTTTCAGGGTTCAAACTGGTGTTTACATTAATCCAAAACTTTATGCATTTGTCCTGAGTTTTCTAATTTGTTGGTGCATAATTGTTCATAGCAGCCCCTAATGGGAATTATTACAATAGCACTGTATATGAATTACTCTAAACAGCACATATCTAACTTCTCTCTATGGCACTGGAGTATTTTGTAGTAAAATTTGACTTGAGTTTTCTTTTAACAGTGTTGTAGTTTTTGATTGCAAGAGTTAGCTACCAATGAAATTCTTATTCAAGTTATATATTGAAGAAATCTTTAATAAGATCCTTTTGGGAAAAGCTGCTCCTAAGGAATCATTCATAAGGAAAAAATCTTTAAGGATTCCTGTTTAAAAACAAGTCTTTGGTTATGGAACTCTTAAATAACAAAGTCATCAGACAGATTAAATAGGAGTTGTCCTGATGCTCAATGTTTTCCTATATCAAAATGTTAAATTAGATCATAGCATCCTTTACATTTCATGGAATTAGTTTAGAAGTCATATGTGATATTCAGGTTTTAAGGTGCAATATGCAATTTGTGACAGAGAAAATGAGAAGATTAAATGTCATTCTATCACAAAATAAAGACATTTGTCAATGTATAAACAAGATTTAGCTCTGTTGCTAAACAAATTGTCAAAAAAAGCCATTTTCTCCTTTTAGATTCTATATTGAGATTCTAATAGTTTTTTCTTGCTCTAAATGATTATCTGCTCTAGTGGATGTGAATATACTAAAAGTGGAGAGGTAGGGAAGATGTTCAGTATCTTTAAATTATTTTGTAGTCTAAATATTGCTGTAATCAGGAAATAAATTTTAGTTTCATTTCTCTTGGTAAAATCAGTATAGGAACTATTCCCTTAATCACTTTCAGAAGATACTAGGAAAAAAATATTCTGTTCTTGTTTATCTGAATGGCAGTTTCATTTAGATCTCCATAAACTTCAGTTTGTCATATTAATACCAATACTATTAACATGGCTAGTGTAGTAATAAAAAACAATTGAGAAAACTATAAAATTTATAAGAGTGAAATTTTACTTGTGAATGTTAATGATTGATAAAATAACATCCTTAATAGTATTATTATAAGGTTAATGATCAATAGAAGACACTTCATATTGACACAAATATTATACACTTTATTTTTTCATCAATAGAAACTTGCTTATTTTATGTAGTTTCTTCCGAGGGATATCTTGTGAAATAACGCAGGAGTACGTTTTGTCCTGGAATTTGAAGAATATAGCACATAGTGTCCTAGTGCTTTTGTCTTTCCTTCACCATCTGCTATCTTTAAATCTCAGACATTTTAGTGAGCATACTCCACGGTAATAAGAGAACAAGAAGGTGCAAATTCTCATTCTACATACATATATGATTTCAAGCCTGCATCTATGGCATTAAACCCATACATATTTTTGTCAGCCTCAAAATCATATGTATTTACTATATATTCTGACTTGTTTATTACATTATTGACTTATTTTGAGTGCCTACATGAAAACATGGACCTATAGTTCATACCAATAAAAATAATTATTTAAAATACATCAGTTACCATTAAAATACATAAATCATAAAATACATCATTGTCAAAAATATACAAAACTCGAAAAGAACATCTCTAATTTCACATATCAAAAGTAATGATTATTCTTTCACATGTATATGTGTATTAGTCTGTATTCATATGTATGAAGAGAAAACAAATCTTACCTGGGAACAGTTTCTGCCTGTATTTACCTGTAAATCACATTGGTGGGAACACATTTACAGAGCTTGAGAAAACTGCTGAAGTTAAATGTGAGTTTCTACAATAACTCTGGGCTATCTCAGTGGGGAGAATATGTTGATGCAGTCATTCAACAGAAATGGGAAAAATAACCTGTAGGGAGGGAATCAATGGGAGTTAGATGACAATTAGGATATGAATGCATGGAAGAGGAGAACATACAATTAGGAGAGCCATGCACTTTCTAAACTTAAAATAGAAAAACCAAGCTGTTGTATTTCGTCCACACTTCCTTGTTTTTTTTTGTTTGTTTGTTTGTTTGTTTTTTGTTGTTTTTTTTTTTTTTTTTGGCTGTTGTTTTTCGTTTTTAAAGATTGTTTATTTGAAAGTCAGTTATAAAGAGGCAGAGACAGAGAGAGAGGTCCTCCATCTGCTGGTTCACACCTCAGTTAGCCACAATAGTCAGAGCTGCACCAATCCAAAGCCAGGAGCCTGGAGGATTTTCTGGGTCTCCCACGTGGGTGCAGTGACTGGAGAAATTGGGCATTTCTCCACTGCCTTCCCAGGACATAGCGGACAGTTGGATTGGAAATGGAGCAGCCAGGACTAGAACCAGCGCCCATATGGGATGCCGGCACTGCAGGTGGCAGCTTTACCAGGTACACCACAGTGCCTGCTCCTATACTTTTTTGTTAATAGAGGTTAGTTTCCATGTGTCATATCTCAGTCTGTTTATGACATATGCTTTTTCAGATACTATTGTCCATTTGTTGAAATTTCTATTGTCCTAAAGTCTAAAAGTCTTGCCTTTTAGACATTTATCTATATAGATGACAATATAAGCATATATATACACATTTTTGTGTAATATATATATTTTATAAATATATATATTATATATATAATATATAATATATATTATATAATATATAAATTATATATTATATATAATATTTTATAAATATTAGTATCTATAAACTTTTGATGCTGGGTCAGAGATACTTGAAAATTAATGCAGAATTGTGTTTGGGAATAGATTAATATATTTAATAATATGTATTTTAATAATTTATTTGAGAGGCAAAGATAGAGACAGATGGGGTGGAGTTCAAGGGGAGAGAATGAAAACACTGTCTAATGAAACCCTATCCAAATGCCTTTGGCTCAGCTTTGGCTGAGCTGAGGCTGAAGCTGGGAGTCAGGAACCCAATCCTGGGACCCTACATAGGTGTCAGGAACTCAGAAGCCAGAACTTCTATCTCTCAGAGTAGTCACCAGCAGGAAGGTGGTACAAGAGGCACAGATGGTAGAAGGAGGCCAAGAACTCACCCTCAGAATAAATAAATAAATTTTTACATCACTCAAAATCACTGTTTTCATGAACCACTTTTGTATTTTAGGTATAGAAATACCTAAATAAAACACTCTAGTGCATTACTGCAGTGTCAGAATATAGAACAAAATTGAAGAAATTTATATATTTTGTCTTCCATTTAGGGACTCCATCAGAAACTGAGAAGGCTAAAATAAATTTCAAATTTTTTTCTAAGCCTCAGGTAAAATACATATTTTCCCAAGGAAAAGGGTTTCTATAAAAATATTGAACATAAAAAACCAATCTGTATGCCTCATGCAAAATGCATGACAGGAATTTGTCATATAGAGAAAGCTTGCAGTAAATTTCTCCATAAATAGAAGATTTACTAATTATTTGTATGCTTGGTTACATTGAGTTTTCCTGTATGTACATGGATTTGTTTTATGTACACACATACACACTAAGCCTGCAAACATCAGAACACAGAAGAATAATGCTTTCCCAGACCATAATCAGAGAGCTGGATCAGAAGAGTAGCTGGGGCACAAACCAGTGCTCATATGGGTTGCTGGCATGGCAGGCATAGACTTAGCTTACTATGCCAAACTGCTGTCACCAGCAGAGAGGCTTTGTAATCAGTCAATGTATTGAACTCCAGCTTTGGAACCCACATCCTCTATCCACTTAATGCCTAAGTAATGCCCATCACAGTGAACCTCAGTATCTGTTTTTACCTACATGGTTTTAATAAAACTTGCCCTGAAATGTTGCATGTTGATTCAAGAAATAGGAATCATAAGTCATCAATCTCATTATCTTAGGCCTTATTTATATCTAATAAATAAATCAGTTGAAATGTTTGAAGTAACTTATGGATGCCTTACAAATTGAATCTTAATAGTAGAAGCAGTATTCACTATGTCACTGTTTCTTAGATTTGCATAAGTTGAGAATTTTTTTTAAAGATTTATTTTTTATTTATTTGAAAGAGTTACAGAGAGAGGTAGAGACAGAGAGAGAGGTCTTCCATCTGCTAGTTCACTCCCCAGATGGCTGCAACAGCCGGAGCTGTGCCGATGGAAGCCAGGAGCCTGGAGCTTCCTCTGGGTCTCCACGCCGGTTCAGGGGCCCAAGGACTTGCGTCATCTTCTACTGCTATCCCAGGCCATAGCGCAAAGCTGGATCAGAAGAAGAGCAGACGGGACTAGCACCTGCGCTGGTATGGGATGCTGGCACTTCAGGCAAGGGTGTTAACCCACTGTGTCACAGCACCAGCCCTAATTTGAGAACATTTTTTTGAAAAGAAATACAAAACTGTAAAAATTAAACTCAATGGCCATTGTCAGAAATTTCAAAAGCCAATTTTGGCATTTAAAATGAATTCCCACTTCTACTAGAGTTCAGAAAGCATCTCCAAGGTAATTCTCAAATCTTGTATCATCCACTAAGGGTTAAAGCAAAAATTTGTATCTTTTGCTTATTTTTATAGTTATATTTTCTAATCATAGAAACAGATGTTCAGGGACCCTTGGGGGAAAGAAATTCCACTGACAGTTACTTTTTTCTGCTGAACCAGAATGCACCTGTGCAATCTTTGTGCACCTGCTTTACAGACAGGGAATTTTTAACCTTTGGATCAATTCATATCTATTTTTTCCATAGATGAGATTTTTCTTTATCTTACATATCAGTTAATAAACTCTAAAACATTAGACAATTTTCAGTATTAATATAAATGTAGCTAAAGAAGTTTGAGGACACTTTAAAAAGTTCACGGAAAATTGTCTAATGAAAAGCAATATACATGGGTTTTAACTTTTTGCACTAAAATAAGATAACTTCCATTTCCACAGATTTCTTGAAATATCTTAGTATATTTAAATCAGAAGTATGCCAGAAAAGGCAGTCTCAAAGATACAAGCTTAACAAAAACACCTAGACCAAGATAACTTCAGGTGGACACAGAAATCCATTAAGAAAGATTGACAATGGAATGGGTTACTTCTTTAACTTCTTACCTGATCCAGAACACTGGCAAAATTGGCATAATTTGGATGCCTGAGAAATATTTTAAAGTGATGGAGAGGGAAATGTTTTTCCATAGCACTGAAAGTCCTATCATACTACATGTAAAGCCGATGCATCTCAACATGATTGGGAAAAAGTATCCAAATTACAGCTTTTTCCTCAGAAGTGTGGGTGGGTGAGTTGTAGAGCATATGTCTGCTTTGGTTGCCTAGGGGCCTACTCGAGAGGCTAGGTTCTATCTTGTTTGAAAACCAGCATAATTTGGATGCCTTGGACCACTGAAAATGAAAGAGTACAGAGAGGCTTCCTACCAATGGATTAAGGAAACTGGAGAGGAGTTGCCCTTCACTCAGCCTTATCTGCAGGGGATAGATTCAAACACCTCCCATGGATGCCTGAATCTACAAATGGTAGTCAACTTTATAAATAGTGTATGCCTTCCTATACATACTGCATGCAATAAAGTTTATTTTGCAAATTAGGCACACAAAGAAAATAGCTATAATAAAATCTAAATTTTTGAAAAATATACAATAATAAAACTTATAAGAATATAGTTCTGTCTTTCTCACTCAAAAGCATATTTGGGCCAGTGAAGTGGCTCAATAGGCTAATCATCCGCCTGCGGCGCCCGCACCCCGGGTTCTAGTCCCTGTTGGGGCACCAGATTCTGTCCTGGTTGCTCCTCTTTCTGTCCAGCTCTCTGCTGTGGCCCTGGAAGGCAGTGGAGGATGGCCCAAGTCCTTGGGCCTTGCGCCCGCATGGGAAACCAGGAGAGGCACCTGGCTCCTGGCTTAGGATCAGTGCTGTGCGCTGGCTGCGGTGCGCCGGCTGCAGCGACCACTGTGGGGTGAACCAACAGAAAAGGAAGACCTTTCTCTCTGTCTGTCTCTCTCTCACTGTTCACTCTACCTGTTAAAAAAAAAAAGAAAAAGAAAAGAAAAGCATATTTGGCTATATTAATCACCTTTAACCAAAGATAACTGAAACTTCAAAAAGTGAAAGCAAGTGTGGAGAGGGCTAGTATAGCACAGACAGGATAAAGAGTTAAAAGATTACCAGGTCCTGAACTGAAAACAGCAAACCTCATTAAGTAGTTATCTGCAATGTCTGAGAATTTGCATCTTCCCTCAAAATATTTTATAGTTCTTCAGAATCTCTAGCTACAGTGATGAAAGTCTTCCCTAGTGTAAAGCCAGCCTATAAAAACTAGGAGAGAGAGTTGTTTTTCCAGTGTATAAATCTCGGAAAATTTACTAGGTACTTGAATAAACAGGAAAACCTGGCTAACAAAAAAACAAAAACAACTCTCCAGTAATTAGCCTCAAGGAAATGAAAATCTGTGAGTTACCTGCCAAAGGATTCAAAAGAATTGTTTTCAACAATTGTAGTGATGTATAAGAAAAACAGACAGCCAAATAAAAAAAATGTTCGAACAAATTAACAAAACAGTAAGAAGAGACAAAAAGTGGCATTATGCATGATAAATGGATCAATTCAAAGGAAGAGTTAGATACATTTGTATCATATCACAGCACTCAAATATCTGAAGAAAATAAACAGAATTGAAGAAATAGATGGTAAAAAATAATAGAAGTCAATGTCCCATATTCCTAATGGATAAAACAACCAGACAACAGATCAACGTAAAATATATATTTGAAAGCACTATAAATTAAATGGTTCTAACACATACAGAACATTGTACACAACAGTACAATACACATTCTTCCCTATTGTTCATTAAACAGTCTCAGAGATTGTCCAGGTTAGGCCATTTTAAAAGCATAATACTATCTTTTCTGGCAAAAAATAAAATATTTAAAAAGAGTATGCCATTTTAGTATATATGGATATATATACCTGAGTTTATAATATATAAAATTTATATACATATGATATGATATGTATGCATATTTATATGTATTTATAATTATCTTCCTAAATTTCATACAAAGTTTTATCTTTTTTTTTGTACAAATTTGTTTCTCCATTTGCATTGAATATTCTCTCAGAATCTATGTTGCGAAAGCCACAAAAATGCTATGGTTTGACTAGTATATGACTCCTGAAAGCATGCTTATGCTTAAGCCCCAATCTCATAAATTGTACTGAGAGCATGGAAAATTAATCCACTTATAATGTTAAGGAGGTGTACTGAGGTTCACCAAAGTCATTGAGAGTGTGATCTCAAGGAGCAGTTCTTGAGGAAGAAGGTTGATGAGAACTCCCGGGTGGCTGACTAGTTTCTCTGCTATCTGGCTCACTGTATGCCTTTTCCTTCATACTTGACCCTGCTAATGCATCTTTCAGGCTCATCAAGAGGCCTCTGTGATCTTGGACTATGAATCTCCAAAACCTTGAGTCAAAATAAGTCTCCTTCCTTGACAAGTAGCTTCTCTCAGATATTAATTATAGTAACAAAAGCTGACTCGTAAGAGGATTATCAAGAATCTTAACTCATAATATTTAAAATTTCAAAATCAGTCAATTTTATCCACCTCTCATTTTTTTATTTTCTCTGAAGATGAAGATAGAAATAAAGGGTTTTAACCAGTACTGACTCAAACTGCTAAGCTGCATAAAGGAGTATAATCTGATATCAGAGTGCTCTTCTTCTCTAGTTTTTTAACAACTATGAAATTATCCTAGTCTATAAAACATGTTGAATACTTAAAACTTTAATTTGACTCTTTGGATCCACTTCCCAAAGATGGAAAATTATCTTCTCTGAAAAACTCCCTCAGATGGGGTCGGCGCTGTGGCATAATGGGTAAAGACATGTTCTGCAGTGCCGGCATCCTGAATAGGTGCCAGTTTGAGTCCCAGCTGTTCCTCTTCCAATCCAGCTTTGTGCTATGGCCTGGGAAAGCAGTAGAAGATGGCTGAAGTCTTTGGGCCCCTGCACCCATGTGGGAGACCCAATAGAAGCTCCTGGCTTCTGGCTTTGGATTGGTGCAGCTCCACCTGTTACGGCCATCTGGAGAGTGAACCAGTGGATGGAAGTCATCTCTCTCTCTGCCTCTCCTTCTCTCTCAGTGTAACTCTGATTTTCAAGTAAATAAATAAATCTTTAAAAAAATTTCCTCAAACCTAAGCCCAAATTACTTTGCATTTTTGTCACCACTAAAATTTTAGAAACATTACAAGCAGAATTTTTCTCAGTAGTATCTTTCGAAATCATGAAGTACTGCTTTTCTGAAACATGAAAAATATATTCCATAGTACTGACTTATTTAAATGTATCTTTCATCATTTGATTAATTGATCTCTGTTATTCTATAAGTGCACAATGAAATTTTATTTCATATATATATTTTAAAGATTGATTTGTTTATTTGAAAGGCACAGAGTTACAGAAAGGATGAGGCAGAGATAGAGACAGAGAAAGTCTTCCATCCGCTGGTTCACTACCCAAATTGCCGTAATGGCCAGAGCTGGGCTGATCTGAAGCCGGGAGTCAGGAGCTTATTCTGGGTCTACCACACGGATACAGCAGCCCAAGAACTTCGGCCATCTTTTACTGCTTTGCCAGGCCATAACAGAGAACTGGATTGGAAGTGGAGCAGAAAGGAGTCGAACAGGCTCCCATATGAGATGCTGGCACTACAAGTGGCAGCTTTACCCACTATGCCACAGCACTGGCCCTATCACATATATTGACACAGATCTGCACTGCAGATTTTTTCTATATTTTTACTTTTTATCCTTTCATATTATGAATAACATTCATATATAGCTCATATATACTCTCCTTTTGATTTTTTATTAGCTATTTCTTTAAAGCTTTTGAACTTCTATGTGATTTGACAGTTTTTATTTATTCTAATACATTAGTATCTCAAGCTTTAGTTAATTTACCTCTCCTGCTTTTATGAATTTTTCAAATAATGAGATAAGACTGCTTTACTATTAAGTAATTGAAGAGCCAGCACCGTGGCTCACTTGGTTAATCCTCCCCCTGCAGTGCCGGCATCCCATACGGGCACTGAGTTCTAGTCCCGGTTGGTCCTCTTCCAGTTCAGCTCTCTGTTGTGGCCCAGGAGGGCAGTGGAGGATGGCCCAAGTGTTTGGGCTCCTGCACTCACATGGGAGACCAGAAAGAAGCACCTGGCTCCTGGCTTCAGATCAGTGCAGCACCAGCCATAGCAGACATTTGGGGAGTGAACCAATGAAAGGAAGACCTTTCTCTCTCTCACTATCTATAACTCTACCTATCAAATATAAGAGTGGGAATAAGAGAGGGAAGAGATGTACAATTTGGGACATGCTCAAGCTGACTTGCCCCAAACGGTAGAGTTAGAAACATACCAGGAGATTCCAATTCAATCCCATCAAGGTGGCATGTACCAATGCCATTTCACTAGTCCAAGTGATCAATTTCTGTTCACAATTGAACATAATGATAGGACTAAGAGTCAAGGGGATCACATAAACAAGACTAGTGTCTGCTAATACTAACTGATAGAATAAAAAAGGGAGAGAATGATGCAACATGGGAAGTGGGATACACAGCAGACTCATAGAAGGGCAGATGTCCTACACAGCACTCTGGCCTCAGAATCAGCCCTTAAGGCATGCAGATCCGGCTGAAAAGTCCATGAGAGTATTTTAGGCATGGAAAGCCAACACACTCTGTCAAAAAAAAAAAATGACCTAAATGAAAGATCTCTGCTAGTGAGATCCCAGTGGAAAGAACAGGTCATCAAAGAAGGATGTACCTTTCTCTAAAGGGAGGAGTGAACCTTCACTTTGACTATGACCTTGTCTAAATAAGATCAGAGTTGGCAAACTCAAAAGGCTTCCATAGCCTTGGCAACTCATGACTAGAGCCTATGGAGATTACTGACGCCATAAAAACGAGTGCCAATTTGTTAAGTCAACAACAGGAGTCACTGTGCACTTACTCCTCATGTAGGATCTCTGTCCTTTATGTGCTGTACATTGTGAATTAATGCTATAACTAGTACTCAAACAGTTTTTTTCACTTTGTGTTTCTATGTGGGTGCAAACTGATGAAATCTTTACTTAATATATACTAAACTGATATTCTGTATATGAACATAATTGAAAATGAATCTTGATGTGAATGGAAGGGGAGAGGGAGCAGGAAAGGGGAGGGTTGCGGGTGGGAGGGAAGTTATGGGGGGGAAGCTATTGTAATCCATAATCTGTACTTTGGAAATTTATATTCATTAAATATTAAAAAAGGCAAAAAAAGTAACTGACAATCCTGAATTTTACTCCAAGTACAGCATGGGCACTATGCTATCATTTATGTTGCTGAGAATGTTCATGTGTTCTGAGAGGGTGTGTAATCAGTGTCTTGGCCCAATGCAGCTGGGATAAGATTTTCACCATCATGTTCATAGTTCGATGATAATTTTTTATGATTTATTTTTATAGATTGTATAATTTATGTATTTTGAAGTTTGCTAACATGCAATCACACAGAAAAGTTGATGACATAAATATTTTTATGCACATTCCAAGAAGTCCACCCATATTTCTTCTTTCCTAGATTTCTTGTTAAGAGTGATGTCTGCTCTCTAACTCTTGTATTTACCTCTAGTGGATGGAATGGGAATAATCCAGTAGTTGAGAAGGGTCAGATATATTGACAAAAGACATTTTAGGAAAACAAGATCAAGGAGAAAGCATGAAGGAATGTAAACCATAGTCCTAAGTAAGGAGTAACTTGGGCGTTGGTGGGGAAAGTCTCATTGTAGTAAATAAGCTAATTCATAATGGCATTGTACATACTTATTTGTGTTTTTTACTAATAGGTTGACTTTGTTCCTTTGTAATGTCTCCTGGTTTTACCAGAAATAAGAATTAAATCATGAATTTAAAGGATTTGCCAGTGGAATCTTAGATTGTATTATCTCCAAATTGCTGATGGTAATATTGACATTTTAGGATTTTTTATTCTTCCTTCATTTTTAACAGTTCATTACATTCATTTTGTGGTCCAGGGACAAGATACATTTTATGGTGGGTAAACCATGTGGTCACATCTTCATGCCTTTGAACAAGCTCTTCCTTCTGTCAAAACACTTATTCTTTTCTTAGACTCAACTCAGTTGTCCCCTATTCCCAAAATCTTTCTTTTTTCTTTTTTTCTTTTTTTTTTTTTGACAGGCAGAGTGGACAGTGAGAGAGAGAGACAGAGAGAAAGGTCTTCCTTTTTCCATTGGTTCACCCTCCAATGGCCACCGCGGCCGGTGCGCTGTGGCCGGCGCACCGCGCCTATCCGAAGGCAGGAGCCAGGTGCTTCTCCTGGTCTCCCATGGGGCGCAGGGCCCAATCACTTGGGCCATCCTCCGCTGCACTTCCCTGGCACAGCAGAGAGCTGGCCTGGAAGAGGGGCAACCGGGACAGAATCCGGCGCCCCGACCGGGACTAGAACCCGGTGTGCCAGCGCTGCAAGGCGGAGGATTAGCATAGTGAGCTGCTGCGCCGGCCCCCAAAATCTTTTTCTAGCATTCCTGGGTAAGATTGCAGTTTAATTGCTTTGGTTTCATAACATATTGGATTTGTCTCTACTCTGGAAATTTTTGGTTTCATTTCTTTAGTTTTCAAATTGTTCCATTTGATGGAGAATCTTCAAAGTCAGACTATGAATTTTGATTTCTTGGACCAAGCATATAGTCAGTATTCAAAGAATATTAAACAAAAATTAGCTAAGTCAATCTGTACTTAGGACTGAATTTGGTGGTAGAAAGTCAATGTATACATGAACCAAACAAATATGCTTAGATAATCAAACTATGTGATAGAAGAAAATTTACATGTATATAGGCGAACAAGTTTATTTTTTCTAGATTACTAATTATGAAAATTTAAATAGGATATTATGAAATATATAGTCTGATAGATTAGATACATTAAACGAATGTGAATCTCAATTTGTTAATCAGGCCCATACTTACAGAAATAACAATGTAATCCCAACTTCTGCAAATCTCCATCAAAACACATATGTATACACTTCACAAGTATGAAGGAGATACCACTGGATAGACAAAATTGCCAATGAGTTTATCAAACTAATTATCTTAAGAATCTCAAAGGGATAATACATGGGTAGTTTAAATAATGGATTATAGAAAAGTAATGACTTTTCTTTGTTCGTATGAACAGTGGTATACCATTGATTGCTAATACTAAATTACAAGTACAATTATAGCAATAGTCATTGTTGAATTATAAAAATAATTTTAATGATAATTGCTCTAATAGTAATAAAGAACACTAAAAGAAGAAAATTCACAAGGTGAAAGTTCATTGAAAGAAGGCAACCAAAGGAGTTGGGTGTCCATAGATCACACCATTTTCTCCAGGTCTCTGTAATTATAAAATTTATCAATTCTTTCTTTTGACATCATTATATTTTTTATGGAGGAGGGTTAATAATATTATAAGTTACATAAATGACTTTGAACAAATTACATGGAGTAGATGTTTTATATTATGGGTAAGAAAATTAGTATGCAAAACTATTGAGAGAATTCCACCAAAATAGTCATGAAAACACAATTAGCCTACCATTTCATTATCACTAAGGCCATTGGGAGACATGGTATCTAGGACAATACCTGTGGATAGAGGAATTCGGACAACGTTGTTCAGTGCTATCTTTACCCTATGAAGTTATATAATATTCATATCATTGACTCAATACATACATAACTGTGCTATGAATGAGTATACATTTGAATATGTTGAAATTGAGAGTTCTGTACTAAGTAAGTTACTTAGGTATATACATAATAAGAATTTTCCAAAGGCCTGTACTCTGGCTCAGTGGGTTAAAGACCTGACCTGAAGTGCCAGCATCCCGTGTGGTTGCCGAATCGAGTCCCCGCTGCTCCTCTTCTGATCCAGCTCTCTGCTGTGACCTGGGAAAACACTGGAAGATGGCCCAAGACTTGGGGGCCCTGCATGCATGTGTGAGACCCAGAAGAAGCTCCTGGGTCCTGGCTTCAGATTGGCGTAGCTCCGGCCAGCAATCTGGGGAGCAAATGAGTGGATGGAGGACCTCTCTCTCTGTCTCTACCTCTCTGTGTAACTCTGTCTTTCAAATAAACAAAATTCTGTCCCGGTTGCCCCTCTTCCAGGCCAGCTCTCTGCTGTGGCCAGGGAGTGCAGTGGAGGATGGCCCAAGTGCTTGGGCCCTGCACCCCATGGGAGACCAGGATAAGCACCTGGCTCCTGTATCGGATCAGCGTGGTGTGCCGGCCGCAGCGCGCCGGCCGCGGCGGCCATTGGAGGGTGAACCAACGGCAAAGGAAGACCTTTCTCTCTGTCTCTCTCTCACTGTCCACTCTGCCTGTCAAAAAAAAAAAAAAAAAGAATTTTCTAATAAGAGAAATTATGTTCACAAAGCTTTCAGTAAAGAATGCTCTTGTAAATTTCATGTAATTAAATGTAAACCTGAATAACTAAATAAGAGACAATGAGAACATATCAGGGCAAAAGAATCGCCCAAGTCACATTCTATACAGCATTTGAAACATAGCAAATATTTGTTTCATTCAAAAAGGTTGCGGATTTTTAAATTATCTTAATAAAGACATTAAATTATAGCAGGAAATGCTCAAAGTCTAATTTTGAAACTTGACAATTATATTTCAAAGTTAGAAATTTTTTGATGCCAAACAAACACAGCATTATTTTCATTAGATGTGTAATTTTACTTAATGTACAATAAACTGAACACATTACACCATGAACAAAACCATCTGGATTATGAATCTCATGTTTGTGAATCAGAGTTGCAATTCAAAAATAGAGAAATTGTTCTAGGAATCTAATAATTGTAAAGCACGTCACAAATTGATAATTTGTATAGTTCACATCACAAATGAATAGTAAATATAAACAAGAAATCAAATGTAAATAAAATAGTGGGTACTGCAAACTTTTGTAGATTGGGTACAGGCAATTTATGAGTTTGCTTCATGTCTATACTCTGAGTCCAAACTTCAAATCATTCTCTTCTATTTAAGATATTAAGGATTTTTTTTCTTTCAAGAGTTATGTATTTGTTTATTTTTTAACTTTTATTTAGCAAATATAAGTTTCCAAAGTACAGTTTATGGATTACAATGGCTTCTCCCCACCCATAAATGCCCTCCCGCCTGCAGCCTTCCCAACTCATGCTCCCTCTCCCATATCATTCACATCAAGATCCATTTTCAATTCTCTTCATATACAGAAGATCAATTTAGTATATATTAAGTAAAGACTAACAGTTTGCACCTGCATAGAACATAAAGTGTAAAATAATGTTTGAGTATAGTTATAGCTTTAATTCACATTGAACAACACATTAAGGACAGAGATCCTACATGAGGAGTAAGTGCACAGTGACTCCTGTTGTTGACTTAACAAATTGACACTCGTTTTTATGGCGTCAGAGATCTCCATAGGCTCTTGTCATGAGTTGCCAAGGCTATGGAAGCCTTTTGACTTCGCCAACTCTGATCTTATTTAGAGAAGGTCATAGTCAAAGTGAAGGTTCACTCCTCCCTTCAGAGAAAGGTACCTCCTTCTTTGATGACCTGTTCTTTCCACTGGGATCTCACTAGCAGAGATCTTTCATTTAGGTCATTTTTTTTTTTTTTTTGACAGAGTGTGTTGGCTTTCCATGCCTAAAATACTCTCATGGACTTTTCAGCCGGATCTGCATGCCTTAAGGGCTGATTCTGAGGCCAGAGTGCTGTGTAGGACATCTGCCCTTCTATGAGTCTGCTGTGTATCCCACTTCCCATGTTGCATCATTCTCTCCCTTTTTTATTCTATCGGTTAGTATTAGCAGACACTAGTTTTGTTTATGTGATCCCTTTGACTCTTAGACCTATCAGTATGATCAACTGTGAACTGAAATTGATCACTTGGACTAGTGAGATGACATTGGTACATGCCACCTTGAAAGGGATTGGATTGGAATCTCCTGGTATGTTTCTTTTCTTTTTTTTTTTTTTTTTTTTTTTGACAGGCAGAGTGGACAGTGAGAGAGAGAGACAGAGAGAGAAAGGTCTTCCTTTTGCCGTTGGTTCACCCTCCAATGGCCGCCGCTGCAGCCGGCGCACCGCGCTGATCCAATGGCAGGAGCCAGGATCCAGGTGCTTTTTCCTGGTCTCCCATGGGGTGCAGGGCCCAAGCACCTGGGCCATCCTCCACTGCACTCCCTGGCCATAGCAGAGAGCTGGCCTGGAAGAGGGGCAACCGGGACAGAATCCGGCGCCCTGACCGGGACTAGAACCCAGTGTGCCGGCGCCGCAAGGTGGAGGATTAGCCTATTGAGCCACGGCGCCGGCCATCCTGGTATGTTTCTAATTCTACCGTTTGGGGCAAGTCAGCTTGAGCATGTACCATTTGTACAGCTCCTCCCTCTCTTATTCCCTTTCTTGTATTTAAGATAGTTAAGGTTATACATTCTTCTATATAAGATAGGTAATTAGATACATTTTGTTGACACTTAAGAAATAGTTCAAGTTCCTATGTTTCTTTTAAAATTTATTTAATAAATATAAATGTCGAAAGTACAATTTTTGGAATATAATGGCTTTCCCCCACATAACCTCCCTCCCACCCACAACCATCCCATCTCCCACTCCCTCTCCCATCCCATTCTTCATCGATTCATTTTCAATTATCTTTATATACAGTACTACACCAAAATTAAATTCCATTGTAATCCTAGGTTTTATCAAACTATTTTAAGGATTTAATCATATTGTCCTGTTATGAAAACAGTTCTATTTGCTAAAATTATATTAAGTAAAGTATGTAATTTTTGTCTAGCATAGAAGAGTCTAAACATACAACTAACTTTTTTTTTTAATTTTACTTAGAATTCTTTTATTTAAGGTTTACAAACTTCATGCATTCCATATATACAAATATAGGAACATATTTATCCTTCCCTCTCCCATTCCCATTTTTATTTTTTACTACGATCCATTTTCAATTAACTTTATACACATAAGATTAACCCTAAACTAAGTGAAGAGTTCAACAAATAGTATGGAAAAAAAAACCCAGTTCTTCAAAAGTCAAGACAAGTGCTGTTCAAAGTCATCACATCTTGAAATGTCAATTTCACTTCTATAGATTAACTTTTCAGTAACTATATTAGCTACCTCAGATGAGGGAGAACATATGGTATTTGTCTTTTGGGGACTGGTTTATTTCACTCAGTAAAATGTTTTCCAGTTTTTTCCATTTTGTTGCAAAACACAGAATTTCATTTTTTACTGCTGTGTAATATTCTGTGGTGTACATATACCATAGTTTATCCAGCTTTCAGTTGATGAACATCTGGGTTGATTCCATATCTTAGCTACTGTGAATTAAGCTACAATAAACATGGAGGTACAGGTAACTCTATAATATGCTGATTTCTTTTCCTTTGTGTATATTCCCAGCAGTGGGAAGGCTGGGTCATATGGTAGGTCTATATTCAGATTTCTGAGGTATCTCCATACAGTATTCCACAGTGGCTGGACCAGTTTACATTCCCACCAACAGTAGATTAGGTTAGCTTGTCACAACATCTGCACCAGCTTTTGTTATTAGTTGATTTCTGTATGAAAGCCATTCTAACTGGAGTGAAGTGAAACCTCATTGTGGTTTTGACTTGCATTTCCCTAATGGCTAATGATCCTGATCAGTTTTTCTTGTGTCTATAGGCCATTTGGATTTCCTCTCTTAAATTGTTCAAGTCCCTTGCCCATTCCTTAATTGGGTTGTTTGGTCTTGAGTTTATTGAGCTCTTTATATATGCTGGATGAGCTCTTTATATATGCTGGATGTTAACCCTTTAGTTGCATAGTTTGCCAATATTCTCTTCCATTCTGTCAGTTGCCTCTTCATTTTGTTGAATGTTTCTTTCACAGTGCAGAAGTTTCTCAGCGTGATGTAATTCCATTTGTCAATTTTGGTTTTGATTGCCTGAGCTTTTACAAGAAATCTTTTCCTATGCCATTTTCTTGCAAGGTTTCCACAATGTTTTCTAATAATTTGATGGTATTGGGTCATAGATTTAGGTCTTGGATCCATGTTTTGAGTGGATTTTTGTGTAAACACTAAAGTAGGGGGTCTTGTTTTATACTTCTGCATACAGAGATCTAGTTTCACAGCACCATTGATTGATGAGACTGTCCTTGCTCCAGGGATTGATTTTAGCTCTTTTGTCAATGATAAGTTGGTTGTAGGTGTATGAATTGATTTTGGAGTTTCTATTTTGTTCCATTCATCTATCCATCTGTTCTTGTACCAGTACAAGGCTGTTTTGATTATAACTATCCTGTAGCATGTCTTGAAATCTGGTATTGTGATGCCTGTGGCTTTGTTTTTGTTGTTTAAGAATGCTTTAACTATTTTGGGTCTCCTGTGTTTCCATATGCATTTCAGCATCATTTTTTTCTATATCTGAGAAGACTGCCATTGGTATTTTCATTGGGATCACATTAAATCTGTAATTGCTTTTAGTATTATGGACAGTTTGATGATATTGATTCTTCCAGTCTATGAACATGGAAGATGTTCATTTTTTTGCATCTTCTCGTATTTCCTTCTTTAATGTTTTGTAATTTTCACTGTAGAGATCCTTGATGTTCTTCATTAAATTTATTCCAAGGTATTTAATTTTTGTAGCTATTGTGAATAAGATTTACCTTGGAAGTTCTTTCTCAGCCATGGTATTACCTGTTTATATACCATTCTAAATTGAAGCCACTTCATTTCATCCTAAACCCCTTCATGAAGCAGAATACAGAGGGGCAATGGCTTCAAAATCATGTTGATGCATATTAAATCTTTGCCTAGTCCATTCAATGACTTAGTATTCTTTTTGTATTTTCTTTTGGTTCACGTTTATATTTTCTATGGGTATAGTTTCCATGTTTGAACATTTTGCTTTCCAATTGAGATGATGAATGAGTCAAAGGAAATGTTTATATCACTTCACAATAAAATGAAAAATTTGTCCTAATGATCAGAACCACTGTTTATAGCATTTAGCATTTGCATATATTATGTGAGGCAAGAGATTCAAAAAAGCATAAATATAAGTGATTAAATGCCTTCAGTCTATTAGCTCATATATTAAACTATAATGCAATTATTTTCAGTAACTTTTTATAATCATTTTATTGAATTCTCTAATAGTGTATCCTTTAATATTTTACACAGTACCTGGCCATCAAAATCAACATTTAATTTAGAGATTCAAAAGTATAAATTCTAGTTTATAATGAGGCAAATGGGAGTGAGTCAGTGTAAATAACTGGTCCAATTTCAAACAGCTGGTAAAGCAAACTGAGCATACATTTTCCATCTATGAGACAAATGTTCTGTCTCTCTATTGCATCAGTTAGATGCCAAATTAATATACTAATATTTTAATATAAATAAAAACGTAAACTGATTACAAGGTTAAAAATGAGTTTTTATTGAAATCCTTAGGGGAAGACATTAGGTGACTAATGTAGCAGCTTTTGTATCTCAGCCCTGAGCCAAGATTTAACTGAACATTTCACTGAAATATAGAAACACAGTTTCAGTCTGATATGAAAGCCAAAAAAACCACCTTTCATTCTGAGTTTATTATGTGAATGTGTGTGATGTTTGTGGTAAACACAACAACAGCCCCAGGGAAATCCCTGCTTCCTTCCCCAGAACTTTAAAAGTTATTTGCTATTTTCCATGACAAAAGAGACTTCCAGGGTAAGCCAACAGTTCAGACCAGCAGTAGGGATATTATCCTCTTTGTCCAGGTGGGTGAAACTTAATCACATGGGTATTTACAAGCAAAGAAGCTTTCCAGTTGGGGTCTAAGTGAAGGCTGTAGAAAAGGGTCAAATGGATGCAGAGTTGCTGCTGTTAAATGCAGAGAATAGGGCCACAAGTCAAGGCTGGTAAACAGGAAAAGAAACTTGCCCCCCTAGAGCCTCCAGGAAGTAATGCAGTCAGGATCTTGATTTTAGCCTTGTGAGAATTGTACCACACTTCCAATCTTCAGAGCTGTAAGATGCTAAATGTGTCTTATGAGCTACCAACCGTTGTTAATTTGTTGTGACACCAATAAGAAACTAGTATCATTCCATCTGCTCATCCAAACTGCCCTGCAGTCTCTGGTCAAACATAGCAGTGGCTCTTAGCAAGCACTTTGGGAACACTCTCCCTGTGGACAGAATGAAGAAAATTCAGACTAAAGATGAAGTGACTTATTTTAGAGCAACTATGGATGTTCTATCATAGACAAAGAAATTGGCAGGCAGTGTTAGATACTCAGATGAAGGGCAGAGAAGACACAGTTATATTTAGGGGTGAGCATCATGGTGGGGTGGATTAAGCTGCAGCCTGTAATGCCAGCATCTCCTATGGGCTCTGGTTCACATCCCAGGCGCTCCATTTTTTTTTCCTGCTCCCCACTAAGGCACCTGGGAAAGTTATGGAAGATGGTCCAAGTGCTTGGCCTTTGCATTCACATGGGAGACTTGGAAGAACACCTTGTCTTTGACAAAGCCCAACAGCAGAAGTTGTGGGTATTTGGAGAGTGAACCAGTAGATGGAAGACTTCTCTGTCCCTCCCTCTCTCTTTCTGTATCTCTCACTTTCAAATAAACAAATACATTTTTAAGAAAAAGATTTTTTAAACAAAGATTTATAATAAACTTAAAAAACAATGTCCTGTAAACATGTGAAATTAGTGAACGCTCAGACATAGCCATGGTGGGCAGATTTCAATACCCATGTGTGAATAGTCATTGTGAGTCATTTGCTAGCATAGAACCACAAGGGAGCTAACTCAACAGTATGTGGGCTTTGTTTTTCCCTGAGTCCAAAACAGATGGACTTCATTTGTTTTTATATCCCTTACATTAAACAATAAGAGAAAAGATTAGATGAAAATACATTTTTCTTAATTTTTTATATTATTTCCTTTAATATGAATCTTCTGTAAATCAATATATTTTAATATATATATATTTTAATATATATCTTCTGTCGATCAATGCATTTTAAATATTCATTTTCAAATCATTTCCAATGGCCTACTGCAAAAGAAAGCATGCTCCTTGCTGAGCTGTTTAACTTTTTAGACTTACTGTAATATAAGTATTGCCAAAAAAATAGGTGGAAGAAATAAGTGACTTCTCATGCTAGTTATGAAATCAGGAAAGAGATAGTATACACTGAATATCTTCTCAATCCATTCACAATTAATATCCTTAAATGATATTTCAGGAAATGATACCCCATAATTTATTTCACATTACAAAATAGATCTTGAGTATACTTTAGGGATAATAGAAAGTGAAAATTACTCATGCAAGTAATATTGCAGTTAAGTTTAATCTAAAAGTCACTGAACTTAGAATAGTGGGAAAACTGGCAATAAGATATCTTTGATGTGATAACATAACATTGGGACAAAACATTTGCCTGATTTGATTTTAAAAGATTAGAAGGTGAAGGAAGATTTAAATTGCACATACTAATTTGGTTTAAAAAGCCTGGGGGAAATAATGTCCTTCATGTTTCAATTCTAATTTTAAATTAACAGAATGTTTCATGTGAAGATAAAAGTAATTGGAGAATTTCTTCCCATGTACTTGACACTCAGACAATATTTCTATTTTTACTTGATGATGGGATTTTTGTTTGGTATAATTTACCTAGATTCATGATTTTTGTTGTAACTATTGAATCAATTTTATTTTAGAGGTGAAAAGATTAGGCAGTGTTCCACAACAAAATGATTAGGACTAACCAGCAATTTTATGCAATTTTATTAAAGATAATTAGTACCTTAAATTTAAAGAAGTAAACCTCATTTCTTTTGCTAATTCCTTTCCAACTTTAATCTGCAGGGATGTGTTAGTGGTTTATGAGAATTACAAATTAATTTACATTGTTTAAGTACTTTGATTCACTTTGAATCAAGCTTGCACATTGTCTTTCACAACAACTAAGTAAATTTATATTTACTAATAAAGAAAGACAGTATGATGAAATTTATGCTTTTTTTGAGGATAGTACAACCAATTCAGTCTGATGGAATAAGTTGGGAGAGGCTCATGGACTTTGCTTAACACATATATAACATCAACATTTATATCATTAGTTTATTCATGAGTTGCTATCATAACAGACATAATCAATAGTAGAAAGACCACTGTATTTCAAAAACTACTTGTCCTCAGGTACATG
Organism: Oryctolagus cuniculus; assembly: GCF_051225735.1. NCBI lineage: Eukaryota > Metazoa > Chordata > Mammalia > Lagomorpha > Leporidae > Oryctolagus > Oryctolagus cuniculus. The sequence continues at coordinate 114,039,275 of NC_142869.1, read as the reverse complement.
CATTTATTCATTCATTCAAAAATATGGCTGCTGAGGCAATGGAGGAAGTATTCAATAGATAATATATTGAATTGAATTGAATTGAGGGCATTCATTCAGCAAATCCTATGAGGTTGAGAATATTAGCTTCCATAACTGTTACAGAAGGTAGTAAGTTGATCCATTAAGTCACCAAGTTTTTGGACTTAAAACTAGTTTGTAGCCGGCACTGCGGCTCACTAGGTTAATCCTCCGCCTTGCAGCACCGGCACACCGGGTTCTAGTCCCGGTTGTGGCGCCGGATTCTGTCCCAGTTGCCCCTCTTCCAGGCCAGCTCTCTGCTGTGGCCAGGGAGTGCAGTGGAGGATGGCCCAAGTGCTTGGGCCCTGCACCCCATGGGAGACCAGGATAAGTACCTGGCTCCTGCCATCAGATCAGCGCACGCTGGCACGTAGCGTGCCGGCCGCGGCAGCCATTGGAGGGTGAACCAACAGCAAAGGAAGACCTTTCTCTCTGTCTCTCTCTCTCTCACTGTTCACTCTGCCTGTCAAAAACAAACAAACAAAAAAAAAACACTAGTTTGTGATGAAGAAACAAATTAAGGGAACAGGCATTTTATTTCACTTCAAAATACTTCCATTAGAAAATATATATATTTTAAAATTTATCATTTTAACAATTTTTAAAGATTTTTTATTTGTTTGAAGGGTAGTGTTACAGATAATGAGAGGGAGAGACAGGGAAGTCTTTCATCTGCTAGTTCATTCCTCAAATGTCTGCAATGACCAGAGCTGCACCCATCCGAAGCCAGGAGCCAGGAGCTTCTTCAGGTCTCCCCTGTGGGTACAGTGGCCCAAGCACTTGAGCCATCTTCTACTGCCTTACCAGGTCATAGCAGAGACTTAGATCAGAAGAAGAGTAGCTAGGAGTAGAATTGGCATCCATATGAGATGCTGGCGCTGTAGGTGGAGGCTTAGCCCACTATACCACAACACCAACTCCCACAAATAAATATTTAATGACATAATTCTGCATAGTGATTTTTCAGGTAACTAATATGTAATCTCTATTTGAGTAAATAGATAATTAGTGTCATTTTCTCAATGACAAACTACTCTGAGCTAATGAAAAATCAGATTTTTGTCAATTTATTCTGATAGATGGAAAACATTGGGACAAATTAGATTTGGTGCTTAAACTTCCACCCTCCTTCTGAAACAAAATATTGTGTTTTATGAGTAAGAAAAAATAAGACTGGTTAATACCAGTTTTTCTGAGAATGAATTGATATGTCCACTGCATCCCACAGAGAACAAGCTAATAGTAAGTCCTTCTCTGTTACTGAGAGTAATTGGACGTGACTATAATGGGTGAATATCATAGTTCATGATAATTTTTGAAATATCCTGTTTCAGATAAACTTCAAAGACTAGATAAAATTATCACTGTTCATGTTTCAGATTAAAGTCAGTTGTAATTTATCTGGGTCTCTATTTGATCTAAAATGTGGATTTTAAATGTTGGATTGTGATAATCTCAGATTCATATGCTGATATAAGAAATAATACACACAGATCCCTTGTTCCTTTCACTCAGTTTCTCCCCATAGTAATATCTTAGAAGCTGTGATACAAGTGTACAATCATAGGCCAAGCATTGCCATAGGATCCTGCATAGTCACATTCACCTATTCATAGCAACACACACTTCCATCTCACCTATATTCCCCATGGAACCCTGGAAAGAACTCTTCATCTCCATATTTTACATTTTAAAAATGTTATCTCTGTAGAATTTCACACTATGCACCTTTGTGGATTTGCTTCTTTTCACTCAGCATCTCTCTCTGAAGATTCATTCATATTGCTGGATGTAACAATAGTCAATTCACATCCATAGTGACAATCTATTGGAAGCAGTCATTTGGTCTAGCAGTTAAGATGATCATGGGACAACAGCAGCCTGCATTTTGTATAGGAGAACCTGGATTTCAGTCCTGGTTCTGCAGTATATTCTAGTTTCCTGCTAAGGCTCATTCTGGAACACAGCAGGTGATATCTCAAGGTTGAGTCCCTGACACTCACGGTGGGGTGGATGGGGGACTTAGATTGAGTTCCTTGCCCCTGCCTTTGGCCTGGCCCATCCTTGTCTGTTGTGAGCTTTTGTATAAGTACTAACTCTCATTTCTCAGGGGTGAATGTCATAGTCAAATGTTTATACTTCTAAGAAACAATGAAAGGGCCACTGTTATGGTGTAGCAGGTAAAGCTGCTGCCTGCAATGCCAGCATCCCATATGAGTGCCAATTCACATATAAGTTGCTCTACTTCCCTGCTAGTGGCCTGGGAAAAACAGCAGAAGATGACCCAAGTGTTGGGGCCCCTGCCACCCACATAGGAGACCCAGATGAAGCTCCTGGCTTCAGCCTGGCACAGCCCCAATTATTGTAGCCATCTGAGGAGTGAAGAAGTGAATGGAAGATCTCTTTCTCATGAATATTTTTTAAAGAAGTTGTAAAACATTTTCCAGAGCAGTTGTATCATTTTACATTTCCATCAATAGTGTATGTGTAACTCAGATACTCATATTCTCAATAGCATTTGGTATTACTCCTATTTTTTAAATTTTTAATATTTAAATCTTTGCTTTTTAAATATTTGCTTATTTGAATGGAATGATTACAGAGAAAGAGAAGAAAAAGAGACAAAGATCTTCCATCTGCTCATTCAGTCCTCAAATGGCCTCAATAGCTAGGACTGGTAGAGGCAGAGACCAGGAGGAAGGAACTTCTGGGTCGACCGTGTGGGTGGCTAGAGCTGATGTACTTGAGCCATCTTCCACTGCTATCCCAGCGCATCAGCCGGGAGCTGGGGGAAACAGAACTGTGGGGACTTGCACTGGCACTCCAATCTGTGATGCTGGCATCATAGGCATTTTCACTTACTCTGCCACAGTTGCAGCCCCTTTTCTGCTTTTCTGATATAGGCATTGATTGCTACAAACCTCACTGTAAGTTCTGCCTTAGCTACTTTTTTGTAGCTGTATTTATTTTTTTTTATTTTATTCAAGAAATCTTTAAATTTTCTTCTTAATTCCTTAACTCAGTATTTTTAAGTTGCTTAAGTACCATCAATTAGTTTCTAAACTTTTTCTTGTTATCCATTTCTAACATTATACCTTTGTGGTTAGAAATCATCATAACCTCTATTTTTATACTTGCTGAGATATTTTTTTTACCTTCCATATGGTCTAGCCTGCAGACTATTCTACATGCTATTGAGAATGCTTCTCTGTAGATAATGGATGGCATAATCCATAGATCTCTATTGTATACAGGAAATCTGTCTCTGATTAACTATGTTTCTTGGTTGATCTTCCATTTCTGAATTTGGGGCATTAAAATCCCCTATTGCTACTATATCCTAGAATATGTTGCCTTTTTGTATATTAATATTTACTTTATGCATTTAGGTGATTCAATATTTGATGCATTTGTATTTACAAGTGTTATAGATTCTTTCTGGATTGAATGCTCTCTCTTTATAAAATGACCTTGCTACTCTAATCTTTCTACTGCTTTTGATTTAAAATCTGTCTTATCTGATAGAAGTATGATTACTCATGGTTTCTTCTGTGTTCTATAGTTATATAATATCTTCATGCTTCTTTTCTTTTTGAATCTATACATGTCCTTAGAGGTAAAGATAATTTCTTGTAAGCAGCACATACATGATTTTTATTTTATGTTCCATTACATGAAGAAAATTATTGATGGGTAATATTTTACTGCCATGTTTATATTTGTTTCCTAATTTTATTAAATCTAATTTCTTTTCTCTCTCCCCTCTCACCTTAGTTATTTTCTCTAGTAGTGTGCTTTGATGCCATACCATTTTTGTTAAGTCTGTTACAGATTTTTGCTTTATTGTTTTCATGAGGTTTAATAACTTCTTTCTGTAATAAAAAGTTATTTTGAAATGATAGCAACTCAACCTTGATTATATAGCTAGAGAAAGAATAAAAAGAGACATTATCAGTAAAGAACTCTCTACTTGTGCTTCATTCTCTACATTGTGAATTTTTGAAGTACCATTTTACATCTTTTCATATTGCCCATCTCAGTATTTAAGGTAGTTATTATCATAATTGTTTTTCAGTCTCCCAAATAATGAACTAAAATATGAATGGTTCAGACACTAAGTTATAATATGAAAACATTGTAAATTTGTATAGTTACTTTTACAAGTTAGTTTTCTACCTTCTAATATTTTCTGCTTATTCATTAATATTTCTATCTTCAATTTTAAAATTCTTTTTAGCATTTGTTGCAATACAGGTCTTGTGGGGATGAATTCCCTCAACTTTTGTTTCTCTGAAAATATCTTTATCTCTCTTTCATATCTGCAGGATAACTCTGATGGTAAAGTATTCATAGGTGGGATTGTTAATCTTCAATACTCTGAAAATCCTCTTCTGCTACTTCCTGGACTCTAAATTATTCTGGGAAGTCTGCAGTCGGGTGAGTTGGGCTACCTTCCTAAGTTACATGTTTCTTTTCTCTTGTAGTTCTGAAATTCTTTGTTTTATGTTTAACCTTGGAGCATGTAATTATAATATGTGTTGGGTGCACTTGGTTTTTTCTGACTGCTGAACTTTGAACTTCCTGTAGCTTAATAGTTGTATCTCTCTCTAGGTTTGGGATATTTTTCTAATATCATCTCTTTGAATGTGCTTTTCTCTTCCTTTGGCATTTCCCAGTCTTACTTGAAGCCATGACTCAGATGTTTTCTTTTCTCATGCTATCTTAAAGTTTCTGTAAGCTTTTTACCTTCCTTGTGATGTTTTTTTTTTTTCTTGGTTCTGTTTTTCATTTCTTTCCTCCAGTTGTACATTTTTAAATGCCATCTTCAAGTTCATTGGTGCTTTTCCCTTTGATGGCTTCTGTAGCATTTAAATTTCACTTTGTGCACTTTTCTGTTGAAGAACTTCAGTTTGCTATTTCAGTTACTTCCATCTCTCTGTGAATTCTTTGTTGGAACAGTCTGTCATTTCTTTGTATTCCCTTGAAAATCACTGAGTTTCTTTAAATGACTTATTTTGAAATCTCTAAGGATTTTAACATTTCAATTCCATGGCTCCACGGAATTGAGGTGGTTGGTTTTTGGTACTTTATTTTGGTCACCATGTGAGGTGGTGTTTCCATGGAAGTTCCTGGTGCTGGTTAGTATATGACATAGTCTGCATACTGAAGGATTACTTATAGAAATCTAGCTAAATTCATAGCTGTTCCTATAGAAATTCTAAGCAGTCTATTTCCTTTGAGCTTATGGATGCATCTGTTTTTGAACTTCCTAAATCAAGATTTGTCACAGGCCCACTGTTTTTCACTGTTTCTATCCTATAATACTCTCCAAGCACAGATTTGCTCCAAATATGTGATTGCTGTGTTTTCCTGAATGAACTGGTAAAGTGTCAAAAAAGGAGAAGTCCATCCCTAAAAGCCTCTCCCTGGGTCTGGGGTAAACCAGAGTCCAGTGGCTACCAAAGTAAAAACCAAAGCCCACAACCCTTTGAGACCATTTCAGTCTAGAGTTAGGACCAAAGTTCATCCTGCCACAGCCTGTCTCCTGCTGAGATAAATTCACTGACTAATGCTGCTCCTACCTATCACTGGTAATGTTTTCTGGCATATAAACTGATCAGCTGGAGCCATGGAACTCCACTTGGAGTTGAATCAGACCCAGAGAGTCCATTTAAAAGTATTGCTCTGGGAAAAGGATCATTAGTTTCACTTCACTGTCGGGTTTTACCAGCTTAGACATAAGTCCAAAGAGAGCCCTCTGATTTCTTGCTGTCTTCCCAGTATTTGAGGAGGAATAACAGAGGTGACCTGTTGCCCCCTCAGGCTGATACTAATCTGGGATACTCCTCAATCATATAGTCACTGTGCCCTGTGAAGTATCAGTGGCACTCACTAGCCCCACTTCAAGCTGGTTTTGAAGTGTGTAAAAATGAGTCTGTCTCAGGGGAGTTCAGACATGCCTACTGCCAGGCATGTCTAGGGTCTTTGTTGTTGAACACTGGTCTAGCGATATCACTTATGGAAGCAGGTCTTACATGAAGCTCCAAGTTAATGTCCTGATCTCTTTCGCTAGCTCTACTCTACAGTGCCTAGAGTCTTACTGAACTTTATGTCAAAGGCTGGCAAGGAATGTTCAGAGGTGGTTCTCTGGCTGCTTGGCTATCCAGAATCCAAATATTCAGTCTGTTACAAGTTTGGGGGCAGGAAATGAGGGATTTTATCTAACTCTGAATTTTATAGCAGTAGACCCAACATGAGGATTCAAGTCTAAGGAATTAATTTAATTCCCTCACCCTCTCCTAAACAGGATGCATCTCTCTCCAGGATCTACTACTTGGAGCTGACAAAAGAATGACAGGGATAACTCTTTTCTTCCTGCTCTCTTCAGTGAGACTTTTCTCTTGCTGTATGAAAAGTAGGCACTGTGCTCTCACTTGGTTTCTGCAGCTCTTGTAGAATGACTCAATGCATGAAGAGTGGTTCAAACTGGTGTCTGCCTGGGGAGATGCCCATTGGAGCATTTTATCCAGTGGCCATGCTGTTCCTCCCTGCCAGGAGATGGCATTTTACTTTTCTATGTTCTTAGAGTGATTTTTTATCTTATTGATTTGAGACTTTTCTTCTTGTGGTAGGTGTGAACGGCAGGTTCTTTGAGCCACAGACAATGAATTGAATGAGACACATAGAGGCATAAAGTATAGGCAACAAAGATTTATTGTGGCAAAAAATACAGTTCACAGGAGAGTAGAAGCTGGCCTTTGGAAAGAACTCAGCTTAGTGTCTAAGAAAGACTCAGATCAGAGCCTCCTCCAAGGGATACAGTGCAGCAGCATGCTCCATCAAACTGTAGGAGCGTGCCTCAAACTTATTCTGTAGTCTTGGATCTGGTATTAATATAGCCAATATTGCTTTCCTTTGATCAATGTTTATTTGACAGCTAATTTATATACTTTAACTTCCAAAGTGTATCTTTATATTTCAAATGACATGTTTAGAGGACATAAAGTCAGGGTGGGTCTAATTTTGTAGCCCATTCTCACCATTTCTAACTTTTAATTGATTAATTGACTATTAATAATATAATTCTTGGTATGTAAGTATTTATGTCTATCCCTATATTTTTTGTTTGTTTTTCCTCTTCCTCTAGATTACATGGATGTTTCCTCCAGGTTGCATGAATATTTTTTAAGAATTCCATTCTGATATATCTGTAGTGCCTTTGAGTGTTTTCTTTCTTTTTGGTTATGATAGCTCTTTTACGTCTTTGTCAGATAATTCTAACATCTCTGTCATCTCAGCGTTGGCATGTTTTGATTATCTTTTCATAATCATTTTGAGACTTCCTGCTTCTTAGTATGGCAAATAATTTCCCATTGAAACTGAAACATTCTGTGCATTAAGAAACTGAAATCCTTGATATTTTGTTTTCCTTGGCTTTCTCTGTCATCATCAGAAAAAAAGAGGAGTGCACTACCACTTCAGTGTCTAACAGGTAGATGTCCAGGTTCCCCACAGATCCATACTGTTACTGAGGTCTGTGATTCCTATTGACACCTGGGAGAATGAAGAGTTCTGGGTCCCACTTGGTCTCTGCTGGTGCCACCTGGCTATAAGGGCAGAAGCAGTGCCTTGTTACTGTGTTACATGTCACCTTCACTAGCACCAAATGGAGGTAGGAGATACATGGGGGTGAAAGTCTAGATACTTAGTGATAGCCCTACTCACAGCACTGCAGCAGTTAGAAAGGCATCAGTATCTGCCTGATGGGGGTGGAAATCCATGTTCACGTTAGGGTCTCCACTGACACTACAGGGTGTGGTCCTATTTCAACTCAAAAGTGAGGGAAGCCCAGGTGCTCATACCCTTCACCAATATGTGATATTGGGGACTTGGGGTCCTTTATTACATTCTGGAGAGGCCTCAAATTTAGGCTCTTCAATCAAGAGCAGAGGTAAGATCAGCATTTTTCCCCTAAAATTTGACTAGAGTAAAGCCATTATTTCTCTTTAAAAATACTATGTATTTTATTTATTGGAGAGGAAAACAGTGAGTTTTTCCATATGCTGGTTCACTCCCCTAAGTGCTCACAATAACCTGAACTCAGCTGATTCAAAGCCAGGAGCTGGGAACTTGGTGCAGGTCTCCAAGTTTGTCTTCAACTGTTTGAACCATCACCTGCTACTCCCTGGTTGTGTTTGATCAATAAGCTGAAATCAGCAGAGAAAGCACTCGAGCACATGCACCCCATGGGATGCAGGCAACAAAAGCAGCATCTTAATCAGTAGGCCAAATTTCCAACCTAGAAGGATTATTTTCCAAATGCTTCCTCTCCTTCTAGGCTATTCCCTTCCTAGTTCTTTGCCAATATAGGCTTACATTCAGATTTTTTGGTGTGGTGTTTTAAAATATTTATTTATGTTGAAAGGCAGAGAGACAGATACACATACACAGATTAAGAGACACAAATAGGTATCCTTTGTGCAGGTTCATTTCCTACATATCAACAAATTCAGGAGCAGGGAACTAAATCTAGTTCACGTTTGTTCAGAGAGCCAACCACTTTCTCCATTACCTACTGCCTTTCAGGGTGCACATTAGCAAGAAGCTGGACTGGGAGCCAAGCTGGGACTTTAACCCAGGTACTGTGATCTGCTATGCAGGTGCCTCAAGTGGCATTTCAACTGCCTGCGCCAAATGCCTGGCCCCAAGTGTGATATTTTAATGAGAAAAAGAAAACACTATAATAGCAGCTACAATAAATAATTCATTGATCATAATTTTCTGCGAAGAAAACTTCTCCAACAATTTGTTATAAGTGTGTATTAAATCTTTATTATAGTATTACTCTAGTCAACTACTTAAATATTCTTTTTATTTCTTTTAGATCTTTATTATTTTTAGTATATGTATTCATTACTTTATTTTTTATTTATTTATTAATTTATTTTACTTATTTAAAGGAAGAGACACAGAGAGGCAGAGACAGAGGGGGTTGGGGGTCTTCCATCACTACATCACTTGTTCACTCCCCAGATGACCACAATGGCCAGAGCTGCACCAATCTGAAGGCAGAAGCTTCTTCTGGTCTCCCTCGCGAGTGCAGGGGCCCAAAAATTGGTCCATCTTCTCCTCTACTGCTATCCCAGGCCATATCAGAGAGCTGGATCAGAAGTCGAGCACCCAGGACTCAAACTGGTGACCATATGGGATGCCAGCATTGCAGGTGGGGCCCTTAACCACTATGCCACAGTGCAAGCCCCAAAAGATTCATTTCTGTTTGGATAGTTTTATAGGATAAAATGAATAATAGAGAAAATGAAAGCCTGGTTACAGTTACTACACTTGATTGACAACCACTGGGAAAAAAAATAAACAGTTCCTCCATTATTTTCAGAACAAATCTTATTCTTAATAATAGCATTCAAAATATTACTTAAATATTTTATTAGTGATGCTAATTTATTTTCAGAAAAAAGTTGTGTATCAATATCAACCACCTTTCTGATTAACATAATGAATATTAGAAATACACATTGAGAAATATCAGATTGTTTTCTGCTACATTAACAGAATACCACAAAATGAAGAAGGTTATTTTGTTTATGGTTCTAGAAGTTGGGTAGTCTGCTAATACTAACTGATAGAACGATCCAACATGGGAAGTGGGATACACAGCAGATTCATAGAATGGCAGATGTCCTAAACAGCACTCTGGCCTCAGAATCAGCCCTTAAGGCATTCGGATCTGGCTGAAGAGCCCATGAGAGTATTTTAGGCATGGGATGCCAAGATGCTCTGGGAAAAAAAAAAAACCCTAAATGAAAGATTTCTGCAAGTGAGATCCTAGTAGAAAGAACAGGGCCATCATAGAAAGGTACCTTTCTCTGAAGGGAGGAGAGAACGTCCACTTTGACTATGACCTTGTCTAAATAAGATCGAAGTCGACGAACTCAAAAGGCTTCCATAGCCTTGGCAACTCATGACTAGAGCCTAGGGAGATTTCTGACGCCATAAACAAGAGTGTCAAATTGTTCAGTCAACAACAGGAGTCACAGTGTACTTACTCCTCATGTGGGATCTCTGTCCTTAATGTGTTGTCCAATATGAATTAATGCTATAACTAGTACTCAAACAGTTTTTTTCACTTTGTGTTTCTATGTGGGTGCAAATTGATGAAATCTTTACTTAATATATACTAAATTGATCTGTATATAAAGATAATTGAAAATGAATCTTGATGTGAATGGAATGGGAGAGGGAGTGGGAGATGGGAGGGGTGCAGGTGGGAGGGAAGTTATGGGGGGGGAAGCCATTGTAATCCATAAACTGTACTTTGGAAATTTATATTTACTAAATAAAAGTTTTAAAAAAATAAAAATCTCAGTCAGTTGTCACCGATCAGGGAGAACATATGGGATTTGTCCCTTTGGGACTGGCTTATTTCACTCAGCATGATGTGTTCCAGATTCCTCCATTTTGTTGCAAATGACTGGATTTCGTTGTTTCTTACTGCGGTATGGTATTCTAAAGAGTACATATGCCATAATTTCTTTATCCAGTCTACCGTTGATGGGCATTTAGGTTGGTTCCAGGTCTTGGCTATTGTGAATTGAGCTGCAATAAACATTAGGGTGCAGACCGCTTTTTTGTTTGCCAATTTAAATTCCTTTGGGTAAATTCCAAGGAATGGGATGGCTGGGTTGAAGGGTTGTTCCTTGCCTGCTTTCAAAGTTGCTTCCACATCTTCAGGTAGTTACAGTAATGGTCCCACTCCTGGTACCATTTTAGTTTGCTAATGGTTAATGCTACAGACAGGCATATTTTTTAACATGGAGTTATTTTGACTCACAATTCTAGAGGTTCAAAGTCAAGGAGCTACATCTCCTTATGAGCTTCTTGCTAGCAACATCCTGACACAATGCAGAGCATCACTTAAGAGACAGGGACTATGAGTGTGTACGTCCCGGTGTCTCTTCCTCTTATAGAGCCATCAGTATTTGACCCTACATGCCCCATTTTTTTATCTTTACTATTCTTAATCACCTCCCAAATATCCCACCTCTACACATTAATTGAAACTGTTTCTATCCTCTTAATACTTTATAATGAGGGTCAAACTTCAACTTGAATGTTGGAGAAGACAAGCTATATTCAAATCAAAATAGTAAAAGTGAATATATGTGGATACACTTCAAAAATTTGTAGGTACTCTCTGACTTTGAATGAAGAAGATATGTGAATTCTACAGTCTCTTCAGTATTAACATTTATCTTGAAATATAAAAACAATGTTGAGCCAACATACTTGGAGACTTCCTTAGCTGCCTCACTCTAATGTTCAGTTCCATTCTGCTACTAGAATGCTGACATATCTGCATGAAGTCACCTTGCATGTTGGTGTTTTGGAGCTCCAAAATGAAAGAGACTCAAGGTGGTTGAGAATGCACGTGGGATTGAGCATCCTATTTGCTTGCTTTGTTAAAATGTGTCCGCATTCTTCTCAGAGTTTGGACTGACATCTACTTTTAATATAATATATTAAAGAGCTTTGAGGAACAAGTTAATGATTACACATCTACAAACTTGATTTCCACCTATGTTTAGCAGAAAGTACACAATGAGTGTGCATTCTGTGTTGTATCTTTCAGTATGTCAAAGCATATTTCTGTTAATTAAACGTTGTGATATTATTTTGCTAAGAGCTTATTTGAAACATCATTTTCCTAAGAGATTTGAGACCTTGAGAATTATAATACATAGCAATATTCCATGATTCTAATTAACTAGGAGGAATCTCATTTAAAAATGCATTTCACACCAGCTCTATTTAATGTTCTGTAGTGTTTCAGATTAAAAAAAAATGTATGCTGTCTTTAAAAAAAGAAGTTTTAATGCTAACTTTCTTATATACGTGAAGTTATATACTCTAATTTCTGGCAAAATTCTTATTTAATAATCTTTATCAATATTTGTCACCAGTTATTTCCAACACTTCAAATATCACTCAATGTTGGGTACCCAGCCTACATGTATATTAAATATACAAGACAATATTAAGACCAAAAATACTTTTTACTCATCTTTCTGTGGTTGTAGATTTAGAAACTTCATACTGTTTCTCCAATGCATGAGGTAGAATATGAGTTATGTAACTTGTTACATTTTATTAATCTTGATTGCACACTAGGTTCATTGTGTTTATGATTTTACAGAGTATTAGAAGTAAACCTCTTTTAAAGTTTTGCTTAACTGAACCAACACTAGGCATTATTAAAGGACTTTGAGTAGCAATTTAGGATTAACTAATCTGACAAATGTTTCCAGAAGCCATAAGGTCCTAATAAAGTTATGTGTAGGGGTCGGCGCCATGGCTCACTTGGTTAATCCTCCGCCTGCGGTGCCAGCATCCCATAGGAGCACCGGGTTCTAGTCTTGGTTGTGCCTCTTCCAGTCCAGCTCTCTGCTGTGGCCCGGGAGGGCAGTGGAGCATTACCCAAGTCCTTGGGCCCCTACACCCGCATGGGAGACCAGGAAGAAGCACCTGGCTCCTGGCTTAAGATCAGTGCATCACCAGCTGTGGCGGCCATTTGGGGAGTGAACCAGTGGAAGGAAGACCTTTCTCTTTGTCTCTCTCTCTCTCACTGCTGTAACTCTACCTGTCAAAAATAAATAAATAAATAAATAAATAAATAAAGTTATGTGTAGATACTGGTTTGCTTTGATTGTGCCTCCACCCCTCCCCCTGCTACCTGACACTTGTGTTGTTTTAATTTCTCAGCATATTATCTTTGGGTGGTGGGGCCTAGTTGGAGGTGTTTGGATCAAGGGTATAAGCCCTCAATAATTGATTACTGTCTTTGTCATTTAAATGAGTTAGGTATCCTGGGAGGACACCCCATTCTCTATTTCAGCCTATATCCCCTTCTGACACACTAAAGGTGAGCCAAATTGAGCCTCTTTTCTTATAAACTACTTGACCTCAAGTGTTCTGTTATAGAAACAGAAATCAACCTAAAATAGCTGTAAAACATTATCACTTGATGTAGTGAACATTCATGAGAAACAAGAGCCAAGCCTATTTTTGGATTCCTGTCTCTTGGTCACTAATTGTTTGTTGAATCTATAAAGAAAGATATTTAGGACATAGAATTTATAACTCAATTACAGACATGATGGAAAAGTAGCCATATGTAGACTTACAGTTTGAAAATATGGCAACTTTTCAAACAATATTATTAATAATTATTTAATTCATTGAAAGGCAAAATGTCAGAGATACACATGCCCCATCTACTGGTTCACTCCCAAATGCCAAACATCCAGGGCTAGGCTGAAGTGAGGAGCCAGGAACTCAATCTATGTCTCTCATATGGGTGGCAGGAGTCCAAGTAATTGAGCAATCACATGCTGCTTCCAGGATATACTTCAACAGAAAACTGGAATTAGAATCAAAGCTGGGATTTGAATCCTGCACTCCAGTATGAGATTTGGGTGTCCCAAGAGGCATTTGAACCATTGCACCAAACACCAAGTTTAATAATAATCATTGATAAATTCTAATCTGTAATCTAGAAGCAACAGCCAGAAGTACATATGCTTCCTAACTATGAAGAAAATGAGAAACAGAACTAGATTACAAAATGCACAAGGATTTTATCACATCTATTTCAAGTATTTTTCATTGACACCCAACACAGTGATAAGTGTACATGATTTTAGCTACAACCTAACTAAAAATGACCAAACACTACCCAAAATAAATTTACTTTTCCAAGTCCATGGATAAAGCAACTCTAGAGTTGGCTCATCTGCTGCTATAATGAGGTCAAGAAAATAGACTGTTTCTACCTTTTTATTCTGTCTTGCTCTGTATGCTTATTTATTTGAGGGGATAGCATATAGAGACATTATTTGCAGACATGGAAATATCAAGGGAAAATGATAAGCTATTTTCCAAGTGTCCTTTTTTCAAAGTTAGTAAATATTTCTTCCAAACTCATTTTCTAAGGCATGACTAAATCATATATGCACCTCTAAAATAAACAGGAAGAAAGGATTTTAATAACCAATCTACACTACTTTGAGAGGAGATTATCTCAACATAATTAGGGATTTTGTAACAGGGAATGGAGGAGAATTTTTGCACTGGTAATCATTGGTGTCTGGTATGGAATTTCATAAATGTTTATTTTCTTAATATAGTTTTCCAGGAATCCTTAATCAGCTAGGAAATATAGAAGGGCTTAAATAATATTTAAACATGAAGCAGGAAAATAGAAAAAAAGCAGCACTTATGCCAAGAATATCACAATTTAAAGTAGATATTTTTGAAAAACTAGATTTTACAACTTCCATGGAAAAAGGCTAATGCCCTGCAATGCTTCCATAGTCTATATTCTCTATTTTCCCCTTGAGTGTCTTTGTCATACAAGTGTCTTACTAAGAAAATCAACTTTTATTACACTCTAAAAGCTAGATGCAAAAGCTGGCAGACATGAATCCTTTCAATTATCCCTGGTCCCTATAGTCCTAACAAATTAATTATAGACATTAATTGTTGAGTATTCTCAGTTGTAAATGATGATTAATTCATGTCTAGTCAGAGAACACTAAACATCTTAGGAATTTTTTTATAGTCAATAGAGGGAGGTTGCTATAGCATGTAATTTCCAGGGATTGGTGATTGATGGTGTTTTCTTTTTTGTTTGTTTATTTTTTTTTAAGTTTAATTTTTAAGTTTCATGTATTTCATATATACAGATTTAGGAACATGGTGATACCTCCTACCCTATCCTCCTTCCCAATCACACTCTAACTCTTCTTCCTCCTCCCTCTTACATTCTCATTCTTAATTTTTACATTTATTTTTAGTTTACTTAATGATCATAAAGTTAACCCTACACTAAGTAAAATAGTCGAACAATCATTATGAAGAGAAAAAACCCACTATTCCTCAATGGAAGAAACAGGGCTGTGAACAATTATCAAATCTCAAAATGTCTATTTCATTCCATTACATTATATTTTAGGTACTCTACTAGTTACCTCAGATGAGGGAAAACATATGATATCTATTTTTTGGGACTGGATTATTTCACTAAGTATAATGTTTTGCAGTTGCTTCCATTGTATTTCAAAAGTCAGGATTTCATTTTTTTCTATGGCTGAGTAATACTCCATGGTGTGTGTGTGTGTGTGTGTGTGTGTCTATCTCATAATATCTTTATCTAGTCAACAGTTGATGGATATCTGGGTTGATTCAATATCTTAGGTATTATGAATTATGTTGCAATGAACACGGAGGTACATGGGGGTTTCTTATACTGATCTCTTTTGGTTTGAATACATTCCAGGAGTTGCAGCGCTGGATCATATGATAGGTCTACAGTGGCTGCACCAATTTACATTACCACCAACAGTTGGTTAGGATAACTTTTTTTCCCTCATATCCTTGCCAGCATTTCTTGTGTATTGATTTCTGTATGAGAGCCATTGTAACTGGAGTAAGAGGAAACTTCATTATGGTTTTAATTTGCATTTCTTTCTGGTAGTTAGTGATCCTAAGCATTTTCTCAAGTGTCTGTTGGCCATTTGAATTTCCTCTCTCGAAAAATGCCTGTTCAGGTCCTTTACCCATTTCTTAACTGGATTGTTTGCTTTATTGTTGAATTTCATGAGCTCTTTATAGATTCTGGATGTTAACCTTTTATCAGTTGCATACTTTGCAAATACTTGAAGGTGTTTTCTACTTAGATTTTTCTGTATTACTTTATCATGTTCCATATAATTGCTTCATTCCATAATAAGTTTTTCTGTCAAAATATTGGTATTTTTGAAAATTGCTAATCAGATTTAAGAATATTTCTTAATTTGGGACTTACATTTACTCATAACTGGTTTCAGATTTTTCACTTTTTGTCAGAGACAACATAGAACTGAAACTGTTAATGGTGTAAGTTCTTGGTCAAGTTGGTATCTTCCATATTTTTTTACTATAACTTTGCTATTATTCCTTATAACTAGTAGATAATTTCTGGGGACATATTTTGGTGTTATGTAAATACCCCATTCCCTGTTAAATTTTCATGCACTAATTTTAGCATTCATTGGTGATTCTTGCCTAAAACAATTACTACCATAATGATTGTAAAATGCTAGTTTTTTTTTAAAACTGTCATTTCTGCTACATTTATAAATGGGTATCCTTCTATATCTCTATATCTCTATCTATCTATTTAAAATTTTAACAAACCTTGATTAAGAATTAACAATTGACATAACATATACTCAAGGCTGTTAAGGACTGATCAAACATAGGAACGGGTTTGGTCAATGCTTAGCAAGGCCCAGGTCTTAAAGTTAAGTCTTGACAGCAATAGGATGACCTCATGACTTGGCTTTGGTTACATCTCTCAAAATAAAGGTAATTGTACACACACTTTTGAGAATGATGATCCTATGAGAATTCCTAGAATTGATTCAATTCCAGAAATTATTGCATTGAACTAAAATCTATAAGCTGCTGATGAACAAAGGTGGAGGCAATTTTACTTCACTTCAGTGGCCATGATTTCTTATATGATGCTATGCATAAAGAAGTGTGACTCCATATATTGACAGTAAAGTATAATTTTTCTGACATTTCATCAAAATATACCTTTTGTACTCAGCCAAAACAATAATTTGGAGAGACAAGGCAATCTGAACATTTAAACATTTGTTTTTAGCATATTAGAGTGATGCCTTCCCCCAAATCTCCACGGCTTTGAAGACTAAATTGCTTATAAGGAAGCATTTGCTGTGAATAATAAATGTCCTCTAAATATCAAGGACAATAATAAAGTGAAATAACACCTCAAAGGAACAAGAATTCTTAGGAAGATAAAGTCCAAATGTTGAACTTAAAAAGAGAAAGCTGATACTCTTATACATTTAGAAGAAATATTAGACCTTATAAAGTCCAACCTGGTTATTTCACAGATGACCCCTGAGGTCAGTGGAGATAAATTGCTGAAAGTCATGGCAATAAGATCTTTGTTGCCCAGTCCATTCTGATGCTCAGGTTATGGACATTCTTTCCAAGCCAAGGGTTGATCATTATAAGGTTCCAAATACAATATTTTAGGATAAATATATTAGACCCTTTACTGAATAATGTGATTAAAAATTTTTAGAAAAAAGTAGCAAAAACATCTGTCATCCAAATTTTCACCTGAAAAATACATTGTATTTTTCTGAAATTTAACACTAGCTTCATGTCTTGAAAGTTAATTTTATTTTGTTTTAAAGATATTTATTTATTTGAAAGACAGAGATACAGAGATAAAGATGAAGAGATCTTCTATCCACTGATTCACTCACCAAATAGCCACAACAGCCAAGGCTGGCCAGGCTGAAGCCAGGAGACATGAATTCCAGCCAGGTTTCCCATTTGGGGTGTAGAGGCCCAGGTTCATTGGCCGTTTTCTGCTGTTTTCCCAGGTACATTAGCAGGAAGCTGGATCTGTAGTGGAATAGCCTAGACTCGAACTGGTCCTCATACGGGATACTAATATTGTAAGTAGTGATTTTACCTGGTGTATCATAATGCTAGCCCAGATATTATTAATCTGTAAAGCTCCTTTAACATCTTTAAATTTTCCTGTCAAATCTCATTTTATTAAGACACAGTAGTAGAATGCTGTATCCTCAGAATTATTTAATTATGCATATCTCCTTTACCATTTTAATAGTATATATTAATTATCTCTTTTTGCTTGATAGGCCTACGAGGGTTGACACATTATATTGGACTATACAAACCCATAACTCATGGTGGTATTTTGTATTTTAATTAATATTTAATTTGTAAATTTCTTCCAATTTTCTTCATGAGTATAGCTCTTCTTGAAATTGTTGAATATCTACTCCATTAATTTGCATGCATTCTAGAATGATAATCTTCTATATATTAAAAGACTGAAACATGGCATTACCCACATTTAGAGACATGATAATATAATTGTTCTATAGCTTATTGTTTGATACTGGTCAGGAAAACAGGTTTTGCTTTCAGACTAATCTAGGCTGATTACTAGTTTAGCCTTTATTGCTGATTTGTTCTTTGGAGAATTACTTTAATTTTCAGCATTATTTCCTCCTTCTTACTGTTGAGATAGTGATGGTAGACAGGAAGAAAGAAGCTATTCAAAAGTGGTTTTTCTAAATATGGATGGTCTGGGTTTGACTCTAAGACCTGTCAGTAACCAGTTGTTGATTCAAAGAAATGCAAACTGCTCTGTTCTACAGTTTGCTTTATCTGAAAATACAGCTAATAAAAATGCCCAGTGCATAGGTATAAGTTTTAACTACTCAGTAAAACAGATAACATGTTAAGAACATTGTATTGAGAACATTGTAAATAGCTTCATATGATTTTGTATTAAATTGAAAAATTTTAGCCACACTAACATAGAGCAGAGGTTCAAAGTATCTATTTGAATTTCTACTATTACTAATGATTTTCCATACTTAATATAATTATACTTTATTTTACCTTTCCTTTCCTATTCCTTTTCTTTGTTTCTAGCTTTTTGTTACTTGCATCTTTCTTTTGGTATATCAGTGAATCAAAACTGAAATAAATGGCATGAATAAGCAATTTGCTATAGGCATTAGGTATGTGAACATTGGTGGATCCATTAATGGAATCTGTGGGTGGTCTATCTGGATAATAAAGCAGAGCAATGAAAACTGACCAGAATACTAACTACCAATTAGACCTGTATTCATCTCTCATCTACATAACCTGGTAGCAAAAACTAAAAGGTTCCTGGGGAACATGTGATATTCCAGACACACTATTCCCTTCCCCCATTATGCATTGCAGTATAATTTCCTCACTTTTCAATATGGACCACACTAAACAGTGCAATATCACAAAGCTGAGGTTTGCTTACAACAGTTTGAGATTTCTGTCATGCTAATAGACTTTGTTATGTTGGCTTTCATGAAGCTGCAATACTAGAGAGGAGCAAGGACTAGGACAGTCTTGCCTAATTCAGTAAGGATCTGAGAAACTCAGCCCAGAAGCTCTGAAGGAACTGACTCCTGTCTAAAACCACTTAATGAGCCTGAAGCATATATATATATATATATATATATATATATATATATGCTTGTATATATAATATATATTAAGTTAGCTTAAGTTTGTTGAGGTTCTTCACTATTTTTAAGGTTTATTTATTTTATTTGAAAGTCAGAGTTACACAGAGAGAGAAGCAGAGGCAGAGAGAGAAAAGTCTTCCATCCCCTGGTTCACTCCCCTCTTGACCACAATGATCAGAGCTATGGCCATCTGAAGCCAGGAGCCTGGAGCTTCCCCCAGGTCTCCCACACAGGTGCAGGGGCCCAAGGACTTGGGCCATCTTCTATTTTTTCCAGGCCATAGCAGAGAGCTGGATTGGAAGTGGAGCAGCCGAGATTCTAACCAGTGCCCATGTGGGATGCAGGCACTGCAGGCGATGGCTTTTCCCACTACACCACAGTGGAGGCCCCTGAAGCATATTTTAACCTCACTGAATATTTGAGATGATCACTACCCCAGCTAATGTCTGGAATATAGCCCTGTGTGAATCTCTGAAGCAGAGAACCCAACCAAACCATTGCCAGACTGCTGACTCAGAGAAAAACTAAATGATAAATGCACATTTTTAAGCAGTAAAGATTTGAGGGTAATTTGTTACTCAGCAATATATAACGAATGAGCCCCTGTTAGAACTAAACCAGTCATGTGTAATAGAGTGAGGAGAATTTAGAGGAGGGTCATCTATTTTAAAAGTGAAAATTTCATTTTCAGGCTATTAGAAACATCTTAAAATATAACAAATATAGGACACAAATATAAAAGGAACAGAAAAAAAGATAATAAAATGGTAATTTTGTAATTAATTCATATATGATATATATATACACACACACAAGAACATTTCAAAATAAGGAAAATGGAATTAAAAGATAAGTTTATATAGGTGCAAAATATTTTAAAATTCATGGATAATTTACTTTATAATATGCATTTTCTGTAAGATTTTTGAAGGTCTCTTGCATGCATAGGTTTAACATTTTTGGCACCAAAACAAACTATTAGCTCATTTTGTCATAAAATTTTTGAAAAGACATATTGGAGCCAGCACTGTGGCATGGCAGGTAAAGTTGTCACCTGTGATACCAACATCGCATATGGTTGGTGGTTCATAACCCAGCTGCTCTGATGCTGATCTAGCTTCCTGCTAATGGCCTGGAAAAAAACCAGTAAAGATGGCCCAAGTGTCAGTCATTGAGGCCATTAGGTAGTAACTCATCTGATGGAAGGTCTCTTTTTCTCTTTCCCTCTCTCTGTAACTCTTTCAAAAATAAATCTTTTTTTAAGAAAAATATATGTTTAATTCCTCACTATTTTCATGGGGCAAATGCAAGTATACAATTCTATATACTATAACCTGTCTATAATCACTACCCCAATTCAATGGCATATCTTTGGTAGGATACACAATGAAGGATGCTCTGAGTTTTGGGGGACAGGATACATCCTCCCAGTTCCTTATTCTGCCAACTTTCTCAAAATGTTTCTCTACACACATGGTCATAAAATGCATTCTGTCAGAGTGAAAGCCAAGTCCTTCCAATGGCTGCCTTCATCTGATTTGTGACCTATTGTATAGTCTAGAGTAGAAAATGTTTATATGCTGATGAGAACAAATTGTATCCTTTAGCTTTACCCGCTATGGCACAGCGGCTTGTTCCTTTGACTTTGGTTGTAGTTGGGCCTGAAAGTGTAACCTCAGAGTGATATATTTGTGCTTTAATCAATACCAGCAGTGTCTGTAAGTGACAGTTGTCTAGTCAGCAACAGTTCATGGAGGTATAAATATGCCTTTGAGGCAGATGTGGGCTCCCTAGGGTGTATAAGGTATACGTCCTCAATGCCCAGAGAGTTTATGTGTCAGTCACATTAGGATTTTAATAGCCAGAACCTTGTTAATAGCCTTGTTCTTGGTGCTGAGAGACACCAAAGGGGCTGTCTCATCCCATTGGGCAAGTCTGGATGATGCTGGGGTTTATGGCTCTTAGAAATACGTGATGTGGGGGCCAGCACTCAGGTATAGTAGGCTAAGCCTCCACCCATGGTGCCAGCATCCTATATGGGCAATGTTTTGTTTTGGCTGCTCCTCTTCTATCCACCTCTCTGCTGTGGCCTGGGAGGGCAGTGGAGAAAGTTGTGAGTGCTTGGACCCCTGCAATCGCATAGGAGACCCAGAAGATGCTCCTGGTCCCTGGCTTCAAATTGGCCCAGCTTCAGCTGTTGCAGCTATGTGGGGAGCAAACCAGCAGAAGGAAGACCTTTTTCTGTCTCTCCCTTTGTATATAACTCTACCTCTCAGATAAATAAATAAAATTTTATTAAAGAAATATGTGACATGAATGGGGGCCTTTCCCAAGTACTGTTATAGAGTGTGACTGCTGCTGGGGATAATAGCACCAACATCTGTAGTCTAAAAATTGGGGGGAATTAAAAAGGACCTTGCTTCAATCCTATAGGGTGACTACAAGATATACTGGAGATTTTGCACTAGTTGGTATTGAGAGAAGTGGGATGCAGGCTGTTCCTCCCTTGGGTCTCTCACAGGAGATTCCAGTGAATCTGAGAAAGCGATTACTAATCACAGTCCTGGTGCTACAGGATGCAATGGGGTCATTTCCTAAGTCTCCCAGGGCGAGAGACAGTTGTATCGGGGATGGTGGCAGTCACTTGCCTGAAGAAGAGTATTGAAGATATAACCCTCCATATACTGCAGGGGAGTCCTGGAGATTGTAATACCAACATCAACAATTCCATATTTGCAAAGCACAGAAGGAACTGACCAAATTCCCATGCACGATTCGGGGGAATATTCCCTGAGCTTCCAGCACTATGAGGTGCAAAGTAAATTTCCTCAGGTTAGGTTCTCCTAAATGTTTTATGGACTGGTGCTCGTGCTGGTTCCAAGAAACCTAGAGAAGTGCCTCAATAATTTACAGAGACTGAGAACAGCACCATTGCTTTTGCCAAGAACTTCAACATTCACAGAGCATGGGAGTCTACTCTCCACCCCAGAAAGCACCCTGTTTCTAGTGGATTCTGGTAGCAGCTGCTTACTATCCATTAAGTTAAAACAGTGTTCAGCAGTGATTCCAGCACCACAAATTGAGTCTAAAATAAATTGAGAACTTTATTTTCCTATCTAGCTATAATTTCTTACTCATTTCCACATCCCTATCCAGATTGTGTTAACCATTATACTCCTAACTTCTATGAGATCGCTGTTTCTTAGAATCATTTTTACTTATTTAAAGATTTAAAAAATTATTTGAAATGCAAAGCTACACAGAGAAAGCGAAACATACACACTCAGTCTCACACAGCTGAAGCCAGGAGTCCTCGAATCTATGCCCATAACAGGCGTCAGCTCATGTTTCTTAGTTTCTAGTTACAAGTGAAGTAAATAATATTTTCTGTGCTTGGTGTGTTTCACTTATTAAAATAATTTCCACATTTTTGTGAATGACTAGGTTTTATCATTTGTGACTGAGTGGTATTTCATTGTTTATATGTGCCACATATTCTTTAGGCATTCATCAGTGGATGGTCACCTAAGTTATTTATATTTCTTGGCTATTGTGAATATTGTTGCAATGACATGGGAGCGCAGATGTCTCTTTAGCAAACTGATCCCATTTCCCTTGGATAGGACAAATGTCCTGAAGTGTGATTTCTGGATCAAATGATCATTCTAGTATTTAAAGGAACCTTTATACTGTTTTCCATAATGGATGTGCTAATTTACACTCAAAGCAGCAGTGTGCAAGCGTTCTCTTTTCTCCATATTCTAGCAAACGCTAGTTATCTTAACATCATTTTGGTAACTGTCAATCCACCCACAATGCAGTACTATTTAACTGTGATTTTGATTTATATTTTCCTAAAGATTAGTGATGTTGTGAAATCTTTATTATAAACACAAATATAAGAGTATTTAACCCATATGCAGAATCAACAAAATTACTCAATTCACAATTTATAGCTTGTACATACATATGTATATTGTTCTTAAAACAGTGGAAATACTGCCCAAAACTCTCTCAAGTACTTTCACTCCCTGATATGTGCATATTGTACCTCAGCTCTCCTTTTTTTTTTTTTAACTTTTATTTAATGAATACAAATTTCCAAAGTACAGCTTATGGATTACAATGGCTTCCCCCCCATAACATCCCTCCCGCCCGCAACCCTCCCCTTTCCCACTCCCTCTCCCCTTCCATTCACATCAAGATTCATTTTCGATTCTCTTTATATACAGAAGATCAGTTTTGCATACATTAAGTAAAGATTTCAACAGTTTGCTCCCACACAGAAACATAAAGTGAAAAATACTGTTTGAGTACTCGTTATAGCATTAAATCTTAATGTACAGCACACTAAGGACAAGGATCCTACATGAGGAGTAAGTGCACAGTGACTCCTGTTGTTGACTTAACAAATTGACACTCTTGTTTATGGCATCAGTAATCACCCTAGGCTCTTGTCATGGGCTGCCAAGGCTATGGAAGCCCCCTGAGTTCACTGACTCTGATCATATTTAGACAAGGCCATGGTCAAAGTGGAGGTTCTCTCCTCCCTTCAGAGAAAGGTACCTCCTTCTTTGATGACCCGTTCTTTCCACTGGGGTCTCACTCGCAGAGATCTTTCAAAAAAAAAAAAAAAAAAGATTTTGGGTTTCTTGCAGTGACTTGATGACAAACCATTAATCTTCTAGTTCTATATCTAAAAAGATTTTAGGCTTTAATAATTTTACAAAATAGCATTGTGTTCAGAACAACAATGTATTCTCTTGGATTTAATTTATTTTAGATATAAAACTATTCAGTAAGATAATGTTGGCTTTGTTTTTGCTCTAGAGTGATAAGCAAGATGCACTGATGAAAAATTAACATAAAATTCATTCTTAGTACTTAATGGTGACTCAAAAACTGACAGATTCATGTTTTTGTCTTTTTCTTTAAAAAAAAAACAGTATTACAGAAAAGCTTATGAAGTCATGGTATTGTTCCTAAAATTATGGGTGGGAGAGAGACTATTTCTGAACTACAATTATTAATCTTCATATTTACTTTTCATTTATTGAACTTCAATTTGTAAAATGTTCAATATAGTTGTTTAAATGCATAATAATTTGAAAAAATCTGTAATAAAGTATCATGAAATTTAAAAAAAAAAGATTAGTGATGTTAATATTTTTTCATATACCTGCTGGCCATGCATGTTTTCCTATGAGAAATGAATATTCAGATCTAGTAACCAATTTTAAACTTGATTTTCTTCTTTGGCATTGAGTTGCTAGTGTTCCTTATATGTTCTGGTTATTAACCCATGGTTAGATGTGTAGCTTGCAATAACAGGTTGTCTTTTCAATGTGTTGGGTATTTACTTTGCTGTGCAGAAGCTCTTAGTAATAGCAGTTGTCTTTTTGTTAACCTCTGTTTCCTGTCTTGTTGTGGTCTGATCCAAGAAATATTTACCCATTCAAATGCCTTGATATGTTCCCTCCAGTTTTTTTTCTAGTCGCTTCAAAATTTCAGGTATTACATTCGGGTCTGTAATCCACTTTGAACTTATTTTTGTGCATAGTGAAAGTAGAGGTGAAGTTTCTGCATGTGGATAACCAACAATCCTAGCAACATTTAGTTAAAAACTGTCCCTTTTCCAGTTTATCTTCTTACCACCTTGCCAAATGTCAGCTGGCTGTGGATGTGTGGGTTTCCTTCTGGAATCTCTATTTCTCTTCCAATTGTTTTCACAAAATTCAGCCTTAACAGCAATGAGTCTTCCATATATGTCTTCATTTATTTGTCAACTTTAGTTTCTTTCAACAAACTTCTTGTTGAATTTAGTGTGAGATATTTGACTTTTCTAATGTTGTAAGTAATGCAGTTCTAAATTTTCATTTTCCAATGGTTGTTTGTATTTAGACTATTATAATAAATTTTAGCATTCTGATGTAGTGTGCTTTGGATATGCTAACTCTTGTCAAGTTCCTTTGTATATTATCTTAGACTTTCTACTTATCCAGTCTTGTTATCTGTGAACAAACTCATTTTTATTTCTTTCATTACATTCCTCCCTATTGAACTCACCTTTAGTAAAATAATCCTAAATAGTGGAAATAAATATTCAGGCCATTTGCTCAAATAAGGAGACAAAGGTAAATTTTTCAACATTTCATCTCAAGTTAGCTATGGTCTTTTTTACAATTATAGTATATAGCAATAGGATTTTTAAAAAAAAAATCTTTCTAATTCGCTGAAAGTTTTGGCATGAGCAGGTAATAACCTTGGTCTCTCATCAATATCTTACAGCAAGTGTATTTTATTTCTCAAAACATATGACATTTCCCTAGAATAAACTCTCCTCTGTCCATCTTTCTGTACTCAATTTTATGTCTTCCATAAAGCCTTCCTTATCAATTCAGAACATAATATTCTACCTGCATTCAAATCTTTTGACACTGGCATCACTTAATTATTATGGGGTATTGATAATGAACCCTATTATGTATCAAAATTTTCAGTTTTTTTATGTATCTTTCCTTTAAGATTATCCTGGATTGGGACCTGGTATAGTGTTGCAATGGGTTAAGCCACCACTTGCATTATTTGCATCCCATATGGCAGTGCTATTTCAAGTATTTCTTTCTTTCTTTTTTTTTTTTTTTTTTTGACAGGCAGAGTGGACAGTGAGAGAGAGAGACAGAGAGAAAGGTCTTCCTTTGCCGTTGGTTCACCCTCCAATGGCCGCCGCAGCCGGCGCATTGCGGCTGGAGCACCGCGCTGATCCAATGGCAGGAGCCAGGAGCCAGGTGCTTTTCCTGGTCTCCCATGGGGTGCAGGGCCCAAGCACCTGGGCCATCCTCCACTGCACTCCCTGGCCACAGCAGAGGGCTGGCCTGGAAGAGGGGCAACCGGGACAGAATCCGGCGCCCCGACCGGGACTAGAACCCAGTGTGCCGGCGCCGCTAGGCGGAGGATTAGCCTAGTGAGCCGCAGCGCCGGCCGTTTTTTTTTTTTTTTTTTTTTTTTTTTTTTTTTTTTTTTTGACAGACAGAGTTAGTGAGAGAGAGAGACAAAGAGAATGTAATATATATTTTTCTGTTGGTTCAACCCCAAAATGGCTGCTGCGGCTGGCATGCTGCGTCAATCTGAGGCCAGGAGCTGGGTGCTTCCTCCTGGTCTCCCATGTGGGTGCAGGGCCCAAGCACTTGGGACACCCTCCACTGCCTTCCCGGACCACAGCAGAGAGCTGTACTGGAAGAGGAGCAACCAGGGCAGAATCCGGCGACCCAACCGGAACTAGAACCCAAGGTGCCGGTGCCGCAGGCAGAGGATTAGCTAAGTGAGCCACGGTGCCGGCCTCAAGTATTTCTCATTCAACTTCCTGCTGATGTACCTAGGAAGATAGTGGAAGAAGGGTCCTAGTTCTTGGATTCCTCTGCACCCACATAGGTGATGAGAATGAAGTTCTGTTGTAGCTATTTAAGAAAGGAACCAACAGATGGAATATTGATCTCTCTCTTGCTCTGACTTTCAAATAAAATACTACTACTATTTAGCTTCAAGCTTCAGCTTGGGCTGATCATAGAAACATCCAAACCCAAATTTGGGGAATTGGAGAATCAACTGAGTGAAAAAAATAACATCTGCATTATCCCTAACTGTGGAATCTCTAATATTTTTGCATTCTCAGTACCTTTTTCTTTGTTAACATCCTTCTCTACCTGAAATCTCATAAGCATATGACTGAACAAAATTAGAAAAGAATCTGTTTTTTTCTTATTGTCCAGTATCTACAGTATGATTTTTAAAAACAGAAAAAGAAAGTTCATTTGAATAAAAAAGAGGATAAATGATATGTATTTTCCTACGGAATATTTTTTTAATGATAAAAAAGTTTCCCTTCTCTATAAAGGTGAATTCTAAAGTATACCAGAGAATTTGCTCAGTAATTATATGGTACTTGGAAACTTTATCATTACTTTCTATCTCCCATTTATTTTTAAAAGGAAAAGCCCCATGATAGCTGAATTTTAGATACTGGAAGTTTCCACTGGTTCTATATAAGGAGTTATATAGGCAGATGGGATTTGAGAGCCTGTGTTCAGTAGATGATTGGGTTAGAAAGAGACATACACAAGTACTAAATATTCAGACTGTCCAGCGATCAAAGATAAACAAGATTTTGTTTTTACTATGTTATTGAGTGAGTGAATGTTTCAATGGCTAAATAATAGTATAAAGTCTGCTATTGTAGCACTGAAGGTAAAGAAAGTTCAAAGCACATTTCTTTTCTTTAATGATATTATTTCCACTTTTTTTTTTTTTTTTTGACAGGCAGAGTGGACAGTGAGAGAGAGAGACAGAGAGAAAGGTCGTCCTTTTGCCGTTGGTTCACCCTCCAATGGCCGCCGCGGCCGGCACGCTGCGGCTGGCGCACCGCGCTGATCTGATGGCAGGAGCCAGGTGCTTTTCCTGGTCTCCCATGGGGTGCAGGGCTCAAGCACCTGGGCCTTCCTCCACTGCACTCCTGGGCCACAGCAGAGAGCTGGCCTGGAAGAGGGGCAACCGGGACAGAATCCGGCGCCCCGACCAGGACTAAACCCCATGTGCCGGCGCCACTAGGTGGAGGATTAGTCTAGTGAGCCGCGGCACCGGCCGATATTATTTCCACTTCAAATTAATGGATAAAACTAAACAAATATTTAAAAAGAATAAGTGTGATATCTATTTATGCATATAATCTATCTTAGTTCCTGAATATTATCATACTTGAGTTTTATTGTTGCTCTAGTTTTATTTCAAATACAAAAGTTGGTTAGACAGTCAGTGTTGATATATATAAATCTGTAAGAATGTTCAAATTAAAAATTTACTTTTTGAATTATACAATTAGTCATTATGAATGCTCATTAAATTCCTACTCAAAAATAAACTGCTATAAAAATCCTTCCTTAAATTGATCATGCTAACGAATTAGGATGTCCTACCTAATCTTAAAGTATGAGTTAAAATATTTATTAAAATGATTACTCTGTTTGAATTCTAGAAAACACACTTTTCTTAGGAAAATGAACATTTGACTAGCTTCTAGATGTTTAGCAAAATTAGTTTGAATTTTAAATGTCATAATTGGCAAAATATATATTACATTTCTTCCATATGTGAGATAATATACTGCCCATAATCAAGACTAAAACTGAAAGTACCTTTTTGAAAAAGTGCACAAAATTTAAAATTTTAAATACTTACAATCAATTATGTATAGACATAATTTTCCTGTGACTTTGTTCCCTCATGATGTGTATCATTTAAATTTTCATCTGAAAAATAAACAGAACCTCATAGATGAGAAATAAAAAATAAGATGACTTTCCTATCTATATAATAAAATGTTATAAAGCAAAAATAATGAAATGCACAAATACTCAAGCAGATGATGGAGCTTATGTCAATTTACACATTAACAAGTTATTTGACATATTAAACTTCTTGGCTTCTGCCATAATGTGGTATTAGTGACCAATTCAAATAATTTGACTTATAGCTTATTCAGATACAAGATCAGATACAATAGCTCAACTACTTATAAAACACCTTAACACATAAAAATTAGATTTCAGAAAGTGGGGGAGAGGAGACTATCATTATGTTGTTAGAACTGTATTTATGAATTACATTGAATCTGCTCTCTTTATACTGATATCACTTTATTTATTTTATTTATTTTTTTTTGACAGGCAGAGTAGACAGTGAGAGAGAGAGACAGAGAGAAAGGTCTTCCTTTTGCCGTTGGTTCACCCTCCAATGGCCTCTGTGGCCGGCCCACTGCTGCCAGCACACCGCACTGATCTGAAAGCAGGAGCCAGGTGCTTCTCCTGGTCTCCCATGGCGTGCAGGGCCCAAGTACTTGGGCCATCCTCCACTGCACTCCCTGGCCACAGCAGAGAGCTGGCCTGGAAGAGGGGCAACCGGGACAGAATCCGGCGTCCCGACTGGGACTAGAACCCGGTGTGCCGGCACTGCAAGGCGGAGGATTAGCCTATTGAGCCGCGGCACCGGCCTCTGATATCACTTTAACAAAAAAAAAGTATCGGATGCTAAAAAATAAAAAACAGAAAAAGGGATTTCATGTTGCAAAAATCAGTAGGCAAAAGGTGGATTTCCCCCCCCCCCAAAAAAAAAAAACTACATTAATGGGGAAAGACAAGGAAGATTCCCCCTCTTTTGGGTATGTGAAGCATGAACAGACAGACCACTGAAGGAAACTAAAATCAAAATTTAATTAATTTATGAATACTTGTTCACATTGACAATTCTAATGAATAAGAATTGATTTTATGATGAAATTAGTTTTGAAAAAGTGTGAAGTAGGTTTTCAGAAATCACCACTCCTTAGCTCCTTGGTACCTGGTTTAATTCTTTTTTTTTATTTTTTTCATTTATTTGACAGATAGATATATAGACAGTGAGAGAGAGAGAGAGAGAGAGAGAGAGAGAGAGAGGGAGGGAGGGAACGGTCTTCCTTCCGTTGGTTCACCCCCGAAGTGGCCGCCACGGCCAGCGCACTGCACGGATCTGAAGTCAGGAGCTGGGCGCTTCCTCCTGGTCTCCCATGCAGGCGCAGGGGCCCAAGCACCTGGGCTATCCTCCACTGCCTTCCCAGGTCACAGCAGAGTGCTGGACTGGAAGAGGAGCTGCTGGGACTAAAACCGGTGTCTATATGGGATGCTGGCACCGCAGGCAGAGGATTAACCAAGTGAGCCATGCCACCAGCCCCTAGTACCTGGTTTAATTCTGATAAAGACAATTATTAGGTGGAATTCAACTACTTATTGAATATATCTTAAAGGTGTCTGAAGTGTGGTGTTTCAATTGTCTTTCTTTGCTTTTGTTTTCTACATAAGAATGGTTCCAAATCTGGCAATCCTTCAGTTCTTTTTCTTTTTTTTTTTTTTTTTTTTTTTTTTTTTTTTTTTTTTAAGATTTATTTTATTTATTTGAAAGGCAGAGTTATATATAGAGAGATCCTTCAGCTGCCCTGTCACTCCCCCAGATGGCCACAACAGCCAGGGCTGGGCCAGGCTGAAGCCAGGAGCTTCATCCAAGTCTGCTACATGGGTGGCAGAGTCCCAAGTACTTGTGCCATCCCCCACTGCTTTCCCAGGTGCACCAGCAGGGAGCTGGATCAAAAGCAGAGTAGCTGGGACTTACGTCAGTGCCCAGATGGGATGCTGGCAATGCTGGTGGTGGCTTAATAGGCTATGCCAAAACACAGGCCCTAATCCTTGAATTCATTTTATTCTTTTACAAATTGTTTTACTGCATTTCTTATAATTCAGGAGACCCCCAAAATATGTAGTTCTCTCTTTTCTTCATTGCTAAAGGAAGAATCTACCAGTGAACCATTTGTCTACCTATAATTTTTGCAGTTGACTTTCAGTCCTTGAACATCATCTGGTTGTGTCAAATCTCATAAGAAAAATGCATAAACAGAACTCAGAGTTCTGGCCAACTTCACTATCATTAGCATCACTGACCTACTGTTCGACAGTTTCTACTTCTCTGGACTTCTTATAACTTCCATTCCTTCCTGCTCTCATTGACTTTTTTTTTTTTCCCCTTGTAATTCAAGTGAAATAATGAGACTGATAGAATCCTCAATCCTCCCTCTCTATAAACTCCCTTGATGGTCTGCCATTTAGGTTTTCCTTGCTCTAATCTTGTTTCTAATGAATTTTGTCTACCAGTATTATTTTTTACTACAGTATCACAAATGGATCTTATTGTACCAAGTACTATACATTACACACAGCAACTAATTTAGTACATACATTAAATCTGACACACAGCTTTAATAGGTCCACACAAAAGAGGAGAAAATGGTGTCAACAAGATTGAACAATTCTTTAAGGTTATTTCTAAATAATGGAGTCAGAAGTCTTGCCCATGACTGTCTGATTTCAGTTTATTCCATTTGTAGATTAACTTCACAGGGATTCTCATTGATTAGTGTATGATGCCTTAGAGGGAGCACACATCTCTTCACTTATGTGGGCCTCAAATTACCTAGTTCCGGATAGAGCAAGTCAACAGATTAAATATCTTCAAGAAGTTAATGTAAAATAAATGCATACTAATAAAAGACTAAGAATGGATTTAAAAAGGTTTTGAACCAAAATTAACATATTTTAAATTCAATTTTCCTTCAACTTTTTGAAGTATCTTCATAGATAAATATACATCAGTGTATTTCACATATATATATATGTACATGAGTACATACATAAACAAATTATAACTACAAATAAGTGAGTTTTTACAGATGCATGCGGAATTTCATTAATTATCCAATATGGGAACACCTATTTACTCATAGCCTTATAATTAATGGCCTACCTCAACAAACATGATTAGAAGTACTGTGTTATGTATGCAAGAAAGAAAATTAACTGAGAGCAAAACACACTAGAGGAAAAATCTTTATTTTCCTCTTTGTTCATTTATCATTTAATACAAAATTCATCTTCATAAAATTTAGAATTAAGCATGTATATCTTTAAATGGGTTCTATGGGAACAAGTAAAGCATGTCATAAACATAAATGTGATTATTTTACCATATATATAAACAGATTTTGCAAAGTACATTATTTTGTGTAAATAAAAGGATACTATGTTCTAAAGAAACAAACATTTTAAGCTTTTATTAATTTTCTGTCCCTCTAAATTTGTGAAAACATGGTTAATAAACCACCTAATTTAACAGATTGACTAGACATTATATCCTTTAAAGTTATTCACATTTAAAATTGGAAAAAAAAAAAAAAGAGGGGCTGGTGGTGTGGTGTAGTGGGGTTAAAACATAAGATCCCATATGGACACCAGTTCAAGTCCCAGCTGCTCCAGTTCTGATCCAGTTCCCTGCTAATGCTCCTGGCTTTGGGGAGTGAACCAGCAGATGGAAGATCTCTCTTTCTCCCTTTCTGTCTGTAACATTGCCTTTTTTAATTATACAAAATAATTCTCTAAAAAAAAAACCTGGCACACTGTATATTGTATTGTACAAAATAATCAGAGTTGAATTTATATCAAACATACAAAGTGCCAAGAAAATACATTTGTCTACACTAAAAATATATTTAAAATTTTTCTGAGATCTTAAATGGTTAGAATTATTTTTCTCAAAAGTATTACTTTTCTGCTAATACTTCGTTAATAGCATGCATATATTTTCCTCTTTATTAGCACTTGTAGATTAAAAAATATGCATTTTTCTGACACTGTATATTGATTAATACAGGAAAAACTCAATTTGATTTCATTATTAGTTCTCTCCAAGTTATTTAGCTAGGATATAATACGTATTCCCACTAGAATTTAATCTTCTGCACACAAAAAGAAGACAACACATGGACAATGATGTAAAAATTGAATAAGATGATGGATACACATTCTAAAATGTTTGATACAAGAAAGATCCTTCCTCAAAAATTATTGCTATTATTATCATTAGTACCATTAATTGTTACTTTCATTCATAGTTTACAAGTCAAGTTTAATTATTCTTTTTCTTTGTTTTAAATTCTTATCATGATTTATAGATGTTTTACAAATTATTTATTTATTTGAAAGGCAGAGTTACAGAGAGAAAGGCAAGAAAGATCTTCCATCTGCTAGTTCACTTCTCAAATGGGTGCGATCGCCAGGGCTGGAACAGTCTAAAACCGGGAGCCCAGAACTCCATCTGGGTTCCCCACGTAGGTGCAGGGGCCCCAAGTACTTCTGCTGCTTCCCCAAGCACACTGTCTGGCAGCTGGATCAGAAGTTGAGCAGAAGGGACGTGAACTGGTGCCCATAAGGGATGTTAACATGACAGGTAGCTGCTTAACCTGCTGCAGTACAATGCCAGCCCTAGGTTTAATACATCTTAATATGTAATAATTGGTAAAAATATAATCTGGTTTGCATATTTCTAAAATCCAAGTAGAATGAAGTAAGGCATAAGAGCAGTAAATTAACTGATTCAAACCTCAAACAGTTGATGTTTATTATTATAGTTACCAAAGCTGTATAATAATCAACAAATTTCCTGTCAAAATTGATTTTGGAGGCCAGTGTGTGGCATAGCAGGTAAAACTGCAGCCTGTGATGCTGGCATCCCATGTGGGGAGCAGTTTGTGTCCTGGCTGCTCCAATTCGAATTCAGCTCCCTGTTAATGGCCTGGAAAAAGCACCAGAAGATGGTCTAAGTACTTGAGGCCCTGCCACCTGGCTTCAGCTTGAGTCAGCCCTGGTTCTTGTGGCCATCTGGGGAGTGAACCAGTGAACAGAAATTCTTGCTCTGTCTCTTCTTCTCTCTGTAATTCTGCCTTTGAAATGAATGAATAGATTTAAAAAAAAAAAGCTGTTTGAGTATTAGTATATTTTTTATTCATTAACTTATTGCAAAAATGGCTAAAATAACTCTGCAAAGCAATCAATCTATGCTGTTTTGTCCTCTCTATGAAAATAAACACAATGAAGCCTTGATGGCTGAGTACTGCCTCTATACATGCAGGGCTGTTAAAAGTTTTTGAAATTTCATTTATTTGCACAATCATACTATCCTTTCCTGTACTGTCAGATAATGGTAGCTGACCATTTTATGACATTTATTTGATTCTATTATTACCTAATACTTTAAAATCTGAAGGAATGCCATTTTGTTGGCACCAATAATAACCCAATAGGGCATCCTTTTCTATTGATTTTATGTGTCTGTTTTACATATATTCTATCCGGGCAAAGCTGAATTGTGTAATCATTCTTGTATTCCCATTACCTTAAAATGATTATTAATGATCTTGATCTTCACAATATTTTTACCTATTGTGTCACAGAGGACAGAGATAGATATGTTAATAATGTCGCCAGTTTCTGACAAATGTTGCTATCTGACTGTAGTAATTCAGGAAATATTAGAAACCAGTTTCTGCTTTTTGGAATTACATGGAATTTAAGCACTATATTTCTCAAAGCAAAACTACAAGTGTCACATTTGGGAAGATTATACGTGGTGCTCTATTAAGATGCATCTGGCTTTTTGGAACAATATTCACTTGCTAAAATGTCTATCCTTTAATCACAAATTGCAGTTCTCCCTTTTTGAATTTTTCCCTGTTTAATGTTAAGTTTTACACTTTGGGACTTTGACCCACACACATTCCTGCCTGCCAAGTGGTAGAGTGATATTAAAATTTGCTCTGGAATGGTAAAATCTGACAAATCTACATGTACACTTCAATTTCATGATTCTTCACTACTATAAGAAAATTCGCTCATAATTTGCTTTTTCCAACTATCTTTTTCTACTATAATTCCTTACTAACCCTTAAACCTTTACTTTATGCTGTTATCTCTGGCTGTTATTTTTTTTAAGATTTATTCAGAGTTAGAGGGAGAGGGAAACACACACTCACGCATCTCCTGGTTCACTCCACAGATGGTCACAACTGCCAGGGCTGAGCCCGGAAGGTGCTTCATCTGGGTCTCTGCTATGGGTGGCAGAGGCCCAAACACTTGGTCCCCCTTCCACTGCTTTTCCCAGGCCTTTGATAGGGAGCTGGATCAAAGTAGAACAGACAGGACTTGACTGGGGCCCATGTGGCATGCTGGTATCACAGGTGGTGGCTTTACCCACTACAAAAAGCAGGCCCCTCTAGCTCTGCCTTGAATATGCCTGCAAGCTCTAAGACTTAGGTAAGAATTTATTTTTTACCATATGGGTCTATTTACTAAGCCAGCCTTAGCTCCTAATTCAAGTCGATTAGTGACATTCTATCCAATTTGATGTTCTGCAACCAGTGAAAACATAATTCATTTGATATATAATGATTTTATT
The DNA here is from genome assembly GCF_051225735.1 of Oryctolagus cuniculus. NCBI lineage: Eukaryota > Metazoa > Chordata > Mammalia > Lagomorpha > Leporidae > Oryctolagus > Oryctolagus cuniculus. The sequence continues at coordinate 114,004,206 of NC_142869.1, read as the reverse complement.
ACTACTAAGTGAATAGATAAAAAAAGAACTTACTATTGTAATTTTGTATTTGCCTCCTCAAATAGTTTGTATATTGCATCAGAGAAAAAACACACGGAATTCCTTCTTGTATCCCATGTCTTTATCATAATGCTTAGAACACAATAAGGGATCCCAAAATCTCATTACGTAAACATCATTTATACTTAACTGTGAGGAAATCCGGCAAAGTGAAACTTTCTCTTTTTATTTACTTGGGCAGTCTGTCAATGGCTGATGTCCACTTAGACCTTGGCAGAGATGAAATAGAATTGAGAAGATTTGGACAAGCATTACATAATGCCATCTAGACCTCTAATTTATGATAGCCAAGTGAATTATGAGATGGAGCCTAGGGCAGACTCACAAGGAGTCTCTGAAAGCTTCCTGACACAATCAAAGATTTCTGCCACTGGATTTCATACACTTACTGTACATATTGATATTCACGTGTAAGTAGTTTGAGTTCCTTTGTGAATAAAATAATTCTTTTAGATGGAAAAACAGTATGTGCATATTACAGATATTCATCATATACAAGAGTAAAAAAAATCAGCATGTATTTCATCAGCAACTACATATCAACACACTCAAACACAATTTTCTATTCAGATAGAATATTAAATAAAAATTTACTTGATTTTACCCACGTAATAGAAAAATGAAATAAAAATAAACTAAGTTGACCTATTAGACATCATTCTATAAAAGATATTACTTCCTTAAATATTTCTCTCATGTGAAATGTTATTTTCATATAGAGGATAAAACAGCATAGATTTATTGCTTTGCAGTGTTATTTAAGCCATTTTTGCAATAAGTTAATGAATAAAAAATATACTAATACTCAAACAGCTCAATCAAACTTGCCCCAAATGGTAGAGTTAGAAATGTGCCAGGGGATTCCAATAAAATCCCATCAAGGTTGCATGTACCAATGCCATCTCACTAGTCCAAGTGATCAATTTCAGTTCACAATTGATCATAATGATAGGTCTAAGAGTCAAAGGGATCACAAAAACAAGACTAGTGTCTGCTAATACTAACTGATAGAATAAAAAAGGGAGAGAACGATCCAACATGGGAGGCGAGATACACAGCAGACTCATAGAATGGCAGATGTCCTAAACAGCACTCTGGCCTCAGAATCAGCCCTTAACGCATTCGAATCTGGCTGAAGAGCCCATGGGAGTATTTTAGGCATGGAAAGCCAAGACACTCTAAAAAAAAAAAAAAAAAAAAAAAAAAAAAACACCTAAATGAAAGATCTCTGCGAGTGAGATCCCAGTAGAAAGAATGGGTCATCAAAGAAGGAGGTACCTTTCTCTGAAGGGAGGAGAGAACTTCCACTTTGACTATGACCTTGTCTAAATAAGATTGAAGTCGGCAAACTTCAAAATGCTTCCATAGCCCTGGCAACTCATGCCTAGAGCCTAGGGAGATTAGTGACGCCATAATGTGTTGTATAATGTGAATTAATGTTATAACTAGTACTGAAACAGTATTTTACACTTTATGTTCTGTGTGGGTGCAAACTGATGAAATCTTTACTTAATATATACTAAATTGATCTTCTGCATATAAAGATAATTGAAAATGAATCTTGATGTGAATGGAAGGGGAGAGGGAGCAGAGATGGGAGGGGTGTGGGTGGGAGGGAAGTTATGGGGGGGGGGAAGCCATTGTAATCCATGAACTGTACTTTGGAAATTTATATTTACTAAATAAAAGTTAAAAAAAAATTCACAAGTGGATAAAAAAAGAAAAAAAGAAATGTTATCAAAAGCTTTAAGAGGTTGTAACATCTTTTATATTAATAATTTCAGGTGGGCATTTAGCCTTGTAGTAAGAACACCCACTTTCCATACCCAAGTGGCTGGGTTTGATTCCCAGATCTGGCTCTAGACTCCAGGTTCCTATTAATGCTGACCTGGGAAACAGTGGCGATAGCTCAAGTAATTTTATTCCTTCTAACTAAAGCTCCTACCTTGAGCTTGAGCCCAGCTTGCGGACCACTGCAGGAATGTGGAATGGAACAGCACATAAGCACTCTATCTAGACATCTTTCCACGCTCCCACCACAAAATAATAAGTAGATAAACATAAAGAGTAATTTCAATTGTAGTTGGTAACTGTTCAGCTTCTGCTAAGTGAAAAACATTAGAATCCCAATTTTTCTTTCTACCTTCATTTGGGATGCTTTTATTATCAATATTGTTATTTTTAGAAGGTCAGCATGTTTATTCTTTGTTTCCTGAGTTTATTCATGATGATACCATCTGCCTGCTCATTGTAATGATAATTTTGGTGAGGCAGATTATTTATTCAGAATTATATACATGTATCTACACAGACACACATAAATACACATAGACACATATAAAATATCTTCCAATATTTAATGTTGTTCTAGAAAGCCCTCAAGGCAGCTTGAATTTTTTCTGTATCAAGATAGGATTTATCCCTCTACTTGAATTTATTAATTTTTTAAAATGTTTATAAGTATAAAGAGAACAGACTCATATATTTCATAGGTAAAAGTCTAAGAGAAGATAACTATACTTTCCCCTTTCCTTGCCTCAATCTCCCCTCCTTTCCTTTATATGTTTTTAATTTTTACAATATCATAATTTCAATGTACTTTACAATCACAAGCTTAATGTTATAAAATAGGATATTTCAGCAGTGATTATTCAAGTTCATGAAAATATATGTTCTCTTTTTATTAAAAAAATTTATTTTAAAGTCAGAATTAATGAAAGAGAAGACACAAAGAGAAAGAAAACTTTTCCATCCCCTGGTTCACTCCCCAAATAGCCCAATTGTCAGAACTGGGCCAGGCTGAAACCAGGAGCCTATGCTCCTTCTAGGTCTCCCATGTGGATGCAGGGGCCCAAACACTTGGGCCATCTTCCACTGCTTTCCCAGGCACATTAGCAGGGACCTGATCAGAAATTGAGCAGCTGGAAATTGAACATGTGACCATATGGGATGCTGGCATTGCAGGGTGGGGCTTAACCTGCTATGCCACAACACCAGTGAGAATATATGTTCTTTTAAAATACCACTTTAATTATTTCATTATTTCAGAGAAAGTTCATGTAATTGTAAAATGTTAAAAGGTTTGTTTATTTGCAAGGTACAGTTTCTGAAAACAGTGGGATGGAAGGAGAGAAAGAGCTTCCATTCACTGGTTCACTCCCAGATGACCATAACAGACAGGGCTGGGCCAAGTTGGAGCCAGGAGCAGGAATTCCATCCAGGCATCCCATAGGGGTGGCAGGAATGCAAGTAGTTGGTTCATCTTCTGACTCCCAGGTGCATCAGCAGGAAATGGATCGCAAGTGAAGGCAGAGAAGAGATTTTTTCCCAGGCACTCAGATATGGGGTGCAGACATTCTAAGTGGCAGCTACCAGCTGCACCACAACAGCTGCCCCCATTGTGATTTTTATGTTTTTCTGACCCATTTATTTCTTTACATTTGGAAATGACTCAAATTTTTGGTAAACAACTGATTTGCTTTCCAGTTGCCTTTGTCACCCATATTCAGTGGAATTATATACAGCTTTTCACCAGAGAAAAGCATTACTCACAATAATTTGATTTTTAATTAAAATCTTGATTACAATATTTAATTAAAATATTTAATTAAAATTAAATTATGGACTGAGAGAAGGAGGGGGGAGATACAGAGAGAGAGCTTGTGTCAAGAGTGCTTCTGTTATCTGGTCCAGTCCACCAAAAGGTTACAGCAGCCAGGTCTGGGCAATCTGGGAGTCCTGAGCCTGGAATTCCATCTGGGTCTTTCACTTGGGTGACAAGGGCCCAAAACTTACGCCATTATATGCTGTCTTCCCAGGTGCATTAGCAGGGAGCTGGCTGTGAAGTATGGCAGCCAGGACTCAAACCAGCCCTCCAATATGGGATGCAGACTTCCCAACTACTGCACCACAGTGCTTGCCCCAGTTGTTTCATTTTCCAGCGACTTATGAATGTAAATTTACAAAGTACAACTTAACTTTTTTTTTTTTTTTTTTTTTTTTTGACAGGCGGAGTAGACAGTGAGAGAGAGAAACAGAGAGAAAGGTCTTCCTTTGCCGTTGGTTCACCCTCCAATGGCCGCCACGGCCGGGGCGCTGCAACCAGAGCACCGCACTGATCTGATGGCAGAAGCCAGGTACTTCTCCTGGTCTCCCATGCGGGTGCAGGGCCCAAAGACTTGGGGCCATCCTCCACTGCACTCCCGGGCCACAGCAGAGAGCTGGCCTGGAAGAGGGGCAACCAGGACAGAATCCAGCGCCCCGACCGGGACTAGAACCCGGTGTGCCAGCGCCGCAAGGGGGAGGATTAGCCTAGTGAGCCGCGGCGCCAGCCTCAACTTAACTTTTGTATTACTGTTGAGCCTCAATTTGTGGTGTTATATATGAATTATGCGCTTTCCTCATTTAATTTAATTTAAAACATTTGAATTTAGAAAACTTTTATTAGGTTTAAATTATTAGTATGTTACTCTATTCTTTCAAAACTACAAGGAATGGAAAGTATGTGGCAAATAAGTCAAAAGTAAGCAGGTGAGTGGCGCTGTGGGAGCCTCTGATCACAGGTGTCCTGGGAGACTTCCCTGTCGGCTATTTGAGGTGGCCTGCAGACAGATACGGGAAACACTGAAGGGATTCAAGAATGGAGCACAAAACCTAATGTGCATTAACAAAATCATATTTCAGGGGTGGAAAGGCTTATAGGTAGAAAAGTCAGTTTAGAAAAGGATTATATCTGATAATACAATAGTCAGTCACTCTTAGAATATGGCCCTCGATTTTAATGACTGCAGAAACTAGTAAAGGCCAGAAACCTTTTAAACCTCTTTAAACACATCACTGGCCTTTCACTTCAGTGAACAGGCCTCTAACGTCTGTCGAGCTAGTCATGCCCTCACACAGACGTGCTCCAAAGAACGCATTTCTAGCAGTGACATCAACCCATTGCCATTTCTGTAAGCAACACAGTCCTGTGACTGGACTCATGAATATTGTGCTCTAATCAAGAGTCTATAAAGGCTTGGATTGGCTACTAAGCAGTTATTTTCTTTAAAATCAGCCATTTGAAAGATCCTAAAACCTTCCTGTTGTGCTATGGATTATTTTACCTAAAACCAAAAAATCTCTTGTTTTAATGCTATTGGTTTTGTATTGTTAATTTTGCACTAAGCAAATTTATAACTGAGGATATAAACAAATGAGCTTAGAAAGTGGATCATACTGAGAAATCAACATAGCTAGGATCAGGGCTGGTTTTGGAAGTAATGAATTATGCTCTACTTAGAAGCACAGGATGCTGATTACATAAAATGTCAAAAAGTAAATAGGTTTAACTCAAAAAAGATAAGATTTTGTAGTTAATAGAACAAATACTTAATGGTAGTCAACAGAGTAGGATGTATCCCTGTGTTTAAGGCAATTTAATATCTGATCTTTGACTTCTAGTAGAGACTTCATTATTAAGCAGACCATCCCAGTTTTGCTCACTCCTCTCTGAGTCTTAACCACTTTATAATCCCAGTTTATAGCACATCAACTGACCATTGTAGATACCCAGTCAGCATGAATCAAGTTAAGAAAAACTTGGATGTTTAGATAGTAACTTGAGGCACTATAAAAATGCCAATATAACAGATTAAAGGCATGTTGTAAAAGTTTATAGAAATGTGAATTATGAGGAAAAATATTTATCATTTTCATTTTTTAAAACTAAATATCTTTTAATTCTATGTTCCACAAACTTAAAAAAAACATTTCAGAGGCAGAGAGAAACAGAGAGCTTCCATCTACTGGTTCACTCCCTAAAAGCCTACAACAGCCAAGGCTGGGAGAGCTGAAACTAGGAGTCATGAACTCAATCAAGGTCTCCCATGTGTGTGGCAGGAATCCAATTATTTGAGCCATTACATCTACCTCCCAGAGTCTAAAATAACAGGCAGCTACAATGAGGAACCATTGGTGTATATTGTATAATTTTTTGTTTTTAAGATTTATTTATTTATGTAAGAGTCAAACACACACACACACACACACACACACAGAGAGAGAGAGAGAGAGAGAGGGAGAGAGAGAGAGAAACTCTTCCATCAGCTGCTTAAGTCCCTCGATGGCTGTAATGGCTATGGTTGGGCCATACCAAAAAGCAGGAGTATCTTCCCAGTTTCCCAAGTGGGTGGCAGGGGCCCAAACAGTTGGGCCATCTTCCACTGAGTCCCCAGGCCATTATCAGGGAGCAGGATCAGAAGTAGAGCAGTCATGACTTGAACAATTGCCTATATGGGATGCCAGAGCAGCAGGCAGCTTTACCCACCACACCACAGCACAGTCCCAGGTACTGTGATCTAATGTAGGAGGCAGGAGTCTTATCAACGAAATGTCCACCCCTGCACACATTTTTGAAATTTTCTGAATAGGAAGCATGGGGAAATAGATCTGCATGTCTGTATTTTTTTTAAGTTCTCTAAATAATACTTAAATCCACATAAATGCTGAATGGTAATAAAAGTCCTTCGTGGACAGTAATTGTATTTTATCACCTTCTTAGGACTTGAGTTTCATAATCTTTGCTTTTGTACAATGCTCAAAATATTCTATTTCTTTTTCCTTCTTGAAGCACCCTTCCTTTCTCTGACATCATCACTGACTGGTTTTCCTCCTTCAATAGCTTTCCTTTTTCTGTCTCCTCTGCTTATCCTCTAACTGTTTAAGAGTCCCTGAGCTTTTGCCTATTGACTCCCCCTAATCTACTATTACCTGGGTGATATCATCAGGTTTAGTGAGATTATGTATAATTGGAATGCTAATGATTTGAAAAATACATCCGGGCCGGCACTGCGGCTCACTAGGCTAATCCTCCACCTTGCGGCGCTGGCACACCGGGTTCTAGTCCCGGTCGGGGCGACGGATTCTGTCCCGGTTGCCCCTCTTCCAGGCCAGCTCTCTGTTGTGGCCAGGGAGTGCAGTGGAGGTGGAGGATGGCCCAAGTGCTTGGGCCCTGCACCCCATGGAAGACCATGATAAGTACCTGGCTTCTGCCATCAGGTCAGCGCGGTGCGCCGGCTGCAGCGCACCCGCCACAGCGGCCACTGGAGGGTGAACCAACGGCAAAGGAAGACCTTTCTCTCTGTCTCTCTCTCTCACTGTCCACTCTGCCTGTCAAAATAAAAAATAAAAAAAAAAAAAAGAAAATACATCCGTCATTTATACCCTCTGTATAGTACAAAGGGCCACATGGTTAACTGACTACTTAAAACTTCAGTGTGGGGCCAATGCTATGGCATTGTGGGTAAAGCCTCCGCTTTCAATACCAACAGCCCATGAGAGCACTGGTTCAGTCCCTTCTGATCCACTTCTGATACAGCTCTCTGCTATGTCATGGTAGGGCAGTGGAGGATGGCCCTAGTCCTTGGGCCCCTGCACCCGTGTGGAAAACCCGAAAGAAGCTCCTGCCTCTGGATCTACACAGCTCTGGTCATTGTGGCCATCTAGGGATTGAGCCAGATGAGCAGATGGAAGACCCTCTCTCTCTCTCTCTCTCTCTCTCTCTCTCTCTCTCCCTCAGCCTCTCTGTAACTCTGCCTTTCAAATAAAATAATCTTAAAAACAATAACAAAAAATTCAGTGTGTAAAGCCAGTTTTAATTTAATTTAGTAAATGAGAACTCTTGATCTTCACTGCAGTTGATGGGAATATTTTATCCCTTTTTTTGTTTCATTGTCAAAATAATCCATCTCCTTTGAGCTGTATCATGGATATATGTTTGTATCCCACAATCTGCAATGTCATCTCCTTACTTTAAACCTCCATATGTCAACTTGGCTCACTGAAATGTCCATGAATGTGGTCTCTGACTTTCAGGCCTTCCATTCACTTCCCACATAGTGGCAATAGTGATATTTTCCAAAGAAAACAGGTTGCTTTATTGACTTAAATGAAATATATTTGAGGTTTTCCATCACTTAGAGGGTTTAAGTTTTTCATTGGCTGTTGCAGTTGATTTCTCAACAATGTTGCAGTGGATTGGTTTCTGAGAGGAGGAGTGTGGTGGGGGCAAGAGGCGAGGAGTCACCACACAGACCCCAGAAGTTGGGTGAAAGCGGGCTTGAGGCAAGCAGCCCGCAAACTCATTTATTTCAGTTGGTACAACATCTTATACAGCCAAGACCAGCCAATCTGGTCAAGGGGTGGTCTATGCCCCAACCAATCACAGCCTGTTGCCAGGCAGTTTCAAATCCATCCAATCACAGCCTGTTGCCAGGCAGGCTCCAAAGCCATCCTATCACAGCCTGTTGCCAGGCAGGCTCCATTGCCAGGTGGGATTGAAAGCCATTCCTGAGTAACTGATACTTGCTTGCCAGCGGCCACCTTGGCATGGCCTTCTCATTCCATCACAATTGGCCTATAAAGTCCTATGCAATTTGTGCCTCCCCATCTCTGTAACTTCTCATTTCCTACTATATCAAAGAATCACTAGTCTTTGCAATTTATGTTTTATAAATCTACCATATTGTTCCTCTCTTTATATGACTATTTCTTCAGGTCTTAACACAAACATATATTTTAAAAAAACCTTCTTTTACCACCTTAGCAAAATAAATATGCTTAAGATAACCCTTCATTATATACATCTGTTGAATGTTAAAGCAATTATAAGTATCTGAAAATATTAGTAGTTTATTTTGTTCCTATCTTCTCCTTTTATAATGGAATCTAAACACTATGAACTGAGGAATAACAACTCTTAGGATTCCTACTATATCTATTGCCCCAAGCACAGTGGCTGCTATATAGTAGTTATTCTAATATGATGAATAAACTGAGGACTAAACATCATATCTGAATAAAACAAGTGACAGTGTAGGGAGAAATAGCTGAAAATCAGCCATACAACTTAGTGCATGGTGCATGAACATGTCTGACTACACAGGCGAGTAAAGAAGGCACAATAGTGAAATTATTTCTTTCCTTAAGATTTAATTAGTTTTCCTTATTGTCCATTTAAAATTAATGGATGGTTTATTTATATTTTATAATATTATCAGATTTATTATCAAGAAGCAACTTCAAAATATCTTTGAACTAAAGCAGAAGAAATAGGATTAAGGAAATGAATGTCAGCTATATGATTATGAATAAATGGCTTCCAAGTCATCATTATTGTCATTAACATTCTATATTAGATAAGTATCAGTTTAAAATAAATTTTTTAATTTTTTTTACCTTTTATTTAATGAATATAAATTTCCAAAGTACGATTTATGGATTACAATGGCTTCCCCCACATACCGTCCCTCCCACCCACTCCCCTCCCTTTTCCCACTCCCTCTCCCCTTCCATTCACATCAAGATTCATTTTCGATTATCTTAATATACAGACAATCAGCTTAGTATACATTAAGTAAGGATTTCAACAGTTTGCTCCCACACAGAAACATAAATTGAAAAATAATAGATGATATTTTTTAAATGATGATGAAATCAGATCAGACCTATTGTCATGTTTAATCCCAGTGAGAGTCAAGTTGGGAGTTGATAATTTCTTTTTTTTTTTTTTTTTTTTTTACAGAGGATCAGTTTAGTATACATTAAGTAAAGATTTCAACAGTTTGCACCCCATAGAAACACAAAGTGAAATATATTGTTTGAGTACTCGTTATAGCATTAAATCTCAATACACAGCACATTAAGGACAGAGATCCTACATGAGGAGTAAGTGCACAGTGACTCCTGTTGTTGACTTTACCAATTGACACTCCTGTCTATGGCATCAGTAGTCTCCCTATGCTCCAGTCATGAGTTTCCAAGGCTATGGAAGCCCTCTGAGTTCTCCGATTCTTATCTTGTTCAGACAAGGTCATAGTCAAAGTGGAGGTTCTCTCCTCCCTTCAGAGAAAGGTACCTCCTTCTTTGAAGACCTGTTCTTTCCACTGGGATCTCACTCGCAGAGATCTTTTGCCAGAGTGTCTTGGCTTTCCATGCCTGAAATACTCTCATGGGCTTTTCAGCCAGATCCGAATGCCTTTAGGGCTGATTCTGAGGCCAGAGTGCTATTTAGGACATCTGCCATTCTATGAGTCTGCTGAGTATCTCACTTCCCATGTTGGATCACTCTCCCCTTTATTTATTCTATCGGTTAGTGTTAGCAGGTACTAGACTTGTTTATGTGCTCCCTTTGACTCTTAGTCCTTTCATTATGATCAATTGTGAACTGAAATTGGTCACTTGGACTAGTGAGATGGCATTGGTACATGCCACCCTGATGGGAAAAAGGGTCACTAACCCACTGTTGGTGGGAATGCAAACTGGTCAAGCCACTATGGAAGTCAGTCTGGAGATTCCTCAGAAACCTGAAGATAACCCTACCATTCGACCCAGCCATCCCACTCCTTGGAATTTACCCAAAGGAATTTAAATTGGCAAACAAAAAAGCGGTCTGCACCCTAATGTTTATTGCAGCTCAATTCACAATAGCTAAGACCTGGAACCGACCTAAATGCCCATCAACGGTAGATTGGATAAAGAAATTATGGAATATGTACTCTTTAGAATACTATACCGCAGTAAGAAACAACGAAATCCAGTCATTTGCAACAAAATGGAGGAATCTGGAACACATCATGCTGAGTGAAATAAGCCAGTCCCAAAGGGACAAATACCATATGTTCTCCCTGATCGGTGACAACTGACTGAACACCAAAAAGGAAACCTCCTGAAGTGAAATAGACACTATGGGAAACGGTGACTTGATCAGCATAGCCCTGACTGTTAATGAACAACTTAATACATTATCCCTCTTAGTAGTTTTTTTGTCTGTTCTACTTAATATGACTGGTTTAATTCTGTAATTAATACGCAGTTATTCTTAAGTGTTAAAAATTAACTGAAATGTGATCCCTGTTAAACATAAGAGTGGGAATAAGAGAGGGAAGAGATGTATAATTTGGGACATGCTCAAGCTGACTTGCCCCAAATGGTAGAGTTAAAAACATACCAGGGGATTCCAATTCAAATTTTTTAATCTTAAGATATTTTATATAACCATAAGTGTAGCCACGAAGAAAATATCAACAGAATATGCACTAAGGGAAATGGGAAGGAAATCAAACCATATTACCCCCTAAAAAATTCACCAAAATATAAAGGAAGGCAACAAGACAGGTAAGGAGGGAAAAAACCTACAAAACTACAGAGCAATTAAGAAATAGGTTCTTAACCATCAGCAGTTACATTAAATCTCAGTTTAAATTAAACATGCAATTCAAAGAGAGAGATTGAGGAAATAAACAATAATGAGTATATTTCTTACAGGAGACTTACTTTAAATCTAAGATCACAATGAACAAACCTAGAAGTCATTAGCAGAAATAAAGTGCAAATATGTAGAAAAATAGTCAACTAATGCTTTAACAACAAATGGGGAATTTGAAAATATTTGAAAACAAGAAAGAAATTGAACATACAGTACACCCAAGCTTTTGGGATCCATAAAAAGCAATGCAGTGGCCAGCAACGTGGCTCACTTGGTTAATCCGCTGCCTACAGTGCTGGCATCCCATGTGGGTGCCAGGTTCTAGTCTTGGTTGCTCCTCTTCGAGTCCAGCTCCCTGCTGTGGCCCAGGAGGGTGGTGGAGGATGGCCCAAGTGATTGGGCCCCTGCACCCACGTGAGAGACCAGGAGGAAAAACCTGGCTCAGGGCTTCGTATCTGCATACTTCCAGCCGTAGTGGCCATTTGTGGGGTGAACCAACAGAAGGAAGACCTTTCTCTGTGTCTCTCTCTCTCTCTCTGACTGTCTAACTCTGCCTGTCCCCCCAAAAAAATAAAAAAAAAAAGCAATGCAAAGAAGGAATTTTAAATTCCAAATTCATACATTAAAAAACATGAAAGATGGGGCCCATGCTGTGGCGCCACAGGTTAAAGCCCTGGTCTGAAGGGCTGGCATCCCATATGGGTGCCGGTTCGAGTTCTGGCTGCTCTACTTCCGATCGAGCTCTATGATGTGGCCTGGGATAGCAGTAGAATATGGCCCAAGTCCTTGGGCCCCTGCACCCATATGGGAGACCTGGAAGAAGCTCCTGGCTCCTGGCTTTGGATCTGCCCAGTTCTGGCCGTTGCAGCCATTTGGGGAGTGAACCAGTAGATGGAAGACGTCTCTCTCTGTCTCTACCTCTCTCTGTAACTCTTTCAAATAAATAAAAGAAATCTTTAAAAAATGAAATATGTCACATATACAACCTAATTTTAAATCTCCAAAAATAAAAAAAAACTAAAATCAAAAGTTAACAGTATGAAAAACATAATAAAAATTATAGCACAGATAGAGAATAGAAAAAAAAAAGAAAAGAAGGAGATTTTAATCAACAAAATTGATAAACCTCTAGCTAGAGTAAGAACAAAAAAAGAAGACTCAACCAAAACCAGAAACAAAAGTGGGGACATTGCAACAGATACCACAGAAATGAAGAGAAATATGACACTAATTTAAACAGTAAATGCCTACAGTTTGAATAATGTGTAAGAAATACTAAACTCTAGACACATAATACAATAAGATTGACTCATAAAGATACAGAAAATCTGAAAATATTTGTAATTAGTAAGGAGGTCAAATCATATAGCAAAACCAATATATAACTAGTTAGATGGAAAGCCCAGACCAGATGGCTTCACTGCAGAATGCTACCGAACACGTAAAGCAGAATTAACACTAATCCTCCTCAGCGTCTTCCAAGAAATAAATATGAGTACACTCTCAAATTCATTCTTTGTGCAACACTACTCTGATACCAAGGCTCAACAATGACCTTATAAGAAAATTATAAACCAATATCCTTTGTGAAAATCAGTGGAAAAAAACTAAATAAAATATGTTAGCAAATTAAACCCATTAGCATGTCAAAACTGTTATACACCATGAAAAAGTGTAATTTAAGTTTCAGATGGAAGAATAGCTCAACATACAGAAATCAATACATTTAGAGTAACATGGTAGCACAAGAAGTAAAAAATAAATAACACAATCTCAATTCAGAAAAATAATTTAACAAAATTCAATCCCATTTCAGGAAAAAAAAAACCTCAAAAGTTAAGTATAGAAGGAAAATATCTAAATATAATAAAAATCATAAGAATCTAATATATCATAGAAAACTGTAATAAAAAACTACAAAAACATTTTATCTAAAACTCAGAAAGACCAATTAGACAAGACAAAGAAAGGACATCCAAATTGGAAAGGAGCAAGTGAAACTATCTCTGTTCTTAATGACAGGATCATAAATGGATAAAATTATAAATATTCCTCCTCCAGTTTTAAAAACTGCTGCATGATTTGAGCAGTTGAATTTGTATTTGCAGTTGCATTTCCATAAACCACAAAGCTAGATAGAAAGATATATGTGTATACCTTCTTTAGATTGTCTATTCAAGTACTTTTTTCATTTTAAAATCATCCCTGTTAATGAACAACTTAATACATTATCCCTCTTAGTAGTTTTTTTATCTGTTCTACTTAATATGACTGGTTTAATTCTGTAATTAATACACAGTTATTCTTAAGTGTTGAAATTTAACTGAAATGTGATCCCTGTTAAACATAAGAGTGGGAATAAGAGAGGGAAGAGATGTATAATTTGGGACATGCTCAAGCTGACTTGCCCCAAATGGTAGAGTTAGAAACATACCAGGGGATTCCAATTCAATCCCATCAAGGTGGCATGTACCAATGCCATCTCACTAGTCCAAGTGACCAATTTCAGTTCACAATTGATCATAATGAAAGGACTAAGAGTCAAAGGGAGCACATAAACAAGTCTAGTACCTGCTAACACTAACCGATAGAATAAATAAAGGGGAGAGTGATCCAACATGGGAAGTGAGATACTCAGCAGACTCATAGAATGGCAGATGTCCTAAATAGCACTCTGGCCTCAGAATCAGCCCTAAAGGCATTCGGATCTGGCTGAAAAGCCCATGAGAGTATTTCAGGCATGGAAAGCCAAGACACTCTGGCAAAAGATCTCTGCGAGTGAGATCCCAGTGGAAAGAACAGGTCTTCAAAGAAGGAGGTACCTTTCTCTGAAGGGAGGAGAGAACCTCCACTTTGACTATGACCTTGTCTGAACAAGATAAGAATCGGAGAACTCAGAGGGCTTCCATAGCCTTGGAAACTCATGACTGGAGCATAGGGAGACTACTGATGCCATAGACAGGAGTGTCAATTGGTAAAGTCAACAACAGGAGTCACTGTGCACTTACTCCTCATGTAGGATCTCTATCCTTAATGTGCTGTACATGGGGATTTAATGTTATAACGAGTACTCAAACAATATATTTCACTTTGTGTTTCTATGGGGTGCAAACTGTTGAAATCCTTACTTAATGCATACTAAACTGATCCTCTGTAAAAAAAAAAAAAAAAAGAAATTATCAACTCCCAACTTGAGTCTCACTGGGATTAAACATGACAATAGGTCTGATCTGATTTCATCATCATTTAAAAAAATCATCTATTATTTTTCACTTTATGTTTCTGTGTGGGAGCAAACTGTTGAAATCCTTACTTAATGTATACTAAGCTGATCTTCTGTATATTAAGATAATCGAAAATGAATCTTGATGTGAATGGAAGAGGAGAGGGAGTGGGAAAGGGGAGGGTTGTGGGTGGGAGGCACGGTATGGGGGGGAAGCCATTGTAATCCATAAATCGTACTTTGGAAATTTATATTCATTAAATAAAAGTTAAAAAAAATCAGGTCATTTGAGGTTTTATAGAGTTATAGAAGTTTGTTATATATTCTGAATTATAAGCCTTTACCATATATATCATTTGCAAATATTTCTTTTATTTCATACATTTTTCATCGTACATTTTATTTCCTTTGTTACCCAGAAGGCTTTAATGGATGGAATTGGAAAACATTATACTAAATGAAATAAGCCAGGCAAAGACAAGTACTGCATGATCTGATTTATTATTGAGAATTTAAAAGAGCCACTATCAGAGTAGAATGGTGGTGACCGAGGGTGGGAAAAGGCACTGGGAAGATGATGAAAATTAAAGGGTACAATTCAGGGGTTTTTTTTGTTTTTGTTTCTGTTTTTGTTTTTTGAGATTTGTATAGTATGATGAACATAGTTTGTTTATTTATTTATTTATTTATTTATTTATTTTAATTTATTTGACAGAGAGTGAGAGAGTCCTAAGCCAAGTGCTTCCTCCTGGTCTCCCACGCGGGTGCAGGGGCCCAAGCACTGAGGCCATCCTCCACTGCACTCCCTCCTGGGCCATAGCAGAGAGCTGGACTGGAAGAGAAGCAACTGGGACTAGAACCTGGCACACACATGGGCTGCCAGTGCTACAGGCGGAGGATTAGCCAAGTGAGGCATGGTGCTGGACCCTGAACATAGTTTATAATAATAAAATGTACATTTTAAAATTGCCAAGAGAGTAGAAATAACAAAAAGAGTAATAATATCAAAAAAGTTAGGTGCTAGCTTGATTAAATTATTCTGTGTTGTATTTGTGGATTATAACATCACTCCTATCCCATAAATATACATAACTAAAATGTGTCAATTTACAATAAAAATTATAAAAAAGTATACAAATGGCCAATGACCATATGGAAAGATGCTCACCTTCACTGATCCTGTCACAAGAAAGCATCTCAATGGCATGATAGCTGAAATCAAAAAATGTATACAAACAAATCACTGTATGATTCTACCCATATGCAGTAGTTAATATAGTGAAATCTTAGAAAGGTGGTTACCAAATATTGTGGAAAAGAGGGTAAATTGTTCTTTAGTGCATTCAGAGTTTCAGCATTGCAAGATGACATAGTTCTAATAGTCTGTTTTACAACTATGTATGCTTAACAATAATGAGCTGTATGCTTACCAATAGGTAAGATGGTAAATTTGACATTATGTGTTTTTAACAATTTTATCTTTTAGGTGAAATTTTCATAACATGAAACTAAGCATTTTAAAATGCACACTGTAGTGGCATTTAATATATTGACACTCTTGTAAAAACCACCGCCACAACCTACAAAGTAACTACATACATTAAATCATCCCCATCCCTTGGTAACCATCAATTTATGTTTCTATTTCTGTGGATTTATGTATTCTAGGTATTTCAGAAAATAGAATCTAATAATAAATACAAGCTTTGGTTCTGGCTTCTTAGAATATCTTTAGAATCAATCCTTATCTTTATACACATATGTCATTACTTCATTCTTTTTTATACTAAAACAATTCCATTGTATATACATCACATCTTGTTTATCTCTTTATCCCTTAATGAATAACACAGCTGTACCTAACTTTTGCTCATTCTGAATAGCACCTGCATGAATATTGGTATACAAGAATCTGTTTAAATCCCTGCTGTTGTTTTTGGGTAGAAATCCTGAAATGGATTTTGAACTAAAACACTGAGTGATATAGTAATACAATGTTTAATATTTAATTCACAAAATTACATATATATTTATGTGCCATCTAATGAGATTTCATTCAGGTCAGTGACCATAAGATTACATCACCTAGTGATGTTTTTGCCATCTTAATTTGTATAAGTACACTCCATGATGTTCACACAACAATAGAAACGCTTAAGGATGCATTTCTCAGAACATGTCCCCATCATTAAGCAATGCATGACTGTATTTATCATGTAAAACATGTTTAAGTATTTATAACTTGAGGAATGGTTAAATTGACATAATTAAGATATAAATAACCTTACATATTTATCAATTTGTGTGTGTTTGAAGAGAAGACAAAATCTACTCTCAGCAATTTTTAGGAATACAATGATTGTTAATTGTTAACTACAGTCTCCAGATTGTAACACAGATGTCTTGAATTTATTCTTCCTGAGTAACTGAATTCTTTTATCAGTTGACAAAAATCTTTTAACTCCTTTCACCTCCGCAGGCTCAGGTATTCAATTTTTCTGTTACCTCCTTCTGAGTTCAGTTTTTTAGACCCCACACAAATGAGGAATCATACATAATTTGTCTTGGTATTCCAAGCTTATCTCTCTTAACATTTGTGTGCCCTCCAGATTTATCTATGTTGTGAAAAATAGAAGAATGTCCTTGTTATTTTGAGGTTAAATGTCATTCTATTGTGTATATTTATGCCACATTTCCTTTAGTTAGGTTGTTTCATGTCTTGGCTATTATGAATGGTACTGCAATGAAAACAAGAATGCAAACTTCTCTTCATCAAGATGGTTTTATTTTCTTTGGATGTACTCACAGTGCTGTGATGGCTGAATCATACCGTAATTGAATTTTTTAAGAAACCTCTATATAGTATTTTCCATAAATGCTGCAGTAATTTACAGTCACCTTAATAGTGTGATAAAGTTTCCCCTTATTCATATCTTGTTCGGCACTTACTAATTTTTTTCATGTTAGGTGATATTTTATTGTGGTTTTTATTTCTATTTCTCTATTAATTGGTGATGAGCATTTTTCATATAATTGGTGGTCATTTGCATATATTCTTTTGGAAAATGTCTATTTATATTCTTCATTTTTAAACTGATTTGTTTGCTTTCCTACTGTTAAGTAGTTAGGGTTCCTAACGTATTTTGTATAGCAACGTTTTAGCACAGGCACAGGGACGCAGCTGCTGAGAGGCTCGGCACCAGTGCTGGAGGGAGAGCTGAGACAAAAGCTGCAGTAGCCCAAGACACTGGTAGAAAAGTGGCAGGATGAGCCGAGAGGGAACGAGGCTTGAGTCTCCATGGGGGAAAGTACACCAGCTTAACTAGAGAAGAGAAAAAAGTGAAGGAGACGGTACGGACACGATTCTCTCTATATATACACCTTAAAAAGGAATGCGAGACAATAGAGCAGGCACCATTTTGGACATATTTTACAGCTCTGCCAGCACAGGGCTACGCCTGCCCTCAGCCAAGCAGAAAAACCTGACTCTGGTGTGAAGTAATAACAGGAGACTAAGACCTAGTGAATGTGTGGAGCTTATGAACTGGGTGTGTGAAAAAAAAATTGAGGGTGTGTGGGAGAATTCACAGTGTGGCTGAGACATGAGTAGTCTCGGTGTGAGACGCCACAAACTTGGTAGCCTTTGCTACCTGAAGAGAAACATTGCAGGGGAATCTGAGCTTACACTGAGGACTGAACAGATCCTTTCTGTGGTCCTTAGGACATAGCAGACAAATATTATACCCACTGGGTCTAGAGCTTAGGCATTGACTGCCATCAAGGAGAATAGCTCAGCTGAGCATAATTGTTTACCTTCTGGATAAAAAATGTGTGTGTGAGAAAGAGAGAGAGAGAGAGAGAGAGAGAGAGAGAGAGAGAGAGAGAGATTTACCAGCCCAAACCTGGGTGTGTCACCTTTGGCACACCCTTAACCCTGAGAACTGAACAGAGCTCTCTGGCCACACCCACCACAAGCCTCTAGAGATTCACCAAAAGCAGAAAGTCCACGTAATATAGAGTCACAGTATAATGAGAAAAGCCATCACAGCAAGGAAAAAAAAAAAGGAGAAACCAAAAATTATCTCCATGATGCCAAACAACAAATGCAGAAACCAAGGAAACAAGAACAAGGAAGACATTATGTTGCCCCCAGATGAACATGACACTCCAATACAAGGTTATAAAGATGATGAGATAGAAGAAATGCAAGATACAGATTTCAAAAAGTTTATAAGAACATTTAGAAGCTATCAGAAACAAATTCATGAAATACAGAAATCAATACTGGACAGGACATAAAATCTCTCTTGTGAAAATGAAAGATTAAAAAGGAATCAAAATGAAATGAGGAATTTAGTAGAACATGAAATTGTGGTATCGAAGAGAAATCAAAATGAAATGAAGAGCTCAATAGATCAAATGAAAACATATTAGAGAGCCTTAAAAACAGAATCAGTGAAGCAGAAGAGAGAATATCTGACTTAGAAGACAGAGTACAGGAAAATATGTAGTCAAACAAAAGAAAAGAAGAGGAAATTAGAAATCTAAAAAATATTGTTGGGAATCTACAGGATACTATTAAAAAAACCAACATATGGATTCTAGGAGTTCCTGAAGGCATGCAGAGTGGCAAGGATTAGAAGGCCTTTTTTAGTGAGATACTAGCAGAAAATTTCCGGGGTTTGGAGAAGGACAGAACATCCAAGTACAGGAAGCACACAGAACCCCCAATAAACATAACCAAAAGAGATCCTCACCACGACACGTAATTAAACTCACCACAGTGAAACATAAAGAAAATATTCTAGAATGTGCAAGAGTGAAACGTCAGATTACTCTCAGAGGATCTCCAATTAGACTCACAGCAACTTCTCAACAGAAACCCTACAGGCTAGAAGGGAATGACAAGATATAGCCCAGGTACTAAGAGAGAAAAACTGCCAGCCCAGAATATTATATCCTGCAAAGCTCTCATTTGTGAATGAAGGTGAAATAAAGACCTTTCACAGCAAACAGAAATTGAAAGAATTTGTCACTACTTGTCCAGCCCAGCAAAAGATGCTTAAAGATGTGTTACACACAGAAACACAGAAACATGGCCATCAATATGAAAGAAGGTAAAGGAAGAAAACCTCTCAGTAAAAGATCACATGAAGCTCAAAGTATAAATTAGAAGATCTTTGGTAAAATGGCAAGGCAAAGTTACTACTTATCAATAGTCACATTGAATGTTAATGACCTCGACTCTCCAGCTAAAAGGCACAGACTGGCTGAATGGGTTAAGGAACAAAACCCATCTATTTGCTGCTTATAAGAAACACATCTTTCTAACAAAGATGCACGCAGAAGTGAAAGGTTGGAAAAAGATATTCCATTCCAACAGAAACCAAAAAAGAGCTGGCATAGCCATCTTAATATAAGACAAAGTAAACGTTAACACAAAAACTGTTAAGAGAGACAAAGAGGGGCAATACATAATGAATAAGGGATCAATTCAACAGGAAGATGTAACTATTGTAAACACATATTCACCTAATAATAGGGCACCAGTTATTTAAAAGATATGTTAAGGGACTTAAAGGGAGACTTAGAATCCAATACAATAGTACTGGGAGACTTCAATACTCTACTTTCAGAAATAGACAGATCAACCAGACAGAAGACCAACAAGGAAAGAGCAGATTTAATTGAAACTATAGTTATCTAACAGATAACTACAGAACTTTTCATCCTACACAGAAAGCATTTACATTCTTCTCAGCAGTACATGGAACCTTCTCTAGGATTGACCACATACTAGGCCATAAAGCAAGTCTCAGCAAATTCAAAAGAATTAGAATCATACCTTGCGGCTTCTCAGACCACAGTGGAATGAAGAAGGAAATTAGCAACTCAGGAATCCCTAGAGCATATGCAAATGCATGAAGACTGAACAACATTCCCCTGAGAGAACACTGGGTCATAGAAGTAATCAAAAGAGAAATCAAAACCTTTCTGGAAGTAAATGAGGATAACAACACAACATATCAAAACTTATGGGATACAGCAAGAGCAGTGTTAAGAGGAAAGTTTATAGCAATAAGTGCCTACATCAAGAAATTGGAAAGGTACCAAATAAATGAGCTTTCAACACATCTCAAGGATCTAGAAAAGATGCAGCAAACCAGACCCAAAACTAGTAGGAGAAGAGAAATAATTAAAATTAGAGAAGAAATCAACAGAATTGAATCCAAAAAAATACAATCAGCCAAACTAAGAGCTGTTTTTTTTTTTAAATAAACAAAATTGACACCCCATTGGCCCAACTAACTAAAAAAAGAAGAGAAAAGACCCAAATCAATAAAATCAGAGATGAAAAAGGAAACGTAACAACAGACACCACAGAAATAAAAAGAATCATCAGAAATTACTACAAGGACTTGTATGCCAGCAAACAGGAAAATCTATCAGAAATGGATAGATTCCTGGACATATGCAACCTGCCTAAATTGAACTATGAAGACATAGAAAGCCTAAACAGATTCATAACTGAGACAGAAATTGAAACAGTAATAAAGTCTCTCCCAACAAAGAAAAGCCCAGGACCAGATGGATTCACTGCTGAATTCTACCAGACAGTTAAAGAAGAACTAACTCCAATTCTTCTCAAAGAAATCCATCTTCATGGTGAAAACTCTAAGCAAATTGGGTATAGAAGGAACATTCCTCAATACAATCAAAGCAAATTATGAAAAACCCATAGCCAGCATCCTATTGCATGGAAAAAAGTTGGAAGCAATAAACTGAGATTTGGTAAGAAACAGGGATGCCCACTCTCACCATTGCTATTCAATATAGCACTGGAAGTTTTAGCCAGAGCCATTAGGCAAGAAAAAGAAATTAAAGGGATGCAAACTGGGAAGGAAGAAGTCAAACTATCCCTCTTTGCAGATGATATGATTCTTTATTTAGGAGATCCAAAGAACTCTGCTAAGAGACATTGGAACTCATAGAAGTGTTTGGCAGAGTAGCAGGATATAAAATCAGCACACAAAAGTCAACAGCCTTTGTATACACAGAAAATGCCATGGCTGAGAAAGAACTGCTAAGATCAATCCCATTTAAAATAGCCACAAAAACAATCAAATATCTTGGAATAAACTTAACCAAGGACATTAAAGATCTCTACGATGAGAATTACAAAATCTTAAGGAAAGGAATTGAAGAGGATACCAAAAAATGGAAAAATAAAAACTTCCATGCTCATGGATTGGAAGAATCAATATCATCAAAATGTCTATTTTCCCAAAAGCAATTTATAGATTCAATGTGATACCAATCAAAATACTGAAGACATTCTTCTCAGGTCTGGAAAAAAATGATGCTGAAATTCATATGGAGGCACAGGAGACCTCAAATAGCTAAAGCAATCTTGTACAACAAAGACAAAACCGGAGGCATCACAATACCAGATTTCAGGACATACTACAGGGCAGTTGTAATCAAAACAGATGGTACTGGTACAGAAACAGATGGATAGACCAATGTCATCTTGAAGTTTATAATTAGTGAAAATGACTCAGTGTAACTAGCAGGCACCTAAGCACAATTGTCACCTGGCGGATCCTAAACCTTCAGAAAATAGGAGCTATTCACACGTTCCAGAGAAGTGGACGTCCCAGGGGGAAGCATGAACGTGGGTGACAGTTGGCTTGAATCTGGCCTCCTGTTAGGGGAAAAGCAGCCGAGACGTTCGGGAGGTTAAGGTTAGCTGGGAGCCGGGTGATTGGTGGCTGATGGTGTTGCGCAGTGCTGTTCCCATCATTTGCTGTATAAACGATCAATTATAAAAATTCCTGTAACGTGGAAATTGTTCTCCCTGATTGGTGGCAAGTAACCGAGCACCAAAAAGGAAACCTGTTGAAGTGAAATGGAAATCATGAGAAACGATGACTTGATCCGCCCTTTTCCTGACTGTTGATGAACAACTTAATACTTTATCCCTGTTAGTATTTTTTTGTTCTACTTAATACTATTGGTCAAACTAATTAATTAACACGCAGTGTCGCTCCCCGTCTTCGTGGAGTAACGACACAGGACCCTGCGTTGTTCTTTTGTCTGCTCAGCCCTTCCCGGGTTGGCTGCTGTCCCTTCCACCTCCGTGGAAGGGCAGTTCCCCCTGCCACTTTCCCCACTTCCGCAGGGGAGCGGCACACCGCCGGCCGGCTCTCTCGGGGGCTGCTCAGATGTTCCTTCAGATAGATGTTCCCCTTAGATGTTCCTGGTGCATGTTGTCTCTCTCCTCCTTTATAGTCCTCTTCCACCAATCCCAACTCTGCTACCCACACGCCAAGTACGCTGCTCTCCTCCAATCAGGAGCAGGTCCTACAGTTTATTGGTTGAACTGGAGGCAGCTGTGTAGAAGCTGTTACTCCCTTCTCAGCGCCATATTGTGGGAGAGTAGATGCATAGAATAAGTCTTAATTCCAGTAACAGTCTAGTCCGAGTTGCTTCCAGTTGCTCCCCACACACAGTTATTCTTAGGTGTTTAAATTTAACTGAAAAGTGATCCCTGTTAAATATAAGAGTGGGAACAAGAGAGGGAGAAGATGTACAATCTGGGACATACTCAAGCTGACTTCCCCCAAATGGTGGAGTTAAAAATGTGCCAGGGGATTCCAATTCAATCCTATCAAGATGGCATGTACCAATGCCATCTCACTAGTCCAAGTGATCAGTTTCATTTCATTATTGATCATTATGATAGGATTAAGAGTCAAAGGGATCACATAAACAAGACTAGTGTCTGCTAATTCTAACTGATTGAATTAAAAAAGAGAGAAGGATCCAACATGGGTAGTGGGATACACAGCAGACTTATAGAATGGCAGATGTCCTAAACAGCACTCTGGCCTCAGAATCAGCCCTTAAGGCATTTGGATATGGCTAAAGAGCCCATGAGAGTATTTCATGCATGGAAATCTGAGACACTCTGGCAAAAAAAAAAAAAAAAAACAAAACCATAAATGAAAGATCTCTGCTAGTGAGATCACAGTAGAAAGAGATCCCAGTAGAAAGAATGGTCCATCAAAGAAGAAGGTACCTTTCTCTGAAGGGAGATGAGAACTTTCGCTTTGACTATGACCTTGTCTAAATAAGACAAAAGGCTTCCATAGCTTTGGCAACTCATGACAAGAGTCTTGGGTGATTACTGACGCCATAAACAAGAATGTCAATCGTTAAATCAACAACAGGAGTCACTGTGCACCTACTCCCCATGTAGGATGTCTGTCCTTAATGTGTTGACTTTGTGAATTAACAGTATAACTAGTACTCAAACAGTATTTTACACTTTGTATTTCTGTGTGGGTGCAAACTGTTGAAATCGTTACTTAGTGTATACTAAATATGTTTTCTCTGTATAAAGAGAATTGAAAATGAATCTTGATGTGAATGGGATGGGAGAGGGAGCAGGAGATGGGATGGTTGCAGGTGGGAGGGAGTTTTTTTGAGAAAAAAGCCACTGTAATCCAAAAGCTTTTTTGATAACTTATATTTATTAAATAAAAGTTAAAAAAATAAAATAAATAATAAAATAAATAATGATTTTTAACTTAAAAGTGGGACATCAACACAAAATAAGTCATATAACATGACATTTTAACAAAGAATAATTACGTGTGCCAAAGCTTAAAATGTACAATAGAATTCATATCTGTACAAATATACAACCTTTATTTTATTCGGTTATTAATTTATCAAAGAGTTAAAAGATTATTATTTTTAGCAGATCTCTAACTTTATCACCACTAAAAATTAAGGACATTCTTAAAGTCCATTGTAGTTCTCAAGGGATAAAAATGTCAGTTATATTCATGACTTCTCTAAATTTTACCATTTTGGGGCTGATGTTGTACAGCAGATAAAGTAGTCACCCACCACACTTACATCCCATATGGGCACCGGGTTCATGTCTTGGCTGCTCCACTGTTGATCTGACTACTTGCTAATAGCCGGGAAAAAAAGCAGAAGATGGTCCAAGTGCTTGGTCCCCTGCCTCACATGTGCGAGACCGGGATGAGATTCCTGGCTTTGGCCTGGCCCAGCACTGGCCATTGCTTTTGTCTGAGAAGTAAATCAACAGTTGGAGAATCAGAATATCTGTGACATTCAGAATAAGCAAGTAAATCTTTAAAACAAACAAAAGTCCTTCTCAGGGAGGTGGTTTCTTTAAAATAGCTAAATAAATAAAAAGACAAATAAATAAATAAATAAATAACCACACCTTGTGGTGGAAAGCTTATAATCACAAGTGTGTTGTCATGTGTTTCACAGTATAGCTGGCCACAAATCAGCCAAATCAGCACCTACGGGCCACCATAATATAAAGTTTTTGTTCTTAGTTTGGTATTGCTGATGTATAAGTTTAGATTACTATCATTGTTTAAAGTGTGTGTTGATCAATATTTGTAAAATGATTGTTTATTTGTCTTTATTTTTACATTTCTGTAAAAAGAGGAAGTTCAAATGAAAATTGAAACTTTTGCAATATTAGGTTCTCCCTGAATTTCCTTGAAGCATACTATAACGTTGCTTCCTAGTGGTCAAATCCAACATATCCAAAAGGATGTGGAGGGCTTTAATAATGTGATGTGTCTGACAGAAAAAAGAAATCAAAAGAGATGGTGGATGGGAAAGGTCACAAGGTGACTTCTCCTTAAATAGTGTTCTGTGCTCCAAATGATATGCTTCCCTATATGCACATATGTGTGTACACACACACATAATTATTCAGCTGAGGTTCTATGTGCATTTATATCTATATGTTCCTAAACATTCCACATCTAGTTGATGGATCTTTCAACTTTCTGAAATTAAGTCATTGGCAGCTTCACTACAGCCATTCAATATGAAAGTGGGTAAAGTTTCTAATACAGCCACCTCTTTTTTAAAAAATTACTATTAATTTATTCAGGTACTTGTTGACACCAGATGAGAGAAATTCACTTCTGAGTGCATTTTGGAAATTATGAAGTGAGCTGTCAATATTTTTAAAGTGAATAAAATATGCTTATTGGAGTTTTTCTGATACATGTTAAGTGAAAATAAAACAATGTTCTGCCATAGGCACTAGGAAAGTAAACTTCTAATGTATCCATCTGTAGCTGTTTAAAGATTTGACCAGAGTTAGCAACATATGTCAAGGAAAGAACACAGAAGGTATTCATCTTCCTTTTTTCAATGTACTCAGAAAATTTTATCCCATCTAAAAATGGATTATTATATACTTACAGTAAAATTTAAAAGTGAATCAATATAAAATATTGGCAATGATACAAAAATAACAATATTTATAAAGTGATGAATATTATAAATTGGTAAATCTAATTTAAAACAAAATGTGGCAATATATCAGAAATTCTACTCAGGCATATTCTAGTTTTAAACCTAAGTATGTCATGGAATGAATAGTTATTGAACAGTTCAAAAAATTGTAAACATCTTGCATGGCCTTCAAAATTGATGATAGAAGACTCATTTAATGATTGGATATAAATATCTATGTAGTGTTAATAGAGCATACTTGTAAACATTTATGCATTTTATAAAATAATTTAAAAACAATGTCAGAATATTATAAAAGTAATCAAAATAATGTATTAATAGGCATATTTAATGGAAAAGAGAAAATATGCAGTTATTTTTGAGGATGAAAGGAAGCTTCAAAATTATACATAAGATCTTAGAAAAATTTCACGATTTACTCTACCTGTCTAGTGGGTACATTAAATTTTGTCAAGTCAGGGCTGGCGTTGTGGCATAGCAGGGAAGACCTCTGCCTGCAATGCTGACATCTTCTATGGGTGCCAATTCCAGTCCTGGCTTTTCTACTTCCTATCCAGCTCCTTGCTAATGTGCTTGGGAAAGCAGTGGCAGAAGGCGCAAATCTTGGGTGCCTGTACCCACGTGGGAGATCCAGGAGATCCTTACTCGGCTTTAGTGTGGTCCAGCCTTGGCTGTTGTGTCCATTGGGAAAGTGAACCATCAGATGGAAGACCTATCACTCCTCCTCTGTAATTCAGCCTTTCAAATAAATAAATGCATCTTTTAAAAAATGATCAGGTCATTGTTAAAAACACATTGAGGAAATTGGGTTCTATATCTATATCTGTCTATACATAAATATAATTCAACTAAATTTCATAATATATTTATTCATATTAGCCATTATGTTTTAAAATAATAATTTTGATCTCATTGAGCTCTGAACCAACAGAATGCCTTACCCAAAAAGTGATAAATTAAAAGTGGCTATCATTCTTGTTTCATAAAAATTTCTTTATTTCAAAAGCAGAGTTTAGAGTGAGTGGGAGAGTGTGATTCCATCTGCTGAGTCACTCCCCAGATGTCCTCAATTGCTGGGGCTGTGGCAGGCAATTTATCTTGGTCTTTCTTGTGGGTTGCAGAGGCCCAAGTACTTGGGCCATCCTCCACTATATATACATATATTATAGATTAGCAGGGAGCTGGATTGAGAGTAGAGCAGCTAGGAGTAAACTGGTTGCCATGTGGAATGCCAACATTTCATGCAGCAGCATTAACTATTGCACCACAATGCTGGCCTCCTTATCATATTTAAGGATTACTTATCAGAGTCCCCCAATAGCTGTCACAACGTACACATGTACTCTAAAGATAATAGTACAAAACCATTTAATTAAATGCTAAATATAAAATCTTGATTTCCATTCCAGCTGCAAATTCACTTAAGCTGATTTCCAAGAACACATGTTTTTGTCATTTGAGTTATTCAGATTTAATTCATTTATTTACAGAAGCTCCAGATTAGGAGCTTTTCTAAACTCATAGGGCCATGGGTTTTATTAGCATCAAAATGAGAGATTCATGTTCATAATCAATGGAGCAGGGTATGAAAACAAAAGCAAATTCCAAGCAGGTGTCAGAGAAGTGCAGGGTGGGGGCTAGTGGTGTGGTGTGGCAGGTAAATCTGCTGCTTGTGATGCCAGTATCTTGCATGACACTGGATAATGCTCTGGCTGCTCCACTTCCTATCCAGCTCCCTGCTAATGTCATGGGAAATGCAGCAAGATGACCCAAGTGCTTAGCCTCCTGCTACCCAAAGCATGGCCTGGCGCTGGCCCTTGTAACCATCTGGGGAGTAAACCAGTGGTTGGAAGATCTCTTTCCCTCTCTATATATAATGCAGATTTTCAAATAAACAAATCTTAAAGAAAAAAGAACAGTACAAGGCAATCCTGGCATCTGTTCATAGTGAGACACTGGCTTCCATTATGAATTTCCTATAACGCACAGCCTGATTTAATGGAAGACAGGTTAAAGTCTCCCATAGGTAAATATTTGACAAGTTTCTGCATAGTGAGGGTGAAAAACATAACTTCCTAATGAAACCTATAAAAGAAAAAAAATTTTTCTGTCAAGAATTTCTGAATAGTCTTCCAAATTTATATCATTCTCCTGCAGTACAAATAGCAAGAAATGTTTGTCTGTATGTGTGTATATTTTAAAAATATGTCTGTATTGAGACTGTATGTTATAGATTATGTTACGTTTTTGCATTTGGTTTTGGTTTTCCTGGTATCACAGAAGCTTTTATCATAACAACATTTCATACAAATACTTTTAACCTGAGCATTCCAATTTCAGCTTGTCAAGGACGAAGAGAGGACATGTGAGGGAACTGCCTGACAAGAGGCAGATATTTGTACACCAAGAAATGACATCCTGTACTCCCCTTGTGAATTGAATGCTTAAAATTCAAACTGTAGTGGCCATGAAGGGTATTTAAGGCAAAAAATAATTTCTGACAAACATCTTTAATAAAACTCATGTCTCCCCTGTTGGCTTATACCTCATTATACTGTAATTCTGGGGCTCAATTTTATACAAATGCATAAGTCATAGGTAAATTTTGGTTTTTGTAACTGCCTCCTCTTCTATTTCTGTGTACTATGCACCATACTACCATGTGTGTTGCCTGCTGACTACAGTTTTTCCTTGGTATTCATATGAGACTGATATGAGACTGATGACGATACCCCCTATATATAGCAAAATCTGAATACTCAAGTCCCTTATGTAAATTGGCATAGTATTTGCAAATGTACTATGCATATTCTCCAATATATTATAAATCATGTGTAGATGACTTATAATATCTAACACAAAGTAGATGCTATTAAATAGATGTCATTCTGCATTGTTTTTTGAAATTATGATATGAATAACATTGGAACTTATAGGTACAAATGCATTTTTCCAAATTATTTTCAATCAACACTTAGTGGAATTGCAGGATAAATAACTGAGGTGAATAGAGGGCCACCTGTATAATCTAAATATCTGGTCAATAAAGCTACTATAAAGACTATATGACCATAAAGAGATAAACATGAAGGAACCTTACTAGAAGTGACATAAGCATCTTCTCAGTTAGAATTATTTGCATGTGTGAGAAGGCATTATCATGTACTTTAAATGAAAAATATCCCTTAAATGAGAAACACACACTTATCAGTCACTTCCTCTGAGTATATGTGATAGTTATTTCAAATATCAAATTAACTGGGTCACTGGGAGCCCAGATGTTTCATCAAATATCTTTGACATTGGGGACACCATTGTGGTACACAAATGGTATCACTGTTTGTGATAAGGGTGTCCTATACTGGGGCCCTGCCTCTCTGCTTCCAATCCACCTTCCTGCTAATGCTGGCAGGGAAAGCAGCAGAAGATGGTTCAAGTGTTTTGGTACTTGTACCAAGTATGTGGGTAATCATGATATAGCCTTGGCTTTTATCTTTGGCCAGGCCTAGACCTGGATGTTATAGTTATTTACTGAATGAACAAGATGGACAATCTTCTCTCTGCCTTTAAATAAATATTTTACAACTTTACTAATATTTGTCTTTCATGATAGTTGACTATAAATTTTTAAATGTATCATAATACTGATTATTTAGGCTGAGACTTTCTATCGATCTTGAAAGAGAAGACGTTCCTCCATTCAATATTTTACCTCACAGTTTTATTATGCTGATAAATTTCTTTTTAAAAATTTAACTCTTTATCTTGCTCAACCTTTTAAAAAACTTTAACTAATGCATAAAAGTTTTCAGTATCTCAAAATTATTGTGGAATATGGAATTAAAACAAGCTTATTTTGCTGTAAATTGTTGAGATTATTGAATATTTTCATAATGCATATTTTTCTGAATTTTTGAAACCCTACTAGTTGTAGGGTAATGTGATATTTTAATATATGTAAACATCATGCAATGTTTACCAGTGTAAGATATCTTCTGAAATATACATCTTTATATTTAAAATATTTAATACCCTTTCTTATAGCTAATTGTGTTAGAAAAACATATCATAGCTATTTATAGATACCCTACCATGCAACAGAATGTAAGAATATCATATTTCCATCCAAATACTTGTTAATCATTCCTGCCATGTGCTCTTTGCGGCCTTGGGTAACAAATATTCTATACTAAACTATGAGATCACTTTCTTCAGGTTCTACATTTCTGTGCTTGGCTTATTTCACTTCATATAATGATTTCTAGTTTCCTCTGTTTTAGCAAATGACAAGCTAGTAACCATTTTTAAAATGGAGGAATACTATTCCATGGTTTATATGCACCCCATTTTCTTTATTCATCATTGTGTGGAATCTTAGGTTGCACCCATTTTTAGGCTATGGTGAATAATGATACAATAAACATAGACAGCTTTCATTTCCATTAGCTATATACCCAGTATGGGATTGCTGGATCATACAATGTTTCTATTTTTATTATTCTGAGTAATCTTCAAACAATTTTCCACAATATATTTATGAGTTTACATGTCCACCACAATATTAAAGGGTTCTCACTTTTTTTCACATCATCATTGGCACTTGTTTTATCTCTTTGATTGAGTTGATCCTTCATTGTAACTTTGATTTGCTTTCTTCTGATGATTAGTGATGTTGAACAGTTTTTTCATATACCTATTGGCTAGCGTAGTATTTGTGGGTAGTTTGACTATTTGAATTCTTTATATAAAATTATTTAGCCTCTCATTGTATACATAGTTTGCAAATATTTTCTCTCATCATGTGGGTTGTTTTCGGGTTTAATCCAAAAAAAAAAAAAAAAAAAGTTGCCCGTCCCAATGTCCTAACACATCTCCCTGTTTTCTTCTAGTGGTTTCAAAGTTTCAAGTCTTGCATTTTGGTTTGTATTTCTGTGTATCATCAGAAATAGAGCTTCAATTTTATAATTATGCATGTGGATATCCAAATATGCCATCACCATTTATTGTAAGGGCTTAGTACCTCTGCCAGTGATCCTCTGGTTATGTATTTACTTCTAGGGTGTCTAGGGTCTCTTATGCTGTTCAACTGTTCTTTGTATTTTTCTTAGTATAATGTAATACTTTTTAAAATATCTTATAAATGTACATAATGAAAAGTCTAAATATAAAGCTCTCTGTTCTATTTTGCTTAAATTTTCTCTGGATATTTTGGGTCTTTTGTGGTTCCAACTATTTTCTGTATTGGTTCTTTCTATTTATATGAAAAATATCATTTGTATTTACATTGACACTACATTGAGCCTGTATATTGCCTTACATAACAAGGGCATTATGATGATAACCATTCTTTATTTTTTTTTTTTTTATTTTTTGACAGGCAGAGTGGACAGTGAGAGAGAGAGAGACAGAGAGAGAGAAAGGTCTTCCTTTTGCCGTTGGTTCACCCTCCAATGGCCACTGCAGCCAGCATGCCGCATCGGCCGGCGCACTGCGCTGATCCGAAGGCAGGAGCCAGCGTGCTTCTCCTGGTCGCCCATGGGGTGCAGGGCCCAAGTACTTGGGCCATCCTCCACTGCACTCCCTGGCCACAGCAGAGAGCTGGCCTGGAAGAGGAGCAACCGGGACAGAATCTGGCACCCCAACCGGAACTAGAACCCTGTGTGCTGGTGCCACAGGCGGAGGATTAGCCTATTGAGCCACAACGCCGGCCGATGATATCCATTCTTTCAATCCCTGATCACATTTTTCCATTTCTATGTGTTTTTTTTTTCAATTCTTTTGACTGACTGACTTTTATATAAATAACTCAAATGATTCAAATTATTTAAACTCTGACTTACTGCTTTCCAAGTTGGATATGTTTAATTTCTTTCTCTGATTTAATCAATCTAAATAAGACTTTCAGTATTATGTCACATACTATTGCTTAAAGTGACAATCTTGTCTTTTCCATATCTTAAAGAGAAATGGAATAGGGAACAACTATGACAAATGTTGACTTGTTGTGTATGTCCTTTATCTTATTGAGGTATGTCCTTCTGTAATTTCTTTGGAGTGTTTTCATGTATAGGTGCTGGATTTTATAAAATGCTTTTTCTGTACTTATTGGAATGATATGTTTTTTTCTTTATGGTGAAGACTCATTATCATGCTTTTGGATTTGATTCGTCAGTGTTTTTTATCTGTATCATTCAATGATATTGATGTGTAGTCTCATTGTTGCATTCTTTCTTTAGGATCAGGGTGACGCTGGACTCATAAAATGAATGCGAGACAATCCTCTGCTTTTTGGAATAACTTAAGAAGAGGAATTTGTTTCTTTCTAAAGATTTGGTAGAATTCAACACTGGGATCATCTTGCCCTGGAGTTTTTTGTTATGGGAAACTCTCTATTACTGATTTAATATCAATATTCATTATGGTTCTGGGTAGATATTCTATTTCTTCATGATTCAATCATCATAAAGTATGTGTGTTTGGGATTATATCATTTTTTTCTGCAGTGTTGGCAAATAATTGTTCATGAGATTCTGTAGTGTCACTTGTAATTTGTCCCTTTCAAACACTGATTTTATGAGTCTTCTCCTTTTTTTCTTCATCTAGCAAGGGGTTAATCTTTTTTCTTTCTCAAGAAGCAGCTCTCTCTAGAGATATATAATTGTTTCATAGAAAAAGCTAGGAATTTTTAAAAAATTATCGTAACTATTAAGTGTATCTAGTAAGTTTGGAAGATATGAAATCAAATTACAAATATAAATTGTATACTCAAACACAAAACCCAAATTATTAGAAATTGAAACAACATCAATAATATGAGGGTACTTCAAAAAGGTTGAGTAAAATTAATTAGAAGATCTGTTTACTGTAGTCAAAAATATTTGAAATCCATGTATAGTTTTTTCACAGTATGCAATTTCCAGAAGACCTCCTAGAATGCATGCTTTTATCTTATCTTTTTCGTCAAACATTTTAATTCCATTTTTATTAAATTTTCCAGGAATGTATTATTTGAAAGATCTGTTGCTCTGCTTTTCATCTACTGATCTATCCCCAAATGGCTGTAATAGTCTGGGCTAGGTCAGTGTGTGGCCTGGAAATCCATGTTGTTCTCCCACATATTTGGCAGGAAATCAAGTATTTGGCTTATCACGTGCTGCCTTTCCAGGCATATAAAGAGAGCTAAATTAGAATTCGAACAGCCAGGATGTGAATTGTTATTCCACTGTGGTTTGCCTGCATCCCATCTATCAGACCAAGAAAACGAGAAGAAATTAGAAAAAAAAATTAAAAAAATAAAACAGTCCAGCAGCTATATGAAATACTATCAAACATCCAAACATACAGGTCTTAGGAGTTGCCTGAAGGTGTGTAAAGAGAATGGATTAGAAATCTTATTCAGTAAAATAATTACCAAAACTTCCCCTGTAAGGAGGAAGAAAAGGACATCCAAGTACAGGGAGCGTATAATATACATGACCTGAAAGTATCTTCACCATGACACACTGTAGTCAAACTTTGAACAATAAATCTTAAAGACAATATTCTAGAGTGTTCACAAGAGAAATGCCAGATTGCTTTCAGAGTTTTTCCAATTAGACTCACAGCTCTCATCAGTAACCCTAAAGGCAAGTAGAGAGTGGAAAGACATAGCCCAACTCTTAAAAGAAAAAAACTGTCAACCCAGAATATTGTACCCTGCAAAGCACTCATTTATGAATGAAAGTGAAATAAAGCTTTCATAATGAACAGGAATTTAAAGAATTTGTTATGACTTAGCTTTACAAAATATGCTTAAGATGTGCTACACACAGAACAGAGACTGTCATCATTATGAAAGAATGTGGGCCGGCGCCGTGGCTCAATAGGCTAATCCTCCACCTTGCGGCGCCGGCACACCGGGTTCTAGTCCCGGTCAGGGCGCCGGATTCTGTCCCGGTTGCCCGTCTTCCAGGCCAGCTCTCTGCTATGGCCAGGGAGTGCAGTGGAGGATGGCCCAGGTGCTTGGGCCCTGCACCCCATGGGAGACCAGGAAAAGCACCTGGATCCTGGCTCCTGCCATCGGATCAGCGCGGTGCGCCGGCTGCAGCGGCGGCCATTGGAGGGTGAACCAACGGCAAAGGAAGACCTTTCTCTCTATCTCTCTCTCTCACTGTCCACTCTGCCTGTCAAAAATAAAAAAAATAAAAAATAAATAAAAAAAAAAAAAAAGAAAGAATGTGAAGGCAGAAAATATTCCAGTAAAATATAAAGTTATTAAATTGATTAGAAACCGAGACCCATCTATTAGCTTCCTACAAGAAACACACCTCAACAACAAAGATACATGCAGACTGAAAGTTAAAGGATGCAAAGTGGCAGGATATAAAATTAATATGCAAAAATCAATAACCTTTGTATACAGAGATAATGCTATTGCTGAGAAAAACTTCAAACATTAATTCCATTCATAATCACTATAAAAATCTTAAATATGTGGGAATAAATTTAACCAACGATGTCAAGACAACTATGATGAAAATTATAAAACATTAAAGAAACAAATGGAAGATTTTTTGTGTCTTCTGTGTTAGTGAATTCGAAGAATTAATATCAAAATTTTGATACTCCCAAAAGCAATTTAGAGATTCAATGTGATCCCAATCAAAATACCAACAACATTTTTCTCATATCTAGAAAAACTGATACTACAATTCACAAGGAAACACAAGAGACCCAGAACAGCTTAAGCAATCTCATACATCTAAAACAAAGCCATACGCATCACAATACCAGATTTCAAGATATACTACAGGGCAGTTATACTAAAAACATCCTGGTACTAGCACAAATATAGAGCTATAGACAAATGGAGCAAAATAGAAACTCAGGACACCAATCTACATATCTATAATCAGCTTATCTTTGACAAAGATGCTAAAATCAGTCTCTTCAACAAATGGTGCTGGGAACACTGGATATCTATCTACAGAAGTATGAAACCGGAGCCCTACCTTATACCTAAAACAAAAATCCACAAGAATGGGTCAAAGACCTAAATCTATTACCTGATACCATCAAATTACTAAAAAAAAAAGGGGGGGGGGACGTACAAGATATTGGCATAGGAAAATACTTCTTGGAAAAGACCCTGGAAGCACAGGAAATCAAAGCCAAAACTGACAAATGTGATCTGAAGCTAAGAAGCTTTTGCCCTGCCAAAGAAACACTCAGAAAAGTGAAGAGGCAAGTGACAAACTGGAGAAAATATTTGCATATCATGCAACTGATAATAGATTCTGGATATTAACACTTTAAGAACTCAAGAAAATCAGCAATCAGCAATAAAAGAACAAACAATCCAGTTACGAAATGGGTGAAAAACTTAAAGAATTATTTTTCAAAAGAATTAATTTAAATGGCTAAATGACACATGAAAAAATGTTCAGGATCACTAGTCATCAGGGCAATGCAAATCAAAACAACAGTGAGCTTTCACTTCACTCTCTTTAGAATGGCTTTCATACGGTAATCAACAAACAACAAATGCTGGTGTGAATGTGGGGAGAAAGGTCCCCTAATCCACTGTTGCTGGAAATGTGATCTGGTAAAACCACTATGAACAACAGTAGGAAGATATCTCAGAAAGCTAAATATAGACCTATCATATGACACAGCCATCCAAGTCTTGGGAATTTATACAAAGGAAATTAAATCAGCATTTGGAAGAGTGATGTGTACCCCTCAAATTTATAACTAAGATATTTCCATCAGTTGTAGCCTGGATAAAGAAATTATTGTATATATACACTATGGAATACTACACAGCAATAAAAAATGAAGTCCTTTAATTTGTAAGAAAATGGTTGCAATTGGAAACCATTATATTTAAATTTCCCAGTCCCCCAAAACAAATAGTATCTAATATGTAATATATGAGTGCAATTGACAATTTGAGATTCCATGTCTGTTTACAGCCTTTGTCTACTTTTGAGGAAGAATTTTTGTTTCCTCATACTATTTGTTGAACCCTTTTATTAATGTAGGGTTAAGTATAAAGCAAACTGGAAGCAGATCAATAGATCTTTGTAAAAATTAAGAGTGGTAATAGGACAGAGAGGAGAAAAAGAGTGGGGAAAATCTGTGTTCATAAATTTGTATATATGAAGTACATGAAATTTGTATGCCTTAAAAGATTTCAAAGAGAGAAACATCCTTTTGGAGCCTTATGGTAAAGTATTTGAAGGAAGTGAGCATTCAAAATTGAATTAACTAAATTAATAAAGTTTTTATAAAGTAACCCCTCTCTGCACAAAAAAGGCATCAGAAAGCTAAATATGTTATGTTCCTATAGAATAGAAGGCCATTTAACATATAAGCCAGCAAAACTTCTTTTTTTGTAATGGAACACCTTATTGACAGTCTAAGAAAAAAGAAAAAAATGAAAATAAGCAATTTTAAAGAATATTTATATAAAATTACCACATACTGAAAACAGAAAATAAGAAATAAAACATTTCAAACAATCAAAATAAACATTCAAAAATAATAAGACAAGAAGGACAAGAAGATCTACATAACTAAACTAGTATTTGAGATACTAATCAGAATTCCGAGTTTCAAAATCTACTGGGGAAAATGATATGTTTTGACTAAAGAGAGGAAATAAATTGATAGATATTCTAACTAAAACTCTTTAAGTAACATTTAGTAATAAATTGCTGTCTAAAACCTGAATTTTGCTATATACAATAAGAATACCCAAAATCAAGTATGTTGGCATTACCATGGAATAATTTTTAATTGAAAGATGAAATAAAATTCACTATTTCTATAATGAGCATTTATAAAAATGTTCAAATGCAAGGAAGAAGAACAGTAATCTATGTGCCATACCTTCTATATTCACATATGTTGCCTCAGTTATTTCTCATTTATTCCCTATTGAGAATGTTGTAATCTCTACTTGGTATGTATTGAGAGACAGCAGTTAAGCAACATTCTCAAGGTTATAGAGCTAGTAAATGTCAAAGCCAGATTTAAATCTAGTTCTCTCTGTGTCCATTTTTATTTCCATTTTTCTCCTGAGAAACTCAAACAATCTATTATACTCTGTAAACTAGAGTTCATGGGCACTCATGTGTAAATAACTACTTTTTAAAAATTTAACTGAGTTTTGCATGCATTAAATGTGAGAAAATACCAAAACTACATCAAAGAAAGTTTTATAAAAAATAAGGTTTTTCATGAAAACCTTTGAAATTTAATTTTATGTAGAATATAAGGGATACAGCTAAAAAGAAGAGTGAATTATGGCTTTGCCTTCTCTTTAGGATAGATGTAAGAAAATATTAATTCTATACTAACCATGAAAACAGGACAGAAAACTGACAAATTATAGTTTGTTTTGTGTTAGATTTTTTTACTGTCCATCACAAAAAGAAGTACCAAAGTATAATAAAATAAAAATGATGAATTTTTTAGTTCACATGAGATCCCAGGCTGATCTCATTTTAAGCAGAAGATGGGATATGAATGAAACTGGCGAGAGGTGGATAAGAATAAACGAGGTAAAAATTTATTTTTTTTTTGAACAAATGTATTTATTTGAAAGCCAGAATGAGAGAGAATGGGAGAGAGCTTCTACCTGCTAGTTTACTCCTCAAATGGTTAGCTAGTGTAGGCTAAGCCAGGAGTTGAAAACTCCAGCCTGATCATCCATATACTGCAGGAATCCAAGTATGTGAACCATCTCTTTTCTTAGCTACATTAGCAGTAATCCCACACTCCTGTGCCAGTTTTTCTTTTAATGTGGATCCTTCCTGAACACTCATAAGAAAGAGGATACAAGAGTTGAGGTAGACCCATTTTGAGGTATAGCCATAGCAAGCCAGTTGAAGGTTGAGCAGAGTAAAGGAAAACTGCAGAGAACTCAAATATCTAAGCCTTACAATGATCTTGAGTCCTCTGTCATCTGCAACTACAAGGAGGGACTGAAAAGATCAACCTTCATTTTAAAAATGTACATAAGTTGAACATCATTTCATTTGATTATTGTCAATAGCCTTTGAGTATTTTCCTGCTGAGCTATGGACTTTTCACTTTTTATTTGTTGCCCTTTTCTTTAGTGATGAGTTAAGCCTTTAAGCATATTATAAATTAATTGTATTTATAAATTACATTGAAACAGTTATCTTTGTATTAAAATCACATTAATATGGGGGGATTCCAAGATGTTGGAATAGGGAAAGGGTATAATGCTCTAGGCTAGGGAAAAATAGGAAAGAAATGGAGGAAGTACATTCTCTGGGGAGGGTTAGAAAACCTCAATGGAAATACTACAGAAGGAAGAAGGATGTCATGGAGACACACAGTCTGAGCATGGACAACATACAACCCCCACATCTGAGAGCTGAAGAAAATGCCAGCTTTGGAGATTGAGATGAGATCAGAATGCAGCAGCCTGGGCCACTCGTGATACAGCTGGAGGAAGAGCTTGGCATGAATCTGCCATGGAGCCTTAAAGGGGACAGAGTACCCACTAACCAAGGATTACTCAGAATCAATCAGAAGCAAGTCCATGAATTAAATAAATGCATACATGACATGAACAAAAATTTCTCCCATGAAATTGAGATTTTGAAGAGAAACCAAAATGAAATATTAGAAATTAAGGATTAAATAGATCAAATAAAAATGCAGTGGAACCCCTTAACAACAATGGTGAGACAGAAGAAAGAATATCCAGGCAAGAATACAAATCCGTGTTAATTTTTCAGTCAGGCCAGAAAAGGGAAGAAATTATAAAAACTAAAAAGGGTTAAAGCTTTATGGGATGCTTTCAAATGCAACATATATGAGTCTTAGGGGTTCCTGAATCTGTGGAAAGACACAATAAATTAGAAGACCTATTCAGTGAAATAATTAACAGAAAACTTCCCTGATTTGGAGAAAGCAAAGGATGTGCAAGTACACGGGGACATAGAACTCCTTGTAGATATGACCAGTAAAGATTTCCAGGATGATATATTACAGTCACACTTTCAACAGTAAACCACAAAGAAAATAGTCTAAAATGTGCATGTGAGAAATGCCAGATTACTTTCAAAGGATCTCCAAAAAGTCCCACAACTGACTTTTCAGAAGAAATCTTGTAGGCTAGGATCGAATGGAAAGACATAGTTCAAACCCTAAAAGAAAAAAAACTATCAACCCAGAATATTGTACCCTGCAAAGCTTTAATTTATGAATAAAAGTTAAATAAAGACCTTCAATAACAAACAGAAATTCAAAAGTATCTGTCAGCACTAATCCAGCCTTACAGAACATGCTTAGGGATGTGCTCCACATAGAAACAAAGATAGCCATAATTATGAAACAATGTGAAGGCATAAAATGCCCCAGTAAAAGCACAAAAGGAATCCAAAGCAAACAATAGGAGTGTTTAAAAAGAAAAAAAAAAAACTGGCAGGGCCAAGTTGTTACTTATCAATAGAAATTCTGCATGTAAATAGCCTAAACTCTTCAATTATATGATACAGACGGGCTGAATGGATTAAAAAACAGGATCCATCTATTTTCTACCTATAAGCAACAAACCTCACCACAAAGAGGCATGCAGAATGAAAGTAAAATGATGGAAAGAGGTATTTCATGCTAACAGCAAAAAAGCAGGAATAGCCATCCTAATATCAAAAAATATAGACTTTAACACAAAATGTTTACAAAAAAAACAAGGGAACTATGTAATGATTACAGAATCAATTCAACAGAAAGATGTGACTATAATAAATGTTTTTTATCCAATGCCAGGGTGCCTAGTGATTTAAATCAAATGTTAATGCATCTAAATGGATACATAGACACTAATACAACAGTAATGTAGAACTTCAGCAATCAACCTTTAGCAATGGACAGATTACCTAGACAAAAAAAAAAAAAAAAAAAAAAAAAAACCCGAGCAAATCTAGAATGTGGAGCACATGCAACTAACTGATACCTAGAGAACCTACAGAACCTTTCTATCCACAGTTGTAGAATACACATTATTCTCATTAGTGCATGGAACTTTCTCTAGGATAGGCCATATGCTAGGCCAATAAAACAAGTCTCAGTAAATTCAAGAAACTCAAAATCATACCATGTATTCTTTGTGAACTTAATGGAATTAAGCTGGAAATTAACAGCTAAGAATCTAGAGAATATATACAATCACATGGAGACTGAACAACATGTTCCTGAGTGAACAGGGAGTTCATGTAAGATATCAAAAGAAAAATCAAAAAAAATTCTGTAAACCAATGAAGAAAACAATACAACATATCAAAACTTAGGGGATACAGCAAAAGCAGTGTTGTTTTAGAGAGAAGTTTATAGCAATTGCTGCCTACATGAAGAAATTGGAAAGGCACCAAAAATATATTTCAAGGACCTAGGAAAACTACATACCAAACTCAAAATTAGTAGGAAGAAAGATAAAGTTAATATTTCAGAATAAACAAACTTGAAACAAAAAATACAAAAGGTCAATGAAATGACCTTTTTGAAAAACAAAAGAGGTACAGCATTAGCACAACTAAGCAAAAAAGAGGGAGAATACACAAATCAATAGACTCAGAGATGCAACAGAAATATAACAATAGATACCAAAGAAATAAAAAGTATCATTAAGAATTACTACAAAGAGCTTTATGCCAGTAAATTGGAAAATCTAGAAGTAATGTATAGAATCCTGGACACATACAATGTACCAAAAGTATATTGAGTCATGAAGACATAGAAAACCTAAACAGACTAATAACCAAGACCGAGATTGAATCAATAATAAAGATCCTTCCAATGGAGAAAAGCCCAGGACCAGAGGGATCCACTGCTTATTTCTACCAGACTTTTAAAGAAGAACTAAATCCACTTCTAAGCTATTCAAAATAATTGAAAGGGAGAGAATCCTCCTGAACCCCTTATATGAGGCTGCATCACCTTAATTCCTAAACCAGAAAAAGAAACGAATCAGAAAAAGAAATGAATCAGAACTATAGACCAATATCGCTAACAAATGTAAACATAAAGATCTCCAACAAAATACTAGCAAAGGAAATCCAAAAACACATCAGAAATATCTCACATGTACAACCTGGGATTTATCCCTGGTATACAGAGATGGTTCAACATTTACAAATCAATCAGTGTGATACATCACATTAACAAATTGAAGAATAAAAGACAGATGGTTAGTTCAATAGATGCAGAGAGGGCATTTGATAAAGTATAACATCCTTTCATAATGTAAATTGGATATAGAAGTAACATTTCTCAACACAAGCAAGGTAACATAACAAACCTATGGCCGGCATCCTACGGATTGGGAAAAAGCTGGAAGCATGCCCATTAAGATCTGGAACTGTGCAAAGATGCCAACTTTCACAATTGTTATACAAAATAATTCTGGAAATTTTTGCCAGAAGAAGAAATCAAAGGATACAAATCGGAAAGGAAGAGGTCAAAAATATCTATTTGCAGATGACATGATTCTATATATAGGGAACCAAGAGACTCTACTAAGGGACTTTTGGAACTCATAAAAAGGTTTGGTAAAGTGGTAGGATATAAAATTAATACAAAAACATCAAATCAATAGCCTTTGTATATACAGATAATGCCATGGCTGAGAACTACCAAGATAAATCCAATTCACAATAGATGCAAACAAATAATAAAGACTTTGGAATATATTTAATCAATGATGTAAAAAACCATTATGATGAAAATTATAAAAAATTACATGAATAGAAGAAAACACAAAGAAGATGGAAAAATCTTCTATGCTCATGGATTGGAAAAATCAATATCATCAAAATATTCATATGATGGAAAGCAATTTACAGATTCAACATGATCATGATCAAAATTCTTCTCAGATCTAGGAAAAATACTAAAATTAACATGGAAACAAAAGAGACTCAAAATAGCTTGTGCAATCTTATACAACAAAAACAAAGCCAAAGGCATGAAAATATCAGATTTCCAGATATACTACAGAGCAGTTTTAACAAAAACAGCCTGGCACTGGCACAAATTTAGAGCTGTAGACCAATGGGGGAAAAAACCAGAAACTCTAGAAATCAATCTATACATATATAATCAATTTATCTTTGACAAATAAGCTAAAATGAATCCCTGGAGCAGGAACAGTCTTTGACAAACAGTGCTGGGAACACTGGATCTCCATCTACAGAAGTATGAAATAAATCCCTCGCTTACACCTTGCACAAATATCCACCCAAAATAGGTAAAAGTCCTAAATCTACAATCTGATACCATGAAATTACTAGATAAGATTGGAGAAACTCTGCAAGAGATTGGGATAGGCAAATACTTCTTGGAAAAGATACCAGAAACATAGGCAATAAAAATACAAAATTGACAAATGAGATTATAACAAGCTGAGAAGTTTCTGCTTGCCAATGAAACACTCAGCAAAGTGAAGAGGCAACTGTCAGAATGGGAGAAACTATTTGAAAACCATGCCACTGATAAAGGATTACTATCCAGAATCTATAACGAGCTCAAGAAAATTAGCAACAGAACAAACAATCCAGTTAAGAAATGGGCAAAGGATTTGAAGGGAAATTTTTCAAAAGATGAAATTCAAACGGCCAACTGCCACATGAAAAAATGCTCAGGATCACTAGCCATCAGGGAAATGCAAATCAAAACCACAATAAAGTTTCACCTTATCCCAGTTAGAATGGCTTTCATACTGAAATCAACAAACAATAAATTCCGGCAAGGATGTGAGGGACTATTGAGGTTCAGCTCACCTCGTGTTCCAGCGCTGGTGTGTTGATTCTGCTGCTGGTGTCCTGAACCGTGGGCTCCCACGCTCTCCACGCAGGTCCACTGTGAATCACTAGTTCTGGAAGAGTTTCCTCTGCTGTTTCTTCCCCTACTCTTCCTTGAACTTGCAGTATCTCCACTTTTATTAAACTGTCTCTTCCTGGACTGTCAGTGTGCTCCCTTCCTATTCTGCCATCTTGCCGCTCTCGGGAAAAAAAAGCCTGCTTAATTCACTGTTGTTGGGAATGTATCCTGGTGCAAGACAGTATGGAGATACTTCAGACAGCTGAATATGGTCCTACCAGAAGACCCAGCAATCCCATTCCTGGGAATTTACTCCAAATAAAATCAACATAAAAAAGAGTTACCTTTACCCCCATATTAATTTCACCTCAATTCACAATAGCTAAGATATGGAATCAACCTTGATGTCCATCAGCTGATGACTAGATAAAGAAATTACGCATATGTACACTATGGAATACTATACAGAGGTTAAACCATTAAATCTAGTCCTTAGCAATAAAATGGATGGAATTAGAAACCATTGTATTTTGACAATAAGCCAGTCCCAAAAATACAAATACCATATATTTTCCCTGATTCTGTGATAACTAATCCAGTACCTAAAATGTAATGTATAGGAATGAAATGGTGTTTTCATATTTGATGATCACTTACAGCCCTTGTCTCTACTGTTGACGAGCAGTGTTTTCTTCTTCATACTATTTGTTAAACTCATTAGTTTGTGTAGGGTCTTTCTTATGTTTGTAAAGTAAACTGAAAATAGCTCATTATGAAAATTAGGAGTGTGAGAGTTGAGGAAGTATGAAGAAGGGTAGGAGCATGGGTGGGAGGGTTGATAAGGTAGGAAAAATCACTATGTTCCTAAAATGTATGTTAAATACATGAAATTTGTATACTTTAAATAAAATTTAAAAAATTAAGAATCATTAATATGAAAAA
The DNA here is from genome assembly GCF_051225735.1 of Oryctolagus cuniculus. Taxonomy (NCBI): domain Eukaryota; kingdom Metazoa; phylum Chordata; class Mammalia; order Lagomorpha; family Leporidae; genus Oryctolagus; species Oryctolagus cuniculus. The sequence continues at coordinate 113,960,575 of NC_142869.1, read as the reverse complement.
TAAAGTATAAGAGGGTAAAAATGATAAAGGATATTATTTTAGTTCTATTTAACTAGAAAGACTAAAAATACTAATAGGTTTCTTGCAATCTGACAAAGAAATGGATCAACTGGAATCCTCCATTCATGTTGCTGAGATGTCAATAAATTCAATCATTTTAGAAAAATACACAAACATCTCTTGGCAGTTTTTCATAAAATTAAGTATATACACTTTTTGAATTCCCAACAATTCCACTCCTGAGTTTTGATGCAGAAGAAAGTATATGTCTTAAAAACCTTATAGAAAATTTTTATTTCCATTACCACATTTAAGGACCATGTAAACCACCTATTTTACAAGCCAGTAAGACTGGCCACACTGAAGATAATTAGGAACCATTAAATCCCTAGACAGGTCTAAATGTGTCCCCCAGGTAGAGACAGGCAGACCCAGGTATCATAGCGTACCACGGAGAGGACTCAAGTGTAGGATCCAATGTGAGAACCAGTGGCAGGTTAGGAAATCCTGAACTGTAATTGAAAAAATCAAGTCAGAGTTAAAATGATATTTTTCTAATCATGATGGGAGGCTGCCCTTTTTTGAATTTTACCTTTCAGAATTTAAACAAGTTCTCAGAGTAAATAAGAGAAAAATCTTTCACAATTCTAACAGGGAGAGTTGAAAGGAACCATTTGCAGTATGCCACAAAACACTGTTATTAACAAGGTCTGCATTTAGGATAAATTATTTTAAAAATATATTACCTGCTGGCATGTTATAGTAGCCTAACTGAAGAGCAGAATGGGAAATATTCAGCTGTATTCCCTTCCCGATATACTGTTCCATGTAAAAGATTAGGGAGCTGAGAAATTCTTTTAATGTTCACAATAAGAATACATTGGCAAAATAAAAGACTGAAATTGAATTGTAGGGCTATATAAAGATTCCCAATCACACAAGCCTTCTCACTTGTGTAAACTATGAGTATAGCCATATATACAAATCATTGCTCTCACCCAATTCAGCATGTCCAACTATCAGTGCAAAATTACAAGGAATATTAAAAGGGAAAAATGGAACAATTTGAAGAGACAGATGCAAGCATCAGACTCCAAAATGGCAAGAATGTTAGGCTTAAAATAACAGTGATTTAAAACATCTGTGAATGGTATTCTAAATCTTCTGCTGCATAAAGTAGAAAGCTTATAAGAACAGATTGGAAAGGTAAACAGAGAAGGAGATTCTAAAAACAAACCAGAGAAAAATTCTAAATTAAAAATGTTGTAACAGAAATAAAAAATATCCTTGATAGGCATACTAATTGACTGGTTATGACTAAGAAAATAATGTCTGGGTTTGTGGATTTCTCAAAATAAACTTCAATACTGAAAAGTCAAGAAAACAAAAACTGAGAAAAAAAATGTTCAAAAATTCAGGGATAACAAAAGATCTAACTTACATACCAGATGAAGAAAGAAGAGAAGCAATATATGAAATATGAAACAATGATGATTGAGAATTGCTTTATTAATGATGTGAATTAATGTCAGAAGCCGAACCACAGAGCCCCAAAACTCAAAGAACACCAAACAGACAAGTGCCAAATACTTCAATTAAGCTTACTGTATTCAAACCCAAAGTCAAACATAAAATATCTTCTAGTGGGCGTTTAGTCTACTATTTCAAGATTGTACATCAGAGTACCTAGGTTCTATTCCTGCTTTGGCTCCTGATTCCAGCTTCCTGTCATCACTGACCTTGTATGGCCAAGGTAATGGCTCAGTGTAAAAGACTCTGCCACTCAGAGACAAGAAATGGACTTGTTCTCAGCTTCCAGCTTTGGCCACAGTCCAGTTATGATCATTCCAGGCATTTGGAAAGTGATACAGAAGTTAAATGCATTTCCTTCCTCCTTCCTCCCCACATATGCTTTCTGTCTTCCATTCTCTCTCCTCAAGTAAGTAAAAAAAAATTCTACAAAAGAAAATATCCTGAATGAAATCAAAGTGGAATATGGCAAAAAACTATGACTTCTCAGAAACAATGCTATCTGATATTGGGGTGAAAGTTTTAAAATAGAAAAATAAGAAAATAAACTAATTGTGTACCTTTGAATATATTGTTTCTAGTATAGCTAATTTGGAAGATGTGTTAAATAAAGGAGTTCTTTAAAAAACATGGAAAAAATGTTGCCAAAAACTCAGATTTTAAGAAAAGGAAAACATCACAAATGAATAAATGAAAAGAATTATTCTAATTCTTGATTAACATGAGAGAATAACAATTGGTTAAAAATAATAACGTGAAGTGTATTATTAGTTTTATATCATACGAATGTATTAGGATGTTTATACATGCATGATGTTAATAATAAAAGACAAAGGTAGGAATTAGGATTATTTTCTTTAAAGTACTAGCAGTACCTGTTTTGCATGAAAGAAACAATGAAAGAGAGAGACAGAAGGGAGAAAATAAGGATTAAGGGCCAGTGCTGTGGTACGGCAGATTAAAGCTTTGGCCTGAAGTACCAGCATCCCTTATGGGCACCAGTTTGAGTCCTGGCTGCTCCACTTCCAATTCAGCTCTCTGCAATGGGCTGGGAAAGCAACAGAAGATGGCCCAAGTCCTTGGACCCATGCATCTGTATGGGAGACCAGAAGGAAGCACCTGGGCCCTGTCTTGCGATCCATGTAGCTCCGGCCTTTGTGACCATCTGGGGAGTGAACCAGCGGATGAAAGATTTATCTCTGTCTCTCTATGTCTACCTCTCTGTGTAACTCTGTCAAAGAAACAAAATAAATATTTTTAAAAAAAGATTACTTGGACTAGTGAGATGGAATTTGTACATGCCACCTTGATAGGATTGTACTGGAATCCCCTGGCACGTTTCTAACTCCACCAATTGGGGCAAGTCCGATTGAGCATGTCCCAAATTATACATCTCCTCCCTCTCTTATTCCCACTCGTATATTTAACAGGGATCACTTTTCAGTTAAAATTTAAACACCTAAGAATAATTGAGTGTTAATTATAGAGTTCAACCAATAGTACTAGAACAAAACAAAACAAAATACTAAAATGGATAAAGTATTACATTGTACATCAACAGTCAGGACAACAGCTGATCAGGTCACTGTTTCTCATAGTGTCCATTTCACTTCAACAGGTTTCCTCTTTGGTGCTCAGTTGTCACCGATCAGGGAGAACATATGATAATTGTCCCTTTGGGACTTGCTTAATTCACACAGTATAATGTTTTCCAGATTCCTCCACCATGTTGCAAATGACTGGGTTTCATTGTTTTTGACTGCTGTATAGTATTCTATAGAGTACTTGTCCCATAATTTCTTTATCCAGTCTACTGTTGATGGGAATTTGGGTTGGTTCCAGGTCTCAGCTATTGTGAATTGAGCTGCAATAAACATTGAGATGCAGACAGCTTTTATGTTTGCCAATTTAATTTCCTTTCGGTAAATTCCAAGGAGTGGTATAGCTGGGTTGAATGGTAGGGTTATATTCAGGTTTCTGAGGAATCTCCAGACTGACTTCCATAGTGGCTTAACCAATTTGCATTCCCACCAACAGTGGGTTAGTGTCCCTTTTTCCCGACATCCTCTCCAGCATCTATTGTTGGTAGATTTCTGAATGTGAGCCATTCTAACTGGGGTGAGGTGAAACCTCATTGTGGTTTTGATTTGCATTTCCCTGATTGCTAGTGATCTTGAACATTTTTTCATGTGTCTGTTGGCCACTTGGATTTCCTCTTTTGAAAAATTTCTATTGAGGCCCTTGGCCCATCTCTTAAGTTGGTTGTTTTGTTTTTGTGGAGTTTCTTGATCTCTTTGTAGATTCTGGTTATCAACCCTTTATCTGTTGCATAGTTTGCAAATATTTTTTCCCATTCTGTCAGTTGCCTCTTCACTCTCTTGACTTTCTTTTGCAGTACAGAAACTTCTCAATTTGATGCAATCCAAATTGTTAATTTTGGCCTTGACTGCCTGTGCCTCCAGGGTCTTTTCCAAGAAGTCTTTGCTGGTACCTATATCTTGCAGGGTTTCTCCAACGCTCTCCAATAATTTGATGGTGTCAGGTCGTAGATTTAAGTCTTTAATCCATGTTGAGTGAATTTTTGTGTAGCGTGAAAGGTAGGGGTCTTGCTTCATGATTCTGCACGTGGAAATCCAATTTTCCCAGCACCATTTATTGAATAGACTGTCCTTACTCCAGGGATTAGTTTTGGATCCTTGATCAAATATGAGTTGGCTGTAGATGTTTGGGTTGATTTCTGGTGTTTCAATTCTGTTCCATTGGTCTATCCATCTGTTTCTGTACCAGTACCATGCTGTTTTGATAACAACTGCCCTGTAGTATGTCCTGAAATCTGGTATTGCGATGCCTCCGGTTTTGTTTTTGTTGTACAAGATTGCTTTAGCTATTCGAGGTCTCCTATGTCTCCATATGAATTTCAGCATCATTTTTTCCAGATCTGAGAAGAATGTCTTCAGTATTTTGATTGGTATTGCATTGAATCTGTAAATTGCTTTTGGGAGAATGGACATTTTGATGATATTGATTCTTCCAATCCATGAGCATGGAACATTTTACCATTTTTTTTTTTTTTTGGTATCCTCTTCTATTTCTTTCTTTAAGGTTTCAATTTCAGTTCACAATTGATCACAATAATAGGTCTAAGAGTCAAAGGGATCACATAAATAAGACTAGTGTCTGCTAATACTAACTGATGGAATCAAAAAGGGAGAGAATGATCCATTATGGGAAGCGGTATACACAACAGACTCATAGAATGGCAGATGTTCTAAACAGCACTCTGGCCTCAGAATCAGCCCTTAAGGCATTCGGATATGGCTGAAGAGCCCATGGGAGTATTTTAGGCATGGAAAGCCAAGACACTCTGGAAAAAAAAAAAAAAAAAAAAAGAAGAAGACCTAAATGAAAGATCTCTGCAAGTGATCCCAGTGGAAAGAATGGGGCCATCAAAGAAGGAGGAACCTTTCTCTGAAGAGAGGAGAGAACTTCCGCTTTGACTATGACCCTGTTGGAATAAGATCGAAGTCGGCGAATTCAAAAGGCTTCCACAGCCTTGGCAACTCATGACTAGAGCCTAGGGAGATTACTGATGCCATAAACAAGAGTGTCAAATTGTTTACTCAACAACAGGAGTCACTGTGTACTTACTTCTCATGTGGGGTCTGTCCTTAGTGTGTTGTCCAATGTGAAGTAATGCTATAACTTAGTACTGAAACAGTATTTTACACTTTGTGTTTCTGTGTGGGTGCAAACTGATGAAATCTTTACTTAATATATACTAAATCAATCTTCTGTGTATAAAGATAATTGAAAATGAATCTTGATGTGAATGGAATGGGAGAGGGAGCAGGAGATGGTAGGAGTGTGAGTGGGAGGAAAATTTGGGGGGGGGGCATTGTAATCCATAAACTGTACTTTGGAGATTTAACTCATTGATGATTGGACAGTAGTGGAAGGGAAATGAAATAGGTTTCCAAGTCTCAAACTGGACTGATAGAGTGAACTCTCTGCTCTTATTCAGGTACTGTCTGTGTCAAGAAAAGGCTTATGGGCTGAGAGATTGCATTCTTATAATAAGAATTATCTGCTGTGTTATGTTACTGTCCTAGAACTGAAAGAAATCTGGAACAAGTGAACTTAACTGTCTGTCAGATACTTATGTAATCTCTTGAATTAAACAAAATAATTATAATAAATTAGGAAGTGCATAGAAAACATTGATCTCTATTAGTTGCATTTTACTATAAATACCGTACAAATATTGTTATTTTAACTGATTGCCTACAATTTGAAATAATACATGTAATTATGTTTTATTGGCAAACTATATTTTCAGAATTAGAAGAAAAATGATGAAGTGGTATTATCAAATACTTACATAGAAAAATATATTTCTCCTACCAAAAGGAAAAGGTCCGTATGACTATGAAAATAAAAATGTTTCCCCTCCACTTCTAAAAGTCTCAGAAACATTGACATTTCAGTGTCCTCAGATTTTATTACTACCTATTTTACTTTAATTTTTCCACCAAGAAGCTTCAAGATTCAATAAAGATCCAATTCATTCCAAACCTAAGAGTCTCATACAACCTGTTTTTGAGACAAAAACTTGAGAAAAATTTTACAAAGGTTAATCCATGAATAAAGTGGCTTCAGAACCAGGAAATATTCAGAGAGGTCTATTCTAAAATGGGGACATACGGAAGTCACAGGAAGTGATGCAGAGAAGCTTGACTGATCCTAAATCAGCATCCACCTTGCTTGGGCATAAATAATGAACCGTTTGTCATATTTGGACAATGTATGAGTAATTGACATCCTGTGATTTAAGACTTAGCTATATGGGCCGGTGCCGCGGCTCACTAGGCTAATCCTCTGCTTTGCAGCGCTGGCACACCGGGTTCTAGTCCCGATCGGGGCTCCGGATTCTGTCCCGGTTGCCCCTCTTCCAGGCCAGCTCTCTGCTGTGGCCTGGGAGTGCAGTGGAGGATGGCCCAAGTGCTTGGGCCCTGCACCCCTATGGGAGACCAGGAGAAGCACCCGGTTCCCAGCTTCAGATCAGTGTGGTGCGCCGGCCTCCGTGAGTTGGCCGCAGGGCCATTGGAGGGTGAACCAATGGTAAAGGAAGACCTTTCTCTCTGTCTCTCTCTCTCTCTCACTGTCCACTCTGCCTGTCAAAAATAAAAAAAAAAGACTTAGCTATATACTACAAGAATATACTACTGTATATGCAGTTTCTTATACAATAAATTAGGTTATATATTTTATGTCGAAGTTGTTAACAATTCTGTGCCAGAACTAACAAATATTTCAAAGCTATTCTAGACAAAGTACAGAAGAACCAATTCATAAAGGGCTGATCTTTATCAAGATCCTTTGATTATATAGTAATGATTATTAAATATTAAAACACATCAGCCTATTTTTATAAACATGCATCTTGTAAAAAATATGACATTAATATTATAAATTATTGACAAATCCCATGAAGTCTAGAGGTCTCTAGTTTTTTTTTTCTTGGATTGCTTAAATTTATAGTACTCTAGATCAAAAGAAGGAAAATATTTATATACTTTGAAAGTTCCTTAAGCGAGCTAGATGTCTTAACAGTAAACTGGAGAAACTGTAAAAAAAAAAAAAAAAAAAAAAACGTAAAAATCATAATATTTCTCCAAGAAAGTAAAATACTCATCTGTTTTACAATTGAGATTTTTGAATTTTTGAATCCATGAAAGAAAGCATGTAGAATATGTGTGTTTTTAATAGATGACTGCTTTTCTCATTTTATTCTTCACCCTGTATAGGTGCGCTGTATATCTGTATCTATTTCCCAAAAGCATTCTTAACACTACAAATATTTTTTTCAAGGGTATTCATTCTTCACTTTCATCATCACAGATCGTTGTGGAAATTGGTTTTATTGAGAGTAGAGTAGTGCATAGCTTCTATGAGACAGTTGAAAACTACTATGAACAAGAATAAAATTGCCAAGTCCTAGGATCACTGTTGTCCTCATGGGTTTTCTATATATCATTTAGACTGTACCCATACCCCCTAATGTAATCCTATGTGGTACTTCTCTGAATTATGACTCAGATTATTAGAAAGCACACTAATGTGGCTCTCGTAGATTGACAAATTCAGATAGACAAATGTTCACTTTGTGTGGCAGACATACAGAGTGACAGTAGGTCAAGTAAGAAGGAAAAGAGTGGCTCTTGGGGTTACTAGGTTATGAAGAAATGTTCATGGTAGATTTGGGATATGATTGGGATAAGCTGAAAGAACTGTGGGACATAAGATTGTTAAGAACAGGATGAGCACAACCTCAGGGGGTGTACATGCATAGCAAATCTGTGGGATGGTAGAGAGGTCACCCTGGCCAACAATGAAACTGCATGCTATGAGGAAAGAAAGTCCACCTAAGTAAGAACATAAAGGAGAACAGTTTTTAGGGCTTGCTATAACAATATCAGCTGCCAACATTTGTGTTTGCCAAAATTCATATGGCATCAAGGAAACAGGAAATGGTGTGGTAAATAAGAGTAGGCCTCACATATGTTCTGATGGGATGGCAGTGGCTTGAGGAAGCTACAGTGAGTCAATGAAATTTGGGCTATGGTACACATTTGATTTAGGGAGTGTACTTGGCTTTCTCTGGGATTCCCTAAGTAAGAAGTGAGGGTAAAACCTTATGGCAGTTGGCAATCATCAACCAAAATCAACAGTTCTGGGGAGATGGCTACAAATGTTGTGGTTTGAATTTCTGTTCTTAGAGTTCAACTGCTATATGCAATCTGGCCATCATCCCTTGTGTATGTATTCACTTCAGTATAAATGAAAGAATAATATGTTTAGATAGAAATGAAGGACTTTAAATATAAGGAGGTACTACTTATAGTAAACCTGATTTCTTACCTCTTATAGGAGTGAGAGGCTAAGCCTCATTCTTTTTTCCCAACTGATCATAGTGACCTGTGTAAGAAAACTTTGCTTTGTGAAGCAGCAAAATAGGGCAACATTTTGTATTTGAGGCCAGAACCAGTATAAATATAATATAATATAATATAATATAATATAATATAATATATAATATATATTTTATATATATTATATTATATAATATATATTATATATATAATATAAATATAGCTTTATAATATAAATAATCTGCTTTATAATATAAATAATCCTTCTAAAATCTTCCCATAACATTTGTTTAGCGTAAAGTTAGATATCCTCTATTTCTCACCTTTTTTTTAGATTTGTTTATTTATTTGAGAGACAGAGGCTTAGAAAGAGAGAAAGGTCTTCCATCCACTGGTTCCCTACCAAGATGGCCACAGTAGCTGGAGCTGGGCCAATCTGAAGCCAGGAGCTTCTTCCAGGTCACCCATGTGGGTGCAGGGGCCCAAGGTCTTGGGCCATCTTCTACTGCTTTTCCAGGTCACAGCAGTGAGCTGGATTGGAAGTGAGCAGCTGGGACTCAAACTGACACCCACATGGGATGCTGGCACTGCAGGTGACAGCTTTACACACTATGCCACAGTGCTGGACATTCTTACAGTTTTAATAATACTGTCTAATTATATAATACAAATGAGTATATGTCATGTACTTACATTTTTCATTCCATTGACCAGCAGCTTCCACGCTATCTCTTCTTCCAGTTCTCTTCTGAAAGGTTTGAGCCATCACAAATGAAGTACAGCTGATTAGTATTATGCTGGGATTTATAAAACAAATCATGATTCAAATGATTAAATGCTCACTGTGCTTCTTAGGTGTTCTATGATTGCTGCACTTTTGAAAATTTTATTTGTATGTTGTCACATGAAGGAAAAGAGAAGTCTAAAAGCTAAACTGTAATGCTTGAAGAGGGGTAAAATTTAACTACTGGAGAAAATCTCATCTTTGGATGATGTGAAAATTTCATTTTCCTAAGTATGCTGTATTCTTTTTCAATATAGATAATAATTTTTCCCTTAATCAAAAATAGGATATTAAAAAACATTTATTTATGTGACATTTCTAGCACATTAGAAATGATCACATTAGGGGCCAGCACTGTGGCATTGAAAGTCAAGCCCCTCCACCTGCAGTGCCGGCATCCCATATGGGTGCCAGTTAAAGTCCCGGCTACTCCACTCGAGGAGTGAACTGACAGATGGAACATTCTCAATCTCACTCACTCACTCACTCTCTCCGCTCCTCTTTCTCCCTCTGTATTTCTGCCTTTCAAATAGATAATAAATCTTTAAAAAATAAGCTATCATATTAAAACTCTTGAACATTTTTACTATCCTATTTGCTCTTGAAAAAGATAAAAATAAAAATTATTTAGAGAGCTCAGAAGATACAATTTCTAAGTATAAATGTCGCTGTTATTTTTCTTAATACTTTATGTTTGACCAAAAGTGAATGCTTATAGTTTTGTCTGAACTAAAAATAATTACATCTCATTTACTAATGAGAAGGGCTGGTCAGGAGAATGTCTGGCAACAGAGTCTGGGAATCTGATATAAAGCAGTCAAATGAAGGGAGGGGAAACTAGGATACTTAGAAGTAACATACAACATTTACTCATGGCTGTTGTGGCCATTTGTAGAGTGAACCAGCAAACAAAAAGTGGTTCTCTGTTACTCTGCTTGTCAAATAAATAAGTAAATCTTATTAAGATAAAGTATATAAGATGTACATGGGTTTTTAAATCGAATTATGAATATAGTGAAATATTACTTAAAATGTATCCATTAAATACCTACTAGGAATCAACTAGGAATCAAATCATAATGCAAAATATGATATAATATTTATGACAATTTATCTATGGCTCAGCAAACTAGGAGCTTTATGAATGAAACTTAAAGTGACAAATTTAAGTACTTTATAGTACCATATCTAAAATCTGGTATTTCCAGTGGGGATTTCATTATATAAATAGAAAATATTTAGTTGTGGTGTCTCTAATTGGCTCAACCAGAGCAGAAAGACCTGAGAGATACCTATCCTGGGTTCCTGGGTTTAATATTAGACTCTCCCTTTACCAGATTGGACTTCATTTTAGCAGTTGCTGCCTGGTGTCCTAAAACTTTCTTAAAGTTTTTTTTTTTTTTTTTCTGAAGGTCTTTCCTACTAAAGCTTTAACAATAAATCTAAACATATCTTTAAGTCCCCACTTCTTAGTACATAGTCATGCAAATGTGGAGGAAACCTAAAGAACAGAACTTTCTCTCACATAGTCTGCACAGGCACAGATGAAGGAAAATCACATAGAACCAAGGAAACCAGCGCATCACCAGTATTCCAGAACCTATTCAGAAGTAAGAAGCTCATTGAACAAGGAAGTCCAGAATTACAAGTCCTTTTTACCATGCTGGCCTGTTTCCAAGTCCATCTTAACACAACATGCTGATCTGCATTACTGCATACAAGATTGGTCCTCTCTAATCTATAAAAATTATCCCCAGGCTCCCAATCCAGGAGGCCGATTTGAGTTATGCCCTCCTTGCTCAGCAGTAGGAAAGCCTTGTGCTTCTCACAGACTGACATTGCAGATGTATTAAGAAGCAATGGCCAATGAATCCACATCATTTTGTAATAGGTTAAGAAACAGAAGTAGATCTCCAATGAAGAATATAAAAATAATGTAAAATTAACAAAAATTTAATCTGAACTGGTTATCACCATGATCTATCATTTTAGCCAATACTCCTTTCTCAGTTTGATGACTCCTATTGCCAACTCCTTCTAACTACCACCTTTGTTTGAAGAATGACCCATATCTGAGTAGAATTTATGTCATCATAGAATCATAGACACGGGGCCTATGTGTCTACAGTCAAGCACATTTAGCTCTAAAACCCTCTGGAATATAAGCTTTTTCCATATGAAGGAAATTCCAAATGGATAATGAAAATAAAGATGTTAATTTTAGTATAAAACTTTCTGAAATTTATATGTAGCTTTTCAAGTATGTGTTTTCCATGAGTATTTTGAAAATCCCTCATATTCATGAATTTCATTTTTGCAGCAAAATAAGCATCATTTATTTATATTTTCCATGAACTATTTAAAGTACCATCATAGTTCCTAATTTGCTTTGCTTTGCTTCAAATACAGGAATAGTATAGCTATTAATGCTTCTAGCTATAAGGAGTTAAAAACAAGTAGTAAGTAGAAAAATAAATCTTGTTTCTTAAGAGTATAAACGAGGGCTATAAACAATAATTCTCAAAATATCAACTTATTTAGTTATTTATTTAGTGGATAGTTAAGCTTGTTATGAACACATTGAAAGCATATCATTGTAAAAATTAAAAGAAAAAGAAGAAAAGTTGGGAGGGGGAGGGGAGAGTGGGAACCATCATTATGATCCTAAAATTGTATATATTAAATACATAAAATTCGTTTCCTTTTTATAAATAAAAAAGAAAACATACAGAAACAAATAGAAATCAGGAAAAAACATAGTGAGTTTGGAGTTCTACTTCACAATGACTCTAACTTTGGGTTTATATGAAGGAGCATTGGAGAAAAGGCTAAGCTGTAGTTACAAAGAGACCCCCAAGACACACTGGATTAAATAACACTGAAGTTTATTTCTCTTAAGTGCAGTCTAAAGGGATACAAGCTGTCTAGACTTCCAGACTTGTTCATTCAGATCCTAAACAGCTTTCCTATTGTTGTTTCACTATCCCATAGAGTGTTGTCATCTGTTAAAACGAATGGGATGCTGAGATCCTCACATTCAAGCTCAAAGGAAGGAAAAAGCATAGTGGAGCAGGGAGTATTATATATGCTTTTTGAAATTTGTTTTTGAGGCATTGACTGTGATCAGTGTTTATCAAGTGGCATGTTACTCCAAAGAGTAGAGGTCTCTGCTTATAGGAAATAAATTCAGTAAAGATGATAAATCTTTCCTTGTTAAAAAAGGCAATTTAAGGCAGAATGGTCATATTTTTTAAGTGATTGATAAACATTATGTCAAGATGCTGAGATTTGGTGGGTTGATTTGTATAGTAGTTAATGACTTTAAACTTGAGTAATATTGTCTTGACTAAGGTGTATGGAGTTCTCTTGTCAAAAATGATAATCTTTACCATATATTTTTTAAAAGATGTATTTATTTGTTTCTTTAAAAAACTGTCAACAGAAACAAAGGGAGAGATAGAGAAATCTTCTATCTGCTGGTTAACTACCCAAATAGGCACAATGGCTGGGACAGGCCATATCAAAACTAAGAGCCAGGCCGGTGCCGTGGCTCAATAGGCTAATCCTCTGCCTGTGGTGCTGGCACCCCGAGTTTTAGTCCCAGTTGGGGCGCCGGATTCTGTCCGGGTTGCCCCTCTTCCAGGCCAGCTCTCTGCTATGGCCCAGGAGTGCAGCAGAGGATGGCCCAAGTCCTTGGGCTCTGCAACCCACATGGGAGACCAGGAGAAGCACCTGGCTTCTGGCTTCAGATCAGCGCAGTGCACTGGCTGCAGCACCCTGGCCGCAGCGGCCATTGGAGGGTGAACCAATGGCAAAGGAAGAACTTTCTCTCTGTCTCTCTCTCTTTCACTGTCCACTCTGGCTGTCAAAAAACAAACAAACAAACAAACAAACAAATCCAGAACTCCAGATTGGAATTCATTTCCATGTTCTTTTCTTTCCCTGGCACATCAGTGAGAAACTGAGTCAGAATTAGATCAGCCAGGACTTGACTGGCACTCATATAGGATGTCAGTCACAAGTGGTGGCTTAAGCCACTATGCCATAATGCAGGCCATTCCCTAAACTTTTTATGTGTGTGTGCATGAGAATGGGTGAGTAGTCACACTGTGGCAGTGACTTTTTCTGCACAGGAAAAACATGCTGATTTTGACCATGGAAAGACAGCAGAATAAAACAGAGGATGTGTATTCCCAGGGGAAAATTGAAGTGAAATTTGCAGTGTAAATTCTACAGAAAGAAGAAAGACACCATGGAGCAACATGGAAAGAATGGACCCACAAATGTGAATGTGGACCCCACACACAACTCCCATGGTCAGGGGCTGGAGGAGATGCTAACATCTGAGAGTGAGGTGGGAGCAGACTGTGGCAGTCTATATCACTAGTGATATTGCATGAGGGAGAATCTTGCCGAACACACGGACTTTGAGTCCAACCTGGAGTCCTAGTGAGGGACAGGGTAACACCTAATTTAGCAAAGGAAAAGCAGAGGGGCATCCAGCAAACAGCGGGGAAAAGGTGCCATCTTGACACCAGTAGAGGTTGCAGCAGCTCAAACGTAGATGACCAGCAATTTTTACCAGAGGTAAAAATCCTTGTTTCTCACAGAGTTTGAGTCTGGCTAGGAAGTTTGACAAGGGGATTGGAACCCACTTAGGTTTGTGGGAAGCTCCCGTCCTCTCAACCTATCACAGGCTCTGGGGCTCAAACTACTATGACAGAGCACCCCAAACAACTGGCTCTTGGAACATCTCTGCTTTCTCTGTTGATGGGGCGGGTTTATGGGGCTTTGGGGAGATCCTCCTCGTTCTGTTACTGTAGGAGCCTTGCATGCAGTGACTCTGGGAATTCTGTGGCTGCACGATAGGGCTTCAGGGATAGTTAGATCTCTGGGAAATCACCTTGTCTGGCCTCAGAAGCTCAAAGCTCCCTGAACGCCTGGAGTGGGTCATTGCAGAGGCTTCCATGCTTACACTGGGGACTGCACAGATCCTCTGTGTAGTTCATGTGCCAGCATAGGAGAAGGTTGTACCCACTGTGGGCTAACCCTGGGCATTGATCAGCTAGGAAAAGAAGAGGTGAGGTTACGATTATACCAAAAGTTATATTATCACCCTGCCTCCTGCTGACAATCAAGAAGATTTACCACACTCAACTTGGGTGTCACCCTAGACTCTCACCCCACCTTTAAGCACTGACAAGAGCTCCCTCACCCCACCCAGCACATGCCTCTAGGAATTCACACACTCCACTGGCCTCAGAGACATAGTTCAAAGATAAAACTAATCAGTGGAGAAAGCAACTAGTGTCTTGACAAATGCCTAAAAATAAACACAGAAATAGAAACACAAACAATCGCTTCTCGGCTTTTTGGCTAAGATCAAGTGTAGAAATAGACACACAAAAAGGAAGACAACATGGCTCTCTAAAAGGAACACAATAATTCTCCAATATTAGAATGTGAGCACAAAGAGATTGAAAAAATTCCTGAAGGAATTCAAAGGAACAATCATAGGATCACTGAGAAGCAAATAGAAGCCAATTTATGAGTTAAAGAAAACCATATATGACATGGATGAAAAAAATTCCCCAAATAGAAATTTTGAAGACAAATCAAACTGAAATATTAGAAATGAAGAATGCAATATGTCATAAGTATACAGTGAAAAACCTTAGCTACAGACTTGGTGAGGCAGAAGAAAGAATATCTGAGCTAGAACACAAATATTTGGAAAGGTCTCAGTCAGATTGAAAAAAAAAAAAAAAAGAAGTGATTAGAATTTAAAGACAGTGTTTGAGATTTACAGAATACTATCAAGTGACCCAACATATGGGCATAAGGAAAGGTGAATTGGGTAAAAGAGAGGAGACATAATATGAACTTACAGCCAAAATGAATTTATTCAAGAAGAAAAATAAACTAATAGAGTTGGCTGACTGCTGCCATGCACACAGAGCAAACAAGTGGCAGGAGGACAAGAACTTAGTTACAGGCTGGGTTTATATAGCACAAGCTAGGTAAGGGCCACGGGGTGGGGTGCAGCTGAGCTAATGTTTTAGCATTGTTCTCAGACTTCCTCTCTTCTGGTTAGTTGGAAAAGAATGCAAGGGTGAGGGTGGGGAATAATAAGGGCGAGAGCCAGAGCATGTTTCTTGAAGGAAGGCAGCAGTGAAGGAGTCCAACAGGGAATTTTATCTGCTTTCAGACAAGAACTAAAATGGATGAGGCTTATGTTCTTGTTCTATAAAAATATACCCAGAAATTTCTTCCATACCCACTTCTGTTATTTTTTTTTATGGGGGAAACAGTGGCTCAGTCTTCAAGATAGTGAATAATGGAGTACCACGAATAAATTTCGTGGAAAATGTGACTTATGAAAAAAACTCTATATATCAAAAACTATTATGTACCGAAGTAACCAAATTTTAATCCCATTTTCCAAGAATTTTATGAAGTATTGTCCTACCACAGTGGTTAAGAGTACCTATTCTGAAAACAGCCAACCTACAACTGTCGCTCCCCCTCTTCGTGGAGGAACGACACTAAGCCCTGCCTAGGCTTCATATCCGAGTCACGGCACCATTATGTCGCTCCCCCTCTTCGTGGAGGAACGACACTAAGCCCTGCCTAGGCTTCATATCCGAGTCACGGCACCATTATGTCGCTCCCCCTCTTCGTGGAGGAGCAACACAGGACCCTGCGCTGTTCTTTCTGTCTGCTCGGCCCTCGCCGGGTTTGCTGCTGGTTCTTCCCGGGTTGGCTACTATCCCTTCCACCTCCGTGGAAGGGCAGTTCCCCCTGGCCACATTCCCCACTTCCGCAGGGGAGCGGCACACCGCCGGCCGGCTTTCTCGGGGGCTGCACGGGTTCCCTTAGATGTTCCCCATAGGTGTTTCTGGTGCATGCCGTCTCTCTCCTCCTTTATAGTCCTCCTCCGCCAATCCCAACTCGGCTGCCCACACGCCGAGTACGCTGCTCTCCAATCAGGAGCAAGTCCTACAGTTAATTGGTTGAACTGGAGGCAGCTGTGCGGAAGCTGTTTACTTCTCTCCCAGCGCCATATTGTGGGAGAGCAGATGCATAGAATAAGTCTTAATTTGAGTAACTTAGTCTAGTCCGGATTGCTCCCCACATACAACTATGTGCTAATTCACTCAGTAGGCATGCAAGCCCAGTGTCTTCTAAAGCCAAAGCTTACTCTCTTCCCATGATGCATCTGCTTTCAAATATACATTTCTAGTCAGTAGAATTACAGGAATACTTCAATGTAATAAAGTAAATGCATATTTTCTCAGCAGAAGGACAATCAGATAAACCAATTATAAACAAAAATGCCTTTAGAAGGAACTAAACATTTCAATGTTACTTAGGTTCAATGAGGATTACAAATAAAATAAATAGAAATACTACAATATATAGCTTTAGATTTGCTATAATACTTTAGACTTTACAATTTACTGTTAAAATTCTTGTAATTTTCATCTCAAAACTGTTTCAGATCCATAACAAAATGAATCAGTGAGCTATTGATTCACATTGTAGAATTCAATAGCACATTAGCAATTATATGAATACAAGTTTTTCTAAAATATAAATTTTTCTAAAGAATGCACAGATTATTATTCTGTTTTCCCTTATATTTACATAAATGTATATGAGTGCACACGTATATCTTAATTAGAAATTTTAATTAACCTTTATTTATATGCTAAATAGTCTCATTTTAATTTGAATGAAAATATGATGAATGATTAATCATTTTCCTCTCCTGTTATAAATTATATAAATTACCAAGCAAGAAGCATTTGCAATACAGGAAATCAATATATTTTATACTTTTCTGGTATATTTTGTATTTTGTTTGTTATCCAAAGATTTTCAACGTCAGCAAATGAAACAGGATAGTTAACATATTTTTAAGTTTAATATTTTGGGCCAACCAAATAGTGCTACCTTCTATAATTTGGTTTAATCAGAATTCCAATACTATATTAGAAATTTTCTAAGCATTACTCTAATATCAAATCAGTCAGTATAAGTAAATGTTTAGTAGGATAATTATTACTTTTATTATAGAGCCTAGATCAAAATATGTTCCCTACACATAATTCCTCCACCCCTTCAAAGAGGAAGTTTCTTGCTCCTGTTGAGTAATAACTATTTATAGACTTTATGGTCATTAAGTTAGTGAGATTAGGGAGAAATAAATAATAATTCTATGTTTTGGCAGTAAGCAATAGCAAAACATTTCATCAAAACTTCACTCTGAACATGTTAGGTGAAATCAACAGAAACCAGGATGAAGTGTTCCTTTATGTAATTCAAAATTCAGTGTTGGCTTTATTTGGGGGGGGGGGGATTCCATATGAATTGTACGATTTTTTTTCTAATACTGTAAAGAATACCACTGGGTTAAAGCCTTGGCCTGCAGTGCAAGCACCCCATATGGACACCAGTGTGAGTACCAGCAGCTTTGCTTCCAATGAAGATCCCTGTGAATGCACCTGGGAAAGCAGGAGAGGATGCTCTAAGTCTTTGGGACCCTGCAACCACATAGCATGCCCAGAGGAAGCTCCTGGTTCCTGGGCTTCAGATCCTCTCAGCTCCAGCTGTTGTGACCAAATGTAGAGTGAACCAGCAGATGGAACACCCTTTTTTCTCTCTGGCTCGCTCACTCCCCCCCCAATATAATAAATAAATAGACAAATAAAATTTAAAAAATCTTTTTTTAAAAAGACATGAACAAGCCGGCGCCGCAACTCACTAGGCTAATCCTCTGCCTGCGGCACCAGCACCCCGGGTTCTAGTCCCAGTTGGGGTGCTGATTCTGTCCCGGTTGCTCCTCTTCCAGTCCAGCTCTCTGCTGTGGCCTGGGAAGGCAGTGGAGGATGGCCCAAGTGCTTGGGCCCTGCACCCACATGGGAGACCAGGAGGAAGCACCTGGCTCCTGGCTTCGGAACGGTGCAGTGTGCCAGCTGTAGCAGCTATTTGGGGGTGAACCAACAGAAGGAAGACCTTTCTCTCTTTCTCTCTCTCTCACTGTCTAACTCTGCCTGTCAAAACAAAAACACATGAATAAAGGAATATAAAGGAAATTTTCAAAGTGTGGAGTTTAAAATGTCCAAAAAAAAAAAAAAACTGAAAAAATGCCTAGATCACTAGGCATCAGGGAAATGCAAACAGAACCCACAGTGAAATAAGCCAGTCCCAAAAACATGTTTTCCCTAATCTGCAGCAACTAATATAGTACAAAAATTTAATTAGTAGTAGTGAAATTGACATTTTGAGATTCAATGATTATTTATAGCCCTTGTCTCTACTATTAACAGTATTTTTCTTCTTCTTCTTACCATTTGTTGAACTCTTTACTTTGTGTTGGGTCAATCTGATGAGTATAAAGTAAACTGAAAGAAGATTATTGTTAAAACCAAGAGGGAATAAGAAAGGAAGGATGAGACATCGTTGGACTTGGGTGGAAGGGAGGGAAAGGTGGGAATTATCATTATGTTCCTAAACCTACATATATTAAACACATAAATTAGTCTAACTTAAATTAAAAGAAAAATTCAAAACAATCCACAATGAGATTTCACCTAACCCCAGTCAGAATGGCTATCATCCCAAAATCAAAAAAAAAAAAAAAAATCAAGTAAGATTGTAGAGAAAAAGGACACAAATACACTGTGGGTGGAAAGTAAACTAGTATGGCCATTATGGATGACAGTGTGGAGATTCCTCAGAAATCTGAACACAGGTCTAACATATGACCCAACCATTCCACCTCTGGGAATTTATACAAAGGAAATGAAATCAGCACATGAACAAATTATCTGTACCCTGATGTGTATTGCAGCACAAGTCACAATAGCTAAGATACAGATTCAATACAGATGTCCATTAAAAGATGAAGAGAAACAAAAATTGTGGTATATACACGATGGAATACCACTCATCCACAAGAAAGAATGAAATCCTGCCTTTCACAACAATGGATGCAACTGGCGACCTCATGCTTATTGAAATAAACCAATATTGAAATAAACAAATATGTTGTCCATGATTTGTAGTAACCAATATACAGAGTACAAAAATGTAATGCATGTGACTTGAATTGACTTTTTTGAGATCCGATTATTGTTTATAGCTATTGTCTACAGTCTTGAAGAATAGTGGTTTTTCTATTTAATAGTTGTATAAATCTTTATTTAGTGGGCATTTAAGATTTTAATTATATGAAAGTATTTAATCACAAATATTAAAAGAAAAACAAGAAAGAAGGAGGAGAGAAGGTAGTGTGGGGATTATTACTATGTTCTTATAACTTGTATGAAATACATGAAATGTGTTCCATTTATATCAATAAAAATTAAAAAGGAAAATACAATTTAGAGAAATGATCAATACTGTAATGCATTCCTTAAACTTTCTACAAATAAAATTCCCTGTGTAAAGTCAAAAAAAAGAAAGAAAAAAAATAAAAAGAAAGAAAAGAGCAAATGACCTCATTAGACAATTATCAAAAGAAAAAATGTAAATTCCAAATAAATACATGAAATAAATGCTCAGTATCACTAGGCATTAGGGAAATGCAAATCAAAACCACAATATTATATTATCCCATCAGAATAGCTATTGTCCACAGAATACAGAATATAACAAATGCTGGCAAGGATGTGGAGAAAAGTGAACTCCATACTGTTAGTAGAAACGCAAAGCAGTACAGCCACTGTGGAAAACAATATGGATATTCCATAAAAAATATTAATAGACTTGCCACATGAGCCAGCAATCCCATTACTGGGACAAACTCAAAAGACAGGAACACACTATGTCAAAGAGATATCTGTACTGTACTCTATGTTGTATGTATGTACTGCATGCCTATAACAGCACTGTCCACAGTAACCAAAATATGAAATCAAACACGATGCTCATCAGATGAATGCATAACGAAACTGGCATACATACTTACACACACACGATGGATATTATTCAGCTATAATAAAGAATGAAATTCTACAATTTACATCAAAATGGATACAATTAGAGGGTTTAATTTTTCTTGACATAAGCCAAACACACAAATAATGGATATTTCCCCTTGCATTTCGGTGCTTAAATTTATCAAAATAGAAAACAACAAAAATAAAATGCACACGTGCATCAGTATTGCTGTAAATACAGTTTATAGTTAGGAATGATATACAAATATAGTTGTAATGATCTGTGATTTTAAATTTATTGTACATGAATGAAACTGACATCTTTTCATTTGAGTATTGTTTAAAACCTTTGCCTATATTCATGTTGTACTATGTTCTTATATTATTTTACTTGTTGAACTCTTCATGTAGTCAAACATTAAGCTTGTGACTGTAATAATAAACTAAAAATTTTATCTCAGAAATTACAAAGAACAGAGAGGGAGGAAGAAAGGTGGGAGTGATCATTATCTTCTTAGAATCAAATCAATGAACTACATTAAACCTTTTCTCTATATACTAATAAATAAAAAATAAAAAGTAGAAAAATTCAAAATAGAAGCAGTTGCTGGGCAAGTAAGAAGTAGAATAAGAAAAGGTTATTGGCCGGCGCCGTGGCTCAGTAGGCTAATCCTCCGCCTAGCGGCGCCGGCACACTGGGTTCTAGTCCCGGTCGGGGCGCTGGATTCTGTCCCGGTTGCCCCTCTTCCAGGCCAGCCCTCTGCTGTGGCCAGGGAGTGCAGTGGAGGATGGCCCAGGTGCTTGGGCCCTGCACCCCATGGGAGACCAGGAAAAGCACCTGGCTCCTGGCTCCTGCCATCGGATCAGCGCGGTGCGCCGGCCGCAGCGCGCCGGCCGCGGCGGCCATTGGAGGGTGAACCAACGGCAAAGGAAGACCTTTCTCTCTGTCTCTCTCTCTCACTGTCCACTCTGCCTGTCAAAAAAATAAAAAAAAAAAAAATAAATAAAATAAAAAAAAAAAAAAAAGAAAAGGTTATTATCATCGGCCTTCTATTCTGAACTGGTTTATTCATTCGGCAAGTGGGTGGTACTCAGTTCTTCTAATTTTAGGGGCCCATGAATATAATTAACTTTATTATAAAATCAGAAAAATGAGTAGTATAACATTGAATAATAGCAATAATTTGAGCCTTGATTATATTAATTTCTCTACCAACACAATTGTAAAATAAATAATGCAAATTTTCTTTTTTAATAAGCTCACTATCAGTTTCACTATCCAAAATGAAACATTAACTCTGATAGTACAAGCTATTGATGTGAGTTTAATAGATGAGATATTTTAGATTTAGTTTGGGAAAATATAAGTTGTTGCGGGTTCCTGTAAGCTCCAAAAACATGATTTAGTCAGTGACAGTGATTTTTATCAATTACATTGTATGCTTGTATATATCATGTTCACCAACATATTTGAAAATTTAAATAAGTAAAAATTGACGCAATTAAATGCAATTAAAATAAACTATTTAAACTTGCTGTACATTGGTTTTTCATGCTGGAGCCTGACATATGCTTTTGCTACTGTAATATTTGAATTTCGAATGATTGAATGGTCAATATGGAAAATGCATTGGAATAAATAATGTTCAGACCTATCAGAATGAATTTGCAGCAATAATATAGAATAAAATGAGTTTGATAGAGATTTAGGAAGTTTAATTTTAAAATTCATTCAGTAGACTGTATTTGTGGGAGATATAGAAGAAGTAATGATGGTCTAGAAAGTTATTGACTTACCTAATTGAGTTGGTTGTGCTACTAACTAAAACAGTAATTGCAGAAGTGGAGACATTTTCTTTGAGGGACTAAGATGTGATTAATTCAGAGTTCATATCAGGGTATGAAATATACATAGCAATTATACCACTCCAAACTAACTCAGGAAGTGAAATGTCAAGGAAGAAGAATGCACAAATAGTTTTGCAACCAGGAATATGAAAGAAGTCACACATACGGACATAAGAATTGGGAAACACCAAAGTAGTATAAATGGAATAAAAAGGAGTAATATATGAGATGATTAGTGTTCTGCTGATGATGTGAGTGCAGTATCTAAAATTGTGATGCTGCCAAAAATAAGTTTACTGTGAAAAGTTAGACAACTGAAAGATATCCATAGCATTTTGTAGGAAACTGAACATGGGTGGCATTTGTGCCAGTAGTCTTGTGAAATATTACAGCAGAAACCAGATTACAGAGGTTGAGAAATTTATGACAAAGAGAGAGTAAAAGCACAAAATGTCAGAAAGGTTCTAATAAAGCTTATCTCCTATGATTTCTTTTCATCCCTTTAGAGCCTTTGAAAGGCAAGAAAATATGTCATATGCTCAAAGGCTCTTGGTTTGAGAGAGGACTAGTGATCAAAAAATGTTTTAATACTGAGGGAAAGAACTATTAGAGTGGGAAGATTCAGAAAAGAGAGAAAAATTCATCAATGAGTTCACCTGACAAGATAGATATGAGACTATAATACAAGAAGAGTCATCACCTTAAACAAGAGATTTATTCTCTATTAACCTTTGTAGTAGTGGAGGGAGTCAAGAAAGGTGATTGTAGGTAGAAGTAGAGGAATAAAATATTGTTATACTTCCACATGCTGATATACGGTGATAACAGAAATATTAATCATATTTATGGCACTTCTGTTGTGTCCTCTATGTTTCTAAGTATGTACTTTTCACATACATTCATGCATTACCCATGTGAATTAGATGGGGTTCACTATTCAGAATTATGATGTTGATTTGTAGAGGTCTAATCATGTGGGGATAAATTACGGATACTGACTAAAGAGACAATTTTAAATAGTCACTATGAAAAATCACTAGACATTACTGAGTGCCCATGTTGAAGTGGACAGGATGAATCTGGAATAGCATAAAACTGAATGGCCTGAAAATTCTCTGGGCCTGGTGCTGTGGTGTAGTGGGTAAAGCCGCCAACTGCAGTGTCAGCTTACCATATGTGTGCCGATTCAAGTCCCAGCAGCTCCACTTTCGATCCAGCTCTCTGCAATGGCCTGGGAAAGCAGTAGAAGGTGGTCCAGATCCTGGGGCCCTTGCACCCACATGAGAGACCCAGAAGAAGCTCCTGGCTCCTAGCTTCGGATCTGTGCAGCTCCGGCTGTTGGCAGCCATCTGGGGAGTGAAACAGCGGATAGAAGACCTTTCTCTCTCTCTCTCTCTCTCAGCCTCTCCTTCGCTCTCTCTGTAACTTTGACTTTAAAATAAATAAATAAATCTTTAAAAAAGAATAAGAAGAAGTTTCTCCTCAGCCTTTTGACAGCTCCTATGGGAAAAAAAAAAAAAAAAAAAAAAACACAGAAGTTGGAATGGGAGAGGTACCTGATGTTGGTGTTTTCCAGGTAGACACAACAGAATTAGCAGACAGAAGGAAGAAGAGTCAGAAGTGGCCCTGCAGATGTTCAAATTGAAAAGGGAAAAAGTTAAGCTGTTTCAGTTCACCAAATAAATTATTTTATATTGCTAAGTTTCATAATACAGATTTTCCATAAACTTTGTTTTTGCATGGGTTTAAAAAATTATACTAAAGTACATTTAAATTTAAATTCTATTTTACATGAAATTTTTGGAGTGCCATTGTATGTAGAAAACTATAAAGGCTCCACTGAAACCTCTTAGAATTAGTGAATGAATTCAGTAAAAGCTGCAGGATTAAACATTAAAATAAGTCTAATTACAATTTCTATACACTAACAACTATCAAAATAGGTATCATAAAGTAATATTTATAAAAACTAAAAAAGAATGAATATTTAGGAACAAATTTAATCAAATAGGGTAAGAACCAATACACTGAAAACTATAAACGATATTGAAAGAAATTGAAGAGGACATAAGTAAATGGAAAATTATTCCATGAACCTGCATAAAAAATTGATATTGTTTTTAAAATGCCTTATTGTTCAAAGTGGACTACAGCTTCAGTATAATTCTACAAAAAGTCCAATGATGTTTTCCAAAGCAATAGAAAAAATAATCCTAAATTGTGTAGAGTGACAAGAGATGTCCCAAAGCCAAGGTCATTTGGAGCAAAAGGAGATCTGGAGCATCCCTCTGACTCAAAATATACTACACAGCTATGCTATGCAAAACAGCACATTAGTGGCATAAAAAAAAAAATGAAGAAAAAGACATATAAGACATATAGACCAGTGGAACAAATCAAGAGGCAGATGCAAATCTGCATTCTTAGGTTCAACTGATTTTTTTTTTTAACAAATGCACCAAGAACATAGAGTGGAAAAGCACAATCTTTCCAATAAATGTCGTTAAAACAACTAAGTATCTGCAAAGCAGAACACTAATATTAGACTTTCATGTCACATCACTGAAAACTTAAATTTAAAATCTAAAACTGGAACGTTATTATAAACATAGGGGGAAATGGCCACATTGCATTTGTTGGATAATGATTCTTTTTTTATGTGAACTCAAAAGCATATGCAACAAAAGTGAAAATAAAGAAATTAGATCCAATCAAATTATAAAAAACTTCTGCTCAGCCAAAGAAAAAATCAGCAGTGTGAAGAGATAGCCTAAGAAATGGGAGAAAATGGTTGCAAACAATACATTTAAAAGGGTTCAATGTCCAAAACATTTAAAGAACTTGTACACTTCATAGTAAGAAACCAATTAAATGGCCATTAGGCCATCATTGTGGCATAACAGGTAAAGCCTTCACCTGCATATGGGTGCCTGTTGGAATCCAGCTGCTCCACTTCAGATCCAGCTCCCTGCTAATGCTCCTGAAAAAGCAGCAGCAAATATACTAAGTTCTTGGATCCTGACACCCATGTGGGAGACCTGAAAATCCTGGGTCCTGTCTTCGGTCTGACCCAGACCTAGCCATTGCAGCCTTTTGAGGAGTGAGCCAGAAGATGGAAGATCTAGCTCTAGCTCTAGCTCTAGCTCTCTATTATTTTACCCTTCAAATAACTAAATGGGCCAAAAATCTGAACAAATATGTCTTCAACTGGCCGACAAATCTATGGGAAGATGCTCAACATCGGGATAATATGAAAAATGCAAATTAAAACCACAATGAAATATCTCATTTTACTTGTTATAATGGTATTATAAACAAGAAAAACGGGTACAAATGCTAGAGAGGATATGAACAAAAAGAAATTATAACACACTGTTGGTAGGAATATAAATTCATATGGCTATTATCAAAAAGAGTATGGAATTTTCTCAAACATTGAAAATAGATTTGCTACATGATCTAACAACCCTACTACTGGGGATATATACAAAGGAAATGAGATCAGTATGTTCAGGAGACATCAGCACTCCCATATTCACTGAAGAGATATTCACAGCTAAGATATGGGAAAATCTCAGGTGTCAATGAACAAATGTATCTTTGTACACAATGGAATACTACTACACTACTGTTCAGTCTTATAAAAGAAGAGTAACTTGTCATTTGTGATATTTTTAAGAAAAATAAGCAAGGCATATAAAGATAAACAGAGTTTTATCTCACTTATAAGAGAGTATTATGCTTAGTGAAATAAGCCAATCCCAAAGAAGACAATTATGTGTTTTCCCTGATTTGTGGTAACCAATATACAGAGTACAAAAAATGTAATATATCTGACAGAAACTGACAATATGAGATGTGATTATTGTTTACAGCCCTTGTCTATACTCTTAAGAAACAGTGGATTTTATGCTTAATGTTTATTGAATTCTTTATTTAGTGTAGGATTAAGCTTGTGATTATAAAGTTGAAAGCATGTTATCACAAATATTTAAAGAAAAATAAAGAGAGGAGGAGGCAAGGTGGGAGATAAGGAGGGAGGTGGGAAGGATGGTAAACATCACTCTGTTCTTAAGACTGTGTGAAATGCATGAAATCTGCCCTTTGTAAAAGTAAGTACATAAAAACAAAATAAAATTTAGAAAATAAACGGATGGAATTGGAGGTAAGCAGATCAAGAAACTAAACTGTCATCCTCAAAATTTTGTATTCAATCCATATTCATTGCACAATTACAAGATGTTCTGAAGGGATGAACCAAAGTATTTGATGGCTCAACAGATTTTCAAATTAGAACAAATAAAAATAAAAATACTCATTTTTATATATCATATGAGAAACAAGGTTCTCCAATTACTTCCTTTCACTTTTTCTTTGCATAATTTATGCCAATTAAACATTTTTAGTCTTGCCACTTTCTGCTTCTAGCAAGAGTTAGCTATGCATGGCCGGCGCCGCAACTCACTATGCTAATCCTCTGCGGTGCCAGCATCCCGGTTCTAGTCCCAGTTGTGGTGCCGGATTCTGTCCTGGTTGCCCCCTTTTCCAGGCCAGCTCTCTGCTGTGGCCAGGGAGTGCAGTGGAGGATGGCCCAAGTGCTTGGGCCCTGTACCCCATGGGAGACCAGAAAGAAGCACCTGGCTCCTGCCTTCAGATCGGTGAAGTGCGCTGGCTGAAATAGGCAGCCATAGTGGCCTTTTGGGGGGTGAACCAATGGAAAAAGGAAGACCTTTCTCTCTGTCTCTCTCTCTCACTGTCTAACTCTGCCTGTCAAAAAAAAAAAAAAAAAAAAAAAGAGTTAGCTATGCGTAGAATAATAACATATAAGGAAAATAATTTACTTGCTGTGTTTTGGGCATCAATCTAAGAGACCTACACATACTAATCCAATTAGATTTCACATTGACCTTGTAAGATAGATAATATTATATCCAATTTGCAGATGAAAAAATGGAAACGCTAAGAAGTTAAATAACTTTTAACACTAAAGTGCATAGTTAAAAGCAGATCTCTCATTTGAATAGGCATACAAATTCCATTTAGAACTGTCTGAAGATCTTCAGTAGGTGCATCTACTTGGAGGTGTTTTCTCAGAATCCTCATGTTTATTAATCAGTGTATATAGTTTTGATATCTGGGGTAGTCTTCAAAATCTATTCCTTCCTCTGCCTGAAGATAGGAGTCGTTAAGATTCTTCCTGAGTTTCCTGGCATAGCACTTTTCCATTTTTGGCAAGATGAATCTGTGCTAAAGGGCAACAAATTCTGTCTCCTTGGTTCTCTTCAGGTTTCTGTTCCCAGAATTTGATTAGTACTTCAAATCTAGCTAAAATTCTGAGTATGGCTATGCCTAAAATAGATTATTCTCTAGGAACTAAGACACTTTCCATTGTCTGGAAACTGTAATGCCTTGATCTGACCAACAACCTGCCTGGTTCAGAAGGCACTGAAGGTGAAAAATTCTCAAATAGTTTGATACTGGTTTCAGTTGTATTACTTGAACAATATATTTTAAATGTTCCATTTTCCCTAGTTTTGTTACAGTTACGTTCCTTTTAACTTTCTTGTCTTTATGTTGAAGTCATTTTTCAAACTAAATAAATCAACATCATTCCATTTGCCCACTAGAAACTGCAAAGCAAGCAGGAAGGTGAGCCACATTGAAAGTGACAGAACTATTGTTAGATAAGCAGAATATATTTTACATAAGAAAGAACAATATCAAATTGAATGGTAAGTGGCATACTGCAAAATGAAATTAAAGACATAAGAGAAATATATCTTTTCTCTCCCTTTTCTGAGACCCAGTCTTTTCATATTAAATGTTAAAGGTTATATAAACAATGAAATGGAAAGCAAATGGAAGGTGGCATAATTTAGCTGCTTTTCAACAGATATCAGAGAATAGCATTACTTTTTTTTTTGATTCAGGTTTTTTTTTTTTTTAAGATTTTATTTATATCTTTGAGAGATAGAGTTACAAAGAGAGGGAGAGACAGAAAGGTCTTCCATCCACTGCTTCACTCCCCAGATGACCACAGCAGCTGGAGCTGGCCAATCCAAAGCCAGGAGCTGAAGACTTCTTCTGGATCTCCCATGTGGGTACAGGGGCCCAAGCACTTGGGTCATCTTCCACTGCTTTCCCAGGCCATAGAAGAGAGCTGTATAGGAAGTGGAGCAGCCAAGACTTGAACCGGTGACCATGTGAGATACCAGTGCTGCGGACAGAGGCTTAGCCCACTATGCCACAATGCCAGCCCCCTGGATGTGGTTTTAATATTCAAGAGAGACTCGAGTTACAGAACCTTCCCAGGACACTGGCGAGGATGGGCAAGAGTTTGCACCGGGAGCTGGGACATACAACCACCTTGCTCTTGTCCAGTTGGGTTGGGCCTTCTTCAGCAACTAGTGACAGGGAGGCCATAGTCCAGTCCCTCCGCCCAGAGTCCCAGCTTGGGTGGTGGAGAGATTGGCTTCCCTGGCACCATGTCCCAAAGCAACAGACCCCAGCATACCCATGCCTTCTGCCCTTCCTCTGTGAGGGAGGGGGAAAAAAGGGAACTCCTTCAGTGTCCAGCTGGAGCTTGCACCACATGAACATGCAGAAGGCTCACAACCACAGGACTCTCTCGGTGGATGCAGAAAAGGCTTCTGACCAAGCTCCAATCATTTCATTACCAAAATACACAGATGTAGGAACAGAAGGAAATGACCTCCAACAGAACTAAAGCCTTCTAGGACAAGCCCGTAGTAGACATACTCAATGGCAGAACACCAAATTCTTTCCCCTGGGGCCAGTGTGGTAGTGCTTGAGATGCTGGCAGTGCCTGCCGGAAGCCCCAACAAGAAAAGAGCAGCCTTCTTCTCTGCCCATGACGTCCAAAGTCCAAAGCTCCCAGGCTGGTTGTCCTACAGGTTCCACCAAGGACTCCCTCTCCAGATGCACTGGGCCCGCAGCCAATACAGGGACCAAACACGCCCCGAAAGCCAAAACACCGCCAACACCACCACCAAGCAGACCCCACCTCCTTATGGCTCCAGGGGTTGCCCTCTCTCCTGCTCTCCCCACCCCCAGCGCCTCTGAGAACCGCAAACTCTACCTGGAACCCAGAGTACTGCGTTATTTTAACATCAAAATAATTTTCAGTAAAATCAGGCTCACACAGGAGAAATTAGAAAAGTTTTATGCCTTGTGATATCTATAATCTTAAAAAAGATGAGCCAACACTGTAGAATGAAGATAATCAACTACCTGGTACAAATAAGACACCCATGCAACGTCTGGCTTTATTTAATGATTGTCTCAAAGGAAAAGAAGAAAATGCTCAATAAACTATTTTTATGGGATTAGTACACTTGACACTTATTCAGCTTCCAGGAACAGACTAAACTTGCTATTCGCTGTTACCTTATCTGCCTGGATGTACTGAAAACTATGAACCTTCTCTTGTACATTTAAACAAATTGAAGAAAGATACAGAACCACAACTAAAATATGGCTTGCCATAGGAAACCAATCAGATCACAAAAGGCATCTGAATAGATTATGCATTCATGAATATAAATTTAGATTACAATCTACTACAGCAAATATCGTTAAGTCATACTATTACTTGGAGAATAGACATAAATCTCTTTAGTATCCATATTGGAGAAGGCTTTTGTGGCTTGTAAAGAAAAAAAAAATAATGTCAACTGATCATTCCAGTTGATTGCTAAAATGCTTTTTTTTTTCTGTATTACATAGAATTCAGTAAGATAGAGTAGGATGGTGCAGTGGCCTAAAGACTAACCACAATGCATTTTAAAATACCTATGATGATTGAACTAAGTTAGTTTATGATATAATTCTGTAACAAAGGTAAAGATAGAAAACAGAAAAGGTAAAATAATAGCATGTTATACTGCTCTCAATCAGCAGGGTCCTAGCAACTCAAACATTTGCTGTTAGAAAGGAATAAATGAAAAATAAGAAGTGGATTAAGGCTTTGTGGAAGGGAATTAACTTCATATGTTCATTATTTCTGGAACATATTTTGTGCTTATTTGATAATTGCCTTTAAGTGTTAAAATAGGAAAACAATGCAGTGATATGAGTTTTAAATAGCAAAATTTATAGTTACAATATTAATTATAAAATTCCTACTGTAGGTTTTTCCATATTAGCAGAATTATATTGGTTGAATAACTTGTTGTATATATGCAAAACATGGGGAAAAAAACCTGAAGTCATATCTCATTGTTTATAAGACACATACAATTAAGCAAATAAATTAGCCAAAGTTACCTTGAGGTTCTAAATTCTGATTTTGCACATTGTCACATTTTATCAAAATAGGCACATGAAAAGATCATCTAGGATTGAATTATAATGAAAATGGAAGTCTGAAATGTTACAGAATAGTTCATGAAGGAGACAGCACTGGAGTTATGGTTTGATATCCACACAGGATTTAAAAAAGTTACTAAGGATTGTCTTCTGAGACACAAGAAACGCAATTTGGCAAGTCATAATAATCTGGTAAACCTTTAAAAGCAGAATCTTTTGGAACTCTTAACTCTGGCTTCCATTGTTGG
Organism: Oryctolagus cuniculus; assembly: GCF_051225735.1. Classification (NCBI taxonomy): domain Eukaryota; kingdom Metazoa; phylum Chordata; class Mammalia; order Lagomorpha; family Leporidae; genus Oryctolagus; species Oryctolagus cuniculus. Next base: position 113,929,962 of record NC_142869.1, on the reverse strand, counting down.
GCTATAACTTAGTCTCTAGGCTGTCTTAGATGTTCCCTTGTTTTTATGTTTATCTATGTACTGTGTCATTTCCAGATCAATTCCTATTAGGAAGAAATGAATGCCATTTTTGATGTTCGATAGCCTTTTCACTGAGAACACCACCAACTTTCACTGCAACTGCTACCCCACCCCAACTATATTACTTATAACCTGGTGTCTACTTATAACCTAATAATGACCCTTTAAGCACAAATTTAGAGCTTCATTCTTAAATTCTTCATCTTCATGGCCCTCTTCCATATGTACCTTAACCTTTAGAAGAAATTAATAGTCATCAGGTAGTACTATTTATTATTTGTATTAAGAATTATATATGATGGAGCTATGGGTTTGGTAAAGGAAAAAAATATCTGCAGGTCATTATAAGGATTTCATATAGGATTTGGAGTGGGCCATATGGAAGACTCTGAAAAATAAATGATAGTCAAACAATAGAGCCGTCTACCATATGTGGGCTGAGATTTTTTCATAATATATTCTTTTTGCATTTATTTCATTTTCATTATTTTAACAGATTCAATGACCTATAAATACAAGTCTAAGTATAAATATTCCCTTCTTTCTTCCTTCCCCTACATCCTCTTTACTTCAACCTTTCTGTCATTTATTTTACTTTTTGAGATGACATATTTTAAATTTACATTGCAGCAAAAAGGCTTAATATTTCACTGAATAAAAAGTTTAAGAAGTAAAAAGCAAAAAGACCTAGTTTAGTGGGAATATAGACAATGGCTATAAATAATACTTGAATAGAAAAATGTTCATTTCACCCATATACAGTTTGTCAACTAGTCATTAATATCATTCAGTGAAATAAAACCAATGACAAAAATATAACATCTCTATATTTCTTGTGTTGTCACATGATAATTTCATTTGGACTTTAAATCATTTCCTCACAACAGATTAGGCATAGTAATACTTTTATGCAGATTGTAATGCATAACATATTATTTAAATATTTGTTTACTCATTAATATAGAGATCAGATTTCATGTATTTCATATATACAGTTTGAAGAACATAATGATAATTCCCACCTTCACTCCCTCACACCCTCTCTCCTCTTTCCATATTTTTCTTTAATTGTTTTGATGATATATATTCAACTTAAATTATAATCATAAACTTAATCCTCCACTAAATAAAGAATTCAGCACATAATAAGTAGAAAGACCACTGTTCCTCAGGAATATAAGAGCTTTAAATAATAAATCCCAAGATGTCAATTTCACACATGTCCTTTTTTGTATTCTGTATATTAGTTACCACAAATCAACAAAAGATGATATTTGCCTTTCTGTGACTGCCTAATTTTACTAAGCATAATGTTCTCAAGTTTCATCCATTTTGTTGCAAAAGGCAGAATTTCTTCATTTTTTATGACTGAGTAGTATTCCATAGTGTGTGTGTATGTGTGTGTCTGGGTGTATATCACATTTTCTTTATCCAGTCATTAGTTGATGGACATCTGGGTTGAGTCTTTATCTTAGCTATTGTGAATTGAGCTGCTGTAAACATGGGGGTACAGAAAACTTTTTTTTCATGTCTGATTTCACTTTATTTGGATAAATTTCCAGGTGTGGGATAGCTGGGTCATATGGCAGAAGTATTTTCAGATTTCTGAGCAATCTCCATACTGTCTTCCACGATGGCTATACTAATTTGCATTTTTACCAACAGTGAATGAAGGTAACTTTTTCTCAACATCCTCCCCAGCATTTTCTGTTTTTTGACTTTTGGATGATAGCCATTCTAATAGGGATGAGGTCAAATCTCATTTTACTACTTATTTACATTTCCCTGATGGGTAGTGATCCTGAGCATTTTTTTTTATGTGTCTGTTAGTCCTTTGAATTGCATCCTTTGAAAAATGTCTGTACATGTCCTTTGCCCATTTATTAACTAACTAGTTTTGTAGTTGTGGAGTTTCTTGAGCTCTTCATAGATTCTGGATATTAATCCTTTTTCATTTGCATATTAGAAATATTTTCTCCCATTCTGTCAATTGCCTTGTCATTTGGTTGAGTCTTTACAGTGAAGAAGCTTCTTAAATTTGATATAATCCCACTTGGCAATTTTTACTTTTATTGCCTGTGCTTCTGGGGTCTTTTCCAAGAATTCTTTGCGTATGCTAATGTCATGCACAGTTTTCCCCAATGTTTTTCTCTAGTAACTTGATGATATCAGGTTTTAGACTTAGATCCTTCACTCATTTAGAGTTGAATAAGGTATAAGTGTTTTAAATTCCATGTGTATCAAATTTTCCCAGCACCATTAGTTGAAGAGACTTACTCCAGATATTTATTTTAGCTCATTTTTCAAAGTTAAGTTGACTGTAGATGCATGGATTGATTTCCGCAGTTTCTATTCTCTTCTGTTTTGTCTAGATGTCTATTTTTGTGCCCATACTAGGCTGTTTTAATTACAACTTCCCTGTAGTATGTTTTGATTTCTGGCATTGGGACACCTCCAGCTTTGTTTTTGTTGTTTAAGATTGTTTTAGCTAATTTGGATCTCATGTTTCCATACAAAGAATTTTTTGTTTTGTTTTGTAGATCTAAGAATGTCGTTGGTGTGTTAATTGGGATCAGATTGATTCTGTAACTAGCTTTGGATTGTATGGATATTTTGATGATATTAATTTTTTTCAATCCACTAACATGGAAGATTTTTCATTTTTTTGTGTCTTCTATTTCTTTGTTCTCTTTTTTAAATATGTATTTATTTGAAAGAGTTACAGAGACAGAGGAGGAGAGACAGAAAATGTAAGTCTGCTGGTTCATTCCCTAGATAGCCACAATAAACAGGTTTGGACCAGGCTAAAGTGAGGAGCCAGGAGCTCTCTCTAGGACTCCCATATGGGTGGCAGGGGCCCAGAGACTTAGGCCATCTTCTGCTGCCCTCCCAGACACTTTAGCAGGGAGCTAGGTTCAAAAAGGAACAGCTGGGACTTGAACCATCGCCCATATGGATGCTGGCGCTGTAGCAGGTTTCTGAACACACCGTGGCACAGTTCTGGACCCTGTTTTCTTTCTGTAATGTTTTTCAATTTTTATTCGAGAGATCTTTTATGTCCTTGGTTAAATTTATTTCCAGATATTCAAAAAAAATTTTTTTCAGCTTTGTGAATGGTACTGATCTTGCAGGTTCTTTCTCAAACCTGGCATTGTTTGTGTTTACAAAGGGTATTGGTTTTTGTGTGTTGAGTTTATATCTTACAACTATACAGAACTCTCAATATGTTCCAGTAGTGCCTTAGCAGAGTCTTTGGATTTCCTATATATATAATCATGTCATCTGCAAACAGAGATAATTTGACTTCCTCCCTTCAGTTTGTATCCCTTGATTTTCTTATCTATCTTATCTATCTTTTAACTGGGGAGAGGTGAAACCTGTTTGTACTTTTTAAATGCATGTCCATGATGGCTGGTGATCCCGAGCATGTTTTCATATGTCTATTGGCCATTTGTTTTTTTTTTCCTTTGTAAAATGCTTCTTCATATCCTTAGCCCATTTTTTTTAAGATTTATTTATGTACTTGAAAGGAAGAGTTAAGGAGAGAAAGATAAATCTTCCATTCACTGGTTCACTCCCAAAATGGCTGCAATGTCTAGGGCTGGGCAAAAGCCAAGAGCCAGGTGATTATTCTGGGTCTTCCACAGGGATGAAGGGGCCCAAGCGCTTGGGCCATATTCTACTGCTTTCCCAGGCACATCAGCAGTAAGCTGGATTTGAAGTCAAACAGCTAGAACTGAAACTAGCTCCCATACGTTTGCCAGCCCCAAAGGCAGAGGCTTAACCCAGTAAGCCACAATGGCAGCCCCTTAGTCTATTCCTTAACTTGATCATTTGTTTTGCTGTTGTTGAGTTTCTTTGATTTTTGGCAAAGAATCTTTTCATGCTAGATAATCCTTATGATCAGTCACAGGAAAGAATGGATAACACAGTTTACATATGGAAAACTGATGGACAATCTACTCATTTTACTCAATCAGGGCAGTAAAGTATAAAGATATTCTAATACTGGCTTAGTGCAGATCCAGCACACATTGAAAAACTTAGTTAAAAAATAAGGTTTGATTATTTAAGCAATTGTTCACATCATGTGTTTTCTGGGGGTTGAAGAGAGGTGATTAACTAAGCTTCACATTACTCAGTTTATTAAAGGAGATAATACTATGCATTTATTATGAAAATTCAATGGAGTAAGTCCCATGATAGGAGAAAGGTTGAAATGTCATGAAGCACAAAAAAATAACAACAAAGTTTTCCATCCTAGATTTATATTTTCTTACATAAGAAAGACTCAATACAACCTGTCACGTTCACCTTTGCTACCCCGACATAGTGTGAAAAACAAAGAAGATGTTTAGTCTTTAAGTAGATCTATCACTTTTCTTGAAGCTACAAAGAGATCAAGAAACTCCACAACATCAAAACAAACAACCCACTTAAGAGATGGGCCAAGGACCTCAATAGACATTTTTTTAAAGAAGAAATCCAAATGGCCAACAGGCACATGAAAAAATGTTCAGGATCACTAGCAATCAGTAAAATGCAAATCAAAACCACAATGAGGTTTCACCTCACCCCAGTTAGAATGTCTTACATAAAGAAGTCTACCAACAACAGATGCTGGCGAGGATGTGGGGAAAAAGGGACACTAACCCACTGTTGGTGGGAATGCAAACTGGTCAAGCCACTATGGAAGTCAGTCTGGAGATTCCTCAGAAACCTGAATGAAGCCCTACCATAAAACCCAGCCATCCCACTCCTTGGAATTTACCCAAAGGAATTTAAATTGGCAAACAAAAAAGCGGTCTGCACCCTAATGTTTATTGCAGCTCAATTCACAATAGCTAAGACCTGGAACCAACCCAAATTCCCATCAACTGTAGACTGGATAAAGAAATTATGGGACAAGCCTCCAAGGCTCCTCCAACAGCAGGCAGTCCACTTAACACAGACATAGTATAAAATAAAAAAAATTAAAAAAAATCACAGTGACGAAAGAAGAATTAACTGTGCCAAGCAACAAACACAGAAATCGAGGGAACAAGATCAACGATGACACTATGATGCCTCCAAATAAACAAAACACCCCAAGCTAAGATTATGAAGATGATGAGATAGAAGAAATGCAAGATACGGCTTTCAAAAAATTTATGATAAGAACATTTAGATGTTTTCAAAAGCAAATCCTTGAACTACAGAAATCCTTATTGGACAGGATTGAAAATCTCTCTCGTGAAAATGAAATTTTAAGGAAGAATCAAAATGAAACTCAGAAACTAGTAGAACAGGAAAGTGTGATAGTGAAGAGAAATCAAAATGAAATGAAGAGCTCAATAGATCAAATGACAAACACATTAGAGAGCCTTAAAAACAGAATAGGTGAAGCAGAAGAGAGAATATTGGACTTAGAAGATAGAGCACAGGAAAAGATACAGTCAAACCAAAGAAAAGAAGAGGAAATTAGAAATCTAAAAAATATTGTTGGGAATCTACAGGATACTATTAAAAAAACCAACATTCAAGTTCTAGGAGTTCCTGAAGGCATGGAGAGGGAGAAAGGATTAGAAGGCCTTTTTAGTGAGGTACAAGCAAAGAACTTTCCGGGTTTGGAGAAGGACAGAGACATCCGAGTACAGGAAGCTCATAGAACCCCCAATAAACATGACCAAAAGAGATCCTCACCATGACACATGGTAATTAAACTTACCACAGTGAAACATAAAGAAAAGATCCTAAAATGTGCAAGAGAGAAACGTCAGATTACTCTCAGAGGATCTCCAATCAGACTCACAGCAGACTTCTCATCAGAAACACTTAAAGGCTAGGAGGGAATGGTGAGACATTGCACAGGTACTAAGAGAGAAAAATTGCCAGCCCAGAATATTATATCCTGCTAAGCTCTCATTTGTGAATGAAGGTGAAATAAAGACCTTTCATAGCAAACAGAAATTGAAAGACTTTGTGGCCACTCGTCCGGCCCTGCAAAAGATACTTAAATATGTGCTACACTCAGAAACACAGAAACACGGCCATCAATATGAAAGAAGGGAAAGGAAGAACACCTACCAGTAAAAGAGCATGGGAAGCTCAAAGCATATACTAGAAAATATCTCCGGGAAAATGGCAGGGCAAAGTCACTATGTATCAATAGTCACATTAAATATTAATGGTCTTAACTCTTCAGTTAAAAGACACTGATTGGCTGATTGGCTCAAGGAACACAACCCAACTATTTGTTGCCTACAAGAAACACATCTCACTAACAAAGATGCATGCAGACTGAAAGTGAAAGGTTGGAAAAAGATATTCCATGCCAACAGAAACCAAAAAAAAAGCAGGTGTAGCCATATTAAAATCAGACAAAATAATCTTTAATAAAAAAACTGTTAAGAGAGACAAAGAGGGACACTATATAATGATTAAGGTTCAATTCAACAGGAAGATGTAACTATTATAAATGTATATGCACCTAATTACAGGGCACCGGTCTATTTAAAAGATGTGTTAAGGGACTTAAAGGGAGACTTAGATTCCAATACAATAGTACTGGGAGACTTCAATACTCCACTCTCAGAAATAGATCAACCAGACAGAAGATCAACAAGGAAACAGCAGATTTAATCGACACTATTGCCCAAATGGATCTAACAGATATCTACAGAACTTTCAATCCCACATCTAAAGACTTCACATTCTTCTCAGCAGTGCATGGAACCTTCTCTAGGATTGATCACATACTAGGCCATAAAGCAAGTCTCAGCAAATTTAAAAAAAATAGAATCATACCATGCAGCTTCTCAGACCACAGCGGAATGAAGCTGGAAATTAGCAACTCAGGAAACCCCAGAAAGTATGCAAACACATGGAGACTGAACAACATGCTCCTGAATGAACACTGGGTCATTCAAGAAATCAAAAGAGAAATCAGAAACTTTCTGGAAGTAAATGAGGATAACAACACAACATATCAAAACTTATGGGATACAGCAAAAGCAGTATTGAGAGGCAAGTTTATAGCAATAGGTGCCTATATCAAGAAATTGGAAAGGTACCAAATAAATGAGCTTTCAGCACATCTCAAGGACCTAGAAAAACTGCAGCAAACCAAACCCAAATCTAGTAGGAGAAGAGAAATAATTAAACTCAGAGAACAAATTAACAGGATTGAATTGAAAAAAACATTACAAAAAATCAGCCAAGCGAGAAGCTGGTTTTTTGAAAAAAATAAACAAAATTGACACCCCATTGGCCCAACTAACTAAAAAAAGAAGAGACCCAAATCAATAAAATCAGAGATGAAAAAGGAAACATAACAACAGACACCACAGAAATAAAAAGAATCATCAGAAATTACTACAAGGACTTGTATGCCAGCAAACAAGAAAAGCTATCAGAAATGGATAAATTCCTGGACACATGCAATCTACCTAAATTGAACCAGGAAGACATAGAAAACCTAAATAGACCCATAACTGAAACAGAAATTGAAACCGTAATAAAGGCTCTCCCAACAAAGAAAAGTCCAGGACCAGATGGATTCACTGCTGAATTCTACCAGACATTTAAAGAAGAACTAATCCCATTTCTTCTCAAACTATTCAGAACAACCTAAAAAGAGGGAATCCTCCCAAATTCTTTCTATGAAGCCAGCATCACCTTAATCCCTAAGCCAGAGAAAGATGCAGCACTGAAAGAAAATTATAGACCAATATCCCTGATGAACATAGACGCAAAAATCCTCAATAACATTCTCGCCAATAGAATACAACAACACATCAGAAAAATCATCCACCCAAACCAAGTGGGATTTATCCCTGGTATGCAGGGATGGTTCAACATTCGCAAATCAATCAATGTGATTCACCACATTAACAGACTGCACAAGAAAAATCATATGATTATCTCAATAGATGCAGAGAAAGCATTTGATAAAATTCAACACATTTTCATGATGAAAACTCTAAGCAAATTGGGTATAGAAGGAACATTCCTCAATATAATCAAAGCAATTTATGAAAAGGCCACAGCCAGCATCCTATTGAATGGGGAAAAGTTGGAAGCATTTCCACTGAGATCCGGCACCAGACAGGGGAGCCCATTCTCACCACTGCTATTTAACATAGTTCTGGATGTTTTAGCCAGAGCCATCAGACAAGAAAAAGAAATTAAAGGAATACAAATTGAGAAGGAAGAATCAAACTATCCCTCTTTGCAGACGATATGATTTTTTACTTAGAGGGTCCAAAGAACTCTACTAAGAGACTATTGGAACTCATAGAGGAGTTTGGCAAAGTGGCAGGATATAAAATCAATGCACAAAAATCAACAGCCTTTGTATACACAAGCAATGCCATGGCTGAGGAAGAACTTCTAAGATCAATTCCATTCACAATAGCTACAAAAACAATCAAATACCTTGGAATAAAATTAACCAAGGACGTTAAGGATCTCTACAATAAAAATTACAAAACCTTAAAGAAAGAAATAGAAGAGGATACCAAGAAATGGAAAAATCTTCCATGCTCATGGATTGGAAGAATCAATATCATCAAAATGTCCATTCTCCCAAAAGCAATTTATAGATGCAATGCAATACCAATCAGGATACCAAAGACTTTCTTCTCAGATCTGGAAAAAATGATGCTGAAATTCATATGGAGGCACAAGAGACCTCGAATAGCTAAAGCAATCTTGTACCACAAAAACAAAACCGGAGGCATCACAATACCAGATTTCAGGACATACTACAGGGCAGTTGTAATCAAAACAGCATGGTACTGGTACAGAAACAGATGGATAGACCAATGGAACAGAATTGAAACACCAGAAATCAACCCAAACATCTACAGCCAACTTATATTTGATCAAGGATCTAAAACCAATTCCTGGAGCAAGGACAGTCTATTCAATAAATGGTGCTGGGAAAATTGGATTTCCACGTGCAGAAGCATGAAGCAAGACCCCTACCTTACACCTTATACAAAAATCCACTCAAAATGGAATAAAGACCGAAATCTATGACCTGACACCATCAAGTTATTAGAGAACATTGGAGAAACCCTTCAAGATATTGGCACAGGCAAAGAGTTTCTGGAAAAGACCCAGGAGGCACAGGCAGTCAAAGCCAAAATCAACTATTGGGATTGCATCAAACTGAGAAGTTTCTGTACTGCAAAAGAAACAGTCAGGAGAGTGAAGAGGCAACCAACAGAATGGGAAAAAATATTTGCAAACTATGCAACTGATAAAGGTTTAATAATCAGAATCTACAAAGAGATCAAGAAACTCCACAAAAACAAAACAAACAACCCACTTAAGAGATGGGCCAAGGACCTCAATAGACATTTTTCAAAAGAGGAAATCCAAATGGCCAACAGGCACATGAAAAATTGTTCAGCATCACTAGCAATCAGTAAAATGCAAATCAAAACCACAATGAGGTTTCACCTCACCCCGGTTACAATGGCTCACATACAGAAATCTACCAACAACAGATGCTGGCGAGGATGTGGGGAAAAAGGGACACTAACCCACTGTTGGTGGGAATGCAAACTGGTCAAGCCACTATGGAAGTCAGTCTGGAGATTCCTCAGAAACCTGAATGAAGCCCTACCATAAAACCCAGCCATCCCACTCCTTGGAATTTACCCAAAGGAATTTAAATTGGCAAACAAAAAAGCGTTCTGCACCCTAATGTTTATTGCAGCTCAATTCACAATAGCCAAGACCTGGAACCAACCTAAATTCCCATCAACAGTAGACTGGATAAAGAAATTATGGGATATGTACTCTTTAGAATACTATACCGCAGTAAGAAACAACGAAATCCAGTCATTTGCAACAAAATGGAGGAATCTGGAACACATCATGCTGAGTGAAATAAGCCAGTCCCAAAGGGACAATTACCATATGTTCTCCCTGATCGGTGACAACTGACTGAACACCAAAAAGGAAACCTGTTGAAGTGAAATGGACACTATGAGAAACGGTGACTTGATCAGCATAGCCCTGACTGTTAATGAACAACTTAATACATTATCCCTCTTAGTAGTTTTTTTTTTTTGTCTGTTCTACTTAATATGACTGGTTTAATTCTGTAATTAATACACAGTTATTCTTAAGTGTTGAAATTTAACTGAAATGTGATCCCTGTTAAATATTAGAGTGGGAATAAGAGAGGGAAGAGATGTACAATTTGGGACATGCTCAAGCTGACTTGCCCCAAATGGTAGAGTTAGAAACGTGCCAGGGGATTCCAATTCAATCCCATCAAGGTGGCATGTACCAATGCCATCTCAATAGTCCAAGTGATCAATTTCTGTTCACACATTACTAAAATATAGGATCAGAATTAATAAATGTGAGAAATAGTGAGTTGTATTCACTCTGATGGAACCATAGAGTGCCTTAACTAAGATGCCTCTATTTTATTGAGATTCATAGAGAGACCGAGAGAGATCTTACCCAGTAATTCAGACTCCAACATGTCTGTAATAACTGGGGCTGTTCTAAGACCAAAGTCAGGGCAGGAATTTAATTCAGGTCTCCCACATGCATAGTAGGAACCCAGTTACTTGATATATCACCTCTCCCTTTCAGCGTCTACATTAGCAGGAAGCTGGAGTCTGATGTCAGACAGCAAATCCAGGCCTTCTTATGTGGTACACAGGAATCCTGTCTACCATCCTAAGTGCTAGGCTGAATGTCTGCCCCAAGATGGACATTGTTTAAAAGTCATGCTCATTTTAAATCAAAATCATGCAAATGATTGTTAAATAAAAGTGACTCAAGCTGCTTAACGTATCTTAATAGATTCTGACATCTGTTATCACATTTGACAGTAGATAGGAAGCAAATTTACTTTCATAAAATTCCTGTGACTTAGCACAATATGTGGACCATCTCTCATTTTCTTGTCCCAATATCATTACCATCACTTTGGTATCCTAAATAACTCTGGACATAGATTTCCAAGATTCCATCACCCAATACAACGATCCTGCAAAATAAATTTATTTTCCTTCAAACAGACATAATTGTGTCAAACATGCAACTAGATAAGAACTATCATTTCCATTCTGGATGAAGACTTTAATTTTCAATTTAGAGAGAATTCCATGTCCAATATCTTACACATGACCTTCTTTTTTTAGGCCCTTTGCTAAACTTCTATCCCTTTGATAGGTGGATGAATTTCATTCAACTTAGTGATGACTTTCTTAAGGACCTGAAAGTCATTCTTTTGAATAGTAATCATCAAAAAAGATAGGGTTTCTTTTCTCAGACTCTGTGGAAGGATAGAATCCTAACTTTAATCACGGCAAGCTAACAGACACATTTGGACTAATTACATTTACACTGATAGCTCCTGTGTCAGCTTTCACATTCCTGATACTACTTGAGCACCTGCACCAGCCTCCTGCCTAGTCCCTCATTCTCCCTTAAAAATACACAGTTACCTCTGCAAATTGAAATGGAGCTCAGCTGCTTCAACTTTATCATTAGCTATTGGATAGAATCAGTTTCATCACTTTAATGCTTGGCTGTGTTTATTTTTGAGGGACAACATATGATCATATGGAAAATTTAATTAACACTTAATAGTCTATATTTGTGCCAAGAAATGTCCATGGAAATTAGAAGCCCTACAAATAACTCTGACAATCTTAGAATTGACTGCTATGCTGTTTCATTAATTTTCAAAAATAACTTCTGTAGATCCAATTCTTTATATTATATTTTTGGCAGCAAATATCATTTTTAAAAACACATTTTTAACTTAGCAAATGGGCCTCACTCTGCTACATAAAACACCATTGTTACCTAATTTGTTGGACTTATCAATATTCATAAAATGTCTCATTGTAACAATCCTGTTTTTACAATACTTTTTCCTTTTAGGTTCCTAATTATAGAGGAGAAATCATCAGTTTCTGATCACAACCTATGACTTGTCAAACTGGACTGCACTTTCATGCAAAACATGTCTTTTCCTAGACTTTTACCTTACAAACACCATACAACAAGTATGATCCTAGTAATTTATAACTGACTTTCAAATTACAGCATCCTGAAGGACTTAGATAATTTACCAACTTGCCAAGTTCCAAGGATCTCTAATTAATGATATTCCAAATAAGTTCTCTTATATTCCAAGGACATCCTATCACCTTATCTGCCATTTTCATCACTCATTCACTTCAAGAAAGACAGTATTTGCATAGAATCTATTCACTATTGTCTATAAGTATGATCTTTCAATTTATGAAATGGACCTAGGGAAAAAGCATTAGCTGCTTCAAAATTCTGCACTTAGTAATCATTTATGTACTATAGACATTGAAATTATTATATCATATGATAGGCAGGTAGTACAATAGATTTATTAATGGAAAACATCTTTGTAGCTACACAGTTCCCTTGCCTGCTGCCAACAGGAATTAGTCACAAATTACCCATTAAGTAATTTTTAAATTGCCACTTGCATATGTTGAATCCTAGACTCAGTGTCAGAAATTTCCTATAATTCCATCTCCATATGATTCTTTGATTGCTACATTTATGTGACTCTTTTTTCATTTTCCTATTCAGAGATATCACAACCAAAGTATATTCTGACCATCAGGTTTATATATGGTCCCATGTTTGGCCTCTTCATTTTGCTTGACTTTTAGCATACTGTTACTGCATGTTCCATGTGATTTCCAGATTCCAGATTCCTCAACATTATGTTACCACGTTTTTTGTTTTAGCATACTGTTACTGCATGTTCCATGTCATTTCTAGATTCCAGATTCCTCAACATTTTGTTGTTACCATGTTTTTTGTTTTGAAAATTTAGATTACAGTTTTGTCTCTGATTTCTCATTCAGAAAAAAAAATGCTGATCTGTCAGAAAGCAACTTGGCTAAGCTCAAGAGCCAAGATTTGAGAACATCTACAATTACAAGAAAGCACACCAAGTAACCTTTTAGTTTGCTGCGTGCTATACTAGGTATAGGTTATGAAAATTGTTACTTCAACAAGGAAGAGTGTTTAATCATTTTAATTGGTATGGCATGTACACTTGGCCTCATATCCAATGGAAAAGCAGAGGAAAAGTTTTAAATACCAGATACAGCTTTTTGACCATAATTCTGTCAGTTATTAAGTCCTTACTTCTTAGCTTGGTGAAAGGAAGTTGAAAGCAGTCGCTCAGGTTTGTGACCCAAACTTGGTCTTGGGCTGTGCTGATCACTCTAACAGAGCAATGTTACCGACTGAAAAGGTACTGAGGATTCTATAAACTAAAGCTTCTCCTAGAACATTGATCAGCTGCGCTATGCTGGACCAGTGAATTACAGAAATAAATTGATCCACCATTCATAATTCTTGACAAACAGCCTAGGTAATTCATTTGAGTGTTCTCTTTTTATCCCTAAAGGAACCCACTAAACCCCTCCCCAATGGGGTAAATGGTGTTTTTGACTGGAATTTGAGCTCCGTAATTAATGATTCTCATGTCTTTTGCTTCATAGATCTTCCAAGTCTCCTTGAATGATTGTAGTGATGCTTCTTCATGATGCTAGTCTGCCCTGTGATGAAATAGTTAAAATTCTGCAAACCACGTTTTTCTTCGCTTCCTGATTCAGTATTTGAACACTTACCAATTACAGTTATGGCTAAGCACTATCTCCTTGTTTTTGCTTTTCACTTCCTCAATTGCTAGTCAACAGTTATTTTAATAAATTTTATCTTCTAAAAGAATTGGTATATATACAGTTTACTGACTAGACACAGGCAAGTGCAATGGTCCAGAGGGCCAGTAAGGGATGGTATTGTGGCACAGCAAGGTAAGCTGCCACCTTCAATTCCAGTATCTGATATGAGTGCTGGTTTAAGCCACTGGTGCTCCACTTCTTATCCAGTTTCCGCTAATAATGTCTGGAAAGAAGCAGAAGATGGCCCACTTGATTGCACACACACACACACACACACACCTTCCCTGTGAAATCCAGATGGAGTTTTAGGTTTCTGTTTTCAGCCTGGCTCAGCCCTGGCCATTACGGCCATTAGGGAAGTGAACTAGCAAATGGAAGATCTCTCTTTGTCTATCTGTAATTCTGCATATCAAATGAATAAATAAATCTTGGTTTAAAGAAAATATATTTATCATTGATTATAAATATGCTGCCAAATGCAGTTACAAATAAATATTTCCTAACATAATATCCACTGTTATTATATCATTTGTTTCTATTATTTTTATTCATTTTTTTTGTTTGTTGAAACTTCTGGTAACAATCTCTAAATTTTAAAATCAGTATTAGGTATTAATGTGAGTGTAGTTGTACAGATTAAACAAAAGGAAGTATTCTAATAGTCTAACTTTTATTTAAACATGATGATTTAAACCATATATTTGATTTGTATGAGTACATATAAAATTTTATGTAAATTTTCAACATGCAAATGTATCCAGGAAATTGCGAATAAAGCTTAACAAAGAATTTAAAAGATGATAAAAAGTAAAACTTGAAAATACAGCAAAAAATAAGTCTAAATTTTGCAATGGGTATGTTATGGACATTGAGAAGTAAAAGATGATTCATACATAACTATGTATACACACACACACACAAACAGCTACAAACTCTATATTCTGCAACAAAATGGATGAAACTGGAGATTATTATGCATAGTGAAGTAAGCCATTTCCAAAAAGACAAATATCATGTTTTCTCTGATCTGGAGTAGTTAATATAGAATACAAAAAAATATAAGAGTGAAACACACAACTTATGATTGACTATTATTTACAACCATTGCATATATTCCTGTGGCCTGAAGTGCCAGCATCCCATATGGGCTTAAGTTCGAGACCCAGCTGCTCCACTTCCTGTCCAGCTCTCTGCTGTAGCCTGGGAAAGCAGTAGAAGATAGCCCAAGTCCATGGGCCCCTGCACCCATGTGGGAGACCCAGTGGAAGCTCCTGGCTCCTGACTTTGGATCAGCACAGCTCTGGCTGTTGCGGCCAATTGCAGAGTGAGTAATCGGATGGAAAACCTCTCTCTTTCTCTCTTTCTGCCTCTTCTCTCTCTGTTTAGCTCTTATTTCTTGAGCTTCTAGCCATATTTCTTCAACGGTTCAATGCATAGCCTTGTTTTAGGTGTGTGTTATTTTTCTGTCTAAAGACACCTCATTCAGTATGCATTGTTGATATATCAACATTGAATTCAAAGCCAACAGCGATTCAATTCATGCCTGAATGAAGCTTATCTAACACATTTGTTTTCTCATGAGACACATCATAGACCTTTCTTGTGCCTGGAAAATATAGGCAACACTTTAGTACTATGCTCGGTGGCCAATTAAACAGCAAAATGATCATCAAAAATTTCACATTTGTGAAAAAGGTAGAAATAACCAGTCTATAAAAAGGGCACATGTTCACGTTATGAGAGACAAAGCAAGAAGGCTAAGCATTGCCTTCTTCTACCTAAGCTGGAGAAATGTTTTTCAGATAATTCCATTTTCTTGTTGCTCTGCAAATGCCCATTAATCATCACAGTGTTACCACGAATATTGATTCTGTGGTTACAAATTAATTTTAGTGAGTAGATAACTCTATAAATAAGAATTAACTGGATGTTGCATTATTTCTGATAGGAATTAGCTTGTAACTGGTTTTAGATGAATAAATATAAACTTCAGGATAGCTATGTGGGTACTTATAGAGTTATAACTCTTTGTACTACAAATAAACCTGTTCTTGTCCATGTAAAATAGCACATCAAAATAAACTGATAGAAAATTAAAGATATTTCTTAGAATGGAAAAATAAATTTTAATTTCATTCTAATAGAATTTCTAGCAAGGATGTTATACACTTAGTTTTACTCCTCAATCTGTTTAAAAGTTATGGTTTACAGTTAATTTTAAGTATGGCTATAATTTAAGCTATACCCTACCTTTGGATGATTCTTCAACCAATCCTATAATGACCAAGAATTACTGCAGTATGCACCGATGGCATTAGAAATGGCAGTGATTACTAATGTGTTTTCAATTTTAAATAATATTTTTATTAAATTTTAGAATGAACAAGGTAAATTTAATTAAAATATTTTTAAATTCAATTAGAGAAAAGAAAAAAAATAAGACAACTTTAAAATATGAGTACTGAATGTCAATATTACCTTTTGCTTAAAATATATCATGTTCTGCCTATTTCCTATAAAATTAAAGCACTTTAGGTCAATTTAACCTGTTCTCTATCTGTTTTAGCCCTCCTGTCTCCCACCACACTCATCTCCTCCCTTTTCCAAATTTCCACCTCCCTACATTTGTATACACAATAAAGGCAGGTGAGTATAACACAGTGGTTTTGAATCAGACTATGTAGCTTTGAGTCATAAACCTAAGCAGAATCACTGAGTGTTGATTTCTTTCTCAATATCTTCAAGTTCATTTTCTTTCAATGTATAAGAATAATGAAATAAGCCAGTTCCAAAATCACCAATCTCTGATTTGTGGTAACTAATATAGAGAGCACAATAATTTAATGTATATGGGTGAAAATGACAATATGAGATTTGATTGTTGTTTATAGCCCTCGTCTATATTCACAAGGAACAGTGATTTTTCTACATATTTGTTGATTAAGTTTGTGATTATAAAGTAAATTGAAAGCATGTAATTGCAAAAATTAAAAGAAACATAAGAAAAGAAAGAGGAGACAGTGAGAGCAAGGGAGAGAGGAAGTGTAGGCTGCAAAGTATCATTATGTTCTTCAAACTGTATGTAAGAAATGCATGAAATGTATTCTCTTTATATAAATAAAAATACTAAAGCCTCAATTTCAAGTATTCGAAAATTACGTGAAATGATGATTATAAATTATTTACAAACTAAGAACTAAATATATACTCTAATTATTGTTAGCATACTTTTTCAATGATGATGAGCCCAAGGACTTGGAGTTTCTGCTAAGGAATTGTCTCAGCCTACAATCCTCATCCACCTTTAGTCACCTGCTTAATCATCTTTGGCCTTTCAATTCAGTGCAAGTGTCATCGCTTGTAGAAAAAAACTCTGCAAAGCTCTGGATAGAGTGAAATAAAATGGCCCCATAGTACATATAATGTTATGGATACACTCAAGTTCTTGTGGAATTGCCTGTTTAGATTGCTGACTTCCCCACCATGGTAAGTAGTTCTAGGATAGTCTATTATATTCATCTGAAGATCACCATTCCTTGTTCCATTACATTGATCATAATACGTATTTGATATCTTTGTTGCTAAACTGACCCCTGAAAACAAATAACTTTGTACTTTTCAAAGCAGCTTATATCATGCATTCCACAGAACTCAAAGGGTGAAATAAATTAAACCTATTTTATCCCCTCTCCAAACTTATTTTCCCTATGTTTTGTCCTAAAATATTCTGAACATGTATCCTTGAGGAAAACTGGCTGAAAACCAGCCCCTCTGCCTTTTTCCCTCTGGCTCACTGCTCCTGTCTCCCACATTGTGCAATCTCTGTTACTGAAGTTGTGTTCTGAACAGCCGGCATCATGATGACACAGTATTGACTGCATCCAACGTGCCTCCTGACAGCTATCTTCACAAATAAAATTTAAATTGAAACTATTCCAAAAAACATCTATGACCTCAAGAAGATTTATCAGCTCTCTTGGTGTGTGTAGTAAATGAAAAGTTATTATTCTCCCTTCACACAAATCCTGTCTGACAGATGGTGTTTTGTTATTTTAGGAAAGTAGCAGTCCACTGAGTCTTTAAGAGGTTCCTTTAATAGCCCCATTGCACCATTTCCACAAATCTTTTGCTGCCCTCCAAGAGAACACATATAATAAATCTTTCTGTAATACAAGTACAGAGAAATAGGCCTCTCTTAGAGTTATAAGATGATATTAAGTATGAAAATGTGTAGGAAAGACCTGTGTAAACCATCAATGCTTTATAATTATGTGCATAAAAGCAGGAAATCTGTTTCCAAATAAGTTACCTGAGCGATATTACTTCATAGTCTCTCCATGTCTCCAAATGGCACTAGCCATTTAAAGTCGGTCTTGTCACTCAAGCATCTCTGTTCTCAATGTAACATTTTCCTTGTATCCCTAAATTCTAACCAGTAAGACTGGTTTTATACTTATTACTACCCTTAATACCACATAAAGGGAAACAAAAATAGAGTGAACTTCACCTAGAGAGCCAAGAGTTCTTGTGAAAATCTGAATAAAGAAGTGACACTTATGAATCTCAGGAGTCAGCAATCATTTGTCATTGTAGGTAGACAGACATCTTAAGAACTGCGCTACATATTCTGAAATTAAATGATTAGAAGTGGAGATTATTATTTAAGGTCATTATATGATTAAAGTTTGGAGATCATTAAAACTATAGTAATTTATCATTCATAGCTATTTGACAAAGATTAAAAAAATTCAATAAAACTATGTTTGGAGAAATACTGATACACATAATTATTTCTTTTCTTAATTCTTGTTTTTTGACTTTTTTCATTTTTGCTCCCACATATAAGTGAGAGCATTCAGTATTTGTCTTTCTGTGTCCTTATTTCACTCAAATTTACTGTATGTAAATCAAATGGTCAACATTCAATTATTGTTTATAGCCTTTGCCTATATTCAGGGCAAACTGGAGTCTTCTCACTTTCTATTTTTTGAGCTCTTAAAAACTAAAATAGGAAGGAAGGAATGAAGGAAGGAAAGGAGGGGGGGAGGTATATATCATATTCTTTGAATTATATCTATGAACAATGTTGAATCTGTGCTCCTTAAATGTTTTTATTTTTTTAGATTTTATTTAAAGTACACAAATTTCATGCATTTCATATACACAGATTTAGGAACATAGTGATACTTCCCATCCTACATTCCTTCTGCCCATGCTCCCAGCATTTTCCCTCTTCCCTCTCTTATTCCCACTTTTAATTTTTACAAAGACCTACTTTCAGTTTACTTTATACCTGTAAGACTAACCCTACACTAAGTAAATAGTTCAACAAATAGTATGAAGAACAAAAAATAAATAAATAAAAATCCACTGTCCCTTGACAACAGAGACAAGGGCTATAAATGATCATTGAATCTCAAAATGTCAATTTCTCACCTACACATTTTAGGTACCCTATTAGTTACTACAAATCAGAGAAAATATATAATAGCTCTCTTTTCTAAATTCACATTAACATGGGAATGATGAGCATTCTGTGGTAGTAATTATCAGGCTTTTATTGTGACACTGAGAAGATACATACGCTAATAACTTCCTTTTATAAAAAGAAAAATGAGTTCCTACATAGTTTCTCTAGTGCTATAATCTTATGTGTCCAAAGTATCTTTGTCAAAAAGGAGAAACCAACATTGATTCATTAGAATCATTGATTGATTCATTGATTGATTGATATGTTGATTAATTTGATTACTCAAACCCTAGGCTTACTTTGAATATCTCCAGATTTTCCAATAATGTTCTCTTTCTACTCTAGGGTTCCATTCAGGAAGCTACAATCTATTGTTTGGTCCCTCTTACCCTGGCTCTCTCCCAGTGTTTCATGGAATCATCGCCAGGGATGTGTTGAGGAGTACTTCTCTGAACTTCATTATCTATCCTTCAATGCTTCTCTGATTTTTGTTTCTCACAGTCAGGTGGGAGTTACTGAGTTTGAATATGACAAGAGAAGTTCAGTATATTTTGTATTACGTTGTATCATTGGCCTTACCCCTCCTTCACCCTCAGAAAGAGTAGGCAGATTTGACAAATTAAAGTATTTTAGAAACCATGGAAATTCATATGAGAATATTCTATAAGTGAATGAGGTCAAATACTGATTGTCACCAAGACAATTTGACCCTTGTGGGGAATTTGCCAGGGATTCTAGGAGCTCTGCAATATGTAGAACTCTTCTGTTACATTTCATTCAAATGTGAATGTCCCACCAGATGTTCCCATAAAAGAAAAAAATCATTTACAAATATCTGAACCTAGAATCAAACTCTGTTGTGCAAACAAACAATAATATTTTCCATGGATTTGATGTATGTTAAAAGCCCCAGCACTACAACAGCCAAGTAGGTTAAGGTAAATTTTTCCAGTTTTTAGGGACACAATCAAGGTTTGATTCATTGTTTTAGAAAACTATGTCACTGATAGTAGCATCATTCATGATATACAACAAATATAACTTCTGATATACTTTAGGCATAACATTTGTATGATTTTACATGAACAAATCTGCATTTATTTGTCCTTTATTTTAATGGCAAATAAAATGTGACAGTAATTCAGTTGAACATTAATTTATATTTTTATTAATCTAAACTTCTTTCCAAATTGATACAGCATGTGGCTCCTTAGTGTAATTATTCTAAGAACTTTCTCATTAAACATCTTAATTTCTTATTAATTGTTTTTTTTAGAGTCAATAAAGGCACTACTTAATTTTTAAAATAGTGTACATTGGTTGGTTATCAATTTTGTTGTTATTAAAGATTCATTCATTTATCTGAAAGGCAGCGAGTACAGAAAGAGGGAGAGATAGAGATGGATAGAAAGAGATCTTCCATCTGCTGGTTCACTTTCCAAATGGTTGCAATAGGCCAGGCGGAAGCCAGAATCCATGAGTGTTATCCAGATGTCAGATCAGTGTGGCAGTGGCCCAAGCACTTGGGCTATTCTCCACCACTTTCCCAGGATCATTGGCAGGGAACTGCTTCAGAAGCAAAGCATCTGGAACTCAAACTGTCACCCTTCTAGGATGCCAGTGTTGCAGGTGGCGGCTTCAGTCCTCTCACAATGCCATCTCCATTCTGGTTACAGTTTTTACAAATATTAGCATCACTGCAAAGGAAATATTTATTGTATGTTTGGTACTGTGGTGCAGTCATTAAGCCATTACTTTAGAAACCCATATGCCTCATTTGAGTGTCAGTTTAAGTCCTGGCTGATCTGTTTCCAATACATTTTCCTGTTGGTGTGCCTGGAAGACAGCCAGTTATGGCCAAGTACTTGGATCCCTGCGACTCATGTACAAACCAGATTGTGTTTCTGACTCCTTGTTCTGGCATGTCCCAGCCCTGGTAGTTGTAGGCATCTGGGGAGTATATCAGCAGATGGAATATTTCTTTTACTCTCCTGCCCCCACCCCCATGAACCTGCATTTTAAATAAATAAATATTAAAATATTTATTAAAAAGAGGATTTTATATCTAACATGGTTGAGAATCACATGGTTTTAATAACACAATGCTGTGATCTGTCCATCTACCCTAATTAAGTTCACTAAAACTGACAAGGTGTTAAACTTCAAGCATTTAAGTTCAAGTTTTATGTTTGGTCATTACAACAACACTTGTAGAAAGCAGGGTGACTAGAGAACACACTGCAGATAGTCCAGGTGTGGGAGCATTTTCCTGAAGTAGTTATTAGTGGCAATCTCTTTGATCCCAAAGTGCCCAGATTTGATGTTAAAATATTTGTTCTCATTTAAATTGGTAGAAATAAATAAAAAGGAAAAATGGTAGAGGGTGTCAGATAATACTGAGTAGTGATTTATTTACTCTGACCAACCATCAGACCACTTGAAGAAGCAGGATTTTACTCTACAACATGTCTTGCCCAACACAAACAACTCCGGATGGGCATTTGGCATAGCAGTTAAGATGCTGCTTGGGACGCCCATAACCCCAGGTCTGGGCTTGAGTCCCAGCTCTGCTCTTTACTTCAGCTTCCTACTAATGTGCACCCCGAAGGAAGCAGGTGATGGTTTAAACAATATGGTTCCTGCCAACCATGTGGGAGTCCCAGGTTGTCTTCTGGGCTCCTGATCAGATTGCCCGAGCCGTGTCTCTTCCAGGCAATTGAGGAGTGAACGAGTAGATAGAAGCTTACTGAGTTGCTCTCTCCACCCACACCCCACCTTTCAATTCCAAATGAATAAATAAAATACTTTAAAATAGCTGTTTTAAGGAAGCTAAATGAACTTCCAAGGAGCACATAGAAATGATGTAATACTCTAATAACATGACAAAGGGAAATAAATTTTAAAAATCAAGCAGAAATTCAATAACTGAAAACCACACCAAGTACAATTATAAACGTGATCTAAGTCATCAGTAGAATAAATCAAACACAAGAATCAGTGAGCCCAAACAGCCTATTTGAAAATGCACGATTGGAAGAGCGAGAAAAAAAAGAAAGAATTAGTAAGAATGAAGAAAGTGGTGACAAATTTGGGACAGTGTGACAAGAGCAGACATTTTAGTTATTGGGGTTCAATAAGGACTTGAGAATGCCTAAGAAGCAGACAGCATAGTTAAAGTGATAATAACAGGCCGGCGCCGTGGCTCACTAGGCTAATCCTCCACCTTGCGGCGCCGGCACACCGGGTTCTAGTCCCGGTCGGGGCGCCAGATTCTGTCCTGGTTGCCCCTCTTCCAGGCCAGCTCTCTGCTGTGGCCAGGGAGTGCAGTGGAGGATAGCCCAAGTGCTTGGGCCCTGCACCCCATGGGAGACCAGGAAAAGCACCTGGCTCCTGGCTCCTGCCATCGGATCAGCGCGGTGCGCCGGCCGCAGCGCGCCGGCCGCGCCGGCCATTGGAGGGTGAACCAACGGCAAAAGGAAGACCTTTCTCTCTGTCTCTCTCTCTCTCTCTCTCTGTCCACTCTGCCTGTCAAAAAAAAAATAAAAAAAATAAAAAAATAAAAAAAATAAAAAATAAATAAATTAAAGTGATAATAACAGAAAACTTCCAAACCAAGACAAAGATACAACTCTCCAGGTACAGAAAGGTCAAAGGCCACCAGAAAGATTCAACTCAAACAAGTCTATATGAGGAGATATTACAATCTTGCTGTCAAAGGTTAAACAAAGAGACAGTTCTGAAACCTGTAAGAGAAAAAAACAAATAACATATAATGTGGTCCAGTTCACCTGACTGCAGACTCACAAAAGAAACCTAACATGCCAGGAGGGAATAGGATAAGACTTTCACAGCACTAAAGGAAGGTATTTGCCAGACAAGAACACTGTATCTAGATATCATTAGATGTGGAGAGAGATACTCCACGATAAACAAAACATGAGAGAATTTCTCACTATTAAACCTCTTTTTCAAGAAATTCTAAAGGGAATTCTTCAAATTAAAAAAATGCTTCTTTAAAAAATGCTAATGAATAAGAAGAAAACATCCAGTGGGTAGAAAATGTTTGGGTGGATACTGTTCGTGGTGCAGCAGGTTAAACTGCTGCCTGCAATACTGGCTCACCCATGGGCAGTGTTTCAAGCCCAAGCAACTCCAATTCTGATCAAGATCCTTTATAAAAATGTGCCTGGGAAAGCAGTGGCAGATAGTGCAATTACTTTGAACCCTGCCAGCCAAATGGGAGATCTGGATAAAGTTCTAGGATCCTGGCTTTGGCTTGCCTCAGCCATGGCTGCTGTACCCATGTGGGGACTGAACCAACAGATGGAGGATCAGTCAATCTCTCCCTCTCTCATTCTCCCTCCCTCCCTCTCCCTTTCAAATACATGAATAAATCTTTAAATATGTTTTGGGGCTGGCCCTGTGGTGTACTGCGTAAAGCTAGCTGCTGCCTGCAGTGCTGGCATCCCATATGGCACCGGTTCAAGTCCCAGCTGCTCCATTTCCTATCTAGCTCTCTGCTATGGCTAGAAGACCTCTCTCTCTCTCTCTGCCTCTGTGTAACTTTGCCTTTCAAATAAATAAGTCTTTAAAATATATGTTGGTAAGAGTAGTTATACAATTTCAGAATGCTTTAATATAATAAAAATGATGTACAAACCAGTCACAACTTTAGTATTGAGGTGGAAAAGCAACACAATAAAAATACGAATACATTAAGATATAGGCAACATAGACAGACATAAAATGGAATATCAACAGTTCAAAAAGAGGGACAGATTGATGCAACAGATAAGATGCCACATGAGACAAATGTGTCTGTTTCGTGTTCCAACTCTTCCTCTTATTCCACAATCTGACTCCTTGTCCTCCTGCTAATAAGGATCACCTCTGGAGGCTGCAGGTGACAATGCAAGCATCTGGGTCCCTGACATCTCATGGAAGAGCCAGATTGGGATCCTTCCTCCTGGCTTTGGCCTGGCTCAGCCCTGGACATTGCAGGCATTTTGAGAATAAGCCAATGAAAGGGAGATCTCTCTAGCAGTATCTGTCTCTCATTATTTGTCCCTTTGCCTTTCAAACAAAAATAAAAGGAAATAATATTTTTCTAAAAAAATCCAAAATGCAGGGAAGAAGTAAATACATAGGCAGAGTTCATTATTTATAGTTCTTATCTCTTTTTATGTTCCTATCTTATTTTGTTATAAGATTTATTTTATTATATTACTCTTTAATATGTTTATATCCATTTTATCATGTTCCTAACATTATTATAATGTTAGATTTCTGACATTTAAAATAGATTTTTATATCAAAGACATTTTCAGTAAGCTTTGTGGTAACCTCAAATCAAAATGAATGTAATAGATTTATAAAAATAACAAGCAAATATTCAAAATGCACTACTGAAGAAAATCAATTAACCACAAAGGAAGATTCTAAGAGAAGGAGACAGAAAGAAAGGAACTACAACAAAACTATAAAACAAGGATTAAAATAACAGTAGTAAGACTTTACCTATCAATAATTACTTTAGATACAAATGGATTAAATTATCTAACTAAGACACACAGAATGATGGAATGAACAAGGAAACAAGGCCCAATTATATTCTTCTTACAAGATGTTCAGTTCTTCTCTATGGATAATCATAGACTTAAAATAAATGATATTTCATTTAAATGGAACTTAAATGTAGGAGTACATGCACACATAAAATAAATTTCTCCTTAAAACCAGTAATAAAGAAAAGGAAGGACATTCTGTAATGATGAATCGTTCAATCCAGCAAAAGAAAATAACCATCAATATATGGTCAGCAAATATAAGAGCACCCACATACATGAAGCAAATATTAAGAGGCCTAAATGGAGAGATATATTGCCATACAAAAGCAGCAGATAATTTTACATTTCAGAAATGTATAGATGATTCAGACAGAAAATCAACCAAGAAACAACTAGCTAAATTACACTTTAGATCGACTGAACCTAAAAACCTCTATATAATGTTCTATGCAGCAGCTTCAGAATACACATTCTTCCCAACAGAACATGAAAAATTTTCTAGTGTAGATCATAGTGCAGGTCACAAAACAAGTTTCTGTACTTTTTTTTTTTAAAGTAGAGATCATACTGAATATTATTTCTGACCACAATTCAATGCAACAAAACTAGAAAACGATAACAAGAAAAACTTGGGAAATTACATAAAAACATAGAAATTAAATAACTTTAGTCCCAAGCAACCAATGAATCACATATGAAATTAAAGGCAAATTTTAAGATGTTTTATAATAATTAAAATTGGAAATGAAACATATCAACACAAATGTAATTCTGAAAATTAGTTCTAAGAAGAGCATTTATAACAATAAATCTCACATCCAAACAGCAGAAAGTTTTCAAAGAACTTTATCACAGCACCTTATGGAATTATAAAACAAGATCAAATCAAACACCAAATATGAAAAAGGAAAGAAATAATCAAACATAGTGGAGATAAATTAAATAAAGACCAAAATAACAATACCAAAATTGGCTGGCGCCGTGGCTCACTAGGCTAATCCTCCACCTGCGGTGCCGGCACTCCAGATTCTAGTTCTGGTTTGGGCACCGGAATCTGTCCCGGTTGCTCCACTTCCAGGCCAGCTCTCTGCTGTGGCCCAGAAAGGCAGTGGATGATAGCCCAAGTGCTTGGGCCCTGCACCTGCATGGGAGACCAGGAGAGGCACCTGGCTCCTGGCTTTGGATCGGCACAGTGCACCAGCAGTAGCGGCCATTTGGGGGTGAACCAACTGAAGGAAGACCTTTCTCTCTGTCTCTCTCTCTCTCACTGTCTAACTCTGCCTGTCAAAAAAAAAAAAAAATCAATGAATTTAAAAGCAAATTCTTCAAAAACAACTAATCAAAATCCAAACACTCAGAGTAACTAAGGGAAAAGGGAGAACATTCAAATAAATTAGAAATAAAAAGGCTGACATTACAATGGACAGTACAGAAAAATAAAGGATTGTCAAAGACTGTACTAACAATTATATGGCAACAAATTTCATGACCCAAAAGACATAGATGCCTAGATACATATACATTACCAAGATGGAATAATGAAAAAACAGTATATCTATGTAGAATAATAAAGAGTAAGCTTAAATTAACAATAAATCATTTTCCATCAAAGGAATGTTCAGGACCACATTGACCACACTGCTGAATTCTACAAACATTTGTATAAAAATTAACACCAATTTTCTTAAACCATTCTTAAAAAAAAAGAAATAAAGGAATTCTACAAAATTTATTTTACAAGGGCAGCATTACTTTAGCAACAAAATCAGATAAGGACACATTTACATGTGTAAAATGACAAAATATGATTTCTCCAAAGCTAACATGATAGTAATTATTAGAGTTTTGGAAGGGAAGGAGTAAGAGAGGGATGGAGAAATTTGATTAATAGGTATTAAATTATTATACTTAAGAGTAAAAAGTTCTGTGGCTCATTGTACAACAGGGTAACTATAGCCAATATTATATAGTTCAATTTTTCTATAAAAACCCCTATAAGTTAGGATTTTAAAAAATGTGTTTATCATAAAAAGTCACATGAGGATTCCAAGATGGCTGAATAGGGAAAAGACATACTTCTTTAGACATAGGGAAAATAGCAGGAAAAAAAAAAGAAGAGTAATTACTTTCCCAGGTGAGAGTTATAGAGAAATTTGCAGTGGAAATTTTACAGAAAGAAGAGGGGTGCCATGGAACAGTGTCAAAATTATGGATTTGCAGTAATGAAGCAATGAACACGGATACCACACAATCCCCATAGCCAAGACTACAGGATACACCAGCTTAGGAGAACAAAGTGAGAGCACACTGTAGCAGTCCATGCCACCGGTTATATTGCCAGAGGGACTGCCCTGTAGATAATGCTGACTTTGAGTCCATCCTAGAGCTCTAACAGAGGACAGGATAGCAGCGTAATCCAGTAGAAGAAAAGCACCTTTCTTTCTTCCCATCTCCCCACAAGGGCACCTAGCAACTGGCGAGGAGAAGGCACAATTTTGACACTAGTAGCAATGGCAGAAGCTCTTGTGCACACCTGTGACCAGGGGAACTTACCAGAGGGAAATATCCACATTCCTCACTGACTTTGAGTCTGGCTGGGAGGGTTGACAGGGGTTAGACATTCACATAGGACTATGAGGTACCCCCTGCCTCTCAACATATCATGAGCTCCAGAGTTCAAATTACCAAGGTAGAGCACCCACAGTCAGCTGGCTCTGCTAACTTCTCTTTCCATTAAAGGGAAATTCTGCACCCCCACGACTGTGGGATCATTGCATGCTGTGACTTTTGGGAATCTGTGACTGCAGAATATGACACAGGGTATAGCTGGGTCTGTGAGCAAATAATGTGTGTGACAACAGAGGCTCAGAGCTCCCTGATTTCCTGGGCTGGGTCATTGCAGAATGAACCCATGCTGACACTGAGGACTGCACATATCCTATTTCGCAGTTTGTACAGCAGCACAGGTAAATGTTGGCATCCACTGTGGGCTAAACCCAGGTATTGACTGCCTTGCAAGAGAGGATGTGAGGATGTGATTATGCTACCAAGGTGATCATACCCTCCCCTCCTGCTGAAAATACAGATGTACCACATGAAACCTGAGTGTCCAACTGGATACTTTCCTCACCCTGGAGCACTAATAAGAGCTCCCTGCCCACAGCCAACACATGCTTCATGGTATTCACTGAGGAAGTAGACACTTCATTAAGCCACAGAATAAATCCATCAGAGGAGAAAACCAACAAGTATTTTCACAAATACCCCCCAAAAATGCAGAAACTCAAGAAACAACAATAAGGAAGATAACATGACTCCTTCAAAGGAACACAACACTTCAATATTAGAATGTGAAGATGAGGGCTGGCACTATGGTATAGTAAGCTAAACTTCCACCTGCGGTGCTGGCATCCCATATTGGCACTGGTTCATTCCCTGGCTACTCATCTTCTGATCCAGCTCTCTGCTATGGCCTTGGAAAGCAGTAGAGGATGGTCTAAGTGCTTGTGGCCTTATATCCACATGGGAGACCTGGAGGAAGCTCCTAGCTCCCAGTTTGGATCAGCCTAGCTCTTGCTATTGCAGCCATTTGAGGAGTGAACCAATGGATGAGAGACCTTTCTCTATGTCTCTCCAATTATTTTTCTCTGACTCTACCTCTCAAATAAAAAAAAAAATTAAGAACATGGACACAGAGATACTGATGAAATATCTGAAAAGGATTTCAAAACAATGATCTAGGATTACTCAGAGACAATGAGAAGCAAATTCATGAATTAAAGAAGTCAACACATGACATGGAGGACACATTTTATCCATGAGATTGAGATTGAAGAGAAATCAAGTTGAAATATTAGAAATTAAGAATTCAATATGTCAAATAAGAAATACAGTGGAAAGTCTTAACAGATTTGGTGAGGCAGAATAAAGACTTGGTGAGGCAAGAAGACAAATCTATGGATGTATTTCAATCAGACAAAAAAAGAAATTAGAAAAATTTAAAAGAATTTTCAAGACTTATGGAATAGTATCAATGAACCAACAAATCAAAATCATAACATGCATGTATTCTGACAATAATGAAATGAAGCTGAAAATTAACAACTATAGAATCTTTAGAAAATATGCAAAAATGGAGACAGAACAACACAATGCAGAATGAACAATGGATCACAGAATAAATCAAAAGGAAAATGAAAAAAATCCAAGAAATGAATGAATGAAGATGTCAGTAAAACACATCCAAACTTAGGGTATATTCAAAAGCAGTGATAAGCGGGAAGTTTATAGAAGAAATTGGTGCCTACATCAAAAAAATTGAAAGGCTTCAAATAAATGAACTATCAGTGCACCTCTTAGACTTAGGAAAACAACAACCACCAAACCCAAAATTAGTAAGAGGAAGGAAATAATTAAAATTAGAAGTGAAATAAAATTGAAACAAAAATGTAAAAGATCGGTGAAATGAAGAGCTGTTTTTTTAAAAAAGATAAGGAATTGATATACAATTGTCCTAATAAACCAAAAAAAAAAAAAAAAGAGGGAGAAGTCCAAAATCAATGAAGTCAGAGACAAAATGGGAGACATGGAAGCACTGGATACCATAGAAATAAAAATAGTCAAGTATTACTACAAACAGCTATACACCAACAAATTGGAAAATCTAGAAGACATGGATAGATTACTAGACACATACAATCTACAAAATGTGAGTCATGAAAACATAAACAGACCAATACACAAGACAGAGACTGAATCAGTAAAGAAGACCCTCCCAACACAGCAAAGTACAGGACCAGACAGATTTAGTGCTGAATTGTGTTAGGCTCTTAAGGAAGAATTAATTACAATTCTTCTCAAGCTATCAAAAAAACAATTGAAAAGGGGGAATACTCCCAAACTCTTTCCATGAAGCTAGCATCATCTTTTTTTTTTTTTTTATCTTTTATTTAATGAATATAAATTTCCAAAGTACGTCTCATGGGTTACAATGGCTTTCCCCCCCATACCGTCCCTCCCACCCACCACCCTCCCCTTTCCCACTCCCTCTCCCCTTCCATTCACATCAAGATTCATTTTCGATTATCTTAGTATACAGAAGATCAGCTTAGTATACCTTAAGTAAGGATTTCAACAGTTTGTTCCCACACAGAAACATCTTAATTCCTAAACCAGAAAAAAGATATAATGGAGAGACAACTGTATACGGATATCCCTGATGAGCATGGATGCAAAAATCCTCAACAAAATACTACCTAATCAAATTCAACAATATATCAAGAATATCATTCTCCTGGATCAAGTGAGATTTATCCCTGGTATGCAGGTATGATTCAACATTTTCAAATTAAATGAAATAAAAAAAAAAGATCTCTTTAGAAGCTACAAAAAACATTTGCCATAATATAGCATCCTTCATTACAAAAACAGTAAGCAATTTGGGTATAGAAGGAACATTCCTCAAGACCATCAATGCAATTCATGACAAACAAGGTAATACAAATTGGAAAAGAGGAAGTCAAATTATCCCTTTTGCAGAAGACATGGTTCCATTTATAGGGAACCAAAAGACCCCACTAAGTGACTATTAAACTCACAAAAGAGTTTAGTAAAGGTGCAGAATATAAAATTAGCACAAAAAAAAAAATAGCCTTTGGGCTGGCACTGTGGCTCATTTGGTTAATCCTCCACCTGCAGCGCCAGCATCCCAGATGAGCACCGGGTTCTAGTCCCTGTTGCTCCTCTTCCAGTCCAGCTCTCTCCTGTGGCCCAGGAAAGCAGTGGAGGATGGCCCAAATGTTTGGGCTCCTGCACCAGCATGGGAGACCCTGGAGGAAGCACCTGGCTCCTGGCTTCAGATCGGCGCATCAGCCATAGCAGACATTTGGGGAGTGAACCAATGGAAGGAAGACCTTTCTCTCTGTCTCTCTCTCTCACTGTCTATAACTCTACCTGTCAAATAAAAAAAAAAAAGATCGTAGCTATTGTATATACAGAAAATGCCATGGCTGAGAAAGAATTTCTATGAGGAATCCCATTCATAATAACTATAATCAAAGTACCTTGGAATTTATTTGAATAAGGAGGTGAATTATCTCTACAATTAAAACTACAAAGCATTAAAGAGAGAAATAGACACAAAAGATGAAAAAATCTTCCATGTATATATAGATATATACACACTCACATATATAAACAATATGGCATACTAATATATATGTTGTGATTTTATATATATAAACTGTGATTTTATGTATCTGTAAAATCATAAATGGTATAATTTAAATATAATATGGTATACTTTATATATATACATATATATAAAATATGGCATTCTACTCAGCCATAAAAAAAGAATGAAATCTTGTCTTTTGCAACAAACTATATGCAACTGGAAATCATTACATTTAGTGAAATAAGGCCAGCGCCGCGGCTCAATAGGCTAATCGTCCGCCTTGCGGCACCGGCACACCAGGTTCTAGTCCCAGTTGGGGCGCCGGATTCTGTCCCGGTTGCCCCTCTTCCAGGCCAGCTCTCTGCTGTGGCCAGGGAGTGCAGTGGAGGATGGCACAGGTGCTTGGGCCCTGCACTCCATGGGAGACCAGGAGAAGTACCTGGCTCCTGCCATCGGATCAGCGTGGTGCGCCGGCCACAGCACGCTGGCCGCGGCGGCCATTCGAGGGTGAACCAATGGCAAAGGAGGACCTTTCTCTCTGTCTCTCTCTCTCACTGTCCACTCTGCCTGTCAAAAAATAAAAATAAATAAATAAATAAATAAATAAATAAAAATAAAAACATTTAGTGAAATAAGCCACTCCCAAAAGAAACATGTTTTCCCTGATCTGTAATAACTAATAGAGTATCAAAAAATGTAATATATTGTAATGAAATAGATATTTTGAAATCTGATGATTGTTTACAGCCCTTTTTTCTACTGTTGAGGAATAGTCTTTTTTGTTATTATTTAACACTTTACTTAGTGTAAGGATAATATTCTGATATAAAATAAACTGAATGTAGATTATTATAATAATTAAGAGAGGGAGTAGGAGAGGAAGGAGGAAGAAAGGTGGAAGCATGGGTGGAATGGAGGGTAGTATCATTATATTCCTAAATCTGGTTTTAAGAAATTTAATTTAAAATCCTATGCAAATAATAATACTTATAATAATAATAAACTTTCCCCTACACCAAAAATGGATGATTCTAAAAACAATCTGGAAACTTATCAATTTCTTAAAATGGAAAGTAAACTGCTACCTTGTGTAAAAATTTGCATTTAAATGACTGTGAAAATAAATGACAATGTTGCACTGGAATATTTTCAACCAAGTCCAAATGGATAACCTGATTGATCTTATATCTTGCATCTTACAAGGAAGGAAATGTTATACAGATAACAAAACAAAACTAATATAATTTACTATGATGTTATATTGAATTAAAAACATTGAGATATTGTTAAAAAAAAGAGATCAAGATTCAGTATTGTGCATGTGGATATCCAGTTTCTTGGTACCATTTATTGATGATGCTCTTCTTTCTTCAATGTATATTTTTGATGCTTTAGTCAAGCATCTGTTGACTGTACACTTGTTGGTTCCTATTCTTATTTCTGGATTTCTATTTTATCCCATTGGTCTATGTGTATATTTTTATGCCATTATCATTCTGTTTAAGTAATTAGAAGGCTGCAGTATGTCTTTATATCAAGCATTATGATGCTTCCAGGTTTGTTTTTTGATCTAGACTACTTTGGGGATTTATGGTGCTTTTTACTTCCATATGAACTTTTTGTTTTTTTTCTAACTTTCTGAAGAATGTCATTGATATTTAATGGTGATTGCACTGAAACTATAAATCATATTGGGTTGTTTGGGCATGTTAATAATGTTAATTCTTTTAATCCATGAACATGATTAGCCTTCCCATTTTGTGATGTCTTCTTCCATCAGTGTTTTATAATTTTCATTGAAGAGATCTTTCACTTCTTGGCTACATTTAGTCCTGGGCATTTTATGTTTTTGTGCTATTGTGAATGTAATTGCTTACATGATTTCTCTTTGCAGCCAGTTTATTATAAGTGTATAAAAAACTAATGATTTTGTACACTGATTTTGTATCCTATGACTTTACTGAATTTGTTTCTCACTTTAAACAATCACTTGCCTCTTCTTCTGCAGGATCCCACTGTGAAATTATCTGCTGAAACAACTGTGAAGTGTGTTATGCTTGTTCTTCTTTGTTTCCACCTCCTACCCCAACCCTAGCCTGCAACAGAATTTCTAAGATAGTGAAGTTTTTGTTGACTCAACTCATTGGAATTTTCCAAAGTTCTAGAAGAGAGAGTGCTCTTTAGTAGATACTCAGTAAATATTCCTGGAAAGAAGCAAAGGAAGATGTGAGCTAGACTCTACTCATTTTGATATCACCCTTCAGTAACATAGGTTAGGAAAAACCTGTGCTGTAATATTTATTTCCCTAACTTCAAGTCTGTTTTAAGGTTTTAAGTCAAGCTGGAAAATCTCCCTTTATATAGGTTATATGATCAGTTTTAGAATATGAATTAGCTGAACTTTCAAGACATAATTCAAATAATTTAAATTCTTTCTAGGTTCAATAAATCATTTTATTCATCATCCTTTTAAAAACTCTATAGAAATACTAATACCAGTTTCATCTGCTATTGCAACATAAAATATAAAGCTTTGAAAAGTTTCAGCTGTAGAACTCTAATATGATTTTCTCTTCCTGATCTTGTACCCAAACCAACCAGGTTTCTTTTAGAAAGAGGAAACATTTTTAAACTGTTTTCTTTTGCAGTTCCTTAGTGACAGGGCTGTTTTGCAAAATCTCTATTTGCATCTGTGTTTCTCTTTGTTGCATAAAAGATTGATGAACCACTCAACCATAGTCTCCTGAGGATTATATCTTTTATATGGTCACTGAAATACTGTAGTTAATTGTGCATTTCTGATTAGTTAATGATGATTCCTTGAAGTCAATATTATAAATGTGGACAATATCCAAAGAAGCCTATTTTAATAAAAGTCCAAAAAGAAAAAAAGTCACATGTTTGAGGAGATGTATATATTTACCCTGATTGAACATTACAAATTGTATGCAGGTATCAAAACATCAAATGCTACCACATAAATAAAATAATTGCATTGAATCTTTTCAATGTTTTTAAAAATTAAAACAAAAAGTTCTACAAGCCAGTAAATTTGAGTATAGAAGCAAAAATCCACAACTAATATCAAATGAAATTCAACAGCACATTTAAAAGATTATGCACCATAATCAAGTGAGATTCAGGCAAGGAAGTCTCAGCTATTCAAATCAATAAACATGGCCAGTGCCGTGGCTCACTTGGCTAATCCTCTGCCAGTGGCGTCGGTACCCCGGGTTGTAGTCCCAGTCGGGGCACCGGATTCTGTCCCGGTTGCCCCTCTTCCAGGCCAGCTCTCTGCTGTGGCCTGGGAGTGCAGTGGAGGATGGCCCAGGTCCTTGGGCCCTGCACCCCATGGGAGACCAGGAGGAGGCACCTGGCTCCTGGCTTCTGTTCGGCGCAGTGCGCCAGCCGTAGTGACCATTTGAGGGGTGAACCAATGGAATGCAAACGTTTCTCTCTGTCTCTCTCTCTCTCACTGTCTAACTCTGCCTGTCAAAAATAAATAAATAGATGTAACACAGTACATGATATGACCAACTCAATTGATGCAGAAAAGACATTTGATAAAATCTAGCATCTCTTCATAATATGACTCTGAACAATTATGTATAGAAAGAATGTACCTCAAAATAATAAATGACAGCTATAACAAGCTGACAGTTTTCTTTTGAAAATATGAAACAAAACAATGATGATTGCTTTCACCACTTTATTAAGCATAGTGCTGGAAGTCCTAGCCAGAGCAATTAGGCAAAGAAAGCAAGGAGATTCAAATTGGAAAGGAAGAAGTCAAACTCTCATTGTGGGCAGAAGACATTTCTATGTGTAGAAAAATTCAAAGATTTCATCAAAACATTAGACCAAAAAACAAATTTAGCAAATTTGTTGAATGCAAAAATCAACAAGCAGAAATAGTAGCTTCTATAAACCAATAACATAACAAAGTTCTAAAACAGAAATCAAGAAAACATCCCCATTTTCAATAATTACAAAAAACCACCTAGGACTAAATTTAATCAAAGATGTTCATAAATTGAAGAGGAAACAAAAAATAAAATATATATACAATGTTCATAAAATCGAAGAATCAGTATCATCAAAATGTCTCTACTACCAAGGTAATTTATAAATTTCATGCAATCTCTATCAAAAGAGCAATGACATTTTTCACAGACCTGAGAAAAAACTAAAATTTTCCATGATACTATAGAAGAACCAAATGGTCAAAGCAAGCTTAAGTTACTGTATTATCTACCTTTAAAACACATTACAAAGCTACAATAATAAAATCAGAATTGTATAGCTATAAAAACAGCCACCGAGATCAATGGAACAGATTAGACCAGAAGTTAACCCACTCATCCACAGCTAACTGATCTTTCACAAAGGTGCTGAGATCATGTACAAAAAACAAAACTGCTGAGAACTTGCATATCCACCTGTAGAATAAAACCAGACCCCTATTTCTCATCTTGTACAAAAAATCAACTCAAAACTGATTAAAATCATAAGTGTAAGACTGGAAACTTTGAAACCACCATACTAAAATACATGGGGGTTACCTCAGGACATTGGAATGGGAAGTTTTTCGGGAACAGATCACAAATACAAAGGAAACAATTAAAAAAAAAAAAAAGATTTCAACAAACCAAAAAACTTTCTGCAGGGCAAAGGAAACAATGAACAGAGTGAGCAGGCAACTTACATAATGGGAGAAATTTATTTGCAAAGTATACATCTGGCCAAGTATCTAAACAGGAATATATAAGAAACTAAAACAACTAAAAAGAAAATCCCATTTAAAAAATGGGCCTTGAGGTAGTTGTTTGGCCTAGTAGTTAAGATGCCATTTGAGTTTGGCTAGCTGTATCCCATTTCCTTGAAAGAACTAGATTTGAGTATTAGCTCTACTTACAATTCCAGATCCATGCTAATTTGAAACCTGAGAAGCAGAAGGCAGGAACTCCAACAGTGGCTCCCTGTGGCTCCCAGGGGAGGCAGGGATTGAGTTTATGGCTCCCAGCTGTAGCCTGCCCCAGCTGCAGCCTTTGTGGGACTCTGGCAAGTGAACCAGCAGATAGGTGCTCTGTTTCTCTTTCACTCTGCCTCTCCAGTAAATACATGCATAATACACTTTTTAAAACGGGTGAGATTTAAATAAATCTTTCTCAAAGGAAGTCATACAAACGGTCAAGACACATATGAAAGAAAAAATGTAAAACTAATTATCAGGGAAATGTAAATCAAAAACCACAAGAAGATAACTTTACTGCAATTAGATCAACTACCAAAAAGGCAAAAGATAACAAATACTTGGGAGGATGTGGAAAAAAGAATTCTTGGCACTGTTTTTAGGAATGTAAATTAGTATAGCTACTGTGGCAAACAACATGGGAGATCCTCAAAGCCTAAAAATAGCACTAACATAGGATTCAAAATTCCATCCCTTTACTGGGTATATATGCAAAGGAAATAGTATCATGTGATAAAAGTATATCTGCTCTCTCAAGTTTATTGTAGCACTATTCACAATAGCCAATAAGCAGACATAGACAAACTATCGTTAGCAACAACATGAATTGAACTGGAGGCTTTTATGTTAGATGAAACATCCAAGCACGGAATAAGAACCACACAATCTCACTCATATATGGAATATGTAACAGCTGATATCCTAGACATGAAGAGCAGAATGGTAGTTATCAGAGGCTGTGGATACAAGCAGGCAGAGAAGGGGAAAAATATATTAACATGTACTGTGGGGAGCAACCCGGACTAGACTAAGTTACTGGAATTAAGACTTATTCTATGCATCTGCTCTCCCACAATATGGCGCTGAGAAGGGAGAAACAGCTTCTACACAGCTGCCTCCAGTTCAACCAATAAACTGTAGGACCTACTCCTGATTGGAGGAGAGCAGCGTACTCGGCGTGTGGGCAGCCGAGTTGGGATTGGTGGAAGAGGACTATAAAGGAGGAGAGAGACAACATGCACCAGGAACATCTAAGAGGAACATCTATCTAAAGGAACACCTGTGCAGCCCCCGAGAGAGCCGGCCGGCGGTGTGCCGCTCCCCCGCGGAAGTGGGGAATGTGGCCAGGGGGAACCGCCCTTCCACGGAGGTGGAAGGGATGGTAGCCAACCCGGGAAGAACCAGCAGCAAGCCCGGGGAGGGCCGAGCAGACAAAAGAACAGCGCAGGGTCCTGTGTCGTTCCTCTACGAAGAGGGGGAGCGACATAATGGTGCCGTGACTCGGATAGGAAGCCTAGGCAGGGTTTAATGTCGTTCCTCCATGAAGAGGGGGAGCGACATAATGGTGCCATGACTCGGATATGAAGCCTAGGCAGGGCTTAGTGTCGTTCCTCCATGAAGAGGGGGAGCGACATAATGGTGCCGTGACTCGGATATGAAGCCTAGGCAGGGCTTAGTGTCGTTCCTCCATGAAGAGGGGGAGCGACAATGTACTAAGTTTTACACAGGAGTAAAGAGTTCTGGTGTTTTATTGTAAAGTAAGGTATCCATAGATAATAACAATAGACTATGTTTTGGAGCCAGTGCTGTGGTGTAGAGGGCTAAGCCACTGCCTGCAGCACCGGCATCCCATATAGGCTCCCATTCAAGTCTCAGCTGCTCCTCTTCTGATCCATTTTTCTGCTAAATCCTGGGAAGGCAGTGGAAGACAGCTATGCACTTGTGCCCCTGTACCCATGTGGGAGACCCAAAGGAAGCCTCTGGCTCCTGGTTTTAGATCTGCCTAGCTCCGGCCATTGCAGCCATTTGGGCAGTAAAAAAGCAGATGGAAGAATTTTTCTCTGTCACTCCCTCTCTCTCTCTGTAACTCTACCTCTCAAATAAATAAATCTTAAAAAAATATACAGCGTGTTTCTCTATTTAATAAAGAAGAAAGAAGTGTGTTCACCATGATTGGATATTATTCAGCATATACATGCATAGAAACATTACATGCAAACCCTGAAATGCAGTTTTTGCCAGTTACAAATAGTAAATAAATGAAGAATAAGTGAACCTGCCCCCAAATTGACTCTCTCTGTCTTCCTGACTTGCTGTGATAGCTTCTGCGTGGTTCTTGTGATACCATCAATCATGATGCCCTCCCCAGAGCTGAACAGAAGCCAGCATCCTACTGTTGGACCAGTAGATTATGAGGTAAATAAATCTCTTTTCTTTCTTTGCAAATTACCCAACATCTGACATTTGTTACAGCAACAGAAAACTAACTAATATCATGATAATTTTTACCTAGAAAGTGAGAGGAAAAGAGAGAATCTAAAGCTGTGATTAGCAGTAAGATCAATCCATCATAGTAGACATGATACCAAGAGAGAGGGATATTTGATGATTTTTGTAGCTTTTTGCCAAGACATGTTTTGTGTTGACTCATCAGAGTACTGAGCGGTCGACTTGTGCAAGTATGTCCAACATCAAATGACTTCTCACGCTAAGTGCTATACCTGCTATGGGCCTTAAAGGGCTACATTCCTCCTGTCATTTATTTAACAAGTATCTATTGAGCATCTAAGGTGTATAAGGGTACTTCATAGTTTGTGGAAATGTTAAATTAAAGTTTGTTGGAAAGCATTTTTGAAACCTATGTACAGTTTTCTTTTATAATACACATTTCCTTAGACTATTTAAAGACTTTTATACACATGGATTTCAAAAGAATTTTCACAACAAAATAAATTCATCATTAAATTCATTTGCCCTTGAACTTTTGAATTTTCCTCTTAGATGAAACTAAAGGTATAAGTATATCTCTGAAAGCAAGCTATAAAAAATAAAGAATTTAAGTCAACAACAGGAGACACTGTGCACTTACTCCTCATGTAGGATCTCTGTCCTTAACGTGCTATACATTGTGATGTAATGCTATAACTAGTACTCACACAGTATTTTTCACTTTGTGTTTCTATGTGGCTGCAAACTGTTGAAATCTTTACTTAATATATGCTAAACCGATCTTCTGTATATAAAGAGAATTGAAAATGAATCTTGATGTGAATGGAAGGGGGGAGGGAGAGGGAAAGGAGAGGGTTGTGGGTGGGAGGGAAGTTATGGGGGGGAGCGATTGTAATGCATAAGCTGTACTTTGGAAATTTATATTCATTAAATAAAAGTTAAAAAATAAAGAATTTAAGGTCAATGTTACATCTATAAATTAGAGTTACACAGGGGAGGGAATGCCTCAGCTTCTGGGTTGTGGACACACTGTTAAGGATCTAAAGTAAATGAATTGCATTTAACCCAGGGTTGAAAGGTGCATAACTTTTCCAGTTTCAGATAGGGAAGAGCACTGTGGGCAGAAGTGGCACCCTGGAGAGTCTTATTATGTGAGGGGCATTCTGAGCACTGGGACAAGTTGAGGAAGGATCTTGCATGTCAGACTGATGAGTTAACTTTTTTTTTAATCTATCATCTTTAGATCACAGGGAGAAGCATTAACACAAGGTGAGCTTACTATTACACTGGTGCAGTGTTTGTGGAGAACATATTTGTTAGCGAATAATTTGAGAACCAAATAAGATCATATACCCCAAAGAGCTTAGTGCTGAAGCTAGCGCTGGGGACACCATAGATGACCCTGCCACAGGGGTTTCCAGGGCCTCTCCCAAGGACAATGCTGGTCCACTGGAAAGCCAGACTCTCGGATGAGAGGAAACTCAGTCACTGAAGAATAATCCTAAGGAGAGAGAAGACATTTAGTCTTTGTAGTCCTTTTACTTCATTTTCAATAAATATAAAAGCAATGAAGAGATCATGTTTGAATCCTAAGAGAACTCTGTCTTACAAATCAGTCATTCTTTCATATCTTTTTAATTCAGGCCACCTTCCACACAGATTTGAAATATTTCTTCAGCCAAACATCATTAAGTGCTAAAAAGCACCTGCAAAAGAAGACATGGCAACTTCTCAAAATGTTTAAAATAGGATGGATTCTAATCTTTCTTGGATAATTTAAAAGGCATCTTGTGTGATGATAGGGAAATGAAGTAGATGACCTATCCATGTCCTTTCTGGACTATAAATTATATGATAATGTATTCTAATAAGTCCTTTTACTTAACAAAATAGGAAATGCCCTCTTTTTGAACTCTGTGTTCTTTAAATTATTTTTTCCTGTAGAATTAAGAATAGTTTTACTTTAAAGCTAAATTGGGTATGAAATTGGTTCTAAGTTTTTTTTTAAGCAAAAATGTTACTTATTCCTTTGATTTTTTCTAATTTTTCAGGCAAAATATACTTTTTACTTTTTTATATAAAGAGCAGAAGTGTTATATATTTCTTATATGCAGTTTTAAGAGCATAATGAAACTTTCAAATGTACCCTCCCTCCCTCCCTCAGACCTCCCCTCCCTCCACCTTCTTTTTTTCCTTTTCTTTTTTTTATTTGACAGATAGAGTTAGACAGTGAGAGAGACAGAGAGAAATCTTGTTTTTCTTTAAATTTTTCAATGATATGCTTTCAAATTCCTTTATAATGAAAAGTTTAATCCTCCATTAAATAAAGAAGTCAACATGTAGTAAGGAAGACAAATACTGCTTGTCATCCCTTATATGTGGGAGCTAAAACTTAACAAATGAAAAGGAAAAAGATTCAAAACCATAATATGATTAATGGTGAAAATGTAACCTATAATATAACTGCCTAGATATGTTTCTGTTTAAAATTTGGCACCTATTTGTCCATAATATCCCAAATATGAAATCGTTGCAGGTATTCTTCTTGGCTGTGCTGGGATTCAATTTGCTTTCTGAAGGCCCTGCCTGAATTTCTATTTTCAGATGCCATTCTTGCTTTTTTCTTTCTCATCACACCTGCTCTCACCTACCATCACAAGTGAGACCATATTTATTAAGTTATCTTCCAAGTTTGCCCACCACATCTACACTGAAAGACAAAGGGTGGGTTTGAAGACTGACATCATGCATTTCATTTAATTTATCAAACTGCTTTCCCCTTCCCTTTCTCGCTCTCTACCCCCAAGCTTTTATGTATCATTAAATGCAGTCCATTGAAGACTGTCCACAAAAATGTAAAAGGAATTAAACGATTTAACTATCACAGGAAACCACTCAGCTGTCTGATACATAGTCATCACAGCTGTAAATGTTCCTCTAGAGATAATGGACATCAAATACAGTTTGTATTCAATTCAGTACAACATAATGGACCCAATGTATTACATTATTGACCAAAAAAGTTCACTCAAGGATTTAATTGTGCATCAAACAGGTTTACAAAACTATATTGCTAGTAGTTCTTTCATAAAGTAATTAG
This sequence comes from Oryctolagus cuniculus, assembly GCF_051225735.1. Classification (NCBI taxonomy): domain Eukaryota; kingdom Metazoa; phylum Chordata; class Mammalia; order Lagomorpha; family Leporidae; genus Oryctolagus; species Oryctolagus cuniculus. The sequence goes on along the minus strand of NC_142869.1, from coordinate 113,888,689 downwards.
AGATAACATAGAGAGCCAGACAGGTTTGAATTTTAGGCAAAGTATGGCTGACTTGTAGCATCAATAATCAGAGTAATTAAATATATGAAAGTTCAATAATATCTTCATTAAAATTTTATTTTTGGTTATCAAACAAAAAAATAAGAACCATTTCACCATAGCACCTAAAAGTGTCAGGACTGTAGAGAGTAGCTTGTTTTCACTGCGATGATCACTGTTAACTTCCAAAGAAATGACATTCTCTTTTTTTCTCTTTGTTTCAATTACTCAGCATGTTTGTTAAGTACCTAGTGGGGTGCTAAGTGCTTTCAACAGTGGTGAGGATTTATTGCACCACCTCACTTATCTTGATTATAAACTCCAGGTAAGTACTATTAGTGTATAGATTTTACAGCTAAGAAAGCAGATTCAGAGAGATTAAACCACTTGCTTATGTCATACTGCTAGTGAGTGTCACCAGGCAGCCTATAATCAAAGCCAACATGGTTAATCCCTGAAGAGAAGGCCTAGGTTGATTCTTTTTAATATTTTATCTAAGGTATCTGTTCCTAGCATATTCTAAATATATAATATGAAATGTATTTTTCTACTTTTGAGGGTCATTGCTAGGTTCATTATCTTGATTGACATGGTGATTTCTGATGGACATATGCAAATTATAATATTTTAATCATGTCTCAATTATTTTGTTAAAAATGAAGTATATTTTATAATGTAAAAAAAACATAAATAGCTAGAAGCAAATATTTTGAATGTTTTCACCACAAAGAAATGATAAATGTCTGAGGTGACGGATATGTCAAAGACAATAGTCTAATCATTACACATTTTACACACAACAATAGTATGAGGGGCATTCACTAAGTCATAGAAAATACATTTTTTTTAAAAAAGCATGGATTTCAAATTTTTGGTACCAAAATTTTAATACCATTTTGATTCCTTGAAGTCTTTGCACATATATGTATATACGTATATGTATCATTCTTTCAATTGAAAATAGATTAATAAATCAAGTGAGGCTGTACCTTGAAAGGGAAATACATAGAAGGTCAACCAGACTGGAATCAACAAATTAATATGATTTTTCTCTTGGAGCCAGAAGGTGCTGATTCAGCACAAGAATCAATTGTGATAAGCATACATACTCAGTTAAAATGTTATTTTTGGGCCAGCACTGTGGCATAGAAGGTAAAGCCTCGTCTGCAGTGCCTGCATCCCATATAGGCACCAGTTCGAGACCCAGCGGCTCCACTTTTGCTCCAGCTCTCTGCTATGGCCTGGGAAAGCAGTAGAAGATGGGCCAAATCCTTGGGCCCCTGCACCCCTGTGGAAGACTTGGAAGAAGCTCCTGGCTCCTGGCTCCTGGCTTCTGGCTTTGGATTGGCACAGGTCTGGCCATCGCAGCCAATTGGGGAGTGAACCAGCAGAGGAAAGACCACGCCCTCCCTGCCTCTCCTTCTCTCTCTGTGTAACTCTGACTTTAAAAAATAAATAAATACTTGAAAAATGTTATTATCATTTGTAGAAGAATATAAAAACACATAAGTGGAGGAGAAAAAAAACAAAATTTCTATTTAATTTTTTGTTCAGTTCCTATTTATTTTGGATTTTGTTTCAGACTGAAGATGACAAAGGAAAAGGTTGGGTGGATAGGAATCTTAACTTTCACCCATTCAACAAGTGCAAATTATTAATAATCCCACAATAGCTTAATGTTTGTACTCAGTGTTGGGAAAGCTAGAAGACAGACACAATCCATCCTCTAAAGGAGGTCGTCTTTATAAGTAATATTGTAATTAAGAACACAAATGAAAATACCCATCAGCTAATGGCAAATTTGTATTGGGTAAGAGGATTTCTGAAATTTGTCATAAAAGCCTTTTAAGGATTGATTCAATTAAGAAGTGAGACACTGTATTCCTAACACAGTGAGAACTATATGCTAAGAGACGCATTGGAAATTGCAGCAAGTGTGGAGAATTCCTGACACTTCAATCTGGCTTCAGCATAAGCAACATGAGATGATCAGGGTGGAAATCAATAGAGACAAATGTGGTTGTGAGTGTTTGGGAAGACTTCTTTAGCTACTATTAAGGCATTCAGATGGTACTATGAATAAGGAGGCAGAGTATAACATTTAATATTAGATTCAATTTAAATATTTGCCTATCCGTAGGATGTCTCTCAGTCTGTTGATAATTTCCTTTAATGTGCAAAGGCTCTGTAGTTTGATGAAATAGCATTGTTTATTTGTTCTGTGTGTCCTGTGCTGTTTAGTTCTGATCCAAAAAAGTACTTGCCCAATCAATGTCTTGAAGCATTTTTCCCCCCTGGCAGTTTCAGAATTTCAGTTCTTATATTTAGGTCTTTAAGGTACTTTAAGTTGATTTTTGCAAAAGGTGAGAGATAGGGGTCTCATTTCTTTTTTACATATGCACATACATTTTTCTGAACCATATTTACTGGAAAGACTACATTCCACACAATTTAGGTTCTTTGTCAAAGATCTTTTGCCTATAATAGATCTGAAAAGGAGCTAATAACCAGAATATATAAAGAATGCAAATAACTCCAAAGCAAAAACCCAAATAATCCAATTTAAAAATGGGTAGACCCAAATAGCCATTCCTTAAAAGCAAGACATTCAAATGGACAACAGTAAATGAAAAAGTTCTCAACATTACTAATCATCAGGGAAATACAAATCAAATCCACAATGAGACATCATCTCACTCCAGTGGATTGGTTTTTACCAAAAAAAGGCAAAAAATTAAAAGTATTGGTGATAAGGTGGAGACAAGGGAATCCTTGTATACTGTGTGCAGGCATGTCCATTATTACAGACAATGTGGAAAACAGCATAGAGGTTCCTCACAAAGTAAAGTTACCTTTTGAGCCGACAAGCCTAGAACTGGATGTGTGTGTGTGCGTGCGTGTGTACCTACCTACATGAAAGGCCATCACTGTCAAACAGATAAATGTGTCCCATATTTATTGTAGCACTATTCACAACAGCCAAGAAATGGAAACAATCAATGCATCCATGCACAGATGAATGGATGAAGGAAGTGTGATACACATACATAATAGAATATTACCTATTTATTCACAGCAACATGGAGAGAACTAGGGATCATTTTGCCAAGTGTGATAAACATGCACCAAACACAGGTAGTACGTGTTCTCAACCACATGTGGAATTTAACAAAAGATGATCTCATAAAAGATAAAATGTATAATAATGCTTACCAGAGGCTAGGAAAGGAGGTCAGGATAGGGGATTTTACTTAATGGGTATTGTTATAGTTCTGCGGTTTTATTGTACATAGTCTGATTGCATATAATGATAATGTACTATATATTTTTCTCTTGAAAAACACTAAAAAAAGACTTTCAATGATTTTACTATGAATAAATATTATGTGCTTGAGGAGATATACTTGTCCTGATTGACCATTAAGCAATGTATATAGGTATCAAAAAATACTATGATTTTAATGTATCTGGTAAGCAAAATCCTTTCAAGATTCAATGTATGTAATCCCTTTTAACAACTCTCTTATATTCTATATGTTCAGAATCTGAAATTTATGTAACAAAATATGCAATGTAAATCTATTTTAAAATATTTCTAGTAGAAAAAAACCCGTTTGATTACAGAATATGCTAATACCTCCTTTGAGAGCTTTAGAATTCTTTTTAATATTTGAAAGTTGTCGCTCCCCCTCTTCGTGGAGGAATGACACTAGACCCTGCGCTGTTCTTTTGTCTGCTCGGCCCTCCCCGGGTTTGCTGCTGGTTCTTCCCAGGTTGGCTACTATCCCTTCCACCTCCGTGGAAGGGCGGTTCCCCCTGGCCACATTCCCCACTTCCGCGGGGGAGCAGCACACCGCCGGCCGGCTCTCTCGGGGGCTGCTCAGATGTTATCCGGATGTTCCCCTTAGATGTTCCCGGTGCATGTTGTCTCTCTCCTCCTTTATAGTCCTCTTCCACCAATCCCAACTCTGCTGCCCACACGCCGAGTACGCTGCTCTCCTCCAATCAGGAGCAGGATCAGCTCCTGCAGGTCATCACTCAAGTTGGCGAGAGGCAGCTGCCTAGAAGTTGTTTACTCCCTTCTCAGCGCCATATTGTGGGAAAGCAGATGCATAGAATAAGTCTTAATTCCAGTAACTTAGTCTAGTCCAAGCTGCTCCCCACAGAAAGTATTGGAAAGTTTGACCCATTCTAGGTCTATTTTATTGGGACCATTTTATTATGAAAATTACATTGACAATAGTTTACTAGCATTTTAGAACCAAGTAATCAAATCATATCATATCTAAAAGTGTCTAAAATCATACAATTTCATTCTATTTATAAAGGAAAGTTAAAGATCTGAGAAAATAGAATTCTCCAATATTACATCGTCAATAGCTGAGAACTCAAGGGATACAATATACAAATGCTTTTTCTTAGTCCTGATTTCCTTAATGTTCACCAGGCTGCCTATTCTACTCTTCCTACAGCCATTACTGTGAATTAATGATTAAATACTATTTATTATCACTTGAAAATTACTTCTGCAATTACATTATGTGAAGTTGTTTTAAATCTTCAAAATAAATATATTTGACAAGAATATAAGGTAAATCTCTTGAGTTTCTTGTTACAAGTTTACAATAAACTCTATAGTTAGAAAATTCCTCAAATTCATAACTTAGTTGAAACATTAATAAAGTTCACACTGGCTACTGTTTAGGATACTAGAATCATCTTACTTTTCTTCCAAAGCCTATCAAAGTGGTAGTCAAGAAATACAGAAATTTAAAAATGTTCTTAGAACAAAAATTTTGTGGACATCAGACTGTGGCAGCAGATTAACAATATTAACAGACTTATGAAACTAGAAATCACATGGGATAATATGGATGACTACAGCTAAAAACATACACTAAAAAACACTGCATAGGAAACAAGACATATCACTTCCCACTCTCAACTGATCCTCAAATTTCCTGAGCTCAATGTTAGCAAATATGAACTGTCTTTCAGAATACATTAAAGGTGTCCTGTTATTTAGTGAAACATGTCAGTCCTTCCAAACTTCCCCACCTCTTCATACTCTAAAAATATAGTGACAAAAATGTGACATTCAGGTAAAGAACAATCCTTGAAAACTAATTTTTAAAGAAGTTAACTTATCAGTTTATAGATCATCAAGAGCCATGTGAGTTTGGAAAACTCAGAACACTGTTATTTATGTAAGTATGGAGGGATAGTTTTCTTGTGTATTTGCTCAGAACCCACTCAAACAAGAATAAATCTTGCCTGTGACCTATCCCACCCACTTCCATAAAGCTCAGAATCCACTCTCCCGTACTGGAAGTGGGGGACTATGGTCAAGAAATTTATAGAGAAAAAGGAAGTAAACTCATTCCAGATCTATTAACTACCAACCAATTCCACCATTTTAGACATCAGAATGATAACCCACAGCACAGTAAAGAAAAACTAAGGTTAACAAATAAATTACCTGCTATATTTTTCAGGATAGGGTAGATAATGCTGAATAAACAAATCCAAATCTTAAGTAACAATACTACTACCTTATACATTGCTTTTTACTAAGGCAAAATGAAAACAAGCTCATGCCCCAACTATTAAATGTGTGGCCTAGAAGTGACACAGATGACCTTCACTCAAATTACACAGAGTAGTACTAACTCCATGGCCCACCCAAAAAGGGAAATACATAGTTTCAAACATATGGATATGTATCCATTAAATGAATTCATCAAATCGAAGAGTGCTAACTGGTGCCCAGTTGATAGAGGATTTGAATTATTTGGTACAGAGCATTAACAACCCTGGCAGAAATAAAAGATATAGAAGACAAACACATTTTGAAAATTCTAATTCTCTTTAACAAAATGAGTCATAACGTATCTTAAAACTAAATCCAGGTACATTCAAAAATGGACAGTTATGACACAAGAATAGTTTTAGTTAAAAGTTACTAAAATTAAATAAGAAATAGACATCAAATTCACAAGGAATAGAAGATAAATCTAAGAAAATTCTGAAAATAACTCAGTATATGGGAGAGAGAGAAAGAGAAAAAGAGAATGAATTATTTAAGTACAAAAAGGATCAATTCTTATATTCCAGCATCCATGTAATAGCAGATCCAGAGAAAAGAAAAAACAGAGAAGTAAAGAATAAATGATTACATGAATGATAAAACTAGTTAAATAAACATTAAAATCATCAAACCCAAAGAGCTGGAAATATTCATAGTAAAATGAGCCTAGGGTGATTACTGAGGCCATAAACAAGAGTGTCAATTTGTTAAGTCAACAACAGGAGTCACTGTTCACTTACTCCTCATGTAGGATCTTTGGCCTTAGTGCGCTGTACATTGAGATTTAATGCTATAACTAGTACTCAAACAGTATTTTTCACTTTATGTTTCTGTGTGGGAGCAAACTGTTGAAATCTTTACTTAATGTATGCTAAACTGTTCTTCTGTATATAAAGAGAATCGAAAATGAATCTTGATGTGAATGGAAGGGGAGAGGGAGTGGGAAAGGGGAGGGTTGTGGGTGGGAGGGACGTTATGGGGGGGAAGCCATTGTAATCCATGAGCTGTACTTTGGAAATTTATATTCATTAAATAAAAGTTAAAAAAAATGACCTATTATTAAGGGATGAGTAGGATGAATAATAAAAGATTCAAAGCTAGAAACATCCTTGTGGAATTTTAAAGCACAGGAATTAAAAGATGTTTTCAGAACTTTTTTGTTGTTTTTTTTTTAATATGGCCTACAAAAAGATGATTTTTGTCTGTATTTTCTGTACAAACCCATTCGTGTATGCTTACAGCTAAAAGATGAAAATTCATTGAACTTTTTGTCTTCATTTCTGGATATTAGAAGACAAGAAAGTACAATGTTTTATGTTTAAGGAAAAATTCTATTGAATCTATAACTGTAAGCTTAAAACTATTAAATGCAACGAGTAAAGTAAATGTTGTAAAGTAAATGTATGATATGAATACACTCATAATTCTGAATTTAAGAAACAATGTTACCTTAAGAAATTTAATAATAAAGAGAAAGGGATCTAAGAAATAGGAGAGCCTGGAATCAAATAAATAATAACTAAGCTGTAAATTCAATAGAGAGAAATTGAAGGATAAAAACTGAGTTAAAAGACTAGAAAGGACTGGCTTCAAAAGGACTTTCCCATGAATAACTTGAATCTTTGACTAAAATTTCAAAGGTGAATTCATGAATATTAGATTCATTAGTGAAAAAATGGTAGTTCTGAAGTTCTAACTGATGAAACAAAGCCCTTTTTTATCCTTCCATAAAAGAAACAAAAGAGCCATTTTAAAGTTCAGGAAAGCGCTGGAGCCGTGGCTCACTAGGCTGATCTTCCGCCTTGTGGCGCCGGCACACCAGGTTCTAGTCCCGGTCGGGGCGCCGGATTCTGTCCCGGTTGCCCCTCTTCCAGGCCAGCTCTCTGCTGTGGCCCTGGAGTGCAGTGGAGGATGGCCCAAGTGCTTGGGCCCTGCACCCCATGGGAGACCAGGATAGCACCTGGCTCCTGGCTTCGGATCAGCAGCGGTGCGCCGGCCGCAACGGTCATTGGAGGGTGAACCAATGGCAAAGGAGGACCTTTCTCTCTGTCTCTCTCTCTCTCTCACTGTCCACTCTGCCTGTCAAAAAATAAAAAAATAAAAACTTAAAAAAATAGATTAAAGTTCAAGAAAGCTAAAAATAATTGTTACAAAATTGTGTTCTGAATATTAGATAAAACCACTATAATTAAAAACTTCTGCTTTAGTATACAGCATTTGAGCTAATCCATTTCCACTTTTCCATTAAAATTTATCCTTTAGCTGATATAGCTTAAAGAATAAAAAACTAAACATAATCTTTAGAGTTAACCTCTAAAAGAGAAATATATAATATATAAACAACTACTGTCATTACTGACTACAATTATTCTTTTACAAAGAATTGAACCATTTGCACAAATGAAAGCCTGGAGTATTGTATGTCAGATAAATGTCATAATCCTTCAGAATGTGTATTATATTTTGCACCATTTTATATTGTAGGGAATCAAAGAGAACATGGCTAAACATGATAGAAAGAGAGATTATTACTTAAGCAGCACAGTAGTTTCTGAAACATCAAAAATTCAGGCATGGAAAGACAAGACACTCTGGGAAAAAACAAACAAACAAACAAACAAACAAAAGACCTAAATGAAAGATCTCCACGAGTGAGATCCCAGTGGAAAGAACGGGTCATCAAAGAAGGTGGTACCTTTCTCTGAAGGGAGGAGAGAACTTCCACTTTGACCATGGCCTTGTCTAAATATGATCAGAGTCGGTGAACTCAGGGGGCTTCCATAGACTTGGCAGCTCATGACAAGAGCCTAGGGTGATTACTGAGGCCATAAACAAGAGTGTCAATTTGTTAAGTCAACAACAGGAGTCACTGTTCACTTACTCCTCATGTAGGATCTTTGGCCTTAGTGCGCTGTACATTGAGATTTAATGCTATAACTAGTACTCAAACAGTATTTTTCACTTTATGTTTCTGTGTGGGAGCAAACTGTTGAAATCTTTACTTAATGTATGCTAAACTGTTCTTCTGTATATAAAGAGAATTGAAAATGAATCTTGATGTGAATGGAAGGGGAGAGGGAGTGGGAAAGGGGAGGGTTGTGGGTGGGAGGGACGTTATGGGGGGGAAGTCATTGTAATGCATAAGCTGTACTTTGGAAATTTATATTCATTAAATAAAAGTTAAAAAAAAAGAAAACTAAACAATAATCTCATTATAACTGGTAGAAGGGTGTTAGATGATAAAAATAATGAATGTATCATTATTAATTTCATAGCCATCACTGTATATGTCTACCCTGTCTCCTACTAAACATTTAATAAGATAGGTGTCAACTTTACATTAGAAGTGACTTATATTCTATTTTTAATATTTTGTAATTTTCATTATAGAGATCTTACATATTCTTGGTTAAATTCATGCCAAGGTGTTCAAAATTTTTAAATATTTTTAGTTATTTGGGGTATAAATATAAAGACACAAAAGATGAAAAAATCTTCCATGTTCATTTATTGGAAGAATTCATATCATCCAAATGTCCATATACCCAAAGCAATTTACAATTTCAATGTGATTGTATTTGGTTATAAATTACAAATTATATGTCAAATAATCAAGGACATTCTCTCAGATCTAGAGAAACAAAAGTGATATTAAAAAAAGGTAAATAAAAGTTACATTAAATACAACTCTCTTTTCATAGCTCTTCCTGTAACATATATCACCACAATCTTTCCACCTTATGTTTCACAACCAGAAAGCTAGAAGAGAGGCGTGGAACAGAGTCTTCCTCTGAGCTTCTGAAAAGGCATCAGCACTGCCAACACCTTAATTTCAGACTTGACGTCTACACTGTGAGAAATGTCCATTGTGTGAAGTTCTGATTGCATGGTACTTTGTCACAGCATCTCAATTTAGAACAAAAAGCTCATCTACTGCAATATCTTTCTAGAGTCAGCTCAAATGCCCTTTTCCTTAAATCTTCTTGATTTCCATGAGACTGACCACTTATAAAAGAAAAGATAGATCGGGCTCTCATTTGCCCCTTACTGATTGGCAGGGGAGTACACAAAAGTTAAGTTAGTCTCTTCTTGTGTAAAGATGGCATTTCTCTGGAAGCAATCTTTCCCTGTTCTGGATATTGATAGCACTTAATAAGGTAAGAGATAAGAATATAATCCAGGGTATGATATTTGAACAAATAAGTAACTTCTGTGAAAAGATATACAACAAAAATTGTAGTAGACATTAAATAACCAGTTATCTATAAACGAATTGGAAAAGATGCCCTAAAGCAGTAAATTGTTAACACAGTGCTTTTCATGATTGTTAAGAACTAGAGCAGACTTGTTGCTATTCTTCCTGGAAGCAGTTTTCATCTCCCCACGAAGGGAAGGATCTTGGGAGGATCTCTTCCTAAGAGAAGGTGCTTTTCCAGGAATAGGAGCTATTGCCAAAAAGGATGATACTGATCTTCTCAGGTGTGGTTCTTTCAGAGAAACTCAGCTTGAGTTTCTTGTGATCATGCTAGCAAGCTACAACCACAAGAACAAACAGCAGTATGGAGTGTTGTTGCTGGTGACAGAGATCCCTGTCTTCTAGCAGCTACAAAAAAATGGTATAAAATACTATGTGAGAACAGACAGCTTGGTATTTTATCTGCATTTTCATAACACCCTAGGGACTAAGAAAAAATAACCTCTCATTTTGAGTGTGTAATTTATAACCAAATACAATCAGAAAAACTCTTATTTATTTCTCTGAATTTTCTGTTTCAGTTTGCAGCTCTTTGGCAAGTTTATTATGACAATACAGACCTAGAGAATGGCTGACATTCTCATGAAAGATGCAAACCTTAATGATACATTTTATGGTGTATGATTTGAGATGCTCAGTCTTAAGTGTGCACAATGCTCTGAATCATCATTGTTTTGGGATCAAGGTATGATTGATATTTGATATTATACCTGGTATTTTTCACCTACAACATGTAAATTTTAAAATTGGATTCTTTTGAACATTTACCAACTGTATATTATTATCTCTGGAGGGATGAATATTTGGGTAATTGGGAACTCTAAAGGTTGATGTAGGGATTTATGATTTGGATAATATTGCCTTCTGCAACAAGAATTTTTGAGAGACTGGAAAAATTCTTACATCCCAAAAAGGCTCAGAACTTATGAAGTGTATCAAAATATATTCAGATTTATACTGAGTCTTTATTGCATTTTTCATTTAAAAGATTTGTCTCTCCTTTGATCTTTGATCCCAGAAGACTCAACCTTGCATACTAAGACATCAAACCGAGACATGTATATTTTTATACTCAGTGAAACACAACTTTTAAAAACTGAACACTGTTTTACAAAATATCTCAAATGAACTTTAAAAATGGATTTATTTATTTGAGAGGCAGAGTTACAGTCAGAGAGAAGGAGAGACAGAGAGAGTGATCTACCATCTGTTGATTCACTTCCCAAACGGCCACAATGGCTGGAGCCAGGCCGATTCAAAGCCAGGAGCCAGAGCTTCTTCCAGGTCTCCCATATGGGTCCAGGAACCAGAGCACTTGAGCCATCTTCCACTGCTTTCCCAGGCCATTAGCAGGGAGCTGTACTGGAACTGGAGCACAGCTAGGACTCAAACTGGTGCCCATATAGGATGCCAGTGCTGCAGGCAGAGGCTTAACCTACTACACCACAGTGCCTGTCCCCTCATATGAGCTTAACAAAGATTACCCTACAGAAGAACTTTTAAAAAAATGTATGTATTTCAAAATGATTACTTTGCATTCTTTACATTTATTAAAATTTAAAGATAATTGAACTATTAATTGAGCTCATTTATGTATGATGTATTACACTACTATTGAGAATTCATATAAGAGCCATAATCCCTGACATCAAGAAATTTAAAGAAGCACTTTGCCTTTTAAGGCGATGCATGTTTAAGATCACTATGGGTGATTAAATGAATAATTGCAAAAGGAAATCACAGGCACATTTTTGTGTGGAAGATGAAAGACTATTGATAAGTAGGTACAGAGGTGAACTACAACATTTTAAAAAAGACATCTAGGCCAGCGCCATGGCTCACTAGGCTAATCCTCCGCCTGCGGAACCGGCACCCTTGGTTCTAGTCCCGGTTGGGGTGCTGGATTCTGTCCCGGTTGCTCTTTCACTCCAGCTCTCTGCTGTGGCCCGCGAAGGCAGTGGAGGATGGCCCAAGTGCTTGGACCCTGCACCCGCATGGGAGACCAGGAGGAAGCACCTTGTTCCTGGCTTCGGATCAGCACAGGGTGCCGGCCACAACACCACAGCTGTAGTGGCCACTTAGGGGGGTGAACCAGTGGAAAAAGGAAGATCTTTCTCTCTGTCTCTCTCTCTTTCTCACTGTCTAACTCTGCCTGTCCAAAAAAAAAAAAAAAATGAAAAAGAAATAGACATCTAGACATCTATTTACTTGAAAGCCAGAGGGACAGTCAGTCTTTTTCTCCCTCACACATACACACACAGAGAGACATACATCCAGAGAGAGAGACTGAGAGAAAGCACAGAAGGAGAAAGCATAAACGGAAAGAGAGGGAGAGAGATATTTTCCATCCATTGATTTAATTTAATTCCTAAATGCTATGAACTGTCAGGTCTGAACCAAGCCAAATTCATGAGCCAGGGCCCCTCAACTATCCAGGTCTCCCTGGCTGGCAGGAGTCAAGTAATAGAGAAATCCTTCTCTACTTCCCCAGGTGCATTAACAGGAAGCTGGACTGGAAGCAGGTGCATGAGCAAGAAGCTGGACTGGAAGCAGGTGTATGAGCAGGAAGCTGGATTGGAAGTAGTACAGCCGCTACTCCGACCAGGACTCTACCATGGGATGGCATCATCGCAACTGGCAGTTCATGCTGCTGTTCCCCAGCTCTGGCCTTCTATTCTGTTAAAGACTTATTTAGTATTATCCAATACTCAATAGGATGTAGCTCACTGACTTCAACTGCCCAAAGATACAGAAAAAATAAAAAGGAGGACAAAATTCCAGGGGTCTGACTCAGAAATTTTCAACTTTTCAGTGAAGCCACAAAACAGTGAAGACTCCATGGGACAAAAGGAAAGAGAACAGAGAAGCTGCCGTCTGCATCCGACCCTGGGGCACAGCCAGCTGCATCTGGCCATAATCATCTTCCCAAGTCAAGGGAGGAAGAAATTGCCATGCATCCTGGCACCTGCACCTTTAACTGATGGAATATCCCATAGTCGCTACTGACGTTTACTCCAGCCTGGAAAGCTGACGTCTGAGTGACAACTTGGCTCCGAGAATGGAAACCATTTTGCCTCCTTCCCCTCCCCCACCCCTGCAGAATGCCAGACTGGGCTGTGTAAAGTCACACAGTGGAACTCTGCATCACTGGTCCCAGAAGTGATCAGAGCTAAAGTCAGAGCAGTTGGAGCTATGAGGCATTCACCCGAGGAGCAATGCCCACTCCATCTTCATGATCCACGGGGATTCCCTCTTAGCTTCTAGGGTGACGAAACAGACACAGCCCATGAAAGTCCACTTCCACCCTGGGAAATCTGAGTACAATCCCACTGTGCCCTACAACACCAGGACTACAACAATCAGTTCTAATTGCCTCAATCTCATTGGAATCTGCTTAGTAAATGTAGGAAAGATTTTCCCTTCATTTCACCTCTCTGGACTCACATTTGCCAGAATTAAATCTCCTGTATACTTTGTGGTAACCCTGCAGGACTGGGGCAGTGTCCAGTTTACATTATCCCAGTCAAGGGACTAGGGTAGTTGGTGTTATAAGCCACAGCACCAGTTGCTAGCACTCTCCTAGCAGGACCTGAGGACGGGCCCATCCACATCACCCAATCCTAGAGACACAGCAATTGGAGGCACAAGCACCCACATCACCCAGGCTTGCCAGTCACCTTTGTCTCTCTCACACCAAGAACAAGGCCCTGGATATCATACAAATCAGGATAACTGACACTGAACTCTTTGTAGACTAAATATACCCCAAAATTCGTCTAAAAGTCCCAATTCTATCCAGATAAAATGCAGTTATACTAGACCACTGTGTCACTTACAGACACAATTGACATTGATTAAAGCAAGAGAAATCACTTAGAACCTACATTTCTGAGCTTGATAGAGCCAAAGTCAATCGCTGCATTCCATCTAAGGCATAAAATCTTTTTCAATAAAATTTCATAAAGAAAAAGGGACTATTATACCAGATACAAATATATCAACATAGGGACAAAGGAAACATGAAGAAGCAAAGTTACATGACACTCTCCAAAAGAGCACAATACTTCTCCAAAATTAGATCCTGAACTGACAGAAATCTGTGAAATGCAAAAAACAGAACTTAATTTATTAATTGTAAGGAAATTCACTGCAATGCAAGATTATACAAATATATAGATTAAAGAAATGAGGAAATCATGACATGAATGAAAAAATTAATAAGGAGATAAAAACATTAAGAAGAATCAAGGCCGGCGCCGCAGCTCTCTAGACTAATCCTCCACCTTGCGGCGCCGGCACACTGGGTTCTAGTCCCCGTCAGGGCACCGGATTCTGTCCCGGTTGCCCTCTTCCAGGCCAGCTCTCTGCTGTGGCCAGGGAGTGCAGTGGAGGATGGCCCAGGTGCTTGGGCCCTGCACCCCATGGGAGACCAGGTTAAGTACCTGGCTCCTGCCATCGGATCAGCACAGTGCGCCGGCTGCAGCGGCCATTGGAGGGTGAACCAACAGCAAAAGGAAGACCTTTCTCTCTGTCTCTCTCTCTCACTGTCCACTCTGCCTGTCACAAAAAAAAAAAAAAAAAGAAGAAGAAGAAGAAGAAGAAGAAGAAGAAGAAGAAGAAGAAGAAGAATCAAATAGAAATTTTGGAGATGAAATCTTCAGTCAGTGAAATAAAGATACAATTGAGAGTTTTGACGTCAGAATGGACCAAGTGGAGGAAATAACTCCTGGCCTTGCAAACAACTTTTGAAATAGTCAGACAAAAATAAAATGAAGAAAGTCTAAATGGAACATGAGACACTATTAAATATGAAATATTTATATTACAGAGATTCTGTCAATCTACAGAAGGAAAAAGGCATTAAGAACCTGATAACATAAAATCAGAAATTTCTACCTCTTAATAGAGACACAGACACCCAGATACAAGAACCTTAAAGAACCTCTGGCAGACACAATCAAAAAAGATTCTTCTCAAAGACATACTATGGTCAGATTGTCAAACGTTAATGACAAGTAGAGAATCCTAGACAGTAAAAGAAAACAATCAAGTTGCATACAAAGGAAACTAATCAGATGAGCATGAGACTTCTCAGGAGAAACCTTACAGGCTGGAAGAAAGTAGGGTGATACACTGAAGGTCTTAAAAGAAAATAACCTCCAATCAAGAATATTGTATAATCGCACATAATATTATATATTATATAGGTATTAAACATGGTAGTGAATGATCAATGGGTTATTAAAGAAACTAAAAAGGAAGTAAGCTTTATTGAACTGAATGAAAATTGAAACACAACATACCGAAACCTGTGGTATAAAGCAAAAGCAGTGTTGGGTAATAAGTGCTTACATTAAAAAAGGAATGTCTCAAACAAATGATCTCATGATGCATCTCCAAGACTAGAAAAACCAAGAGCACTCTAAACCCCAAATCATCAGGAGCTGAAGAATAAGGATCAGAGCAGAAGTAAATGAAATTGAATCTGAAGAAATACAAAAGATCAACAAAGCAAAAAATAATTTTCTTTTTATACTTTATTGGAGAGATAGAGCTATTGACAAAGAGAAGGAGTGACAGAGAGGTCTTCTATCCACTGGTTCACTGCCCAAATGGCTGCCAACAACCAGAGCTGGATGGACATGAAGCTGGGAGCCAGGATTTTCTTTATGGTCTCCCATGTGTGTGCAGAAGCCCAAGCACTTGGGCTTACTTCTACTACTTACACATGCCATAGCAGAGAGCTGAATTGGAAGAGGAGCAGCCTGGACTAGAACCAGCACCTATATGGGATGCCGGCACTGTAGGCACAGGCTTAGCCCACCACATCACAGCATACCCTCCTCCTTTTTTTTGTTTATTTTTTTATTATTTTTTTTGGAGAAGATAATATATACAAACCTTTAGCCAGACTCACACACACAAAAAAGAAAAACTGAAATAAAATTAGAGATGAGAAAAATAGACACTACATCTGTCATCACTTAAATACAAAGGATCCTAAGAAACTAGTATGAATAAATGTATGCGAGTACACTGGAAAACCTTGAAGAAATGGATAGATTCCTGGATACATATAACTTACCAAGATTAAATTAAGAACATACTGACACTCTGAACAGATTGATTACAAGAGATTGGAGTAGTAATCAAAAATCGTCCATTAAAAGTCCAGAATCTGGTGGCTTTAAGACTGAATTCTACAAACATTTGAAGAGAAATTAACTCCAACAGTTTTCATATTATTCCAAAATATTCAACAGGATGGAACTCTGCCAAACTTTTTATGAGGTCAGCATCATTCTGAGAGCAAACCCAAAGACACAACAACAAATGAATACTACAGTCCTATATCCTTGATGAATAAACATAGACAGATTATCAACAAAATAATCTGTAGGACGCCAAATCCAAAACCACATCGAAACAATCATACATTACACAATCTAGTGGGCTTTATCCCAGAGAGGCAAGGGTGATTCAACATTCTCAAATCAATAAACTTCATAAGTAACATCAAGACAATGAAGAATAAAAACATATGGTCATCTGAGCAGATGCAGAGAAAGCATTTAAGTTTCAACACCACCTCATGATAAAAGGCCTCTGCAAATTAGGTACAGAAAGAACATATCTCAGAATTATAAAAGCTGTGTATGACAAACCAGCTGCCAATATTATGGTGAATGAAGAAAAGTTGAAAGCATTTCTTCTCAGATCTGGAAGACTTAACTATATTATTCAATATAGTACTGGAAGACTTAACAAGAACTGTTAGGCAGGAGAAAGAAATAAGAGGCATCAGAATTGAAAAGGGGAAGTCAAAATATCCCTGTTTGTAGATGACAGAATGTCATACATGGAAAACTATAAACATTCCACAAAAACTACTGTTAGAAATAATAAACTTGGGACTGGTGCTATGGCATAGTAGGTTAAACTTTTGCCTGCAGTGCCTACACCCCTTTGGGTGTCAGTATGTGTCCTGTCTGCTCCACTTCCAATCCAGCTCCCTTTTGATGAGCTGGGAAAGCAGCAGAGGATGGCCCAAGTGCTTGGGTTCCTGCACCTACATGGGAGACCCAGAAGAAGCCCCTGGCTCCCAACTTTGGATCGGCAGATGGAGGACCTCTCTGCCTCTCTCCCTCTGTCTGTAACTCAGCCTCTCAAGTAAATAATCTTTTCTTTTTCAAAAGAATGTTATATTACTGTAGTTTTAATGATCAATGATTAGTTTAGAATTCACTGTTTATGGTTGATATTTCCATTTGATTATTGTTTATAGCCCTTGCCTATATTCTCAGTAAACTATTTTTTTAATATTCACCTGTTGAAATTTTATTTGGTGAAATATTAAGACTTCTGATGATATGCAAATTAAAAATATTATCTCAAAAAGTAGGAAAAGCAAGAAAACCAGAAAGAATGAAAAAGACAAAGGGAAAGGGAGAGGGAAGGAAGAAAGGGATAAGGGAATATTATTATATAATTGTATATGTGAGTTACATTGAATCTGTTAAAAAGTAAAACACTAAAATAAATAGAAATTTGTGAAAAACAGAGTAATTTCTTGGACAGGCAGATTAGAAGTGATAAAGGGAGGGGGGATTGATTGATTGGTTGATTCCTTAAACCACATCTTGGTTGTTCTTTCAAAAGTGAAAATACAGACTTTTTTGAGGATCTGGCATTTTGATCTTTGAACCCATTTCTATGAAATAGCTTGAAAAGCATGAAGATTTAAGGATCATTCCTGGCACTATGGGGGTAAATGGTCTTAGAAAATCTTCTGCAAATTACCATACACAAAAGCACAATTAGATTTACACAGGATATTCTCAAAGAACAGCAGTGGCAGCAACAGAAACAACGTGAGATCTTAAGGTATACGGAATCTTTTCACACTTTCCTGTCACCGTTGGTGGTAAGTTCTCCCCATTCTTCCCTTCCTGAAGTACTCATCACTCTGTCCACAGTACTATATAATTTAAGAGATTGAAGAATACTTAGACATTTTATAAGTACTGTTGTTAGTAGCCAAAGATTCAATAGAGGCACATGTAAAGTTGCCCTGTGTAGTGAGTTGAGGGCTGAGAATTGGGGGCCTGTCTTCCTATTCCTCATAACTTCATCTGACATAGATATACTGCAAAAGCTCTGCTTTCATCAAATGAAAATGATTGGCTCATGAAAAATATTTTTAAACAAAATGTGTTCATGTTGAGAAAAGAGAACAAATATTTAACTCTTTAATAACTGAAATTCTCATTCTACTGTTGAGCTAAATGCACATTCATAGTGATTTTGGAGTTTCAGAAGGTTATTAACTAAAAATTTCAGAAGAAAATCAGGGACAAATTAAAGTTTCATAACAGAAAACTCATTTTACCAGGTCCTTGTTTGGCTTTTATTTTATTTTTCCTTTATTGTGGACTAAGGCCATCGAAAGAAAAAAGAAAAATTCTTGCTTTACAACTCAGTGTTGTAAATTAAATGGCACAGGTTTCTTGCAGGGTTAGGACAGGTCAGTGAACCAAAACCTCACCTAAAATTGGTAAATTGTTCTAATCAGCTTTTCAGACATGATACTTTTAAAAATAATTTATTTTCATTTTATTTGGAAGGTAGAGAGGTAAAATAGAGACGGAGAGATCTTCCATCCTCTGGTTTACTCCTCGAATACCTGCAAGTGCTGTAAGTGGGTAAGTGGTTTGGTACAAAGGCAGAATAATAGAACTCAATTCCATTCTTCAACTTGGGTGGCAGACAGCTAACTGAGCCATCATCTCCTGCCTCCCAGGGTATGAACTAGCACTAGCATGAAGCTGCAGTTTGAAGAAGTAGCTGGAATTCAAACCAGGCACTGTATAGGATACTGGCATCTGAGACTGGCAACTTAACCAGTGAACTGCAGGTTCACCCCTATTAAAACATTATAGATATCATTATTTTTAAGAGACACATTCATAAAATAATTTCAAAATAAATTTAGCAAAAATATTTATTAGTGGATGTTCTGATAAGATTTACAGCATGAGAAAATAAACATAAAATTGATTTAGTGCTTTGTGTTTGATATCCTGTAGAGTTCTGTTAATCAGTAGGTAAAGCATTCAGGTAAATTAAATGCACTTACACGTTGCATTTTATCATATATTTCAGGTGTACAAAATTCCAAAAAGAATAAATGTATTTCTAATTTCTTGAAATTTGATATAAATGCAGACCATGAAAAAACATAACAAGATACTATCACCATATAAAAAAACCATAATAAATCTAGAAAAAACTTGGATTAAAGGTGCCCTGTATTATTTTGCAAATGATATCATTTTGTTTTAAACAAATCTGTAGACAGACAAGCACACCTATAAACCTCATCAGCTGGAAGCAAAGAATAACCTTACCCCAACATACCAGAGTGGCCATGATTTGGGAGTCAGACAAACTTAACTACAAATCCAGTCTCCAACAGAAACTTCCCTACATCTCCATTTTTCCCTAAGCTTAATGGAGATAGCAGTGACTATAAATCCATGTAATAAATGAAATGAGAAAATATACAACTTTTATAACAAAGTCATTACTACAAAATACTTCTTATGGACTGAATATGTCTACTAAGTATTCTTAGGCTGAAATATATCTTTAATATGATGATATTGGGAGGAGGGGTTTTGTGACTAGGTCACTAGGGCAGATTTCTCATCATGGGATTAGTGTCCTTATGAGAGTCACAGGAGAGTTTGCTTCACTCTACTCTGCCATGTGACAACTTAGGAGGAGACAGTCTTCTTGAGTGCTTTATCTTGGACTCTCCACCTTGCAATATTATGAAAGACAAATTTATGTTGTTTATAATCCACTCAATTATGGTGTTTTGTCATAATAGCTGGAGATGGGACAATATTGTGAACAAATTTATCTACTTTCATGCTGATAGTGGTACCATAGCTAGCATAAATAGAAATACTACCAGTGGTAAAGATTTTCAAAAAAGAAAAGGCAAATTGAATCAATTTACAATTCCTATTACCTTCCAGGGAACATAAACAGTAAAAAAAGGAATTTACAAAATAGCATAAACCCTTAATAAAGAGAATGGAAAAGAGTGATCTGTGAACAAGAAATTTCAGCAGTTATTGGGAGAAGTAAGGAAACGAAGGGCTATTGACAGATGCCACCTCAGCTTTCAGTTTTCTTTAATAGAGGATTAAGTTTAGGATCATGAAGTAAATTAAACATATGTATTCCCAAAATTTAAAAGAAAATTGGAAGGATGAGAGAAAGTGGGTTTGGGTTTAGGGGAGGATAGGAAATCTTACATTCTTAAAAGCATATGTATGAAACATATATATTTTGTATACTAGAAAAATAGTCCTGGTAACTATGAAGAAAAACATATATGAAAATAAAATCAGATCACAAGATGAATCCTTTTTAGGTACAATACTAAGGATAAACTGAAGGCCTTAATAATATCCAAATAGATAAAAAAACAGGTCAGTTATAAAGCTATGAAAAAAAGAATGGTCTTACTGTATTTCTTAGCCACAATGAATGCAGGAAGACAATGAAAAAACACCTAACAGATAACAAGAAAAGATTTTCAACCCAGAATAGAATTTTTTGGCATGGTACAATAAAGCTAGAAGACAGAATAATGACATTTCATCATGAAAAGACTCCAAGAATCACCTTTTATGCTCATGCAGGAAATCACTTGAGGATATAGTTTAGTAAGATAATAGATTCATGTACTTAAAATAAAGCCACGAATTCAAGAGAGCAGGGAAAGCAAGCCCTGTGGCGACAGCTGTGGTGTGGGCCTGCAGGGTCCATATCGGAGCACAAGAAAGAGCATAAGAACGGTTTTTCTTCAAGAAAAGTAGATTCCATGAATAGAAATCTTGAAAGTTTTGAACACATGAAATGACAGTAGTTCTAGAATTTTGCCTGAAGTGGCAGTGGTGACCAAAATAGAACAGTTAAAAAAAATATGGGGAAAAAATCCTGCAAAATGATGACAACAGCTACACACACACACACACACACACACACACACACCCTTTTTGGGAATGGGGTTAGAGGCATCCCATGTAGTGATTGTATATGAACTATGTCCTATTTTCTCTTACCAGGATGTTAATAGTACTCAGTCTAATACAACAGTAAGAACATTGCATCAGTTACTGCTAAAAACTATAAAATCAAGCCGTGACCAAATGATAACCACTCTATCTGAGGCTGTGGAGGAGAAGGAAGGATCAGTCATTGCTGCTTTATATTATGAAGCTATTATATTTTTGTGGTGTTTATTTTCAAATTGTTTTGACATATGGCTTATATTTCCACATTACTTTGATCTTTTATATATACTAAATTCCAATAAAGTGGGGCTGGGGCTGTGGTGCAGTGGGTTAATGCCCTGGCCTGAGGCGCCGGCATCCCATATGGGCACTGGATACAGTCTCGGCTGTTCCTCTTCCAATCCAGCTCTCTGCTATGGCCTGGGAGAGCAGTATAAGATGGTCCAAGTCCTTGAGCCCCTGCATCCATGTGGGAGACCAAGAGGAGGCACTTGGCTCCTGGCTTCGAATCAGCACAGCTCTGCCCGTTACGGCCAATTGGGGAGTGAACCATTGGATGGAAGCCCTCTCTCTCTCTGTCTCTCTCTCTCTCTCTCTCTCCCTCTCTGCCTCTCTGCCTCTCCTCTCTCTGTGTAACTCTGAGTTTCAAATAAATAAATAAATTTTTTAAAAAAGCAACAAAGCTTTGTAATATAATACATTCTATTGATTAGCTCCATAGCTATAGCAATATTCCCTTTCAAGTCTGTTTCTATATCTCATAGAAAACACATAGCAAAGTGTTGATTCCTCATAATCATAAGGGTAGAGGATAAATGAGAAAGTACACTGGAGTCTGGTGTTAGAATTTTTATTTACCTTTTTGCATTTAATTCTTATTAACAATTTTGTGGCTAATTTCAAAATCGTCCTCACTATGAACCATGTGATATTGGGAATACTGCTTCAACTATCAGAGACCTGCATTTTCTCAGCTATAGAAGGAGAATATTTATAACACTATAAATAACTCATATGATTATTATGTGGAAAGAAAGAATCTGACGGTATATGCAACATAAATAATCAAGGTCCTGGCTCATGCTCATGCCAGGTGTTAAATACACGATAGAAGTTTCCTATATATATATATTCTGGTCCCTTCTTGCCTACCACAACTTTAAGAGATGATTTCTGGATTAGCCTATGTTTCAGGAACCCTGTTGCATTACATACATTCCTCATGATAGGAAGAAAAACCTGAGGTAGGAATTGCAATTGTTCCATTTTAACTGTGAGAAAATTAAGGAATACTGTAGCTTTCCCAATAGTAGGAGACAAAACCCAGAGTTCAAATTCTGTCATGATAACCAAGAATTGAGTTCTTTTCACTATAATAAAGGTTCTTTTTAGCATGTTAGGAAATTCAGACTAAACCATAAATAATTCTTAGATGATAATTTACTTTAAATATTCTCAAGACATAATTTTAAGTCAGAGAAATGAAAGGATAATGAATACCAAATCAAATTAGATCAAAAGAATGGTTCCCAGCATTGCATAGTACAGACCATAATTCACAACAACCTATTATATATGTTGTTGAGCAAATAAAACAAATTTACAAGCCTCTGATGAAAAAGTAATGTCAATGTGTGTGTGTGTGTGTATGTGTGTGTGTGAGTATAGTTATCTTCTGCTGCTTTCCTAGATGCATTAGCAGGGTGCTGGATGACAGGAAGTGTAGGAATCACCTGCTTCCTCTCAGGTAAAAATTGTCAGGAAGATGGAATCAGAAGCAGAACTGAAACTTGGGCCCAGACACTCAGATATGGGATGCAGTTGTCACATGTTGCATCTGAACTGTTTTACCAAATGCCCATTCTTCTCTATGCTTTAATGAACAATTCTTTTTATGAACACTTTTAATCAAGCAAAGCTGCTCCTCTGATCTTCACCTTTCTTAGATACAAGATGAATATGTAATCAAACTGTGCCAATCACGCTCACCCTAGAAAATTTAAAACTAGAGTTATGATCAACAAGAAGGGGGAGATTAACTCTTGGCTAATTCTGCCTTTCTTTTTTTTCTGCTGATATTGCTGCTGATCTTCTAAAGACCTAGTGTTCAACAGTTCCTTCCACTACTCCAGTATCCTTACAACAAATGCCTTTTCTGTTCTATAACTTAACCAGAGCACATTTCTATGGCTTGACATAAAATATTCAGTTGAAATGCAACTGATAAATTGTGCAGCTAGATCCACAATTCTAGGAAAGTGTCTATTTCCTCAAAATAAAGGTGTTTTTCTGTGCCCAGATGCAAATCTACAGATGCGAAGCTTAGTGAGCAGATGGTTCCTTTGTATAATGAGGAAATGATGCCCCTTCAAGAGGTTTTCTTGGTAACAGTCTTGTGCAAGATGCAACCTTGGATAGCTTTGCTTGAATAAATTCCCTGAATAATCCCTATCAGACATCATGGGCAGAAGGCAAATAACACAGGACAAAACTTTTTTAATAGAGAAAGACATGTTCTTTACGACACATACCCAACTGGCATACATAGCTGATAGTGACTGAGAGCTAACAGGAAACACCATCAAAAATTAACTGTAATATTAGGGAAAAGGATAAAAGCTATATATGGACAAGCTTTGAAGTAAGAAAATTTCATTTTATCCAGTTGGCTCTAGTTTAGAAGTGCAAATGTTAACCAAGGTAATTAATTGTGTTTCAGCAATGAGATAAGCATTATGAAAAGACTATTTCAAAGGACAGAACTTTAACATAAACTTTTAAGAGGAGATCATTCACATTTTTGTTTTAAAAGCCTTCTTAAATGCAAAACCTTATAAAATTGAAAGCTTTGCACAATTCTGTAGAATCCATTTGATAAGAAAGGGGAAGAAGCTTGAATTAAAAGGTTACTGTGGAATATGAAAAGTTGTCAGGGGAAACCACAGAAGACAATTTTTCAAACACTAATAGATAACATGAATGGTGATAGTCATGCTCCTGAATGGACAGGAGGGACTTTAAAGGTCACTCACTCAATTTTCTTAGCATACATCTTGTCTATCTCCATGCGAAAGGATGATATTACCAACAAATTTCAAGAAAAGTCCCAAAATCTTCCTGGAAACAAACTATAGGATTACCTAGCATAGATTAAACAAGTGTAATTAAAAACTGGAAACAGTGAAAGTGGCTTAATGCCCTAGGGCAGTTAATGTAGCAATTCATGGTTGAAACACTGAAAATGCATTACCTTACCGGAGGGTATTGTGGTGCAGCTGTTAAGATGTTACTTGCGGGTCCAGCTGTGTGGCTTAGTGGGTAAAACAGCCGCCTTCAGTGCCACCATCCCATATAGGTGCTAGTTTGGGTCCCGACTGTACCACTTCCCATCTAGCTCTCTGCTGTGGTCTGGGAAAGCAGTAGATATGGCCCAAATCCTTGGGGCCCTGCACCCACATGGGAGACCCGTTGGAAGCTCCTGGTTCCTGGCTTTGGATTGGCCCAGCTCCTGTCCTTGCGGCCATTTGGGGAATGAATCAGCAGATAGAAAACCTCTCTCCCTTTCTCTCTCTGCCTCTGCCTCTCTGTAACTCTGACTTTCAAATAAATAAGTAATTTGTTTTTTTAAAAAAATGCCCACCTTCTCATATCAGAGTGCCAGGGTTCAAGTCGCTACTGCTATAATCCACCTTCCTGCTAATGCACATCTTTAGAGACAAGGTCACAGATTAACTTCCTGTCAACATGGGAGATCCAGGTGGAATTCTGGATTCCAGGCTTCCAGCTGGCCCAGCCTCAATTGTTGTACACATTTGGGGAGTGAACCAGTAGATGGAGGTTTTCTCAGTCTCTCTCTCTTCTTTTTCTCTGTAAATAAAAATTTTAAAATGTATTTTATATTGAACAAATATTTTTTCTGAGAGTATATTGCAGTGGATAGCTATTATTATGCTTCACAATTTATACTGGAAATTAATGATTCTCAGATATTAGAATTCAATCCAGGTTTTAGAAATGGAGAAAGTAAGCAGGGCTGATTCCTGTTGTCTCAGAAGCCACACTTTTCCATTGGAGGTAAGCATTTTGCATACATTATCCTATCTTCATGAGTTTGAGGCTGTCCAAGAGAATACGGCGAGTAGAAGAAGTAAGATACTATCTCTTGTGTTGGGAAATATAAAGCCTAGTATTTCATCCTGGTACTAATCAGTAGTAGGTCTGGAAAACAGCAAACCTGATGCTATGATTCAACTGTATCCTCCAGATTTCATGTATTGGAAGCATAAGCCACAATGCAGCAATTTGGGGAGGTATGGCCTAATTGTAGATGATATGATCACAAGGGCCTCTGTTCTCATGAAAAGATTAATATTGTTGAGGCCAGCACTGTGGCTCGGTAGGTTAATCCTCTGCCTGCAGCATTGGCATCCCATTTGGACGCTGGTTCCAGTCCTGGCTGCTTCTCTTCCCATCCTGCTCTCTGCTGTGGCCTGGGAAAGCAGTACGAGATGGAGATGGCCCGTGTCCTTGGGCCCCTGTACCCACGTAGGAGACCCGGAAAGGCTCCCTGATCAGCACAGATCCGGCCGTTGTGACCATTTGATGAGTGAACCAGCGGATGGAAGACCTTTCTCTCTCTCTCTCTCTCTCTCTCTCTCTCTGAGTGTGTAACTCTGCCTTTAAAATAAATAAAAATCTTTTTAAAAAGATTAATATCGTTATCATGGGAGTGGCTTAGTTATGGAGAGTCAATTTGTTACACAAGTGACTTTGGTCCTCCCTTTACTTGCTTTCTCTCTTTACTCGCTTTCTCTCTTGACTTTCACCTTTCTGCTATGGAGTGACTCAGTAAGAAAGCACTAGATATGGGGCCCTCAACCTTGGATGCCAGGCCTCTAAAATTGTAATAAACAAGTTGCTTTTCTTTATAAACAAGTCAGTTTATGGCACTGTGTCACACAAAATGGATTAAGACATCTGAAGTGAAGAGAGGCAGCGATAAAAACAGGGGCAGGTGCATTAGTGTGGAAGGTAAAGACACCACCTGCAGTGCTGGCATCCCATATGGGCACTGGTTCGAGTCCTGGCTGCTCCACTTCCAATCCAGCTCCCTGCTGATAGCCTGGAAAAGCAGTAGAAGATTGCCTAAGTCCTTGGATCCCTGCACCTGTGTGGGAGACCTGGAGGAAGCTCCTGGCTCCTGGATTCAGATGGGCCCAGCTCTGCCTGTTGTAGCCATTTGGAGAGTGAACCAGCAGATGGAAGACTTTCTCTCTGGCTCTCTCCCTCTCTCTCTGTCTCTGCTCTGTAACTCTGCCTTTCAAATAAATAAATCAATTTTTAAAAAAGACAGTTGTTAGTGTATGGTCTGTTGCTTTGTCATAAATTTATTTTAGTTGTCATCCGGCTGTCCATTTTTAGGCATGTTTAACAGTTTGAAACACAGCTGTACCAATTAACTTTGACCTACTTAAAATTTCTCTCCCTGTGTGTTTGCTGGCAATACAGCCCACTTGCTCTTTATCTAAATGAGTCCAACTCCAAAACGCCCTGTAGTTGCGGGCAATAATAAAATCTAAGGGTCAGCACTAGAGCCCTATAATATTCCCATTTTCTCGTGTGTTTTCTTTAAAGAAGCCAATCCACGACTTCCACATGAAAGCCAAAGGGATGGTGCCCATGTCCTCTCATGATGACTGAGCTTATTGAAGCCACTGGATTTCCCATAACCACCTCTAACCTAAATGGGACCTGTGAGTAATACATTTCTCCTATTTCATACACTTTATTTTCTCTTTTTCATTGTGGCTCACATGAAAAACACCTATACCTAACTTCCCAAGTTAGGGCTCTCCTAGAGAGTTATCTTGGCTGATGATGACCATCAACAAATCCACCCCAGAAAGTTGCGCAAGTAGAGAAACTGGCTGTAACATGCAGCAAGGTGTTACTTGATTGCTATTTCCAACAGCTTTAGTAAGTTCATCACTAGTATAAGCTGTCTTGAAACTGGTCTGCAGCTTTGCTATGAGAGGTTTATCTGTCTGTAGCTTAAAATCCTTGTTGAAGACGCTTCAGCATGTTGAAGGATTTTAAAGATTGGAAGAGGCGGATTTTCTACCTCAAATCTGAAAGTTAGTTCTGGTGGATATAGTAAAGTTTAAAAACCATGGCAAGCATAAGGCTACACAGAGGAATATCCTGATCCACAAATTTTCCCCAAACAGCTCCAACAGAGCACCCTGTTAAAGGGGACTCTCCTTTCAGCGTGAGCAAAAGCAGGAGAGCAGCCTAGGCTGAATTTTTAACCTTGTTTCTAGGCTTACTTTAGTTGGTATACCAAGGATATACTGAAGTTGAAGGTTAGAGAGATAGGAACACTTATTAAAGAGTTGACAGAATAGTTCAAGCTTATCAGTAGCCAAAAATATTGTCTATATAAGATTCTGTGACCTCTAATACAGGGGCATCATTGCACCATTGGAAGTAGATATATAACTCTTACGAATAAAATATCTGACTACTTTTTTTGTCTTCTTAAATGTATTAAGACTTACCTCTCCTTCTTACCCCTTTTATATCACATCTTGCAAGTTAAGAAAGCTGGTTGCTCCCTCCTTTGAAGTTTGTGGTGAGAAGAGATTTAAACCACACAAGCTCTTGCTCTTCTGTAATGACCCTCATTGGAGCTGCAGACCAAACTACAATAAATACCCAAGCTGCTTTCTTTCTTTTCTGTTTTCAGCCCTTTAAGTTCCAGCTTGGGATGCCTGCCCTGATGCTTTTCAGATAAGTCTCATAATATAATAAATCTTGTATCACTCTATTGGAATGTATATATGTGGCCTCATCAGACTCAACATCAAAACTGGACTTTGGATGGAAGTCCTTCATGAATTTTTTTTAGGGAGATAAAACCATGTTGACAAGCACTATATTTCCAGTGAAGCCTGAACTCTGACTCTAGTGGCATGTTGCTGTGGATTTCTTTCAGAGGGGGAAATTTTCCCAAAAGTATATTCTTATTTCTGTAATGGCAGTTACTAAATTACTGTCTATTACCACTACAGCTTTCTTTTTCTCGGGAATACTCTCATAAATTTAATTCTCCTGCTATTACAGAAAGTGAATCAGATGCAACTCAACCAAGATATTGTCAGACAGAGAATGAAGATACTTAGGGGCTGGCACTATGGTGTAGTAAGCTAAACCTCCAACTGTGGCACTGGATTCCCATAT
The DNA here is from genome assembly GCF_051225735.1 of Oryctolagus cuniculus. Taxonomy (NCBI): domain Eukaryota; kingdom Metazoa; phylum Chordata; class Mammalia; order Lagomorpha; family Leporidae; genus Oryctolagus; species Oryctolagus cuniculus. Next base: position 113,860,479 of record NC_142869.1, on the reverse strand, counting down.
GGGCACCAGCATCCCATGGGGCACTGGTTTACGGCCCAGTTGCTCCTCTTCCAATCCAGATCTTTGCTATGGCCTGGGAAAGCAGTGGAAAATGCCCCAAGTCCTGGGGCCCCTGTACCCATGTATGAGACCTGGAAGAAGTTCCTCATTCCTGGCTTTGGGTTGGCCCATCTCCAGCTGTTGCAGTCATCTGGGGAGTGAACCAGCAGAAGAAAAGCCTTTCTTTCTATCTCTCACTCTTTCTTTCTGTAACTCTACCTCTCAAATAAATTTTTAAGATTTATTTATTTATTTGAAAATCAGAGTTACACAGAGAGAGAAGCAGAGGAAGAGAAAGAGAAGTCTCCCATCCACTGGTTCACTCCCCAAGTGGCCACAACATCTGGAACTGAGCCGATCCAAAGCAAGCCAAGAGTTTCTTCCAGGTCTCCCGTGTGGGTGCGGGGGCCCAAGGACTTGGGCCATCTTCTACTGCTATCCCAGGCCATAGCAGAGAGCTGGATCAGAAGTGAAGAAGTCGGGACCTGAACTGGTGCACATATGGGATGCCAGCATTGCAGACAGCAGCTTTACCCACTATGCCACAGCGCCAGCCACTATAATTTCTATTTATAAGAGATAAAGATATAACAAGAATGTAATATCTGCATCTCATCAAAATACATTTAAGAATAAAAACTTTTGCTTGAATTATATCAAACAATTACCAAAGTAACTGCTACTAAACAGCACTGGCCCCAATAAAAAAATTAAAAAATAAGATTTAAAATGTGATGAAGACACTAAAGAATGTTAGGAAGAGACAGAGGCTTTGGAGAAATGTAGTTCAAATCAAAATACTGATTCCAACATTAAACTGATCTCAAGTATTCTTATGATTCTCAACTTGTTTTCGTGAGGACCTCAGGTGAAGAAATAATGCTTATAAAACATAATACAGGGGCCAGCACTGTGGCACAGTGGGTTAACACCCTGGCCTGAAGAGCCAGCATCCCATATGGGTGCTGGTTTGAGACGCGGCTGCTCTACTTCTGATCAGCTCTCTACTATTGCCAGGGAAAGCAGTAAAAGATGGCGATGGCCCAAGTCCTTGGGCCCCTGCACCTGCATGAGAGACCTGGAAGAAGCTTCCGGCTCCTGGCTTCAGATTGGTGCAGCTCTGGCCCTTGTGGCCAAGTGGGGAGTGAACCATCAGATGTAAAACCACTCTGTCTCTCTGCCTCTCCTCTCTCTAACACTAACTTTCAAATAAAATAAATAAATAAATCTTTTAAAAAACACAATACAGTTCTTAGTATATGTAGTATGTAGAAAACAAATGATACCTATATGTGTTCTGTTTTTATTATTGCTATTTCAAGACATCAGCTTCATTTTTCATAATATAGAAAAGCCCATAAATAAGTCTATAGCTAATATAGTGCATGATTACTTATAAACAATGGTAAATGTTACTTAAAAAATAAATCAAAATTTCATAAAGATATCTTCTTTATACAGATTACATATTTATTCTTCATGATAATCTACAGAATGGAAGTATTTGTTCAATTCAATATACACTAAGCAAGAGAATTGGGCCTCAAGCAAGTCATTCAAGCAAGGTGACTGTAAGCTATCTTCACCACCATGTGCACCATTTTGGAACTCTTTATATGTATCCCTTTACAAAAGGAAGTCCTCTTTCTACCTATGGATTTAAACGCCCCCAGTTTTCAAAGATGAAAGGCTTAGGTGCATCTAAACGCTGTAGAGGTAGGTATGACACAGCTCCTGTTACTAAGAATCTTCTCAATAAAACATGATATACCATGATGTATTTTTGATCATAAGGGTAACAATGCATGCACAGATAATGCATTAAAGTAGAAGACTGTTGCTTGATTTGAATGCTTCCCTTTAAGTTTATATATCAGAAACCTAATCCTAAATTCCTCTATTAATGTATTTGGAACTGTGAGGAACTTTCTGAGCTTTTTAGGATAGATGAAGTCATGAAGACAGATCCCCCATAACAGCATTAGTTTTTTGTGTTTTATTTTTGTTTTTTTTAGGAATAGGAATAGATATCTGAACCTACAGCTTACACGGTTTCACCAACTGATGCAACATGAAAACTCTTACCAGATCTTAGAAGAGGTGTGCTCCATGGTCTTGAAATTCACAGCTTCTGAAACGATGAGCTTAATAAACTGTATGCCTTAAAAATTACTTGACCTCAGGTACTTTGTCATAGCAACAAAAACTGGCTAAGAAAGCCCCTATTTCTCATGATTTATTATTTGTGTATTCGCACTGAATCAACATCATAGGTCTAGCGTTGTGCCTGGAAATTGCTAGTTCAACAAACTCCCTCAGTGATTTTTCTTAATTAGTAGATTTCTGGATAAGAATTTCACAAGCAGTGCAGTCCTGGTCTTGCGTATGTTAGCAGTTCTGTAAACAATGCATTTGATAGCATTGAAATTCAACAGCATTATATGATAAAAGCTATTTTTATATATCTGAAAATGCAGATACATTAAAGCATTAATGAACAAGGTTAATTTAAGGTACATGAAATAAATTATAATAAAATGATCATCAGTGTATGTTGGATATTAATAAATGCAATGACCAGAGGGCTGAAGTTTTTATTACTTAAGGAGTTGAACTAAAAACAATGCTGAAATTATCAATGTTAGAACCACAGGAGAGCTTAAAAATGAATCCTGAAAAACATAGCCTGATTATAATACTTATAAATAAAATTTGACTTGAACAATGACTGGTTTCAAGGAAGATATTATTTCAGTATATTAAATAAAAGAGTAAGCAAGAATGCAAGAAAAAGCATAAGGGAGAGAGAAGAGAAAAGAGAAATAGAATGGATAGAATAAAGAGTGAATAGAATTGTGGCCACCGAAAAATATCTCTACTGGCAGCCTGTGAATGTGATCCCATTTTGTCGAAGTTATCTGCAGATTAAATCATATTAAGTATGTCAAGACAGGATATTCCTGGATTTAGATGGGCCTTAACTATGAATGCCAATGTTCTTCAATACCATTTAAAACAGAGAAACTGTGGATAAGCTGTGTGTAGATGGAAGCAGATATGGGAATTCTGTCGTTGCATTCCCCGGAATACCAAGGGTTCCCAGCAGCTGTCAGAAGTGTGACAAGAGTCTGGGACGGCCGGCACCACAGCTCAATAGGCTAATCCTCTGCCTGCTGCGCCGGCACCCCGGGTTCTAGTCCTGGTCGGGGCGCCGGATTCTGTCCTGGTTGCTCCTCTTCCTGTCCAGCGCTCTGCTATGGCCAGGGAGTGCAGTGGAGGATGGCACGCGCATTTGAGACCAGGAGAAGCACCTGGCTCCTGGCTTCGGGTCAGCATGGTGCACCAGCCGCAGTGGCCATTGGGGGGTGAACCAATGGAAAAGGAAGACCTTTCTCTCTTGTCTCTCTCTCTCTCTCACTGTCCACTCTGCTTGTTAAAAACCAAAATAAAACAAAACAAAACAAAAAAGACTCAGGGGCATGATAATCTGTCAGAGCTAACAGAAGGAATCAACCTTGCTGAAACCTTAATTTCACATTTCTGACTTCCAGAATTGTGGGAGAATACTACATTGTCATTCTAGGCTGATCAGTTTTAATTTGTTATAGCTGCTTAAGCAGACTACCACATGAAGGCAAAAAGAACAAGTGGATATATTCATTAGTGGAGAACTCAAGAGCACACTACAAGGGCCAAAAATTATTCCGTGTTTATGTTTTCAACAAAATGGTCCAAAACAGATATCTAAGCAGAGCTCGAATCCACTTTTTATATCTCCAATGTGTTTCATTATTCACCAAAATAGCTCTAGTGTAATTCTGCCTTTGAAATTTTATATCCATCTCTTCATTTTGGGCTAAACAATTAATTAGATGCCTTAAAGGCAGTAAATTATTTATTAAGAAGAGCAAAAACTGTACTATTCCTGACTGTGATAGAAGTCCCCCCCCATCTACAAATGAAACATTGACAAATAGAATAGAAAAGGCACTGAAAAATGCTGAGAGAAATACCCAATGATGGTGCGAAAGCCAAAAGCATGACATAGGAAAGTTAATACATAATTAATAATAAATTTAAGACAAAAGCCTTTTTCCACTACAATTTATAGCATAGGTAAATCCAAAGCAGAGATTTAACAAGTTTCTATTCAAATAGAATCACTTTACAAAGTTGAAATGTGGTCTCTCAATTCCTGATTACATATATTTTCTCTATAACACACATTAAGCATAGAGAAGAAAGAAAAATGTTTGAAATGTAAGTAATTTAAAAACACACACACAATGCATTTCTCAAAACCCAGAGGTCATTTGTTGGGAATATAACTAATACTCGCATATCCAACAAGGGTAATAAATTTTGCAAATTAAGTTGAATAATGATTTCACTGTCTAGTTGGTCTCTACATGGGAGATACACATGGGGTTTGAAAGCAAGTTCTTATTTATAATGCAATATGGAGTGCAAGTCATAGTAGTAGACAGGATTTTCAAAATGCCAGTGACACACAAATTTACTGCTATTGCCAGAAGAAAAATAAAAGCATTGAAAGCAATCAAGACAGACTGAATGTTAACAACAGGCACTTTCCATTGCAAACACATTTTTTCATTTAAATTTCGTATTGCTTTATGGATACCTTCAGAGGTTTTGGACATAGAAAAGAAAAAAGAAAGAAATGATGGTCACCATTTACTTTAAAGAATGTTATTTGATATATTTATAACTGGTTCAAAAATTTATGACTTTACATATGCTTGAACATCTAAAATCAATTTTTTTTTTTGGTAAAAAATCTCATGATAGTGAGCAGCGTTGTCAAATGCCTAACTATATCTTATATGTCAAAAAAAAACAATTGTTAAGACCTAAAGAAACTTCTATTTTAATGAGAATTAAATGGGTTTGATAATTATATAAAGAGAAATCCAGTTTTATAAATTTGTGGCAATCTGAAAGGATCCCACATCAAAATAATAACACCATATATGTTCTTTGTGTTAGCAGACAATAGATTAACTTCTTTAGAGCAACTGGGTGAGGATTGTTGGGTAGCAAGGATGACAGATGTGAGAGAATACAATGTTGACAGTGCCAGGTATCAGTTCCTAATGAATGCAATTCTTTACTTAAGCAATGGAATAGTAACAATAGTTATGTAAGTTAGACTGTTTAAATAAAATGATATTTGTTGATTCCACATGGTAAAGAAAATATCCTGATAGTATTATGTTAATTGCTAATTTTAAATAAAAAAAATACAGCCTTATAAGGTTTCTGTTAGATAGTTTCTATTTATACACTCTACATGAATCTGATTTGGATAGGTGATGAACAAAAGGAAGTAGGGTAGACAATACATGTCAGGATAGTGAATAGTTATAATATATTGCCGTTGGTATCAAGAAACTGCTGTGTTGTACCATAATGTTTTTATGTTCGTTGAAAGCAATTTTCTTTGATAAACAATGAGAGTTTTTTTTTATTTGGATCAGAAATGATGAGTTTTCCTAAAGTTAGTGGAAAATGCATATTATGAAAAAAAAAGACAAGACTATTCATGGATTTCAATGTTCCTCCTACAAAATTAACTTACCTTTGAATTCCTTTATTCGTGAACTTTAACGTACCTTTGCATAGCCCCCGCCTTTTTTATATTCCAAATGCTAAGAATAGTATTTTGCTTAGAGTAGGTGTCCAATGAATGAATGAAAATGAACGCCCTAAGCAAATGATCAAAGATGAGAAATACCTTGTTTGAGAGCTCAGTGCTGCTGGAGCATCCAAGAGGAGGGAGGGAACGGAGAAAACTAAGCAATGACCATAGTATGGGAGACCTAGTAAGGTAAATGAAAGACATTGATTTTATCATTTAGGTGATGGAGTGTTCACTGCAGAATATTAATTAGAGAAGTAGTATGAGTCGGGTTGCACCTAGAGAGATCAACATGAGAGATCAATATTACAATATTAGGATAAATGTTGCAGAATAAGAAAAGGAACATCAAGTTAGAAAAATGCTTGGGGCTCTTAACACAATTAAAGCTATACCACATATTCCACAAATAAAAATTTAAATACATATTCACCTATAAATATATTTGTAAAACTAAAAAAAATCATCCACATAGATAAAAGAGATTGAGGAAGCAGAATTATTTTACTAAAAGTTTTGGAAAAGGTTATGTAATTCAGAACAACTGTATATCTCTAACCTCTAGCTAGAGACCTCATTTTATTTATATAACATTACAAGTTCCTGAAAATATATTTCCAAATAAAATTGTATTGATTGTCATTCTGTGTGGCAGATGAAATATAAATCTAAAAATTAATAGAGCTTCTTGATCAATTTTTTTTTGTTTCATGTTCCAAATTTTCTAAAAGTCAGTTTGAACCCTTAACAATAGCAAGCAACACACAAGCAAAAAGCCAAGTAATCAAGTTAAAGAAGAAACTCTTGTTCTTACTTTGAAAATAACATTTTTTCAATAATGTCAAAATGTATTTCCATGAAAATATACTTAAATTAGTATTTAAGTATGAGATAATAATCATATATTAGAAAAGGCGGGAGCTTTGAAATCTGAGAGCTGGATGCAGTTTCCAGTACTACCAGACTCAACCTGTTGGATTTTAGCAAATTAGTGGCTTTTTTGTGCCTCAGTGTTTTGCCTTTTGTTTTTTAAAAAAATGCTTTTACTGGAGCCGGCGCTGTGGCTCACTTGGTTAATCCTCCACCTGCAGCGCCTGCATCCCATGTGGGCGCCGGGTTCTAGCCCCGGCTGCCACTCTTCCAGTCCAGCTCTCTGCTGTGGCCCAGGAGGACAGTGGAGGATGGCCCAAGTGCTTGGGCCCCTGCACCCACATGGGAGACCAGAAAGAAGCACCTGGCTCCTGGCTTTGGATTGGCACAGCGCCAGTCGTGGCGGCCATTTGGGGAGTGAACCAACGGAAGGAAGACCTTTCTCCAATTTTAGTATATGTGCTGCCGAAGCGAGCACAGGGAAGACCTTTCTCTCTGTCTCTCTCTGTCACTGTCTATAACTCTACCTGTCAAATAAAAAAAAAAAAATGCTTTTACTTACTTATTTGGAAGGCAGACTGTCAGAGACAGAGAAAGAAATAGATCTTCCATCTCCTGGTTCACTCCCAAAATGGCCACAACTATGTCAGGGCCAGGCCCAAGCCAGGAACAAGGAACCCCATCCTGATCTCCCATGGGGCCCAAGTACTTGGGCCATTTTTTGCTGCCTTCCCAGGCACATTATGAGGGAACTGGATTAGAAACCAAGTAATCAGGACCTGGCCCAGCACTTTTAAAGGTGACCCCAGTGTTTCAAGCAGTGGCTTAACAGCAGTGCCACAATGCCAGTCTCCTGTTTTGTCATCTGTAAAAGGATTTGCCTGTCTTCTTGTGCATGTTGTAGATAATGTATATAAAATTAGTTTAAACCATAAATTTCCAGGTAATTTTAAAATATATTTTATACCTATTCAGCTAAATGTAAGCACATTTTAGTAAGTGTTACAGTTCCCATTAGCAAGAGCAGTATCCATCCATAAAATGTATAGAACAATCAATTTTCATAAAAGTTCAAGTGGAAAAACCAAAAATTCTCACTGCACGCAGACACAGTTGCCTCTTAATTTCGAAGACTCCAAGTTCTTTGCCAACTTTTTCTGAAAGTCTATTATGTGTAAAGGAGAGAATATTGAAAATGTTTCACATATTATTTGCTTCCTGCTTTTTCTTTCAGCTCTGGAAGAAAGCAAACAAAATATGAGTTCTTTGGGAGCATTTATCATATCCAAATTGTTTAAGTTTATCCCACCCTCCCTTTCTCAACAACTACTCAAGTCATAATGCCTACTGTGTGAGATTTCAGTCTTTCTAATACTTTTTCTGAAACCCATTACAGTTTCTCTAAGTTCTTGCTAAGTGCTTATTTTTTACTTTAATTGTGGCCTTTTGGGCATTCCTTTTTTGCTTCAGATCTTAAGTGACATAATCATGCACTGTTTTCACATAAATTATTGAGGGAATCTTGTGCCTCCTTTTTCAAAGAAAAATAGATGACAAAACTTTATATTATAATATCTTTAGAAAAGTTCAATTATCCACATATAAATTAAAAACTCCAGTGTGTCATTCATTCCTACCATCTTTAAAAGTCACTATTTTCTTTTATCTGTGACCAATTAGCTGAATTGCTTGAATCACTAATAATAATGGGCTAATAATGAGATCTAATTATCTGCTCAATCCTTCTATACAGCTGCTAAACCTAGTTCAATACTGTATCAGTTCACATCACTATTTCCAACAAACTGCTATCCAAAAAAATGCCAGATTACATTTTGCCCACTTAAGTAAAAAAAAAAAAAAAAAAAAAAAAAAAACCTAAGGAAAAATAGATTTTTTTTTTATCTTTTATTTAATGAATATAAATCTCCAAAGTACGACTCATGGATTACAATGGCTTCCCCCCCCATACCGTCCCTCCCACCCACAACCCTCCCCTTTCCCACTCCCTCTCCCCTTCCATTCACATCAAGATTCATTTTCGATTATCTTAATATACAGAAGATCAGCTTAGTATACCTTAAGTAAGGATTTCAACAGTTTCCTCCCACACAGAAACATAAAGTGAAAAATAATAGATGATTTTTTTTAACTTTTATTTAATGAATATATGTTTCCAAAGTACGAATAATGGATTACTATGGTTTCCCCCCATACCGTCCCTCCCACCCACAACCCTCCCCTTTCCCACTCCCTCTCCCCTTCCATTCACATCAAGATTCATTTTCGATTATCTTAATATACAGAAGATCAGCTTAGTATACATTAAGTAAGGATTTCAACAGTTTGCTCCCACACAGAAACATAAAGTGAAAAATAATAGATGATTTTTTTTTTAATGATGATGAAATCAGATCAGACCTATTGTCATGTTTAATCCCAGTGACAGTCAAGTTGGGAGTTGATAGTTTCTTTTCTTTCTTTTTTTTTTTTTTTTTTTACAGAGGATTAGTTTAGTATGCATTAAGTAAAGATTTCAACAGTTTGGACCCCCATAGAAACACAAAGTGAAATATATTGTTTGAGTACTCGTTATAGCATTAAATCTCAATGCACAGCACATTAAGGACAGAGATCCTACATGAGGAGTAAGTGCACAGTGACTCCTGTTGTTGACTTTACCAATTGACACTCCTGTCTATGGCATCAGTAATCTCCCTATGCTCCAGTCATGAGTTTCCAAGGCTATGGAAGCCCTCTGAGTTCTCCGACTCTTATCTTGTTTAGACAAGGTCATAGTCAAAGTGGAGGTTCTCTCCTCCCTTCAGAGAAAGGTACCTCCTTCTTTGAAGACCTGTTCTTTCCACTGAGACCTCACTCACAGAGATCTTTTGCCAGAGTGTCTTGGCTTTCCATACCTGAAATACTCTCATGGGCTTTTCAGCCAGATCTGAATGCCTTTAGGGCTGACTCTGAGGCCAGAGTGCCATTCAGGACATCTGCCATTCTATGAGTCTGCTGAGTATCTCACTTCCCATGTTGGATCACTCTCCCCTTTATTTATTCTATCGGTTAGTGTTAGCAGGTACTAGACTTGCTTATGTGCTCCCTTTGACTCTTAGTCCTTTCATTATGATCAATTGTGAACTGAAATTGATCACTTGGACTAGTGAGATGGCATTGGTACATGCCACCTTGATGGGATTAAATTGGAGTCCCCTGGCATGTTTCTAACTCTACCATTTGGGGCAAGTCAGCTTGAGCATGTCCCAAATTATATATCTCTTCCCTCTCTTATTCCTACTCTTATGTTTAACAGGGATCACATTTCAGTTAAATTTCAACACTTAAGAATAACTGTGTATTAATTACAGAATTAAACCAGTCATATTAAGTAGAACAGACAAAAAAACTACTAAGAGGGATAATGTATTAAGTTGTTCATTAACAGTCAGGGCTATGCTGATCAAGTCACCGTTTCCCATAGTGTCCATTCCACTTCAACAGGTTTCCTTTTTGGTGTTCAGTCAGTTGTCACCGATCAGGGAGAACATATGGTATTTGTCCCTTTGGGACTGGCTTAGTTCACTCAGCATGATGTGTTCCAGATTCCTCCATTTTGTTGCAAATGACTGGATTTCGGTGTTTCTTACTGCGGTATAGTATTCTAAAGAGTACATATCCCATAATTTCTTTATCCAGTCTACCGTTGATGGGCATTTAGGTTGGTTCCAGGTCTTAGCTATTGTGAATTGAGCTGCAATAAACATTAGGCTGCAGACCACTTTTTTGTTTGTCAATTTAAATTCCTTTGGGTAAATTCCAAGGAGTGGGATGGCTTGGTCGAACGGTAGGATTATATTCAGGTTTCTGAGGAATCTCCAGACTGACTTCCATAGTGGCTTGACCAGTTTGCATTCCCACCAACAGTGGGTTAGTGTCCCTTTTTCCCCACATCCTCGCCAGCATCTGTTGTTGGTAGATTTCTGAATGTGAGCCATTCTAACTGGGGTGAGGTGGAACCTCATTGTGGTTTTGATTTGCATTTCTCTGATTGCTAATGACCTTGAACTTTTTTCATGTGCCTGTTGGCCATTTGGATTTCCTCTTTTGAAAAATGTCTATTGAGGTCCTTGGCCCATCTCTTAATTGGGTTGTTGGTTTTGTTTTTGTGGAGTTTCTTGATCTCTTTGTAGATTCTGGTTATTAACCCTTTATCTGTTGCATAGTTTGCAAATATTTTTTCCCATTCTGACGGTTGTCTCTTCACTCTCCTGACTGTTTCTTTTGCAGTACAGAAACTTCTCAATTTGATGCAATCCCATTAGTTGATTTTGGCTTTGACTGCCTGTGCCTCCCGGGTCTTTTCCAGAAACTCTTTGCCTGTGCCAATATCTTGAAGGGTTTTTCCAATGTTCTCTAGTAACTTGATGGTGTCAGGTTGTAGATTTAGGTCTTTAATCCATGTTGAGTAGATTTTTGTGTAAGGTGTAAGGTAGGGGTCTTGCTTCATGATTCTGCACGTGGAAATCCAATTTTCCCAGCACCATTTATTGAATAGACTGTCCTTGCTCAAGGAATTAGTTTTAGATCCTTGATCAAATATAAGTTGGCTGTAGATGTTTGGGTTGATTTCTGGTATTTCAATTCTGTTCCATTGGTCTATCCATCTGTTTCAGTACCAGTACCATGCTGTTTTGATTACAACTGCCCTGTAGTATGTCCTGAAATCTGGTATTGTGATGCCTCCGGCTTTGTTTTTGTTGTACAAGATTGCTTTAGCTATTCGAGGTCTCTTGTGCCTCCATATAAATTTCAGCACCAATTTTTCCAGATCTGAGAAGAAGGTCTTCGGTATCTTGATTGGTATTGCATTGAATCTATAAATTGCTTTTGGGAGAATGGACATTTTGATGATATTGATTCTTCCAATCCATGAGCATGGAAGATTTTTCCATTTCTTGGTATCCTCTTCTATTTCTTTCTTTAAGGTTTTGTAATTTTCATCGTAGAGATCTTTAACGTCCTTGGTTAAGTTTATTCCAAGGTATTTTATTTTTTTGTAGCTATTGTGAATGGGATTGATCTTAGAAGTTCTTCCTCAGCCATGGCATTGTCTGTGTATACAAAGGCTGTTGATTTTTGTGCATTGATTTTATACCCTGCTACTTTGCCAAACTCTTCTATGAGTTCCAATAGTCTCTTGGTAGAGTTCTTTGGGTCCCCTAAATAAAGAATCATGTCATCTGCAAAGAGGGATAGTTTGAGTTCTTCCTTCCCAATTTGTATCCCTTTAATTTCTTTTTCTTGCCTAATAGCTCTGGCTAGAACCTCCAGAACTATATTGAATAGCAGTGGTGAGAGTGGACATCCCTGTCTGGTCCCAGATCTCAGTGGAAATGCTTCCAACTTTTCCCCATTCAATAGGATGTTGGCTGTGGGTTTTTCATAGATTGCTTTGATTGTATTGAGGAATGTTCCTTCCAAACCCAGTTTGCTTAGAGTTTTCATCATGAACGGGTGTTGTATTTTATCAAATGCTTTCTCGGCATCTATTGAGAGAATCATATGGTTTTTCTTCTGCAGTCTGTTAATGTGGTGTATCACATTGATTGTCTTGCGCACATTAAACCATCCCTGCATACCAGGGATAAATCCCACTTGGTCTGGGTGGATGATCTTTCTGATGTGTTGTTGCATTCTATTGGCGAGAATTTTATTGAGGATTTTTGCATCTATGTTCTTCAGGGATATTGGTCTGTAATTCTCTTTCAGTGCTGCATCTTTTTCCGGCTTAGGAATTAAGGTGATGCTGGCTTCATAGAAAGAATTTGGGAGGATTCCCTCTTCTTCGATTGTTCTGAATAGTTTGAGAAGAATTGGAGTTAGTTCTTCTTTAAATGTCTGGTAGAATTCAGCAGTGAATCCATCTGGTCCTGGGCTTTTCTTTGTTGGGAGGGCCTTTATTACTGTTTCAATTTCTGTCTCAGTTATGGGTCTGTTTAGGTTTTCGATGTCTTCCTGGTTCAATTTAGGTAGGTTGCATGTCTCCAGGAATCTATCCATTTCTGATAGGTTTCCCTGTTTGTTGGCATACAAGTCCTTGTAGTAATTTCTGATGATTCTTTTTATTTCTGTGGTGTCTGTTGTTACATTTCCTTTTTCATCTCTGATTTTATTGATTTGGGTCTTTTCTCTTCTTTTTTTAGTTAGTTGGGCCAATGGGGTGTCAATTTTGTTTATTTTTTCAAAAAACCAGCTCCTCGTTTGGCTGATTTTTTGTAATGTTTTTCTTGATTCAATCCTGTTGATTTCTTCTCTGATTTTAATTATTTCTCTTCTCCTACTAGATTTGGGTCTGGTTTGCTGTAGGTTTTCTAGATCCTTGAGGTGAATAGAAAGCTCATCTATTTGGTGCCTTTCCAATTTCTTGATGTAGGCACCTATTGATATAAACTTTCCTCTTAACACTGCTTTTGCTGCATCCCATAAGTTTTGGTATGTTGTGCTGTTATCCTCATTTACTTCCAGAAAGTTTTTGATTTCTCTTTTGATTTCTTCTATGACCCATTGTTCATTCAGGAGCATGTTGTTCAATCTCCATGTGTTTGCGTATGCTCTAGGGATTCCTGAGTTGTTCATTTCCAACTTCATTCCTTTATGGTCTGAGAAGCTGCATGGTATGATTCTAATTCTTTTGAATTTGCTGAGACTTGCTTTATGGCCTAGTATGTGGTCAATCCTAGAGAAGGTTCCATGTACTGCCTAGAAGAATGTATAATCTTTAGCTGTAGGATTGAAAGTTCTGTATATATCTGTTAGATCCATTTGGGCTATAGTGTCGTTTAAATCTACTGTATCCTTGTTGATCTTCTGTCCTATTGATCTGTCTATTTCTGAGAGTGGAGTATTGAAGTCCCCCAGTACTATTGTATTGGGGTCTAAGTCTCCCTTTAAGTCCGTTAACAAATCTTTTAGATAAACCGGTGCCCTGTAGTTAGGTGCATATACATTGATAATTGTTATATCTTCCTGAATTGATCCCTTAATCATTATGTAGTGTCCCTCTTTGTCTCTCTTAACGGTTTTTGTGGTAAAGTTTATGGTGTCTGATATTAAGATGGCTACGCCTGCTCTTTTTTCATTTCTGTTGGCATGGTATATCTTTTCCAGCCTTTCACTTTCAGTCTGTATGGATCTTTGTTGGAAAGATGTGTTTCTTGTAAGCAGCAAATAGATGGGTTTTGTTTTTTAACCCAATCAGCCAAACGGTGTCTTTTAACTGGACAGTTCAGGCCATTCACGTTCAATGTGACTAATGATAAGTGGTAACTTTGCCCTGCCATTTGCCAAAGATAAGTTCTAATATATGCTTTGAATTCCCTGTGATCTTTTGCTGTGAGCTTTCCTTCCTTGGTTTCCTTCCTTTACCTTCTTTCATATTGATGACCGTGTTTCTTTGTTTCTGTGTGTAACACATCTTTAAGCATCTTTTGCAGTGGCAACAAATTCTTTCAATTTCTGTTTGTTATGAAAAGTCTTTATTTCACCTTCATTCACAAATGATAGCTTTGCAGGATATAATATTCTGGGCTGGCAGTTGTTCTCTCTTAGTACCTGGGCTATATCTCGCCATTTCCTCCTAGCTTGTAGAGTTTCTGATGAGAAGTCAGCTGTGAGTCTGATTGGAGATCCTCTGGGAGTAATCTGACGTTTCTCTCTTGCACATTTTAGGATCTTTTCTTTATGTTTCACTGTGGAGAGTTTAATTACAACGTGTCGTGGTGAGGGTCTCTTTTGGTCGTGTTTATTAGGGGTTCTGTGAGCTTCCTGTACTAGGATTTCTCTGTCCTTCTCCAAACCTGGTAAATTTTCTGCTAATATCTCACTAAAAAGGCCTTCTAATCCTTTCTCCCTCTCCATGCCTTCAGGAACTCCTAGAACCCGAATGTTGGGTTTTTTAATAGTATCCTGAAGATTCCCGACAATATGTTTTAGATTTCTAATTTCCTCGTCTTTTCTTTGGTCTGACTGTATCCTTTCCTGTTCTCTGTCTTCTAAGTCCGATATTCTCTCTTCTGCTTCTCCCATTCTGTTTGTAAGGCTCTCTATTGTGTTTTTCATTTGATCTATTGAATTCTTCACTTCAGTCACTATCCCAGTTTCCTGTTGTACTAGTTGTTTCGTTTCATTTTGATTCCTCCTTAATATTTCATTTTCACGAGAGAGATTTTCTATCTTGTCCATTAAGGATTTCTGTAGTTCAAGAATTTGTTTTTGAGAACTTCTTAATGTTCTTATCCATTTTTTGAGATCTGCTTCTTGCATTTCTTCTATGTCATCATCCTCATAATCTTGAATTGGGGTGTCTTTTTCATTTGAGGGCTTCATGGTGACTTCCTTGTTTTTATTACCTTGGTTTTTGCGTTTGTTATTTGTCATATTGGAGATATTTGGTTTCTTCACTGTGGGGCTTTTTCTTGTTATACTATGACTCTAGATTAAGTGGACTATCTGTTTTTGATGGAGCCTTAGGGCTTGAGATGGGTGTGGCCTGAGAGCTCTGTTTGGTGTGCCAAAGGTGACACTCCCAGGTTAGGCGTGGTAAACCTCTCTCTCTCTCTCTTTTTTTTTTGATTCAAAAGGGAAGTTATTCTGCACAGCTGAACGAAGTTGGAGGTAGTTAGCAGGCAAATGATATACCCACAGGAGCCAGAGATCAGAAGCTCTTTCCCAAGGACCACACAGGGAATCTGTTCGGCCCTTAGAGTGGGCTCAAATTCTCCTTCAGTCTCCCACTGGGTTGCCAAAGTTACGGAATTGTAGCGTCTCTGGAGAGTGCTCACGTGAATTCCGTGAGTTCTCTCCCCCACCGTCTCTTTTTTCACAGTCTCAGTTCAGTAGCACCACAAATTTACTAGGTCCTAATCTCCTGTTAATTCGCCCCACCCAGAGTCAGGTTTTTCTGCTAGGCTCAGGGCCGGTGCAGACCTGAGGTCGCTCTGCTTATGACGTATGTCCAAGATGGCGCCTGCTCTTTGTCTTGCTCGCCCTTGAGAGGTGAGCGGAGAGAGAGAAACCCGTGTCCGTACCAGTCACCTTTTTTTTTTCCCTCTCTCTCTCTTCCAGTTAGCTTGGTGAAGTCCCCCCCGCCCCGGGGGTCGTTCCCTCTAGTCTCCTCTCTCCGCTTGCCTGCCGGTGTCTCGGGTTATTGAGGTTCGGCTCACCTCGCGTTCCAGCGCTGGTGTGTTGAGTCTGCCACTGGTGTCCCGAACTGTGGGCTCCCACGCTCTCCACGCAGGTCTGCTCCCCTTCCAGCGCCGATGTGTGGACTCGGAGCCCTGGACGTCCCAAGTCTCCCCGCTGTTGCACTCCCCTTCGAGCACTTGCGCGCAGACCCTGCAGCTTGCGCAGCTCAGTCCCATGGCTCGGCTTCCGCAGCTCAGTCCCGCAGCTCGGCTTTCGCGCACGGTGGGCAACCTTGTTCTCCCAGTAGGTCCTCCGATTCACGCCCACTGGATCCAGAAGAGTTTTGTCTGCAATATTTTCCTGGTTCTTTTTTTTCTGAGGCTACCGTAACTCCCCTTTTATTAAACTAAATTTTCCCGGACTATCGGTGCGCGCCCTCACTATTCCGCCATCTTGGCTCCGCCCCCGATGATTTTTTTTAAATGATGATGAAATCAGATCAGACCTATTGTCATGTTTAATCCCAGTGAGAGTCAAGTTGGGAGTTGATAATTTCTTTTTTTTTTTTTTTTTTTTACAGAAGATCAGTTTAGTGTACATTAAGTAAAGATTTCAACCGTTTGCACCCCCATAGAAACACAAAGTGAAATATACTGTTTGAGTACTCATTATAGCATTAAGCCTCAATGTACAGCACATTAAAGACAGAGATCCTACATGAGGAGTAAGTGCACAGTGACTCCTGTTGTTGACTTTACAAATTGACACTCCTGTTTATGGCATCAGTAATCTCCCTATGCACCAGTCATGAGTTTCCAAGGCTATGGAAGCCCCTTGAGTTCTCCGACTCTTATCTTGTTTAGACACGGTCATAGTCAAAGTGGAGGTTCTCTCCTCCCTTCAGAGATAGGCACCTCCCTCTTTGAAGACCTGTTCTTTCCACTGGGATCTCACTCACAGAGATCTTTTTGCCAGAGTGTCTTGGCTTTCCATGCCTGAAATACTCTCATGGGCTTTTCAGCCAGATCCGAGTGCCTTTAGGGCTGATTCTGAGGCCAGAGTGCTATTTAGGACATCCGCCATTCTATGAGTCTGCTGAGTATCTCACTTCCCATGTTGGATCACTCTCCCCATTATTTATTCTATCGGTTAGTGTTAGCAGGTACTAGACTTGTTTATGTGCTCCCTTTGACTCTTAGTCCTTTCATTATGATCAATTGTGAACTGAAATTGATCACTTGGAATAGTGAGATGGCATTGGCACATGCCACCTTGATGGGATTGAACTGGAATCCCCTGGTATGTTTCCAACTCTACCAATTGGGGCAAGTCAGCCCGAGCATGCCCCAAATTATACATCTCTACCCTCTCTTATTCCCACTCTTATGTTTAACAGGGATCACATTTCAGTTAATTTTCAACACTTAAGAATAACTGTGTGATAATTACAGAATTAAACCAGTCATATTAAGTAGAACAGACAAAAAAAAAATACTAAGAGGGATAGTGTATTAAGTTGTCCATTAACAGTCAGGGCTATGCTGATCAAGTCACCGTTTCTCATAGTGTCCATTTCACTTCAGGAGGTTTCCTTTTTGGTGTTCAGTCAGTTGTCACCGATCAGGGAGAACATATGGTATTTGTCCCTTTGGGACTGGCTTACTTCACTCAGCATGATGTGTTCCAGATTCCTCCATTTTGTTGCAAATGACTGGATTTCGTTGTTTCTTACTGCGGTATAGTATTCTAAAGAATACATATCCCATAATTTCTTTATCCAGTCTACCGTTGATGGGCATTTAGGTTGGTTCCAGGTCTTGGCTATTGTGAATTGTGCTGCAATCAACATTAGGGTGCAGACCGCTTTTTTGTTTGTCAATTTAAATTCCTTTGGGTAAATTCCAAGGAGTGGGATGGCTTGGTCGAACGGTAGGATTATATTCAGGTTTCTGAGGAATCTCCAGACTGATTTCCATAGGGGCTTGACCAGTTTGCATTCCCACCAACAGTGGGTTAGTGTCCCTTTTTCCCCACGTCCTCACCAGCATCTGTTGTTGGTAGATTTCTGTATGTGAGCCATTCTAACCGGGGTGAGGTGAAAGCACATTGTGCTTTTGATTTGCATTTCCCTGATTGCTAGTGACCTTGAACATTTTTTCATGTGCCTGTTGGCCATTTGGATTTCCTCTTTTGAAAAATGTCTATTGAAGTCCTTGGCCCATCTCTTAAGTGGGTTGTTTGTTTTGTTTTTGTGGAGTTTCTTGATCTCTTTGTAGATTCTGGTTATTAACCCTTTATCTGTTGCATAGTTTGCAAATATTTTTTCCCATTCTGTCGGTTGTGTCTTCACTCTCCTGACTGTTTCTTTTGCAGTACAGAAACTTCTCAATTTGATGCAATCCCAATAGTTGATTTTGGCTTTGACTGCCTGTGCCTCCCGGGTCTTTTTCAGAAATTCTTTGCCTGTGCCGATATCTTGAAGGGTTTCTCCAATGTTCTCTAATAACTTAATGGTGTCAGGACGTAGATTTAGGTCTTTAATCCACGTTGAGTGGATTTTTGTGTAAGGTGTAAGGTAGGGGTCTTGCTTCATGATTCTGCACGTGGAAATCCAGTTTTCCCAGCACCATTTATTGAATAGACTGTCCTTGCTCCAGGAATTGGTTTTAGATCCTTGATCAAATATAAGTTGGCTGTAGATGTTTGGGTTGATTTCTGGTGTTTCAATTCTGTTCCATTGGTCTATCCATCTGTTTCTGTACCAGTACCATGCTGTTTTGATTACAACTGCCCTGTAGTATGTCCTGAAATCTGGTATTGTGATGCCTCCGGCTTTGTTTTTGTTGTACAAGATTGCTTTAGCTATTCGAGGTCTCTTGTGCCTCCATATGAATTTCAGCATCATTTCTTCTAGATCTGCGAAGAATGTCTTTGGTATCTTTTGGGATTGCATTGAATCTATAAATTGCTTTTGGGAGAATGGACATTTTGATGATGTTGATTCTTCCAATCCATGAGCATGGAAGATTTTTCCATTTTTTGGTATCCTCTTCTATTTCTTTCTTTAAGGTTTTGTAATTCTCATCGTAGAGATCTTTAACGTCCTTGGTTAAGTTTATTCCAAGGTATTTTATTGTTTTTGTAGCTATTGTGAATGGGATTGATCTTAGCAGTTCTTTCTCAGTCATGGCATTGCTTGTGTATACAAAGGCTGTTGATTTTTGTGCATTGATTTTATATCCTGCCACTTTGCCAAACTCCTCTATGAGTTCCAATAGTCTCTTAGTAGAGTTCTTTGGATCCTCTAAGTACAGAATCATATCGTCTGCAAAGAGAGATAGTTTGACTTCTTCCTTCCCAATTTGTATTCCTTTGATTTCTTTTTCTTGTCTGATGGCTCTGGCTAAAACTTCCAGAACTATGTTAAATAGCAGTGGTGAGAGTGGGCATCCCTGCCTGGTGCCAGATTTCAGTGGAAATGCTTCCAACTTTTCCCCATTCAATAGGATGCTGGCTGTGGGTTTTTTATAAATTGCTTTGATTATATTGAGGAATGTTCCTTCTATACCCAATTTGCTTAGAGTTTTCATCATGAAAGGGTGTTGAATTTTATCAAATGCTTTCTCTGCATCAATTGAGATAATCATATGGTTTTTCTTTTGCAGTCTGTTAATGTGGTGAATCATATTGATTGACTTGGGAATGTTGAACCATCCCTGCATACCAGGGATGTATCCCACTTGGTCTGGGTGGATGATCTTCCTGATGTGTTGTTGTACTCTATTGGCCAGAATTTTATTGAGGATTTTTGCGTCTATGTTCATCAGGGATATTGGTCTATAATTTTCTTTCAGTGCTGCATCTTTCTCTGGCTTAGGAATTAAGGTGATGCTGGCTTCATAGAAAGAATTTGGGAGGATTCCCTCTTTTTCGATTGTTCTGAATAGTTTGAGAAGAAATGGGATTAGTTCTTCTTTAAATGTCTGGTAGAATTCAGCAGTGAATCCTTCTGGTCCTGGGCTTTTCTTTGTTGGGAGGGCCTTTATTACTGTTTCAATTTCTGTTTCAGTTATGGGTCTATTTAGGTTTTCTATGTCTTCATGGTTCAATTTAGGTAGATTGCATGTGTCCAGGAATCTATCCATTTCTGATAGGTTTTCCTGTTTGTTGGCATACAGGTCCTTGTAGTAATTTCTGATGATTCTTTTTATTTCTGTGGTGTCTGTTGTTACGTTTCCTTTTTCATCTCTGATTTTATTGATTTGGGTCTTTTCTCTTCTTTTTTTAGTTAGTTGGGCCAATGGGGTGTCAATTTTGTTTATTTTTTCAAAAAACCAGCTTCTCGCTTGGCTGATTTTTTGTAATGTTTCTTTGGATTCAATCCTGTTAATTTCTTCCCTGGTTTTAATTATTTCTCTTATCCTACTAGATTTGGGTTTGGTTTGCTGCAGTTTTTCTAGGTCATTGAGGTGCGCTGAAAGCTCATTTATTTGGTACCTTTCAATTTCTTTATATAGGCACCTATTGCTATAAATTTGCCTCTCAATACTGCTTTTGCTGTATCCCATAAGTTTTGATATGTTGTGTTGTTGTCTTCATTTACTTCCAGAAAGTTTTTGATTTCTCTTTTGATTTCTTGAATGACCCAGTGTTCATTCAGGAGCATGTTGTTCAGTCTCCATGTGTTTGCATACTTTCTGGGGTTTCCTGAGTTGCTAATTTCCAGCTTCATTCTGCTGTGGTCTGAGAAGCTGCATGGTATGATTCTAATTCTTTTGAATTTGCTGAGACTTGCTTTATGACCTAATATGTGATCAATCCTAGAGAAGGTTCCATGCACTGCTGAGAAGAATGTGAAGTCTGTAGATGTAGGGTTGAAAGTTTTGTAGATATCTGTTAGATCCATTTGGGCAATAGTGTCGATTAAATCTGCTGTTTCCTTGTTGATCTTCTGTCTGGATGATCTGTCTATTTCTGAGAGTGGAGTATTGAAGTCCCCCAGTACTATTGTATTGGAATCTAAATCTCCCTTTATGTCCCTTAACATATCTTTTAAATAGACTGGTGCCCTGTAATTAGGTGCATATACATTTATAATAGTTACATCTTCCTGTTGAATTGAACCCTTAGTCATTATATAGTGTCTCTCTTTGTCTCTCTTAACAGTTTTTTTATTAAAGTTTATTTTGTCTGATTTTAATATGGCTACACCTGCTTTTTTTTGGTTTCTGTTGGCATGGAATATCTTTTTCCAACCTTTCACTTTCAGTCTGCATGCCTCTTTGTTAGAGAGATGTGTTTCTTGTAGGCAACAAATAGTTGGGTTGTGTTCTTTGAGCCAGTCAGCCAAACGGTGTCTTTTAACTGAAGAATTCAGACCATTAATGTTCAATGTGACTATTGATACGTAGTGACTTTGCCCTGCCATTTTCCCGGAAATATTTTCTAGTATATGCTTTGAGCTTCCCATGCTCTTTTACTGGTAGGTGTTCTTCCTTTCCCTTCTTTCATATTGATGGCCGTGTTTCTGTGTTTCTGAGTGTAGCACATCTTTGAGTATTTTTTGCAGGGCCGGACGAGTGGCCACAAAATCTTTCAATTTCTGTTTGCTATGAAAGGTCTTTATTTCACCTTCATTCACAAATGAGAGCTTGGCAGGATATAATATTCTGTGCTGGCAATTTTTCTCTCTTAGCACCTGTGCTATGTCTCGCCATTCCCTCCTAGCCTGTAGTGTTTCTGATGAGAAGTCTGCTGTGAGTCTGATTGGAGATCCTCTGAGAGTAATCTGACGTTTCTCTCTTGCACATTTTAGGATCTTTTCTTTATGTTTCACTGTGGTAAGTTTAATTACCACGTGTCGTGGTGAGGATCTCTTTTGGTCATGTTTATTGGGGGTTCTATGAGCTTCCTGTACTAGGATATCTCTGTCCTTCTCCAAACCTGGAAAGTTCTCTGCTAGTATCTCACTAAAAAGGCCTTCTAATCCTTTCTCTCTCTCCATGCCTTCAGGAACTCCTAGAACTCGAATGTTGGTTTTTTTAATAGTATCCTGTAGATTCCCAACAATATTTTTTAGATTTCTAATTTCCTCTTCTTTTCTTTGGTTTGACTGTATGTTTTCCTGTGCTCTATCTTCTAAGTCCGATATTCTCTCTTCTGCTTCACCCATTCTGTTTTTAAGGCTTTCTAATGTGTTTGTCATTTGATCTATTGAGCTCTTCATTTCATTTTGATTTCTCTTCACTATAACACTTTCCTGTTCTACTAGTTTCTGAGTTTCATTTTGATTCTTCCTTAAAATTTCATTTTCATGAGAGAGATTTTCAATCTTGTCCATTAAGGATTTCTGTAGTTCAAGGATTTGCTTTTGAAAACTTCTAAATGTTCTTATCATAAATTTTTTGAAATCCGTATCTTGCATTTCTTCTATCTCATCATCTTCATAATCTTGGCTTGGGGTGTTTTGCTTATTTGGAGGCATCATAGTGTCATCG
This sequence comes from Oryctolagus cuniculus, assembly GCF_051225735.1. NCBI lineage: Eukaryota > Metazoa > Chordata > Mammalia > Lagomorpha > Leporidae > Oryctolagus > Oryctolagus cuniculus. Next base: position 113,838,225 of record NC_142869.1, on the reverse strand, counting down.
TTGATCTTGTTCCCTCGATTTCTGTGTTTGTTACTCGGCATAGTTAATTCTTCTTGCGTCACTGTGCGGTTTTTTTTTTTGTTGTTGTTGTTGTTGTTGTTGTTGTTGTTTTTTATACTGTGTCCGTGTTAAGTGGACTGCCTGCTGTTGGAGGAGCCTTGGAGGCTTGAGATGGGTGCGGCCTGAGAGCTCTGCCTGGTTCTTCCTGGTTAAGGGTGTGCAAAGGTGACACCCTCAGGTTATGCGTGGTAAATCTCTCTCTTTTTATTTATTTATGTATTTTATTTATTCAGGGGGTAAGTAACACCGCATGGCATGGCTGTGCAGAATTGATGGTATTTCGCTTCCAGTCTTTGGCTCCTCTGGACTCCCACTGGGTTGCCTAGGCTACTGAATTGTAGTGACTCAGTTCCTTAGCTCTCCCCCATTGATATGTAAATCCAGAGAGGAGGCCTGCTCTTTGTCTCTTCAAGCCTTGCAGCCTTGTAACCTTTGCAAGGTTAGGGGGAAGAGAAACCCCGAAGCTTTTTTTTTCCTTCTTTCCGGTAGTGAGTTTGCTGCACTTTCCGGCCCCCCTCTAGATTCTGACCCCCGTTTCCCCACCAATGTCTCAGGTTATTGAGCTCACCTCCCCTTCCAGCGCCGATGTGTGGACTCGGAGCCCTGAGCATCCCAAGTCTCCCCGCTGTTGTCTGTGTGGCATGCACTCCCCTTCGAGCACTGGCGCGCAGACCCTGGGGCTTCCGCGGCTCGGTCCTGCGACTTGGCTTCCGCGCGGTGGGCGACCTTGTTCTCCCAGTAGGTCCTCCGATTCACGGCCACTCGATCCAGAAGGGTTTCCCCTGCAATATTTTCCTGGTTCTTTTTTCTGCGGCTACCGTAACTCCCCTTTTATTAAACTAAATTTTCCCGGACTATCGGTGCGCGCCCTCACTATTCCGCCATCTTGGCTCCGCCCCAGAATTGGTGTTTTGTTTTGTAGAAGGGACAAGTTATTAAATCTGCACATACTTGTATATATACATTCTGCTAAATAACAAACATGATTCAAATTGACATAATTTTTTCCCAAACTGCATTGAAAAAAATAGCATAACATGGCCATTATACTATAAAAATGTTTTTATCATTTGACATTACTAAATTCAAATTTGTAACTTGGGAATTTCATATTTTATCTTGAGGAGGATAGATATTACAAAGAAGTAGGAAATGGTCCCTTATTTTAGGAAGCCAGAATGATGTCAGAAACTCAGACCCAGCATACCTACTAGAAGCAGCCTCTCAGAACAAGAGGTTCTTGCTGGGAAAAACTGGCAAGAAGCTCCCCTTCTACCACAAGACCACTGGTCTGGGTTTCAAGACAGCCAAGGAGGCTATTGAGGATAGCTTTATTAACAGCAAAGTACCACTCGAAATGTTTCTATCCTAGGAAGGATCCTGTCTGGCATGTTAACCAAGATGACGACACAAAGGACCACTGTCATTGTCATCCACCAGGACTACCTCCGTTATGTCTCCGAGTACACCCACCTTGAGAAGCACCACAAGAACATGTCCAATGCACCTGTGCCCTGCTTCTGAGCCATCTAGATCAGCGACATCGCCATAGTGTGTGATCATCAGCTGCTGAGCAAGTCAGTGTGCTTCACCGTGATCCACGTCCCTAAAGCTGACAGCACAAAAGAGCAGTTCCAGAAATTCTGAGAGCAGATGCCTATCCCCTCGCCAAAATGAAACAGCTATTTTCCCATTCAAAAAAATAGTAAGTTGGAAGAGCATAATAATATAAACCAACACAGCTAAACATTAAAAAAAAAAAAACCTTGGTCTTAACTAATATTATTCTGATTGCAAGCAAATTTTCTCATTTCTTACCCCCATTTGTATACATCAGCTATCTTTTGGGGGGGGGTCTATGTGTGAATGCATCAAAGGGCATGCCACTGCCTTGTTTCATGTTGTGTCATTCTGATTGTATAACAACTTTCTGTGCAATGTACCCACTGTTAACTATCCATATTTCACTCCTTTCAAAGACTACTTAGCTCTTCACATAACTGTCTCTACACTTATCTTTTTATTACTGTTTAAAGGCTTCCATCAAGCATGGTCTGTCTGTCATTTGGAACAGCTCTTCAGTGGTCAAAACTGTTTTAGACAGGCAGCTTTGACACCTCAGTAATACAATGAATTTAAGAGGAAAATGTTAAAAGTCATATAAATCAACTAGAGCAGCATTCTAAAAGCCACATAGATCACTTAAAAATTTTCTAATTGCCATATTAGAAAATTAAAATTGCGAGTGGGACATTTTGCCTAGAGGTTAAGATAAGGGGGAAAACATCAATTTCCCATATCAGAGTATGAGGCTTTGATATCCAGTGTCATCCCCTAATTCAGGCTTCTTGTTAATTCATACTCTGAGAAGCAGAAATGATAGCCCAAATAATTGGGTTCCTGCAATCCACATGGGAGAAACAATTCAAGTTTCTAGCATCCGCCTTTAGCCCTGGCCATGAACCAGTACATGAAAGCACTCTTTCTTTCCTACTCTCTCTCTCTGTATCTCTGCGCTCAAATGAATAACAATATTTTTAAGTCAAAAGAAAGTTGGATTTATTTTAAATTAATTTAAAATATATTTCATTTTACAGACATATCCGAAATATTGACATTACAAAACAAAATCCATTTAAACATTTTTTAAAATATTGTGGTTTTTTTTTTTTTTTTCATAGCAAGGCTTCATCGCCAGTGTGTATCATATGCTGCCAGAAAGTGGAAAATTGAATAGCCATACATCAAAATCTCAAAAGCTACAAATAGCTACTGGATACATATATTAAAAAGTCAGAATTAAATGCTCAACCTAATAGCCCATGAGAAAGAAGACTAATGCCTCAACAAATACACTGCACACACAATAAGGAAAAGGCAGAATGTTAAATTAAATTGGTATGTCTTGATGACTTAATCAGTGAATTAGAAGGATGAAGAATTTTTCGTTATTTCTTGATTTCTAGTATGTATAGAAAAGCACAGAAAGAATCATTACAAAAATGTCAAATGGTTCTTTTTTTTTTAACAGGCAGAGCTAGACAGTGAGACAGAGAGACAGAGAGAAAGGTCTTCCTTCCGTTGGTTCACCCCCCAAATGGCCGCTACGGCTGGCGTGCTGCGCCGATCTAAGCCAGGAGCCAGGTGCTTCCTCCTGGTCTCCCATGCGGATGCAGGGCCCAAGCATTTGGGCCATCCTCCACTGCCTTCCTGGACCACAGCAGAGAGCTGGACTGGAAGAGGAGCAACCGGGACAGAACCGGCTCCCCAACCGGGTCTAGAACCCGGGATACCGGCGCTGCAGGCAGAGGATTAGCCTAGTGAGCTGCAGTGCTGGCCTCATATAGTTCTTGAGGTAAGTAAGATACATTAGACATTCCAGGAGCAATCACGATACATGACAGGAAAAACACCTATATATTTGGAAGATAGAATTTTTTCACTAGTTTGGGGAAAGATTTTTTGACACAGAACAAACCTATGTTTCTGTGACCTTTATCCAAAGACCATATTTAAGTTTTGACAAATACTGCATTTAGGAAACATGTCTTCTGGGAAAGCTTCATAACTGCCATGTTTATTCAAAATGGCAGAATGAAATATAAGCAATCTGATTAATAGGACAGATCGACCTGGTTTCCCGTAACAAATTTCACCAAGAAAAGCCCGTCCTATAATAATGCCAATGAAGCAACATCACACAAATTGCTAAATGACAAAGTTGAAAATAGTGTTTTTTTTCAAATTTGCATGTTTTTCTTTCATAAAGGTTACTTATAAAATACTGGCAAAGAAAGAATTCTGGGACAAAATTAGTGGAGCAAAACAAATATAGACTTCAGAATCAGTAAGTTGAGTTTAATTTTGAACACCATCACAATCTAACCACGTGGCTTTGAAGTATTATTTAACTTTTTGTGCCTGTATTTTTTATCTGTAACATGATACACCTACTCTACAGAATTCTTATATAAATTAGAGAAAATAGATGTAGAACATCTAACACATGGAAAAGTTTAACAAATGTAAAATATCCCAGATATAATCGGCCTTCAAATATTATACGTTTTTCACAAAAATAATAATTTTTAATTTTAAAAAGAAAATATATCCTGGAGATGGCATTGTAGTACAACAGGTTAAGACACAGCCTGAAATGCTGGTATCTAATACTGCAGTACCAGTTTGAGTCCTGGCTCTTCTGCTTCTGATCCGGCATTGTGCTAATGCACCTAGGAAAACAGTGGATGATGACCCAAATGTATGTGGAAGACCTAGATAGATTTCCCACATCTCAGTTTCAGCCTACCACAGTGCTATTGCAGACATTGGGGTTTTAAACAAGTGTATGGAAAATATCCTACCTCTGTCTCTCCCTGCCACTGTACCTTTCATATATATTTAAAAAATCTTTAAAAAATATTATTTATTTGAAAGAGAGAGACAGAGAGAGAGAGAGAGAGACAGAGAGAGAATCTTCCATTCACTGGTTCACTCCCCAAATGGCCAAAATGGCCAGAGCTGGGATAGTCTGAAGCCATAAGCTTCATTTTAGTCTCCCTCATGGGTGCAGGGACCCAAGAACTTGGGCCATCCTCTGCTGCTTTCCTAGCCACAGCAGAGAGCTGGATTGGAATAGGAGCAGCTGGGACTAGAACTGGCATCCATATGGGATGCTGATGCCACAGGTGGCAGATTAACCTACTACGCCACGACACCGGCACCGAAAATAAATCTTTGAAGAAGAAAATGTACCTGGAATTCATATAGAAGTATAAAAGTTCCCAAATACCTAAATCAAGCTTGTGCAAAAGCATCAGAGTTAGAGACATACTACAAGACATACGACAGAGTTATAATAACCAAAACAGCATGATAGTAGTGCAAAAACGGACAATTAGAACAATGACAAGAAGAGAGATCCCAGAATCAATCTACACATCTACAGTTAATTGATTCTCAATGAAGATATATCCTGGAGAAAAGTTATTCTCTTCAATAACGTTGCTGGGAATATTCAATATCCATAAAATAAAAACAGGAAGTTTTTTCCTATTTTTCATCCTATACAAAAATCAACTCAAAATTGGGCAACATTCTAAATGTAGAACTTACAATTATGAAAGCACTACAAGAAAACACAGTGGATGGGGCCAGCGCTGTGGCACAGCAGGTTAACGCCCTGGTCTTAAGTGCCAGCATCCCATACGGGCATGGGTTTGAGACTCAGCTGCTCCACTTCTAATCCAGCTCTCTGCTGTGGTCTGGGAAAGCAGTAGAAGATAGCCCAAGTCCTTGGGCCCCTGCACCCACATGGGAGACCCGGAAGAGGCTCCTGGCTCCTGGTTTCAGATCTGCACAGCTGTGGCCATTGCAGCCAATTGGGAGTGAACCATCAGATGGAAGACCTCTCTCTCTCTACCTCTCCTCTCTCTGTGTAACTCTGACTTTCAAATAAATAAATAAATAAATCTTAAAAAAAAAGAAAACACAGTGGAAAAAGTTAAGACAATCAGCATAGCCAATTACTTTTGGCATAAGATCTGAAAAACACAGCAATAAAAGAATAACTAGATAATTGTAATTATATCAAATTCAGAAGCTTCTTTACAGTAAAGCAAACAAACAATAGAGTGAAAAGAGAAACTTTGGAATGCTAAAAAGTATTTGCAAACCACTCATTTGACAACTGATTAGTACATAGATTATTTAAGTGACTCAAAAAAATCAAATTACAAAAGATAAATATTTCAGTTAAGTGAAAGGGAAAGGATATGAATAGATATTTATTTAAAATGTACCCTAGGGCCAGCGCAGTGGCTCACTTGGTTAATCCTCCGCCTGCGTAGGCTCCAAGTTTTAGTCCCTGTTGCTCCTCTTCCATTCCAGCTCTCTGCTGTGGCCCGGGAAGGCAGTGGAGGATGGCCCCTGCTCCCGCATGGGAGACCAGGAGGAAGCACCTGGCTCCTGGCTTCAGATCGGCGCAGTGCCGGCCATGGCGGTCATTTGGGGGGTGAACCAACGGAAGGAAGACCTTTCTCTCTATTTCTTTCTTTCACTGTCTAACTCTATGTGTCAAATAAATAAAATCTTTAAAAAAAATGAATAAAAATAAAAGGTGTCCTCACCATAGGTTGAGCAAAGATATAAAACAAGGTTTAACAAAACTGTGTTGCAGCAATACTGATACACAAAGGCATTTATTTCTTTTTATTTTACTTTAAATTCTTTTCTAATTTTAGCTCTCACATACAAAGGAGAACATGCGACGTTTCTCTTTCTGCGTCTGGGTTATTTCACTCAACTATAGTTTTAACAATCTGTAATTTTTTAACATTTACTGTATATGAATGAAATGCACATCTTTCCACTTGATTGTTTTAAAAATTTATTTATTTGAAAGACAGTTATAGAGAAAGAGAGCAAAAGAAGAGAAGAGGAGAAAGAGAGGAGAGAGAGCGGCAGAGAACTTCCATTCACTGGTTCATCGTCCAAATGGCTGCCATGGCCGGAGCTGGGCCAGGAAAAACCTGGGAGCTTCATCAGGGTCTCTCCTGTGAGTCTGGGTGCCCATGTACATGGACTGTCTTCCTCTGCTTTCTCAGGCACATTAACATGGAACTGGATAGGAAGTGGAGCAGCTCGAACTGGAGCCCATATGGGATGCTAGCATTGCAGGCAGCTGCTTAACCCCCTAAGCCACAGCACCAGGCTCTCACTTGACTATTGTTTATAATCCTTGTTATATACTTGCTTAACTGTGGTCTTTTTACTTGTTATTTGTTAAACTCTATTTAGTGGATTATTAAGCCTTTCACTATAATATAAATTAAAATATATTATCTCAAAATTTTTAAAAAAGGGAAGGGCGGAAAAAGAGAAAAGGAAGTATCACTGTATTATTGGAATTGTATGGAGAAACTACACTGAATCTGTTATCTTTGTACTAATGTCGCATTACCATGAGATTGATGAAAATTTTGTTGTAGTAATTATCATGCATTTCTTGTGACCCTGAGAATCTAATGTATTATATTACTTTAAAAATAAAATTTAATGAAAAGAATAAAAAAAAACCAGAAATACAAATTGCCTAGAAACAAATAGAAAATGTGCAGTACCACTAGCCATCCAAGGAATGCCAATTAAAACTACAACGAGTTATCATTTTGCCTTACTTGGTATGGCTATTATCATAAAAACAAAAACTAATGGTGAGGATGTCAAGAAAAGGGACTGCTTGTACACTGTCCATAGGAAAGCAAATAACAATAACCATTATCAAGAACATTATGAAGATTCTTCAAAAATCTAAAACTAGATCTAACATGTGACCCAGCTATCCTACTTCTGGGAAAACATTCACAAGAAATGAAATCAGCATATGAAAGATATAACTGCAACTCTGTATTCAATCTAACACTCTTTGCAATAGCGAGGATATAAAATCAATCTAGGTACCTACTAAGGAGATAAAGGGGAATGGATAGGGTGTGCTAAACACAGATTTAAGTAATTGATTTTAGGGATACATAGCACAGTGGGACCCAAACAGATTCCATTAATGTCTTCTATTCTATACAAAGAATTGGAGGAAAAGAACTACTACTATAACATTGAAGAGGTTCAGACGTTCACTACCTTATTTGATCAGTTCACTTTGTGTGTGTGTGTGTGTGTGTGTGTTGGAATACTGCAGTGTGTACCATAAAAGTGCACAAGTACTACATGTAATCAAGAGTTTTAAAGAGGAAAAATATAAGATTAACATCAAAAGAAAAACTTAATGAGCTTTTCCACAGATAATTTGAGGGTTTTATTCATCTCTTTAGCTAAATTCAAAAGTACATTAGTGTTATTGTTTTCATCGGTACTAAACAAATACACATCTCTGCATTACAGGGAAGAATCAATTTTTATACAGGTTACTTCCTAAGTAATTTCAGTGGGAAGGAAAAATATATCAGTGCAATCAAATATAATCTGTATCATTTCTTCTAAAGAACCAAAGTTCTTTACCAGCATTATTGGCAAAGTCATTACGCAAAAGTGAAAGAAAATTGAAGGTGATCTTTTAAATGTTAATCATTTTCTTTTTTTCTTTAGTATCTCAGAGAAAAAAATAAAACAAAGTTCCTCTGTATTTCAACTCCAGAGTTTCAAAGTTTTTTTTATTCTTTATTGTTTTCACAAATATCTATCTAACTCAATATCTAATGAAATTTTAATCCATTACTTTTTCTAGTGGGGTCCCACTTGAAATATTGGGAACTAATTTATTAAAATCCACTTGACCAGTTTTATTAAACTATCTATGATAAAGAACATTTTTAGACATCTCTTGCATCACAGTTCAGAACATAAATGAATTACTAGAAAAGGTAAATTATGGAAATAAACAATATACCAATTTACGGTTTTATTTTCTTTAAATTCAATCATATTTAACTTTAATCTGACCAGAACAATGAGAGATTAAATATCTATAATGTTGTTTATTATAGCTATGTGCAATCAGTATAAAATAAACCTTTTTTCATTCTATAGTTATAACTATATTTATACATGATGTATATAATGATTTTCTATATTAAAACCTGCATATCATAATAAATATAATACAAACTAATATTAATGTGACTTCTCATATTAACTTATTTAATGTAGGTTGCCATGACATTAGTGTTACTCACAGAAAATAATGTATATCTTAACTGCTCAGTGTTTTGTTTTGATAGCAATGACAGTAGAGAACCACTCTCCCAGTAATCTGTTGAAATGTTTTATAGAAATTTCAATAACTTCATATTAGTAATTTAAATTTATGAATAAAATGATGCAAATAATGTTGTTTTAAAACTATACTTTCAATCTTTCATCAGTGGTTAGTTTCAACAATTTATCTTATAAAATGACAGTTAAACAATATTGTCTTTTGATTATAGAAGTATACAATGTAGATATACAATATAGATTTTCTATATTTGGATATTTAGATGGACATAAAATTCAAAATAGTCTACAAGTTTTTAAGGAGTTTGACAATTTTTCACAGATATGCAGCAAAATATCACTAGAACACTAACAATTTACAAACTTATGTTTAGACTTTGTTTCCTAAATATTGTGTGCTGTTTTGTCATGCATACCATTGAAAATCATACCCATAACTTCCTTGGATGAAAGTATTAAAGCCATTAAAAATATTAAAGACAAATAATCACGTTTATCTGTCCAAAGTATATGGTGAAAAGTTAGGACTAAACTGAGCTCCTGTGTCACAGCAATGTTTACAGAAAAGTGATTGCTCCTCAATTCAAGTTACACTGACAGAAATCCACTCCTTATTAACCATGGTATAATGTTTTGATGTTATTATATAATCAGAAGAAGAATTTTAAAAATAATATATTTAATGTAATTAAAGTTTTTTAACTAAATTACTAACAGTTTTTTGTGTAGCTGAGATTTGGTTTGGTTATCTGGTTTTGGTTTTTGTAGCTGTACTCCCTCAATGAATAAAATATTAACACAAACACTTTCATCTGGAACCGGGAACCAGCATGCAAGATGACCCCTAGCAAACCTCACTTCTTGGTTTAGGCATTCTTGCACAATTTCCTTTTCCATTGTACCAGGGTCAATCCATGTACTGAGCAGACATGATGACATGTAACTTTCAGATTAAATTATAAGATGCAACTATGTCTTAAGAGTGGTCATTCAGGCCGGCGCCGCGGCTTACTAAGCTAATCCTCTGGCTGTGGCACTGGCACTCTGGATTCTAGTCTCGGTGGGGGCGCCGGGTACTGGTCCCGGTTGCTCCTCTTCCAGTCCAGCTCTCTGCTGTGGCCCGGGAAGGCAGTGGAGGATGGCCAAGGTGCTTGGGTCTTGCACCCGCATGGGAGACCAGGAGGAAGCACCTGGCTCCTGGCTTCGGATCAGCGCCGCGTGCCGGCCATATTGGCCATTTGGGGTTGAACTAACGGAAAAAGGAAGACCTTTCTCTCTGTCTCTCTCACTGTCTAACTACTCTGCCTGTCCAAAAAAAAAAAAAAGAGTGATCACTCATTTTCTCTTGGATCACCCATCCTGAGAGAAATAATTTTTTGTAAGGGCCCACACGGCAAAGAACTGGCCAGCAGTTAGTGAGAAGCCAATGCCTTCCAACAACCCTGTGAGCTGTTGCAAGCTGATCTCCCAGCTCCCTTTCATTCCTCACTTGACTGCTGCTACACTTGAGAGCTTGGCTGCCACCTCAAGAACCACCCACCACCCAGATAACTACCCTCTAATATCCCACATTACCACACATGGGGAGCTGAGAAAACCGTGCTTTATTTTTTAAGTTGATGTTAATTAGGGGTTGGTGATTAGTGACACAGCAATAGATAACATATACAATGCAGCTAAACCATAACAACCCATAGTGCTTTCCTGTCTTTACAAGGGTTATCAGAACTAAAGCCCAAAACATGTCATACTTCAATGTTATGCCCTACAAATCTAGTTGTATCTGTTGGCAATGAAAATAAGGAAAAGAATCCTTTCTTGTAAGTACCATCATACTCAAATTAATCACTGCTCTAATAATACCTGGGCACTTTGTAAATTTAATTATATTTTGATGGTTTTAAGTATTCTAAGAGTTGGTATTTCACATAACCAAATTTTAATGTCAACCTATGATGTAACAGTTAACTGGGCACTTCTCCTACATTATGTCATAGATTTACCCAACATTTAAAGGGACACATCATTTTTAAACTTTTTATTTCAAAATAGTTTTGAATTTACAAAAGGAAACCAAAAAAAGCATTTCCATATATCCCACATCCATTATCTCCCATTGTTAACACGTTATATGAGCAGAATATATTTAGCACAATCTATAAAACATACCCAGCTTCAACTATTAACATATCCATATATTTTTCACAACGAATCACACTCAGTTTCCCTTTTTTTTTTTTTTTAATCCAAACTTCCTCTAACTGTCCTACCCTTTAGAAATCACATATCAGGGAGAATATGTGGTATTGTCATTCTGGGTCTGGCTAATTTTACCAAACATCATGTGCTCCTGTTCTACCCATTTGACTGCCAATGACAGGGTTTCATTTCACATGATTGAGCTGAGCAATATTCCTTTGTGTATATATGCCACATTTTCTTCATCAGCCCATCTGATTATGAAATCTTGATTGAATCTATATATTGGCTATTGTGGAGAGTGCTGCTATAAAACGCTGGTGCAGTTATCACTTCGATAATGATTTCACATCTTTTTGAATATAAATCCAGTAGTGGAATTTCTGGATTACATTGATTTTCTATTTTTTTAAGATTTGTTTCAATTATTAGAAAAGCGAAGTGGCCAATGGGGGGAGGGAGGGAGATTTCCTTTCTGCTATTTCTATCCCCAAATGGCTACAACACTGGTGACTCATCCAGGCAGGAGTCAGGAGCCTGTAACTCCTTCTGGTTCTCCCCCATGAGTGGCAGTGACCGATACTTGGGCCATCTTCCACTTCTTTCCTAGGTGTATTATCAGGGAACTAAACTAGAAGTCGAGCAGCTAGGACTCCAACTGGTGCTCCAGTATGAGATGCCTGCATTGGAAAGAGTGACTGACTGTCTTTCCCAACACCAGCCTCTCCATTGCTAGTTTTTAAATAAATCTTCATACTGTTTTCCACAGTGCTGTACACTCCCACTCATAGTGCATAAGAGTTCCTCTTTATCCACATCTTCCCTAGCATTTGCTGGGTATTATCTTACTGATAACTGTTATTCTCAATTGAAGTGGTAACTCACTATGGTTTTGATTTGCGCTTGCCTGGTCGCTATTGAGTATTTTTTCGTATGTTTGCTGGCATTTGTATTTCTTTTTATGAGAACTGTCTATTCAGGTCCTTTGTCCATTTTTTAATTGGATATTTTTGTTGTTGAGTTTCTGGATATTAATTATTTTCAGTTAATTACCTTGTAAATATTTCCTCGAATGCTGTTGGATATTTCTTCACTGTATTTTGCCTTTACTGTGCCGAAGTTTCTGTTTTTGTATAATCCCATTTGTCTAATTTTGCTTTTCTTGCCTGTACTTTTGTGGTTTTCTAAAAATTTCATAGTTTCTGTTTAGGTTTAAGTCTTTGGATCATCTTTTAATTTTTTGAAGTAGCTTCCTAAAAATGTTTATTTTTAAAATTAATTAATTTTAATTTATTTTGATTTTAATTACATTTTGATGAATAAAAAGAGAACAGATTTCATGTAGTTCAAAAATAAAATTCTTAGAATATAATAATATTTTTCTTTCCATTTCATTCTTTCTTTCTTTAAGATTTATTTATTTATTTGAAAGTCAGAGTTACACAGAGAGAAAGAGAGGTAAAGAGAGAGAGGTCTTCCATCTGATAGTTCACTCCCCAGTTGGCTGCAACGGGTGGAGCTGCGCCCATTCGAAGACAAGAGCTTCTTCCTGGACTCCCCATGCAGATGCATAATGAGAGGTAGGATATAATTTCATTCTTACACATACGTATATCCAGTTTTGCCAACATCATTTATTGAAAAGACTATCCTTTTGCCAATGTATGTTCTTGGCACCAAAAAAAAATAAAAATCAATTGGGTGTTTATGTGTGAGCTAATCTCTATGCTATTATTTTCTACTTATCAAAGTGTCAGTTTTTATGCTAGTACCTTGCTGTTTCAAGTGTTACAGGTTTGTAATATGATGTGCAATCTGGTATTGTGATACCTCCAACTTGATTTTCTTTTGTTCTGGATGCTTTTAGCTATTCTGGATCTTCTGTGGTCCCAAATAAATTTCAGGGTTATTTTTACCAATTATTCAATGAATTTGTTATTTTGAAAGGGTTTGCATTAGTATGTGATAGTATATTAGCATTAGTAGTATGAACATTTTAACACTTTTAGTCCTACCAATAAATGAACACAGAATATCATTCCATTTTTGTATCCTTGATTTTGTTTATCAGTATTTTGTAATGTTCACTGTGGAGATGTTTCATTCTTTGTTTAAATTTACTCCTAAATATTTAAATTTTGTTGCTACATGGAATGAGAATCCATACTTAATTTCTCTTACTGGTGTAAAAATCAATAGCTTTTGTATCCTGTTACTTTAAAAATCTCGTGTATCAGCTTAAGCTACATTTTTTTGGAGTATTTAGGTTATTCCTTGTACAATATTATGTCACCAGGGCTGGCACCATGGCGCAGTAGGTTAATCCTCTGCCTGTGGTGCCAGCATCCCGTATGGGCGCTGGTTCAGTCCTGGTAGCTCCTCTTTCAGTCAGCTCTCTGCTGTGGCCTGAGAAAGCAGTAGAAGATGGCCCAAGTCCTTGGGCCTCTGCTCCCACGTGAGAGACCAGAAAGAAACGCCTGGCTCCGGGCTTCAGATCATTGCAGCTCCAGCCGCTGCGGCCATTCCGGGAGTGAACCAATGGAAGGAAGACCTCTCTCTCTGTCTCTCCCTCTCACTGCTGTAACTCTAACTCTCAAATAAAAAAATAAAATTTCATTGGAAAACATAACTAGTACTGAAACAATATTTTACACTTTTATGTTCTGTGTAGGTGCAAACTGATGAAATCTTTACGTAATATACACTAAATCGATCTTCTGTATATAAAGATAATTGAAAATGAATCTTGATGTGAATGGAATGGGAGAGGGAGCAGGAGATGGGAGGGGTGGGAGGGAAGTTATGGGGGGGGCATTGTAATCCATAAACTGTACTTTGGGAGTTTATATTTACTAAATAAAAGTTTTAAAAAAATTAAACAGGAGAGAATGGTCCTACATGGGAAGCAGGATACAGAGCAGACTCAGAATGGCAAATGCCCTAAGCAGCACTCTGGCCTCAGAATCAGCCCTTAAGGCATTCAGATCTGGCTGAAAAACCCATGAGAGTATTTCAGGCATGGAAAGCCAAGACACTCTGGCAAAAAAAAAAAAAAAAAAAAAAAAAAAAAATGACCTAAATGAAAGATCTCTGCGAGTGAGATCCCAGTAGAAAGAACGGGCCATCAAAGAAGGAGGTACCTTTCTCTGAAAGGAGGAGAGAACTTCCACTTTGAATATGGCCTTGTCTAAATAAGATCAGAATTGGTGAACTCAAAAGTCCTCCAGAGTCTTCGCAGCTCATGACAAGAGCCTCAGATGATTACTGACGTCATAAATAAGAGTGTCCATTGTTAAATCAACAACAGGTGTCACTGTACACCTGCTCGCCATGTAGGACCTCTGTCCTTAATGTGTTGTACTATGCAAATTAATGGTAAAGCTACTACTCAAACAGTACTCTATACTTTGTGTGTTTTTGTGGGTGCAGTCTATTGAAATTTTGTTTACTATTTACTAAGTTGATCTTCTGTAAAATTGAAAATATATCTTGAAATTGAATTTTGATGTGAATAGGATTGGAGAGGGAGTGGGGATGGGATGTTTGTGGGTGGGAGGGATGTTATGGGGGGGGAAGCCACTATAATCTAAATGTTATACTTTGGAAATTTATATTTATTAAATAAAGGTAACAAAAAATATAAATTAATAAAAAATGTTTTTAAAAAAGTCACCTACAAACATGGATTTTTTTTTCTTATTTTCAACTTTGATGCTTTTTACTTGTTTCTTTTCCCTAAGCACACTTACTTATACTTCCAATAATGTATTAGGAAAGAGCAATGAAAATGGAGATCCTTGTCATGCTTGCATTATGAGGGGAAATGCTAGCACCTTGATCATTTTGAGATATGATCTTTCTATATCTAATTTGTTGCAGCTCTTTTTTAATCATGAAATGATATTGAATCTTAAAATATGCTTTCTCTGCATTTATTGAAATAAACACATTCTTCATTCTGTTGGTGTGATTTATGACAGGTATTGATTTGTGAATGCTGAACCTTCTTTGTATCTCAGAGATAAATCCCACTTGATTGCACTGTGTGATTTTTATTTCATTTGGCATTAGATTTTTCATATTTTTAAAGATTTATTTATTTTCAAAAAAATAAATAATCAATAAACGTGTGGCAGAGTTACAGAGAGAGAGATGGATAGATTTCTGGACACATATAATCTACCAAAATTGAGTCATGAAAGCATAGAAAACCTAAATAAACTATTAACAAGGTGGAGACTGTATCAGTAAAAAGACTCCCCCAACCAAGAAAAGCCCAGAACTGGATGGTTTCACTGAATTCTACAAAACTTTTAAAGAACTAAGCCCACTAATTCGCAAACAGTTTAAAACAATGGAAATGGAGAAAGTTCTCCCAAACTGCTTCTAAGAGGCCAGCATTACATTCATTCCAAAACCAGAAATAGATACAACAAAGAAAGAGAACTATAGAGCAATAACTGTAATCTAATACTACAGCACAATGGAAAAGATTACTCACCTAGACCATGTAATATTTATCCTTGGTATGCAGGGATGGTTCAGCTTATGCAAGTCAATAAATGTGAGACATTACATTAACATAGTGAAGAATAAAAACCATCTTATTGTTGCATTATTAATTTCAATAATTATTTTTATTAAATATTAATAGTTATTTCAAATGCAGATAAAGCATTTGATAAAATATAACATCCTTTCATGATATAAAACCTTAAGGAAACTTCAATGCATTCAAGGCAATATATGACACATACACAGCCAGCATCACACTGAGTGGAGAAAAGTTGGAAGCATTTCTATCAAGATCCAGAACCAGACAACAATACCAACTTTCACCATTACTATTCAATAATGTTTTGGAAGTTTTAGCCAGTGCTATTTGACAAGAAAAATAAATCAAAGGGCTACACATTAGAAAGGAGGAAGTCAGAGTATCCCTGTTTGCAGGTGACATGGTCTTATACATAGTTTTGGTTACATGGGTAACCAAAAGACTACATTAAGAAGCTGTAGGAATTCATAAGAGTTTGGTAATGTTACAGGATACAAAATCAGCATACAAACAGCAATAGCCTTTATATATACAGACAATGCTGAGAAAGAACTGCCATGATCAATCAAATTACAATAGCTACAAAAAAATGTAAATACTTTGGAATTAATTTAACCAAAGATGTGAAAGAGCTGTACAATGAAAATTAAAAGCATTGCAGAAAGAAATACAAGACCCAAAAATATGCAATATTCCTTGGTGTTTGTGAATTGGAAGAATTAATATCCTCAGAATGTCTGTACTACCCAAAGCAATTTACAGATTCAGTGCAATTCCAACAAAAATAACAAGGACATTCCTCTCATATCTAGAAAAAATGCTAAAATTCATATGTAAACACAAGAGACCCTGATTAGCTAATGCGATATTAAATAACAAATACGAAATTGGAAGCATCATAATAAAAGATTTCAAGACATACTACTGGGCAGTTAATAATCAAAACAGCCAGCCTGGTACTGGCACAAAAATGTAGACCAACAGAACAGAATAGAAACCCCAAAATCCACACAGCTACAACCAACTAATCATTGACAAATGAGCTAAAATAAATCTATGAGAAAAGACAGTCTCTTCAACGAATGGTGCTGGGAAAATTGTATCTATGCATGCAAATGGATGGAAGAAGAACACTACCTTGTACCTTATGCAAAAATAATTCAAAATGGATCAAGGGTCTTAATTTATGACCAGATACCACTAGAGGAAACCATCAAAGTTACTCTGTAAGACGCTGGCAGAGGCAGGCTTCTTGGAAAAGATCCCCAAAACATAGGCAACAAAATTAAGAATAGACAGATGTGATTTCATCAATCTTAGAAACTTCTGCAATGCAAAGGAAACATTCAACCAAGTTGAAGAGGCAACCAGAAGAATAGGAGAAAATATTTACAAGTATGCAACTGATAAAGTTTAATATCCAGAATCTATAAAGAGCTCATAGAAATAACAACAAAACAAAACAAAAACCCAGTTAATTAATAGACGAAGGACATGAACAGGCATTTTTTCAAAGGATGAAATTCAAATGGCCAACAGACAGAAGCAAAAATGCTCAAGGTCACTAGCCAATAGGGAAGTACAAACAAAAACTACAATGAGATTTCACCTTACACAGGTAGAATGGCTATCACCCAAAAATCAAAGCAACAATCAATGCCAGCAAGGATGTGAAGAAAAAGGTACCCTAAACCACAGTTGGTGAGAGTGTAAACTAGTACAAACTTTATGGAAGACAGTTTTGGATAGTCTTTGGAAATTTGAAAACAGATCCCAATCCTGGGAATTTAACCAAATGAAATGAAAACTGCATATGAAAGAGTTATTTGTACCCCATGGATTATTTCAGGTCAACTCACAATAGCTAAGATATGGAATCAATCCAGATGTCTCTCAACTGATGAGTGGATAAACAAAACGTGTGTATATATATATGTGTGTGTGTGTGTGTGTGTATCTCCTATGAAATATTACTCAGCCATAAAAGAGTAAATCCTGTCTTTTGGAACAAAACGGATGCAAGTGGAAATCATTATACTTAGTGAAATAAGGCAGTCTCTAAAATATCGTATGTTTTCTGTTTTCTGTGGCAGTTAACATAGAGCACAAAATATGTAAAGGAATGAAATGGATATCTTGTGACACAATTGTTTTTAGCCCTTGTTTGATTCTTCTGTCAAGCTGGGTAATCTTCCTATTTTTATTTTTTAAATATTATGGTTAGTGGTGAATTAACCCTGTGATTACACAATGCGTTACAAGTGTGTCTTTGCAAAAATTTAAAAAAGAACGGAAGGAAGGAGGGAGGAGAATGATGGAGGAAGCGGGGAAGGAGGAAAGCATGGCTATCTTCTATGATACACACGAAATCTGCTCTTTTTATTAATAAAGATAAAAACGAGAAGAAATCCCACGGGGGGAGAAGAAGCTTTGGATTGGCCAGTTGTGTTTAGAAATCAATCTTGTAAGGAATAATGAATGAGGGAGAGAAGTGTGAGACACGTAGTCAAATGTGTGCCATAGAACATTGTCAAGGCCTTTTGGAAAAGAATGTGAATAAACAATGCGAAAAGAAAAAAAAAATATTGCTTTATTTTTAAGATATTGAGCATGTTATTTTGTATATAAAAGCTACTTAAACTGCTTTATTAGTACTGTAAGTCAAATCGGTATGATTTTTTTTATGTGGTTAGAGTCACTTGGATAGTTGCCATTAGGCTTATGATCGTTGCTACATACAAAATAGTCCATATGAATCCTTGTCAAAAAAAAAAAAAAAAGCACAGTGCACTGGTTTCACCTGATAAACAGTAGAATGAGAAAATATAAAATACAAATTATATTTTCTTACCTTATCAAATACTATAAAACCATAAATGTTAAAAGATTTGACAAAAATGCTTCTAAAAGGGACTCTCATTGTGGTGGAGCAGGTTCAGCTATTACCTGTGATGCTGGTATTCCGTAATCGAGCACTGTTGAGTCCCAGTTTCTATGCTTGCAATGCAGCTTCCTGCTAATGTTTCTAGGAAGGCAGCAGATTATGGCTCAAGCAGACTCCTGTCACCTATTTCAGACACCTGGATGGAGCTCTGCGCTCCTCGCTTTGGCCTGGACTAGCTTTATCTATGGTTAACATTTGGGGATTAAACCAAAATGCTTGCAAGATCTCGCCCTCTCTTTCTGCAAGTATGTGTGCCAAATAAATAACTCTAAAAATATTTCTAAAAGCAGTTTATAAAATTAACTGCTTAAGTTTTCTCAGAAATCTACTTGTGTGTTTCATTTAATACATTAAACATCACAAGCGGGACTAACAGAGTATCTAATAGGTAATATATAGAAGTGAAATTGACACTTTGAGACGTGATGATTTTGAACAGCCCTTGACCCGACTGTTCAGAAAGGTTTTTTTTTTTTAATACTATTTGTTGAATTCTTTAGTGTAGAGTGAATCTTATGTGTATAAAGTTAATTGAAAATAGATCTTTGTAAAAAATAATAATGGGAATAGAAGAGAAAGGAGGAAAAAATGTGGGAATGCAGGTGGGAGGAGGGTAGGGTGGAAAGAACAACTATGTTCCTAAATTTGTATATATGAAAGAAGATTATAGGAAGCAGGAAGGTTATAGGCCTTTATTAAATAAAAGGTTTCTAAGTAAAAAAAAAATAAAGTTACAAGTGATAAATAGCTTACATGAGATAGAATTTATGCAACACCAAAAATACTTCTATTGATCTGTTTCTCATTCAGTGAAACAAGCCCCAGTTGTGTGCTTTGACACACAATTTTTAAATAGTTTTGATTTTTGAATAATCTTGTCATGGACCAGTACATTTACGGACTTGCACAAATTCACAGAACACATTAGGAGTCCTACATGATCTTTATATGGTTATTCTTATATCTGACACTTTTGATGTGAAACAGAATCCAGGATAAGATTTGATTTGGGGCAATAAATGCAATTGACATTTTAAGATGATGTTTTTTAGATTTACATAAATTCCAATGTCCACATTAGCGTGAAAGGATGTGCAAAATTGCCGTCGGTTTGCTCCACTTTAAAATTCTTTTCTGCATGTTACAACCCATCTGTGTTGGTTGTTATCAGTCTGTTAACAGGTCAACTTATTTTTAAAGATATTTATTAATTTAAAATATTACTACTTTAAATATGCATTTATAGGCATGAAATTTATTAATTATTCTGTTGTTTTTCTCTATCTGCCAACTCTAACATGCTATTGTCTTTGATTTGTAATTTGTGTGTGTGAGCGCCTACTCAGCTGGTCTATACCCAGCTTAAGCACAAGTTTCTTTCAAGAATGTATTTGCTTCTTTCTGGTTAAGTAGTACTCCTCAGTCTTTAATACTTAGAAAACAGAATAAAAGCCCTCCAATGATGCCTATGTCTTAATTCCTGAAACCTGTGCATATGTTACTTTATATTTCGAAGTGAATTTGCAGGCGAGTATAAGGGAACGATAATGCATTATCCAAGTAAGCTCAGTGAAATTGCAAGGGTTCCTATAAGAGGCAGTTGGTAGAGGTAAGTGCTGTTGTGTTGTAGCTTAAGGCTCTGCCTCCACTACCAGCATCCCATATGGGTGCTGGTTGTGTCCTGACTGCTCCTGTTCTGATCCAGCTCCATGCTAATGGCCTGGAAAAGCAGAAGATGGCCCAAATGGTTGGGCCCCTGTACCCACGTTGGAGATTTGGAAGAAGCCCCTGGCTCCTGGCTTCAGAACTGCCCAGCTCTCAGGGTCAGCACTTTGGCGAAGCAGGTAAAGCTGCCATGTGCAGTACTGGCATCATATGGGTGCTGGTTTGAGTCCTGGCCGCTCTGCTTCCTATACAGCTCTCTGCTACGGCGTGGGGAAGCAGTAGAAGATGGCCCAAGTCCCTGGGCCCACGCACCAGCGTGGGGGACCTAGAAGAGGCTCCTGGCTCCTGGCTTCGATCAGTGCAGCTCCAGCCCTTGAAGCCAACTGGGGAGTAAACCAGCAGATAGAAGACCTCTCTCTCTCTCTTCCTCTCCTCTCTCCGTGTAACTCTGACTTTCAAGTGAATAAAAATCTTCAAACAAACAAACAAACAAACAAAAACTGCCCAGCTCTGGCCATTGCAGCCATTTGGGGAATGAAACATGCAGATGGAATACCTATCTGTCTCTCTCTCTGTCTGTAACTCTGCCTCTCAAATAAACAAATAAATTAAAAAAAAAAAGAGGTAATAGTATTATCCTAAAGAAAAGGGGTGTCATGATGGGAACAGGAATGAATGAGAGAAAGATTTTAAATATTGCATTATGGAACCTGTGCTGTGATGTAGAAGGTTAAGCCTCAGCCTGTGGTGCCAGCATCCCACATGGGCCTCATTAGAACTGACTGCTCCACTTCCAACCCAGCTCCCTGCCAATGTGCCTAGGAAGGCAGTAGACAATGTGTTAAGTACTTGGCTCCGGCACCCACATGGAAAACCCAGAAGACGCTCTTGGCTCCTGGCTTTGGCCTGGCCCAGCTGAGGTGTTGCAGCCACTTGGGGAATGAACTAGAGATGGAAGATTCTCTCTCTCTCTCTCTCTCTCTCTCTCTCTCTCTCTCATCTCTCTTTACCTTTGAAATAAATACATAAATATTTTTTTTTTTTAATTTACATTTTGAGCTTTGAAGATCTAAGAGGGGACATAGCAAGTCCATGAATTTGGGAAGCCTCTGGGATCTGGAGAAGGCAAGGGAATTGTCTTCCCTAAAACTTCCAGAGGGATCATAGTCTTCAAACACTTTGATTTTAGAACTTTTGATCTCCAATAATATAAATTTGATTTTTTTTTCCTGATAAGTTTTTGGTTAGAGAAATTTGATCTACTTTTTAAACTATTTCAGCAGAAAGAGAAAACTAAAGGAATTTACATGCAAAATCACCTTGGGATTTTGTTTAAATCTACAATCTGATAGTAGACCTAGGGAACAGTAAGAGTTCCTGTGTTTCTAACAAGCCCCCATTAATACAGATACTGTTGTTTCTGGACCACACTTTGAATATCAGGGATTGAGAGTACTATTATCTTAGAACACACGGAATAACTCTCCAAAAGGACTTCCAGAATTTCAGGTCATTGAAACAGGAAAAAGCAAAATTTATTCTATCACTTTTCACATAATTCACATACTAACTTTGTGAAAGGATCCCAAGTAACATCCTTATGGTGTAAAATTCGATGAATTATTTCTGAAAGGCTTTGAAAACCAAGGCACTAAGTATATGTTATAAGAAAATACATGGGGGCATAGTGCTGTGGCTCAGCAGGTTAAGTTGGGGCCTGCAGCCCTGGCGTTCCACATGGCTGCTCCACTTCCAACCCAGCTCTCTGCTAATGTGCCTGGGAAATCAGTGGAAGATGCATTCATGTAGGAGACCTGGAAAAAGGTCCTGACCCTAGCTTTGGTGTGGCACAGCCCTAGCGGTTGTGTCCATTTGAGGAGTGAGCCAATGGATGGAAGAGATCTCTCTTTGTAACTCTACCTTTCAAATAAATAAATACATCTTTAAAAACACAAATAAGAAAAACTTTATTTCATTTTGTGCTTGCCACGCTAGTTTAGCACCTCTGTCTTTATTGGCTTTCACAGAAAGTCCTTATTGCTATAGCTATATCATTTTTTGTTTTTCCAGGATTTCTAGATAATTTTGAAGCAAGAGATTTTTTTTCAGGATATTTTACACAAATAGCAATTTCCATCTATCTTGGCAAATTTGAAAATTCTCTACTTTCTCACTGAATATCTCCTTAATGATTTCTGTATTATTTTTGGTAATTCTTGCTACTATTACCAATTAATTGGTAAATTAATTGTCCTCAGGGCCAGCAGTGTGGCATAGTGGGTAAAGCTGTCACCGGTAGTGTCGGCTTCCCATATGGGAACCAGTTTGAGTCCTGGCTGCTCCACTTCTTTGCAGCTGTCTGCTATGGCCTGGGAAAGCAGTGGAAGATGGCCCAAGTCCTTAGGCTCCTGCACCTGTGTGGGAGACCCGGAAGAAGCTGCTGACCCCGGCTTCGATCAGCCTAGCTCCATCCATTGAGGCCGTTTGGGAAGTGAATCAGCAGATGGAAGATTTCTCTCCCTCTGTCTGCCTTTGCCTCTGCCTCGCTGTAACTCTTGCTTTCAAATAAATAAGTAAATCTTTAAAAAAAGTCTGTGCCCTAAATAATACTAATAGTCATTTTGAGAAATCAGTATTATAGCAATCAAGTGGATTAATATAACGAGTGTGTTTGTGGACATCTTTGCATGTTTGTACTTAAGAAAACACTCAGATTACTAGGAAAATATGCATTGTCTGTCAAATTTCAATCACTAAGTTAAGTCTCTATGGTGCACTGGGCTATAGACTTTATGCACATTAGTTTACTTGATCTTCACAACAATTTCTATGAGAATTATCGTAATTGAGATACGAGAAATTTCAGAGATAAACTTTCAGGGAATCCTTCCTAGAAATTTGACTCATGTACTCTATAGAATACTATATAGCAGTCAAAAACAATGAAACCCGGTCATTTGCAACAAGATGGAGGAATTTGGAAAACATCACGCTGAGTGAATTAAGCCAGTCCCAAAGGGACAAATATCATATGTTCTCCCTGATCGGCAACAACTAACTGAGCACCAAAGGGGAAACTTGTTGAAGTGAAATGGACACTATGAGAAACAGTGACTTGATCAGCTCTTGTCCTGTTGATGTACAATGTAATACTTTATCCATTTTAGTATTTTTTTTTGTTCTAGTACTATTGGTTGAACTCTGTAATTAACACACAATTATTCTTGGGTGTTTAAATTTTAACTGAAAAGTGATCCCTGTTAGGAATTTGGAAAACATTATGCTGAGTGAAATAAGCCAGTCCCAAAGGGTCAAATATCACATGTTCTCCCTGATCGGTGACAACTAACTGAGCACCAAAAAGGAAACCTGTTAAAGTGAAATGAACACTATGAGAAACGGTGACTTGATCAGCCTTTGCCCTAAATGTTGATGAACAACTTGATACGTTATCCCTCTTAGTATTTTTGTTTGTTTGTTTGTTCTACTTAATACTTTTGGTTGAATACTATAATCAATACACAGTTATTCTTAGGTGTTGAAATTTAACTGAAAAGTGATCGCTGTTAAATATAAGAGTGGGAATAAGAGAGGGAAGAGATGTGCAATTCAGGACATGCTCAAGCTGACTTGCCTCAAACGGTAGAGTTAGAAACATACCAGGGGATTCGAATTCAATCCCATCAAGGTGGCATGTACCAATGCCATCTCACTAGTCCCAGTGATCAATTTCTGTTCACAATTGATCATAATGATAGGACTAAGAGCCAAAGGGATCACATAAACAAGACTAGTGTCTGCAAATACTAGGTGATAGAATAAAAAAGGGAGAGAACGATCCAAGATGGGAAGTGGGATACACAGCAGGCTCATAGAATGGCGGATGTCCTGAACAGCACTCTGGCCTCAGAATCAGCCCTTAAGGTATGCGGATCCGGCTGAAAAGCCCATGAGAGTATTTCAGGCATGGAAAGCCAAGACACTCTAAAAAAAAAAAAAAAAAAAAAAAAAAAAAAACCTAAATGAATGATCTCCGCAAGTGAGATCCCAGTGGAAAGAACAGGTCATCAAAGAAGGAGGTACCTTTCTCTGAAGGGAGGAGAGAACTTCCACTTTGACTATGACTTTTTCTAAATATGATCAGAGTCGGTGAACTCAGGGGGCTTCCATAGCCTTGGCAGCTCGTGACAAGAGCCTAGGGTGATTACTGATGCCATAAACAAGAGTGTCAATTTGTTAAGTCAACAACAGGAGTCACTGTGCGCTTACTCTTCATGTAGGATCTCTGTTCTTAATGTGCTGTACATTGTGATTTAATGCCATTACCAGTACTCAAACAGTATTTTTCACTTTGTGTTTCTATGTGGGTGCAAACTGTTGAAAGCAGGAAAGGGGAGGGTTGTGGGTGAGAGGGAAGTTGGGGGGGGGGAGTCATTGTAATCCATAAGCTGTACTTTGGAAATTTATATTCATTAAATAAAAGAAAAAAAAAAGAAATTTGACTCAAAACTTCCACATTTAAGAACAATCCCAAAACTTACTATGTTCTTGGCTGAACCAAAGTTAGAAAGAAAGATCTTATATCATGAAGGAAAAAGAGCCATAAGTGAAGTCCACGTCTTTCTCATCCTCATCCCATGCTCTTCCATTCTTCCATGTTGACTCTAAAGTTACCTAAAGGCATTGATTTGCAGTAAACCGTGGGTACTATTAAAGTTTACATGGACAGTGAGATGGACATTTCCACATACTGCCAGCTGAAAGGTCATAGGACAAAACATTTATGAAACATAATTTGGCAACAACAAAAGTTTGTGATGGCTCTAGGTAAGCAAACACTGGGTGGATACACAGATGCACATGTGGAAACTAAAATGCATACCTATATAGACCATAGCTAATCATTACTATTACATATGAATGACTTTGTCATTCCTAACCTAAGTCCCTCACCACATCCCACATCTAATTCCTCCAGAAAATTCCTTTCCCTCCACTTCATTAATCTCAGTATATTACTTCAGATCATTAAGATTTGACTTAGTAAGCAAAAAAATTATTTAATTTCTCCTACTCCATATTACATCTTTTTATATCGAAAAGCATCTTCCATACCTACAAACATGAAAGTGTAGGAACTACCATCATTTGATATCCAAATCCCTCCACATATACTCTTAGACCCAGCATCTTCTGTATCCCATGGATTTAGCACTATTGGTGTTATTGTAATTTTTTTTCTGATTTCTCTTCCTCTCTCTCTGATTACTTTTTCCTTGTTAACAAGGCTTAAACATTATTTTCATTAAAAATTAAATAATCATTTGCCTTCTATCTCCTGTCTTGTGAAATACTATTTTTTATCTTTTCATTTAAAATTCACAAAGAACAAAATAGTCTAGAAGTCTCTCATCTCACCTGACATTCTCTTCCCAACTCATGATACTTCGTTTCTTATTCTTGTAGAATAACTGAAAATTTTCTAAATACAATTGGTCAAATTTAATGGATATTTTCTCAGACCTCCTATTAATTTAATTTTTCTATTATATTTGACATCACTGATCACTTCAAACTTGGGAAAATGTGTAGTTTCCTCTCATGGCTACTTCTACATTTTTCATGAGAATTATTAGACCAATGTCCCATAAATTTATGTCCTTAAGATCACATTTTTATCATTTATCATATTTTGTTTAGCTAATCACTTGCACTCATAATTTCAAATTGCTTTTGAATATAGCCCCTATCTATCTTTTCTCTATCCATCTTCAGCTATGTTATCATTATTGCCTGGTGGTAAATTACCCCTGAATGCTATACAAGTACTTCATATGATCCAGATTCAAAGTGGAATTGATTTTCTTCTTCTACTTGCTTTTTTATGTGTCATATCAGTCAATAGCACCACCATCAATCAGCACATATCTGAGAGTTACCACTGAACACTATTCTTCACTCTCAATAATTAAATAAACAGTGTTCTGTCTCAATTATAACTCACCCAGGAGAAACAACATTTTCATTTAAAATGGGAAAACCTAACAAAGAATCACCAACTGCATCAGGGGAATAGAAGGTAAGGATTACTCTAAAAATGCCATCAGGCAAAGGAAGAAACTTAAGGAGTAAACAAACGTGGAAGTAGAGATTCCTCTGCAGTGTCAGATTTTTTATATTGTTGGAGCAAGTATATGGCAGCTCATATATGATGGTTGGGCTGAAATCGTTTTACAGTGACTAAGAAGGAAACACCTGTTCAATGTACAGATGAATAGAAAATGTGGCTGGGATTTTTAAGCAGCTGACAACCCTCTGGGGAACAGGTGAATAGGTGTTATAGGATGGTCCACAGAGAGTCAGATATTAAGAGTTTGCTAAATGGTTGGATGGTAAGAGGGTTGTACGTGCCAGGCATTTCTTAGTGTATCTATAGGGTTCAGTTAGACCAAAATACACAGATGAGTACATAGAAGGAGTTAAGGTGTGAGGATTTAGTTCACTGAATGAGTGGCACAAGACCCGTGTGCATTGTATCCCTAGGAGGAGTACTATAGGGAAGTGGTGACCAGGCCAGGGCGAAGGCTTCAAAGTCACCAATGACTGCATGTGGAAAGTGTACAACTGAGTATTAGGAAGAAGGAAAAGACATGACAAGCACACTCATACCAGGAGGATACATAACTTTCTTCTGTAAGGACAGTATCTTCCAGCTGGCAGGGGTGGGGAACATTTTTTTTTTCTGCCAGTTTGGGTATTTATAATATCTTTCATAGGCCACACAAAATTATCAACTTAAAATTTAACCTGTTATAGATTTATTGAATTTCGAATCCCACGTGCAGATGCCTTCTCAGAACAGAGCAAATCATTCTGTGGCCCTTACACGGCCTGCGGGCTGGGTGTTCCCAACCATTGGGTCCATTTTTATATCACAGGGTGGCTAACCAAGATTTTTTTGGAGTTGAAAAGCAAATCAATATCAAATGCATACTATTTTAGTTACATCTTGAATTTTTCATTCTCTTTCCTCTATCATTGTCATTATTTAGATGTTCAGTACCATCCACTGATTCAACTAAATAACCTATGAGAAATCTGAGTCACTTCTTCTAAAAGTCTGCAAAAACTACTTTCTTCTTTGGATAAACTCCAGGGTTATTTACTCATCAAACAACTTAGCTTTTATTCATTTTTCTGCAACTTCTTTGTACTCATTAGCTGTAGTTGTCAACTCATGTTGCAATACAAAAGACAAGATGAAACCTCTGGTATACAAGAAGAAGGACTGCTTCACCCTTAAGTATGGATGAGTTGACTTATGTTGTCTGATTTAAGATAGGTATAGGTAGGAGGCTTCAAGAAATTGTTTGAAACATGTACTACTTCAAATTTTCTTTATCCAAAGATATCAGGGAAAACATACATGCTCCTCATGTTTAGGGAGTAATGTAAGAGATAACATCAAATTCTACAAATTTATATTTTAAATCATGAATCCATCTAGTGTCATTCTTGAACTAAGCCAAGTCACATGCTGAATATAAAAATCAAAGGGCTGGGAAGCATAAGCTTCCATGAATGTAACAGAAGGAGGCAGATAATATATTTGCAATATGTATTTTCAGAGGCGATTGTGTGTTTCATTTGGGACATTGGATCCTGTAATAGAGTGCCCAAGTTTGAGTCATAATTCCGTTTCTAACTCCAGCTTCCTAATAATATACAACCTGGAAGGCAGTGGATAATGGTCCAAGTACTTGGGTTCTTGCCAACCTCATAAGAAACCAAGATTGAGTTCTGAGTTTCTGGTTTTGGCTGGACGAGCCGCAGCCACTGCAGGTGTTTGGGGAACACCTAACAGATGGAAGACCTTTTGCTGTCTCTCTTTCTCTCTCTCCTCATGGTATCCATGCTTTTCGAATAAAATGGATATTTAAAGCATATTTGAAAACATGCTATCTCCTGCACTACTACTCCCTGCCATCACAAATTTATTCGAATGTTATTCCGATTAGCAGTAATGTGCAAACCATGTAATCATATTACAAGAATGCAATTCCAAAGAAATCAAAAGCATTTGGGATTTTAGTTACTGTGCACAAACTTTTCATAGCTAAATGTATCCTTGTTAGGGGTTTTGAGGTGATAGAAGTTACTTACTGAGGTTTAAATGATTTCAAGTTCTCTACTGATCTCTTGTCAAAGATATCTCTCGTCAATATATAGAAAGTACCATTTACTATTTCCAAGTATCATGGTGTCTATTGGGAAAAAATGTCTTATCTTAAGGTTCAATATTTGTTTTGATTACATGCTTCTCTATTCATCTCACATAGCTGCCTTACCTTCTTTGTCTTTTTTTCTCCTCCACCTGAATCCACCTGGAGCTTTCCTGCCATGCTCCAAGATCAAGGTGTTTACCTTACAAACCTTTGGCTTTCTCTCCTCTTAATTTTTCCTGTTATTAATGAGTCACATGCTTTGTGTTACAATTAAATATTCTTCAATGCTTCTGCATTCATATTTTAAGACTGTGGTTGGTACTATGGCACAACAGGTTAAAGCCCCAGCCTATAGTATCTGCATCCTATATAGGTGCCACTTGGAGTCCTGTCTGTTCCACTTCCAATGCAGCTCATTGCTAATGTACCTGGGAAAGCAGCAGAGGATGGCCCAAGTCCCTGGACCCCTACACCCACATGGGAGATTGGGAAGAAGCTCCTGGCTTCAAATTGGTTCAGCTCCAGCTGTTGTGGCCATTTTGGGAATTAACCAGCAGATGGAAGACCTGTCTCTACCTCTCTCTAATTCTATCTTTCAAATAAATAAAAACAAATAGTTATACAAAATACTAAGATCAGTGACTGAAAGACCAAAGAATATTCAAAGAAGTATAACTTTCTAACTATTGCTTCTGAATAGCTACTGAAAAGGATCATGCTTATGTTAAGAAACCTAAAACAGACATTTAAAAATTAAACAGGGCATGATATGTTTGAGGAATTATTAACTAGGCATTTTGTACAAAATATAATTTAGCCAGAAAAGATGAAGAAGTACAAATGGAAATAATGATAAAAATCCCAATGGAAACAAAAGAGAACACGGTCCTGATCAAAGAGTTAAGAAACATGTGAATTACCAAAGGGTTTAGAAATGTGTTTTCTAAACTAGGAGAGCAAACACAAAAATGAAATCATTTTACGAGGCAGAGGTCCACCTGTCAATTATCCTCTTTGGTGATAGAAATCTACAAAATTTTGTCTTTAACCTATTTACAGCCTGTCCTTAAGGAGTTCTTACTCCCTGTTCTTAACATTATTATTATTATTGTTATTATAAAGCAGAGATAGATAGATAGATAGATAGATAGATAGATAGACAGACAGACAAAGAGAGAAAATCCATCTATTGGTTCACTCCTCAAATGACAACTACCAGAGCTGGGCCAAACTGAAACCAGGAGCTTCAGCCAGGTATCCCACGTGTGTACAGTGGTCCAAACACTTGGGCTATCCCCCACTGCTTTCCCAGGCATATTAGCAAGGACCTGGATCAGAAGTAGTGCAGCTGGGATTCAAACTGGCACCCATATGCATGTCCCAGGCAATGACTGAATCTCTTATGCCACAACACCACCCCAGTAACCATCCTTTTTAAAAAGAATCCTTGGGGCCGGTGCAGTAGCTCACTATGCTAATCCTCCACCTGTGGTGCCGGCCATCCCATATGGGCACCGAGTTCTAGTTCAGGTTGCTCCTCTTCCAGTTCAGCTCTCTGCTGTGGCCCAGGAGGGCAGTGGAGGATGGCCCAAGTGCTTGGGCCCTGCAGCCACATGGGAGACCAGGAGGAAGCACCTGGCTCCTGGCTTCAGATCGGCGCAGCGCCGGCTGTAGCGGACATTTGGGTAGTGAGCCAATGAAAGGAAGACCTTTCTCTCTGTCTCTCTCTCACTGTCTGTAACTCTACCTGTCAAATACATAAATAAATCTTTAAAAAAAAAAGAATCCTCTTTTCTACTTTGTTAGATCTCCAAGAAAATAGCAAACATGTTAAATTGCGACTCCTAAAAATGATAGGAGACTAATTCAAATTGTAGTCCCTAGGGCCACAGCAGACATTCATTCAATTAATGGGAACAATACAGGGGATTTTTAGTCATTCTGTCAGTTTTTAGCAGTTATTAGCTACTATTGTATAAAGAGCAATGAGAGAAGAATCAAGAATAACATCCTCCCTTAATATGTTTAAATTATATTCTATTCTTTATTGAAGAGTGTTCATTGGGTCTTAACCATTTAGCAAATCTTGCCCTGTTTCTGATATAGTCAAGGGGCAGAAATGTAAGCAATGTTTCTAAACTCACTGAGTCATTCAATCTACCCTTTAGTTCATTCACTTTAGGATCTTGGGACTAAAAGTTACCAGTGGAGTCTTTCCAGTTCACTTCATTTTCAGGTAGAGTCTGCCTAATGACAGTCCTTAACCTTAGTCTGTTTTAAGACCAACCACAAACCAGGTTACGTTGTCAAATTATTTAAATTTACTTTATATGGTCAACAGCCTAGAAGATCATCATGATGAATGCCAAGTACCTATATCCTATCAAGATGTTTTTAAAAATGATAGGATCAAGGGGGATTTTTTTGATAGAATAGGGAGTGAGTGTATTACTCTAGTCTAGGATAAGATAGTTTTTAAACAGTGGAAAGAGTACAGTCTCAGGGAAGAGTTGGGGAGAAAACAGCAGAGGAAAATCTACCCAAATTGAAGGGACATAGCAGACCTATTTGGAGTCCATGGATGCTCACAATTTGGGACTCCAGCAGCCGAGAGCCTACCCACCAGCGTTGGAGATAGGTAATACCAGACTGCAGCAGCCAAAGCCACTGATAAAATGCTACAGAAACAGCCTAGAGGGAATCTGGCTTGGAGCCCCATGGGGAATAGTGTACTTGCCAAACTAGAAGAGAAAAAAGAAAGGGGGTGGGGCACGTTTCTCTCTCCCAGATCACACTACAACTGTGTCCTGTAACAAGCTAATAGAGAGCAGGTGCCATTTTGGGCATACATAACAGCTGCACCAGCTTGTGTCTGCACCCAGCAACCAGCCAAGCAGAGACTCCTGAGTCTGGTGGGGAGAATAGACAGGGGACTGGGTGTTCATGACTGTGGGAGGCTTATGTGCCAGTACTGTGAAAACACTGAGACTACATGGGAGGAATCAGAGTGTCGCTGGGACATTGGGCAGTAACTGTGGGAGGCTCCACACAATCAGGGCTCTTTGGTTACCTGGTTAGAGACCTTTCTGGGGAATCTGAGCTTTTACTGAGCAATGCACAGAGCCTTTGTGTGGTCCTTGTGGCAGAGCAGAAGAATACCATACTCACTGCTGTAGCCATCCTAATATCAGACAAAATAAACTTTAACACAAAAACTGATGAATGAGACAAAGAAAGGCACTATGTAATGATTGAGGGATCAATCCAACAGGATGAAAAATTATTATACATGTTTATGCACCTAAATACAGGGTATCAGGGTATTTAAAATAAATGTTACGATATCTAATGGGAGACATAGACTCAAATACAGAGTAACAGGGGATTTCAATACCCATCAGGAATGGACAGATCAACCAGACAGAAAATCAACAAGGAAACAGATTTAATTGACACTATAGACCAAATGTACCTAACATATCTACAGAATGTCTAATCCTACAGTTGCAGAATATGCATTCTTCTCAGCTGTTCACAGAACTTTCTTTAGGGTTGACCACATGCTGGCCATAAAGGAAGTCTCAGCAAATTCAAGAAGATTGAAACCATACCATGCATTTTCTCAGACCACAATGGAATGAAGCTGGAAACCAGAAACTCAGGGATCTCTAGAACATATGCAAATAAATCAAGATGAAACAACATGCTCCTTAATGAACAACAAGTCATAGAAGAATTCAAAAGAGAAATAAAAAAATTTCTGGAAACAAATGGAGAAAGCCATACAGCATATCAAAACTTCTGGGATACAGCAAAAGCAGTGTTAAGAGGAAATTTTATGATATTTGGTTCCTATGAAGAAATTGGAAAGGCACCAAATGCATGAGCTATCATTGTATCTCAAGGATCTAGAAAAACAACAGCAAACCAAACCAAAAAAATAGTAGGAGAAAGGAAATAATAAGGAAATAATTAAAATTAGAGAATAAATCAACAAAGTTTCAAAAAAAATACAAAAGATCAGCAAAATGAATGGTAGAGTTAGAAACATGCCAGGGGATTCCAATTCAATCCCATCAAGGTGGCATGTGCCAATGCCATCTCACTAGTCCAAGTGATCAATTCCTGTTCACAATTGATCATAATGATAGGAATAAGAGCCAAAGGGATCACATAAACAAGACTAGTGTCTGCTAATACTAACTGAAAGAATAAAAAAGGGAGAGAACGATCCAATATGGGAAGCGGGATACACAGCAGACTCATAGAATGGCAGATGTCCTAAACAGTACTCTGGCCTCAGAATCAGCCCTTAAGGCACTCGGATCTGGCTGAAGAGCCCATGAGCGTATTTCAGGCATGGAAAGCCAAGACACTCTGGGGAAAAAAAAGACCTAAATGAAAGATCTCCGTGAGTGAGATCCTAGTGGAAAGAACAGGTCATCAAAGAAGGAGGTACCTTTCTCTGAAGGGAGGAGAGAACTTCCACTTTGACTATGATCTTGTCTAAATAAAATCAGAGTCACTGAACTCAAAAGTCCTCCATAGCCTTGCAACTCATGACAAGAGCCTAGAATGATTACTGACGCCATAAACAAGAATGTCAGTTTGTTAAGTCAACAACAGGAGTCACTGTGCACTTACTTCTCATGTAGGATCTCTGTCCTTAATGTGTTGTACATTGTGATTTAATGCTATAACTAGTACTCAAACAGTATTTTTCACTTTGTGTTTCTGTGTGGGTGCAAACTGTTGAAATCTTTATTTACTATATGCTAAATTGATCTTCTGTATATAAAGAGAATTGAAAATGAATCTTGATGTGAATGGAAGGGGAGAGGGAGCGGGAGAGGGGAGGGTTGCAGGTGGGAGGGCAGTTATGGGTGGGGGGAGCCATTGTAATCCGTAAGCTGTACTTTGGAAATTTATATTCACTAAATAAAAGTTTTAAAAAAATAAAAAATAAAGAGAATTGGCACACCATTGGACAACTGACAAATAGAAGGAGAGAAAAGAACCAAATCAATAAAATTAGGAAAAAGGAGATGTAACAACAGATACCACAGAAATAACAATAATCATTAGAAATTACTACAAAGACCTGTATGCCAACAAACTGGGAAACCTAGAAGAAATGGATAGACTCCTGGACACATATAATCTACCTAAATGGAGCCATGAAGACATAGAAAACCTAAACAGTTGCATTAACAAGATGGAAACTGAATCAGTAATAAAGACCCTACCAACAAAGGCCCAGGGCTGGATGGTTTCACTGCTGAATTATAACAGATATTTAAGAAGAAATAACTCCAACACTTCTCAAGTTATTCAAAACAATTGAAAGTGGGGGAATCTTCCCAAATTCTTTCTATTAAGCCAGCATGACCTTAATTCCTTTACCCAAAAAGGACACATCAGGCAATGGAAACTACAGACCAACTACTCTGATCAATACAGAAGCAAAAATCCTCACCAAAAGTCGGGCCCATTAAATCCAACACCACATCAGAAATATCATTCATCCGGGCCAAACGGGATTTATCCCTCGCATGCAGGGATTGTTCAACATTTGCAAATCAATCAATGTGATACATCACTTTAACAAACAGAGGAACAAAAACCATATGATTATCTCAATAGGTGCAGAAAAGTCATTTGATAAAATGCAATACCCTTTCATGATGAAAACTCTAAGCAAATTGGGTTTAGAAGAAACATTCCTGAACACAATCAAGGCAATTTATGACAAACCCATGGCTGGTGTACTACTGAATGGGGAAAAGTTGGAAGCATTCCCACTGAGAACCAGAACCAGACAAGTATGCCCACTCTTACCATTGCTATTCAATATAGTCCTAGAAGTTTTAGCCAGAGCCATCAGGCACGAAAAAGAAGTCAAAGGGATACAAATTGGGAAACAGGAAGTCAAATTATCCCTATTTGCAGATGATATGATTCTATATATAGGGGATCCAAAAGACTCCACCAGGAGACTATGGGAACTTATAGAAGAATTTGGCAAAGTAGCAGGATATAAAATCAATACACAAAAGCCAACAGTCTTTATACTGAGACAATGCCTTGGCTGAGAAAGAACTTTAAGATCAATCCCATTCACAGCTTAAACCAATCAAAATACCAGAGACATTCTTCTCAGATCTAGAAAAAATGATGTTGAATTTCATATGGCATCACAGGAGACCTCAAATAACTAAAGCAGCCTTATAGAACAAATTTTAGGCATCATAATACCAGATTCCATGACATGCTACAAAGCAGTCATAATCAAAACAGCCTAGTACTGGTACAAAAACAGACCAATGGAACACAATAGAAATTCAAATAATCAATCCAAACATCTACAGCCAACTTATATTTTACCAAAGAACTAAAATCAAACCCTGGAGCAAGGACAGTCTCTTCAACGAATGGGGCTGGGAAAACTGGATTTCTACATGCAGAAGTGTGTATCAGGACCCCAATCTTACACCTTATACAAAAATCTATTCAAAATAGATTAAAGACCCTAATCTATGACCTGATACCATCAAATTATAAGAGATCATTTGGGAAACTCATCAACTGAAAATGGATAAAGAAATTATGGGGTATGTACTCAATGGAACACTACACTTCGGTGAAAAAAAAATGAAATGCGGTCATTTGTAACAAAATACATTAATCTGGAAAACACCATAGTTAGTGAAATAAGCCAGTTCCAAAGGGACAAAAATCGTATGTTCTCCCTGATCTGTGATAAACTACAGAAGACTTAAAAGGAAATCAGTGGAAGTGAAATTGATACTTCAAGAAGCAATGACTTGAGGAACCCTTGTCGTGACTGTTGAGAAACATTTTTTTTCTCTTTTTCATACTGTTTATTTACTCTTTACTTAACAGAATGTTAACCATTGAAAATAGATCCCAGTAAAATATCAGAATGGAAATAAGAGGGTGAGGAGGACGTTTATGACTGTAGAGCTGTATAGTTCTGCATACATTCCTATACTTTTACTTCTAAGGGTACAGTTTAAAAACTTGCCATGACATACCAAATCCCATTAAGCTTGGTGGTAAAAATGCCATCTTAAGTGTAATTTATTAGTTTTATTTTTAATTTTTGCTCCCAATTTTTAAAATAAGGATTCATTTATTTGACAGGATGACAGAGAAGAAGCAAGGGAGAGGTTGATTGAGTCTATCGGACATCTTACTCCACAAATGGCTACATCATCTTGGACTAGGCCAAGCTAAATTCTATCCACATCTCCCAACTGGGTGACAGAAATTCATGGAGTTGTGACATCATATGCTGCCTACCAGGCACATTAGCAAGGAATTGGATCAAAAGTGGAGTAGCCCGAACCGTCACGTAAGATATAAATATCCAAATCAGCAGCTAAACCCACTGCACCATATCTAACCCCTGCTCCAAATTCTAGCAATTTACCTCTTTGCTACAAATCATCTTTGAATTGTGTATTTACTTATATGAAAATAATGACTTGGAATGGAATAAAAAAACTCTAGGCAAATTTTGATGCTTTGTTGACACTGTTTAGAAATAAACAGGGGACCAGAGCTGTGGCCTAGAGGGTAGCTCTGGCATCCATATGGGTACCAGTTTGAGTCCCAGCTGCTCCACTTCTGATCCAG
The DNA here is from genome assembly GCF_051225735.1 of Oryctolagus cuniculus. Lineage (NCBI taxonomy): Eukaryota > Metazoa > Chordata > Mammalia > Lagomorpha > Leporidae > Oryctolagus > Oryctolagus cuniculus. Next base: position 113,802,185 of record NC_142869.1, on the reverse strand, counting down.
CTCCCTGCTAATCTGGTAAAGCTGTGGAAGATAGCCAAAGTAGAGCACTTATGAAAGTAAATATGAAAGTCTAAGTAAATATAACAAAACATAATCTAGTACCAAAATAACATTACAACCAACATTAATGTATTCTAGAAATTCAAAGGAGGTTTAGTGTTAGAAAATCCATTAATCTTTTATCTAATCACTGATAGACAAATCTCATAAGCATATCATTGGATGATAAAGTATTTCACATATAAAGTGACATTTAACTGTGATGAGAATTAAAATTAACTAAACATAGTATTAATGTTCAAAATTCAAGTATGTTTTAATAGAATATCAATTTCATGAAAATTAATATCTATAAGCTTTCTGAGAATTCTGCTACAACTTCTTTAATTCAGCTGCATTTCATATATTTTAAAAATGCAGTGGAAAGAAAATGAAATAATTAGGACAAACACTGGAAAAGATATATAAGTATTCAGTTTTGCTAATTATATTTTACAAATTTCTCAAACCCAAAAGACTCTAGTGAAATATGCAAGAGAGTGTCTACCTTTGCAGCATCAATATTAGCTGCATGTTTGCCACTGATGCAGTTCATCTGGCTCTACCTCAATATATTCTATCTGCATCCAGCAACAATCCCAGTTGCTGTTGTTTGAGTAGCTATATAGGTGAAGATGAGGAGTCTTCAAAGAGTTTATGAAAATGCATATGATGGAAAAAAACTTAATTCCATCCTTCCAAAAGCTTTTTGAAGTAGCCTATGTTTATAGGTATGAAGAAATCTTATGACTAAGAAAATATAGAAATTATAAGAGGAAAGAGAAAAATTATAGCCAACTTGGTAGGGAAGAAATTATTTTAAGGAAAATTATTTTTATACTAAGTCTTTAATCAAGTGAGCAGATACTAATAAAGTTGGAAAAATTAGCTGCAATGCAAATGAAATCTTAAAGTTCTACACATGCTCTGCAATAATTTTAAATGTTAACATAGTCAAGCACTTACACTGACAAGAAAAAGGCAACCAACTCAATTGAAAAATAGATGAAGTATAAAACACAATCCACTCTCAATAAATACAGAAGATTATCTAACATGAAGCATGGTCAAACACCGTATGAGATTTTGCATTTATTTTTCGCTGTAAAGTTACATTCATTAAAAAAATAAACTTTAAAAATGCAACAATTAACATAATTAAAATTGAGAAAATGCATGCCCTCAGAACATAGCAAAACCTATAAATATATTTAGGAATCTTTATACCCTTTTAGTAAAAAGCATGATAGAGCCAGCCCCTCAGCTCATTAAGCTAATCCTCCGCCTTGCGGCACCGGCACACGGGGTTCTAGTCCCAGTCGGGGCGCCGGATTCTGTCCCGGTTGCCCCTCTTCCAGGCCAGCTCTCTGCTGTGGCCCGGGAGTGCAGTGGAGGATAGCCCAAGTACTTGGGCCCTGCACCCCATGAGAGACCAGGATAAGTACCTGGCTCCTGCCTTCGGATCAGCGCAGTGCGCCGGCCGCAGCGCTCTGGCCGCGGCGGCCATTGGAGGGTGAACCAACAGCAAAGGAAGACCTTTCTCTCTGTCTCTCTCTCTCACTGTCCAATCTGCCTGTCAAAAAACAAACAAACAAAAACAAACAAACAAACAAAAATGATAGAAATTAGACAAAGGGATATATTTGTAATACAATATAGCTTAAAAGTTAAAATAAATAGAACTCTTAGTAGTCTGAATACCACTGCAGAAACTGAAAAGGTATTCAAAGATAAACCCCATCAAGAAGCACAGACACAGGATGCTTTGGGGAAGTATCCACATATTCAATAAGGGGAAGTATCCACCATATTCAATAGAGTGTATTCATAGAATAAATATTTGCTGATGAATCCCAACCCATTCCATAAGCCTGGAACAATCCTGAGAGAAATATAAGCCATGTCTAGGAGAGAATATAAAACATCTTCTACAATCATTGATATAAAAGCAAGAGGAATGAAACATCAAATTAGCAGTTTCTTGGAGAACGTGAAATAATTTGAAAAAAATCAAATATCAGAAAAAGGCAAAATATTAAATGCCTATCCTTTTTCTTAGATGTCAAAATTTATTAAAACATAGATAATTGAATAAAATATTAATATTTCACTGCAAGCATGAATTAAGAAACAGATATACATATGTGAGGTTTTAGTATACAATATCATATTTAAGTTGTATAAACAATCAATTATATAGTACACAATTATCTATTTAAGAAAATCAAATTATTTTTATTATTCAAAAAGATTACAGGATGTTGCACTCCATATTCTATTGCTTGGGTTCAAGTGCCAGTTCTGTCCTTTATTCCAACTTCCTGCTAAAGTTAAATTTAGGAGGCATCAGAGAAGGCTAACATAGATATTTCTCTGCCACCTACCTAGGAGAGGGGATAACACACATAATTCTGACTTCCACCTGGCCCTACTCCAACCCTGTGTAGGCATTCGGGAAGCAAACCAGTGAATAGGAGTGCTGTCTCGTTGCTTCTTGAATTAATGAATTCATTTTCAAAATAAGGATGACAAATATAAATTTTGAAAATCCATATATTAGGAGAAATATTTAAAATATAGAAATTGTTTTATTTGCCTTCCATTTTATATATAAGAAAAATCCAAACAGAGATTAAGTCTTAATGCATTTGCTAGAAAGCAAAGAAGCTAGGTTTCAAACTAATGCCATCTGCTTGCAATTTTTGATTTTAGCCAATTTGATTGAATATGCTCAATCTTTAATATAAATATAATGTAGTACTTAAATTTTGTTTCAAAACCTGTTTATATTTGAAGGACAGAACGATGGGGAAACAAATGACTCAACCTAGCAGTTTACTCCCCAAATGCCAAAAATGTCACAGCTAACCAAGCCAAAGCTAGAAGCCAAGAACTTCACCTGGGTCTCCCACATGGGTGACAAGGACACCAGTACCTGAGCCATCATCTGTTGTCCCACAGAGCATGCATGAACTGGAAGGTACACCAAAGGCAGAGGCAGGACTCACATCTAGATACCCCATTACGGGATGAGGTCATCAGAATTGGGGCTTAACCTGCTGTACCACAGCACTAGTCACAGTGATGTTTCTTGCTTTATTTGTAACACAGAGCTACAGTGAGAAAGACACACACACACACACACACACACAGACAATCTTCCTTTCACTGGTGCACTCCCCACATGGCCACAGCAGCAGGGGCTGGGCCAGGCCAAAACCGGGAGTTTCATCAAGGTCTCCCATCTGGGTACAGCCCAGAGACTTGGGCCATCTTCTGCTGTTTTTCACAGACACATTATCAAGAAGATGGATGGAAAGTGAGTAGCCTAGGCTCAAAATGGAGCCCATGTGGAATGCCAGCATCACAGGGGGCAACTAAACCCATTGTGCCACAATACCAGTCCCATAAAATAGTTTTTCTAAAGTGCTCACATTTTAGAAAATATTAACACATCATGGGGCCAGCGCTGTGGTGCAGTGAGTTAAAGCCCTGGCCTGAAGGGCTGGCAGCCCATATGGGCACCAGTTCTAGTCCCAGCTGCTCCTCTTCTGATCCAGCTCTCTGCTATGGCCTGGGAAAGCAATAGAAGATGGCTCAAGACCTTGGGCCCCTGCACCCATGAAGGAGACCTGGAACAATCTCCTGGCTCCTGGCTTCGGATTGACGCAGCTCCGGCTGTTGCGGCCATCTGGGGAGTGAACCAGCAGATGGAAGACCTCTCTCTCTGTCTCCACCTCTCTCTGTAACTCTGTATTTCAAATAAATAAAATAAATCTTTAAAAAACGCATCATTATAATAATGGTATTTTGTATATATTGATGAGGTTAGGTATAGTGCAATTAATTCTGCAAAATATTTTAGATTTTATTGAGAACCTAACATATGTGTTTTTTAGCCACATGGAATTTAACATGAAATTACCTCAAAAAGTTCATGGAAAATTGATTTAAAAGGTGTTGACTTTGGTACAACATAATTTTAATTTCCTATGGAGTTTTTCATAAGCATTTCCATGAGCTTCTTGTGTTTCTGTGCATATTAATCATTTATTTCATTGTTTTAGCAACTTCAATTTGTCTAAATGAATTTTTATATCCTACAGGAGTATATTTATCTATAAATGGGAAAACTGAGTTTTATATAAGCAACCTCATCAGGGTAGAATGGCCAAGAACCAGACTCACATCCTGGCAGATGTGATAGCAGTGTCTGTCCTTTGAGTTATACCATGATCTTTTTTTTTTTTTTTTTTTTTTTTTTTTTTTTTTTTGGACAGGCAGAGTGGACAGTGAAAGAGAGAGACAGAGAGAAAGGTCTTCCTTTGCCGTTGGTTCACCCTCCAATGGCCGCTGCGGCCAGCACTCTGCACGGATCCAAAGCCAGGAGCCAGGTGCTTCTCCTGGTCTCCCATGCGGGTGAGGCCATCCTCCACTGCCTTCCCGGGCCACAGCAGAGAGCTGGCCTGGAAAAGGAGCAACCAGGACAGAATCCAGCGCTCCAACCGGGACTAGAACCCCGGGGTGCCTGCACCGCAGGCAGAGGATTAACCTAGTGAGCCGCAGCACCGGCCTGAGTTATACCATGCTCTTGACACTGCCTGAAACAGTTCTAAGCATAAAGTGGAGACAAAAATGCATTATGTGTCATTTATTTGAGATCAATATTCAATTTTGGAAAATGTTTCATTCAGTAATTATTTCCACATGGAAACAGGAGAGTTAAATATTGACAGGGCTTTTATTGTTTTTCTATCATTTTTAAGTACAGATGGTCTTAAAATTTTTGGTATCAACTATAATTTGAAACCATCATGCTTGCATAGTTTCCTGCTGCTTAGTCTTGGCCCAACCAACATTCATTCTCAAAGTAAACCCATTCTCCCCTCTTACACACACACACACACACACACATACACACCTCCCGCATTGATTACTTTTTTGAAAATATATATTTGCTTGAAAGATACAGTTACAGAAAGAGAGAATCTTCCATCCACTGGTCCTTTCCCCAAATGGCCATAACAGCTGGAGCTGGACCAGGGATAAGCCAGGAACCAGGAGTTTCTTCTGGGTCACCCTCATGGGTGCAGCGTCACAAGGATTTGTGCCATCTCCACTGCTTCCCCAGGTGCATTAGCAGGAGGGAGCTGAATGGATGTGGAGCAACAGGAAATCATATGGGATGCCAGCGCTGCAGACAGCAGCTAAACCCGCTACACCACAGCACTGGCCCAGTCATAATTTCATAACAGAGATCTTGTTTGAAACACAGACTTGGGGCAGTCTCTCGTTGAATACCATCATTCAAATGCTGTAATATTTAACCCTTTAAAGATCCCACAGAAATAAGGGGCCTTAGTTCCATTAAGGACTGAAATTCAGACACTATTGGCCTCCCTGTTGTGCATCTCAGGCAGGACATCTACTTAGAATCTCTTGTACAACTCATACTGAACCTGAACTCCTAATAAACTTCATATCTTTGTGCTTAATAATTAATATTTAATATACCAGATTTAAAATAGCTTTATTTTTATTATGTTTTTCCCAATTAGCAGAATTTTAATTCATGTGAGATTCAATTAAAAACTGAACACTGTTTTACTAGTCCAGATGGTTCGGGACTCTTGTTATTTATGTTGTTGCTGAGACACATGCAAATAGACACAAAGGACAGTACTTGGGTCCAGAGCAAGTTCATTCATACAGAAAATATTTATTAAAGGTGTCATGTGCAAGGCACTTGATCCACATCATGGAAGCACAGCAATGAACAAACAAATGACAATTTTTATTTCAGAATAATTTACATTCTACTGAAAAAAGGGAGAATAAAGAATGAATTAAATAACATTGAAATATGATATGTATAAAGAAAAATATATAAAATGGATGTGTATATATTTATGTCTGTGTGTGTGCTGCAGTTTTAAACAGAATTAGGGAATAGCTTACTGTGCAAATGTCATATAAGGATTTAAAGATAACAACACATGTATAAATATGCTTTTGAAAAGTATTCCATAGAGAAGACCAAGAGCTGAAACCCAAAACGGCCTGTGGAAGGCAGGGAGCAGAGTGAGCAAAGGGTAGAGGAAAGGTTTAGTTCAAACAGCGAGTAGAGCTTCTATGAAGTTAATAAGCTAAGGACGCAATGATGCCTTTTCCTTAGAGATGGGGACACACCGGAGGCTTTTAAGGGGAATGTTGATATAACTATATATTTTATCATTTAATGAGCTCTAAAAGCAACTGGGTGCTTCCCAAATATTATATACTACAGGGTAGTGCTCATGCCATCTTTTTAGACCCTTCAGGCAATCCATTAGAACAATCATGTCAACTAGAAGAGTAAGTAAAATTGATTTTTCATGCTAAACCATTATGGAGCCCAGCAGTGAGCAAGCAGGAAAGGCATACAAGATGCAAATTGTCGTGATTCTGAAGAGAACTCTTTGTTAGTCTGACACTAACATCAACAAAGAGAGCCACGGTGGGTGTATTATGCTTAATAGATATGCTCGTGGAAATGAGCAGTCCTTCCCGGAGGGAAAAGTCTCCATGAGGGGATTTCACAAAGTTCCTGGAAAATGGAAATCAAATCTTATTTTGGTGCAAAAATCTTTGGAGAACAATGCCTATGGAGGTTATTGATGTGGTATCGTGCATTAAGCCACAAACTTTGACTCTGAAGTCACATGAAGCTTTGAGTCCTGCTGCTTGGCCTCTGGTGCAGCTTCCTGCTAACGTCCTTGGGAAGGCCACAGGAGATAGCCTGAGTACTTGGATCCCTGCCATCATTTGAGGAAGTCCAGGAAGGATTTTCTGGCTCTTACCTTTGGCCTGGCTCAGACCTGGGTACTCTGGCTATTTGGAGAACAAACCACTAGACAGATGATCTCTCTGTCTCTCCCTCTGTCACTCTGCATTTCAAATAAATATTTTTAAACCCATGCATACTATCTACAGAGCATGCAAATGGCAGCTCAGTTTTGAGATCAAGAATGCTCTTAAACATGGATAGGGAAATGAAGCAAGAAAGAAGATGAAGAACTGCTAGTATCCAATAGATACTGAACTTTCTGTGCTAAATGCCATAACTCCCATTACTTTATCTTTAGATTACTTATAGTATATAATAAAATGTGTTATAGAAATATTTATATGTTGTATGTTTAGGTAATAGTCACAAGAAAAACTGCACATGTTCAGTACAGACCTTTTTTTCTGGGTTGAATGGATGTGGAGCCCATAGAATTCCGAGGGCTCACTGAACTCAGTGTGAGAGGGGCATCAGAACTACCCTGAACTACTCAGAGCTACCCTGAGTAGATTTCAGCCTTTCTAATTTTTCTTAGTGGGTAGTATAGCAGGTGGTTGTCAACATGAAAAGACATATCTGAACATATTTAATTCATGATATGATAATCCAGTTTGGCAATACATTAATTCAATGGACAATTACAACTTCATACAAATAAGTGTCTTTATGGAAGGTTCACAGTATGGGTATCTACTTCATATGGCTGTCAACTCAACAGCTCTCACATGGGGACTTGGAAAAGCAACCAAACTCTTCATATTTGGCAACAGTGCCCAGCTATTTATTCCACTAAAGTTAGTCTAATAGGTACAGATAACACTGGTTTTAGTGTGTTTACAGAGGCATTTATGTTCTTACTAGCAACTACCTTCAGTTGCAGATAGAGTTTACTCTCGACTACTATAGATCCATAGCTTTCCTGTCCCCAGGATGGAGCCTTCCCAGGAAATAGGCAGAGCTGAATATAAACTGAAGTGGCTGCAAATATAATTAAATTTGAATCCAACTTATAAACTTCCTGCCTTTGAGTGAAGAATTTAAATTATCTGAGTTTTGCTTTCTTCATCTCTAAAATATATACAATAGTATCTACTTATTTTCCCATTAGGATGGCTATATTAAAAAGTGTAAGTGGATAATAATGTTCCTCAAAGTAATAAAACTTGCAATGTATTATCTGCAGTAATGATAGCAATATTAACTGTTTTTCAACCATGACTTAATTCACCAATGTGACTCTTAATATATCAAAATAAGTTTCCAATTGGAAATTCAAGTTGTATACAAAATAGAAAGGTTTCTCTATCAGTTTTCTGTTTTAAATAACTGGTACCAGATTCCAAAACTATTTGAAATCATTGTCCTTAATGTTTTATAAGCTAGATACATGAGAACGGTTTTTTAAATATAAGGGTAAAATTAAAATATATTATTTGGTGTTAAAACATTAAAAGACTTAACAAGATAGTATAACATTCACATTCACTTCTTATTTGTAAGGGAAATATTACCCTGGACTGAACTGCATTACTCTCCGAAGTCTCTCAGCTCCTCCAGTGTAGCCTGCAGAATGTTCTATGAGAGATATTAATCACTCTAAAAAAGGTGTCTCTCAGAGAGCTCTGTTAGAGAACTAAATTTCATTTTTAGAGTAAATGAAGGAGTAGCTTTTTGCCTCTTTAAACTGAACCATTTGCATTTCAATTGACTTTACCCTTTTGAGTTTTAGATTTCTCAGCATAGCTCTCACAGGAAAGTGGCTCCTTAACTGAATTCTCTTGTTTTTAAATTTGCTTTCCACTCAAGAGGATACTCCGAGAGCACAGCACTGAAAGTGATTATTTCAGACTGCTGTAAAGAAAAGTCCATGTCATTAATATACACGCAACAAAATCACAAAGCAGTGCATGCACAGTCATCTCTACAACTGGTGGATTCCAACAAATCAGATCTGGAAGCCACTGAATTGTCATCCCATTCTTCCTTGGAATCCACTTATAAGAGATAGGAAATCTGTCAGACAAAAGCCCACTTTGGTATATGTCTTTCAAGCTGACCAATGGGAGCTGCCCCTGTACCAAGTCCTATCTCTCAAAACTATGGCTGTGAGAACTGAAAGGCAGCTTAGATAGTCCCATCCCCAGGCCCTAATTTTACAGATGGAAGAACTGCGTATCAAGAGGCAGAACAAGTTGCTTCAGAAATCTAGGGAGAATTAATGGCAAGGCAGTGGCCCAAAACCAGGTCCTTGATTTCCATTGCACATTCACTGCTCTCAGGATGTTTTCTGTGATTAACATCTGACCTATAATTTAAGTGCTTTATAGATCCTACAATCAGAAAAGGGTAACTGGACTGCCAAGATAGAGTAAAAGGAAAAGAAAAAGGGAAAAATGAAAAAAAAAAAAAAAAAGAAAAGAAAGTGAATGAATTAAAGTTGTTTTTCTTGGCCTCCTCACTTTATGCAAGTTGCTTTCTTGGTTTCAATTATGTTGTGTTCTGATCACCTCTTTCTGGTGACTTGCTCCTCTAATAAACCATGAGTCCCTAATATTTGGCTGCTCAGTGTAATCAGTTGAGAGACTAATTAAAAGTACTAATATTGGGGCTCTATTTATACTTAATGAATAAAAATCTCTAAGGGAAATTCTAAGTTATCTTTAATTTTTAACAAAGCTACTTTGATATAAATATACTGTGCATAAATATACAGTGGAAATCTGTAACATAAAATACATTTCCTACAAAGCAGGGATGTCTTGATCTTAGAACTTAATGTCATATCTACTATGATGTAGACCTCATCGTTTTATTACCAAATTCATGAATTGGGATTAAATCACATAACAGCAAGGAAGCACAGGAATGATTCAGACTTGAATAAAACAGAAAATAATCTACTCTAAGTCTGGGATAATGTCATAGGTCATTTAGTCGAATACCTGCATTTAGATAGGAAAAAGTGAGATGTAGCAGATTAAACAACTCTTGCATGGCTATATAGACAACCAGAGAAATTTGACTAGGAATAAAGACCCTTGATGTTATTCCTTGTAGGAAGATTGCAAATAAAATTATCTGGGCTAGGATAGTGACTGCCAGTGAAGACTGATCTCAAGACTAGCAGCATCAACACCTGGAACACTGTTAGAAATACACACTCTTAAGCTCCAGTGCAGATTTTCTGAACCAGAAACTCTAAGGGCAGTCCCAACAATCTGTTGTTATATGCTTCCAGAAAGCTCTGAAGTGCACTTAAATTTGACGATCACGGATCTGAGCAAACAAATCTATCCTTACTCATCTATTTGAGAAAGTGACTTCTTTTTAGAATTGTCATTTATTTTATTTTTTTAAATTTTTTTACCATAGTTTATTTTTTATTTTTTTTGAATGTGATTTTTTTAAACTTTTATTTAATGAATATAAATTTCCAAAGTACAGCTTATGGATTACAATGGCTTCCCCCCCATAATGTCTCTCCCACCCGCAACCATCCCCTTTCCCACACCCTCTCCCCTTCCATTCACATCAGGATTCATTTTCGATCATCTTTATATACAGAAGATCAGTTTAGCATACATTAAGTAAAGATTTCAACAGTTTGCACCCACATAGAAACACAAAGTGAAATATACTGTTTGAGTACTAGTTATAGCATTAAATCACAATGTACAGCACATTAAGAACAGAGATCCTACATGAGGAGTAAGTGCACAGTGACTCCTGTTGTTGACTTAACAAATTGACACTCTTGTTTATGGCATCAGTAATCACCCTAGGCTCTTGTCATGAGCTGCCAAGGCTATGGAAGCCTTTTGAGTTCACAGACTCTGATCATATTTAGACAAGGCCATGGTCAAAGTGGAAGTTCACTCCACCTCCCTTTAGAGAAAGGTACCTCCTTCTTTGAAGACCTGTTCTTTCCACTTGGATCTCACTCGTGGAGATCTTTCATTTAGGTTTTTTTTTTTTTTTTCCCCCCCTGAGTGTCTTGGCTTTCCATGCCTGAAATACTCTCATGGGCATTTCAGCCGGATCCGCATGCCTTAAGGGCTAATTTTGAGGCCAGAGTGCTGTTTAGGACATCTGCCATTCTATGGGTCTGCTGTGTATCTCACTTCCCATGTTGGATCATTCTCTCCCTTTTGTATTCTATCAGCTAGTATTTGCAGACACTAGTCTTGTTTATGTGATCCCTTTGGTTCTTAGTCCTATCATTATGATCAATTGTGAACAGAAATTGATCACTGGGACTAGTGAGCTGGCTTAGGTACATGCCACCTTGATGGGATTGAATTGGAATCCCCTGGTATGTTTCTAACTCTACCGTTTGAGGTAAGTCAGATTGAGTTGTCCCGAATTGCACATCTCTGCCCTCTCTAATTCCCACTCTTACATTTAACAGCTATCACTTTTCAGTTAAGTTTCAGCACTTAAGAAGAATTGTGTATTGATTACAGTTTTCAACCAAAAGTATCAAGTAGAACAAAAAAAAAAATACTAAGAGGGATAACATATCAAGTTGTTCATCAACAGTCAGGGTGAGGGCTGATCAAGTCGCTGTTTCTCATAGTGTTCATTTCACTTTAACAGGTTTCCTTTTTGGTGCTCAGTTAGTTGTCACCTATCAAGGAGAACAAGTGCAGCAGGTTAAAGCCCTAGTCTGAAGTGCTGGCATCCCATGTGGGTGCCGGTTCTAGACTCTACTGCTCCTCTTCCAATCCAGCTCTCTGCTATGAGCGGGGAAAGCAGTAAAGGATCGTCCAAGCCCTTGAGCTTCTGCACCTACCTGGGAGACCCAGAAGAAGCTCCTGGCTCCTGGCTTCAGACTGGCACAGCTCCAGCCATTGCATCCATCTAGAGAGTGAACCAATGGATGGAAGACCTCTCTCTCTCCCTGTCTCTAACTCTCTCTGTAACTCTTTAAAATAAAATAAAATAAATCTTCAAAAAAAAGTTCACATAATCCTATCATAATGTATGGTCATTCTCAATGTTATTTTTAAAAAAAAATGAAGATTATAGAAACTTGAAGATAAATGAGTAGAAATTAACTAGATATATAAAACATTCTATTATACTGTAACTATTTGATTTGAAATTTGTTCTTCTAGAACTTTAGAACCTCTGTTTATTTGAGTTTCTAAGACATTCCCATTAACTCCAGTTTATTTTGGTTTTCCTTTTTCTTTCCTTTTATTAAAGAAATGTTCAAGGTCACTAGCAATCAGGGAAATGCAAATCAAAACCACAATGAGGTTTCACCTCACCCCAGTTAGAATGGCTCACATACAAAAATCTACCAACAACAGATGCTGGAGAGGATGTGGGGAAAAAGGGACACTAACCCACTGTTGGTGGGAATGCAAACTGGTCAAGCCACTATGGAAGTCAGTCTGGAGATTCCTCAGAAACCTGAAGAAAACCCTGCCCTTCGACCCAGCCATCCCACTCCTTGGAATTTACCCAAAGGAATTTAAATTGGCAAACAAAAAAGCGGTCTGCACCCTAATGTCGATTGCAGCACAATTCACAATAGCCAAGACGTGGAACCAACCTAAATGCCCATCAACGGTAGACTGGATAAAGAAATTATGGGATATGTACTCTTTAGAATACTATACCGCAATAAGAAACAACGAAATCCAGTCATTCACAACAAAATGGAGGAATCTGGAACACATCATGCTGAGTGAAATAAGCCAGTCCCAAAGGGACAAATACCATATGTTCTCCCTGATCGGTGACAACTGACTGAACACCAAAAAGGAAACCTGTTGAAGTGAAATGGACACTATGAGAAATGGTGACTTGATCAGCATAGCCCTGACTGTTAATGAACAACTTAATACATTATCCTTCTTAGTAGTTTTTTTGGTCTGTTCTACTTAATATGACTGGTTTAATTCTGTAATTAATACACAGTTATTCTTAAGTGTTGAAATTTAACTGAAATGTGATCCCTGTTAAACATAAGAGTGGGAATAAGAGAGGGAAGAGATGTACAATTTGGGACATGCTCAAGCTGACTTGCCTCAAACGGTAGAGTTAGAAACATACCAGGGGACTCCAATTCAATCCCATCAAGGTGGCATGTACCAATGCCATCTCACTAGTCCAAGTGATCAATTTCAGTTCACAATTGATCATAATGAAAGGACTAAGAGTCAAAGGGAGCACATAAACAAGTCTAGTACCTGCTAATACTAACCGATAGAATAAATAAAGGGGAGAGTGATCCAACATGGGAAGCGAGATACTCAGCAGACTCATAGAATGGTGGATGTCCTAAACAGCACTCTGGCCTCAGAATCAGCCCTTAAGGCATTCCGATCTGGTTGAAAAGCCCATGAGAGTATTTCAGGCATGGAAAGCCAAGACACTCTGGCAAAACAAAACAAAACAAAACAAAACCTAAATGAAAGATCTCTGTGAGTGAGATCCCAGTGGAAAGAACAGGTCTTCAAAGAAGGAGGTACCTTTCTCTGAAGGGAGGAGAGAACCTCCACTTTGACTATGACCTTGTCTAAACAAGATAAGAGTCGGAGAACTCAAAAGGCTTCCATAGCCTTGGAAACTCATGACTGGTGCATAGGGAGATTACTGATGCCATAAACAGGAGTGTCAATTTGTAAAGTCAACAACAGGAGTCACTGTGCACTTACTCCTCATGTAGGATCTCTGTCCTTAATGTGCTGTACATTGAGACTTAATGCTATAACGAGTACTCAAACAGTATATTTCACTTTGTGTTTCTATGTGGGTGCAAACTGTTGAAATCTTTACTTAATGTATACTAAATTGATCTTCTGTAAAAAAAGAAAAAAAAAAAAAAAGAAGAAATTATCAATTCCCAACTTGCTCTCAATGGGATTAAACATGACAATAGGTCTGATCTGATTTCATCATCATTTAAAAAATCATCTATTATTTTTCACTTTATGTTTCTGTGTGGGAGCAAACTGTTGAAATCTTTACTTAATGTATGCTAAACTGATCTTCTGTATATAAAGAGAATCGAAAATGAAAAAAAAAAAAGAAATGACTATCAAACTCAAATTCCTAGTTAGCTATCATCTAAGTTATATCACAGTAATGTCAAACAGTGTATCCCATCTTGGCTTTTAAGTTCAATTATTATTTATTAGAAAAGCGGGAGGGGACACACTTATCTACTTCTACACTCCTTAAACAGAGCTGCACGTTGGTGAAAGCCAGGAGCCTGGAACTCCAACCATGTCTCCCATATGGATGTCAGTTGAGCCATCATCTGCTGCCTCCCAGGATCCTAACAACAGGAAGCTGGATCAGAATCTGAAATGCTAGCACTAGAATCAACACTCCAATATGATATATTGGTATCTTAGGTATCAATTTAACCCACTGTACTTTAATGCCCCACATCTTACATCTCACATCAGAGTACCCATGCTGTTACAGTGAATATGTTAAATAAAAATCATGGAAGACCATTGCTTTGTACAGAGCTGTAGCACTAAGTTCCAACAGACCAGACCAAACCAGAAGAGAGGAATTTTCACAAAAACCCATGAGTCATTATGTGTAGAGATAAGGAAGTCACCTGTGCTTCACTCCTACAATAAAAGTAACTTGAAGTAACCTTATGTTAACCAATCTGTTTTATGCACATGGCTATTTCCTTGGTGCTACTCAAGCTATCTGATCAAAACCAGCTGTTGTGCCACATCCAGTGAAGCATGTTTTTACTTCATAATGAGACACTGACCCATTCATGAACAGTAATAAATGCGTGTGTGTGTGTGTGTGACATTTTAGAATAGTGAGTTAAGCCACTGCTTGAGACATTAACATCCCATAGCACCTGTGAAAGCATCAGATAACAGCTCACATGCATGAGTCTCTGCCACTCGTGTGGGAGATCTAGATGGAGTTCCTGACTCCAGGATCCTGGCCTTGGGCTGGCCCAGAACTGGCTTTTGTGGGCATTTGGATTAGTAAACCAGTGGATAGAAGAGTTTGCACACACACACACACTCTCTCTCTCTCACTTTGCCTTTTGAATAAAGGAATCAATTTTTTTAAACACACCACTTAGATCATTAAACTCAATTTGTTGAAGTTGTTTTTTTGCCTTTCTTTAAAAAAATTATTTGAAATTCAGAAGAGAGACAAAGAAGATCTACCACTCTCTGGTTCACTCACCAAATACACCCAAGCAGCCAGTGGTGGGCCAGGGTCAAAGCCAGGATCCAAGGACTCAATCCAGACCTTTCATATGTGTGGCAAGGATCCAACTATTTGAGTCATCACCTGCTGCCTCTTAGGGTACATATTACCAGGAAGCTAGAATCATGAGTGGAACTGGAAATTAAACCCAGACACTCGGATATAGGATATGGGCATCCAAAGGAGCACCTTGATTTCTAGGCCAAATGACTACCCCTGAAATTTTGTATATTCACAGTTCAGAGTATGGGCTTCAGAAGTAGAAAATTCTGAGTTTGAATTTTAGCCAATACATTATGTATATGACCTTGGAAATTGCTTAATCTTTACATGTACTGATATTAAAGAAAGATATAATATAATCTACAATATTTGGCATTTAAATGTATGCAAATTAATATGCAAAATGAATCTTGATGTGAATGGAAGGGGAGAGGGAGTGGGAAAGGGGAGGGTTGCGGGTGGGAGGGACGTTATGGGGGGGAAGCCATTGTAATCCATAAGCTGTACTTTGGAAATTTATATTCATTAAATAAAAGCTTGAAAGCAAAAAAAAATGTATGCAAATTAATGGTAAAACTAGTATTCAAATAGTACTTTATATTTTGTGTTTTTGTGTGGGTGCAATCTGTTGAAATGTTTACTTAGTATATACTAAGTTGATCTTCTGTATATAAAGATAATTAAAAATGAGTCTTAATGAAGAATGAGATTGGAGAGGGAATGGGAGATGGGATGGTTTGTGGGTGGGAGCGAGGTTATGGGAGGAAAAACTGCTATAATCCAAAAGTTGTACTTCCAAAATTTATATTTATTAAATAAATGTTTTCTTTAAAAAAGAAAAAATAGTATATTTTAGATAATTGGCAGATACCCAGTAAGGACATAGTTAAGGTAACCAGTCTTTTCCAATGACCCCACCTATTCTTCACAAATATCTATTTCCCTTTGTGATGAAGAAAATTACTGGGGCTGGTGCCGTGGCTCACTTGGCTAATCCTCCACCTGCGGCACCAGCATCCCATATGGGCACCGGTTTGTAGTTCTGGTTGCTCCTCTTCCAGTCCAGCTCTCTGCTGTGGCCCGGGGAAGGCAGTGGAGCATGGCCCAAGTGCTTGGGCGCCCGTACCCACATGGGAGACCAGGAGAAAGCACCTGGCTCCTGGCTTAGGATCCGTGCAGCGCCGGCCATAGAGGCCAATTTTAGGGTGAGCCAACAGAAGGAAGACCTTTCTCTCTTTCTCTCTCTCTCACTGTCTAACTCTATCTGTCAAAAAAAAAAAAAAAAAAAAAAAAAAAAAAAAAAAAAAAGAAAGAAAGAAAAGAAAAGAAAAGAAAAGAAAATTACTGGCTTTACAAAAATAATTGACCAGAACTGTTGACAACTGAAAATACCCAATATGGCTGTTGACCACATTCCTGGAAAACATAATTATTTTATCAACATTGTAATAAAACTTCCTTGACTGACACTCCTATGTCCATCATGAACCTGACACCATGACATTTCTAAAATTTTCAATAATGACAAAAAATATTTGATACTTAAACACAGCCCCAAAACAACTCCATGAATATTCAACTAAATCGTCCTAAACACCATGTATTATGAACATTCAATTTCTCCAGAACATATATAATGATACCTGAAGCTCCTTACCCACAGCTTACTCTCAAGTGTGTCCATACTCCCCCAGGAATGCATACTTTTTTCCTAACAATACATCTTATGCCTCTACTAACCTTCATTAATATCATGTCCTTAAATTATTTTTTAAGATTATTTATTTATTTGAAAGGTAGAGCAAGTGTGAGAGAGTAGAAGAGAGAGAGAGAGAATCTTCCATTCATTATTCACTTGTTCCCTCCCCAAATTTCTGCAATGACTAGAGCTGAGCCAAGCTGAAGCCAGGAGCTTCTTCTGGGTATCCCACATGTGTGCAGGGGCCCAAGCACTTAGGCCATCTTTTGGTTTCCAGGGTACATTAGCAAGGAGCTAGATGGGAACTGAAGCAGCTGGGAGATGAACCAGTGCCTTTATTGAATTGGAGACACTTTCCTAATTTGGAGACAAGAATCTAGCCCAGCTGTACAATTCAACTACCGAAAATCCAGAATTTGTACTATTCCAAACATAACAAACTTGTGATTATTATACTCTTTTGTAAAAAAAAAAAAAAAAAAAAAAAAAAAAACCATCCTACTCCATCACTATACAAACATATCTTCTTATGGGTTATCTTACCCATTGATCATATCCATCAATGATGTCCTTCTATCTTCAGATTCAATATAAGAATAATGTTGCCATTTCAATCATCACATTAGAGATTTAATTATATCTTTAGTATTTAAATAAATTTTGTTTATATATTTGGAGAGCAGAGAGAGCAAGTGTGAGAGAGAGCATTCAAGAGAGGGAGTGGGAGAGAGGGAGAGAGGGAGGGAGGGAGGGAGAGAGGGAAAGAGAAAAGGAGAGAGGTAGGGAGAGAAAGAAATGCACACACTTCCCCTCTGCTTATTCATACTTTCAATACCCAAGTGCCCAGTGAGGGCTAGTCTAGGCACAAATCCTCTACCAGGAACTCATCCCAGGTCTCCCATGTCACTGCTGCCTCTCAGGGTTCATTTGCTGTAAGCTAGAGTCAGGATCTGCAACTGGGTATCAAAATCAGGAACTCTAATGTGAGAAGCTGGCATTTTACACAGCATCTTAAATGCAAGACCACATGTTTTCACAAATTTTTCCTTTTTGTATATTCTTATAATACATAATATTTTATTTTTCCAATGATTTTTGAAGTAATATCTCATTAAACCTTACTTGAGAACTTAAAGTAATACTTCTTAACTGGTTAGCTAGCTCAGCGTAAGTTGAATAAACAGAGAAAACTATAATATCTGAATTGTTTTTCCTATATTAAAGCTATATGGATGTGATTTTTATACTTTGTGAGTTATACAAGGTTTTAAATCTCTTAATTACAACCTAAAATAATAATGTAATTTATCAAATATACAATAATATAATTTTCAAATATTGATGCACTCAATATTTGAAAACAAGACAATTTGTCACATCAACAAGTTAAAGACAAACTATATAACAGTCTCAAAAACAGAGATGACTTTTGGAAAATTCCACATTTATTCATGACACAAACTTCCAAAAATATCGATAGAAAGGAACTTCTTCAAACTAATTGAAAGGCTTTATAAATACTCAAGCAACAGCAATAATATTTCAAACAGTGGTCTTTCTACTTGCTACTTGTTGAATTCTTTAGTGGATGATTAAACTTGTAATTATAAATTGAAAGTATACCATCACAAAAATTAAAAATAAGAAAGGGAGGAAGAGCAAGGGTGTGAGTGACGGTGTGTGGGAAGTATACTATGTTCTTAAAACTGTATATATGAAACTCATAAAATCTATTCCCTTTATATAAATAAATTTTACAAAGGGAAAATAAAAAATAAACATATTACTGAATAATTTCTTCCAGTGATGGGTTATAAGGCAAGTTTATTTTCTTTTACCACTCCTACTCATATTCTATACTGTACTAAAAAATGTATCCAAGACAGTCTGTCAAGACAAGGAATAAACTTTATCCATTGTAGAAAACACATTTTTAATTTGTGAACAATGTGATCTTTGATCTACACAAGCACAAAGTACCCTTCAAAATTACAAGAGCTAATAGATGGTTTTAGGTAGATGACAGGATATAAGGTAAATAGTTATAAATCAACTATATTTCTATATAGTGACATTAAAAGGTATTCATGATCCTTGTTAAAAAACTATAGGCTGACTTTATTCAGTATTATCTTGATAGCTGTGGGGACCACTGAAGTACTATTTTTTAGTGAGGGAAAGACACTGGGCTCATATATGGATATAATAAGAAAAATTCGAGATTTATAATTGAAGAGCCTAGTGAGAGGTGGTGGACAGAAAAATACTAAGGAGAAACACCATGGATAAGAGGGATCCTGGATAAGCTATCTTGACAGAATCCATTAATTGATATCCATTAATTGATGTCTGCTCCACGGTGAGTAAACATCATCTGAGGCATGATGCAGAAACAGGAACTGAATCAGTTGTCAAGACACAGGATGCAGAAACAAACACAGGATTCAAATGCCATGGATTAGTTAAGAAGACCATCCAGGGTAAGTTGAATAAGAATTTGGTCAAGGAGAGACTCTGTCTCTAAAAAAAAATAATTGGAAGTTGTAATATGAAGAGATATTTTATTATTATTAAACACAACAAACACCAAACAACACAAATATGTATAAATTTTAGCACACTTGTATGAAATCTATATAGTAAAAAAATACTAAATATTGATGAAAACAAAAAAAAAAAACCTACATAATTGTGAGATTTAATTACATTAATGGTTTGGAAGATTCAATACTGTTGGACAGAAATTTCCCCCAAAACTGACCCATAGATTCAATGTAATTTCAATCAAAATTTTAGTCAACATTTCAGCAAGATTTTTTGTAGAAATTGACATGCTGACATAAAAACTTCTATGGAAAACACAGAAGAATCTGTGTAGCTGATATTTAAAAAACACACTTGAGGGGCCAATGCTGTGGCATAGCAAATAAAGCTGTTACCTGCCTCCGATTGGGCACCGGTTCAAATCCTGGCTGTTTGACTTCCAATCCAGGTTTGTGCTATGGCCTGAGAAAGCAATAGAAGATGACCCAAGTCCTTGGGCCCCTGTACCCACATGAGAGACCTGGAAGAAGCTCCTGGCTCTTGAGTTTTCAGATTGGAACAGCTCTGGCCATTGCAACCATCTGGGAAGTGAACCACAGATGAAGACCCCTCTCTCTCTGCCTCTGCCTCTCTATAACTCTGTCTTTCAAACAAATAAGTAAATAAAACACACACACACACACACACACACACACACTCTTCAATGACATATTACCCAAAGACACATACTACTTTACTATAAAGCAGCATGAGTGGCTTTCTAATAAAAAAATGCCACTAGTTCAATACATTTTAATGGAATCCAGAAATAAACCAAACATATATAATTCTAAGGGGGCTGGTGTTGTGGCATAATAGGTTAAGCCACCAACTGCAGTGCCAGCATCCCATATGGGTGCTGGTTCAAGTACTGGCTGCTCCACTTCCAATCTGGCTCCCCAGCTCTGGCCATTGCAGCCTTTGAGGAGTGAACCAGTGGATCTAAGATATCTCAATCTCTCTATCTCTTTAACTCTTTTATTTTTTAGAGATAAAAATAAAAAAATGAATAAAATAAAAGTGAATAATAAAATAAAAAATGAAAATAAAAAGGCAAAAGGATAAAGATAGTTTTTTCACTAAATACTGCTACAGGCAAGAGAACAAATAGAAAAACTTTTTCCTGCTTCAACATCATATAAGAAAATAAGCTCAAAACTAATCATAGACCACAAAGTAAAGAAGTCTAGCACTTTAGGAATTAACCTTGGGTTAATTGAGCACTTCTTTTTTATGAATGAAAAAGACATGACCCATAGAAAGAAAACAAACTTTATCAAAATTAATACCTATTATATTCCTATAAAAGAGGATGAAAAGAAAAATCATGGGCGACAATAATTTAAAAGTAGCTTATCCAATAAACAAATTATATCCAGGACATATAATCAACTCTCAAACTGAATAATAAAAAGCATGAAGGAAGATTGCTGTTTTCTTTATTCAGGATTTTTTTTTTTACTCTTTCATTTTAGATAGTTTCAATTGTTGCAGCTTCAAGTTCTCTAATCTCTACTCAAGATTGCCAAATCTACCCTCAATTCCAACCAGTATCTTTATCTCAGGTATTAAAGAGTTTTTTTATTTATAAATCATTGTTTATATTTTTATAATTTTCATGACCATCATCTTCTTATAATTCTTGAACAGAAGATACGTGAATATAAAATATTTTAATGTATTTTTCCTAGAAACTCCATAATCTCTGTATATTGATTGACTTTTCTCCTATGTATGAGGTGAATTAGTCTGTTTCTTTGTATTACCAGTAATTTGTCTTTGGATGCTAAATTTTGGGTATTTTGTTTTCTTGGATCTTTTAAATTTTTCATTTCAATATATATGGATTATTTGATGATACTTGGAATAAAAGTCTTTCAAGGTTTCCTATTACCTGCTATTAAGCAGAACATAAGCATCTAGGGATCATTTTTCTCACTGAATATACTTCTAAGTATTCTATTCCATGCCATACAAATTATGAAATGAAGTATCACTGGAAACAAACCTAGCTCAAGTTCTTGTGTGAGTTCTAATAATTATTCCTCATGAAAATTCCTTCTCAAAATTCCCAGTGGTAGAGATCTAAAAGCTAACACCTAAAACTCTTACAAGAAAACAGATAAATCTCACTAACTCTAACTTGATGACGGATTCACATATGACAACAACAACAAAAAAACTGAAGTATTAAAGGTAAGTTTTACTTCATCAAAATTAGATATATTCATACATCTATTATATTTATACATAGAATATATTCATACATCATTATCCAGAAAGAAAAATAGCTTACAGAATAGGAAGATGGTATTTTAAATCATGTGTCTGAAAAGGGTCTGGTACCCATATGTTATAAAGAACTCTTACCTCCAAACTCAGAGAGGACACCCTATTGAAAATGTATAGAAGACCTGAATAATCATTTTTTTCTGAAGAAGGTATACAGATAGCCAAGAAACACATGAAAAGAGGCTCAACATCATTAATCATCAGGGAATAATAAATCAAAATCACAGGAGGAATCATTTCACACTCACTAGAATATCTATTAAAAAAATAACTGCTGACACACTGAGGAGAGTTGACACTCTATTGTTTTGCTGATTAGAATGAAAAAACTGGGTCAGTAATTGATAAATCTGTTTGACAGTACCTCTGTGTCGCTCCCCGTCTTCGTGGAGGAACGACACAGGACCCTGCGCTGTTCTTTCGTCTGCTCGGCCCTCCCCGGGTTTGCTGCTGGTTCTTCCCGGGTTGGCTACCGTCCCTTCCACCTCCTTGGAAGGGCGGTTCCCCCTGCCACTTTCCCCACTTCCGCGGGGGAGCGGCACACCGCCGGCCGGCTCTCTCGGGGGCTGCACAGGTGTTCCTTCAGATAGATGTTCCTGGTGCATGTTGTCTCTCTCCTCCTTTATAGTCCTCTTCCACCAATCCCAACTCTGCTACCCACACGCTGAGCACACTGCTCTCCTCCAATCAGGAGCAGCTCCTGCAGCTTGTCAAGTTGGTGAGAGGCAGCTGGGTAGAAGCTGTTTGCTCCTCTCCCAGCACCATATTGTGGGAGAGCAGATGTATAGAATAAGTCTTAATTCCAGTAACAGTATAGTCTGAGTTGCTCCCCACACCTCTGAAAGTAAAACACAGAATTATATGAACCAGCAATTCTACTTTAATTACAGGTACTGAAACACGTATATAGATACAACACAGTGATCCCTGCAATAGTCACAATTTTCAGAAGGTTGAAATAGCCAAAATGTCTATCTACAAGTGAACAGGTTAATGAAATATGGTTTACATTCAATTTATTATTAGGCCATGGAAAGGAATGAAGAACCACTATATAGTATAATGCAGATTAAATTCAAAAAAATGTGAAAAGTTAAAGAAGACAGAAAAAGGCTATATATCATAGTACTCCATTTACAAAATATATTCAGAATAGGACAACAAAGGAGAACAGAATGTATCCTAATATTCGTCAGGAGCTGGGAGAGGGAGAGCACAGAATAAGCAGGGACTGTGTAGCAGGTACAATGTTTCCTTTCTGGGAGTTGAAAGTATTTGGGCACTAAATAGAGATGATAAGTGTGGAATATTGTTCATATACTAAATGCTACCAAGCTGTTCCCTGTAAAACAATTTTATGTTTTATAACTTTTACCTTAGAGGAATGGCTCTTTTCCCCAACTTGTTAACTTTCTTTTTTTTTTTTTTTTACATGCAACAACTAAAGACCCTAGAGTGATCCTTTACACATCTGTCTTCTCATAGACTGTTGCAATCTCCACATCCCTTGGTCTGTTGGAAGTCTCCAGGGAAGTGGAGAAGGTTGGAAGGACTCCTACTTGGCCTATTGTGCCAGAGAGGAGTTGTGTTCAGCATACTGACACACACAAACCCCCTCTGGCACAGCTGGCCGGAGTATGTGCAGTTCACTTTCTGGCCTAAGTTCCCTGGAGCTTCAAATACTTCCTCATACAGATTGTTCCACATTCTAACTTCTAACTTGCCTACCGGCCTAGATACTGCTGACACATATGTATAAATTCCAATCCAATCAAAGCTGCAAACCCCAAATTATAGCCTATATATAAACCACAAAAATCCAAAAATAAAATAGATGTCATTCTCTGAAACAGCCTCTGGAGTGGTTTTGTCCATTCCAACAGGCTCTTCCCCGACATTGGTCTACCCAGGTTCTCAACTCTTTTTCAACCAGGGATCCCTGTGACTGTCACCTTGTATTCTAGTTCCAATGGTTCACCCCTTTTAAGCAGTAGAATTAATTGCACCATGTTAATCAGTGTTACCCAGTTTTGATTTGTTTTGTGTATGGTAAATCCAGTGTCCACTATCTCATTGTCAACATAAAGAGAACAGCTTTTACTTGTTTCTCAATTTCAATCTTACACATTTCTTCTTCAATATTCATTTTATTCACACACAGATAAAGATATATTTCTCTTTAGAAGATAACAGTATACTACTTTAGTGTGAGAAAAACTAATCTAAATCTGAAGAAGAAGATACATGTATATGCTCACTAGACATTTCTTTTATTCAGTGTAACAAGTGGAATTTTCGACACCATAAAGCTCTTATCTAAGTGAGTAATGTCAAGGAGTTCTTCTTAGAGGGCAAAGAATGCTTTCTTATTATATCCTCCAGGCAAGAGTGGAAGAAAATAGGAAGTACACCTGTACTTGCAATCCATCACGACATTTACCTTTAATCATAACAGGTAGTTGATGTCTACAGGTTCTTTGGTATTTCAAGGGTATCAGACTTCTGAGAACAGAAGTTTTCTAACAATGGGTCTGCACTAGAAACAGCCACTGACAGCAATGGAAATACAGATATCCAGAGAAATGCTACCAAAAATTTTAAAAGGGAATGTTTACTAGGACAACGGAAATGTGATGAGTCGCTTCTGCTCAGTATGCAGATAGAGTGGAAAGCCATGTTTCCTCAGCTACAGGGCCACATGCAGCTGTAATCTTTTTTGCTTAAGTGATTGCTTTTAAGCAATTTATTTTAAAGAGATGTTTTAATGTGAAGAATAGTATGTTACTCCTGAAAGTATGTTCTGTGGTGGTTTAATTTTGTTTTTATAAATATTTGCTTAATAATATGATATCATTTTTCATATTCCTAGAAATAGAATTAATTCCTTGAAATGTAATAGAATTTCAGGAAACAAAATTACCAACAAAATAGTCTCACAGCAGAATGTCAACAGGAACATTTTCTTACCTTAACCCATGCAGGTACTCACTTTCTGTCATCTCACTCCCATTCCCTTACTGTGAAAAAGACTCAAGGTCATACCATTCCATGAGTCTGCAGAGACTCTCTTCTTATCTTGCTTGCATTAATTTCATTTCTCTTTGCCTTTGCAATTGCCATCCCCTCAACTAGGAGACATTCCACACTTTCTCCATTCTAAGCAAACTTACTCATGTTGGGAGATCACTGTCATTTTTATTTATTTATTTATTTTTGACAGGCAGAGTTAGACAGTGAGAGAGAGAGAGACAGAGAGAAAGGTCTTCCATTTTCCATTGGTTCACCCCTCAAGTGGCTGCTACTACTGGTGTGCTGTGGCTGGTGCACTGCGCTGATCCGAAGCCAGGAGCAAGGTGCTTCTTCCTGGTCTCAAGCACTTGAGCCATCCTCCACTGCCTTCCCGGACCACAGCAGAGAGCTAGACTAGAAGAGGAGCAACCTGGATAGAATCTGGTACCCTAACCGAGAATAGAACCCTGGGTGCCAGAGCCACAGGCGGAGGATTAGCCAAGTGAGCCATGGCGCCAGCTGACTGTCATGGTTTAAACCTCTTTAGTTACCTAGTAAATTAAATAGCAAAAGCTTCTTTAAACCACTCTACCAGAAACATTATTTCATCACATTGACAATTTGACTCAGGTATTGGTTCTTCCATTACCTTTTGAGGCTCTGGAAAGTCTGAGCTTCATTTATGTTAGAACATTATCAAATGGTTCTGTACCAAGTGCTCAATAAGCCTTTTAAAAGGATTACTAGAAGAAAGAAGAGCATAGAAGGAAGAAGGCAAAGAAGAAAGATGATAGAGAAACACATGTGCGAATAGGTTATATTAGGTTTAGGCAGTACAAAGATAAGAGAACATCTCAAGTGTGGCATTTACATAATTGAACAACCCAGATCACAAAAACTTGATCATAATATCTCAATAAAGATGATCCTCATATGCTAATATTTCAGAGAATCTATATTTTTAAGAAGAGGGGAAATCCTAACAAGAGACATCTGACTGTGATTTTAAATATACACTTGATTTTTTTTTTACTATGTAAAGAAGTATTACATAAACAATCAGAGATTAATAACATTTATGATGTTCTCATCAATTATTCTTATATTGGTTTAAATAAATATACATAGTTATCTAAGTACCAAGAAGAAATCAGAGCATAGTGAAAAACACCGTAACTAACTTAAAATGTAATTGAAGTGATGAAAATATTACTCTGAAGAAATATTTTAAGACATTTACAGCTTAATGTGGATGATAGAAAATAAGAATTTATATCCTGATGTGGCCAGCGCCATGGCTCACTTGGTTAATCCTCTGCCTGCAGCGCTAGCATCCCATATGGGCACCAGGTTCTAGTCCTGGTTGCTCCTCTTCCAGTCCAGCTCTCTGCTGTGGCCCGGGAAGGCAGTGGAGGATGGCCCAAGTCCTTGGGCGCCTGCATCCACATGGGAGACCAGGAAGAAGCACCTGGCTCCTGGCTTCGGATCGGAGCAGTGCAGACCGAAGCAGCCATTTTGGGGGTGAACCAATGGAAAATGGAAGACCTTTGTCTCTCTCTCAACTATCTAACTCTATCTGTCAAAAAAATTATATCTTGCAGTGATCACTCACTTCCATTTTGGCAAAGTGTGAGGAAATAATTCCCCTGAGATTCACTGACAACGTGGATGGTTATGAACCCTCCAGTAGAATAGTCAACAAAAACTATTTCCATGACTGGAATTAAATGCAAAATCATTCAATGTAAGTAAACAGAAATTGAGCTATGAAGCTGAATTAATAAAGAAATCATAATGGCTAGATGGAAGGTTGAAATTCACACACTGCGCTCATGATGGTCACTTCATCTGACAATCTGCCTTTTCTGGGGATGATGATTATTTACAATAAAGCAAAGAAGTTAGCATGAAACAGGGATGTTACCATAGTATATAGGAAACATGGATAAAAGCTGCCAACTACTTACAAATAACCATCCTCCATATGATGGCTTTCTTTGTGTTTTTAAGATAGGCTATTTCATGACTGGCACCGTGGCTCACTAGGCTAATCCTCCACCTGTGGCACCGGCACCCCGGGGTTCTAGTTGTGGTTGGGGCGCCGGATTTTGTCCCGGTTGCTCCCTTTCCAGTCCAGCTCTCTGCTGTGGCCAGGGAGTGCAGTGGAGGATGGCCCAAGTCCTTGGGCCCTGCACCCGCCTGGGAGACCAGGAGGAAGCACTTGGCTCCTGGCTTTGGATCAGTGCAGCACGCCAGCCGTAGCGGCCATTCAGGGGTGAACCAATGGAAGGAAGACCTTTCTCTCTGTCTCTCTCTTTCACTGTCTAACTCTGCCTGTCAAAAAAAAAAAAAAGTTAGGCTATTTCTGAAGTTAGGTCAAGTTATCCTTGAACTAAGACCTCAAGTATTTATGTAAACACTTTATACACTTCCAAAAATACTTGCCTTCATGTTTGAAAACATGCCAGCATTATTCACAGCCATCTCAGTACACATCTAAATACTGCCATAAGTTAATTATTACCTTGATTGCGGCTTTCATTTTCTTTTCAGGAATGTTGAACTTTGAAGAGCAGTGATGACCTGTGGGGATACAGAGTTAGATGAACCTATTTGGTTTAAGGAAACCCAATATCTAATGCTTCTTTCACTGTTGAATTGCTTCTGTCAAAAGGCAAAATTGCAACAAATTTAAAGATCTTAACAGGTTTCTATTAAAAATTCTAGGCTCAGGCAGCCCTCCGAACCAGAACTAGTTCAAAGAACTCTGGGACTTCGAGGTGGTCAGACTACATCTATGGGCAGAACATGGGAGTGGTTGCCTGTGGAAATGAAGCTCAGTCGCTTGTTAGAAGAATATATTTCTGAGTTAGCTTCACATGGTCCACAAGCATCTTTAGGCTTAACCTTTATCATCTATAATAGGGAGCATGAAACCATTTGTGGGGCACAGCAGGTTAAGCTGCCACTTGGGATGTCTGCATCCCATATTAGAGTGTGTTCAAGTCCAAGATGCTCTACTTCTGATCTACTTCCGTACTAACATGTTTGAAAAGCAGTTGATTAGTGCTCAAATACTTTAGTCCCTACAATTCACATGAGAGTCCTGGATGAAGGTTATGGCTCCTGGCTTTGGCCAGGTCTAGCCTCAGCTGTTGGCGTCATTCAAGGAGTGGATCAGCAGGTGAAGATTTTTCTCTCATGCATGCTCCCTCTCTCTTTCTCAAATCACTCCCTCCGTCTCTGTCACTGCCTTTAAAATAAATGCATAAATCTTTATTTTTTTAAGATTTATTTATTTGAAGAGTCAGAGTTATAGACAGAGGAGGACAGAGAGAAAGGTCTTCCTTCTGCTGGTTCACTCCTCAAAGGACTGAGCTGGGCTGATCCGAAGCCAGAAGCCAGGAGCTTCTTCTGGGTCTCCCACGTGGGTGCAAGGGCATCTTCTACTGCTTTCCCAGGCCATAGCAGAGAGCTGGATTGGAAGAGAAGCAGCCGGGACTAGAACCAGAGCCCATATGGGATGCCGGCGCTGCATGTGGAGGCTTAGCCTACTGTGCCACGGCGCTGGCCCCATAAATCTTTAAATAATCTGTTTCAGATCAGCTTCCAATATAGAACATGGTAGCTAGGAGGATTTTATTTTGCCATTTTGAGTCCACTATGCCAAATTTACAGGTCAGTGAGGCAGATGCCTTAGTTCAGAATGCTATAGCAAGAATTCAATAGATTGGGGGCTTAGATGAGAAATGTTTACTTCACAGCTCTGGAACCTGGAAACTGTAAGATCAATGTACCAGTAGATACAGTGTAGGAAAATTGGCATCTTCCCCTGTATCATTAATGGCCAAGATAGTGCTCTATAATCACTTTGTGTTCTTTGAAGGGAACTAATCCCAGTCATGTGGGCTCTACCTTCATGATCTATCTCAGGATCTAATTACTTCTCAAAGGTTTAACTTCCTAATTTGACTGCAATAACATTATTCTTCAACCTATGAACTTTGAGGAGAAGCGAACATTAAGTCCATGTTAGCAACAGTGTTTTTCTTGTCCGAAAAACAATATGTAGAGATATTGAGATTTCAAATGTTGTATACAAATAGGACTTAAAGTATTTGGCACTGAGGCTTAAACACATTTTTATATCTATTACTCACAAGATAATCATATTTAATCAACCCAAGTTGAGCACTTCTTGGCCAAAACTTAAGTATAATTTATCTTCTTTCAACTCCTCCTACTTCTTTTTCTTAAGTATTTCTGTTGCTGAATAAAATGACTCTTCAAAAATACTGTTATTTTCTGAATTTTTAAGCAAAATAATAAGGATCATTTTGGAAAATTTTGAGTGCCTTTTATCTTAACCTTTTATTCTGTGACAGAATAATAGCATAATGTAAGTGATCACAAATAAAAAATCATAGCAATTATCTGAATAATTCTTTGAAAAATTAGAAAACTTATGAAATGGTAATCTGTGAACATGCATAAGATTTAAGGAAAGTGTCAAATAATTTTTGCTTAGTTTACATATCTAAAAGTTTCTTCCAATACAATTTATTTTTCTATACCAAGAAAGAAAGGTATTATTAAAGCAGAGTTAAATTTTTAACCAGTTATATGTAATTTGTAACATTTCAGTGAAAAAAAAAACTGCTATGCTAATTCAAAAATTAATGAATCAAATCCACAGAGAACAATATTATCTCTATATAAGTAAATTAGTTTTGTGGAAATGAGGATCTTTGTCATCTGGTTACAAGGTAAAGGGTTATACCATTCATGAACACTTATTTCTGTGTATGCCAATGATTAATTATATGGTCTGACACAAGCTTTCTGTTTCATTTGCAGAATTATTTTGTTGGCAGTCTCTTCCCTCTCCTATGCAATCACTTGTGATTTCTATAGTGGGATATTTCAACTGAAATCTCAGGCATTCAGCTATTACTAGCCTTTCTTTCTTGAGTTACTCTGATGGTAACATTTTGTAATTTTACTGAAAAACAAATTGGGGCATGATCTACCCTGAGTCAAGAATTTGGTACTTGCTTTTTCACCAGAAGGTAAGTGAAATGGGGAATATGTCATGTTTTTTGTCAATATTCAGTTCTAAAATAGGTACCCCAAGATTCAAAGCAACTGAGGAGACGAGGTTTGTTACATTAACCTTTCTGTCATATTCAAGACAAGTATAACTGCTTTGAGTTTCTCTGATAAAAGTGTCACTCATAGAAGACAGTCAGTGTCTTTCGTTGTATCTTTTATAAAATTTTGAAATTTTAGCCATTTTGAGACATCAAACGTCTCGTTAATATTTTGTATAAAAGAAAATATCATGAAAGGTTGTAGAACAAAGTCAGGATTTTTCATGTCTGGAAAAGCAGTGACAAATATAAGGAGTGAAATTTCTGGGATCTTTATTAGGAAGAGAATTGTGCTTGTTTCCAAAGCTATCAACAGCTTCCCCGATATTGTCCATGTTGAGATCAATGTAAACTGCATAGCTTATGTTCATGTGAGATTCCTTTTGGGATCCCCCTAAATTCCTGAAGGTAAAGAGGATCTATGCCAGGGGTAGGAGTGCCTGTCCACACATATAAAAATCAAGAGAGAGAAATATTCCAGTTATCCTTTAAATAGCAGATACTTCCACAACATTTTTCTTCCTAACTTCAGAAGCCTTTCTCCATGCAGTTAGTATTGGATTTACTAAAACTAATTTAAAATTTTAAAATGTCATTTCAGTTTACCCTCTCACAACTCAAAATTATGTGCAGAAAAAGACATTTTGTGTGCCTGAGGAGTAGGTCATTGGAACCTTGAAAAGTCCTTTTGAAAGGTGAAAAATCTTTTTACATCTGGGAAATCCAATATTTATTTGAGCCAGCAGAATAGTCCAGGGCATAACAATGAAATGTTTTGTTCAAATGGTGTTAAATCAGAAAGAGAAATGGCATACACAAATATGAGAATCTGGTGAACTTTTTATTTGAGGTTGTTGCTTTCAAAGCTCTTTCTTCATGCAATATAGATCTTTTCTCTCTTACATCAAGTCAGTAACTAATCAGTGCCCTAAGTGAATAACAGTCTCTTCGTACCTCAGTAAGTCACATGCACCCATGCACCTCAACAAATATTTTTGCAGATGTTTCCTCATAAATCTTTTGTGCAGAAAAATGTTTTCAATGTCTGAAGGTTAAAATTACAAATACAATAAATTATTTTCAGTCTAAATAACTTAGGACCTTAGGAATCACCTTATCTTACCCTCCCACTTCGTGTATTTTATAAATAATATGAAGTAGGTGAGCTCGGTTGTTGATGCCAACACATTTTCATGTGAAGTTAATTTTTCCTGACCATTCTCCATTTTTTCTATTTCTTTCCCCACTTGGTTCTGGCAGAACTAGTGCAAAAACAGTAACAAGATAGGCCTCAAGCCCATTCCCATCTGACCACTCTTCTAGAGCTATTCTACCATATTAATGCCCTACATTAACTCTTGTAACAACAAAAACTCAGTGACAACAAATAATTCCCCTGCTTACAGAAACTCTAAAGCTCACTGATTTAAGAGCTGGGGGATTTGACAAGGGAGAATTTCTGTGTATAGCACATGACAACTAGAGGTGGCTTGCAGGAACATAAATTGGAGGAGAGTGAACTGCAAGATCAGAAAATTTGTCAAGGTCAGATTTGGAAGGTCGTTAATGAGGGTCAAATCACATGGACATTTTTAATAGGTTCAGGACCTTATCTTTGATGATGGGGGTGGAAGGGGACATTTTTAGAGTGTTTCCTGCACTTGAATAAGTTAAGGTCTGGCATGAACAGTTATCCATATGGCAGCTCACATTGTCCTAAAAGTAAGTTTCCTAGAAGCATAAAATTAAAACATTGACTTTATCGATTGCCTGAGTTAGACTACACTTCATCTTGATTTTCCTTTCAATGTTCATCACCATAGACGTTACATGGAAAGTTGATACAAATGCCAAGTAGTTAATGTAACCCACTTTGGAGACCACAGCTAGACATGGCAGCTTCAACATCACACATTCATACAGGAAAGTACTACAGAAAGCTTGTGGAAAATGGGAGTAAATGTGAGTTTACTTGGGTGCAAGTGAAGTTTGAAATCCATGCACCGGTTTTTCATAATATGCATTTTGCTAATATTTTGTTGAAGTGATCTCGGTTTCCTACATTTGCATCCACCTTCTCTCCTGCCTCAAACCCCTCTCAGCCCAGGCTACAGGCTTGTAAGTGCACTGATTGGACAGTGTGTACTAATGAGACAATTTTATTTTATCACTTCCTTCCTCTGTTCCAATTCATCATTCCACTCCTTCTTTATAGATCCTATTTAACCTGTGAAATTTGACTTGTATGTACATGGCACAAGTAATGAGGTTGAACAGATTATTAAGTATGAGTGGATATGAAACCTTTGTTCATTCTATCCTTGTTTTTTTATTATGTACAAAAACAACACATTTTTCTATGCCTATTTGATTCCTCCAGAAAGATAAAGAAGAAAGATCTAGTCCCTGTTATTGGGTAGTGAGCGCAGAGGAGAAAGGTAGGAGACAAGTGTGGTTTCTGTGTTCAAGCAAACAGCAACGATGGATTCAGCACAGAATCTGAAGGAGTTGAAAGAGAGCAGCCTAGTTATGAACCGTTTCTACCAAATGAGCATACTGATCACAATGGGATGAACTATTTTCCCAAAGGCCAACCAATACATAAGCAGTAAAAACACCTCTCATACTTGTCCTCTCACTCCAAATATTATTTTTAGAAATAACACATCACTATTACACATCTACATACATCATCTTCTCAACTTTGCTTTCAATTGTATTTCTTTTCATCTTTCTTTCAAAACTTTACAGCTCTCTTGGAATTTCCATTACTACAATACAAAGTTTGTGAGCTTGCTTTTCCCTCATGATTCTAAATTTCCTGGAATTAAAAACCTAAAATAAACAAAAATTTAAGTAATATTTTTGTCTTATATCTATACAATCCTAGTTTTCATGTTTAAGTCATCCTTTACTCAAGTTGAAGATCTCCAGTAAATCTCTTCCCAATACCTGATGAACCCTTCAACCAAAGGTGCAAGGGGCAATATCACTTACTGATCATCTTGCAACAGTCACAGCTCTGCAAAGAGAACCATAGACCAATACTCCCAATGAATAAGGATGCAAAAATCCTCAACAAAATACAATAGTGTTTCCTAAAAATATTAAAGTCTTCAGAAAGTTTCTCCCATCTTTTAGAACTAGGGAAAGGAATAGCAGTTGCTCCAAGAGAGGCAGGAAACTAACAGGAGCCCTTCCCCTTCAATCACTGTCTATTGAGTAGAACCAAAGCCTGAACTGGTAGGGAACTCAGGAGCCTTGAGAAGCTGGGAGTACCAGAGAAAACCCACTTCAGCTGGGCAAGGGAAAGAAAATTCCTCAAAACTTGGAGTAGGATCAGAATAACTTTGGGATTCAGAACTAGGGGAAGAGAGCACTGAAAAATTATGTCTTCAAGCCTCTTACACATGGTGTTTATGTAAGAATTAGACAGCAGTTAGAACAATATAAAATACCCCCAAGATGCTATGTCCCAGATTGGGGCTAAAATCAATTCATCACAAGTAGTCAGCAAGACACAGACACTTGGTGAGGAACAGACACTTGGTGAGGTAGAGTACAAAGGAAAGCCCAGAAGCTACAGGTGTGGGGAATCCCACAGGAATCTCAAAAAGAGTCACGGATCACTGCTTACCTGAAAAGGATATGAACTGTGGAAACACAGTAAAACATTGAGTTAAGAAGTTGCCACTAGCCACAAAATAAAAGTAAAGTGGAGTTATAAGTCAGGAGCTGAGGCAATGCCTAACGGCTGTGAGGGAGACGCTCCTAATGACACCAAGCAGACATCTCTGGTCAGTCTGATAACAGTGTGCTATGGACAATACCTCCTACCCACGCCGACTGGACCACTCAAACATAAGTGAGGCGGGAGCAGTATTGACTGGACCATTCAAACATAAGTAAAAACCAATAAAATTGCACAGGATGTATGATGGCAAATTGGAGGATTGTCAAAAAATGAGAATAAAAGGGGAGCCCTGGCGCTGCTCTCCATCCTTTCGGGGATCATGGCCTGGTGCGCATAAACCACCGGGAGCGGAAGAAAGAAGTAAAGAAGCGTGGAGCTGAGCCGAGCTGTCACTGAGCTGTCACCGAAGAGATCCTGACCCGTTCCTGACCTGTTCCAGGCACAGCTCTCAGTGCTGCACCTGTTCTGAGCGGCCTTAGCCGCCGTTCCTAAGCGGCGTTAGCCGCAAGAGCTGTGTCGTTCTGGTCTCGTTCCTGTCTAATAAAAGTTGCTGTAACACTTTCGGCCTTGCAGCCGAGTAAGGGGCCCAGTGTGTGTGAACCTCTGGATCTCCACACATCTGGAGCTGAAAGGGCAGCCCGCTACTCTGCATGGAGCAGATAGCGGCACAAGCCGACAACGGATAAAGGGCCAGGTGTGTGTGAACCTCTGGATCTCTACACATCAGGAGCTGAAGAGGCAGCCTGCTACTCTGCACAGAGCAGGTAGCAGCACAAGCCAACCTGCAGAGCTGTCCCTGAGCTGTAACCCCACTGTCTGTGTGTGTGTGTGTGTGTGTGTGGCCAGTGCGAGCAAACCTCTGGATCTCCTCGCATTTGGAGTCAAAGAGCCAGCCTGCTAGCCTTTGCTACGCGGCACAAGGCGAGGCCGGGATCAAGAGGCCAGTGGAGCTGACCAGCCAGGATGCCGCCTCACTGCCTTGCCTGGAGTCCTTATCAGCCTGCTGCCAGACCTGACCCTGAAGCCGGACCAGGCCTCTCAGCAGGGGACCTCTCCAACTTTTGGCCTGGCCGTCCGCCTGGGAACTTTGAGCCTACTACCCAGAGTGACAGCCTTCCTACCTGTAAGTGACAGCCTTCCTGCCTGTAAGTGACTGATCCGAGATCCGTCTCTGCTGAGACATGGAGCTCTGAACCTTGAACACTGACGCTCTTTTCCGTGACCGTGATACGAGCCTTGAAAACGCAGCTTTTACAAATAGTGTTAGCCATGTGTAATATAATATAACTATGCTTTGACCCTATGTTTTGACCCTAGGCAAGGTATCTATAAATAAAGCTGGAGACCTTGGTGTCCATATACTATTATAATTAGATAGCCCTTAAAATTACTTCAACACTGTATACTGTGATCTATGGATTAATGAATAAGTTCAAGTAGTATTATTGATATTGAGTCCTCTAGTCATTAAGGAAATAGTGTTACTCTGATGGTTAAATATTAAAGTAAGTTAAGTAGATGATAAGTAGTTATGTTAAGCTAAGTGATTCAGTAAGTGTGTTCTTAGCTATAAGTTATGATAAGTGATA
This sequence comes from Oryctolagus cuniculus, assembly GCF_051225735.1. Taxonomy (NCBI): domain Eukaryota; kingdom Metazoa; phylum Chordata; class Mammalia; order Lagomorpha; family Leporidae; genus Oryctolagus; species Oryctolagus cuniculus. The sequence continues at coordinate 113,767,090 of NC_142869.1, read as the reverse complement.
TTATTGCATTATTGATAGTGATATTAGTGATATTGATAAGTGTGTCAAGTAATTATGTTAAGTGATTAAGCTAGTAGTTAAGCTCAGTAGTTACGTTAAGCTAAGTAGCTAAGTAGTTAAGTCATGATTAAGTAGTAAAGTTTATTGATAAGTGTATTAAATAGTATAGATTGATAAGTATATTGATACTGATAAATGTATTGACCCCAGTGAGCATGCTGATGAGTAGTATGATATAAAACCCCTAGTGTGTCCCCAGTGTGTGAATAATAAAATCGGAAAAGACAGTCTTGTGTCCTGGTGTTCCTTTCTTCCCCATGACTGACAAGTTGTAAGTCACACTTGCTACTGTCGAGCTGCGTGACAGTAGGCACTCGTGACAACAGGTAACAATGATACTGAAAAAAATAAACAAAACACTAAACACCAAACATAGCCTAGATAATTTAGCATGTGTGACATATAGAGGATAATTACAGCAACAGAATTCAATCCCAATCCAGTTTTTAATTAGATTAACTCAGACTTCTAGTATGTTTAGTGCTATAGAAGAAAATGTGATCTCATTTCTTGATGTAAAATATATTTGTCAAAGACTTAACTAATCAAGAAAAAGCATTAGAAATACACGTATCAAGAGATAATCTATTAAATCTATTAAGTAGCTGTAAGGTTCCTTTCAAAATGCCAAGGTTATATAAAACAAGAAAATATTCAGGAACTTTCACCAACTGATTAGACAACTAAGAAAACACCTGGAAATTAATGTTGTGTGGCTTCCTGAATTGGAACAAAAATTGAAAAAAGAAGATATTTGATTAAATTTGAAGTTTGTAGTTTTAATCACAGATCCCAATGCTAATTCATAAATAATTGTTGATAATTGTCTATGTAAAATGGTAGTGGGAGCTCAGTGAAGGTTATTTGAGAATTCTCTGTATTATCTTCATAGTCCTTCTTTAAGCATAAAATATTTCAAAAAATGTCCTTGCTTCTGTGGTTATATTCATCTATGTAGTCAAGAAATATTTATTAGATACCTGCTATAGTCTTAGACATTTTAGTAGGCACTTAAGAAATATTTCATGAGCTCATTTTATTTATAACCTATCCAGGATGATGAATATTATACAAATAAGCTAACAAATATTTTGTTACAAATCTTGAATGAAAGTTAGACAATAGCAAGGGAAATTGTCACATGGGACATTACCTTGGAGCAATGGTAGCTTACAAGTACATTACTACACAATCAATTCTAGAGGTCAAAATGGAAGGACTCTCAGAACAAATTAAAATTCTTGAATTATGTTGTGTAGCATAGAAGTCAGGCAGTGGCAAAGAGGTGGGTAAGTTAATATATTTGCGACAGGGTTCAGAGGGGTAGGAAGGGCTGTACACTAACCACACTACTGGAATCCTATGTGCACAGCATTCATCCATTCTTTCCATCACATAGCAACATTACCTTTCCTATTGATGTTTATATGAGGACCAGAACCAAAGTTCAATCAAAGGAGTCTACAGACACAAGGCCATGGCTGATGACATTCTTGCTGTACCAGAGAGATAAGGACAAATATGCTTGTCCACAAACTAGTTCTATGTGATGAACATCCACTATTTTTGTGCTTACAAAGAGACCACATGGGAGCAAAGCAAGAGTCACCAATTTGTGACAAAATTAAGACCTCACGAATTTAGAGAAATTCATATATCTTGTTAGAGCCAATGTATTTTGAATATTGAATGTCTCTTGTATATGTTGTATCTATTTTGTATCATGCATATTTACAGTATAATGAATATTTAATATCCAGATGCCTCATGAATATTTCAGTTATTTCATGTCATCCTATCTATTTGTACTCCTCTCTGTACTACATTTAGCTTCTCCAAAATTGGATAAGAGGTAGGAAGGAAGATAATTTTAGAAATGAAATTACTGGTAGAGTTGCAATGTGGTATTGCTACAATTGTGATACAAAGCGGATTAAACACTTTCTTGCATGAGGCATGGTGAAGGAGCCTTCAAAATTCTCCTCTTATTACTACATACGTACTATTACTTGCAGTTTCCTGGCGCAAGTGACATCTCATTCAAGTGACTACTTACGAAACCTCTTAGCTTGTAGGGGCAGAGAACTCTATTGGAGGGTAGCTCAACTCCTCTGCTATGAAACCTAAGTGCAATGCCTTCTGAGACCAAGCCCTCTCACCCCTCTGTGTTGGAACCAGGAGAAACAGTGTTAACTCAGTGCTTGAAGCAAGAGCACAATAATTTCACAATGGCTCATTTCTTCCACTCAACAATCACAGGCTAAAACTAGAGGGAATCAGACGCAAGTTCTTGAGTTCATATACTGAAGCTCCAATTCAAGTGGCTGAAAAACAAGAGGAAGGAACTCCAACCTTCCTCCCTGACGGCATACTTGCTGCACACTTCAAAGAGTTTCTCACTGCTGGAATTGTGCAGGTGCAAATGAAATAGGACTTACAAAACTTGCTTAGTAATCACTTGGTCCCCACTTTACTGATGATCTTGCCTTTATTAATATGCTTAACTCACAGTAAAAAATTGAATTTTCTGTTCCTTTTTAAAATTACAATATTCAACTACTATTTTTAATTATTTTTAATCTATACACTAATTGATTTACCACTTACATAGTTAAGAGGTATTTGATTTCCAGGTTGTCAGCTCAAAAGAAAAGAGCACTCTAAGGAAAAACATTACTTATACGTATCCTCACTACATATTCTACTTATGATTACATAACCTATATTGCAATGCTTTTTGTTTCTAACTCTTCCAGATGATTTTAACACAGTAAATATTCTAAATATATTCAAATTTTCTGCTTTCACACAGATAAATCCAGAACCATAGATATAATACTGAGAATAAATGACTTAGTTTTTTTTGTTAAGTGTCATTTTTCATGCTAGATCTACCTTGGGATATTATCCAGGATGAATTCCCAGTGATGAGAAATTCTGTGTCTCCATTGAGACAAAGCTGGGAGGTAATCCGGCAATGTAATTGCATTCAGTTACAGTCCAAATGTTAAAACAACCCATTAAGTGGAAAAGATGACAAAACTTTATGCATTGCTCTTCAGTGATGATTTTTCAAGTATTTTATAACTTGATACAAGTGAGTTTTTACAAGCAAGGCATGAAGTGAACATATCCTTAGGAAAAGCCCATAAAGTGACAACTTTCCCATCATTTTTTTTTCTTCTTCTTGGTGACAGAATATAGAACAATCCATCAAGTTGCAAAAGGTTGATCTGATTCAGTCACAGCCAGCTGGGGGGAAATTCAACTGAAAAATGGCCAATTTAAAGGCACTGTGAAGACCAAATAAGCTCACTTCCCCAGAGGCCAACAGATGAGGAGAAGCAATGAGGTGGCAAACAATGAAAGAGAAGTTGGGATCCACTCAGCCGCCACATCACTGAGACTGGGCCCAGGTTACTTCCATCCACACAGAACAAACATGAGGAAAGTGACATGATGATTAAAAATTAATTAAAATAAAATTTGACTTTGCCCACGTGGGCGCTACTAGTGCATTCCTCACTTCTCTGATCCTAATATCTAACATAGAGTTTATAAAACTGACACCATAGTTCTGGCTAAGCTGGCATTAAACTTGACAGGTGCTTGCTCTCCTCTGAAGATATAATAGATAAAAGATGAATTTTAAAAGATATACCTTGCTGAATATCATAAATATCTCTGAAAATCAGGAAACAAAACAGAGGGTAGGACGATGCCATCAGTCATCTGGGTTCCATATCTAGAGGTGGCAGGAACAGCTGAGAATGTGACTCAGGGCATATAAGAAGCAGTGTTTGTACACAAAGCACAAGGAGCCGGCACCGCAGGGTTCTAGTCCTTGTTGGGGTGCTGGGTTCTGCCTGGGTTGCTCCTCTTATAGTCCAGCTCTCTGCTGTGGCCTGGGAAGGCAGTGGAGGATGGCCCAAGTACTTGGGCCCTGCACCCGCATGGGAGACCAGGAGGAAGCTCCTGGCTCCTGGCTTTGGATCGGCACAGCGCCAGCCGTAGTAGCCATTTTGGGGGTGAACCAATGGAAGGAAGACCTTTCTCTCTCTCTCTAACTCTGCTTGTAAAAAAAAAAAAAAGCACAAGGAAATGGAGTCAGAATCACTAAGTCACTAAGTTAAAAATAGGGCATTATAAAGGGGTTTTGTTTATCAAAGTTAAAAAGGGGCTGAAAACTTTGTCAACAACTGCTTGGCAACATAGTTCATTTATACCTGCTGTCCTTGGAAGTAGCAGAACAGAGATTGACCTGCCAGCCCAGCCAAGGGATCAGTGATCAAGACAGTGTCACTGTGGAGGCCCAGTTTTCAACTGGAAACCCTGGGAGGCCTGGTAGAAACAATAACAACAACAACATCATCAACAACAACAACACTTGAAGAATGAGGAGCAGATGGAGAAAGATTAGGGAGATAGGGAGTCTTTTCTCAAAAACCAGAGAAACAGAGTACAACAGAACTATAGAACTTGACAGGAAAATCAGCCTACATACATGAATTCTCCCCACATATATATGATAGTATACTAAGAAAAAATGCTGCAACATTTTATTCAACATCATTCAAATGATTATTGAATAAATACCTTTCGTAACTTATGAAGTCAAACTGTATAAAGGCTGAACATGTATGATATCCTTTAACACACCAGCTTCTGATATATGTAAGTGCAGAAATTAATGAAATAGTAAAACTGCTGAAGTCGATATTGTAAGCATTATTACGTACTAACTTATATAACAATGGCTCATAATGTTAAAAATATGAAGTTTTCTGTCAATTTCACATCCTCTGCTTTTATGGACAGTATTTGAAAAAGATTATCTCAATTTTATTAAAGAAATATGGAATCAGAATTTTAATCAATGGTCACACAACTAGTGAGAATCTCTCAAATTTAGGTCTTGTAATACAAAAGCCTTTTAATGTGGTCTCAAAGTCAATTTACTTAATTTCTTTTTTATTCAATTTTTTTTCACTTGGGATTTATCAGAATGCTGGAAACAAAATACCATACGTAAAGCAACAAATGGGCCCTCAGTAAATGTTACCACCTGTTCTTTTGTCACTTCCAACAATACTTACTTTACTTTTCCCAGTGTTCGTTACTTGCCCTCTCTTTCTGACTAGAGTGAAAATTTTGTGCATCTGGAACCAAGTTCAAAGTTTATATTTTTTGACTCATCCCACCAGTCATATTTCCTTTACCTATAATAACAGCTGGTTCACTACAGCTAATATGTAAGGTATGTAAGGACAGTGTTCATGTTAACATTTATTTAGTTAAGAAATCTAAAGCTAGGGGCTGGTAAAGCAGCACTTTGTAGTGCAGGCATCCCATGTGGACACTGGCTTGTGTCCCATCAGCTCTATTTCTAATCCAGCTCCCTGCTAATGCACCTGGGAAAGCAGCAGAGGATGGCCCAAGTCCTTGGGCCATGCACCCACATGGAAGACCCAGAGGACGCTCTAGGTTCCTGGCTTCAGCCTGGCCCAGTTCCAGACATTATGGCCATTTAGGGAGTGAACCAGCAGATGAAAGATCTCTCTCTCTCTCTCTCTCTCTCTCTCTCTCTCTCTCTTTTTGCTTCTCTTTCTCCGTAACTCTTCCAAATAAATTTTAAAAAATAAAAGAAATCTGAAGTTCAGGGTTACATGATTCACCAAATTCTTATAACTAAGAGAAAATTGAACTGTGATGTTCAATTTAGCTTTTTGATTCAAAATAAAAATATCCCCTATAAATATGATGCTTTCAAACATCTATCTACATAACTACTTTTATTTCTTTATTAACTGTTCATCTCCAAACTTGTTACTCAAACAACATTATCGGTGCAAGCTCAAAGTGTTAAATAAATGACAATGAATCAGCTGATGCACTGATAGCATGACAGTACATAAAAAAGGCAAGTCCAGAGCCCTAGAGTTCCTGATTAGGAAGATAGGTGAGGCCCAAGGATTTATATTTCCACAAGTTCCCAGTGGAGGCTGACGTTTCTGTTCGTGGGACTTCAGTTAGCGAATCTCTGTTCTTATTTCTCAGCGGCAATTGTGTGTGATCTCCAAACAACATCATTTTCCTCTGGGAACTTATTAGAAATGCACAACTCCAGCACCCACTACAGGTCCTGCATGTCAGAATTGCATTTTACTAAGGTTTGTATGCAGAGAAATGAGCAGCTTTGATTTCATGTATTGGGTGTCAGTACTATCTGTACAATAGCAACTGCTGAGGAGATATCACAAAGTATATACCTGGGTCTTTCCCTAAAATAATTTAATTGGTTTAGGGTTTAGTCAGGCATTGATACAATTAAAAATGCTTCCCACATGATTCAAAGAGGCAGATAGGGTTGCGAGTCATTGGCACAGAATGCATCATGTCTTCCATTTGCCTTAGATGGAGAAATAATTGATAATCTATTAAAAAAATAAACAACTCTCTCAGTAACCTCCAAAAATTTTTGAACAGATCAAGGAAGAGCCAAGCATATATAATTTTAACAAGAATTCTAAGAAATTCATATCAGGTACATTTGAGGATTCCCCAGAAATATTTATGTGTGTAGATATCTAGCTAGAACTAGATAGCTAGCTAGGGACATATCTTTAAGCAAAAGCTACAATTCTAGAAATATGATTCACCCTTTATATTGGGACCTCATTCAATACTACAAAAATCATGTACAATATACATCATCCCCATCTTACACAAGTGGAAAAAAGCTAACACAAAAAGAAGAGCAGAGTAGTTCCCAGCCAACAGATCTAGCTAGCTAGACCTCTGTTTTCTAGTCCTAGGAACAGAAATGTCAGCCTAAAACAAATACATTTGGTCCCATTCAGCAGACAGATGTTCTTTCTCCAGAACTGTTTACCATGAGAACAAAGAGTTTGTTGGTTCAAGTTCTCTGCAGGTAATGAAAACATGTTGACAGATGTTTCATGTTGTTGCAATAATTGCATATTCAAAAATACTTTGTTGTGAATCCTAGCCTTGTTCCTAGTTAGTATACTTCATTTGTGTCAGCTCATCTCTTCTGACACCTTGGATTTCTCTAGCTACATAGCTATTAAGTTGGAGAATCTTTGCCTCTGGCCACAAGAGAGATATTGACCAGGTTTGCTCCCAAAAGCCTTAAGGCCTCTGGTTATCATAGGTCATTTGCAAAGGACAATATTAAACCCCAAGCACCAGCCTCCACCTGTTCATTAGGGGTCTGAGTTAACACTGATCCAATATTCCTACTCATAGCCATAGGAACTCCTTCCCTCAGGCATCCATGGATCTGACCTCAGGGATTCTTTATTCATGAACCTTTGTACAGAGTACAGAGGATGCCCACTGTGCAGCTGCCTGGTGTGTTATGAACTTTCTTACTGGAAAATAAAAATTCAGAAGAACTTCAAATAAAGATGACTGCTGTGTTAGAAAATGGAAATGGAGCATGTCAATAAGCACTCAAATTGAGAAAAAAGGTCAGAATAGCATGGGACGAGAAGAGCACAAAACTAGGCATCTGTAGGGGATGGGGGAAAGGGACATATTTTAAGCAAAAGCTACAATTCTAGAATGATGCACCCTTTATATCAGGATCTCATTCAACACTACAAAAGTCATGTGCAGTATACATCATCCCCATCTTATACAAGTAGAAGGAAGTTTACACAAAAGGAAGAGCAGAGTAGTTCCCAGCCAACAGCAATGCAGCCCTCCTAGGCATCTCTTTGTTCTACCCAATGTTCTTTCTCCCTGCAAGGATTTTTGATTGTCTGTCCCTGATTCCAGTGAACCCTTGCAAGAGGATTCAATCAATTTTAACACTTGTCTCAGAGAACTCTGAAACTTCATCTCTAAGAACACAAGGTTTTGTCCACATGGCTTGAAAGAAGATAGCATCATTGTAGCTCTTCAAGATTCCATATTAGCCACATCCATTATAGTAGTGATAATCCCATGGTTCCCTGGTACAATCATAATCACTAGGAATTCTGACACCAGTTAAAAATGAGTTTTATTTCCTTTAGGGTTACCAGATCAGTGGGATTTAAAGTTGGAGTGTTGGATTCTATCCTGTCAAAAATGTTCATTGGAAAATAAGTCAAAAAAGAAAAGTAGAGATAAAAAAAGAAACCTTTATCTAAGTCACATAGTGTGGTGCTCAGGATTTTTTATTCAATCTCCTAGACATTCTTAGAATATGAAATAATTGCTTCCTACTTACTTAAATCTAGGTAAGTTGTAGTCCTGAAAAAAGTTCTGATAATCATATAAAATTTATGTTCTTTGGAATTATGTAAAGAAGAATGAGTTTAATTTTTATCTGTAAATTTGCTAAATTTACATAAATATACAAAAATGTACTATGCCAATTCTAGCTTAAATAATTCATTTTATGGGCATTAGTTTATTCCTATATCCTTCTGAACTCAAAACTTCTATTTATCCTTTAATAAGAGCTCAAAAGCTGCATTTTATTAAAAATGTCCCTTGCCTTCCTGTAGGAAGGTTTCTATCTGGTCCTTGCCTTATTTTTCTACTTTCTTTGTATTTATTTCAGTTAGAGAAACACTCACATCTGTGGTCAAACATTACCACCTACTTTGATATCACAATAAACAATGGATTATTTGAAATAGGATCAATGCTTTATAATATGAATCCATCTTATTAAGTTATAATGTCTAGCTATACATGAACCAATAACTTTTAGGAATGATCTATCTTTCCAAAAAGTAAGGTAAATGAGGTATTTTACTTTATCTCCCTTTGTAGACAAATTTATAAATGGTCATAAATTATTTGCAATTTATTCAATCAATTGATGTCATGTATTTTCCAAACCATTGGATCCACATTGCCAAATGATGATTTAAAGTATAATTGATATTGTACAAGTTCTATGTCCAGGCAATACATAATCTTGTGGCTTATATTCTCAGCTTCCTGGAATGCTCTCTTCACCATGCTACTGTTCCCAGGCTACCTTTGCAGATGAGACCACACAGAGACTCCAAAAAGGCCAATACTACATGGACAGAGAGAAGATATGCTAGGTGAGCTCAGTCCAAACTGCCAGCTGACACCAACAGATACGTGGGCAAATATAAGGGAACTTTAACACACTCATGGCAAATAGAATTCAAAGTATTTCGGTGCAAAAATCCACATTTATCCCTATATAGTTTCCATGAACTTTCTTTTATTATTTTTAATTTTCACTTTATTTGAAAGGCTAAAAGAGATGCATAGAGATGAGTGGGAGGGAGGGAAGGAGAGAAGTTTGAAAGAGAGATCAATCTTCCGTCTGCTGATTCACTCCCCAAATGTGTAAAACATCTGTGGCTGGGCCAATTCTAAGACAGGAGTCTCTCATTCCATATGGCTCTCCCTTGTGTATATCAGGAACTCAAGTACTAGAACCATCATCTGATTTTTCCACCCCCGCCAAGAGTACATATTCCCAGGCACAGCTGGGACTTGAACCAAACAATCCAAGATGGAATTAGAGTGCCCCAGGCAGCATCCCAACCACCAGTTCAAACATCCATCCCCAAGAAAATATTAAAAATAGCCCACATGCACAGTTTTCAAAACACATTTTTATAAAAATAAGCATCATTTAATTTCATTTTCCATGAATGTTTTAAATATCATAAGGTTTTTTTTTTATTAAGCCATTGCATTTTGAAGTTGTTAGATACATAGTAATGGACAACTGATGGATGTTTACTTTGAACTTAGACTCTTCATAAATTTCTATAATTTGCACGTGACTCCTATTATAAGCAAGGCCTCCATTTCTATGAAGTTGTAAATATGAAAGCATACTGATCAGTTCTGTTTATTGTTTCTAATACAAATTTAAATACTTTGTTATTCTAGTTAAGCAAAGGCACTAAACATTTTATGGAGGGGCAAGCAATTGGCTTAACAATGAAGTGTGGGTTAAGATCCGCACATCCCATTTATGGAGTGCATGGGTTCAGCACCACCAGCTTTGCTCCTGCCTGCACGATTTCGCTCTGGAAGGCAGCAGTGGAAGCTCAACTTATCGGGTTCCTTCCTCCAGTGTAAGAGACCTGGATTGAGTTTCCAGCTTCTGGCCCTGGCCTGGCCCTGGCCTGGCCATTACAGGCAATTTTGGCCAGTGAACCAGCCATGAGAATTTCTCTCTGTCTCTTCTCTCATGTTCACTTTCTCTTTGCCTCTAAAATATTTTTAAACAATTATTTTTAAAAAGTTCATAGAAAATTCATATTATCTTTGATCTCATTTCCCACAATTCTTTTGAAGTCCTCTCATGTAATATCAGCATCATTTTTAATTTTTAAAATTTATATAAGATAAATTTAATATATATAGATTAGGAGCATAGTGATAGTTTCCACCCAACCCTCCTGCCTGCGTCTTTAAATAAGAATAACTTTGCCTTTTCATTAAGAGATATTCTACGCACACATATTTTCTTGTCAATTCACATTGATTAGCAATTTCTGGATCATAAATAAATGTCCTGGTAACATCCTTTGTTTTCTCAGCATAAATTTTTTCATGTTCTACTTTCAAATGTTTTACAGATTATCCTATCATTATTATAATGAAAGTTTACTGGTTTTAATAAAAAATATAAAAAGTTTTAAATGTTAGCATATATTTTCAGGCCTTCAATCTAGTTTTCATATGGTTTTGTCCTAGTTATATGTATATGAATTTATACAGGTATAGGTGTTTATATTCTATTAGAGAGATACATATTTTTCTTTATACAATATCATCCTTTATTCCGGGAACAAACTTCCAGTTACTATGTTATTTCCAAGTTTGGTTTTCTGCTACAATCTATTCTGAGACTTTTAAATTAGTATTCTTAAGTAAGCTTTCTTTTACTGATTTTTCTGGTTTTCATATCAGGTTTGTTTTGGATTTTTTAAAAATATTTATTTTATTTATTTGAAAGACAGAATTACAGAGTGAGGTAGAGACAGAGAGATCTTCCATCCGCTGGATCACTCCCCAGATGGCTGCAACAGCCAGAGCTGCGCTGATCCGAAGCCAGGATCCAGGAACTTCCTCTGGTCTCCCACATGGGTGTAGGGGCCCAAGGACTTGGGCCATCTTCTACTGCTTTCCCAGGCCATAGCAGAGAGCTGGATTGGAAGAGGAGCAGCTGGGACTACAACCAGCACCCATATGGGATGCCGGCGCTTCAGGCCAGGGTGTTAACCTGCTGCACCACAACTCCAGCCCATGTTTTGATTTTTATAAGTAGTATTGAGCTTTTCCTTTGCTCCTAAAGACCATCAGTACAGTCAATCCCTTGAAATATCAATAAAAATGATCTGTTGAGGAAAGCCAAGACACTGGCAAAAAATATCCTACATGAAGAATCTCAGTGAGTGAGACCGCAGTGGAGAGAAGTGGCAATCAAAGAAGGATGTGCTTTTCTCTGAAGGGAGGACAGAAATGCCACTTTGCTCATGACCTTCTCTAAATGCTGTTGGAGTTTTTGGTCACAATAGGCTTCCATGGCTTTGGCAGCTCATGGCAGGAGCCTCAGGTGATCACTGATGTCATAAATCAGTGTTAATTGTTAAATTAACAACAGAAGTCACTGTGCACTTACTCCTAATGTAGGACTCAATCCTTTATGAGTTGTACTATGCGAATTCACTGCAAAACTTGTTCTCAAACAGTACTTTATACTTTGTGTTTGTGTAGGTGCAAACTGTTGAAATCTTTACTTAGTAAAGAGTTGGTCTTCTGTATATAAAGTTAATTAAAAATGAATCTTAATGAAGAATGAGATGGGAGAGGGAATAGGAAGTGGGATGGGAGAGGTGGTGGGAGGGTAGGTATGGGGAAAAGAACCACTATATTCCTAAAGTTGTACCTATAAGATTTGCATTCGTTAAATAAAAGCTTTAAAAAATTATATGCTGAAACCTTCTGGTTGGCCTTTGTAATACTAGAGATACAGTCATCAGGAGATTTTATTTTCCTGTGGAATGTGTT